>NC_052016.1:53177542-55652542 GCF_015832195.1 Motacilla alba alba | reverse complement strand
GAGACAGATCCACGTTTGAACTTCAAAGCCTCACAGGTAGCATTCAGCCCCTGGGGTTTTGGGGCTGAGAGACTTGCTCTGGTTTTTGGTCCACCAGCCTTCATAACAGCCAGGTCTGAACAGTTATTGTCACAATAATTAATGATGCTTGTGATGATAAATACTGCTGTTAATATCCTGCCAGTGCCAAGCCAACATTTAGCTACCTAACGGTAGGTGCTCACCTTAAATACTGGTATCTAAAAGAATTTTCTTCTGGGTTGCAACCAACCAGGACAGAACTGAGGACTGAGCAAGGCAACTGGAGCCTGTCTTCCCCATAGGCCTGAGCTGTTGCCCCTGAGCTGTTCTGGTGGAGAGTATCCTGCCTCTGCTTTCTTCTTCCTTTATCCAGAAGCATCAGTGATTTTTTTTTTCCTTTGCAAATGCCAAATTCAGCAGGTCTTTTGAGGTTCCGTTGCACTTTTGGGACGAAATTGCAGTCCCACTTGGACCGGCTCCATCTTACAACAAAGCATCCTCCCATTTTTGGGCATTTTATACATTTTGGAGGACAAAGACATGACTGTTAATTTTGTACATACTGTTATTCAAAGCAGAAGCTCTGTGTTAGGGATACAATAACCCAGGCAGGGCGCAGCAATCTCTGTTGTTGTTTATTTAACAAAGGGACCTCAGGAAACATGGCGAGCACAGCCAGCGAGCCGTGGCATGTGCGACGTGCCATGGATGGGCTCTGTGTGTGGATGTGAGCCTGGACGTCTCTGGAAGCACACAGGAGAGCACAAAGCCTGGGTCACACATTGTGCTAGGTGCTGTACAGAGGGCTCCCTGCCTTCAGAGGCTGGTGAATAGAAGAGCCCAGGGATGGGTACAGGCATCTGGGACAGGAAAGTGCAAGTGGCCATGAGGCAGCAGTAGGGGAGTGATGGAGCCACCAGGATCAATGACTGTTACATCACTCAGGAAAGCAGAGCTCTGAAGGTGGATATGATACTGGTGGTGTATTTCAGTAAGCTTCTTGCGGCTTGGGAGCCGCCAGCAAAAGCATGGAGGTATTGCTGGGAATGCAACCAGGGATAAAGGAGCAGCACTTTGCCAAGTCAAGGAGGGAGAACATCCAGTCTGCCTGGTCTGGCCATTCTGCACTGTGAGCTTTGAAGGCCTGGTGCTTGGAGCAGCTCCTTGGGGCTTACAAAGTGACAAGGGGTCCATGCAGGCTGATGCATGGCCATACAAATACACTGCACCAGAGAGGATGCATTCCCAAAGGGACAGTGCACATCCCAGAAAGTTTTCAAAGGTGTCTGAGCTCAGCCATGGCACGTACATGTGTCCAGATAGGATTATGGATGATGACACCAACCCATGTGAGAGGAACAACCTACAACTGGACCAACAATGCAGCACCACCCAGAGATAAAACATCCAAAGAATTCATTAACTCACTGGTGAAGAGGGCTTGCCAGTCATTCTGAGTTAGTCAGGACTAGTCAATACAACTGAAAAAGTAAATGGACCTCTCCTTGAAGAGAATGTCTTGGGCCATGTCCTCATACAGAAAGGTATTTAAATACCAGCTGCTCCCTGCTTTATGCTCAAATCTTAACAGAGCTGTTGATGAAATGAAACATGTGAGGAAATCTCAGAGGTGGCAGCTGGGGCACTGAGACTGCTGTGTCTTTAGTGGCACTTGGACAGGTAGGAACTTGCTCATAAATGGGAAATTCTGCTACCCAGAATATGCTGTAAGGGCATATTTTCACTGAAAGCTAAGATGTTATTCTCCCTCCCTGCAGGTGCACGAATTGTAGATTTAGAGAGAGCTGACCAAGGGGATCTTCAAATCTCAGTGGAAAAGTGTGACATATTCACCTGAATGTATATGCCTGCAAACACCACTCTGCTTTTCAGATTGCTCAGATTATGGATGAGCAACACAAAAGCATTTTTTAGGATCAGCTGCTGACTTCAGTTTCACACACTTATGATGATGCTACCATGTGAACAGAGTTTCTGCCTGTATCAGCTCTCCCAGGGGATTGCTCTGCAGAACCTCTGAGCAGCCTGGAGCCTGCGCACAGGGGCCATACGGCCCTTCAACTCTCTCTCCAGCTGATTTAGGCTCTAGTGCCTATCTCAGCCCCATCAATCATTCTACTGCATTTACTGAACCATCCAGAACTTGTGAGTTAAAGCACTGTACAAATCCTGCTTCAGGAAAAGAAGTGGTTCAGCAGGGAGTGAGAACTTTCCCACTGATGAGTTTGCAAAGACTGTAAGAGACTTGGCTAGACTTCAGAATCAAAGATGCCAGAGAAGTTATTTTGTGGTTAGTAAATCACATGTTAGCATCTGGTCCCTGACAGCACTTAAATTATCTTCAGGAATGGGTTTGTATCTGTGGGGTAGATCCTTTCCCCTCTTTTCTTAGGTCAGGGTTTGCTTTTTCCTCATATTTCCCATGAGCTACTGCCAAGGATACCTTACGGTGTCTGATGAGCAACCGGGATGAATACTCAGTTACCACTTTTGCATCCAGCTGAGAATGTTTCACCTCTACACCCTATGCAGTGGCTCTTTGGTGCCACTGCCTCTGATTTCCTTAGAAGAGTTATTTAAGTGCAGCTGCATAAATGAAGTTGTTACAGCTAAGGAACTTAGTTCAGTGAGCAACTATTCTCCAGGGGTTCCCCTGCCTCCCTCTTGGTACTGACAATGCCTCCAACTGCACTGAGGCTGGTCTTTCTAGACTGCCTCAGTTGTGATGGTTTCCAGGGCCTGATTCAGCCAGCCTCACCAAGATTAGTCCTGCAGCAGGAGATAACTCTTATTGTTCAGGGCTTGCTCCTCTGCTCTGACTCCGAGCAGGGATTCTGCTCAAGCAGCTGCAGTACATCTTCTGCGCAGGTCCTGCAGCTGGTGGGAGAATTCCCATCCTTACATTGAAACCATAAGTTAAGGGGTTGCACATGAGTGGTTCAGACAGGTCTTTGCAGATCACCCCAAGTAACAAGAGATGAAACAGGACATCAGGATGTGACATCTCAAGTCCACACAAGCACAGAGAAGAGCCCAATATACAGCAGGGAAGGCCTCAGGCAATGTGAGACAGGTTTGGTGCACTGCCAAGGAGCTCACACACTGCACGTCATATGAAGGGTTATCCTTCTGTGCCCTGTGCTTTGAAACTGTGAGATTGAAGAACCAAGACAGACAGACAGCAAGCTGGTTTTTGTGTTAGTCCCTGTGGCTGGAACCAGTTTGGCTCAGCAGCCCTGTGATTCTCCTTAAAGCCCAGATCAGCAGTGATAAATAGTGCAAAAAGGGGAACTCCTCTGTCTAATGCTCTGAGGTCAGCTGGCACTTACAACTGGCCGCACAACTCTTCAAAAAAAAGTTCATTTTTGACTATGTGGGGTAAAGAGAATTTTTAGTCTCAAACTTACAGTGCCACAGCCATCTAGGAAATGAATTCATTTATTTTGTATGGTAGGACAGTGTTGCCTTGTCGTTGGCTTTGTCTGGGAACGCATTTTCTGCTTGCAGAGGTAAAAGAGGAGATTTGGAGTCAAGTCTGGTGGCTCAGCTTGGATGAACAATTTCCAGGAGTGTATTTTGGTAAATGAGGTGGCTCATCAGTGCCTAGAGTATTTCAGCCCTGAGTTAGTGAGTTAGGGAAAAAACTCTGTAACCTCTAAGTCATTAGTGTGATTCTTCTGTGATGATAGACAGCTTTCCTGTTATCCAGGGGAGGATGGCTGAGTCAAAACCAGGGAAATGCTTTCTTGCTCTGCTTGGCAAGAAGTCATGTTATAAGTGGACAATACAAGGTGCTGACCAGCAGCCTGAGCTCTTGATCCTGCAGTCCCACACAGAGATACTGCTCACAGAAGAGCCCTGCTGCCTTCTCCAGTATTCATACTTCTGTGAGAGGGGAGCAGTTCACCAGTTTAAAAGCACAATTTTCATCACCTCCAAATATAAGTTCTGCATGTCATAACTGCGTTGGTGGGACAGCAGCTCTGCCTGGAGTACATGGTAAATTCCAGTGGTGTTGACAGCATCTCCCAACTCAGATTGGTGTACGCTTGAATATCCTCAGTGACCTGAAGTTGTGTGTCAGAGTAGCTCATTTTTTCTTTTTAAATGGTGTCCTGATACATGAGTCCATTTCTTGTATCTCTGACTCTCCAGAGGATGGAGGGGGTGATGAGCTTTGGACCACTGAGATGCTTTAGCAGTACAAATAAAAACAAAGGTTGGGACCTCATTCGTATGAAGCGGATCCAGCTCTAGTTACCATGACACCATGACAATCAACTTGTTTACTGCTTCAAGGTACAGTCTAAACATTCTTGGCATGTCATTTGCATAGCAATATCCAGAATGCTTTGTGTCACTCTACTGTATTAGGGCTCTGCAAATGCATTGAAAGGTTTCTTTACATGTATGCTTAACTAAAGAGAAAGAAAGGAAGAGAAAGGAGAATGGAGCTTTACTTTTGGTAGCATGTTTCATACAAAGTGTAATCTAAACTGTGTGCAAAATTAAACATAAGAGCTGGATACATGACCCCCATATGTTCTGGGGAAAGAGGGAGGGGGGTAATTATTCAGCAGAGGGTGGAAAACAACTGAGAATATCTAGGACTCATTTTGGCAGAGTATTTAGGCATGAGCTTAACTTTTAACAGGTGATTGGCTGAAATTCAGGAAGGAAAAATAAAAAGACACAAGGAAGTGAGAAAACTTAGATTAGTAGAAGAAAAGGGAATAATGTCCGGGAGCCAGCTTGGCTGTGTGAGCTGGCAGCACTGCAGAAGGGCCAGGGTGGGTGTGTTGGCTGGGAATAGCTGGTGGGTTGGAAGGGTGCATGGAGAGCTGTGCCAGGACAGCGTGTACAGGGAAGCCTGTGTGGTGGTGAATGAGGCACCCAGGTATCACCTGGCATAAACTGATGTGGTTCCTCTGCTTGCTCATCACTGCTGACAACCTGAGTGTTGGCTTCAACAGTTTTGCAGGCAGGGCTGGGAGTGAAACAGAGCCCCAAAATGTCTCTAAAAGGATGAGGCCTGGGGACAAGACAGAAACTGGGGCAAGAATTGTGATCGATGGTAGTGAATGGCCAAAAGTATGCAGAGCTGGAGCTGGAGTCTGCCAGGGAGCTGGAAATGTTACCAGTTAGTGCAGGCAGGAGTACAAGAGGGTAGTGTTGGGGAGGCTGAAAGCCTGGGAGGTGATGCTGCAGCAGAACAGGTTTTTGATATGCTGGAGCAGCTTGTATCTGGGTTGTGAAAGGTTAAGTCAGCTCTACAAAGTGTCAGGGTAGGACTCAAACAGGTCTCAGACACCATCAGAACTATTTCACTGCAGTCATAGGCATCTAGGTAGAAGGCATGAGGTCCAGCAGGTTTGACAATGGCAATACTCCAGTCTTCCCTCTGTGCCCATAGCACATCTAGGCTCAGGACTTGTCATGCTCAAAAGAGCATCTTGATGGCCAGGAACTAAGGACAGGAGTTTCCCACATCACCAGCTTTCATTTACCTTCCCCCTAGTACAGTGTGGTGTCCTCCCAGTTCAGGCACTAAAGAAAACTCAGAGTTGACATAGTGGCATCAAAGATAAGCATCTCTTGTGGATTCAGTGAATCTGTCAGACTCTGAGATCAAAGCTGGTTTTCTCTAGAGGAAAGTATTAATGGAGACGCATGTTAACATTTCTGTGTCTGCTGTAATAAATAATCTGCAATCCTGTACACTGTTCCTAGCTGAGACCATGGGGATAGACTCAGGAGACATCTCACATCACATGTGGACACTTGCTCAGCAGGATGGCCTTTACAGATCAGGCATCTCTGTGCTACCTCCAGTAGAACACCAGCAAAGACACAACTCTGGTCTGAAAGACCAGAGTCTTCACACACCCCGTCTAGTGTGAAGGTCTGAATAAGAGAGCTCCCAGGAGTGTATTTGTGTCATTCCTCAGGTAACAGCCTCTGCCTCATTCAGTCCATGTATCTCCTTTGCACCACCTGGCTTGTGGAGGCCTTTTCTCCCCAGAGTTACTGATCCCCATGAACTTCTCTGGGTTCATATCACACCAAGTGCAAAAAGACTATGACTTTAAAGAAAACGTAAACAGCATATGTAATGTATTTTACCATTCTATGCTTCGTGTTTCACCATATTATGCTTAATCCTTCTGCTCTGCCTTGCACACTACAACCCACACGAACACCCGGACATTTGGCAGGTCTGTAAGGACCATCTACTATTATCTGGTATTTAGCTGAGGCTTGATTGAGAAGGGGATTCTTGAAAAAAAAAAAAAAAAAAGGTGTAATCCAAGGCACTGCACATTTTTGTAGTCTACCCTGACCAGGATCAGTCAAGTACAGGCAGTTAGCCCTCCAGACAGGATATTTAAATATTTTAAAACAAAACCAAATCCAGATGTGTTTGCAGCCACAGCTACCATGTATTCTCTCCAACAATCTGGCTGTATCTGTCTTCTGTGTTTATGTTTTCAGGTGTAAATTCACTTGTGGAGAACCATTTGAGTTGCCTGGATGTGTGCCTAGTGCTATTTCAGATGTACCAGGGTACCTGACATCCTCATCAGACTGGCAGAAGGGACCAATGAGCTGCAGACCTCTCTGGAGCAGTGACTGAAGCCATCCAGACCAGATACTCCCACCCAAGATCTAACATACTAGTACACACCTATGCTCAAGCATGGGAGGCACTGCCCATCCAGCTGCAAAGTGCAGAAAATAATGTATTCATAGTCTATGGCTGTTGCTAAGAGCTTTCATAGTTGGAAACCCGAGGCTGAGTAAAAGGATAGACACATATCTGACAGGAGTTACTGCCTCCAAGGCACGTTTTGGGTCCATGCTAACATCCTATTGATGTGTTTTTCTCCAATTTGGTCTATATAGACTGGTAGCAAATATGTGATAAAAATGTACTCTTTTCCTGGTGTTCTTTGTTGGGAACAAGCCTAACAGAAAATGCCAAGGAGGAAAGGGCAAGTTGGAGAAGGTTGTAGCAGAATAAGAAAGGGGATATAGCAAACTTAACAATGAAGACTTTTTCCTGATTGCGATAATCCCTACTTCTTTATTTGTTAGCTAGTTAGTTTGGTTTTAATTATATATGCTGGATATATATGGGTTATATAAAATAAAGTATATGGAGTAGTTCCAGAGCGGTCAGCTGTCCAGCACCCGGCAGCCATTCCTGTAGAGCTAGAGCCGTATTAAACATCAGGCCCAGCCATTTGCTGTCATCATCAGTGTCAGTATCCTAGGAGATGTTCTGATCTTGCATAATTACACCCTGATAAATGAGTACTTTGTGCTCATAGCAAAAACACTTTCAAAATTAATGTAATTGAGAGAGAGCTACTGTTGATGTACCTGTCTTCAAATCATTTAGAATATCATGCAAAACTGTTTTATTTAGGATCTTTTTTTAACACCCACCTGTATTTTAAAGTAATCACGTTCATAGACCAAATTATATTGTCCTTAGAGAATCAAATTTCAAAGCTGCCCTCAGGAACCTAAGGATTTAGAATTAATGCTTGTTATCCCAGTAAATTAATAGATAAGGTTCATTCTAAGTAAACAAGAGTGATAGAAAAACACCCATTTACCCACAGTGTAATGCAATTCCGAAGCAGCAAGTCTATTTACCCCAAACACTATTCCAAAGCCATGGGGCCAGCTCAGAGCTGGCACTGTGTAAGTACATTAACTGCAGATAAACCAAATTATGGAATTTCTGAGTTAATAATTCTGGTTTTGTGATTAAGAGCAACAACACTTAAAATACCAATGCATGTTTTCAACTGTAAACCTATTTGATGCAGCCTTTATGTGGAGCCAAATGAGGTTGAAAGATAAAAATAGAAATCACGTTAATGTAAAAGCCAAATAATGCAAATTAATATTAAGTAAATGTAAGTACACAGGTAATTAATATTGAAAACGTTCTTCATCCCAAACCTTTGGTTTTTTTCCCCAGGTATCCCTATCAGGTTCACATTTTGTGCCTGTGAAAAGAGAGTGGTTTTGTATGTGATAGGATGGGGTGTAGGACACCAAAATTCAGCTATGCCAGTGTGTGGAAAAGAGAGCCCAGCACAATCTTTGTCCTCCTTCCCCTGCCAGGACAGCCACTTTTGCTCTGGGATACAATCTTTACAGCCTTCATAGCACCCAAAGAGTATCTTCTCTGCATGCTAGGGCAGAAGTAGTTCGACTTTAAGACAGAAATATGATCAAAAAAGTATATGCTGGAAAATATTCAAACCCACTTTGTGCTTTTATAAATCTGTTTCCTGTTTGAATCAGGTGAGACTGGGCATTTTAGATGCTAAAATGCTTAAGTAACTTTCAGAAACCTGCTGCCAAAATGGCTAGAGATAGAAAGTTGAAAATTGGCATGTTATGACATTCGCTTTAGCAGAGGTGCCCACGCTCTTCCCACAGCAAAATGACTTTAATTTGCCCAACCTCAGAGTCCTTGAAAATGACACTCTGAGCATTTGCTGTAATGATTTCTCACTAAATTAGAAAAATGCCCAACTAAGGAGGGATTATCTCTGCATGTGGATGTGGCATAATGACTGTCAAGTGCACTGAGAGCCCCACTGGGCTTTGCAAGGTACACAGGGTCTGCAGCAGAGGCCAGCGTGCATCAGGGAATATTAATACTGTCTTGTTGGGGCCATCCATTGTGATACTCCACTGCTGTTCAGACAAAATTATACCATATGAGGGAATTCTCTTTGCTACTTTACATATATGAGGCACATTTTAGAGCTGAGGATTGCTCCAAATTGTCTGGCTGACAAACTCAGTCCATAAAGGATGCAGTCACATGTGTGCCCATACTCTCTGTAATGTGTACACCAGCTAGGGCAGCATCACTACAAGATCCTTCCTTGCAGCTCACAGACACTGTGCCTGCAGTGAGGATATGATAGTGAACTTGATTCTGCACACCCATAAAGTTTTCCAGCTGTTCCCTTGGATCCCACTGGCTCTGCTTCCTCAGGACAAAATGTGTTTGTCTGCAAGGTACTGTTTGTCTGGCAGGCATGCTGCTGCCCAGCTTTCACAGGGAGCAAGGAGCAAGCTGTGCGGCAAGTGCCACTGCCCCATCATCCCTATCACAGTGGTGAGAAACTCTCCCCGTCTGCTTCTGCTCAGCCTCAAAACACGGGTGTGAGGAGGCACATTTTGTACATCAGAGCTTGTGCCACGGAGGAACAGAGACATGGTGGGAATATGCTGGCAGACAAGGGTGTTGAGAGCTTCAGCAGCCCCACCACAATACCACTCCAAGAACAACACTCAAACGCTCAGTGCTGGTGTTCCTTGCGTGTCCCTGCCAGCCAACTGGCTCAATCCCATGCTGCTGAACAGGCACGAGGAGCACACGCACGCGCCTCTACGGGTGCCACTGACTTCTGTGCCAGTGCTCTGTAAGAGGATGCCAGACCCCTTGCTAAACCTACGTTAGGCTGTTTCGGCCTCTATTTTGCAATGACTTTTCAAAACAAACCTGGTAAACATGAGCAGGATTGGAGGTGAGTGCTGAAAAATCTACAGGGCCCTGCTGTGCAAATTAAGGTGCCCTGAGGGGTCTTTTCTGTTGAAACTGGTCCACTGGGAAGAACGGGCATCCAGGAAATATAACAGGGCCAAGCACCAGGCAAGACTGACTCTTGTATCAAGGCCAGATTTTAGTCTCAAACCTGCCAAATTCACCCCCAACAGTCAAGGGAAAAGAAGCCAGGAAGATGCTGCCCGTGGGGTGTCGTAACTACAAGCTTGCCCTACAGTCCCATCTCAGCTGGGTAATGTGGGAAGCCAGCAGAGGAGGAAGCCAAGACAGAGAGGTAGGAGTTCTAAGGGCCCCAGGAGTAAGTGGGTGAAGGAAGGCTGCCAAGGAGCCTGAACTCTGTCCATTTGCCTCAATCTTGATAATGCAGCTACCTAGTGTCACCAAATCCTTGCAGCTTCCAGACAGGCGAACACAAATCAGGCCAAACCAGCAGGGTGAGAGTATTGCCTTGTGCCTGGCCTGCACTGTCATGTCTAATGGTTCCCCCCCCACTTCACATCGTCCTGAGTGTCCTGGGAGGTCCACAGTGTGCTGTGGGCTGCAGGGTCACACTTTCCACTCATCTATGGGGTGGACCTGCAGGAACCCATAGATCTTCCAGACCCACAGCTCTACAAGGTGTCTTGGGAAGGCTGGAAGGTGACAGCCTTGTTGTTTTATGGACAGGACTTGATATTGTCCCAGCAGTGGGACTTTTACCTGCTCTGTCCTTACCCTGGGTGCCCAGGGATCTCAAACCCACAGCTTCCCACACCAGCTTCAGCCTGTGTGTGGAGCAGCACTGACCTTCTCCTCGGGGATTTCTCATAAAGGATGTACATCTCCCTGCCTCTTCCCGGTGCATGTTTTGGACATGCTCTGGGATGAAAATTGGGTCCCATCCCGGTATGGGCAGGAACCTACGGTAGCCTAGGGACCCAAGTCCATTCCCCGGATTGCAGGGCATGAAACCCGCCGTGCCAGGCGGTGCAGGTCTGGGGCCTCGCGGGGAGAGTCGAGGCATCGGCTGCGGGCACAGGGACGGCCGCTGCACCCGCTGAAGATCGTCCCCGTGAGCCCGAACAGAGCGGGAGTCCCGGCACAAGGAGCTTTTCCCTGCACGAACCGAGCGGCCGCCGGAGCGCCGGGCTCTGAGGGTCCCAGAGGAGGGACCCAGGGTGGGGGTCCCACCCGAGAAGGTTGGTGCCAGTCCAGCCCCGCGCCACCGCTTGTGGCACCCCCGGGGCCGCGGGACCTCTCGGCCGCTTCCGACGGAGCTCCCAGCCGGCCACCGGGACGAGCCACCGCGAGGGAACAACCGCAAAGCGCTGCCGGGCGCGGGGCTGGCGGGACCCGGCAGGCGTGATGGAGAGAGCCCCAGCCCTCGAGGGTTAGCGGGAGCCTGGGACAAGGCACGTCCTTCCTATGTGGCGGCCGTGGACACCGGGACAGAGGAGCCGAGTCGCGGCGGCGGCCAGATGCTCATATTGCCCTACAGCCGTAGGCAGGCTTGCGGCTGGGTTGGCAATGAAAGGTGCTCAGCCCAGCCTCTCCCCAGCCAGATCTTTAGCTTCGCGGGGGAGGACCGAGAGAGTCCCCGCGGTTCTCTCAGAAGGCGGGGGTCCCATGCACCCCGTACCTTCAGCTCGACACGGAGAAAGGAAGACTCCCCGTCATCTGCGCTCGCCGGAGCGGGCGGGTCCCGGTGCCGAGCTGCGGCGGAAAGGTTTGGAGAGCGATGGTGCTCCCAGCGCACGCCCACGGACGCCGGGTGGCTGCTTTCTACGCGGAGAGAAGGAAATAAACCACCAACGAGCTTTTATTGTTATCATAATCATTATTATCATCGCCATCATCGTTTCTCTGCACATAAATAAATAAATAAATATCTCCCGCGGGGAGGGAGTGGGACGGAACGGTACAAGCACAGTTGTGCGCCCGGCAGCGACGAAGTCAAAACAAAACAATTTTGCAAAGGAAAAAAAAAAATATAGGAAAAAAAAGAAGGGGGGGGGGAAGATAGTAACCCAAACAGCCTTCAGCCCTCCCCGTCCGTCCGCCCGCTTTTAGGCACCGCCGAGTTACCGGAGGGAGCCCGGGACAGCATCCCTCCAGGCGGGCGCACCGCCCTTGCCGCGCAGCATCCGCGCACTCCGCGCCCGTGTCGGGGTGCGGGGAGGTCTGCGAGGAGCTTCCCGGGCCCGGGGATGCGCCTGCGGGGAGACAAGTGAGAGAGCACTATGGGGGGACGCCTGGGGTCCTAGGGAGGAGTTTATTTACACCAGGGTGCCGGGACACCCGTCCCCGTGGGCCGGGGGTCTAGAAAGACGAGAAAGTCCTTCGTAAATTACACAAATTATACAAAACAGTATAAAATCCTTCGGCTGCATGTCAGCACCGGGGCAGGCAGGACTCCCTCCCCTGCTTTCGCCACAGTTCCTGCAAAGCCGGTGCGGGTGTGCGGGTGATTAGGGGGTGACTGCGAGACCTCTGTCGTCCTTCCCCGAGGAGGACGGAGACATGCGCAAGTCCTCGTCGTCCTCCGAGCACTTAGTGGTGGAAAGGGACGAGCATTTGCAGCTGTGGCCGCCCCCCCCGCCCCGGTGGGAGCTACTTTTGCCTTCTTTCTTGTGCTTGACCCGTCGGTTCTGGAACCAGATCTTCACCTGCTTCTCGGAGAGGTTCAGGTAGGTGGCGATCTCGATTCGCCGCAGTCGGGAGAGGTACATGTTGGAGGCGAACTCCCTCTCCAGCTCCAGGAGCTGCGTGCTGGTGAATGCGGTGCGCATCCGCTTGCTACTGGGCAGCTGGCTGGACGTGCTGTCTGGGAATGGAGAGGAGCGCACCGTCAGGACCAGCCGGACCCTCCGCCGCCCGCCCCGCCACGCCGGGCACTCGCCAGTCCCCGCTGAGCCCTCCTTGCCGCCCACCCGCGGGTCCGCAGCCCCTCCTCGTCCCCGGGGAGTCTGAGACCCAGCAAGCGGCTGCCAGGCTGGAGTCCGAGCCCACAAGCGTACCGCGGCCGCCTCTCCCTCCCCGTCCACACAGCCCGGACCGGAGGCTCGGCGGGCAGCAGAGGGGCTTCCCCAGCGCATCCTCCGGGGCACCGGCAGAGAGAGGCGCCGGGACTCCCCGTCCAGCCTCCGTGCGCCGGGCAGGCAGCCCCCTCCCCAGGTGTCTTCGGCAGGGTCTCCCGGGTTCCCCATCCCCTCCCCGCGGCGCCCACCGCTGTCATGCAGGCATGCAGCCCCGCTCCCCGCCCCTGCCCGCCTTACCCACGGAGATGCAGTGGAACTGCCGGGGGTCGGGCAGTGGGTAGGCGCCCTGGTAGAGCGCCGGTGCGTGCCCGACGCTGACGGCGGAGACGGAGTGCTGCTGGCGGGCCAGGGGCGAGTGGCAGTACTGGGAGCCGAAGGGAGGGAAGGAAGCCTTGATGAGGGGGATAGCGGGCGGCGGCGGGTGCAGCTGGGAGGCGGTGACACAGAGCGGGCAGACGCAGAGCAGCCCGGCCTTGCGAGCGTGGCAGGCTCCGGCCGGCAGCCCGGGCAGCGGGTGCGAGGGGTGCACGGCGTAGGGGAAGAGCGGCGGCGGAGGACTGCCCTCCCCCTTCTTCTCGCCCGCCTCCCGCAGCACCAGCGAGTCCACCAGGAAGGAGCGCGGCATTGCCCCGCGCAGCCCCCGCGCAGCGCCCCGCGCAGCGCCCGCGCGGCGCCGCTGGCCAGCCCGAGTGGTGCTGAACGGCGCCCGCCGCCGCTTTAAATAGCGCCCGCGCCATGTGATGGCGGCGCCGGGCGCTCAATGGGCTTTCTGTGGCTCTTCTCTTGGCATTCACGCCGCACGCTCCCTCATTATTTCCCTTGTTAACTAAATGAACTGCATAATGTACTCTATTCTTGTCGACCCCACCCACGCCGTAGCAGGCGGCCTCTCCCCTCCTCTCCCTTTGGCGGGGTTATTTTCTCATTCTCTCGCGATTTAATATTCTTTTCTTTCTCTTTATCGCTCTCCTTCGCTTTCAGCCCAGCTTTCAGCCCGCTCCCACTTGTTTATTTTGCCGGCTGCAGCCGCGGTCTCCGCCGGCGCAGCTTCCCCTGCCAGCCCCCCGGTGCCTTTCCCACCTGTGGCACCAGGTCGGCCCCCCGGTGCCGACGGCCTCTCTCTCTCCCCTGGCCTCCGGGACGCCTCGTCCCCGCTGCCTCGCCCGCCGCCTTCCCCAGCCCCGCGTCTTTGTTCCCAGCCTGGGTCCGGGACCTGCCGCTTATCGCTGCCGCCGCCGTCGGGCGAAGTCCCCGGCCGCAGAGATGTGCCAGCCGGTGCTCCACCGGCAAGGACATCCGCCGGGCCTCTGCGCGGGCGTGGGCGCCCGGGCACAGCTAACGGGTGCGGAGAGCCGCAAGCATCTCGGCTGCGCTGGTGCGGGTACAGAAAACCCCACACGCAGGTACCGCTCCGTGCCGGCGGCTCCCGCGGAGGGAGAAGAGGCGCTCGGCACATTCCGCGTGTCTTTACACCAGGTGCCCGTGCCCAGCGCCGGCGGTAACACATGCCATCGCTCCGTGGCACCGTGGCACCCACGTGCGGCGGCCCCGGCCCCGGCCACCACCAAGCCGCGCTAGCCCGACCCCGCATCGCCGCGCACAAGCACGCCGGGGAGTTCCCGGGGCTGTGCGGACGGCAGGGAAACGGCTTATTTTTCCCGAACGATGAGATTTAACTTAAACGCCGCGGCGGTGTCTGGATGTCGCAGCGCAGGGACCTGCTGAGATCACAGCGGTGCCCAAGGCGAGCGCGCGTTCCTCGGAGCTCAGGCGCACCGGCGCTGCCCCGTGCAGCGGCTCCCCGCGCCGCGCTCCTTGGAGCTCGTTGATTTAGTAGGTGAAGAAGGAATGCTAACAAATAAGGGGGGAAAAAAATCGTGGGGATACATATTCTACCCCGGTTTTCCCGTTTAATATGCGGGCAATAAAAAGTGAAACGCACTCTCCTTCCCCTGTCAAAACGTGGGAGGATTGATCCCTACAGTAAGCTCGCCGCTTCGAAACCAAACGGACTTTTTGAAAAGGAGGGGGAAAAAAGGAGGAAAGGAAGAAAAAGCCCTGAGAGTGGTGTACTTCGTGTCTCAGGGCTGTGCAGAGGTTGTTTTGCCTATGGTCACAATTCTTGTAGCAATCCACGGGAATTTTGCCGAGAGACTATTGGTGCCCTAGCCTAAAGATGTACTGATGTGCACAAATGAACGGCGAAAATTACAGAGCGAAGAAAAACGAATGGTAATAAAAACTCAGTCCAGCGATGATATAGAAAGGATTCCCAAGTGTCCTTTCCCCGAAAGTGTTAATAGGGTTTGGATTTTTCTTTTTGATTTTTAAGGAAGAGGTATTTTAAAACATTTTCCGCTGAAGCCGGGTCCCGGGAAGGGGCATTTTTCCCTGCTGAGAAGTGGCTCGCCACCGGGGGTGGTGGATTCAGCCTTATTCCGAGAGATTCCCGCTGCCCAAGGGCTGAACCCCGGGGCTCCGAGCCGCAGGGAGGCAAAGGGTTAACAGCTTCTGAATGCACACCAAGCCCAAAGCTACTGGGAAAGAATATCCAAAAAAATAACCAGTTTTTTTTTCCAGCCGCTGGACCTTATTGAATGTCATTGAAGAAAGTTTTGAATGCCAGATAAAGAGAGGCGAATTAAAGTGTGTGACAGCAGAGGATAAGCAAACACAAAGAGAACTCTGTCACACTTTGGGCAAAATCCGTGGGCTTTTTACCAAGCCTCTTCGCTATGATTGAATTAAGTAATAGGAAAACATTTTCTTTCAGTTTAGAGCCATTAGACAAAAACTTCAAAGCGAATAACACTTTTTAATGTGCAGCTCAACAATGGAATCTGTTTTGTGCTGAAATGTTTAAATGGTTTGTTGTGCAACTGTGGGCTGAAATAACCTAGACTGCAGCAAAATAGCATCCTTCAAGCCGTTTTACGAGCGCTTGAAACTAGCACAGACCTTTAATCCCAGCACTTTAAACTATCTCGCCCCCACCCCCGTCTTTTTGCGCCCCCCTCTTTTCTTGGGTTTTGATTTGTTTTGTTTTTTAATGGAGGAAATTCTCCTTGTATATTTGCTATCTCGAAACGATCGCCGCTGAACGAAAAGGGTTCCGAGAGAGGGGGAAAGAGATCCGCCGGCGGGCTGTGCGCTGCAGGCGGCTCGGGGGGCGCGGGGGGAGCCCCTCCCGGACCTGCGGCTGCTGCGTGGGGCGGGCGGCACCGGCCCCGGCCCCGGCCCCGGGGGCTCCTGCCGGGACAGGGACCCCGGTGGCAACGGGGAGTGCCGGCGCTTGGGCTCCGCACGGGAGAATCGCCGGGCGGTAGCTGCTCCCCCCGCGCCCTGCCCGTGAGGTCACATCCCCCGGGGAAGGGGATGGGGAGAGGGAAGCATCAGGGTGAGCATCAGCTGGGAGACCCTTCGTGAGGGGAACGTCAGGGATCGCTGTGGGGGATGCAAGAGAGAGAGGGCAACAGCGCTGGCACTGAGTGAGCCGTGCCTGCCCCCCTGGGGCTGAGCGACCCGCGACACGGCTGCGGGCGAGGGGACGAGGTGTCACCCTGCCGCTGCCTGGGGGCGGCTGTGCCGACGTCGGCTGAAAGGAGCTCCCTCTTCATTTTGAGGGACCAGCCATCATCGCCTTTTGTGATGAGGCCCTCACTCTCGGCGGGGCTCGCCGCTTCTCTCCGAGGGTAGGTGGTGCCACGGACCATCAATCCCTGAGTAAGGCGCGGAGAGGTGCGTTAGTTTGGGAGCTGTGGGGACGTGAGGATGGAATCCCGCTGGAATGGGAAGGAATCGCTATTTCCAAGGAGACCACGTCCTTGGCAGCAGAGCAGGGCTGACGATTTGTGAGTGACTGTAATTTACCCCAGCCTATCCCGGGTAATTGTTTTCCAATGGCAAATACCAAAATACAAATCAAAGCCAATACTGAGCTGTAAGGCACATCCCATGTGAAGGATTGTCCAAGGAACGTGCTTATACACTGGGCAAACACACCCAGGAGCAAACCTGTGAGACACCTGTGAATCTCTTAAATTAACCTGATCACTGAATGATTCTGAGTTTGAGTAACCTGTAACAGTTTTTGGTTTACTTGGTTTGCTTCTGGCCTCCAGCAATCCACAATACCAGGGATTCCAGAAACATAAGCTATGTTAGTGTTTCATTTCAGTTTTTCCAAAATAAAGGCTAAACTACAGGGAGTTTTGTCATGTGAGTTCTTCTTTATCTCTTGTCTGTTCAACCAACTCCTCTCAGATTTATAATTGTATAATTTTTGTAGCTTATCAGCGATGGTTTTAAAGGAGGTTTTAAAAAAGGGGAGACTATTTACAAGGACAAATATTCATAGCACAAAGGAGAATGGGTTTAAACTAGAAGTGGAGAGGTTTAGATTATTTTTAAGGAAGAAATTCAGAGGGTAGTGAGACGCTGGAACAGGTTGTCCAGAGAAGTTGTGGATGTCCCATCACTGGAAGTGCTCAAGGCCAGGCTGAATGTGACCCTGAGAACCTGCCTATGGTGAGGGGGTTTGGAATATAGATGGTCTTTAAGGTCCCTTCAACCCTAAGTCGTTCCATGTTTCTATGATCCAGCCCTGCCACATTTCCATGTGGTTCATCCAGTTTCATCTGTTTCCCATCACGATTTATCAAGACAATAGCTTATCTTGCCAGTAAAATCTGCGCCACAGGACCAAATGAAATCTGCTTGTTTCTTTAACATTTAATTTCTCTTTCCACAGCAGATACCTAGGGTAGAGATTTACCATTTAGATCTTGTTCAGTTCCATTGGTTCCTAACAGGATTGGTTTATAAGGGGATCTTGTACTCATCTTCTAACAAGACAATTTGTTGCTCTGTTTCTCCTCCTTGATTTGACATTTCACTGAGGAGGCCATTCCAAAGACCTATAGCTGGACATAAATAATAACAAAGTAACAAGAAAAGTGGAAATACGCAAAACCAAATAATTTAAAATAACCTTTTGCTTTTATAGTGAGACCACATTTCAAATTGCTGGTTACCACCAAAGTGCTCAAAGGATGGAGAAGTGCTTGAGAGTAATGAAGACAAGGAATTATAAAAGAGGAGTTGGATATTAGTTCTGCAGATGTTGTTAAAATACAAAATTGTTAGAAATACCATCCTTCAACCTCAGAATCCACCCTATTTCCCAGCTTTTTTTAGTTGCCATCTTCTCCTTTCTCCAAACTTCACACCTTTATGTATTTCAAGTCCTCTACAAACGGAAAGCTTTAGAGGTTGTCAGACTGCTCTTCGAGAACATCCAAGGGGAAATTCTGTCATCTTGCATGGTAAGAAGCTGTATCACGTCTGTTGTTTATATGAAGCATTTGAACAGTTTTCTGTAGCTGATATAATTCTTTTTAATCACATTAATGTGGATGGCATCATCAAACCATATTGATCTGCAGCGTGGGTGCTTGAGGTTGTGGGTACACTGGTTTCAGTGCTGGCTCCTTGTCCCCTTCCTGGCAGATTTGGAGGGTCTTGCAGCAGATGTAGTTATTGCTGAATGAGACATCTGGTTAGTGCATTCTGTAGTGGAAGAGAGAGAACTAAATGTCTGCTAGATTCACAGATAAAGATCTTTCTTCGACTTCTAATTGAAGTTCTACAGAAAACCAACAGAAAAAAACCCCCACGTTTTCCCTATCTTTAAAAGAGAATATCAGAGAGCTGAAGATACTAGAGCCAATAAAGCCACTGAAGAACAAACTCCCAGGTGGAGTTCCTCAAGACACAGAAGGCATTTCCTGGATACTCCAAAGGAGGAGTATGGAAAATGAGGCAGGGTGTTCTGCTATGAATCAGGGGCTGGTAGGTTGCATGTGGTGAGTGGCAAGGGTTGTGAGCTAAGAGGGAGGTTTGCTTACCTGCACTGGGGTTTTCTGGCCGCTGCTGGTGACATGGTGACAGAGCCTGAAAGTTGCAGAACTGTGTAGCTTGGTTCCTCCTCTGACGCTGACAAATACATGTTCCTCAAGTGTTTATCACATATGAACATGAAATGATTATCCTTAATGTTTATTCAGCTTATGTAAAGCAGACCTCACCAAGGTATGTTAATTCCTTTAACTTGCCAGTCCTGGCAGTAGACTGAGAAAATGAGTACTCTAAACTGGCAAAATAATTTTCGTATTTTCATTACATTTTTGAGGACTTCAACACCCCTTTTGAACACAGTAAAGTATCCAGAACATATTAGGTTACTGTGTTTGAGTCTGCATATCCGGACATGAACTGATAAATTATACATGTATATGTTTATGTTTATATGTATTTATATGTAGACATATCAAGTGTGTATGATGGATGTTTACAGCCATGCACAACCATAATGTAGCAATTATATGAGAAATAATTTTCTGGAAACAGAGCCATTTGTTGACCTCCTTATATTTGCATGCTAATCTTTTAGTTTACAGCAGATTGTTTTTTAGGGACAATAAACAATCACTAGTTAACAAAAATAACATCAGGGATATCTAAGCCAGTACATGACAAACATATGTGATGGCACTGCCTTTTTTTTTTTTTTTTTTTTTTTTTTTTTTTTGCATTTCAAATGCCTGTGTAATGCACAGGTAAAGCCTGTGATTTTCTTGCTTCTGCTTGTTTGTTTTGGTAAGCACAGTGACCTAACACTTAACAAAGTTTAGATTTGTGGTTGTTACAGGCTGTCCTGGGTTAGTAACAGACCTGGGGAGTTTCCTACTCAAAATGTGAATGTCACAAATCTGACTTCACACCCTTTTGCTGGTAGGTCTTCATCTTCCACGTTTGGAGAGTGGTGTCAAGGACTCTCCTGTCCTATGCCCCTGTGTACCCAATGGGAAGAATCACAGCTGAGCTACTGCTGGAGATGTGCATGAGCAAACAGGCTCAAGGTTTCTCTTGAAAGAGCTCAATTTTTATCTTTAGTCCTTCCCACCATGGGCTAAGGTGGTTCCTTCCACTGTGGTCCAGCAATACTGTCCACCACATCATCCCAGGCAGCACCGTCTTATATTTTTGGGAAAATAGCCCAAAGCTGCATGCGCTGATATGAAAAAGATGATCCCAAAATATGGACCTTATGCCAGTGAAGTTCAATAGGAAGGCAGCATACTCCAAAGTCCAAGTTGGATTTCTTAGACTTCTGGAATCCCTCAGGCTTGTCAGACCCTTGAAGTTCAACCCTTGAAGTTTGTGAGAAGTACTTAATTTTGAAAGGATAAATTCATGGCTGTATAAATGCTGATCGCCAGCCATTGAAAATATTCTTTCTCCACTATAAGAAACGAAAGAATCTTAGCCGAATTTTATTCATTATATACTTGTACTGGGGCTACATAAACTCTCCTCAGTGCATTACCTGCCACTGCATCTATTACAGACACACAGGGAATGCACTGTTTTAAGAAGAGGGAGTCCACATAAGAGCTGCTCATTGTTGGCTCCCTTTGTACTCAGTGGGAAGAAACACGTACCCGCACAGAAGGGTTCATTTGACTTATTGCAGAAACCCTCAAAGTTAAAAAATACAAATATCCCACCAGAAATGCTTACCTGGTGCTATAAAGGATCCCTAAATGCCTACCCCAAATGCAAGTGTAAGGTGAGGGGTTTGGGTCCTCTGTCCTGCTCTGCCTCAGCTGTTGCCTTCTCTCATGGATGCAGGCTGTGACTCTTTGGAGCATTGAACTCTCCAGAAGCCATGGAGCTGCACAGCGTGAGCTGTGTGGAGCCCCTCTACTCCCACTTTTGAATCACTGAATCTGACAATGAATCATTGTTTTTCTGTCACCTCTTGCAGCTTGTATAGACGAGGTCAGAGCCTTTTAACTCTACTTCTGTCCCAGAGTATGGAAACTAATTAGAACCCTGTGTGGGTTTGGTGTTCCTGTCCCGGGAGACCAGATTGATCCATTAGATTTTAGGCAGCCATTCCCCTTTACTCTGCATCTTCTAACTTTTCCCTCCAGTTTTTCACCTTCACTCCTTTCTTGGATGCTGTCCTTACTTTTCCTTCTCTTCTTCAGAGTGTCTGTAATTTTTTCCATTATCATCTTCCCTTGTTGTCTCTCTTTTCTTCTCTTCAGCCAGATCAATCACACAGTAAATGGAACAAGTCTTCTAATAGCTTTTCATCCAGAAGTGTGAGAGAAAAGTTTTGAGTCTGAAGTCTTCCAGTTATCTCCTCCAAAAGATAAAACTAGAAGGGTTGATAGAGTCTTCTCCAAATTTTTCACATTGCTCAGATGCAGGGCTAGGAGAAAAAATAAAAAACAAAACTAAAACAAACCAACAAAACCCCAAACAGATGAGGAGACTCTGCTGTCTTGGTCACAGGCACATTAAAAAGAAGCAGTAGGTTAAGATCGCCAGGAAGAACAGGCTAGGGGAAAAGAAATGTGGCAATCAGGAAAGAGGAGGAGATAAACTCAGAAATTTCAGTAGATATCAGGAGACTAATTGTTTTCAGAGGTGAATAAATATTTAGATCCAATCTTCAGCGCCAAATGGAAACGCTCAGCAATTGCACAAATTATCCATTCTTCTCAAGAGATTTTAACCAAACTTGTTCTCTTTTGACAGATAAGATGTTTTACACCAAGAAAAAACAGACTGAGGTGTACCTGCCATGATTTTCCATCTCACTTGTCCTATGGACACTCTCTGTCTTTTATTTCATCAAATCCCTTCCAGCAGTATAATTAACCTCACATCAGGGAAACTCCTTCTCCCTTCAGAAGGGAGGGTCTTTTCTATCACTGGTGGTCTCAAAACTACATCTTCCTTTCTGGAGCTGAGGCAGAGAAGGAAGGCTCCTGCTTCTGTGTTGCTGCGTGCATCAGCAAGGCTTCTCTGCTTCTTCATAGAGCAACATGATTTAGATCAATGGTAAAAATCTCCCTTTTGAGGAAGGAGACCTTCAGAGGGAATTACTGTAGTGGTGTCATGTGATAGGCTAAAAGAGCGTGAGAGTACACGTGTGTTGTGCCTGTCTGTTCAGGACCTGTCTGTAGCTGAGATGTCCCTTTGAGACATGTGTTTGCAATCTAAGTTAGATGGAAAAAATGCTTTGCAGACATGACAAAAAATCACACGTAAAACCTGCCCAGAATTAAGCTGAACATCCAGTGGAGGGTGCTGCTACAGGGTCAAAATCATGACAAGTGTTTGCCACTCTCTGAAAACCAAAGAAATAACAGTAATGCCAGTAAAACCTTTAAAAAATTATTATCCAAACCACAAATACACACACATAGATGCAATCCCGAGTCTGAAAGTCACCACTGTGGCCTCCATGAAGCCTATCAGCATGCAGAAATTGATTCAGCTGTTCATTAGCTCAGATTATTTGTCAGGGATCAAAACAACACTGTAATGCTCTTCGGAGACCAGCTCATCCTGCAGACCCCTGGTCACTCCAGCATGAATCATCACAGGTCCTGTCACAATTCTGTCGCAGCTTGGAAACACTGTGTGAGGGCTAAAGAATACTTTCTGGTATGTTTGGTTCATATTTCACCTGGTTGTACGGGCTTGTTCAACCCAGGCAATGTGGGCAAAGCAGCGCAAGTCCAACATTCCTTGCACATGTCCCTTTGGTGGCCCCTTCAGTAACGCTTGGAAGTGAGAAATGGGGAAAGTCATCTCTGCTGCAGCTCCCATCAAATGGGGGGAAGGCAGCCAAGATGTGGAAGTGCAGAAGGGGAAGAGCTCTACTACCTCCAGCTCCAACAAATATTATTTTTTACTTTTAAAATTTTGTGATAAACATGAGGGAATAATAAATAATTAAATAATAATATATAAAAGGGTATTATAAAATGAAGCAATAATCAAGATAAATTTTCCCTTAGTTGTGGAAAAATGTCCCCAGCAGACTCTCACAGAATAGCTCAGGAGAGAGAGGCACATATTTAATTAGAATTAAAAACTAACAAAGGACCACAACCAAAAAACCCCAGCCCATTAACTGGGCTGATAAGTTTAACATCTTTTTAAAACAGCAAAATTAGAAAACATTTCAATTTATGATGCATGTCCTATTTGCTTTTTATTTCTCAGATCAACATATCCATACCTGCTCTGCCACTCTACCCCTCTGTTGTTTCACATTCTCTCCTGGACAGCTGGGCATGGTAGATGGCTCCTGACCTTTAGCCACCTCTCAGCATCCTAACAGGACCAGTGCTGAGAGGCTGTGGGCCCTTACAAGCGAAAAACTACTACATCTACACTTCCTTGCCTCAAATTAAACTTTATTTCTCAAATATTATCACATCTTCAGGTTCCTGATCAGCTATGTTTTGAAGTCAGTGGAAGAACTGCCATTGTTTCCAAGGAATACCTATCACCTTGCAATACTTTCCAGGGGTGTGTTGTTGTCATCTCTTCTAGGAACTTGTTTTGTGCTATTCTTCACACCAACTGAGTAAAAGCGTTCAGCAGTCTCTTACCCTCCTTCCACTTCTTGGTGTATCTTGACAAACCTCTATTTCCCATTCCGACATCAGGGAGCACAGTCCAGCCACCCTCTTCACATCCCACAAGTGCCAAGAGCAGCAGCAGAAGTTGCTGAGCTGTGCTCAAATTTCAGGGGGGCCCTCAAGAGTAGATGCATCCTGTGTGATTAAATCCAAGGTAGGAGCTAATGTCAGGCAATACATCTTGCTTATTTTTGTGTTTATATTACTGTTTTTATAGGGAGCAGTATCTCAATTATTTTGAATAAACACCCTGGCCATCTCCTCATATCCTACCCAGGCTTGGTTGACGGAATGGTTTAAGTACATGTGAGTAGGGTGCCTTCTGGAAAAGAGCAAAAGGGAAGCTTTGCCCAAGAGGGACATGAAGTGGGTACAACCCATAAATGTGGCCATGAGGACCTGAACCAGCTACTGGGCTCTCAAGAAGCAGCAAAGCAGAGGCACAGTGGATGCATTGGCTCCAAATCATGTTCAGAAGATGGCCCCTTATCTGAAAATTAACGTAGAAGAAGGTGTGGCAGAGACTCCAGGCTACACACCTGCC
Organism: Motacilla alba alba; assembly: GCF_015832195.1. NCBI lineage: Eukaryota > Metazoa > Chordata > Aves > Passeriformes > Motacillidae > Motacilla > Motacilla alba. The sequence continues at coordinate 55,628,827 of NC_052016.1, read as the reverse complement.
CCTACTATGCTGCATTTCTGCTGGGGTGGATGCAGCCGCAGAAGACAAATGTCACACATCCATGGGGACAAGCTCATTCTCTCCATAGCCACGCCTTCCAAATTCACCGTGCTGAGTCTGTGTCTGTTTCTAAATTACTGAGTGGGTGGAAGGCTGAGCTGTAATGGAAAAACAATACATCTAAACAATACATCTAAAACCTACATACTGTTTATTCTACTCCTAATCACTGTCTATGTTTTGACCACTTTGCTGTAAATATAACAAGGATCTGGGTCTCTAAACCCATCTTTCTCTGCTAGGACATCACTGAGAGCCATGAATGAGACTTGCACAATGCTCATTCCAGCCCTGGAATAGAGGAAGCCACAATCAGCGTGTGGCCTGTCCCCATCTACCTGCACAGTTGTGTTTATCTCCTGGTAGCTCACTTTTATGAAGACTCATGTCCAAAAAAAGACCTAGCTCACTGCTGCATGCTTTGGCTTCTCCGGGTGGACAATTGGCCTGCACGATGCAGCATTTCTGCCAGCACAGGAGGCTGAGCCCCAAAGAGAGAACAATAAGGTGCCTGAGTCACGTTTGTTAACTCCTCATGCATTAGAGAACTGTGTACCCAGAAGTAGGAAAGCCCTAAAGAACAAAGATGTTAGAGCCCAGAAACTACCACAGTCTCATTTTCACCTTATGCAGTACAATACAGCCACCTTACCACACAGACCTGATGGTGAAAACAGTGGTATTTTTAACCTTTGGTAGCACTAGGAGTAGGACAAGGCTCTGAATTTACAGGTTTTACATTGGCTGATATTTTACAGACTTTTTTATTAGTATCATTAGAATAGAATAAACTGTGGCAGACAAGGACATAAGTGCAATACAAATGGTGAATATAATTAATAAAAGGACTGTTGTCTTTCTATGGCAGAAGACGAAAACGAAACACAAACATATTCTTGAACTTCTTTTCTGCATATGTCTCAAAGGTCCCTTTGTCCACTTTCTAGATTTGTCACAGAAATGCCTTTCTCAAGCAGTGACTATTCATGGTTTCACAATGGACATGGAGGTCACTATTGGAATAAAAAAAATTAAAACCTCCAAATTTTTCTTTTGCCATTAACTTCTAATATGAGACAAAAAAAGGCTTTATTTCTGTCAATAATAGATAAGGGTCAAAGGCTACACATTAAAATCCCCTCCATTAGGCACAGTCAATTGGATTTTGAAGTTGGGTTTTTTATTCTGGAGTCTTGGTTGGGAGCTAAATATAAGAAGTCACATTTCCTGGAAAAAAAAAAAAAAAAGCCCGAGGACAAAGGGACCTGCTGATGAGTGTTCACACGACTCCAGGCTATGGCAGCACTGCAGACCAGGTTCTGACTCTCGGCTCTGAGGAGGCAGTGATGGATGATGGCCCAGTGTGAAGGCTGAGCAGTGATAAATGAGGCAGCCACGCTGAGCACACTCAGGGTAGCATGGTAGTTTTACAACACATCATAAAACAACACTGGCTGCTGCTTTGATGGACAAAACTCGTGGAGACTGGAGAGGAAATATCAGCTGTCTGTGACAAGCTGGGAAGGTCTGGCTGGCAACCGAATGCAAACAAGAGCACCTTTGATGGTGCTTCTGTTGGGAGAGCCAGAACAGCCATTCTGTAGGAAAAGACAGTTCATTTTCTCTGTGGCTTGCCACCCTCAGAGGGGCTGTGGGTCAAGATTGCTGAGCAACACAGGAGACAAAACCTCTGAGGTATTTTGAGCCTTGGTCTCAGATACATAGGTATGGTGGGACATTTGGGACCTTGCTCCTGGATTTTGGAAAGAGACAGATGCCAAAAACTTGGTGGCAAAATTTCAAAGAGGTAACCTGAGTGAGTTCATGATTTCATCAGTCCTTTGAGTGGACTTTCCTCATTGACTACTGATGCCCTCAATCCTGGGACAGAAGAGAATGGCCAGCTGATGCATCTACAGTGATAGGGGACCTGTCTCTGTGACCTGCAGCTCTACAAGAGCTCCAGCCAACCTCATTTCCCTGGGACCCCATCCCAAAACTCTGTCAGCCCCCTGTCAGTGTCACACCCTGCCCCTGAGCAGTGACTGATACCACACTGCAGCTTCATTACCCCCAGGCTGAAAACTGTCCTGCACATGCCTGACTCTCCACAGGTGAGCACCTGCTGCTAAGAACATGTGTGACTCCGTCTTGTCTGTGGAAGCACTCTGATGCATTTGAGGAGGAGAAGCAGCTGGAGAATGGACTGGGCTAGGTCAGGCAGGAGGGGATGGCTGGGAGGAGTGCACTGAGCCAGCAGAGTTGCCTGAGCAGGACTGGACATGTGGTGGAGATGTGAGGACTGTGGCCTGGCACAGGAGATAGCCCGGGCACCTCAAGAGTCTGGATCAGGGAATGGGACTGTGAAGAAGGCTGTCACAGAAACATCATCACTGGCTTGTGAGAATGGCTGACAAGATGCACGAAAAGAGAAAAAATGGGGGGGAAATGGCTGAAGTAGAAATTGTGGTGCTAAGGAGATAATGGGATGAGGATGGTCCGAAGGAGTCAGATGGGGGCAGGAGACTATTAGCATCGCACCACAGAATGGAATTTCTGCTCCTTCATTGTTGCTCCTAGGAGCACATAGATGGGTAAAGATGCCACAAGCTTTGAGCTTGGCTTGATACCCTGGGCTCTCCTGCACGTCCTGCAGAGCATTCTCTGTGCAAAGCAGGGGAGAAAGAAACACTTCAGACCCATGAACTGCTAAACTGCAATTCAGCCCGAATGTTGCCCTGCGGCTGCCAAAACTGAATGCAGAGGAATAAGAAACTTGGATTCAATCCCAGGAAAGGCATGTTTGGTCTGATGCAAACAAACATGTTTGTATTGATGTGGACCTCAAAACACAGCAGGAAACAAAACCAGTCCCCAAGCACGAGGGGACTCTCATCCCACGTGATTCAGACCAAGATGTAAGAAACGTCAATGGGGCATTTACAGTGGCAGCTTTGCAAGGCAATGGGACCTCAGAGCTACAGCTGTTGGCCACTGCCTGCACCAGGCTCTGCACCCATCCTGCTGCAGGCCCCTTGACCTGCTCCTCTGCTTAGCTCTGCAGTGTCCCACATCAAGCTGGACATTTCCCCCCAGAATCCTCAAAGAGGATTTGGCTTTGAGGTTTTCCTTTCTTTTTAACTTGTGTTTGGAGAGGCACTATGGTCTTTTGTTGTATGATGCCTTTTGATCTGTGCTACTGTGGTGAAGTCTGTACCTGCAAACTCCTTTCTTTGCGTTCTGGGGAGTTAAATCCGTTTTCCTAACAAGACAGTGTCTTTGCAGACAGGTTCAGAATAAGGATAGACATCACCTCTGGATCTCATCTCAAAGATAAGCAATATGGGCAGCTCCATATCTCAGAGAATAATGTGACTGTAATAATAAATCTCGACTTGTTTTCTTTGTTTCTGGTGTTTTCTACCCAATAGCAGCCACCTTTTCAAGCTCTCCTCTGCAATTTGGACAACATGCAGTATGGAGTTATGGCTGTTTCTTAGCCCAAGCTGAAAACTTCATATAACCCAGAACTGTACAATCAGGACTGAGAAAAAATAGAAATCAAGAGGTATTCACTGCACCTGCCGAACATGGTAAATGATAAAGCTCACTGTTTTTTTGCTGCTGTCCTATTTGCTGTGCTGATCTGGCAAAAAGTAACCCAGGTCAGGACTTGCTGTCTCATTGCAGACTCCCTACAAGGAACTATTTTCCGGACTCTGTGTCCCCAAGTCTTTTCCCTGCCTGCTCCTTCTCATGTGGTCCCTCCTTTCTGTTACCTTGGACACAAGGTGTGTGTTTGTAGCTACTCTGTTTTTCAGCTGCAGGAAAAGCCCAATCTCCAGCTATCATTCAGCCTATGAATTAAGCTTATTTTTTTCTCCACTTCCCTGTCTTTACTATTTAGTTTCTCTTCTCTGCTCTGTCTAAAAAAAGAAAAAAAGTTATATTTGGCTTTTGTTACATAAATAAATGACACACAAAAGAAAAAAGCACAACTATCATGACTTTCACCTTCTCAAGTGAAGCAGCCCCCAACTCCAATATTCTATTGACTGGTTATTGAACCTGGATGGAAACTCCTGAAGACAATTTTCTGTCATATAGATATCTTTGTCAAGAACAAAATGTGTCCAAGGAAAATAACAAGCAAGAAAAATTTTCATTTAGAACTTGCAGTGTGCTATCCTGTTTTTATTATTCCTTAGTAAGGAATGATGGGTATTGTCAAATATTCCGTTTTGATAAGGTCAAAACATAGTGGTTTGACCCTTTTATTCATTATGATGTTACTGTAGCACACAAGTTTTATCATTACTTAACTTTTTATTACAATGCTTTCTCTTTATTAAAGTGAAATTAATTGTTAAATGAAAAGGTACTGAACTACCAAAGTTGAAACTTTCCTAATAAAACACCAAAATGTTTGAACTCATCTACTTTCACCAAGGCCTTGTGCATTGATGACACGTTCACGTTTTGGTTTTGATTTATTGATAATAATTCCTAATCAAATTTTGCTGTTATGGGATGTACATTTAAAGCAAACAAGGGTGTTCATGGCTAAATGTGTTTTAACTCCTGATTTCGGGCAGGCCTTAGCTGTGTTCTGTCACTGATGAGACTGAGCTTATATGTAGAAAGGAAATGTTTCCAGGATCTTGCAAAGCTGAGACACGAGTGCCTGAAACACATCATTCCCCCTCTGCTCTGCCACATGCTCCTCTTCTTGGCTTTCAAGTAGAAGCCTGTATAGTAAAATCCTTTTTTGCATGCCCCTAAACAAAGAGCCTGCTTGTACAACACATCTGGGGGAGAACATATTTGAGTGTGTTTAATCCATCCCGCAAACACTTACCTGGGTGGTTGGGAAAGCCAAGCGTTGAGGTGTTTGTTGGGTTAGTATCTACCACCTCACATGGAGTGGTGGAATAGTGGCAAGAATTACTAAGCCAGACTATCAAAGAATAGAATCAAAACTCTGTGGAAAATAATAGAACATTTCTGACTTCAGTAGTATTGTGAGAAAATATCCGATGTGTTATTTTGATGTTCATAACAGTTTGGAGCTCAGTGGGAAGGCATCAATGTACTCTGAACTTTAAAAAACTAATTTCCCTGCCCATTGTGAAGCATTGTGTAAGGCTTCTCAGATCAAGACAACATTTGTACGAGTCTGACTGTATAAAACAAAGTGAACTCATTAGCTGATGAGATGGAAAGCCTAGGGAGGGCCATAGGTAAAATACTGTTGAATTTCTTCTTCATGGGATAATCAAACAGAGTTCACCTTTCAATATTCTCTGCTCCATGTGGCTTTTGAATGGCGTAGACATGATGTAAAATTTTCCCTTTTTTTTTTCCTCACAGCCAGTGATGCCTTATTCACTGACTTCACCTTTTAGCCCTGCACAAGTATAAATCAGATTTGTAACCTTTTCTTCTGACTTCATCCGGAGTGTTGAGCTCTGACTGACTCTCCTACATTTGCTCACCTGTATCTGCCTTGGCACAGAGGAAGCTGAAAAAGCTGGCTATCATAACAAAAACCCCCATACCTTCTCCTTTCCACAGCAATCATAAAATATCTCATGAGAGACTTGGCAGTTGTCTTGTGAAAATTCCACTGTCCACTTTTTCCAATTCAGCAACCACAAGCAGAAATGATGAAAATGGAGACTTTCACTCTAGAGGTGCATTGGTGTCAGGGCTGGACCCTCCCCAACTCCTGTTCACACTCTGGGAGCCCTGTAAGAGATCTTTTAGTCTTTACTGTGCATTCCCTGTAGACTCAAACTGTAGGGAGAGCACAAACATTTGGCTATTCCTTTCCAAAAACCTGTAGTAGCTTCTACTCCTTTCCATGCCTCCTAGAAACAGTCTATCCACCTTAGTTACAGCCTGGCCCTCAAACTTTACAGCAGAGAAGATGCACTGCCCACCAGAGCTGTCCACCCTGGAGCTTTTGCAGCAGTGCCTGGGCTCTGTGACTGCTGTCCTGCAGCAGGGATGCTAGTTATGGCACTAAAAGGAAAGGTGAAAGGATCATAGTCATCACTATTCCCATTTCCACCACACTTTCTTTAGTGTAGGGTTGTGGCAAGACATGAAATACTGGACAGATGGAAGGTGTACTTCTCTCCATTGTCCAGCTGTGATTCTCAGAGCACTATAAATTGCTGAAGATGTTGCCTTCATGAATCTTACATTCTTCTCCTTGCTGATGGACGTGAGGATATGTATAATACCCCATTGTCTGCCATCCTACATGAAACAGGCACTTGCTCTCTACTGTACTTTGGCTGGTTTTGTCTCCTCATGTGCGAGTGTGTTATACACCCTGTCACCACCAGAATGACTTGTAATACTCTCTACATTTTCAACTACAGAATTGTTAAAATGTTTGGGGCTCATTTTTTGGTTTTTTTTTGGGTTTTTTTGTTTTTTTGTTTTTTTATTGGAACTCAAACTTGTGAATCTAGCAGTTTTGGAGAAAGCTCAGATTGTTAAGGAATCAGCAGGACACATCACCAAGCTACAATAGGTTCACTTTCATGTGGATGCTGTAGCAGGCAAGCCTTCATGGAAAAACTCTGAATGTGAATTTAGCTAGTTTTGGATAAAGACGCCTTTCAGCGTCAATAAACACCATGAATGCAGCCACGGTAGAGTTACAACTTAATGAGATGAGGGGAAGTGCACAGGGTCAGGCCTCATCTCCCGGCCTCTGTCATGCTAATCAGCTGGGCAGCCTGCAGCTGAAAAACTGCTGGAATTTTTATTTGCATTTCATTTAGTTGGAAGGAAATTGACCCAGATGGTCCACAAAGGCAATAGAAGGCTGGCAAGCAGTCTAGTGCTGCACACTTTTCCGAGGGGCTGCACTTGTCCGCCCGTCCCTCTTGGAGCCCAAAACATAAAAGATTAAAACAGCGTAAGGGAATTGATTTCATGATTTTTAGATAATTTCCCTAAGATTCCAGAAAAGACCTAAAAAACCTAATTTAATCAGCCAGGAGCTCAATAGTAATTAAAGGGAAGAAAAGCTGAGATAATGAAAGAGGTGGTGGGGATTTTTGCTGTTGCTGGTGGGAACCTTTCTTAATTAGAAAAAGTCTAAAATCTAAATGATGTTAATGACGACAAGCATGAACATTTATTGCAAAGACACTGTATTCATGGTCAGTTCAGATGATTGATTGCCAAATCTGATAAACTTCCTTAGAAAAAGCTAAAATAATTTGCTACGCATTTGTGCAAGCTGAGTATTTCCATGTGTTTGCTCAAATGAAGTGTATTGGTTATTCCTTTGGCCAAAGCTTAGATATTTGCTCAAGTGTTCTTTGATTCTACACCATCTGCTCATGGTTTCACCTATTTTGCCTTGAAAGCTTAGGTAAAGCTCTGACAAAAATAAGGGCACTTCAGATTCCACCTAGTTTTCAACTGAATTTTTAGAGATTACAACATCTCAGAGCAAGAGCAGCAACCTCACGGACCTGATGGCACATCCACTTAGTTGGAAGATATAAAGCATAACTGTAATTCTAAGGGCAAACCTTCAGAGAGAAATGGTCATGACACCCCAGGAGTACATGAAGCTGGCAGAAATGGCTGGGGATCCTTTACCTTCTAGTGAAGATGCCACTGTACCAGTGAAGGTTCTGCCCTTCACCTCCACCCTTCCCTGGAAGGGGGAACTGACCAGTATTCCATTTCTACCAGCATTACTCCACTCCAGGAGAAGCTTCTGTCTTTGTGGATAGTTCGGTGGCCTCAGCCTTCAGTGTGCTAGCCCCTGTTGTCTGGATTGTTATTGAATATGAGTAAACAAGTCTTCCCAGTGCAAATCCTGGGGGACACCACCAAGGTGACCCAAACATGCCACCTGGTTCCTGCTGCAGTCAAGACAGAGACTTGGCCTGTGTCTTCCAAGAAATCAGTGACTCAGCCATGAGTTGCCTCGAGGATTGGTCCTTGCCGTGGTTAAGACAGTCACACTTCAGTTTTGATTTTATAAACCTTACACAAAGAACTTGCCCTCAATCCTCTATGCAAAGCAGATTGGGATTATTTCCGTTTCCAGCACAATCAGCAGTCCCAAACTGCTCCTAATGTCCCTGTTAACATTTCAGTAGCTAAGAAACAACGGAAGAATGATAGGAGGTCATTAGCTCCTTTTCTTGATCTGGTAGTGGTCCCTCTAGTAACCTAGGGCAATTTATAGGACAAATATTTATAAGGGACATGAGATTTATGTGGTTCTGGAGACCAAATGCCCAAGATGGAACACCTTGAAATCATATCTAAGAGCCATAAGGCAGCATGCAGAGCCGCTGTCCACACTGAAGGTGGCTGAAAGAGTTTTGGGCACTGCAAGTCCTTAAATTACCTCTGAAGAGATCAGTACTTTCTGTGTGGCTTCCAACACCCCAGCTTGCCTTCCACTGTAGATTCTGACTTTTGGAAGTGTCTCAGGAATTGAGCACACTGCATAGGAGTGGTATTGACTTGCTTGGGAGAACAAACCTGTCAACACTTTTGCTTGCACACATCCTCCTATCCACTTAGGAGCTGGGAGGTAATAGGAGAAAATGTGGAGGCCTGAGGTATTCAGATGATGCACACTAAACCTTGAAGCACATGAGAAGCTTCTTAAAAATGCTTAAAACAGCTCTTCCCAATGAGGGCAGCAGTGACTTCACCACAGGATGCTCCCCTGGAAGTAGCAGTAGGCCCAGCAATGTTGCAAAGTGAAAGACTTAGGAAGATCAGGTGTGGTTGTGATATTTTATGAAAATCCCTTTGCTAGGATTTTCTTCTCCTGAGAAGCTGAGAAGGCCTCAGCTTCAAGTGTAAACAATTTGTTATCTGCTACTGTGGAATGCAGCAGGTGCTTCCTCGATGGGTCAATGTGGGATGTTTCTACTTGGTGGCCAATCGAGGAGGCAGCAGCTCTTGGACTCTCCAGGAGTCACAGAACTTTGTTATTCATTCCTTTCTATTCCTGTCTCACCTTCTGATGAATCTTTCTCTCTGTTCTTTGTAGTATAGTTATAGTGCGGTCTTTTTAATGTAATATATATCATAATATGATAAACCAGCCTTCTGAAATGGAGTCAAGATCTCTCCTTCCCTTCACCAAGTCCTAACTGCCCAGAAGACCCGTAGCAATAATCAGGTCAGACATTCAACATCACTTGGACAAACTTACTCACAGACATTGCTGCTTCTGCCTCCTCAGGAGCCTTCTCAGTGCAGAAATCCCACTTTGCAAATGAGTAGGGAGTCAGTGCTATATCTGAACGGGGCAGGCCCTGGTGCACAAGCTACATTTTGACTGGTGCCTGAAATCCAGATGTAAAACAAAAATTGCCTTCTTTTCATACAGGCAAGGCAGAAGAAAAAAAGTCTGAGGTAAGGGCTGAGCTTTTAAATTGTAACTACACCACTGCTGACCCAGAGCTGTCTCATCTGCAGCGTGTGTGACATGCTCACCACCAAGCTGCCCATTCCAGGTTTCAGTGTTGCAGGAAACCACCACTCCAGGGTAGCTGTGGGGAGCACATGGACTGAATTCCCTGCACCACACATGAGGGCAGCGGCAGGCTGGGCCTCAGGAGCCACACTCGTAAGCCCTGAAGGACGCCTACAGGGCAGATGGTTGACTGAGCTTGTTCTCTGCCCCGTCTTGCTCATGAAGCTCATGCTGGAGGAGTTTGGATGAGCACAGTAAAAATGGAAGTTAAAGTAGAAAAAAAAGAAAAAAAAAAAACCAAACAAAAAACCACTTGTGAAAAACAGCAATTTCTTTAGAAATCATTCGTTATGGTTAAAGAGTCCTGCTATCACCTTGGCACATGTTTCAGCAGCTATCACTGAAAAAGGTTGTCAGAACAGAAGCCATTGCTGCTGGAGAAAATGGATTAATTTCAATTAAGCTAAACTAAAAGCTATCAGATAAACTAAACACAGGTCTGAGAACGATGAGTCCAGCAGTCTCTCACTACAACACTCTGAACCCTGCTGGTTTTTAAGCGTGTTTCAAGGCATTTCAGTATCCTTACCACACTTTCCTTAAAGACTGCAAAAGCAAATTTGTTGTTTCTGCTGGAATCCTAAGAAGGTCTCTGGCAAAACAGGGAATGTTTATTCAAATATCTAGCAAGGAGAGCTACAGACTGGGCTGGACTCTGACTAACACTCCCTCCTTGCTCAGCAGTGATTCATGCGGCACCAGGGCTCAGCCTGGGGCCTGCGCACTTGTGAAGGTGCAGGCAAAATAGAGACCCCAGAAAGGACAATAATAATGACTGCAAGTCCAGAAAGGTGATAGACAATGAAAGAACTGGAACTGCTTTATTTTATGTCTGGGATTTTCTGATAATATTTTTCAAATATATCAAGACCTGCAGCAAATGAGCAGAATGCTCTCGCTGCCCGTTCGGGACAAGAAACAACATACTCAGGTGCAGTGTAGGGGTTTCCATGAGACACTTGGAACACTTGCTAACAGCATGAACAGTGAGGAACAGGAGCTGTGCTGGAGAGGTGTGTGCTGTCCAACAGCTTGTGGAATACCCCATCTGACAGATAAGGGTGGTTGTGTCTTACGGTGATGGTTTGTAGTAGAAAACTCCTTGAAAAGCCCTCCAGCCTTATTCTCGTAACCTTTCAGAGTGAATCTGCTTTGATGACTTCAGCTCTCTGGATATCTTTGGTTTTATTCTGTAGAGTCACCTTACACCATCTGCAAGGGTGTCTGCAAGGGTTCATCCCTCTAAAAACAAAATAGTGTCAAGTATAGGTCTCTAGTATGTGGGAACATTAGGTTTGCAACTTCTTGTCCCACGTCTGAATTTGATTTTTGTGAACCCAATAGAAAAGGTGGTATAGAATTGATTAAAGGAAATAATTTCCAAAAAGCTAAATGATTTTAACAGAAGAAAAATCACGCTAAACAGCTCTCTAGTTACACTTAAAATTCAACAGAAAGTTAATTCATTAATAAAGCCACTCAAGCTTGAGTAATAACAGTCTGAGCCAGGAAACCGAGTGATTTAAAGCAAACCCTTAGCTGTGTGCATAACTTGATGCATATGATGCCAGCTGCAGAAATTGCCATTTCAAACCTCGCTCTGTGTTGGCACAATGGGAACAAATAGCTCTCAGCTGCAGGTGAAGCCTACCAGACCTTTCTCCTCAATCTTTGTATAGTGTCAGTTCTTCTTAAAAAACAGCCATTAAATTATCGCCATTGTCTTGGGGGAATGGTGATTGATGCCTCTTCTTTTATGCTAACCCAGCTTGTCTCTCTGCACTAAATGGCCTTGTCTTTGCCATGGGTGTTGGTAGCACATCGTTAGGTTTTGGTACTGGCTTGCAGCTTGGCAAACAAGGCTGTCAGATGAGGAGGCCGTGCAGGATTAACACAACTCTCCTCAACTCTTCAATCCAGGAAGCCACAGGCTCCCACCTGATGGGGCTCAGGCAGGGCATTTTGCAGGGGGTATCCTTCCCCCCCGTGAATGTTTAGGTGACAAGGTACAGTACCAGGACTTTGTGCTCCCATTGTATCAATTGGGTGTCATCCCAGCTGCCACAGGTGGCCTGGGAGGATGCACACAGGAGAGTGGGAGTTATGGGAACTCCCATGATGGCAGTGGAGACAAACCCAACAATTTCAGGTGTTTATGTTGGCATTCGAGTGCTGTTGCTTTGTAGTTGTGCTGGAAATGTGAGCTGCTCCCAGGTGTGCTGGTGCCCTGCAGAGGATGGCTGTGTTTGTACACAGCTGATGCTGCTTGTGAAAGGACAGCCTGCAGAGAAGAACTGAAAAGAGAAGTGAGAACAAGGAGAAAGAGAAAGCTCTAGAGGTCTGTAAGGACAAAAAGCCTGATGTGCAAACACCGGTACAAGCCCTCAGGAAGCACAGAGGTGCTGGTGGCTGTCCCTGTGACCCAGGGTGATTTGTGCAGTCCTGGATTCCCTGGGAAGCACGGCGTGGTTCCTATGGTGACCCTGACATTCCTGCAGGCAGAGTAGAGGGTCGGCTGCCATGGTCAAGAGCAACCTCCCGGCCACACCTGTGTGCTGGGACTGGGACTGGGCTGGAAGTCAGACCTGCCAGCACTGCACTTCTGGATGAAGAGAGTTTTCAGTCTGAGCTATGATTGCAGCTAAATTAAGTTGTTTTGCTAGAGTTGTTTTGCTGTGTCTTCCTACAAAGCAAGAGTAACTGTGGTATACTCACCAGGAGACTTCTGAGAGCAAATTTCTGTGGAGCTGTGGGTGTCTTGACAAGAGGGGCAGGGAGGACAAAGGTAAGAGTGTTTGAAGATACTTTTATTGTGTGAAAAAAATCTTTCTTCTAAGACCATAAATCTTGCAATAAAAGAGCCAGGCTTTACATTTCTCTGGTCTCATGTGTAGCATCACCCTTCACCTCACTGGCCCTGTTCCCCCTTTTCATCCCTCACCCATTTTGATTGCAAGTTCTTCAAGCAGGGAACGTTTCTTGCAACATATCTGAATCAGCATAACATGCCTCAAGTGCTGACTGCAGATAATCAAAACAAAATGAGCTTTAAATGCTTTATTTTATTTCTTTCTGCTCTTCAAACAGCCATAGTTTGAATTAGCTGTAATCTTCACGGTTCATAGGCTTCAAACTTCCAAGTAAAGACAGCAAGTATTAAAATAAATAGGACACATCCAAATTGTTACTTAAATTGATAAAAAAACTTAGCCTATCAGTTGCACATCCTACCCGGGGAGTGTGTGAGGCTTGCCCATGTTTCTGTTCTTCAGAGATGTGTGGCCTGAGCTCAGGGCTTGTTACCTGGGCTCATATTGTTAAGCAGCCTGACCTAGGATGCAGCCTACGTGTGCTGCAGCCACCAGAGCATCCAGTAGGTGTCACATGGACAAAATCTCTCCCACTGTGAACCTTGTTTGAGCCAAAGCTACCCACAGGACTAGTGAGACCAGGACTGCCACTAGTGAGATTACTATGGTGTTCAAGATATAAAACAACCCTCTACATAGTGCATAATATAGTTTCCATTCATCTCATTTCTTCTTCATTTTCTTTTTTCGGAAGAAGAGAGATTGAAAACCTTATTTCTCTCATGCATTGGCTACTGGGTGCAGCTCAGGTCTCCGCATCACAAGAAGGATGTAGTAAAGTCAGAAGACAGAAAAAGACAATGAAAAGTACTCTGGGGTAAGCAGCCAATTTATGTGGAGACACTAAAGAGGCTCCTTAGTTTAGAGGGGAGAGGGCTGAGGGGTTATGTACAAAGTTCACCAAACCACAAACGTGATTGGTAAGGCAAACTTGGAACTGCAGCTCAGTAAATCCCTTAATCCCAGAGAGCGCTCAGGGAAACTTGGGGAGATCAGTTTAAAACAGAGATCAGTGCATGGCTGGTAGCAAATATCTAGAAATCGTGTCCCTGGGAGGCTGCAAAGATGAGTAGTACCAGCAGGTTCCCAGCTGGATTAGACACATCTGGGAACAGCAGGCTCTTCAGCTGGGATTCAGGATCTGTGCAGGTATCTCCCACTAACATCCCATCACCTCTGGGGCTGGGGGCTTCCGCAGCAAGTGATAAAAACCCTGTGCTCTCCCTCACAGGAGCTCCTACTGCCCACAACAAAGGAGGAGTGGATGGGTGGATGGGGGATGACCAGATCTCTACCCTGACCCACTAGGGTGTGTCTCAAGTTCACCTTCTGCAGTTTTCTTCCCCAAAGGGTTCTTGCTCTCCCCAGAGCCCAGGGAAAGCTCTCACTGCCAAGGGGACCACCTTGGACTTGCAGGAAAGGGGAGCATGCCATGGACTAGAAGGTTCTCACATCTCTCAATGTGGTCCTGGAGCTACTTTTATTCTGCTCTGGTGGTCAGAAACTATACTCCTTTAATAGAAACATTGTTTTAGAGTGACCCTGTTTACAGTCAATTCCAAACAGCTTTTTGCAAATGTTTTCCCAAATACAAAATAATCAGTCTTCTTTGGTGGCATTCAACTCCTTCTTCATCTCATTCCTTTCCAGAAATGTGAGAGCAATATGGTTTCTTAGGATATTCATGGACACAGAGGTCTGGCAAACATGTTCCTCCATGAAGAGTCACAGTAGGAGGGATCATCTGGTAAATCTTCAAAGCTCCAGGAATTGCCCAATCGGACATGAGAAAATAGTGTCTCTAAGTTACCAGCTATGACCCAGTCACAAAACATAAAAAAAAAAAAAATCTTGGAAATGTGCAAAGCAATAGACAAGGAATCTGCAGACAATCCAGAGACTGCCCGGTGCTGAGCAGAACGCTATGGGGGAATAATTAAGGCAAACAAAATCCTTCCACAGATAATTTTGCAAACAAGAAAATGTCAAGTAAACCAGCTCTGTTCAGGACTCCTGTTCTAGATTTTGGAATCTTGATTTTGTACAAAATCAGAATAATAGAAAATAATGGCTCAAAGGGCTGTTTTAGATTTGGTTTGGTGGGTTTTTCCCTTAAGTTTGCAATTGTTTCTTTTGGATGAACACTATGTCCTTGGAAGATTTCTGGGAACTACAGAATTCAATCAAAAGTTATAGAAACCTTCCTTCATACCTCCATTTTTCCAGCTAGCCTTTCTGTAAGATGATGTCCTGCCATTAGCCAATGCCAAAGACTTTGCATGTCTTGCTCCTGCTTCTTCCATTCATCTTTGAGGTGATGAGATACATAAAATCATAATTCTGTGAACCTAGAAATAGAAGCAGAGCCTACACTTTTACAGACCTACTGCTATGTGAAAGGGGATTTAACCTGCTCCTGGACTTTCTTTTGAACACTTAAACTCATCAGTGATCCCATATGAGCCGCTGTGTTTACTGAGTTCATTTATTTTATGGACTAGAGCACTGGTTTTGCATCAGCTCGGAGCTGGATGCATTCTGCTGGAAGCTCCTGAGAAAGCATTTTAACTTCTTCAAAGCTCCTGAGAGCATTGCTACTGCAAGGGACCATGAAGAGCTAGCTGTGTTCAGAGGGAAAGAGGAAAAAGGGTGGGTGTCGGGATGGCCAAACTTTGGCTGAGCAGCAATCCAAACACACCACAGGCTAACATCTCTCTGCTCTTTCCTTTTTCTGTCTTCCCCCTCTTCTTATACTCAGTCCCTCATCTCCAAAGGCACCAATCCCCTCAGCCTTTAAGGTGAGTGGGGACCCTCTTGGTTAGGAGTTATTATCTGCAGCCCATGGGCCTGGTGCCTAGTCTGTGAAAACCCTGGAAAAGTCAGGTTTCTCCACCAGGTTATCTTGGTTTACTCCGATTGGATTATGGGGACTCCTGCCCTGTCATCACTGTTCCTCTGTTCTACTTTGTGTTCACAGGGCTGAGCCTTCAGTCACATAACTTAATACCTCTAGGCAGCTGAGTCTCCCTCCTAATGCCAGTCATGAAAACAATTTTTTCTGGAAGGTTGTGCCACCGAATTCTTGGATCTTGCATGATAACTTTTATTGACATTATAAAACTGCAGATCTTCTTAAGGCAAGTTGTTTTTGAAGATCTGTGTGGCCTGTCATTTGACTAAAGTTCACTCTCATGTTTGTAATTTATTTTTATTTCACTCCACTCTTCCCGCTGTAAATAAACCATGAACCTCTGCCAGGCAAGCAAGGTGACCAGTCCAATCCAGCCTCACACAATGGCATCCCAGGAGAAAGACAGGGACCTTGGCTTCTGCTCTCAACCCCATCCCCACGGGGCAGGACCTGCCTCTGGCCTGCCCCTGCCAGCTTACAGTCAGTCTCCCCCTTCTCAAACCCACAACACCAACTGGGTCAGCCACATGCAGAAACATCTCTGCGTCCTTCTTACTGGGGCTGAGTGAAACCCCCAGGTTTCCAGCTGTTTGATGTCTGAGTCCATGCTGAAGCCCAAACTGAGACTTAAACCTATGCTTATTCTCTAAAGGCCTTCGGTTTTATGCTGTGTTTCCAGGCAGACTAAACACTAGTTGCACAATTTGATCTCCAAATGCAGAAGGTTTATTTCCTGATACAGTAAAAGCTGATCACTTCTTTCTCCCTGACAGTGAGGTTGACCCGGACCATGTCGAGAGTCTAACGTAAAGCAACAAATCTCATCCCTGCCTGTCTGTGTGCTAAAGAGATTTAAATATTATTTATCTACCCCTGAACTTTGCTATGCCCTGTTGAACAGATGACTCGGGGCAAGAAAAAAATGGCCAGTGGGACTGTCTGTGAGCTTCAACTTTTGTTGTCCTCATTTAAGAGAGGGAAAGCTCTGATGAATTCCATCAAAGCTCTTGAAAAAACTGGACAAAACTGCCACTCCAGCTATAGCCCACACTTCAAATGGCCGTGAGATGGCCTTTTCTGTATGTTACATAGTTCAAGGAGGCAGTGAAGTGCTCAGTGGAAGATTTTGTATGGGAACTTTAACTTCCCATTCCATTTGACTTTTGGTCTTTAAAATACAGGTCAAATCAATGAATTTAATGAAGGCCGTGGAACACAAAGGCTTTGCCTTGCATTTTGACCTAGATAAAGGAGAGTCAGTCCAGGTCAAAAGGCTTTAGCAGCACTTTAAGTGGTTAGTACACAAATGTGACAGAGTGTTTAGACTCTCGGAGACTTGCAAGACCCGGTGACAAGCCGTTAAAAGTATTTGAAATAGCTGCTTGAATGAACTTTGATAAGGTACCGCTATTGTCTTCCATTGTCTCTTTCTTTTCATACCAAAACACCCCCAAAAGAACAAGAGTCAATGAATGTATAATGCAGTCCCACTTTTACTGGATTTGGGGCTTCTTTTGGCCCTTTGGACTTTTTTTTGTGAACGGTTTATGCCATTTTCATTCATTTCCTCACATTAAGCCTTTCTCAGAAGCCAGTGATTAATGTGACTTGTCAGTAAGAGCTTTTAAAGTGCAATGATACTTTCAGAAGCTATAACATGTCAATCGAATCTAAGATTAAGAACAAATTAAGAATAAATTTACTCTCAGTGAACCTTCTTGAGGGATGGAGCTACCCTATGTGAAGATGGTGGTGGCACTTTCCAGCTCTCACCTCTCAGAGCCAGACATCTGAGGCACAGCTAGCTCAAAGCAGCAGACCTGTATGTTAAATTCTGCATTCATACCTTTTCCCTCACTGGGATTAAGCAACTTGGTGAGACCATCAGGCACTTAACACACGTTCACACGCTCTGTGCTGGCATCTAAGTTAGGCGTTTGAAATCAGCTTGTTGGTAAAGTTAAGTTTCTATCATCAAAAATAAGTATATTTCAATGGTGGAAAGTGTACTGCCGGAAATCACAGGATCTGCCAGATCTGCCAGAAAGCAAATCTCCATTTAAATATGTAATTATTCTTCATTACCAGAAAGCATTTGTCCAAAGAAAACTGGTAAAATGTGTAACAGTTCATTATGCAGGACAAAATTTGTCTAGAAAGACCAAAATCCTAGTTAATTTGTGCAAGGCAGAAAGGTTCAGTTTTGTTTTGCTTTTCAATTTTGTTGTAAAAAGTCTGCTTCTTGAAAGCTTTCCAGGCCAGAGATCAGGTTCCCCCTTTATAATAGGAGCTATTAATGCCTGAAATGGGCCACTCTAAAGAACCACATGTCCGTTTCACATGGTTTGATAGCTCCAAGATTTTGCTCACTGTGCTTTTGGGACTTTTCTCAGTATTCTCTATAGTGAGATTTTTATTGTATTTTACTCTTTTGTCTAGTTTTTGTGTTAGAAATTTTTCCCTTATTCATTGACCAGCAACTTTCTGTCACCCATCTTTGACTTTTCTTCTTACATCTGCATTAAAGCTGTCATTTACTTATGCTTTTTCCCCTCTCTCCATATTTGGCAGCAAAAGCCTTCATCAGCTTTTATCCCTTTTTGTTCACATTATGACATAACCTGCACAAAGTGGCACAGCTCCCCAATTCTTGTATATAAAATTTGCAACATTTTTTGAGACGGGTCAATGCCCATTTTTGGGATCCTTTTCTTTATCTGAGTACCGTGTTAAAACTTTTTGCAGATGTGAGCTATTCAGGAGCAGCCTGCGGCTGCATGCAGAGATGGGGAAAAGAAGAAAAGGCCTTCCTATTTTGTGATTGCCATAGTAACTCAAACATTGCCAGGGTGTTTGTCAGTTTGGTAGGGCACAGCCAGGGAATTTTATTTCCTGTGCAATCAAGCCCTCTACTGGAGATCATGGCTTGTATGACACAGGGTTACAGAGAGGACAGTGGGCTTGTTAGGCCTGGGATTAAGCATTTCACTTTAAAATAATACCCATTTGTATCCATTTTGTTCAACATAACAACAGCTGCTGGCCTTGGGATGACAGGCTTGCCTTTTTAACTGAAGTCTCGTATGACATTTATGAATGAGACAGACTCCATTCATTTTCACTCTGAATTCACACTGGTTATTTTTGGTTTTTTGATTCTTCCTTTCTTTAACCATGTGGTCATAGTCAACATTGTTCCTGCAATTACATTTGTGGTTTATGAGAGGGCAAAATCTAGACTCATTCAGGGTGTCAAAATGTCACTTTCATCTACAGGGAAACAGGTTAAAAAAGAAAGGAGAAAGCAGAGAAGAAAGCATTTTATGTCAGTATAGTGGAAGCTTTTTATTAAACCAATGATACAGATGGGGAAAGAAACCCTCAGGTGTAAGAGATTTCCTTCAGATCTGTACAGGAACCGCAGACTGCAGGCAGAAAAGGTTTCTGTCTCTTTTCTGGGTCAGCAGAAGGACTTGTTGCTCCAAGAACTTCCTGAGTTTCCAGACTGTGACAGACACCACTACTCCCTGCATACTGTGCACCCGCCCATGCCACTCTGTACACCACATCAGATCATTAAAAAAGCTCTCGCCCTCCTTCCCTCCCTCCCCCCTCCCTTACTCTCCTCCCTTCCCTTCCTCCCCTTTTCCCTCTCTCCCCCTCTCCCTCCCTTCCCCAAATTTTTTATTCCTGAATCATAAGAGAGGTTCTAAACTAGGTAAGACCACAAAGCTTCGTTCAGTGCTGGTGACTGAGGGAACAAAGAGGAAAAGCACTTTGATGACACCGGAGGGTTACAGTCTGACTTGGACAGATGAAGCACTTGCTTGAGCTGAGGTAGAGTGAATAACAAAGAAAAGAATGTGCATCAAGATGATGGAGCGGCTGATCTTCTTAAGCCTCTACTTTCCATGAACTACCTGCTTTCAAATTGAAAAGTTGGAGATTAATATTCAGCTATTCCCCTGAAGCAAACAGAATTGTAGGCCATTGCTATTCTTTAAATATGCTTAAAAACCTGGATCCAGATCACTCAGTCCACAGTGCCTTAGAAGCCCGAACGTGCACATTACACATTAACCCTCGGAAAACCTTCCTCAAGGCCAGCTTTCCTCTGCATCACCCTGCTCCACTTTCTGCACTGAGGTGGCAAAGCTAACGTGGGGACTCCTGAAGAGGCTGCCCAACATATGCACCCCTCCTGATGTGCTGCCCACCTGTGGGTGGGCTGCATGGGGCTGCAGTCCATGACCTGCCCTCCTAGTGCCCACGGCTGCAGAGAGCAATACTGTAACCACCTGTAACTAATCATATCACACACAATAAGGCAGAACATCTGGAAACACCACCTCTTGGACTGAGAGCAAGATCCATCTATATTACAACACCAATTCGGCCCTGAGATCAATCCAGTGATCTCAAAAAGGCTCATATGCATATCTTCCTTCCCAGAGGAAGACTTTCTTCATTAGCATAAAGCTGTCTTCATTCTGTGCTCTTGTGGCCTCTCTATTTTGCCAATAAATCAAATTTCACATTTCATCTCTTTCTTCCTCCAAGCCTAAAAAACAATCCAGTTGGGAGAGCCACCGTCAGTAAAACAAACATCTTTATGCTAGCATAATTGATGATCATAATATTCTTGAAGTATTTTCCCATTTCCACTACCAGGAATTCTTCTTGTCCCATTACAGCAGGTACAAAATATTAGAGAGTTGGCATGCTTTTATGGTGTCCATTATCTGTGTCAGTGAAATCAGTCACACTGTTACCAGTAAGCAGCTGAACCAATAAGGAATCATCACAACGTGATGCTTGGAGATACTCACAACTCCTTGGAGATATTCAGAAGTCTTCTGGACATGGTCCTGGTCAACAAGCTTCAGGTGGCCCTGCTTGAGCAGGTGGTTTGGACCAAGTGACCTCCAGAGATGCCTTCCAACTTCAGCTCCTCTGTGATGCTAGGTTGAATGCTGAGTGTTATACTAATGCTAAAAACTCTATATTATATTGATAAACTAATGTAAACAGTCTTCAGAAAGGAAAGGTAGCAAAAATCAGCAAAGGATATTGAACTTTAAGGACAAAATAGACTACAAAACAGCTTCACTTCAAACTTGCACCAGCATAAATTCACAGTAACTTTTTGGTTTACAGATTTGCACAGATGTAAAAAAGGAATCCAGACCAAGTCCTGTAGTTCTGAAGTAGGGTGTCTTAAAGGTAAGTTAAGTACAACAATGCATGGAAAACCACTGCTGTGGAAAACGTCACCTGGAAGCCATTTCACACCTTTCCTACTTACATTATTTGCAGAAGAATTTAACTGCTTTCTTTTTCCCCACAAGACACTTAATTTATAAGCTTTACAAGCCCAAGCAACTCAGAATATTGTATCTTTATTCAGCTGTTTCCATCATGGTCAGACCTATAAACACAGCTCTGCTTTGGTGGGGTCATGGTCTTTCTTCCAAGTGAGTTGTGACTCACTGGGAAGCAACTTTGCCCTTCTTACAGCATAGGAATTAGGATGGCAGAGGTATACACTGCCTTTAGGTTAGAAATATTAAAATTCAGGGAGTGGTGATCTCTGAAATAGAGAGGTTATATGCCTTTTATAGGAATTCCCAGATTTACTCTCCTAAATTTACTTACATAAAATACCTATTTAATTCCAGAACTAAATTACAGGAAAAGCTTACTGAAATAGCACGACACATGGTGTTATCTGGTTCTAGGTAGAGCACTGATGTGTCTCAGAGCTTGTTTGCAAGGTGTGCACATCTTCACTACAGTTGTCACATTAAGGTTGTTATGCAACAGCTAAAATACACCTCTGAACTGGGAAAATCAGTAGGCTGCTATTGCAGCTCAGATATTTTGAACTTAGCAAAGCTTAGAAGCTACTTCCGTGTTTTTATCCTTTGCAGAGAGAAGCTTGCCGTGGGATTTAACTAAACCTCAGTACAATTCTTCTCTGTGTTATTGCTTTACCAGGTACTTCAACGTGATACAAGCACAAAGAAAGCCAAATAAGCCTGCAGCCAACTCCTCCTCAGCAAGGTACATAGTGTACAACTCCGTTGTTGCTGCTGATGGAAAAGGATGCACAGAGCAGAAGCCTAATGGCACAGGAGAGAGGAAAAGAGCCTGTGCTAGCCATGGCACGGCTGTAGTTGGCTCTGGCCCTGGAAGGGTTAAATGCTTTGTGGTGAGGTAGGACAAACTTCACTTAAACTCAATTCTGTGGCCAGTCTGATTGTTTTGACACCTGCACTATGTGAGGGATGGCATGGTCTCTTTTGTGGTGCATAATGACACATCTTCATTATTGTTCTAATACTCTGAAAAAAAAAATCCCTAATCTTTCTGTGGTGCCAGTGACTGTAACAATGCCGGGACGTTTTATTTTCCTCCTTGCTCTCTCTTTCCCTTAACCCGCTATTGTTGCCATAGCCACGATGGTGCAGTACTGCTGGTTCGGGGAAGTTTCTGTACTGTACCGCCCTGAGCTTATTGTTTAAATCTGTATTATTCAACTGTTCTGAAGATTTACATTTTTAATGGCTCATTTATGTAATCCCATAAATAAAGTAGCAGAAAAGCATCCCACACAAATGAGTGAATTGGGGTTTGAAAAAAGCTGCTGAAGCAGGTCACTCAGGGTCTCAGCTGCGGGGCCTTGATTGGTATCAGCGATATAACCACTGTGGCAATGGACTTAAGACCACCCAGTCAGCCCCAAAATGGTGCATTACCAGGGAATAGTGGAATAGTGCTATAGTTCAATCTCCCCTATTTAACAGGGAGCAGAGTTCTGCTGCAAAAACCATTTCAGCCTCAGGCTCATTTACCTTATAGCTTTGACAGCTGCACCTCTCCCGCCTTAAAGTTTAGATGATTAGCTTTTCCCTCCTTGCAGCTGATGGCCATAGGGTTTTTTTTCTTAGCCAGTATATTCCTGAAGGCTGATAAATTCCCTCTGAAGAGCCTGTGAATTCAAGCACCTGTCTGAAGAATTTGTTTTACAAACTGAGCACTGAGATGGAGATACATTCTAACAATTCTAAGCTTCTGCCCACTGTTCCCCTTGCTGGCTCCCTCCCCACACACAAATCTTTCATGAACTGTAAACCCTCTGTGCAGGGCAAGTCTATTTAATTAGTTGTGCTAATAAAAATAACGGGACGATATTTTATTTCTGGTCAGTTCTCACCCTTGAAAGTTGATTTTTGGTTGTTAACTCTTAGAGCAGCCTTGGGGCTGCTGGACACCTGGGGTACTCAGCCTCGGGGCATCCACTGTGGCTCCCGAAGCATCCTGCTCTCCAGGACAGGTACCAGCGGCCGGCTGCGTGGCTGACACCTCATGCCCTTACACTACTCAGCTGAGTCAGTAGCAGAAACCCACCTAATCCCAGGCTTGTGACCCTGGCACAGCTTTGGGTGCACCAAAGCCCCACTTCAGAGGGTGCCCAGCCCAGCGTGGGCAGCTTGCCTGGGGCTGCCCCATTTAAGGTGCTGCAGCCAGGCAGATGTGAGGCGGCATTCCTGGGGCTGAAGGATGAACTGATGTAACTGTGGAGAGCTGGTCCTCAGCACATGCTCTCATCACCAGGACAGCCTGGGCTTCAGGGGAGCTCACATCACAGCAAGACTTGGTAGCTGGGACAAGGGGACAAGCCTGACAAATGGACATAGGACTAACACTCTTCGTTGCCCCAAGAGCTGTCCTGGTGATCCCAGCTGGCACAACACATTTGGAGAACAGTTTGCTCTCCTATCCCCTCCAGGTAGACGTCCTAGCATCCACAGCAGGGAAGCTTGGCAGAGGCACAAGCTGAGACCCTGCACGGGGAGACCTACCCCTAGGGCCAGCCATTGCCCACCTCCCACATGGTACCAACAGGTAACAGTGGGCACCATCCTTCCCCTGGCAGCCAGGCCCGGTTCTCACCGTGCTGCTCCCACACATTCCCTCCTCCAGGAGAGCTGTGGGAGTGCAGGCTCTGAAGACAATGCCATCCATCCTCCTGGCTCTTCCTAAGGCATTCAGGACAAGCGCCAGCCGAGGGACCGGCTGGAGGACAGACAAGCACCACACAGAGCTGGAGTGACATGACCTTGTGTCCAGCACCCCACCTGCAATACCTGGCCTGCTGAGACACACCAACGCTTCCCTATGCACACACGCGCATTTCAAATGCAAAGAACAAGGTGTTTTCCCTAATTCCACAGCAGAGCAGCTCTTCACAGAGGCGTATGCCTGCAGGAAGCTCTGCTGGCAGATAAACTGCAGCGATCCACAGGCGAGGGGCAGACAGACAATAGCCCTTCCTCAGTTTACCTGCTGGATCTTGTTCTGCCTGGCTGCATGGAGCGGAGTCAAAGGAAGCTGCTCGGAGGCAGGGAGCAGGCAGCAAAACAAAGGCAGGGAGAATACCAGCCAGCCCAAAGGAACAGTGGGGAAGCTGGTAATTGGGCCATGTGTGTTTGGCTTTCGCCAGGCTAGCAGGTTTGTTTTTCCCAGGCTGGAGCCTAGACTGAAAGAGACACGAAATTATTAAAGAACTCAACCTAGAAAGGATAAAAAATAAAGGAAAATATGTTAGCAGCAACGGCTGGAGGTGCATCTCAAGTAACGGGAGTGCGGTGGGGGCACACCATTCCTTTCCAAGGGCATAGGGAAAATATTTTCAATGGGCAAAGAAAAATGAAGTTTAGATAAAATTCATCCCAGTTGACTTTTATTGCTAGTTTAACTCACTTCTTAGCTAGGGGCTTACTGGGCAGGATGCAATAGGTCCTGTTACAGAACGGTAGAGCTGTGCCTTCCTGGTCCCTTTCTTGTCACAAGAAATTTCCTGCAGAGATCCAAGTCTAAATGAGACCTGTTGATGAGGCAGATGCAGAGGCACCATCAGGGATTCCCCCACAGTGGGGCTGATTCTCAGTCCTTTTGCCAGGCACACATTGCAAGGAGCTGTACATTTACCTGCAGGTCTGCAGCACTTCTGGCAGGCAGGACGTGTGCAGGAGCTCAGTGCAGAACTGCCCCGATTCACACCAGCTGTGGGTTTACCCATTGACACAGTACCAGCCATGTCCCCAGGAGCCTGTGCTTTCTCACAGAGATTTAACTAGACCGACTCAGGTGCTTGCCATGAAGGAGATCTTTCCAGCAGCCATTCCCCACACAGCATCTTGCTGGAGTCCTCAGGGAGGGAGGTGGAGAGACAGAGCATGAGAAACTTCACCTGCCCCTCCTTGGGGCATCCCCCAACTTAGTAAATGGACACTAGGAGAGAAAGAAGGGGGTAACACTCAAACTTTTCTAGGCAAAACATATTCTGTTCTCCAGGGACTTAACAAGTACCTTCTCTGCATGGAGGCGTTCAGAGCGGTACTGACCATGCAGCACTGCCTAGAGGAGCAATGGCAGGTAGAGAAAACTGTATTTGAATATAATTCAAGAATCAAGACAAGGTAACAGCTCATGTAGGGTCTTGGTTTTCCTTCATGTGTTATACTCCTTTATTAATACTCTTATTATTTAACTTAAACAACAGTTCATTACCAGCAACTGTCAGTTGTTGCTGGTCTTGATGGATTAGTTGCTTGCTGGCTGGCATTTTTCTTAGAGGAATTTTTATTGGCAAGCATTAGGCAAACTTTTCTCCCTCGTGTGGTTCTTTAAAAGACACGGGCAATTCTTTACCAGGAAAAGCTGGAGAATTCAGAAGACAGAGTCTCAAGCAGAGCAGAATGCCCACTCAAGTTTCCCAAAAACAGACTTTGGTTGTAGTCACACAATTGATATTGAGATGAGTGGTCATATTGCTACTGTGGCACCTTCGGCAGGCAAAATTTTTAAGGCTCTCTTTTAACCAGAGCCATGTGCTCTTTAACATTTACTCTTGATTATTTCCTATTGACAGTCACTAAAACAAAGTGTATATTAATGCAGACAGGAGTTTCATTCATAGATGGTGAGCTACAAACAGGATTATTTGCAAGTGCAAAGATCACTCACATGAATAAAGATTTGGTGGATCAGTCACTCCACTGGTAAAATGACTAAAATCCTTCTTCAAACACAATCCAGATATGTTTTCTTGCTACTTATCCAAACAAGTCTGCTTTTGTGTTGTTCCAGCTTAATTAACTGAAAGCACATAATTATTAGTGAGAGCTTCGACAGGACAGGAGAGGAAACATGCTTCTTGGTGATCAACTTGCAGCCACAACAAAAAAGAACCCAAACCAGCTATGTGCAGGAAAAGCAACCCCCTCCTGCTACATTATTCCATTGATCCACAAACATTTACATCTCCTTTGTTAACTAGTTTTCTGTAGAAATTTCATGATCACTAAGGCACAGTCTTTCAACTGCACCTCAAGAAACTTCTGGTTTAGAGTGATCCAGTCTAAAAAAGAGTATGTGTTTTTGCCCTTAAGTTGTGTTATACACGAAATCTGTCGGACTTTTCTTGGACGTTCAAGATTCATTGTAAATAATTCAAACTGGATTTACAAAAGAGAGGAGGCTGTACAATGAATGCAAGAACTGCATGTCACTATCTCTCTGACAGTCAAAACTAACAAAAGCATTTTATGAAGGCTACATAAAATGTTTTCTCCTCTTTCACATTGTTTTGTGATCTACACTCAGTACCAGATTGATAAATATGAACATTTGGAGGATTTCTATCTAACATAATAATAAAGTCTAAAGAACAAATTGTTCTGGCTATGGCAAGAGAACAGTCTCACCTGAATAAACTTAATCCACATAATGTGCACTGAAACTAAACACAGACAACACTGGTAGTTCACAGATTAACAAGGAACACCTGTGAAGTACTGCTGCAGCAACACTAAGGTGAGGTGCATTCCCTTCCCATGGGAGTAACTAGGGAAGCTGAGACCAAGAACATACTATTTATTTACATATCAAGGCACTTTTATAAGTAACAAGGGCACAGCAGTTAGTAACACATTTGGAAAAGTCATGTACAAGTCTTAATTTTCAGGGTTAAATCCTATCTTTAGGTAGCCTTATAAACATGATGCCGGGGCTGCGCAACATGAGCAACTGCAGACAAAATACAAAACTGGCTTTGTGCACCCAAGCTCTTATTAAAAAAACACTGTGATCCTTTCCAAGTTTACCCATTCTGTGATTCTATAAAGAGTTGCCTTAAGAACAGTTAATGAGCAGTGGAGGATTTTGTTTTTATTAAGTACATTTACAAAAGCATTAAAAGGTGGAATTAACCAATGCAAGATTAATAATTTGTGTGCATTCTGTAAGTCAGAAAAATGTGGAATCGAATCTGAACCTACCACCACCACTGACAAAAAGCTTTCTCCAGTTATCAGTGCAGGTCACGTCAGATCCTTTAGCTGAACATTTCCAGTATGCAAGCATTATCAGCAATCCAGACTAATTTTGAGAGCATGCTCTAATCAGTTTCCCTACCTGAAAGCCTGGCATAAATTAATATAGCATCAACAACAGCCCTTATCCAAAAGTGATGTTTGAAGGTCTGAGAACTGAAATCTCTCAAGACAGCATATACCAGCACAAGCCAGACCAGCAATAATTCACAAAAATTTTTTCTGTGGAACATCTCCAGGCCAAATTCTGACCAATAGTGAAATGAATTCTCTGCTTCAAAGTCACATCCATACAGCACTGTCACTGCAGCAGAACTCAGCCCGTGTTATGGCTGCTGTCCTTCCAAAAGGGATTATTAAGGAGTGCACAACAGCGACTGTACTCAGCAAAATAAGGACCGCAAACACCATCTGTTTATTTACACTGAAGACAGTCCTTATATTCTCCAAAGGTACTACCTTTTCATTGATCCCACTTAAATAATTGTAAATTTTCTGAAAGGCTAAGAATTCTATTTTAGTGCTGTGGGTTTTGCAGGGAAAAGAGGACATGTACATAACTCCTCTGGGGAAACGTCGAAAGTATCCCACTTCACCGGATATGCTGACCCTGGCAGTCTCCAGAGGGCTCAGCACCAGTATTTCTACTTTCCCACTAGTCAGAGGAGCAATTCCCAGTTCATGCACCACAATCCAGGCAGAGCAGACCGCCACTCTGTCCCTGCCCCGCAGCCGGCAGGAGCTCGGGAGGGGCAGCTCCGCGCAGGGGCGGCACACGCCTATAGGTGGCACTCTTGCTCTGACTCAAGGCGGACGGGCCGGGAGCGCCGCTCCGCCCGCCCTCACTGGGGCACGCCTCATTCAAGACACGGCACCTCCGACGAACATTTTCGATTTTATTGTCAACACACTCAAAAACAAACCCATGGTGAAAACAGTTATTTCCGAGAACAGTAAAATACAAAATATTTCACGTAGGAGTTTGTTAATGTAACACAAACAGAAGTGAGACATAGAGGATGCCAGTATGTATCATTTGTGCTCATGGTCACAAGTTTAAGAACTGCACCACTACAGAATTGTCACACAGGCTTGGAAAGTGAGCATTTGAGTTTAAGCATCACCTCGGTATTTCTAGTATTACATATTTACTTGGAAACTTTCTAGCAGTAGACAGAAAAGATGGAAATTTCGTCTTCAGGGTTTGTTTTGAAAGCACCATGACAACAGACTGTTCCAACTACTTCCTTACAGAGGGAAGTCTAAACAGAGACAATTATTGCAGCTGCAGCTTTTTAGGGGTAATGTTTATTGTTATCTATGATAGGTTTGTGAATATACATTAACAAGCAAAATCAGTATTTCCCAGCAGTCCCTCCTGGAAAGCAAAACCAGCATTGCCCAATTTTAATTTGTTCTTTTTATATTAAAGACAGCAATCTCTTATAGTCTATACAAAATGCATATGCTTGGCCAGGCACTGGCCAGCTTTCTCTTCTTCTAGATTCTAACCCAAATAAGCAAAACTTCCTTATTGGTTAGCAGCAAAGAAGTTCTGCAAACTTCACACAATAAATAGAATTCTGCTTGATTTATTTCCAAAAGAGTGACATGACTAAATGATTTGTATTAGACAGTGACACATGTATCACACTCCATCACCAAGACTCTAGGCTTAGTCAGAAGGGGAGAGAGGAATGGAGTAAAGGGAATGCCTGTTCTAAAACAACTGAAAGTGTTATGCTGTACTTTGCTTTTCTCTTAAAGGTCCCAAAGAAAAGTTTCTAAAGCTACCTCAAGGTTACTTCTCACACAGTCAACTTGGTTCAAAACTCAAGTCTGAACATCAACTCTTCTTGAAAAACTGAGACACCTCTGCTTTCCTATACTCAATGACATTCCTGACTTGTAACAACATATACTTGTCACTTTCCTCATCGCTTGCTTGATCGCTTTTCACGTTTATCCTTTGTGTGCTGCTTCTTGCTTTGGTGCCTTGGAGGAGAGTAGCTGACCCTCCTTCTGGATTGAAAGCTGGGTGTATACGGGTGAATTTTGCGTTTCTTTGGTTTTTCTTCTTTCCTGCTTTTGTTTGGCTCAGACTCCTTATCATCTTCCTTTTGCTCACGCTCTTGGTCCTGTTCTTTTTGAGATGGCAACGTGTTTTTGATGGTATTAATAAGAAATCTTTTATTTGTACCAGCAAGAGGACATTTCAACCTGTAAAGACATTTAAAAGTCATCAAAAGACAAGGCAAAAACATCCCAAAACGAGTCTGAGATTTTAAATTCAGTGATTTTAAGACAGGTTTGTGATTTTGGCTTTCCTTGCATGCCACCTAGTGTAAAGTCTCAGTACAGAAAAATAAGTTCCAGACCATCACCATTCTTTTGTCTTACTCTTAATGGGAAGAAAATGATTTTACTTCAAAATCCACATGATTTTGAAGGGGGAAGCAAAGGATGCCAGTATATTTTAAGGTTGATGGTGCCTAACTTAGGTATTCAGAAATCAAAAATTTAGTAACATACTCTAAGTCAAATCAGAATGGCTTACAGAGACCATGATCTTCTAAGGTCAGCATTATCTAGTGAACTGCAATATTCAGAAAGTAAGATACACATGCATGAAGAACCCAAATAGCTGTAGCATAAACATATACATGAGACACACCAATTTAAACTTACACTTAGCAACCACCAAAGTGTTTTATTTCTTTTTCTTAAACAGGAAAGATACTTATCCAACTATTTTACTTTCTCCTCTCGCAGCTTAACACTTTTTGCACATAATTGATCAGCTAGTTCTAGGAAACAAGTATTGTAAATTTCATTTATCTTGCTAGCATCAGCTGTACTCTACTTATTCCCAATTTATCATCTCTTAAATAACGGAATAAGAAAAAACAAGTTTAAATATGTTCCTACAGAAAGCAGAAATCACTGAAGACTTTGTTTATAGTTGGAGTCACTGTGGTGTTTGTCTTCACAGTTTTGAGACAAGTTACGGGATTCCTTTTAAAAAATCAGAGCTGTTAGAGATCACAGCAACTTACTGAATCAACCACAGTCATGGAATCCTAACACCACAATGTTAAGATCATCTATTCTAATTGAGTATTTTGCGAAAGAGTAGAAATGATACCCTAACTACCCAAAAACCTTTGACGCCTTGAAACCATCAGAGCTATCAGAACAACAAGCAAACTACAACAAAGATCACGTATGATTATTTGGCATAATTCATGACTTAACTGGACATGGAATTTGCCATGGTGTTTTGCTTCAGGTCTGCCTACTAAGCATTCCTGATAATTGTTCTTGTTCTTCTAAATCCTTCAAGAACTTAGGGGAGCAATTTTAGAAGCATACTGCCACGCTGTTTTATTTCCACTAGGTATTTTCTGATACACTTCTACTGCATAGAATTTTAGAAATTTCTAAACTTTCTTCATATAAATCTACACTATTTTTCTCAAATCCTGGTTTTAAATAAATAAGATCATTAATCTAGTATAACTCTTCTGTAAATTAGATAAATAAATGTCAGTAGAACAGGGTTTCTATTTGAAGCTGCACCACTGATGAACATGGTGCTGAATGAGTCATGGCACAGGTTACACTCAAGACATAACAGAAACCAGCCAACATTGAAGTACTTTGTATGTCTTATGAGTGCATTAAACTATTGTACCTCAACATTTCCTAGCAAGGAGGGCAGCCTTCTCCAGGCAAAATCTATTTCACGTTTGTTCTTCCTCTTGCTTTTTCTTAAGAGCTAATGCACTGATTTAAGCACTAATATATAGTGCCAGAATGAGACAGTCAATTTGCCCTAAATAAATCCATCTGGCTGAAGCATTTATTTCTTTTTGACACTATGAGTGCTGCCTGAGCTATACTAAGAATGAAAATTGATGAGAAATGCTGGACTTGAGAGTCAGCTAAGAGATGCCATTAGTTTACCATCATACTGTGATTAAGGTGAGCAACCAGGCTTTCATGGAGCAGCAGTAAGTCATGGCACTAAAGAACATTAGTTCTTAGTTTTATTGACTTCAGACTTCAACAAAGCAAATGCTGCCTTTAAATCTTAAAGCAAACAAAATGTATGGTGTGTGCTATATTGCAGGCACACACAGAGCACATGTTTACATATAACCATGGTGTATATGGAACTGTGAAGATTAAAATTGAACTGTATGAATCCACTAACATTTTTGAGAGCATCTCTAATGGTGAGGAAATTGACATCTCCGAAGACCAGCCTTGGGTTTGCTGTAGGGTCTGATCCTGCAGTGCTCAATTCACAAATAGGTTTGCCCTCAGGTGAGTTCTGAGGGGCTGGGAGGCAATCTCAGCCTGGGCATGGTGGAACACAATACTGCGGTGACCAGCAAACAGTGCCACAGAACTGATTTGAGAAGCTTTGCTTTAAAACAAACAAACCAACCAACCAGCAAAAACCAAACAAGTTAAAAGAACATTAAAGTTCAGAATTGAAATTGCCCCAAGCAGGGCTGCAGGCATGTGTGAGGCAAGGACACGAACTGCAGTGCTAGAGCTGTCCTGTCTACCAGACTCCAGTTCTGTAGCAGCATGTTCTTCCATTGTAAGGTTCACTTTTTGCTCTGTATGCTCCAAAAACTAGACCAAGCTATTCTCACTGACAGAATAAA
Organism: Motacilla alba alba; assembly: GCF_015832195.1. NCBI lineage: Eukaryota > Metazoa > Chordata > Aves > Passeriformes > Motacillidae > Motacilla > Motacilla alba. The sequence goes on along the minus strand of NC_052016.1, from coordinate 55,597,370 downwards.
TCTCACATCCCTCAAAATCTCTCCACTATGTAATAACCAAGACAATGCAACACACTGCATTTTGACAATGATACTGCCTTTTGAGAAAAAAAATAATCCATCATTGTTAATGCAGGTCAAATATTAACCCTATTTTTGACCCTTTAAGTCAGCTTCTGTGCAGTAACACAGAATTTCCAACCAGTGCCTGTCATGCAGTGCAGCAGTGCAGTTCAGCACAGAAATGTACTATACAGGTTCTTAACAGTAAAGACATGCTGACACCATTCAAGACACAAGAGCACAATGCCATGTGCCAGTCTTGTCTCTGCTGAGTAACTGGACACACCTAACAGGATTGGCACAGTCAGCCTTATCATACACAGTAAAGTCCATCTTTCCAAGGAAAAAAGTTCACTATGGATGAACTGACAAGTACATTTCTACCACTTCCAAACTGCCACGGAAAATATAATATTTCAATAGAAGAGTGACTGAAGGGGGAGTGGGAAACAGATGGAGGTTGTTTTGCCAAACCAAGTAATCTATGGTGTTACCCTGTTATGGGGGACCTCACAAAAGAGGATGCCTCAGAGGACACTGAAAGCTTTGAAATACAGTCTTGGCAGCCAGGTACAGCTGGCAGGACTTTGTAGGATCATAGAATCATCTGGTTTGGAAGGGACTTTAAAGATTATCAAGTTCCAACCCCACAGACAGTGACACCTTTCACTAGACCAGGTTTCTCAGAGCTCCATCCAACCTGCTCTTAAACACCTTCAGAGATGAGGCATCCAGAGCTTCCCTGGGCAATCTGTTCCAGTGACAGCTTGACTTAGGATGTGCCCTGATTTCAAGATTTCAACATATTTACTTTCGATCTCTATCTGCATCCTGTTTTTCCTCCTCCTCCTCCTCATATTCAAATGAAAGCTGAGGAGAATCTTTTGCAGTGTTCCTGCACACAACACCCATTCAAACACAAGATGCAACACAGCTCTTCACAGTTTCAGTATCCTCGTCATTATCATAATTTTGTATTCTGCTGTACTTCTAAAAGATTTGGTACTGAACAGAAAGCTATCTACAGGAATGACAGCAATTTTAGGATTGCTTTACAAAAAATAGAAGTAAAAATAATGTAATGCTTCCAAATTTTTTAATTGTCATTTCATCTGCTCTTACAATGCAGAGCTGAACAAACCATCCAAAAATATGTTTTCCAGTTCTTACTTTACATAAACTTTTCAAATAAGATGAGAAGTTACATTCAATTTAGCTTTAGCTCATTTTATCAGCATCTTTGAAGATCAGACCTACACACTGGAAAAAAAGGCATCTAGAACTTTTTTCACACAGTAACTTTTGTGGCATTTTAACTGCCTTTCTTAGTTAAAGCAGAACAACTGCTTAAAATAGGACCTAACTTCACTGCTATAAAGAAGGTAATGAATTATGTACACAGAACCAAGAGAAATACTTCAAAGAAGCTGAATGTTTAGCTTTAACTAAAAACAATGGAAAACCCCCAAATATCCTATTTCATCTATGTCCAATAGCCTCTGATTAAACAAATTTATCTAACCATTTCAAATGTTCTAAGACTATTTGTCCAAAACTTCTCACCCTGGATCCAACTGATCCTTCAAATGTTAGCTTCAGGACAACTGCTCTGCTCTCTTTTCTCATCTCAGAAGTTTCAGCATCACAGCATCACCACTAGGATTCAACCACAGATTCTGCTCTGTTCTGATTAACATTTCCAGGATTAAGACACCTTCAGAAGAGGGTTCGTCCTTACCCTTCTCTCACACATTTCCTTATTTGTGATTAGCTGTACAAATGCTTGAGCCAGATACATTAGCAGCAGGATCTACATCACGTGTTATCATAAGGATTCAGGAGACCCTCCCAACAAGAATCACCACAGCCACAGAGTATATACAAAAGGAACACTGCAGGAACTAGAAATACTGCATTGCTGAATGAAATCGACAAATAAGAATATCCCGCATTTCTTGGATTCATTTACCATGGACCTACATACTGCCTATTGAGCTGTCCTGAGAGTATGGAGGCCAGTGAGCTGAGATTCTTACCTAAGAGATCATGCAGCCCTCTGGCAATATAGACAGTTGCTCCAGAGAGCCTCAGATAACTTCCCTTTCCAAACAAACTCTTGGCCAATATCACTGCCAACCTCCCTGCTGGTTACTTGTCCCAAACAGGGACAAGCCTTTCTTCCACTAGCCTCTAAGTTTGCAGCACCTGCCTGTGTCATCCACATTAAACTTTTAAGACAATGTAAAACCAGCAAAACATTCCCAAACTAGAATACTAACAATACTGCCCTGTATTTCAAGGCTCAGTCTTTGTATGAGAGACTGGGCTGCAGGTTGATTGCTTTGTACATATTTTTTGTACCTGTCAGCTAAGCTGGTTTGGATACTTCTATTTTAGGCTCCAGCAACCATCATCTATCTCAAATGATGAGACAGCAAAAGGTTAGGCAGGGGGGCTTGGGGAACTTTTTCAAACAGTGTACTTGAGCTATGTACTTGAACTAATCACTCTGGACAGTAACAGAGCAATGGCTTGAACCTGAGAGCAGTCCCAAAACAGTGTTGAGAGGCTTGCTGGCTAAGGTTTTGCTGCCATCAATATTCACCAGGAGACGCTACTCTTTTGCAATGGAATGCACAATATAGTCACCCCACCCAGGAATGCCACCTCTCCATATACCTCCCTTAGACCAACTTCTGTCAAATGCCACTGACTCCAGAAATGTATTTCCCAGTATTCAACAGCTGCTGGAGACCAACATAAACTGGAATCAGTGAAGTATGAGCAGCAGTGGCCTCTGCTTCTCCTTACCCAAAGACAGATGGCAGAACAAATCTTTTCTTCACAGGTTGAGCTGCTTCAACTTTCCAGTGCCAATGCAGGACTGATGGCCTTACACTAGATGTCTCCAGGGTGTGTGCATCTCTTCTCCAGGACTCCTCTGACAAAGGGCTGAGGAATCCCAGAAGTCCTCATGAAACACACCTGTAAGCATTTTGAGTTTGGCAAGGAAGGAAGGTTTTGTGTTTTACCTGTTAGCACTGTGCTTTTAGAGAAGTCAGTGATTACCTTGTCTTTGCTTCTATCAGTTATGATTTCCTCAATCTGGTCTACTAATAACACATTTTCATGAACTAACTTTTCTGCTCATTTCATTTGCTATCCACAGAGCACTGAGGAGAAGTTACTTTCTTCTTGCAAGGTTACATGGCTGTAATCTCTGAAGCCCTTCAGGATCAGTAACACTTGACAGCACTCTGCTGGAGTGTGATACTCAACTGAGCACAGTTTTCTTCCAAATATCGTACCCATTATATTGCCCATGTGTTTATGCAATACCTAGCTGTTGGGCCAGTTCAGAAGCACCAGAACAGCATAACAGGACATAAAAAACATTGAACAGGTGACAGCAGTGGCAGCTTCTGTTCTGTCTATTGTCCCTGCAGAACTGGACAGCAAAGACTTAGTGGGAGTTTGCCTTTGGGGGGCTTTATACTTTCCTTACAGCCACACATGCCAGCCGTACACTAGCTTATGCCAAACCCTACAGCAGCAGATTTGTCACAAAAGGGATTACTACTAGTCTCTCTAAGGATAAATTCAGTGAGGTAAAAATCCCTGGAGATGCATTACATACAAAGAAATCATCTCTAAGAACATGATATCCTGAGCTGCAGAAGAAGTACCTTGAAGAAGGTACTACTGAACATATTCAGAAACAAAGATATTCAGCAAATCATTTCCTAGGCACTGGGTATGGGCCCCTGATGGACACAGGGCACTGTAGGGACGGATACTTTGACTGACCCAGTGCAGCTGTTCACATGTACCTCTGCAGTCAAAAGCACTTCAACAGCCTCAGTTCAGGATATCACTGCACCAATCCCTATATCAACAGTCTTCCTCTGCCTGAAGCTGTCTTGACAGTCCTTTCCTCCTACAACTTTAACAGAACCCTAACCTGGCCAGACACCATTAATCTGCAACTGCTCTGAACAACAGGTCACCCTTGCCTATCCCATTCCCTGGCAGGCCTCGGGCATCAGCTTTCAGCAAACTGCATTCTGAGCTGACCATCACAGCCAGCTGAACAGGACCACTATCCTCTTACAAACAAGGAATACGAAGGAGCCACATTCAGGAGCAGATGCCCATACACTCTCCTGGCAGGTATTCCAGACTGCACAAGTGGCAGTAAAATTGTACAGGGGCACCTGTTTATCTCCCTGCAGAAATGTTTCGTTTCCGTATCTGGAATCAACTTGCAAATTCACAGTAACTGGATGCACACATCACTTCATGGTGCTAATTATGTGCACTGGGTTACCTGGCCACATGGCTAGGCTGACAGGGTCAAAGCACGGTGGATCAGTACAGCTATAGCCACTCTGGGGGATTGCACCAATTAAGTTGTTTTAACAGAAAGGGTATGAAAAGAAGATTTCCCTAGAAGAAATACTGAGCAAAACATACAGAGAATCCCAAACCTGTTTGAAAACATAAAGGAGTAACTTTTTTTTTTTCAGCAAGACACTATTTTAATCTCTTCAGAGCTATTAAAACAAACAGACAACTGAGCTGAGACCTTAATGAACAGTGCAGGCTTATCTCTCAGTACTGTTGATGGAGGAAGACAAACCTTATCTACAAGTATGTTTAGTGCAGTCAACTGGTGCACTACTTGTGTGAACGTCCCTAGATCCAATGGCTTCTTATCAAAGTCATATACATTATTTTATGATGAATGACCCTCCTCAGCATGCTATTACTTCTCTAATTACAATTACATGCATTATATTCCATGTCAATCTAGCAGTAAAATCTGGAATACTGCATTGAAGACTTAATGCTGCATTTCATTTAAGATTTAAATACTGTGATTTTTTCCTAGATACAAATTAGCCCCTGGGTTTCAGGTTTTTTTAGTATTAAAAAGTAACCCTCTTCCAAAATTGGATTATATTTTTGAGTTCATTGAGTTCATTTTTGGCTACAATTTACATATGAATTGTCTGGTAAAGGATAGTTTGTTGTTTTATTAATATGAGGCTTTAGGTTTCTTCATCGGGTTATGAATTCTTTTCACTTAAAACAGAGTCAAACCCAGTAACATGTAGCCAGTATGTAAGGGCATGCACAAAGACTCATGAGATTCCAACCCAAACTCTGCAATTCCATCTATTATAGGAACATAGTCCAAATTTTCCAATTGCTTTGTCTTCAACACATTCAGACAAGCAATTTCACGCAGACAGAATTTACCTGAACTTCTTTCTTATTTAGACTGGAACTTTTGCCCAAATATGTGGATGAAGACGAATTATTTAAACATGAAACACATAAAAAGGTAGAGACTTCTGTCACACATTAAAGACAAGATTTATTTTGGCATCAGAATTCATTTCCTCCTGGCACAACTTACCAACCCATAGCTCCCATTGTTTCAGCTCTGGTTCTCCCACGTTTTGCCTCTTTAAGTAACTCTTCCACAGCCTTCCTAAGTAAGAGAAAAAGGAAAAGGTCACCACTTGTGGAACACAAGAACTTGTGACTTTATTCACTTAAGCAAATAAAACAGATAGTTTTATTCACTATACTGAACTAACCAATAAGGAAGCTACCAAAATCACCTTGACTTTCAAGATAATTCAAGATACGCACCAAGATTAAAACAAACATCCTGAAATTTTAAAACCAACTAAAGGTGTTGCAAATACAAAAACTGCAACACTGAATGAAGAACAGGGCTTGGGACACTTCAAATCCTTTTTAAGCATACTTCTGCCTGTGAGGACAAGTTGGGTATCCTGTCATACCACAGGCACTCATGGAAAAGGAGTATCTCCCAGGTAAGCCATCACCTGTTGGAGATACCTTCTCCAAGATGCCAGGTTCAGTGCCAGCAACCCCACCAGCTACTGCTGCCTTCCACGTAAGAGAAGTGACTACTTGCAAGAACACCAAAAAAAGGGGGCAAAACACAGGCTGTAGCACTGGAACATGAGAGATGTTGCATACACAGGTCTTCATGAAATTACAGCAAAATTTGTTTTTTTCTCCAGACCTAGAATTAGCTATCTGAGCATCCTGAGCTGGGTTACAGCGATCATGGTAGGAACACATGGCTTTTATAGAAGCTTGCCCTGAGCCTTCAAAGAGCAATGTCAGACAAAGGTGAGGAAAGAGGGGAAGAAAGTGTCTGACTTTTAATTACCAGTTACCAAACTTGGTGATTCTCTTTTTAAGAAACCTGACTGAAAGATTAAAAGCCTGTCATTATTATTGTACTATAAAATCTGTAACAATTTATAATTGAAATAAGAAACCAAGTAATCTGAGCTACAAAGCACTAATAAAGCATACACATAGGTATTTTAAACAGCTATGATTCAGTTTCAGGGAAAACATCATAATAAATTAATACGGTGAGACCAATTCTATTAACTTAGGTAGGAATTACATGCCTTTAAGTATTTGAGACTTTTTTTTGTTATATCAATGCTCAGACTGACCTGGCATCCACCTTAGCAGCCTTCAAGCTCCACACCTTCATTATCAACCATTGTTTCCTAATACTGTTCTTTCAACATCATCCTTATTCACTGCAGCTTTACAAAGACCATTCAGCTTGCAGAGACAAATGAAATGCAATGCCCAGATCCTCTCTGAAATAATGTTTCCACTCACTGAACTTATATCCTCTACACAAGTAAGCCAAAAGCTACGCAAACAAGTTTTTAAAATTTGCTTTTAGAGGCCTTGTGGGACTCCACATTCCTTGCTCTCTTCATTTTTACAGCTTGGTTACAATACAAACAGTTCCATGGCTGCCAGCTTCAATTCTAAAGGCAGCAGCATGAGCAAAGGGAATGCAGCATGTAACTTTCACATGAGAACCATCCAAACACTGGGGGACTGATAGGAGGGAAAATTAGGGACAGGGGCACATTTAAGAACTCTGTCATCATTCTGACATCTTTTATAGCAAGCATCACTTAAAACTTGCTGTGGCAATTATTTTTGGGCAATCAAGTTGCAGAATCACAGTAACATGAAGGTACAAGCAGTGATATTTTTATCTTCAAGAGTATGGTACAAGACCTATTTACATTTCTTAGGGATTAGAGTTTTCCCTCTCTCTGTATTCCAAGGTTACAGGCAAAGCTCCTATTGCATATATCTTAATCACCAGTATCATTAATGCATGTGTCAAAATAATAGAGTAATTCCTAGTCAGGCAAAATGACCAGTATTTTCTATTCCTCACTCGGGGAAGAGCTTCATAATTTTTTTCCAAAAGGTCAAATGGACAGACTGAAAAAATGAATAATTGGTAATAAAGAGGTATGTCTGATAGTTACAGGCAATGAAAACACCATGTTATTACAGAGACCACCCATGGTTTGTGATTACAGATCACAAACAGATGCTGGATCTGACAGCCAGAGAGGCCAGGCAGCCACAGCTCCATGTCCAGGTCCGACCAGCAGCAAGGCTGAAAACCAGCTCACAGGAGGCAGATGCACACACCAGGCACTTACATTGCTGGCCACACCCATCACAGACAGACACAGTTTGCTCAGACCCGCAGCTTCATCCTGCTCTTCTCTCCAGCTGGATGTGGGAAGCCCCCAAAACTTCAGCCCAACTGCACTGCCAGTACACCCTGGTCCCCAGTATCCACCCCCACTTCAGTCTTGCCTGTAGAGACACACCAGCACACATACACATCTCAGCCCTAACCCTACAGTCTCCTCAGCAGCTGGCCAGGACTCCCTGCTGGCCTCAACAGCTAGCTCCTGCTGGCTCTTGGAGATACAAGCTCATGCTCCAGCTCTCTCCTTACTCACCCACTTACCAGCTATTCCAGTTTGATTTTCACCAACAGCCACACGGTCCCTCATACACATATTTGCTCCAGTACTACAACACAGATAAACACATGGTCCCCAATTCCCTTTCAGGGGCTAACATTTGGTTTTACTCACTCCATGAAATGTCCCCAGTTGCCAGCACTCAGGCCTCCAGCCCACGGCCCAAGCTGCTGGCATCCAAACCTTCACATGTTCCAGCTGCTGACACCATCAACACATGGTCTCTCCAAGCCACAGTCTGACTGTAGCTGCTAGCACTAGGATGTACACCCTCTCCCCTCAAACACAGTCCTTCACCCAAGACAGAGTTAGAAAGGAATTTAACAGGAAGACAGGACACACTGTGATGATTAGGCACACGGCCAGACAAGAGTACCAGTCAGCAGCCTATACACACATGACAAGACCTTTTAATTCCCTTGTTCCTTTATTTTCCCATTCTCACTTCTCCCCACATCACTAGAACTTCCTGCTTTCCCTGTCTTTGGTTTCTCCCCTATACATGCCATAAGCCCCAAGTGAAACAACACAGACTGCTAACCAGGGTGACCACCAAGCCACACCTGAAATGCAGAGCGTGGATTTCTTTCCTTACCTTGCTAACAAGGCCATGCAGCAGGGACACACAGGGACACAGGCTCCCTCAGGCTCAGTTCATCCGAGTGGCCAGGGGAGCCCACTGCTCACCCCAGTTTATCAAAGGGCCTCGCACATGCAAGGTTCATCACCTTGCTGTACTTTGTATCATCTCTGGGCTTTTTGATCTCTCTCTCCACAGAAGGCTCAAGCCTGCCTGTGAAAATGCCTCATAGGTCTCTGATAATGTTTCTGTTATCTCTACAGGCCTGTCAAACCAGACAGAGTATAGTCAGCAGTAGGCACAATATATGAAGTCTTCCCACACTGATATTCTTAGTATTCCCAGCTGCAACATCATTTGAGCAAAACTACTGCCCCCTTGCCAAATCTTCCATTTTTGACCCTTTCTTCCCAACAAGCCATATGTGATCACAAAATGCTTTTCTTCTGCATCCCATAACCCCTCCCACAACCCCATGCAGCTATGCCCTTAAGTCCCAAAGATGCTCCAGGACTGACTCATCTTGACAGATATCATGCCTGGCGGCCCAGCTGTCTCTTGGGATGAGCCCTGGAGTGGGAGGGGGGCCCAAAGAAGACATGCATTTCTCTCTGACCTTACTGTGAGTTCCCACCTACTGTATGTGTCCCCAAGCTCTTTTGGGCTCACGAAGATGGAGCTCTGATGGGCTGGTAATTCTTGGCATGGGCCTGGGAGAAGTCAGGACTGGGTGATGTTTGGGTTCCCCCCATCCATCATGGTGTGTCTTTAGTCCTCGCTGGGAGCTTTTGGCACATAACCTAAAGAACTCTGCCATCTCCACCCATGCCACCATCTCATTAAAGATCCTGATGAGAGCTCTAATGAAAATATATCTACTGGAATTGCTTCACAGCACACAGTCAGCTACAGAAGGGCACAAACCTGGAGTAGGAGGGCAGTGTTCATATCCAACATCTCCCAGCCAGAGAAGGGACATCTTTAACAAACACATCCTCATGAAAGCACTAATAACTGTTTGCAGTCTATTGCACTACTATTAAAGGTCAAAGACTAAGCTTCTTCTTTCCTGCAACTGGCAAAAAACACACTTAAGCCTACTTCCTGAGGCACTCCAGGTCGTGACAGCAAGCTGCAAGCTCAGGAAAAACAACTAGCAATTTTTAAAATAAATTTTCTCAAAGCAGCTTATGCTAACTATACAATTTATTTTTAACGGTGCATGGAACTAGAAATAGAAGTGAATGTTGGTATTCCAATTACAGCTGAATAATGGATATCAAGACCTTCAGTCAAACAAGTGATTGAAGACACTGAGAGTGTTATTTAAAATTAAATCTCATGAGCTGGTCCTATCTGCTCACCCTTACTAAGAAAACTGAGGAAAATAGAAGTCAGGAATAAAACCTAGGCCACAACTACAAGAGGAAGAATGAAAAGAAACACAATACATCACAAGCTTCCTGACATTTGCTCAAAGTCAAAGACATCCCGCATCAGGGATGTGAATGCTCTCATTCTTTGCTGATCAGGTTTTGTACTTATTTAAGTATTCTACTTGCCAAGTCTTGTGAGTGCTATTTGCAGCACATTTCTGTGCTGAAATTCTCACCAGCCTGAGTAGTGAACGTAGCACTCCATTTCGAACATCAATCTTAGCTTGCCGACCACAATTTTTTTTTCCACCAGGGGTAAGGAATACTGAATCCCGATACTTGACTTTAACTGTTAAAATCAATAGTAAGAACCATTCATTTTCTCCAAGGCACAAAGCTTGCTTGTTAAAAATTGTAGATGGGCTGCCCGTGCAGCAAAAAAATTAGATTATTGATTCCCAATTCAACTACAGGCCTCTTGTTACAGAATGATAGCATTCTTTGTGATTCAGAGCAGCGTCTCCTTAGGAAATAATCCCAAGTAAATGATGCTCTAAATAAGCTTGGCAGGCACTCCTAACAAAGTATGTTATCGAAGGTCGTGAAGTATTTGTAGGTATTGAAAGACAGAAAGGATTATGGAAGGGTATGGACACACAGCATAACAAAGCCACTTCCACTGAATTTAAAGAGAAAGGATGCATCTTCTGTGCTTCAAACACACAGAACCACAATGGCACAACTTTAGGAAGCAGAGGGGGAAGAAATATTTATTTTTTTTAGAAAGGAATGAAAATGGTGACCTCCATAATATCTCAGTGTATATTTAGTTGAAATAAACTAGGAAAAGCAGTTTCAGATGCTTGGAAAGGATACAAACTGAACAGCTCCTACTAGCTGATTCCCAACTTTTCCACCTCGTTCTTAGGTCATTATTTCAAATACCATTTATCCCATGTTAACATAATTTAGAATTTTCTGAAGAATCACATGGAACCTCAAGGCTGGTCTTCATTAATGTACCAGCAAGTTCACAGGGGAAAATCTCAGTTCATACTGCCATCAAAGCTTATTGGGTGAGATGGAGTAGAGGATGCAGTACAGTAGAATGCTGCAAATATTACTGTTTTACACACCTGTGGTATTTACAGCTTTTAGAATTTTAAAATCCACAGAATGCAACAGTCACACAGGAACTTAAAAGTTACTATTCAGCTTCTAGGAACACCTCACTTCATATTAAACTGAGGAAAACATCAAAAGCAAGATCAAGTGAGAGTCAGACACAGTAAAATTGAAAAATAATATCTGGAAATGTGGCAGTAAGGATAAAATGAAAGAAGCTAGATGAAGAGACTTCTCCCTAGATAGTAACAAAAATATAGGGCAACTGACTAAACAGATCACTTTTTGGAATACTGGGACACAAAATTCATTTCTGACCTGAAAAGTGCATAAAAATACTACACTTCTTTTTTTCCCTCATGGTAAATTAAATAAAAACCACATGTATAAAAACCTTAAGTTTTTTATTTAAGACCTGTGCATTGCAAGACAAGCCTGAATTCAGAGACAGACTACTCAGAATATTCCATATACACCCATTTTTAAACACTAAAAATCCACCTAAAGTAGCTAACACTGTGGCTACAGAACAGAAACGCTATTATTTGTATGTTGAACCCATATTATAAAACCCTTAAAAATTATAAGCCTGAACTACCATTGCTACACTATTCACAGGAGAATACGACCAGTAAGTTATTGACTATGAATCTAAGGCACAATGACTGTAACTCAAAGGATAAAGAAAGGTCTGTGTCAGACTGGAAGGGCTCTGCACTGAAGACTGTACAGGGAAGCACTATTTGGAGTGAGTAATGCCAAAGCACACCCTCTGAATGCACAGAGCACGAGCTGAATTCAGGGTGCTACTACCAAATTAGGCAGTGGTAGTAGCAGGGCGCTACTACCAAATTGTTATGAAAATTTAAGGTCTGAAGAAGTAACTGATGATAGATGGATCCAGGACAGGAAGAGCTAATTGTCAAGTGCACTACACTGTAGTTATAATGTGTTTGGGGCTGACTAAACACTCTGAGGTGCACAGTGACATGGATTGGTGACACCAAACAGCTAAACCCTACTGTGTCACTTTGATAAGTGACACTGAGCTTCATCCTTATTATCTACCATGCTGCCACAGAACAGGAGTAGCAAATCCCAACTTGGACTGAACCTTCAAGGAAGGGTAAAACTTTGAATGTAGTTCCAGGGAAGAAGAGCATCAGTCAGGAGATGACTGTGGAGCAGTTTGCTACAGCTGGTGAGGTCAGCTATGACCTGAACTGCCCAGAGAACCCCAGGTCCCCAGCATAGCAATAGCAACCAGAAGTCAGCATGGAAGAACAGTGGCATAGTTTCAACTTGCTATGAATGAAAAAGGTTTATGTTTGGAATGGCACTAGTAAAAATAACATTCATGCATACACAGAAAGAAGCTTTAATTATTAAACTGATGATCTGAGAGCAGAAGTAGCTCAGCAAGAATTAAAAGCCTCTTAGAAAGCATTAAGCTCTCTAGCCCTTCCACTGTCTCAGTACTATTGCTTTTGGCACACTTCAAATACCTGCTAGATATAAACAGAAAAAAGTTATTTTCGGTAAGCCTTCCCAGATACAGTTTCCTAAAAGTTAAAGGAGAGAACCATTAGGAGAACAGTCCAGAAAGCCTCTGGTCACCACTTCACTGTAACAGTTGTTTTAAACAGCCATAATGAAAATGAACAACACAGAAATAAGCTTGCAAAAAAAAAAAAAATTCTAATCACGAATAGGATTATTTTGCAAAACATTTGTGACATAAACACCTAAAGTCTATTCCTAAAACGAAAGCAAGAGAGGCCTACTTTGAGTATTCAAATATAGAAATCAATGTTTTATTCCTCACTATTTGCTTGGGAGCACTGCAACTCAAAACGTGCAGCAAGACAAATCCACTGGTCCCAACAAAATGCCAAGTAGAAAAAAATCTATTTTTTGACAAAATAACTGCCAAGTATTGTGTATTTTTTTGATACAAGAATACAATTCTAACAACTCGTCAACGGGCACATATCCAGCACTGAAAACTGAAATTCCAAAAAACATAAGGTGCTCTGGGATTTTTAAAATGTATTTTACCAAGTACACAACTGATCAAATTGTGAACTAATGAGAGGCGAACCACCCAAGTCCTTCCAATCTCGATTCTAAGCGACATCAGCACGCACCCGAAGTTCCGTGCGGAAGACACGGCAGAAGCAGCTCCAGGCCGCGCACCGTGACCGCACACGAACAGGAGGGGCTGTCTGGGGACAGCGGGCAGCGCTCGGGGCCCGTCCTGAGGCGCGGCGCGGTCGGGCCGGGAGGAGCCGCCCCCCGGCCCCGGCCCAGCGCTGCCCGGGCCTGGCGGCGCGGGAGGCGCTGCCGGGCCCTGAGCGGCGCAGCAGCCCCGCAGAGGCCGCTCGCTCTCGGGACCGCTCCCTGCGCTGTCGCTCGTCCCTCACCTCTCCAGCTCCGGGTCCTCCTCCATGGCTCCCCCACCGTCCCCGCTGCGGCTCCTCAGGGGCAGGCCGGCGCCATCACCTGCTGTCGGCCGGGCGGGGCGGGGCAGCGGGGCGGGCGTAGGGGCCGGCGAGGACCCCGGCGGGAGGAGCCGGGGCGGTGCGAGCCGGGCCCCGCCACACCCCGCCGGGCACCTGCGGCACCGGTGGTCGCGCCCCCCGCCAAAAGCAGAGCGGGGGCGGTGGGTTCCCTAGCGGGCAGGACCCCCGAGCACCTCCGACAGGGCGGGGAAAGCAGGCGCGGGGCGGTGACTGAGAATAGGGAGGGCGGGAACGCCGCTGGGGCTCTCAGTCACGGAGCCGCCCGGGGTTTGCTCCTCGGGCGCGGCCGCAGGGCTCGGGCAGGCGGGGACAGGTCCGCGGGCAGTCCCGGGCGAGCAGCGCCCCGCCCGGCCCCTCCTCCGCGCCAGCCCCGCCCGCGCTCCGCACCGCTCCGGGCTCCGCACAGCCGATCAGGCGAGCGGCGGGGACACCCCGGCCCGGGGCTCCGCCGCGTCCCGCCCCGGCCCCGCTGCCATAGGCTGCGGTTCGCCCGGCCCCGCGCCCGGGGCCGCCGCCGGAGTGGCGGAGCGCCGCTGTCACTTGGGCCGCGCCGCTGCCCGCGGCGGGGGGCGGAGGCGGGAGCACCGGCCCGGCCCGGCGAGACACGTTCTCCAAGTGCTGCTGCCCGGAGTTTGCTTCCCCTAAGGCGGGGCGGGCGCAGCCGGCGCGGCTGAGGAGGAGAGCGCTGCGCGGAGCCGGCGCGGTGAGTAACTTCCCTGCCCCGCGCGGTACCGGGCGGCTCAGCCCCGCTCAGCCTCCCTCAGCGGCAGCGGCGCCCGGGGTCCCCGCGGGGGCGGTGGCGCCGGGCTGAGCCGCTCTGCGCGGGCAACAAGTACGGGAGTGGGGCCGGGCCCCGGAGCCGCCGTGCGGGGCTGAGGTGGGAGCCTGGGAGCAGCGTCCCCGCCCTGGAGCCCCCGGCTCGGCGGCGGGGCTGAGCTCGGCGGCGCCTGCCCCTGCAGCGCGTCTCTGCGAGGCTGAGCTGCGGGCTCGAGTGCTGGAGACCCGCTCGGGAAGCGCCTGGTTCTGGGTCCCCCGATACACCTATGCCGCTCTCGTGTGGCTTCATTAAAGAAGCTCTTTTCTGGAAAGGAGTCAGATTACTGCGTGCGGGGGAGGCAGAGGAACAGCTGCGAGCGAGCCCCTGCTGCAGGAGCGGGTTTCAGGTTGTGTGTTTTACAGCTGCGCCAGAGGAACTCGGGGCTGGCCGCGAAATGCCGCTGGAGTCCGTGTGGTTGGCAGCTATTTCCAGACGTTCAGTCTAGCCCTCGGAGCTCTGACCCACGCTCCCTGGTTTCTCCCCTCAATTGTTAGCACTGAAAATGTGGTTAGAAAACTTTTAGTCTTTTATACTCCTAACAAGGCGTGCTTTAAAATTATCATTGCTCTTGACGGAATCGTAGTACTTGGCCAACTAACGGAGAAAACCGTTCCTGGAGCTCTGGTAGGGATGATTCTGGTAGTGTCTGGTGACTTTTCTTACCGTGTTCCTAATGCATAGTGCTGATTGCTTACTTCTCTAGAAATCTATTAAGTACTTCCGAGCTTCCTTTAATTCCTCTTTTAATTACGTGATTTAGGGGTTTGGTTTTTGTTTGTGTGCAGAGTAAAAAAATGTCTGTGAGGGATTAGTTTTGGACAACATTTGATAGTCTCTGAAAATAAATGATTTCCAATCATAAATGCTTTCAAATTTCTGTTCAAAATAGGAACTGATCTGAGCTGCACTCTCATTAAATAAACACTTTGAATTCCTGATTTTATTTTTTTATTCCTCTACCCGCTTCTTCTGGCTTTGTAATGCTTTATTCTAAGCTGCAATCCAGCGGCAGATCAAGGAGGCTTAGGAAGAAACATCAGATGGTTTTGGTTAGTGTCCCTACCACTTGGAAAATAAACATGTTAGTACCATATGCTGCTCCAATTTTATTAAAACAAATTTCCTCAAAATGGAAACAAGTTATATCAGTGTGCTTGCTATTACTGTAAGACTTAATAGGAGTCCTTTATAATTACTCTTTTTCCTAAGTATCAGATCACTGAGTAAAAAATCCTCTCCCCTGAACACCGTACACTATAAAGTTACTAACTCCAGAATCAGCAGGCTGCAAAGAATGCTATTGTGCCCGAGTGGATTTTTTTTAAATAAAAAAGGTTGTTATACCATGTTTTAAAGTGTTTGTACTGTTGCAATTCTAAAATATATGGATATTAAAACTCATAATTTTTGCCATGAGTTTTCAGTTCTGAATTTCTGACTCTACTCACCCTTTACTTTGCTTGGTGACTTCAGTGAGAGGGAGCCCAGGGCCTTGGACTCAGGTCTGAGTTTTACAAAGGTAGTATCTTTTCCTAACACTGCACCTGAATTTTCTGTTACTAAAACAACAAAAAATGTGACAGTTTAGGGACAAAACTTTGCAAGAGGAATGTAAGCCGGTGATTGGGTGGAAAAATACTGTTCTCTTGAGACGAGTTAAAAAATAAGCTTACTAAAACCTGTCCTGCCAAAAGCGGTGGCTTTGACATTGCAACATTTGGCATTTGTTTATTGTGCACTCTCACAGAAGCACTGATTACCTCAGTGAAAGTTTCTTTTTTTGTAAGCCTTTACCCATACTCAGCAGTCTCAATCTTGGTATATATTTATGGGCCTGCATTACTAAAAAACAGCAGAAGTTTGTTAGCTACTAGTTAAAACTGTATATCTGAAAATATGCCAAAACATCCCCCTCTTCTTTCATCTCCTTTTCCTGTACTTCTAAAAGATGTTAACATATTTGAAAGCAACTGGGAAGAAGTTATACCAACAATATCAAAGTGAAATGTGTAAAGACATGATGTGTTCTAGATAATTAATATAAATTATTGCCTTGCATCAGCAAAATGTTGCTTGTTTAAAGAGCTACTTGACGTTAACAGCTGTAGCTAATAAGAAAACAACATTCATTTGGTGTTAAAATGCTCCCTGGTGTAAAAGGCACCAGAGGAAGCTGGTTGCCTATTTGAGATGGCAGTGGCTTGTCTCTGATATTTGAAAATTCTTTGTTGATTTTGTTGGCAAAAGCATTTCTAATGTGACACCATTGAATTGCGTGCTGTTTAATTGCTTTATTAGGTCAGTGGAGTTTGTCCTTTAGAAATTGTAGTGCCTTTTGAAGATGAAAATGCTTTTAAATATTAGTATTAAGTTATATAATTGATAGGTCAAGGTTTCTATGGAGCAATAAAAATTAATAATATTGCGGAGTGTTCTTTTTGTGGGTTTTTTGGTTCTAATTCTGCAGGTATTTGTTCTTGCATATGCTTCATTTTAAACATCCAGGTATTTCTTTTGGAATGACAGGGTCTGCTCTTAGACTTAATGATAAGCCTACATGTAAATGCTTTAGAGGTTGGGATTTATGTTTGCAAAATTCATGGGCTGAACCTGTCATGTGTTTTCACACTGACTGCTCTGTATTCTGCCTGAGATAGTGTAGGTGGCTGATGGGACTGCTCTGCACCTTGGCACGTGTGGAGATGCCCCCAGCCCCGCTGTTGTGTCACAGGGGGTATTGGCGCTGTACCCGAGCTGGCTTCATCCTTCCAATGTGCTCTGCAGTACTACAGGCGTGTCTTTTGTTTCTGAAGCACTTTGGTGGTACCAGAGATGTCAGTCCTTTATGTTCTCATAGATAGTTATTTCAGCTGATGTCAGTTTAGCAAGTAATTTGCAGGCTGGAACCGGAGTGGAATCTCTTGCGGAGTCTCTCCTGCTGAGCTGTGTGTTAGGTGGTGAACACAAAAGCCAAAGTGTGCAGCTGTTTGATATAAAGTCAGATAACTTGTGAGCATACAAGATTTCAAATTGGTTTGCATTTTTTCCATTCAAATAGTGGGAACTATTTTTGACATGGAAACTTGGGGTAACATAGCTCAGTATTTGCAGTCTCATTTTTGTTTCAAGTAAGCAAATTGATATTGCTCTGGAGTTGTGGCATGTTGTTAAGAATGTCAAGAATTTTCTCTCTGTCATCACAATAAACCAGATTAAATAGGGTAGGAAAGAAATAATTAAGTTATAAATGAGTCAGATCAATGTTATATGGAAGGTAATTTTACCCAGGAAGAGTTGGTTCACTTTGGGATGGAATGATAGATGTTCTATTTTGCCTGGCTGTTTTTCCTTTGTTCTGCAGAGAGGAATCATTGTGTCATCACAGAATGGTTTGGGTAGAAAGGGACCTTATGGATCATCTAGTTTCAGTCCCCCTAGGAAGGAACACCTGCCACTAGACCAGGTTGTTCAAAGCCTCATTTTGGAGGAGGTGATCTTTGAATATTAACCAGCTTTTTTGGGCTCCTCTTCTCTTGGAGGACATTATCCCATGGTGCTCAACCAAGTAGATCTCTGGAGAGGCCAGTCTGCTCTCCTGAAGCCAGGGGTGCTGAGCCTGCTGTGCTTGCTGCCTAAAGGTCCTCAAACTCCACCATTCCAAGGCTACTGCAGCCAAGGCTCCCCCCTAGCTTCACCTTCTGTACCCAGACCCTCTTTGTTGGTGAGAACACGATTCAGCATAGCACCTCTTCTTGTTGGCTCTTCTGTCATTTGAAAGAGGAACTGTTTTTGTATTTAATTTGAGAGATTTGACATATTTAACCACTGTTTGATAGACATGCTGAATTTTTCAGAAGAACCCTTGTTTGTAGAACAAAATGCAATTTGCTCAAGTAGTATATCCAATATATGAACTAATCCAGTTTTAAAATGTTGTAAATGGTAGTAACGAGTAGTTCTAGATAATGAAACAGAAGGAACTATGACTTATTCATCCTTTTTCTAGCAATAGAACACAATGAAAAGTGATCCAGGTTAATGGAGAACCCGTAAGTGCCTGGGCAAAGGGAGGCACCCAGTAGTTGCAGAAAGGCAAACCAGGACTTCTGGATTGTGTTGCCTGGAGTGGTGTAGTGCTGTCAGATATTATTCTGCACAGTGGGGAAAAATGAGCTACATGCTTCCTGCTTCTGCTTTGTACATTCCTTGCAGTGGGAGTGATTTTGAAGTGTGATACAGGCTGTGTTCCCTAGCCCCTGAGATCAAACTACCACTGCGTGTTCCCATGACCTTCTCCAAAGAGGTTGCACAAGCCCAGTAACATGTCAGGATGCCTGTGTTGTACATTCCCAGGCGCTGGCTCTTTAGAAGACAATTGGGAGTAAGCACAGTTTATTATTGGGTTCAAGTCAATGCTCTTAAATGCTGACGTTTTTATTGACACTTGCAGTTGTACTTGTTGTGTAGCTTTTTGTTATGTTCTTCACATGCAATTTTTACTTGCATCTGAGCTCTCTGCCACAGACAACCCTCTCTTACTGCAGTATTATGGTCAAAAACTGTGACCTCAAAAGACCAAAGAATACTGGCGATGGAGGATTGTAAGTTCTTACCTTCCTGTGGCCTTCTTTGTTCTTCAGATTGGTGCTAATCGTTGTATCAGAGTTCATGGATAGGGAGAAGAAAGTTGGTGCGGCAAAGGTTTTTTGGCACAACAGAAGAAAATTGAAATTCAACCAAAGTGGATGGAGGCTGACTTGTGTACCAAAACTAGTTTGTGGAAAGTGATTATCTGTGATCGCTGTCTTGTGCTAGGACAAGCGGTTGTGTTTTGCCAACAAGCATGTTATGTTTGCTCTGAAAGGCTTTGAAAGGACCAACCCAGGAGGCTTTTATACAAAGCAACATTTCAGAATCCAGGTGTTGTGATTTTTCTGGACATTGAGTTTTGGTTGGCATTCCTGAATGAGGTTTTAATTTTAACAAGCAAACAAAAAAAAAGCTTGGCTGGTGTCAGTGCGCCACCTTTGTTGGTGTATTTCATTTTGTCATGAAGTAAAAGTGCTTTTGTCTACATACCTCGTAGTCCCCAGATGAAATGAGCTGTGGCAGTAGAATGGAGCCTCTGCTGGGGATTTCTGTGACTATGGCCATGTCATCCAAATAATTCCTCTAATTGACCAGCAAAACCAAAATGCCAAGAAGAAAGCCGATAATCCTTACAAGGCTCTTAAGCTGACCACATCCTGACTTCAACACAGCTGGTTCTTCCACTGCCATCAGTAACAGGCTGCACAGAACAGCACGTTCGAAGTCCATCTTAGGGCCAAGTAGCATCCATCTAGAGCAAGTCACATTTCAAGGAGCCTGCTGGAGACATTAATGTCTGGATGTGCCTCATAGATAGTGCACTGAATATCTGTGATAGATTAAATACTTAAGTATGCATCTTATTAAGTTGCCTCTACATGTTTGGATGTTAAAAGTTACAGAAAATGCCCAAACCAATTACTACTATCGCCCTTTCATGCAAAGGAGGATTCCTTATTGTTACTTCCAAGTTCATGCATTTATTTACCAATGGCCCACCCTTCTTTGTCTTCTTCCCTCTTCTTACTGGATCTGTTGCCCTGGCCCATGTAATTTTCTCTTGCGTTGCTTTCTTTAAATCGAGTTGTTTAACGCTTGTTTATAACCAGAATGAATTAACCGTAAGTGAAAGCTGGTCGATGCATCACAAGACCACATAGATCCTGATGTGTTGTGTAAGCATTCTGATCATGTTGGAGAGTTTGCCATGATCCCTGTCCTGATCGAACAGCTCTGAGTACCCTTGGCACAGTTGCGTGTGCACCACAGCTCTCCCTGGTGCTGGGGGCGGCCCCAACTCTGAACTGAAGTAACTTGTTTTTTAAACTTCTTGGAAAACATTTTCAGTCAAGCTTCTTCCGGAGCAGGTTGATGAGGGTTTCCTTCTGTCTGGCCTCTTTTTCCTGTTTTTATGTCTTGTTTGTTCTAGAGCAGTTTTCTCAGCCTTTTATTGTTATTGACAGAAGGTAATGAGGGCTCACCCAGTTCCTGCCTTTATGTTAATTAAAAATTAGTACCAGTCAATTCCTGGTCTATTTTTACAATTAGTCCATTGCTAAAGTGTCATTTCTGATTCAAATAAAGATTCAAGGTTTAAAATTCACAGGGTTTCCTGCCTAGTATTAAACCAGTTTTTAATGCCTTCAGATTTTGGGTTTGCTTCTTAGCTATTTTAATCCCTTTTAGATCTTAAAGGTAAGGCTAGACTCATTCAGATTTGATTAGGCTAAAAATACTTGTGGATCTGTCATGCATTTCATGCAAATATCTTAAAACTGTGTGTAAGTTTGGTCTGTACATACGCACAAGAAAGCTTCATAAGAATTCACTGACAGCTCCCAAATGTTTTTTGTTTTTTTTTGAAATCACCAATAAAAAGGGTATGTTTCTACTTTGTCTGGCAAAGTAACTACTCTTCATTCCTGTTATCAGGGGGTTTGCTCAGCATGTCTGTTCAGCACTGATACTTTTATATTCTGTAGCTGGAAGGGACATGAACTGAATTGGACTTCACCACATGCACAGTGGCAAATATACCTGTCGTGGTGTATTTATGCCGTGTTGGAATGATCCTGCATAAATAATCTATAAGGATTTATTTGTGAGGAGGGGTTTTTTCTCACTTTAAAATTCATTTTGGCTGTAGCTGCTGACTTTCTATTGAATGCGGCTCTGCTGCTTTTTTGCAGGGAAAATAACTTTGTGGTGAAGCAAAAGTGAAGGTGATTCAGTGGTGGTAAAAAGGAGAATCAGCAGCACAGCTTGTCTGAGCACTTGACCTGAGCTGTCTTGCCGTGTAAGCAGAAAAAGAGAATCTGTGGGAAAATTAACACTAAAGTGAGTGGTAACACAAGATTTTGGGTTAGTGGAGTGTGAAATGAAAACTGTTAACAGTCCTTTCTTCTGTGGTAAGGGATGTGTGCCATTGACCAGAGAAACGCTGTAGAAGTGTAATGCTTTGCTAACTCATATTTTGAAAAGTTTGGAAAGCTTTGATGTTCTGAAACGTTGTGCTGTTATGAAGTTGAAGATACTTGACTAGGAAATTTTGGGTACAGCTTGACTTGCTGCCTTCTACAAACAATCACCTGTGAGTTTCACAACAGGTGAAGCCTTTAAGTAAGCCTCAAGTTCAGTGAAGGCAACTTATTTCACACAGTAATGTCAACATTGTGCTGAGATTTTTATTTTTGCCTCAGATTGTCAAAGAGGAGAGAGTTACATTTTAGCTGATACTGACTTTGAGGATAAAGAGCATGGTTTGTTCTAGAGTGTTCCTATAGGCAAGTTTAAAAACCTGCTAAACAAGTTAAGTTGATATGCAGGAGAGAAGGGACTTCACTACAATGCACCCATGTGTGTTAGGAGCAATTGCTATCCTGTATATATAATTTTTCAGGTGATGGAGGAGCGATTGCTATCCTGTATATATAATTTTTCAGGTGATGTATCACATGTTGAGTCCTATTTTGCCATCCCTGTAGCTTGACCGTACAATTGAATCCATAGTGGTGACTCCATAGGGTTCTTTATGGGTATGAGAGTCCTTTTGCCTGCTTCTGCTCCCAAGGAAGTCACTGAATTCAGCACAGTTTTGATGATATGGTTACAACAGAGCATCCCTGATGGGCTTTCTTTGCTAAGGTTCAATTGCTGCTTGTACAGATCTGGTTAACATTCTGCTTGTCATTGAACTTTACGTGCATGTGTATATATATATATATATATATATATAAATAATTTCTGTATGTGAAGAAGTAAAACAGCATAAAAAGGGAAAAAACAAACCCTTCCCTTCCCTTCCCTTCCCTTCCCTTCCCTTCCCTTCCCTTCCCTTCCCTTCCCTTCCCTTCCCTTCCCTTCCCTTCCCTTCCTTCTTAGAAACCCTGCCAGATTTAGCTCTGACATTAAGTATTTTTTTGAGGAATGGAAAATACAATTTGATGCATGCATAGCCATGACTTTAGTGAAAGACCTTATATGAATATGTGCTAGGATGTTTTTACCAATTTAATTATTGTTCAGTTCTGTAGTTTTTACTTTTTAGTTGTGAAGTAAATAGTCTTCTGATGCTGTCAGCAGTTACAGCAGTGAGGAGCTTCAGTCATGCACTGTTCAACTAGAAGAGCAGTACTGTTAATTGTCAACACTGATCATAGAAAATGTCAGGAACAGTTTATGGGTTTCATTGTTGGGATTTTCACATAAATTGCCACACCAAAACTTCAGAACACAGTAAATGGGTGATGGAAAAAGAGTAGCCTTTTTAAGATAAAAGTAGTTATTTTCCTAATTTTCCAGCTGATGAGTAAACATGAAAGACATCAAATTGCTTTTGCTATCATGATATATTTTTCTTAGTCCACAGGTTGTTCTGTCCTTTTTTAATATTAAACTTAGTTTTTTGACATAAAATTATCCTGCTTCTCGACTTTGAAATAAATTAAAGCAATTAATAAGTGAAATAATCAAGCATTTAATCAGAGTTAAAACTGTATGTAAACATATTTACGTATTTATCTATAAAATTGCATTTAAATATAGTGATAACAGTCTTTATTAGAAGAAGTACTCTGATTTAACACAAATTGACAAGGATTAGGATTTAATAATGAGTTAATTACTGTCCCCTGTTTGAGGGGGAAGATATTTTCCTCAAAGATTTTGCTTTTAGTACTACCATCTTTTTCCCCAGATGTTCTCGAATACATTCTGCATTGTTTTAAAACAACGCTAATCTTTAATACGATTATCTCTAAATTTCCTTTGTTTACTGAGGGATTTTTTCAGATTATCAAATCATTTTATATACAAATCCTCCTTTCCTTGGTGCATACTGTAACTCTCCGTTGCATGCCCAAGGCAGTGCCCCAAATGAAACCAACTGACATCAATTATTGATGATTACTCTGCCCGCTGGGAAGCAAAATCAAGTTCCAATCTCAATTCAGGTTTTGTTTCAAGCACAGGGTAATGAGAGCAGGTGCAGGGAGACGCTGGAGTGTGTGCATTGATTTGCAGTGTAAGCATAGGCAGGTGATTTGTGAGTACATGGAATTGAGAAGAGCAAATGGTTACAGCCAGAGTTGTCATTGCTTCTGAAGAACTTGGGTGGTGTGTTTTCCTGGTACCAACACACCAGAATGAGAGGAACCTTTTTTGTCCTTATCATGGTGGTAATGTTGCATTACACTGGGGCATGTGATAGCACTTAACAGGAGGAGAGAGCCCCTCTGTCCCTCTTTGTCCCGCCTAAATATGGCCTGATTTGATTTGCTCTGACTCCATCAGGCTTCACAAGCTGAAACTGTACTCCCTATTTCTCATGCACCAATAACTGTCTTTCAGTGGGGTTTCCTAAGTGTGAAATCAAGTAACTTAACAGTGGAAGTATGCTAAAGCATCCTTTATGCCACTCCCTTTTGTGTCTGTCCTTTGTGTGGGATTGAGTTGCGGAGGGAAAAAAGCTTCAGAACAGAAACTAGTAACTGAATTACAACATAGGTTCAGGAGAAGTGAGGGAAAATTGAAAGGCAGTGGGTAAGCTAAAGCATGAGACTTCTTAGTTTTGTAAATTACCTCCATGTAATTGTAGGCATCGTTGACATGTAATTTTTGACATCGTCTTTTTAATGCAACAGTTGCAGCAACTACATCATTACTAAAATCCTTATTGCTTGTGAGGTTTAGAAGGAGCTGGAAATACTGCCTGAGCTACAAGACAGCTTAGAGACAGCTGAAAACTGTATTATCCTTTAGGGGAAAATAAGTCTGCTTGATTTGTTTCTGGAGGACAAAGTAATTAATGAGTGAGGATTTGGGTCCAGCCAGATTTCCCCCACTGCAACTTCTTTCCAATGCTGGCAGCCCCTTACGGCTGC
The DNA here is from genome assembly GCF_015832195.1 of Motacilla alba alba. Lineage (NCBI taxonomy): Eukaryota > Metazoa > Chordata > Aves > Passeriformes > Motacillidae > Motacilla > Motacilla alba. The sequence continues at coordinate 55,573,063 of NC_052016.1, read as the reverse complement.
CTGGGTTCCCCGTAAAGCACTTGCATGTTCACTCCTGCATGTTGTTTTGGTGCACTGTTTTCAGGCTTTCAGAACAACAGACAAAAGAAGGGAAATACACATTGATTTCAAAACCCAGTGTGGATTTCTTGGGCCAGAGCAAACTGTGCAGAAACATAAGCATTTTTCATGTTTGAGGTTGTGAGAATCTGTTGTAGGAATTGTCAGATATCAAGACAAGAGTCTGATATTTCCCCATCAGGACTGCCCCTCCATTTTCTGGATTCTGGAGTTCCAACTCCAAATGTTAGGCAGGAGTAAGAAGTAAGGGAAAGACGATGCATCTTCAAAGGACAAAGCAGTGCAGCGAGATCTTCCCTTGTTGGCAAAAGCCTGAGTAAGCAGGTGGGGCTGGCAGCATGCCCTGAAGGTTAATGCAGTCGGTCACCAAGCTGGAGGGGAAGGTGAAGCCCTCACTTCTGCCCAGCTTCTCAAGAAAGGTCCTCTGAGCAGGCTTCTGGTTGCTGCCTCTCATTTCACCTTGGTGCTGGGAGAAAGAAATGGTAGCTAGGACTGAGACAGTGCAAGGCTAAAAAAAGCCCACCCAAAAATCAATGTATATAGTATTGATGGCATTTAGAACCCTGTTGGTTTCTTTCTTTGGTGAGCTCCAAGCAGCAGCAGGGCCAGTGTTTCCTTTCTTCTGCAGCTGAGCTGCCCCAGTGGGCTCAGAGGCTGCTGTCTGCCCACCCAGCCACCCCAGCTGCGTGTTGTGCTGGCTGGGGTTTTATGGTGCCCCTGAGGCTATTCCTGGATGCCAAGTCTGTATTAGAGAAATATATTTTAGTGCTAATGTAGGAACAGTCTAGCTGAGTACAGACAGCAGTATTGTTAATTTTCCAGGCTGTTGCTATCTTACTCTCAGCCGTCCCTAGACATCCTCACCATTTTATGTTTCCTCTCTAATGGCATGAGCCAGGATGTCATAATATTCAAAATCAAATGTACCAGAAAATATAATAAATTAGAGTTGGGCTAGCAGAGTAATTGAAGAATAAACTGAATTTAAACCGAACAGGATTGTGTTATGAACTGATTACTATTCACAAAATGCACCAGAGGAGTGTGACTTCATGTAGATTTACTATTGATGGCAGCATTTCCTAGATGGCTATTGGCAATAAAGAAATGAAAACGGTGTGAACTTTTGGGTTAGTACCAGAACATAATAATGCAGTAAAGGAAAAGTACTGTTCTCGTTACACTGCAAAGTAATTCTGAAAGAAAAATTTTCCTGTCTTTTATTTATTTATTTAAGATGTTTACATGTATTTAGAAATCCTTGCGTTTATAAAAAGGGAATACAGGCCTTGGCATGGAAATAACTGAATTTTCCCCCCTACTCTTAATGTAATTCTTCTGTAAGAAACTACTTAGGAAATGTAGCAGTAGAGTGGATTCCACTCAATTCCGAAAATTGAGTTTAAGGACATTTGATGTCCTTAAGGAATTTTAAAGTTGTTTGCCCAGACAGTTTTACAGCAGATAGTCAGTGTATTTTTCTTTGAGTAGAATTTTCTATTTTCTGTTTTGCTAAAACCAGGTAATGCACATACGTAAGACATTTTAAAAATAACCCTTCAGCAGTGATGCTAGTAGAGGTGTAGGGAGATGGCATAAGATCTGGATTTGTGAGCTACAAGTTACCTGAGCTGAGCCCTGTGTTCTTCTGTCCTCTTGAAATGTGAAATGAAATAGAGCTAGTGAAAGGCACCCTGAGGGTTGCTTGTACAGCCAGAAGCCATGGGAAAGCCTGTGCACGTGCAAGCAGTCAGCAGCAGGTACTTGCTAAAACATAGGAAGTGCTGTCTGAGCTGCTGGCTTGAGGAACCTGCGTGGGTTGTGTGAGAGCCAGCCCTGTGCTGAGCAGGCCTGTTGATGTTGAGGTAGTCAAACTGCTGGTATGCAGAGAAAGTGAAAATCCATGCTGGACAATACTTTATTTTCTATTCTTGTTTTGAGAATGCAAAAGAAATTTTGGAAGGATGAGATTTTGGGGGGGCAATGATCCAAGCTCAAGGCAAGGCTTACCTGCTTTGAAAATTATGTGCTGTGGTGGAATACCAGCAAATGGAAGGGTTGTTCAGTGCTAGAAATTGAACAAGCCTTTGGTGGCAGTGGGGACAGATGGGAAAAAAGCAATGTTACTGCACCAAAATAATTAATTTTGTAATCATAAACAATATGATTTGTTTAATTGAGCTCTTTTAAGTTGAAAGGTTTAAGTTGTGTTTAAATGTGAAATGGTATTGTTTATTTTCATTACTTTTGTAAAATTTAAATAAGGTTCTCTGCCAGGAATGGTAATGAAATCCATTTGATTTTTAAACTAATACTACAGAATGGTAAAAAAAAAAGCAGCTCTTGTGAGTTAAATACTTGAATATATACAGTAAGGTTTAGCATTATTAAAGTAATTCAAAATGCTGTTAAATCCCTTGATTTAAATTACTTCACTGTGCCATGACCTGATGGAATTAGAAATTAATCTAGAAGATGCAATTAATAGACTACTTATATCTCTCTTGTAATACTTAAAATTAATTATTTTTCTGTGTGTATTTTGATCACTTAACTTATTTCCTTGCATCCATCCCATATCCTGTAGAAGTAGGCTGAGGGATCACCCCAGCAGGGAGGATGGGCAGCTACTGTCTGTCCTGGGCTGACTGGGGAAATAGTGAGGGCCAGTTTCATAAGAAGGCTGCCAACAACCTTGGCTCTCTCTTCAAACTTGTGTAGGAGACAACTTGGGAGAATGCTGTTATAAAGGAAAAAATAATCTTCCTAACAGTAGGGGGGAAATAGGCACCATTTAACCCACTTAAACAGAAACAGGCAGTACAGGAATTCCTACAGGAAGGTTTTGAGGAAGGTAGCCTTCAGGATCTGGTATTTCTGCTTGCTGCAATGGGAAATTTTGATATTTTGTGAAAAATTAAGAGCTCTTCTGTGCTAGTGAGGACTCCCTGTTACTTTCCATCTATCCTGCATCCCAGGTGACTTTTGGTGAGTTACAAAACACTGTTATCTTTGAGAGCTTTCCCCAGTGGAACACAACACTTGTAACAAGTGTTGTCTGATTAAGGTTTTTTTCTAGCTGTGGTCAGTATCTTTCCTAGCGCTTCTTACCTTGTTAACTTAGCACATGGAATCTGTGTACTACAGGTGGGCTCTTACTGCAGGTAAGCCCACTGGAGAAACTTTGAGTGCAATTGTTAGGGAGAGATATGATAGCTAAATGGAATCTTTCAGAGACTTGTGGACCATGATTTTCTTTCAAAATATGCTGGTGGCATGGAAGAAGGTAATTATTTCTGATAAAGTTCATTTCAGTAGTAAACATTACAAACAACTCAGTTTGAGCAGTCCAGATTGTTTTATAAGCTGCAGGCAGTTGAATGATATATTAGAATTTAAGCAGTATATTTTATAACATTTAGAAGCAGAAAATCTAAACCATTTTCACAGGGTGAATGCATCCTGGAAACATGCAACAGTTACTATGATTAACCATTGGAAAACACAGTTGTGCTCAATCTGTAATAAAGTGCCCCAAAGTCCTTGGAGGACCAAAAGGAGTAGTAACACAAAAACCAAAGGAAACCCCAGGTTGCTGGGGTATGGGGCACAGGCAGTACCTGGGACCTGCCAGTTTCTGGTGTGAATGCTTGCAGTTAACACGTGAAAGCTGGAAGGACTTTGAAGAGAAAAAAGTTTAGAAAAAAAATTAGAGGATGCTTTATGGTGTTTAAGAACTCGTCTTTCCTCATCTGACTGGTAAGTAAACCATAGTGCATGAATGTAATGGAAGCTTTCAAAATTTAAAAAAGATGTTTATATATCTGGTGGCATCACTGATGGGCAGCTAATCCAGCTAGGTATGGCTGGTAACAGTTTGCTACAGACTGAGTAAATATCATAAATACCTAATGATGGGAAACCCTCAGGAACAATCAACATGACCAGCTAATACCACTAGGCAAAGATTTCACTCTTGGATCCAGAATTGCTGGAGTGTGTATTTAATGTGTACACATGAACTTATCGCTTCAGGTAGTTCCATTGTGCAGTGATGCTGTTGGAATCGACATTTAATGCTGCAATTTCTGTTGAGGAATGCTTTTTTCTGTGCTAGGTGGGCAGGAAGACAATGTTATGTAAAGTCATTGATGTCATTGCATGGTGGCTGATAAGGCGGACAGGTGGGATGAGAGATCTGAGACTGATGTACAAGACATACATCCTCGTACACCCTGCTGCTGTGGTGATTTGGACTGCCGAGGATCATTGTATGGTATGTTGTTGAATCCTGCAGGGAAAGCCTTTTAAAAGTCTGGCAAGTCAGCTTTACCACCGAGACTTTTATGCCTGAAAAACCTCCTCAGTCTGTTATTTTAAATTATGTATGCTCCAAAGCAAATATAAGTCATAAAATCAGAAAATACCAGGGTGGAAGGGACCTCAAGGATCATCTGGTCCAACCTTTCTTGACAAAAGCACAGGTTAGACAAGATGGTGCAGCACCCTCTCCAGATGCATCTTGAAATTGTCTAGCATTTGGGAATCCACCATTTCCCTGGGGACATTATTCCAATGGGTGATTGTTCTCATTGTGAAAAACATTCTTTTTTTTATCCAATCAGAATCTTCACAAAGATAACTTGTACCCATAAGCCCTCATATTTTCCATGTGTCTCCTTGTAGAATAGGAGTCTCCCACTTCTTTGTAGCCATCCTCTAAATACTGGAACATGTTGATAAAGTCTCCCCTAAGCCTTTCCTCAAGGCTGAACAAACCCAGTTCTCTCAGCCTCTCCTCATATGGCAGACTTTCCACTCCTTTGATCATCTTTCCCCTCTCTGGGCCTTCTCCAGTTTCTCCACATCTCTTTTGAACGCTTTTAAGTGTGTCCATTAGATAGGGAGATGAACAGCTCATAAATTCAGATGTTGCTCTGTTTCATGTTCAGTCAAATAGACTTTTGATGGTTTTAATGTAGCAGCACAAAGGCATTTTGAGTTTTGTGAATGTGAAAAGGAATATTAATTCCAGCTTTATCCCTGAAAAGTTCAATGAAAAAAACCAGGGTACACGTTTCGCTACGTTCTTTTCCTACCTTGGTAAGAGCTGCTTCTCTTTTTCCTTCACAAAGGATGTAGTAGCTGAAAAGAAGCTTTCTTCATGTGAAAGAAAAGAAAGAAAATGCGAAAATGAATTTAGAAGATCATCAGCAGAAATATTTCATGGGGCTTACCAAGGGTCTCTTTGTACAAAAATGGGAGAACTGCAGATACAAACTAAGTCCCTGAATGAGGCAATAGTTTGTTTGAAGTGGCATACCAGTAAAATTCTTGGTTTTTTTCCTCTCAGCTCTTCCACATTTCTGAAGAGAGCACAGAAGAAGCCCATCAGAAAAGTTCATAAAGGTTAAAACCTTTATGGTTGTCAGTGACTTAGAAATTGTAGGTTAAAGGCATTAAATAAGTGGAGTATACAGTGACTGTATCGTGGGCAGTATGTTGTTCTGTTACACCTTACAAAGTTAAAATGTCATGAGTTGAAAATGTGTTTCCTCATATTTATGCACAACATAGACCAGCACAATTGCTCAGCTAAATAAACAGGACATTTTCAATTATAAGGTGCCATTACCTTTGTGTGTTCTTGTCATTTATGAAATCAGTGGGTGGTTAATTAAATTGCTCCTTTGGACTCTCCTGAAGGCTGTGTATTAATTATATTTTAGTGGTGGTGTGCACATTTCTCAACTTTTTAATGAGGGTAAAAGTTGTTTACCTCTTCCTTTGTGAGTGCTTTTTTTTTTAGGTTAGTATAATATGGGGTTTTGTGATAAGTTTTTCTTTCTTTCCCGTAAATCTCATTATTCAGCTGCTCTTTGCAGTTATGTGGCATGCCTTAGTTTAAATGAAATCTTAAAATGTTAAATTTTGTGTTGCAAAGTACTACTAAAGCTGCAGAGTCTGTGCGTTAAACTCCACGTTGTTGGAGGGAACAGGTTCAACACTCAGGAGAACAGGCTTCCTTCAGCCACTCAGGTCTTTTGAAGATGTGGCTTCTGAAAGCAGTTCTGGAGCTCACACCCAGAATTCTTGTTCAGCCCGTTGGCTGAGCAGGCAGATTTTGGCTGTCCTACTCCTTTCCTCCATAGAAGGAGCAGCACTGATGCTAGTGAGCGCAGAGGGAGGCTTGTGGCAGCAGTGCTGGGTTGGGGAGCAGCTTTTGTGTGGCAGGGTAAGAGCTGTGCTTACACCCCCTTCCTTCGCTGTGTGGTGTTTCACCACGCCGTTCCATACAGCTGAGATCCTCGTGGTAAAAATCGTGCTAACTTAGCAAATGCCACTTCCAGCTATGACTTTAAATGATGACACATGTGCTGAAGGAAGCCCATGTAGGTGTAGTGCTGGTGTGCTCACAGAGGGATACCAAAGCTGAGATTGGTTTGTGTCGGTTCTTCAGCTGAAATGGGGCATTACAAGGAGATGTAAAAACCCAAAGAAAATGCTGCTAGCCTAGCATAAATATCATTGACATTGTCATTTTAATGCTGTTGGAAATATCTCTAGCAGAGGTCAAAAGTTTTCTTAGTGCTATGTCTTTGAAACAGCATCACAGGTTTTATCTCATGGGAAGGAGCAGAATGGGCCTCACTTCTGACTGGACAATTTATTTAACTGGTCTGATCATCTCTCCAGGGGTGATGTCTTCCCATCTAGGCCATGCAGCTCTTCCATGAGGCAGAACAACATCACTCCTCTTCATTATGCTGTTTATCCAAGCCTGTTTGTTTAAAGCCATACCAAGCCAAGAAGAGACAGGAAAAACAGATTTGTTGCTTTTTCATAGGGATGATTTACTTTGCAGTCATATTTTCTCAAGTGGAGGATATTATAAAGGCCACCCTGAAGTCTTCTGAAGTATCCACTGAGACCTCAAACTGAACCCTTTGCTGCTGGAGAGCGCTCTTCTACTGCTCATTTATCATGGTGTTTGTAGATTTGGAGGGTTTTTTCCTTCCACTTCATGGAACTAAGTGAAGGAAGAGGACAGTCTTAAGGGATATATGATGGTTATCACATTTAGCTGGTTGTCGACTCTCCTGTATGAAATTTGTATAATGCCCAGTATAAGGGAAAAATAATACTAAAGTATTCAGTTTTTAAGTGGAGTTACTAGACTTTATAAAAGCTGCTATGGAAGATAGTTGTTTGTAGTTTGTGAGTCTGCAAATAAGCATGATTTTATAGTATTCAAAAAGCCAGAAATTTAGTTAATTTGAAAGAAAACTATAATAATATTCCCCTCCTTTTTTAATCGACAAATGTAAAGCAATTTCAGGATATAAAACAGACTTTCTGCGTTGAATACACCTCTAGTATTGAGATACTGAATAATAAAACTATACAGAAATTTAAACTTTTTCAGAAAGTATGTGCAGTTTGAGAACAGTTTCAGTGTTCCACTTTAATTTTTTCTTTAAAGAAGTAGAATTTTCTGAAGTAGAGGAGTAGAAGAAAGAAGAAGAATGTTACATAATCCACTTTGTTGTTTTTCTTGCAAACATTGTGTAGCTTTACATAATATTTATAGCATATAGCACGACAGGGACTTGAAATGTCCCATCTGTGTTGTAAAGCCACCCTACACACGGAGTTACTGTAAGGATTCCTGCACAGGTCATCCCCACATTCCGTGGGGTGTGCTTACAAAACTGTGAGGTGCTACGTGGAGTCGCAAGGTTTCATTATGCATTCACGAGAAATGGCTGGCGACATTTTAGCCTGTAGTTAATTTTAATGTTAAGTTTAGGTTTTGAAAAGGACACAGTGTAAGAGAGTGCCTGCAGATCTTCTATACTGGCTCCTGCTCCAGTTAGTATTTGCTGAGCCACAGCTTTTAGGGCTTCACTCATATTTGTGAGAGGTTAGGTGCTTAATTTACTGCTTTAAGGAAATAAAACCCTGAGAGCTGCTTAGTGGCTTTAGGAGGAACTGGTCCTGTTTTAATTACCCATTGGTGAATTAATTTGTGTATACCAGCATGCCGACAGCCTTTTTCCTTGGAGTTCCCTGTTACCATGTGATATCCCCTCCTCCAAGAGATCAACAGTATCTTCTTCTTTTCCTGTTGGGCAGGTGTTCTGTGTTGCCGCCTCGCCTCCGCTGGGATGGAAGGCTAAGAAATGTAGACTAAAAAGGTGATGAAGGGAAGGGGCTGTTGTGCTCTGTGTTGCAGGTTTTGTAACAGATCCTGGGTTCTGGCTGCCAAGGAATTGTACCAGGGTGTTTCCAGGGCTCTGCTCTCGGCATTTTAAGGATGCTCCTCTTCAGAGGCTGGGCGCCGAGTCCTTAACTGCAGGTTAGACCCTGTGATGAAAATGACAAACAAGAAATGAGGGGGATGCTTTTGATTCGGCTTGTTTCAAATGCATAGGCTATTCATACATGAAGTGGAAAGTGAGTCTCTTTTAAATTAGCTGGTTTGTGCTTTTTGTTTACTTTTTTTTAAAATTCCTTTTTCCTAGGCTTTTTCTAAATTATGTGGTTCTCTGGTATGTTAGGGTTTTTTTAACAGGCTGGTGCTTTGCAAAATGTTGTGGTCAGGAATCTAGATTTCACTTGACTAAATACAAAGGCTTTTGTGATTTGTATGTATGTGTGTGAATTTTTAAAGATTAAAAAAAATTTAGCTATGTGCAGTAGTAAAATTCAATTTTAAAAACACATTTCGTGCATTAGGTGAGATAATACAAAGATACAGAGTATCTTTGTAGTCATAATGTGAGAAGAAGTGAAATAAAATGAAACATTGATGCAGATACAAGCAGAGGTCTGTGTACCTTCTGGCTGAAATTAAACCAACGTCCTCCTTTCTCATGGCTATTTGTATTATTTATAATTGCGTGAGATGTGTATCGAGAGGGTGGCTGGGAAATAAGCTCTTAAATGTGAAAGCTCTTTGGTCTCCTAGGATACGTATGTAGTAATAGTTGTACAGTTATCCATAAGGTTTTCCATTGGGCATCCTAGAAACCCTGTAAACTTCCAGGTAGCCTTTATTAACCACCTTGCCAAAAAAATGTTGCTCATTTTGCTAGGCACTGTGTAGGGCATGCAAACTTTAAGTAACACAAGTCGTTTGATTAAGACTTTTTTAAAAATTAGGAAGGGATTACTTGCTTCTGAAAAACAGAATAAGAAACTAAAGATCATTCAGGCATTTGCTCCTTCAAATTTCACTAAATCTGTTTGCCTTCAGGATTTGTTGATGTATGGGAATTTTGAAAAAACTGCACTTAATATTTCCAAGTGGAAATGTTTGTCTGAAAGAATAATTCCGATTTTGCTGTTTTTCCAGGATTTGAGGAGAGGAAGGAAGGTAAGAGAAAAATGGGGGAGCAAGTAGGGTGTCAGGTCTGGCTGTCAAATGTTGTTTTTTTTAATTGAAGATTGGAAAGTGTTGGAGAGGTTCAGTGGTTTTGTTGGTGATTTTTCTTACCCCAAGCACGCTGTGTACTAATGTTAAACCTAATTATTTGTGCTAAGGTTTTATAGTAACTTCATTGCACACTTTGGCCCCCAGTTTTCCACTAACTAGGAATCTCTTAAGCCAAAGCACCCCCTTGGTTGCATTTGAAAGTTTGAAGGGAGTCCCGAGGCCAGTGGAAAATAGGGGTCTCCTGCCAGCCAGATCCTCAGCAGATGTGCTGGTCTCCAAATCTATCATCTAGAAAAAAACCCACACCTTTTATTATATATGGGAAAGCTGCAGTGATTTATTTTCATGTACTCAGTGGAAACAAAAAGAGTCTTTGTAAACCCTTTCTGTTTTAGATTCCATTTGGTAATAAGGTTTGGCTAAAGCAACAGAACATGCTTTAACAGCAAAGTATCAGTTCAGAATTTAATTTTATTGTAACTTAATATTCAGTTAAACTGGTCTGTGTGGACAAGCACTAAATCTGAGTTCATACATTTCTAGTCCTGAAGTTTACAAAGGGAAATGTATGCAAATTGCTCCCTTCAGCCAAAGTATGGTATATTATTGTAGTAGTTTTCCTGTGTAACTTCTTGGTTCCATGAGCAGTTTTATCTTTTCCATCTGAAAATTCTTCAGCTAGGATGGCCTTTCCATGACTCCGTCATCCCTATATCTTTAATTTACAGTGTCAAGTTGCCTGGGATATTATCTATTGTTTCTGTGTTCTCATCCATATGACTGACATTAAAAGGCTGTGCTGCTTGTAGTTGAGTCTCCTGCTCTTAAAGCAAGTTGTCTCCTTTGAATGAAACTCTGATCATGTTCTTGCCTGGACTTCTGGTTTTCAGATTGCACACAGAAAGGACAGGATAAAGGCTTTTAATTACTGCGTTTGCCCTCCTCTTGGTTCATTAAATTTAAATTACTGGCTTTTTCGCTCTGAAAATCAGTGGAAATCAAGGCTATTCTCTTACTGCAGTGTTAAACAGTTCTTCACTGATGTGTGAAAAGTTGGCTTCTGACCCAAATGTCTGTGTCTAGGTGGAAACTGGTAACTGTAGAGCAAACAATAGTTTGCTCTGCACTAGATCCCGTTCCTCTGAGGCACTGCACTACTCTGAACTTGATGGTAAGTTTGAGTTACTTCTTAAAAGCTCTGGATTTTACAAACAGGAATTTTGCAGATGAACTTCTGAGTAACTCATTGAATCCTTGTTGCTGCTGATAGGAGCCAAAAAAGCTTGGAAATCTATTTCCAAATAACCAGTTGCATACTACGTCTGTTGCATGAAGATATCCTGGCCTTATAAACACAGCAGCTACTGCTGCCGCCTCTGTAGAAAGGGTAGGCAGCTGTCTACAGCCCCTCTGGTTCTCGTGTTGCATTTCCTGCATCCCACAGTCTTTGTGCACAGCACTGCTCCCTTTTTGAGGGAAAGAAATATGTCCCATGGGAATGTGCATCCTTATCTTGGAGATGCTGAAATACTTTGGGATCGGTTGCTCAGCTCCCAGTGGAGCAGGAGTGTTGTCTGGGGTGGTTTCTTGCTTTTGGACAATGTAACAATTAAAAAAAAAGTTATAAAGTTAAAAAAAAATGTTTCATTTAAGTATCTGGCATAAAACATGTGAAAGTGTTTAGTATGAGTTGTAAGTTAAAAAAAGTATGGAAATAAAAGGTGGTTTGAATTTTTTATGTTTGTGAACCTAGCCTAACTTGTTGAGAAGTGCATGGTTTGGGAAAATGAGAATTGTGGTTAGGGAGTGCAAAGAAGATGGATACTCCAGAGGGTGAGTCGTCTGCCTTTTAAAGACCTTTTTCCAAAAGCACTGCTAATGAAGTAATATCCTTCAAAGCAAGACTGGTATTTTAAAAGCTAGCTCTTAAGGGTTGAATACATAGAACAAATGAGGAAGCGAAAATTGTATCATCCCCCACAGATGCAAAATTTCAGCCTGCTGAGAAGAGATTGGACAGGGAGGAGGAGGAAAAGGTTGGCTCCTTCCCGATGTAGCATGTTTTTGTCAGCCTCTGTTGCTGCAACCATTTTGACTGTGGATACAGAAAAGTGGTGCCTGAAGTTAGGAATCTGAACTGGTAGGGCTCTTCAGCACATCGCTCCTTTACCCAAAACGTGGTGAATTGGAATTCCTTGCAGATGTGAGTAAATGTCTTGTATATATTTTACAAATTCATTGTTAACTATCTTAAGAAGTGAAATGCACTTTTCTTTCATAATGTCGTGCCTTTGGTTTTTTTTTAACAACTTAGGGTTTGTTTGCTAGATGAGTGTAGCAGTTGGAGTCCTTATGCCTCCCCACCCTAGCAAACATCTGAGCTTTCCCCCTGTTTGCTTGTAGCCTTCTGTGAGGACTTAACTCTTTTTTATTGAGCAATTTTATTCTAGTTTATTTCTTGATTTATAGTTCTATTAATGTATCTCTTCTGTATAATTTCTGCATATGGCTATCAGTTTGATGTTTTACATAGATGCTGCCACTTACCTGGTTTTAGTGTCTTTTTATTCTTTAGTTTTAATTTTTGCTACTCACTTAGAAGGTAATGATTTTAATTTTGTGCCTTTCTTTAGGAATATTACCTTTTCTTAAAGAGAACGAGACTACTGAGGAAAGTGGACAGAAATGCAGTAACAGCAGTTCAGCTTTTCCTCTTCCACATTATTCATTCTGCAGAGGGGAGTTAGGAGATTGCTGTTTAACATTTAGCCCCTGTCACTGGAATGAGAATACATAGTAGAGCCTGCTGGCCTGCTGTGTGTGTGCACTACGATGCAGCTTTCCTAACATTTCTCACTTGAATCTCAAAGAACTGCTTTTCCTCAGTGTTACCACTGAGGTAGATTCTTTCTGAGGGCACTAACCCACTAAAGCAGCCAAACTTTACACCTCAGGCAGGCAAAAAGCTACACCATAGAAGCTTCCCTTTGTTAGCTAGTGAAATTCTATTTTTTAACATATATGTGTGTGTGTATATCTATAACGTGCAGTCAGCCAAACTAATAGGGAATGTGAAACAAAAAGCTGGCAAACATGGTTAGGGGATAGAGAAGTGTTTTTAGAAAAAATGCCTGTGTTTTTTCATTCAGTAACTGTTGTCTCTACTCTTTCGTGGTGGCTGTGTAATTACAAAGGCTGAAGTGGAGAGTATATGATTCCTACAGCAGAACTGAAAACAAATGCAGTCTTTGCTGCCGTATTTTTTGTGTCTGTCAAATATGTGTAACCAGACTGGATTTTACATAGTCAACTCAATGTCCACTTCCTTTTCTGAATCCTGTCTGGAGGCTGCAGATCAAGCACTAGTCTACTGTGTATGTAAAGACCTGTTTACATACAAAGTATTTAAATGGGCTTTATTTAAGATAATATTTGTATATATTAAGACTACAACTTCTAGATCTAACATGTTCTTATTATGTTAATTTTGCTGATGTGTGGAGCCATTTATTTTCAGTATCTGTACAGAGTACATCTGTTGCAGTATGACAGGTAGCCTAATTGGAAGGTCTCAGTGTAAAGGTTTTAGTTTCTGAAAAGCATCCTACAAAATAATATGAGGGTATTTTGCACAAGTCATGTTCTGCCTTTTTTGTGTCCCCAAAGCTGGGTCAGGCAGCTGGCTCTGGAAAAAATCTTTTTACATGTATCAGAAGGAAAGTTTCTCCTGGAAATTAACTGGAAATCAAGTTATGTACAGCAGCAAAATGAAGTGTCTTCAGCAGACTTAATAGGGAGAGGCACAGGCATCATCCTAAAGTGTTAAGAATCAAAGAACTTGTCTTTATTGTGGAGTTAATTCAAGTGTCGGCTAGTGCATAGCATCCTAACATAATTCTCAGGCATGAGTAGAGACTGCTCAGCCATGGCAGTGAATGAGTCACCTGTTTGCCAAGGGGTGGTCAGAGCCAGCCCAGCTTTCCCTGATCCCTGGTTGTGCTGGGCTGCAAACCAAGTGGGGCAGTTGTGGTGGTGAGTCGGTGACTCTGCGTGCAATACTCCTGCTAATGGGTAAGTCATAATTAGGCCTGCGTGTAGGTAGCCTGAGTTAAATACTTGTGACTTTGGGCTCAATAAGGCTCTTATTTTCCTCTTTTCTTTAAGAGTTCTGTTGTGGTGGTATTTGTTTTATTTCATTAGGGGGAAAATAAGCAGTCTCTAGGCAGGGCAGACCGGTTTAAGGGGTTGTCTTAGCTCACCAAGTGATGTTCCTTAGCTGCTGGGATTTGGCAGGTTGAGGCTGAAAATTGAAGCTGCAAGCTCCAGACCAAGTCTAGACCGTTCTCTGCTCTTTCTGCTGTACTTTTAAGTTTCTTTCTCTGGCCATGGGTTGTCATGGGTTCCTTGCAGGCCATGGGCACTCACTCCTGCAGAGGACTCTGCCTCCTTTCCTGCAGGAGGAGGACAGTGTGTACTTATAATTTATCTGAGCTGTCTCTAAACCATGTCCTCTTGGCTCTGTCTTGCAGAGACCTTAGAAATGTTGTTTTCAAAGAGATTGGAGGTTTTTGTTAGCTTAGGAGGTAGCTTCATATTTTTCACCCCATGTCTAAGCTAAGAAACTGCTTAGTAACAGCATAGTTTACCTTTGAAAATAGCTTTCCCCATCACTCAAGTTGTGATTGATGGGGGAAACCAGCTGTAACAAGTTACGCAAGGTGGCATATGCCTGAAGGAAGAGATGGGATGGTGTTTCTCTCTGAAAATAGTTAAGTCCTATAATTTAACTATTCAGAAAGTTCTTTTATCCTTTCCACCCCTCCACCTCCAGCTTCTCTCTGTCATCAAAGCCATTTCATGATTAATCCCAGTGCTGTCTCCCTGAATTTCCTCCACGCACACCCGCAGGGATGGGGGCTGGTTATAAAGAAGTGCGGGAAAAGCGAACATAGCTCTCTGATTCCTTTATGTTCTTGAATCACTGCTGCTCCTTAAAATTTGAATTCATCAAATCAAATTCTCTCTGTGCATATCCGGGAATGAGCTACGTTTAATCTAGTTAAGTGTATTCTGTTCATCCACAAAAGTCCCTGTTTCAGGGCAAAGTGCATAGGGGAGGGCTTTCCAGAAGGTTTAGCATCTTGATGGACAGCTTTCTGCTGCCTTCATCTCTCCCAGCAGAAAGGGTGGCACATATGGCAAGGGCTGGTGGACAGATTGCACGGCAGAAAATATCCATGGCGGATAAGCAAATGTTTTACTCTTTCTTGCTCTTCTCCTCTGCTCCATGAGCAAGAAGAAAGCCTTACTAATTGTCTGCTTGTCTTTTTGACTGTTGGGGTACTTTTTTCACTTCCACTGGATATAAAAGCCCACCTGTTACAGCAGCAGTAATTAAATACTGCATTCCTTATTCTTTTTGTGCTGGGAAGGAAACTTGTCTTTGGGTCTTCTGGCAGGTAAGTCTGTGTTTCTTCACTTCTATTTAATTATGTTTCTTTCTATTTACTTTTTCACTGCTGCAAAAATCC
The DNA here is from genome assembly GCF_015832195.1 of Motacilla alba alba. Classification (NCBI taxonomy): domain Eukaryota; kingdom Metazoa; phylum Chordata; class Aves; order Passeriformes; family Motacillidae; genus Motacilla; species Motacilla alba. The sequence continues at coordinate 55,558,033 of NC_052016.1, read as the reverse complement.
AGAAACAAGTTTAGATACTTGTAGGTTTTTTCTAGGTTTTTTTTATACACTTAGGCCTAAAAGTTGCAAACCTGCTCTATTGTTGAGTCCTGGGAGCATCTTAAACTCCCCAGGTGCTTGTCCTGTGTTGGAGGGTTCCTAGCATGGGGTGATTTCGGACACAAAGCAGGGTTAGCCCCCAGAAACGGGCACTTCACTTTCCACTTAACAGAAAATTTAGTGTACCTACAGAAAATAGATCTTCTTGCAAATTGTAAAGGGAGCTCCTACCTCTCTTATGAAACATGATGACAGGGAAAGGCAAATACTTAAGCAACACTTTTATAGGGTGGGTAGCAGTGCCTGCTAAAAAGACGGTGCAAGTTCAAGTTCTTTCATGGGGTTTGTGCTCCCTGCAGACCAGGACATCTGACTGGCCATCCAAACCTGGGTGGCTCTAATCTAGCTTGGCTTGTGTGTCCTCCTTTTTCAGCGTTACTCTTGTTCAGTAGGACTATGCAAAATTTAGCCTGTAGACGTGTAGCTGTATCTTTGTTAGAGATTCATACTTGTCTCCTTTTCTTCTATGCAGAGATGATGTATTGGATATAGCTCTGTATTTGCTATAGAGAATGGGTATTTCATTGTAGGAACCTCCATACAGTCAGAGTCCTTATCTTTCCTGTCTCATTTGAGACCAATTTGACTAAAGTAAAGCTATTTTAATCTCCTGGTCCCAAAATAGAAGTCATTCCATTTGTGCCATAGAAGATGGCTGCAGCAGGATTTTTGCCTGTTCGAGCAAAACCTTCTGCCCACTTGTTTTATCTCTGGGTACCGAGTCCCTCTTTCCTCCTGTCACCCCCTGATGTCGAGCATCCCTGGCTTTGAGGTGGTGGTTTTGGGAGGTGGGCGTCATCTCTTGTAAGGATGGTCAGTCTTGTGCTGCCCCTCGGTTTCCCCGTGCCAGACATCCCTTTGCTCTCTGGTGTGCCGGTAGCTCAGATCCCCTGGATCTCTGCAGGCAGCTGTGGGGCAGAGAGGAGGGCAGGCTGTGCTCCTGTGGTCCCCCTGCCTGGCAGCACCTCACGCCCCTGTGCAGCAGGGACCCTTAACGTTGTGATGGTAATTAAAGCCCGTAGCCCCCTGTTGCCACGGAAACGCAGCACTCCACAAATACAAAACTCAACTTACGGTCCTGTTAATTTTCCCAAATGCTCCTTATTTGTCAGATTTAAGCAGGGTTTCGTGTCGCCTCCTTGAAAAATGCTGGACTGTGAAAATGCCCAGCAAGGGAGTGTGTGGGCACTTTTTATTTGAGGAATTGCATATAAAAACCCTCACTCCTGGGGCAGGGAAGGACAATTGCCATCTGTGACCTGTTGCCTTTGCAGTGATGGTGCAACATCAACACCTGGTGTAAGGCTGACTCCTTGGCTGTGAGGGCATTCCTTTGATGGAACAAAAAGACTAGAACAGAGGCAAAAAATAATCTCTGGAGAGATGGTTTTACTGCAAGCCCAGCGTTGCCTGTTGTGGTTCAGTGGAACAAAGTCACCATTCAGGCACAATATTATTTAGTTTGAATATAAAAATTCCAGTCATTCTGCTGAACAACTTAAAAACATGGGAGAGGTTGCTTATCAGCACAAAAAATAGGTAATAAAAAATAGGGTAATTGGCATGTGGGGCTGCAGCAACAGCAGAAAGTGTCCTGGGCTAATTGCTGTGCCCTGTCCATCTCTTGTAGATTTTTGACTTGGAGCTGTCAGGTACTATGTTTTGACAAAACTTCCATTTGTTTGCTTTTTGAAAAGAGGAGTCGTCTAACAGGATTATTTCCTCATAAACTTGGACAATCAGGGTTTGGTGTTTCAAGGCACTGCAGCCTTTGGATATCAATATAATTTACATGGATATTGTAAAGTCAATACATGTTGCTAGTACTGCTTCACTTGTTTGCTATGTGGCTTTAATATTAAAGCAGAGATTGTATCTAATGAGCTAGGTCATGCTTATTGGGAGGTGGGAAATAACACTTTTCCCCTATGGTGATGTTTGCTAGCTATTTATTCTCATTATCTTTTTTATTCATTTCTTCTGTCTTTTATTCTTTCACTTAAGCTAGGGTCTGCTTTGAGAACAGTTACAAGTCATCAGCCTGATGCTGTAATTCCTGTGAAGAATACTGGACTGGGAACTAAGAACTAATGTTTAATTAATGTTATGATGTGGTTTTAAGCAATGGGTTTAACCACTGTCTAGTTTTTCTTTCCTGGGGCTTATGTCAAACACTCCTGACTGCTCAGAGATCCTGTTCACAGCCATGACATTTGAATGAAGCAGGGAAATGTGAAAATTATGAGACCCTTCCTAGCTAGCTTAGGCAATCAGGGACTATTGTCCACGGAGAACAGATTGTGGAAATCCTGTGACATTTTAAAATTAAGCCAACCTTTCCTGAAATCCAGGGTGATGACTGTGGTGTTGTTCAGAGTTATTGATTGGTGTGTGTTATGTATTACCCCTCAAGGTCAAATCTGCCTGGCCAGGACAGGACTGCTTGAATTTAGGGTCATATGAAATCTTCACCATAGCTGTTACCTTTTTTTCCATAAGCTATCTTGCCACACTGGAGAGGAATTATGAAGGGTTATATTGAGGCATTCCTGTGATGCCAGCTGGCAGCAAAATTTTGGGATCTCATCTCCTCTGGGATGAAGAGAAGAAGCAACCCATACCCAGTGGCCTTTAATCAAGGGGAAAATACAGGTGGACAGTTTTTCACTTGCAGCTGGTTTAAACTACACTGAAGAAATTAATCATTGATTCAGTGCTTAGATAGATCTCAGTGCAAATGCATCCCTCTGGTTAGAGGGTTCTTAGGTGCAGAACTGAGATTTGCATCCCAGCCATTTTGGGATACAGAGACAATGGAGTCCTCCAAAGGAACAGGAGTGTCGTTCATCTCAGGGCGTTCTTTTGACATTTGCTTTTGGTTGAGAAAATTGCATAGACAGTTGTAAACAAAATAAAAAATTGGGGTATATTACAGGTAGTTTTAAAAGGGATTAGTTGGTAAGATGAATATTTTGCATAGTTGTTTACTTCTGGGGTATACTTGGGTTTTTTGTAAAATTTTGAACAGTCAGTTAATGGGCTGTAAATCTCTAGGATTTTAATAAGATAGTTTAGAAATAGATTGATTAAATCTCTGAGAGCATTAATTGCACAATACGTGTTGCCATTAACTTCAAACTGGAATTAGTGTTAACTATTTGTGACTTATGTAAAGACAGCTACAGTTAAAAGGTTATCTTACTGCTACAGATCCAGTTTGCTTGTGGTTTTTTTTTTTTTTTTTCTAATAGCACCCATTCAGACAGAAGGAATAAATATTGTGAAATCTGATGTAGGTATAAAGCCTGACATCTAATGCTTTTGTAAAAATGTGTTGAGCTTCTCCCGAGAATGTTCATTGCATCAATAAATCAGAACTAGGGGAGACCTAAGGATAAGACTGTCTTTTTCAGTCCAAAAACACTCTTGTGCACACTCCACTTAAAAAACTGAAATAAAAATTTGCACATAAATTTTGCAGTTGGGTGTCCAGTCTTGCCTAGTTCCCAAGTGGATTGTAATTTAAAACTGAAAGCAGGGCACCACCTGCACTATTTGACTGTTTTAATGAAGTCCTGGGAAAATTATTTTCTAGGGAATTATATTACTTGAATAACAGGCCTGGCTGGCTCTTTTACCCACTTCATATTTTTTATAATTCTGGTTATTTTTCCTGTTTGCAGCTTTTCTGGGCTGTTATCATCCTGTGGAGCTGGTGATCTGCTGTGATAGGAGATGGAGAAAATAATAAAAGGGATGCAGAAAGAGGGTTTGAAGTAGGGTATTATAAATGGCAATGGTCTGGTATTGTGGATTTCAGGGATATAGTACTTTACTTTAGGGGAATTTAGACCTGACCTGTCATCCCAGCTGTTGCTCAGACCACGAACTCTGTGTTTGTGAACTTTGTAAATAAACTGATATTTTGCACTGGGAACAGATGGTGAAATGCCTTGAGATCAATAATTAGGCAGCCACAGTATATGATCAATAAAAATCCTGTTGATTGTTTCCTTGGTCGTGGAATGGGCTTGCCCCAAGTACAGCACAGCAGTGTAGAAGTAAAGAAATCTTGATTTTTAATTTTTTTTTTTTTTTGGGTAGTGGTGGTGGCATCTTTATTTATTTATTTTTGTTGGTTTAGGGTTTTCTTTGTGGTGACAGTGAGATTTTTCTTTTCTTTTGAGTCTTTATTCTGTAATCCACTATCGCTTTTTTCCACAGCTCTGCTGGCAGAGAGGTGGTGGGAGGGTGGCCGCATTAGCTGCAGAAGAGGTGCTGGGCTCAGGTTATGTGGCATTTATTGGTGGTTTAAGTTACCAGGGCAGTGGCAGCACTGAGGCAATGTCGGCTGCCACCAGGAACAGCCTGTCTCTGTCCCCGTGGGGCAGCACCTCTGCAGCAAAGCACAGCCCAGGGTGTTTGTCCCTGCACCAGCAGCATTCAGACCCTGGGATGGGTCAGCCATAGGAACAACTGTGTCTGCTCACCTCCTGCAGTGGTGGCAATAGAGTGACTGCCTGTGTCAAGCTCTTGTGATTACAGTAAATAGAACCTGTCTCTGTATACCTTTGCTAAGAGAGAAGGCTTGTGATTATAATTTTTTACATGGCAGTGAATGCCTGGTTGCTTGATAACTTTTCTCTGGTTTTACATTCTGTTCAAAATTTAAAGGAACTTGTTAAAATTTTTAACACAAAAAAGGATTAATTACAACCTCCTAAAAGAGAGGTGCAGATTTCTTTGACCACAGCCAGTTATAGATGTCAAACTATCTCATGGGTATATTTACTGTATGGCACTGACTCATGCTCTGTCACAGACTGCCATGTGAGTAACATGGACTTCAAGGGATAGAAATTCTAGAAGTCAAGGAGGTTAATTTGGGATGGTCACACTCTGGAGATCTAGTCAGGACTCCTTTACAGTAGTGCGCAGAATGGTGTTGGGTTTTTCAATAGCCTCCATGATGGTCTTCAACATGCTCACGGTGGGAAGCGGAGGGGCAAGTACCAATATCCACACTTCTCATGGCCAGTGACAGGACTCAAGGACACAGCATGAAGCGGAGGCAGGGGATGTTTAGTTTGGATATCAGGAAAAAGTTTCTCACCCAGAGGATGGTTGAGCACTAGAATGGTATCCCCAGGGAAGTGGTCGCAGCACCAAGGCTTACAGAGTTCAAGAAGTGTTTGATCAAATGCTCTCAGGCACATGGAGTGACTCTTGGGGTGTCCTGTGCTGGAGTTGAACTTGATGGGTCCGTTCCAACTCAGAATATTTTGTGATTCTGCGTATCAGGACTTGATTCTTTCTTGGATTTTTGGTTGGTTGGAGAAGGAGGAAGAGTCCTGGTTGTAGTCAGTAGTAGGAACAGGTCTACAGTTTGGACAGCACACTTGTACAGTGGTTTTTACTGCCTGTTCTGTGTGTCACTTTGCAGGACCTGTTGGTGTTGCAGGTACCCCCCCTCCTGCCATATATTCCTCCCCTGCCTTGACTGACAAAATAATTTGGTAAAGTCACAAATGAATGCTGTGTTTTTCTAGAACATTTATCTGGTTTATTTTGCATTACATAAAGACCCGCCATTAGATGGGTCTCATCCCTTCTGCGTTAATCCAGCAGCATGAATGCAGTGTGAGAGAGCTGTGGTTTGAGCACGAGGGCCCCGTGCGCTGCTCTCCTTATCTGCTCCTCAATCTTTGAGCTATTACATAATATGTTTAAGACTGTTTTTTGACTAATCTCTTTTGGGGTCTCATTTTGCATTCTTAGTCTCCAGCAACAAAGAACTGCTATGCTCTTCCCTTGTGAAATCCTTTCCAGAAGGTGCACATTATCTACTACAAGACAGGGCAACGATGAGCATCAATTTCCATGGCAGAATAGAAGCCTGGATTACAAATTACTATTTAATCCTTTTTACGTCAAAGGATATAATAATCCTTGTAAAATGTGCTCTAAGTCTTGTGCTTGGCTGTGTGAGGTTAAGGGGCAAAAATCAAAATAGGGAATCTCGTAAAAAGTAAGACATGAGGAAATGTGCATATTTGACATGAACTTCAGAATATATGTTTAGAACTACATTTCAGTAGTCAGAAATAAAGATGATAGGCTGATACCTAGACTACTAGTTTTCATTTCTCTCTATCTTTTCTACTACTCTGCTAGAAAACAGTCTCTGTTATGAGTGATGCTTGCTGAATTGCAGTAAAGAATCTAGGTACAAAATAAGCATTGCTCTAATTTAATTTTTTTTTAAATTAAAAAAGTAAGAACATTTACCAAAACTAACAAATTTGAAGGTGCCTTAAGACTGTGAGAAAATCTGTTTTATTTTCTACATCATCATGCTATGTGTGTCAAGCAGTGTGATTCTGTAAGGGAGAGAAGGGTAAATAAGGTTGGGAGGGATAAGGATTTAGTGTTTGAAATTGCAGACTGATGGCTGCACCACTTCCTGCCCAAGCAGCTATTTTAAGAGGGGCAAAGTTTAATAACATAAAAAGTTTAGAAAATAAATCCCATGGTGACAGACCTAGAGTCTCTTCTTGCTGCACTGAATGTGCTGTAACTCTGTTAGGTAAAAAGCAAAACAACTTGTTTGAAACCAGTAGTTTCATATGATTCGTTTTTTCCATATTTTTATTAATGGCCTCTGTACTAACTCAGATGGGGCATACGGGATAGAATCTGTCCTTCTTACTGTGTAGCAATCCACAGAGAAAACCTAGAAGTATGTGATGGTACATTTGCAATATTACTAATGGAATGAACCGGGCTAAGCCGTTTGCTGTTATTTTCAGTGCAGTGTATTTAGAACATTACTAATAACCTAATATTCTGTACAGTCAAAATCCCAAAAAGAGAGTAGGACCAGATTAAAAATGTTATCTCATTAAAGAACACAAAAAAAATTATTTGATCATATAACCATCATTCCACAATAGGGTATTTTTGTGGCAAATGCTAATTGCGTGGTTCTAGTGTGACAATGCATAATGTGGTGTCCTTGCTGTCACAAAATGGTCATCTTGCAGGTGATGACTGTGCACTGCACCAGCCCTTATGAGGCCATAAAGTGTTTGTGTTGTAAAAGGATTTGTATTTGTAGATATTTTGTTGTTCTTTTCTTTGACAAACTTACAGAAAATGGGAATATTCCCCCTGATCTACCTTGGTGTTGTATTTTGGTAAATCCAGAAGTCAGATGTTTTGAAGAGAACTTCCATATTTCCTGCTAAATGAATAATTTCTATTTCCTTTTGTTGCAGAAAATGACTGAAGAGCATATATAAATCACCCTGGAAGAAGTTGCTTTGCTGTGAGCTTTACATGAGCATCCCCATCCTATGAGAAGGAAGAGGAGAAGGATCCGTCAGCCTTCTTAGCTGTAAAATGGGGACTGCAGGTGACGACATGGCTGCAGTGGAGCAGAATGCCTCTTTGAACCCTCTGTGCTTTGAGTGTGGCCAGCAGCACTGGACAAGGGAGAACCATCTCTACAACTACCAGAATGAAGTGGATGATGACTTGGTCTGCCACATTTGCCTTCAGCCCTTGTTGCAGCCGTTGGACACTCCCTGTGGACACACTTTCTGCTACAAGTGCCTAAGGAACTTTCTGCAGGAGAAGGATTTCTGCCCACTGGATCGAAAAAGACTCCATTTTAAACTCTGCAAAAAATCCAGCATCCTTGTTCATAAACTGTTAGACAAGCTCTTTGTTTTGTGCCCCTTCTCTTCTGTGTGTCAGGAAGTGATGCAGCGATGTGACCTGGCGGCACATCTTAAAAACAGGTGAGCGCTGCAGGTGCTTGCGTTGCATTTTCCCCACTCGCTTGTTTGTGGCCAGTTTGTGTAGCAGGAGAGGGGCAGAGAGTTGGTGGTGGCTTTTAAATTCACAGCAGAAGACCCTAGGAAATGGTCAGTCTGTAGCTGTGCACAGGCAATGCACTGGATTACCCTTTTTTTGTACATCGCACCAGAAAATAGTGAAGACTGCTTGATAATAGCCATAGGGAGAATGACGTGGATCATTAGAGGTCTGAAGAAAATTATTCATAAAAAATAATAAAATACAGTGGCAGTTGATTACAGTAGGGGAAAAAAGGCTATGGGAGTGGGAAAATTAGAGATGTGCAAACGCTGTCTGCAGAGAGGAAGGAACCTGGTGCAGCAGGAACAGAGAAGATCGAGTTCAGATTTTAGGGGAAAAAGCTTTATCATGGTCAGGCACCAGCATAGCTTGGTTAGGTAGTAGTTGTTCATTCCCCGTTTTTAGAAGTGTTTATGAACATGTTAAACAAACTTTCATCTGGAATAGTTACATCAGAATTGATTCTGCTTTGAGTTAGGCAGATGGACATGGTATCTGTCAGGACTGATGGGCCTTCTCTGCCTGCCCTCAGTCCAGTCCAGGGACACTGGTGGCCACCCAGACGGATTCATTTGAGAGGTGCATGGACCCTACTCCATGGACTTGTTTCCAAGTCTTGGTCTTTGTCCATGTGGAGACTCTTGGAGACCATCTTCGGGTGGAGAGTGGTGTTGCAGAGGAGATTGGGAGCGTGTGTTTGGTGCAGGTGTGCCTGCAGGCACATGCTCTGCCAAGAAGGGGAAAAGGACGGAGACCACCTGCCTTGGAAACTGTTTGTTCACATTCATATTTCCAGTGTGCCCTCTTCCTTTTTTCCTTTTTCCACACATCCTGAAGGCTTCTGGGGATTCAGAGGTTGGGAGGACCCTGGGCATGCAGAACATGATGCAGCCCTATGGACTGTGGTGAGCGTGGAGCTGCCTGGCTGTTTTTGATTGTGGTGGTATGGTGTCCATGTCAGGGAGGTACAGGGGCTAATTTGGAGCCTTTCTCTCTAGGTTTTTATCTTCTTTTTCTTTTTTTTCTTTTTTTTCTTTTTTTTTCTTTTTTTTCTTTTTTTTTCTTTTTTTTTCTTTTTTTTTTCTTTTTTTTTTCTTTTTTTTTCTTTTTTTTTTCTTTTTTTTTTCTTTTTTTTTCTTTTTTTTTCTTTTCTTTTTCTTAATTTTCCACATAGCTTCCCTGTTAGTTTAAGCACTTGCATGTTTATTTGTGGCAAGTAGTTTCTTACCCATATAATGACTTGGGGGTGGTGAGGAGGCCTAACTGTTTTACGATTCTGTTTTAATAAAAGGCAAAATTTAACCGATTTGATTTTAATAAAAGGCAAAATGCTAGCAAGACTACTGCTAAATATCTGATTCATCTTCTGCTTTCCCACTGTCATATCCTTCACCTCTTCAGTCCTTTTTCCTTGGCTGACATAGTTTTGAATTATATTAGAGATGTTTAGAACAGGGTCATGTAATTTATTTGTACATAGAACACTATGTGTGCACTCTTTAAGTATACATGAAATATCCATTTACTTCATGCACAAGGTTATGGAATCCAAGTGAGCTGAGTCACAAGCTTTTCCTGTTCGTCGGCTGGAAAAAGCTTTCAGTTGCAGAAGGCTGCTCATTTTCAATTCCTTCTGTTGTCTTCGTTATCTTGGCTGATACACATTTGAGTATATGGTGATTTACAGTTTTCAATTAAGTTTATTTGCAAACATCTCAACCACCTATAAATTACCATTGCTGACATAAATGATGGCAGCAACTGCATGGTTTGAATTTAATTCTATATGGATTAGAGAATCCAGTAAGCTTCTACTACAGATCATTACATTTAGGAAAGAAATACAAAATTCAGTATTGTTGTAATTGTCGGCATTGATTAATATAAACCAATCTCAACCAGACTTTACATGAGGTGGTTTGTGTTTCTGAAGAAAGCAGTATGGTTGGTTAATTTTCACAGTCTAAAAATCTTCACACTAGGGTTTTCCAGTGGTTTTTTATTGGCTTCATTTGAGCATAAAAGCTGGAAGAAAATGTTGTTGTATCCACCAGGTGCCTCAGAGTGTAAGGAGCATTACGATAAGATGCTCCCACAAGGAGATGAGAGGCATCAGGCACAAACCTGATTACTTCAGAGTCACTAATTGCACTCCATGATACCTCATTGCGCAAAGAAAATAATCTTGACTTCTCGAACTCTTGAGTTTCATTACATTCACTTGCAAACTTGGTTTTTAAAGTTAAACACAGTGCATGTAATATAATTTAAAGGGAAGAACCATATGAGTCATGTACTATTTTTCAGTCACTTAGTATAGAAAGTTTGTTAGTGTTTGGTAAAGTCAGTGTCAGTTTCATTCCCTGGAGTTGTTTAAGAAAAGACTGGATGTGGCACTCAGTGCCATGGTCTAGTTGACATGGTGATGTTTTGTCATGGATTCAACTAGATGGTCTCAAAGGTTTCTTCCAACCTAGTTAATGCTGTGTTTCTGTGATTTCTAAATATCAAAGGTATATTTATGAGAAGAAAATCTGACAAAAAGTTAATGAGATTTTCTGTGTATGATTTTAATTGAGTTAATTCTTATGGGTTATTCAGAAGTGAAAGAAGTCTATTGTACAAAATCATATTGTGAAATTCTTAAAACTTTATAATGAGAGGGTTGAGTATTGTATTTATTGCTTTTTAGTTGGGTTTTAGCTGTCACCTCCTGTATTCCCCTATGGTAGCTTAAGTTACCAATTTGGATGGAGACATTTTTCCAACTGGGTAACATTGCAGATAATTTTATGTCAAATTAAGTTTGACCTTTATATAGGATTGCATTTTTTGGAATTGAAGAAACAATTGAGCTCAGCATGCTTAATATATGGATTTAGAGTAACAAAATCCATGGGAAGACAAGTTGTAAAGATGCAGAACTTTATCATTCAAAATCATGGCAATCCCAGTTATTTTGGTGTTTATGACAGCACTGGTGAGCCCTGTTCTTCCCATCCTCTCTCCTGTTAGCTGCAGGCACTGTCCCTGCCCGGCACTTTGGAGCACCAGAAGTGAAGAGGATCTATGGGATTTAAACCTCTTTTGAATAAGTGGATAGGCAGCAGATTCATAGTTTTTAGATGCCATATGGACTCTAGCCATTGCTGGAAAGGTAAACAATCACTCTGTGGTTGTTCTCTGCTCTGAAGCCGCTTGACTCCTTGTGAGCTTCTCACATTGTTGGATGGTAGAGAGAAGTATGCAGCAAAACCACTCTTATTTTTCCTTAGTCTTCTCTGATTCCCAACCTAGATAACTCCTGGTGCCTCATTTTCCCCACTTGCTTGGTTTTTTCCTTTCTTTTTCTTTCCTGTCAAAAGAGAAACTAAGACCCAGACACTTAACTTTCCAAAGCCACACCAGGTTTTACTTTGAATTGCAGCCGTAAATCTTACCAGAATTACTGCTTAAGGTCACTTTGCTGGCAAAGTTTTATGAGCAATAGCAAAGGCACTTGGTTGCTTCTTTGCTTAAATACAGCTCCTGCTTGGAAAATGATTTAGTGCAACTGGTTTGAGGTTATTTAGTGTGTTTGCTTTTATCAAACCACTAGGCTGGGCAGAAGCTGATGGCGTAGGTTACAATGAATTCTTTCTTTTCAGTAGTCAGTGAGCAAATGTGTTTTTCAAGCTCCTACTGTTATTCTGCAGAAATGCCCTGTAAACTACATCTTAATTTTGCATGAAAGCTCTTTTTATCAGCAGAGAGGGATTGCTGCTAGTGTTCCAAGAAGTCAGCTTTTAAATGAGAAATCCAGCAGACTTGGCTGTAACAAAAATACAACAAAAACCCACCAAACAAAAAGACCAATTTTTCTTCTCTGTCTGACATGAATTAAGAGAAATTGAAGGTAAAAGCTATACTTTGTCACCATCCAGAAGTGAGCAGAAGCTGGTACTGAAGAAAGTAGAGGAAGAAGCTGAATATAAGCAGAAGCTAATTTCACATCCCTAGAATAACTGCCCTTCAACCTTCCCAATAAGTAACATCACTCTGTTGCTTCAGCTGGGTAGTTTTGCTATCACAGAATAGTTTGAGTTGGAATCTTACTCTTGAGCATCTTGATTCATGAAAGAAATAAAGGAATTTCTAAAAATTCTTAAAACAGTCCCCCCTTTGCTTTTGCTGCTAGACAAGGTGTTCTGGCTTTATAGGTAAATATAAAATACCATTTCTCTAAGTTTAAATTCAACCCTTATTTATGCAATTTGTTTTATGAGAATGTTTTTGTGAGTAAAGGAATCCAATCTTCAAAACTTGTTTCGATCACAAGATGCCCATCTGTGTCCATAATGTGTTACAAGTTTAGTCCAAAATGCTCTTTATCCCAGATATTTTGTGTTAGTGAAAGTGTGCACCTCTGGAGATTTATTGTGACTTAACTGTTACAACTGCTGTATGGTTTTGCTGTTTGTGAATAATACACTCTTACTGCAAACAAAAATCTTTTTATGTTGCCAGTGGAAAGAAAAAATCTCTGTATAGATGTGCTTGAATACCAATACAGGGCTTTGCTGCTTGGTAGGTGGCATGCTGTGTTTAAAGACCTAGGAACTGGCATCCCTTGAATTAATGTCTCCACTAGACTGCTACTTTCCTGACAATGCAGTTGCCCTGTACTAGATTGAAATTCAGAGTCTATTACAATTACTGGTTAATTTGGGGAAGAATCTGTGGGGTTTTGCCCTTTTTTGCCTCATACAGTGCTGCACAAAAGTCATTCCACTGAACTGAGTAGGTGCTCAGGAGGCTGTTTAGATTTCTTGGGTACTAGCTTTTGAAATGATAATTAAACATCATTGGCCAAAATAAACCTCAAATCTATTTGTATTTTGTATGATGACTTTCATCAGCTGCCAGGTAATGATGGGAGAATGTGCTATGTGAGGGAGGACCTGGCTGTGGTTTAGGAGGCTTTGACAGAAATAGGACACTTCCAGGGATGAGTTTCGTGCTGTCCTGGTTTGACACAGCTTTAAAAAACCCAAAACTCCGAGGTGTGCTTTGCCACCTCGAGTGGGTCCTTTGGGCTCCTCAGGCCTTGTGGGATGGCTGAGTCAGAGTCCACAACAGTGCAGTGGTTTGTAGGTGATACCTGAGGAAGTGTCTGGCTCACAGAAGTAGTCCAGTAATGCAGGACTCTGCTGTCAGGCTCAGAGGGATTGAAGTGTGGTTCTCTGACAGTGTTGGTTTTGAACTGTTCATTCACCCCTTTGCTGAGAAATCACCACTTCTATAGCACAGCAGTCCAGGGACAGCAGGGACACGCAGCTTGGGGTGGTTTTGTCCTAAATTCTGGTGAATCACTGTGGGAGAGCATGTCTGTCAGAGCTCCCAGCAGACAAAAGGTTTTCTCTGCAAGAGCATTTACCCCTTGCTGTGTTGCTGCAGAAGTGAGTGATGTTGGAGATTGTTCCTTTTTTTCCCCCCTGTTTTCAGCATTAAGATTTGAGGGACCATGAGGCTAATCCATCAAGTTAAAGTATGCTAGAAATACTGAGGGAATCGATAGCATCTATCCTTTTCTTGGTCCCTTGGGGCTGTTGTTTTGAGGATTGCATTGTGAAATGATCAGCGATAGAAATTTCCTGTTGATTTTCACATGTAATTGTGTGTTTCTGGCCACCAGACAGATATATTGGCTGATCTGTACCATGACACCAGTAGTTTTCTGTAGTAAATACTGTCTGGGCAAAGCCAAGAAATAGGGTTATGTTCCATCATTAAAATAAGAGAAACATTTTCACAAAGCAAAACCTTTCAAATAATTTTCATCTTTCCTGCTTACACTTGCTTAATTTTGAAGAACAAAATGACCAGCAGTTTCTTTGGGAAAAGCCCCAAGGAATTATTTCTGAAGTGCATCATGCCATAATATGAACTGTCTCTAATGTATGTTTTTATGCATATTTCGGAGCATATTTAGGTTACCTTTTTCTACTCTTCTAAACATGCAGAACACAAAGGGAGACATGAGACAAGGGGAGAACACATGGAGAGCTCCTCTGGGGAGGCCTTATAGCCTTTAGATACCTTTGGATACCTTTCAGTATCTAAAAGGGATATAAGAGCTGGAGAGGGATTTTTTGTGAGGGCATGTAGTGATAGGTTAAAGGGAATGGCTTTAAACAAAAAAAGGGTAGATGTAGGTTAAATAATAGGATGAAATTCTATACCATAAGGCTGGTGAGGCACTGGAAGAAGTCTCCTGGAAAAGCTGTGGATGCCTCATCACTGAAAGTGTTCAAGGCCAGGCAGGATAGGCCCTGAGCAACCTGGGGTAGTAGAAGGTGTTCTCTGCCCGTGGCACGGGGTTTAAACTAGATGATCTCTAAGATCCCTTCCAACCGCAGCCACTCTATCATTCTATGCATATCATTAAACAACAAAAAAGTATTTTCATATATATATATATATATATATATATATATATATATATATATATATATATATTTAATGTTATGTATGTATAACATGGCTGGAGGTCACAAAAGCTTTATCAATATTCTTTGGATCTGAAAACTTTATTAGCAGGTTATCTTCAAAATTCATGCTGAAACAGTCTAACCATATAATTACCAAATCTCTTTTACAGAGTGTCAGAACAGAATTGTTATTCTCAAAACATTCTGCTTTAATAAGTTAGGATGTCATTAGGCTTCTGCCGTCTTTTACTCTGTTAACACATTTCTTCTCTTGCAAGAATAATTAATTTCTTCTTTTGTGATAATAGTCTGCCAAGTTCCCAAATGCTGAATCCCTTCAAGAATGTGGTTCCTTTTTTTTCTGACACTGCTACAGTATGAGCATTTTTGGGTGGTCAGCAGCTTCAGAAGCAAGAACTTTAAGGACATCAAATACTGTAAGAAGTGATTTATCAGACACTGGCAAAACTGTCACAGAGGCAGATGTAAGATTGATGTCCACATCTAATTATGTGCTTATAAGTGCAAGACGATTTGATAAATGAAGGCTTTCCATAAATTTGCAACATTGGGGCCCTTTTTTTTGCAATGAACTATTGTAGGCTTTTAAATATAAGCAAAAAAAATGCATTAAGAGTAATGTAAACTTAAAAAACTGAGTTTGTAATGAAAAGCATCAAATACTGTTGCATAAGGGAAGCAAAAACTGCACCTCCTATGTGAAGTAAGAAAGAAAAAACAGGAGACAGGAGGGAGATGAGAACACCTATTGGCCCAAGAGACAAGTGATGAACAGAGCTGTTACTTTTGCTAAACCTCTCATACAGACTCCTAGAGAAGCAGAATTTTATTTCAGTATTTTAACACTTAGATTGCAATATAGGGAAATTTTTCATCTCTTTCCTCCTTTGAATAAGCCCAGGAAAATATGATGCTTACTTCTTTTGGCTTACTAAGGTGAAAGGAGATAGTTTCAGTAGGTCTTCAGTTGTGTCTTGGAACAGGGCTTCTCTTATGTAGGTTTTTTTTGACCATCTTTCCAGCAGGTTATCTTCCAAAAACTGAAATGTACAGAATCCATCTTTTTGTAGAAGGTGTCCCTGTCCATGGTAGAGGGGTTGGAACTAAATGATCTTTAAGGCCATTTCCAACACAAACCATTCTGTGATAACAAAATATGTCCACATGCAGAAGGCGTTACAGCACATTGAGTTCATGGCCAAAAAAACTACCTAGTAGAAGTTTTGTGAAGAAGGCAGTATTGGGGTTTTGTCCACTAAAATGTATTTTGGCCTTGAAATTCAGTGTGTTTAGTATTTTTTTAATGCTACGTTTAAAGCTATGGCTCTGAAGAAGACACTGATTTAACTTGATGAAATACTTGGGCATTTTGTGCTATAAACAGGGCTGCAGGCTTGAAGTATGATATCAGTGTTGTCTTTACAGGTGTCCTGGGGCTTCTCATCGGAGAGTTGCTCTGGAGAGAAGGAAAACTAGCAAGCTGCAAGCAGAAGCAGAGGGCGAGAGTGGTCTCGGCGGGCCGGAGCAGCCCAGCAGTTTGTCTCCGGACGCTGATCAGGGAATAGTGCCAGCTGAGCCAAGCTTCACCTCGCCCGCCCTGCCCGCGTGGACAGACGAGCCCGGCATCGACAATCCGCCTTTTGAGGAGAACACAGTAGCAGACAGTATGTCATCACTTATCTTTTCAAGTCTCTTTTATCAGATGTGGAAACATTTGTGGTGTCAGGGCTTGTCTCTTACCGACTGTGAATGTGCATCTTCATCTTCGGCTCTTTTCTTTGGCAATTTCTGGAGAAATATTAGTGTATTTTGATTATGTGCAAGTTTACAACTGAGATAAAGTCACAGGAAGGAAAGAAATATCTCCGAGTGTATGCCAGCTACTGTGGTGCTATGTCATCATTTATTGTGTCAGGGTGCAATAGTTCATGTTAATCTGCTAGTGGGACTGGCCTCACAAGTGAGATGGAAGTAGTGTAGTTTCTGTAGAATTACAAAAGTTGTTTTCTAAGATGAGATTTGTTTTTCCCCCCAGCTGGATCAGCAGCCTTCTCACACACAGAGTGCTGTCGTGCTCGAAGAAAAAGGCAGCTGAGTTACTCCAGCATTCATCTGCACTGAATGAGCAGTAACACCTTTAGCATCTGGGAGTTTAGAGAGGAAGTGCTGAGCCTTACCACAGAGCTGTCCCCTTTCTTCTCCTCTATATTTGCCATCCTTTAGCATTCTCCTTTTTCCTCTTTAGCTGTCTCCATGTTTGCTCCCAAGAAATGGGCTCCTTCAGTTGATCCAGTAACTCAATAGCAGCTCCTCATGCAATTGCAAGACAAAGAGGTCATCGTGGGCTAACCCCTAAAATACATTTTTATCATCATCACCAAATGCAAATCCCCAGGTGACCCAATGAAGGATATGAAGTTGATTATAAAGGATGAGATCCAAAGGGTTCAGAGTATCCTATTCCAATCCAAATGACCCCATTTCAAGAAGCATGGATGCTACTAAGTCACTAGCTGCTTTCTAGCAAGCTAGGGGTTTCAGCAAGTAGTGGAACTGATCCATTTGCACTGGTTTAGTTTTTTTGTTAAACTGCTGCTTTGTGGCCTGTCTACATTATCTTTTGTTGATTTATTTCATTTGAAGTGAATGAAGTAGAAAAGATATTAATTGTCTTTCTTTTTAAAAATAATTGGCAGCAAATCAACAGCCACCTACCTTGCCTGAAGGAGAGATCACTACTATTGAAATTCATCGGTCCAATCCTTATATTGAATTAGGAATTAGCATAGTGGGTGGCAATGAAACACCTTTGATCAACATTGTCATTCAAGAGGTTTATCGAGATGGGATCATTGCCAGAGATGGAAGACTTCTTGCTGGAGACCAAATACTTCAAGTATGGAACCTATTTACATATTCTGTCTGCTTGCTTTCTTTTCACTCCTTGCAGAATTGTTGTTAAAATGAGATGGAAGATTTTCCTTGTCAGACAGTGTTGTGTCAATGTTAGCTTTGCAATTATCAGTTGGAAAGCAAATTAATATTCAGAGCAGAGCCTGTTGTTCTAGCACTTTTGGCTATCATGCTTTATGTTGTTTGTCGGACCAGTCCCTGGAATTATCTTTCCTCCCTAGCATCTGTTGTCAACATTTGAAATACAAGTTTATTTTTCTGTTTTTAAATGTTGTGGGACTTAGTCCTTACTTCAACTTTACTCATGCATTCCAAAGGAGCCCGAGGTTATTTCTGGCTAACAAGTTGGCGTAACTTGTCCTATGTAAGAAGCAATTTGTGGATTGTAAGGCTGGCTTCATCTAAACTGTTATTTTAAGGTGGCTTCACTATTGTCTTCCAAAAGCTGAGGCAGTTGACTGGCATCTTTCAATATGTATAGAAGACTCAGTGATATAGGCTTCAATGGAAGGATTTAAAGCAAGATGCTTAAGCAATTAAAGAAAAAAAATAAACAAAATGTAAGCTGGTTTTGATTTAGTGTGTACTTTTGTTTTGGTTTTAAGTATTTAACCACAGGCAATAGAAAAAGATCAAGTTCTATTAATTTTGAAGTTTTAGTTTTTATATTAAGGGAAGGGATTGTTTATGTGACACTAAAGTAACTGAGTGCTGCATAAACAGAACAGTCATCCAGCTTCTATTTTTAATCATTCCACCTGAAACAAATATATTATCATCAATTCAAAGCTACTTCAGTAGGAATGTTTGCTTTTGATCTGGCAGCCTAAGATCAGCCCTAATGTAGCTGTAAGCCTTCTTCATTTCACTGTTTTGAAATCAAGCCGATAGAAGTAGCTTAAATACAGTAGTTACCCTTGGAATAAAATTAGTTCGCACTTCAGAAAATAAAGTCCCTTTTGAGAAATGTGCCTTTTTCCGCTCTTGGAGTGTAAGCATAGTGGCTGGCCAAGAAAACAACCCAAGAGGTTTCCAAGATGTTTCCTTTTCAACAAGTAATTGCAGACACTGATTGAATGCTGCCTCATTTATTTTTATACTAAGGGCTCTACTTGTTTGACAGAATAGGGAGCTTGAGTTCCAATGAAGCTTTGGAAATTCCTGCTGTTTGGGCAGGTGTCAGTTACAGTTTCCAAAGCCATAAATGCCAGTGAATTGACTGTAAATAGGAATTTACTAGCTGCAGTGAGTCTTCCCTATCAACAGCCTGGCAGTGGGGCTGTCAGATGCTAAGTGGGTGTCCATGAGAGACCTTCTCTCATGCTAAGGGAGAGGTACAGAGGGTAAAACCTAAATTTTGAGGGAAGATAGACTATCTTTATTTCTTTGAATTTGCCTGTGCAGGTGCTGGGCTGTTGTATTAAAATGATCAGGTTCAGTCTCTGCCATCTGTAATTAGGTGCACTCAGCATGCACACTTTGGTTGGATATTTCTGAAAATGTCTTCCAGGGCTTTTATGAGCTGTATAGGTCTAAAAGAAAGAGCCAGAAAGGACTGTAAGGTGAAACTCAGCATTTTCTTGCCCAGTCAAACAAGAAGTATTACCCTTTTAAGAGCTGTGGGAACAGCATTTAGTAACAGCTGCATAAAAGCTTGTGTTGTCTGCAAGGTGCAGATAGGTGCCTAACAATTTCAAAGTGCTCTACAAATTGTGTCTTTTTTGTGTTGGACTGTGACTGTAATTCATGTGAAGCATGTCCTAATGAGAAGCTCTTTCCCCAAGAAGTGCTAAGGCTGTTTTGTTCTGAAATTTTAAACTGCCTTATAGAAAGAAGAATTACATTTTATTGCATATATTCTTCTGTGCCCTTTAAGTGCTCACATATTTTATGTATTTACTTTAGCTAGCTACAGTTAAAAATAAAAATTGATTTAATTTAGGGCTCTGATGGATGGGCCCTAGTGGTTTTTGTGAGAGGCAGCTCTAAGTGTTATTTCTCCTAGCTGTGCCTCTTTTCCTTCTGCCCAAGGTTACAGCCTGTCTCAGGGCAGTAGCAGAGCAGGACACCACCGTGGTTCTGTCTCAGCTCATGGTGCTGCCAGCAGCAGTGGCTTTGTGCTGGGTTTTGGGCTGGAGGTGTCTCAGGGAGGGTGCAGTCCTCCTTCACCATCAGAAACCACCACAGCCAAGTCTGTTTGGCACAGACTTCTGGGGGCCCTTCAGCTCAGATGTGTGATGTAAATGTGGCTGCTGTTGTACAGAGATCACTTTGTATATTTTTATAATTGTAATATTGCTATTAGATGGTGAGAAGCTGCATGTTTGGTTTTACTTACTTAGGTTGCAATGGGAACTATTAAAAGGATTAGGTCAAGCACATGAGTTTCTATCTGCTGAAATCGTGGGGCAGGGGTTCCACCACCAAGGCTTAGGATGAAATTCTAATGTTAACCCTAAATCCTTTCTTACAAAACAAGGCAGACACAGCTTTCGTGCTGAATTTTTGTTATACTCCTCTTTTCTACCAAATCTCATTGTACTGTCAGTTCCTATTTTTACAGCGCAAGAAATGACTGAAGATTACTGATCTTTGTATCAAGTGGGCTGTATAACAAACACAATTCTTAGTTTTAGGTAGAGGAAGTTTAATATGTTTTTCATTTACAACTGAGTTTTTTGTGATACAGGTCTAAAATTTTGGGTGGTAGAGTCTAAAGCTCTGGCCTACTTGAAATATGTGGAAAATGTAAGTTCATGCTAAGACTTTAGAATTAGTACAACTAGCTTTTTTCTACTGTCTTTATGAACCAATTTCATTATTCTCGACTTCAGTTTTTTTAAAATGTTTTTTCACATAATGAAAGTATTTCATATTGTAAGACACAAGCTTGCTTCAGAGATTTGGATGCATTCTTATAGCAATTATTATGCAGTTTTGAGTGATGCTGGACTTGACACTGAAAGCACATGCCATGTTCTTGTCCTGGAGATCAAACAATGTAAATATCTAAGGAAGACAAGTATGGGAGACAAGGAGAGCAAAAACCTTGGCCTGTGATGGCAGAGGGCGTTCACTTTTGGGGACATGTTGTCACCTTTGTGGGAAAAGGCCTAAAATATTGCTTAGAGGAAGCTTAGATTGGATATTAAGAAAAAATTTCTTCACAAAAGGGTTGTTAACCACTGGAACAGGCTACCCAGGGAAGCAGTGGAGTCACCATCCCTGGAAATGTTGAAAAGACATGTAGATATGGAACTTGGAGACATGGTTTAATGGTGGAGTTGGCAGTGCTGGGTTAACACTTGAATTTGATGATGTTGAGGGTCTTTTCCAACCTAAAAATAAGTTTGTAGATTGAACATCTGATGCGAGTTTGCAAGAGATAATGGAAGGATAAGAGAGGAAGCCTAGTAAAATGTAGGCTGCTCCAAGGCTGGTTTTGCAGCGAGTGATTTTGCAGCGAGCGAATTTTGGAAAGGACTTAACTAAACATACGAAAACATCATTGTTACTTCTTTTGCTGTTGTTTGCAGGTCAATAGCTTTGACATAAGCAACGTGTCCCACAACCACGCTCGAGCCGTGCTGTCGCAGCCGTGCTCGGTGCTGCACCTGACGGTGCTGCGGGAGCGGCGGTTCGGCAGCCGCACGCACAGCCACGCCGACGCGCCGGGCGCCGGGAGGGAGGACAGCTTCCAGGTGACCCTGCACAAGCGCGACTCCAGCGAGCAGCTCGGCATCAAGCTGGTGCGCAGAACGGACGAGCCGGGAGTTTTTATCCTCGACCTCTTGGAAGGGGGCTTGGCTGCTCAGGACGGCAGGCTCTGCAGTAATGACCGCGTGCTGGCCATTAATGGGCACGACTTGAAGCACGGCACACCGGAGCTTGCTGCTCAGGTCATACAGGTAATTTGCTTTCCCTACCTGAGCCCTTAGCTTGGCTTTATTTCTAGAGTCTGTTCCCAGACAGAACAGCTTGTGTGAGGCCTAAAAGCCTGTGTCAATGTAATTTACAGTGATTTATGTTTTGAAAATAATAGTGAAGAACAGGATCTGCTTTGGCACCTGCCAGATGAACTTCACCTCCTCAGAAGTGAAAAATGCGTTAGTCTTCCCTGGAATGCAGCCTGAAGGTTAGAAGACAGTTCATGTAGCAAGGAGAGTAGCCTGTTGTAGCATACTGCTTAGCAGGGAAGAAGAAAAAAAAGAGGATTATTATTATTCTATTTATGTATGTATTGTATTTTAATCTCTCAGTAAGCTCTATAGAAGTGGGCTTTGTTTTTTTTTATTGATTTGCCTGTGCATGGAATTGAGTTAAAACAAGAAAGTAATTTGTCAGACATTAGAGTCAACAAGTAGCAGCTGGGAAGTCAAATAGAGGTTTTCAATGAGTTCTGCATGGTACAAATAATTTTCTGAGTGTTCAGAAAAGAGCGATTTCCAATGTCTGGTTATGTCCTGGACACAAATACTACCCGAAGCTTGTTGCAGTGTGACATATGACCCATCTGTGTCCCCACAGGAAAACCTTTACCTCCATGCTTTTCTCCCAGTCTGTAAGGAAACAGATGCAGCACTTTGCTACTTCCTGCTGATGGGAGGTTGGTGAAAATAGCTTTGTTTTTAGGAAAGTTGGAATATACCAGCAGTATATTCCTGCAGTCTAGTGCAGTCATCTTTGCTTAAAGCACCACATAGAAAACTCTGATACAAATGAGTAGTAAATACTTGTTTCAGGAATCATTTCAAGTTTTCCTTGCAGTGAAATTAAAATAACAATGATCTTGGGAATTGTAATTTCCTTTTCCCAATTTTTGTATACAGTGATTGGAATTTTGCAATAGGTAACTTTTACCTTTTGAGTGTGGCTTTGCAGCAATAAAAAGAGTTGCTGTTTTATTAACATCTAATAACTGGGTCTACCAGTATTCCCCAAAATTCAGAATATTATGGTATGCTCATGCATAACATCTTTCTTGCAAGTATCTTTGGGAAGTACCAGTGGTGTTCAGAGCTTTTGATCAAAAGCTGCAGATCTTGGAGCTATCACATAGTCATTTCTTCCATTTATTGCTGTGTGTTGCTGGAGTTCACAGAGGCTGCAAATGGAGTGGGATGAATTTTAATGTTTGGAGCTTTGTTTCACAAAGTGAGAAATGGTCCTTTTGGCAAAGGATTTTTAGCTGATGTAAAGACAACATCAAAGGTGAAGGAGGAATGTTGATTTCCCCTCCATTTTGGGAGGAATTGCAAAAAGAAGCAAGTAAAGGAGTGTGCAGTCTAAAAAAGAACTGGAAGACAAGGTCTGCTGTTGTCTTGTTTCACGTTCTGTCATATGTTTTCCTCCCTTTCTAATAATCAGTGTCCTCTCAAACTTGATGACATTTGATGACCTAATGTATTCAACAGGCGAGCGGGGAGAGAGTGAACTTGATCATCTCTAGACCTCTGAAGTCACAGACAGTCAGCATTCTCCGAGACACTGGGACTCACAACAGCAACTCCCACCAACACCAGTCCCAGCAGCTGTTTCACAGCAGGCCTAACTCACATAAGGTTGGTGTTTCTCCTTCTGAAAGGAAGAAATACTGGTTTACTCATGTGCTGGTGTGTGTAGCAAGGCAAAGCTAGAAGAAAGGGATATATTATTTTTTTTATCAAATTGATAAAAAAATGATTACAACTTCCAAGTTCGCAAGCCCTGCATCCTGTCTGGAGTAGGAACAAAAGATACACAAGAGGTTTTCAGTATGTTTTTGGATTTGCTGACCACAGTGACAGAAGCAAGTCCTGTGAGTTCATACAGCTGTAGTTGTTAGACCTTGTCTAAGACAGTGGCTGGTACTCCTGCATGGAAGGGCTGTCATTCAAGACAGCTACACTTTTTGTTGCTCTGTGCTGGCTGCAGCCAGGAAAGACATGAGGTGCCCACCATCCAGCATATAAAGAGCTTGTTAGAGGGATGTGTCACCTCCTTCATGAGTCAACAGTCCTGGCTACAAGGCTGCTGAGTCTCAAGCAGGGAGAGAAAGGCAAAATGAAGAGACTTTCATGAAGCTAGTATTATTTGGAAGACATGCTAAAATAGAGCCTGTGCTCGAGATATCCTTGTCATTAGAAAAATGCAACTTCTCACTCTTAAGAAGTTGACTTTGTGAAATAATTGTGATGTTGACCATGTCAACAGATCCACCTTTCCACCTGTCCACTCTGTTTGCTTTACTGTTTAGCATCACATACTTCTGTTGGGATAACTAACATTCATTTATAGTATTTTCTTTTAAAAGTGGGGTTCATTTCAGAAGAGAATAAATGAGTCTCTAGGAAGGTTGTTTTCCTCCTGAGGGATAAAGGTGAGACTCCCGAATTCCATGGCTACAGCACTGGGCCATACCCACACAGTGATTAGTTGTTGATGTCAGAGCTTGAGGCAAGTTTGCATGTGCCAGCATGAGCTGTGCTCTTACCACAGTTGATCCAAAGTTGGATGAGTGGATTTCCCTCACGGATCAATGCTATCTGTGGGCTCTTTTAAAATTGGAAGCCCCATGGAACAGAAAGTGAATATTTCTCATATTTTGTATCATTTATCTTTCTCTCATTAACCTGCAGTTGGCTTTGAAGCCTTGTGGCTTAAAATATGTTTATATGATTGTGTGGCAGCAACCAGTCTTGAAGCCTGAAGCCCTAGAAATGAACTGTCTTTATAAGCTGCAGTGTGTTTACATATAGCTACTTCCATGATTAAAGTGTATGTGAGGAGCAGAGCCACTCAGGAGCATGTGGCATCGGAGGTCAAAGAAGACAATGTTGTCATTTTCCAAGAGAAGGCAGGAGAATATTTACATATATACATTTTGAAGAATATCCCAGGTTATTTCTTTCATTATTTTGGATTCCTTGCAAGTATTCTGTCAATTTAAGATGCTACTACAGGTGTATGTGCAGTGGTTTGAATCTTTAACTTAATAACCTGAGGGAAAGGCTTTGGCAAATAAAATTTACTTTGATTTAGATCTTTTTTTATTGAACAGAACTAAATACAGGCTGAACTTCATCATTCAGTTGTTGGAAAATTCAATATAGGATCTCCTCTTGTTTCAAGCTTGAGTCTTCATTATAATCATTAGGGAGGCTGCCCAAGGTACCCATTACAAGCCATTAGCATCAATTGGCCTTAGTTTGTGCTCTGGGAGGTCTTACATACCAGCTGCAAAAGAGAGCATGATGCATAAGGGCTTTAAAGAGTCTCTTACTGTCATCATGAAAACACATGTTTTCATTTCTTAGGAGCTTCTTTGTAGTTCTGGGCCATATTCTACTGACAAATGAAGTAATGCTGATGTTCACCAAGATTTTAAAAGGTTTTTATCTGGTTTGTCTCCAGACTTTTGGCCATATGGTTTCGTAGTGCAGTCCTAAAATTTAGCCTTTTCCAGTGCAGGATGTAAAGAAAAGCTAGAGTGAGATTTCAAGATAGGTCTTTATAAGCTTTCTATCTATGTTTAAGTATCTACATCCAGGAGGCTTTTGGTGGTGATTTGGGGTTTTTTTTTGGAGTGGGCAGGGATCTGAGCTAGAAGAAATCCAGCCAAAGCTGATTTCCATTACTTAGTCCTTTTAAACTGTTCCATTAAAGTGCCAAAGTGTGGCTTTCGGGTGTATTTAGTTGGTTTGTTCTGGTTTTCAGTTTTGATTTGCTGGGTTATTTTCCTTAGTTTTAACAATGTTATTTATCCTTATTATACAGGATCTCTCCCAGTGCGTTACATGCCAAGAAAAGCACATTACTGTGAAAAAAGAGCCACATGAATCTCTGGGAATGACAGTGGCAGGAGGCAGAGGCAGCAAAAGTGGCGAACTGCCCATCTTTGTGACAAGTGTGCAGCCTCACGGGTGCTTGGCAAGAGACGGCAGGATTAAACGAGGTGGGGTTTGGCTTCCCTGGTGGCATGGCTACCTCTGGTTGCTTTTTGATCACTGTGTTCTCTGGAGTCGGGTCGTGTCAAAAAATCTGCTCACAGATGTAGGAAAATGCTTATGGATGCTTTTCTTCGTGATTTAATAATGGAAACACAGTATTTAGTGTTGCACTTTCACCTTTCATGGGAAGGGGATGTTTGCAGCATGATAGCAGGGGAAGTGGATAAGATTAGGAAATGTATGGTTAAATTCTTTAAAGCTGATGGTAATCCCCTGAGCTGAGGGTCTGCTGCGATGCAGACACATCCTGTTTTCATATTTGATTTAGTGGGTTGTACCACATCTCTGTCCAAGGAATCTCTGCTCCCTGGTGTAATACCTGAACAGCAGAGAAGCTCTGATTACAGGCTACAGCTCACTCACACAAAATTTGCCCTAGTAGCTACATCAGTGTTAATCCTGGTTCCCAAAAGCTTTCTTATCCTCTGGGACATCATGAGTTTGCTGGTCTTTGGGGGTGCTGCAGCACCTGTCCTGGCTTCGTAAAAGAGAATAAGGAGGCTGAGGTTAGGCTCAGCATAGGTGAAGGCAGTCCTGCATAATTGATAGCAAAGCATTTGATGATTAAAACGTATTATGTCATATGTGAATCAGAGACTGCCTATGGGATCTCTGTGATTCACAGTTCACAGAATTACAGAATGTTTCAGGAAAGAAATTTAGGGAAAAAAATTCACAGATTGTACATTTAAAAGAACAGTGTGGGAGCATCCTTCTATGTTTCTGAGAAAGGGAGATTTCCACCTACACACCAGCAGGTATGCTTTCTTTTTCTGTACTACTATGAAAAACACACTTGCTAGAACAATCACTATTGTTCTTTCATTGTGTAACGTTAAAGTAGCCACAGAAGCTACTGGGAGGAAAAACATTTCAAAAACGGAGTCTCATACCAAATGTGACCCAGGTGTTTGCACTTTTGCTCTGTTTTTTTCTGGCTTTCATTGGCAAGACATTGTGTGAAAAAGGAGTCTCCCACTGGATAGTTAATAACATTCTTGTTTACATCCTGGCGCTTTTTAAAAAACGTAAAACTAAAATTGTGGAAATCTTTTTCTGGCTTTGACTTTTTCCAGATTAGCTTTGTAGAGATGCTTCTTTTCTTTCTTTGAATTAACTGAGTTTTGTACCAAACTTTCTAGTAGTTTTTAAATTCCATTTTCTTTTTGCAAGTAACAAGTTATTAAAACCAGATGAATTAAAGCACTCTGTGGAACCTCACCTGCCTACAATAATTGGTTACTTTGGGGTGCCTGCATTGTTCCTGCCATCATTCTTCCTTCACTTTTAAAGTTAGGGTGAACCCAAGATCCTCATCTGGAAAGAGTTGTGTCGTGGCATCTGCAGTAGCAGTTGCAGCCAAGCTGATGAGGTACTTAAGTAATATCTATTTCAGATTTTCAGGGCATTATACATAGGAGTCACAGCATTTGGCATGTATGTGGAAATAAATTGCACTGATCCAGTTTGATAAAAGCTCAATACTTTAAAGTTTCAAACTGATAATATAAAGTCTTCAGAACTATTAGTCTGTTAGTTCAGACTGTCTCAGGTCCAAAGACTCCAGTATGGAATGAAACCCTGGTGTGGGAGGTGCTGTGTGTGGGCAGATCTGTCAGACTGATGTGCTCTCCCTCACGGCTTTGTACATACAGGTGATGTGCTGCTGAACATCAACGGGATTGATCTCACCAACCTGAGTCACAGCGAGGCCGTGGCCATGCTGAAGGCTAGTGCTGCCTCTTCAGTAGTTGCCCTGAAAGCCTTGGAAGTCCAGATTGTGGAGGAACAGCCCCAGGCTGATGAAGAACAATTGAGTACCATCAGTGAAAATGAATACGATGCTAGCTGGTCACCATCGTGGGTCATGTGGCTGGGACTTCCAAGGTACACAATTAATCGATTAAGTACTTAGCTGTTTCAAGCTAAGTCCTGCAAGAGGCATAAAGAAGCATAGTTGCAGCACATCTGCTCTTTTTTCTGCCTGGCCATCTCAGCTGTATTCAGTTGGCAGTGTGCTTAGGAAGTGGGCTGTGAACAGGAGCAATGTTTCCTTAGGAAACTCAAAGATGAGTAGGCTGGATTTATCCCTTCACAGACCATAGTAACTACCCATGTGGAATCTTCTGTTCAGTTAATCTGTTAATTAATCTTTTTTATTGTTTTATTGTACTGTAACTTTCTGTAGAATGTCTAAAACCAGAGCACTTACTAATAAAACCACCAAGTATATATCCATCTGTCTGCTTGCTATTCTGCTACTAAGTTCATAAGGCCAAATACTTAACTTCAGAATGTTGCATCAGATTTTGGCCATTCAGACTCTTGACATGTCCTGTGCCAAGACTGTAGCCATGTAACTATAGGCTCACATTGTTGTTTTTTTTTTCCAAGCATTCTCTACCATCTCTGCCAAACACAGAAACTCGTAGAGATTTGCAGCAAGCTCCCTCCCCTTAACTACTCTGCAATCTGCTGGACATCACTTCATTTGTACTCCTCACTCTCTCGAGGCTGCAGCTGTAATCTCATTCTGGCATCACTTGTTATCAAGAAGAGCTCCTACTGCAGCTAGTAGAGTTGTTAACTTTAGTCAGGGCATGCAGGTTAATTCCTTTCCCTCTGATGGATTTACCAGATCTGTACTTAAAGTGTAAAATCACAACACAAACCAGACAGACTGGGAGCAGAATGCAGCTGAAGATAACACAGCCATGCATTGGCCCTCCAGAGGCTTCGCTATTTCTGAGTTTAACTGTCAATTAATTTATCTTCTAATTAAGTAATAATGAGTAATCTCAATAAATGGCTCTCGGTTTTGGTAAATATACTTCCTTTTCTTGCTTAAGCAGCAATTTATTTCTTGCCTGGTGGTTTATTTCTTTCATGCTACAGATGCCCATGTGTGGCTCCTAACATTATGCTATGCATTGTGCTTTAAAGCAGTGCCAAACAACCGTAAAGAACTTGGTATCTTTTTACTGAAAACTTAATTTCTATGTCTGTTTATTTTTTAAATTACAGTCATTGCCAATTTCACTGGCAAGAATTAATTTTCACTAGGGCTGACAACATATAGTTAGTGAAGTGTGATCTGAATTATTTACATTCTGTGTAATAAAATGGTTAGTCATTTATATTTTCATTACTGGTGATGAATCAGTACAGAGGTAATGAAGATTGTGCATGGATTTTTAATTTTTACTTAAAGTAGTAGAAGCTTAACTGGCTGGGAGTGGAATACAAATGCTCTGCATTTTTGACTCGCAGACTGAACACATCAGGTATTGATTTTCCACCCACATTGTTGCCACCTGTAGAATGCCTAAAATGCAGTTCTGTTACTGTCAGTCTGCAGAGTTAACTGTGTTTAAGTAATTATTCTAGCACTGCATTACTTCTTTTAAAACACTTTTCTGCCTCAAGATTGTGGGGTTTTTTGGTAATTGGTTTGAATATTGCAAAATTACTTTGGGAACAGAGGTCTGATCACCATCCCTCCTCTCCCACACTTAGCGCATTGGTAATGATGAGATAGCAGATGTTGTGCCTACTGTAAAACCATACATGGCTTTTTCTCTCGTTGTCCTGTGTTCCCTTCCCCAGCTGCCTGCATAGCTGCCATGACGTGGTGCTGCGGCGGAGCAATTTGGGGAGCTGGGGCTTCAGCATCGTCGGTGGCTACGAGGAGAACCACACAAACCAGCCTTTCTTCATTAAAACCATTGTTCTTGGAACTCCTGCCTACTTTGATGGGAGATTAAAGTAAGCCAAAGTAACAATGGGAGAAATAATAAAAACAGTAATAAAAGCAGCAATAGTGAACCACTTTTAAATAGTTATGTGCAACTAATTGCTTAAGGAAATGCACTGTAGCATCTTGGGCTGCTGGATCATGCAGCCCTGTAGTGCTTTGCCTCCCTGATCAGTGGGATGCAGGGAAGTAGCAGGGTGTTTCTGTTGGGGAAGGGACATCTCAGAGGAGATGGCATCTCCTGTGATCTTCCGCAGCTGTGCTGCTGATGTCGCCTGCTGTCTCCCTGTTAAACTCCACTCTTGGCCAAGAGTCAATGTGCGCTGGATATGTGCAGAACTAGCTAGTTTTTGTCTTCCTATAAAACAGCTAAAAGTTAGAACTTCACTTCTGCAAAGTGGGCAAAACTGCTTTATGCTTTCACATAGCCTTCTGAAGCAACTGGAAACTGATACCGAAAATGGGTGCTGCTGCTTTAATAGAAGGGCAAGAAAGTAGATGATAACGGTTTCTGAAAAGATTGTTAAGGACCCAAGTCCCCATGACATTACCCTGTCATTAGCTGGCAGGAAATTCACTGATAAATGAAGCAAGTTCAGTAGAAGCCCCTGAGATGGTGGAGCTGGAGCACTTGCCCCATAAGGCTGCTTCAGGGGCAGCCAGCAGCCCCTCCAGTACTTACCTGGACATTGTCAAGGAGACAGAGCCCAGTGGTGCAGGGTGAGAGGATGACTGACAGCAGGCACAACTTGAGCTAAAGAGCTTGAGATTGGTTATGAGGAGAAACTATTTCCCCATGAGGATGGTCTGGCAATGGCATAAGTTGCATGGTCTCTGCCCTTGGAGGTTTCTGTGACTACTGGGTAAAGCCCTGAGAGTCCTGGTCAGAGCTTACAGCTGACCTTGCTTGCAGTAGAAGGTTGGGCTATAGAGCTCCTGAGGTCCCTTCTGACCTTAAAGAATATATGATTTTACTTACACATTGCATTTGGATGCAGCCCCCAGGTTTAGTAGCCAGATATACATCTTAGCCTCGTGTAGGATTAGTTCAGAACTAGGACTTAAAATTCCCATTAAGGGTTCTCTTGTTCATAAACTTGATTTTTTGTGAAGGTGGTAGTCAAGAATACACAATTTGAAGTTTCATGGCATGAGTTTTTACATGCAGATTTTCTTACAAAGTGACTTAAGAAAAGAATGTACTTATGCCTAGAGCCTTGACAGTAATTGATTTTTCAGTTCAGTGACTAAATAAATAAATGAAAAAATAACTTGGCTGAACATAAAATTACTTTTTTTTTTAAAACTGTGGAACAGTTTGGATTAAATTAAAGATCTCAGTTCAACTCAAATAATTTCAGATTAGGGACTTAATAACTAGAAGTCTTTACACAAATGGAAATTCAAGCATCATTCCTAAGAAGAGTGGAAGAATCATCATGGTCACGTTTACCCCCATGTAACCTATGGAAAATATGCTCTTGTGTGATAATGTGATGTAGTGCTCTCTTTTCAAATGTACTGTTCCACTGAAAATACGGAATTAAAATTGGGCCATCTACAATGGAGAGCCCCTTAGAACCTGCACCTTGAGTTATTGTAGAGCAGGTCTCTTCTAAAGCTGTTCTGTTTTGTTTAAATTATCTAAATGTTAGGCTGGAGGGGAAGGGAATAAATAACTTCACAGTTCAATAGATTGGACAGGTTTTCTGCTTACATGATCTGTCTGGTGTGATTTTATAGAAGATAAAATGGCTTCCTCGGAAAGGCTGTGGGAGTGAGATGTCATTCAGTGAACTGTAGCACTTTGGTTTGGGTGATGGGGCTCCTTGGTTGAAGCGGAGAAGGACTTTTGAGTGCACATTTGACTGGTGTTGGTAACTCTGCTCCCTCTGCTCTGCCCTAGGGAAAGCTCAGACGAGCATCTTTTTGCCACCCATTTTGGTGCCTTCAGTACTTGAGAGGATCAGTTTCAGGAAAAGTCCTTTTTGATCTCAAAGTCACATTTGACTGCTCTGGGGAATGTCACACACTCAAGTTGCAAAGCAGAGGTGTCTAGAGAATGAACATGCTTGATACAGAAAGAAATTTGGTGCATTTTTGAAGCTTCTCTCGAGGTTTTAAAAACCAGAACTTAACCCTTTGAGGTCAGTTTTCTCAGAGCCAGCAAATGGCACCCTCACAAATTCTGTTATCCAATCCAAAATGCAGAGATGCTGCAATTGAACCATCTGCTGAGGGACATTTCAAGCCAAATGGTTATATTTGACAAAATCATAAGCCACTGAAAACAAGGCTCTTAGTTGGAATGTGGTTGGTTGGTAACCATAAGTATCTTTACTTACACCTCCTACAGTAAAGGCATGTTTGGTGTAAGTGTGTTATAATCCACACAAACAAACAGAAATGCTTCTGTCATGCACATGCTATCTCATCTTCTCTTGACTCCGTTAGGTCTTCCCAAATGTTTCGTATCATGTTTCTATACAGGTCAGCTCTTAATGCAGAACTGTCTCGGTATTAGAACGGAAATAGAATGATTTGGGAACTTCCCAGATGAGTTTCTGATTAATCCTAGAATAGTTGGAAGTTGGAAGGGACCTTTTAAAAGTTACCTAGTCCAACACTCCTGCAGTGGGCAGAGGCATCTTTCAGTAGTAGGACAGACTTCAAATTGAACTGCTTTGGGAATTTTAGTGACACTTTCCAGCCTGATGCAAAGGAGGAAAGTACCTACCTGCTACCACCCCAGCAGTGAAGAGCTGTTTGTTGGTGTGTGCTAATTACTGCTGAGCAGAACTCATAATGTGTTCTTTTTTCTTCTTGTGTTTTTTAGGTGTGGTGATATGATTGTTGCTGTAAACGGACTGTCCACGGTTGGAATGAGTCATTCTGCACTCGTTCCCATGCTGAAGGAGCAGAGGAACAAAGTGACTTTAACTGTGATTTGCTGGCCTGGAAGCCTCATATAGAGTTGCGAATCACTTTGTTCAAGCAGCATCTTTTTCTAGATAGCTGGCACAAAAATCTCCTCTTTTTTTCCCTATTGATACAGCTGGTTTAAAGCAGGGCCAAAACTGCTGTATGTTCCTTTTTTACAGGCCTCTCAGACTTACTCTACCTGTTCTGCCATCCTGAAATAGCTATTTCTGTTTGCTATGTCTGTTGCTGACACAAATGCAGATATATTTGAGCTCACTCCACTGTGGCTGTCATTGAGCTTTTCCCATCAGGCTTGTAGGGTCTGCAGAAGAACTTAGCGGTTCTTTGCGTTTCTCTGCAAAGTCCTCAAGTTGTGTTGTGATAGATAAATGTAACATTCATGTGCCCTCTCTTCCTGGCAGAGAGAACGTGTCAGTACCAGAGTGACACATCTGTCTGCTGCTGTGAACCAAAACCTGTTTCCAAAGGTTACATCTCTTCATTTCGTAAACCTTTCCGGTTTGATCCCATATTTCAGACGGATTCAAGTATGCCATCTTACTCATCACAAATTACTTGGTCCCCCAAATTTTTCAATGTTCATAGAAAAGTAGGAAAAAAGCCTGATATTACTAGAATTTTTATAAAGTGCAATAATTGGACTCTTTGTTAGGAAACTTTAATATATTACAGAGTTTGTACCCTATACAAGAAATACGGAAGTAATTCCCGTTGCAATGCTGGCAAGGATTCATGTGCCCAAGGTCGCCTTTGAGTGAATGGCTTGCAGTATTAGACTTTACTTTACAAATGAATGTTTTGCTATGTCAGAGAATTTTGATGAACATTTTTATGAGGATCATTTTTACCGTTTCTATTGTAGTTGCAGCTCTCTTTATTCAAGTGTGGAAACAATACTTTGACTCGTACTTTCTAAATGAGAGAATTATTTCCAGGGGAAAAATGCAAGCTATCAAGAAACCGTGTGTTATGGTTTACAGGTGAGCGGGCTAGAAGGAAAGCTCTTTGATTTCAGGTTCAACTGCAAAGTAAGCTGCAAAGTTCACTCTTACTGTCACCTCCTGACAAATGTGCAAATGCCTTGATATCAAATGCTGAAAAGAGCTCTTTTGCATTTCAGGATATTTTTTTTTCCTTTAGAGAGCACCTGCTATTAAGTTGTCAGTAATACTGTTTGTCTTGGATTGTATTTAATATTTTTACAAACCAACCTGTAACTTTTAGACTTTGCCTTTCCATGGTATTTGCAGGCTAAGCACCCACTTGGTTAAGAAAAGAGGGGTGGAGCACAGAAAGAAATGTGCTGACCTGGAGCTAACCCTGTGTGTTGTCAGTGTTCTCAATATTTGAAAAGAGCTTCATTTATAAACCAGGTTCCCAACCTGAACTGATGTTATGAATGACCTCTGTATTGTATTATTAATTACCAGAGAATGTATTTGAGAGTCACAGCATATTTCAATTGTGAAGCATGAACTTTATTTTCAAACTTAGCTGGTGTAATATCGGGGCATATTATCGCATGTCATCAATTCCAGTAACTTTGTTTTCAAAAGAAATAAAGTTACTCGTTTACAAAAAAAAAAGAAAAAAAAAGAAAAAAGTTTAAAATCTCATATGAATGGTTTTATTCCTCTCTGTAATGTATACTATTGGTTTAATTTCATAATATTAAAATACAAAAGAATGTCCTTTCCAGTATATTACTGTAGTGAGAATCCTTGTTTCTGAATCAAACACCAAATTTATTTGATACTCTAACTGATTTAAGAACCAGTTTTCTCCCATCCCCAGATGGTGTTTAACTGTATGCTTTGCCCTTAATGCAGACTTTTTTGTGAAGTACATCTTAGTGTGTAGGCTTTAGGGAAGTTTTTGACATATGTACTAGATTTAGTGGGTTTTATTTTAAAAATTACACTTTTCATTCAAAATCCTGAAAAAATATTTTTAGATTTTTTTTTCTTTTATATGTTAAATGTAGCAAAAGCATGGGTTAGCTTAAACTGTGCAGTTTTGTTTCTGTGTGCTGTAGCTTTTGATCAGAATATCTAAGCGATAAAACTTCGGAATAAATTCACTTCCTGAATCATCTTTCCCCTTTCTCTTGTAGCAGCATAGTTGGGTTTGGTTTTCTGTGCCTTCTGTTTTAAATTATTTCAATATTATTTTTTCCAAATATTGCTATCTAATTGTATGGTATTAATGAAGGATGAATGAAAATAAAAGTTCATTCTACACATTGTAATAACTCAGAAGTGTTGACTCACTCTTTGCAAAAGATATGGGGAGCTCGGTGCAGACTTGGTTTAAAGATAATTTTTTCTTCTCCTGTGAGAAAAATCCTGCCAGGGTGACATACCAGCTGTTTAACCATTAATCCCAGCACTGAGAAGTGTTTCTAAAGTGGAGGTAAGATCTGTGCTTTATGGTGCTTTGCCACAAGTAGTGTTTCCTCTTTCCCTCTCCAAGCCAGCTGGTACTGATCAGCTGGAGGATGTTTTCACAGCAGAGACTTGATGCAAGGAGACAGTCTTGCTGGAAACATCAGTTTTACAGCTGAAACTTGAGCCTCCTGGTTATCAGTTCCCATCTCCATCTCCTGCAGGCAATGATGCTCTATCCTTAGATGTCTGCAATGCTAGAATGAGTCTAAAAACAATTTCTCAGTAAAATTGCCCAGACTCTGTATTGCTGCTTCTTGCAGTAGTTATGAATAGTTGAGTTCCTTTACAAGAGAACCATGCCTATGTACAGAAATGCAGAAGAAACCTGCCACGTCTGCCAGTAGGTTATGAGGTCTGGTATTTCTTGTGAGGTAGGAGCCAGACCATCAGAGTTTTGGTTTGTAGACAGATGAGGGAGTTCATTGCTGCAGGGGGAGGTACACCGA
This sequence comes from Motacilla alba alba, assembly GCF_015832195.1. Lineage (NCBI taxonomy): Eukaryota > Metazoa > Chordata > Aves > Passeriformes > Motacillidae > Motacilla > Motacilla alba. Next base: position 55,523,071 of record NC_052016.1, on the reverse strand, counting down.
GCTTTGTGTAAGGTGGTGGACTTGGTTATCTGTGTGCTGGCACTTCATGGAAGGAACACCTTTTCCAAACACCCCTGGGGATCTCCAGTTAAGAATGTAAGAGAGTTTATTCTGCATCACAGCATGCCAATAATGTGAAATTTAGAAGTCTTGTTTGCCACGCTAAACTTTCTCCTTACAGTCATGAACAACTGAGGGGAAAATCAATGTCACAGGAGAATTCAAAATATATATTAAGAATATATTTCCAAATTCTGTAACAGATCTGTGGTGGATATGTTGAAAATCTGAGCTTGGCTCTCAGAATGGGACCCAGACAACATCAGAAGCAAGGCAAATTCCTTTTTTTTTTTAAAAAAAAAACTTGAGGTAATTTTAATGGATCACAAATATTCATTCACAAACTAAGGTAGGAGATCCTGATGACTTAAAAGGTGTGCGTATGCCAGGCAGGACAGCAGCGATGGCAAGCACTGAGTTAAGGCAATACATGCCACATGGGCCAAGGAAAAAGGTGGTATAATGCCAAGGAAGGTCAGTGAGCATCCTCATCCCAGTTGTCTCAGGCAACTTCTAGGTGAGCTTACTTACCTAAAAAATGTCTCTTTGTAGACACATGGAGAGACACCTTGCCACACCTGAAATAAATCTGTCTTGCTAGTGAGGAACAATTCTTCAGTTACATATTGCTCAGAGGATGAGGAGGTTTTAGACTTTATACTTGTGGGACAATTCAAATAACATTATATGGATAAGAAAGCTTACTCTTAACTAAATGTTGATGTTGTCCTGTTGGTTGCCATAGCTCACATTGGATGAGTCTTCTGAATATCAGCAGCGTATGGATGCAACACCCATGTCAGTGATGCGTTGCAGCTGATACAGTGGTGATGAAACCCCTTCTGAAGAGTCACACAAGAAACTCCGAAATCAGATTGGCTCAAGAGCCTGGTTACAGACAGCCTGCTCAGCCTCAGCTGTGGCATCCACTGTGCCTGAAGCAGATTATGGTTGGGTTTGGGGGTTGTTTTCGTTGTTGAGCTACGCTGGTAAAGGCTGGCTGGAGGAGTCTGTGGGCTGTAAGCACAGCCAAATAAACAGCATGCTCCTCAGTGGGAAAGCCAAGTTTGTTTGCACAAGGAGGGATGAGGGCCAAGTGCTCCCATCGCAGGCTGGGGAGGAATTGGGTATGAAATAGAAGGGCAGAGCCTGCTCTGTGACTGTAAAGGGCAAATACCACATCTAGGAGGGGCTGCCCCTCTTTGCTCTCCTTCACAAGTAGTGGCTTTGACTTCCAGACCTTTCCTACTCTGGCTTAGCCACAGCAACCAGGTGTAGAGACCCTGTAGAGACCATGGCTGATGTTTAGGGAGAAGAGGGAATAGCTTCGAGGCTGCTCTGCATCCCACAGCAGCCTGCCGTGGTGGCGAATGCCAGCTTCACCTCCACGGGAGCTGGTGGTCCCAGTGGCGACTCAGTTACGGGGGGTGTTAGAGGGAGGTGGTCTGCAGAACAACCACCCCCCTCTTCTAAGGTGCTGGTACAGGGGTTGATACGAGCGCACGAGGAGCACTCTCTAACTTGGGTATTGGAGCTATGCTTGCTAACGCTAGGATCCATAGCACACAGAGTAACCTCTGCTGAGTAGGGGGTTCATCTGTCAAATCTCTTTTTACCCCAAAGCATAGTACATGGTGATGCAAAACCACCAGGCAGCAACGCCAAAAATGCCTTTTTTCTGCCCATGAACAGGCAGCTATTGAGCCTTAAGCAGCCTTAGGGCAAGCCTGGGCATCTGGTTCCATAGCCCTTTCTCAGTGAACAGCTCCACTAAAGGCAAACAAGCCAGGTTTGCAGTTTGGACACAGCTTTGTAGGGTAAGGAATTAAGTACACAATTAAGGAATCAATTTGGTACTTTGATCTGGGACAAACGTAAGTGCTGGTTGCTTTGCTCCCAGGTTTTGCTATAAAGTGATTGTGGAAAGCTACAGAAGAGAAGCCTTTTAATCAGATTAGAATAGATAAAGAGTATAACCCCTTGGTTATACAATTGAGCTTTCTAATCATATTAAACTTTAATTCCGGCATCAGTGCCATATTGGAACAACAATAGCAAAAAGCTGTAAGCATAAAATATTACAGATCCTTAAACATATTACAAAATGTCATCCACTAAAGTTAAAAAATGTTATCGTGTTTGGGGAAATGTGCCAGCTGAAAAAAAAAAACAACACCCGTGAGGCTGAAGTCCTGTGTACATGTGTAGATTAAATGCAGCACAGCAGAGGCAAGGCTTGACCTTTTTGTTTCTTACATTTCTATTAATTAAATTGCTTCCCAAGCAGCTACTTCTGTCGTGGCTATTACCCACCTTAGCCCTCATCTACCAAGGTTCTAAGTACACTTAACTCTTTTTGCAATCAGTTAAAGTGTCCCCTGTTGCAGGATGCAGCAAGAGGTGGCTCCTCTTTACTAGTGAAACCCCAGGAAAGCAACATCTTCAGCTCTCTTGGCCCTGCACTGCTGCAGCCAGTGCTCAGCATCCAGCAGTGCTTAAAGCCAGAGAGGACAGAAGCCAAGAGCCAAAGGAAAGGGATGTTAATGCATTTCAAACGCCTGATTTAAGTGGGTTGCTTTTCTGGCATCTCTGTGTTCCTACAGATCTGAATTTCCTCTGCGAGTCAGGTTTGCGAGTACAAAGGACCCTGCTTGCAGTCACGGTCCTGCACTGAGCCTCTGCCTGTGGCTGCGAGTCCTGCCAGGACGCCTCTGGGCTGCGGCCGCCTTGAGTCGTACCAGATGATTGTGGCTGTGCCTCCTTGAGCAAAACAGCCAAGCAGTAATTCAAAACTGAAGGTTTTCCTTTCTTCTTCCCTCCAGCTGGAGTTGCCTCTTCCCCCAGACGTGCCGGAGGTGCTGGGTGGTTTGTTTTGATTGAGCAGAGTCAGGGTACCGAAGACCTCAAATTTCAACCAGACAGTCCCTTCTGGCAGTGGTGTGAGTGTGGCTGGCAGCTTGGCACGGGGTGATGGCTGAGGGGGCAGTCAGGACAGGCCAGGAGCCACCATGCCACTGCAGCCCTCATCCCATCCCGTGGAGCTGGTCAGGGATCCTGGGTTAGCTGTCCAGACGCAGCGGGCTTTCTCCTGTTTTTACCCCAGGGTGAAAACCACACCAACCCATCTATGGTTTTTACCTTGGGGTGAAATTTTATTCTGCTCAATATTTTTTGCACCTCACAGAGTCTTTCTCATCCTTAAACTAAACAGCATTTAGCTGCAGATATTTCTTCCCAAACTTTCCATCATTTTTTCTGGCCCTTTTGCGTATTTCCTGACCGCTGTCCCTCTGCAGTCCCTATAACTGCTGCTTCCCTTCAACATCCCTTGGCTGATTCTCTACACTTGTCTCAAGTGCTGTTTTTTCCAAGGCATCTTCCAGCCCACTAATGCCTCCTCCAGGCTCCCAGGGTACCCCTGCCTCATCCTCTGACACGTAGCACACAGGGAGGTATAAAGGCTGCTTTGAGCCGGGGGTTCAGGATGGCACCAGGACAACTGCTGGATTTTCTTTCCCCACTTGGGGCAAGACTGGGAGCCAGCACAGCTGGTTCTTGGAGAGGTCCCCCACCTCTGGTGCCCTCCCCAGCACCCCACACACCTGTGGCCCCAGGCTGGCGGGCGGGGCCCACTCTCTAACAGCCTGGGAAGTTTGGCTCTTTGTGTTTCTTTGTCATTGGCGCCCTGGTAATTATGCACCTCATGAAGATATCCCATGTAATCATACCCTTCTAAAAATGCCTCGGATTAAAAGCTTTTCCTGGGTCTTTAGGTGATGGGCCTGCAATTACAGAAAATGAACTGCATTTTAGCGTTCCATTGAAATTAATAACAGTGGTTCTCCAGTTGACTCTGTGAGTAGTTAATGGAACAAACGGGATGCTCCACTACAATGAGGGTTTTAAAGCTATTTGAGAGAGATTCTGTGTTTCAAATAGGAAAATAATTCGCACAATGCAAAATCATTTTGTGTTTGCATCTTTGAGAAATAATGGCTCTGTGTAGCTTCGAGATGCAACTATTTATCAATAATTGTTTCAATGTGCTCTTCCATCCTTTGCTGCACTGGAAAAGAATGACCTGCGGAGAACTCTGGAAAAAGAAAACCAAGTCAAGGAATTAATGATGCAGAAAGAAGCTCCAGCCTGGGTTGAGATCCGTGAGGGGGTTTTACCATAAACCTTGAAAAATAGGTTTGTATGAGTTCGTGCAAGGCGGAACAACAAATATTCTGAGACTTGATGAATTTCAGTTACTCCATCCCCAACTTGGCTCAGATAAATAAACTCAGCCTCTGAGAGCTGTCAAATTTTGGAGTGCTGCTGGTGGGTTGCAGCCCACGGCAGGGAGAGAGGACCCAGCCCCTCTCCTACATCCCAGTTAACCTGCCCCATAGGCAGGGACAAAATAGCTCACACATCTCCTGCTGCATCAGCTTCCTTTCATAGATGCTTGCTGACAGAGCAGAGGTGGTTTAGTGCATCATTCTGCAGGGGAGTGGAAAAGCAAGTGATCCCTCTGTCCCCAGAGTCTTTTTCATATGAACTGGGTGGAGGATGGACCAGGATTCAGCTCTGCACCTCTCACCAGTCCCACTGCTCCTCTGCCCTGGGGATACAGGAGTTTCAGAGCAGGTTCAGACATTCTTCCCATGGAGCCGATGTACTGCAGGGCCACCCCATCTTTACAGACACTATTTCAGTGTCCCCAGGTTTATCTCCCATCCTCTGAACACCTTTGCAGCCTGATACTGCAGCAGAAAAGGCACTGACTGAGTGGCACTAGCAGTTCCCTGGGATTGACACCAGGGCTGGCTCCCTGATCCTGGTTCCTTTGGCAAAGCAAGAAGAGCCCTGAGCATTCCCCCTCCTGCCCAAGCAGTCCTTCCCGTGGGCTGTTCTCCCAGGGTGTGAGCTTGCTCCCACATGCTATATCCTGCCAGGAGCTGCTCATCTGTCAGTAGTGCCAGTTTACTGCCTTTCCCCTGGATGATGGCATCACCGATGTAAGTTTTACTGCCTTCCCTGACATCAAAAATAGTTCTGTTTTCAGGACAAGTCTCTCAGCTGTCCAAAGCAACCTGAACTGCAATCTAAGGAAACTGTGTTTTGCATGGAGTTATGGAGTTCCTTGAATGAAACATTCACCTTTTTCTTTTTTTTTTTTTTTCTCTCTCCTGAAGTATCTGCCAGAAATCCAGTAATTTACCTGCCTCCTCAGGAAGGGTGAGAGGCACCAATTTCCAGCAACAACCCAAAATCTCTGGCCTGGGCCCAGAACCACTTGTAACAGCAGTTCTTGCACAAGAACAGGTTTTGGCAAAGTCTTGCTTCCCAGCCAGGCTGGATGTGATCAAGAATGAGGGTGTGTAATCAACAAAAACCTCAGGACATGAGACTGTAGGTAGTTTTCTAGCATGTTTATAGATAATATATTTTCATGGTCTGTGTGTTACTTATTACCCATATATTATAATTACCCATATATTATAATTACTCATATAACTAACTAAAACTACCTATGTGGTATAGGTGACATATGATATAGGATAATTACCTAAAGGTTTGCAGCTTTTGTGTGGCCTAGTGGGCAAGACTGAGCTTTGCTTGTTAGTTCTCCTTCCAGAGCTGCAGCTCCTTGAGGCACAGCTCTGGTTCCTTGCGCAGCTGTAAATCAGCCTAAGCTAGGTTAAAAAACCACCCACAGACAGCTTTCCTTTTTTTCCTTCTCTCCTAATTCACCTTTCCCTCACTGTTTATACAGCCCACCTTTTCCAGAGGACCAAGATCTGGGAAGGTCTGACCCCACCACCCTGGCGCAGAACTGCTGCTGTGAGTACAGCCAGGACAGGTGGTGCAACCCCAGCACAGGCTTTGAAGGCATCCAGCAGCAATGCTTCTGTCTACCCTTACTTGATTTTAGGTCTGTGTCTCATTATTTTTGTTGGCAAGGAAGGCACAGGGAGGGGTTTTTCATCAGGAGTGGAGTCAATCAAGAAGCACCACAGAAACATCTTTTGGCAGCTGCTCTTCTGCAATCCCATCTTCCATGAGGCAGAGGAAATCTTGCCTAATCTAATGAAGTCTGACGGGTTTGGTTTTAAGAAAATCCTTCTTTTATTGCTGTGATTGGTTAATTCTGTTAGCAAATACATCAACTGCACCCACATCTTTGTGTGTGTGTGTGTGTTAGAGTCTCACGTGCCACACAACCACGTTGCACCTGGGTTATCAACAGGAGGTCTCTGTGATGACTGTGCCTTAATTTGTGCTCTGCCAGCACAAGAAGCCACAGCTCCTCAGCTACTGCTGCTGGTCATGGCTAGGACACTCTAATTAGTGTTCTTGGACATATAATTACACAAAAAACTCACTCCCTAAACAAACTCCTCTGTGCAGAGCTCCAAAGCAAATCAATCTTTACATGCATGTGCTAAAGTCCTGGAAGGGGAGGAGGAGGTTTAAGTGGCAATGCTGCCAGTCCCCTGCTCAGAGCCGCTCTGATGACTGGCCTCACAGCCATGACCCTGCCCAATGCTGGTGGCCTTGCTGTGGCCATTGGCTGCCCCAGGCTGGCAGGGTCTTCCTGGGCACCAGCCACAGCTCCTTCTCAGGGACTCCAGCTAGTCAGTCAGGGTGAATGAGAGGAGAGGCTCAGGCTCACCCTTTGGTTGTTATTATCCAAATGGGCAGGCAGATGGACATCTTCCTTGGTTTAGGGCAAATGCCTTGTCAGCCCTACCCTTCAGATGCTGAGTTGCTCTCCCCTTGTCCCCCATTTGCAGGAGATGCTCACCTGGGCTTAAGAGTGTTTGATTACCAACCCTATGGGTTCTGATGCTGGAAATGGGAAACCTATCTACTTTATCTCAGGGTGGAAGGCTGAGCAAAGAGATGCATCTTTGTGATGCAAATTTCCCCTTTGTTTAACGTTATTTTTCAGAGTGGAACAGATAAAAACTAAGCAGGGAGCAAGGAGCAAACCTGGCATGTTGTGACAGGCACTTGAAAACAACAGACAAAATGTGCCGGTTCCAGCTTCAGCCAGGTGTGTCTGACTGTCACTCCGTGAGTCTTTGGAAGATTTGAGTAGCAGATATTTTAATTATAAATGCTCAGCCAAGTCAATACATTTCTCAGTACAGAAGCAGTGACAGACAAAAAAAAAAGAATTTTCTTAAAATTCAGCATGCACAGCAACACCAGCAAAATTTAAAAATAAGATAAGCACATCTCAAAAATAAAGTAAATTAAAACTTATATATATAAACCAGGAAGAGCAATATACACCTATAGGGAGACTCCAGGTAAGCTTCAGTCCAAACTTGGAAAGATACATAAGCCTTGGAAGCCTGGAAAAACTTGCCATTGTGTAATTATGCTGCACTCCCATACCTAGAAGTAAAACACAGCTGTGCAATCTTTGGGCTACCCAGGATGTTCATGACGAGGAAGAATTGCAGCAGATGAACATCTCTCCCACCCACGGTCCAGGAGAGAGGCACAAGGACAGAGCTGCTTTGCCCGGGCACAGGTATCTGTCATGTTGATACCTAATGCTGATGCCAGGGAGCTTGGGCTCCCTTTCTCCTTAATGAAGAGAAACTGGCACTTCTGGGTGCTGTTCATCTCATCCCAGTGTAGTTGTCTAAAACAAATCAGACGACTCAACACTGTGGGCACAGCTTCTCTTCCCTCTTCTCTTGAAAGGGAGCAAAGATGGGCAGAGCAGCTTTTGCACAACTGTCTAAAGCTCAGCAAGAGGAATCCTGCCATAGACAGCAGGGATTTTCCAAGTCAGTCAGATGTAAAGCCCCTGAGAAGGGCTGCTTTGAGAGCAGCCAGGAAAGCATGCCCTCTGACTGATGAGGGGCTCAGCTGAGCCCTAAACCCTGATGAGCAGGGCCATCTTCACACTGTCACAACCAGGCAGCAGTGCTGGGATGCTGCCTTAGAGGGCAGAGATTTACAGCAGGCATAAGCAATGTGATTTTAAACACAAAAATAATGCATTAGTTTGACTATCATGGTAACTCATGGTTTCTCAGGGCCTTATGTTGCCTGCTGTACCTAAACTGAAGAAATGTCAACTCCACCTTGAAGATATTCAGAAGCTGGCTGGACATGGCCCTAGAGAACTGGCTTGAGGTGCTGGACTAAATGACCTCCAGAGGTCCTTTCCTACCTCAAACCTTCTGTGATCCTATGAAATAAAACAATATCATTATTAAAAATAACACAGAGATTAAGAATGTTCTCAATCAAGCCTTTCTTGAAAGACACCTGAGGTTTTCAAAAATACTTCCATCAGTCAGGAGCACTATGTGTTTGAGATTCCATGAAAATACACTTTCATGGAAGCCTGCCAAGATCCATAGCTCACTGAGCACTTTCCAGGGGAAAGGATCATCCTCCTCCCACCTGGCTGGACAGGGGGTCATCACCACCACTGCTCAGCAGGGAGGCAGCACCAGGGCATCATCCTCTCCCTCCCCTCCTGGCCTGCCCCTGCTCGCTGCCACATGATGAGGCCGTGGCCGTGGTGCCAGGCTTCCCTCCACGGTCACCCCACGCAGCCAGCCTCACATCTCACTCCTTCTGTTCTGATTTGCACACACACGATGGACACACCATGAGACACGGACAGCAAAACCTCATCCCTTCCTCCCCTTCCATGGCTCTGCACCTGCAGGGGAAAGGGACACTGATGTTGTTCAGAGACAAAGGTAAAAATGAAAGAAAAGGAGCAGGAGGCAAAATAATTCTTCCCCGATGGAAAGCTCTTCTGTTTGTTCAGATCATTACGGTATCAGCAAACCCACATAAAAGTACCATTAATTTTAATACTTTCCCAAGACTAATTAGGTTTAAATTGGGTAGAAAATATTGTGCAAATAACTAGCCATGCATAAAATCCTCGGTGAAGTTTAATCAGGAGGAGTAGAAAACAGGGAAAATAGTTTTTATTAATGTATTTACACCATCTTAGAATTTCCCTGAATTGTGTTTTACCTTGGCTATAAAAATGAAAACATTTAAATTTCTTTAAAATTACATTTGACTTAATTACAGCCAATCCCTAATACCAGCAAACAACCCATTTTGCCTACTTTTCAGTATAAATAGCCACCAGCCTCATCATTTCATAAAGAGTTGTTTTCCTACATGATGTTCTCTATGTGCAGAATGTTAATAGCTACTATAGCTGAATATGAATAGGCTTTGTAGCTCCACTTGAAATATAGAAAAATGGCCCAGACATTAAAAAAGATAAAAGGGAAAAGGGCAGTAATGAATTTAGAGGAAAATGAACATTAATGGTACTAGCATTACCTCATGTTCCACATAACAAATTATTGGAAATCTGTCAAGCACACCAAATTATCTACTCATCTGCTGTTGTGGGGCCCTTTGGAGCCATCCAAAACCAGCAAAAGCAAGACAATTTAAGCTAATTTTACTATTTATAACAATAGAACAGACCATTAAGATAAATTAATGTCATTATCAAGTTTCTATGAAAATGACAAATACCGCTATTTCAAGCAGCTTTAGAAGCTGTTGACTATAATGAAATCTGCTGTACAGGTACTAAAAAGAAACACTCCAAGTAATTATTTTCTAGTAGCTTGTTTGTTTCCTTCACATTCATTTACTTTCACCACAATTAGTTCTGTACACAATATATGGTAACTAAACAGTCAACACTACGCAGCATTAGGACTAATTAGACAATTATGATGCAGTTTTCAGCCTTTTAGGTCCTAAAGAGAGCCAGGAGTAAACATTTTAGAGGCAAAAATAGCGGCACCGCATCGATTTGGGGGTTTGGAGTTTGAAGGAATACAAAGCAATGCGAGAAATAAAGCCAGGTAAAATGCTTTACACAAAACAGCCTGAATTGAGATGGTTATTAAATGATCTAATTGCTGAGGCTCTCAGCACGAGGCTGGACATGGCCAACAGGAACCAGCCAGGGTTAGGATGTTGGAGCAGGCTGGCTCCCGGGTGGGCTGTGGAGCTGGGGTGAGAGCAGTGCCAGGTCAGTGCTGGCAGCCCCGGGCTGGGCTCAAGGCAGCCAGCTGACCAACAGCCAGTGCGGCACCAGATGTGGATGGGGGGTGGAAAAAAATGCACGTCCTGGGAATTTTTACATGTATTCTTTCACAACTTCCTTGATGTGGTAACTCCAGGTGTTTCACACGTACTTCAAACCTCCCGCACCACAGCGCTGGACAGAGTCCTGCAAAAAGAATGTATTTGCTTACTGCCAGTGCTGACTGTCTGCTTCAGAGGATGAAGAAAGCAGAAGCCCGTGGTGCCTCCTTCTCTACCACTCAGGATTTCCTGGACAAGGCTAGGAAGGATCCATATGTACTGCAAACACAGCACAGGTGCCACTTGGTACATGAACACATTCCAGCCAAAGTATCCACGTTCAGCTGCATTAACCAAGCACACTGGAGGTAGCCATAGAATGCTAGGTGGAGACATCACGCTTTCCCTGGCCAGCCTTGAGTCTTTTTCCCCACCTCACTCACTCACACAGAGGCCAAAAATAAGATGAGGAAGCTTAGCATCCCTCTTTGAACTCCTTTTCACTTTCCCCATTTCTGTAGCTGCCAAGCTTTTATCTGCTCTGTGTGTGCCACTTCATGCCAGAGACATAATGAAATAATTTGCATATTTGCACATAATTTCCAGGGAACCATCTCCAACTTTGAAGCCCCTGTACAGCTGGGTTGTGGGGCCAGCGTGAGTTGCAGGGGCTGCTTTGCTGGTGTGGTGCCTGGGGGAAAAAGCTTTTTCTTCAACCCTGCCTGGGGGCAAGCAAGTTGGGCCAGGAGCCTCCTTCTTGCTCCAAACACCACAAGGGGTTGGGCTGGGCCTCCCCAGACTGCTGTGGTGCAAGCCACAGTCCTCGTTCTCAGCTCCCTGCTGTAAGCTCAAGGCTCCACAGGGCAGACCCCATGTGGGGCAAGCTGTGCCAGAGAACACCCAAGAGCCTGAGGACAGGGCTCCCTGCCCCCAGGGCCACATTGTCATGTCCGGGAACTGGTGAGGAAGGCACCAAAACCAGCTGCTGCTGACAAGAAGACCCCTCCTTTCTCCTTTTCCTCCTGGCTGTTCCCTGTCCTGCATCTGGCAACACCACCGTGACTCTGAGATATCTTAATTTGGGTGCTTATCAGCTGTGTGCTAATGATAATGAAAGGTAATTAGTCTATAAAAAGCATTATCACAACATTCATTGTTATTTATTATAGTTTATTAGTACTATCAGGCAGGGATTTTATGAAGCAGAGGTTTTATTTTTCCTTAATTAGACATTTATGAGAGAATATCAAATCTGACAGTCCATTTAGGAATTTATTGCAGAATAAAGAGACTCCAGCTGAAAGCCAGCTTTGGTTTATATGACCGGTTTTGCACTGGATTTAACAGAAGCTGCATCTATCTGCAAATTTGACTCAATGTCCCTGTGATAGACTGTTGTTTCTTACAATGGACTATGCATCCATCAGTTTAGGGAAGGCTGAACCAGCCACCCTGCTCAAAGCTGCTTCTGAAGGCTGGAGATGCTTGGGTTATGTGGGCATGCAAGAGCAAAGGTCCTGGGAGCTCTGGCAATAAGATATTTTCTAATGCTTTTTTGTACAGTCACTGCCCACATGAGTGCTTTAAAGAAGTGCTTAAAACCTTCCTAAAGCTCTCCCAGGAACAGCTGGAGCCCAGCAGCCATCACACAGCAGGGCTCAGTGAGCTCAGTCACTCAGAAGGATGCCTGAGCCCCTGGGAGCTTCACTTTGGATTCTGTCGTGTTACAGTCTTTGGCCCTTGTCCTTTGTCCTGCTTTTTTCATTACCTAGATAGATACTTGCATTGCACCACCTCAGAAAGATGCTGAAAGGAATTAAAATTCAGCACCTGAAAGGGGTGGTGACCTGGCTGCTGGTCCCTCATCCAGCAGCTGCCAGCAGCACCAGGACACTCAGCGGCCGGTGCAAGGTGGGTGGCTTCCACAGGTGACAGCAGGGACTGGCAGTCCCTCTGGTGACCAGGAGAGCAGCACCTTTCCAAGTGGCTCAGGAGCAGCTGCAAGGCACAGGACAGCCAAGCTGGACTTCTCAGACTGCCAAGCCCTACAAAGAAAAGGCTTTTGAAGCCTGGAACTAGATGCAGAGCAGTAGGGAAGGGAGCAGGACAGCAAGACTGTGTCCAAGCAGGGATGAGGAATTCAGGGAAATACAAGAAAGCATGCCCCTTGTGTGCCTAAATGGTCTCTGCATACCCAAAGCAGCTGAAAGGGGTATTTTAACTGTGCACATGGATCACTGTATTCACTTCTCTCCTCTGCGATTCTGGAAGGTGTTCAATATTTAAGAAGTTACAGTAAAAAACAAAACAAAACAAAACAAATTAAACATTTCAAGACTTGGAGAAAACACCACTGCGAAAAACATTAAGTGCTTGTAAAGGATAGTGAGAGCTGACCTTGCTACAATTTGTATCAACTTTTGTTCAGGGAGAAAACTGCAGTTGTGAAGGAACAGATAGAGAGGAGAAAGCCATAGCAAAAAAACTGAGGAATGAAGCTGCAGCCACACAAATTCAGCCTGGAAGCGGAGTGCAAACCTCCACCAGCCAGGCTGCTTAACCATTAACTCTCAGTGCCAAAGGCAATAGCTCTTGCCAGCTCAGGGCTGCATGCCTGTACTCCCACACAAGTAACCGGGCTCCAGGCAGAGGTGAGCAAACGAAATGTAATAGCCTGTGATAGACAGACAGTCTGCCCAAGAGATTTGAGGTACCTTTCTGCCCTTAAACACTGCGGGTTTGTGAGAAGGATCCTCAGGCTGAAGAGCTGGGTCCGCAAGGAGCTCACCTGGGCACTCACTGAAAATACACACCAGCAAGGGCTGTGATGGAAACAACACAACAGTCACACATTTGCCATTTTTCCCAGAATTTCAGCTCTGTAAATCAGATACACCCCGGGAAGTCTCTGAGAAAGCAGGATTTTTTTTGTGTGGTCCTCTGCAAGCACAGGACTGTGATGGAGGCAGGAAGGGAGAGATTAACCACAGGAGCCAGTTACATGCTTAAATACCAACTCTCCTTGTTCCACTACAAACAGATGGAACCCCACGGACACCCACACTCATCCTCGCCTCTGACAAAGGCGGCTGGAGGTCAGCTCGGCTTTGGCAGCCGCGGACGCTGCGCCTGCCGTCGGTGCAGAGCAGCAGACCCAGCCAGAAGGCATCAGATGCCTGACAGGAGACCAGCCCCACGTCTCGCACCTCAGCTGCGCTGCCAGGCGCCTGGGGCTGCTCCCTCCTCATGGAGGCTGCTCTGCATTTTCTCTGTGCAATAGTAATAAAAATTAACGCTTTTTCTGCAGCAACAGACCCAAGCAGGGAAATGAATATTCTTCTCCGATCCTTCGTGCCGTCTCTTGACAAAACTGCTTTTATCTGTGTGTGTGTGTGTGTTAAGGAAAGGGACACAGACAGATGATGGGAAAAGCTGCAGGAGCACTGGTGAGGATACAGAGAAAGATAGAACAGAGCTTTTCCCCATTTCTCCATGCTTCAGCAGGAGATGCAGGACACCATGGCTGGCTTTTCCCTCCTGGCCCTGCCTTTGCTTGTGCAAAATCCAGAAAGTCCCAGTTCACCTGGCAAGTCATTCTGCCATGACATAAAGTACAGAAAATTATCAGCAGATTTCCTGTCCGTCAAGCTGAGACTTTGCCACAGATCGATCCTGAATAACCCAGAAAACCATATGGTCACCGGTTTATGTTGTTCTGGACTTTTCTGAGTCTGCGTTTAAGCTTTCCCTCTACACCCAGAAGCACAGCCTGGATAGAGACAAAAAAAATCTCCTCCTCCCACTACCACAAGTATTTTTTCTTTCCCCCTGCTTATAGGTGATGCAAGCATGCCAAGATCAAGGGAATGAGATGGTGTCAAAGTCTGCAGGCAGCCTGGCACAAGCCACTCCAAGGCATGGGCTAGCACGGTAATTTAAGCAGCAGTGAAGTGAGATCCAATGTTATCAATGTGCACCTTACTGACAATGGAAGTTTGTGAGCACAGAGGCAATACAGGAGTGTACTAGCAAACCAAAGAGCATCAAACTGGCCCTATTGCATAGTTACAGTCCGGTGAGTTTCATCAGCACTCTCCATTTTACGAAGCAGATGGATTTCAAGGACTTTTCCATTCAAAGAGAGCAGGCAGCAGGAACATGGTGCAGAGCTGACAACCAGCTCACCGCGGTGCTCAGCAACCTGCAGACATGATGCTAATAGCTGCTTATTACATCTTTCTCCAGGCTGGATGCAGACACTCAGCCTCTTTTGCAGGAAAATGATCCATAGTACAGGGTGTGCCAGGCTGTACTAAAGGAAAAGCTGTATTCTCCTTAATTGTCTCAAAGTATCTCTCCTTCTTCCAGGAGAAATTAACCACCATTCCATTCTGAAGATGGACAAAAGTGTGTTCCCTTCCATAAAACCAACAAAAGATTACAACTACCAAACACAGTTGCCCCCAGATGAATGGATCACCTGGCAGTAATTGCTGTCCCTGCACTGATGGAGCTTTTTAATTCCAGCAATGCTCCAGTTTCCTCCACAGCAGCCTCCTGGGAAGGCTGCAGAGCTGGGTCTAGAGGCTGCAGCCCATATTTGCTGCCCCTGTGAGCAGGTGACCTCGAAGAGGCTTTGCCATGGAGTGTATTTCATGCCCAGTGGATGACAGTGGATTGCCTTTTCCTTCATACTCTCTGCATGCAGGCGGTGCCAGGCTGTCCAAGCCTCTCTCTGGTGCCCTGTTACCAAGAGGAGCTTCTGTGTCTTTGATGGCCAAGCCATGTCTGGCATGTCCCAGCACTTCACCCGTATTAGATGCCACTGGACTCTGCTGCCCTCAGAGCTGGAAATGCTCTCAGAAGGATCCACCTGGGTGTTCTTGGCCTGAGAGAGATTTGGGGGACAACACAGCCTGTGTGATTAATAGCCAGCTTGGAACAAACTACTTTAAACTGAAAAATTATTTAGTCCAACAGGGTTTCGGTGCAGTGTTGGGTGACATGGGGATTATTTGACTTGCTTCAGCAAGTTAAGGAAAGGAACTGGCACAAAAGTTGTCTAGAGAAGCATTTTTCTGATGTACCTTCCTGGGGGGAGATGAGCAGCTCCTGCCATGCCTGAGGGGACCCTGATCTGCCTGCTTCAGGGCTGCAGGATGGACCTGCTGTCCCTACCCCTGCAGAGTTCTGCTGGCACACAGGGTACAGACACCTTGCCAAGACACAGGGCTCAGGGGCACCCACAGTGTGTGTGCCTGAGCTCATGGGCAGGGCTGGAGCACCGACTTATTCTGCCCGCAGTGAGGAGAGGAAAGGCACACACACACACACACACACACACACACACACACAGAGAGAGAGAAAGATGACATAGAAACCTGCTAAGCAGCCTTTTCTTGTGTCTCATGTCCTGGAAATGGCTTCCAGCTGAAGAGCAGATGGAAAGGAAAGGCACTAGCATGAACACATCGGTGTGCCACTGTGGTATTTGAATTCAGCACTTTATCACAGAGCAGCTGTGGGACACAAGAACGTGCACACAAAGACTCTCAGGCATCAGGGCAGCCACTGCTGCTCTGCCTGTGTGTTTGGGCTCCAGAGAAGGGATGGGGGCACAAGAATACCCTGGAGGTATCACAAGTCCAGCACTGCATGGGGGATTCTGGTGTCTCCATATAAGACATGGTAGGACCTTGGAAACAAGGGAAGCACAGAATATGATTCCTGGGCTGTACACATTTCAAGTATATTTGTATTGCTTACATTTCTAATTGCCACTAACAAGACCGTCAACACATATTTCCTCCCAAATCTATCTTCAGCGTTTGCTTCTGCTTCTGGTCTGCCCACCAATTGCACCAGCATAGTCATTTGTGCAACACAGGGTGAACAGGAGCACTGTACTTGGATGACAAATAACCCACCTTTTTGCAAAGTCATTTTTCAGCTGTTTGGCTCAGCAGTTGTGAAGCTGCTTGTGCCAGTACAGCACAGGTGGTAGCATGGTGGGTGGGCATGAAAGGGCAGGGAAAGGAGACGAGAGCAGTGGCTGATGAGAAGTGTCTCCACATGAGACTGCAGCTTTGTGGCAAGCAGCAATGCATCTCTGCCCCCTCATTCCTGCAGCACATTCCTTTGCCAACCTGGTCCCCTGCTACATCATGGATCTGCAGCAACCATTTTGCGGCCACACTGTGAATTGAGTTGGTGCTTTCGGCCTCGCCTCTAAAAAAAAACCCTGCAAAATATTTATTTTTAAAGGGGATCAGCTTTTTAGTCACGATTCCCAGCGCAGACGCAGGTTTCCCACTCAATTCAATGGGTGGTGTGACACAGCCTGGGCTGGAACAAGGGAAATGCAATTTACAGCAGCTGCCGAGACTGCTTCATAGAGTAACACCATTGAGCGCTCCAAGTCAGGACCAAAGCGGGATGTGTGGGTCCACAAAAGACTTCACAACAATAATCACAACATTCTTCAACACCCCCACACCCCTTTAAGCTTAGCAAGTGCAATCTGCTGAATGGCTAATGATGTAAGGCTTCTTAAAGGAGTCTGTGTTTCTTTTAAGATGGGTGTGATAAAAACAAAGGAAGCAGGAGATGTACATTGTCACACTTCATGACGGGGACTGAAGAGATAAACATGGAATAGAAATTCTTTTGTGATATTGTGGTCCCTGAGTTTTATCTCAAAAATCAAATCCTATAAATAATAAAGCTTAATAAATAAATTAATATAATGAATAAGGTTTAAAAAATAAATCTTACCAGCTCCAAGTTGGACCTGCTGCTGACCAGGGCTGAGCACATCAGACATGGCAGTAACGCCTCTGTGATAACTTATTTAAGAAGGAAAATGTTATTTTGCAGAAGAAATTCCAGACAGAGAAGAGAGGAGTAAAAATATGGAAGAGAAAAAGCTTTGCTGACACCAAGGTCACTGAAGAAAGAGGGAGAGGCGGTGCTCCAGGTGCCAGCACTGAGATTGCCCTGCAGCCTGTGGTGCAAACTATGGTGAGGCAGCTGTGCCCTTGTGTCCATGGAGAATTGGAGAAGAGCTGATGCTCTTTCCTCAGTAAGTCTATCTGCTCACACTGCTGTGCCCTTTCAGTTAAGAAATAAATCCTCTTCTCCACGACCAAGTGTACCAGGGTGATGAACTACACCCTGGAGCCTCAGTCCCACCTGGGGAGCTCACCTCACTCTCCAGACAGAGCATTTTGCACAGCACCTTTGCCACTGGCCTGAAGGACACAAGTCATGACTAAATCATGAAATGGCAGCTTGAATTAAACATCAATTTACTTTCTTAGAGCCCATTAATAGCCAGCCATCTCCAATTGCAATAATTTGTGGTAATAAATGACAATTAATATCAGATTTGACTAGGCGAAAGATAATTTTCTATCTAAAATGAGGGACATGAAATGAATTATGATGCAGGTGCTGCTCAAAGATATGATTTGGGTTGCTCATGGGGACCATCACAGGCTAGGCCAATGCCATCGTCGGTCAGGACAGTTATGGGAGATCTTGAGAAATGAAACGTTCAGAGTTGCAACTGCTGTGGATGGAGTCTATAGATTTTGCACTGACTGCTGAAAAGTAAAACGTGGATCTTAGGGCTTTCTTCAGCCAGAGTCTGAAACTCTGCAAGGACTGAGATTTTCTGGCTGCCTGGGAGAACATCCTGTCTCCATGGAGCATCTTTACATCCAAAGAGTTGCCTTAGATATTTCATTCCCCGCTTGCTTTCATCTCACCTCAGGTACAACAAGGCCAGTAGGACCTTTGCTTCACCCACCTTCATAAATACTTTTCTCTGGGCACAAGGAACTTTGTGCTTGTTTTTTTTTCCTTCTTTTCTCCAAAAAGTTCCCATTCAGTTCCCTCATGAAGAACCTTACAGAACCTTACAGCTGTCACGAAAGACCCTCCTATGAGGATTAATGACTAATCTAAAGTGGTTAAAAGATGTGAAACAAAAGGTGAAAAAATGAGACAGTTTTTCACAGTGAAGGAGATAACCACTGGGGAGCCGTGCTGGCCAAGATTTTCATAAGTGATTTGGACAAGGGGTGAACAGTGAGGTGACAAAGTTTGCTGATGTTGCAAAATTGCCTGGGAGTAACAATGACAACTGGGTATGAAGAGCTGCAGATGGATTTTATGCTGTGCAGGGACTTTGAGGATAAAACAGGAGATGAAATCCAACACTGAAAACACCAAGTAATGTGCATGAGGGAAAACAATCCTATGTATGGATGCTCAGTGATGGGCTCTAAATTAGGTATTATCACCAGGGAAGAGATCTTTGAACAGCTCTCTGAAATAAGAGCTCATTACTCGGTGGTGGTCAAGAAGGTAAATATGATATCAGGAGTTATCAGGAAGCGAAGGGACAGCAAAGCAGAGAACACCATTATGCTCTGGTATGGATGTACTCAGACCCTGGATATTCTATCAGGCCTGTCTCACTACCCTAAAAGCATGTGATAGAGCTGAGAAATTATGAGATAAGGATATGAAAGCTATGGAATTACTTTTATGGGAAGTGACTACAAATATGAGAACACTGAAATGCAAAAAAAAAGAAAACTGATATTGATAAATGATTAATAAATTATTAATAAAACTATTAATAACATTGAGAAAACAAAATAGAATGGCTATTTGCTGCTTCTCAAAGAATAGCTTTTGAAAGGAACAGAAAAATACTTAAATTTGGCAATTGCCACAAGATATGAGATACATAAAGGCACAGATGAGTTGTAAAAGGGATAAAATACAAATAGCATACGAAAAAATCAAACTCTATAAAAAAATAAGAAGGCAATGCAATTTTTAGCTCAAGCAAATAGAAGTGCACATTTCCATAAATGGGAATGAATATGTAAGAACAAATATGTATATGAATGCACACAAACACGACTATTCCAAAGCCAAAAGGGTACACTAAGGAAGAAACACCACGTACTGTCACTATATCCTTCTGTAAACATCCACCCTGACCATTGGCAGGGGCCTCTCTCTCCCAAGACTCATTCCCATGTCCCTCCTGTTCCTTTCAGGATCACTGTCACAGATGTCAAGCACTGTACTCTGCCCTCGGGTCTCTCACTGGAATTGATTCTTTACATACAACTGCTTCCTGGGACACTGGCTGCTGTCTTGAGCATTTAGCAAGAGAAGGTGCTTTTGTTTGTGACCATCTTTGTTCACAGAACAGCATCTGTGCATTAATAAGAAGGATGTGGTAAAAAAAAGAAAAAAAATTCCACAATTTATTCATTTGCCGATTACTTCTGCCAAAAGGAAACTAAATCGCAAAATCCTGAATTCTGCTGGGATCTGACAGGTAAGAACATTGCTTTCCTGTCCTCATTTGGAATCTTGTATGACAAAATTAAGTCAGTAAATACCATGTTTGCAGAGGAGCTCAGAACAAAGGATCTAGCAAACACCTAGAGGAGGGTCCAATTCTCCTTGGACCTGCAAGGGCAGGATTGATGCTTGCAAAGAAATGTTTTAGTGTATGTCACACTCTTGGCTTCTGTTACAGCCAAAGTGAGCGTCCTGTTGCTCTACTCCTTTTATGACACAAAATAAACCTTGTGACTGGGAGGTGCAGGCTGGCAGGAAAAACATGTGAGACTGCTCTAACGACACTGCACATTCATTCCTTCCTCATGATTCAACGGACAGGTCTGGAAAAGGTGAACCTAAAAAAGGACCTTGCATTTCCATACTATTGAGAAATGAATAATGCATTTGAAAGCAAGTATAAGCATCCTTTTTCTTCTAATCAGTATCTGGTGGTTTGACCTGGGCTGGGTGCCAGATGTCCACCAAAGCTGCTCTGTCATCACTCTTCTCAGCTGGCAAAGGGAGAGAAAATATAACAAAAGACTTATGGGTCGAGATAAGGGCAGGGAGAGATCACTCACTAGTGACTGGCATGGGCAAAACAGGCTCAGCTATAAGGGGGGGGGGGGAATAATTTATCACCAATCAGGTCAGAGTAGGATAATAAGAAATAAACACAAATCTTCAAACACTTTCCCCTGACCCCTCTCTTCTTCCTGGGCCTAACCTTACTCCTGATATTCTTTACCTCCCCCCCGCAGGTGGCTCGGGGAGCTGGGGAATGGGGGCTGCAGACAATTCACGTTGTCTCTGCTGCTGCTGCTTCCTCCTCATGGGGAGTACTCCTCCTACTCTTCCCCTGCTCCAGCGTGGGATCCTGGGATCCCTCCCACAGCAGACAGTTGTCCATGAACTCCTCCAATGTGAGGAGTTCCCACAAGCTGCAGTTCTTCACCAACTGCTCCAGCATGGGTGCTTCCACAGGGTGCAATCCTTCAGGAACAGGCTGCTCCAGCATAGGTCCCTTGTGGGGTCACAGCTCCTGCCAACAAACCTGCTCCAGCACAGACTTCCCACAGGTCACAGCCTTCTCTGGGACATCCACCTGCTCAGGTGTGGGGCCCTCCATGGGCTGCAGGCGGATCTCCGCTCCACAATAGCCTTCACCACTGGCTGCAGGGGAATCTTTTGTCTGGTGCCCGCAGCACCTTCTACCTTTCCTTCTTCACTGGCCAGGGTGTCTGCAGAGCTGTTCCTCTTCTCTGGTTGCTGTTTACTTCTGCCCAACATCTTTTTTCTCTCTTCTTAACTGTGCTGTCCCAGAGGCACTGTTGCCATCACTGATGGGTGTCAGGTCTGCCTTGGAGCTGGCTGGCATTGGCTCTGATGGACATTGGAGAAACTTCTGGCAGCTTCTCATACACCACTCCTGCGGGCCACCGCTACCACAACCTCACCATGCAAACCCAACACAGTATCATGAAGCACATTACAAATTAACCACTTTCCCCAGACACTTGGTGAATTAAGTAGCTCTAGGCTGGGCCCCAGTCAGGGTGGGCCATGCCATCTGCATTTAGAAAATTGCCCGTACATTTACAAAAGTGAAATTCACCCATTAATTAGTCCTGTCAGCATTTTCCCTGGAAACTGTCATTAGCACACTGAGCTAATTACTACAACTAACTGCACTAGTGGGTGTGTGTATGTGCAGGGTGGGGAGAAGGAAAGGTTATTCTAACTAAATAATGGAAAGGACACCTCATTCTTACATTTACATTAAAATCTAAATTCAGAACAACATCGGAATGAGATAAACCTGCCATTTTAAACCTTCCCTACTGGAATCTTTGCTTGTAGGTAGAAAAAAATATTCCAAGCATGGTAGAAATCTTCTGAAGATGATAAACCAGAAGGAACAAGAGTCTTCTTGTTATCCATTGCTACATAACTCTGTGATGTTAAGTGTATTTTGACCTAAGAAAAGGAAACTGAATTTGTGTAATACTACTCATCTTGATACCACAACAATTCTACTCAGGTCCTTTTCTACTGATATCTTTGCTCAGGATATTTTCCTCCTTGCTTTTCTGAAGACTCTGGCTGGATAGGAGGACTTGAACGTACCACAGAGCTATCTTGATCTGCCCAGTTCCTCCTGAGAGGTGAGCCAGGAGTGAATGTAGTAAGGTCTTGGTGACAGAACCAATCAGCAGCATTACCATGAAACTTTTTCATGGAGGTGTGCATTAAAAGATTTTCCTTGTGTGTCCCACAGGTTAGAAGCATCTGTGCTATCAGGGAACTGAGGCTCAGTTCATGGACCATCTTTTTTGATGCCATGGCAGCCGTGTATCCCTGTGATGAAGGTCACTGTATGAACATCAAGTGAAGCACACTGAAAACTCCTTGGGGAGCCTGCTGGCTAACCCAACAAGGCAAGAGGTGAGAGGGGAAATGGCAGTATTGAGAAATGAAATTACTTTTAGAGGTCTTGGGGTAAGAGGAGGCAAATACTAAATCCAGGAATTTCAACTTCTCATTGAGTCAGTGTCATGGTTTTGTCTGGGACAGAGTTCATTTTCTTAGTAGCTGGTACAACCCTGTGTTTCAGATTCAGTGTGAGAATAATGTTGGTAACACAGTGATGTTTTTGTTGTTGCTAAGTAGTGCTCACCCTAAGTCAAGGATTTCTCAGTGTCACATGCTGTGCCACTGAAAAGCTGCACAAGAAGCCAGGGGAGAGAACGGCCAGGAGAGCTGACCTGAACAGGCCAAAGAGCTATTCCATACTATGGAGCATCATACTCAGTATATTAACTGGGGACTGTTGGCTGGGAGTGGGGTTGACTGCAGCTCAGGGACAGGCTGGGCATCAGCCAGTGCGTGGTGAGCAGTTGTGTTGTGCATCACTTGTGTTTCTTGGGTTTTATCACCCGCTCTCCCTCTCGTTTCTATTATTAATAGAAGTAGCATTGTCATTATATTTTATTTTGTTTCAATTATTCAATTGTCCTTATCTCAGCCCACGAGTTCTATTTTCTTTTCTTTCCTCACTCCTCTCCCCATCCCACAGGTGAAGTGTGTGTGTGTGTGTGTGTGTGTGTGTGGGAAGGGGAGAGGGTGTGTGTGAAGCGAGCGAGCAGGTGCATGGTGCTTAGCTGCCAGCTGGGGTTAAATCACAACAGCCACCTTGCCAGCACACAGAGTTGCCCACCCTAAGCATCTCACAATTTTTTTCCTTTTTTAGAAATTCAACTTATCCTGCATGTGGATACAAAGGGAAGAGAATTTTAACAACTCCTCTCCATCATACTCTTGTGGCATAAGTGCAAGTACAGCTGTAACTGCCAGAATTGCTCACAACTTTTCCACATGGACAGCCCTCCACCTGCAAAATGGGAGCAGTTGGGAGGGGAATGGCAATGGTCAGATCATTCACAGCAAAATACAGCTGGCAGATGGGCACATTATCCAGCTGACAGGCCCAAGACATGCATAGGGAGAACGGCACAGCAATACCCACATGCGTGGGCTTTCCAGAGTCGCATAACAGAAGAGGGTGGGATCTGAACGCATTTGGTAAAAGTGAATGTTTAGGGACCCAAATGTCAGAACTGATGTGTGTGCTGGGAACTATGTCAAGCTCCACAGGCCTGCATCCTCAAAAGAGAGGAATAACTGCTGGTCATATTATCCACGCATTACACAAGTGTCAGAATTGGGGACCCTCTCTTCTCAAGACACTACAAAGCACAGCACACATTTGTAAGCAGGAGACTGTATAAGGTCACTGTAAAAAATATTCACCCCAGTTAAACATCATTTGTTTTTACTAATTTCACTGTAGTACAGTCCTTGTAACTACAACTATCCAAAGCTCTAAGCAAAGATTTGTGCAGGTACATGCCAATGAGCACCTCAGCAGTCCCAGCTCTTCAGCTCTCTCCTGCATACATAACTTTTCTCAAGCCTTTTATGCCTTCAAAGTCAGTAGGACAGTCCCTATGTGTCAAGCAGCACACAGAATCACACTTAAGTAATGCTTTGTTAGCCCAAAAGCATTTTCTATTTAGTAAAAACTAGCAAAAAGTGTTTCTTTTGAAATGAAGCAAAAATACTTTAAATGAAATCGGGTCTCTGACCCCAAATAGGGAACTGGATTACTTAAACTTGCTAGGATTTTCACTTGCACTTGCTTGCCTTCTAATACTGACAAATTTCAGCTGCATTCCTCTAGCAACAAATTGATTCTCTGTGGCTAAAATAATTGTATAAATAGGGTTGCTAATCTTTCAACTCCTTTCAGCTGATTAATACCAAGTTGTAGAGACAGTGAGTTCAGCTTGTACTTGTGTAATAATATCTATTAACTTCTGCCCCCACTCTCTATGTGAAAATACTCCAGCAGAGAAGTAACGTGAAATAAGCACAAGGTGCAAAACAATTCTGGTGTTGAAAAATGAAAAGAAGAAAAAATTAAGGAAGAACTTAATCTGTGTCATTCATGCCAGATGGCTGCTTATTTAAGTAATCAAGTTAAGCAAGATGTATTTAGGACTATCTTGTTTAATTTGATTATTTAACTGAATAAACTGCCTGTAAGGCAGTGGGGTTTTGCACATATAATCAGGTCACATTCTACTCTGGTTCATATTTGCTGATTTTGATATGGTTAGTTCATAATTTCTCTCTGTAGCCAAACTGTTTTGCTTGCATGAGGAATGTTTTAG
The DNA here is from genome assembly GCF_015832195.1 of Motacilla alba alba. Lineage (NCBI taxonomy): Eukaryota > Metazoa > Chordata > Aves > Passeriformes > Motacillidae > Motacilla > Motacilla alba. The sequence goes on along the minus strand of NC_052016.1, from coordinate 55,498,808 downwards.
ATCAGATGAGAATTACTCCGAGGCACCAACTGATATTATGTTAATGCCTAGCAGATTAATGCTCCAGCAAATTTGCATATAATGAACACAGATCACAACCCTTTGCTGAAGTGCACATCCCTATGTGCCTGCCCCAGATAATGGGCCCTTTTCCTATCAACAGGGAACTGGGAAGGGAGGAGAAGCAGGTTCTTTAATTCCTCTTTTATGCATTCAACAAAACTACCACCATAACTGCAGAGGTATCGAGTAGTTGCTGCTACAGGAGTGATTATGCAAATGACATTATGCAACTCCAGTGACTGAACTAACACCACCCTAGGACTCTACATTTGTTCAGTCTACAGCAGCTATTTCCAACCCATATAGTCTTCAACAAAGACAAGTGCTTATATGGTCAATAAACAATGATGTTCTGCCCTTTTTCCTGGCAAACTTTGTGAGCATTTATTATCTAGGGGCTGTCCAAAAATTTTCCACTGAAACTGTTTTTATGGAAAATTTCAAGTTAAAACTGAATAGCTTTTATTTTTTTTTTTATTGAAAGGATGTGTCCTGTCTGTGGAATATTGTCCCCCTTCTGACCCAGTGAATTGTGGCCCAAACAAAGCACATTTCCATGGGGATATGCTATTCTGAATATTCAGAGAAACTCAGAGTAGGGATCCTTTGAGCTGAGTGGTTTGACTCACCCTAGGGTGGTCAAACACTGGAACAGGTTTCCTAGAGAGGTGGCTGATGCCCCAAGCCCACCAGTGATCAAGAGGCATTTGGACAATGCCCCTAATAACATTCTTCAACTTTTGGTCAGCCCTGAAAGAGGTCAGGTAGTTGGACTGGATGATTGTTGTATGTTCCTTCCAACTTAAATATTTCTATTTCTATTTCTATTTCTATTTCTATTTCTATTTCTATTTCTATTTCTATTTCTATTTTATTCTCTTCAGGGCTCAACTTAACTATTAAGGCACAATTTACTGAAATTAGTAATTGGTGCACTTAATGAAATTTAGTTCAGCTAGAAAACCCAGCCTGCAGAGGGCAATGAAGGTATGAAGAGCCTCAGGGCACTTCCATACCAAATCATTTGGGTCTACACTTTGACAAAATATGTTCAAGACTAAAAGATCAGGAGCCTTGTCCACTGTACAAAAATATACTGATTGCCAAACAAAAGCTAATTATTTAATTTCATTGAGTACATCCAAATTTGGAAATTCTGTACACTTTTTCTGTTTCTCTAGCAGTCAGTTTGTGAACATGGGAATGTGGAAAACTAGGTTCACATACCACGCCCGGAGCAATGAGAGACCACAAATTTTGACATGAAGCTGATAGAGCGAAAACTTGAACCTGTCTTTTGTTCCTCTTGAGCAAAGCCTTTGGCTCCAAGAAGATGCTACATTATATGCTATATTTAATTTTATCAGAAATAGACCAAGGGATCCATGATCAATACAATTAAAACAAAATAAAATACAGAGGGACAGCCTCTATATATTTATTCAGACATTTCTTACCTTTTCATTATATAAATCACTTTGCTTGGCTCATGACTGAGGGGTTTTTTACATAATTAGAAGAAACTGTTTACCTTTTAGGGCATCAGTTAATTATACTCCAAGCTCACAAATTACAGTTGTTTTTCATTATCCACATATGGAACTGTAAAAGCAAAGCAAATGCTACTGTTATAACACAGCATTCCTCTCCAAAGTTTACAAAAGCAGGGTGAGCTAATGGAAAAAGAACCACTAAATAAAGCACCAACTGGCCCGGTTTCTGGGCTTGCTTTTAACTTTTTTCCTTTTTTGGCCGTTTCAGAAAAGATACTGTGATTTCTCCCACTTTATTTTTAACCAGACATGAAATAGCTAACAAGAACTCTTATCTTTTTCAGAGACATGTTGAAACATGTTCGTTCAGATTAATGAGATTTGCATCTTAAGAAAATTATTCCAGTTCTCTTGCTCTATTTCCTTGTAAATAAGCAGACAAACAAGAAACTTCAGTTTCTCTATGTATGCTCATGCCCTTACTTGTTAGGACCAGACGCTAAATTTATACTACACTGAACACAGGGAAATATTATATTACTGCAGAATAATAAATTCAGATTTTTTAAAGATAGCGTTGTGGTCAATAATACTTACAGAACTTCTTATTAGCATATTGTGCAGGATGATTTTCCTTCTACAAATTTAAACAGAATAAATGTATGTGAGCCTTTACAGCATGAATAAATGCTCAGTCCTTCTAACACCATCTATATTTGATGGTTACTTGGTCTTAGCTGAATATGGGAATAAATTGTTTGATTTCTGCATACAATTACGTGTTCTGATGCAGTGCTAGTTTCTGAATTCCTTATAAAAACAATTACCACCCGCTGTTCTTTAAAGAAAAAATTATGACTCATTTCTGTGGCTCCATCATCCATGTTTAATTTATGTAAATAACTTATGGTCTGATACCATGCAAGCATCACTGGCATATGAATCCAAATAAATATATAAACTGATTGGAATGCAGAGTTCTCTCAGCACAACTGAAGTGCTTTAAAATTATTAATACGCCTTCGATGTTCTATTCAAATATAGATTATTTTCATATACTGAAGTGGACTTAGCTTGTAGGACTGTAATTGCTTCTAAGAAAATGCATACATAAGGGTCTCCACCCTTCAATTAGAATGTAAAAGGGTAGCATCGTAGAATCACTCAGGACCTGCTGATTCCTGAACTGTTTCATAGGTAAGTAAGGGGTTTTTTTTCACCCAAGTTGAGGTCATAGCCCAAAATCCTTAGTATACCATTGGAACAGATGACTCCCCTGAGGTTCCTTCCAACACAAATTATTCTCCAGTTCTGCACTTCCATTACAAAGTACTAAATTGTCTTTGACAGCCCTTTCTCCTGAAGCCAAAAACTTGTTCTTATAATCCTACATTATGTGGAGGGGAGGCTGAGGGAAAAGGGGAGAGAGAGTACCAACGTTAAACATGAGGTAATGCACTGTGGGATCTGGAACCACAACTGTACAAACTTTGGGATCAGACAATTCATGCAGGATGCTGAAAGCTGACAAAGCTGTGAGAGGTTTGCTGTAGATGCTGTCTGAGAGCACACCTGGTATAAAGACAAAAGACAAAACACTGTAGGAAAATGTGAAACACAAAGCTCTGGATGATGAGTTTCCCAATGGATCTCAATTAAAAATCCAGTCTGAATTCTGGTTGGAACAGAAGCAGATGCTAGGGCAGATATGGATTATTGCAATGCGTGCTTTGTTGCTGAAGGATGTAATCTTTTTTCCCAAGAGCATAGTAGGGTTTTTTTATATGATGTTGACATCTTGGACCTGGTAGAGCAGTGTATACAAGGAAAGTTGAACTTAAAGAACATATCCAATTTTGCTGAGATCACATTGCAGGGCCAGTTATCCTGGCACTGGACTCCATCCTTATGGGGATAAAATAGAGTAGATTTCAGAGGTACTGCATAATTAATTCTGAAGGAGACTTTGTCCCTAGTCTCAGGCACATGAGCTGCACCTCCAGAAAAGAGCAAAATTAAGAAAAATCTATCAAAAAAGAGTAAGATGTATAGCAGCATGCTGGTTTATAATTCACTTTGAAGAAAATTAGGCACTGTGAAGTACTGAAGTTACTGCTGAGATTTCAGGAACAAAAAATATGTTACCAATAATCAGGAAGAATGAAATACTATAAATCATTATTTTCTGAAAACACAGGGATCAGAATTTATGTTTTTTCTTGTTTAAGATGCTACAGAAAAAGCAGGCAGTTGGGCAGTAGGCAGGGACACTCAGTCTTTTGAAGGACTTTTATTTTATTAAGGTTGTCAGTGAAACCCTGAGATAACAGGAGAGACCTAGTGAAGTGCTCAGGGCAGGATTTCTTTATGGTTCACTCAGACAATAGCAGTGCCTAACCTGAGAGCACAGCTGCATTCTGACAGCCATGGTCCAGGTGTATAATTAGGGAAAGACATTGCAAGGAAAAAGGGAGAGAGATTCTAAGTGAGCAAAAAGATGAGAGGAGAAGCACGGGGATGAACAGACTTGTCCAAGGTCACAGGGCATGTCAGCACTGCAGACAAAACTCACATCTTCTGACTCCCAATCCAAGAATCACCCAGACAACAGAAGCATGAGACAAAAGATGTAGCTGAACTTTAGGCTGTGTGAATCCAGGGCTCTCTGGGCTGCTCTAACTCTCCTTCTCTGCTGCTCCATCATTAAAAAGCAAGCTACTGACTTGTAACAAACAAATAACCTTGCTTCCATGTCTGCAGCCATCACCCTCTCAACTTACTTCGCAATTCTCCTCCCCAGGCTTCCACTCAGCCTGGACTGTTTGATGCCTGCTGCTTTTGTGAAGCTTTTGAAATTAATGCTTTAAAGCCTGTAAGAGCAGCTCAGGAAAAAAAAATAAAAAAGAAGACAGTTTTACATTTTTTAAAAGATGCTCTTATTCGCCTCACAGCTGAGTTTTGGTGGCAGCTTGTGAGCAGAATAGTAAGTGGGAGTTTTTGTTGTGTTTTTCCAGACCAGTCTGTCTGGGCTGTGGAGATCCATAGTTTTCTCATTTGTTTATCACTGCAGTTAGGCCTTTCAAAGTCACCTCTCCAGCAGAGGCTGCCCCTGTGTGGACCAAAGAGAGGGGGTACACAGTGCTCAACTGAGCATGGATTGTGCCACTTCCCCCATCTCTGGGGACAGAGAAGGCCCTGTATTTCTCCAGCTCCCTCTTCCCCTTCTCTAGTCCTTAGCCAGTCAAGAGTCTATACACCTGCCTGTACACCATACCAGTGCAAATGCTTCTGTCTGTGATCTACACAGACTTTCTCCAGATGTGCTAGCTGTCCCTTAGGGAAGAATTGATTCTACACCAACAAAAGAGCTCATACTAACTGATTCCAAACAGAACCCTCACAGAAAAGTCAAAGTGATCACGTGCACCGAAAGGCATAATCCAACCCTCTGCAGAGCAAAACCAACTCTCAGTTCTACAGCTGGGAACCCACCACTAGCCTGAGTTAACACCAAGTGGATTGGGAATTTCAAGTCTTTGTCACATAGATAACGACACCACAAATCAGATGAAATACCTCCTGTGAGCAAATGAGCACTGAAATAACAGATACTTGAATTGTTGAGGCTTGTCAGTTCCCAGCCTTCTTTACCTTCTACAGCAGACCTATAGTACCCAATACCAAGATTGTAGATCCAAACCACTCTAGCATTTTCCCTACACCTCTCAATTGCTATCAAAATGCTCTGGCTCCTTCTCCCATCTCAAAATCCCCCTCAGCTTTACACATCACCCATGCAGCCCTGAGCAGCTGGCAAGGCAAGAGACGACATGAACTGTAGCTGATCATGGCATCATAGAATTATGGAATGGTTTGGGTTGGAAGGGACCTTAAAGATCATTTAGTTCCAACCCCCTCTGCAAAGGTAGAGATGCTACCCACCAAATTGTGTTGCTCAGGGCCTCATACAACCTGGTCTTGAACACTTCCAGGCATGGGGCATCCACAACTTCTCTGGGCAACCTGTGTCAGTGCCCCACTGCCCTCTTGAGTAAAGAAATTCTTCCTAACATCTATTCTAAATCACTTCTCTTGGTTTAAAACCATTCCCTATGTCCCGTGTCTATCTGCCAGAGTAAAAAGTAAATTATCCTCTTTTTTACAAGCCCCCTTTAAGTAGTGAAAGGCCACAATCAGGTCTGAGAACACCAGTGTGCTACCTGGGCAGCCCACACACATACACAGCCTGGTCAGCTGGATGAACCCTTCTGCAAGAACTAGACAGCAATTTGAAGGTCTCTCCATGGTTTTCACAAAACTCGACAGAAATACATATAGTCATTATAAATGTACAATATCTTTGAGACTCCTATTTCTTTGCCAAACTGGGCTGAAATGTCCAAGCAATTAAAACTGCCAAGGGAACTTGCAGAGAGACAGATGGATAGGGAGACAGGATGATCATATAAGCTTTTTTTTCCCCTTGAGGAAAACACATTAAAAAGAAACCTACCCAAATGCATTGTTTGTACTTATGAATTGTTATCACACGTAATTAAATTTTGATTTCAGTTATTTACTTTGTATCAGGATAAAATAACAAAAAAATTAGTGACTTTATAAATTTTGATTAAAGAAATAATTGGAAGAAGATGATCTGTATAAAAGTGTACAAAAGTGTGAAAAATGCTACTGAACCTTTTAAAAATTATTTTTCTTCAATAATTTTCAGAAAGACTTAAACTTTCCTCATTTTGCATTCCAAGAATTTAACTGAGAACCTAACACTGAGCTACACTGAATGCATTTTCTAGTTTCTGCTTCTTCAGTAAATTGGGAGGAAAAAAAACACAAAAAACCCCAGCATTGTACATTATAGACTAAAATATCTTGAAGGGAGATGATGAAGACTGTTGTTAAAGGCATTCGACTTTGATTGTCTTTAGGGGGCAGTAAAAAAGAAAATAGATTACCTTGGGAAAAAATACATATGAAATCAGGCAGATTGTAAGGCTTCTGATAAAACACCACTCTTGGCAAGCTACACGGGAGAGAGAGGAAAAAAAAAAGCAGTTCCTCTGTCCATAATGTGTATTTTTTTTAACATTTACAAATTATTTTTGACTTAGCCACGCAGGGAGCCTACTTTCCACCCTCAATTTGAAAATCATGGAGGCTTTATAAAGTCTTCCACCTGCATCTCTTTTTTGCATCACAGTTCTTTATCCTCTAAAGGATGAAAACCCTGGCATATAAAAACTTTGTTAAGCTGTCACTATCAATAGAGTAAAAAAAAAATAATGGTTGACAAAGAAGAAACAAATTGCATCTTCGAATAAGTCTCCTTCATGCTCTTGTTAAAAGCTATAACCTCTGATGTTAACTAAATTTAACCCTTTCTGACCCTTGCGGTGGCCCTTAACCTTTTCTTTATTCTGCTTCCTGTGGTTGCTGAAGAAAACTGGCCCAGTCATTGGAAAAGCGCTCTCTGTTGCACACAAAGCCCCAGCCTGGCTGCTAGTCTGTCAGGAGGGATAGAATAGACGGGGAGGTCAGCACCTGTGCTGAGAAGCAGGTGACAGGGAACTGCTTGGACCATTCTAGGGCAAGTTGTAATAGTTTCTACCCTTTAAATATCGCACTGTAGTTTCGGGTATTCAAGGCAGCGAAGTTCACATTTTCTTTGTGAATGCAGACTTTAAACAAATTAATCTATTGCTGTTCAACTGACTGTAAAATTAGTAGATTTACTGTTGCAAAAAAAAAAAAAGAAAAAAAGAAAAAAAAAAAAAAAGAAGAGAGCTTTCACTTCCACTTTAATAAGGTCACGGATGTGTCCTAGGCTGCCAACAAAAGCAGCTTTTAAAATCTTCACAGCTGAACCCAACAACTTGCAAAGGCTGTAGAACAATGTCTTCAATGTACAGTGAAAACTCCTCTCCCTACAGTCAAGATGTAAAACTAGACAGTTAAAAAACTTTCTATACTGTGAACTTTTAACTCTAATTGCATCTCACCCCAGGGACCCACAGGCTTGCTCTATGATTAACATTTTAACAAATTCAGTCAGCCTTGCTTTTCAGGGAGCAGAATTGGTTCTTTGCCTGGATTCAGTAATTCAGCCCAAGCAATTTAATGGCAGAGCATGCATCTTCAAAAGATTTGTTTAATTCCCACAACAGGGGTAGATTTCAGAAATCAAACAAAACTTTATCTGCTTCAACTATATTTGTATATTCTGTGCAGGACATCAGTTAGCAGTGATCACTTACCACTCACTACAACAAAATTTTGTGGTTTGCTCTAAGTTTTTGCTGTCTCTTGCTAGAATAAAAATAGAGAAGTTTATCTAGAAAGCAACTTTCAAAAGCTGTGGATGGAAAAGGAGTAAATGAGCTACTGCAGATCCAGAAATCTGGACCTACTACACACCCTGAATTTCTGTCCTTTAAATACATGTTTACTCTGACGTGTTCTCTGCCATATGGCAACGCTCAGCTCAGCACAAGGGAGGTTTTCATCTGAGTTATGTGCGAAAGTCTTTCATAAACACTAACGGGAAAAGGAACACTAAGGAGTGTAAAAAGGAGGCTACGGCCCCTCTCTGAACCAGGGGTCTGCAGGAACACACAGCCACGATTATAACCAGCAGGAAGGTGGAGGGGGGCCATGCCAGCTGCCAGCCGGACTGGAGAGTGGGGAGGAGTAAGAGACTCTCTCCAAGTCTTCCCCAAAGCTTCCCTGCTGAAACGCCCTGTGAAGGAGGGAATTACACAGAAAAAGCAGGAAAACAGAGGTGTACAGGGTAAGCAGCCTTCCAGATGCTCAGTACTTTTGTAAGCACAGGTGTGCAGGAAATTAATCACAGATTTAGTAATAAGAGTGAAAAAACTGCTGTCCCACCCACTGCTACTGCTCCATGTCCAAGGGTCCCAGGTACTGTATAAACCCAAAAATATCAGTAATAAACTCCTGATGATCTTGTTTGGCACATGAAATTTTTTTTTACCAGATATTCGTATGCACAGCTCCAGTTTAGGAAGCAGCAAGATATTCACCATGGACCAAGGAAAGACCAGTCCTCCACCCAGAGCCAGCAGGTAAGAGCTCCTTGCAGGTGTAAGGCACTTCAGCAGCTTGCTTCCTGCTCCCATAAAAGGAGTGATGAAGTCTGAATGACAGCAAACCATAGCCTCGGGCCTCCAGGTGAACACACTGTCATCCAGCTAAGGGCATCCTCACTCTCTGCTGGGCATTAGAAACTGCCCACTGTACCCATAATGAACAGCTTTGGGAGGAGATTTTAAGCGGGGACTATGCTGGTGCTGGGTTGATGGCTAAACTAGATGATCTTGAAGGTCTCTTCCAACTTGGATGATTCTCTGATTCTTTGATTTTGAAATTAACCCCAAAACACAGAAGGATTGGAACCAGTTTCCAGCATCCTCAGGGAATACTGAAACCACCCCCCAGAGATCAATTGTTAATGTGGAAGAAGTTTCTCAGTAGCATCTTGAGCCTTTCAATAACTACTAACATCATTAACATCCACACTAGCAAATCCCTGCACTGCTCATGTACGAGGAACAGAAATCTCTCCATCCACCCATCCTTTCCCCTTCTCATTTATTTGCATTTAAAATTAGCTGGGGAATGAAATGTCTACAGTTTGGCACAGGGTCTAGCAGAATAGGCCTTAATATGGCACAAAAAATAACAAAGTGAGAACAACAACTTTGTAAGTAAATGTCAAATTTTTAAAAAGAGGGGGGAAAAAGGCAGATGAAGATTAATGAGTTAAAAAGCAAATAAATGACTGAGCATGCTGTCAGGGGTGGGCAGAAGATGATGTGCATCAGGCAAAGTAGAAGGAAGAAAGTTATTATTAACTGCACTTATTATGATAGTGTCTTTCAAATAATTAAGACTGCAGTCTCACTGTGGCAGGCACATATAAAAACATGGCCCCAGGACAATTACACTGTAAACAGACATGAGACAAAGAACAAGGAGAAAGAGTATAATGAACTCTCAGAAAGATCAAGTTAATTGAGGACAAACTCCATTAGAAGACTGCACTATTTCTTGTCACACTATATTTAATTAGAAAGGCAAGAAGTAAAACAAGCATCAGGTTTAAACTTAACAGAATTAAACAATGGGAAGAGAGAAGGAATGTGAGGTGTATGCTCTGAAGTACCTTGCTTTCATGCAGGTAGTTTTTATCACAGTGAAGAGGATTATTAGTTTTATTGCTGCTACTAACACTGCTGAAAATTACCTGTCTTGTGGGGATGGTTCTCAGAGTGGCAATAGTCGCTAACTGCAAGGGGGCTGCTGACACACTCTCTTCTAATGCATATTGCAGAGCTGATGATGAAAAAACTATCTCTCCAGGCCTCAGTTCTGCCAAAATTTCCCTTCATGCTTATTCAAATTCCACACTTGATTTCCAGACCATGAAAGGAGCAGTAAAAATCTTTTTTGTTTCGCCTTCTCTAATCGTGGAATATTTCACTCTCCACAACTGGATACTGTAGAATTTCAATAATTTATGTTTCAATAGCATCAAACTGAGATCCAGTTTTCTTAAGCATTCCACTGATGTGATGGTAATCTCCGCTCCCAAAGAGCTTACAACTCTAAAGGCATAAAGCCTGAGTGAAATTAAAAAAAAAAAAAAAAAAAAGCACAAAGGAGCAGGATGGAAAAATTCGTCTCTATTTGCATATAATAGGAGAAGCTACAGTTGTCATTCAGGGTCTTAACACAGCTCACCGTCTACTTGGCTAATTCTGTTACTGGCATTTTTCCAAATTCATTACTGCCAGCGAGGAGTTTTAATGAGGATAAGGTGATATGAATGAACTCCATATCGTGAACTGATTTAGTGAAGTTTTTCTGGGTTTGCACATGATTACCACATGACATCTTCTGTGAAGATGGAGAGCATGAAGCAACGACAGACCTTTTTTTACATGTATGTACCACAACGACAAAACAAAAACAGCAAGCACATGAAACTAAACCATTCTAAGACCACAGTTAAGAACAGAAACCAAAACCATAAAGGTCAGGTTTTCATTGCATTTTTTCTTCCTGGACAGAAGAGCAGGAGAGGAAAGAAAGGTCACTTAGCTGTGGCCTAAAGTATATGAGATAAAAAGTTCTGATTATTTTAGGCAGGAAGGACAGCTGCTTCACATAGCTTCATTTTGTACTAAATCCTAAACACAAGCACACGTTCAGTCTGAGTGTACTCCAGCTCCTGCCCAGACGGCTGAAGAGCATCCCTCGATAGGCACGAACCCCGGGGCTCCGGAGAGAAATCCTTAGCAAACTCCCGGCTGACTTCTCAGCGCGCTCCTTACAGCTGGGGACACGACGCTTGCACATGAATTTCAGCTTCTCTTTCAAAGGTTTCAGTCTTCAAATTGGACGGAGGAGCTCGCAAACCCGAGGCAGAGCGTCTCCTACCAAAGAAGGTAACAAATCCAAGCACCCGAGACGCCTCCGGTCTGACTCACGCCGCTGCAGAGCCGCACACGCTGCTGACCCCTGCAGCCTCGGCTGTGCCGTGCGCTGCCCGCACACGGAGCCCGGCCCGCAGCCCCCGATGGGGACAGGGACAGGGGTACGGCTGTGTTACACAGCCCGGGGCTGGGCTGCATCCCCTTCTGGGGTCACCAGCAAGGGAAGGACACGGACCTGCTGGAGCGAGCCCAGAGGAGGGATACAAAGATGCTCTGAGGGCTGGAGCGCCTCTCCTATGGAGACAGCACTGGGGCTGCTCCGTCTGGAGAAGGCGGAGGGGAGACCTCACAGCCGCCTTCCAGTGCCTAAAGGGAAACGTGGGAACAGACTTTCCCGCAGGGCCTGCAGTGACAGGACAACGGGTTATGGTTTTAATCTAAAAAAGGGTAGATCTAGACTAGAGGTAAGGAAGAAGTTTTCACAGGGAAGGTGGTAAACATTGTCACAGGTTGCTCAGGGGGATGGTGGATGCCTCACACCAGGAAACATTCAAGGTCAGGACACACAGGGCCCTCAGCAACCTGATAAGAGTTGAAGATGTTCCTGCTCTCCTGCTTATTGCAGAGGGATTAGAGAAGATGAGCTTTAAAAATCCTTTCCAACCCAAACCCAAATTCTATGATTCTGTGCCTCAACACACACACAAAGCACTCAGCACCCACACAGTCCCCTCTCGCAGCAACAGGCGGCCCTGCAGGGATGGCCCCAGGGCACAGCGCGGACCCTGTGCCAGCGGCGGCCCTCACACCCCCGGCAGCGCAGCAAAGGCACAGCGGGGGCCCACAGAGCCACGCGGGGGAACAGCAGCTCCCAACAACCGCGCGCACAGAACCGGGCACGCCGCGTGTGTCGGCCGGGAAAGGCAGGAGCACACAGGGACCAGGCACGGGCACACAGGGACACACGGACCCCGCTGGCACTGCCGCACCCAACACGCGCGCTCACGCGGGCGCGCACCGGCGGAGGCGCGCTCGCGCCCACGGGCACGCGCGGGCGCGCTGGGCGGGGGCAAGAGGCGGGGGCGCGCGAGGAGGAAGAGGAAGAGGAGGAGCAGGAGGAAAAGGAAAGGGGAGAGGCGGGGCTTTCCCCAACTTCCGGGCGGCTCGGGCCGGTCCCTCGGCTCCTTCGGCGGGCCAGGCCGGCGGTTCGGCTTGGTTCGGCCCGGCTGGGCCCGGCCGGCAGGTAAGAGAGGGTCACAGGGAGCCACGGACACGCGCAGTGAGCTCCGCGACACGCAGAGCCGGGAAGGCGAACGCGACAGGGCACGGTCCCGCACCCACGTACAGCCCTTCTTCCCTGTTTACAGGAGGGACACCCGCGGGAAGCAGGCCGCCTGCCACGGGAATGCTGCCCCCCTCCCGTGACGGTCTCCTGGCATGGGAAGCGCGGCTGCTCCCGCGGTTCCCAGTGTGCCGGAGCTGCCCGCTCCTTAGAGCTCCAAGTCAGGCGGTCTTGCCAACACAAGGACGAGCGAAACGCACAACGCGAAACACATGCAAAGAAAAACTCTTCCATAAAAAAGAATTGTTTTCTTTCAGGCAGCTAAGGCTGGATTTATCAGATTTAAATAGCGTCAGAGAATGAAGGAGAATATCAACAACACAATGTGTTTAGCAGAGCAAGGTCAGCATTTCCTCAAAACAAGCTGCTGCTCCATTGCTGAGATCCTGTTACTTAATTTTATAAATCAGTAGCTCTCAAAGGCAAGCCAGACTCATCTGAATGGAAGATGAATTTAATTATATCATTCATTAATGGAGCAGTGATGCCCAGATTGAGGACCAAGTCTGCAGTGCATGATCCAGAGCTGGTTTATGAACCCATTAAGAAAAATAAGGACATCATGGCTTTTGTGTGGCTGTGCACAAAGATACTTGGGTGTTGGCAGTGGGTGTTCAGTCATAGGGCTGTTGTCACAGCCAGACAAAAAGCTGTTTTTACAGGGGTCTGGACTGGGCAGAGGCAGAGCCCAGGGCAGGAAGGGAAGGTAGCGCTACCAGCTGGTTTTAGGCTGCTGTGGAAATCATGTTTCTTCTCTGCTGTGCCCTTTGGCTAGCTTGAGTTCTGGATCAAGGTAGCACACAGCTGTTATCAGACTGCCCTGTTCATGAACTCCTCTGGCTCCTTCTTCAAGCAGTTTGCATGGACATTGCCCCTACTGCTGAGGTATGATAGCTGTCCCAAGCTCCAGACTGTCCCCTTTGCAGGCTAAGTTTATACACAGGCAAGTAATTTTACTTGTTCCTGTGCCAACACTGCTTAGAATTATAAATAGCTTTTTATCCTTGCTGATGGTTTACACCTTTTCCATGTGTATGTATGCACAGGGATGCATGTTTACACAATGTCATATATGTGTGTGTGATATATGTGTATGCATGCATGTGTTTATTGAGCAGAGTCACATTCCCTCCTGGGCAAATGAGGTCTCACTCTTGCCATCCCCTCTGGTATGACATGTGTTTAGTTTCCTGCATCATCCTTGGTTTTTCCTGTAATTGCTCCCTTCTAAACATAAAATAGGAAAACTGCACAGAATACTCAAAATTTTCTCTTAATTTTCAAAGTTTTTTGCAGCTGTTAGAAAACGGACGATTTCTGAAGGTCTGGACAAAATGCAAATAATGGGCAGCTTCAGAAAAATTGCCAGGGGGATTTCATGAACCAGGGAAGAATGGGGAAAAAAATCCAATGGAATAAATGTCTCAAAGATGAGTTTGAGTAGTCTTCAAGCACAGGTGTATTTGGAAGCATGTTTGAAAGTTTATAGCCTCGTGAGTACCCTGTCAGGATAGATGCCTGTAACTATTTAGATTAAAATTTAAAAGTGAGGAGAAAGGAACTGGAAGTATTGGATTCTTTAAAGGAGTTCAGGCTCAGATTTTAAGATACAGAAGGTAACATCAACTCATACATTTTGCTCATTTGTCAGATTTTCTCTCTGGCTTAAATCCCTTTGTTACTGTAAAATGACTGTTGATTGATGATTCTGTATATCAGCACCATTTATCATTTTAAAAGAGTAGTTACAAACACTAGAGTTTACTGAACGGAAGTCAAGTCTTTCTAATATAACTAGAAGAATCTGACCGATGGGGTAACTTGTTTTTTCCTCTTCCTCAGAATGACTGCCTTGTGCACAATGAAATATTTATGTCAAGCAACCAGAAATGAGAGCAGATATCCAAAAAGGTTCTTTGGTACTCTTCTGACGCAGACAGCACAGAAGTGGCTCTTTTCTCCATTCTGGATAGTGGTACCTGACCCTAGGAAGTCAGCTGTGTTTGGGCTTACTCAACCATTTTGTACAGATGGAAAATCTCACACACAACCAAAAAGTAAAGCAGCATTTGGAAGCGTTGGGCGAAGAATTCCCTATCGTATTTTGCACGTAATCAACCAGGATGGGGAGAGCTTAGGAAACATGCACCGAGCAGAGGCACTCAGACTTATGGATGAACATGGCCTGAAACTGGTTCTGCTTCGTGAGAACGTAGAACCTCCAGTTTACAGACTAATGACTGGGCAGCAGATTCATGAAGAACAGCTTAAACGTGCGGAGAAGAAAAAAGCAAGTCCAAAGCCAGGTATGTGCACTATATACACTACAACACTGAGGACTTTGAAAAATGATGCATTAAAAGTGGTTTCAACAGATTAAATCCTCTTACTTGTATTTGTGTAAATCCAAAGCAATGTCACTGCAGTCCACGCTGTTAAGGATTTGCAGTGGTGAAAATAAAATTTTGGATTAGTCCAGTCTTCCACAGAGAAGCCTTCTATTGCCCTCTCAGGATTTGCTATTTTGGCATCTGCTGACTTGTTAAAAATATGTCTTCATATGAGTGAATATAACTAGGCTCTGGTTCCATGAGACTCACTGAATTTGTGTTCTTTTACTAAGGCATAGAGTGACAGGCAGTTTTTGCAAACTAAGGACCAGTACACCAATATAATGATATAGTTTGTCACCAGTAGTCATGAAACACTCTCTTTTCCATTTGCTGCTAGGAAGACAAAGTCTGGAGCCCTTTCTTGTACAGAGTAAGAGAACTGTTTCAGTATTTAACACTTTACAGTTTTTTGTTTGGGTTTTTTTTTTTTTTTTTTTTTTTTTTTTTTTTTTTTTTTTTTTTTTTCCTTAGGACCGCCTGCTCCAGCAGTTTAACAAACTGAGTTTGGCAAAGAGGTTTTAGAAAAGACATGTGACCTTGTATCCTCTCATATCCGCAGGCTAACGAAGATAGCTGTGCTTTGGGCAGAGTTCTGATTTTAGAAGAGAGCGTTATTGTGGTAGTTGTTCTGTTCAAGAAACCACAAAAATATTATTCAGATGGTAACTGCTTTAGAGAAACCGGAAGGAGGAAGAGACTGTAGATTGTTCAAATATATTACAAGGCATTGTCGTACTTCCAGTTGAATATTGCACTTCATTCAATAAAATGGGCTTGAGATGAAGAGCTATCTAACGTCAGAGCTTTTATCTTCAGCTGTCCTATGTGCAGAACACAGGAATTTGCACACTAAGTCTTTAATTCCAGATCCAGTGCTTACCTGTTTGTTAGACCTACATTGTGGATCATATGAACAAGACTGTAATTAAAATACCTTAAGCTTTCTGACCCTGAAGAGATTTTCCCTGTGTGCCTCAGACATGCTCTCAGTCTCCCATTTGCGGTGGTGAGTGTGAGAGTATCAAGTGGCCACCCTCTCTGGTGAGAGTGGTGCATGCTGAGACAATGAGATCAGGGTGCTTTGAGAAACCAGGTAGGGAGGAGGGAGTCAAGCAGACAAAGCACCATAAGCTGATAAAAGAGAGCAACTAGTACAGGTTTGTCAAATGTTAAGCCAACAGACTTTCAGTTCTATTTTAAACAGGGGTGGTTCAGAAGGAGTTATCCTTTTCTTCAGCTATTGCCAAGAACGACTTAGAGACCAAGACTAAACAGATAGCACAGTGGATTGAAAAGAGACACCACGTTAAAGTTACCATTCGGCAAGCAAAAGGCAGCAGTACAGACATGGTAAGTGTACTCCTGGAAGCTGGACCAGCCAATGTCATTAAACAGCTGCAGCTGTAGTGACCTTCCTCATTGGGTACTGCCACAGTTTTTAGTATCTCAGTGGAGATCTAGGTCCATGCAAGAAATGGGTGCCTGCCTTAAGCTGCTTCTGCTCAAACACTGGTGAAGAAAAGTAGTCCCAGAGAGACAGTTCAAATACCATGCTTCCTTAAGAATCCAGCTGCAGTACTGGCTTGGACAGCAGAGTCTAAGCAGCTCCTACTCCTGTGCAGCACCACCTTATTAATTTGGCTGGTGAAATTCTCTGATCTATGGCTTTAGCCAGCTCACCCACTCTGAAAACTTTACCAGTGTGGTTTAAAAAAAAAAAGTCTGTATTTTAGCTGGATTATTTCACCAACAGTTCTTCTGGAGGTGCATTTATGCAACTTTGGCTAAGGTTAGTTGTCCATTCCTACATGAAAAACTATTGGAATGGTGTTCCAAGACTAGCAAAGTGAACACTGCTTAAAATGTTAAGCAGCTGATGGCAACTTCCCAGTATAATTGCAGGGCTTTGAAACTTCCTGTCATTCACAAAAACAGATTTTTTTATAAATATTCTGTGTAAGACTTTTTTTTCTCCTCGTAATGTCTGTAGGGAATTAGGTGTTCTTGACAATTGTCTCAACTAAATTGCTGGGGAAAACTGTGATAGCATTTCATCCAAAAATAACAAAACTTTTTATAGGAAGTTAAATTCACAGGGAAGGAGTTACAGGAAGAACTGATGATGGGAGGAAACAGAACATTTCATGATACAGTCCTGATTTACATTGTCCTTGAAGGCTTAATAATGAGGTTAGGAGTTCAGTGTGTTACATGAATGCACTGTCACGCAGTTCAATACTACCAGGTCCTGCTAACCTTAGAAAAGTACTACCCCTTAAGAAAAAAAGCCTCATATAATAATGTATCTGAATCTAGAGGATGAGGAGGGTGGAGGGTGTCAGATGCAGACCATTCTAATGGACACCTTTAAAGAGCAAAACACTGTGAGTGAGCAGTACAGCCTAAATGTTAGGAAATGGCGGAATCCACTCTAGTGACTTGCCTAAACCTGCTTATGGGTAAAGACTAGTTAGGAAAGGACAAGCTGAAGTGCTCAAACTAGGACTAGCAACTACCTTGGTTCAGCTAATAGCTACATTAAGCAGATCATGTTATTACAGAGCAGCTTGAAATATTTTTCTGCCTGTATCTGTGCATTCATTTAGTTCCATTTTTCTCCTCCTTTTTAGTTTATGCTTTTTGATCAAATTTTGGAGACTGTGTCTGAGAAAGCAACCTATCTTTCCAAGCCAAAAGTTGCTAGAGAAGGAGTGTGTACCTGTGTTTTCAGGCACATGTCTGACAAAGAGTTGAAAGAACACCAGAAGATGGAAATCAAGAAAAACAGTACAGTAAAGAAAGATGAAAATGAAGATCTGAAGTCAAATGAGTTGCATCAATGACATTCTGAAGTGGTGTAAACAATATATATTTATTTAAAAAATAAAATTTAAAAAATGAACTTTAGATAAAGTTATTGTTGAGCTTTGCACTGGTCATTCCATGAAGAACACTGACTTGCTTAATGTTTGCTACAGAGTCTGAATTTCAACAGCTGGTATTCCATTTTCCACGAGCTTATCTGCTGTCTTGCTTTCCATCACAGCCTCATCCTTTCCTGGCTGCATTTTAGGAGGAATGTAGCCACTGAGACGAGAGGCTAAGCTCCTCTTGGGACGAGAACGCTTTGCCTGGCAGAAATAGATGCAGAATTAGTAAACTTAACGTGTCTGTATAGCAAAGACTACTGTTGTGGTGGGGGAAAAAAGAAATCAAAGTAGATGCCAGGACTGCATTAGCTAAAGGAGCTTCATAAACTAAGAATCTCAAAAATTATCTAGATATTTGAACTGTTTTCCTGCTCGAAGTCACATTCTAAAACAGGTAAAGTATACCCTCCCTCCTCTGCAGTGACAGGGTAGAGATGAGAAGACTTTTCCAAGAGTGTAACTTACTTTCAAGTTCAGCTTTCTCTTTTCAGGATCATGTACAACTGCATGCCTTGCTAGGCTCTGCTGCAGTTACAAAGAGGAGGAGGGGAAAAAAAAAAGAGTTAAATTTATAATTTTAGATAATGGGATTCAGATCAGAATAGTTAAAAAAAACCATGTACCTTCATTGCAAATACTTTTCCACAGCCTGGATAATCACAAGAGAAAGGTTTTTTCTCCTCATGGAAAGAGAGGATATGGCTTTGAAGGTTAAATAAAGTTGTGTACGTTCTTCCACATCCTTCTCTGGGGCAGCGGCAGACTTCCCTCTCCACAGCATGTGTCTTTTGATGCTGCTTGAGGTAATCCTTCCGTTTAAAAGTTTTGTTACATTCACTGCAGACTATTGGCTCTTAAGTGGGAGAAAGAAAGGCAGAGTATAAATAAACAACTTCTTACAGCAGCTCAGAATCAAACCCTAGTGGTCTATTAGAACAATGCCAAAATCAACATGAAATGCAAGGAACTTAGAGACTTCAGGAGGACAATGCAGTATGAATTACCCAGATCTGAAATGCTACATAAAACAGTTTTCTGTTAACTGAATCACAAACCTAAGTTAGTATATCAAGCAGCACTTTTATCAAAGATCTAGCTGGAGTAACAGCCACTTTACCAATAAAGTTAGTAGATAAGTTTGGGACACACTGACAAGTTGATGAAATGAGTACAGCAAGGACTGGACTCCAGATTAGCAGTTGGTTTCCTATCTGTATCGTAAGTTTACTAATGCATTTGGAATTTACCTGCATGACTGACTTTATTATGTTTCAGAAGCTCTGTCCAAGTTTTTCCGATATATGAGCAGTTTTCCTTCTTGCATGCATAGCCTGTAGGATGGGACATATGTTTACAATCACAGGGTCTGGCAAACAGTCCAGTTTTACAAGGGGGAACTCCACTTCCAGCATTTGAAAATTAAAAGCCATTAAATTAAAATTAAATTCCTTATTTCTTCCCATATTGCACAGAAATGGGATAAGAGACAATAAACAATCAAAACAAATTAGAACAAGAGAAAATCCTAGCAGTTTTAAGTAAGAAACCTTGTATCACTGACACCAGTTGTCCAGTGAGGCTGTGGAAGCCTTAGCCCTGGAACCATTCAACAACACCGGATGTAGTCCTCAACAACCTGGTCTAACTGGCCCCACCTTGAACACGGAGCTGGACCAGGTGACCTCCAGAGATCCTTTCTGACCTAAATGATTTTGTGAAACTCTCTCTCCTTGCTTCAGTAAAGCTACTTACTCCTAGCCATACACTTTCTCTCAAATAGGTGAAAATAACTAGTAATATATATTGCTTCCATATAAATATTTGTCCTGCACATTAAAAAGAAATACTGACCATACAGTAGTATTCCAGAGTCTAAAGAGATTTTACCATTCTATCAGGCAGGAACCACAGAAAGTCCACACTATTTAAATCCCAGGACTGGGATGCTCAAAAACCTGCGAACAAGTCCTTGTCTTAGGAATAGGGAATTACAGTACAAATCAGCACAAATCATAGCCTTCTGGGTACTCTTCCTAGTCTGTTGGGTTTATTTGATTTGGTTTTGGTTTTTTCCTATCACTGGAAAGCTGGTTATCTGTCAGTGAAAGAATGGATAGGAGGGCAGCAGGATTAGCTCAAACATACATGGCCACATTATGATGATTTCACTTAAAAGCCTCTCACGTAGGTTCATTAACAACTAAAAATACATATGGTTCTGCCAAGGCTCCATAGGAAATTTGTGGCAGAATTAGCAACTGAATTAGCTCTGGACAACTAGGCTAATGCCTTTACCATCAGCCCATCTCCAAAAGATGGATTATTTGCAAGGAAGCACCTCAGGAGAAGAAATAACTGAAGGAATCCTGAGCTCTGCTCAGACTCCCACAGACACACTAACTGCACACTGCAATGCCCTGCAGTTATATCCCACTTTACTATTCCAAGTAAGTGTCTTGTCTGGATCACTAGGCCCAGAACACTTTCAGATTGTCATGCATCTGTGCATACTCTGCACTGGAAGCAGTTCTTTATCCTTTGCTGAAACATAACCTTAAAAAGAAAAAAAACCAGTTTTACCTTCATGTATCTTCTCATGCCTCTTTAGTCGACTTGGAGTAGAGAAACACTTTCCACATCCTTCTTTATTACATCTAGGTACAAAATAACAGTAGTTTTATTTCTGTCACCCTATCTACGTATTTTTTGTTAAGTCAGGGACAATTTAAAATTAACAAAATAATCCAAGTTTCCCTTTGCCTACAGATCTCTGTGTGTGTGTCCTCATCTTGTAAAAGTAAATTACATAGTAGTTTTTTAATAGACTTGGATGACTTTGAGAGTTAGAACTATAGTATGATTTTCAAATATACAGTAAGTTGGGCTTTAGCTGAAGAGTCAAGCCTTGTATCATCCCCACACAGCAGGCTCTTCAAACATAGAAGAACAGAAAGTGGAAGGTTAAAGTGGCTTGCACAGAACCAGCGGAGCACTGACATTTTTTTCTGTCATCCAACCATAGTAGTGCATTTCACTGAAGTGAAATGAACACTCATGTTAAGTGTGACTCACCTGTAAGAAATACAAGACTGAACTTTGCTTTTAGCAGATCTTTAGTGATGTGCTACCCAAATGGAGCTGCAATGCACAGTTTCCAAGATCAGTGTCCAAGTCTCTCCCCTTTTTCTAGGTACTACTCACCATTCAATGTCAGCCAAGTCACTGCTTCTTACTCAAAAATAAGGGTAGCTGCATTTTTAATTACTAAGCAAGCTCTTATGTCTGTATTTCAAACTGTGAACTGAAAACTAGGTGGTGGGGGGTGCTGTGTTATTTTTTATAAAACTGCTGGAATGCTGAAGTTACAGAGCACCAAGACTGTTGCTCAAAACAGATCACTGAGCAAAGGACTAGTACAAGAAATATACTTGCAGCCCTGACTACAAACTGGACTACAAACTGACTTCTTTTTTTTTTTTTTTTTTACTGCCACATCAATGAAAAGGTTGAGAAAATGCACCTATTTTCATCTACAGTGTTTAAGTGTTAAAAGTTCAGTATTAAAATTATCCACGTACTTGAAGGGAGGTTCATTGGTGTGGTGACACTGATGAACTTTAAGTTGTTGATGCTTCTTGAAAGACTTGTTACAGCCTTCAAAGTCACACTATTGAGGAAATTAAGTTACCATTAGAGGCCAAATAATGACAGTTCAGTTCACGTCTAAGCTGAAATCCCAGTTATGGTATTTGAACTTATACAAGTACCACATATTAACATGTTTAAGTATTTTACCAGATACACAAGAAAGAGCTTGTGCTATTAGCCTCCACTGTACAGTGCAAAGGTAATTACTCACCACATATTGCTTTTGCTGATTCTGATGCTTGCGCTCAATGTGCTTCTTCATGTTTGATTTTGTTCCAAATTTCTCATTGCACCCATCAGTTGTGCACCTGCAAATGAGCTGCATTTTTTATTACTGCTGTCAGTGACTTGTTCCCTAGGCATATACAGAAATCATTGTACGAGAACAACACACAGAAGAATTACTGAAACTCACAACTCAAATACAGAAGTTTGCTTTGAAGGCACTAAAAGCCAGAGACTAAGTTAGCCTTTTAATAAGGTGTTCTTGGGGGAGATCTGCCCATTCCTTTAAGCATTTGTTACAGATCACGGCCGGAACAGGGGGTTTGATCGCACCCCGTGTACACACTCTTATGGCAGTGCCCATGACACCAGAGGCATGCATGCTCTCTACCACTGCCCCGTTTTGACTTCCTTTCCTTACGAAAAACCGCACTTCAGCTTAGGAAGTAAAAACTTGGGCCTTACTCGAACGGCTTTTCCCCGGTGTGCGTGAGGAGGTGCCGGGCGCGGTGGAAGTCCCTGGTGAACCCTTTGCCGCAGCCTTCATAATCGCAAACATACGGCCTCTGAAAGAGAGGAGCTGTCGCAGGGGCAAACCCACCCCCGCGGGGGCTCGGCCGCCCCGGGGAGGCCATCCTGCCGTCAGCGGGACCCCCGGCCGCAGCGCGCAGCCCGCGGGGGGAGCGCCACCCCCGAGGAGGCGAAGCGGCCTGCCCGGTGCCCAGCGGGGTCCCGGCGCGGCGCCCACGCCTCGGTCACACAGACCCCCTCCCTCCCAGCCGGCGCGGCTCACCTCGCCCGTGTGCCGGCAGAGGTGGGCGGACAGCCGCCAGGCCTTGTTGAAGGTGGCGTCGCAGCCGGGGAAGGAGCAGATGTACGAACGGACGAGGAGCACGCTCCCACCACTCCCGCTCCCGTCCCCACTCCCGTCCCCGCCATCGTCGCCCCGCGCGCCGGCCATGGCGCAGGGCACGTGACCGAGCGGGGGAGCGGGACGGCGGCGGCGCGTGCTCGGTGGGCGGGGCTCGGTGCCTGAGGGGCTCTGGGGCGGCTGCGGGCCCCGAGCGGCGCAGGCGGAGCTCTGCGTGTGGCTGCGCGCCGGGAGCGCCCTCGCAGAGTCACGGGATGGCCTGAGGTGGAAGGGACTCGCAGGCATCATCGAGTCCAGTTCCTGGCCCTGCACAGCACCACCCCCGAGAGTCACACCAGGGGCCTGAGAGCGTTGTCCAAATGCTTCTTGGGCTCTGTCAGGCTGGTGCTGTGCCCACTTCCCCGGGGAGCCTGTGCCAGTGCCCAGCCACCCTCTGGGTGAAGAACCTGTTTCTAATGTCCAACCTACACCTCCCTTGACACAGCTTCAGGTCATTCTCTCCGGTCCTGTTGTTAAAAACGAGAACAGGCTCCCGGTACTAAAGTGATTTCAGTATTTATTATAATAAAGGCCTAAAGGGGGCCCGCGGGCCGAGCAGGAGCGCTCCCGTCGAGGCTGCAACGCCGGCGCTGGGTCCTCTTTTCAGCAGCGATGTCCCCGATGCCCCAGATGGAGCGGCACGAATTCAGTGGGTCAGAAGCCCCCTTTTATGGTTTTTTTTTTTTTTTTTTGTCCCTTTGGATTGGTTTCTTTTTGGATCCTTAATTTGCATGAAGGTTTAAGGCGCTTGGTTGGCCCATTACAGTTCTGTCCAGGCTGGCTCGTTTCGCTTGGGGGTGGTGCACTTTACTTAGGTATGTTATGGTACATTGAGTACCATATTTCTTATAACTTTTAACCTTTTAACCCCTTTTACAATATAATAACCAAACTAATTGTACATGCTTAATGATCTATCAACTATTTTACAACAGTTTCAAACCTATTTTTAACACTGTCACTGTCACTACAGAGCAGAGATCAGTGCCTGCCCCTCTCTTCCCCTCTCGAGGAAGCTGTAGCTGCAGTGAGCTCTCCCCACAGTCTCCTCCAGGCTGAGCAGACCGATGGCTGAAGAGCAGCTCCTCACACAGCTTCTCCACACCCTTCACCGTCCCTGTTGACCTCCTTTGGATGTTCCCTAACAGTTTCATGTCTTTCTTATATTGTGGCACCCAGAACTGCCTCCAGCACTGGAGGTGAGGCCTCCCCAGAGCAGAGCAGGACAATTCCCTCCCTTGCCTGGCTGGCAATGCTGTGCCTGATGCCCGCCAGGACACGGGTGGCCCTCCCAGCTGCCAGGGCACTGCTGGCTCATGTTCAACTTGCCATCGACCAGCTGCCCTGGTCCTGTTCCATGGCACTGCTTTCCAGTGTCTCATTCCCCAGACTGTATGAACACCCAGGGTTGCCCTGTCCCAGGTGCAGAATCCAGCACATGGCAGAGGAGATGTAGTCACACAGAGATTCACATGTCTAATTCTGTGCCCCTTGGTACACATAACAACCCTCCTGCAGTTTTAGAGACATTGGGGTTCTGCTGCCTCCCTGAAAAGCATTTCGTGGCTTTTGCAAAAAGCAAAAGGCTTTCTGAGCAGGTTTGGTTTGGCTCCCTGCCTTGCCTGAGGTTGGGTCTGCAAAATGCTGGTCAGCCTCTGGTCCAGACCAGGGGAATCCCATGGGCTCTGACATCAGCCTCTGCTGCTTACCACCTGCCCCAAAATTTGGGTGTTTTCAGCCTGGGTTGTTCGGAATCGTATGGCACATGGCCTGTCACCCTGGCCTGTGGTCCTGCTGTGTCCCCAGGCCACCTGAGGGCACAGCTGGAGGACGAGGACATGAGGCTAAGGTGAGCTGAGGGTCTGTGAAAGCTTGCCTAGTGCATTCTTGGTGCAGACGTGGACCTGTGGGAGCTGGGGTTGTTTAGTCTGGGGAAAAGGAGTTGCAGGGAGGACATTATAGCTCTCTACAACTGCCTGAAAGGAGTTTATAGCCAGGTAGAGGTAGGCCTCTCTCTCCTCCCAGGTGACAAGTGACAGGACCAGAGGAAATGGCCTCAAGTTGTGCCATGGGAGATTAGATTGTATATTCGGAAAAAAATTTTCGGGAAGGGGTTGTCAGGCATTGGAACAGGTTGCCCGGGGAGAGAGATGGTTGAGTCACCATCCCTGAAGGTATTTAAAAGATGTGCAGGTGTGGTACTTGGGGACGTGGTTTAAAAGCAGACTTGGCAGTGCCAGATTACTGGTTGAACTCAATGATCTTAAAGGTCTTTTACAACCTAAATGATTCTATGAACACATCATCTGCTCTGTTTTGCTCTATTTGAGTTGTCACACGAGCTTTATTTTAGGTGACATCCTCCACCTGCTGCAATTCTCCCCACAGAGTGAGTGTGAGGAATAGGGTAAGAAAGCTGGAATATGATTGTGACAAGGGAACCATCCTGTGGAGAAAAAATTCCCAATCCTTCTTCTTTGTTTGTGTCCTCAGAGCTGTAAAGCCTGAGCAGATGGCGGTGCTTGGAGCAGGCTGGGGAACTGGGGGAGGAAGTATGGGGGAATTTGGGTCAGGAATCTAGTGTATGGGGACTGGAGGAGGGAAGGGACTCATGAAGTCGGGTGTCAGGAGTGCCAAAGGATGGGGAACCTAATGGCTGTGCACAGCACATTGCAGGGAGGGAAGATGCTGGGCAGAGGGAGGAATTCTTACCAGCCTGGGGCAGATCCCCATGGCCCCGGGGGATGTCTCTTATCACACTCATCTGTAGCAGGATTAAGGGGAGGGCTGAATCAGTCAAACCATCAAGAAGCAATGGCAACAAATCAGCTTCTTTTCAGCGGGAAAGTCAGTCTGAAAAGATCTCAGCTTCTAACAAATACTAACCAAAATACATGAAAGAAAATGTTGCTGTGGTTTTGGTTGTTCGGGGTTTTTTTCAGTCTGGGAATTGCAATAGAAAACCAACCAGAAAGTTAAAAAAGAAGTTATTAATGTTCCTTTTTTGAGAACTTTTTTTTTTCTTTCCTGTGAAAACATGACATTGCCTCAGGCCGCTCTAAAACAGGTGAGGAAATAGCATGCAAGGCAGAAAACTTCGGTTGCTATTGGCTATATAGAGAGCAAACATTCTTCACACTGGATTTTGTGCTATGCAATGCCAGTTACATTTTAGCAGAACCCTCTGGGAATTTTAATCTAGTTTTGGAAATATATAGATGGTGGGTGACTCAAAGCCAGAGGGCTTCTTCTTGTGTTGTATTTTTTATGTCTTGTGACTTGACTATGGGAGAATTTTCAAGAGTCCTCTAGGAGAGCTAGAGCTAGCAAGAGAGTGGGTTGCCTTTCAGATTTGTTGTTATAATTTTCCACTGTAGGAGGTGAAAGGTAAACCTGCTAAGACATAGACATATGCAATGGAGAAAAATTAAATCTGAAGATAAACATTTCCAGAGGAAGGTCCACACTGCAGCTGATAAATTTTTATAATCTGTAAACTGAAAGGGAGCAAAAACTCAGAAAAATGAGGCAGTTCATTCCCTCAAGAAAAAAACAACACAGAACTCTTTCACACATGTAAAACCCCCACAAGATAGTAAATCCCTTGGACTCTGATTGAAACTATTTCTTTAAGCTACGAGGATGTACTCAAAATTAAGTATCAATCAGGGAAAGACTTGACATAGTGCTGTGAATACTCATATCCCTCTGAAGAACTGCTGAGTGAATGGGCCACATATTTTCTAGCAAAGGCTGCTTCATTTTCCCATCCCACCATTCTGCTATAAGTAGTGATATTTACTTAATCTCCAAGGTAAGTTGCTTCTCTTTGTGCAGCACAGTTGAAGTCAAAAGATCTTATGTTTATGAGCATTACACAGAAGTTATTTGAATGTATATTAAAATGAAGATAAATATCTTTATATGTGTGTCCAGAGTAGCTCTGCAATTGCAGAAATTATTCGCCTGCATGAGAAACTTTGGAAACAGAAAGATTACTTTTTTCTCTAGACTTTTTGCAAGCTGAATATGGTTTGCTTGAGGCACCATATCTAGAAGTCTCTTGGCATGGTCCAGTGGCAGTGGGATGCAGAGAGACTGTGATTTAAGAATGGCACTAACTACTATTTATGTGTTCTGAGCTGGTCCCAAAGTTTTGTGGCCCTGACTGCATTGGTGGATCAACAATCCTGCAATAAGACCAGACACATGTCTAAAAAATAAAAGCCCTTTCTACTTTCCAGAGTAAGGGGAAAAATTGTGATGAAGTTAGCAAGAGTTGTCTGGAAACTTACTGCAGTTTTTGGAGAAGTCCCTCAGTTATGCATGGTGAACTGTCACATGTAAGGTAGAACAGAAGTAAAACATAGCAAAGAAGTAATTTTAGCTTTTTTTTATAGAGGTGAATCTACAAATGTGGATGAAAAAAGCAGGGGTTGGAACTAGGGTCCTTGTGGATGATTGCACTAAGAAGGATCAGCCCAGGCACACTGGAAGCACTTCCTGTGTCTGCTGTATTACTGCTCTAATCTTTTCTGCCAGTTTCCCCTGCTCCAGTCTACTTGCAAGGTTGTATGGACCCCAACTCTCTTTTCCTCCTCACAACAATAATTTTATTTTTTCCTTCATCAGGTGTGGGCTTGGTCTTCCTTTTTTCCTAAATCACAAGCCTGCCGCACAGATAAGGGAGCATAGAATGAAGTACATGTGAATTATGCAACCTGGATGCCAGAGGTGAACTGCAGTCAGGATAATGGTTTCTTCATCGCTCTGTTTACTGAATTATAGCTGGCTTGTAATGGTGCCAGTGTCCTCAGGAGCCCTTTCTAGGGATTTCTGGGAACCACAAAAACATGTTAGGAAGAGGATGGAGTTAATCAGTTGGGCTTTCCTGCTGCTATATTCAGCCCAGCAAGCCGCCTCTGACAGATGTTTCTGCTTTTAGGCCACAAGGAATGTTATTGACTGGCTTTCCCTGTGTTCAAGAAGCATGTAAAGCTATCAAAGGCTTGTTTTCCATAAGAGCATTTTCTTGTCAGGTGATGTTTTTCTATCTCAGGCACAGTGGATTTTAATGAGTTTCTCAATAGACTGATTCTCTGAAGAGAAGAAACAGAAGAAATCTGCATTAGTTGATTTTTCCTCCTGTCTCTGGGAAGCATGGGATGCAAGCGATGGTGAAGTTGCACAGCAGAGCTGTGGGGAGCAACACACAGAGCCCTCTGCTGCCCATCAACCCTCCTGTTGACTATCCTGACCCACTTAGTTTGAGTAAAATTTTCTGTATGTCATACAAAGCAAATTAGAGCCAAGTCCCAGGTGTTCCTTATACAGTTTGAGGCCAGTCAGTTTGTAGTGCTGCCTGGGTCCTGCATCTCTACCAATCTCCAATGACTTTGATAAAAAGGTGGGAAAAACCTGACTCCGTAATCTCATTCCCCATGAGCTTTTTCTGGGTGAGATGAGGGAAAGGAGGACTAGGGCACTACCCCTCCACGGGCTGTGAGATAATGAAGGGTCCCTCTTCTGAAAAACACCTCTTTTCACCTCATTCCTGCATTCACCCTGGAGGATTTGTTCACCCATACATTCAGCTCACCCAGCCATTGGACAGGATAAGAAAAGACCAGGTTAAAACAAAATGGCTCCAGTTCTCCTTTTCACCATGGTAGTCCCCTGAAATGAGTAGAGATACTCCTCAGTTCCCCAGCTCAACTCTGGGAAGGAACTGCCTTCTGGAAAGATATTGTGCCAAGCAGTAGGACAGAAAGGAATGGGCAGAAACCGATGCACAGGAAGTTCAGATGAGCATAAGGAAGAATTTCTTTACTGTGCAGTGATTGCACACTGGAACAGAATGCCCAGGGAGGTTGTGGAGTCTCCTTCAGTGAAGATATTCAAGAAGGGTCTGGATGCAATCCTGTGCCATGTGCACTGGGATGGTCCTACTTGAGCAGGTAGTTTGGTCCAGATCACCCGCTGTGGTCCCTTCCAGCCTGACCCATTCAGTGGTTCTGTGATTGATGGGGTTATACTCACAGCACAGGCAGTTTTCAGAAGGGACATAACACACACCATTATGTCTGCTCTCAAATGGTGCCTTTCCTAATAGGCCACTACTATTTGTGCTCGCAGCACTGGCCTCTCAAGGCATCACATGACGTGGGTCAATAAGGGCCGCAGTTATCCATCTGAGCAAAACTGCAGGTGCAAAATTATGCCTGCAGCTATCTGAGGCCATAAAAGCAAGGCATCCTCTGAAGCTGGCACTCAGTAGCTCAGTGAGCCCTTCCTCTCCCAGCCAAGCCCCATGGGATGCTTCTCTGGCATGTGGTCTATTCACTTGGACGAAGGAGAAACACAATCGTACCCTTCCTTTCCTGGCAGCAGTGTCTAGGAGGGCTGGTTTCTTTCATGGACCATAACTATTGTTACAATTGCTGCTTCATCAGACAGAATTATTAGTTTGTCAGTAAAGTGCTAGACAGCAACACTAGTCTCAAATGCCTGTTAATTATCTAAATAAGCAAATTTGCTTCCTTTCCCACTGTGGTAACTCATGTCTTGTGTCACTTGTGCAGCTGAAGCTGTGATCCATCAAATACCCCTGCAAGTAGTTGTTATTACAACAAGGGTTGTGCCCTCAAAACACAGAGGCTGCTGATATGAGGGGGAGATGCTGGACTAGTTCCTCAGGGCCTGATCCAAATCCTTTTGAAATCGGTAGAAAAATGCTCCCAGTCTTTCATAGCTTTGGATTATATTGTCAGATAGTAACTTTTTCCAGGCAGGAATTTTGCTTCAAACATCACTTGAATACACTTGAGAGATCTGGCTGGTGATAAAATACTCAGCCTTAAGCCAATACAGCCAGTGAAAGCCCTGAATATATTGGTGTTTTTTGCAACATAATAGTATTTTTCCTGGGGAAAGCAACAATCTGATCTGCTTGCTTGTCCAGAGTCAGACCTGCAGTAGTTTTTCAGTTACTTAGAGACATCCAAAACATGAAAATATGGTTGTCATTGTAAGGGTTTTGGGCAGCAGATGTCCACAGGGCTTTAGTGCATGTCCTCTGCCTACTGCAGTCAGAGTTCAGTGTCCCCTCATTTAAATGCCAGCACTCTGATCCAACAGGCAGAGCTGCCTGCCTGTTCCACCTAACAGAAGCCAAAATCCCAGAAGAGTGTTGAACCACTGTCATGGGTTAAAAAATGGGATGGCTTCCCTGCAACGCTCTGTTCCTTGCTGCCTCCATCGCCCCAGAACTTCCTCCAAGCTGCTGTGTGGGGGCTGTGGCAGTGAGCTCCCTGTCTGTGAACAAGAGCACCTTCAGAAGGTCAATTTGTGCCTTGAAACCCACAGCCCCCAAGAAGATACAGCCCAGAAGCGGGTCAGGGGCTGTGTGGGACAGGATGGCTTTTGCTGACATGGGGCAGCAGCCCTTGGGCAGGGGCCAGGTGACCCCAGGGGTGGCTGGTGGTGCACAAGGTACCTGGAAAGCCTCATCCCACTAGTTTGTGTCATCTCAGGATTGTGCTGGGAGACAGCTCCTCTTTGTCTCTCACCTAATGAAGGATTGAAGAAGAGAAGTTCCTGTCCCTCCACCAGCCTGAAACTCAGTTAAATGTCCAGCAGGTCCTTAAATTCCTCCATTTTTGGTGTGTTTTAAATCTGCACAGCATAGCTGCTGGAGAACTCTGAGATGAGGAAATCACAGAACTTCTCACAAGGGTACCATTTCATACAAATCTCAAAGTTTTCTTGCAACAGTGTTCGTTTTACTCAGGGAAGTTACCAAGGACATAATGAAAACCATCATCAAAGCCCAGGTGAATTTTTCCTCCTCCCAGAGATTTCCCATCCCAGATGTGGCTGATGACCCTGAAAGGACAGAGCTGTAGGGCGGCAGATCTGAGGCTGTAAAAAGAAAACCCTATGCGTTTAGTGAAAGGAGATAGGGCCATCTAGTGACAAGAGAAACTTGCGTTCTTCATTCCGTCCTTCCTTTCACAAGCCTAAGAAAACCTGTTCTGGCCACCAAGACCGGCACGGCCAGCCCCTAGCCCAGGGATGTGCGTGGCTGAGCCTCATGAGGTTCACACCGCTGGAGCTTTGCATGGTACTCAGCAAAGCTTTTGCGAGCAGAGATGGCAGCACCAAGCAGAAAAGCTGCTTGGATCTCTGACAAGGTTTGGGTTTGGGAAAAGCCCGTGGTCAGCTTGACCCAGGATCGACTGTGGGAAGTAGGGCTCTTGCGTTTGTTGGGAGATAGTTTCCCCAAGATTTTAATTTTTTTTAACTGCTGTAGGCAAGCAAGGAAAAAATCAGGACAGGGAAGATATTTCAAAAACCCCAACCATAACCCCTCCCAAAAAAAAAAGAAAAAAAAAGAAAATAAAAAACCACTTT
The DNA here is from genome assembly GCF_015832195.1 of Motacilla alba alba. NCBI lineage: Eukaryota > Metazoa > Chordata > Aves > Passeriformes > Motacillidae > Motacilla > Motacilla alba. Next base: position 55,467,919 of record NC_052016.1, on the reverse strand, counting down.
GTTTCAAAATATGCATTTTCTTGTCAGGTGATGTTTTTCTATCTCAGGCACAGTGGATTTTAATGAATTTCTCAATAGACTGATTCTCTGAAGAGAAGAAACAGAAGAATAAATACGCATAAATTTTATTTCTTAAAAATAATTAAGATATTCTAGAAATTGTGGAAATTGTGTCCTTTTTAAGTAAAAAAAGTACTTGTGCATGGCATTCCCTCTGACCTAAACAAGTCTTCCATAATATCATTAACATACTGAAAAAATGTCTTTCTTGTCAAATGAAGCTTTTTTTTCTTCTTCTTCCTTTTACTTTACTCTTTGTCTAGCATGTTCCTCCTTTCCTCTGAAGAATTCACACTACTCATCTTGTTATCAGTTTAGCTAATTACATTACTGCACTTCCCAGCAAATTAAGATCCAAAGCCTGCCGGTTTACAGTAAACTTCGCAAAGAAAGGGATAATGAGGTTACTTTGCAGGTTTTGTTCCTTGGGTGATTTCCATACACTTCGTTTGTAAAGTGGGAGATAAGGTAGCTGTAATAGCTTTTATGTTACCCTTCCCAAGCATAGTCCAGGTCTCCCAGCACTTCTGGGAAGGAAGGGATTCTCCCGCTACAGACCCAGTGGTGAGGCCGTTTTCCCCAGGGTAGAGAGAGAGGCCATATGTGTGCTGAAAGCAGACGCAAAACAGGGATCATTTGTATGCCTTAGGCTGTATCTATGCTGCCCAGGGATGGAGCCCTGAGCAAAGTGTTTCTGTTCCAACCACAAAGCCCTCAAGCCCAGGTCTTCTACTTATGCCATGAGATTTCCCCATGAACAAAATACAGGGTTGTCACCTTGTGCTGGAAGCAGAAACCATTTCCAAGCACCTGAAATGGATGAGGGGTGGACGGTAGCCCATCAGAGTGGTGCTTTCAGAGCATGAGGAGGGAGATACCTGTGGTAGTGTGGCATGACGCTGTCTGAAGATGTGGGGCTGGGACCACCATGCCAGGTCTGCACTGAACCACTCCAAACCTAGCTTGGGGCAAGCAGGGACAGACTAAGCTGTACCAAGCTTTGGGAGAGGAAAGGACCTGAACTCCATTTCTGTAGGGAACTTCCAACTGCAAATTTTGCTTTGACTCAGAATGGAAAGAAACCCAACATCGTCTGAACCACAAACAAAAAAAAAAAAGCCCCAAAGCAATCTGTTTGTGATCAATATACTGGTTTGGATTATCCTCTGATTTCAGCTTTTCTTTTGAAAATAAAGGCAAAAATTTTGCTTTTGTTCTTCCGACAGAAAGGTTACTTTCTATCAGATAACAGGTTTTGGACATTTTCTACTTAGTGGTTTGTTCATACCTGCAGTCCCAGTCAGAAACTCTGCATTAACATTCTGGTTATTTCACACATCCCTAATTAAGCTAAGGTGGCATGAGTGGATGTAATAAGACACTAGAGTGAAGGGCATGGAAGGAGAACAAGGACAATGCACTCATCAAAGAAAGAAAAATGCTTTTGTGTGGGCTTACAATTTAAACCAAGAACTCCCTACAATTATTACCTGGTTTTGGTCGATCTCTATCACACTTTGCTTTGATTGTTTTATGTGTTCCTCTTCCCAGATCCTCTCAGCTCCCTTTGGCCATTTGTGGGTGAAAAATTCACCCACATTTTGTGCTTATTCCTAAATCTGCATACTGAAGTCTGGGGCAAGAGGCTGTGCTCCATGTTCATCCAGCCCTTGGCATCTCCCAGTAGGGATTCCAGTCTTTCACTGGGCTGTTACAAACACAGAACAAGTGCCTCAGCAGTGCACGGTTCTCCCTTACCCTCTCATCTGAAGATGTTACTCTGGTCATGGTTAATCAATTGTAAGCCTGGGAGTGACAAATCAGTTCAGTCAAGTCACTTTAATCACTTTAAAGCCAGGTCCAAAGATTGTAGCTGTTTCACAGTTCTGACTGTGACACTTAGTCAGGGTCAACATTAAAAGGCCTAATTCTGAATGTATTGGAACAGAAAGCTCTCTGTGAAGATGTAGTCCACCAGACCCCCCCAGTTCCTGGAAGCTGGACAAATATGTACTGTGCTTTCTGGAAAGGACTCCAAACAAAAGAGTTTTCTTTTGAATAGTCTCCATATCTCCATCACAGTAAACAGAAAAATACAAAGATCTTCTTCACTTCATATCAAGCTGGCAAAACCAAATACTTTTCACTATTCTACCTCATATCTGTTAGTAAGTCTGTGACTGCAACTGACTTGGATGATAAGTCACCAACCAGATTTACTCTCACCAGCCAGATTTACTCATCAGGCTCTCTGGCTCTCTACTTTGGCCTCTATTTTCCCTGCCCACCTAAAAGATAGTGCTGTGCTCCATAGCAAGCAGCTGCCATGCCTCTGATGGGTGTCTTAAATACATCATCTGCCTCAGAGGAAACTGCCTTTTCCTGCTATAGCAGATTTTGGGGAGTAGAGGACTGAGACATTCAGCTCATGCTCTTGGGAGAAGTCTTCTTACCTCATTAAGAGAACTAGCTCTCTTTACAGATTTTAATTGTAATTAGCACATCTGGACCACATCATTTTCCTCCTATATCTCTCCTGTTGTCCATGCTGCCCCTCAGTCCTGCCTACTATCTTTCCTTGTGCCGTCCCTGGAAGTGTTCAAGGCCAAGTTGGATGGGACTTTGAATGACCTGATCTTGTGGATGGTAGGGGGGAGGGGTTGGAACTGACGTGTTTTAAGGTCTTTTCCAACCCAAGCCATTTTAAGGTTCTATGTTTCTATGATCCAAAACCACACACAATGGTGCTACTTGGGTGCCCATCGGACCAACGCTGTCTGCAGCTCCAGTGTCAAGTGACAAACTCCTGCTGGGCCATGTGCTGCCTGGGAGGGGCAGGGAGGGATGGCATCAGGGCAGGGACAGCTGCTATCAGCTTGAGTATGGTTTGCAGGCAGAAGGACAGATTGCATCAGTTAGCTAATGATAAGCACGGGGGTCAGCTGAATCACTGAGCATTCACTCAGAGGCACATTTACAGCTTTGCCTTACTCGGAAGGTGCCGTGTCGTGTACGTGTGCACAGTGATGTGTTGCAGTGTTTGCAGTTGCCCTTGTGAAAGTGCATGTTGGTTGAGTTTGCTTGTTTTCTGTGCTTTGGTTCATTGGCTTGCCACCAGCTTGCAGCTCTACCTCCCACATGAAACAGTCCTGCTAAATAGATGCTCTAATGAGAGGGATGAAACAGCAAGGTTTTGGAGCCCAGCACAGACTCTCTTTTTCAAAAATTTTCTTAGCAGAGTCATCTGTTTTCAAGGAAGAAAATTATGATTAATTAATTCCTGGGATCTGAGTTGATGACCATGCCACTGAGCCCAGCAAAGCCATACCAGTACAAGCCAGTTTAAGCAGAAGAGTTTCTACAGGCTCCAACAATGGGCTCTACACTTGTACCCCCTCCCGCACGCAACTTCTGAAGCTTGTAGGTGATTTCACTGAGGTTTTATGACAACAACAAGGGAAAAAAGCCTTGGGAACTAACATTGCTCAGCAAGACACAGCCTGCAGCATGTTTTTTATGGCCAAGAACTCTCAGCGTTCCTGGCTTCATTTCCTTAGTGCTCACAGCATTCCCCCTTTATGGCAGGGCTGTGCCCCACCTCAACATGCAAGGCCACATCCTGGGCTCAGTCAAGTCACTGGGGCAGCAGAGAGCAGGGATTCAAAAGCCTACATGAGCTAAAACAAGTCTAATCTGGGCAAGCTAACAACTGAGAGCTTGCTCTTACAGCCAGCATTGTCAAGGCACAAAGCCACTGGCTAGTCAGGGCACAAGTGACTTTGAGTGGCAGGTGCGAAGGGCTCCATCAGTGCGGGGCTGGGACCGTGGTCTAACACAGAGAGACACCACGGTCTCAATGGCTTTCAGTGCTTGAGCTGTTGTGCTCAAGACCAGCTTGGCTACCTCTGCCCAGTGCTGCCCTGTGTGGTACCCTCCTTGGAGCCACTGCAAAAGCACAGCCAGCAGATGCATGAAAAGCTGCTGTCACTTATATCCCTAGTGTCAGGTTTCCTGGGCTGGTAGCCAGGGGTTTTCCTTATCAGTAGGTACTTTATAATGTAGCACTTCTGCTCACAGCAAAAGAAAGGAAATAGAGAAATACGTTCTCGAATAAAGGGATTTGTTCCTAAAAAGTCAATAAAGCTGGTAGAGGACCTAATGGCAGGATCTAGCCTGCAAAGCATGTGATGAGAACAGCTGGTCATGAACATACAGCATTTTGGAGGATGAGGTAAGACCCTACAGATCTGGAAATAATGCAAGATATTTGGAAACCAGAAATAAACGTTAGAATTACTTTCTTCCAAGGCAGTTGAACATTAACAAAGCTCACATTAAGAAGCACTGTGTTGCTGGCAGGAGGAGTCTGATGCTCTCTGCAGTGTCCCTTCCCCTTCCATCCAGGCTCCACTGTTGCCTCACTTCAGCTGCATGGGGTAGGGGGACTCTTGCCTTCGCTACTCACATGGTTAGGTAAATCCCAGAGTATGCCCACTATCCATGCCAGAGAAAATCTGGATGGAGCATACCTGAAATCTCCTGAGATATGAGATTGCTGTGGTTGAGTCTGCCTTCCCCTGCGCAGGGATTTCTGTGAGTCACAGCATTTTTTTTTTACTCCAGCCTTTACTGAACTTGGCTGTTCCCCAGTTATTTTAGCCCAGATTTTTCTAGCAAATGAGGTTTGGCTTTTGCAGACGTGCTCTCTATCCCATGAGGTTTTACCTTGCTTGTTCACAGGCAAAGAAAGTACCATTTGTTGTATGAGCATATGAGGCAAGCAGCAGCTTGTAGTTTCATTATTAATTATTTACCTGACAAAAAAACCCATCCCATCTGGGAATTTTATATTTTCCCAGGGTAATGAATGGACTCTCATGACATGAGAATGCAGGAGTGACGTTGGTATTCCCAGCTGTTAGACAAAGAGGTATCCATTGCTACAAAATCATTAGAAATTACTGGTCTATGCAGGGAACCTGGTCATAACCGTTTTTGAGAAGTTCCCATGCAGAATTGCACCCTGCAGGAAATCAGTCTGGCAGGTACAGTAACCCTGATAACACTGCCCACATAGTGGCAGTTCAGCTCTGAATTATAACAAGCTGGACTCTATCTGGACATTCGAAAATTAACCATTCACTCACAACTCGAACCTGTTCTGCTTGGGATTTAAATTCATAGCTAACTCGGTAAGAGTGTGAGTCAATCCAGTGAAACTCTCCTTAGCTCTGTTATGCTGCAAACCCACAGGCCAGCTGGAAATATTTGTGTTTGTGCACAAAAAGAGATGCACAAGCTCCTCGATGATCTCATGCTGCCAAGCTTTCCCATTTCTTCTGTTCACATCAAGACAGGACGACATTGTCCTCAGTCAGTGTCAGTCTCGGTCTCTTGGATGACAGTGGGAGGATGGTGGGTGCAGCTGGGATGAGCTGCATTTCTCTGCAGGCATCTCAGTGCACAGCTACTTTTTGCACAACATTTTTGGCATAAGACTTCTTGGAAAATGTCTTTGTTTCTGTCACAGGAGCACAGAGGAACCACAGTTGGTGGCTTCAGCCAGATCTTTCACTGCTGTAAATAGTCATAAGCTCATCTCGCCACCTGAGATCCAAATTTCCTCCTGTACACTCACATTAACTCTTGTCACCCTGTGGGACCTCACATCAGAGAGTAAAACCAGCCAGTCTGAGGCAGAAGCATCATGTAACCAAGAATCCTCTGGCTGCTGTTAGGATAACATAGCAATTGGCCATCTTCCTTTTCCTCTCTTGCCTGTAATTATGCTTCAGTCACTGGTCATCTGTTCTCCTTAGACCTATAATCCAGCAACCTTTCCGGTCCTGTCGCCTACAAGTACTTATTTGTTTGCATAGTTAGGAAGGCTTAGGCTTCTTTTTCTGCTCTTTTGGGAAGACACAAACTGCAGCTGTCAACGTAACACTGATAATGTGCCTCACTTAGAAAAAAAATCAATAGGTGCTGTAAGTGTTAACCATATGGGCTTGACAGTAAACATGCTCTGAAAGCCCCAGGAAATGTTAAATGAAAGCAGAGCTGCAGTGGGGAAGGCAGCAGGGTAGCCGTGACTCAGTGCAGGCAGAGATTCCCCTTCGTGTTGTGCATGTAGTGATGCCCATCTCTGACATATTTAACAAGATATAAAGTTGTAGTGTCCTGTACGGTCACTAAATTGTCTTCTGTAAGCAACTATGTGTATTTGACTTAGGCACCTTTCTAGCAGAGTGGAAAGCGTTTGTAAGGAACCATAAAAAGTCATTACATATGCAGAACAATTGAACCTCCTCAGCATCTGTGGTAGGAAACACATCTGTCTTCTGTCCCTTTCTTTCCTAAATGTCTCCCTGAATCAACTTTTATGGGAGGGTCGTAAATATCCCTTTCTATTTGAATCCAGGAGTTAACAATACCCCCTGTGACCATAAACACAAGATGTTTCATTGAGGAAAGAGGTGCACTCAAGTAAGCAGAGATCTTTGTGACAGTTGCTGCCAGTATGGTCCCCATGCACCGCTAATCACATTAGTGGGAGAGCACGGAGGTGGCCAGCAGACAGCAAAAGAAAGAGGGAGAGAAAAGCAAGACTAATCTTGTTAAAAGGGAAGCAAAGATAGACGCTACTTTTACACAGAAGCTTATAACGTCCCCATTTTCCCAGGGCTGGAATCACCTGGATGCTCTCTGAGCAGCGCGGCTGCTGCTGCTGTTGTGGAAACAAACAGCTCCACAGCTCTTGTGTTACCGAGGGCTGGTTTTTCTTACAACTCTTTGCCATCCGTGGTCTCTTGGTTTCTGCACAGTCAACCTTGAATCCTTCTTGAAGTAGAGGTTTACTTGCTTCCAGATGATTTTAAAACCAGTACAACTGCTTTTAATCCCCTGCATGAGATCCTTTTCTACCAAAGGAAGACCCACAATTTTCAACAGATAAAACAAATTCCTGACCTAAAATATTTATGTGTTTTCTCATTGTCCTCTGGAGAGGCAATGTTAGATGTTCGAAGGTGCCTTCTTCCAGAATGAAGTCTTTTGCTCTCTGGTTGCATGAGGGTGATGGACAGATCCCAAATGTGCACTTTTCTTACTTGAAGAGGCACAAAACACCCTCCAAACTGGGAGCTAAGGATTAGGCAAGCAGCCACTAAATGGCCTCTGGCAGTGCCCCCAGTAGGGTTTCATCCTTTAGTCCTGGCACACAACCTTTCCATGCTGTGATGCAGATATGTTGCCTCCGGGCTGAGGTGCCCTCTGCCCACTCCCTTCTCCCACATGTGGTGGAGAAGGGGTGCAGGAGGAGAGGTGCTCCTGACCAGACACACTCACAGAAGCGTAGGCACCAGAATGTGCATTAACCCCCCACACACAGAGCTCAGGATGCTGTGACAATGTGTTGAGGGTCTTCAGCCAACTGGGAGCCCAGAGCCCACAGCACCCAGGCCAGTGAGCTTCCAATTCAACTAAGCAAGACTAAGCTTTGGGGAAAGATTTTCATCTTTTGAGGAACCAGAGCCTGGAGAGGCAGCACCTGTCAGAGGCATGTCAGGGTAACACTCCAAGCCAGTGCTGGAGGTCTAATGGGTACAGCCTTTCCAAGTACTTTTCCAGCAAGACAGTCCCTTCTCCCACCACCCATGACTGTGTACCTAGCAGAATTGTGTTAGTGAACCCCCTCCTACAGAGTTTAATGTTAGAAGGGAAAACAGCACCTTGATATCTGAAAGGAGCCCTAACCCGTTTTTTTTTTTTTTGCCCAGCCTGTTTATTCAGTATCATACTACAGAGCTGAGGGTGGATAAACAAAGTTCTTGCGTCAGTGGTTGTGATGTCTGCTGCCTCAAGTGCTGGTGCCTTGCCAATTAATCAAATAGAGCAGGGGAAGGACAGCCTGACAGATGGGCAAGAAAAATCCTTGATGGAAAATCGGACTTGTTGTTTCATGGGGTGGTAGTGGCAGGAGAGAGCAAAAAGAAGAAACAAGTGGAAGTCTAGAGGCAAGGACAGTGATGATGGCTTCACAGCTGAGAGCCCATGCCCAGTCTGGTGGGGATCAGCCATTGTTTCCTTGATATTTCATCAAGTTCTTAAATACCAAGTGTAAAACAGAGACCCTTTTGGCATTAAGGCAATGATTTGACTATGGGTTAGTGTTGTCATATATGCATATATGTAACAGGAATTTTATACTATCATCTCTTTATTACCGAAGTTTCATACCTTTTTGGTGTTTTCTGGTGAGCAGCTCCTCCAAGCACACTTTTTCCTCTCTCACCAGATAACTGACTAACTCTAGCTCCCTTCCTACTTCGGGGCATGTTCTCTTAGCAAACCAACCCACTCTTTTATAGCTCCTGTCGTTCTTATTAGTTACAGCTGTGGCCTGTTGAAGTTAGGCCTTCTCCTCATTTTTGGTAATTGGCCCACCTGCAACTCCTTAGGGGTAAGATAACTTTCTATACCATCTCTATTCTATCCCCCCACAGGTTAGTGGTGGCTAAATGAGCTGAGAAGTGGCTGTTGTCAGTGTCCGGGGGCACTTGAGCTCCCCTTGCCGTCAGAGCTGGGCCTTTCAGGAGGGGTCAGAAGCAATGGTCAGGAGTGGAGCCCTTGGGGAGAGGAGAGATGGGCTGCAGGAAGAGGAGAGGCTATGCAGGAAAAGCTTTAGGAATTCTTTCCAAAACGTTTGGGCAAGGTGGTTGGACTGGGGACACCGTTCTGGGGAGCAGTGTCTGTACAATGCAGAGACCCCTGCAATGAAGAGGAGCCCAGGCAGACACAACATTTCTGTGCATCAGACAGTAGGACCTCTTGGTACCCAGTTAGCTGAGGGGAACCTGAAATCCTTGCTCTCCCAAGAGATGGATGTTTTGTTCATTTCCCAGTCCTAGGAGTGGATCAGTGAGACCAGGACCCTCCAATTCTGCTTCTCCACTCTTCTTTCTGCTCCCTTCTCTTCCTGCAGGGACAATGCTGCACCCCAAACTGGGTGGGAGCAAGGGTAGCTGCCCTAGCCCCTGCAGCCCCTCCTACCTTACATCATCTCTTGACATTGACCATTTAATCATGGCTGGGTGAGAACCTGGGACCTGCACAGAACAGGGAACCAGGAGCTGTGAAGGGAAGAAAAGGCAGCATAGGAAATAAAGGAGATGGGGCTACAGATGCCAGGAAACAGATCAAGGAGATGCCTGAAAGGAGGAGGAGGGACAGCCAGAAAAAGGTGCTGGGAAGCTTGTTTGTGTACTGCAAAAAGTCAGCATTTATTCCTGTGCAAGCCTCTTGCAGGCTGCAGGGCACATCCTAGGTGTGCAAGTACCCAAATGCACGCTGCATTTCAACTGCAAAGGCAATGGGCAGCCGAACCTGTACGCTATTCACCTCTTCTCTAGGGGCATGTCTGGATTACTATTACTATTATGATAATTATTACTGGTTGTAATAGTAGTACTTCTATTAATAATATTCTATTATTATTATTGTTGTTTCCTGATTCTCCCAGGAATATGGACTTTTGTCTCATGCAGGCAAGAAAATAACTGTGGATTGTCTTAAAAAGAAAACACCTTCCTTTTTGTTTTGATGATGTCTGTCCCTCTGTTACAATTCGTTCATCTCCTTGGCTAAGACAGCATATCGATCCTTCCCCTGGGCTCTGACCCCTCCATGCCTTCTCTGTTTACAGAGTTATCTTTAGCATTCCTGCCTCCTCCTCACTGCTCAGGGGCAGCAAAACATTTCAGGTGAAATTGATCCAGTGGATACAAGGAAAGACGTCATAAAGGAACCTGGGGCATGAGGCCATTTGTGGACTCTCTGCCATCACATAAGCTTGCTGTGGGTCAGTTCAGCATTAACTGGCTCTTGAGGTAGGTTCTCATAAAAAGCAGTACTGAGTGGCTCTCCCAGTGCAAACTGGTGTGTCAGTACAATTATCATCATTGCTTTTGTGCAATGAACTGGACAAACCCTAATTCCACCTTTCTCCTGAGACATGCTCACAGGTTTTAAAGGCTAGACAAATGATGCAGACCACCCAGCCTGACCTGCATTGCACAGCTCAGAGCCTCTTACCCTTAGTTACAGCTTCAGCCCCCTGGTTTTGTGCAAGTGCAAAAGTTTCACTTTCAGAAGTGGAACAAGACTCTTCTTGGTGTTTGTCAACACCTTCATCAGACTTGCCTCCAGCTATGCAAGGGCTACTCAAAACAAATGAACTTTTCTTGGGGACATTCTGTATCCTTTCCATCTTGTAGCCATAGATGGGGTACAAAAGGGGTGTATTAAAGTAACTGCTTTCAGGTCCAGTCCCTCTCACTGTTCCCTGGTCCTGTAGACAATGTTCAGACAGTTGCAGATCCATTGGGCTACAGTGTCAAGCTCCTCTGTAGGTACCCTGCTTGTCCTCCTGAAATGTCACATTTTCTCCTGCAGAGCGGCCTGAACTGAGCCACAGGGGTGAGGTGGTGGTGCATGACTTCCCACTCGAAGGAAAGGGAATGTTTAACCTTCAGGCATAGCCCTGCTTAGCATGGCATTACCCAATTCCTCTCATGACTCCTTTGCCTGCCTTTCCCCAGGGTGTGTGGGATCATAACTCCAGCTGGACTGCGCTCAGAGGAAGAGGTGGGGAGTGTGGGAGGGGGAAGGACCAGCAGTGCACCCCACAAATCACAGGCAGTGGCCTCAATCCCTGTGCAAATAAGTGAACCTGCCAGAAAAGTATAAACCTGTAAACTGCTGCCACATTTGCCAGCTTCAACAAGTCTCCATGTTATCTTGCCTTCCTGGGCAAATCAGTATAGTCCAAGTGTCTTGCAGTGTACTCCAAGTGTCCTGTTCCAGTCTGAAATACTGCTGGCATTCTGACTTGAATGGCTCTGAAAGGTTTGGAGCTTACAGGAAAAAAAAATTAAATGACTGGGTGCTTCTTTGAGGCTACTGTATTTACCCCTGTGCTGCTGAAACCAGCTGTTCTGGGATGACAGTGTGAGTCTGCATGCCCTGCTCCATGGCCAGAGAGGGTAGTGTGCAGTGTGCTGGGCTCAGTTGGATCTCCCTGGGCTTGGCTGTCTAGTCCAGAAGTCTGACCTTGCAGGTGTCTGCTGAATTTACTGCTAAATTGTTTCAGTGGCTGAATTGCAGGAAAAAAAGCTTTATGTTTAGAGCTCTTATAACTAAGACCAGTGAGAGCTACAGCAGTTTTGATGGACCAAAGGGCCAAAGGCAGGCTGGACACTGCAAGACACCATAGATGCCAGGCTGTATTCCAGCTCAGAGAAAGTCAGTGGGAGAAAACAGCTTATAGTAAAGGTCTAACCTTCAGGCCCATGAGCACAATGGCCCTGCAATATAAAGGCTTCATTCTGTACTGCTACAACTAAAGAAACTTTTGAGAATGAATTTCCAGGGCTTTGGGATGAGACCCACACTGATAATGTTTATTTTATTGATGTCTTTGGGCCAATATTTACCAGTGGTTATTAGTTGTTTGAAAGGAAATTAATTGCATAAAAGTCACATTGCCTTTCAGACTCTAATGTGCTTGAGCAAGTCGCTTATCTCTTCTATGATCCCTGCATGCATCAAGCGTCTGACACAGCACACAGGGAATGAGCCATTGCATCTCAGAGGCAAAGCTCACTGTGGATCTGACTCCTTGAACTGCCACATGCCTCCACTTCCAGAGAAGTGATTTGGTGGTCCATGAAGGACACTCAGACCATGTCAGGAGGTCCTGCCTCCACAGTATCTAAAAGTTAGGAGCCTAATTTCAAACCAAAGTGTAAATCCATAGGCTAACACTTACTAGCTAGTGAAAAACTCTCTACAGTTTCCTCAAAGAAGATTCTTTTCCACATAATAAGAGATAGGATAAGAGGAAATGGCCTCAAGTTGTGCCAGGGGAGATCTAGATTGGATACTAGGAAAAAGTTTTTCCCCTAAAGTGTTGTCAAGTACTGGAACAGGCTGCCTAGAGAAGAGGTGGAGTCACTGTCCCTGGAGGTATTTAAAAGACATGTAGATGTGGCACCTGGGGAGATGGTTTAGTGGTGGAGCTGGCAATGTTGAGTTGGACTTAGTGGTCTTAGAAGTCTTTTCCAATCTAAGTGCTTATGTGATAGTCACTGCAGGCTGCCACCATTTCATTCACCTTTCAGATGACAATATGCAGGACCTAGTTTTTCACACTCTTCTATAAAAGAAATCAGGCACTACTTTATTTCTCCTGTTACACAGGAAAACAAATAGACACAGTGCTGTATTTAGAACAGATGTGTGTTTTTTCCCTTTAAACCAGCAGATCTGAGAATGGTGGAAGTTGCTATGTGGATGTGTCAGACTTTGGGGGGTGATAAATGTTAAGTTTCTCGATTTTTAACCTTCGTCCTAAAGACTGAAACCCCTCAGTCATGTCTTTGTGTCTTTTTGGCACCAACCATAAGTTTTTAGGCAGAAATTACTTTGAAAGTTCAAAAACTTTGTCAAGTGAGATTGGACATATTTATGCATGGCACCTGCAATTCTTTACCTACTGAAAACCTAGGAAAGCATTTCCCACTTTCAGAAAGCTACATGGTACCACACTGATTTACTGCTATTGACCAACAGACGAGCTCAAATATTGCCTTTGCGATGTTTCTGAAACATCCTTTGATAGCTAGTCACTCTCTACAAATGATGTCATAAAAACCCAAGAAAATAATAAAAAATAGTCATATTTCTGATACTTTCTGTCTTTACACTTACATGAAAAAAATTGCATTTGTCTGGTCAATAAAGTCCTTTACTAGACTAAAATGATTCTGTGTTAACATTCACAATTCAGAGCTATGAAATTTCCCTTTATTAGGAAATATGTAATCTTTCTGTTCTTTTTTCATTTTTTTTTCAAAAATGAGTGAAAAAAATATTAATTTCCTTTCCATTCTAGATGCAGATCCTATTCCTTCTTAATTTGAAACCTTGTGGTAGACATTTTAAACTTTTTGCAGCTATGCTGTAAGTTAACGCCAATGCACAGCTTCCATATATTCTTTTGAATGCTACCTACATCCTTGTAACAACAGACTTTGAACTTTGCCTGTTGCTGTTGTGAAGGATTTCTTCATGAAGACCTCATCTTCCATTGCTTTTATTCTTGCAGTTATTAAATAATACTGCAGTTATTAAATAATATTACCATCAGTCATATTTATGTCATTGAGCCACTTGCTGTACAGACATATAACAAGAGACCCACCCTGCCCATGTGCATTAGACAACCAAGATTACTTGGTAAATATAATTCCCCTAAAGATCATGCAAACAGTTCATGTTTCCACATTGCACTTCCCTAGTTTGCCATTCTCCTTTTCTGGTTCCATTGGTTTATCTTAATACCTTTCTAAGCTAATGTGACCGTCCTCACATTCTCCCAGCTTTCTCCACCATTGACTATCATGATGAACTGAGTTGCTGCATTGAAGCAAATCCCAGTCTGATAAGAAGCAATAGCATGTTAAGCAGGTTTCATGCTTCTTTCACAGATTGCTTGATTCAGCTAATACAGCCTTAATCTACGATTGGCTCCATTTCCCTGACGTGGTCATTTGACTTTAATGTCTCTCTGGTGCTCGGTCTGCGTAGTCAGAATGCAGTGATAATAACAACAGCCAAATCTCTCTTAATGTTGAACTCAAGTTTCCTTGAAAAGGACAAAGATGTGTAGCAAATTAGACTTCATGTACTGGACTGTTACATCTCTTGCACAGAAGGGTATTAATTGGAAATGCACCAATTCAGAGTTTCCCAGCTGAGATAACCTTTCAGTATAGCAAGAGATGTCATACAACCTTTATGCAATCTCACTGTGCTGCTTCAAAAACATCCTTTGACAGATTTAGACACATGGATCAGAGTGAGGCCTTGCTAAAACACTCCAGCCCTGAGGGGGTCCCAGGTAAGTTTGAGCTGCAAACTGCAAGCCTCTACAAGTAATTGACCTGTGTGGAAAGCCAGCTGGATCACCTGCAGATGTTAGTGGTGGTAGTACACACTTGCCCACAGGGACCTGGATTGAAGTTACTCGGCTTTCATCAGATAGCAAAAATTATCCCTCTTTATTGACCCCAAATGAGCCATGACTTCCCAGTGAGAAATGGCTCTGGATACCAGCTCGAGCTCATTGAATAGGAGCAAAGTTGCCACAGGTTTCCTCCTGGCATTAGTACAGACAGCAAGCCTTTGTCACTTTTGATCTCAGTCCAATTCTTAACACAACACCCGACTCTTAGCACAGCATCACAGACTGCAGCCCTTACCTGTGAACTGTCTGCATGCAGATCTGTAATGAGCACCATATCCTCATCTCTCAATGAATCCTGGTCAGAGGAGGTGTCTCAGATAGCCTTGGCCAGTTAAAAACAGTCCAGATTAATACTGTTGTACCTGGACATGACTGTGGAATTAGCTGAGGACCTGAATCACTAATGTGACAGTTTTTTGCCTGACTGCTTTCAAGGAGATAGGGATGTGTCCCCAGACCAGGATAAGCTCATAACAGCTCTTTGAGATATTGGCAATGAAGTAAAATACCGTTCCTCAGACTCCTTTAGTGCATGGTTGATGTGTAAGAGTCTTTACTCATTCAATATCTGCTTAAATGACTGCAGATAGTATCAAGCCAGCTCGGAGGGTGGAGTTGCTGCAGGCACTTTACGAGAAGAGAACCATGTCTTGCCTTCATCCCCTCTGAAGTTTAAAGGCAGCTTCAGTGAGCCCTCCAGCTAAAACGCAGTGGAGATCTCCTGTGACAGGAAACTCAGAGCAAAGAAAACAATGCATTCTGGGAAGATTGCTTGGGTAATGACTGTGTGGAATGGCAGACTTCGAATTGTAGAATCACAGGATATTCTGAGTTGGAAGGGACCCATCAGGACTGTTGAGTCCAACTCCTGGCCCTGCAAAGGACACCCCAAGAATTTCGCTATATGTCTGAAAGCATTGTTCAAATGCCTCCTGAACTCTGTCAGGCTTGGTTCAGACCTCTTATCTGGAGTGTTTTAGGCATCTGCCTGTAAGCTGGATCTGTGCTTGAAGATCTCCCTCAAGCACTCATCTGCCACGACACCTGCTTTTGCTCCAAGAGAAACCAACTAACTTAGTTTCAATAGGCATGAAAATGTGGATACTGTAATAAACTGCATTTTTATTTTAGGCAACATCTTGGCTGTGTTGAAGGCTAAGTTTTTAAATACAGTTTTAAGAAATGCTGCGACCTAGCCTGAGCATCTGGAAGGTCTGGTTGGGGTCAGAGTAGCACAGGTGTGTAAGTTTGTAGGTGTATCTGCCCTGAGAGTAGAAACAGTCAGTGTGGACCTCTTTAGCACTAGGAAGATGAGAGTCAGATCCCCAGATGGCTACCTATATCCCAGACTTTGTAAGAAACAAGTTCCAACACACACTCAGAATTTCAGTTTGGGATGCTCACAGTACCTGATATGAAGCCCTGCTTGGTATTCCAGCTTTTGTCTACCTCAAAACTGAAATATTCTGTGTAAGAATTGAGTATCAGTTTGAAAAATGGAGGAAACCAGAGGCTGGATAATTTACTTGATGGCAAAGCTAGAGGCATTCTTCCCAGTGGTGTCCAG
Organism: Motacilla alba alba; assembly: GCF_015832195.1. NCBI lineage: Eukaryota > Metazoa > Chordata > Aves > Passeriformes > Motacillidae > Motacilla > Motacilla alba. The sequence goes on along the minus strand of NC_052016.1, from coordinate 55,452,206 downwards.
AACAGCAGCCCTTGTCCTTGGTGGAAGGGAGGAGAAGGCCTTCTCTGGGAGCCCCAGTGTGTATCTCAGGACATGTCAGATGGTGAAAAACCCCTGGTAGTTTTCTTTGCCCTTGTCACTTTTCTGTATCTTCCTCCCTACACACATGTATCTTTGAAATTTTTTTCTCTTCAGGAGCCCTATGAAGACAATACTTGTCTGGAACCAGCGACACTCTCCGGTGACTCGTCCCTTTCCATTAGATCCAAATGATCAATACATTCCTCAAAGATTATATCTCAGGCTGAAGCCCAAGCAGACATGGATGGGATTGGAAAGCCAGTTTGAGAACCAGGAGTGCAGGCTCCTGTGTGTGTAGCAAGAACCATGGGAGAAATGAGAAGCCCAGCACACACCAACATGTCAGCATTCCCATGCCTCCCACAGTCACATTGACACTTCCACATAAAAGATCCATGTTCAAGTTGATTTCTCCTGGACACCAGAGCTCTGTCCTGCCCAGAGCCTTGGCTCCATCTTACAGCTCTGCAACAGAGGTCCACAAGCCCTGGAAGTCACCAATTCCCCAGTGTGTCATGGAAAGCTTTGGCTCAGCAGAGCCCAGGAGTCCAGACTGCTTCACAACCTGCTAGACAAGCTGGCAGCATCTCGCAGTCAGATGTGATGGATATGTGCCCAACATAATTGAAATTAGTATTTCTTGAATGTTCTGGCTCCAGCAGATTGATGTTCAAGCCTGGAAACCCCTGTCACTGCAGAGCTTGCAGCCTGCCCTGACTCTGCCCTCAATCCTGCTTTCTGGCATCAGGACAGCCCCTGCACAGCTCCCTGTGCCTCCACCATCACAGCAGGCACCACTGCTTTGGTGTTTTCCACAGACCATGATTCCACCTGAGTGCCCATCAATGCTGCCATGCATGTGGCAGGCATGTGGGACACGTTTTCTGTTGAGTGTTGACAGGAGGTGGTGACCTTTGTGTTTGTGCTGCTGGGGATACATAGCGAGTGTCAGCACTGTGTTATCGAAGAGCTTTCACTGCAGGAAGAATTAATAATGTCTGCTTCTTTCCCTCACACTTCTGCAGGACTCGGTCAAGCCCAGCACTGTGATTGATGGTGTGAGCAAAGCCTTGTTGGCGCCGTCTCGAAGGCAGGTGCCTATTAATAAAAGGAGAAGACAAGGATGAAGGTGTCTTGCAGGACTTACAACTCCCCTATCAGTGCTGGGCAGTCAGAGTGAGCGGCTTGTTCAGGGGGTGTATTTGCTGACAAAAGTCTGTGCAAACAAGGACCTTGAGAGAACGTACAGGGAACAGCTGCACTGTATCTGGGAAAGGTGAATGCCGTTTGCAGAGCAAACTCGCTCTAATTCAGGCAAATACTGTTACAAGCAATGCAGCTGAAAAGAAAACACGTTTACTGGGATGTTAACATGACTCCTATCAAGTGCAGGGAAATGGGGAAAATGCCTGTGTCTGTGAAACTGCCACCTGAAGCAAATAATTCCTGCTAGGAAAACCCTTTCGTAAAAGCATCTTGCCTTGGTTGAACATTCTCAGTACCTGGGGAGAAAAGGTGTTTAGCATGTTGCATGATTCAGCCTTCACAGGCCCCCTCCGAGCACCAGCTCAGTGGTTATTTGCAAAAATATTCTTGCTTCGGGTTTTGAGTGCAGGTTGGATGTGCCCCCACTGTTGCACTGCAGAGGCAAGGGGTGCTGAACACTTCCCGGGAATCAGCACCTTTCAGGGGGCTGGCACTGAGCACCCCCATGCTGAGCACCTCAAACCACCCTTCCTTTAAAATTTCATCCCATGTTTCTCCCTTCCCATCTCCAGGACCACTGCCACCACCCTCAGCACTTCAGAGGGAAAAGATGCACATGCCTTCAGGAAAGCAGGAAAAGCTGCAAAATTTGGGAACAGAGCCCCACCTCGTGGAAACAACCTCAGGCCTTGCTTACCAGAGGCTTTTGTGGGTTGGCTTGAGAGCCCCAGCATGACCTCATGCCTCACATCCTGCCTGCTGCTACATTAATTAGCTTAATAAGAGGTTTTATCTCAGTGTCAATCACTGTCACACTGCACAGAGCACAGGCATGGGGTGTTGCCTGGGTTTTCCTCTCCCATAGCTCAAAATATTCTGTGCAGCCCACGTGAATGGTAATGATATTTGTGTTACTATTGAAAAAAGATTTTATTCTTTACACTGGGTTTCTGATTTAGAGACCTGGTTGAAGGCCAGGGTGAGCATCTTCCATTGAAGCAAAGAAATTAAATGGTCTTTTAAGTGGTCCCAAGCCATGGGAAGGCACCAGACAGAGGAACCCCAAGGACCAAGGGATGCCTACAGCCAGGTCAGCTGCCAGGAGAGCACTGGCTGCAGGAGCTGCTCAGCAAGCAAGGATGGTGTAGGTCAGGAAAGGCTGCAAGTCAGCAGCTCCTTAAACCCTGTATTTGCTGGGTTTCAGGATATAGAAATGGCCCTCTCCTTATTTTCCCACCTGTACCCAGGGAAGGTGGTCTCTACCCACATTTTTCATATATAAAGTGGGATAGTAACAAGAGTTCATTTTCCTCCACCTTCCAGAAGCCCCCCAGGAAAATCCTGTGGCACTGAACCAAAGGGTACCATGCTTTGAAATAACTATCCAGTAATGATCACATCTCTCAGTGCTTGGCTAAATTAATATTTTTCCAAAAATATTTTTTTTTTTATCCTATGTTTCAGCGCCCAAATTCCTGTAAACCACAGAGGTGACTTTAAAAGCCCATGACTTGGCACACCAGAGCACAGAGCTCCTCCACACACAAAAAGTCTGAGGTATATCTGATGATGTTCTCCAGGCTGGGAGTTCCCAATGTTTTGCTCAGGAATCATTATTAGTTGGTAAGATGTGAGAGTTGGTTAGACAGCCAAGTTCCCCACCAGCACCAGACACTGGTATGAGGCAGGAGGTGCTCAGCCAAAGCAGTTGCCTTCTGCCAGAGCCGAGAAGCAGCAGCAAAACCCTGGGCTGTGCCCAAATGCCCTCCTGATAAGCAGATCAGGTTGTAAGCCCGACTATTTCTTAACCTTTTGCAGTAAAAATGCAGGGACTGTGCAGTGTCAGTGTGTCTGGGATTAATGAGACTCTTGGGTACAGGGTTTGGGGAGGATTCAGGGTTTTGATTTAGATGTTTTACAGAAAGCCTGAACAAGCACCGTAAGTCATCTCAGTGCTAATTAATGATTAAGCTGGATAGCACCAAGCTGCTTCCAGTTGATTTTTAGCGGGGAAAAAGCAAGCTGGGATCTTCATTTCCATGACACATAGGTGTCACACCTTTACAAAGAAATGACAGGGGCTGGCAGTCTGGACCTGCCACGCTGGGGAGCACAAGACCTCAGCACACAGGACTGCAGCAAGGGACACTCTGTCAGGGACATCCCCAGCCCAGAAATGGTGACAGGAGGAGATGGAGATGGCGATGAAGAGGGGGTGATGGTGGAGACCGGCTCCCCAAGGTGCGGGCACCCTGCTTAGGTCAGGTGTCCCTGTGCCCAGCAGAGCTGACAGTAACACCTCCTCCTTTTAGGGCTCACCCCTTGGGCAGATGCCAGCAGTGGAGGCAGAAATTTGGATGCTGTCCCCGTGTCAGGCATGGGTCACAGGAGTTTCCCCACTCAGGATGCCCACAATGCCCTCTGAACACCCCTACACCGTCCATGGGCTGCATTTGAGGTAAACCTTCCTTTCAAGCCTCCTTGGCTGCCTTGGCTGCCGCCTGCAGGGGGGAGGTGGCTCTCTGGGTGGCTGCGGGGTGGGGTTTGCACGCCTGGTGCCTGGTGCATGGGTGACATCTACCGGCCGTGCCTTCAGCTTCGTTTTATGCTTTTACGACTAAAAAAACCCTGCCAAGGAAAGGGACACTGGAGGCTGTGTGCTGTTTTAACTGCTTGTTTAACTGTGCCAAGGTCAAAGCCGATACATTATTTTTATAACTCTGTGAAGGCTGTGTGTCTCATGCCACGGACCTTCTCTGGGGTTTGACAAACAGCTGGGAATTCAAGTGGAGCAGCGCACAGCTGTAGGAAATCTTGAAACATGAATGGAGATTATCCCCCTGTAGTTTATTCCCCTGCAATTGAGATTAGATTTTGGATCTATTTCTTTCATTGAGAATTCACAACCAGTCCAGAGCTAAAAATATGAAGTAATATTAGCGATGTTTTCTTTACAGAAAATTGCTGCCACTTATTTGAGGATTTATTTTAGAACGGCAAAATAATGGTCATTTCTCTCATATTTTTTACTTTTTGAAGAGCAGAAGGTGAAATTAGGAAAAAGCACCTGCCTAGCTGTGACCAAAACCCAGAGTAATAATTAATCCAACACATATTTTCAAAAATTAAATACTTGCATAATTTTTAGAAGAAATATTTCCAGGCTGGTGGTTTTTGTTGTATTGGTATTGGATGCAATATTATAGTTAAGCTCCAGGTTATAACACTTGGATCCATGCTCAACAAACTGCCCCAGCTGGATACAACTTTCTCGCTGTGGGCACAGCCAGAAAGCTGGAGCTGGAGCAGTATTGCTCCACATCCTGGTTCTTGCATGAGGCTGAACCTTGCAAATTCTTATCAATGCAGCCATAAAGAAAAAAGTTGTAAATGCACTACTCAAAGGGTCAAATTCAAAGGTGAATGGAAAGTAAACAACACTCATACTTTCAAATACTGTGATTTTTAAGCTTTTTATTATTTTGGCACCTGGCATATAATTTGTGAATGTTTAGGTAAGGTGAGGCAGTGGTAGAGACTGTACAAGCAGTACCTTGGCATTCCCACAGTATAATAGCACCCGCAGCCACTGCAGTATCTGCAGTGCCATAAATGTTAATCCAGCTTGTCCTCTTTCCTCATGTTATTTCTTCACACCTTTAGTCAGCTTCTAAAGCACAAGACTGGGACAGGAGCACCAAACTGCAGAGAAGCCTTGGGTGTTCTTGAGGATGAAAGGCTGGACATGAGCCAACAGGGCTGGTAGCCCAGAAGGCAAACATCCTGGGCTGCATCCAAAGCAGCGTGGCCAGCAGGAGGGGATTCTGCACCTCCATTCTGCCTTCGTGAGACCCCACTTGGGGTGTTGTGTCCAGCTCTGGGGTCCTCAGCACAGGAAAGACATGGAGCTTTTGGAGTAAGTCCAGAGGAGGGCACCAAGGATGATCAGAGAGCTGGAGCACCTCTCCTGTGAAGACAAGTTGAGAGAGCTGAGGTTGTTCAGCCTGGAGAAAAGAAGGATCCAGGCAGACCTTATAGCATTTTTCAGTACCTGAAAGGGTCTTATAAAAATGAGGGAGAAGAACTTTTTATATGGGCAGATGACAGGACAGGAGGAAATGGTTTTAATCTGAAAGAGGGGCAGGTTTAGATTAGATATTGGGAAGAAATTCTTTACTCTGAGGGTGGTGTGGCACTGGAACAGGTTGCTCAGAGAAGTTGTGGATGTCCCACCCCTGGAAGTGTTTAAGACGAGGTTGGGTGGAGTTCTGAGCAACCTGGTCTAGTGAATGGCATCTCTGCCCATGGCACCCATGGGATGTTGGAGCCAGATGATTTTTAAGGTGCCTCCCAATCCAAACGATTCTATGATTCTTATTCTGTGATGGGAAACTGGTTCAGGCTGGGAGAAGGCAGCTTCAAAATCAGCTGAATGTAAAAATTTGAATGTAAAAATCTCTTTTTCCCTGTTGGCCATTCCCAAAGGACAAGAACTGAATTACTGGGAATTTCTTAGCATCCCTTCCAGGGACTGTGAGTTTCCATTCAATGCAGCTGAGCACCTGTTCCAGTCTCCAAGGCCACCAGTTCTTCCCATACAATGTTCCGATCCTCCTATGCTCTGACTGAACATCTCCATGTACCATCTTGGGCTTCTGCTCTCTGCTTTGACCACTGGGGAAATTCTGTCCGTGACCACTTCCTGAAGAATCTGCTGTGACCTGAAAGCCCGGCCTTACGTATATGCTGTGTTGAATCCCGTTTTCTAAAAGCTGCTTGATAATTTCTCTGAGGGCATCCAGTGAGCGGCTTTTCAGATACCCACAGAGGCTAAATAATTTTTTTCCCTGTGAAGAAAAGTGTCAGGTTTATTTGGTATTACCTACCTTTTCTAGACCAATGTTCTTCCTATTTTTTTTATTCCTGTTTTATGTCCACTTCTTTGGATTTCATTATTCATGGGCATGCCAACAAGTGGGTCCATAAGTTTTTCCTGTCTCCCATACTCCTTCTGAGTAACGCCATCTCAGTCCTCCTTGGTTATATATCTTCTGCAGATCAATAGATATCACCTCCTGCTGTTAATAAATTGCCTTTATTACTTCATTTATATATTTTCTAATCTAAATCTCTCTTGATTATCTCCATTTGATCACTAAGAAAACTTCCCCATGTTCCAATGCAGGGTGTTAGTTCGTCTATTAGTCACTGCTTCCGCAGCAGTCAGCCCCAAAGATTGGACCACTATAAGCAAGCACAGTATATTTCACATGTGATCCAAATGACTAGTATTATGTTTCATTTTGTGAATTATAAAATAAACTCCTTCTGGAGATACAAGAATGCAAATCATGCAGAAAATTATTCGTCCAGATTGTCAACCATGTGGAAGAAGAGTGTTTAGCAGCTTTAATGTCTGATCTCCAATAATAGACTGGATGAAATTTAATGCAGCTCATCTTGTGATGCTCTTTTGGATAAAATATGTAAAGAAAGCTCGTATAAGGAAAGCTCCTGCATGTTAACATCCAGCATTTTTATTTTTTTAAGAATATGATTTAGCTCAGATGTCCTTTGGCAAAATTCTCTCTTAAATGTTCTGCTCACCTACCCCCAGCTGACATCTTCCAACCCTTCAATGGTACCTCACAATTATTGCTTTTGAAGCCCTTTGGAATTTATAGCTGTATAAATGTCAGTGCTGTTCTGTAAAATACCAGTTATGTGAAAATCTTGGAAAGCTGCCCAGCTACGATACTGCCAGGAATTTGGATGTAAGTACAACATGACTGGTTTGGATTCGAAGGAGACATGGGCAAGTTTTTTTTGATTGATAGTTCCTAATAATCATGCTCTGAGTGTCGGAATAGAGTTTACTGTGGTTTAGATTTATCCATTCCTGCAGGGGAAGAAAGTGCTCCGGCAGCTTCTCCATAAACCACATTGTTTGGGATGCCACCAGGTGGTGCCAGCAAGTCAGGGAAGCAAGAGCGGGACGGACTCGGGGAAATCAGTTTAGATTGAGGATGAGACAGCTCCCGGGACCTCTTCTTTCTGTTTCTAGTCGGGGACTTCAATTCCAATCCCTTCCAGCTGCTCTTAAAATATTTTTCATGGTTTTGTGTCACACTTCAGAAGCCTATTTTGAGACAGTTCAGGATGCTGTAGGGCAGCTGGCATGCCCTCAAAAATGTCCTTTTTATAAAAAGACAAGCATTTCTGTTGTTTTTCCTAGCTCCTAACAACTGTTTAAAATCAAATGACGTGGAAAATCTAGTGATCTCTATGTCTTAATCCTTCATGCCTCATTTCTTTTGGATTAATATTTGACTGTGACTATTTTTGTAACTTAGTCATTGCAAAAATCAAAGCAAATTCCAGTGCTTCTTTTAAGAAATCAGTCATTCTAAGTTGTGTACCAGACTCTTTCTTCTGAGCTGATATTGCTCACATCCTGTTAAACTGTTGTCAGGATATTTCCCATCTTTGAGTCTGGATGTAAAATTAAGTCCTGCTCTAATTTAAACATCAAAACTCACATGGAGTTTAGTGAGGAAGCCCAGAGGTCCACAGAGAGTGGAGCTGTAGTGTTGCTCTTGCCATGGGGTGGTAACAGGGCCAGGGAAATACCCTATAGCCCCATCGTTTCACACAAGCTGGGCAAAAGGATGGGGTATATGGGTTATTTCTCCGCCTTTGCTCATACAGGCAAAAGTAAAAAGAACATTGTAGTGGATCACGAGACGGGATTATCCTCTCTAATCACCCTTCATTATACCACACCTACATACTGCATCCAGTTTTGTATTCTCCAATACAGAAAAGATAATGATGGGGATGATGGGGAGAATTCAGCAGAGGTCATCAAGACCTATTCCTGGATGTGAGTAGGATGAATTACCTTTGAAGTGCTTTTCTCTCTCCTCCGATTACAGAGGGAGCCTAAATACCAAAAGTTAGGCTATATGAATCTACTATGAGGTGAATTTCTGAAAGTTGTAGGAGGGTCTGGACCAGAAGGATTGAAAGCCTGATTTTCTTGAGTATTTAGCAGCTGCTCCAGCAACTGATTTAGACTTGGTTTTAAGTTTGTCCCTGTGAGTGTCCGGTTTGCCAGGCCTTTTTCATTGGTTTCCACCTGTGCAAATGTTAACCTTTATCCAAGCTTTCATCACAGGTTACTCTCTGAATGCATGTAAAACCTCTGTATCTACACCACCATCTTTCAGGTGATCCAATCATCATTACAACAGTAATTTTTGCATTGACCCAAGAAGAATAAGTCCATGTCATCAGCTGGGTCAGCTTTTATGGGTAACAGACCCCATAGACCAGAAACGTCCTACAGAGGTGTGTGTACCCCTAAGAGAGAAATGGGTGTGATGAGCAATTCCTGCTCTGTGATCTGCATTTGGCTACCTTCCCAATTGATGCTGTGATGCTGAGGTAGCCATGGAAGTCAGTACCTCCTGCTCCCAGGGTTCAGACCCTTAATTCACTCTCGTTTTCAAAGGTGGAAGCTGAAGATGTTCGGCAGTGCAGGAAATTAGGCCTCTTGTGCAAGTCTGTAAATACAGCTATAGATGCCAAGATGATGTAAAGAAGAAAACAGATACAGCTGTCTCTTACGTGGCTGCTGCCTTATAGATTCTTGAAACTATTATTTCACACAGCTCTTGTTGGCCACAATTTAAATGGTAACAGCTGTAGCAGAAGAAAACACCCTAGTATCTTCCTCACTGCATCTACAAGACACAAGAAGGGAGAACACAAATTTAAAATATTATTTTTATCTCAAAATCGCAAGATATGTGGTGAAACTCTACCTCTCCTTAAAGAAGCAGGTATTCCTGGAAGGTCAAATTGTTAGAAAGCTGTTTGCATTATTTAGTCATCTCAAGATGGTTTCAAAATTTTAAAATAATACAAAGAAATGACACTTTTTTCTTTTATTCTTCTTAGTTTGCTATCCCTGCAAAAGTTCTGTGCCAGCAGAACATACAGTCTCTGTGCATCAGTCTCCTTCTGTAACAGTGATATTTAGGCACTGCTATTTAAGAACTCAGTGTAAGAGACTCTGCTGCAGGTTGTATTTGATAACAGCAGAGGTGCCAGGGAGTCTGTGACCTTTAGTGCAATAAAACAGTGGGATAACAAGGATCAAAACTTTAATCCTGAGCACCCACAACAAGCATGGCTGGCGCTGAGTCCTTGGAGGAAAGGCATCTTTGGAACTGTCTGTCACAGCCTGTTTGATATGTCACATTAGCATCTTTTCCACACTGACCCCACTGAAATGTCACAGCCCATTTATTTCATCCCAAGAATCCAGTGCCAGTGGTCGTGGCACAAGGTTGCATTAGCTCTGAAAGATTTCCTGTGCTTTGGCTTGAAGACAGAAGACAAATAGGGGTGCTCTGTGCTCCAGCTTGGTCAGTCAAATTGACCTTTCAGAGCAGCCTTACATGGATTTATCCCAGGTTTTCAGCACTGTAATCTGAGGGAAGTTTTGTGATTGTGTTGCAGAGAAGCAGGCTCTCCTCCAAGAGGAATGGCAGATGTGTGTGTGGGAAGAAACCTCAACTAGTCCCTGCAGGAGGAATAATAAAATCACAGAATCATTTAGGTTGGAAAAGACCTCTCAGATCATCAAGACCAACCATTAACCCAGCGCTGCCAGGTCCACCACTAAACCGTGCCCCCAAGTGCCACATCTACACATCTTTTAAATACCTCCAGGGCTGGCTACTTCACCACTTCCCTGGGTTGCGTGTTCTAATGCCTGACCATCCTTTCAGGAAAGAAATTTATCCTAAGGAAAAGAAACTCCTTTCCAAAGGGACAAGGAGAGCAAGCTATGTAGGGAGCTCTGACACTTTCTTCACAGAGTGTAGGACTTCCTCAGATCTTGCCTCTAGCATCAACATCTGTTTTCATGCTTGCATGTGTCAGTGTTTATCAGAAACAGCACACTCACCTCCAGAGGCAATGGGAGAAGAGGCATGTCCCAGAAGACAGATGTCAGAACACAAAGACCACCTCACTGGTGGTCAATGCTACTGCATGACCATGGCATAAGAACCTACATGGAACAGAGTAAAACTTCTCCAACTCTTACATTAATGTCATTTTCTGGAGAAAAAAAAATTAGTAATTTTATGGAGAAAGCTTTAGAAGCAATTAATATGTACATGAACAAATAGCCAAATTATCCTTGTAAACCTTGCTGTACGGTTTTTAATATAGGGCAATAAAACCTGGGAAACAGGAGCTCAGTGTCCTTCAGCAAAAACCAAACAAAACCTTCCTTAGTTATTTTAGAAAGCTGAATAGCACTACAAAAATTTATTTTCCTCCTTCAAAAGGCAGGTCACAGCAGCCTTAATTATCAGAGGGACAGAATGGAAACAACATAAAAATAAATCCTTTGAAAGTTTGCTCTCATTACCACATTTGGCATATTTAAGCATAAACACCATCTGTGTTTATCAAGAAACACAGCAATAGCTGCCGTCCGATCTCGCAGTGACACCAGTGTTTACGGAGATTTACAGTAAGGGGCACATGCAAGGCTTCCACAGAAACTGAGCTTCCCTGAAAGTATTTGCTCAGTCGCCAGCTGCTCACGTAGATGAAGGCACTTTTGCCAAGAGAAGAATCATCACGGAAGAAAAGCAAAGCCTCACATCTCTCATGGAAGTTTCTTCTGGCAACCCCAAGGAAGCAAATAGCAGCAAAAGTTACTCGCAGCGAAGGATCAAGCCATAAAACACACTTTGTGCTTTTAGCGTTGTACTTGCCATGGCGGGAGGAGGAGCATCTGCGGCTCCAGGGTCAGCTCACTGCTCTGCCCCCCTCACTGGCAGAATGGGCACCTGCTGCCCCTCTGCCTTTGCAGCAGGCTGGGAAGCTGGAGGGGACTCACCCTGGCAGACCAGCTCCCAGGCAGGGATGGAGTGGTTTGTGACCTGACTGGGTGCTGTGCTCTTGCACCAGTCTCTCTCATCCAACTCCGGTGCAACAAGAGATCTGGGGGGAAAGGTGGGAGGGGTTGTAGGCAAACAGGTGCCAGTGGGAACAATTCCTCTACAGGTGCTGTGGTAGCTTGCTCTGCCAGCCACCTGTGCCCATGGGTCTGGACCCTGAGTTATGTTTATTTGGGCTCCCCTTGATCCTACAGCATCCTTCTGTGCAGAAACCGTAACAGAGGGAAAAGACAAGGACAGGAGCAGAAGCAAGACATGCCCTGCCTAAAGCCAGGATGCAATTCTGCCAAAGGGCAATGATGGCCTCATCACAACCTAGACACTGTTGTCTAGCTCAGCACAGGCATTTGGGATCCTCCCACCAGCACCAAACTGTCCCATGGATGTGGATCCAGGCAGCTGATCAGCAACAATCAGCAATACATCCCCTGTGAACTTGAAGCCCCGAGCCGTTGGAAATACAAAGCCACAGGCAATGACAGGCCTGCCTTCTCTGCAGGCTGTGGCATCAGTCTTTGGTTCTCCTTTGCTGACACACAAGATTTAGGCAGACTGCTCATCCCAATGTGCTTTAGCTTCACCATGCAAAAAAGCAATGTGAATGTCAACTATTTTTAGATGATAGAAGTAATTATGTGAATATATAACAAGCTCTTTTACACTGAAAGATTAGAAGAAAAATACACGGACATCCAGAGTACATTATCTAAATCTGAACAGCCTGGAACAGCATCTGATCTCCACTGCTCTAGCATCATTTGCCCAAAACCAGTTAAGAAGACTGATACTAATATTCTCAGCATAATTTGGCTCTCCCTTCTAGTAGAGGTGGCATTGAGTGGCCTGACTGTGATAGAGATACATTGAATGGTACAAAGGCAATCCAATTAAAAATAAAACAAATTAAAAATCCACAGTATTGATGTTAATTTTTTTTTCAGTTCCAGCCTGATGGCTTTATGAGAAGCGGAACTGTGAAAGCTAGCGAAAACTGTAGACAGCAGCTTCACTGCCTAAACTCTTTCACCAATATGTCCATAGTATTTAATTCGAATTTTCCTTTTCTTAATTTTCTCTCATTTACCCTAATTATATTGTCAGTGTGCTTGCCTGAGTAATTTTTTTCTATCAGCAGTGTTTAGTCTGCTCAGATATTTACAAACTACTTTTATGTCTGCCCAAATGCTGTGTTATACATCAGAAAAACCTTATTCTGCTTTATGATTTTTACCTTAGAAGTTGATCGCTCTGGTCTTCTCCTGAAATTGTGGCTTTGCTCTGGATTCTGTCATCCCACCAAGACAGTGGTCTCAGTGCCCAGAGGCTGTGAAGGCAGCAAGGAAGACCTACATGGTAAACACCCTGTCCCAGATAGAGAAGCAATTTTCAACCTGTGCTTAACTCTAAGAACACAAGAAATCCTACTTGCTTTACTGAGATTACACATCCCCTTAAAATAAAACCTTGCTCAGCTGCTGTGCTGGAGTGGGACCAGAGGGTTCTGTTCTACATCAAGCCCATTAAAAACGGTCTTTTCACCCATTTTTCCATGACAAAGTGTATGTGTGTGAGTAGAGTTCAGGGTGTGTTTTCTTGCAAGTACTTGATTTGCTGCCCACTGTCACTGGATGTGCTCTTGTACCTGTGCTTCTCGTCCCTAAACATTTGGGGCTTATGTATCTTTCCTGAACAACTTCATGTTCCTCCAAGCCAAGACACATTCTCATTACTTTTTGTGTGGCTTAAAAAGAGCACTTGGGCAAGGGGAGAGATGAAGAGGGTTTTGGTGATGTGTTTGCCTTGAGAAAATATGACTTATGGTGGGAATGTAGGTGGGGTTGTTCCCTGGTGGATTTCTGCTGAGTCACTGGATTATTTTGTGCCAGCTCCAAGACTTTTATCAGTGGCTGTGGTAGTCCTAATGTACCTGTCTCGTAGAACTTCCCTGGTATCTGTGAAGACATTGGTCCTTTTCTCCTGCTTCCCCATGCTGACATTCCCAGCATCTCTTTTTCTCCTGTACACAGCCGTTTATTTTTGTGACAATAATGGGACACATCGGTTTATGTCAATCACAATTTGATAGTGCAGGAATAAGGAGGAACACCTGCACACATGCTTTTATGCCAAAACCATGGTATAGCAAGAGCTTCATTTGTGTAGCAAGCTTGGCTAAAAGAAGATTTGCTTGAGGAAACAAGGATTTATCCCAGATGAGTTATGGAGAGTTGTACCATGCTAATCACATTCTCATTCCTTTTAAGCTAATAACTGACAAAATCAGGGAGATCTGCAATGCTGAATGCCTTTAAAGACAGATCTGCTTTACTTAGATGTCCAAGTATGGGCCTTAGTCGGTAATGCCGCTCCTACAGATCTTGTAGATGAAGCTCGTCAGGTCTGGCTGCACACTGCATTGGTAAGACAGACAGATGCTGGTGACTGCTTCAAATAGAGCAAGTTTGAAGATGTGACATCTGTGGTGTGAGGGAAAAACAGTATCAGCATATGTGAAATCCAGGGAACCATGTGAACAGTTGCTACATGCGCCAGAGGGTTCATCTGTGATACTCAGACAGTGAAATGGCCACAAGCACAACTCAGAGAGCTGGAAGATGTGTGGGGGTAAGAGTGAAGGGCATCCAGCAGCCCAATGGTGAAAAATGGTGTGTGCCAATGGAGCTGCCATCCTGCCCAGCCATAGAGGGCATGAGCAGCCATAGCTCTACTCATGGTGAGGACACCCAGGCCTGGCCTGCCAGCACTGGTGGAACAATTAACTGGGAGCCTTGAAACACCCATACACAGCAAGTCTCAGCTCCAAGGTGATGGTAGACCTGGGCTCTTCTGTCTTTCAGGCTTATTTTTTCATGAGTCGAGGTCTCACAAATCTTGTGTTGTTGAGCCCAAGGAAATTTTCTTCTGGGATGGATGATTGCTCCTTTTGACTCTTCTTTTGACCTAGAACAAGGTTCTAGGTTCTTTTGACCTAGAACAAATTGTAGAGCAACCAAGTGTGAGGGGAGTGCAGAGGGATGAACCCCATTCATGGGGTAGCACATGTACAGACTGCTACTGTACATGTGAAGGGAACATGTCCATGGCAGTGTGCATTTGCTTGGATAACCTGCCTGCACCTACAGCTCAGGTGTAGATCCATACAGTCCATTGCACTTGTATGTGCACTGAGTCTCCTGGGAGCTGAACTGTGCCCATGTGTTTGCTGCACTAAAAACCATGCCAAGAGTGTGCTAAGTATTCCACCACGACAGCTGCAGGCCAGTGGAATCCCAAGCCCTGTCCCTTCCTAGTTTATCTGCATAGGTGTATACAGAAGATGGTCCGTGCAGGTGAAGAGCAAGGCAAGGACAGTCTCTGGCAGAAGGGACAGTGTAAGAGCTGAGCCAAAGCTGGAGTAACAAGCCAAGCCACCATACCACACAGCCGAGTTGCCAAAAGAGGTGAGCCCTGACCTCTGCAGAGCCAGCAGGAGGTGTCAGGTTGAAAGGAACAGGCAGAGGGGGAACAGCTAGAGGGAGAACAACCATGCACACCAGGCTGGAAGGACCCCCCCATGCACCTGGGGGCTGAATGGGCCATTTTTTAAAGAAAAATCATCCTCTGGCTCAGAGCCCAGACTCTCAAATCTGCTGTGAATCAAGCTGCCCTCTTTCAGCACTGCACATACCTTTCATATTTCTTTCCCTCAAGGAACTGTTTTGTGATGATTAATGAATTATGAAGGTCACCTTTTGAGTCTTCAGCTCTTACAGAACTTCAAAGAAAACAAAATCCGGAAGAGATCGAGCTAAAAGTGTCATGGCAAATGCATCCATTTTACTTTATTTATGATTATGTTCACAATGGACTTATTAAGTACATTCTTTAAATAAACAGAACTTGAGACTGTTTGTGAAATGCTGGGATTTTCTGCCTTAAAACATCTGCTGCCTATTTCTTAAGGACCATTTGGGTAACACTAGAGCACATACAGATATGCATCTATTTCCTGGAAATTGCTTAAGCATACTTCAAAAATGTAGAAATCTGCATTTTACCACCCAAGAAAACCTAAAACTAAAATGAATGAGACTGGGCAGTCTCTAGCTGAGAGAAATTCAATAAATCTACCCTGCAGATGAACTGTGTTGGTATGTGAGATTGGAAAGCTTGCTGGCAGGAGACAGGGAAGTTGACTGTAAGTCTGTATAACTCAGACTAATAATTCATCATGCTGCATAAAGCAACCTGGCTATTTGAGCACAGTGCTTTTTCTAATGGTGTGCCTATTGAATAAACATCTGGACTTGCATCTTCTTCCACAACTGATGATGCTCTGGATGGGAACTTTCTTTTGGATGTCCATGTCATTACATGGTTAATAATTTATGTCCTTGAGGAATCTTCTTTTAGATGCCAAGTACAAAGAGATAGATGTTAGGAACATCTGCAGGATAAGCTTTTAATGAGATGTGTTCCTTGACAAATATCTTCACGATGTTTGATGTCTCGCCGCCTATCCATCTGTAAGAGTCCAACTGCACAATGACATTCAGTGGTTATATAGACAGTGTTAGACCTTCTTCAATCTGGCTGCTTCTTGGCTTTCCTTTTTGTAACCTTCTTCTCTCTAATCAAAAGGAAGCCAGAAAATTAAGTCAGATTCAGCTTTCAAAGTCCAGCTGCTGCAGAGTGCTCCACAGCATTTCTTGCTGCTTCCTACCTTCCCTGTTCTTCAGCCCATCACAACTTTGATGTTCCTCTGAATAATGGCATGTCCTGCCCAAGTTTGCTTGAGCCACACTGAACTGACTTGAAGGATGCAGCTCAGATTGTAAGAAGCCCTGTTGAACATTTGCTAAGCTGCTGTCACATGGGGTGTAGATGTCCCATCCTGTTCGTTTGTAGTGCAGATTGCTGTTCTGTTCTAGAAGAAAAAAAAAGTCCAGTTTCCAGTGCATGCTGCTAACATGGCTAGACTTCACAAGCACCTGCCTGTTGCAGACAGTATGATGAAACTCATTGTGCCTGTTATGCTGATTGTTGGTCTCTCTATCAGAGGAACAGGGACCATATAAGATTGTGAGTTTTGGATGAAAGCTGCCCTAGACTACTATTTCCCCCTTCCAGAACTACCGCACCTCATCAAAGACTAATCTTGCTCTAGACTTGGGAAAAAGAAGAGGGAAAAGAACACATGGGTTTTAATATAATGTGATGCATCCTCTGGCTTGCAAGGGAGGCTTGAGAAATGCAGCAGGACTTTATAAGACAAGAATGAAAAGACTTTTTCTGGTCTGTACCCTAAATGATAGCCATGTGATCCCAGCAACAAACAATCACCCCAATGACAATTCTTTAGGACATCTGACTATCTTCAGAGCTCACAGCTCATCTTCATGGCAGAAGGGTGAGTTGGTACCCAGCTGCTCACATCTGTTCCCTTCACTCAGCTCAGGAGCTGTTCAGAGGACTTACTCTCTCAAGGCTTTGCATAGCCCCCTTAAGGATCATCTTAATTATTTACAAATGCACAAATTCAAAGCATGTGAAATGCCTAAATTGCCTCTTTTTACTTAGTGATTTTGATCTCAGGTCCATTGTTCCCTTGGTCTTAACTTGCTCTTAACCAATCAGTTGAGACACATCAGATTTCTTCCTTACCATTTCTAAAGAAACATCTTTATGCCAAACTTTCTTATTCCAGCAGATGAAGGATTTGTCACTTTCTCAGCTGGCTAGCCACAAATGCAAGCTCACAACATCTGGTTTTACACTAGTGATTGACAGCACACAAATTTATTCCTAACTAGCAATTTCTCCATAGCTGTGGAGCTGTGTCTGCCAAGATGTGCACATTGCACGGCCTCACTGCTGCTGAGCTGCATCAGAGTGAAGCCACCTTGACCTCTGGTCATCACTCCAAACATTTCATATCCTGGGAACAGCTGTAGCGACTCACACATGTCTCTTGAAAGAGTACCAGTCTGGATCCTGGGTTGTCAGGATTTGTTATCAGTGAAAATGCACTGATCCTGCTGATGTCTATTTTCTCTAGTTCCTGTGTGGCTAAAAGGGAGGCTCAATCCGGGCATGACAGCATGCTTGATTCTTAGTAATCAGTATGGTGTCTCTGGGCCTTGGAGCTTCTTGTGCTATTCAGGGCATTTATTAAATTCTTCACCAAGACATGTGAGGAGTGTTTTAATTCTAGGAAAAGAAGAGTGTCAGCCTTGTGCAAGCAAGAATTAGCCATTTGTGTTCCCTTACTATGGAGGGCATGGAAGAAGGAAGGAAAAACCTGGCAGGAGAATTGTTTGCCTTGGCTTGCTGAGAGCAAAAGGATGGTGTGATCTAGAATATGTCACTTGGAGAAAGTCCTTCTGGTCAGAGCTTTAGCAAGAGAAGCAAGGATCCTTCCTCAGATCAATCTCATCTTAAACACACATTAAAGGAATCCTGTGGCAATTCTCATGTAAATTGCAGGCTATCAGGTAAGAGGGTTTGCTATGTCATACAGGAGTCATTAGAAGAGAGAAAACTTTCTTGCTTGAGGGACTTCAGCAGCCTCCCAGCTTGAAGATTCAATTTTTTGGCAACAGCAACTGCCAGCTGATATTATTTCTCTCTTGCCTGTGAAGAGAAAATAATAGCTCTGTCTTAGGTGTATGTTTTTGATGGAAGTTGTGGTTAAGAATAGAAATGACACTGAGATGCCAGAGTCTTGGCACCTCTGGGGTGCAGAGCAATGGGTCTTTCAACTCTGCGTACACCAGCAGTGGGGTGGGCAATGCTCCCCTTCTCAGGCAGGGGCTGGCCCATGGCCTCGCTCCTTGTGACTTTGCCAACACAGCAGCTGTGTCCTGTGTGTGTGTCAAGGTGCACAGAGTGCTGGGGATTTCTAGACTGGTGAGAAAGCAGGCTCGGCAAACTGCGGACCTTGCCAAGAAAGACCCTTACACAAATCTTCAAATGAAGACTAAATATAATCTCTTGGTGATAAAATTTCACAGGAATTAATCATGTTCATCTGGATTTGTGGAGTAGGAAGCTTTTGCTCTGTTCTGATTCAGTTAAATAATGATCTGTACCAGCTGCTGTAAACTGTGTGAGTTCACTTCTTTGATTCAGTTATGCCTACGCATCTTGGAGTCAGCATCCTCCTCCTGCATGGAGCTATCTTCAGAAAGCTTTGCCCTCCCATGGGGCTGGGGGAGCTGGTCTGCTGGCAGCAGTGGGGCCATGCTGTCCCACAGCCCAACATTCCTGAGGCCACCACCTCCCACCTGGCCCATTGTGCATGGATGAAGCACAGACAACCAGAGGCAAAAGCCACAGTTTGCAGTGAAGTCCCCCTTAAACCTTGTCTTTGCTCTGATGGTTTCAAAACCCTGGGTAATATTTCAGATGCTGATGTGCTGCATCACCTCCTCACATGTGTTTGAGGTTGTCCCCCCATCTCCCTCAGCTGCTTACCTTGCCAGGAGATCTGCCATCTCCCACCATGTCCTGGGGCACTGAGCACCTTGAGGGAAGAGACTGTGGCTCTGGGCACAGTCTAGTGGGATGACTAGTGGGATGGGGGCTGTGTCAAGAGCTCCCAGTCAAGCTGCTGGGGCTTGCGTAGTTTCAGCTCATACCCCTGTCTCTGCACTGTCAGTATGGGGGCCTGGGGGTGGAGGTAGGGTGTCTTTCTGTTGGTTTTAGCTTCTATCAGCAGAATATGTCTTTTCAAGATTTCATTCTGTTCTGATTTTTTCTAGTCACTTAGCCGTGGTCTCAGTCCTCCTGCAGTCTGAAGGGCTAATGGATAGTAACCTCTTTCAAGAATGACATGTACTTTCCTGAGGCATCTTTCACCTTTGGAGATATTCCCTTTAGACAGAGATGACTCTTCCTTGCTTCTAAAGAGAGAAGCCCTTAGAGGAAGGTCTGTAGTGATAGATATTGCAGCGCCTGGGTGTGGAGCAGACAGAACAGTCATAGACAGAGGTCATTTCAATTTTCCAGGTAGGCTAAACTATCCAGGCAGGACAATAAAGTTACTGCTCTCAAGGCCTGCCTATTTTAGGCCTTTATGCCTAGGTCTCTGTGACATGTACTAAGAGTAAAATGTTGCACTTCACAAGCATTTCTGCCAGACTCGCTGACAACACAGCAGCAGCTGGAAGGGGCGCTGGTGATTTCCACTGTGCTTTCCAGTTAGGAGCTGGGACATCTTTCATAAACCTTCAAGGAGAAGAACCGTAGCAATAGATATAGGTTCTGGCCTTCTTTTGTTCTTGATTGGAACAGCTCCTGTCCTAATTATAATCATTTGCCATGTGATTTTAAAGCAATTATGAATTGACTGTAATGCATGCAGATTACTGATCTCTCATGCACAAAATTAATTTACTCTGCCAGCAATTTCAGACACTGAACTTCAGCTGGTGACTCACAGCTTTGCGTAAATGATTCTACAGAAAACCAGTGAAATAGTAAACGTTCAATACACATTTTTCTTTAACAGAACCTTCATTATTACTCCTTAAAAGGAAACTTTGCCAGTGAAAAAGAAAACACTCCCACGCAAACACAGGCAATTTAACTGGATACCTTTTATGAGGTAGGAGATTGTTTTATAACTGATGTATTTATTGTGATTACACTTAATTACAGAAATAAAAAAAAAGAAAGAAAGAAAGAAAATTACATGGGCAGAGAGAAGCTGAGAGCAAAACCTTACCAGGTTTCTTGTCCAAAAGTCACTGCATCATCTCTGCAGGAGCTGCATGAGAACTGCAGCAGATCTAGTAACAGTGGCTGGAGGATGCAGCCCTAGAGGAGAAGCTATAAAACACAGAACGGTCCTTAAGAGATAGAGGCCCTTCCAAAACCACAGGCTGTTTATGAAACAGGCCAGTTCAGTCAGACCAATGGACATTCCTGCCTTGCAATCAATAAAGTAGACTTAAGTCTGATGAAATAGTTGAAAACTGCATGGAAATCACAGAATCTTAGAAAGGTTTGGACTGGAAGGGACTTTAAAAAGCACCTAGATGTCCTTCCCAAATCTTGGTCAACTTTACTAAATTATTCAAAACAATTGCAGACAAGACTGCCAGGGACCCATCTCAAACAATTCCATATACCAACACTAGCACAGTGGCTCTCCAATGTCAGCAGATCCACTATGTATGCATAAAGGCCATTTGTCAGGAACTTCTGGATGTTAAGAAGCTTGGGAAGTTAACCTGGGAACTCAGGAGATCTCTGCCCAAGGAAGCAGTCAGTCATCTGAATAAACAGGGATTGAAAGCTTGCCATAGGAACCTCACAGCTGGTGACACTGTCAGGAGAGGGAACTGATACCAAAACCCTCAGTTCCAGTTGAAGTTGTGCCAAGCAGTTCAGGCTGCAGAATTAGATCAGTCAGTTCCTTGGCCTTTGTCATTGCCTGCCCAATACTCCCTTCAGAAGATTGTGATGATAAATTTACTACAGTTTCATAAAATATCACATACAATTGCTTGCTTATGAGCCACATAGTGACTCTTCTACAGCAGAGACCATTACCCAGCCAGAAAAGAGTGTGCTTATTCACAGCATCATTTCTGGGAGGGCAGCCCAGAGCCCTACATATGACAATATTGTATAGACCGTCAATTGTCTATACAATACTTCTGAACTCCAGGCTTGTCCTTCTTTTACTTACTGATAGCAGCCACAGAATCCGTCCGAGGCTTAATTCACATCAAGATAAAGTCCTGCTGGTTCCAGAGAGGGCCAAGCCAGGCCCACAGTGATGAAAGAGCATTGGAGACCAAGTGTTCAGCCGCCTGCCTCACGAGTGGGAGTTAGCAAACAATGAATTAGTTCTCTTTTATCTTTTTTATAGATCTTGCAGCAGGGCACTCAGGGAGAGGAAACATAAGAGCCACTTGGAAAGGAACAACAGCACTACAGAGTGAATGAAGCCTTTATCACACAGCAGTCCAACAAAAGCAGGATTCCATGGCCATGGCAGAGGAGTAGCAGCTCAATAGCACTGCAGCCCTACAGGTATATACCTTCAGGCTGAGGTGTCACAGGATCCAGTGCAGATAATTGAAGGGGACGATTAGGGAGACAACTCTTTGTTCCACACATCTGCAAATACTTCACATCAGCAAACAGGTCAAAATATCCTGGGCACCTCTTGTTTTTGTGTCCTGAGTGTGTGCACTTGCTGTCCTGGGCTTGGGCAGGGACCATGGGCGAGGGCTTGACCTTAAATACAGTCCTTGGCTAAAGGTTAGTTGATAACCAGGATCCTCATGCTCACCCCACGAATGTCCCCCGAAAGAAGCAGGGATATATAGTCCTCATTTATCTGGAAAAGAGAGGGAGGCAAGTGTGCAGTGCAGGCATGTTGCCGGGAAGTACCTGCAGAAGCACTGCTGGCCAAAAGGTGGTTGATTATGATGCTGCTGGGGACAGCAATTACTGATTTTACTGAGTCACATGGAATTTGGTGGGACTTGCCCACTAGACAGAAAGTCCTGGAGACTAGATCCAGGCATTACTGTACTTACACCACATATTTGGTGGTATCCATTCCAAAGGCAGCTGTGGCCAATGTGACTGTAATTTCACATTAACTTAGCTCTCTTCATTTTCTGCCATCTTTCTAGCTCAGGAGAAGCTAAGAAGGACAGAAACCAACCCAAGGAATATAGAAGTTCAGGCAATTAACACATCAAATGTTTTCTGTCTGTCTATCTATCCATCCATTCATGCGTTTATCCACCCATCCATCCTTTCCTTCTCAGGTACAGTCTACAGAGAAGGGCATGGTTGAATTGGGTCAGTCAGGAGATGGGACCGGTGGTAATCTGGGATTTCCCTTGTCTTCTGACTTCTACCCTGGCAGAAATTGAACCCCAGTGGTACTTTCACTCAAACTCAAGAGAGCCTTACTTGACTCTACACTTAGCCCAGGCTGTCCAGTAAGAACTTGCTACCTTTGTCTAAGACACAGATGTCTTTGCTGGCCAGGGGCCACACTTGTTTATGTGAAAAATATGTAAGTGGACTAAAGGTATAAGAACAAGCAGTCTTTAAAGGATGTACCTACTTTACTGAGTAGAAGAGACCCAGAAAGACAGCTCAAGTACTGAATCCCCCAAGCAGTTGTCCACACTCTGAGCTCATTCCCTGACTCCAATCCGGATGTCTCCAGCTATCTCTTTTCAAGAGAAATCTCTCACAAGAAGGACTAGCCCTGAGCATTGTGGACACTCAGAGCAGGAGGCTGGGGTATGTCTCCAGCAGTATTTAGTCTCCAGAATAACTCATCTAGCCTCCACTGTGTTTAGTAGTGTGGACAAAGCTGTGCAGAATCTGGGTGCTCAGTAGATGGATAACTGATCTATCCTCAAGTCATGAGCATATCCTCAGACTTCAACAGTGGAAAAGGGAGTGAGAATTAAGGAAGTAATGAGGTTGTTCATGATCCTGGAAATGGAATAGAATTGAAAGCCCATAAAGGAATCAATGAGTAAAAATGGAGGTGAGGCTACCTGCATAAAAGTTTGAGAAGCTGTGATTCGGGGAAGTCCTAACTAGGAATAACCAGGTTTTCTTGCCTGAAAGCAAATATATTGCTCTTTGAGTAGATATGTGCAGTGTTTCCAATCTCTGACCCCTGGGTAGATTTTGATCAGGCCAAAGGCAACTTGAATTCACTCTTTCTCCATTGGGAACAAAAAGTGACATGACAATCTGATGGTGGCAACTTCTATAAAATCACTGATTGGATCTTAAGTAATAGTCATATAACAATTCCTTCAGAGATACTCAACAGCTGGTTGATTTGGTTGTGCTTCACTGCCCAAAATGTGAAACTGGAAATGGTAAAGCCTAATTCAAAGTCTTCTTCCTTGATGTTCAGGCAACATGCATTCCACAGGAATTGGGAGTTAAAAGGATTTTTGGAAAGTTCACCTCCCAAAAGGCCGTAAGATCCAGAGGAGCATCTCTTCTGCATGGAAAAGCCTTCCTCCTTCTTCTTCATGGCTGCTTATGTTTTTTTTTCTCTCGATTCTTTTAGTACCTACAAACAAGAACATAGTGATGCTTTGCCTACCTCTTCAAGCTCCTTTGGATGACTCAGAACTACTGTGTGCAATTTTGTGACTTAAAAGATAAAGAGGGAAGGGCAAAGCTCAGCCACTTGTTACTGTACTTAAAGCTGTAATTGTGTGTAAGTACTTGCAAATATCAAGGCCATCTTTGGAGACAATGATGTGTAATGGCTCTTCCAGCTATATCCCAGTTTGTCCAGTGGAACATAATGGCTAAATCAATGTAAAGTGTCATGCATTTCTTTTTTTCTGTTCTCCCTGGGGCTGTTCTTTCCAGTTACGTATGTTCAGCTTTGAACTCTAGAAAAATCAATGAAGATTTAGTTGTTCTCAAAAAACCCCAAGCTAAAAATTTAAAGCATTTTCTGTCATCTTGGTGTGGAATATGTAATCCCTCTCCCCCTCAAGTACCCTTCAGAGCATGTGACTCAGCAAGCTTTTGTTAAATAAGCAGTAGCATAAAAACAATTTTTTACTGAAATGGGTTTTTTCCTCGAATCTCATTCTTAAATATAATCAGTGAAGTTTTATTATTAGTACTGTCATAAAAGAAACACTACCACTTTGCTGTTCCCGAAAAATAAAGGCAGTTTTCACTCCCAACAAAATGAAACTAAAGAAATTGACTTCTGTATCCATGCTTTGACATTCTCCTTGTGTCAAACCCTGGTTTTCAGTTCACTTCTACACAACAGAGATGCTCATGATGCATTTAGCCAATGACTGCAAGAAGACAAGGCACAGCTATCAGACTGTATGGGGGAATAATCTGAAAATAATTTTAAAAATGAGCTACCACACTAAGCACAAGCCAAAATATTTCTATGTTTCTAGAAATAAAAATCTTTACAGAAGACGTAGGAATGCACTTGCAATAAAACCTTCCTTTTAGCACTTAGATCTTCACAGTGGCTCTTGCTTCCAGTACAACTTTCCCTGCTTTATGAAGATCAGATACCACAACCAGTAAAATAATGCCTTACCTCTCAAGCCCCCTTTAGAAGCAGTAAAGTTTCATATCCTAAGATATAATTCTGTTCTTATTACAGAAAAACCTACAATTTTCAGGAATGATGCAACACCATCAGAACATCTCTCTGCAAAGTGTATCAGAGGTTTTGGGGGCTAAAGGCATGGCACCCAGAGAGGTTTGGCATCACAGCTCACTGGCAGACTGCTCAATAAAGCAGTGGGAGCACTGAGAAATCCAGGGCAAACAAAGCAATTCACTACTGTTTCAGAAAGTTCTTCGTTCTGATTTTAGCAGCTCAAATTCCAAAGCTGCCTGGATATTAGAAAGTCAAAGCATCTGCTTAGGAGCATCAGGATTTCAACAGGTAAAAGCTGTGAAAAGTACCTTCACAGCACCTCTTGGCCTGTTCCTCTGATTTATATATTTTATAGTATTTGTATATTCTTCCTATGGATTGTGTGGAAGTTTGAGAGTTTTGCTTTGTAAGCAGAAGCAGACTGAAGTAGATTCAACAGCCCAGCTAAACCAGTTGCTTGCACTTCTTCCGAGGAAGGAAAGAAGCCAAATCCTCCTGCAGCGTGGGGATGTATCAGCACACCAGCTGGGTTACTGCTGACACTGCCAAGCAGGCAGGATGCAGAACCAGGCACAGCCATTCTGGTGCTGATTCTGTGCCCCAAGCACCCTCATCTCCCCCAGTAATGAGGTTAGCATTGGCGTTGAGTTTACTTGGGTCTGGTAGGAAGAATGTGTAACTCCATTTTGTGGGGGGGAAAACCCCAAGCTCTTTATCGGCAGCTGCTCAGCAACTGATGTCATCAAGACTCTGTTTCATTGGTTTAAGTTGAAAATATTTTTGTCAAGCATCTTCCCCGACTCTTATGTAAGAACAGACCACATGGGGTGGAGAATGCCAGGAACTGATGTCCACTTATATCTGTGGTCATATCGTCATAACTCTTGGGAGCAGAGGATAACAAAGGGGAGCTTGAGAACTGAAACGGCTTCTTGTAATGCCACTCATCAAACATGATGTCCTTGCAGGTCGTTTGTGGGGAGCAGGTAAGCCAGGAAATTAAGCTGGAGGGTATGGAGGGTTTGGCTCTATAAGGAAGCAAAATAGCCCACGACATTTTGTTCTGGTTTATCTCATTCTCTCTCCCATCTTCTCTGCCCCAGCCAAGCATCACCAGCCACACGGCAGGAATCATCTGGCACTTTTCTTAAAAGCCACAAGCCAGCTTCAACTTGACTGGTGTCTTCAGAGTAATCTGAGAGAAGTTAAACCAGCAAATTAGATTCTCTCTTCATCTGACCAGCAGAAATTTCTGGAGAGCAAATTGCAGAAACCCAAGCATATCAGATGTGGCTCTGAGGACAGGTCAAGCACACAGGAGTTTGAGACATGATGTTTGAGATTGCCTAACGCAAATGAGGTTTCTGAAGGAAGAAATAAATCTTGGCCAGCACTCAAGACTGTACTGGGAAGTGTGTGGAGAAGAGCACAAAAGCTTGAGCAAACCTGGTACTTTCCAAGCCTTTGTGTCCTAGCTGGGCAGGTGTAGAGGATGTCCCTGTGGATACACACAAAATGCTTCTCTCTTCCAGAAGGCTCCTGGAGGATGCCCTGGTAAGGCCCCTTCCCTCTGAAAGAGCATGAGAGGTCTGTTAGCAGGGGATGACAGCACCTCCTTTCTACCTGGCTGAACCATCCATCACCCATTCAGGCTGCTGCAGCAGAGACAGATCCAATTATGTGCTAACCCACCAGCTCCTCCATTCATCTCCTTCTGCAGGGAAAAAACATCCACATCAACCTATGCAGCAAAAACCACCACCCCAATAGCTCAAATTTGGTACTTTTGGGAGGACAGGGCTGGAGAGGTGATGTCCTGTCTCTTGGCAAAAACAAGGCCAGGAAGGAGAGGCAGCACCCCAGCAAGGGGTGCAGGGACGGGGATGGGGATGGGGATGGGGATGGGGATGGGGATGGGGATGGGGATGGGGATGGGGATGGGGATGGGGATGGGGATGGGGATGGGGACAGGGACGGGCAGGGAGTACAGGCTGTGTGGTTCTGCACCCCACCCCAGAGGACCAGGGATTGTCCCCAGCAGGCCTGGAGCCAGTGCCTCTGCTTGATCAGCAGAAAATATTACATGCACAGAACTCAGCAGAGGTTTAACACCGCATAATACACACTATACCAGTAAATGCTAACAAAATGAGACTATATATTTATTATACGCTAGAAAACAGGAAAAAAAAAAAAACAGTACTTACAAAAGGCCCTGTAAGTTTCTTTTGTGCTCTTTCTTTTGTGCTCAGCTTGAGCTGTCTCATGCTGGTCTCTGTGAGGTTGGGGACAGACAGCAAGATCCCCACACTGGGCCACCACACAGCCAAGGGTACTCCCTGCCACAGCAGAAGCTCTTGCTCAGATGCACTGAAGTTCCTGGGCTCAGTGTTTACCTGTGAACAGAGGGAAATAAGACTCAGGAAGACTTTTCTGAGCATTATAAACTTCTGGTGGAGATGGATCCTACCAGGCCTGGAGTAAGAGCCTCCCATGGTTGTTCACATATCACTGATGCCTATAAGCACTTATTCAGCTTATTTCAGGAAATAGGACTAATGCCCACATCCCACCCTCTCTAGAGGCTGATTTCACTGGGTCGGGTTGGGTGTGTCAGTAGCTCCTCCTTGGTGGAATCTGCCCCAGGCAGCAGCCCCTAGCTAAGGTTTGGTGCACACAAGTCTTCTGCTTCCCGCTCTCTTCCTCCCTCAGCTGTCTGCTTTGGCTCTCCTAGCTGAGCTTAACCCTCTGCCCCCTCCTGATGGATTGTAACAAGGGCCTGGTTCAAATTAGAGCTGTTGATAGTAGCAACTTGCTCAAGCCTTCAAGCACAGGCCCAGGGAGATAAAACAAAGTTGTCAAAGTTCCCAGTGAGCAACATTTCCAACAAGTATAAGGGATGAATCAATCAAATTTCCTCAATCCTGGAGGAAGAGGGCAACAGCAGAGCAAGCAGATGATGTACAGTAACCAGCATTTCCTTTCCCAAAGCACACCAACCCCTGTCTGGAACTCTCAAGAGCTGCAGCACCCAGGTTTCCATGACTCAATGATTTTGGCTGATATCACTTTCCTCAGCTCACTCCAATGGATTGCATCACCATTTTCTTAAAGTACAGAAAAGCTGGAGAAGGGAAAAAAATCACCACAAACCACCCTTTAACTTTCCTAATTCTGTCTCCACATTAGCAGATCGATTTCAAAATCATACAATTTAAAAGATAAGCATTGGAGCTCAGGATGTTCTCTAATTTTCTGAACCTTTGGGTCACATTATATCATAGCCCATCACTTTTCTTTTTGTGTGTGAAGGTCAGAAATTTGCATTGAATGACAGGAGAGATTTGTCTCCAGGAGACAAGGGTTTTAAAGTAAAAGTCACACCACAGGACTTGTGCTGTAAAAGCAAAAATTTATAACATTAGAAATAATTTAGAAAAATTGATAAGAAATCTAGCCTGCCTTTGCTTTCTGGTGAGGAAACTGACATTTTCTTGAGAGCAGCAGCAAAGACTACATGAATCTATCTTTATTTCTCAGACAGAAGAAGCTGTCTGTAGTTGTTAGTAATAAAATCTTCTCTCAGACTGCCTGCTTGTGGATAGATTATATAGAGTTTTTCAGGAGAAGAAAAGGAACATAAGAAATAGAAAAAAATGTAAGATATAAAAGTCTTCCAAGTTCCCATTTGATTTGGGAAAACTTTCATTATGGCCTTTGATTCCACAAAGTGTCCTTAGGACTAAAATTGGTGTGGACAGTCTTCAAGAGGTTTTCTAAGGCTTCTCCATTTTAAATGTTGTTTAAACAGTATAAACTATTATAGCAGTTGTGCTGTACTGCTTGAATGCACACTGTTGCATGTACAATACTTGCCCTCCAAAACAGACATCATCTTCCTTATTCCCACCTTTAACAGTGTGCAAAACACCATCCCAGAACTACATCCCACCTTGCTTGCAGTTTTGCAGCAAATTCGGAGTGTTCACTGGGAGCTAAAACAGAGCAGTGAACTGATCCATGTGTTAAAATTTTTATAAACCACTTTTGGAAAGCTCTGAAACTGCACATTGCACAAGCTCATCAAGGAATAGGCTGATTTCATTAGGTAATGCAGAAGTTTGGGGGTGGTTTTGCTTTTGTAACATCTTGTGTTAGCTAACTGGAGCAGAGATTTGTGACTTGGGATGGCTGTGAATTTCCTTAACTGTGGCTCCCATTGGGTAAACCTGACCTGCAGGAGGGCTGGGGAAGAGTGGATGTAATTAGATGCCACTGGTTTTTTTTTTTCTGGAAATGCACATGCTGATGTGAACAGCTTCAGCCCAGGTTTGACTGAAGTTTTTGGTGAAGACAAGGGTGGGCAGCACAGCAGGAGCAGCTCCTGCCCTTGCAGGGGTGGTAGCCCTTGGAGCCTCCCCTGGGGAGCAAAGCTGCACCCTGAGCACCAAGGCTTTCCTCTCCAGTGAGCCTTGCATTCCACAAAAGATAGTGACTGATGAGGTGGTGCAACCTTTCCATGGCATGCTGCTGAGCTGGAGATGGAGAAAGTGTCCTGACCACAGGGCCACAGGGTGCAGCTATGTTGCTTTTAGACATGGGGAGGACAAAAGGGAGTTACTGCTGAGAGTGGAAATCATGACAATTATACCAGATTTCTGCTGGTATTTGCTGAGTGATTCTCTAAATTAAGTAATCTAAAATGCTCCCTGACAGTGTTCAAGCCACTGCTGATGGTCTTGCTTGAGAGCATGGGCTCCCTGCTAGATGGGAGCTGCTCCAACAGGCCAAGGGGGCGTTTCCAGTTCCATCTCAACCAGCAGTATTCCCAGTGCTGGTGGCAGAGAGCCACGCAGCAGGGAGACTTGTTTTGGTTTATATTTCCAGCTCCCTTTCAAGATCAGAAGCCCTACACATTCCCTGCATTTCCCTGGGTCCTCCAGGAAGGAGCTGATGGGTGGGTGGGCAGCCTTCAGCCCCGTTCTCCAGGGGAGGATAACAGCCCCTTTCCCCAAGGAGCTTGTGTGCTCACAGGCACCCACTAGCATGGCTCCAGTTTTTCAGACCATGAAGAGATGGAGCTCCTGATAGTGAAGGAATTAAATGCATTTTTCTGGGCCAGAAAATGGGAGGGTCAGAGAGAGTCCTTGAGGGCCTGGTCATGTGGAGAAAGGAGCTGAAATGGGCAGAGACTCACGGCTGAAAAAAGCAAGATGGTACATTGAAGAGATAACCGAAAACAGGGGCTGAGCAGGGCTTAGGAATTCATCCAGCTTTTCCAGACCCAGTGCAGGAGTACCTAACACCACTGCCTTCCTCTTTCTTCTTAAAAAATTCTGAAGGATAAGACTGTATGGGATTGATGTGCTCCTTTTCCAGACCTAACTGCCCAGACTCTTAAAAATTATGTTCAAATTTCTGGCCTAAATCCCTGTGCTGCAGCTTATATCCATTATTTGCTGTCTTCTCTACAGCTGACATGGAGACAAGACAAGCCCCACGGAGATAGAACTGAACTGTTGAAATGCCTGAAGGCAGGAGGGCTCCTCAGCACTAAGCCTGTGCTTTTCAGAAGTTAGGTGACAGCTGAGCTGGTGCCATGGACCCAAACAGATGGGGAATTGCAGTCTGGAGGTGGGATGCAAACAGATGGGGAATTGCAGTCTGGAGGTGGGATGCCAAGGGGGAACACTTGTGACCTGACACCCAAATCCAGCTGAAGGCCTGGGAGATCCGAGAAGAGTAACAGTGGCCCAGGGAGTATGAAAATGATAGCTTAGGAGCAAACCATCCCCTTCTGCAGCATTTTGTCTGAGCAAGAGTCTTCTCAATTAACTGACATGCGATACCAGTGCTAACCATGCATACCAGTGATAACAACAGCTAGAAGCATGGGCAGGCAACCGAAAGGAGCTGGTAAGCATTGATCATTCACTCTGGGATGAAATCACAAAGGACAAAGTTTGGCTGGAGCTTAGACTGCATGGCACAAGAAGAAACGTGAAGGATGGATGCCACACGTGTCTTAGCAGCAAAACCAGATGTGGAGAAATTGTGAGTCAATCAACAAATGTGTGAGCCAAGCCACTGACAAGATGATAAGCAAAAAGACCAAAGCATTTAATGCTTTTTTTTTTGCATACATTTCATTGGCACAGCTTACTCCCATACTTTGCATATCCAGCATGATTTGACAAGAAGGAGAACAACCAATAGAGGAGGAACAGATGAAGGTCTGCCTTGAGAAGCTGTAAGTATTGGGATTCAGGTGAGCAGGTGGGATTCACCTGAAGGTGCTGATGTGACCTCAAGGCTGCTGTCCATTATCAGAAACTCCCAGTGATCAGAAAAACTCTGACAGCTGGAAATCCTCCTGCAGCATTTTCATTCAAAACCTGAGCAAACATGAATTGGATGAACAAATTGTTAGATGGATTGAAAATTAGCTGGACCAAAAATTAGCTGGACCATTAGGTCAAAGAATAATAATCAATGTTGTGATGGGCCATCTGGCAGCCAGTAATGAACAGAGGACCCCAGGGAATGACACAGGAGTTGATATTGTTCAATATTTTCATCAGTCACCAGGCTGATGACACAGAGGGCACTTTCAGCACATGTACAGATGGTAATAGATTAGAAGTAATGACAGTCATCTTCATTTGGCAGAGCTGGCAGAGGCAGTCCAGAGGGACCTTGAGAAACTTGGGATGTGTGACAATAGAAATCCCATGGAGTTTAACAAGAGCAGTGCAAACCCTTTGCTTTGGCATAGGATGCCATCCTTCTGCCTACACAACAGCCATGCAGGGAAGGACCTGGGCTTTGCTGTGAGACTTCAGCACAGTTGGAGGGTAGTTATTGCTCCCTTTCTACTCAGTGCTTGTAAATCTGCCCCAGAAGTGTTGTCCCATTTAGGGACAACAGTTCAGTAGTTCATTGAGAAACTGGAGAAACTCCACAGGGTGGTCAGTGGCCTAGAGCACATGAGCCACAAAGAGATGCTGAGGGACATGGATTTTGGTAGTCTGGCAAAGAGGTGGCTTAGGAGAGGTCTCAAATCAGCCTGAATCTGCATGAAGGGGAATGATAAAGATAATGGAACCAAACTCTCTACAGTAGTGGCAAGCTATAGAAAAAAATCCTGATATTCACTGAGGTGAACAGGTTTGTGTCTTCAGGGGCCTGAAGGAGGGTCACTGAGTGGACCCCTGTGGTGGAATTCTGTCCACCTACTCCAGCTGACACTGCCTATCTCTTTTGTGGGTGGCATCAGCCAGCTCCCTCCAAACACGGCCCTGGGAACAGCTCATTCCCGCAAGTTGTCTCCCAAAAGACAGCATGGATGGGGTGGTGCTAGGTCCTGCCACACAGCTTTTAACAGGACCTTTTTGAGCATTGCACTCTAAAATGCCTCTGTGAGCCTCATGCAAGAAAACACAAAGCCTGTTTTGCATGCTAAAAGTACCACTCTTATAGGCTCAAACACAGCTTTCAAATAATTTGGGGTATTTTGAACAGCAGGGGGAAAGAAAAAAAAAAGTAAAAAATACCATTAAGGACCTGAGTATCCTAGAGGGCCCAGAAGAGTCCCAAGACTGAATATTATTTCATGTAGACCATTCTAATCTAGGGGCAATCAGCTTTAAGCAGAGCGGGTAGGGACCAGTCCACTGGATATTGGGACTGGGATTCAATGTCCAGCTCTCTTTGAGATGGAAGCATAGGCACAACCGTAGAGACTTTCAGGCAGTTGCCAGGAGGAACTTCCCCAGTGTTTGCCAGCTCAGCTCCCTGCTGGGAGGATGCTGAAGATCAGGAAGGGCACGAGCAGTGGGAGGAGCCCATAGTGTTGCCTCCAGGTAAGCAAGCTTTTATAATTGCCAGTTCCCATCATACAGCACTCAGCCTGGGTGGTGTGGCTGGAAGCAGAGCGGACATCTCCTTACCTCTCCTCTGCTCTGTCCACATGAGGGTGGACCCCTGAAATTCCCAGTTTTCTCCTGTGTTTTTCCTTCACTATGCAAGAGGACAATGCAGCCAGCAAGACAGCTCACTGCCCTGGTTAAAATAACTCAGTTCTGCTTAATGTCTTTCTTTTATTTTACTAGCTTCCTATTTGAAGGTCTCATTAACACAGACAAACAGATTATAATGCCTTCTAAGCAAGCTTGATCAGAAATCCCTGAAACAATCAAAAGCCTGGGAAAACAATTCATTGCATTTGATGCATCAGTACTTGGAATTGCAGCTATATTAGGCAATACATCTTTGTTCACTCACATTTAGCTAATTGAATGCATATTTATTGTGCACTGTTCTTCAGCATCCAGGCAAAATCAAAGAAGCCTGTTTCACTAGCGAGATGGTAATTTTGCATAAGGAATATGGACAGATTTACATCAGACTATTAATGCTATTCCATTATTCAACACCAGAGCTAAAATTAGGAGTCACCTCAACAACCAGATGCATATTTTATCTCCAAGGTAAGAGCCTGAATTAGCACAGACCTCTGCCTCCTGCCTATAACATTTAATTGTAGATAGGCTCTTCTACAGCAGGATCATTGGCATGAGAGAGGCACATGAGACTCAGGCTAACCCTTATGTTTGCATCTTCCTGTTTAAATACTGACGGGTCACCAGAAGTCACACTCCATCTGCATCCATTTGCTGTGTGCTGAAAAAGCATGAGCATCCAGATATGACATTTTATAAACATCTTTTAATAGCAAACCACTTACTGGTACCTGTTTGAAGGAAATGGAGCCCACCTGCACCTGACTGAGTTCACTGCAGAAGCACCAGTGCTTTTCCAAGGCCTTATAATAACACAGCATCTTTCCCCCTGCTGTGTGGCTGAGGGACAGGGAGCCCCTAGCACAGAGCAGGTGCTGTAGCTCATCTGCACATGGTAATAACAGCCAAAGCCTTGTTGTGCAACAGCCACAAACCAGCCCATTAGGAGGCTTTTTAATTGGCCATATGTGAGCAGCACTTGGGCAGATGTAAAAATTCCCTCTTAACTAATGCTGTGTTTAAGTACCTTTAATCTGCAGGGACATTGCCACTTGAGTGGGATACTGGGCACCTTGAAGAATGCAATAAACCCAAGCAGAACTCTTTGGTTTAGCCTCTACATGCTGTCTGAGACATGAGGTGTAAGAGAAAGGGTAAAAAAATCGTAATTTTAATATAAAATCCCCAAATGCTCCTCTGTACTGACAGAGTGGTTACTTCATGTCTAAAGCCCAGGCCAGCTCTTCCCCAGCTCAGTTCAGAGGCTCAAAGATGGTGAAGAATAAAAAAATACTGTAAGTCTGCACTCTGGACTTATCTCCTCATTGCTGGGGAGCGCAGACCAAGGTGCAGGGTGGTTTCCCCCTGTGGAGGAGCAAAATTATCTGTCTCAGGCATATCCCCTTTCCGTGGGCTCTGGTGCATGCTTTACTCAGAAGCTGCTGAGGAGTCTCAGTAGAGCTGAGGGCAGTCTCCCCAGCCACAAGCAGGACCCAGGGTAAACTCCCTGGGTGCTGGGGAGCAGCTGCCCTCCTCGCTGGCCCTGGGTACACTGGGGTGACAGCCAGCCTTTTCTTTCTCAGCATCTGAGTGCAACCAATGAATTTTCAACCAAATCAGCCTAATCACATCCATATTTATTGCCTGCTGTTTTCTTACAGGAAGGCAACATCTCCTTATCTGCTTCAGATCCTGAGGGGTTGCCAATACCACACTGCTGTCGCTATGGTTTCTTCATGTTCTCTGCTCTCCTCAGGCTTCTGCCAGATCTGTCTTCCAGGGTTAAAAGAGACGTTTGGACTTTTAATACCAAAAAGAAATTATAGCACTGGGAGGTCTGCTTGCTGAGCATGGTTCAGATCAAACCACCAAGCTCTTAAAGGCTCATGGAAGGGTTCAGGCTCTGAGCCCCAAACAACAGGCACATTACTTTTCTGGCTCGGGGACTTGTTTGCAGCAGTGGAAGCACATACCAGATGCAGGACCAGAGTCTGTAGTTCACCTCACTGCCTCAGCTAGGGGAGAGTGTAGTCCCCTCTGCTCCGAGCCACTCCCAGAAACAATATTTGTTGATATTGGCTTAACCATCCCAAGGGATAAAATTACTAGGAAATGTTTACAAGGACCATTTGAAACCTGAGAAGAGGATGTTTTTAGTAATGCAGAAAGAGGCAAATACCTTAGAAGAGAAATATTCCAGCTTTAAGAATTAATTACTGCTTCCCAGTAATGCAGGCTGACAAATAAGCTTGCGCAATTTCCCAGACAGATACATTTTAATGGAAATATTGTGCACAGGTCAAGAGCAAAATAGAGTTGCTGAACCATGACCCCACAAGCTTGGGTACTTGGGTGCCTCTGCCCAAACACTTGCCCAGCGAAACCCAAAGGGCAGAGCATGGGGCTGAAGCAGCCACCTCTACAGAGCAGCTCACACTGTGAGAGTCCCTGGTGAGGATTGCTCCTAGGGCTGGTTGTTTTCTGTCACAAAGGAAAAATGTGGATAGCAAACAACCAAGCACATTTTTCAAAACAGCAGCTATGACATCTGTGAAGCTCTGTAATCATTATGCAAAATTCACAATGTAGCTTTTCAGTTGTAAATCAAGTAGCACAGGGCACTGAAATGAAAGCTCAATCTCTATATCCTAATTTTTCTTTTGGTAGTGTGGGAAGATAGTATATAGCTGATTATGCTCCACAGTATACGCTGGCATAACAAGTCACAATATACATTTATTATTCTTTCAGTCAAAAGCATCAAACATTGAATGCAGCAAGAAAATTTCATGAACCTATTCCCTCAAAACCATTTTCAATAAAAAGTCTTTGCTTTCTCCTTCTTTTTAGATAATCAAAATGAGGAGACTGGTGGAAGAGCAAGCCTGAGAATCAATAGGGAAATCTGAATTGTCATTCATTACCCCAGATCCAATCTGAGCTGCTGTTTTGTGAGCCATGCTCTACTCATAACAAGGCTTTCAGGGATGTCACTGAAGGTACCTCAGGGGCACAACTCTTTGGAGTGTTGCCTACAGTTTAGTGCAGCGACCCAACAACAGCATCACCCTCAAAGATATTGCTCCTAGAAGGACAACAGACTTTGGATCCTCACTTCAGGAGAAACTGAAGAGATCTTGCTGCCATACTGATGTGAATCACCAGTGGTCGTGTGCCAAGTGCAACCACCATAAAAGGTCACCTTTGCCTAAAGGACTTTATTCGGAATCTATTCAGACCTTCCATTCACCAAAAGCTAATGAAGTCCCACAGGAATAAAATCATTTTACAGGAGACCCGTGAATGGGATGCAGATTTGTTTCCATCCATCCATCCATCCATCCATCCATCCATCCATCCATCCATCCATCCAACCTTCTCAATCACTTTTGCTCCCTGTCTGCAGCTTGAACCCAACTCTTGCCCATGGTGTGAACACAGCCCTTGTTCACAGTCTGCCTTGTCCACAATCCTTCCTACAAACCAACCACAGAAAACAGCATGAACCTGCAGCATTGACCATTTCCTGTGCTAAGAGGCAAGCCCCAATCAAGAGACAGTGAGGAAGCAGCCTGGGTCGAGGTGCTCGAGTGGGGCAGAAAATAAAGGGGACATCCATAAAGCTTTTTGAAGAAAACACCCCTATCTTTGTCTAGGGATGTGCAGCTCCTGAGTTGAAGTGCACAGAACAGGTTGATGGCAGCTGCTGTTTTAAAATTCATGAAGCCTTAAAGCATTACAGGATGATTTCAGAGCTTGGAGATAAGTAGACAAAATAGTCCAACAGGGGGGAGATGCTGATGTAGTAGCAGCCATAATAGTGTGTGATGCTGCACACATCCCTGCTTCTGAAAACCCACTCATCCATCTTGTCAGGGAAAATTGCTGTGATTCTGTTTCG
Source organism: Motacilla alba alba (assembly GCF_015832195.1). Taxonomy (NCBI): domain Eukaryota; kingdom Metazoa; phylum Chordata; class Aves; order Passeriformes; family Motacillidae; genus Motacilla; species Motacilla alba. The sequence goes on along the minus strand of NC_052016.1, from coordinate 55,415,876 downwards.
TAGCGGAGGTGGTGGGAGGAAAGAGGCAGATGCATATTTTCCTCTGATCAAGGAGAAAAGGCCAGGCTATGCACCACTTACCCTCCTGAAGCCACCCTGCCCCCCCTGTGAAGGGCTTAGAGACTGGGGATGGCAAGTATCCAGTAGGGAAGGCACAAGTGGCCGTGGCCCACAAGAAACAAGGCTTTGGAGCTGCTCTTCTAGTACTTGTGAGATGCTTTGCTCTCCCTGCTGTGGTGTGCCTCCTCTTTGCTCACTCAAGATTGAAGAAAATGCTGGGTTAAAATGTGCTGGGAGCCAGCAGGTTCTTCCTGTGCTTTACCTGTCAGCTCAGGGTTGAAAACTTCTGGGTGAGAGTAGATCTGTGCCAGCCAGGGGAAGTTCAGACAAACAGCATAAATGCCTACTTTATGTACCTCTACCCAAAAGTGTTACCCAGAATAGGCCAAAGCAGCAGCTGCCTTAAGTTGAAGGCGTATCAGAGCAGCCATCCCTGCCTGCCATCGACACACTCTAATCATCCAGATTCCCCATTGCATCCCTGAGGGGATCATCCTACTCCTGACATGGGGCTGAAGCAGCCCAGCAGCATGAGAAGCACAGGGTGGAGATGGGATGTTTTGCACCTTTGACCCGAGCATGGGTGCCTATATAGCAAGAGCCATCTCTAGCTTTTTCCCATGAGAGAGAGATGGGGAAAGTGACTGCATTTATCCCCCTGCTCCTGCCCATCCCTGCCCCTCGAGTGCCTCCGGCTCCTACACAAACTCTCCCCCTGTACCAGAGTGGGGACCCACGCTCCTGCTTTGCCAGGGGCAGTAGGAGGCACCTAAGTCAGTGCCTAATGTGATTTTTCACCTGGCCGTTGAGGACCATGGTGAGATGCAGACTTGTCCAATAACATTACCTGCCCCTTTAGCATATTTCATACCATGTGTGCACTGAATATCTTTAGCAACTTGCTTGGTGGAACTCTGTACTGGATTGTTGAGTAGGAAATCATTTCCAAAGCCAAAAGCTGCAGGTTAAAAAACAACTGAAACTCTACCAGAGTGGTATTTTCTCTTGGAAACAATTTGTTAACCTGGTTTCAAGATGGTGAAATGTTCCACAAATATCCCACTTGTGACTTTTCAATTCCTCTTCAAATTTGCCCATGGACAGATGGTCTGTGTGATGACTTCAAGTCTGCCAGGGACATGCTCCTTCTCATCAACGCCATCATCCAGCTCCCCTCCCTCCAGAGTCCTGGGCCTGGCAGAGCAACTCTCACAGTGAAGAAATATTTAACATGTGTTAAGTATTGTATTAATATGTTTAAGCAGTATTTGGTTTGTCCAGGCTGTCACCATGCTTTTGACATGAATTAGCTCCAAGAGTTTCGGACCCAGCTTCAGTCTGTTCCTGCAGGTCTGGGTATCAGCCCTCCTGTGCCCTTTGGCAGGGCAGCACAGGGCCTTCAGGGAGGAGATATACAGGTGACACGCCTGGGCTGAAGATGTGCACATAGCCCTGGGTGGGGAACAGTGCTGCTGGCACCCCACACCCCTGCCCAGGGCTCACACAGCCTTCTTGTGCTTCTGCACAGAGCACTGTCTTTAACTTGCTCCCCCTTCCCTCAATTATCACCATGAGAAAGACTCAGATGCAGATAAAGAGTGAAGGTGGCCCAGGAAGCTTCAAGGCCCGGGGATCAGACAGGGACTGCCCACTAACTGCACGGCACAGCACCTACCTGCCTTTCCTAACACAAGGAAAGAAGGAAGTGGTCTTTTGACTTATCTATGATATTTTATAAAATAAAACCTTAGTGGAGATGCACTTGAGTGAGGACAGCAAGTTTCCCCTGTATAGATTAATCCACTTCCACACTTTCTACTCAGCATGGAGTAGTTTTATTTCTTACAGACATAGTTCAGAGGTATAGTGGAAGGGCAAAACCTACATTCCATGCTCAGACATCCAGCAAACAGTTAACAAAACCCATTCCAGTGTGGTTTAGAATTTATGTGAAGTAAGAGTAAAGTCTGACCTGTTTCCAATAGCTACAAAATTACTCTGGTGAAGATAAAGGTGTGATTCCTTTTAAATGTAGCTATTTTCTGTCCAAGGAAAAAGTCCCACGCATCAGTCCTTCCTATCATACATCTCCAGAGAAAGCAACAGCCAACCCACACACTCCTCTGCTGTGGATTGCTCAGCACTTTGTTCCACAGCATTCTGTAGGAGAAACTCAACTCTCCTGTCAAATGCTTGGGGCTCAAATGATTAATTCTGTAGAATGGATCTCTTAAGACACATCAGAAATTGGAGCTCATTCCCAACAGCCTAACAGCATTCAGGCTATTACAGCTGCAAGCAAAACAGCAGCTTTGAGGGAGGAAGCAGTTCTGTTATAACCAGAATTCTTACAGACACTTTTATATTTTCATGTTTAATAGAGCTTTTTTTTATCTCCTACAAAGTTTTCCACTAAGGGCTTTCCAAGCATTGTATAAAGGCAGGTAATGATTTACATCCTTAACACTCCCATTTTACAAACAGGAAATTGAAGCCTCCAGAGAAAATCATATGAGTAGCTTAATACAGAAAATCCCAGTCCCCCCAAAAAAAGAAATGGAATCAAAGCCTCCTGGCAAAAGTCCCCTTTCCAACTACCTTTATTTAGTTGCTATGCAGCTTTTTTTCTTTTTTTTTTTCCTTTAAAAATAACCCAACCAGTCAAATGAGAGAACAGCAAGGAAATTGCAAGCTTTGACATACTTACTTCTACACTGCTGGCATTAGTACAAAAATAAAGATTTTTATTAACTAGTTTACAAAAATAAATTCTATTGAGTCCCAGAGGATGTCATTGGGAGGTTTACTTGACTTTGGAAGATAAAGCTTGTTTGAAACGTCTCTTTAGGTCTTGCATGTTGGGAGATTTGGGCCGAGGGATGATGGATGACCGCCTCCTGTCCGTGCTGCCGGCATGCTGTAGTTTGCTGACCTCCTTGCAAAGATACTGGAAGACATCACAGACACCTTGGGAGTCCTCACTGGTGGAGATTTCCAAGAACAGGCTGCCCAGTTCATCTGCCAGCTGTAGTCCCTCTTTTGCCTGTACTTGCCTGGCGTGGAGGAGGTCGGCTTTGTTCCCCACAATAATGATGGGAGTCCTGGCATCGGGGTGCACCTTGCGTATGTGCTGGTAGAGGGGCTGGACTGACTGGTAGCTGCTGTAGTCTGTGATGGAGTAGACCAGCAGGAAGCCCTCTGCCCACTTCACACACCTGGACAGAGAGTCCAGCACCTGCACGCAGTCTTCCTGCACCTGCGGTACAACAGAGAGCACAGATTTGGCATTGGGTCACGAAAGTGTAAAGACCGTAGCACAGCACCATCAAACGGGTCCAAAGGAGAACAGATTGATCCAAAACATCTCCGTACCTGAATGCATCCCGGTGTGTCTTGGATCTGTACGGCAACGTGGTCCCCGTCCAGATGGACCAGCCGGGAGTAGAGGTTGCCTGCGGAGCAGAGAGCCGTGAGCCGCCGGACGCGGGGCCCCGCCGCGCCCGGCCCCGCCGCGCCCCGCCTCACCTGTGTTGGGCTCGTAGTCGCCGATGAAGCGCTTGGTCAGGAACCGCACGATCATGGCTGAAACACAGAGCGCCGCGTTAGGCGGGACGGACGGACGGACGGACGGGCGGGCAGGGGAAGAGGACGGGCAGGGGAAGAGGACGGGCAGCCCCGCACTCACCGCTCTTGCCGACGCCGCGGGCACCCAGCACGGCCAGGCGGACCTGGGCGCCGGGCGGCCCCGGGGGGCACTCGGCGATGGGCGCCAGCAGGAAGGGCTGGGACATGCTCGGCAGGCGCATGGGAGAGGCGGCTCGGCGGCCGGAGGGCTCGCACGGCTCCGCTCGGCTCGGCCGGCAGCTCCCGGAGCGGGCGGCCCCGGCGGCTTTTAAAGGCTCCGGCGGCGGCGCCGCCCGTGGGGCCGCCCCGCTGCCGCTGCACCGCCCCCGCCGCACCGCCCCGCGGCCGGCCTGCCCTCTCCGCCCCACTTGCGCAGCCGGGTTGTACTGCTTCCTCTTTCTCCCACCCTCCCCGCTCCCAGGGCGTGGGGTGGTCCCGGCGGGCACAGGCACCAGGGGTCTGGCAGACAGCCCGGGCAGGCCGTGCAACCTGCGTCCCGTGGTAGGGGCAAGCGTCTTGCTGGGCATCCTCCCCCGCCCGAGGAAGACGGGCAAATGCTCCACCCTCCCAGCAGTGAGGGACTCCAGTCTTGAAAGAAAGGAAATTATTATTTTACCTCGGACTATTTTGTTTCTACACTCGAACATATCCCTCTACAGCCAGTGTTGAAAACCCAGCTTGTGGATCAAACAACAGCCAGCCCTGAAACCTAAGTGCTCTTGACTGGGCCCTTTGGGTTTTTGAAGTAGAAAAGTTTTGGATTAGAATGGTGCTCCACCACGGGCTGCCCTTAAATGAGCCTCAGACCTGCAAGCAGCTGTGCAGATGTTTCTGCAGATTGCCCTGGCTCCTGCTTCTGCTCTGCGCTGCCTTGCAACTGTGTAAGTGCTTGAAAGATAAATAATCCGTTCAGAGGTGGCTTTAATTTTTATCAGGGAGATAGCACATGCCAGCAGGATACAGCACGGAGGAGGACAGTGGATGGTACTCGAATGGCACAGGGGGATGGAGCCACCATGAGAGCTGCTGCTAGGCCCTGGATGCAGATGCTTAGACAGCCCAACTGACCCTGGATGCTCACACACAGGCAGCTGAGTCAAGACCATACTTATTAACATCAGTTAAAGTAGTACCTGCAGAAAAGCATGGTGGAAGAAGCACTGTCGATTATTTGTGCTACTCTAGCATGTAAGAACCTCTATGGGTTTCTTTTCACTTCCAAAAGCTACTGCCCCTAAAGTTTTTACTTTACTCCCCATCATGCCAGCAAGCTCTTTTCTTTTGGGAAAGATTTCTCTTGTATCACTAAAAGCTTTTGGTTTCCAGAGGTTCCTGCTATTGTCACCTGCTCCTATTGTCAGAGGATTGCTTGTCTTTGGCCTCACTCACAGAGCCAGCAGCAGCTATTTTTATACACTTTACAAAAGAGCTATCAGAGTACATTCAGCATGCCTCTGAAATAATGCTACTGAAACAAGTCCGTTCCAGGCAGAAGATTCCCTGGCGCTGATCTGTGAAAGCAGTCTTGAACAACCGTCCTTCTCAGACTTGAGGAGCTGCCTCTTCTTTCTGCTGTACAACTCGAGCTGCCTTACCTGCTGCTGGGAGCACCCCCAAAGGGCAAACAGGGCTGGTCAAGCAGAGATAACATGCCCTAAGCCCAGGCAGGACATCCTGTGAAGGAATTAATGTCCAGGGTGTCATGGGTTATGTCTCCATCAGCACCTACCCAGGTGCAACAGGAGCAGCTCAGTAAATTGAAGCAGTGGGGGCCTAGATTAGCTGTCCCCATGCTGCAGACTAAGCACCCCTGTATTGCTGTGGGTCTTCAGGGCAGTCAGGACTTGGTGAAGCGAAGGAGAGATCTTGACTCCATTTTAGAAGGCTGGTTTATTATATTATGATATATATTATATTAAAAAAGACCACACTATAACTATACTACAAAGAATAGAGAGAAAAGAATCATCTGAAGGTGAGACAGGAATAGAAAGGAATGAATAACAAAGTTCTGTGACTCCTAGAGTCCAAGAGCTGCTGCCTCCTCAATTGGCCACCAAGTAGAAATATCCTACATCGACCAATCGAGGAAGCACCTGCTGCATTCTACAGCAGCAGATAACAAATTGTTTACACTTGAAGCTGAGGCCCTCTGAGCTTCTCAGGAGAAGAAAATCCTAGCAAAGGGATTTTCATAAAATATCACAACCACACCCCTGGGATGTGTGGGCCTCCAGGCCATTCCAAGGGGCCTTTCTCTGCCCGGCAGGCCCTGTTCGGAAGTGCCAGGCTGTACATTTTCACCCACCCTCTGTGGATGGCCAATGCCACTATCCCCTTTGCCTCAGCAACACTGCTCAGTGCCAGGTATGCCACACTGCTGCCTGACACATCTCCCCGTTCCAAGCTCTGGCAACATTCACCAGCAGTACTTTGGGGGGAGTGTAGGTGGCTGGTTCCTGTGATAGTGGCATGGAGGACATCCTGAGAACATCTGGAGCTTCTTTTTTTTTTATTTTTCTGTGTTCCTAAGTTGTATGGGTGCTGCTGGTGGGAGCAATGTTCCTACCTCATGCAGTCTCTGTACCGACAATGGTTCCTCCTCCCCCTTCCCAGTCCTGGCCTTTTCACTGACCCTCCCTGTCTGACACTGTCTACACAGTGCTCAGGAAACATCAAATCCTGGTGTTGCCAACAGGCTAAAAAAGATGAAGTCGACAGCTCAGAAGGCAGCTTCCTTGTTGCTTCTCTAGGAGACAACAGGTGATTTTGCCAGGGCTTTAGGCAGGGGTAAAGGTTTGTGGCTGTAAAGGAGCCTCAGAACAGGACTGCAGAGAACTGGTTTCAGCTTATAGGTTCAGTGTGTGAAACCCTTCCAGGGAAAGTCAAAACTGATGACTCCAAACCCTGCAAGGAAAATGCTTCATGTTTCAGCTCAGGACTGGAGATGTCCCGACAGGCAGTTCTTCAGCTTTTCCCAATTCACAGATCTCCCTCTTTCGTCAGGATTGTGCAAAAACAGGGCAGCCAAACACACAGGAAGCAAACTTCAGCAGCCGAGATCAGGTACCAAGATCTGTTAAGTGTCTGGGCTGTGAAACTTCAGATGAGTGTGGAAAACCCCCACTTCACTGAGTGCAACAAACAGGCTACACCTCAGTTTATTTGTCTGGTTTCCAAACATTAAAAACAAACAAGGTTATTTTCTTCCTGTACAAACCCAGATTCATTTTCAGTCATTTCTGGGAATCCTGACCAAGAAAGCCTTCCCAACCTCTCTTCCCAGCCCACACAGGGCTTCCAAATATGCATTCACAACCAACTACCGTCGGCAGTGACCTTAAACATTTTTTCTAAATAAATTGAAAAGTGTTGCAATGCAGTGTCTCTGGGAGCACAGCTCTTAAACAAGACCAGTGTAATGCTGTCCAGTCTTACTATTCCAATTTGTTGAAAATAAGTTCAAAAGTTTAGAGCTATGCCCCACTCATGATATTCATCTTTCATCATGCTGCTACAGCTAATCCGCCGTGATTTTGACAAACGAGCACTAACCAAACACAGAACCAAAATAGCTTAGACATGCATGCATGAGAAGCAAATTTAAAATGCCATCACCAGTTTGCATCCAATAGCCTCCCACTTAATTCCTACAAAGCCCAGTGGAAAATGATGCTTATCTTGTAAGGCACTTTTAAATGGTTGTGGAAACTGACAAGCCAAAGAGGTTGATAAAACACACAAATCTTACTGCACCAAGAAAAGCCCCTTGACCATAAAAGCCAAGTGCATACAGTGCAACAGTGAGGGCTTCAGGATACAGTGGGGCACTCCCTGTCCAACACATCTGGTGTCAGAATACAGCTACAGTCATGGAGCAGCCTGCTAAGGGGCAAGCTCCTCCCAGGCACTTCCAAAGTCATTCCACCTACACAGCCTGCTGCACCTTCTGAGATGGGAGCTTGGAGAACCTCAAACATAGCAATCTGCTCACCGGAACTTGGAAACGCCAGCCCATCCAACCTAAAGCTCATCACCCTTAAATACCAGCCCAAACCAGACTCTGAATTCAAGGTCCAAAACCTACACTCCATGAGAATGGGAACACCCACGACTGAGAGTTAGGTAAACGCAAACCTCATCATCTCTGTGCTTCTTACTCCCACACTTACAAGCCACCCTGCAATTCACTGTTCAGTAACTCTCAACAGTGAACACCTACAAGCAGCTTGAGGTCACTTGCTTCTCTAGCACTTCTCTCTCTCTACACGTAGACATTAGTTTTACATCACTTACTGAAGGCAGCTGAGCAATGCCTGACATGACACTTCAAGGTAAACTATTATCTACCTGCAACTACAAAACAAGCCTGAGACTGCGCGCTTCCAAGGCTAACCAAGCAGATTCCCTTCAGCAGTCTCTAGCAGGCTGCACACTGCTGCAAGCAAAGCTGACTAAACCAGCACTGGTTGGTAAACAGTCAGCTGAAGACCATCTTCCACTTAAGAACTGCACAGGTGGCACTGGGCTTTTGTGAGACATAGGTAAATCTGGGATGAGAGGAATTCACTGCGACATTCATCAGGCATGCAATGACCGTATAAAATGCAAGTGTTTAGCAGTTACGCCAGCCAATTAAATTGTTAAAAGTCATAACACAAAGGCTGGCAGTTTTGGAATGAAACCCTCGTTTCTAAACTACTACTATTTTGTAAAAATGCTTATTGGCATGGAGATGCTGTAAACGTTATTTTGCAGGTTACAATGGTGGCAGACCAAAATTTGCCTACAGACGTTTCCCTAGAGGTTGTTTTTAAAAATGGTTTAGACAATTCTTTGGTATTCATGAGGCCCCTTAACTAAAACCTTGCATCAATGAAATCTGAAACACCTTATCACTTTTCCTACCAAAAAAACAAAAAAAAGAAAAAAAATCAAGCCTTCAAGTGGCACTGGGCAGTTCTTGATACAAGTTCTTAGTTTGCTGGTGAAATATTCCACGGCCCCTCATAATAGCTCATGATCATTACTAAGCACTAGCAAATATCAGTGTTCCTAGCATTTATCATCTATATGAATGACGGAACTTGTCAGCAAAAGCTGCGGATGATTTAAATGACTAAGCATCATGGTAAATGCAAGCTAAATAAATAAACTTCAATAAAAGGTTTCTAAAGCATCTGTTCAAACAAAAAAAGCCCCAAACCCAACTAAATGAATCAGCCACAATCACATACACTTGTCCAAAACCATATCTTTACTTTATTTTTTAAACATACATTATGCCATGAATTCGTAAGGAATTGGCTCCAGCAACTCTGGATCCTTGCCATTAGTTCTCACAAAGTGTGCTTCTCTTGGTGGAGCAGGCTGTAAACAGAAAAATAAAAAAAAATGAAAACTATGACATTACAGCTCACAGGCATCTTTTCAAAAAATAACATTTTGTCAACCATTTAGCACCTTATTATGTAAACATTACAGCAATTTTACCATTCCTAGTCTCATAAATTTGATTCAAGGAGTAGCAGTAAGTAAACGATCTGCCACAAAATGTGCCTGACTCTTGCTACTGAATTAAAAAACCTACGCTTTACTCTCTGCAGCTCACCAACCCAATGACCACGGAGTGATGTATCCTGCAGCTCCAGAAGCAATAGCCATTACCTCTTCTCTGAAGGCTGGTTATTAATGTTTCCTTCAAAGGTTACAACAGAACCTGTTGCAACTAAAAATTCACCTAAACCAAAGACTCTACTGACCCTAAAACCATCCAGAGCTGCTGCTGCAGACAAGCAACAGCACAGGAAGCACCCAAGCCTTTGTTCAGGCCTACAAGTACAATTTTCATCCGGCACAGAGCTGTTCTGCTCAGGCACCAAACATCCCAGACAGCCCAGATGCCAATACACTGCATGAGACCACTACTCCAAGAATTAAGTAATCTCCTGCTCGAGGACTGTGACCTCAAGAGAAACATTACCTGACGTTTCAGCTGAACCCAAATGCCTTTTTCTTTTGCTTCCTTTTTCTTCCTTTCATTTTCCTTCACACGCTGCAGAAAGCTGTCTCTGCTCTTGGAATGTTTAATATGCTCTATACGCACATTAATTCTCTTGGCCAGAATCTTGCCCCTAAGAAAGGCAGTCAGTTTTTAATCTTCACTTGGAAAAGGTCACATTAAATCAAGACTTACAGACCCTACAGGACTAACTCCATAAGCTCAATTACAGGCCATTTTTTTTTAAAGGCAGTATCTCAAAACACAACTGCAGACGCACATCAGATATAACTTACATATAACTAAAAGATGTTTATTATATAACAATGTAATATATAACAATGTGCTGACAATTTCAAATTAAAATTGTGGAGAATATGTAGTTTTAGCCTCTTAGCATACAAACAAGTAATTTTATTACCAATGCACAGCAGTCAAGTTCCTGGAACAAAAAAAACCCCCAACTTGTCTTTTTTTGACTAAACTGTACAAAATTCAGCTGGATACACCTACATACTAGTATTTATTATGTGCATCAGTACCAGCACACTGGCTGAGAAGCCCTGCTAGGTAAAGTGACTTTAGGTGCTGGTAAGAGAAACAAAAAATGTTTCCTCTGACAGGATCCAAGTCAAATGAGCATCATTTGCTTGGGTTATAAAAAGGAAATACACTTTACCCACCTTGAATGACCAATCAAGACAAGAACTGTCTAATTGGTAAAGTGAAAGGAGGGTGCAATTACGATTCAACTTTCTCAAATACCGAGTTTCAATACACAGAATTTCATTACTTACTTAACCTGCTTGTTAACAATAATGCCCACGGCGTGCTGAGTAACATTATACACCCTTCCAGTCTTGCCGTGGTAACACTTGTGCGGCATACCTTTTTGAACAGTACCCATGCCCTGTTAAGAAGTAAAAATACAAGGGAAAAAAAGGGGGGAGGGGAAAAAAGTAGCATCAAGGATTTTTCTTTAAGAAGTAATTTAAAGTATACATTTCAAATTAGAGAATTATTATAAAACATTCCCATTTTATTCTAATGTTGGAATTTTATCACCATGCATTTTGCATCTGAAGACTACCAAATTTTGCTATGTCAGTTCTGGTAGCTTTCAGTGTCGGTGAAATGACAGATCACTTTGCTCACAAGACAAGCAAGCAATCACAAGAGACATTCATCATCAAGCTCCAGTGCGTGAGGAAGCGTCAGTTCTGAACAATACATTCTCCAAGTCAAACAACAAACTGGCAAATTAAATACCATCTTCTGTGTGACTGCTACAAGACCATGGCATTCCAAATGAAACCAAAGGATTCAACCAAGTAGGAATCCTTGATGAAAGGCTTTCACATTCACTGCAACTCAGTTGTGAAAGTACAGTTGACTTTAAAAGACAAGTTCTAAAATATACCAAGTGGCAGGAAATGCTCCTTCACTTTCCCCCCTTTATTAATGTATATGATGAATCCTCACATTTATTTCTTGATTTCTAGTTTTAGTATAGCTTTGCAATCATGTAACTATGAACTGTCCCACCACAAATCATGGCTCATAACAGAGTATCTACTAAGTGACTATGAAAGCTGTGCCAGTAGCCAACTCAAACACTGGCTATGGCATATTTCACTCCCCTTCTCCAGCTGAACACACCATAACAAAGCACAGCCAAATTGTACGTATCTACAAACCCCAAATACACCAGCATGTGACACTGAAGTGCTAATACTGGTCCGGTAGCGCTGTCATTCCAACACTGCTCCCTAAGCGAGCAGCAGGCACTTGTGTTCACACACGTGACCCAGTAACAAGAGAGTCCACCCCAAGAAACTGGAGACTGCTCAGGACCACACAGCTTTTAGTCACAGCACTGCAGAAAGTACCTTGATATCAACTATGTCACCCTTCTTGTAGATCCGCATATAGGTAGCCAGAGGGACCACTCCTGTTAAGAGATACAAATTTGGATACTTAGGAAGCCCGGAATTTCACACACACATAAAAAAGGATGGGGGACACAGACCATGCATTTGATACAGTTTTCTTAAATACCTCAAAAATCAAACCATGTTTTTTTAAAGCAGTAATTACACACTTCACACACTTCAAATTTTTTAAATGCCCAGCTAAAGAAAAATTAGATTTGTGTTCCTAATTGGAAATTGAAGAGACATTAAACTATTTAATTTATCAATATAAATGCAACTGCTTATTGATCAGAGGAAAAATCCCTCTATGTTTCAAGTAACTGCTAAAGTATTTTCCTCACCTTCAAATTAATTTCCAAGCGCTGACAAAATTAGCACTGTCAAGCAATAAGACCAATGCATGTGCAGCAAGAGCTCAGAGCTCTGTGTACAGTTCTACAGTTTTTAACACAAGTTGTCAGAAATCCCTTGGCACAGGCCCTTGTTTCACAGCCCATCCCCACGGACTGCAGCTGTCCATCAGGTGAGCAGCTGGATGCAGTGCTGGAACTGTAAGGGACACTCACCATGCTTGCGGAAGGGCCTGGAGAACATGTAACGCGTCCCCCTCCTCTTTCCCTTTGTGTTCGTCATTTTGGCTGGTTACTGTAAAAAATGAAGGCAAATTACTCAGGACTACTGCTTCACTCACCACAAAGCTGATGGAATTTTCAGGTATTTCAGATTAATGGAGTCTTTAAGCCTATTCAGAATGACATGACTTCAATTCAAGCAATGGAATTCACTTAGGCATCCAAAGAAATCAGAGCTTATAGGACCACAGCTTAACTCATGTTAGAACAGATGCCAGCAAGGTACTCAGTTTAACTCCTGCTTACAGCAAGGTCTACTGAGATCAAACCAAGCTACTCAAGAACTTTCTCCAGTCAAGGATCAAAAGGATCTTCAAGGATCAAAGAATATTCAGCATTAGAAGGGACCCACAAGGATCAACTCTTGGCTCTGTGGAGAACACTCGAGGAGTCACAGCATGTACCTGAGAGCATTGTTCAGAAGATTACTGAACTCTCTAGGGCTGGTGTTATGACCAGTTTCCCCAGGAGCCCATTCCAGTGCCCAACCATCCTCGGGGTGAAGAACCCTGATACCCAAATTAAAACCTCCCCTGACACATCTTCACGCCACTTCCTTGGGTCCCATCTCTGTTCACCACAAAGATCAGTGCCTGCCCTCCACTTCCACTCATGCAGAAGCTGTAGCGATGAGGTCTCCCCAGAGACCTCAACTGCTCCTTGATCTTACTTTCCCTCAAGACCTTACTGCACAGCCTTCCTAGGGAGCATATCTGGAGGCCTGGCTGTTGCCATTAACATTATTCCCCTTACAGCCAGTGTGAGCGTCTCCTTCTGACTTCAGCTGGTTGTTTCATGCTCCTTCCACATGCCCTTGTCAGGCACCAGGACAGATCCTCTCGCTGTGAGATGCACCTCGATGACAACCCTGCCCCGTCCCCTAAACCTCTCCTTACAAGGCATCCATAAGGCAGAATCTCCACCACAACATTTACAGGCCGCTATCACGTCTGACACAAGGCTCACATGCTCCGCAGGCCTACGCGGCCATGCCGGGGTTGTCGGCCCCGAGGAGCCACCCCTGTGCCGCCTTCCCTGCCCCGACATCCCGCCGGGGTGGCCGGGCCCGCCGCCACGTGCGGCAGCGCTGCTGCTCCGCACCTGCACCGGCCGCGGGCCTCGGCGGCCCCTTCTTCCCTCAGCACCCCCCTCCGTCCCGCCCGGCCCGCCGCAATCCGCCCGGCACGGGCACCCGCAGCCCGCGGCCTCCTCGCTCCCCCACTCCCCGCCCTAGGAAGGCCGCGGTGCTCCCATCAGAGCCGGCGGCTTCCCGCCCGTCCCCGCCGGCAACAGGACCCCTCCGGCCGCGTCCCCGCTCCGCGTCCCCGTCACCCCGCGTCCCCACCGCGTCCCCCGGAGCGGCGGAGGGGCGCGGGCGCTCACCGTGCGTGCGCTCAAAATGGCGCCCCGGCTCCAAAGGAAGGGGGCGGCGCCGCGCCCGCCCTTAACAGCGGGGCCTTGGCGAGGCTGCCCGCGCCGCGCCTGACGGGAAGGGAATGGCGCGAGGGACGGCGACCCCCGGGATGCTGATCCCGAAAAACAGCAGCGGCGCAAGGCTGACCCTGCCGCTAAAGCAGGGACAAGCGCCGGGGGGTTCAGGGCTGTGCGTGTGTTTTCATGGCAACGGGCAGAAAGCGATGCACAGGAAGTTCCAGCCCAACGTGAGGAAGGGCTTGTTTCCCGTGCAGTGGCCGCGCAGTGGAACAGATTGCCCAGAGTGGTTGTGGAGCCTCCCTCGTTGGAGATGTTAAAGAAGGGTCTGGATGCAATCCTGCGCCATGAGCTGTGGCATGGCCCTGCTTGAGCAGGGAGTTTGGACGCGATGCCGCACGGCGGTCCCTTCCAGCCTGACGCATCCTGCGACTCTGAGATGGGGGTGGGAGAGGCCTGGCAGCGGGGATGTCGGGGAACAGGGAAGGTGAGCGGGGTGTTGGTCAGGCATCCCGAGGAGCGAGTCCTGCGGTGAGCAGCTGGCCCGCCATCCTTAAGGAGTCAGGTTTGGAAATGTAAAACATAAGCAGCCAGCAGGGTGGTTTTACGACGTGAAAGTAGTAGGCCGACATTTAAATTCGCGGCAGTGAGAGGCTGCCGGCGCTGCTGTGTGTCAGTCACGGCTGCCCGACCGGAGATCCCGGATTCCCGGGCAGGGAAGCGGAGTGGGAGAAGCATGCCAACAACCAGAGGCGAAGAGGCTGCGCAGGTTTGGGTTTTCTTAGTATTGTAACGAGGTTTTCCGTATTACGGTGCCATAATCTCAAATTTGTGTGGCAGAGATTTCCACCAGATAAATAAAGCCCGGATTCTCCACAAAGAGCCCTTACAGTGGCACAGGTTGCATGGGCTGCGAGAGGGAAGGGAGTGGTGAGCAGGCTCCCGAGCTGGCAGAGTGACTCGCTGTGTTTGTGCATCTCTGGTATCGGAGCAGACAGGAATCACCATGGGAAGCTGATTGCCGTGAGTCAAGAGAGGGCCTCCTTCCTCCAAGCTAAACATGCAGGGACGGTTCAAAACTTGTCTGAGCGAGGAGTTGCCCTACTGCAGAAATTTTTGTTTTGAATGAACGAAACACTTACTTAATTTAGGGGAGGCATGATTACTTAAAGTGTGGTATAAAAACCACCTAGATCCTCCGACTAACTTCACAGTTCTGCTAATGTTGTCTTGCAAAACTCAAGCCCTTTCAATCATCACTTTAATATTTATGGATCACAAGAATGGATACAGAGGATTAAATTCACTATCATGTTCTGCTTGCAGAGCTGCCTGGCGGGAAGTGTTCTGACAGACAGGTCCTGTCTCCACATGAAACCTTTTGGAGTAAAGTGTTATATTTAGAAGAATGTGCCATCCCTTCACCATGAAAAATCTAGAATTTACAGCACCTGATATCTCTGCAGAGAAAAACCTATGTAATTTAATATGCATTCAGCCTAGGTACCGTGAAACTTTTCCAAGCATGAGGATCATTACAAGCCTGAACAGCTCTTTGGTGAGAAAGTGCATTGGCAACAGATTTCAGAGAGGATATCAAGCAAAGTAAAGACAGGAAGTCAAATCCTAAAAGGCATTATTGGGTAAAGGAAGCTAGGCATTTTCAGTGAGTGAGCTGAATGCCTTAATCTTACCAGTGATTTACACGGAGGACATATCTCCACATCCACCTGGAAGAAATGGGGAAAAAACACCACGTGTTAAAACCCGTGTCCACAAACAGAACACCTATGGAAACACATATGGAAAGTGTCATTGATAAGGGAGCCTTAACTGGGAACTTACTTGAACTCTGCTCTGTTTGTGGCCAAGTAACACATTCAGAATTTGCTACCTATTTTTTCCTGATTAAATCACATGACAGGTTGATTCAAATTTCTGTAATGTTTTATATTCATAAATTTACCTTGATTAGCACACTCCCAGAATCCTTCTTTAGTTCCACATTTCAAAGAAACAATCATGTTTCACAGCCTTTCTCTATTGAATCATTCCCTAGGCATGCTGAATCTGATCCAGAAGTCCATCCTATCCATCCTATCTATCAGTATTTGATACATGGTTTCCCAAAACTGAGACCCGATGAGCAGTTCAAGACTGCAAAGCCTCTACATGTTGCTCACAAAAAGATTTCTTAATAATGGCTGTCTGCAGCAGATAAAGGTGCACAATTTGTGGGGTGAGTTCTGGTCTGGAACCTGGAGCCAGCAGCCAAGCAGATGTGGGGGAAGACCTGCAGCTCTGCATTCCACACTGCATGTGCTCCCCTTACTGCCCTGCCCTGCCCTCTCAAAAACCCAGCCTAAACGGCTTTTCCCTGATCAAACCTCAAGTTGTGGGATGCAGACTCCAATTTCTCCTAGGCTGCAGGCAAGCACCACATCTGGTTCTGCTACTCAAGATGGTGAACACAAGTAGCAATCCACAGCTTAACACAAAGATCCAAAACACTCTGAAGGTCCCAGACTGGTGCTCCACCCATTGACGAACTCCGAAAATCTTTCTACCATGGTAAACTGTTTCCCTCCCACTTTGCCTGATGTGGAGGTAGAGCAAGACAGGGAAAACAGCTTCAGTGGGAGCCAATTCAAAAGTTGCTGGGGAAGGGAGCTTGAAAGGGAGGGCTCATTAGAAGTCTGAGGAGTGGAGAGTAGATAAACATCACTTTGTTTTTTTCAGAGTGGAAAGTACCATGCCAAGCTCCAACCGTTTTTAGTCCCCAAGTTCCCACAGTCAGGATCCTGGTGTCTTCTCTGGGAGAGCCCTATTTTTTTCTGACATTTCTCTGCAGCATCTGTGTGGATGATGTCTCTCTGTAAAGAATAAATGTGCTGTGATGATTCTGCACATGGGGTTGCCAGGAATCCTTCACTGAAATTTTAATGCACAGTGGGATCTGGCTTGCTCCTATGCTTAGCGGACTAAGTGATACACACAGAGATCCTGAGAGTAACATTTCTGTTTGTGTTGGGTTATTCAGCAGGTGTGTGGAAGGAATTTAAATTAATGAGAATTTGTAAAGGGCTTTGAGGTGAAAAATGAAAAATATTCCCCTTCACTAGGGTGTAGGTTTCCTGTGTCTCACAAAATGCATTCCTTACATGAAAAGAAAAAAAGATAGCTGATTAGGACTGGAGTAAAATTTTAACAGAAATAACTGATAATAAGTGTTAAAGAGGATTAAAATCTGCAGTTCCTTTTGTGATAACGTTGCAAAACCAAGATCCTAAATTGAAAATCAAGATTGTGAAGTTAATTGGTTACCCCATCCACAGAAGTGCAGCATCTATACTGTGCTTTTGATTGAAAAGTTATTGAACAAGTAATCTGTCACCTCTGCAGCTGACCCAGTTATTCCACTGTTCACTCTTTCCGAAAGGATCATGTTATGTGGCATCTCAGAGTCATGCTTCTGTCGCCTTTTATGGTTTCTTCAGCTCTCCCATGATTCTAGCCCTAACAACCAACCTTTTATTTTCTGTAGTTAGTTCATCTCTTTATCCACAAATCCCCTTCTGTAAATGAAAGCTTGAGCCTAGTTCCATGGGAGTTAAAATCAATGAAATTAGTGTCTAATCAACCAACCTCCTTCCAAAAATGACAGTGCAGACAAACTTCTTCAAAGGACTCACTGTGGAATTGCAGAAGTGCCAGCACAGGTGGATATACTGAGCTGCATTGCCAGTGAGGCATATCATAGGGAAAGGAATGGGAAAAATGACAGCCTTTGGGAGAAATAAAAAGGCAAAAACTCTATAGACCAGGAATTGTGATGTCACACATGGGTGGAAGTTTTCATTACACTTATGGTACTTACACATTTGTTGCATATTCAGAGTGTTCCTCGGTGCAGGAGGATTGACACCAGAGTGAAACAAATGGCCTTTTTTCTAGACTGCAACATGAAATCTGAAATACTGAACAACTTCCATCATTCCACTGATTATTTGATTAACATGGCATTCTACCCATACAGAAATCATTAGGAACTTCCAAGGAAGCAGTTTTGGAACTGACCATCTTCTTACAGATACCATTTAATATAAGACATTTATCAAACTTCGGATTTATCACACTTCATTTTAAAAGCAGTTAAGGTGCCTTTCTTTCCTTACAGAGTAACTTCTCAATCAACTGGTTTTATTATTCAACGTATCCATTGTTCAGTTATTCAACTGGTATCATCATTCAGTGTTTTCTCAAATTTCTTGTGTTACCACATTTTTTGTCTCTCTGTAACCTCTCCTGGGTCCAAACCAGTTACCCAGGAACAAGCAACTCCTTGTATTGTCACCATCCGCTTCACTGTACATTTACTTGTTTTGGCTAAAGGTGATTAGCCACTCCTACACTGATACAGCTGATAATTACAGAAAATTCCGCTCCTTTGTCATGGAGGAACTCAGCTGCTGCCAGTAGCAAATCTGCATAAGGTGGCGATTTTTGTGGGGATTTTCTTTCGGTAATGTACGGGATATAAGTATACAATTAATATTCAAATATAGTTTTAAAAATCTGATCTTTCACAATCAAACCTTGAGCCCTTTGCTAGCCCTCTTGGGTGTTACTAACTACAGTTTAAGAACTGGCTTAATGATTAGGTTGCTATTTTCTCTTCATTTATGTCTGATCTTTTGCGTACTTCTAGCTGGAAGAACAATGCTTACCCTTTTCTTATAATTATTTGCACAGAATATCTGCTGTACACTTTAATTTTACCAAACTAAATTCTCTATTCTCCTGAAGCCTCCACACACTTAGCAGGCTCTGTGCATTTTCTCCCATTCCCACACGCTTCTCTTGATTATCAGAGGTCCAGTTTATATACAACTGTCCCAGTTAACTTGCTTACTGTGAACCCATTACTTCTGAGATACTTTCTGCTGTGTACTGAGGATGATCACAATCATCAACAGAATAAAGGTGCTGTAGTTTAAAAAGGTCTGATGGATGTAACAGCACAAAGTAAATATGTGGGTGGAATCATTCTCTAGTCTATAAATACTCTATGGCATTCTATTAGCAAATTGGCATCTGAAGTATCCATTTGCATTTCTCATTAATTGCTCTCATCACAGTTATTAGCATAATTGTTTTTAATTACTTATGAAATGGCAAAGAACCTTGCTGGCATGAAAGGGCTATATAAAATATTGCTAGTTTCATTTCAGGTAAAGAAATGTTTTCTACTTAGTGTTAGCTGAACTCCAGTAAGCACAAATTTAAATTTCTCTTCCAGCTATGCCAGGTTAAATTTGCTTTTCTGTATGAATGCCTAAAGACAAAGTAGACTCCTTACGATTTTAATAGTGCTACAAAATGCTGCTTTTAATAATGCATGAAGTAACCAGAGTTATTGCAAACTCATTGTAACAATCTTTCAGTAAACATTATTGTCTTGACTCTTGATTTAAATATTTGGATGCCAAAAGAAACTCCTATCCTGCTTCCATAGTATCTTCCTGAAAGAAAAGAAAGGAAGAATCACATCCAGAATCTACAGGAGTATAAAGCACACTGTTATCTGCATTAGAGTGCTTTGCATGTGTTTATAATTCCACTTAAGTATTCTTTCCTACGTCCTTTAGCAGAGTTTGGATCTGTGGTCAGAAAATGTTGGCCTTCACTGAGTGATTTCCTTTCTCCCTCCTTTCCAAAGTGGGAAATGGTCTGTAGCTTCTGCAGTCTTACACATACCAGTATCTTAAACGATGAACCTGAGACAGAGTCCTTGACATCACAAGGTACAAATGCCTTATAACAATTGTATTTTTAAAAAGTACATGTGCATTTATTTTCACCCAGTTTTGAACATTTTCAGTCCTGCCATCATTTTCCAGCTTTCTAGCTGATTGAGCCATAAACTTGTTATAATAAGGTGAATTTCTCAAGTAATCCTCATCACCTGATCCCAGGAACTGTGGTTGCAAGGGAGCTATCAAATATCACAAGGCTTGCGATAAAATAATGAGAGCTGGCTACACTCTGACAACCCCTGTCAGTGAGACAACAACAGCTGCTCTGAACAAAAACTGCAGCCAGAAAAGAACAAATTAACGGTCAGTCAAGGAGAAGTGAAACAGAGAATTAGCAAAGGATAAACTTGACCAAACTTTGACCAACCGAAGATAGACTAGACCAACTTTCCCATCTATGTAATAGGAACAGTAGCGCATATATATGGAGCAGGGTTATTGTTAAGGATCAATTAATTGGTATTTGTGAAATGCTATGGAGTCCTTCATGGAATATGCAAAATAGCAATGTGAGCTAATCAGCATACGGGCTGCTCCAAGGTAGCTTCAACTTATTCAAGGGAGAGAATCACGTGAAGGGACAAAACAAGGAAAAATTCCCATGGGGCAAATGGCAATAAGTGCTGCAGGGAGAGAGAGGGAAATGAAATTGCAGGGCAAATGGAAGGAGGAAATGAGACCATACGGGACAAAGAGGTGATGTTTGGATTACTGCAGTATAAAGACACAGGGCACAAACTGCAGGAAATGGAGCTTTATTAGTTCTGCTGCTCTTGCAATAACTTGCAGTTAATTGGTGGGTTTGGATTTTTTCTTTGTTTGTTTTTTTTTCCTTTTCTGTTTGTTTGTGAGGTTTTATTTAGCTTTGTTTTTAGAAAAAAACTAAGTATAACCAGAAAAAAACAAATATAACCAGATGGGAATATTTAACTGACCATCTGCACGTACAGAGGGGAACTGTGGGTTCTCCAGGGTATCAATCTTGCAAAAGAAGAAATCAAAATTACTCTACTTCTGTAGTGCTGACAAAGAGAGCATTGTTTGAGAACTGATTGCAACAAGGACTTGAACAATAGCTTTAGATCAGCGGAAGCACAAAATATTGCTGTGACATATGTTTCAGTTACAACAAAAGTAATTCACCATCCGTTAGTGTCATGAAAGACACAAGCTATTAACAGTAAATGCTCTTTAACAAATTCATTATCTCCACAAAGCAGTTTCCAGTATTTTTTTTCTACCTCTTATTGGATATTTTTTCCTACTGCATATCTATCTCCGTGCTGGTTTACATATTCCTCCTTAGTCTCCCTTGTATCTTGGTACTGCAGAGAACTGATTAGTGGGGGAGACTGTAACGATACAAACTCTTCACCTGGAGGCTGCCTGTTGTCAGATGGTGCGTCACTGTTGTTATTCCATGACAGCTAATCTTGCTTTTGGGAAACTGCTGCGCAGATCACAAAAATAAAACCTTGCTGACTGCAACGGGAAGCGTTGCTTGGTATTCTGGTAGAGAACACAGAGACTGAGGAAGCATCTTGCACTTCTTACCTCTAATAATGGTTATTCCAAGTTAGCATTCGGGAGTCACTGACTCCCGAAGTTTCAGACTAAGGAGAAACTGGAGTTACTGAAACAGTGGCATCTCGAGTGCCTGGATCAAGGATCAAAGCTATTGATTTTTAAAAAGTTTCCATTTCAAAAGCATTTCATTACAATATTAACCCCCCCTTCTTTTTAAACATACTTGTGGCCCCATTTATTTGAAAGATGACGTTCAGAACAGTGTAAAAAAGCACACAGTTATTATTTTTGTGCCTAGCCCACATCCTTTTATATCAAGATCACCGAGACCCAAGCTATGTACACTTCTCTTGCAGAATACAATAACATCGTTCAAAAGAGTCACCATTTTATAAATGGACTCTTTTTTCTACAAATTGTAACTTTATTTCCAGTTAAAATTCCACCTTTTTTTAGAAGTCTAAAGACTCAAACAGTGATAACAGTTTAGAAATCTACTGTCATTTTCAACACAACTAAATTCTTACATTTTGCAGTCCATTGGAAATCTCTCCTAACTGATGTATATTTTATATTTGTAAAAAATTTTCTTGTTTATTAGCATAACATTTTTTATTTTCCCTTTTAGCTTCTCAGATGCTGGTTATCCTTTGTATAGCAGATTAATTGTTTGCTAGCTATACATATATGGCAAGATGCCCAGTATCAGCTGAGCTGTGAAAATCAAAGTATGAAAATATCTCCATGTGTGAACTCAGCAAGAAACAAATATTAACCTCTGCCTAAAAAGAAAAAAAAAATAAACCAAACCAAACCCACCAAAAACAAAAACCAACAAAAAACCAAGAGAATTTAACACCTTTACTGAGGAAATCTTTGATCTTCTAAAATGAATGTAAGGGAAAAAAATCATCATGAGCAAATTTCACCCTGCCAGAGAACTCTTGCCTAATCTATCTTCTTGACAGATTTGGTCTAATAATGATTATTTCTCACACCTCTTTGTAAAATATTATGAGATCTACAGATAAAAAATGCTAATAAATAAAATAATATTTATCTATTGTACAATTATACATCATAATTTTTACATTTTATATACTTTCCTATGATAATAATTTGTTCATATCTTGCTTATGATTATGACTAAGACAACTCATGCTTTTGAACCTATGAAGAAAATGTATCACATGTCTAACTACTTGCTCTGATCCCCCCATATCCAGGCAGTTTACCACCACCCCTGTCAGGGCTGCCAGAGAGCATGTACAACTGTTATGAAAATAGTTGTATTTTCTGAAAATGTACCTTCAATGTAATTTACAAAAATAATTTACTAATACAGACGTTTCACTGTCAGTCAGTACAAGATGGTTTGATAACATTGTTTTCGAAATATATTTCCTGTTGTCTCTTCAGTTCCCCAGAAGGATCCAATTTCAATTTTAATAATGTGTTAAGATTCCAGTCCTGTATTATTTATGCAGCACCAGATTTTCTTGTAATTATGAGATACGGGTTGGAGAAAACTTTCTTTTTGTCATGCTCTCATAGCACAAATCCTGGAGCACCCATTGTCCACAAAGTAAGGTGCATTTCCATAGCAAGGCTGGTTAATCTATCATGAGAATGGTGGGTGACCTTCACAGTGTCCATAAAAATACAGATGGTGAATTCAGATGGCTTTCTTGCAAGGACAAACCCACCTCCCCTCCACCTCCACTATTACGTCTGGATCCAAATTTAAGAGTTTCCGGAACAAGTGGAGGTATACAGAATCACAGAGCCATTTAGGCTGGAAAAAGACCCTTAAAATCAAATCCAAGCGTTTACCCAGCATTGCCAAGTCCACACTAGCCCATGTCCCTAACTGCCATATACGCAAAGCAACCTGTTCTGGCCTCAGATCTGATTGTGCTACGAGCAGAAGGCTGGACTGAAAATCTCCAGAGGCCCTGGCCAACCTGAAATATCCTATTACAGGATGCTCTTGCAGTCACTCTGTACAGTAGTCTAACAACAGGTGTGGTATGTCTGCATGCAGGTAATGCATCAATAGTCAGACCAGCTGGTGGTTGGACTGGCTAGCGGAGGGGTAAATAGACTTGTGGGACCAATTCCCTTGTCAAGCAACATTAATGAAAACCTGACATGCCCCAGATTCAGCAGAACCCTCAATAGTCACAGATGGATGATACAGGCACAAACACACCTGTACCATGCCTACTCTTCAGTTTCTCAAGCCAACCTACCCACACGCCCTAGAGTAAGCTGGGTGCTTGCCAAACCACAAGATTATGAAACAAGGAGAGGCACAGGTTAAGCAGCCGCAGTTTACCCTTGTTATATTTTCTCTTTGCTCCCCTGTGTCTCTGTACACTTGCAATATAAGTTCTTCAGAAGATAGAATGGGGTTTTCTCTTAGTGTCTCACATATTGACTGAGAAGGCGAAGTGCTGTGGCCTCTGACTTGTATTCTTAGATGTTGTGGTAGTACAAATGCTGTGCAACAACCGCAACTTCATGCTCTGAGAGATTTTCATGGCAGGGAAAAAATTCTATCTGTTCAACTGATGTACCTCTGTAAGAAAAGAATCCATTCTTTAGTGAAGCCCTTAGGAGGTAGTGTAGGTGCCATTTCTCTTGGCAGCATATTCCAACCATTAATGTCTTCCACTGTTAAAAAATGTGTGCCATTTATAATTAAAACTTGTTTCATTTCAGCTTATAGGTATTTTTCATGTTATGCCTCTCACTGTGCAAGATTAAAGATCACTGTAGACACCTTCCAGTCTTTTTGAAAAGTCAAGCAGATTGTGCTCTTTAAGTCTCTCCATACAAAGAATTTTCTTCTGCCTCAAACAATTTCTCAGCACTCTTTTGACAACAAGGACACCAGAGGCTAGTGCAGTATTACCACAAAAATCTGTTCAATGCCATATCTGAAGGGAAAATAATGTCTTTTCTTGATTGCCACATCCCTGGTTCCCTTGTTATATAGGCAAGGATTCACTTATTTGTTTATACCATAGCATTAAACTGGCCCCTGGCCACTCTAAATTTCTTTTCAGTCCCTGCTGTGCACAACAAAGCCCCTCATCTCTGCAGATGTGACCTGTTCACTGTATTTTTAAGTGACTCTACTTGAGTATATATTGAAATATAATGTATCTGAATGGGATGAATTTACCAAACAATTCAGATCTTATGATAATCCCGGAATAAATTTAATTTCTTATTTAGCTACTCGTTCTATCTTGACAGCATATCAATTTTGCTTTCTCAGTGCTGAAAATACTAATACCTCTATTTGTTTTTCCCGCTGTTAGGATCCCAGCGCTCTCCTGCCAGCTTTCCTGAGCAACTTTACCCTTCAGTGCTGCTGTTCATGGCATCTCATCTACCAGTTTCCTGAATAAACTTGCCTGATCCCCTAAATCCAGGGTTGATAATCTCCTCCTCTCCTTCCTCGGCCTGCACAGGATCATGTACTCCACTCCTCAGTCACTACAGCCCAGGCTTTGATAACCAAGGGATTGATTACTACATCCCTAGTTCCTCCTTGGTAGTGAAGAGCAGATCCAGATGCAAAATACTCCTGGGTGGCTCACCCACAATTAAGAAGTTATCCTTGATGCCTTCCAGGAATCTCCTTGATTGCTTGCATCCTAATGTGCTATACTTGCAGCAGATATCAGACAGGCTAAAATTATCCCCAAACCCGTGGCTTGTGATCAAGAAACTTCCTTCTTTCTTATTACAGCTCCTCTCAGCAGATTGGCTGGCCAGTTGGCAAAGATGCTCTGGTTGCCTTTTGTCGTCAGGCAGCGATTCAAGACTGACTGATATCTTTTCTCAGATCAGGTTGGTTACTGTGCTGATCTATATGAATTGCAGTCATTCTGTTTTCAAAACACTGTAGCCTCAAGCATACACAAACACATGCACAGTCCTGGTCTACCCAACCTATTTTTCCTTAGTTCACCAAATATACTTCATTTTTGAATGATTCCATTTGCCCCAAAGGGCTTGATGATGACAATTACAGGATGATTTTCAATTCTATTCCTCATTTTCTGATATTTTACTCTAGTTTAATGGTTGCTCGGACAGAAAGTGTTTCTGTATTTCCCCTCATTCTATGTGCTGTGAGTTCAATTTGCTTATAACACGGCAACTCAGTTTACACAGAACAAAATCAGTCTCTCTGTATGTTACTAATTTAGCATCTTCCCAACTGCTCTTAGTCTCTGACCACACCTGCCATATATTCTCCATGCTTTTTGAAATGTAATCCAACAATTACTGAAATAACTCCAAAATAACTGAATTTTTGCCTTGGAACTAGAGACAGAAAGAGCACTTCACAAGTATATTTTACCTTCTTTCTCTAATTTATGGGCAGGAAGAAACTTCTAGGCAATCTCTGATTTTCCAGTTGAGTGCCTTTCAAAATTTCCTGCAGTATTCTCTGGCCTGAGCGGTTCCACTTGATGCCACATAATTGGTTCCAAACTGCATTATCTCCCAGATAAAGGTATCAGCTTCTGCAAGAGTGCAATTGCTTTTTGTGCTTTTCTGCTTCAGGGAGACAACACACTGCCTTATTTTTTTCATGTCATGTTTTGAAATTTGGTCCGCTCTGGATGATAGAGGACTATCTGTTGTGGTGGGTCTGATTAATACTGTAATGAATTGTTTTGTAGATGTTTCTGGCAGCAAATGTATTTCAGTAGATGAACTGCTGGATATCTGAAGGTTTGACACGTCTATCCTGCTAAATACCCATTCTTGTTTTTTTTTTGCTCAAAAATGGCCAATCCACTACTTTTGTTGCTATTCTTTCTCATTCCCCTGATGCTGTCCTCCCCCATGGTTTCTGTGGCAACAGTTTCAGAATGTATCATCCAAGAGGTGTTCATTTTCTCAGCCACTCTACTTTTGAAACATACAATTTGAGATGACAGGTATCTTATAAAATGATTTTATGTGATATAAAACCATTTTCAGGATATTTCAGGTTGCAGTAGAGTTCATTTATAATACTTTCCAAAGTCATATTCTTTATGTTTCAGCTGAAGGAAAATTTACTATTCCATTAACTTAGTTGCTAAAGAACATTTACTTCTGAAGGTCGTAGAAACTGTAATGATTTAATGTTATAGATATTAAAACACTTTACAGTGAATAGATTTATTTATGATCAAGACCTTGTGTGCATTGACATTGTTCTTAATAATAATGCATCTTGATCTACTTGATTTTTGTTATATATGAAAAAAGACAGGGTGGCAGATATCTTGGCTAGCTTTGTGCTTCTTTAGTGCAGGTATCAACATCTTGAACAAATCATCCAGATTTCTTCTTACAATCTGCAGACAGACAATATGGTTAAGCTCTTTCTCAAGTAGGTCCCTCAATTACCTGGTATGACTACTCTGCACATCAACTTTATTTTCCCACATGTCTGAGGCTGGCGCACTGTGGTCCCTTCCAACCTGACCCATCCCGTGATTCTGTGGTCAGATATTGGAATAGGTTGCCCAGGGAGGTGGTGGAGTCGCTATCGCTGGATGTGTTTTAAGAGGCGTCTCGATCGGGCGCTGGGTGATGTGGTTTAGGGGTCACAGCGCTGGGTGGACTGAAGATCTTAGGGATCTCTTCCAACCTTGACGATTCGATGACTCTCTACAAACTCTGCTGCCACTGGCGGATCTGTCCGTTTCCTCCGTGCCTCCCGCGGCACCGGCCGAGCCCGGCCGGCCCTGGCGGGGCGGGGCGGAGGGCGGGCGGGAGCCGGGCGCTGACCCGGCGGGAGGCGGGGCCGCTCGGGCGGGATCGCTGGGAGCCGGCGGGCGCGGGCGGCGGGAGCGGGGCTGTGCGGCGGCGGTGGGAGCTGCGCGCCCGGCCGCGGGGGCCCCGCGCCGGCGGGGGCGGGGGGCTGCCCCCGCCGCCTGCCTGCCTGCCTGCCTTCCTTCACGCCTCCCTCCCTTCCTTCCCTTCCTTCCCTTCCCCTCCTGCTCCCGCCCGGCCCGGCTCCGCTCGGCTCGGCGCTGTGATTGGGCGGAAGATGGCGCTGGGCGGATGGAAATCCTAATGACAGTCTCCAAAATCGCCTCCATCTGTACCATGGTGAGCGAGGGGCCGGGGCTGTGCCGGCTCCCCGGGCCGGGGGCGCGGGCGGCGGCAGCGCTGCGGGGGCGGGCTGCGGGGGAGCCGGGCGGGGCCGCGGGGCGGGAGCGCTGCCGTGGGAGGCGGACGGGAGCGGTGCGGGGTTAATCGGCTTTGGGAGACTCAACCTGGATGCGGGCGGCGAAGCCGGGTCCCGGCTGCGGACGGGGCTGGAGCGCTGGGGGGACCGAGCGCAGCCTTCCCCAAAGTGTGCCGAGAGCGGGGGCAGCGCTCCGGGGCATCGCCTGCGGTCCGGGGCTGCCTGTTGCAGGCGTGTGGTGCTTACCGTCGGGTTTCTGCAAGCGCCTTCCTTCCCCCGACACACTCCGTAGCGTCCCTGCTCTCCCTCCGAGTGCTGCGCTCCCGAGCTGGGGCTGGAATCGCCCATCCACGGGCGGGTGCTCCCCGGGTTACCCGGACACGTGCGGGCATCCCATCCCGCCCGTGTGATCTGACTGGTGTGCATCGATCCAGGTCCCGATACGAGGCTTCTCCCTGTGATTGCTTTCTCATTACTCTCTCTCGTGGTGAATTAGAGCCATAAGCTGAAGCACAGATGTGATAAAGCTCTCTTGGGTTGTTTGAAAGAGGGATGGGGAGCTCAGTAGATTTGCTGATGGAGGAGTAATGAATTTAAGGAAGGAAATACCCCTTAGTCAGTAGAAGTTAGTGCTTGCTGTGGAAGAGATGTGCTGATAGTTCTTAGCAGAAGTTCTTACATTTGTGCCCTCTTCTACCTGTTCCATTGCCATGTGAAAGTTCTTGTTAACAAATGTGTTTCCACGGGGGAAGAGATGAATAAGAGGGAGAACACGCTCTGTCGTCTACTCTGCTAATTTACTGCCATTATTATGTCTCATCAAACAGTGGGAAATGCTTATGTTTCATATTATTGGAAACTGATTTATAAATCGTGCTGCAAAGAGGTTTGAATGTCTCAAACAGATATTTGAGAGGTGGCCTGTGAGAATTTTGAGTGAATATCTGTAAGCCCATAGGATGGGATTGCTCAGGTCGTGTTTAGTCACTGGAATAATGGGGGTTTTTTGACATAGGAGATGACATATTTTAGTTTGGAATTGGAAGAGTCTGACTTCTTGAATTTATCAGCTATATCTTTATCAGGTGTCATACTGACATCCTGATGTGGCCAGATTGGTAGGACATGTACCATGTGCTTCAGGAGTTTCTAGTCTCTGAAGGCAGGTTTTAGGTTGTTGAGGAATCAGTGTGATTGTTCCCTGAGCTGGGGCGATCTTATTGCAATTCTAGCTGACATCTTTTCACCCAGAGTTGGCTGCTGGCCTTTGTGTCAGCATAAATTCAGTGCTGGCCTCTTGATTTGGGTCAAGTGTGAGACCTCACTGCTTCTGGACTGCATACAATCCATAGGTCTGGACAAGTAGATAGTTTAAGATTATTCTGTGTGTGTGTTTATTAGAAGTGATGTTGTGTCACTGAGATTTAGGTCAATCCTGAAACACAGTTTTCAACTAAAAATCTTCTTATTACTGACTAAAGTGTCTGTAACCATAAAGTTGAAATTCTGATGGCAATTAAATACTATCTGTCCAATCGCTGTCATGTGCACTGAGGTGAATAAACTCCAGGCATAAGATTTTTGCCGGGCCTTTCTGATTCATAAGCTTTAATAGTACTGTGATAGGGGACACCTAGCATAGGATACCAGCTGTAAAAGCTTTTCAGCAGTTAATGTAAGATTGTGCTTAAAAGTATATCTGTAAAGATAGTGTGAAGGAGCATGTGATATTTACTGTGGAGTTGTTCAGAGCCGTGTGGTTGAGGCGAGGCAGATCTTTTTTATTCTAATGAGTCAAATACTTATGTTTAAGCATATGTTTTACAAAATTGAAGAGGATTATAATTGCTGAGTAATACTATTTCTTTTTCTGGCAATGCTTCTTTGTGTCAACACACTTTGATAAAGTGCCAGACAACTACCTAAGAATTCTTACAAGTTTTTCTTGCCTTTTCCCATGCCTGTTACAAGAACTCTCAGACTGTTCTTGTTAGTACAAAACCAGTAACAGGAAATTTTTGTCAAGAGACAGTTTATGCGTACACAAACTTAGCCTGCTGTAACACAGCAGTCTAGAACTATATTGAAGAAACTCTTCCATTGCAGTTCTGTATTTCATGACTTCTTTTTTTTTAGTCCAAATTCAAGTTTTGCTTCTGCTGATCCATTAATATTTTATGTATCTTGCCCCTGTTGTTCAAGCCCTGGATATTATAAAGCAGTATATTATGTTTTACAGTATGGACAGGTTGTGTGGGAAACAGTGAAGAGTGGTAATCACTATGTTTAGTTTATCTGTGGTGCCTTTTGAGGATGTTCTTCCAAGAGGACATCCTATCTGTGTTGGTTGGTACCTTTGTATATGCTGCATTAGTTCATTGATCGAACACCTCCATGTTCATCCCAATGTTAAGAGAGCTCTTTCTACAGTAATGTGTCCTAGTTTTGTACTGCCTTTTAGCTTCCTTGAAATTCTTTGCTGTGTATCACCATTCACATGCTTCCTTGTGCTGTAGTAAGTCTTAGTTACAAGGCTGGAGATTGTGGAAAAGTTCTGAAAATACCTTTGCCCTTGAGTGCTTTAGCCGCTGTTCTTGTTGCAAAATGGATGAGGTTAAAACTGTGTGGTCTAGTTTTTAAAATTATTTTTAAAGTGTTTGCAGTAAAAGTAGAACTTGGTCTTTACCCTCATCCATGAGTAAAACTGCAATCAAACCCTTACTTGACCGAACTGTATGGGATTTTTATGCATGGCTGAGGAGGGATAAAGTAACCTAGGCTAACTGCAATGAAGATGTGCCCCATGCTATACTCACAGATTGCATCTAGTACTTCTGCTTCTGTTGTCTAGAATCTAGGAAAGGCTTGCTAGCAGTAAAAAGGCATCAAGTCTTTGAGTAGCTGAAGCAGGGAGAAGATAGAAATTACATTTGTCGCTTACAAGCTATGAAAAGCCTCCAAGATGTCAGTCTCAGACATACACAAGGAAGTTGTAATGGCAGTAGTACTTGTTTTCAGTGTTTGTTCTAGAAAGTGGTTGATTATGTTGGCACAGCCTGAAAAAGTGTGATATTATTTTAAAACTATGCTAATCTAGAAGCTGTACCACTAGACATCAAAATCTTTGTGTTTTGGGTGTTTGTCTCTGTATTTCCTTCTCTGTCTGCCATCTCAGCATCTTGCATACAGGGTCTGTCACTGAATGTCTTCAGTGATTGTCTCAGCCCCCCAGCACTGACATCAAATACATAGTTGGTGGTTAGATGTTGATTGTGTGATGTAACAGTGTGTTCTGCGTGAGAACCTCTGCTTATCTTACAATGCAAATTTTTGTTCTGTTTTTGAGAGGATTAAGACGTGTGGAGTCACTCTGAATGGCTGGCCATTGTCCTTTTCCTGCCTGCCTCCTCTGGAGGGGCACTGTCACCATCACCCTTTTGTCCATTTCAGTCACATTTCACAAAGGCGAAGGTGTTTCAGAGGTACTAGAGTTGACACAAGCATGTGTGGGAAAAGGCATCTGAGAGGAAACAGACCCTGGAAGTGCTCAGCTGAGGGAAGGTTGAAGTGCACCTACCTTGAATGTTGTGGCAGAGAGGCTTTATAAACACTCCCAGTTGCAGGAAAATTTTCTAGCCACCTGTGGCTGAGAGAGGTGTGTATTTATGGGCTTTCCTACTGCTTCAGGAATTGTTTTTTTACAGTAGGGTTTCAAAACTGATTGTGAAATCTGCACTTAATGTAAATTGATGTTTGCCAGTGTCTGCAGCCAGCAATGGCTATGATGTACTCAATCCTGTCCTTCTAATTGCACTGTCTCCTCTGAAGCACAAATTATAAGACTTAAACATTAATTGATGATCAGGTTAACAGATTCCACAGGAAAGCATGCAGAGGACCCATGCTGGAAGAAATGGGAATTACAGCAAGGAAAGAAAAGTTACGGGAAAACAGCTTCAAAATGAGGAGGTGACGGAAAAAAGCAGCAGAGAAAGAAAGGACTAAAGTAACACAGAGGAAACCACAGTGTTGTGGGGTTCCTTTATCCAGCTGTCTGACTTGCTGGTGTGGCACAGTTGGCAAGAAGGAACATGGGCTGTGTCTCAGCCAGTGCATTGCACTCTGGCACGATGGCCTGGATCTGCCGTGCTCCAGGGACCGGAGTGTTCAGACACACGCTCTGTTGTGGTGGCTCTGTTGCAAGCCCAGGAGTTTTTGGAGAAGTATTTGTTAGGCAGTCGGGGTAGGAGCTTGCACCACAGTGAGGAAGTTCACCATCTGTTGGAGTTCTTATCAGGAGACACTTTGATGAAAAACATGACACTAAGATTCAAGCATTTGTCATCATTTTTCTAGCTGTAACATGCTACAATAAAAGATGAATATTATCTTTGGTCTTTAGAATACTGGGTTTGTGGCACTGTTTAGTATACTAATTAATTTAGACAAATTTGTTTTCAATTTTCATCAAAGTCAGAATTCGACTCTTAACATAAAACAATTGTCAAAATGAGACACAAAGAAAAAGTTCTCAAAGTTACCTGGTTGTAAAGCAGTATTTATACAGCACAGGGAATTATTTAGTTGATGTATTACTTATTTGGATGATTTGATTTATGTAAGTGTTCAATTTTCTTTTTACCTGCACATGTGTGTATATTCATCTTGCATGTTCTAAACACAAGGAAAAATGAAATACCAATTTGGACTCTAGTCTTGGCAGCAGAATTTTTAGCTGTGTCAATGGGAACAAGTGATCCTGTTACTCGACAATGCTTGAATATTTAGATTGGTCAGTTGTGTACTCTTTCTATTTACTTTTTACATTCCCGAAGCAACTAGTTTGCATTAAAACTTCTAGGAACGATTCTGAAAATGGGCAAAGGGGGCTTTTCTATTCAAATTTCTTGAGGGGAAGAAGTGTATAAAAGCCCTGTGTAAGGGCTAACTTTTGTTTTCATGGCTTAGGAAGATTGACAAAGTGAAATGCTTTTAAAAATGGTTTATTTCAGTTAGATCTATCTGATCTTTCAGTTGAGGAAAAAAAGAATCTAAATATTTTCTGTAGTGCAAAACCAGAGGGTTGTATTAACATGAGTAGACCAGAACAGAAAAAAAAAAAATTACCATCTTTTATAAACTCAAAGTCTTTTTATGATTCCATGAAAATGGGAAGTTATAAAAGCAATATATTTGTTTTCTGTGACTGGAATTATGTAAGTAATAAAAGCATATGGAACACGCCACAGGAGTGTGTTTTTTGCAGTTTATCAAAAACAACTATTGAGCAAATGTGTTTTCCCCACTCGCCCTGCGTTTTGGGTGAGTCTAATTTTTCTGAAATATTAACTTGTCTTTGACTTCAATACTCAAAAGGATACACCATCATACACTTGTCATATTCAAGGAATTGCAACTATATCTAGTTGCTGTGGAGGAAAATACATTGTGAATGTTCAGTGGGGCTTGAAAAGATGGGTTTGGTAGACATACCAAATGTGAAGAGAAATTAATTTTGTGCTTTGGTATAATTTTCCTTACCCAGGCAGAGGTGTTTTTACTTCATACTCAGAAAATCTTTTGTCTTGGCTGCACATGATAAGAGTATATAGGACTATATCTTATACTGATTAATGAAATAACACTATTAGGAAGTACTTAAGAAGCATTAACTGAAACTATCCAAATATTTAATGTATTAATAACGCATGTTCTTTTGAAAGAAATGAACAACAAGGATTATTGAATCCCACTCATATTTCACTGCTGCTTCCTGGCTAGAAACAGTATCAAAAGAATTGTGTTTCAGTTTTGGCTGCAATGGAAGCAACAAATAGAAGCTGATTTAAGATAGCTGTTCTCTTTGCTCTTAGTCCTGATTCATGTGAGTACACAGAAATGTAGGCATTCACATATTCTGATAAAATGTAAGTGGAAAAGTAGAATTCTGCATTTCTTCTTTAGCAGAGAATTCCTGTCACAGTGCATTAATTAGTGCACTGGGCTGTGAAATTCTGTATATCTTCACTGGTTGCATAGACAAGGAAGAATCTTACTAATCGGGGGAAAAAAAAAGTGAAAGCACTAGTGAGTGCTTCTGTACTGAGATTTATTTTTGCAAATTAAAAATAATTCCATTAATTTTACATTTGTTCAGGAACATTGCTATTCCTGATTACCGAGTCTCCCTTTTATTTGCCATGCCCTTTTGGCACTAGAAAGAATGATAGTTCTGTGTTGTGTGGTGGTATGGTTCATTTACCTATAGCTAAGGTCATATTTAAAAAATCTGTCTTACACATACCTGTGCAACATGGTTTAGTTATTTGAGTCACCTTTAATCAGTGTAGTGCCTTGCTTCTTGAGTGAGGTGGAGAGCATTTTAGGGAAGGATCTAGCATAGTGCATGTGTGAAGGCAGAAATGGATCTTCAGGATGCTGGTGACAAATGTAAGTTTTCAGAAAAGAAAATTGTTTTGAAGGTGAAATTCTATTTTTACTCAGGAAATGTACAGCTTAGTTAAAGTACAGGGTAAAGCTGTTAAACAACTGAAAAGATAACCCACCAAGCTATCAAGTGATCTTTATTCTAGAAAGGGATAGATCAAACCCCCCTATCCAAGGCCAATAAGATGTGTAAGCCTCCAAGCACGTTAGGCTGGTTATGAATCGAGGCTTTGTAAGGGAAATTCTGCTTGCTAGGTTGGATGCTAATGACCAGGTAGGACACTTTAAAACTGCAGTTGTTTGCCTGCTTGCTGCCATGTGTTTAGACAGTATTTTTAATGTAGAGTGGCATCCCAATTTACCATGCTTTGGTTTGCATTTTGGGAGCGGTCTTAGAGTGCACAAATTAGATGACTTTTGGAGGAAACTACATCAGACAACACAGATCAGCTGATGTTCAGTCACAAAACCAGCCTGTAAGTAATCTGGCAGCAATGCTCTGAAGCCAAGGTGTGTATGTCAGATCCTAAGCACCAACTGATTTGTTTTACAGATTGGCTCCAGCTATCTTATCCCTGTGTCAGCTGTTGGTGTGTCTCAGAAGGACTAGTTCAACATGAAACACCACAGCAGTGTGGCCTCTCAGGCTTTGAGAAAAGGCAGTAAAAAATGGCATTTAATGATATTGTTTCAGCAAGTGAAAAACTAAGCAAACAAAAAAACGCATCAGCATTTGTCTGTGCTTTTTGTTTTTCTGCCCTTTTCCATTGAAATGTATGGCATCAGTAGGCTTTTTAGTTTATTTTAGAAATTTGGGATGATGTATAATTGTAAAACATGAAAATCAGGAAAATACAGCTGTACACATTTCAAAGATAATACACCTTCCTATTCCACTGTATTTCCTGGGCTTTGATTCCACTAAACTGAAATAAAACCCTCATCTAGTTGGTGTTAAATGTGTTGATTTGTGCAAAACTCAAGATCTTAAAAAAAAAAACCAACGGTTGAGAAACTTAATTAAGGGACTTCTGTGGCAAAAACAGATTCTTATCCCTTCAATAAGAAATTAGCATTTAAGGCAAAATTTATAAATCCAATAGTATAGCTTTTTCCTTTAACTCGATGGAGGAGATAATTAATGTTCAACTGTTTGAACATGATTAAATAAAGATTACATTACTTATAATTTTGAAGGATGAAATCTGTAGTAGTTCAGTTTTATACCTTTCATTAAGATTGTGAAGGTTTTTGTGTAATCATTGATAATTTTCAGTTACAAATAAAAAGCAGATCTTGTTTTCATACTGTGTTCTTGTAAACACACTGTAGTTGCAGAACTTTCCACTTTTAAAGCTGGTTTTCATCTACCACAAGAAATGAGTGTTTTCTCTGCCTGTGCTATTGTGTCTGTGCTGGAAGAGGGGAGTAAGGAGTGCTTGGTTGTGCAGCTGCATAGCTTTTGCACTGATGCAATGAAAAAAGTGGTAAATCCCAGAAATACTGCAATATTATCATCCTCTTGGACTTCTGCTGTGCCTCTGTTGCTTCTCGTTTCTGGGTAATGACCATGTGTGCTTCCCCTCAGAACAACAAGAGTAATTGGAGGTGGATGTGCTGACCAAACTTAATGATGTTCCTTTTTTGTCCCCTGTGTAATATCAAAGCCAGGTTGCAGTGTGGAGACTGAACACCTGTTGTATGTGTTATTAAGTGAGCCCCCTTAAAAAGAGTTTTACTGGGGGATTTCCCCTGGAGATCCCAGTTAAGTGGCAGAGGAATAAATTCCCTACTCCACAGCATACAGCACAGCCTGAAATTTCCCATGTCTAGTTCCCAAGCCCAGCACCTCCAACTTGGCTGATGAAAAGAAAGGCACTATCACTTCTGCCTTAAACCTCCTATGTCCTCATGTCCAAGAGATGATTCAGTACCATAATATTTGGTGGTGCTGCAGTCTCCCCCCCTGCATCTGTATTTGAATAATGGAAGAGTCAGCTGGGACTGATAATGTGGACTGTAATCATGACTGGGAAACACTTTGAAGCAAGGGATAATTAGGTTTTAAAATAGCTTTTATGGGTTAGTTGTGAACACGCATTTTAGCGTAGTCTTGCTGTGTTTCTGCTCTTTGCAAGCAATGCACTGTGCTCAGTATAAATGATTACTTTGGAGGGAGAGATAGCATCCTTTATGACAGACAAAAGGAGAGCTGTAAAAGGAAGTCTGAGTAGCTCGAGGGTTTTACATTGGTGTAAAATATCCGTGCTGGTTTGTACTAATGTTCATAAACAACTGCATTTAAGCATTGATGGTGCCATGCTTTGAAGTCATGTGAAAGTCTGAGCCTTGAATGAAGCTTCTTTGAATAATCAGAAAAGCGTGACGATCTGGTAGTATCTCAGCATGTCTTTCTTATTGCCAAGTCAGATCCTTATTGTGCTACAAAACTAAATACAGTGTTCAGGTCTGTACAAACAGAAACATCAATGTTTATATCATAATATTTACCTTTCCAAGATGGAGAAAAGTACCTACTCCACCCTAGCTTTGAAAAGAGAAAGAATTTCCTTAATCCTGCTCTTGATTTATTTTTAAAGAGGTAGAGATTTTAACTATAGCATAAAAGGCCCCCACAGTTCCTTCTTTTTCCTACTTTATTTGTAATACTCACCTTGCTGGAGCTTGTGGGTGCATTTAAATAAGGCTGCAAAACTAAATATTCGGAGTCTCAGAGTGCTTTAATCTTAAATGAAGGTTTATTCCCCTTTTCCTCACCACTATAATCTCCATTTGAAAACACCTTCTAAAGTAATAAGCCCTGCAGCTAAATCCTCAGGAAAGGAGAGGCTTTATCAAACTGGGTAATTGGGGGGGATGTGACTGATGACAGCAGCTAGGGCCATGCTGTGAATGGAGCAGAGCTGTGGTGTGTCAAGCATGGAATTTTCCTGGCTTTTGCCCTATTCTGGTTGAAGTTGTTACCTCCTCGTGGGCCTCTGAGCACGTGCTTCCAGTTTCAGAACTGCTAAGGTACTTTGCATAAAGTTCTGCAGTACCATGCCACATCATCATTTCATTTTAAAGGTATACATTTTAACACAGTTCTAATGTTCATTCTGTTTCACTTCTCCCTGTCTGTAATTAAGCTGTGCAATCCTGTGTGCTGTTTTTGGTGCAGTCCATGATTTTGATGTAATGTAATTGTTGCAATATGCCACGTAATGGCTATTGCTGTATCTTTGGTGTAAAAACTGAAGTTGGTGGGATGGAGTTGCATGTGGTTTTAAGGTTCTTTGCTGTATATTATACTCTATTTTAGCTGCACTTAGACCCGCTGGAATATTCATGCTCATGTATTACGATATATATAAATAGATATAGATATACAGATATGTAGATAGCAGTTCTGTTGAGTACAAAAAGTTGTATACATTTCCATTTCTCTAAAAGCAATGAGTGTAAGAGCTAGGGTTGTTTTTTGTTCTCTGAATTTTCTAGCATACAAGCTTTTCTGTCTCTAAATGAAATAGAAAACAAGCCTTTTCTGTGAAACACAGTGTTTACTGCATTAGTTCGGTCAACAGCCACAGAGTAACCAAAGTCACATTCTCTGACTTCTTTTTGAGGATCAGACCCAACAGATTTTTTGGGTAAAGGCTGCAGCACTTGTAATGCACACCATCGCTAGCTGTACTGCATTTTCTTTTAGTATTGCAAAGTTCAAGGCATTTAGCAAAGCACTTTGAACAACTTTTATTTTCAGTGTAAGTGAAGCAGACCGGTCTCTTTGCTTCCTGTGAACCATCTGCATCTCTTAACTTTTTCTGGAATGTGCTTTACGGTATGAAAATTACATTTCTTAGAAGGAGCTCACCAGTTGGCCTTGTATGGCCTGATTTGCATCCTGTATTACTGCAAGTGTTACTAAAGTAATTGGACTCTGGAAATAATAAGTAAAGCACATTGAAAGAGTGTAATTGCATGAAAATACATAAAAATTTTATAACTTTGAGGTGCTTTTGAACAGCACATATTTGGAAACGTTTCTAAGGTATTTTTTAGTTGTAATCCGGTATTTTGCAGGGTTTTTTTTATGGTTAGTTGGTTTTGATTGTTTATCTGTGCTGAAAAACTTTTCTCCTCAGCTACTTTTGCTGTTGCCACACTAATATTTTGCTGCTTTTGATTTTTTCCTAGGGCACCAATGCCTCAGCTTTGGAGAAAGAGATTGGTCCGGAACAATTTCCAGTCAATGAGCACTATTTTGGTTTGGTTAATGTGAGTCTCCAACCATAACTTACTGCTTTGAAAGAACAGGAATGGGTTGGTTAAACAAGACTGGGATGAGTGAATGCTTAGAATTCTGAAAGATACGATCACTGAATATTCATACTATTGAAATGTGTTTTAGTATTTAGTATTTGGTGAAATATGCTACTGGATTGTTGAAATGGGCTCTCTATTGAATACTTTTGTTTTGTTTTATTAGTTGTAGGGTAATTTTTACATCACTTCCATGTTATTAAAATGTGTAAGTCTTAAAGAAGGCTATTTCAAATATGTAGCTTGTTCATAATATACCAATAAAGTAAAATAAATGCATTAAAAGAAAAAAAAATCTTGTGAAAGACTATGATGCTATGAAGTATTTATATCTGCTATATATATTAAGATAAAAAATATAGCCCAAAGAGGAAAGCAGAAAAATATATATTGATTGTTTGAATCAATAATTGGTTTTAAGGAATTATTTAACTTTGATTTCTGATTTTATTTATGAAAAGTGTATCTTGTTAGAAATTGAATTATACTGCTATGAAATACTAAATTAACTGGGCTTCAGAAACGACATAGTTAAAACAGGTTGATTTAACCAGAGCTATTGTCTTGCTTTTCTTAATGAAACTGATTATTTAAATGTTGTCCTGGTACTGTAACGTGTCTCTGCCTCCCGGGGCTTAGCACTGACCTGGTTGGAGAGTCTGCAATCTGAGCATGCACTGTGGAGTCAATGAACACTGACAAGCTGACTTCCATGCATCTCAAAACACCATCACTTAAATTCAAGTGATTTCTTTTCCTTTCTCATGAAAGCTGGAATCCCCTCTGAATGCTGTGTTACTTCTCTTGGAAGAGGAAATGCAGCAGTTCCACTGTTAGTGCCTGTCCGTTCTGCAGCTGAGCTGAGGCTTTCCATTTTTCCAGTGGCAGGGTTTCTCAAATCTGTTACTCTGTTGACTGATAAACTGTTTTCCTAATTTCCTGTCCAAGTCCAGA
Organism: Motacilla alba alba; assembly: GCF_015832195.1. NCBI lineage: Eukaryota > Metazoa > Chordata > Aves > Passeriformes > Motacillidae > Motacilla > Motacilla alba. Next base: position 55,376,913 of record NC_052016.1, on the reverse strand, counting down.
GAGGATTTAAGACTTAACAGTGAAATTGTGTTGTATACCTAAGCTTAAACTTCTACTTAGGTTGTACCCCTAAGAGAAGGTTCAGTAAAGGACAATCTTCCTAATATGTCATGAAGATCAACAAATTCTGGCTTTTTGTACTCAAGAGGGAGTAGAAATTTGAGTGGTTATCTGTTATTGCACTTGTTTAAGAGGCAGGCAGCTACAATATATCAGAGTGCTTTTAATTTTCTGTCTACTACAGGAATTTTGCTTATTTTAGCTTCAGACAATAACATTTTATGGGCTAAAATTCATTGAATTGTAACAAACAATAAAATGGGATCTCATTACATTTATGGCAGACCGGTGCTGGTTTTCAGGTACAGTGGTTGGCAAAGGAAATTCAGTGATGTTGATGCCTGAATGGTTTTCATGTCTGTTCTGCAGGTTGTTTACTAACACAGCACATACACACCATAAATGTGTAATAGACTTGCAGCATGTAAATCTGCTAGGAAAAATGAAAGTAACAAACTATAGCCAATGACTAGAAAGAATGACAGAGATAATGAAAAAAAATACTAGATAACTAGATAATAAATTAGTACTATTAGATTGAGAAGTGATAGAAATCATAGTTTTTGCCTTCATTGATTTCTCTAATTTATTTGTAGCAATTACAGGAAGTGAATCTCCTAGAGGCTTATTAACATTTACTGCTAAGTTTTTCTAATTTTTTTATTGATTTTGTTTGTCCTAACTTTCTCCAGGGTAATGGAGAAAAGGGAAATAATGTGGAAGTCAGTAGCTTTCTTCTAACTGTGTGATAGGTGGCCATTTGAGGTGTCTGGAATACAGAAAAGCATTTTAGATAAAGATGACAATCCTGAAATAGAAATCTGTCAATTTTCAGAGGTAGCATAAAAGAGGAGGAGGCAAAAGCACTGTCTTACCTCTTTTCCAGCTTTGTGATAGAATCTAGGGATTGTTCAGAGGACGTGCTGAAAGAGCAATTTGAAAGGTGAAAGAAGACCTAAGAAAGGGCAATTATGGGAAACATGTGGAAGACCAGATGGTTGATGGGAATGGAAAATTCAGCTTATACTTGAAGGGACAATATCATTCACTAAATCAGCAGGAGATATCTAAGATATGTGGTAAGATGAAAGCATTAGGAATGTGATGTCCCATGCATCTGGACAATCATGAGCATCAAGTCTGCTCATCACTCTTCTTTCCCTCTTCAGTGCAATAATGCAAACTGTTCAAATCTATGTGCTTCACAAATTAAATCAATCATTTTATCCAGTGAGGATGAAATAAGGTTTTTAAACTCAGAGAGCTGCTCTGGAAACTCTTCAGCAGTTTACCAGATTTCTGGAGCAGAAGGTTTGGTTATTCAGTCTCTTGGAGTGGATCCGTGTGTTTTGGAGAAATCCTTTTCACTGGAATGGCCCATTGCAAGAATGAAAAGTTGTTAGGGCTGCCAGCACATCAGAGCTGGGAGGAACCCTAGAGTTGCTCAAAGACAGTGTTCCAAACAGGCCTAAGTTGTTTTAAATCTCTTTGTAGAATGGGGTTCAGCAGCCACATTTCTTCCCAGTTGCATGTGCATCAGAAGAGTAAGCTATAAGACTATAAATGTTCATGGCTGTGCCGTGTTTTTGTTGCACAGTGTTTTTGTTTTGCCTGCTGTCTCATTTTTCCACATAGGTTTGGGTGTTGTAACTTTGCTTTCAGAATTTAAATGAGAACAAGAAAAGGTGAGTCTGTGTGTAAAATATGATGAATGCAGTATTTTTGTGAAAGGAACCAATCTGGTTTCTCAGAATCTAGAGTGGAAGAGCAGTATGAACAGATAAAAAAGAAAAAATGTGGATTTTTTTACATCTCTTAGTCATGCACCTCGTGAGATGGTCCCAACAAGGCACATTTTACATTTTCTAGGTACATTTTTACATTTTACATTTTCTACTGCTGTTCTGAGGCAGGCTGCAAGGACAAGAGTGAAGTCCCACAGTGCAGGGCTTGCACTCAGGTATTGTGGCTCTGAGGCAGTGCTGGCTGGGGTGGAGAGGAGGAAGGTGTCTCTTGACAGCCCAGCCCAGTGCTGAAGGTCCAGGATTAGAAAGCAGAGTGTAGATGTTGAGTGGGTGGTGGGAGCATGGGGAGACTGGAGCAAGGAGTTGGGTGTTTCTCTAAAGGTGGGAACTGAAGAAATACTGGTGGTAAGACTAGCATTTGTTCATTTAGCAAATTGAGTAGTTGTGTAGTCTAGAAACCTCCCAACCATTTCCCATTTGTTGCTTAGTACAGGTGCCTTTTAAATATTTTTCATTATTGGAAGCATTTATTTAAAATATTTTGAGTTTCAAGATGATAAAGACGGATGCTTTAGAGATAAAACAAATGTGAACTAATTAAATTTTCTTCATGAGTTTGCTTTCAAACATTCTTCTGTTGCCTGCTGTGTTTCTGAATCTGGTTGGAGAAAGCCTTTGATGAACTTAATCTGGTTGGTTTTATTTCATACTCACAGGCATGTAGGTTAACATACATTCATATTAAATAAATCTGAATTTTGTGTTCTGAGGTCTTCATATTTCGTCCATCTCTCACTGCATGGTTGCCATTCTAATTAATTTATCATCAGACTGCTCCTTTTTAAAATTTGAATCTTATGAAAATTCTAATTTGCTTGCTTTTCATCTTTTGACACTTGTAGAAATTTTAGCAGTTTTTCAGCTTGATTAAATTTTAAGAACTTTCATAGCACTTTAATATAGTTCTCTTTTATGGCTGTTTCTAATTATAAAATCATAAACAGCTTACAATATTAAATGTTTTGACAGAAGGTACTGTGTGATTTCATCAGCTTCCTTTAAGGTAAAAAGCCCCAGTTTTCCTCTTAAGTTCATTGAATTATTTGCAGATTTAGACCAAAAAGAAGCTAATATAAGCATTTTCCTAGCTTAAATAAAGAAAAATAAGGGATGGTAAATTCATCACTTTTTAATATGGATACCTTAATGATATCTTAATATTTTTTAAAATATGCTTCTTACTTATTTTTTGAGTGTGTCTTGGTTATTTGGAAAGTAGTTCTTCATATTTCATTCGTTTAAAATAGAGAAAAGTAATTAATTTTTAAGATCTGTAATTAAATTGCATGGTGCTCTTGTTTGTCTTAATTGGGAGAGAGCAAAAAGTAGTTACTTCCCTGTTATTCCTAAGATGTGAAAGCTTTAAGTTCTTTTTCTCTATGGAAGGAACCTGCTCTTAAAATATCTCTGAGGGCAGTCTTTGCTATCTAATTTTCCCCATCACAACAATAAAGTCTCAGAATTTGCTACCTGTATGTGCTGCTGTCTCTGCATAGCATAAATCTGAGTGCTATTTCCACATTTTGCAGAATGTGTGCAGTAGGTGCACGCTTCAATTTGCAGGTTGTGTGACTGCAGCTGAAAGGTTGGATTACTTGCTGGGGGCCTCATAAAGATTTTTCCCACGCTTTCAGTGTTGGGTAATAGGTTCCACTGGAGGAGAGCAGCATAAAGTTAGAATAGCAGCATGGAATTAGAATGGCTTTGTCCATTGATGGCTCTGCACACCTTCAGAGGAGTGGTGGGGATGTTTGCAGTGTTGAGGTGAGCTGCAGACAGTGTCAGTGACCTCAGGTGCCTACAGGAGTCTGAGGAGGGGGACATCTGGAGTGTCCCACCTGGAGTGTCCTGGAACAAAGTGGGTTATGGATGCTTTTCTTGGCTGATTCTGCTTTCCTCTTTCAGTCCAGTGGCTTGTCTCCTTCAAAGTGTGCGCATCCCAGTTGTGTTCTCTTTTCCCTGCAATCCTGATTTCAAGCTACTGACTGCCATGGCTTTGAATCCTAGGCGGGCCATGTCACATTGGCATTCAGGAGTTTCCTTAAACAGATCTTGTCACCCTGGAACGAGAACTGAAAATGTAGGAGCAGGTTAAAGTAGTTATTTCGGACTTTGATGACAGCTGTTAAGATTTGGAGAATCTAATTCCTGAAGTGTGTGAGGCACTCTCCATTTTCAGCTGCGTTTCTTTGCAGTACAAGGTCATGCTGTGCTTGTTCGTTGCTGTTGTGACTGATGCGTGGAGACAGATGTTTTTACCTGAGCATATTTTGGGAGTTGTGACATTGGGGGTATTTTTTGAACATTTTGACCCAAATAGATGTAAAATATTACCATTAAGTTAAATTTTAAGTGAGGCAAAATTAAATAGTATTGTTTAAATTAGCCTGGGTGTTTCATGTACTTACATGCAGTGTACTTGGTAATGCTTTGTGCAACGTCAATGCGTTTTTCTACCTTAAAGTCAGGAGGAAATGACTTGCAGAAAGTTGGCCCCTACTTATGCACACTCTTACAGCTTGGAATTAATTTTACCTCTCTACAGTAATGCAGTGCAATGCAAACTCACAGATCTCTCTCTTATTTTGTAGTTCGGGAATACGTGCTACTGCAATTCAGTTCTCCAGGCACTTTATTTTTGTCGACCATTTCGAGACAAAGTCTTAGCGTACAAGAGTCAGCCAAGAAAAAAAGAGAATCTCCTTACCTGCTTAGCTGATCTCTTCCACAGTATAGCCACCCAGAAGAAAAAAGTTGGAGTAATACCTCCCAAGAAATTTATAACAAGATTACGAAAAGAAAATGGTAACTTTTTTTCTTTTTCTTGTGTAACAATTATAGCAATTATGATTTAATTCTGAAGCTGACATAGTGTATGCCAGCTAAATGCCTACATATTTATGCTCTGTAGAGTATCTATATAGAAGATATATAGATACTTGGTGCTGTAGTATAAACAAGAGGTGGCATCAGGATAAGGGTGTAACCCTGGAGCACTTTTGAGAGGGAATCCTTGTTTCTCTCTCTTCAAATAGAGCTAAAGTGCATTGTCATATTGTCACTATCTGCTTATGAAATTACTTGCTAGTTTTGTTTCTCTGGGAGTTTAATATTTGTAAGCAAAATTCACTGTAAAACCTTTGTCCTTTGTTTTAAAGAAAATATTTTTGAATGGAGGAATTCGTCTCCCAGACTGAGTCTGTGGAAAGACTTGCCCATAAGAATCTAGATTAAAAACCCCCACCTTTTAAAATTGACTTAGAATTTATATATATGTAACTTGACCTACTTTTAAAACCACTAAGTAGTTTTGGCAAATTGTTTTTTAAATGTCATCATTATCCTAAATTTCAAGAGATTTCTAGGGATTTTCCACATTTCTTGTTTCTTATTTGCAGGGCTAATTCTTCAGAATGTTCTAGAAAGTTATTTGTGTTAAAATATAAATTAAACATTTTAATCCGCGGCTCAGTTTGGATACATTTTTACAAAAATACAACTTTTTTTTCCTTAAGAATTAATTATTATATTTAAATAAACTGTATGAGGTACCATACTTAATGCTGCTGCAATAGATGTGTTCATACTGTTGCAGTCTTTTCCAAGACCATGAATACAGACTGAAAAAGCATTTAAAGATGACTATCTCCATAGTAAAAACAAGAAATAAAATATTATGATGACACTCCTAGTTTGACATGGCTTTTCCAGCAAATGCACTCCATGAGCTGTAATGGTACTGTTAAAAAAAAGCTCTTGAGTGCTGTGCAATCACTTGCCTGTGCAGAGTAGAAAACTCATTCCCTTCTTTGGCAGGCATACTCAGGTAAGTGTGCTTGTGTTTGATACATTTACAGAAACAGTTCATTATAACAAACGCAGAGGATCATTCAGATGGAAAGCAGAAAGCAAACCACAGGAGCCATTAAGTTCATTATAGAAAGTGTTCTTTGTAATGTGTTATCATGCCACCGAAATTCTACACAGAGCAAGGCAATTGGAAGAACTTCAGTAGAGAAGTCAGATATGGAAGTTCAACCCTTGTCTTTTTGGGCCTCTTTTAATGATGATGCTCTCACCTTTTGTACAAATAAATAGCTACATCCAGGCTGCAATTACATGGGTATCATATATCCTATTAAGTGTAAGGGTATATAATTTCGTGCCTTATAGAAGAGTTAGTTTAAGAACCAGGTAGGTGTGCAACACCAGTCTAGAGTCTCTTCAGGCAGTATCCAGCTATACCAGGGTGATAACTGAGGACACAGTCTCAATGTATTCCAGACTCCAGAGCTGCTGCTCCATCTTTATTTGCAATGTCTGATATTGTACATCTCTGAACTGGAGAGGAGCTTTTCACAAGGGCATGTAGTGGCAGGACAAGGGAGAATTGCTTTAAACTGAAAGAGGCCAGGTTTAGATTAGATATTAGGAAGAAATTATCAACTGTGATAGTGGTGAGGCACTGGAGTAGGTTGCCCAGAGAAGCTGTGAGTGCCCCATCCCTGGAAATGTTCATGGCTGGGTTGCATGGGGCTCTGAGCAACCTGGTCTTGTTGGAAGGTATCCTTGTCCAGAGCAGAGGAATTGGAACTCAGTGATCTTTAAGATCCCTCCTAACCCAAGCAATTCTGTGTTTCTCTATTAATGACCTAAAGTTTAATTGCCTGGGAAGCAGCTGCTGGCTTGAAGTCAGCTGGAGGTGTACTTTTACATTTGCATAAAGTTCTAATTGTGATATGCAATTTTACAGCTTTCACTTTGCTGTAGTTAATGCTTATTACTGACTGGGCACAAAGCCCTGACAGGCCTGTGGTACTACACTGTGAAAAACCTCTGAAGTCTTTTACCTCAAGAGACTTGTAGCTCCTGCCCTGCCTTGATTTACTTGATTAAATATAGACCTTGCAATTGGCTAGATCAAACTCGCTTGTCTCAAAATAGTGTAGCAGTTCATTAAATAAAACTGCATGGTTCCTACTCTTGCCTGACCTATTGCACTACTTAACCTCTCCAAATGACCTAGATTAGCATCAGGGTTTCCCTACTTAGCTAATACCCTTGGACCTTCTTTTTCTATTTGAAGTTTGTTCCTGGATGCCATCAGGTGAATGGCTGTAAAGCTTCCCGGAGTGCCTGTATGCATTTAAAAACTTGAACTTCACTGAGTATCTTTTTCATTCATCTATCTACTCATGTACACTGAAGACCTGTCTCTTAGAACATTCTTGGACTGCCAGCAAAGTGAAATAATTGCACATTAAAAGACTTGTGTGATACTAGCTGGGGATATAGAATGCTTTTTAAATAGGCAGGCAAATTTCCTCTCAGCAATTCCTGGTCAGAGAGAAAAGAATAACTATTACTAAATCAGTTTTCCAAGACATAGACCTAAGCTTGGCAGAGGTAGCATAGCCCCTGTGGGAGATCCAGTGGCATCTGGAGGCTGGGCAGGATGACCTGTACCAATTCAGGTGGCACCTCACATCCACCTATGTTTAGGCCATTGAATCGTGCCCTGTATTTCTTGCAGTATGGTTCAGTTTTCAGGTAATTCCCATCAGCTGAGTGATTTCTGTCAGTGCAAGCTGACTTGCTGTCCCCTCTTCCCACCCGCTATTTTTCTGGCTTAGTTTATCAAGTAGGCATTTTGGGTTGGTGTCATATTGCCGTGAACGATTCAAGATGTGAAATCAAGGACTGGTTTTGAAATGTGACTCTCTTAAAAACCTTTCTGTAGTACAGCACTAATTGCTCAGTTAGTAAGCCTTGTGTTTTATCTCGCAGAACTTTTTGATAACTACATGCAGCAGGATGCACACGAGTTCCTGAACTACCTTTTAAACACAATCGCGGACATCTTGCAAGAGGAGAGGAAGCAGGAGAAGCAGAATGGGCGCCTGCCCAATGGCAACATGGACAGTGAGAGCAGCAGCCCGCCAGACCCCACCTGGGTGCACGAGATCTTCCAGGGGACATTGACTAACGAGACCAGGTGTCTGACCTGTGAAACTGTAAGTTCTCATGCGCTTTGTAAACACCAATGCTGCCACGCTTCAGAGCTGCGTGCTTCACGGTTCGTTTATCCCAGCAGACCAAGATATTAGTTTCTTTCTTCAGTGATCTTTATATTTGTGTGAATGTTTGTGTTTTTTCTTTGTTTGTAAGAACATTCCAGCAGCCAATGCGTGAATCGTAGGAAGAGACATTTGGTCAATATTAGGAATATGCCCAGTTGGATTTTTTGTCAGTGTGATCATAATCACCTTCAAAATTTAGATCAGAAAATTCTAAAGTGGTGTATTCTTAAACAAAATAAACTCTGTGATTTAAGGGTGTGAGGTTCTTCTCAAATTTAATGTCTAAATAATTTAATGTCGTGCTCACTGATACATCTCGTAATTAAGTATTATGAATCAGTTTCCATGGATTCCTAGTTTTTAAATTTAAAGCCGTTGAAATCAAGATACTAATGGTTGGCTTTTGGCACTTTGGTAGTAGACTGGGATTCTCCAAAAACACACCTTCCTGTTCTTGAAAAGTAATCCTTCCCTAAATGTCTGTCCACAGGAATTCTTCTAATACTACACCCCGAGAAATTAGCTTTCTCTGAGTATGCTATACTAAAATATTTTCGAGAAGTTCCACAATAAAGAATGTGTTTCATAAAAACTTAAAATTGGATTTTTCCAGCTTGAGAAAGCGTAAAAGCAGCACAGTTTGAAAATTACAGTAATTCTGTCATGGTCCATTCCTTAGAGATTGTAAAAAAGCTAAATGACTGGTTTTTGTATAACTTCATGCCAATTTTCTTTAACTTAATTAGGTAATGCAGATATGTCAGCATGACATCGGAAGGGAGGAATTAATCAAATCTGTATATTTCTCATGTAATTTCCTCAGTCTTCTAGAAATACCCATCTCTTTTATTTCAAAGAAAAGAGCTTCATAATGTCATGTATAATGTAACTGCAGACTATGGGTAATTTAGGTGTTCGTTCCACGCTACCATATTTTTTTTCTGGCAGATTTCCCCTCCCTAATAAGTATTTCTTGGCAACTGTCAGTTGTTTCTCTTCTAGTTCTTGAGCTGTTCCATTTTTTTTTTCCTTGAAACATGAGTTTAGCCTAAGTCTTTTGACACAACTGGCATCATTACCTTTCCTCACTGTGGCATTATGAATTACTGCTGTCAGCATTTTGATCTAGGTACCATCCTCAATGCAATTTTAAAACACTGATATGCTCTTTGCCAGCATATTTTATTAGTTATCAGGTCTGTCACAATTTTGAGAATTCTACTAACACTGCTTAGGCTTTTTTCCTATTAGCTACAGCTAATAGAAATATTCAGCTAATGCTGAACAAGATAATAATCAAAGTAATCTGGAAACTATTTTATCAGTTTCTGTCTTTTTCGTATATCAGCTTGTGTGTAAAACACAGAGACCTGGAAGTGAGCACTTAGAAACACATTTGGGCACATTAAATAGGTAATATTACTGTGAATTATTTTCAAAAATACTGAGTATATGTGATTGTTTTGATGTTTATTAGAAGCTGCTGGCATTTAGAGTCTTTCCGTGTTTAAAAATATAAGTTAAAATGTAAGGAATACTTGGAAATAGCTCATGTACAAGATTACAAACAATAATGGATGAATTACTGCTTCTTAATGACAAGACAACAGCCCTAGTATATTTTTTCATTTAAATTGGAAAATTATTGCATATTTAAATATAAAGCATAACATATATCTTTGCTGAAAGTGACAGCCATTATCTTCCAATTGGACAAACCTCCTCAATGTTCCTAAAATGAGCAAAATTTTATTCTGATGTTGGTTGTCCTGGTTGTGGAAAAGAGCATCCTTCCAGATGCACTGTTTCATTAGCCCATCTTAAAGAAAGAAATTGAACTATCTAAAGATGCATCCTCAGTTTAAGTATGGACAGTGGAATATAAGGAACGTAGATACGATTCTTTAACAAAGGTTTGTGTTGTGAATCAAGCCACTTTATTAAATGAATATGTTACAAAAGGATTGTTAGTTGTCTTTACATGTTTTTAATGTGGTTTCTCTTTATAATGCTTTCACCCTTCCTTGACAGAGGCAGAATAATGAAGTGAATGTAAATTTCATGGCTAATTTATAGAAATGATCTAGAAGTTAATTGGTTTTACAGATTTCTCTCATAGTTTAAGGAAGGATAACAGTAAACCAGAAAGTATTATAATTGGCTTCATTAAGATTAAATTTTGAACAGCTAAATGTGGCCAGTACTTCTACAGAGGAATATAGCAAATTGTCAAAGCCACCATATCAGTCTTCAGGTGATGGTCTCACTCTTGGGTTCAAATGACTCTACAAGGCATAAAATTCTTTGACTCAATTCTGCTTTGGACTGAGAGAAGGCAATAAGGAAAATCCCAGTGTTCTTTTTCGTATGAGTGCTACAGAGCCTTTAGCTCAGCTGGATTTTAATTTCTCTTTTTTTTTTTTTTTTAACCAAGATAAATCACAGACTTTGTTTCAGCTCCTTTTAAAACTACATTCTGTTTTAGACACATGGCAGTCTATAGCTGCAAGAGCTCGTTTGCCAGTGAGCAGATTCACATTGCCAGTGAAATTCCCAAGTGTGAGAAATAATGGATTCTGTGAGTGTCAGCCTTCTGAGCTTTGTGTTCTGTGCAGCTTTGGTCATCAGAGTACAGCTGAGCTGTGTGGGTGCAGATGATGTCCTTGATGTGGGAACAGCCCACCATCCTCTTCAGCCAGAGCACTGGAACATCCAAAGTCCTCACTATTACTCAGATGTTCCTGTTAGGAGCACTCAGACAGCTTCTTGAACACATCAGGGCTCGATTCTGCAAGTGCTGAGGTTTTCTGATCATGCCTATCATTTTTTTCATTCTATAGGTGATTGAAATATATAGCATTGCTGATTGTAGTCTAAGAAGCTTAGTGATATTTATTTGAAACAGAACCTTTACAAAAAGTGTGTGGGGAGGCTTGTAAGACTCTGGAGTGGCTTTCATTTTTTTTTTTTTTTAATTAAAACTGTATGAGTTCATGTTAGAAAAATCTGTTATAATACTAAGGCTCTTAAAAATTAAGAATAGCAATTTATAAATCACCGACATAAATGGAAAAAAATCCACTTGGCTATTCTTGCAATAAAGTCTTTAATGGTTCCTCATGGTCCTAAGTGCCTAGTGGGCTGGCTAACCTGAGTGAGGTGTTTTAAGGCCATATTATCACGGAAAATGGAAATTGTCCTTTTGCAAACTTCTGTTTTCAGTACCAATCTCTTTTTAACCGAGTGGAACACATCCCTTCCCTCCTCTCCATTGCCCTTACAGCTTTTGTGTGGGATAAAGCTGCCTGTGAAATCTGTATTGTTTCACGTAATTTTCTTTGATTAGACCAAAAGAGGAAGAATTGTCTAATTGCATGTCTGAATAACACTGATCACATGACTCCCTAATTCCAGCTGTCCTAGCTGAAGACTGCAGCAGCAGAGCATTTTCTAGAACTGATTTTTTTTTTTTCCTGAGCCGTTCTTAATCCCCAGTTACAATGATTTCCACCAGAGTTCTTAGTGTTATAAACGCAGGTCTGATAATTCCAAGAGTGATTTGCAAGGGGATATTTTGAAGAACTGACGACACAACTATACCATAATGCATCCTTCAATACAGGAAATTTGCAGCACACTGAAGTTGCAGGTGGCTTTTTTTTTCCCACTCTAAACGTTCTGGAAGTTTTCCATATGTGTTCTGTGATCTCTCTAAAAGTAGAAACATTTTACTTGAGCCATCTGAATATTGCAGCAGAAATGATGTGTACTGACATAGCAGCGTTTTTTTACACGCGCACTTAACTCTTGGAAAAGCTAGAGGCAGAACAGTGGGAGTCCAGTCTTCTCACAAGCATTAACAGAAGCTTTCAACCTAATTTCCTGGGTGTTTGGATTTGCCCTGTGTTTTTAATACTCAGATATGGTTGTCTTGAGCATCTGCCTTTTTTCTTTTTTTCTCCATGTACACTGACTGCCCTTAGGAGCTGTGTGTTTCTCATCTCTTGATTATCCGAGAACAACTTTACACATTTTTTTTCCCCTTTGTGAGTTGAAAAGGGAACGTAAATCTCGTATCTTTAAAAATCAGCTTACATTATTTCCCTGTACCTATTTCACTTTTCCTGCATTCAGTCAAGAAACTGCAGCCAGGTATCTTTTCTAAAAGCATTTACTTCTGTATTTAGACAGAGACCATTGTCATGAGTGACATTGAGAATATTTAGATACAGAGAGGACACACTAGCAGGCAGAAGCTAAGGTTGTCCATAACTGATTTTTAAAACTTTAATAGCATACTTGGTTTTCAGGGCAGCTGTGGATTTTTTCATCATTTGTCAGGGTTTGTGGTGGAATTTATTTTCTGCTTCTAGAATGTTCTGCTTTACTTTCTTGTTATTCTTACATTTTTATGAGAATTAGCTACTATTCTGCCTCTGTCAGACCGAGCTCCAAGCTCTCATTTGCCAAATTTACTGTCTGCTGTTCCTTTAAGAGTATGAGTCTAGCCTGGAAGAGGCTTCAAAATATTCATGCTGTTTATTTGGTACACTGTGACATGCAAATACATAACTTTCAGTTCAAGGGATTCAGAGAAGAGCACAAGTGAGAGCACTAAGCAGAAGAATCACAGTGATTTTGTTCTTTTGAAAAACCTGTAGAAGAAACTTGGCATTAATATTGTTGATCTGAAATCGCAGCATAATGACAACTGGCATTGTATAAACCCAGAGACTCATACACACTTCACCCTTCCTGAAAAAAATCAGAAAATACAGCAAATCTCTGAAATAAAAAAGCCACTTGCAAAAATTTTTAAAAGGATATTATAGGGTAAAAGATACATTCTGTCAATAGAAAGTGGTACTGAAAAACAGAGGCAAATTAGTATTATTTGTCTTAACTATATTCTATTGGGTCTTCTTTTCATGCAGGTAAGCAGCAAGGATGAAGACTTCTTAGACCTTTCAGTTGACGTGGAGCAGAATACTTCAATCACTCACTGTTTAAGGTAGGCACAAAAATCCAAATTTTTGTGGCTTGCCTTTACCTGTTACCCAGACAGCAGGAAATAAGCTGCCAGTTCTATCTTATGTAGATTGAAGTGTATTAATTTATGCTGATATTGTGCATTTATATGGATATTTCATATTAAAAATGAGTATTTACAGCTTTCTTTTTTTTTTTTACTCAGGGGTTTCAGCAACACAGAAACTCTGTGCAGTGAATACAAGTATTACTGTGAAGAGTGTCGCAGTAAGCAAGAAGCACATAAAAGGTACAGCACAGTGGGGGAAGGAGACAAATAACCCATGCATTCAATGAAAATACTCTGGTACTGCTTTTGTGTGTGTGTGTAAAGGAGACAACACCCTTTCCCCTTTAATTTTTCTACTCTTCTTCCACTTAAAAGTAACTTGCCTTCATTCCTCTTGCTAGAATTCAATGTGTCTCTTGCCATGAGTAGTGAGAATCCGTGTAAAGCATTTTGGGACTTATTTGATCATTATTTATTTTACAAACGAGAAAATGAATTCTCTTAAGACCAAAAATAAGTTAGGAAGCCAAGTTAAAACAAACTGTTGGTGACCAATCAAAGATAATTGCAATGGTGCAAAGTCATTGATTGCATGTGGCTTTCTAAACTTAGTTTAGTTTTGAAAATGAAATAATTTTTCCAGTTGCTGAAAGATTCAGTTTGATAGCCCTTTTTGTAACTATTGTTGCTGACTGAGTTTCTAATTTCTTGAGCGTGTTTGATTAGTTGTGCTAAACTGCTTGACAATGCTCCTGAAAATCATCAGAAGCTCTGTGGAAGCCTGAAAACCATTATGTTTGTTTAAAACCAATTCTCGTCTGCCTAATAATTCTAGTCTTGTTTACACCTTTGAAAAACCTGTCAATTTGTGTACGGTGTGGTTATTTATTACCTGAGAAAGTATTTGGCTGAAGGAGTGGGAGCTCTGACATGCTCTACTGGTTATACCACTGCTGCTGGTTATTTGGTTTACCATAGATTGCACACCCAGCTTTTGCATATCTCATCTGCCAAGTCTGCCCTCACACGTTGCCTAAGCTTACTAATTGGTGTCTGGTAGAGGTTGTGAATCCAGGCCTGGCCTGTTTTCTGTTGCCTGAGCTCTTTTTCTGTGTGGGAGGTAATGTGAGCCATGACCAATATGAATTGGGTTGACATAAACCTGTACTGTAGGCACTTCCATGGCAAAACACAGCTTTGATTGCTTATGTTTTGGGTTTCACGTGGGGTGTAAGTTCAGTTTCACTGCAGTCATACTTTTCTTCCATCTCTATAAAACAGTTTAGCTGTGATGGGGACTACTCAGCTAGCAAAGATGGTGTACCAAATTTCTTCACCGTTGAAAGAGCTCCAATTATCAAACACAGTTACATTATAAGGGGAGGACTTAGTTTTGAAAAGAGAGCAGAAATTGTAGCCATAATATAGTAAAAAATGTAACTCACCCTAAAAAATAGTTGCTTCTGTCAACTTTCTGCCCTGCTCCAGCTGTTTTCGTTTCCTAGTTCCCTTGTCGGCCGGTGAGTTATCAAGGAATTTGTCCACAGTCCCCTATCTTTTAAAAGCCGGTTGTCTTTTACAAATTTCCTGACATTCTGAAAGTGTGCTCTTAATAGACATGTCTGAAGCCTGGGCTGTATTGCAGAGACTTTTGAGCTGCCCTTTGGGGCTGAAAGTTTGAAAAGTCAGCACTGTGCTGGTCTGGGGCACTTGGCTGTGCCAAGAAGCAGAGCGCTCTGGTTTGGTTGTTCTGTTAGGATGGGCAGATTCACTGCCCAAAGATTTGGAAGTCAGTGTTTGCTGCCAGGCCAGCTGTGGTTGGCTGAGGAGGGTTTGTAGGCACTGATGTGAGATCTCAATACCTCGTGCTAGGGAAAGGGGCTATTGAGCCTTCAGTAGAACTAGGTCACTTTCTGGCTTTGACTGCTGTAAAACATTGCCGCAACATTTGTACCAAATTTCTGTGCCGGAGCTCACCCTTATCTTGTTTGGATAGCAGGAGGTAGGTGCATAACAGTGGGTTATTTGTGTCCCTTGGGAATTTTAAATGAATGGCTTGGAAATGAATGGCTAGGAAAACTTGGAGTAATACTTATGTGACAAAGTGGTGTAACAAAGCTTATTTGAAAGAGCTTGTTTGACTTGGCTGGTTTACTGGGAAATTCAGCTGGAACAGGACTTCTGAAATAGCTCTGTTGCAAAACCTGCACTGTACATCAGGTGGGATCTAGGTTTTGCTTTTGGAAAGCTATGGGTAGATAAACTTAAAAATTGAAATCTGTGCTATGTGATCTTTATGTCTAAATTACTATGTGAGCTCATCACAACTGTTTTTATATACCATATCTTACTGTTTTAAATACATTTTCAGTTCTCTCTCTCTTTCAGTGAAAAAAAAAATCTCCCTTTAGTTTAACAACACAATATACTTTTAAACAGCTGATTATTTTGGTTTCTTTTAATGTTTGCAAAGGTTTTTAAAGACTTCAGTAAAACAAGTTTCTTGTTTATTGATACCAACTGAATGTTTAGGATGAATAATGGAAATACTGCTGGGTTTTTTTGTTTTGTTGTTTTTTGTTTTTTTTTCAGGATGAAAGTAAAAAAGCTGCCTATGATTCTAGCTCTCCATTTGAAGAGATTTAAGTACATGGATCAGCTGCATCGATACACAAAACTCTCTTATAGAGTAGTTTTTCCTTTAGAGCTTCGTTTATTCAACACCTCAGGAGATGCCACTAATCCTGACAGAATGTATGACCTTGTTGCTGTGGTAGTTCATTGTGGAAGGTAATTACTCTGCTTTAAGCAAGGGATTTTTTTATAAACATAACTGTGCTTAAAAGAACAACACAAAGCACCCAGTGTCATATTAATCAATAGCAAATAAAGATCTCTTAAAAAGAAACTTATTCAGGAAAAAAAAGTGTTGTGGGGAAAAGCTACCAGTCCTGACAGAAATTATGGCCTTGTTGCTTTGAGAGATCATTGGGAAACATGGTGACTGTATTTCACATTACAGATCTTTATACGAACTTAACCGTGTTTAAAAAACCAACACAAAATGCACATTATCATATAATAATATTTTAAAACAGCTTCCAAGGAAAAAAGCTTTCTTAGGAAGGAAAGTATTATAGAAAGATTAATTTATAAAGCATTTCCTTTAGGGTGTGTTTTTTTTCTTAAGGCTTGAGCAACATGTTCTGAAATATATCCATGTATTATGAGTTTTGCTGATTACTTTGTTTCATTGCTTTCAAAATAGGACTGTTAGATTTGTATTTGATTTTGCTAGATTCAACAAATATTCTTGTAGCTTCAAGGCTTAAAACGAGTTTGTTCTACAAACTGCTTATTGAGTGGATAAAAGCTCCAAGTTAAAAACTTGAAAATTACAATTTGACATCTACAATCATAGAATAATTTATGTTGTAAGGTCAAATACTTAAACTCAAAGCACGGTAACTTTGACATTAGATTAGGTTGTACTGGTCACACTTTCATAACTAGGAATCCTAATTTCACTTTCTCTTTGGGCAATTTGCTCCGCTTATTCAGTCTTCTCACAATGACTAAAGAGTACAGTTGAGATAAATAGATCTCAAATTGGACAATTTTGGAAAATAAGCCTTTGTGCCATAGTTTTCTGGGACACTCTTGTTCTGGATTATAAGGGAAATTCTTTCTGGCCGTTCTGACCATTTCTGCCTTCTTGGGGACTTCTCCATTCTCGGAGCCATGGGCAGGAGGGAGATGCCCTTGCTGTTTTCATGGTGTTGGTGATCTGGTGCACAGACGTCTCCCTCGGGGTGGCACCTTCCCTCCCTGACCTGGGCACAAGATCCATGGGAGTGCTGCTGGGCAGTTACAGCAGTTCCAGAACCGCTTTAACTCGGTTGTGCACTTCCAGTTGTAAGGTTCAGCTGTTTCAGAAATTGTGCTGTTTCCTTACTTGAAACCTGATGAGAAATAAGACACTCCTAAAGTTTTGGTGGATTTGTTATTTCTGGCATAGTCATGGAGAAATTTCTTGTCTGCCATAACTGAAGAGGCTAAGCATTGTAACAGCTTTAATTGGGAGCCTTTCTCATTGCTGAGCTTCTTGAGACTCCTAAACTGCCAATTTAATTCAGTTTCTTTTTACAGTGGACCAGATAAAGAGACAGGAGATGAGCAGCAGCTCTACAAATTTTTTTTTTTTTCTGAAGATCAGAAATAGTTTGGGGTCTGTTCTGTCTCTATGAAATATCAGAATGCTTTATTGATTTCACTTCTCTGTCTCTGTTTAAGATTTCATTTGTATTTTCAGTGCCTGTGCTGCTCATTCCTTATTTAAAATTGTAATTCTTTATTTAGCATAATAAGTAAGACTTTATTGTGAGGATGATGTAAGTAGAGAATAAAAAAAAAGACACATCCAAACAGAAATTGTAGTGGTAGCCATTTTAATTACTGTTAAGTATTGCTTTTCTGCAAGAAAAATAATTAAAGGGAATGTGTGTTATAGTTTATGTTCTTTCCTAATTTTATTTTACAGTGGCCCTAACAGAGGACATTATATTGCAATAGTGAAGAGTCATGATTTTTGGTTGCTTTTTGATGATGATATTGTTGAGGTAAGCCCAACCAGAGCACGTGCACCCCAATTGTGGATCTGATTATATAAAGTAGAATAACTGGTGTGCTGATGAAAAGAGGCTTCAACCCCAGTCTAAATGAGCAATAATTGTGTGTGCAGAGCTGTGCCTTACAATTTGACTGTACAATGCTTTGAATTCCATTTAGGTTTTCAAAATAGACTCTTTTGTTTATGAGCACTGTCTTTCACCGTTGTTTAATAAACTGTTCTGTGGCAAGAAGGCAAATATTGATATAGATAAATTGGGTTTTAGCTTCCAATACGTAGGAACTTAATGCACAACACTCTAAAAATTTATATATAAAACATACGTAGCTGCTACCCTCTGTGCAATTGATGGCTGAGGGGAAGCTGAAACATAACAAGTTTAAGAATTATTTGGATTTTATTATTTTATGTAATTATGTGAAAGTTAATTTGGTTTGACCATAATGTTTAGAGTGGAACCTAATTTTATGTGTATGTTATGCAAGACCTTCCTACTTCAATTTTTTGTGTTTTTACATCCAGAAAATTGATGCACAAGCTATTGAAGAATTCTACGGGTTGACATCAGACATCTCAAAGAACTCTGAGTCTGGTTACATCCTCTTCTATCAGTCTCGGGACTGAGGGGGAGCTGTAGTCAAGAGAGATTCTTGTGTCTCACATCTTCTCTTTCCTGGAATGGAGCAAGCACTGAAGAGAAGGAAAGCAGGGAGCTCTAGGGGCAATAGCACAGTTTGCACACAACTAAGAAAAGAGTTTGGGGTTCTTAAAATGTTTGTATCATTTTCATTTTATTTGCTCAGGTGTCATGCTGACTACACATCCCCACTGCATCCCATAAGCGAAAAGAGAGAGATACCAACCACTCTTGCAGGAGCTTTCCTCTGGGGAATGCCGTCCCTGTGGTCCTAGTTCAAAGCCCATTGAAGCCTTCCATGGACTTCAGTGGCCTTTGAATCAGGTTCTCACTGCACTGCCAGATTGGTGCAGTTAGGAGCGTTAGAAATCTGTGTGTATAAAAGGTGTATACACTTTATACACTTTGTGTGTAAAAGGTCAAGGATTCCCTGTGAAGTTAGTTTCCTGTGCTTAAGTTTGAAAGAATGAGGTTTGGAAGGTTAACATGTAAGCAAGAGGTTATGTCTGGGCCCAACTCAATTGCCTTCTTGATGGAAGTGGTTTAACTGAAGGTATAAAGTGGTGTCAGGGAGGCAAGGATGCTTTGCTTCTCTGGAGAAGCTTACATTATTTATAACGTGTGATCGGGAACAATCAGTCAAGGTTATGGCTTTTCATCTCCGTATGGGGAAAGATTTGGTTTCTAATAGTTTATTTTTTATTTATAAATTATTGTAACTTAGGATCTTGTGTATTGTCCTTTATTCTAACAGCTATTGGAAATTTTATATATTCATTTGAATTTAAACTAATTATGTTTAAATATTAAAGGAGAGACAATAAAAATTACAATATCTGAAAAAATTTATAACACAGAAGAGAGATTTCCTTCTGGAAGAGCTGGTATCTAACTCAGGTACTTTATTTAATTAGATCAGAATAGACTCTTTCCATTAACAGGGGAAAAAAGTGATCAGACTGTAATGTAGAAGACTTAAATAATAAGAAAACGTTGGTGCAGTGGTGGTATACCAGTCTTTGTAGTTCTTTGATGATTTGTTAATGGTTCATACTCCAGGCAAATTAGAATGACTTGGATCGAAGTAAATAATTTTAAGAATATTATTTCCTCTCCTAAAAGCTGATCAACTTCTGTTAAACATTAAATTGAGTCTGAGTAATAAGAAGAAATAGGTTTGGAATTTCATGAGACTGAAGATACCACATTCCTGTGAAAGTAATAATATTGAAGTCCTGTGTAGTGGAAATTTTTGAAACTAAGCAGTTTACCTTGCTTTAGGTTTATGAAACAGCATTAAGAATTAAATCTTGACAAAACACATGATCTGTAAGAAATGTGAACTATTTGACATTCTTCACTTAGGAGTACATTGTCTGACAGTAGCTGAATGTAATTTCTGGAAGATCATTGGATGTGCATTCCAGATTATGGCAATCAGGTCTTGGATGTCCTTGTCACTCCCTTGTCAGCTAGTGATTTTTACATTACTGTAATTTTCTAAGGTTATTTTATTGATACTGTTACAACTTTTAAAAAGAATGTCTCCTGTCTGCTGCTATAACTGACTATTTACTTACCTGTATCTTTTAGCTCAGGAAATGACTTCACCTATTCACTCAGTTGAACAAATCTTGAACAGGGTCACTAAATAAATTGGGCTATTTAGCAACTGTCATACTATAACAAATCGCTTTTGTAAGATGCAGAGTTTCTAACGCCTTGGTTTGGCTGGAATTCTTTTATAGAAGATTATGTATCATGATTAAACTACCAGCATTGTAAAGTAAAGCCTAAATACTGTGGGAGGTACAGGAAAATATGATTGGATTTTTCTGAAAGGATTCAAATAATGTTAACATCTATTCTTGGCTTTCAATAGGAAAAGGGTTTAAGGGGTAAATCAGTTGAATAATGGTGCATGTTTGAAGGATGAAGTCCTTTGCATACTAAAGGTACAGTATTGGAAAAGAACTGTCATATTACTTTTTGCTAATTTGTTTGGTCTTTTTTTTCGTTTTTTTCTTATTTTTTTCTTTTTCTTTGTTTTGTTTTTTTTTCTTTTGTTTTAATGTAGTTGAAAGCTGAGGCTAGTTGATAAATGTTTTATACTTTAACAAAATTCAAAAAAATTTTGTTGTTTTACTGGTTTTTCTCCTGCTATGTATTTTTATAAGATACTGACTTTTATTTTGTATAGGGGTTTTGAGATAATATTCCAGTTTATATAGTTCGTTTTTCTTTTAGTGCAGCTGAAATAATTGTAAGTTCTTAATTAAACTGATGTCAGAAACTGCAACTTAAAACAGAATTAAAAGAGACAGAAATACAAAATATAACTGATTGGTATGTAAAACATTATAGGATTTTTCTTGACTGTCATACAGTGAGGAGTGTGGGAAAGTTGTCAGTTGTTGTAAATGGTGGAATTTATTTGCTGTGTAACTATGTAAATGTCAATTGGGATTGCAGTCCCTTATTTTGTATATTGGAGCAAAAAACTTCTATTAAATAAAGTTATGTTCTCTAAAGATACATACTGCATCCTTTGTGGAGCCCAGATGGTCAGTCAGCTGCCTTTTGTTCTTTATAATGTTTAAAAACAAAACCAAACTCTGTGGAACTTGGTGTATTAGGCCAAGTGCCCTGAGCCCTGGGCAGAGAGGTGTGTTTAAATACACTGCATTAAGTATCTCACTCAGTGTGTTGTTAGGGAAATCATAGGGTGGCAGCTGTATTTGGGGTGGTGTGCTTCTCTAGGAGTAGTTTTTGGTAAGTCCCTGGTCTCTGAGGTAGAAGAGAAGGGAGTTTTAAATGCTGTTCTTCCTGGACTTCTTCTCCCTTAAAAACGGATTTGTACCTTGCCACAAAATACGTGTCCGAGTTACCCAAGGGATTTCTTGGCTGGCCACTTTGTGGGAGGGAAAACAGAAGGAGAGAAAAATGGGAGAATTTACAATATTAACATGTGAGAGACTGACAAAGGACAGGAGTCCAGCATCACAGATACAAGCTGTAGCTGGTTACATTATCCATGGATGAGCTGGGATCTTTCTTCACTTGGAATCCACTCTTCTTCTGTAATGCAAGTAAAGCAACGTGAGGTTTCACAAACAGCTCAGACCCTGCCACATTTGTAGTTGTGACAACTGCACCTGTAGCGTTTCATTGCCCAGAAATGGTGACTTTAGGTGTTGGGGTACACGTATGAATGGTTAAATCAAGTTGTGTTTTCAGAATTTAGTCATAAATCAGATTGCATCTCCTTAGGTGGCATTCAGGTGGTGGTTGCACATAGGGATTTAGGGCCACTTCAGATCCCCCACCACAGTCTGTGCCATCTGCATGGGGCTGGCAGATTAATGTAGGATCCACAGATCTGTATCCCTCTATAGCAGCAGCTTGAAGCTGGGTAGGACATCCTGACTTGTTCCCTGTGGAAAAGGGTGGTGGTTTGTATCTGTGGCTTTGGTTTTTTGTTTTTCATTTTGTAGTTGGTTTGGGGTTTTTAAAAGTTGTCTGAGAGCACTTTCTTGAAATTGTATTCGTAGATGAAACCACCTCTTTGGTTACCTTTATGTCTAAAAGAAGGAAAGGTTTCAGTGCATGTTAATTACCTGTGGGCTGCAGTATTACACTGACAATACTTATGTGGCTTTTCTAAAAGTTTAAACAGCGCAGGTATTGATTGTTTGCTTCCAAAGAGCGGCTTTACTTTGTAAGGTTTCCACTTACCCCCCACATTTGTCCGAGTTGGTCTTAAGCTTGTGTCTTTAGTGTGTCTTAGACTTCTAAGACACACTAAAGACAGGGGGTTTTTTCCCTCTTGACAATGCAGTATGCACTATTAATGGTTTTGGTCTTACAAGGCTTCAGAGTCCTCTAACCTCTCACAGCATAGTGTGAGATGTATAATACATTAGTCTCTTTACCTGTGAGCCTCCAAGAACTCAATTATTACTGAATTAATATTCTGCATAATCTGTATTCAAGGGTGGTTCATTTTGCAGCAGCTTTGCCACTGATTGATTGCTATAAATGAACTCTGCAAGTCAACTACCATGCAAACAAACACGAGCTTCATAAATACAGAGATCCCTGAAATCCATTGTTTCCTGACTTAATGATAGAGTGTGGTGAGGCAGTAATGAACTTTCTTTGGTCTTTGTTGAAATGTATTCTTTGGGGAACTTCTATACTAAGAGTGTGTTCAATATGTAAGGACGATTGTAGATACCACCAGTTTTGAAATGAAGAGAGTAATATCTTTGAGGTTCTTAATAAAAGTACAAATAAATTATATTCTTTCTTTCTCTCTAGTGGCTTGTGATTGCTGCCTGCATAAGGCATTGTAAGGGCTCAGAAGAGGGCAGGTCATTGTTGTAGAACCCATGTTGGCATCATTAGGGAACTAATTACAGAAGGACCATCAGTCCTATCCTTGATCTGCATTCTGCAGGTTATGTAATTCAGGAGAGAGACTGCACAGCAGGAATCTATCTGGAAGTAGAGAGACGTAGCTTTACAATTATTTACTGACACAACAGATATGAAAGCAGCATTCCCCCAAAAGACAAAATATTGTATTTAGTGCAGATTTCTGGTATTCTGAGAATTTAGGGGATGCTCAAAACATCCTGCCATTCTAGGCTTTTTCATGCCTTTGTGTGTGTGTGTAATCTGCTATTTCAGTCTATTTGAAAGTCCTGTCTGTACACAGATATTTAAGGTTGATATGATTGTATTAATGAGTGCTCCTCCAGAAACAATTTATGCATATATAGAATGTAATATTTTACTGCTCTGATCTACAAAGATTTTCTGACTCTTCACTAGGACCCATTTGTGTATTTTCTGTAACTGATTTTAGGAAAAAAATAGTCAAGGTCTCAGAATATTTTATTAGTTGTATTATTAAGTGATTCAGTATCTAGGGATGCCTCTGCTCTCAAGTTCATCAGCTGAATTTGAGTGTCATCATGTCATAGCACAACTTGATGTGCATCAGCTGCTTTGAGGTGTGATTGTTATTTGTTTCAACTGTGTTTCACTGAGTGTTGCTTTGTTGCAGTGACTGCCGTGATCAGCTCTTACAAGATGTGCTAACAGCATTCAGCTGGAGTTTCTTATTTCCATGCTTGCACATTTATTTGGCTTTCTGGAGGCTTGTTATCCCAATGTTGTGTCACATCCATCTTCTCTGCATCTTCTACGTCAAGGAAGATTGCCGATACACAGCCTCTGAAAATGTTTGGTAAATCACTGAGTTGTATGTCAGAGATGAGATACAAGGTATTTGCACTGAAGATATCTGGTGCTTTCTGTTTTCTAAATTGTCATGTCTCGGTGGTGAAAGTACTCTTCAATATAAAAAAGAAAATTGGGATAATGGGATTAAAGAAATGCAACCTTGGTGTACCCTTTTCCTCCTCTTTTTAAGGAGACTATGAAAGGCATGCAGTGTTTCTCCCTAAGATTGCTGCATAATCAAAAACATGTTTGAAAAATGAAATCTCTGTTTTACAGAAGATACCTTTTAGATTTTTTTTGAGCTTATTTAGAGTTGCATGGCATGGCAACGTTACACAGGGGTCATCAGAAGCAGGTTATGAGAAGACAAGTTAGGAGCTAGATGGCAAAGAGGAGTCACTGCAATTGCTAATCCCAGTCTAACATGACCCAAATTTTGCAGAGTAGCCACCAAGAATCTTCAGTGAATATTGTGAGAAAAACTGCATTAATCAGGACTGTACTTGCTGCATATGCAATACTCTGAGACTCTTTTTCCATTCCTTTTTTTTTTCATAAAAGAGAGACAAACCATTTAAAATGCACAATTTCAATATTTATAGGCTGTGTATTCACTCTTTTTGGGGTTTTTTTGGGGGTTTTTTTTTGGTTTTTGTGGGGTTTTTTTTGTTTGTGTTTTTTTGTTTGGTTGGTTTTTTGTGGGGGTGTTGTTTGTTTGTTTTTAATTCTGGAAACTTTTCCTGTATGGAGAGCATTAAAGGGAGATACTACAAGTTGAGATCAACAAGTGTGTTCCTCATATATATCACAACACCAATGAGCCTCTTTTTTCCCGTATTTTGCATGTAGAATTATTCATAATTCACCAAAGGAGAAAAGAGACAAAAATTACTATAGTTTCTAAGTTGTTCTGTTGTCTTTATTCATTATTGGATTGTGTGCAAGGTAATATATACTTGTGGGGGTAAAAAAAAATTGAAAAATAACTTGGCCATTTAAAAAAAAAGTAGAGTGCATGATAATTTTGTGTTTCAGTGAGTAAAGCAAATTTTTGAAAAATATGAAGCAGAGAAAAGCTGCTTTTGGACAAATTTGGTTAATTTAACAATAATAGCATACCAAAAGCTTGTTATAAGGATTATAGTGAGATGAAAAAAGCCTTAGAGCCTTGAAATCTCTAAAAACGGTGACAGGCTGGCTGATGGGGCAGTCTGTATTCCACCTCCACTTATCAGCCTGCACTGTGAATCCGTGTGTCCAAAAACTGGCATCTCCTGGTGGTTTTGCTGTGTGTCAGGTACATCTGCCCACGTCAGGAGACACAGCTGTGTGTTCAGCTGGAAACTTCCATAAGGAGCATAGCTGGGATAATAGTGACAGCACAGCAATATCTGTCTCTAAGTTTTTGTCTCTTCCATTTTGGAAACTGAGAAGGAGGAATGTGAGAACGCAGCTGCCGAGTGTCCCCCTCACAAAAAGATAAATCTCGGATTGATATGGGGATGCTGAGTCCTGAGTAATTCAGTCCCACTTCAGTGTTTCCATCAAGAAAATGTGCTTCAAACAGCTGCCACACATCTCAGGAGGTCTGGCCTGCCTGGCACTTGTCCTGCTATGTTCTAGTGTTGCAGCCACCTACGTGAAGTGTGATAAAAATTCCATCTTATAAAACACTCCTTGTGAAATTAGTGGTAAGCCTGGGTAGAAAGCTGCCTAAACTGGTTGCCTGCTCTTCCTCTTGTGTGCAACAAGCATAGCAGCTTCAAGGGCTTAGCATATGCTCAGTTGAGACATAGTTGAGACATCTTGTTCTAACTTGCTCAGTTTGGTGGTTTTAACTGAGGGGCATTTCAGCATCTGCTCATGGCAATTGTCTCATTGAACCATGATCTGACTCCATTTTCCATTCCTGGCTGGGCGTGCATAGAAAACATTTCCTGCTGTTCTCTGCCTGTTTACCTAAGTACTAAGAGCAGAACTGTGGTTTTTTGTTTGGTTCCCTCAAGCTTTGGGTAAGACCGTAGGGGTCAACATGCAGGAAGGTTACAAAAATCCAGTTAATCATTAAATTTGATAGGAATTACTTATTTTAAATATTTTTGTTGATGAGGAAAACAGATCATGTAAAAAAAAAGGCATGATTCATGTGGAAGCAAGAAGTGATGAAAGTTTGTGGCCTTGAATATCTGAGGGAACAAACCTTTCAAGTGCTCCCTAAGAGTATATGAACGCTCAAAAATCAACATTTCTCTCTGAGCATTACCTCATATGCTGATTCAGTGCAGATCTTACCTTTTCTGGTGAAATGAAAAACAATGAAGTATTTTCCTATTCTGTAAGGTCTACAGAATACAGTAATTTTGGAGGCTTGAGGTGTTTTTCATTAAAAATCATTTTGGTGTTTTGTGATTCACTGGAATCCTTCTTACAGATGATTACATTTGGTGAATTAAGGTTCTAAGTCACCTTGTATCAAGGCTGGTTTCCCATTGTTGCCGTTACTTTTTAAATTACATTAAGGAAGATGTGGAGATCAGAATTCAGCTGTCACGTTAGCATTCCATTTATTTGGCTGATTGCTCTGTTGTGGATGTCTAGATAATTATATGCAAATCACTGACTTCTTGCTAATGGCCAACTTGAGGGGTTTTTTTCCACAAATCTGTCAGTTCTTGAATGTTTCTCCTAAAGTGTGAAGAGGAATTAAAAAACGTTTTGACATATTCATGCAAATGTAGGCTGAATGTAGATGTGCAAATGCTTAAAGTGTGCTGTCTAAACGGGGATGTTTTCAAACTGCTACTTTTGAATGGGGAATCAGGCTACATATTTTAAAAACAAAAAACTGCTGAATTGTAAGTGCCTGAAACTAATAGTTTCAATATAATTTGAAATCCTGCTTGTCTTCTGAATATTTTTTCAGTGTCAACAGTAAAAGTCCCCCTGAAATGAAAAGGAGCTACATAATCCCAGTGTCTTTGGAAAGGTCATTACAACGGATGCCTAATACAGAGTTGGAAGCTTAACTTTTTATACAGAGTCGGCACTTTTGGCCTGACTTATTAATACAAATTTTCCATAGTTTTACATAAGGTAAAGAGTCCATTTTGTGCCTGGTGATGAAAAAAATTTTAGCATTAAAAAATCCTTGTTTTCTTAAAATCCCTGGAGCTGGAAATAGCAATGGCCAAAGCATTAGGAGTGTCCGAAGTGTGGCTTATTTAAACCTGTGTGAGCAAAGGCTTGTGTTTATGGATGATTAATACTATTCATAGAAAAAGACTAACATCAGCAGTGAAGCTTTCACATGTTATCTGTGAAAAAGCAGTTCAGTTTTAAAGAGGCTTTTGAAAGCAGTCTTTGCTCATAACTTTACTGTGCTCAGTTAATTCAACTATTCTTTCTCATTCAGATACCATTTGGGGCTTGGAAAAAACGTTGGCAGTAAATTTGGATGCTTTTATAAATTCAAGTGAATAAGTTTCAGCCTAAAACTAAGTGAAGTATGCAGCCAAACATAGTTGTAATTATTTCATTCCCATGTCAGTAATAGCTGACTTATCCCATACAGAATTTTAAATCTTCAATACTCAATTAATAAGCCTTGGAAAATTGTGCTTAGTCTGTTTTCTTATACTGTTGACCTGAAGTTTTTTTTGTTTTGATCATACAGCTATTTGAGAAGAACTAGCTCCCTGCTAGAACATATTCTAGTTCCCTGCTAGAATATGTTATAAACTAAATTTCAAAGTTATTTAATATATATATGCCATTCTGTGAAACTGTTTGTATAGCTTTCATAAAATACTGAAATAAACATTGGTGATGATGATGTTGACTAATAAAGTGCAATTCCAAGCTACAGAATAGCCAACTGACTGGAGAGTTTAGATTTTTTGTTTAGTAAGTAATTCTTCTGTTGCTGGATGCATACATGTGCCTACCCCTATGCCTCTGCTGTGCCCTGAGATTAAAACCTAAATCTGATGTTCCTGTTGCTGGATTAGGACTGGTAAACCACGAGGAATAGTGGCCACTGTGGATAACAGAAACAGCCATTAGTGCTGTCCTATATTGCTGAAGAGCAAGGCAGACTGAAACGTTGTTGTGACTGAGAAGAGCAGTGGTCCTACCAGGATAGCCTGGGACCTGGGCTCAGGAGTGGCTCTGGCTGTTTTGTGGAAGGACAAACATTGCACTCTGCTGCAGAATTCATGCACATTAAGCCAGTCCTGCCAAGGCAGTGCCTTCTATATGTATTAAATATACTCAATGTCATCAGGAATTTTGCTAATGACTCACAGTGTATTAGGCATTTTTTGCTATAGAGTGCTGTTGTGAGGAGAAGTAATTGCATTCATGTCATTAATACATACTTTTAAATTATTATTATTAATACATACTTTTAAAAGCAGGGCTGCAAGAACAGCTTTCTGAGAAAAGGGAATCTGGTTCTGTTGAAACATGTTTCTCTTTCCACACCAAAATAAAATCCAGCAATTTGCTTGGGCAAACAATGGGACTGGAGAGGGAGCGTAGAAGGAGTTCCAGCTTGTTGAGAGTGCAGTGGCCACCTCCCAAGCAGCGCTTGTCACGGCAAACACAACACCCAGCACGCTGAGCCCTGTGCTAGCTTCCAGTAGGACGCTGGCTCAGATCCACTGTGCTGTTCCCGGTCTTCAGTGCACCAATGGAATTTGTCTCAACTCCCTCAGAGCCCGTCCATCTCTCCCTGAGTCTTGGCAGATTGGAGATCACCAAACCACCAAGGGCCAGGGTAAAATCCACTAATGGGGTATGGCCTTTTCCAAAGAGGGTCTGCTCCTGTTGTATTTGTGCACTTGTGTCTTCAGAGCTATCACTGGGTAGGAATTTTCCAGCAAAGAAAATTTTGTTAGAAATTGATGATTTGTGAAAGCTGAAATGTTTTGTGGGAACGTAATTCGCCAGTTTTGGGTGAAACAGCTGCAGAGTGAACACAGTGATCCATTCACTTGCCTGCCAACTCATCAGATGGGTTTATGGGGAGTCCAGATTTCAGGAGCCACCACAGGGTAGTCATGAGGGTTTCAGACAGCATACCTATCTTGAGTCTGCTGTGCTTGGTTTAGTTCTCCACAAGATACAGTGGCTTCAGATGAAACATTTGATAAGCCTGATAACATGCATGCACTAAGAGGCTGGATTGAGACTGCCTTCCTCCCTTTGCTACCTTGGCATGTTTGACTGTGTAGATTTCTGGATTTCACTGAAAGACAAAAGGGAGGAGCAGAGATGGTTTATTATGCTGATAATTTATCAGTATCTAGAAGCACTGAAAACTTTGGATATGTACAGGAAACTCGTTTGAGCTCATAGAGCGAGAAATAAGATGGTTAGCTTCTGAAGACTTTGATATTAAAAAAATCACATGAGATAGCAGGGGAGTGTCACAGAGACTTCTGAAGAAAATAGGTGACCTTGGAGTGGTCTTCTGACTCCTCAGGCTGGAGGAGATTGTTTCCCACTTAACCCTCTTTTTTCATGTCTGCCCATGGCAAGTTTTTGGAATTATCTTTCCATGCCATCCTCTTGTTTGCTTTTCACTGTGATGAATTAAAATTGGTTAGTGAAAGAGCAGGAGCTATTCCCTTCCCAATTCTGTGTTCAAACAGTGTCTCTGGTCATGCCAGGTTGTTCAGGGCTTTGTCCATTTTGGTCTTGAAAATGCCCAAGGCAGAGATGGCACAGCCTCTCTGGGCATCCTGTGTCACTGCTTGACTGTGCTAGCTATGAAAGTTTCTCCTTGCAAGTCTGGACTTCTCCCTCTTCAATTTACGACGATGATCAATCATCCTCCCACTGTGTACCACAGAGAATAGCTTGGCTTTCATCTGTGTTTTAAAATCAAAGACCTATTATTATTTCATGTGACCCCTTGTGTATCACAGAGCTGTAAATTTCATCCTGCTGCTCCTGAGGGACACCTCTAAGTGGTAAATGTCTCCTCATTTAAGGCGCCTCTTGCTGGCTTTGTTACGAGGCTACTTGTTGCAGCTCAGTACCCTTCTGTTCATCTGCTTTCAGAATTTTCATGTGACCTTGAATATGGTTGGTATGAACCAGCGATTTCCTCCCCCTGACATAACTCATCTCTTCTTCCCTGTGTTTGCCCTCACCTCACTCTCCCTGACTCTCCAAGTTTCTTTGTTTGTGTGTAAGTCTCATGTTCCATAGGACCTGCAGATGTCTGCACCCTCATGATTCTGCTTTCTGTTCCTCAGCCTCAACTCCCAGCCTAGCTCATCCCAGCAGCTCCAGCCCTGCTCTCCTCTTACTCTCTTCCCTCTCCTCCTGGGTAGATCTGAGATTTGGCTCCTTTGCACTCAGACTGGAAGTTCTTGGCCTCTCCCTGCCTGGGCTCAGCAGTAGGATATTTCTGCTGCAGATTCAAAGCTAACCCCCAACCCCAGAATTCAGTTTGTGACTCATGAGTTCTGTCTTTTGAGAGCTGCAGATGCACAGGCTCCAGGCAGTCCATGTCACATGGGGGTAACCTTCACCAGAGACTGGGCAATGCTGCTTGCCAGAGGGGACATTACCACTTACTCTGTTTTCAGCCTGGAAACTCCTGTGCAGTGCTTTTGTTGTACCATACAAAACTACACATTTCAGTTTCGAGATCTCCTACCTGTCAGAGGTCGGCTCCCCATCTCCATCTGCCCTTTGGCTTGGGCAGCCACATCAGCTTTGTTTTCCTAGCACAGTCACAATACCTTTTTCTTTATCTCCATTTATGAGTAACATGAGGGCTCTGCTTAAGATTTAGTAATTTGTAAACTAAAAGCATTGGAAAGATGACTTCACTTCATGATCTTCTTCTCAAGAAAAATTATCCTTGGAACACCTGTAAATTATCTGAGGTACTGTGTCTGCTGCTAATAGTATCCTATTTATTCTCATTTTCTAATTTTAAATTTGCACTGCTCGTATCCATTTACGTCTCCCAGTGAGTTACTGTGTTATCCTGAAACTGTAGGGGGGCCAGGCTATTTCCACCAGTTTATGCAGCCTAAGCCCAGTGGGGCTGGGTCCCTTATGTGCTGGAGCAGGTAAACTAATGCCGCTGGCTGGGCTACGGGGTGTACCCAGGAGCTGCACTAAAGCCGGATAGCTCAGCTCTGAGGGGGGCTGGTCAGCCCAAGCTCTGGCAGTGCCTCCAGCCTGCGCCTTAGCAAGCCTTTAGTGATATTCAGCTTGGTGATTCTCAGCTCATGATTGATTTCAGCTCATGGGCTTGCTAGGCTCGGCTGGGGCATGCAGCAGGCACTCGGAAGACCAGGAAAGAGAGGAGAGCGCTGTGTGAGGTTCCAAGACGATGTCTTTATTGGTCTTCTTTGTAGCTCTTCCATGAAGGGTCTCAAAGGGTCTCAGGGACAGCGGCTCTGGTGAGCTGTGCAGAAACAGGGGTTTATATAGGGCAAGGGAGGATTGAGAATTGTCCAATGGTAAGGGTTAAAGGAAAGTGACCCATAGCCTTACAGAGAGATAAGCAAGGGTCTGAGAGCGGGAGAGAGGGGCTTCTATTGTCCAGTAATCCTGACTCAGCATTTTGCCTGTCCTAGGCCTCTGAACGCCAAGGCACAAGGTTTGCAGGGCCTGCGCCTGCTACAGTAAACCACAGCAAGAATTATCTGTGGCTGGAGGCATTAATTACTGTTTGCCATATGATTCCTCATTCTCAGCTGCATGTAATGCACTCCATTTTAATTTCCTGTCCTGCACAGCAGACACACTGGGATTTCCTGATGCTGTGGTTAAGCCACACTGGGGCCGTGAGGGGGGTGCCAGGGAGGCAGGATTGGGGTGCAGCGCTCCAGGTGCCCTGCTGTGACCCCCAGCCTCAGGACAGGGTAGCTTGCCTGTCACCTTGAAACCCAGCAGCTGCCAGGTAAGGCAAGAAGGAAACACTGAGATAAAACTGTGTTACAGCAGCTTTCCTACCCTCAGCTGTCTTCCTGCTCCTGGATTGAACAGCAAGCCCAGAACTACTCAGTTCTGCAATGACAAACCAAGCTTGCAGGGATGATTTCTGCCTAGCCAAGAACACGTGGCAGCCCTGAGAATTTCTGGTTTTCTGTCCACAAGTAATGAGTGGCTGCAGGATGCAGCCCTGAGAAGTGATGGGGAGTAAGTTGTTAACCATCTATCCATCCAAACAACAGTTTGGTTTGACACACTGGTTTTCAATGAAGGAAAATGGAGTTTTCCCAGCCACCTGCTGAGCAGAGGATGCTGCTGCTCCTGCCTTTGGTGGCAGCTTCTTCTCCAGCTGCTGCTCCGGTGGCTCCCCCGGCACAGCTACACCACCCCCTTGGGGGAATATGGCTCCCCAGCACCCCCTTCCCTTTTCCTTGTCAGTACATGAGCTCTTGTGCCCCCAGGGGAGGTGAACAGCTTGGCAGCAACACAAAAGCCCTCAGACACAAACTCTGGGGGAAGTGTTTTATAAACATTGAACTATTTTTTTTACAAAATGTAATCAGGAGTAATGAGAGGAGGTGCAGTTCCAGCATGCTGCTAATTAGGCACTAAAAACCTGAGCACAGTTGTCAGCACCTCTATCTCCAGTGATAATTCAAAATGTAGTATTCCTCCCCTTCCAATTCCCCCCTGATGAATAACTAAAGTGACATTCAGTTATAATCACAAAAAGTTATGGTAATTCACTTTAAGCTCTTACACATCCAACAGTCTCTGGCAAAGTCAAGAGGGCTCATACCAATTATTGAGGCAAAAAAAATACATGGCTATCTTCTTTATAAACAGTTACAGAAAATAGCACTTGTTATTTCCCCACGGCTGATGGCAGTAGTGCCGCTTCCTCGCTTGGCTAGAATCCAGCCCCAGCCTGAGCTGTGTGCCTGCCATAGCTTGTTTGGGAAATCAGCTCCTGAGCTGTAATTTATCCCTCCAGCTGGTGCCTGTGCAGTGTTACTGAAGGGATGTGCTAATTACCTTGTATTAATTCAAGCAGAGACAAGCAAACTGCACTTTCTAATTTGTAGGTGGAATGAAGATGTTGGACATTGATCCTATCTTTCACAGCCTTTTGTGCACACATCCAAGCCATGATCATTCCAGCTTCTCCAGGGGAATGCTGTGAGAAGCAGCATCAAATGCCTTACTGAAGTCCAGACAGACAGCATCCACAGCCTCTCCCTCTTCTACTAAGCTTGTCACCTTGTCACAGAAGAAGATCAGGTTGATTGAGCACAACCTGCCTTTTACACACCCATGCTGGCTGGGCGTTGTCCTGCACGTGCTGCATGATGTCACTCAACCTGCTCCGTGACCTTTTCTGGCACCAAGGTCAGGCTGACAGACCTGTAGTTCCCTGAATCCTTCTTCCGGCCCTTCTTATAGAGGGGCATCACATTTACTGACCTCCAGCCAACTGGAACATCCCCACTGAGCTAGGACTGCTGGCAAATCATAGAACTGTAGAATGGATTGGCTTGGAAGGCACCATAAACATCATCTAGTTTTAACCTCCCTGCCACAGGTAGGGACATCTTCCACTACACAGATTCCTCCAAGCTCCATCCAGCCTGGTCTTGACCACTTTTGAGGATAGAGCATCCACAGTTTCTCCGGGGCAACCTGTTCCAGAGCCTTACCACCCTCAGAGTAAAGAATTTCTTCCTAATATTTAATTTAAACCTATCCTCTGATGGAAAGTGGCTTGATGAACACTTGAGCCAGGTCTCTTGGTACCTTTGGATGAATCCTGCCCAGCCCCATAGACTTGTTTCTAAATGGTGTAGCAGGTCAGAATAACTAAACACTTCCCTTTGGAATCCGGGGGCTTCACTCTGCTCCCCATCCCTGTCTTCCATCTCTGAAGTGAGCCCTGTAAACTCCTTTTGGCAGGCCATGCTGCAAAGGCTGCAGGCTGCATTTATTGCTGAGATCTTGCAGGAAGAGCAGGTGACTGCTTTTCTTTAGAAAATCCTCACTTTTCTAGATCACTCCCTCGTCTTTCAAAAATCCCTAAATGGAATGTAGGGTGAAAACCGTGATAGTTGGTATTCCTGTTCCTAGTAACAGGTTGCAGTAGCTGGGACATCCAAGGGAGTGTAGCTGTTCATCATCCTCGCCTGTGGTTCCCTTGTGCTTGTCCCCACTGCCAGGGGATCAGGACCCTCTCCTCTTGTCTTCTGCTGCCAGCAATGCCCTGGGGCAGAAGGACATTTCCCAGAGCTTTGAAGGCTGGGAAACTGGAGGTGAAGTGGTTTACTTCTTCACCTGACATTTTCCATAGAAGTAATAATGAAATCCAGCAGTGGCATGCAGCTGGCAGGAGCTGCTGAACCTGGGAGTCTGATGAGACAAGCAGATGGGTCTCTTTAGCTTCAGACAGGAGTGGGTTTGTGCTCTCAGCCCCCAGAGATGTGCTAGGGTTCCAGCTGCTGCCCCAGTGGGTCCCACAGGATCCTCTCCTCACCCTCCACACCCAGTGACTCCTCCTTGCTGCAAGGCAGATTTCCTCATCTGAGAGACCATCCTGTGGAAAAGCTTTCCCCCCCAGTTTTGTGCCTTACTCACAGCCTTCCCCCCATGCTCTTTCTCCAACAACTTCTGAACCAAACCCATGCCAGACTCAGGAGTCTCAAAGGTCATTGTTAGGAAAATTAATCCACAAACATCAGAAGTTTGTGTTCAAAAAGGAGACAGAGGAGTCCTTTTACTTTATTCGAATAAAGGGAGAGGCCATGGGGCATTCCCCTGGGGTCTCTCAAATTTTTGGAGGATGTAGCCTCCCTTTTTATCCTAATTTCCTGGGCACATTTCCCTTCTCTCTTTCCCCATTGGCTGAGGTACTTGAGAGGTACAGACTTCCCGATACCCCTGATACCGAAGATTTCCCTCTAATGTGTAACCCTCCCTTTTAATTTTTAATTATTATGGAATTTAGGAATTTTTCTTTCCCATTGTTTCTTTCATCTTTTAATGTCTAATTTCATTTATCAGCAAACTAAAGTTTATCTGTAAAAACAAATATCTTTTTCCATTCATCAATCAGTGGAATCCTCCCCCTTGTTTCTTTTATCTCCCAGCGCTAGTTTTATCCACCAGCAGACCCACAGCTTGTTTGTAAAGACAAGTCCGCTATTCCTCTCATCATCAAGTTTCTCCAAGCTTCATAGGTGGTGTTGGATGGGTAAAGGAGAAGACCCAAATAATTATTTCCACCAGCTGTCTCTTTAAAACTGCTCATAACAGGTTTTCTTGGTGTATTTTCACTCTTGGGAAGTGAAAACCATCTCTGAGAGCAGAAGATGGAAAAAAAGCTCCCTGCCAAGTGTCAGTGACTTTGCCCAAATCCCAGGGACGTGTCCTTCACACCACTACTCTCCCAAGCTTCTCAGAGAGTTCAGGTTTTTATAACAGCACTGCTCCCGTACCGAGGGGACTATGTATTTTTGTAGGCTGGATCTCATTTCTTTTCTATCTTAGTTTGTATTTTCTATTTTTAAAATGATTCTTCTTCCAATATCTCTAACAAAACACACATCAGAGCTCATTTTTCATAACTATTTATAGTCCTTCACTACATTTGAAGCTTCCTTTAGGGGCCCTCAAAGCTCGGCACAAGGAGGCTGGCCAAGGGTGGGGCAGGGTTAAGTAATGGCAGGATGTTTTAATTCCAGGGATGACAGGAAAGTTTCAACCCCATTATCAGTGCCTTAGTTCTGGTCAATGTGCTTTGCAGTGCTTACCTGGCTTGTAACTCTGTTAAGAAACATCCTAAACTAGTGCATATTTTTGGTATAAGCAAATACCCCAGGAGTTTGCCACTGGCTTGATGCCCAAGCCCTCTGCTGTGGCCAATGTCCTTCAAATTTAAAGACACCTCGGCAGGGAGCAGCCCGCCCGCCCTGGGGCAGCCCTAAGGCTGCACTGCCCTGCTCCAGCTCTGCACAAAGCCAGAGCCAGCTCAGCGTTTGCATTTCTGTAGGTGCTCAGCTAAGCCCTCAAATAGCCCTTGCTGCTTTGAGGCTAGACACAGGTATTGAAGTCCCGCAAATATTTCAGCTGTCATCAAAGGCAAGAAAGAACTTGAGTGGGAGCAGCTTATTTTTAGAGCTGATGATACACCCATGGAAAAGGTTTTGTGGTTGTGTTGTGAATATCCTTCCACTTAATAAGATTTATTCACCCACTCTGCCACAGTTTGTCTGGAGTAGGCAGTGACTTGGAGTTTCAGTCACAAATCCTCACTCTCCGTTTCTGAGGATCTCTCCCAGCAAGGTCTGCTCCAGCCATCTTGGGGACAGTGCTGGTGTCAGCCCCTTCAGTGTGTCTGACAAGGCAAGGGGAAGCCAAGTGGTCTGTCAGCCTGCTGTTCTCGGCAGCAAGGAGGTGAACAGAATGTGGGGACTGGGGCTCTTCCCCTCTCCCCAAGCAGCTGAGCATTGCATGCTGCTTGCTGCTAGCAAAACAGCCCATCCCCCTGTTCTTTAACCCTGGAAATTATAACCTGGTCTTCCGGCAAGTGCTTCTAGAAAATCTCCAGGCAGCAAGGTGAGAGTGTCCCCAGCAGAGAGGCATGCTGGCATCATGATGGCTCAGGTCCATGGGGCTAACCAGCCTCTTGGATAATTAATGGATGTTTTTCAGATTGGTAGAGCCTAAAGATGATTCTATTATTCAAGGTAGTAATACTAGAAAGAAGGTGGGAAGAGGCCTCTGGGCTGCAATGAGCAGTGGGTGTCTGGGTAGCACAGCAGCTGCCAGCCGTGTTTTGCCACGTTAGTTAGAGCCTCTCTGAGAATCAGGTTGCTCTGAAAATGCTAAAACCTGCTTGCCAGCAGTCCTAACATTGCTACTGAAACTTGAACAGAGATCAGCTTGATCCGGAATGAGATGAAAAGTCCCTGGGTTTCCATATGAAGAGGGCCTCCATCTCCAAGTCTCTTGCTCTCTGCAGCATTTTCTGCTGACTTACTCAATGCAGGTCTCTCTCAGATGACAAGACTCTGGTTTTTAGAGTTGTTTCCCTGCTCTGTCTATGCTACCATGTAGTGTATTTTATTCCAGTGGGGGATGAGAGATAGAAAGGGAGAGATGCCAGAAGTCTGCATTGCAAGTGCCTCAGTCACTTAGCAGACCTTTCCGTGGATTCCTCTCACCTCACATGAAACATTCTTATTTCAGGTATGTAACATGAGAGGTGTAATTAAAGAATGAGAGACCTGGCGGCGCAGCAGTGAGCCCCTGTGGGAGGGCAGGAGGTGCTGCCTGCAGCCACAGAAGCCCTGAGGAGCTCAGTGCTGGGCAGCTGGGGACAGCCATGGGTGGATCTGTTTGGCATCTCCCCTGTGGCTCTGCAGAGCCCCAGCTGCCCAGGACTCAGTAGCCAAGCTCTCACCTGGACAAGGATGTTCATGTCCCCAGCAGACAGGGCAGTGCTAACGTGCCCTTCTAGGGGGTCAACCAGAATTTCCCCAAAGACACAGCCAGAGCCAGCCTGGGTCCTAAAACAGCACATTTATTTTAAGACAAGTAAAAGATTCAGTAAGACCTACAGGATGGTTTCCAAAATGCTTTTTTTCTTTTAAATCCAAGTCTATAGGAAGCAAAGATGTTACGTTGCAACACTCACGCTGGGCTGTTTGATTTAGTAGGTCAGGTTGAGCACAAATGTAATTTCACTTGATTTAGTAGGTCAGGTTGAG
The DNA here is from genome assembly GCF_015832195.1 of Motacilla alba alba. Taxonomy (NCBI): domain Eukaryota; kingdom Metazoa; phylum Chordata; class Aves; order Passeriformes; family Motacillidae; genus Motacilla; species Motacilla alba. The sequence continues at coordinate 55,339,692 of NC_052016.1, read as the reverse complement.
CACAAATGTAATTTTGTCTGTCCCTCCTCTGCCTGCTGTCCTCAGATATAGGCCAACTTCCTTTTAGACACCGTCCAATGGTAAAAGAGCTGGTTTCCAAAGACCCAACCTAGCTGTGCCACCTGCTGCCCCCAGGAAAGCTCAGGAGCTCCTGGGGAGTGTGAAGAACCAGAGCGCCAGCACATCGCACACACAGCCTTTTCCCTGCAGGTCTGCAAGAGCCTGGAATCAGTTGTGGTGTGAAATCCCTACAGAGCAAAGGTTCATCCAGTTCAGTGACTGGTTCAGGGCTGTCCTTTGTTCTCCTCCTCTGCTTGTGGAGCCACACTAAAGAGTGTGAAAGGTGTGCTCATCCATGTGTGGCTGCTTGGAATGGGAGTGGGAAGGGAAGGAGCAGCTGGCTCTGCTGGTGTGGGTGCTGTGAGAGGCACTCGTGGGCCTTTGGGGTTATTTCTGGTGGGGATTGCAGAATAACTCAGAGAAACAGCATGTGAGCACTAAGGCCTGTCTGCTCAGTGCACGTGCTTGCTGGATTCCCTTAATCACCTCTCTTGTGTCTTCTCCAAGAAAGGCTGTTGTGAGCTTGGAGAGGCTCTTTTTGGGAAAAAACTGCAACTGGCAAGAGGAAAGAGAGGAGCATTAAAACGAGACTTCATAGGTGGAATATTCTTCTACATCCAGAGGAGCAGCAGAGCAGCAGGAAGACAGGAAATCTTTATGCTACCTCTCCACAGCGCCCTTCAGCACCCTCTGCCTCTCTAGGGGGGTGACTTCAGCGGGACTGACAGAGTGTTTGCTTCTCCAAAGTCAAGAGATAAACTTGAAGGGTTTTGTGAAACCCGTTGATGTTGCCCACGAGGGGGGTATGGACAGCACAGCAAGAATGGAACAATAATTCTTGCTACACAACTTTGCTGCTGGATCAGGGTTGGAGATTTTACAGGGTGCCAGAGGGGTGCAAAATCATCCATGCCCTGATCTAGGAGGGTATGGGCTCTGGCAAGCCAAACACAGCTCATGGACAGACAAAGCCTTTTCCTGCAAGACTTTTGCCAAGCAGCTGTGCTACTCCTGTCCACTGACTAGCAACATGCTCCTGTCTGGCTCCCTTTCACAGAATCACAGAATATTCTGAGTTGGAAGGCACCCATGAGGATCATTGAGTCCAAATGTAAAGTGCATGGCCCATATGGGGATCAAACTTGCAACCTTGGCATTATTAGCACAATGCTACAAACAACTGAGCTCATCTCAGGGTCTTTCCTCCCACCAGCTCCTCTGGGGTCCTGACCTACCTGCTGGGATTGCATTAGTTCAGCCATAAATACAATAGCACTCCTATTTATTTCAATTAATCTGTCTTCTGATTAGAGCAATCAAGTCAGCAGTCAGACACAGAAAGTGGCTTCAACATATTTTTTCCATGGTTAATGCTGCCAACTGAGGTCTCACAGGAACCTGGGATCCAAGTGCTCAGGTGCCTGGGCTTGCTCCTTTCCTGGTCCTGTGTTCACTGCAGACGCTTTCTGCCATCCAGCTGAGTCAGCATGTCAGTGCCATCAGCACTGGGACAGCTATGAACAAAAGCTCTTTGCAGTAGTATCACTGTCTTCTTTTGCAATCTGTGGTGTTCAGGGTAGCACCCACTCAGCTCCTGGGCAGAAAATGTGAGTGAAAGTAGAGAAGATCATAGAGTGGGTTGGTTGAAAGCTCACCTAGTCCAGGACAGGCTACACCTCCCACTAGACCAAGCTGATGAAAGCCATATCCAGCCTGGCCATGATCACTTCCAGGAATGGGGCATCCACAGCTTTTCTGGGCAACCTGAACCAGTGCTTCATCACCCTCACAGTACAGAATTTCTTCTTAATATATAATCTAAGCCTCTCCTCTTTCAGTTTAAAACCAATTCCCCTTCTCCTGTCACTACAGGCTGTCGTAAAACATTACATTGCCCTTGCCATCTGCTGTATTTGGGATGTGGGTATGGGGCTGAGGTCCCTCTTGTGCACATCCCAAAATCTGTCCCTGTCTGCAGTTCAGCTGGGGAAGGACCAGGAGGTGGTGGCTGGGAGTTGTGGCAGCTCCTGCCTGTACTCCCCCGTGGGCCCAGGATGGCTGCTGGGGTGTCAGGAACGTGTCTTGTGCCTACAGACGTGGTGAGAACCTGCAATCTTGTTGCTTTTATCCTCAACAAATCCTATGTAGGTGGAACCAATTATATATAATGTACTTCAGCTTCCTAAATGCAAAGCATAGGAGGCTAAAATGTGCCCCAGACTGACGTCAGGAGTATTTCAAGTGTATAGCTGAAGGCAGTATCGCTTTGATATCTGTCTATTAGTATCTATTTTGCTGATGTCATGGGTAGCTTTTTCTTCCATTCATCTGTTTAGAGGGCTTTTTTAACTGTGTTTTAAGCAATCATTTTCACCAGCAGAACAAAAGAGACCGAACTAAGACCAGGATGGGTGTGCATGTAGCTGTTGCAAGAATATGATGCCATAGAAAATATTCCCTTGAGCTTCCTGGGTTCAGAAATAAGCTCAGAGTCACATTCTGTGGAGGTGTGGAGCACATCACGCACAAGCCAGTGGACTTCAAACTGTGCATGTGTCTCTCAGCTCTTGGGGATTCAGGTGATGGTTTTATTTTCACAAGCACGTCTATTCAGTAAGAAATGGTTTCTCAGTAGCTCTGGAAATCCAAGAGCTGGCTCAAAGCAGTGCAGGCAAATCCATTTCTGTTGCAGGCAGCAGGGAGGGGGCAGTGTGGGGGACATGCTGGGGCACATACTGGAGAGGGTTGAGGATGGAGAATAGCCTTCAGGAGGCAAGGGCTGGGATTTTCAGGGGCTGTTGGTAGGGCTCATTATCCCACACCCCTTCTACCTCATCTCCTCGGGGAAGGGAACACCTCCCTTTAGGCTCTTCCAGGTCCTGGGAGCCTAAGTCACCCTCATGGCCATGCTGCTGCCTCCCATGGCCCCATGGGATCAGCCCATGTGGAGAAGGTAAGGGATGCACAAGGAGTCGGGGAATGCAGCCCCCACAGGTAAACAGGTAAACAGATACAAAGATTCTCCACAGGTAGGCAGACCTGAGAAGGGCGCAAGATGCAGACTTTCCATAGCTCCCAGGCCTTAGTCAGACAAAGAAGAGCCCCTGGGATTGCATGCAGGCTGTTGGAAGACGTACACTTCTCGCTCATAAGGAAAATACGATTAATTCACGCAAGGACAGAGATTTATTTATGAGATGCTGGGCTTGTTTAGCCCACTCAGTAACCAACCATCTCCTTTTCACCAGTCAAGGTTTTCCACCAGTTCAGGCCGGCCCCAGAGCCTGTATCTTTAACAGCTACTGATGTTTCCACTGCATGGGGAAAAAGATGGTGAAAAATAATAATAAGTTTTATCCGTCTTCAGAAAAGGCAACACTTTCAGTAGCCACTGACAACCTTTACATTTAATCTGATAACACTGTATTTGCAGTAATGCCTCACACTGTGGATTTGGTATAAACAGTAGCTTTACATAAGCTGCTTCTTCATAAAACCCATATCAAGCAACTAATAAAGTGTAATTAGTAATCTGGGCCTTTCATGCTGTTACTTTAAACAGATTGTTCTCTGTGGATGGTAACTGTCAGTCCGTTCTCTGTTCCATTTCCTTGAAAGCTCTAACAAGTACCTCTGCCCTCCTGATAAGGGCACTGCTCAGGGAGCTGGGAAATGAAGAGAGAACCTGAGCACAGAGGCAATTAGTTGAAAGTACATCTTGTCCCTTAAAAAGCTGGCCCTGTTAAAGAGCCCTCAGCCCACCACTCTCAGGCCTGAAAGAAAACACCCTGAGAGGTCCTTTGGGAAAAACTGTTACACAAAAACAACATGTACCAAATCCACTCAAGGTAAAGGACATTCAGGCTCCTGACAAAGTCAGCAGCCATCATCCTGAGGGTTGTCTATACCAACAGCTCTTGGAAACTCCTGTTCTTCCTGTGCCTCTCAATCCTTTTCAGGGTTCCACACAGCCACCACGCACTGCCATACTCACTGCCCATCTTGGATATTGAGGAAGCTGGAGGAAGGGCTCACTGAGCCACTTTCATAGAACCATGAAGTCACAGAATGGTTTGGGTTAGAAGGAGGAGGTGGGGGCAGGAGCAAACTGAGGCCTAGAAGCTGGGCAAAGCTTCATGGGGTTCAAAAGCGTCATGAGAACTCCAAATACCATCCAGCAGCCTTGGGGAAGGCAAACATTTCTCCAGAGGCAGGTCCTCTGAAGCCACTAATGCTCAAAACTGTTGTAGTTGCCCTTATTTCATGCTTGCAAGTGGAGCAGAGCGATTTTGGCTCAGTCTGTTCCAAGTCCACCTGAATCTCATACCTACCCTTGAAAAATCCACACAGAGTTAAAGCTGATAAATTCAGACAAAAAACAAACTCCTCAGTTGCGACAAATGTCTACACAGTGGGGAAAGTCCCTAAGCCTAGCCTAAATGGACTATCCTGAGCTGGGGAGCATCTCTCCATAAATGAACAGGAGGGAGATATGTAAAGTGCACTGATGCAGATGGAGCAATGCCACTCAGCCCTGTCTCCTTCCCTGTGCTGCATTTGCAGAAGAATCCAGACACAGGCTTGCACTAGGTTTATTTTCTTTCTACTGTTTCTTTCTCAGTCATGCCCAGAAAATGCAGCTCACCCGACTGATAAGAGTCTCCAGAAAGCACACCATGTTTGGTGTTAAATGCAGGCACATCACTCACTCAGCCTCGCTCCAGTCGTCACTACACAGGAAAGCCAGCAGAGGACAAAGCAGTGATGAGCAAGGCAGCAGAAAGATCAGTGGAGCAGGGATGCTGTGGCCTGAGAACCTTGTTAGTCAGAGGGAGAGTCATGCTGGGGTGACTGAACTTGGGAAAATGTGCTTTTTCGATTACTTAATAAAACATTGTTTAATTGCTAGGTTTTTTGGTTTAAATAATTGCTATTACTGATTCGTTGCTAGTGGATATCAAGGAAAGGGAACGTGATGGTACAAGCTTATCTAGCAGACTTGTGGCTGCCACTTCAAAACATGCTCCAGGAGGTGCCACCTGTATGTTAGGCTTTCACTTATGCCATCCCTGTGATTTTGGTGGCTTTACAGTTTTGCCAAGTGGGCATGATTTGAATGGAGTGTTGCCATGTGGGTAGCCTGCCTTGAGCTCCTGTTAGTAACAGGATTGTGGAGTTTCTGCTGTTTCTGAGAACCAAATTAGGTGGAAATGTTTTGCAGATCACTCTTTTATATCTTGCAGGACATAACAGTCGAGGTTCTGGTCTCAAAATATCACCACGTGACAGGAATGCTTTTGAAATGTATCAGCCTCTGCTTTCTCAGATCTCATGTGTTCCCCAGAGACTTCTCCAGATCCAGCTTCTCTGCAGATGCCTTACACCAACGCTGGGCCTGCTGCGCCCTGAGCACTGCCTGCCCTCCACATTGGCCATCTCTAGGGGACAGTGACCCATTGCTTCCTCCACAGGGCAATGTCAGAGCAGGGCTTTCTCAGCAATAATTTATTTCAGCTCCTGGGGGCCATGGACCAGAGGCCAGAAAGCCTCTCAGCCCTCTGCTTTTGATACTTCTCCCACTGGCACAGAGAGGCAAGAAGGGAAAGGAAGTATCTTTGCTCGAATGCCAAACAGAAATAAGTTCATTCAAGGATAAAAGGTATAGGGGAGGAGGAGCAGGGCCTGAGGAGACAGACAGACTGGAGACAGCAGGGGCAGAAGGGGTCACGCTACCTCGGAGGGGATAAGCTGATGGAGAACAGCCTGTAACCGGCACAGCACACTCCTTTCTTCAAACCTGGAACAGGACCCAGCACTGGCAGTTCTCCACATTCCTGTGCAACCAGCAACATCTCTGCCCTCAGTCAGCAGCTGGGACACGCGGGCACTGGCACAGGGGTGTCCCTGTGGGTCCTGCAGCAGCTTGTTGGCCAGAGATCCTCACAGTCAGCCACACGTGCCCCAAGAAAGCTCATGTGAGTCTCCTGGGCTTCAGCAGAGGGGAATTACTTCTCATGCATGCTCTGAAAAGGGAAGGAGGGGAGAGAGGAAGGAGTGGGCTATACACATAATTGTGCTACAAGACCTCTGCTATGACAAAGTAGACATTGCTGAGAACACTGAGAGCACCTGGGAAATGCCACCACACATGCAAGCTGCTCTCCATTCCTCAGAGAAAAGGAACAACCCTTTCTTGTTTCTTTCCTCATTTCAGTAACCCCATGCTTTAATTGCAAATCCAAGTGGGTCCAGGAGCAGAGTCCTACAGCACATCCCCTCCTGCTGCAGGTGCCAAGCTCCTCACCCTTTCTGTAAGTCACTCAAATCACCAGCTTGGGTCTGCTTGTCCAGGAAGGCTCTGTCCCAGGCTCTCGCTTCTCACATCACTCTTCAGATTCTGATTCCTCAATGTATCAATTTTGAGTCCACTTACTCTCAGGCTTTTCAAAGTTTTCAAAGTACATCAGAAAGGGCAATGTCTGTGCTAATAGGCAACTCCCCAAAGAAGTACAAACCTGACAGTCAGAGTATTTCTTTGATTGCTCATTCTCTTATTGGCTGCATTTATAACACTGAATGTTTTTTGAGATATTGCTGTATGTCAGCTAGAGTTCAGCACCAGACTGAACTTAAACAGCAGCAGTCTATTGCCAATATTGAAAGTCCGCATTGACTGAGACCTATGAGCCTACTATTTTTTGTTCTGTTTTGCTTAAACTTTAGCCCAAATCATCTTAAAGAAGACAAGAAATGCATTTGAGATCTTAAGCTCTATATCCGCTGAGCTTTCTGGAAGAGGGATTAGTGAATTTATTTGCCATATAAAATGTAACTAAATAAAGCTATAAAAATGTTCACTAAGAATAATTCAGCACTGGCAGAAAGACAGATTATAACATCTATGTGCCTTCTCTTCGACAAGGTTTTACAATTTTAAAGGAAAGGACACACAGTCCCTGAGAATTAAAAAATGTATGCTCTCAATCACTCCCACTTGCAGTTGTGTTGGTCTAATTTTGTGCTGGTGCAGCCTAGATGGGTGCATGGGGACCTGTGTCCCGGGAAGGAGAAGAGTATCTCAACCTTTACAGACTATACCAATGCCCTGGCACTTATTTTTTTGCCTAAGAAATATCACAGGGCATAAAGTTTTTGGGTGGAAGAGGAGGGATAGACTACCAACAACAGCCACTCACCTCGCCCCCATGCCTTAGGAAAGCCCTCTTCAACAATTCCAGCTCTTGCCCTTCCTGCATCCTTCCCATGCCCACCTAGCCTTCGCCCCACCCCACGATTTTAGGAAACATTTTCTGCCCTCCCTTTATCCTTTATGGTCATATTTTCCTAATTCCCTTTTTCCCCCTGTCTTCCTTCCTCTTCTCCCTTTGGGCAAATTGTAAACGCGATGTCCTGGACACCCCGGCCCTTCCACAGCTCCTTGGTTGGTCTGGGTGTCCTTCAAGCGTGCAATGGCCACAGTCAACTCCCATCCCCACCACCCAGCTGGGTAAACCACTGGGGGTCCCCAAGAAGTCCTGTACGCCCTCCGTAGCAGGTTCATCCATAGATAAAGGCGAAGCGGGAGCTGCCGCACCTTTGGTGGCAGCGCGGTGTCCGCCCGGCCCGGGGCAGGTTTCGCTCGGTGTCGCAGCGCCACCTGATGGGACAGGGCGGCTCCTGCTGCTGCCCGGTGTCACCTCCCGGTGCCCTCGCCTCCTCCCGGTCAGCGGAACACGGCTGAATCCCGCCCGGACACGCTTTGCGGGTGCCGTGGCTTAACCCCGGGTGGGCAGCCAAGCCCTGCGTAGCTTGCTTAGTTCTCTCTGGATGTGCAAATCCGCTCCCCATTGCTGCCCAAGCAGTTATGAACCTCTCCTACTCCCTCAAGCCTGAAAAGGGTTGGAAGTCCTGAGAAACCTTGGAAAGCAATGTCTGTGTTTGCAGAACATGCCCAGTATTCCTTCGGTGGAGGATTAGCACGGAATTAGCAGTAATGCACCCAAAAGGTGTTAACGAAATTCCTACCACGGAAAAATTTCCTGAAGTCACATCCTGCAGAGTCCTGGAGAAGGCTTCTTGGAGAGTAGTAAGATTTCCATCCCCTCTGCTTCCCATCTTGCTGTCTGTATGCAGCACGTTTGCACTCAGGCAAATTAAAGTCACCACCGGCAGAGCTGCTGCAGATCTGCTCCATTGTTCATGTCAGGGACACAGCTTACTGCACCTCACCACCTCCCATTTCCATTAGAAACAGACATGCCTCATTTCCCCTGAGGTTGTGTAAAACTTCTGCTGTACACCCCATTGGAAGACAATGGGCTGATCAAATGGAGAGACAAGCTCAGGACATGGGGAAGGGCTCACAAATTGTGGATTCTAACCTTATCCTGCAACACCCGTACATCATCCCCATTTTTTCTACCTGCAAAAGGAGAAGAGCAAGGGAGCCCCTTTTATCTGCAGTCTAATGAGGTCCCAGGAAAAACAACTTTTGTGTAGAGGCACGGTCTGCAGCTCTACAGGGGAGACCTAAACATTTTGTGGAGACCTGTGCTTGTGGGTTCTTCTTTAAGCAGCAGATGTGCGACCCGTGGGTGAGCAGTGTGTGCCACACCTCCGGCTTCAGCAGCCCTGTCACTCTGCCTCCCCTGCCTGCTGCACACACAAATGTGCCACTGGAAAAATTATGAGCTTTTTATTGTCACTTGTGGAGTGAGATACTGAACCATCGAAGTGCTTATTCATTTCTGGTTATCTGATTGTCGTAATGTTTCTAAACTGCCCGTTGAAGGTAAGAGATAAACTACAGCCAGCCTCAGACTGAGAGGCGCCTTTGACGTAGCCAGGTTTTTTTCACCTGCGGATGATATATTATTTATTGACTCACACAGGGTCACCTGGAAATTCTTCATGCAGGGAATTGAAAGGGAAGAGTAAATACTAAAACCAAAGGCTGTCAGGACCTTCTCTTGCCAGTGGGATGGTTTTTTCTGCTTGGTGGCTCTGCTTCTTAGAGGGAAGGGAAACTCCTGTGCCCTCTGTCACTCCAAGAAGAACAAATGCAGCACGGAGAAAAACAAGCAGCTGTTTATTTATTTCTCAAAGAATTCTGTTTCCTTGTTTTCATAACCTTCCTCTTTTTACACCAGCTTAGAGGTGCCAAACTACTTGAAGGAGTGAAATGCATGGATCAGCTCAGGGGTGGTGGGGAGATCCAACATTACTGCCAAAGGAGATCCAGCAGGAGAGAACTGTTGTGTAGATTTCCCAGGTTTGCTCTCTGAAAACTAATCTAAATCCATCCCATGAAACAGTATTTGCACTGTAAAAGGAAAAAAAAAAGGTTTTCCTGAGGCTCAGGGGAGTGGTGCATGCACAGAGCATTCAGAGATAACAATTTTCTGAACAAATCTTTGATGTTAGCCTTTCAGCATATAATTTCAATGGGAGGCAGGAGAGACATCCATCTGCTACAGGGAATATTTGCCTCTTCCATTCTGCGTGCAGCTTTGCTGTTGCTATGGTCACATATTGTTATAATTGTCTTTTATTAAGGAGAATCTCCCTTAAAGACTTTTCTACACAAGGCCTCCTGCCAGCTCTCTGGTTCATGAATACATGTTTACCTATTTAGCCTGCCCAATGATGGCATTTTTAAGGCCTCAGGGTATTTGGTTTCCAAGCGCTGATAGAATTAATAGAGAAGTTCCCAGCATGGTCATGGTTTCCTGAAGACAAAGTCAAATAGAAAGAGGTGACATCAGATATTTTTATGTCCCTCTATGAAAAAAAAAAAAGTGAAGATTTTTTGCTTTTTATCAACAAGAGATCAAGAATAATAGGCTGAAATAGATTAATTTGTGTAATTTGTCTGCTTGGATAGAATGGCTTGTCTGCCCTCTGACAGAACTTTGTTTTTTCAATGGCCTGCAGCTGACATACATATGGATTCTACAATTTCCCTGGAGTCATCACTATGATGGGAAAGTGTCTTATTTTCAAAAGTAAATTGCTCTGCAGCAAAGCCTTGCTGTGCATCAGGCTGGTTGTGAGCAGTGAGGCTGGGGGCCTCTGCACAGGACCCACAGGAGTTTGTGACATCTCCATCCCTGTCACTTGTTCCAGTGCCTCACCACCCTCACAGATAAGAATTTCTCCCTTGTATCTGGCCTGAATCTCCCTCCTATAGTTTAAGTCACCCATAGTTTAGTTTTAGTTACCCATTGTCCTATAAATGACCCCATGGATGATATCTAATTGGAGCGGAACCATATTGGGCTTTTCTTCATGTGCCCTCCAAGATGGGAAGTTAATTGTTGGTAACTACATATTTCCTTCTTTGGTCTGAGCACACAGAGAGGTTGAGCTGGCAATGTCCCTTCCATGTTGAGTGTAAAATGTCGGCTGAGTTCAGTCTGACCTGGCAGAGGGACAGAGCTTTCGAAGAAAATTGTGTCTGTATAAATGCCATGGAAGTGCATCTAGCCAGACAGAGACAAGGACCTTTTTCAGCAACTCTTCTGAGCAAACAGCTGTAGCTGAGCTTGTGGTTTGTCAGACACTGAGGAACCAGCACAAGTGAGAGCTCTTGTGAACCCTCCAGACAAAAGCACAGCTGGAGCCAGGCTTACTGCCATTGATGCTGGAGTCAGTCACAAGGCAGGTCTGTAGGCAAGCAGGCTGTGGGAGGCACAGGGCTGAGCACAGCTCCTGAAGCAGCTCCAAATCCATCCCACAATCACTTTGCCTCCTTTGCCGGGTTAACCCCAGCTCAATCAGAGCGAAACACAGCACACTATGGTCCAGAGGAACAGAAAGCAGCAAGTGTCACCCTGTAGCGAGGCAATGCTGCTGATGGCTCTGCTGGACAGGGCATGAGTGCTGCTGGGTGGTCAGCACTGCAAACAATAGCGAATCCTAAGGGAGCAAACCCAGCTCCACAGCCGTGTCTCGCTGCTCCTGAGATGTGATGCCCAAGTGAATGAATGAGAACTGTTTTACAGTTCAGGCTGTCCCCTGTACTACCACTGAAGGGCTCTTATACCCCTTCAAATAGAAGGTCTGGTCTCTGTCCAGCTCAGCATGTCTGTGCCCCCCACAGTCCAGTCAAGGCATTCAGCACGGGTGCTGAGGCACCTTGTCATGCTGGGGGATTGACTGCAGCTAGGGCCCCTCTAAACTGCATTACCATGGCAGTCTCTGCTCCGGCCTCATCCTTCTGGGTCACCCAGCACACAGCTCTTTTTATGTCTCTCATCCTCACACCCAGTTCTCCATGGCGTAGTCAGCCTCCATGGTCCCCCTGAGCTGTAGCTGCTGTCACAAGCCCCCTTTTTAGCAGGAGCATCCATTGCTACACTGGTTTGCCGTGGTTTGCTGTGCAGCTCTGGGAGCTGTGCTGGTGCTGCTTGGGCACCAGAGTGATTACATCTGATCACTTGTGTTAAACAGGGGGACTGTGAAGGCAGGACCAGGGGCCAGGCTCAAGTGACTTTAAGGGTTGGGAGTTTTGTGCTCAGAGACTGCCGTGAGGGTAAAATGCTAAAGTGTTGCTGACATTTTGATGGTGTTGTAAGGACTTGCTTGCTTTCAGGGAAAGTGGGAAAGAAGGAAAGGGAAAACCAGGTGATCAAGTGGCAAAGATGAAATGGCATAATCAGAAACTCACCCTTTGTTTTCCTGAGGTGAGGAAGTGGAAGGGCAGGTTGATGGGGTTGCATTCCTCCTCCTAATCCTCAGATCCCTGAGTTCAAGGAGCACTGCCAGACCCTTGGCAGCAGAGCAGCTCCAAGAATGCATCTCAGTACCCTCTTCAACTGTGTGATTATTTGCAATTAGCTGTGTGTAAATCCAGCAGCTGGAGTATGGTGGGAGTTACCTGATCCAGTTCTCAAGCAGTTCTCAAACTGCTTGGAAGAGCACTGCTAATCACTAAACTAGGATGGCACAAGGATGAGGGGGAGGTCATAGGAGCAGCCACATGCCAGGCCAGGCCAGCACCCCGTCCCCAGCAGATGGCTGAAGAGAGAAGGAGGCTGTTTTTGTCTTGATGAAGCTGTGTCAATGCCATCTCTGGCAGAAAAAAACCAACAGAAGTGGTTCAAGGGAAAGTAGAAGCACCAAGCAAGTATATTGAGAAATTTCAAAAATATCTGTTCTATTGCACAGTGATCTATGGCTCAGGGACCTAAGACACCTCAGTGGATTTCACCTTCTTGAGGATGTGTAAAACATATGTGAACACATGCATATTTATCTTACATCCATGAAGTCCTCTCACAGGGAACATGAGAGATCTAAATACTGTGCAACTCCATAAACTCTGCACTGTATAAAAATAAATCTCATTTTGTTTTTCTTGAAATTGCAGCCTGCTGGTTTTGTGTGAGTTGCTCCCATGTTAGAAAAGGCTGATGGGTGGTTTCTTCACCTTCTTCCTGTTGTTTGTAATTTATAACCTGCCAGAATAACTTCCTGTCTTTTGGGGAGCTAAAGAGTTCTCTCTACCCGTTTTTTTTTTTTTTTTTTCCACACACAGAAGCCTTTCTGTACCTTTGTTCACCTTTGTCAGCTTTCTCCATATCTTTCCAGCCATAAAGTAATATGCTTTGTCACCTGTCAATAGCACTGTGTAAATGCTAAGTAAGGCCAACATGTGCCAATCATTAAGCTCAAGGGAAATCTTTGGAGGCGTTTGTATCCCACTGAGGTGAATTCAGAGCAAACAGACACAAGTAGGGGATCAGAGTGTGGAAGGTGGAAAATCTGCAGCACCAGAGACTGAGCGAATTCTCATACCTAGAGAAACACAACCTTCTCAAACAGCTGATAACAAATGCAAATTTCTGTATACTAAACACAGGACAATGCCTGCTGAATCCCTGGAGGGAGATGTCCGAAATGTTGGAAGGGCTGGACATATCCTTAGAGTAACAAACCACACTTCTGGATCTCCCGTGAACCAAGCAATGGACACAGCCTGAGTCAAAGACTTAAGCCACTCTGCAGTATCCAGCTGTGTGCAATGAAATGGAAAGAGTCTGTGCTGGCAAGTACAGGACAATGCAGCATTTAAGTGTTTGTCTTAAATTCACGTGGGGCCTGGGTTATACATGTGGGGTGTGATGTCAGTGTTCATTTATTGTGGCAGCCTGGATCATCAGGTCCCTCTAAATTCTTACCACAGTCCTCGGAACAGTGACCTTCTTCTTTAATATCCATCACTGAAACGTAGAGCTATAAAAACTGACACAAATCATAGCCCCTTTTTTCCCTCCTAGAGCTAGAGGTGACATCTGCTGCTCAGGGTAGTTTTGCAGACCCCATGTGCTGGTGACACCAGAATTAATTTATTAATGAACTACAGACAAAGCCTTCACAGTCTCTCCTTCCAACGCTTTCCCTGAGTTTTCCTGCCCAGCTCTGTGGCTAGCACACACCCTGAGGATGGAGAAGTGAGTCCAATCCCCGCCTCAACAAGTTTCAATCCACATCTGCATCTTGCCAGAAGTCTGTATTGCCTGCTGTGCAGGTAGTCAGTGTACATAAGAAGGGAGAAGAATGCAAAATACAGTTCTAGGTCTCCTGGGCATTTTAGAGGGGAAAGAGTCTTCTTTAGGTGATGCCTTTTCTGCCCTAAAATCACAAGCCAAACAAGATTAAAATTATAAAAAGCAGTTACCGTTTATTGAAGGTCCTTCAGGCGCACTTGGGGCAGAATGTCCCCATGACAAAGGGCTTTGGCACTTCTGTAAGTTTGGCAAATTATCATAATTCACTACAATCCTCAGTTAGAAGTACTTAATGAAGTAATTCCCCTCTTCGTTCAGCCCCCTGCTGAAGCCTCCCACCCTGCTTCTAGCCCCACACTGTTTATGTGGCAAAAGTGTAGGCACTGCTGCCTTGAAAATGTGTTGCTAAGAAGAGACTGAAAAATGTGGAAGGAAGGAAGGAAGGAAGGAAGGAAGGAAGGAAGGAAGGAAGGAAGGAAGGAAGGAAGGAAGGAAGGAAGGAAGGAAGGAAGGAAGGAAGGAAGGAAGGAAGGAAGGAAGGAAGGAAGGAAGGAAGGAGGGAGGGAGGGAGGGAGGGAAGGAAGGGGCTGTTACTCACAGCTCCCTAGCATCAGATACTGCAAGGTTTAAAACCTGGCTTTCAGGAAGATCCCAGAGCCATTTTTATTTGAAGGGTATTAACATTTATAGAGCTCTACATATTTTAGTGAGCCATGTAAACACTAGCTAATTAATCTAAGTAACAGCATAAAGCAAGTTAAACCGTTTATCTCGTCAGAGATAAACTGGTCAGCAGAGTTTAAAAAAAAAACCAAAACAGGTCCCTAGTAGAATGGTTATTTAAAAGGGGAAATGTTTACAGTGTTTAATTTATTACTCCAGAATAAAGAAATTTCCTGATATTCCTGCAACAGATGAGCACAGAATAAAAGGAAATTCATTTGGGAAGCATGTTTTCCCTCCAGTGTTACACCCACATCAGGCCTTGTTTTCAGAAGCATTGTTTTTCATAAGCTGATGTAAGCACCTGGAAAGCTGGAGTCCTAATTCCAGTGATTGCTCCTTCAGCTCTGATCTTCCTCTTTCATATGCACACAAAAGAAGGCTTTAACAATGTGCATAAGATATTCTGATGCTGAAATTGGGTTCAGCTGTTTTTCTGCTCTCCCCACTTACTGTGCTTAACCTAAATGAAGTGGTCTTTCCCAAAGCTGAATTCACCCAAGTCTGCAATCATTGTCTAAGAACTGGGTATTTATTTTCCTTGCAGCCTTCCAGTCTCTCTCCTGAGCTCATGAGCAAGAGCACAAACCAGAGCTGGCTGTGTTAACTGGGGGCCACATCTCCCACTGCCTTTGCAAACCCACACCTGGCCTCTGGCAGGACCTTACATAGCTGAATAAAGGTTTTGAGGATGTAGCCATATAAACTAATGTAAATACTACATAAAAAATAATCTTCATTGTGGAGGAGGAAGTAATGCAACTTTATGAGTGGGAAGGTCAAGGAGTGTTATCTGCTATTACCCATGAGTTCTGTGGTCTCCATTCACATTTGATCCATTTGCTTTTCTATTGACACTGGCTTGGGATAGAGGAAACTCAAGCTAAGATCAGATTGCCTGTCAAGATCCTGACAAAGGAAGGAAACGGCCCTTGATTACACGGGACCTGATCTGGCATTCCTGCAGAGCTCCCTGTCCCTCGGCAGGGCTGGCTGCCCTTTTGCTGGCTGCTTCAGGTGCTGCAGGCTGGCAGCAGGTGCCTGCTGTAACTGGCAGACTGGCTGTCATCACCATGCTTGGAAAATTTCTACTGCAAAAGAAAAGAGCTCATCATGAATAACAGCATTGTCCTTGGTTTCCTCAAGCAAAGTATTACCAGTGTTATTCTTCATAAAAACAGTTGTCCATCTAACAGGCAAACACATTTATATACCATTATAGATCCATTTCATGAGTATATAGATACCTGCAGACACACACCAGATTATACACCAGGAATGACCTGCTTACATAGTAAAGTTGGATTTTTTTTTTTAAACAGCTGTTTTTCAAAAACTTATGATAAGGAATGTGGAAAAAAAACCCTACAATCTATAACTCTAAAAAATAACAAGTAGAAATTAAGAAGAAGGACAAAATTTACACAGGACACACAGATAATTTTAAAGATATTTTGCTTTGGAAAGTAGCAATTTAACAGCACTGCTGAGTTGAAGGACATTCACTGGCACAGAAAAAAACCACTTATGATTATATTCTGTCTCTTCAGGTCAGTTTTTCAGTATTGTCTCTCAGGGGGTCTGAAAGAAAACTACATTTGTCTCCATTTTCAAATTTGTGCCCATGAATCAGAGACTGGAATATGGTCTTCCATATTTTCATTACAGAAGTTATAGGAAGACTAAACTTGTCCCTCGTGATTATTTCTACTCTTGGTTTAAAATGCAGCAGCAGGGAATTCTCTGCCAGTGCAGAGACAATCAGGAATACTGGGCCATAGTAAGGGTTGCGTGAACAGCCCACCAGGAGAGAGGCTTTGCCCTGCAATGAGTTTTCTGGGCTTAGGACAGAGAACCTTTCCCATTGACGTAGGCTCGTGTGTGCCTGCACACACACAGAGCCAGCCAAAGCCTCAGGGACTTTTGCCACCCCGCTGTTAATCATTATCCAAGCCGAGCCCGTACTCTTTGAGATCTCTGACCTGTTTTGCAGCCCTGAAGGGGTTTATTGCAGCCAGCACAGCCTTGGCCGGTGTTTGGATTGCGTGCTGACAGGCAGCCAGCTGGCCCTGGTTCAGAGCCTCAGAGCCCCGCGATACGCAGCCCTGCACGGCCGCGCATTTGTACTTCTTGGGAAAAGGGAGCAACTCCTGCTTCCATCGGCCAAGGGGGAGCAGGCAGTCCCAGGGACACAGGGGGAGCAGGAAGCAGCCAGGTGAATTTCCCTTGGGTGATAATGAGGTCATGTGGATGTGGTATCTGCAAGAACGCGGATTCAGGACTGAAAAGCAGTCAGGTTACAGAGGATGGTGCAAGGAGAGGCCCTGCCTTGAGGGAACTACGCCAAATACAAGAAATCTCCAAAGCCCCAAATCCTACAAGATTCACGCACACAGAAAAGATTTCTCCCAAAGGTCTTTAAGTAATTTATAAAAAATTTTTTCAGGTCTTTGGAAGTTCTTTCTGGGTCTTCTATGACTTGCTGAAGCCTTGAACTTCAGCAAGAACTTAATTCAAGCTTGAATTAATTCAAGAATTTAAGTGTTGTTTTATTCATGCTCTCCTAAATTGTAGATAATTTAAAACAAAGAGGAATCAGAACCATTTTATCAAACATTTTGATTGGCCAGTATCCTGCTGAATCCTGTGTGTCATTTCTGGTTGGTGACTCAGGCTAGTCATCTGCTTCCAATCTTATGAAAGTGTCACATTAAAAAAAATCCACAAAGAAGTGAAATTAGGAATTCAAACCCAGTAACCTTGCTAGTGAAAATACAATAGATATTCTTCAAAGATCCTTTCCAAACCAAACCATCCTATGGGTCTGTGAGTCTGCAGTAAGTGCATGATCATGCAGTCACTCGGGGAAGTAAGAGGGCATAAATGAAGGAAATGGTTCCTTCTTTTCAGTAGCAGAAAATCCTCCGCACCAATTCTAAGGAATAGCACCAGCCACGTTACATGGGAGACAGATCAGTGGAGTTTCTCTGGTTCAGGAGGCTAAGCCCTTGCAGAAAAGTGTGCTGCAATCAGGATGGAATCCTTCTTTCTTCAAAACATGGAAAGGTGTGACTTTCATGGGACCAGGAAAGTGCTGTATTGGGGTTTTTTTGGCACGTGTGGAAGACCAGTACAATTTGGAGCCTCCTCTGTTGGCTCGCCAGTTCAAATCCCTGCACTTTGCACAAATGAAGGCTCTGTGCAGGATCTTGAAACTTATGGGACAAGGAAGGCTGCATACTATTGACAAAAGTCTTTTCATCACTTACAGCCAGCTCTCTGGGTGCATATTCCCAAAATCCTTTGAAATTTTGGGGACTGAATTACTTTGGTTGCATGTATCTGTTGTCCTCTTCAGTCTTACTCAGGAGTTTGCAGTGAGGAAATTTTACTCATTAGGGATAAGGATCATAATTCACTTGCAGTTCTATTCCATTTTGCCAACTACATCACAGGCAGTAATCTTAAAGGTATAAAATATCTATGTTCAGAAAAGGGCTATTTTTGTGCAGTCAATAAGGTATAAAGGCACTGTTGCCCAGGAAAAAAACAATTTAGGGCAATTAGTTTTATGTTTTATGAATGCAAGAACAAAGCTCACTTCCAGCAGCTCCCTGCTCTGTGGCTTCTCTGGTGCCTAAGAAATGGCAGCCTGTGTCCAGTGGGGACACAAAGGTTACAAAACCTTCCCCCAAGCTGTCCCTGGAGCTGTCTTTAGATCTTGAAGAAAGAGCTTCTTCATGAGTGGGATGAGGGTGTTAGTGTGCACCAAAGGTGCTGACTGCCATGCACTCTCTGTGGATTGTGGCTTTGGGGTCTCCCTGAAGGCTAGAGGATGATTTACACTGTGCTGGACATCTGAGGGTATAGGTGAAGCAGGTTTGCTCTTCCCTTGATACAGATCTGTGAGGAGGCAATGATGCAACTGATGACATTTGTTAGCAGAGGGCATAGTGCAGAAGAACACAAATGAGAAGTATAGAAATGGAAAAGTTAGGAAGAGAGTTAAAGAAACAGAGGAAAGCATAAGGGTTAAATTTGGTAGCAGTTTTCTTAGAACAGGGATGGAGAGAAGAGCTGAAAAGAACAGAAAAATGAAGAACAGTCAGCAGTCTCCAGCTGTCTGATTTATAGGGCCCATATAAACCCTTAGTCACACAGCACTTTCATTTTCTGGAAGTCCCAAGTCATGGTGCAGCAGACACCCATGCTGTGGCTGCACAGGCTCATGCAGGATGCCTCTTGTGCCTCCTGTAGCGTGCAGCCCTCTGGACACTTCTGCAGACCTGGCACGGCCAGCACCATGCTTTGTCTCGTGGTCAGAAGACAAGCTGCAGGTGTGTTCAGCCCAGGATTTGGACCTATTTAAATTAACTTTTCCAAACCACTTGCTCTATGTGCAGATCTTTGTGCATGTGCTGTCACTCAGGTACACAGAATTTTTCCTGCAGGTAGTTTAATATAATGTTGTATTCCCACATCCTAATTATCTCCCCTGTGGAGGTCCCTGGTTGGAGCTGTGTAGTTGGAAGCAGGAGGTTCCTGTCCTTCTCATTACTTTAGCTGATTCAAATCCTCTCAAAGAACAAGCCTTGGAACAGCAATTTCATGACCTACAGTCACCTTCAGTGTCGAGGCTCACTAAAAGGCCACCCACGCAGGGTTTGGGCAGTAGTGCACACAAAATGACACCCGGGCTATTGCATTTTCCATGAACTGCCACACAACAGAATAAGTGCATTGCCCATATTCCTCTGAGTGGTGGTACATGAAATGCCAACACTTAAAACACCTTCATATTTCCGTGGAATAACATCACCTGAAACAGGAGCAGAGCAAGTTCACACAATTCAGACGTACCACAAAGTGATGGTAGTTGATCAATCAACTGACTAATTGCGTCTGACTGCAGCAAGTAGAGATTCTTCTGTCCTGTGTTTGCTTGCAATGAAGCGAGAAAGAGAACTGGCTTGCCTAAATGGCCTGGGGCACAGGCTACCCAACGCAATCAATTGCTTCACTCAGTCACCCTCGCTGATGATGGGAAAATACAAAGCGCCCCCTGGTAGCCCTGGAGCCTTCAGCCGTGAGGCTGCCTGCAAAGAAATGCTCAGGATAACAAGCATTTGATATTTTTGATATATTTCTAAAATGTAACTGCTATTTTATCACCTAATCAAGCTATATAGTAGTATTTTATTGCCAAATCTGAAATTTATTACGGCTGCTTTGTGGTTATACACCAGTGTTGAACTAGGGCTTTATTACTATAAGCAACTGATAACACCTACCCAATTAAGGTATCTTTGTATCTATCTCTATTTGGAACCGTTCCGACACCAAGTTCTTGTCAGTACTGAACAATTGTTATTATTAGCGACTGAAACAGGACTAAATTAACAGCAAGAGAAGTTGTGATTGCACCACTAAACTCCTAAGTAGTTTGATTAGTAAATAATACAGTAATACCAATTAAACATAACAGCTGCTTATCTCATGGAGATTATAAAATAAATACATAGCTGTAAATATATCTTGTTACGGTATAGTTTGCATGATTTAAAATACTTTAAAGAAATAATTAAGCTTTCTAAGAAGTCAGGCACCAGAAAAAAAACAAAACAGTGCTCTGTATCTCAACATTGTGAATACATCATCCCAAAAACCCAGAAGCAAGTAAAAAGAAAATATAGGACACGTGATTTATGAGTTAGTATTTTGTGATTCTAAGTTCTAAGTAGTATTTCATGTTCTATTTGTGTCTTTACTTTACAAAAAAAACCACAATCAAAGATGCCAGAATATGCATGAAAATTGTGGCTTCATGGCAGAAGGATTTGATCTTGCTGCTAACCAGGGCTTTGAGTAGCAAACCTAGGCTGTGTTTTGACATAGACCTTCCTGTGCTTTCAGAAAATCAAGGATTTGAATCCTCTGTGTAACATGACTACAATACCTGCTCCTAGCTGCAGTTTCCTTTTCCAACTGCACCACCCAAGGCCAAACTGTCCCAAAGAACAGGAAATACCCCAATGAGTGATTGAATGGTTCCCAGTGTGGCACAGCTCCTTAACTTGTAGCTCAGGAAGACCATGGAGCTGTGGACACCATGCTGCTGAGAGGTGCTCCATGCTGCTGAAGGAAGCAGAAATCACTGGACAGCATTGGAGCATGACCCTGTTCCTGAGGTTTGGACATCTCAAGGGGATACCGGAGGCACCTCATTTTCTATTAGGGATTTAGTCTTCTGGGAAAAAATGTCAAGGAGCCCAGAGAAGATACAAGGCAGATCAATTTGATTTTCTTATTAAGGAAGTAAGGAAGAGGCAGAGACTGTGACATGAGTCATAGTTGCAGTAACTGGGGAAGGTGGGAACAGAATGTGGGTTTCATTATTTCAGTTAAAATTTTCTTCTATTTTTTCCTTCCTCAGTTATAATTTTATTCAGTTCCTCTCCTCCTCCCCTATTCTCCCTCCTCCCCTAGGACTGGCAAGTGGGAAAGGCAAATGATGAAGGCCATTCAGCAGGCAGCAGGGCTGGTGAAAATTCCCTGCTCCCGGCATTTATGGCAGGGTGTAATCAGTGGCTTGTGTTTGCTATTGGAACAAAGGAGCTTTGGAGTTAGAGGGAAGGTCTTCCCCAAGAAGCTGCTGACTCCTGAAACCTGATGTCCTGTTCCTTATCAGGCTGGTTTATGACAGGTTTCATAAATGTTTTATGAGACCCTGATGACTGCATGGCTAAGCTGGGTGGTGGCAGCTGCCTCCAACTTTGTGCGTTATTGACAAAGGATCAAAGACCAGATTTACCACCCTGATAAGATCAGATGGATAAGAATCCTGAACTGACTTTTTTTCCCATTTCCTGCATGAACAAACACGTTGCAGGATTTATTGACAGAGGCTTAATGCTGAAGACCTTGTTGGGACAAAATTCCTGCCAATTTCTACACCCCTTCCCCTAGGCTTTAGTGAAATTCCAAGAAATGAGCAGTAAAGTTTGAGACCCTTGTCTCATCACAAGGTGAGCCACCACTTTGACTGAAAACCCTTCTTCCAAGAGTCCCTGAATAGAGGGACCTTAAGGGGATCATTGTCTTGATGGAGTCAGGTTGATGGGAACCACAATGCACTGCCGATTTCCCAATTGTTTGAAAGCTCTGGTGCATAAGGCCTCCCACCACACGTGGCAGGGCTCTGTATCACTTCCATCTGCAGTCCTCCAGGATGGGATCTCCTGACCACCAGCTGAGACCAGTGCATGCAGCAGCTGGGAGCATGGGCTGCATGACAGAGGCCAGCCAAGCCTGTCACACACAAAGCATCTGAGTTTAGTGCGTTCAAGTTTAGCGCATCTGACTTTCCAACAGCCAAACCCCTGGGAAGGTCCCGGGGTTGGTCTTAGCCAGGGTTTGAAGTAGTGGTTGTCCTGCAAAAGTTGTCTCTCCTAGGCATGTCTGCCAGCACCTCCTGCACCAGGAGCACTGTTAGCCCAGCTGTCTCTGTGGTCCCAAGGATCTAAAGGCTGCAAGGTGAGAGGGCTATTCAATATGGCCAGAAGCACATTTAGGGTGTCAGACGTGCTCCCAGATTTAGGGTGTCAGACGTGCTAGCAAGCCAAAGAAAGTGGGTGACGAGGCAGGACTGCAGTGTGTTTCAAACAGAACTGCAGGTCCTAAGAGTTGACTGCTGTTACTATTTTTTTGCTGTAGACTTCCTAGGCAATTGTCAAAAAAATTTTATATCTCTTTTCCAAGCCTGGGAAGAGAAATATTTTTAGTTTCTTGTCAGGAGATTATTTAATTATTAGTCGAAAAACTTTTTGAGACAGCTAAAAATAAGATACTGTGGAAACACTGGGCTCAGTCATTCTGTGTTTGTTGATTTTTTTTAAATGCAGGAGCAGAACAACTGTCTTTGAATGACACAGGGCATGCCTGTGCTGTGACATTTCTTTTCCAGGAAGCCTGACTACTGACTCAAAAAATGTTCAATAATAGGGCTTAGTGAGAATAAAATATCTCAGAAATTGCCTTCAGAGCCACTTTGACCAGCAGAAGAGATGGCTCATAGAATTGACTTGCCCACAGCACTTAAACACAGGCAAGAGTACCAAATAAAGAGAGGTGAAGTGGGATTGAAATTCTGATCACCAACTGCTCAGAGCCTGAGCCTGCCTTAAATAGGATTCTTCACTGCCAGACACACCCTGCCTGAGAGAGACTAGGGTTCATCTATCTGGGGAGCAGGGAAACACTATATCTGAACTCACTAGGAAAGATTTAGATTTTGTCATTCTGCTGTGTCAGACAGCAGTTGGCTAAACTGGGGATTCTCCCAGGCTTGAAACATGCAATTTGCTGGGAGCTGCTGTCTGCTTTGAGTGCTACATTTTCTTCATTCTCACTGAAAATCAAAGTCTAAAAAAAGTGCAAGTTTAAGCATTTTGCTTCTGTCCCTGATGCCAGAAGCTTGCTTCTCCAGAGCTCAAAGATACTTATTTTAAAAGTTATAGGGCTAATTGACCATGAAGTAGCCCTTCAAGGGGAAATGGCTGGGTTTACTCCACTATTCATGGAAGTATAACTCCACAAAGATATGGAGAGCAAAAATCAAGCCTGGGGACCTGAAGTACCTGAGGGACTTTTTTTCCTTTTTAAAACACACACAGAAAATTAATATATATAAAATCTGTCATGTTTTTGCTGGACTTGATAAGAACAAATACTGTGTTATACTACAGGCCTAGTAATACAACACCAAATAACAGAATGAGGAGAAGCAGCTGCTGGTGGCTAAGAAAGGAGCTGAGAAAATTGCAAAGTAGAAGAAAATCTTGTTTGAAACATTTGATGCTGCTCACAACTCATCGCTAGACAATGCTGATCACTGCCAACAGGGCAGGATGACAGGCAGCAGAGCCAGCACAGAGGCAGCAGCACTGACTTTTATAGTGAACACAGGCAGGTGGACACGGATCTTTATCTTCTTCGAATTTGTTTTCTAAACATTATCAACTCAGATTGCCCTTCACAAATTTCACTCCAAAACTTCAGAGTAATTGGCTTTTACAATGCAGTAAAGAAAGATATTAACTGGTTTGGGGATTGACTAGACAGCCATTCACATCACTCTTTTATCAATATTGCCATAATTTGACACTTTTGAGTGGAGGAGGATTGTAAAGCGCCTGCAGACCCTGTAAAACATGTTAAATGGAGATTAGTCTTACTGCTTAGTTTAAGCCTAGTAAAAGATAATTAAATTGACTGATGCAGCTGTAAATCTCACTTTTATCAAATCCTGGCTCTCTCTGTCCTTATGATTTTACAGCATCATTAATGCTGTTGTGACAATATCATTAATCTCCTCCTGCTGTTCAGAGAATAAAAGGCAACCAGCAAACACTATAAAAATCTGCTCTCTCTTCATTAGTATTATCTTTTCTCCCTTCTTGGCTCTCACACAACTTGGACACACATTTCATTCATGAGGTGATTTCACAAGCTGAAAATTAATTGTAAATACTGTAAATACACCATGTAGTTTCTTTCACTGTGGTTTGGGAAATGGTATTATTATTAAAGTATATTATATGGAATTTGTAAAATGGTTTTATTAGTTTGGTGGGGTTTTTTTTGTGTCAAGCAAAAGGGATAAGAAATAATTCCTCAGTGTTTTTTAGAATTTTGTTTCAGCCCTTTTTTTTATGCAACTTTTTGTAACAACACAAAAGGTCATCGGGCCTACAAATGAGGTACGCTGCTATTTTGGAAACCTTGGGAATTCCCCCTTAAATAATCAGGTTTTATTTTTCCTTAATTTATTAGACAGGAAAGATTGAAATTTTTCTGCTTCTGTTTTCCTAGTGAAGACTGGGCATGGGGAGGAGGTGAACAGGACAACAAGACCATGTAAGCCATTCTGATGTAGTAACTGGAGCTGCTTAGCCTGCAGTAGGCTTTGCACATCCCTCCCTGCTACAGTGGCTGCTGGGGATGTCACTCACCCCCTTCTTGCTCTGCCTGAACTAAGACACCTCTGCCCAAGGCACCTCTGCTTCTTACAGTGTCTATTCTGCCCGCTGCTGTACCTCAGCATCTCCACAAAATTATTCCATCTTTCTTTTCTCTGTGTGCATCTCCTCTTCATGATTGCATATAAGCTGTACAGCCTGAATCATATGGCCTTTTAATTTCCAGACTACTTTTCTTTCCAGGGGAAGGACACTTGCCTTCCCAAAGTGTAACCGTGGATGCTGGGTCATGCACCTTGAGTTGATCAGGACACACAGAATCCCCTCTCTCGGTATGAGGTGGACAAAATAATCCCACCTCAAACAGGAGGAGACTTTAGATAAGTGAAGTTCTGATAACCAGACTGTCTGTCTTCCCCAAGGTCAGCTAGCTCAGCAGGGCTTTATCCATATTTTTTTACCCAGGATATCTATCTGCAACCCAGGATTAAATCCCTTCAAAGACAGATTTCTAGTAGGGCACTTCACTTTAGGTGGTGGATTTCACATGACTGAAATTTTGTGGCATCCTCCTGGAAAAAAACAAAACCAAACAGCAACCCCCTAGCAATCTGAATGCTGTTAGGGTCTCAGCAGGCTGCTTTCTCTGACTGTGTATTTTCCTGGTTAATTCAAGGTTTAAGGCTGTCCCTTAGGCCTAATGTAAAACCAGAATCATGCTGTACTTAGCTGAAGTCAATGGAATAAATTGACTACTTTAGCTCACTGTTTATGAGGAGGAGAGTTTATGTGAAAAGTATTTCAGAGTTCATAATCTGGCATTTAAGTTCCAGTTAAGCCTAAATATAGTGCTTTAATCATCAGCAGCTATAATTTCACTCTAGTATTTCTTTAAACTCTTTGGTTTGAAAGTCCAAAAGATAAGAAGTACTTCTCAGTAATGCAAATAGACAGAGAGCATGGAGTTCACCCAGAGACTGTTTCTTCAGCCTGAGCTGTGCTTACCTTTTCAGCTCTCAGATAACTGGGAGGGAAAAAATCCATCTCAACTCTTTCAAACCCTTGAGATGGCCGAGGCTTGCCCCTCTGCAAAGATCTAGGGCAACACCACACTCTTTTCTGTGTCAGCCCTACAGATAAACAGCCATGGTGGTTCAGGGGTGACCCCTAAGTTGTGCAAAGGGAAGGAAGTGATGAGGAGCGTGCAATGGGTAGCAATGCTATGGGATAAAGGAGTGGTGGGAATAAAATCATAGATAGTTTTTGGTATGATACATGTTAAGGTCGAGCTACCCTTATAAAAGACTATATATAAAGAACTGATGCAGCATCACCTTGATCCTGTGTGCAGCTCTGGACATCACAATATAAAAAGAGGGTGCCCAAAGGAGGGCGATGAGGATGGTGGAGGGTCTGGAGGGGAAACTGCATGAGGAGCTGCTGAGGTCACTTGGTCTATTCAGCCTGGAGAAGGGGAGTCTGAGGGGAGATCTCATTGCAGTCTGCACCTTCCTCGTGAGGGCAAGAGAAGGGGCAGACACCCATTTCTTCATTCTCATGAGCAGTGACAGGACTTGAGAAAACTAACCAAAGCTGAGTCAGGGGAGGTTTAGATTGGATATTGGAAAAAGGTTCTTCACCCAGGGGTGGATTGGGCCCTGGCTCAGGCTCCTCAGGGAAGTGGTCACAGCACCAGCCTGACACAGTTCAAGAAGCATTTAGACAATGCTCTCAGGCACATGGTGTGACTCTTGGAGTGTCCTGTGTATAGCCAGGTTGGACTCAATGATTCTGATGGACCCTATGAGTAACATATAATGAGTCCTGTCCAGCAAAGAAATTGTCAGAAAAGAGAAACCTGTGTGAGCAAAACACAAGGATGACTGTGCACGAGTCCCGGGTTTGGTGTGGGCAGCTCACTACTTCCTGCTGCCTGCCAGGGATCAGAGAGGCCCTGAGTCCTGTTCATTTGGGCAGGATGGGAAAGGACATCGTGTGGGGGCAGGTCAGCAGGGCAGGAGAAGGGTTTTTCAAAGCTGCGGACGGCCTCTCGCTGTTCAGAGCTGTCCCCCAAAGCCTGGGAAAACCCTCTAGCAGGGCACCATGCCCGGCTTGTTCCAGGACACCATGACCTGGAAAATTCTCTTAGGCAGGTCAGCAGGTGCAGGTGCTTAAGAGTCCAAGGGCAGAGTTTTGCCAAAGTTCACTCCTTTATGGCACACAAAGTTCTGCCGCCGCATCTGGGCGGCTCCACTGTGCTCGAGAGCAAGGCCTGGGCTGTCCCAGCTCCAGGTGGAACATTTGCGCCCAAGCAAAACATAGCATTTTTCAAAACCTGCTGTAAAAAAAGCTCCCAGATGCATCTCTGGGTCCACCAAATGGCACTGTCGATGCTCAGCATTGCGGTGGTGCAGCAGCTGGAGGGGCTCTAACATTTGATCCCAAACTGGAAACATAAATAGCAGAAGATACTATGTGTTGTTACTCCTCAATAAAAGATGCATACAGTTTGATTCTAATTATATTTAGTTCAAGTTGCTTCCTAACACTTAGCCTTTGAAAGAGATGTCAATAATTTTCACTGTCTTTAAATGAAGGGTGATAGGCTTTTATAGCAGAGTATAAAGATATCAGCTGGGAAATCTATGGCCATCAATGGCTTTAGTTTTCTCCCTTTATCTATTGCTATAGCCCTAATTTGACATTTGCCTGTTGAGGAAGCTTGTAAAGCAACTGCCGACCCTGTTAAATTTAGATTAGTCTTACAGCTCACTTAAAGCCAGTTAAAGAGATAATTAAATCCACTCTTGAGCTGTAAACTCCAGACTACCTGGAATTAGCTCTATTCCTGCCACTGGCAATGCAGCTTCATTAGAATTTATACTGTCCCCTGCTACAGGCACCCTCCAAACATGGAAGGGAGGGGAGTATCTCTCTGACCACGCTGCCCAGATCCTGCAGCCTCCTCTGGCCCATGCAGCAGCCCTGTGAAACACTGCTAGGTTGCTGCCACAAGGCCCTTCTGAACCTTGGCACAAGGCTGATATGACAATACTTATCTCTAAATTCAAACCAGAGGTTGCAATGTGGGTCAAAATCATTCAGCTTATCAGAGAGAAAAGATAGCCCTGCCCTGCTGTTAGGGCAGACAACAAATAATTTTATGTTATCCTTTCTTGGCTTCTACTTTGAAACAGCATTAGTTATTTGGGAACTGAAGCTCTCAGACTTTGGCTGAGGTTTCGTTGTGCCTCTGCTGAACTTTGCAGCTGAGAGAGCCCAAATGCCCCATTGCTTTTGCCATCTCTGAGCCAAATGGGGACAGCAGAGGGTGGACTCAGCCATGGATAAGAAGAGGAGCTGGAAGAGAGTGTGGCAGTCTGTCCTTCCCTCATAATGACCAGTTTCTTGGGTCATTTCATTCTGTCTCTGTATCTCTGGCATCCACACATGGATTGGGAAAAACAGAGGAAGACAGTCTTCTCTCAGCAGAACCTTCCTATGTGTCACTTGGTTTGGAAGAATGCCTGCCACTGCTTGTTTCTTTGGTAGGGGAAGGGATCTAAAATACCCCAAAACTGCTTTCACATGTATCGAAAGGAAAGAGTTGCACATCAAAAAAAGTCATGCAGAGGAGAACAGGTTTCAGGTTTTATCACTGTAACTCAGCAGAAGGCTTATGATGAAAAAAGTTTTGAAACACATTCAGTGTACTTTCTTGTCTCAGTTCAGGTTTTATCTGATTTTTTTTTCATTTCAAAATGTTTTGGGCAAGCACTGCATCACATTTTCTGAGAAGGTACTGCCGACAATTGTCTGTCCTTAGTCTTTCCCCTTCATCCACCACCAACAATGTCTGCTAGAGCAGGAGACAGGTGGAGTTTGGTGCTGAATCCAAATTACCATCTATTTCCTAAATTTATTGAGAAAGTGGCTGAGTAGTGCCCACCTTTGGTTTGATGCCAGCTTGGTGGGAATGTCCTTTGTTAAAGCCCTGTCCTGCCTGGATGTGAGAGGATGAGATAGCTTTGTCCCAAAGGAGCTACATGGGAGGAGCAGTTCAATTTTCAATGAAACTCCCTAAATTTAGCAGCCTGCCTCTCTGCTGTAAGCCCAGTCTCCAGGCTTCCCTTAGAGGCAGTGCTGTGGTCAGGGGAGCAGTGCTGCCAGCCCCAAGGCTACCTGGCTAGTCCTAGGAATCTCTGGCTGAGCACAGTGGGCTGCACCAACAAGATCTCTCGTGTGCTACACTCTCAGTGTGCAAAAGTGTGTCTGAACACAGCTGTCTTGACCTTGGACCAAATTCTTTCACACAAAAAAAAGGGTATAATTCATAGTCAAGTGATAGTCAACGTAAAAACACTTCTGGAGCCTGCTGCTTGGACCAAGTGCTTTGCAAAGCAGCAGTCCCTGATGTGAGGCAGCAGGAGAGAGACGCGCTGTTTAGACGAGGGCCGTGACACATGCAGGGTTATTGCTGGAAGGCTGTTTAGTCACTGCTGTTCAGGGTGGCACAAAAGTGCAAGCATTATCAAAGGAAACCCAGAGCCGGGAGGGTGTCACCTCGAGCAGCATCCAGCGCTGCCGGGAGCCGCACCTGTCCGCGGTTTGGTGCTGCCACCCGCTGGGCTTCTGTATGGATGAGTTCTTTTCCATTTGGGCTTTCGCTCCCCTTCATTAGACGGGAGTTCAAGGAAGGACAAACCGCCGCTGCCGGGGGATTTCACGTCCCTTGCCAGGGCAGTGGAAGCTGCCACCTCCCAGTCACCAGGATGGCATCTATCGTTCCTATCTGCCCAAATGAAACCGGTGTTCCTTCTTTGTGTCAGGGGCCTCCAGGTGAAACCCTTTGTCTTGACCTTGTCCTTCCACTTCTGCCTCTTTGCAGCCCCACAATTCCCAGCTTCTGCCTTCAATCCTCCTGGCACCTGTCTCATCTTCAGCTGTGATCACCAGAGAGAAAAGCAGAGAATGCAAAACACCCCAAACAGGGACATTTTAATGAGAGGTGGGAGCACAGCAAGACATGAGTGCTCTTTTAAAGCAACCAAGGCCTAGACACTGTCCCTTGCTATTTGAAGACACAATAAAATTCAATGCATTAGCCTTTCAAGAGTTACCAGTGCATCTCCCCTTGGCTACCTTCAAAAACACTTTTAAAATATTGAAAATCCCTCTGAGCCTTCACTATGAAACTTTAATGGAGACAGATTCTCTGAGCCTGTTGAAAGGATTTCTCTGCAGCATATATTGGTTAATTTACTGAGCTTCTTTCTCCCCAGCATCTTTCTTCTCTCTCTCTCTCACTCTCTCAAGTGCCAGTTCTGCTCTTTGTTTCATTTTTCATTTCTTCTTCACTTTTGAACTAGAATTAATTAAACTTTCTAACCATCTTTTTTGCCTCCCCATTTCATTTAGGGGTTTTTTTATTATTATCATTTCCCACCTTTTCCCCCTTTTGCTTCCACTTTAAATTGCCTCTTTTCTGCAACTTTAGATGAGCTCTTTTTCTTCTGTATCCTTCTAGGTTTCCATGTTTCCTCTGACAACAAAGTTTGTAAGTAATTGAATGTGTTAAAATGACCAGAACCGCCCATTCTCTTCCAGACCATTGAGCTCAGGAGGACACCTAGCTGCTCAGAAAATGTGACCAAACATAGGGCAAACACAGATTAAGAAGAAAGTCTTCCAGATGCTCATAACCTTCCTGGACCCCCTTGAGCAACAGTCTTCATGTCATTGGTCAGACATCTTGTCTGAATTTACGAGATTGCAATATGGCATTTGTGTCTGAGGGACTTGTCTGACACCTTTATAACTGAAGGCAAGAAATAGGCGCTCTGGGGTATCATTCACTGGACAAAATTTAAATACCTGTTTGGATGTCAGACAATCTTCTTTTGTTTTCTATCTAACCTATTCCACAGTGCCTAAGGAAATAACTCTTTGGGTTTTCTTGCTGTGATCACTTACTTCTTGTGGCATTCTCTTTGAGTACACAGATTATTCAGCACCTTTCTTGAGCTGAACATTAGGCATGAACACAATATGCAGATAGTTCTTGTACTGAACAGGTTCACACATTGCTGGTATGATGATTGGGAAATGGTGTATTATGGTGTTCTGTGTACAAATCTTGTCTCCAGACCATGCTGCAGTATGTGGACCTCTGATGCCTTCAACAGTGCCCCGTGTCCTACAGCACTGGAGCAGCTGGGAATGACCAACTTAGAAGGCAAGAAGAGTTCTGCTGGTCAATTATCTTTTATTCTGAAAATGCAACTCTAAAGAAAGGGAAAAAAAAAAGAATAACAGAATCATGTAGCAGTTCAACTTCAGCGTCGTCTGTGTTTCCCTTGAGCAGAATTTCCAAGAAAATTTCTGGTGAAATAAAGCAGCTATTACCTATTGCCCAAATTTTGCTTTTAAGAGACTCAGTTCCCGACCATCCTCACTGAAATTGTCCCTAAGACCAGGGAGTGTGGTCATGGTGGGTTGACCTTAACTAGCAGCCAAGCACCTACACATTTTCTGGGTCTCCTTTCTGCTGTATGATGGGAAGAATATGGAGGAAGGCACCCAGATAAAGGCAGTTCAGTAGGTTAAGCAAAAACTGCACACTCAAGCAAAGCAAAAAGAGGAATTTGTTCACTTTATCCCTTCAGCAACTGATGTTTTTCCACCTCCCGGAAACCAGGGCTTCAGCACATGCAAAGGTTAGTTGAGGAGACACATGCCATAACCACCAATGTCACCCCTTTGTCCTCCTTCCCTTGAGCTGTTACTGCAGCCCGTGTTGCTGTAAGGCAGGAAACAACCCTTTGGCCAGCCTGGCTCAGTTGTCCCAGCTGTGCTCCCTCCCAGCTTCTTGCCAGCCTCCAGCCTACTTGCTGGTGGGGCAGAGTGGGAAAAATAAAAATGCAATGTTGTACAAGTGCTGCTCAGCAACAGCCAAAACACTGGCGTGTTATCAGCACTGTCCTAGTCACAAATCCAAAACTCAGCACTGTCTGGGCTGCTGTGGAGGAAATGATCTGTTTCTTAGCCAAGCCCAGCACAGGGAGTCAGCCAGGTGGTTCAGCATGTAGGCAAGCATCTCCAGCTGACCTGTTCTCTGGGCTCCTATGACAGTTTGGGGTATCTCCAGGGGCCCAGCTGGTATGTGGAGGCCCACCAGCCCTGCAGCCACCATTCCCCAAGAGCAGAGGATCTGTAAGTCCTGTCCTGTGTCTGCCAGTCCCAAACCTCTGCTTTGGAAGCCTCTGGAAGCAAAAGGATAGTGCCACCACACACCTGCAGATACCTGCATCTCCTCTCATGTTGATTCCCCTGCAGGGGCAGCTGCACAAGGACCAAGGGATGGATCCTTCTGGGTACCCAATCCAGGGCAGTTCTGTCATCTTGCAGGTGCCTGGCAGGAAGCAGCTGACAGGGCACCCAGGAACATCATCTAGGGGAAATGTTCAACAAATTGCTCCAAGACCCCATCACATTTTTAGGTCCTGTTCCCTGCCCATTTTATACCCATTTTCAAGCATTCCAAACTACTGTGGTTGATATATTAGGCTTTAATTTTTTTCTAGCATTTGCTATTATTTTACAAAAAATACATTGTATCATAAATCCTTTTGCCTTCTTATTGAAAAACTCCAATAATTTAACCTTCCACTTTGGAATTCAAAAAGTAATAATCCTGTTCAGCATCCCCACCATTCATAATTATCCATATATACAAAATGGACACATCTTTGGGCTTTTATGTCTAGCTGACAAATAAAGGTACTATCACCTTTCTGGACAAATGCTTCACTTTTGTGTATCAAAACAATCATTTCATTGATGCCAAACACACCTCTCAGACATTTATTTCTCCTGACAGTGTTTCTACCGGGTTAAGAAGTGTTTCTATGTGATCACAGTCTGGACATTTTGCTGATGGATAAAAATGTTGCAGGGTTGGGGTTTAGTTGTTCCATCAGCTCTGAAAAGTCATAGACTGGAAAACCAAACTTGTTGGAGCTGCTGTGAAGGTACAAAACAAACCCCTCGACTTCCTCAGCTAATAAAGCTCCTATCTGAAACAGCCGCTGCTATTTCAGTCTTGAAGCCATTTCACAGTGCCACTGAAGTACACTGGGGCTGCCACATGGCTTCCTTTCTCACTGATTCTTTGCAGCCAGCAGAACCAACACAGATCATCTAAGGAGCAGGGGTGAAAATTGATTAAATGGAGAAATGAAGTGAAGTGAATAGAGCGTGTTTGACCTGTTTTCAACGGTCTGGATATTGAGGAAAAAACACCAGGATTTCTTCTGGCATTTGCTTCACTGTCAGAAAGACAGCTGGGAAGGAAGAGGCTCAGCCTCAGAGGGAAAAAATCTGTAGTTGTATGAAAAAATGGAGACTCAATCCTCAGAAAAAATTCCTGGAGCACTGGGAAAAGACAGATCTAAAATGCATGAAATACCATCTGAAAACCTTTGATGGTGATTCAAAATGATACCTTGAGAAATAATTAGTAACAAACTGGTATATCAGATCTTTATTCCATCACCTGGCCTGTTTTATGATCCAAGCAATAACTGTGTAAGACATTTCTTCATGTAGACAAATTCCTTGTGCTCCCAGACATGTAATCAGGTACATGTAGGAAGAGCTTGGTGGAAATTCATGTAATTCCTCTAGGAGTCACTCCACTGAATTGACTGTGAAGGAACTTCCTCCAGGGAAACCAGCCCTTCTTAGTGTCACTGCTCCTGGAAAAGCCTGTTTAGATATTAAGGCTTTGCATATGTATAAATGCCTGTGCTATTTCTCCATCTCTTAATCACAGTACTAAATACTTGAGCAGAGCTGGTTTGTGCTGGATCACTGTGTCTGGATTGTCTATAAGAATGACTTTATGACATGGGAATAGGCCTGTAAAAAGACATCTAGAAATATACAGCTCTAAAATAGCAATTAAAACATAAATGAGCAACCCAGAACCTTCCTCAAGGGATATAAGGAAATTCCAGATGCCTTTCCCTGCGTCTCAGATTATCCCAAAGGATTTTGAAATTAAAATGCTAATAATAACAGTCAAGAAAGCTACCAACTGCAGAATATAAAATCACTAATAATAACCTGAGCTCTGAGTTAAGTAATGTTGTTAATAAGGCAAAACCAGCAGCAGACATATTTTTAAAAAAATCCCTTCACATTGAAAAAGACAGATAAACCATATGAGTTATGCAAATTTCTTTCTTAACCTGTTCCCCAGGGAGACTGATTTCTTCTGATTTCCTTGCAGCATTCATCTTCATTCACAGTCTGCCTCAAGAACAGTCTCCAGGTGATGATGCTGCCCAGAGGATGGCTGGACAAGGCCACGTGCCTCCAGTGCTACATGCAAACTTACAGGCAAAAATGCCAGCTGCCTGGGACATGAGATGATGTTCTGCCTTGTGATCATGAATCATAGAACAAGGGAGACATTTAGGCTGGAAAAGACATCTAAGATCATTGAGTCCAGCCAATAACCCAGCACTGCCAAGTCCACCACTAAACCATGACCCAAAGTGCCACATCTACACAGCTTTTAAATACCTCCAAGGATGGTGACTTTCATAACTTCCCTGGACAGCCTGTTCCAATACTTGACAACTTTTTCAGGGCAGAAATCTTTCCTAATACCCAATCTAAACCTGGTGTAACTTCAGGTTACTTTGTCTTGTTTTGTTGCCAAGAGCGCATGAAGAACATGTGTGACTGAATGTGTTAAGGGACAGGAAAATGCTTGTCCTTTGCTTGAACATGAGCCAACCTCCCCCTGGACTTCTGCTGAGTCAATTCCCGTGGTCTCTTGTGTGCCTACATAGTGGTAAGTCATAAGACTTACAAAGATGTCTTCAGGGAATCACCACATTCTTAAAAATTATGGTATTTTATGTGTAAGAACATTTATGCCAGAAGGACAGCTAAGGATGAAATGTTCAAGTGCTCAGAAGTTATGAAATGCCAGAACTCAGACTGATGAAAAGATGTCAGTCTGCCCCTAGGATGGTACATCTGGACCAAAAGTGATCCTCTGTATGAAGGACTGGGTCTGATATGGTCCTGTTGTATTTCAGAGTTTTAAGACATTTTAAAGGCCAAAGGGAATTTAAGAATTATCGAAGTGTATATTTTAATCTTAAAATGCATCATCTTCATATTCTATGTTATGTCTTAAATAATAGATGAACTTGCCTCCAGCAAAAAACCACTGAAGAGATGCAATGGGTGGATACTGTCCCTCCACTGCAGCCTGAAAAAGTGATGTTTGGCTTTTTACAGGACTCAGTGTAACTGAAAAGTATGTGCATTCTGTATTCCAAGTACATAACCTCATGTTCTCTAATTTTCTGTTCGTAGCTTCCTAACTTTCAGGAAGTAAACCTGAATAACTCCAGCTCTTGCCACCCCACAAGCTGCTATTTTTTTATTTTTCCTGTGTTTATGCCTTTATGATAAAGTTTTTTATCATATTCAAATGGCCACTGAAGCAAGTACCAATCACTCCCTGAATACCTGGTAAACCCCTTGCCTAGCATAGAAAAGTCCTAGTGCCCAGCCAGCCAAGAATTTGCAGTTTCTGTGAGTTTAGGAAGGAGTGAACAAGAGGGTTTATCTTTGCCATGAAATGCCGCCTTTCTTCCTGCTCAGCCAGCTGTGTTTTTACACAGGTAAAAGCCTCGTTGCCCAGGCTTGTTTTGAAGTTTGGAGCCCACGGAGGTGAGAAGCGCTGCCTGCTGCTCCCATTGGAGCTCCTGCCTGGGCAGCAGCTGTGCACAGAGAGTGGGAATTGCAAGGTGGTGGGGAAACCACTGCTGCTGGTCAGGGAAGAAGCTGGGAACCCAGATGTGTTCAGTCTCCTGCGCTTATCAGGAGACTTGAGAAACTAGTTATCTTTTTTTCACCTGTGGCCATCTGCCATAGGCCAGGGCAGAAGCAAGAAAGAGAGTGACATTTTAAAAATAGTGATTGCTATTTGACAAGTCAAAGTAGGTCTTGTTTCCAGAGGAGACATATCTGCTCCTTGTCTTTCATGCATAGAAATGAAACAAAAACCATCATCTAAAAAATGCAGCTTCTGCCAATTTTCATGTACTTGAAAGAAGCTGACTCAAAATAGAGGGGAAAAAACCCTCACGTTTTTTTAATTCCCTGTTTTGTTTATTTTCCTTTTTGCTTGTGAGAGCTATTGAACTCCTACATGTGTACTTTAAAAAAAATAAAATTGTAATGCTGCTCAGAGGCTTCTGACAGCATGTTATCTCTGGCCAATCTCTCTGCATTGGACTGAACTCCAGGCATCAAAGAGGCTGCCCAGCGTGGGGCTGATTGAACAGCTCCAAGAGTGATGGAGTGATTCCCAACATATATTATGGAAACAGATCAAGCTTACCACATACAAATAATTCCTTATACTAGAAACCTTATCTTCTCAAATCATCACCTGTAGTTCAAGAAAGCTACAGATCTTTTCCTGCTCCTGTGGTTTCACACCAGTGGTAAACAACAGAGATGGATATTCCTCCCATCAAGGATTTTTTTGAACTGAAGCAAGTTCAAGAATAAACTGTTGAAGTTGAAATAGTTCTTCATTTTCCTGTTATTTCATGAGAGCAAGTAACACCTTGAGATGGAAATGCCTTCCCATCTGTACCATCCCCCAGCTCATGCTGGGATGCTAATGAACCTTCCGATGAAAGGTGTCCCTGCCCATGGCAGGGGAGCTGGAACTAGATGACCTTAAGGTCCCTCTCAACTCAAAGCATTCCGATTCCATGATTCTGTGATAATGCACAACTCATTTTCCTTGAGCATCTTCTAAATTTCTTGCATATGCTCCTGTAGAAGTTCTTACTTTTAAAATTTTACTCTAAACTGTCCTCCGAGGTCTTAGATTTTCCTCCCTCATTCTGTGTACACCTTTCAGACTGATATTGCAACCTTTGCCACCAGGTTCACCCCATGTGTCTAAAATTAGCCCATGAGGTAATTTTGCTTGTGCAGCTGGATGCTGCTTGCAGAATGGGAGCTCCCCCTCACTGCAATGCAGTTGGGGTGAAAGCTGTCTTGCTGGTCTTCAGCCTCTGATAGTGGCTGAGTTGTCACTCTGGGCTTCCTTCAGAGGTGGTGGCCATTTTTTTGCCCTTCTGCTGGATGCTGTGCTCTAAAAGTGCCAGTTTCTTTCTATAACTATGAAGGGAGCCTCTTTCCAGCACCAAGAAATCACTGCTCTGCCACACATGGGGATCACCCACCACCAAGAGACCTGGGGAAACCTACCTGCACACCCCAGCTCCATGTTTGATGCTGCCTTATCCTCATTTTCGTGAGTATCCCACCTTCCCTAATTTGTTCCAAGTCTGTCTCCCCTGGCTATTCCCCTGAGGAGGGTGAGGTCCTGCAGCATGCAAAGCCAAAGGAGGATGCTGCAAAGGAACCTTAATGAGGCCACACAAATTAAGTTCCAGGCAGGAGAAGCAAACTACATACCAGAGCAAAATCAGCCAGGTTGCCAGCCCACCCTGTCCTGCCATGGCTCTGGAGTAAAGCTGGGTAAGCAGGTCCTCCTCACTTTCCCACCAGAAAGACCCAGTTCCCAGTGTAAGGCACCACTCCTTGTCTGGATAAAGCAGGTTGATAAGGTTTGATAATACCTTTTTTTACACAACCATTTCTCTTCAAAACATGTGTGACTTTCATCCAGATTTTTAAACCTGGATCAGCCATTTTTAAAACATCAGTGCCGATTTTTTTTAGTATGTGTGCAATCAGCTCTGGTTTGCATTAATTTGTCAATATCACCATCATGATCCCAACCTCCTTGTCCATAGCTCTTATTGCTACATGGGCAGTAGCAACCTAACCTGCTCCCATCTGCTTTGCAACCAGGAGGATGTCTTGTTCTGCCTAGGATTCATCCAGTTCCCACTGGAACTATGCAAAGCAAGTTAGACAGTACCTCAGAAAATAGATTACTCTGGAGTTGGTAAGAAAAACTGCTTTACTGCTGCAGGAGCTCCTCTTCTGCAAGCATTTGGCAAGGACCTACCCACACCCCAGCCTTGTGGGGTTTGACTCTACTTTTTCATTTCTCCAGCAAATCCCACGTGGTTCTCAGTCCCCTTGGGTGTGTTCCTCACCTCACCTTACAAAAAGGATTGAAACAACAGCAATCCAGGTATTTATGCCTGAGCATCCTTGATGTAAGCACGTAGTCATGCTTCTGTTCTTCCCCCATTCCCCCTGAGGGACACACCACTGTCTATGGTGGTCTACAGGCAGTGGCCCAAGTGCTGGGCATGGTTGGTGGAAAACTTCCTGCATTGGGGTTAACTCACAGTGCTCCTGGGTGATACAAGCACTGCACTGGGGAGTATGACAGCTGCAGGGCTCTGGGATCACATACACACACAGACATCCCCCCCCCCACACACACACCCAATCTATCTATTTATTTCATAATAATTCAGTCTGAATCAAAGTCACAGCAAAGTGCAGACCAGTTCTGTCTCAGACAGCAGCCAGAACTGAGAAAAGCCATGCCAGGCAGTAATAGAAGAGCTTTGCTATAAAAGACAAAGGTAAACAGAGTGCAATATGAAAGCACATCAGGTTCCATTACAATGGGCCATTCACTTAACAGTTGGACTCGATGATCCTTGTGGGTCCCTTCCAACTCAGAATATTCTGTGATGAACAAAATAATAAGGCTTCTAAATGGACATTAGCTTTTTTTCTAAGCTGCCTTTTTTTCGGGCACTTCAAAGGCTCTGCCACTAGATGTAGCAAAAGCTCTCTTAAAAGGTGCCTCGGATACTCGGCTGTATTTCTTTTTCAAAGTGGGGGAAACAGACTAAAGCTCAACGAGTAATGTAAGGATGACCTTAAATCAGGAGCAAAAATGCCCAGAAGAAATAGCACTCATGGCAAGCAGCATCATGTAGGGCACAAAAGGTCTCTCCATTAGAAAACACAGATGTGAATGAGATTGGATTACCATGCTTGGAAAACCCTCTGCACACCAAATTCTGCTCAGCCTTCTTTGGAGTAATCCTAAATGTTTTATTAAATGTGCAAATGGGAGTTAGAAAAGGGGAGTTCAATACCCACAGGGTTAAGTAGCTGAAATGCCAGGGCAATCAGGAAGGGCAGGGTGTATTGCCCCTGTACTTCTCTTCTTCTTTGAATTGCACTATACTTCAGAAGCAAGTATTTTAGATCCCAAAAATGCAAGAACAAAATGCAATAAACCACAAATAAAATAATGTGGTTTGCTTAGAAGGTTAAACACTTAGAGCATAAACAGAATGGATTGTCGGGAGAATAAAAACCCCTAAATGTCAAAAGCATTTTTTCTTCTGCTAAAGAAGATGTTTAGGCATTTGCAGTGTCAAAAATAAGATATCTGGAAAAATAAAGCATCATAAGTTAATAGTACAATTAAGGAGATAGTTATGTGAGGCTTTGCAACATCTGAATCCAGCACTTCACCAAGCAGGTTATGATAGAATTAAGAAAATTAAAAAATAATAATTGAAAAAAAAAACCAGTAAAAAGCCTCAAACCAAACATTTTTTTGCATAGTTGTCAAAGGAAGAGGAGAACTGAACAGAGCTTACCATGAAATTATAGACAAACCTAGGAGTTCAGGCAGTTCCAGAAATTGTCTGTACCAGCCAGGTCTGGTGCACAGTGGGTAGGTTTCCTTCAGTCCCATGGGGATGTGCACGTCTGAGCTGGTCACCCAAAGGTGCTTTCACAGGCACACAGGTAGTGGCTGATTCATCCTCTCCCAGAACAAATATCCACACTGACCTGACAAACCACATGCCAAAAATGGCCATTTCTCCTCACTGAACCATGGAAAGAGCCCGGGCTGAGCAGTTCATCTGCAAGTTGGAAGAAGAAGAAAACTAAAGATGATCTTTGCTCTTTAAATGCACATGTTGACCTGGTTCTGCCCAAGGCTTGGCTAGTTCACCTTCATTTTTTTCTTATGCTAGATTTACCCAAAAGCAAACTATATCTGGAGCTGGAAAGAACTTGCTCTAATTTATGCACTCCAGTTTGGTGAGATTTTAATTGAAAGCAAATCATCTTAATTAAATGCATGACTCTGCAGTCCCTGCTTACCTTGCTCACCGGGTGCCATGCAGGTCACAGGGAGGGGACAAGCTGCTTCTCTCTCTGCTTGTAAAACGGGTGGTTGTAAAGAAAATCACACAAGAAAACATGAGGATAAAGTGTGACTCTTAGCTATGCTATCTATCCCATGGGGAGAAGGCATCACCTGAGCAGGGGACTGACAGAATATATCTCCAGCCCATCATGATTAATTAAGAGGTGGTAAAAAGCATGGCAAATAAGGACTTTGAAGTAAAAGCAAATTTGGCACCTAGATGTAATTTTTTCCCTAAACTCAGAAGTAGGGGAGTGTCTTGTTTCAGAGCACTGTAAGGTCTGGATCTGAAGACTGAGAAAGAACAGGGAGAAAAGCAAATTTTTCTCTCTTAACACAACTCAAGTAGTGCAGGTCCCTGCAGCACAGGGTGTAAATGGTGTTCCAAACCCATCTCTCAAGGTCTCCCAGCAGGCAGCTAGCCCGGATTCCATGGGGCTGGCCATCACCTACAAGAGCCAAGAAACTAT
Organism: Motacilla alba alba; assembly: GCF_015832195.1. NCBI lineage: Eukaryota > Metazoa > Chordata > Aves > Passeriformes > Motacillidae > Motacilla > Motacilla alba. The sequence continues at coordinate 55,299,737 of NC_052016.1, read as the reverse complement.
CTTTGGGAAGCAAGCAGACTTTGTGTCATGAGAGAGCAGACTAACCCAGGCTGGACATAATCATTAGGAAACAGATGGCCATGGTGCAGGAAAGCAGCTCCTGTACTGACAGAACGTGGCACATCCGGCTCGTGCAAGCACCTTGAAGAGAACAGAGGCTACAAGATTTACAAGGGAGGTCAGAACAACCTGCGCTTGGGACATGTCAGCCACATTACACTGTCTCTCAAGGGCATCAGATGCACAAGTGTATAACAGGGATGATTTTCTGTATGCCATTTTCACAACTGCTCTGATTTCTCACCAGTTTTAAGATGACCTCCACATAGGAAGCATGTCATGCCTTACAAGTGTCACAATATGAACTGGAAAGAAAGTTCACAAGGTGTTATAAGCTATTTATTTCATTACTTAGATTAAGCTTATTTAACTCCATGTAGTAGAAAGCATTTCATCTGCAGGATCTACCATAGATTATACTGCTCATCATCTCACATAAGCCTGGAAATTAATCCAAAATTTCCTTGCAGAAGCACAGCCCTTCAGAGAAGACTGATAACTATGCACCTGTACCTGGTGAGGGAGAGGGCAGGCTTTGACCATGGACCCCTTAAGTCTGGAAGTTGGAAAGGGTGCTCAGTGGCTTGAGAAAGGCACCTGGACTGGGATGTCTGGGGTGCAGGCACAGGATGCACCCTGGCCCTTGAGGGAGAAATGTGATGCAGGACCACACTTCTCTGGCAGGGTCTGGATTGCCCTGTTGTTTATATGGTCACAGTTTACAAACCCACTGCAACACCAAACAGTGCCTTGTAGAGAAAGAGCTCTAACGTCCAGCCACTGCTGCTTATTCTTCCCACACCAAATTCCTAATTAAAATTTGGGAGTATTAATGTTTTCTTGCTTTCTACAGAGTAAATTAGATTATGTCTTCAATAGGAGATAAAAGTAATTTCTTTGATGGCAGTAAGAACTGTGTAAATACAAAAGCAAAAACTGCCCTTATATATGTCAAAGAATCCAGCAGAGCTCCTAGAAGCACACATGTAATAAAAAGTCTGATTTTGTCAGGGCTTTATTTACATACTAACGACACATCCCAATTCTTGCCAAATGCAAGACCTTCAAAACCTGCTAATCCATGCAAACAAATAAAAACAGAATGACTTCGTGCATTACTAAAATGATGCCAACCCCTACAACTGTTCGACCCTCATTAAACAAGGAGCCCTTGCAGTAATGTAGAATAGGATATGGATGTTGCTAATAATATACCCCAGACTAGGTTGTCTGCATGAATTGCAAATGGGTGGCATTTTTAGCAAAGAGTTTTAACCAACCAGGGGCAATTTCCCCTTACGTAACTAGCAGTGTCTCTGGTTCATTTTTCCTCCTCCAGCAAGTCAGTGTTCAGGCTAGTAAGGCTTTAAGGGATGTTGCAGTGTGCAGATTTACTCCTGACCCAGCTGGCTGGGGCTATTTCATGTTGATGCTGCTCACAAATTCATCTCTGCCACATGTGAAGTACCAGGCAGCTTTCAGGCTCTCTGTTCTGCCAAAGAACATGCATGGACTTGTCACTTAGTTATTGGTCTTGTTAAGGTTAATAGCCTACAAAGGTCCTCCACCCTTCATCCTGTCCATTGATCAACAGTGATACTTGGCCTATTAAAAATCTGGAGGGAGAAGACAGAAAATCAGATAGTAAAATGGCCTCTGGGACAATAAAACAACAGTGGTTCCATCCCCAGAGTCCAGCTGTGATGCCCAACACACGGAAGTACTGAAATCACTGAAGACCCATATTTAACAGTATTGTGCTTGGTTAATTGCCTTGCACAAATCTCATATCTACCTCTGTCTCCTCTCTGTGCCTTCCTCCAAACTATTTTCTCATTTTGTCCTTTTCCTTCTGTGGTTTCCCCCAGATATCCCTCTGCTCTTTGTCTTGCTCCACTTTGATGTATTTTCCCCTTTCTCTTTGTCCCTACTCCCTTCCCTTGCTATAGCCTTTCTCTGCTGCTCCACAGACTGTGCCCAGAGCAGGTCATTGTCTGTCCCAAAAGCTCACAGCTCAGAAAAACCATCACTGGAGCCATCACTTCATACATCTCATTAGACCGGCAAATAGAGACTCACTAGCCTGATGAGTGACCCACACTTTGACCACAGACTGTGACCAACAGGTCATGCAAGGTTGACATGAGTGGGGTAAGCCAATCTGCAAAGCAGTTTTTCAAAATGTTAGCAATCATGCAAGTTTGATAACAAATACTTTTGCAAACATGCAAGTCATAATTCTTAGTAGTCATGAAAATATTTGCACTTTCTTGGACTAGCAGAGGCTGGTGTGTGAAATCCTCCAGATGAGAAGTGGCCACAGGATTATCTGACAGGTGGCCATGGCACAGCTTCCTAACCAGGCACTACACCTAAAACCTCTGATGCTGCTGGGGAGTGAGTATAGGTCTGTGGTTACCTGGTCCTGCAGAATGGGGTGAGGTGAGAAGACGCTGGTGTTGATGCTGCTCAAATTAGTTGAGGCGCCAGGAGCAGAAATGTTGCATTAATACCATGCTCTGATACTTCATGCCTGAAGGAAACATGACCAGAGGCAAGATATTTGCTTCATCACTGCTCTCTCAAGCTGTTTTCTCAGACCAACAGTCAGAGCCCAAAGGAATGTTATTCTTCAGGATACACAATCTGTTCTGGTTGTTACCAACAATTTGTATCCTGAAGGATTTTAAGCCCTGCCTATGATATCATTCACTAATATGACCCTGCTCCAGCAGTCCCTCTGCATCCAAGACACTGCCATTAATTTAGGAAACTACTATTGAAAAATATCAGAACAGTCAAACCAAGAGAAAAATGTCCATCCAGCTGGTACATAGGGGATAATGAAGTTTCTCCCCAAGGTTGCCCATCACAATAATGTTAGAAGAGCTACATTTTGTTCAGGTAAAATGTCATACAAACAGCTTGATGGAATCCCACCGAACATAAATCACTTCTTCTAAATGAAGTACAGATGAGCAGTTCTTGATGTAAAAATGCAAAATAAAGGAAAAGGTAGGGTTTTTTTTTTTCTTTTCTTTTTTTTTTTTCTTTTTTAAATAAATATGGATATTCTCTACCAGACTTTCCAGATTAATGGGAGTAGGGGTGAGGGGAGGGACGGGACAGGATGGAAGGACAAAACAGCACCTTTGATTCATGTGTTGGATAAATAGCAGCTATGAATCCTATTTTGTTCCCTCACATACCTATTTACTTCTCCTTTAAACCACAATACCTAAAGGCAAATACAGGCTGTTCTTCCTCAAATGTTAAGCTATTATGATAAACCATTGTCTAGAGACACTGGTAATCAATTTAAAAGTTAGTTTTTTAAAACCCACTGAGACCATCCAGTCTTTCCCATCCAGATGGAGGGTTTCATCCCCTGCAACAGTGATCTAATGTTACGTTTGTCAGTATTGACTTTCTGTGCCAATGCAGCAGGGATGTGTGATCTTAATCTTAGGGGTGATATTTTATCAGTCAGGAAACTATAACAGTGAAATACTTTATCCATAACAACTTCATATTCTTAAGAATAAAGAGAAATGTGCTCACTGCCCCACAGAAATCATGTTCATCATGAGCTGAAGGGAAGCAGTCCCTGCTGGAAGTGCATTTCCTGTTATCTGCTTAAGGAATTCATTGGTGGGATCAGATTAGACTTTGGCAATGGACTTAGACTCTGAGTTGGGAGAGGTGACCTCCCCTGCAAATGTTTGCTCCTCCTAGGTGACTCTTCCTAGCAGTGTGCTTTGTTACAGCCTTGCTGTCCTGCCTTGGTGGCCACAGGAGCAGGTCAGGCTGGGCAGCTAAGTGCCCAGGTTCTGTAGGAAACTACACCCTGTTGTGCTTGTTCTTGTAGGTTCCCCATAAAATATGGCTGCTGGAGATTTCTCCAGTGGTGTAAATCAGGACTGGGTATTCCAAAAAATTCAAACTATGCTGGTCATGTACTTCCTTAGATTAATCTCACTTTTATTTAGCTGTATGCAACATACATCTCTCTATCTCAGATAGGCTCACCAAGCTCCCTACATACAGAGAAATGAAGAGAAAGTGTGAAATCTTGTTTTTACGGGATTGATCTTCCCCCAAGCCAGACATCTGAGGATGCTCAGGCAAGTTTTCTACTTCTCCCTGCTGACTACAAAGGAAGCCTGAAGCTAAACTGAGGATATCTGCATTTGGCAGGGTATTAACTATATAATATGCATATGCATAGTGCATGTTATACTCAAGAAATTCATAATGATTTCCCTTAGTGAATAGTTCTTGATAAAACATATGAAAGCAGAAGTTGTATCAAATCTAACCTTAAATTCTAGGGCCTTTGGCTCATTTTACTTTAAAATGCATTTCTTAGTTTATTCATGGAAAAATAATGGCAGAGCAAGTGATCTTAGCAAGTGATCACAGATTAGCATCTGTGACTAATTGCAAACAATCACAACATGATATTGTATTTTCATGTCTTTAGTTGGAGAATTAGTCCCTTGATTATTGCTGGTATGCTACTGTACTGCCTGATTTAACAGACAGAAGCCACTGTTTTCTTTTGAGGTCATTATAACATATATTCCTGTACTGTTCCCACAGCCTGCAAGACAAGATTTTTTTTTTTTTTTTGGCAGCCTATTACAAGTTCAGAAGGTTGAAGGTTGCACTTAATGATTTTCTAGGTATCTTCCAACCTTAATAATTTAATAATACTAAGTTAAAACTGGCTTAAGAAAGCTCTCTCTCCTGAAGAAAAGTAGAAAATCTTGAACCTACCTTTTGTCAACAAGGTATTAGTCACAATTACTAAATATTCCAGATTGTATAATAGTGGCATGTCATACCTGGGAAATATTTCATTGTCTATTTGTTCCATGTGATAATTCACCTAAAGCAATGGCTGCAGCTACAGAAAGGTTTAAAAAGCATCAGCTTGAGGCAGGGGCTGGACTGCTGCTGGCTGGTTCTGCCTGGCTGCTCCATGTTATACCACTGCAGGAGGTTTAGCCTTGGGGTCGAGCTGCAGAACAGGAGACCTTTGGACCTGTGCTGAAGATGGCTAGGAAAAAGCTGGTAAGGTCGGATTATTTCAATGTCTGTCCTGAGAGCAATGGACTTGTCATCATGTGTGAGGCAGGCATTATTACTATGGCACTGGTTGTCTTGGGAATTGCCCTGTGGTCAGCAGCAGCAGTAGCAGCAGAGAGCAGATCTGCACATGGCAAAGTCTCCCAGAAGCTCGTGCCAGTCTCTAAAGAGATGCAGAACAGGCTTTCACCTCAGCTCCAGCTGGAGCTGCACCACATCAAAACCACATCAGCAGCATCTTTCACCAAGATTTATTTCCTAAACTAGGGGAAAGGGTACTGGGCATCACTGTGCTGTTTCTAAAATGGAGATTAGAAATGTTTTCAGTCTGCCAGATCTTAGCACCCCCTTCATTATAATCTGGCCCCTACCTGGGCAATTCAATCCACCACTCCCACTGTGGTTTCCATAGAAAGGATGGGGGCACAGAGGTAGGCCAGAGCTGTGGAGCACTTTTTTACCCTAGAAACAGTCAGAGAATTTGAGGAGTAGGAGGGTACCCCCAGAACTGTGGAGAGCTAAGGACCTTTCAATGCCACACCAGATGAAGAATCTTTGCCTCTTGCACTGCTAAAGCAATGTCAAAATCCATGCTCAGGAGATGTGTCTTCTTCTACAGACAGGTGCATCTGCATCTCTGAAGGATGTGAAGAATGAGCAAGAGGTTGTGACTCCAAAGAGAAAAGCCCAATAAGCCTTTTCAGGCATACATCCCTCCTCAGTATACCAAACCATGATATTTTTCTTTGTTTGGCTGGTGTTTTCCCACCCTTTTTTCATTAAAGTTGTTCTGCTTTACAGGACACATGTCCTTGGTCAGTTATGCCACATGTCTGCTGCTGAATGCATTAGGAGGCTCACTGTGTTTGCTCATGCCTCCAGCAAGGATAAAAAGCTAAAAAAATTATATATTCCACTCAGCCTCTGACATGTGTGGACAGTAGATGTTCCACAAAAACAGGGTATAAGCTATTTTCAGATTACAAATCAGATGTCCATAGTCTACTATTAAAACTCCCTCTGTTATTAATTTATTAGGTGCTATTAGTGCACAGTGACGCATTTTCATTACTAAGCAGCACTAGAAGTAAGGACCTGCACTAACTATCTGTGTTATCATTGTAATCTGTGCAGGCTTTGCAGGTGTATTGGACTTTCCAGCTCTTCCCCACACAATAGAACCCAAAAAGCCAGTTGTCCTCTGGATACCTGTTCTGTCACCTACAGCTTTCCAGACTGATAAACCTGGCTCTCTCTCAGTGCATCTATCCTCAGTGCACTCATCACAACATCCTCAGCTCCACACAAAAGTTAGCAGCCCAAAGCACATGCAGAAGGGCTGAAAGGAGCAAAATATTCCTGGCACAACCCTAGACCTGGAAGATATTCAGGGTAAGCTCAACACCACTTCACTGATGACAGAGCCCTCACACAAGAAACCAGGGACATTTGCTCTTCTGCAGACCACCAGGTCTACCACCCCTTTCATTGCCTGGGGCTCAGCAGATGTGACAATATTGTGAAAGAGCTCCTACTATATCAGCTCAGTCCTAGCTAACAGATTAATTGCTTGCTTGTATGTCAAGGCTAAAGAGAAACAGCTCAAACAAGGCTTTGGGCAACTCAGTGCTACATCCATATTTACACGAAGAAATGCAAAAGGCTCTGGACACAGCACTGCAAAGGAAAGGAAACACCACATCCAAACAGTGGCCCTGGGCACAAGGCAGAGCATAAACACTCTCAAAAGGTCAGGAGCCACTGGCAATATTTGCAGGGGCTCAGATTCAAAATCCAAAGATTTCAGGAGCTGTTGGTTTGCGGGGTTTTGTTTTTTTTAACCAATCAATTCTTCAGCAATTTTCAAGAGAAGTCAGTAACCTGCTTTAGGCAGTGCACAGCATCTCGTGTTTCAGAAGCAGCCTGGGGCCAGTGCCCCATATATCTGCACTTCACACTGTCAGTAGCCCTGGGGACACATAATAGTGCTGGATGGGGGCTTCTTTCAGCACCCCAGCAGAGGGGTCCAGAGTGCCTGAGCCACATCCACCCATTTCACAACCTCCTTCTCTGAAGAGCCACATCCAGTGCAGCACCTGGTTTAGCCTTCTGTTTATTTTATAGGTGCTCTTTCCTGGCAATTACTCCCCCTTCCCATGCATCTCTACAGAAAACTTTCTGCTCCTGCTAGGGCACCTCCTGGCTGTCCCAAGAGAAAGCAGAACGCTTCTAATGAGCTCGGTGCATAATTTCCCATCAGATTTATCCAGGAGTAGATCAGTCAATGTTTTAAAATGAGAGAGTTTGAACGTCAATGTTTTAAAATGCAGACTCCGATCTGGAGATGACAGAGGCAACAAAACTGGAGCACACATCAGCACTGAAGGTTGGAAGGTCTCAGTGGCATCTAGCTCCAGAGAGCAAACATTTTTGTCACAAAATTAGCTTGTTACCTTTTTTTTTAATCCATCAATGCTGTGATTTCTCAGGTGACCCTGGGCAAAGCAGTGCACTAGAATTACTGCTAGAATGGAAAAGATATTGCTCCCCCTTGCTGCCCCTTTTACACCAAGAGCCCTGTGGGTATGGTGAGGTGTCACAGCAGCTGCTGCAGGGACATTGCACATCTCAAATTGCTCCTTTAAGCATTCATGTAGCACAGTTTCCACAGAATCATTATTTACCAACTAGATCCACAAGCAGTTCATTTTCCATGCATTAGTGTCACTGCAAGACAGTGATTTACTGCCTCAGCGAGGAGATGCTTTCTCTGGGGGAGAAGCTCATTTAACCCTCCCCCAAGCCCTGCCAGATGCCTCTAGCCAGCATGGGGAAGAGAGTGGTGGTCTGCAGCATCCTCACACCTGGGGGCTGTGCAGTGCCTGGCTGTGCTGTGCTGTGCTGCAGCACAGGGAGTGCCAGCCCAGGGCATCCTGAGAGCTCCGCTTTCTGCACGTGAGCTGAATCTAAGCCAGACACAGAGGAGCTTTGAAACACTGCTTGCTTTTAAAAGGATAATTTTGATAAAAGGGTCTCACCACTCTTGTGCACAAGCTGATACCTTCAGCACACAGCACACTCATTCTGACCACTGCTTGCGTCACAAGACTGATGGTCCTTGATCTGAGGAATATTCAAGGCATATTTCCTTCATCACGCTTTCATGGGTGAATTCAGTGTTTTCAGAGTACAGAGATCAGGGCAAGAGCTGGGACAGTGCCCTCATTCTCCCAAAAAATCTCTATGGTCTTGCTGATGAGGTAGCAGACACGCTTGACTTTATTTTTTCCCATACAGTTTTCATGTATAATTTAGATTATTGGTATTTGGAAGCTTTTCCTTTTGAGGCATGTTGGTCCTATGGCTGCAAGGTGCCTTCTCTTCTGAGAGGGAGTGAGAGGAGCAGGCTGGGTTAGGATAAGAATGGAAGGCATCAACTGTGAAAGTCTCCCCTGGTGGCAGATTTCCATGCCCTTTCATTTTCCTTTATTGCACATACAGGGGAAGAACATTACTTTTGTGGGTGCAGGGTGAGGGATACATCAGCATCTCACTTCTTTTCCTGTCAAACAGAGGAAAGAGCCACATTTTCTGAGGTGAAGAACATGGAAATGTTCTTAGTCTTCCTCTGAAAGGATCTAGGACAAGACATGAATCTGAGACCTACTGAGAAACAATCTCCATCTGTTTTATTAAATTTAATGACTCAGTCTTATAAGCCAATAATGAAATAATGCCTTTTCTTTTTCACAAGGCAGATTCCAAAGCCAAGCCTGAAAATATCAGCAACCTAGAATACAAAATGGAGACAATTGGCAGCCCTGCATGTAGCTAGCTGGCAACACATCCAAGATGTTTGCCTTCTAATAATAGAAAGCTGTAAGAGGCATATGGAGAAATTGAGCTCTAAGATTTTTATTTCCTATGTATAAATACACCAAAGTCACAGATGTCTCTGCAGTCTCAATCTGCCAAGACCAAATGCAAGGAACAGACCCCCAAAAACCAAGAAATTGTGGAATAGCAAGCTCCCCATATTGAAGAGTTTGCTCCCTTTCTGGTAGCTGGGTGTTTAAAAAGCTCTACCAACCAATCCTAAACAAACTGCCTGATTAAAAAATCACATTCTCTTTTCCCATTAAGCCATGGTGCCGGTACCTGTACTACTAAGGGAAGACTTCTGCCAGGAGCATGTCTGATCACCTCCCAGAGTCATGAGAACACTGCCAGCTCTACTAGAAGCCTTTAAAAAAGGTACAAAACACCATGAAAACAGCTGTTGTGTAGGTAAAATCTGGTTTTTACGTGCGCCTGGTGATACTTAGATTAGATCTTTGCCATGTTAACAGAAGCTTTGAGTTCTAAAGAATGAAAATATAATTTTCTTTCATGTCTCGTAAACAGACATTGTTAAAATTCATGGCATTTACAGTCTCCAGCACTGCAAGCTACACTTTTACACACCAGACCAGCTGGTAACCTGTGAGTCTTATGAGATAATGCCTGTGATTGATACTCATAAAATCTGCAAGGGGAGTCTGTAGGTCCCAGGAGAGCCACAGGCTGTCTATAGCTTTTACAAGTTCCACTGTAGCAGGAGGCCAAATTTGCAATTGCCAGGAGAGAAATATTTATGGGTCATGAACCTTCAGGCTGAGCCAGGAGAGCCTTCAGCTATTGTCAGGAGCATATATAAACCCTGCTTTTATGTTACTCAGTTGTCCAGACATGGGGAAATTGGATTCATGCCAGTACTGCCAATATCTGCTGAACGGCTTGTAATTTTTTTTTTTTTTGTCATTTCTTTCTGATGTATCGGGCAGAGTATGACAGATTTATTATTAAAGTCGTATGGGAGGCAAAATGCTTTTGCTCACTTTTTCTAGGGTCATCAAAGTCTTGTAAAATCTGGAAAGCTCCATGAACAAGTGAGAAAAAGAAGGGACCAGGAAAGTGAAAAGTGGTCAGGCTAAGTGTATTTCTTACCAAACTAATTTATTTTTAAATTTCTTTGACATTTGTTCTTGCAGAGTGAAAAGAAGGTGGATTCTCTCTTTTCTTCTAAGCATTTAGGATTGCATCTTTCCTGTTGCTGGGAAGGTGACACCCAATACTCATTAGTTCCTTGCAATAAACAAAGAAACAAAAAGCTTTGATATTCGCCATAATTTCAAGAACACTAACTAAATAATTAAAAAGTGCTTTCTAAAATAAGTCACAAAAACAGGCTTCCTACATGACTTTTAAAACACCTTGTTCCTCCTGTAAATCTTTCAGTAATTTATGAAGCCTTTTGAGATCATTTGTATTATATTGCAATAAAAATGGAAGCTATTATGACAGCAGGTGTCATTTGGTGCAAAGGAACATGTATAATCAGCCATGAAACACTTTTCTATTGGAAGAAGTCAGTCCACAGTTTAAGAGCAGGGCTAATCTCATCTGTGATTGTATTTATGAGCAGCAACCATCATGACCAGTAATGGCACAATTCAAATAAATTTCCAAATGTCCTAGAACAGATCTCCTTTTAATGTAAGAATTATAATTGTAAGAATATATTTATTAATAACTGAGTCTTACAGCTGTCAGAAAAGCTTACCTATTTTTTCTAGTGATATCCGTTTCTCTAATAAAATATATTACCTCTTGCTCCAAACTTCTGCATTTTTGAAACCGTTCCTAGAACCCACACTATTTTTTTTTGTAGGGACCAGCAAACATAATGCAAACCTTCTCCCATTTGTTTTTTGTGGGACTTTCTGCTGTTTTTCTCAGGCACTGTAATTTGGCATTCAGCATCTGCTGTGTCTGATAAAACAACAGGATAAAATTCAAGTCTGCCTTGTCCACAGCCCCAGCCTGGCATGTATATAAAACATTATTTTCCCTCCAGCAGCACCCTCTGCAGATCATTCCTTACCCCAGTGCCTGGGTCTTCTGCAAAGCCATCTGTTAGTCTTGCAAAAAGATGGAGATCCTGACACTGCTGCATGAGGGATTGGCGCCTGAATGCAATTAAGTGCCATTGCCACAACATCCCTGTGCTTCAGCTGTTCCCACCGACAGAAAATACCAAAGAAACCTAAAAAAGCACGTTTCATGTTTCACCACAGAGGGAACCAAGCAAATACCAAGGAGACACAAGAGGAAGTTACTCCATTCGATATGCACAGGCAGGGGTATTCTGCTGCCTCATAGGTCTGCAGGTAGTCCGTGGATCATACGGCAACATCAGCACAGCAAAATGGAGAGGGAAGCAAGGGGCTCCCAGCACCTCTCCTTTCCTGGTCTTGCTGCTGATGAGGAGCCCCTCTGTGTTCTCCAGCACAGTATCACATAATAATCTGAGTTGAAAGGGACCCATAAGGAAGGGAGGCAGGTCATGAGAGAGGTGATGGAGAGATGGCACTAATGTGAAATCTGTGTCCCCTGAAGGAGTCAAATACACTTTTTTTCTATGCCTTTGGTGATCCATGTATAGCACATTTTCAGTTCTATCCAATCTTCCAGGAGAATTAGCAGGATGGAATGTGAAACTCCTGTGGTTGTTGTTATTATTATTATATATTTTAACATTTATTATTATTATTTATGTTTTATTATTGTTATTTATTTTAAAGAGAGGGTTTATGCCAAACATCAGAATCCCCCCATCCTTGTCCGAGGAAGTGTTTTAAGAGCCATCTCTTCTTCCTGCCACCATTTGCCTTATCCCTGATGGGACTTTCCTACATGCTCCCTCTACCTGCCCTCAGCAGCTCAGGCAGGAGATGCTCTGGCTGCTTTCCTCCCTTTCCACAATGTCCATTGCAGCTCTCTCTGAGCAGACTTCTTGTGCAGGAAGAGCAGTCCCCTGACAAGTGTCAGCACTGAGTCTTATTTGCATTGAATCCAGCTGAAAAATCCCTCATGCTCAATCCAACAAGAACAGGGATGCTTCAAGTACTTTAGAAAGCCCTCTCTTTGTAGGCTTAATGTTATAAGCAAGCATGAGAGTGGGGACTGCTCCAATCCAGCTTGTTCAGCTGCAGCTGATGGGGCTAACACCTCACACACAAACCCTCCTGGTTGTGCCCCTCCATTGTGTGGGACAGCACAGAGAGGGGCAGCATAGCACGAACCATGGGGACAGCATCCAGACAGCCAAAATTACATTAAAAACTGGCAGTCCTGAAAAGACACACATAAGCAACCCACCCCTCTATCCTGCCAAGGTCCTTTTAAAGATATAAGTATAGTTGTATATGTGTGTAATTTTTTTTGTGGCAGGAAAATAAAGTGTTTTCAAATGCCACACCCTCTCCTGTGGAAACAATTTCTTTTGCCTTCTCTTTTTCAGTACTAGTAGCAAGAAAATACAGCCCACCTCATGAGCAACAGCTGAACAAGGCAGGTCTTCTTTGCTTCAGACCTGCCACTCACACATAATTCAAGCCGCAAGTTTCCAATCCAAGAATATAAAAACGCTGTTTCCACCCACCATATCCACCTGCTGTGCAGAAAATCACATACAAAACTTCACTTTAGATCTCTTCAGTATGTGGCCAACACCCAAGCTGTGAAAATGATCTTATTTTCCCTTATTCCAGGCTGTCCCAACAGAAAAAAAACCAAACGTGAGTCTGTGTCTGTAATCATGAGTATAGGCAGAGACAAAAGCCAAAGGTGAGAAGAGAGACGTCTCTTGCCTGAAGCAGGGACAGGCAAAACAGTGGGCAGGAGCCAAGGAAATCCCTGGTAGAGAGCTGGGAGATGTGATCCTATAGCAGAGCCAACTTGGCATTGAAAACTAATATGCACTGAGAGAGTGCATCAGAAACAACCAGGAAAGATGGAGAAGGGTCCAGGACTGAGGATGTGCCAAGGAGTGCTTTGCAGAATGCTTCTAGTCTGGGACAGAGGTGTCAGGGAGCAGAATGGAGGGGGCAGAGGGCTCTGCAGCCCTGGGAGAAGGTGGCTGCAGTCACATGCCACACCAGGATATCATAAACCATTTATGACATGGAATTCTCTGTATAGTGACCCCTCAAGGCTTATTAATGAGGCAGATGTTAGACCAATGTAAGAAGGAGAAGCTGAGAAGCTCAGCCTCTGCAGTATTCCTTGAGGAGGTACAAACCCACAGTATATGTGAAACCGACATGACATTAAAAGGAAATCCTAATGTTGTTACAAAGAAATCCCCATAAATAATCCCAAATTAGAACCTTGGTGTGAAGCTGAAGGTCAGCTGCTTCTCAGATAGGGCTGGTGAACACAGCTTAGATGACAGCAATCAGTGCTGGGGGGGAGTTTGTGCTTCAGCTTGCTGCCAAATTTTGCAGGGTACCTGCTGAGTGAACGTGGTCACTGGCTTCTCCTGTGACCAGTATAAGTACTGTGACCAAAAAATGGGCTTTCTAGGGTCACATCTCATAATATGCCATGAAAACCACATGCAGTTGAAAAGACAGTACTAGAAAGTTCCTTAATGGAAAATCCCCTATTTACCAGTGATTTAAATTAGCTATCTGTGCAGGTACCTCTTGGTATATACTGTAAAGTATATTTTTTCAGTAATGTGACAGATAAAATTGAAAAGCACAGGGACTGTCAATTCACACTGCTCCTCTTTCCCCAGCTAGGCTTTTCTGGGCTATTGCTCAACAGCATAGTAATGAATGCAGAAAATCTGTTTAACTTGACAGGTAAGGTATAAATGAAAAAGTGCCACCCCCTCCAAACACTCACATGACAATTTTCTAAACTGTGGAATCATTTAGGTTGATGGGGCTTGTGGAGGCCCTCTGATCCACTTCCTCCTCGAGCATGGACTCAAATACTTCATCAGTTATCTGACTTTGCATCCTAAGAGGAGAGAGAACTCTCTCATAACACAAACCCTAGAGGGGTGAGGTTTAAAACATCTGTCAGTCCTCAGCAGTTCCCCTGTTGACTGACTTAGGCAAAGTCAATGCTTCTTAGTGCTCAGGCATTCCCAGAAAGTTTACAGGGAGGATGTTTCCTAAACTATTCAGAAAAGGGGCTGAAATTTCCCAGTGATCTTTGGTGTAGTACATGGTGAAGGATAATAAAACAGAAGGTGCAAATTGATGTAGATAAACAGAAAGTAATGCAGATGGGGGGGAAAGTGCTTCTGTTTCAGACAGACTGAAAAACTCTTAACTAGCTGTTCAGGAAAGGTCTTGGAGCAAGATAGTTTTTGAAAATGACAGCTCAGTGCTCGGGAGAGATCAAATGGGAAATGCAGCTGGGGAAGGCACAGCAAGGGACATTGTGCTGGCTGTCAGCTTATCATGTATGGTACAGCTCTCTTCATTTCAGAAGTGAAGAGGAACTGAGAAAGAGACAAAAATAAGGGAGAAGGATCGCCAAAGGCTTCTGTGCAAAGAGAAATTGAGCAGACCAGGACCCTTCAGTTGGGAGAAGGTATTGCTGAGAAAGCAGATGACAGAGCTCCTCAAAATCATGAAAGGTGTGGGGACTTAGACAGAAAATTATGTTCACTGCCTCGCTGATACAGAAATTACAAAACACTTAGTGAGTTTAGCAGATGGCAGACACAAAAGAATGGGGAAAGGTTCCTTCATGCAGTGCACGATAAGCTGTGGAGCTACTTGCTGCAGGACACTTCAGGTGATGCCTTAAGTTTTAGCTTTTCTATTTTTCCAATTCTGTGCTGCTTTAGTGCGTAGTTTTGAGCTTCATATTAAGCGTTGGTAAGCTCTCTTGACAGAGTTGGTAGACAAAACAATCCCTTTCTAGCTTGGGACCAAGGACAACTGATCCAAATCTCAGGCCCAAGAGCATAAACAATGTGGACTGAAGAGAGAAAAACACAAAGGATGGGATTTAATAATCTGAAGCTGTAATTGGACAATTAACTCCAATATGCAAATAGACTAAAATTTAGAAAAGTGAGAGAACAGTCATTCATTTTTGTGACCATTTTGGGTTTCATCTTGGGTGTAGCCCTGGCCAGGCTCTCGTACTGCCCAAGATGTATCCAATGGGGCCTTTTTATAAATATCTACTTTATTCTTTAACTCTGTCCAGCCTCTGTTCTAGGTCAGCTTTCTCAAGGCATCACAGGCAGTGAGATTTTTCATAGCTCCAAGGAAGATCAAAGCCAAAGAGACATTTTTTCAAGTATTAGCAAATACAAAGGCATCGCTCCTGCTCAAGAAGTTAATGCAGGTCTGACTTCCTGCTATCCACATCACCACATCTCTGGTTTGGCCTGTGAATGCTACAATTACATATTCATGGCTGTGCCTCAGAGCTGTAGGTTCCAAAGGAGATAAGAGATGTCAGAGAAGATGACTTGCAGGGCCCAGTATCTGGTTCCACACTATCAGCCCTCTGACAGATAAGCAAAGCTTCAGGCTGGTACAAAACTGGTGGGTGCAGTTCCAGACTTCTGAAGAAGCAGAGTGCTTCAGGGGAGCACCTGACACCATGATGGCCTATTTTTAGTCTGAGCTAGGATCGCCCAAGCAGGATTTACTGTATCATTGAACCACAGACTCAGCTGCGCTGGTCAAACAAGATCTGTGAAGTCACCTGGCTGAACAAAACATGTGTAAAGTCAAAATTTCTTTCTGTCAAAAGAAACAGTTTTCTTTAAAATGCATATTTTCATGTATCTTTCCAAGCCACAGAAGCCAGAAACAAGGCAACCAGCCCATCCTGGAGAGATGAAATTCCAGGGAGGCCCCTAACTGCCCTGCTGCCAAGGGATGTGTGATGAGGAACAGCCCCCTCCTTGCATTACAACTCCTTGCTCTTTTCTGGTCTGCTGTATTTTCCACACTGCTTTCTAGATCCTTAATGCCCAAGAACACATCTGCTGGTTTTGTTATTCAAAACCAGAGCTGGGAAAAAAGCAAAAACCTCTTTTATTGAACTGCCTGCTATTTGATTGAGAAATATAGCACCCAGAGATGAGATACTGGCTCAATTGTGCTCTTGGTGCCAGACTGAGTGTGCATTTGAGTGTGCATTGCACATTTGCACAGCTTTCTCAACACTTGGAGCCTGATTTTTTGCAGGTCCTCCAGCTTACCTTCCACATGTGGTACAGATGCCCTCCAACTTCCTGTTCCCTGCAGCCTGCAGAACACCAGAAAATGCAGTCTGACACGGTTTAAATTTTCATCTCTGTGGTTTGGTTTTCTTAATTATGTAATGGATGGGTTTGAGAGCCCTGATGCTGTGAATATGAAGCAAACCTTTGAGGCAGCCCCCACAATTCGTGGCATAGCTGCTGTGACACCGTGTCAATCACTCCAGCTCTGAGCACAGAAGGCTGCAGTGGCACTCTTAGATTTCAAATAAAGATCATTCATGGGGGAACTGGGTAATTTCTCTGCATGGAGCTGTCTATTTCAGACGCCTGGAAGAGAAAATGGAACTAAATATCGTTCATTATGTTTAACTCATCTGATTTTTAAAAGAAGAAATTTGTTTCAAAATAGCTTTAAAGCTCTCCCCTCTGGAGCTCTGGGTATTTCAGTCACCTGAGGCTGGGAGGGAAGGGTGCACCACTTGCTTTGCTGACTTCAATTTCAATTTCATTGCTAAATGTTGAAATGCAATTGAAAATGTCTCCATGTGAAGACACTGCCATAGCTGTGAACATCCCTGTGTCACACACAGGTTCAGCACAAATGAGCACTGACCATCTTGCCTCATCCAGGCAAACTCTGTAGAAGTTCTCTGCTGAGCCAAGAAGATGCCTTTTCTACAAAGGTTGGATTTTCCCCTAAGAATCTGTCTCCTGGCATAACATAAGTGTTCAGGATTTTTCTGGAAGGTTTGGTTTACCATATATGCTGCATTTGTAATGACCTCCCTGGGAATTGTGTCTGATATCAGATAGATATCTCAAATACCTGGCCGTGCAATAATGCAATTAATTGCACCTTCCTTCCAAGGCAGGGAACCCAAGAGGCTATTGAGAACTTTAATTTATATTAAATCAGTAAAGTTAATTGCCTGTCCATAACAAATGAAAAAGAAATTCATACTTTGGAAGACAGCCACAGGTCTCCAGTCAATATTAATTGAATGTGTTTTTACACATTTCAGAGTAAAATTTTATTTCAGTACCTTATTGAGTATTCTAGGAATTCCTTGACAACATACCACAGGGAAATTGGGTTAACCACATGTTCCTACAGAGTGCACAGGAAGGCCAAGTTCAATGGAATCAAAAGGGTGCACATCACCATCCCATGGCAAAGGCACTATTTACTTCTTGGGTTAATTGAATAATGTAATATAGAAAAAGAAACATAAAATGTATTACATATTTAATTAGTAAGTAAGAATTACTGTTATAACCTTTATAACCTAGCTATGTGCAGAGAAAAATAGGTGCCGGTTTTTAATTCTCTACCATTCCTCACAATACTGAGACCTTTTGCATGGAAAAAAACCAAAATCCCGCTCAACTGAGTATGAACTAGAAGGTCAGGTCAAATTTAGGAGTTGCAAGGTAGTGAATCTCCTGTCACTTTTACTCACTAAAAAATGTCATCTCTGATTTTGGGTGGTTGCAGGAGAACAGCCTTACACTCAGGAAATGAACTTGTCAAACCTTTTTTTGGCTTGAGAGTATCATGAGTCTTGGCTTTTGACCAGATTTTTACTACCCTTTGGGTTTAGCTGAGCTGAAAATATTCTTAGAAAAGGAGATAATCTGAATCTCTGCAATCACAGGCTCAAGCGAACCCAGAACAGAACATTCACAAGGAGGCTGAATCAAGATGAGAGAGCAGAGGACCTTGATTTGATTAAAAATGCATTTAACTCAAGTATTTGTCACATTTGAGAAAAAAAAAATTGTATTATAATACAGCTTCACTACTTGAGAAGGTACACACACTCAGGTAGTACAAAACTGCATCACAGAACTTTTGTGACAGTGGAACAGCACACATGGAAGCCACGAGGAAGGCAACCTGGGCTTGCGCCAGTGTTTTTGGTGGAACCTGTCTCCTCTATGTCTTTTGGATGCTCAAGCTGTGAAAGCCTGCTTGATGCTACTTACTAAATTCTGCCTTTAAATGAGCACACACAAAACAGAACAGCCAAAAACCAGGAAATATTCTGGGACTTGGAATCTGCTTTCCATCCCTGGGGAAGTGTTTTTCCTGCGCTTTGTTTCAGTGCTTCCTTTGTGGAATACAAATCTTGCTCCTTCAACCAGCAAGTGAGTAAGCCCCAGATATATGCATCCCATCCAACAGGACATGCCACATCTTTGCATGTGTCCACCTCCTCTCAGGATGAAGAATTAAGTCCACGGAAGATCATGCTAATATGTAATTGAGTCATGGAGATGGATGAATCACACAAGCTGCATGCACAAAATGATCATTTTTCATCATGTGATTTCATAAAGGGGAGCTTGGTTGTAACAGAAGGAAAAAGTTATTCCTGATTCTGAATTATGTTACCCCAGTCCAGCCTATTGAAATTGCATGGGTGAAACCAGAAGGGGGAAAGATTATCCAGCTGAAACCAAGTGTCTCCCTTACGCAATGAACAATCTGTGATTGTAGCGCTGGTGGCCACAATTAATTAGAATCCACCAAGCTAGACCATTTCAATATTTCTAATTTTATCATTTGGCAATTAATCTACTTTTGGTGATACAGTGTTTACTGTAAAAAGAAACTACTGCCTGCTCTCAAGCCTTGCTAGATGGAAAAGGACCTCAAAAATAGATGAGAAAAGGCGTATACTGTATATGTATTTTTCTGCAGTTGAGAACACTGCAAGGCAGAGCAGGTGTGCAGCACAGGTAAATCTTCCCAGTCACCTGAAATGTCTGGTTATTCATTTACAATAGTGTCAATTATAATTAATGGCACTCATAATCTCTGGAAGGTTTTGCATATAATGAACAGTTACTTAAGTTCTGTTTTGCACAGTACCTATCACAGGGCTCTGTTTATGGGTTTTTGAAGAACTATTATGCCAATAGAAATAATCGTAATTGTTAGCAGTGGCAGAAGGAAGGGATGACACTGAGAGATTGCATAGCAGTGAAGCATAAATGAGTTCATCCACCACAACAATCTCTCAGATACAAGACTGTCCCTAGAAGATTGTTTTATCATCCCTTCAGAATCAGTGGCTATAAGTCCATTTGCCATGCCCACTGCAGTAGTTTCTCCTCAGCTTGCCAAAGATCAGAGTTGTGGTTGCAGAGTGCACGGATGGTGACAGTACTTGACAAAAAGGGTTTGTTTATTGCTCGTTCAACATTGTATGGAGAAGATGGGACAGATGCAGTCTAGCCCAGGCTGGGCAATACCCACTCCACCCCAGCTCACAAACCCAGCTCAGCCAAGCCTGACCCATGCATCCCTGACAGACATGTGGAGCTCAGTCCCAGTACTGGGAATTGTGCACAGGAAGAAAACCTCTCAATGGCTGGCCTGAAACTGGAATTCAGGCACAGAAAGGTTTTCAGCTCACCATTGTTCAACAATAACCTCAGGGACTTGACTCAGAGATCTAAAGGGCAGGCTTTAAATGACTAGTTTTCTTCATGACAAGCAATCCCCATAGACAGTTTTCATGTAACCATCCTGTTTTGGAGGCTGAAAGAATTTACTGGGATAATTTCCAAATTTCCAAGTTGACCTAAGTTCCAGAAGACCATCTTCAACCTGCTTAATTAGTAGATGAAGCCAAAATTTCCTGCTGTATTCTCGCTTCCAAGAACCATGGCCAATACAAAGGAAAAAAGTAGAGTCCCTCTTTTTCAGTTCAACAGTTCTTTTATTGCAATATATTTTAAATATACATTTGAGCCAGCAGGTTTTCTAAGACTGTCACCTTTTTCTTTTTTCCTTCTGCTTTTTGGTCTCAGATTCCTTTTCCATAGAAGCTATTAGCCTTGCACTGAGAAATAAAAGGGGGAATGCTTCAATGACAGCAAGATGCAGCACTAGGTGCAATGTTATATTCTGAGTAAATGATACCATTCAAAGGGCAAGTGGAGCATGAATAGCATTGATTTCCAGAAGAGCTATTTCAGTACTTAGCAAAGTTTGATAAGACTGCTCTCCTTCACTGCCTGAGTTGTTAAGAGGCTGTGTCCCACACCAGCAGGCAGCAATATGGTCTGAGCTAAATGTAACTCATCACCTCCTGTGGGGTTGTCAGCATTAAACTATGCCTGGGCTCACCTCCCCAGTCTCGTGGAAGACTCAAGAGCATCCCACAGTACCACTGTGTGCTAAGGTAGGAGTGCCCAAACCGCACTTTGCACTCTAGGAAGGCTCACAAAGCAGTTTTGTATCATCAAAGCTCTCAGTGACCTACTCCAAGGGTATCCAAAATCACCTGGCATCCAAGGGTGAAGGCCTGACTGGTGGCTGAGAAGCCCCAAGGATGAAGCTGTTCAGGAGGAGAACCTTTGGAGCCAGTCCAAGCCAATGGGATGCTCTTTCAAAACTTCAAAACCAAGAGCAGCAGCATCACTTCAAGAGAGCCATTTCCCTAATGGGTTTCATCTACCTCAAGGTGAACTACAGCTTGAGAGTTCTGCCTTCTTTGCTTTAAGTGGGGTCTGGAAAACCAGCACAAGTGCAAAAAAAGTACATCCATGGGTTTGAATATGTAAAGCCATCTTCAAGCAAGGAGTTGCACTTTGCACAGCCATACAAGTAGCTGTAATAAAACAAAAGGTTTGCTGCTAAAATCCATAAGTTGATATAACTTTTCAGGGCAAGTTATAGGAAATTGAAGTAAAAAAGTTCTGCAGGTTATGTGAAACAGAAAATAACCTAACTTTTGCCCAAACAACCTATTTTGTTACTGCATAAGATCTATTTTTTAACAAATTTTGAAGTACCATATAGTATCTTACTTCAGCTAAAATACCATGTTTTAAACCTACTTCTGGTTTTGAAAGCTTTTCAAGAATAACTTTCAGCTACTTTACAAGTAAAAATGTGCCAATGTGATGTTGTCTTGTTAGAATGCCCTTCAACCACCTGAATAACTCAATATTGGCAGCAGTTCAGACCACACATCTTGGCAGGCAAACAACCTGGCTAAATATCCAAAGCTATCACTGAGCGCACTTTCTGTGGCATGCCAACCTTGAGTACCTTGAAAGTGTATGAGTATTTTAAGAAGGTTAAAATGTTGTTGTCAGTTTGTCAATTATATCATTTCACCAATTACCACAGTTTCAACAAATCCTTAGATGCCACAGGTCTCCTGAAACTGCTGCCAAATTAGAAAAGGGAGAGGGATGGATCAGCAGAGCCATTGAGGGAGTGAGAGTCTCTGTGTCACCATGTCTACAGGCTGGAGGCTTGTTTACTTGAGTTTTAGCCTGGTTACTGAACACTGAATTGGGAATCTTGATTGCTCCTGAGGCAATAAATAGAAATTGCTCTATTTCTGAAGTTCCAAATTCTTCATGCAGTGCTGTGGAAAGTGACATTGTGGGCAGGAGAGGATTGTGATGGGATTGATCTTTGCAAAGAAAAATTGGTTGTAAAATCATGTTCCTAATCTTCTTGTTGCTCCTCCAGCTCTCCTTCTTCATGGCACACCTTATCCACTCACAGCCCACATTGTGGGAGCTATCAGGCCCTGGGCAGGTATTTACAATCACAGCAGTTACCAAAGCAGCTCTGGTATCAGGATCTGGCTCATGCCTCCCACTATTTCCAATCCATCACCCCTTCTTCCATGCTCTCCCACTGTTCTTCTCAGCTAATCCTCAGACATGCACAGGGCCATTGCTCCAGAGCAGGACTCCCCCGCCAGAGAAAACCTTTCCCTTACACATCACCCCTTCTGCTAACGTTTCACCTGCATCTTTACTGTCCTATTCATCACCCAGCACTTCCCCTGCATTGCCCCTGGATGTTCACCTCCTCCCTGCCTCTCTGATGACTGGGCAACCAGCAAAAGCAGCAGCAGGCCAGTAGAGTTTATGCTGTCTAGTCAAATCTCAAATCATCTACTTCCAATCCCAGCTAGTTCCTTCAAGGAGAAACAAAACAAAACAAAAACTGGAACACAGAAACATGAAAATGCCTTTGCAAAGTTTGAATGCTGATGTTTAGTTTCTTGACATGATGAATTTACCCAGAAAAGCTGTATCTCAAGCATGCAGGAATCTGTTAAGAAAAAGGCACTGCAAGTAGCTGGCAGGCAGGAAGACATTGTGTCAATGACCATTATCCTTCTCAGGTAATATCCTTGTCAAAGACAATAGGACTGTACTGCACACATCGGATGCAGAAGCAGCCACTGAGCAGGCGAATTCCAACTTATTTCACCAGCCATAAAATAAATCCTGAGTCCATCAGTGTTTGTGTAGGAATGAAAGCAGTTTTATGACCAAAGCATAAGAAGAAAGCCCTTCAAATGCCCACTTCAAAGTCTAAAGCTTTCTTACACTTCTGACACTTTCAATCCCTTTAGCTTTTTGCTACGAGTGCAGTTTTAGCAACAACAGGAACAAGGAAATAACACCACCAAATTGGCTTAGCACCACGTGTGAATTCTTATGTACAAGCTACCGAGAGCAGCATTTTTATCCCTGGCTCAGCTCTAGCTGCAGCAAGCGAGTCTGAAAGCAGCTGCACAGCTCAGGCTGACAGCAAGAAGGGCACTGCCCCAGCCCAATCCCTGCTGCTCTCTCGTGACGTCCCACACCACTGAGGTGATCAGGTATTGCCATTGAAGTGCCCCTGTGTCAGCGGGGGATCAGGGACTCAGTATGCACCAGTATGACCTGCTGCTGCCCAGCCCCTTTTCTATTTCTGACCTTCTCATTTTCTCACCTCACACAAAAAGGGCTGCTCTTATTGACCTTCCCACCATTTTTTTTCTGCTCCATGGGGCGGCAAAATATTCAGTGGTAGTACCTGAAAGGAGAGCAACCACTAATAAAAACTGAGCATGAGCCTGTGCCCAGGAGTCAAGGTACCCACACAGGAAGAAGTTAGAGTTCCTAGTTCCCCCTACCCAAAGCATACTGTTGTACCAAGAACAGGGGCAGGAGCACTGGACTCATCTTTGCCCCTGTATTACTCACATCTCTTGGGCCTCTATATCTATTGTGTTTATACGCAGCTGGTTATAAATATTGCCACATGAAATAAAGCGGTTTGGGACTTTTTATCTAGCTGACATTCCTTATGTTTTCCTACATTTCTTATGGCATGTGGTAGGGGAGGAGGTCCCACAAAATCCATCACCATTTTTCATGGATTTTCAGCAAGATATGCAGTGAGGCAATAATTAAGACCTCAAATCTACATTTTAACAAAGTTTTCAGTGGATTAATTTGAAATACATAAAAAGATAATGATATCTTAATGCTTTTTTCAGGTTATTATATAAATCACACCACCTCTCCAGAATGATGGAGGGTCCTATTTATTGGTCCCTCTTCAGTTTCCATCACTCGTTGTTGCCCCAAAACATTGAGAGCTGTTGTGATATCTCTTCCCAATGCACTAAGATACAATTTTCCTGTTGCTATTGCAAGACACCAAAGACCAGATGAAATTGGGATTTTTGTTTGAATCTAGGAAGGAAAGTTGCAGGAACATAACAGTAAGTTATAAATAACATCCATTCTGGTGCACCTGACAATTGCAAGCCATAAAAACCAAAAAGTGCTGTAACATGCTCCAACTAATTTAAGATCTTTCATCTAAAAGACTAAAGGCCTCAGATATGTCAATGTGCATGCACATAAAAAAGTCAAACAAAAACCAAAAAACACCCCACCCAAAACCACAGAAGAAACAAAAATAATAGTTTTCCTCATGCTTCTGTAGGAACAGAGAATCTACTACGTAACAGAGCTGAGATGACCCTAAAAAGACTCTGAGCTGTAAAAAGAAAAATTGATGGTTCTTGCTAGTTTGACCTGAAGATAAATTCCTTCTTGGTTTTAAACCTCCTGACTGGATCCAGGGGGATGTGTCTATCTCCATTTCAGCCCTGCTGTATGATAAGATTTTTTAGCACAAGTATTTTGTTCATAATGTAAATCAGGCATGTAGTTCCATCTTACCCTAGGAAACCTGTTCTCTATTTGCTTAAACTAAGGAAACTTGACAGTGTGACTAAGCTGAGACTCCCAAATATGTTTAATTTTACTGTGATAGTCATTATTAGCATGCAGAAGTCCTGGACTAGCGTAAAATTGGTACAGCCCCTGGCCTGTGATGTGCATATGAGACAAAAGAGGCAGGTATAGCTGGACAGAAGGAAAGAGCAGAGTGAAAAAAAGCCAGCACTAGAATTGTTCACAGGCCACTGTCTGTACAAGCAGCACTGATTTATTTTAAATGTCCCAGCAGGGAAGATTTTCTGGGAATCAGAATGCAAGCAGTGAGGGAACTTTGCCACTGTTTATCTGGAGGTCCTCCACACACTTCAGCAGACATTCAGCAAGTAAACTTCATGGGTAAGTTCACAAGTTCTCTTACACCTTCTCTTAAACCAGAGGAGAAAATGTAAAGTTATTTGCAGGAGTGGTTTATCCAAGCTGTCAGACATGCATGGAACAAAATCAAATTCAAGTTTGGCAAGACCAAGGGATTTTTCAGAGTTGTATTTATTTCAAGAAACCTGGGAGAAGTCCAAGTAGGGTTGTTTTACTAAAAGCCAGAGAGAGAAACCTCATCTGACCTGCAAAATCTGAGTGCTGTTTGTGCATCATGAATGCTAAAACTGAAATGGCCTGTGGATGCCAGAGAGAACTCAGTTTTCAGCCCAGAATAGCTAGTACCCATTGTGGTCGATGCAAAAGCCAAGTTCCAGCCCTGCTTGTTGCTGAATCAGGGAAACGGACACCTCTACACGTCACATCCCAACAGAGCACCCTTGTCTTTACACCTCTCATCATCCTTAGTGAATGTATTTTGAAAAGTTTGCAGCTTCATTTTGACACAAAACGAAAATGGATTTAGGAACTGCAACATCTCTTCATGGGATAGAGTCTTTGTTTTCCAGCCTAACTGAGCTTTAAGCTTTAGTTTTCAGTGCCTAATGCAAATAATTTGAAATAGGAACACTGAAAGGCCTGTATGCATTCTAAGCCTTAATATTACAAATCAGTAAGCATAAAACGTATTTTAAACTCACTCCTGTTTCATTAATCCAAACTTCATAGTAAGTAAAGTAGAAATCTTCCTACAAATTCAAAAGCAAACCACTTTCCAATGTCTCTTCATCTGTTTAAATTATGCTGACTGCCATGGAAAGCATACCCTTTAGAAATAACAGATGATTAAACAGCCTGCCTCACCTGTAAATAAGCATGGAATTTGGTGTGTTAGACATGTTATTTGCTTTGCACCTACTAGTCAAGCTCAAGTCCTGTGACTATTTATCTACCAGAGAGCCTCCAGGATTTTTTCATTTGAAATAAATGCCAAATGACAAATTGCTTTTGACTCCAGAGATTTGGAAACCGAAGTGCTGCCACACATGGAAGCTTATTGCTGGGGAGCCATCTGCAAGGCAAACACAAAACTCTAACATTATTATTCCAACCCAACATGAAATACTGCAAAATACAAACTCAGCCTCCAGTTTCACTCCTACTAATATGTACACAACAGAGGATTCAAAAATGTTCAGCTGCGAAAATTCATGTCTCATTCTTAGCTCTGTTGTGTTCAGAGGCTTAGTACACTTTGGTTGCTTCTCACCCTCAAATAGACAACACAGAAAGACTTCTTTGTGCCAATCAGATAGCAAGACAGAAAGAACATGGCAAAGGTACACAAAATGTAGCAAGACAGAAAGAACATGGCAAAGGTACACAAAATGTAGGAAGAGGTTTGCTGGTGCTTGCTGCATTTCAAATGGACGTTGTAAAAATGTGAGAAGTTTTACTGGTTGCAAGATATACTTTCAAGAACCATCAGATTTCTTATAGATTTCTAATCTGTGGTAGTCTAACTTGCACTGTCACATCTCCAGCCAAAATTGTAGCAAGGTGCCAGTGGGCTCCAGAAATCTCTGATGTTCAGTTGTGTTTCTTCACCTATGGACATTGGGCAAATCATGCAGTTCTGTCACACAGTTTTCTCTGAAGACATAGGAAAAAATCTTTCTGAACCTCCTCATTAGAAAAAAGCACTCCCTGGCAAATCCAACATGCTTATGTTATTAATGGAAATGAAGAAGAAACCATACCTCTCACTTGCCTTTCAGACACTAAAGTAAACCTTCATTATTATATCTCTTTGCCTAACTTGGCAAATTGCATAAGCCCTGCTGGAAAAGGTGCATAGTAATGAAATAAACCAGTGCAAATGTGATCTGAGCAGTAAAAATTAATTCTAAAAGCAATACATGATTGCTTTTATTAAACGATTACAGTAATGACAAAAAGAATGGTTACAACAGCTCTGCAGTCACAACTACTTCTTAAGGCACCACCATAAAACACTATGCATTAAAGATGTTGCAAAACAACAACTTTTGAAAAACTGAATGTACGCTAAAATGCAGAATCTGAATACAGAGTTGAATCAAGAGAGGAAAGACTGTATTTTAACAGCTGTGTTCTTTCCCTCTGATTTGGATGTCAATACTGTCCTGGAGGACACAAGTGTCAAGACACTGCCAGTAAATGTGTATCTGATATAAATAAAGGAAGAAGTAGTGACATACACAATTTCTCCCATGTCTGACCATGAATCTTGTTCACAGTGACTCAGGTACACTAATTATGATTCAGTGAGGAGACACCAGGACTACCCATGCCCTCCATCAGAAGTTTTACATCTAAGCTTTATTGCTACCAAGCACTTCTAGGAACCTTTGTGATTCTACTGGATTCAGGGAATCTTTAGAAGGTTTTCCAAAGAGAAATGCAAAGCTGTCGATGTGATCCTAGTAGGACTTTTTCCACCAGCCACTGACTCACAGGTGAAGGCAACCCACAAATCTGAGGATTTGTTTGTCCAAGGCACTGGCAAGGTCCTCATCCCTAA
Organism: Motacilla alba alba; assembly: GCF_015832195.1. Classification (NCBI taxonomy): domain Eukaryota; kingdom Metazoa; phylum Chordata; class Aves; order Passeriformes; family Motacillidae; genus Motacilla; species Motacilla alba. Next base: position 55,272,573 of record NC_052016.1, on the reverse strand, counting down.
ATGGGATTATCCAAATGTCTCATGAATTAACATCTTTTAACAATTTGAACATGCTTAATCTCATATTATCCCTACTGTTTCACAGAATATTATACATATGAGGAATTACAGCACAAAGAGGCTAATGCTTCAATCCTGGAAAAAGGACTCAGACAATAATTTACCATTATGTGCCATTGCAATGCCCAGCTTTCAGCATCCTTGTCCTCCTGATGGAATATGGACCTCTGACAGTCTGATCACTTGGATACCTCATGCTGGGGGGCACCCAAGGCAGCAGAGATCTGCACAGGACAAGGAATAGCAACCTATTTCAATTCCTGCCCTCCTTCTATGGCAGCAGACAGGCACCCCCAAGCTTCCCTGAAGGTGATGATGGATACACACTGAAGAGATATAGCAAGAGATCTCCATAATAGTAAGCTGGATAGATGAGCAGCCTTTCAGGGAGCTGTCGAGAGCAGTGTTTTGACAGATCCACCAACCTGGTTACAAGGAAAGAGAGGTGTAGTCATGTCATCCTGTGTGTCATTTGAAGATGGTATTGTCATGTTTTAGGAGGAGAAGAGATCTTTAAGGAGTTAAAGCAAGCTGTTCCTTGACCATGCAGCGAGACTCATGCCTTTAAACAGGTACTTGGTATTGTCCTTCAACATTTTCCTCAAGACTTTAATATTGCAAATGGGAGCATATTTTAGGACAAAAGGAACTGTTAGATGCTCAGGTGTGAATTGCCTTGTTCATCACAATTTCTGGGGTTTTATTTCCATGATTACCCCTGCAATCAGCCCAAAGTTTAATTTTGTTTTAAGGAAATATTAGGACCTGGACAAACTGTCAGTGACATTAGAACAGCCATGCATGGCAGAGCAATTGTCCATCCAGTCCTGTGCTCCATCCCCACTCCCTGTCTGACCCAAACGCAGGTGCCCAGGCCTAACAACAGGGCAAGCACCCATCAGCACCTGCCCAGCTAATGCCCTCAGCCCCTTCAGGTTGTGGCTCTGGGACCTCCTGGACCAGGCAAAGCATAAACAAGCAAAGTGATAAAGATCAACATCAAGTGAACATCCAGGACTAAAAATGCCCTTTATATTTCTCATTGTAAAGCATTATCTTCAGAAAAAGCATGTGACCTTTTCACAACTTCTGCAAATTTTTATTGCTCTTTTTATGAATGTATAAACTGGGTGCAGCCTTTGAGTACTAATCCTATCAATGCTAAGTACAAAATTTAGCTCCCTTTTGACTCAGCAGTCTTTCAGCTACGTATCTTACAAGCATTTTTTGCTGTAGCACCAAACTAGAATTTCATATTCAAGTACATGCTCACTGGGATTCTTAAGCTTTTATCAGCATTACTGTTTTCCTATGAAAAGCATTGGTTTGATTACACTTAAATAAAACTTCATGTAACAAGGCCAACCTATCCAGCACTCCAGACTTCTCTGTAGATCTGCCCTCTCATCTCTACAGGTCTTTCTACAGTCTTTGTGTGAGTTGCAAGTTTTCTTCTGGCTTTGAGTTCAGAAACAAAAACATTGCGTAGTGCTGGCATTTGTATGGAGCCTTGAAGACTCTCATGAGACACACTTTAATCTGGCAATGGTTTCCAAGCTTCTAGGCTTATTCAAATTCAAGACAATTTAAGGTGGTTTTAGGAATATTGCTCCAAAAATATATGTTATATGCTACTTATGTCTGGCTTTCTATGAGAAATCCAGAGCTGTGTGCTGGAGTGTCTGTCTTTAAGTATGGCTGTCACAAAAAAATGGACCCAGGTTTGAGATGTATCAAAAGAAAGTGAGCAGAAGTGTGAACAGGGTGGGAGTGAGAGCTTTTACACATCCAGTGAGCGCCAATTAACAGGCATCAGATGTTTGTGTCAGTGTGAGACAGGCACTCCCAGCCCCTCCACCTACCACAGGCTCTGCAGGGACTCTTTACGAATGTGAGCCAGAAGCATTTGGGACTGTGGAGACAAGAGAGTGCCAACCTGAGACTAGCAGGAATAGGAAAAGAGGACAGTTAGGATGGTGGGATTGATTTGGGGTTATGGTCTGTGTATATGGGGTGAGAAAAGAGGATGGAGCTTCATATCCAAGTATTTAAAGGATGGGTGATGTGGAAAGCACTGCTTTGAGGATGTGGCACAGCAGGGAAGGGACCTCCTAGTATTCAAATCCAAAAGCTTTTTGTCATAAATATTTACAAGTCTTTCTCCCTTCCTTTTTTTTTTTTTTTTATAAATATGATTCTTTTTAGCTTCCACCAATTAGCTGGATACTAATGTATTCAATGTATACATTGTTGATAATGTAGGGGTACATCCAAATGTCAAGTGGCAGATATAAATGTCTCTCAAAATTTAAAGAAAATGCATGTGCTCTGTTCCCTTCATGTGCAACATTCATAATCTCAGCAAAAATGAAAGCAGATTTACCTGACGAGATGTAGCATGAAACATTGAAATCCCCCTTTGCCCTGGCTTGCCAGCCAAATAAATCACAGACCACTTCACTGAGTCCCTGTCTGAATATATAAACATGACAGGACAGCTTTGGGAACATCTAGTAAATCTCATTAAACACTTCCACTGATAGCATAATAACATGCTAAGCATATTCTAGCTGCCACACTGCACTGAGAATCAGAGTGCCTCTCTCCTGCTTTTTGTAATGCTTCCATAAAAAGAAAGATACTATCATAGTTTTGTTTTAAAATACTGGCTCACCCTGCAGGTTGTATATTTTCAAAACTCAGCTTTTCTCACTCTCATTTTTGGGACACATCATTTGTTAACCTTGGACTGCTCTCCTGACAAGGTGAAAACTCATTAGCCACCTCTGTATAATTTAAACACACAGCTTTGTTACATGCTGGCACCAGCCCACAGGGACGGCTGGGTTCCTGTAGCAAGAGCTTGTTCTCATGGCAGGTACGTCCTCAATAGCTTTCTCTGGGACAGAAGATAATTACCTGCCCAGTAAAAGAATCACAGTACCAGAAAATCCACAAAAATGCTGTAGGAACTTGTATAAGGCCAGATCACCTCACCCAAGACTGTCATAGAGCAGAAAAAAAATGATGCTGCTCTTGAGTTTCCCTTTTTATGTTATCTGAACAGTCCCCATGGGAACAATTCCTCTCCTTGTCTCTCCCAGTACCTGATGGTATGAGAGAGAGAGGCACACACAAAAACTTTCAGCTCTCACGTCAAACACTTTTCTTCCCTCAGCAGCCATTTCAGTGGTAGACAGCTTTTCAAAAGTGATTGTTCTTAATAATAGCCCAGGAGAACAATTTCGATGCTGGGTATCTCTAATACTTTATATCACTGTCCCCTGTAACAGGCGAAGAAACACTAACATTGCTGCAGGGACCTCAGGGTAGTGGCAAATGGATCCAAGTGTCAGGGGAATGGCCCCACAGGCTTGGAGCCACCTTCCTCAGCACCAAGGCTACACCCGGATGATTTCTAGTTATATTTGCTTAATGTGGGCTCCTTGTGGTTACCTGTCACCCCTTTGCCACCCTCCCAAGTGTTATTCAAAGCCTCATGGCACCAGGGATAAAGGCTCCTTCAGCGAGGATCGCTGATTTACATTCACTTTACAGAACAGGTTTTTATGCTTGCTAATTGCTCCAGGGACTGGGTGCATTCAGCACCAGCAGACTTCCAAAGCCACCAGAGACCCAGCAGGCTTCAAAAGGTTGTGGTAGCAACATCTGACAGCAAAATCAAGACTGCATCACTTAATTTATAATAGTGTGGGAGATGGAGGGGAAGCAGCTTAGCGTGGTAGGCACTGGGTGAAGGCATTAGCAAATGAAAGCCACTGGAACCCTTATGTCAGATTTCCCCACATACATTTATTTCTAGGCTCAACGCTAAGCAGGATCTGTCTGCTTTCCAATTTCAGTTTGAATGATGCCAAAATCTTTTGAGCACAACCCAAGGAAGTCAAAGTGGCAGATACTCGTTTCACGAAAGAAAAAATAGTCTAGGAATCTCTCTAGAGTGCAATAAAGGCCCACGCACAGAGAGCCCTGAGATGTGGTTTGGCATTCACATTGCAGAGGGCTTCTGGCATTTGGCAAGTCCCCCACACTGCCACTTCTCATGTCTCAGGTGCCACCTAGAGCTGCTTGCTATCCACTCTGATGAAGATACAGTGACAGTCCAGGGGCAACAACAAGAAAGCAAGAAGAGAAAAGAAAATTTAGTCTAGCATTTAAGGAGCCAAATTCACAAATTTTTTCTCAAGATAATTAAAATGGCATGAGACAATTTTGAAGGGATCAAGCTGACTTTTTCATATGTTTCACCTTACCCCTTATATCCTTCTTCATCCCGTTCTCATAATTTTCCGCCACAGAACAACTGAGGCCTTGCAAGTCCTTGCCATTCCACCAGAACCCTTCCTTATTTTTCTTTCCTGATCCTTCAAATCAGGACCTGACCAACTGCTAAAGGGCTGTCTAGATATAGGTAAGGTTTGCAACACCTAGGAACCTCATTTCTCACCACATTTGCCTGTGGGTAAGGCTCTGGGTGGGTATAAATCCACAGTTCTGGTCCATACCTGGAGCACTACACCAGCTCCAAGAGCAGCACAGCAGCCAGCCTGTGGTCCATGCTGACAGGGAGATACCTGGACCTGACTCAAACCTCCACAGGTTAGCAGCAACACTCCCATTGACCCGGATGGAGTCTGGATCAGCACTATGGTGGGGCAATTATGGAGATAATCTAAGTGGAAGACTCCAAGTAAATGACTGCCCATGAATGAGGAGATGATCAGCAGAAGGGAGAGATTCTGGCAGGAGGGAAAAATTTTAATAGAAGGAGCAACCAGTCAACAGTGGTAAAGTAGAATAAGCAAAATTCCTACAGGATGATACATAGATAACTTCTCATGGATTCCTCTCTGTAACCCCCTCCTTGCAAATCTCTTTTATTCACAAATAGTTTACATTGGCACTTATTTTACCTCCAAATCTGGACTAATACAGTTCAGATCCATGCAGCAAGCACATTTCACAGCATAGACAATAGAAAGAAAAGTCTCTTTCTCTCTCCCAGTTCCTTCCCAATTCACATTTGTGTGGATCCTTCTCCCACTTTGGGATAACAAAAGCTGTCTCTGTATCCACAGCAGCAACTTTGAAATGAATTCTTAAGAAAGTATTTAATGCTGTTTATTTGGCATCAATTTAGAAACTGCCCTTTTTTAGGAAGGTGATCAAATCCCTAGGCAGAAAATGCCAGTGAGGCCTTTTACAGCAAATCAGCACATGGAAACTGCTGGTAGAACTACATGGAGGCTAATGCCAGAGATGTATTCCTCAGATCCAGCTGTTAGCACTTAAAGGAAGAGGCTGGAAACCTACAGTCCAAGGGGAAGGAAAGAGAACTGCAAAGGCATCCTAGACTGGGTTGAGCCCTTTCACAAGGTACCTGCCTCCTTCCCTCACTGTGGAAGCCAAATTTTGCCTAATACAGGCCTGTGTTTAGAGGAGACCTGGAAATGGATCTTGTGAAATGGACTGACTGTTCAGGTAACACGAGACTGAGCAGATGAAACCACTGGGATCATTTTTCCTTCTAATCATCTAGTTTTGTGGTGTTGGAAATAGTTGATGTGGGCAGTTGCTCATGCAGGAAAACAGGGAAAACTTTGGAGGGCAACAGGGTCAACCAAGCACCCAGGTTATCCGGCAGGTTTGTCATGATGGGGCAGGTCCTGCAGGTCAGGACCATGCTCCACAGAGGCACCCAGGGTCAGAACTGCCCTGGGATGGCCAAGGCTGTGGAGAGCTGGAGACCTGCACTGCTGCTGCATGGCCAGGGCTGTGGGTGGAGTGGGGGCCTGGCCCGTGGGCAGGATGGGGAGAGGTCCTAGAGGAGATCAAGCAGGGCCAACAGGGCCTATTAGTGCTCTAAGAACCCTGGCAGCAGCTTGGCTGTAAATGTTCAAGGACTCCAGCTTTATCAGATTTCATTAAAACTAATGGGATGAAATCACACCTATTCATAATGTGTCTTGCCCTCCTTTTTTAAAATTTAAAAGTCTCTCACTGTAAGCAGAGCCTCGAGAACAGCTGCAAGAACGGCTTGTTATGAGGAACCCAACCTGCAGTGGTGTAGGCTACTGCAATTGCCTAAATCTTTACTACTGCTGCAAATTACTCCTGTTTGTCAATGCCCCATCCTGTCCAATCCACAATATGTTGTTATCATTGCCTTTGAATTTGAATACTCCACAATGCTGCATTTGTTGCAGAAGGAATCTATTAAAAAACAACATGAAATTTAGAGAAGACTTTTGATTACAGATAGCCTGTGTAATACTACATTAACACTCATCAGTCTTCACTGATTTATTCTTGCTCCCTTGTAATATGCACGCAGACACTGTGCAAACAGGAGCTCTATCAGAATGAATGATGCAGTTTCATTCCTCAAGCACAGTAGACAGATTCTAACTCCATAAATTGTTCCATTTGTAAATTATCCTATAGGTTAATAGATTTTAGAGCCCGAAGGGACTTCTGGCATCATCTAGTCTGTATTAACTCTTGCATAACCATTGCACGTATTAGGTGTACAGTTTTATCCACTGACTCCTAGCAAAGAAGAAATTATTCTCCCAAACTTAGTGCATTTGGGGATCTCTGAGGGGAAAACTATGAATGAGATAAATAATCTTTTGCCCTTAAAAATTACTTCTAAAATGATATTTCCTTGGTATATAAATCACCAGTAGTTAAAGGCAGATTACATTTATAATAAATGATAGATGTTAGATGTTATTAAAGTGATTTCAGGCTTCACTCCACAAAGGCACTTAGGACTGAATAGCTTTAAACTCGTGAATTGCATTGTACGTGTCCATGGGATCACTCCTGGGCTTCCAACAGAGCCTGCATGTAAGAGCTTGCTAGAATAACTCTTGCAAAAGCTGACTGAATTCATCCATAAAACAGCACCAGGTGAGCTTCAGTGTGAACTAAAACTCCAGACTCTAATAGCTGCACTGCAGCAAAATGTCTTCAAGGCACGTCTGGAAACATTATGGTGTCTACATATCACACCCAGCTGATTTCAACTTGTCTGTGAGCATTGTGATATCCTATTTTAAAAAAATCAACCCTGGTACATGACACTCAGGCTTGAAAATCTTGGATTTTGCTATCAGTAATCACAAAATGATGCTCATTTCTGCAGCATATGGCAAGAAATAGTAGCTGTCAGTGGTACATACTGAGCAAAGTCTGGGTTTTAAAGGGTGACTACAGCAGCTGTGGATATTTGTTTAGCTGAAGCCACCTTCATTTACCTGCCTTTCGAGAAGACAGTATTGTCACAACAGCTGTGTCATGTCATAAACTCAACTTCAAAACAACAATAATTGGAATCCATGGGAAGCACCTGACACTTCCAGGAAAACACAAAATTGTGTCAAAGCACATCAAAGTAAAGTAAGTTGTACAACAAAAAAGATGCCAAAGTAATATCAATATAGACAAATAAGAAGGCAAAAGATTAAATGCAACAAACATGATTGCCAGCTTTTGGAAATAACTGCAGAATATCCAGGTGACTGAAAAAAATTAATTGGGACACTGGGAAAAGGACAAATTAGCTCACTAGGTATGAGCAAGGGAACTAACTAAGACTAACAAGACTGAATAATACAGCTTCAAGGTGTACTTCATAGAATTTATACAAGAGTGAGCTGATTTTAGGATATCTTCAGGTAGACCATTATCCAGTCTATATCTTAAAGAACATATTTTATTTCCTTGATTTTTTTCCACAGGTTTGTCCCCACCTCTGATGCTAAAGTTTATTTTATCATGAGCTCTGAATCAACTACTTAAGCCCCTAAAGAGCTCTACTCAGAGCAGAGTCTGAAAAAATGCTATAGTACCTTAGTAGTACCAATGACAAAGCTCCTCCAAAAGCATTAGAGCTATTTGTCTTTCCTCATCTCCTAAGGTGTCAGTGAACAGGATACTTGCACTAAAAATTATGAAGTAGACTTCTCAGTTAAGACTTTATCAGCTAAGATGCTTCCATAAACCTTTCTTTTTGCAGTTATAACTTGAAAAGAAATTATGTTCCAAACCTCTAGAATGGTTTTTTAGTGGCTATGAAGACCATAAAGTGATACCTACAGTTGGCATACTGAGGAGCAAAAGGAATGCCCTCACCGAGTGAAACAGCCCCATGCCACTTGCACAAGCCACCTACACACCACAAGCAGCAGCAGTGCACAGGGTGCTCCTGAAGGGCATCTTTGGTTTAGTTATATTTGAAAGGCATTCAATCTGTGTGCTCCAAGACCAATTTTTGATATGAACCAAAGCATGCTAAGGGGGCAATTGCTGCTAATGCACACTCTTACTCTGCACTAAAATATCACTGGCATATTGCCTGTGGGCACCAGCCTGCTCTGCTGGGTTCAGAAGCTGAGCAGCAAGTTAACGCTTCTGGCAGGACTTGAAAACAGGTTTACTAAGGCTCTTTGGGATTTCTAATGTAAGTTTAATACTCAAAGGGAAAGATCAGGCCTTCAGGTGTTTTACTGTAGCGAGCTGTGTTGAGTTCTGAGTGCCAAGGTAGTCACAGAAGACTTCAGCAATATCTTTGAAACTAGAAAAATAAATCAATCCCCTTCAAGTTTTGTACAGAGACTGAAAGTCTCATAAATTATCTGTGGTGAAAAATTTCAAAAAATTAGAATGGAGACAAGAGTGTGAGATTGAAGTACATGGGCACACAAAATATTAGGAAAACTGAGGAAACCACTGCAAGGGCTCACTTTCTCACTATAAAATGCAGCAGAACTTGAGGACTGAAATCTTTGGCTGAAGGATAGAAACACAGTGAGGAGCAGAGGTGCAAAAAACCATAAGTGACCTGCTTTGAACTTTGAATCCCAAAAAGGAAATCGGCAATACAGAACAGAAACTTCTCCAATAACACTAGGTCCTACAATCTTCTTGGTCCCCATCTGTTTACAGCTGTAAGTTTTTGTTTTGGCACTGAAGCATGCCAACTGCCCAAACAATTGTTTTGTGCAGGTATAATCTAGACACAAACAGGGTTATAAACATTTTGGGGTTTTGGCATTTGGTTGCTTCTAAGAATGATTTTCCTGGCTTTGCAAAGACTAGTCCATGTCCAAACAGGTGGCACATAGAGTAAAAAAAGACCGAGCAAGTTACACACAAAGCAGTATCACAAGAGTCCCTCTTGTCTGCCTTGTCCTGTACAGTTTCCTGTACCAGGACCGATACCCCACATGCTCCCTGTGCAGCAGGATCAGACCAGTACATTTATGCAGTGGGTTTCTAGCTGCAGTTCTCTGAGACACTGTGTTTTCAGGACATGTTTTCAGATACAAACATCACTCTCCTACCATGGCTAACTTGAACATACCTTAGCAACATGGCCAAAAATGAGAAGCCTCCGGCATACAGACAAGTTACCAGGCAGTGACAAGTCGCTGTGTGTCAGCTACCTTGCAGTGGCTATCTGCACTGATGCTGTTAAATGTCTGCAAGGAAAGATTTGTGCCTGTGATTTGCTTCTGCCATAGACTGTGTGCACAGTCGCAGCACTTCAGCTGCTAGGAGGTCATTTCTTTCCCACTTTCATCCTGCCTGTGCTGCCTGTAGTATTTTGCTGGTTGATCTGACAGGCCTGTGCAGACACAGGCTGTGGATGGCTGGAAGCTTGTTTCTATAATTTCCCACTTCGCTCCTGTTTGAAGGACAGCCTGGCAGTGTGTATACACAGGCGTGGGTCTGGCAGGCACTGGTTGGCAGAAGGCCCAGGGAAACACCCATGGAGTGGGAAGAAAACATTGGCTATGATTTAGTGGTTGGGCAGAGGTAAGAAAGAAGAGGGCATAGAGAGAAAAATTATGCAGATGTTTCTCAGTGGAGTGAGGACAACGAGCGTTCATAGAGGATGGAAGATAATAGCTGATAGTGTGATTGTGGTTCTGAGGGCATTGACTCAAAACAAAGGAAAAAAGTGTCATGTCTAGCAGGACCCTCACCTCACTCCCTACAAAAGCATAAAGATATTGGGAAGAGAGAGAGAAACAAAACCTGCTTGTTCTCTTTTTGTTTTCTTCTTATTCTCTGAAGGTTGGTACAGTACAATAGGAAATTTAGAAGCAGAAGTACTGAAAAGAGATTTCAGCAAAGTCCCTTCTCTGAGAACAACCTGTGAATTAACTTCAAGACTGAAGTTCAAAAATATTTTACTGCTCTACCTCTTTTTACACCAAAGGCTTCCTACAACTACTCAGCATTTCAAATCAGCTCATTTCAAAGCTTACAGTATTACCTTGTTACAGTTCCCATTTGAGCCTAGTTAATGTTTGCAATAATAAGAAAATAAATTGTTTCAGTGAGAAAATGCTACTGCAGATATTTGCTTGCATTGTAAAAATGATTGTGTCAAAGAACAACTTCCCCAGAGGGAAAAAAATAAAGAGATCCAAATAAAACCAGAGACATAAACAGAAACATGCATCACATCTCTATCCTGGCAACCAGCATGAGGGTTCAACAAATCTGCACCAGATGACATCCAGCTCAAGGTCCAGCATTTTCCCTTTATTATTTAGCTTTTTTGATTAGAGCTTTGGAGTTTTTTCACTGTCATGTTTTCAGTGATTGAGACATGCCTTTGACAAATTAAAATGTCCTTTTTTCTTAAAAATGCTGGGGTTTGATTGCTGGCAGGTCACATGTATTTCAACAGAAAAACTGGCACTCCTTTCTTACTCAAGCTGACTATATAAAACAGCATAGATCTAACCAAGCAAAGTCCCATGGGAACAATAGACAGGGAAACACACACACTCCAGAATTTGCTGGATTATTTATAAAATATGATGACTTTAAATAGGTGGTTTCTGTAGTAGCTCATGGATCCTCTGTACACCTGAGATTCATGTTGTTGCCTTTTTTTTTTTAATCTCCTGGGTTTCTTAAAATATAAATTGGTTATTTCTGCTTGTTTGCATTCCCTCCCCAAACACCAACAAAATTTCTGGAATTGGCACTAGCACTCTGGTTGCATAAAGAAGCAACTTTTCAAATTAAACCATGCACAATTTAATTTCTCTTGGGGTCTTAATAACCACAGTATCTTTCAAACATAAGGTACAAAGCTTAATTTCAAAAAAAGAACAAAAAAGGCTTCAATTTGTACATGTCTGCCTTATTCCCCTACTAAAGACAAGATCTCATATTCTCAAAGCAACAAAGGTAGAGGCAGCTATTTAGTCATCTGAATTTGTTTATCATCATTGTTTACTATTTATATCCCAGTGGCATTGTATTATACACAGTGCAGTATAGATGAAGACAGTTCTCTGCATCACACAGCTTACAAAGACAACAGTGGCTAATAAGAAAAGGAAGAGCAAGATGGTCTCAATCTCTCAGCCTTTGGTGTTCATCACCTTTAAAAGAATGGCATTTGTGCTCGGAATTCTTGGTCATGTGTCTACCATGAAAAAAAATGATAGGAAAATATTTAAGTAGCTAGACACTTTGACAGACTTCAATGGAGACATAATTTCAGCACTTCTAGTTTCCCTGTTGTATGTGGAAAACACAGTGCATTAGTTACAAATGTGGGCTGCATGTTTGTGGGAATCCTAAAGGCTGAAAGACAGAGGAAAAATAAGGCAACCACAATTTATTACTAAATGAACTAGAAAGTGCCTTGTATCATGAAGGCTGGTCTCACAAACTTTGGATATACACATCATGATTTCAAATATTTGAGGTTGCAGGCTTTGCCCCTGCATTTTTTACTGCTGCCTGTGAGTAGAGCAGCAGCCTCATCATCAGCACATCTTTATGTAATTCTGCAATATGTCAAGAGCTGCATTCTTAAAATCTGTAGATTTGAAAGTACGAATCAGGAAAATTCTCACCTTTTTCTTTTACTGTTAGAGAATGGCTAAACAAACTACAAGTGTAATCTGAAAAAAACAGACAATAAGCACTCAATTGAACTGGTTGGTTTCTGGTTCACAGGCTCTTACATTCTGTTCCCACTGGTGGGAGGATCAGATAGGGTATAGATAGAAAAATTTATTTGCACAAATAATTCACAGTTCATTTATGGTGGGAATCGTTTGTTTCTTACCCCTCAGGAAGTTTCACTTGGTTGCTTAAACAAAAGAGGAGCAATTCTTCGGGACATAGGAGAAGGATATAATATTTTTTCATAAACCCCTTTTCTCATCACTTTTCCTTTTTTACCTTTGCTATGTACCACTCTGTCTTGTGGGCTGCTATTTAGGTAAGAGAAGATATAGATATACTTTGCTGCAGAATACATTACTATGAGGAAAAGTCACATAAACACTAACTGTGCAGAAGAGAGGACTGAAGAAAAGCAACTCAGAGTCAAGCTGTGTAATGAATCTCCATGGGAAACATAAGTAATTAATTAAACATTGAAAGAGAAGACTAAAAGCTGCCAGCTGGGTCATCAAGTAACAATAAAAAACCAATAAAACAATAAAAAAAGATCCAAGAGGCCAACTCACCGGCTCAGTGAGTGAGGGCAGCTTCTCTGTTCAGCTAAACCAGAGATTACTTTCACTGCTACCCTAACACAACTCAAGAATTTGCAGGATAAAATCTGCTCAAAAGCTTAATTCCCCTCCTGTCAGAACTTTCTCAAATTCTACCTTCCATACATGAACTGGTTCCTCCCTCACCAAGCCACTGTGGCCTTAAATGCCTCCAGACTGAGCTCTATTATGTATTCTAGCTGAGCATACCTAGTAAACAGATACATGAGCCAAACTAATGATCGGGTTTATAAAAACCTGCTGCACTGTCATCTCCTCCCTTCTCACACATACCACCTGTTCTCCAGCTCATCTGGTTTGGAGTGTTTTTTCCCCCATCCATCTGTTATACTTTCCACTGTCTTCACTGGTAAGCCCTGTGCTGCATCAATGTATAGTAAGCAGCACAAAATTATACTTGCCAGCACTGAGCTACTTATTAAGTTAGCAGTAGTGGGATAATGACAGGACCTTGGCTCAGTACAATTTTCACCTGAACCAGCTGAGCACATTTACCTAAAGGAAACAAAGGCTGCTCTTCCAGCATTTTATGTATTCACAATTTTTATTCACGGCACAATTAACCATTTTTTTCATTAAAGACAGTGCTGGACAGTTTTATTTGAACAGCAGTCTGTCTTTCCTGCACTGAGCAGTAAAGCACTCACCTCTTGGTAAGGAACAGCAGACAGGCTTGCTTTTGCTCTGTAGTGGCAACAGCTCCCTGCAATGCTGCAATAAGCATGCCGTGACAACCAGTAATGAAACCAGCCAGAAGACATCTGAAAAATACTGCAGTAATACTCAAGTGAACAAAATATTTAGCTCTGCAATTTCTTTACAGAGAACCTGGCATTGAACCCAGATCAGCTGCTTGCTGAGAGCAGGACCCTGTGCAGCTGCACAAGGCTGGACTGGGACAGTGACCACTTGGGTGTGCAGAGAATTGTGTGTAAAGACTGGAGGTTTTGGGTCCTTCTCTAGAAAGCAGAAGACTGTCCCTTGCATGCCATGTATGCTTGCACAGATATGTATTAAAATAAGTATGCATAAAGTAACCTGCCTTTCTCCATCTCTCCCGGTCAAGAGAGATGGAGAATGTGTGTTCATCACACAGCCAAGCTGCCAAATAAGCAAGTGGAGTATTTGTAACCCTCCCCTTTTAACTAAAAATGCTTAAGCTACACATATTTTCCTTGTTTTATACTTCTATGCTACATTTGCAGGGAGGAATTTCTCCTTCCCTGGATATCCTGATTTATGGAGGAACAAACCATTTCTCTTAACTTTGACCTTAATTCTCAAGCAATCTGACTGTTTGAACAGGGGTTGAAAAAGACTAATGAGGAAAACACAGCAGCTGTCTAGAACCTGTGTCCATCCAAGCATTTCTCTTAGGACCAGCTGTTGTCACAGCCAAGTAAATCCCAGTTACCTACTCCCTTACCAGCTCAAGAATGTATCCTACAAAAGACATGTAATCAGGAAAAAAACAAACTGCTACATTTAGTCTCCCCATCCATGCACTCTGTTCATACCCATCCAAGGCACTGAATCCCAATAACCTTAAAGTTAAAAAATACTTCTTGATTTCTGGGTTTGATGTCTAAGGCAGCACTTCACCAGGAACCTGCTCAAAATTATATAAACAGAGGGAATAAAACAAAGGGCCTCCAGACTCCAAGCACTGGCTGAATTCTCCCTTACAGCAATTTTGTGATCCATGTTTACATTTTTTCATACAGAGCTACTGGCATTTTTGGAAGTTCAGTTTATATCTTGACAGCTCCAGCTGTCAGGTCAGTGCTAGAAACCAAGAGAATCTGAGAGGGAGGGTCAGGGCCTTCTCTCTAAGTCTTGGTTGTTTCAAAAAGTCTGTAGCCAGTTATACAGAAATAGAATGCTCCCTTCATGAAGTACTGCAGTACAGACCATTTCCTCTTAATTAGCGAGGACATACAGAGTTTTGACACTTTCTTTCTCTCATATTCCATCCCATTTTTATCAGATATTTCTGTTACTTTTCACAGAGCTCTCACTCACGCTTTTCAGACTTCTTTCATTCTCATTGTAAAGATAGAAGAGCAGATTGCTCCATAGGAAAATGCACATGAAATAAAATGTGCTTTCCCTAAAGCACACAGCCTGCTCCATGAGGAAAAAAGCTAAATGCCTCTGCACTGCCAATAGGTGCCTAATACAAAAGAAAGCATGCAAAAAAGAGGTAACCTGCTCTACGAACTACTGGCACAGATGCAAGTATTGCTCTGTGCAGGTATCCAAAGTGCAACACTAGAGTCAAATACATATCTGCCTGCAGCTTTGCCAGAGTTACAACAGCAATGCTTTTGTCTCCTCTGCTTTCTTTAATTAGTGTCACATCCATTACTGAGCTGCAGCAAAACTGACATTTCGGGAAACAATGTCTGGCTCTTGCTAATCAGAAGGAGAGCTGTAAATCTAGCAAGGAGAATGGTTTTAATTTGTGCCTATGGGATTCTGATATTGAAATACTGGCCTTAAATATCTGCTCTGTGAGGAGTTACTGCTGCACATTAATTCTGAACTTACCAGTTGCTCAGCTGCAATAAGAGCAAAAAAGAGAGTGATGAGTGACATAACACTAAGTGACATAGCACCAGGAATGCTGTAGCAAATGCAGGAGTGCACTCACCAATATTCACCCCCTACACACAGCCTGTGCTATCCACTTGGAGAAGGAACCAGCTTCAGACAGCCCAGCTTCACCAGAGATCCACTTCTACATACACAGAGAGATAGTCACATGGAACAGCAACACAACCCATCAGAGACTTGGGAGGTCACCATCCAATGTGCCACTTCATGCCTTATTTTCTTTCTTTGGCTATAATGACTCATACTAGGACATTTCGGAAAGTTTTCTGAAGTGCCTCTCTCCAGCTCAACACACGTTTTGATTATGCAGCTTCCTATTGTTTTTGTGAGGTGACATGAGATTATTATGATTCATTCAAGTTGTCCATGTTTCACTACATTTACTGCTGGAAATGACATTCCAGAATGCAGATGCCCTTCAAATTCCACAGTCAATGAAAAAACTTCTGCATCATTTTCAGAAAGTCTCAAATCCCTCTTTGCTGCAGCCCTTCATAGAGGAACTTTTCCCAGGCATGGCTGTAAGATGGATTGCTGCTTATTTTTTAAGGTACAGTTAGACAGTTTAAGGATCTGTCCACTCTTTAGAAGTCTTGGTAATATACATACCATTACACTTTTGCTTTTAAATAAGCCTGTAAAAATATGTAAAAATTCAGATTTCCCACATTTTATATGCAAAATCTTTCTAATACCAAATGGTAGCAAAAATATATTTGGTAAATGAAAAACTATAAGGAAGTGTCAATTGGATGGAGACAGAAGCTCTCCTTTTCATGAGATAAATATTTATATTTATATAAGCTTTAATTATGATTCATAAATATCTCAGAATTATTAGCATCCTTGTGGCAGCTTCCTGAGGCACAGTAATGCTGCCATGTCCGCTTCAGAGAGGAGGAGCTGAAACACTGAGGTTCATTTCATAGAACTTTTAGTTTCTTAATCTGAATTATTAACCTGAGTTCCTCTCATCACAAAGCAAAAGAGAAGCAATCACTTTCAGAGTGACTGATCCTTCCTAAAGTAAGCCAGTTGAAATTACACTCAGACATTATCTCACCCTAAACTAGATACAAGGAGAAACTGGAGGGCTAGAGGATACAAGACACTAATTTTGTTCCTGTGCATAGGGACTTCGTTGGCAAAGAAAGTATGCAGCAAAACAGTATTTTGACTTCATTTTCTCAAAAGTCAAGCCCACATCTTAACTATTGAGTAACATAAAATAGTGGGCAAGACAATAAAATAAGCATTTGCTAAAAATCTTCTTAGATGGATTTTATGCAATAAGAAAATTACAAGATTAGTTTAACTTATCAATAATTCTATAACACAGCTATTACAGATGCAGACCAAAGTAGCTTGTTTGAAAATGCTTTATAGGTACAATGATGTATGAAAAAATGATTACGTATGGGAATGGTAAATCTAGTGACAGGGCTGAATATACAAACAACTCAAAATTGCATGCAGCAAGTCATCAAACACATAGGTGGATCATGCAGTTGTTTCTTTTTTTGAATTCAACAGAACAGGAAATTAAGCAGTAAGGTCAAAAACCAGTCTGGATTTCTGGACTAAAATGTACCAACGAATCAACTAAAAACGCAGACTTAAGGAACCATCCTGGGCATTTGTCGATCATAATTTTATTTGTTTTCCTTTACTCTGTTTCTATTTCCTTGAAATAGTCCACTGTCCCAAATCTTTCCTGGAGCTTCGGCATGAAATATGTCAGCTTTCAAGTAATACAAGGGTAGGAGAAATGATCTAGCATCCAAAGAGAGACAATCAAGCCACAAGAGCATAGTTGAGTTTTAAGTGTCTTAGAGTCATCTGATAAAATTCTCATCAGTTTGGCTAGTTACACTGTAGTTTTTCCCCAAGATTTCTTTTCCAGAAGAAATGAAGTGTGATACTGTGCGCTGTGTTCAAAGTAAACTGCTATCACTGATTTCAGTAGAGCTGTTCAGAGTGTAAAGCTAACTGCAGAATTGTGGTCCATCTTATACAGCTAAACAAAAACAGGTGTTTAGAACAGACAGAAAAAGGGTGGCCAAACCATAGGTCTATTCAAACTAGTATTAAATGTATTCCACATTTTGGAAGCTGAGTCACAGCCAAAGAGTTTTGGGTTTTACATAGTGAGTGATTTTATTTTTTTCACTTTTACAATGATTTGACAATAAGCAAGGTAATCAATTATGAATTTCAGGCAAAGTTCTGTTTTCTCCTGGACTTGTTTTTGCATACTGTGGTACAGCTGAGAAACACATGAGGAATACTCCTTCTTTTTCTTTACCAAACCTGGCTGGTTTTCAACATTTTTGTTTATTCTGAAATCAATTCAGATTGACTCACTTCAAATGAGCCCGCTTCTATGTCTACAATTTTAAAAAGGAACCAAAATGCTTTAAAATAAATGTATTCCACACCTTGCTTATTCTAGTAACCAGAGTTTACATAGTGCACAGGCAAGGAAATGTCAAAGCACTGAAATAAAAGACCAAAGAAGTCAGTCTATGGAACTGATACACAACTACGCCACAGCAGTCACAGAATAAAAAAAAAAAAAAGGAAAAAAAAGGCAGAGTGTTCCTATGGTTTAGAAGAGTGGTTCCAGGCAGCTTGTCAATACACTGGCTGTAATATCTCTTGTGCTCTTTCTACGTGATGGAAAGGCATACATGAATATTTAGGTCAAATAAATAATACATATCTCATAAATAGTACAAACCAGTGGGTGTGTCCTTGGAGGCTGCAGTTCAGTGGACAACATTTGTTTATTGAAAACAGATGCAAGTGTGCTTTAACCTTTTGTATCAAGATGTGCTGGTTTGGGCTGAGGTAGAGGTAATTTTCTTCACAGTAGCTGGTGCGGGGCTGTGCTTTGGATTTGTGCTGTGATAACATGGAGATGTTTTGGTTACTGCTGAGCAGGGCTTACACAGGGTCAAGGCCTTTTCTGCCTCTCACCCCACCCCACCAGTGACTGGGCTGGGGGTGCACATGGAGCTGGGAGGGGACACAGCAGGGACAGCTGACCCCAGCTGACCAACAGGATTTCCCAGACCTCGTGGTGTCATGCTCAGCATACAAACTAGAGGGAAAGTTGGCTGGAAAGGAGGGTGCTGCTCAGAGACTGGCTGGGCACTGGGCATTGTTCTTTATTTGCATCACTTATCTCTCTAGGGTTTTATTACTCTCTCTTTTTATTATCTTCTTTTTCATTACAAGTTATCAATATTAATATTATTATTTAATTTTATTTCAACTATTAAACCATTCTTATTTCAGTCCAGACGTTTTCTCACTTTTCCAGTTCTCTTCCCCACCATCCTTCTGGCAAGGGTGGGGATTGAGGAACTAGCTGTGTGGTGCTTAGTTGCCAGCTGGGGTTAAAGAACAACACAAGAGCACTGGTGATTTAGTGATTTATGTAATGTTCCTCTTTTTTTATTTTTTTTTTAATATCCATATCCAGAAGGATGCACTGAGCAAAACAAAACAAAACTAAAACAAACAAAACAACAAAAAAACCCCAAAGAAATAAAAGAGAAAAAAATTAAAAAAAAAAAAAACAAACAGGAAAATAAAAATCAAGGAAAACATCCTAGGCATAAATGAAAATATACTGAGTCAGTTACTGGTTGCTAGATCATTTTCTCCCATAAATAGGTCTCTTGCCTACTCTTGTCTAGCTACTGAGTAGTCCAGAATTTTCCTCTTTCAGTTGCCACAGGTTTGAATTCTGAAATATAGACTAAAATTAGGACTATAAGATTAATCACTTATAAAACGGTACACAAAAGCATGGCAAATTAGAAATCAAAACGCAGACAGAGAGGTGAAACCCTCCAGCAGTCTGAGACCAAAAACTGTGCATTCCAGCTTCTATTATAATAGGTATTTATTTTTAGTTTACATCATATCACACCATTCATTATCCACCAGCTACCATCAGGGATGACCATGTGCTCTCTAACTCACTGCTTTGCTTAACAATGCACTTGCTATATCTTCTTGTCTCACTTGCTACACTTGCCACATTTCCAAGCACCCATTTCAAGCAGCTAATTACAGTCATAATTGGGGCACTTTCAGACCAGCATACATGCCTCGTGTTTGCCAGATGGTGGATCCAGATCTCCCTGTCTTGTGTGAACTCAGCAAACAGATATAACCACAGCCCAACATTTTGGAAACCTGTTTTAGATCAATGTTGTATCAGTATGTCACTGAGAACTGACTTGGCCTACATCATAGTTCTGCTTAACCTATTTCATACTGAATGTTGCTCTGATACTAAAAGACTTTTAACAAAATATTACAAAGATTCTAACCCCCAAAAGGTGCGATCTTCTGCAACTTGCCTATCTGGATTTTAAGAGTGCTATGAAAATTAAGGGTGCTATGACAATTAAGGGCAATAACAACTTCAAGGTCCTGTCATTGGATGCACCACTCAGGATGTAACACATCTGCAGCTCAGAGTATCACAGCTTTTGTACTCGCACCTTGTCCTGCTCAGCACACAAGTAATAATGTAATGACAAGCTAATATCAAGCTGACAACAAATAGCCATAGAATTAATCAAGAACATCTAAGAAGAAGAAGAAGAAATATTTAAGCTGGAACGCTTACAGTTCATGGCTTGGAGCATTTCTGCCACAGAAACTTTACAGTTGCAAGGATGTAAGCACAGGTATATTTACTTTTTCCATACAATAGCCACCACACAGGAGTTCAGAAACTTCTCATGTTACAGTTGGTCAGCATTTTACTCCTTCATCTGGCCACTTAGCTTCCTTCTGTCTTGTTCTGTGCACTATAAACCATCCTTGTGCTACAGAGCTTTAGGAAGAAAGATGGAAAAAAGAAATGTACGAGTCACTGCAGCCATAAATGAGGACAGAGTATTGTTATACCTTCTGGTCAGGCCATTTCTGCAGTGGTTATTGGCACATACAGCAGTTCTCCTGGAAACAGCTGAAACCTGAAGGATTACAGCAGCCTTTGTAGCAAGACTGTTAAAAACAGAGCTAAACAAAGCAATAAATATACAAAAAGCAAGGCTAGATTCTTCAGTGCTGGGAATGAGTTTGCTACAGTGTTAAGCTATGAGTATGGACTAATTTTACACAAAGGCACTGGAACAGCATTACTTTAGATTCAGAAGTGGTGCTTTCCTCAGGGAAGGCTCCCAGGAGAACCACTTCCAATGATTTTTGTCCCACCCCCCTTTCCTCTCAACCCTGTGAAGAAGTGCTGTATTTCCACCCCTTCCAGAGAGAGAAAAATGAGAGAAAAATCATTCTACCAGGCTTGAAATCCCCAAATGCTTTTAGTGGTTATAATTTCCCCAGTGAGCAATTTTTAGCAGAATGAGCAGATAAAATTACACTGCAAACCATCAGACTGAAGGATAGAATCTTCATCATAATCAGGCATCATTCTAGCAACTGTTTCATCTCAGGAATTCCTTGCATATTCATCCCTCTTAAAGGCAAGGGGACAGAGGTCTCTGAATAGATGCTGTACTCAGGAGTTCCTCCTATATTTTATTGCAATAGAAACAGTGGCTGTTTTTACAGGACAGGTATTTGCTGTTCCAGGAGGGTAATCCAAGGCAGCCCAGTGTTCCCAGTGTACAGCAGCTGTACAGTTGCACTGTTTGCACCATCACTGCGCCAGCCCTGGGTTCCTGACCTGGACTGTGGGATTATTAAATACCAGTCAGGCACTGAATCCAAATTTGTACAGGTGACATCGAGCAGTTACAGATTTACAATCATGTAAATGAAATCATCATGAACCACGAGCTCTGTCCATCACACTTTCCCTCCTGGTCCTCAATCTGTCTTTCAAGGGCCATTTTTTATTTCATACAACTGCTGTGAAAAATGATGGCTCTTATAAATCTTCAGATACTTAGTCACACACCTCCTGCATCTATGACCAGGGTAGCAGCCCTATAGACCTGGATTTATAAGGCCACATTTCAATTATCAGCTCTATGGTCACATATTTTACCATTCCTCTTTCCTTCACAGTTTCTAAATGTCAGACGTATAAAATATTTGACATTTGGGGAAATACCAGCATTATAATAAATATGACAATACACTAATTTTCAGACAATACATGCTAGTAAGCATGTAATTTCCAAGACTTAATTTCAACCCTAGTATGCATATTTTAAAATCACCAATTTTGAAATTTAAATTAGAACAATTGCTAATATAAAAAAAAATAATTATAAGCATGATCACTGAACCAAAAATAGGAGTGAGTTATAATTAGCATGCCAGCATATAAATGCCATAGTAGGAACTGATACTGGTTACAAATAATTTGATTTGTGAATAGATATATTCTCTGTGAACTTCAGAAATCTGTAACTCAGAATTATTCTCATTACAGAAACTGGTCATCTTAGGTGAAAATACTTCTATGGATGAATAATCCAAGAAAATCAATCACTTTTATGGCCACAGAAAGAGGTTGCTCTGGGTCACTGTCCAGATAGTAAAATATTAGAAGCCTGCGATCTAGTGTATAATTCATGATAGGCTATAGCTAGGCCTACAGATATTAAAAAACCCTTTCTTCTTCTGAAACAAAATTGCTGTAGAAACTTCTGCAGCTTTCATAGTTTAAACACCCAAACCAATGATTTTGTTAATATATGTCTGTAAATTACAAAATTTTTTATGAAATTGTTTATTCATATTTGAGATGGGCATCCCAAAAGAAAACAAACCTAGCTCTTAAAAGTTCAGTATTGCTGTATTGTCCAAAAAGTAAAATAGTAACTTTATTCTATCACTATTTGTTTAACAGAAGAGTGGGAGGGAATGTAAAATGAGTCAGTAGGAAACACAGGTTCTAATTTTTACCACAGCTTTGCCTTCTAAAGGGAATTCTGAAAGCAATCAAAAAGAAGCCCATGTGTTGATGTTTCATTATCTGTCACTGGGATCATGTCTGCTGCCTAATGTCCAGCACCAGCAATAATAGTAATAATAGATTTTTTTTCTATGTATAAATTTGGTCTGTATTAGCCAAATGGGAAGATGCTGCCTAGACACCTCAGTAGCAAAAGCAATCAGAGGAGCAGGAGGATTCTGAAGAGCCTATTTCTTTAGATATCACATAAATTAATTGAAAAATACAGAAAAGGCTCATTACATACCTCTGTTTTATACAAAATAAGAACACTTTTAGAAACATGGTACACAGAAGTAAAATGTAACAAGTATACCCAGTTACAGACATGACACAGGGCACACACAGCACAAAGATCAAATAAAACTCAGAAACCATTGTGATTCTTAACATTTAGGACCAAAGCGTATCTTCGAATCAACAAGTCTGACCTCTGCAAGAGCACATCTAAAAATTATTACATTTGAATTAATCAGTCAACAGCTTAAACAGTCATTTGAAAGGGGATAATGAGGTGGTGACAAAGATGTTTTACAGGACACACATGCCAAGTGTCAAAGGAAGTGATCAATAGGGAGCAGAGGATGGCTGCAGAAGCTCATTACAGATGAACACATCTCAATACTAAATTTAACATTTTCCTGAAGGGTATTGGAAGTATATACTTCATATTTGAATATAATTTCATATTTGAAGTTTGAGTGGCCACAGTCAATGGAAGGTTGTTAAGAGAGGATTAATTGTTAAAAGCACTGCTCTAGGTAAGTGACCTCTGCAAGCAGCATGTTGGATGGATATCAGCTGGAGAAGGCTCCATTTGTTGAGATTGGATAGAATCAGGTTTCAGTGATGAGGGACTGGGCAAGACTTATCACCATGCAGGGGGTCAAGAAAGGCAGGGTCATAAACTAAGGAACATAGCTTGAGTCTGAATGCAAAGAGACGGGGCTGAGTTGGAGAATAACCTATGAAAAATAAGTAGAGTAGTGACCACTGATCAAGGTAGGAAATGTCTTGGAACATCAGGTAAAGAGGTGAGACTGGCCATGCGACTCTAGGGAAGTTTCGTAACATGACTAAAAGTGTTCTCTTTTAATAAAGTGGGGTGAATAGCTTCTGCCCCTGTCCAGAATGCTTTCTTTCACTCATGCATTCCCTAAGAAATACACACACACACACACACACAGGTTTTTCCTTTTTCTGAAGATGACTGGCTGAAAAAAAAAAAAAAAAGGCATTTTTTAGCTTGTCTTCGTTGTGATGTCTTGATAGAAAACTTAAAAGCAGTTCTGCTACTGCTGCTCTATAGGCATGGTCATATGTGGTACCCATTTTTAATATTTAAGATTTGAGAGGTCTGGCTAAGAAGTTCATAGTAACTAAAAGAATATTCCTTTCCAGTAAAAACTAACACTGATGGTTTCCAGCTCCCCACTTTTCCACATCATTAACTATGATCACAGATAATTAAACTTCTGTCTGACCCATCCTAAATTGCACTTGCGTTATTGTGTTACATTTGGATTCTCCAGATATCTAACACTGGTATTTACAAATAAACAATTCATAAAAGTGCTGTCTTTCAGAGTGGAAGCCCAGGAAAAAAAAAAAAAAAACAAACAAAAAACAACCCAACTTTGAATTGATTACACGGTTGGAGTGAAGCACCACATCTATGGAGGTGATAATTATGTGAAAGACATGTGGGATCCACAAGGAATTTCTGACGTTTTCTGCTTTGACACAGAAGAGGAAGTCAAACTCTTCCATTGAGTGGATTTTGCCACCAACCAAGCTCACAGGTAAACCCCTCTCACTGAACACCCCATGCAATACAAAGCAATAACCAGACAATGAAGCTGATGTTTCTGCAGGAGGAGTGCACGCTGTTGGACAACCCCTACATCCAACCTCTTTGCACAGCTAACATTTCCCATGTCATGCACAGTAACACATCTGACTCCAATAATCTTTTAAGGACTTCTGTGAGCTTGATAACATATCTTTAAGCCTTATTATCACAATTTCCACCAAGGTGCAAGCATGAACATTTAAATCATCATTTATATGTCTCAACAATATCGTCACTTACCCTTCAGAGAACTATTATAACTGGACTGAACTATTATATAAAAGCATATTATATATGTTTTTCAGAATACTCCCAGAAATACTCTCCATGCTTTTAAGAGCCATGATGCCCATTATCTCCTTATAAAATAAGCAGAATAATCAATGTGCCTCAAATAATTTCCCACTTTGGGATACTACTTTGCTGGCCAACAGAGCAACCAAATATAGCTGCAAGCCAGCCTTTCTACTTAAGCATGGTCAATATAGGGGTTTTTAGCAGTAACTTTTTCCAGGTCAACACAGACCTTTTAATATCTTTAATATGCTGCCTTGTTTTCTCTTCCCTGATGTCCTCTGTGGTCTTTTGAAGAACTCCAAGTACTTTGTGGCGCTATAAAGAAGCTCAATACTTCTCACTCATTCATCTCATGCTTTATGCCCAATGAGTAAATGAAGACTGTAATGAAAACCAGTTTTGTCCATGTAATAAAAAAACTAGCAAAAAGCAGCTTATAAAAGTGAACTTTCTTCAGTTCCAGAATAACCTACCCATGATAAATCACTACACCTCCTCCTCCCCCCACTCCCTCCCCCCCCCAAAAAAAAAGAGAAGGAAGTTATTTAAAGTACATAAGAGAAGAAGAAAAACAGTTTGTTGTGTTAAAGGAAGCAGGAAAGAAACACTAGATACCAAGAAAAACATGAGATATATTTGCAGGGAAACACGCCTCCAAGACAGACAATTTTTAGGACCATAAATACTCAGCCATTTATTAAACATGGGCAAAGAGCCCATCAGGATAGGACAACTCCTCAGAGCAGCCCAGACTACTGAGAATCCATGGAAAAAGGGTTTGTTTTCAAACATCTCAGACCATCAGAGTACTATGTGCTTTTATCTGAAGAGAACAAACGGTGAGTTGTAAGAAATTTCTCCTTGCTATAATGGCCCACAAAAAGGGAAAAAAATTAAATTACTACTAATTCACTCTCATTTCTCAGTACTTTTCAAAACACACTGACCTGGACTGTACGAAGTTTTCAAATATTGATTTCATCAGTTCCCTGTTCAGAAGAAGTAATTATTTCCCTGCTTCTGATCATGATTCTTCTTTTATCACAGCAGCCCTCTGTCACAGCTCTGCACAGGGAACTTATCTACAACCAGCTACTTCCCATTCACAGTCAATGCTGTCCCATACTTGGTACCCTCTAATGTAGGAATGACTAAATAATTTTTTTTCTTAGAAATACAGTTATGTTTATAGCTGTATATATTAAAAAAAAAAAAAATTGCCTGAACAAGCTGTGTGAAAAAAGCTCCCCCCTCACCCCGAATCCTCTGTTGTCTTCTTTGTTTACCATGATGTTCACCTGTCTTTATAACATGTCCATTCTTTGCCTGTTCTGTGGGTTATGGAGTAAGTGTAAGTCTGGCACAGGCTCTGTTGGAAGCTGGTGTTTTAAGAGGTTGTAAGAAAATAGGTATTAATATCCTTCACAAGAATTTTAATGAAAATTGGCATTTCTGTTATAATGGCAAATGATAAGACAAGTGCCTTTCAAAAATCTGTTGCATCTGTGGAGGAACAAAATATGTCTTCCCATTGTAATAATATCTGTGTGACAAGACTCATTTTTTATTAAATTGATATAAATTGGCAAGTATTCTTTTATGCTCCATTCTCCTTCTTTCCTTTGGAGATGGGCAAAGACTGATTTAGAATAAACCCAAAATATTCTCTATATAACCCCTACTTTAGTTATGCTCCTGATTGTTTCCAACTTGCTTAGCAATTCAGAAAAAAAAATAAGTGAAGGCTTCAACACTTGATTCACTTGGGAGGGAAAAAAGAGAAAGTTAAAATAAAAAACAAAGGTTATATGGGCTGTGTGGTGCTCAGGGTATGCTGGTTCAAAGATTGTGAAGAATCAGTAATAACTGCACAGTTCTGTGCATGGGAAGAATGTGGCTCATTACCTGGTCTGAGTGTCTAAATAACATGCATGTACCACTAAAGATTAAATCAATGTGAAGATGAAAGGAAATTCTAACAAAAGCTATTTCAACAATGCACACAGGCTGCTGTCATACATTTAGCGTTTTCACGCTTCTTTTGTACAGCAAACCATCACTATCTGCAAGAGTTGTTACCAGAATATAAACTTCCTTTTCTTAATTTTATTTAAATTACTGTAAGACTACATATGAGGAAAAAATAAAATCCAAAGGAAAAATAATTCCAGGTAATGAGGACTCACACTTGAGTAGGTGCTCCTTCAGGGTGGTTTTGATTATATGGATGAAACACTAGGAGTCAAAACACAGAAATTAAGAATAGAGAGAGGATGCTTAGGAAGGAATAAGAGAGGCATGGGACCCTGTTGGATTTCCTGAAGACAGGCCTGCTAGATGGTAGAGAACCAGATGAAAAATATGTCAATGTGTTATTTCAGGATAATTTTTCTATTTGAATGTTTAGTTTCTGTGGATAGCTCTATAATTTACTGGCTGGTAACTCAGGATGCATCCCAAAGCTTGATGCTCCTACTGTTCAGACCAGGAAGGCAATGGAGCAGATGACATTTTTCATCCCTCAGCTGTATGAAGAGGCTCCCCATCCATGGCACACAGGGTCCTGGAAGCAGACTTGCCCCTCAGGACATGGCTGGGGCATGACCCTGGAGAAATTGCCATGAATTGCCCGTTGCAGATACCTGAAGGAAAGAAGGGCATGTCCCTGAATTTACCCAAACCTCCTGGACACAACAGGTCACTGCCTGCCTGAAGAGTGAGAAACTTCCAGACTATGACCAAGACAGATAAGAGCACTAGCCTCCACAGGTATATTATCCCACACAGGCATACATATTCCTCAGGATATGCCATTATTATGCAAAGTCATGTTTTGTTACCTGAGCTGGGCCAGGGTATCTTGGTACGTCACCATGGCAGTCACAGCGTCAGACACAGATCCTAAGATCCCGGGTCCAAAGCCAGCACAGCCTGACCTCTGCTTCCAGTTCCAACACTAGGCTGTTCTGTGCTAGCTTGAGGGTCAGCAAACATCTCTATCAGCAGGCTCATGAGAGACAGAAATAAACACCAAGGTAGTGGTACAAAAGCTCTTTAGCTATGACCTGTCACTAATTTCTGCATCTGGTAATCTTCATCTTGCCTAAACAGAGATTTTCCTCTAAGTGACAAGTGTTCTGTTTCACTGGGTGAAATCCATGCCAATGCCATTTGCCCTAATGACGACAGTCCACCATCTCAGGAAAAAGTGACAAACTGGCAATATCCTGCAATACAGGATGCAAACATTAGCTTGTTTATAATGTGTTATAATTGGAATGGAAATCATTCACAAATTAAATAAGTGAATAAACACAGCCCTCCAAAGTCCTAAATTAAAATACTCAAGTGAAACGCTTGTCTTTGCCATTTGTGAAACAAATGTTAAAACATTTGAAGAAAAGCTTTTGCATTTTTATTGCAACTGTTCTAAATGGAAGAGTGACAGATGATGAAACACACCAAACATATTCAGTCCAGATCACAGGAAAGTATTTGTCACACTGTCACATAAGAAATCACTGCATAAAACTAGAAGACAATGATCAGCAGCAAGGTGATATCCATTTTTAGTCCTTGTTATAAAGCAGGAGGGGCACCAGAAATATGAATGAATCATCTTGAGTCATCCAGCAAAGTTTCACAAGGCTTAGCACAGCGGCTGAGGTTGATCTGAATGAAGGATGGCACCATGCAGACTTGCTGAGTCCATAACTCAACAAGGGAGAAGGAAATCTTCTGTCCAGATTACAATCATTCCCCAGGGCCTGATTTTCCAGAAGATTTTAGGTGTATAGTAGTGTAAATGAGGACAAAGTATGTTTTCCTAAAATTTCCCAGGCTCCTCTGTAGACCAACTTTTCCCACTGTATTGACATGCCCTGGAGGACACACTTCTCTCCACTGACTGTACAGAGGACCTTGGGAGACTATTTTCTGTGCAGAAACCATCTGTATCCGACATTTAAAGCTGTTTGGTGTGGCTCCTCTGACCTAGTGGCCTATATCTGAGTTTAGTTCCAACTCACTCCAAGTCCCACTGGCCTGCCTGCACTTCTCAATATCTAACACCTTTGTAAATATGCCCATGTATCCCTAATGTCACCATCTGAAGATGGCAGCCATTCCTCTGCCCATGCTACCCCAGCAGGATCCCTGTACAGGCAGAAGCTCCTGCTCTAGACCGGACACTGGGCATCTCTCTTTTAAATCTTCTAAACCATATTTTCATTTTCATGTGGTTGTAGGCCACGGAATCAAAGAATGGTTGAGGCTCCAGGGTGCCTCTGGGGGTGGTCCCAGACCCACTTCTCAAAGTAGGGTCAGTTAGAGCAGGTCATTCAGGACGTATTGGAAAGAAGGTCACAGCCAGGTGGGGGTCAGCCTCTTCTCCCAGGTGACAAGGATTGAGAGGACATAGTCTTAAGCTGCGACAGGGGAGGCTTATGTTGGACATGAAAAGGAATTTCTTCAGAGAAAGAATGATTTGACATTGGAATGGGCTGCCCAGGGAGGTGGTGGCATCACCGTCCCTGGAGGTGTTTAAGGAAAGGCTGGCTGTGGCACTCAGTGCCACGGTCTGGTTGACATGGTGGTGTTTGGTCAAGGGTTGAACTCAATGATCTCAGAGGTTTGTCCAGCCTAATTGATTCTAGCATTCTATGACTCATTTCTCCGTGGTTGTAGACCAGAGGATCACAGCAAGGTTAGGCTCCAGGGTGCCTCTGGTGATGGTCTGCTCCAGCCCCACTTCTCAAAGCATTGCCAATTAGAACAGGTCATTCAGGACCACAGAATCACAGAACTCTAAAATGGTTTGGGTTGGAAGGAACTTTAAAGACCATCTAGTTTCAAATGTCCTGCCATGGGAAGGGGTGCCACCCACTAGATCAGGTCACTCAGGACCCTACCCAGCCTCGAACACTACCAGGGACAGCGATGTCCTCCAGAGGCAGGGACATCACAACCTCCCCGGGCAAACCCGTGCCGCCGGCACCCGACCAGCCCCACAGTGCGGGGATAATTTTCATTTAAATCATTTCGGGCGGCCCTTGCTGCAAGGGAGGAGCAGCGGGTGGCCAGGGGCCGCAGGGCCGGGCGCGGCGGTACCTCGGGGGCGGAGGAGGAGCGGCCCGGGGGCGTCCGCCCCCTTTTCCCCCCTCACCGCCTCCCACGCGCGCACCTGCGCAGGCGCGCGGGCACGAGGCGCGCCCCCGCCCCCTCACTCGCTCGCTCGCACCCAGGCGCACGCACACGCCCTGCGCGCGCGCGCGCGGGGGGCGCGCACCTGCGCTGCGCCCTCAGCTTCCCCCCCCCCCCCCCAACCCCCCCCCACCGCGCGCGCGGCGCCGGCCCCGCTGGCGCCTGGAAGGGACCGCGGCGACCCCTCCGTGCCTCCTCCTCCTCCTCCTTCCTTCATCCATCCTTCCTCCGAGCCGCCGGGGGACAGCCCAGGTGATCCGCCGCTGGGGGTGCGTGGGGGATCGGTGTCTGTGTGTGTGTGTGTGTGTGTGTGGTGTCCGCGTCGAGTTTGTAAGTTCTCAGAGGATATCGTCCTGCTCTCCCCCCAGCCCGGGCGGGGTTTCCTCACTGGGGGTCGGTGAAAGATATTCCGCCTCCCCTCCTCCTTCCCCGTCCGTGAGCGATCCAGCCCCGCGCTGAAATCGCGGCTGCAGGCTAGCGGGGTTTACACCGCCCCGCAGCCGGCCCCCACCCCAAACTGCGGCGCTTAGAGGGGGCTTTAGCTGCTTTATGGCTTAGAGGGGGCTTTAGCTGCTTTATGGCTTGCCTCCTGTGCCCGTGCCTCCCTCCCTGGGCAGGTTACCCTAAGGATCACTCAGCCTCCGTGCTGTCCGATGTCCCTTGGAGGATAATCTCGGGCAGTTTTAAATAGCCTCCCCCGGTTTTTTGTTTTTATTTTCTATTGTCACATTTATGTAACAAGTGCCTGCCTGCACATCAGGCTGGTGTTGCTGTCTAGGGCGTTGCATGCTCCGGGAGGGGCGGAGTGGCTCCGGTGCTGTGGCTGAACATTAAAAACAATGTCTTTCTGTTGAAGAAGACAGGGGTTAAAATGAATGAAGATCTGAAGGTTAATTTGAGCTGGCTGCCTCAGGATCATGTAGAAGCCAGCTCTACAGAGAATGCCTCAGCTGCAGGCTCCTCCCTGGTTCCTGCCGTAGACCCTGAGCCAGAGCTTTTGGTAAACCCCTGGGACATTGTCTTGTGTACTTCAGGGACCCTTATCTCCTGCGAAAATGCCATTGTGGTTCTGATCATTTTCCATAACCCCAGTCTTCGCGCCCCCATGTTCCTCCTGATAGGCAGCCTGGCGCTGGCAGATCTCTTAGCAGGCATTGGATTGATCATCAATTTTGTTTTTGCCTACCTTCTGCAGTCAGAAGCTACGAAACTGGTTACGATTGGACTGATTGTTGCCTCTTTCTCAGCATCTGTTGGCAGCTTGCTGGCTATCACTGTTGATCGTTACCTCTCCCTGTATTACGCTCTGACTTACAATTCAGAGAGGACTGTCACTTTTACCTATGTCATGCTTATACTGCTCTGGGGAGCATCTATCTGTATTGGACTGCTGCCTGTAATGGGCTGGAACTGCCTCAGAGATGAATCCACCTGCAGTGTTATCAGACCACTCACTAAAAATAATGCAGCTGTCCTTTCGGTCTCTTTCTTGCTTATGTTTGCCCTCATGCTGCAGCTCTACATTCAGATCTGTAAAATCGTGA
This sequence comes from Motacilla alba alba, assembly GCF_015832195.1. Classification (NCBI taxonomy): domain Eukaryota; kingdom Metazoa; phylum Chordata; class Aves; order Passeriformes; family Motacillidae; genus Motacilla; species Motacilla alba. Next base: position 55,241,466 of record NC_052016.1, on the reverse strand, counting down.
TGCGCCATGCCCATCAGATTGCCTTGCAACACCATTTCCTGGCCACTTCCCACTATGTGACCACCCGAAAAGGAGTGTCTACTTTGGCCATTATTTTGGGGACCTTTGCTGCTTGCTGGATGCCTTTTACGCTCTATTCTTTAATAGCAGATTACACCTATCCTTCTATATACACCTATGCCACCCTCCTGCCAGCTACCTACAATTCCATCATCAATCCTGTAATATATGCTTTTAGAAACCAGGAGATACAGAAAGCACTTTGGCTCGTCTGTTGTGGCTGTATTCCTTCTAACCTGTCTCAGAGGGCAAGATCACCCAGTGATGTCTGATTGGCAGCCGCGAGGACGCTCCTTAACATGTCACTTTCCAGACATTCTGTCTTTGGTTTAGATGCATTCATTAAATGGTGTGTGATGGGTTCACATAAAAACCACAGGATGGACTGACCTTTTTGTAAACAGAAAACCCCAGCGACCGAAATCAACCGAGTGGTGTAAGGAAGATTTCCAAAATCAAAATAATCAGTGTTCTAAACAGATCTATAATGTTGCTCAGGGTCTTTTTGTCATATTGCCCAGACTTTGCCATGTTTGCCATGATTTTACATTAAGTTTTCTAATTAAAATTAGATTGAAACAGCATACTTCTTTAAAATTGTTTATGTGATTGAGTTTATTCATAGTGCATGTTACAATCTGTTGTTTGGACTTTTTTTTCCTCTTTAAATTTTTTTTAAACAGAAAAAAATAACCCCAAACCAAGTCCTGTTACGCCATCTGTATATCATCAGAATACTCTTCAAAATAATGGCCAATTGTACTGATTTATATGAAATTTATTGTAATAATATCAGTGCAACGAATTTGCTGGAAGTGAGAAAGTACTTGGGCAGCTTTTTATTTTACATCTCAACATGAACTAGGTTGACAATTGTTTTCAAGAGTTACCTGTTCTCTCATGTGTTCTGGCTGGATGTTAAAGCAAGAGATAGGCATTGCTTTCCTTTTCAAAAATCAGACATACGTTTTCACTTGCATGTGGGACATTGGAGCTATGCTGTTGATTTTAAAACTGACGGGGCTATCTTTGAAACAATATGGCCTTTTTCAGCTATGCATTTGTAATAGATGGAAAACTAGGTTTCTCAGACAAGTTTATCTTTTCAGAACAGTATGAGAAGTGTTTAATAAAACAATCTACAGATTGCTCGCAGTACATATTTAGCACTACATCAAATGGTTCCCCTACATTTTTTACCAAGTCAATATTATTACCATTTGTTTTCACTGTTCTCCAATGTAATTTTAAATACCGACATTTATAAATTCTCAAAGCATATCTGGTTCATAATTATATGCAGCCAGGACTGCAAGATGAAACAGTGTTTTCTCCTTTTCTGGCAGTTTCATTCTTTGCACTATACACATGTCAGTTCACTTCATTAAAGAACTTCATTATAGTTCTGGTCTAGAAAGCAGAGCTTCCTCTCGTGAATGGTTAAATTTCAAACTGCTTCTAACTTTCCACTGAAGCCACATTAAAATGCACTAGAAATAAAGCATTGTTTTCTGATTTGAAGACTACTTGATTGTCAGAGAAAATCTTCCTGGCACTTGTCTTCATGAAACTTACGGCGTACCCTCATGTCAGCGCATGGGAGTTTAGAGTACCGCTTCCGTTCGTGTTGATGGGAGCTCAAAGTGTTCGTGCCCTGGCATCAGCAGGAGGTTATACTCCCTTGAATGTCAAAGTCAGCATAATGTATTGTTGCTTCAATACCTTCCATTAAAAAAAAAATAAAAAATCCAAAACTCAAGTGTAAAAATAGCAATATTTACAGTTCAATGAAAAAATATACCTGTGTAGTAGAGATAGTAGAGACAACAGTGCTGCTGGTCTGGATTTTTCCAAATGGAATCTGTCCTTTCCACGTGGACGTTTGGATGACTGTAGCTTTTTGTGGCAAAGTTTCTGTGGCGTTAAGAATCATATGCTATACACAAAGCTGAATCTCAAATGTGAGTTGTCTGTAAACAAGGCTCTGTAGAGATTTTTATGAGCAATAAGTAATTTTAGTTGCAATGCTGGGTTTGAATTCCGTTATTTATTTGGTTCAACATTTATGATATTTGGTTCTTACTTGGTAACCTGATTAGTTTAATAATAATTGCATGGCATGACCCAGTAGAGCTGTGAATTTGAAGCTCCCCTGGCTTCCCTGTGAATTTACAGATGCTCAGCAAGTTAGACTATGACCTCTGCTCATTGTGGGGTATCAGTGTTCTTTATCTACTTATGAATGTTAATGAAACTCTAGTCATTGAGTTTTCTTACAATTTTTTGTATAAGAAATACTCACTTTATAAATATCCGTGATACATACGTGTGCAGTTTTGCAAGTATGCAAACTGTTGGGAAATAATGGCAGTAAAAGTCAAGAGATGAATAATATAGAGAGGCTGAATAATGTAGGATGGCACTTAAAAAAAGAAAAAAGTTAAAGTCATGCAAACTTTGCTCCCCCTGCTTTTCCCCTTGTTTCTTCTTCTGTATCAAATTGCTAAAAGTATGATGAAGATGAGCAGCTACAACTGTGACCAAAATTCAGTCCTGAGGGCAACTGTTGTTTTCCTTATGCAGGTGTGTTCTCATCCTCTTGGATAACCTCATAGGCATTAGTGCTTTTCTCTAGGCAACACCTGTGTGGTGGGGAAGCCAGAGAAAAACAGCACAGAGGGAGATAATGGCATTCCCTCTTCTCATGCGGTTTCACCTCGTGTCCTTGTCATCTTCCTCACTCCACAGACTGCTTAATTCTGCAGAGGCGCTCCAGTGTGCCGGGGGAGCCGACCTCTTCCTTGTGCCAGAGCAGAGAGATTTGTAATTGGAAGCTTCTCTCCTGAGGAGCAGAGCAAGTCAAACGGAGGAAAGAAGGATTAATTATAGCAATCCCACAAAGCTGGCTCCTAGGGATGTGATTTGCCCTTGTTTGAGGAGTTGTGCATGGTTACCTTCCACCACAAACAGATGAGAAACATGATTCTGCCTCCAAAGATACTGCTGTGACCTCCAGTTAGGATTTTGCCTCTTCCAGAAATATGTTCCAAAACTGAGGCTGTGCAGCATAGGCTGGAAAATCCTACTGAACATAGGTTTGCCTGCAGCTGTCAGGCCAACCTTTACTGTAGTCTGCAGCACCAGGATGGGTGCTACATAACACACCTCTGAATGAGCTCTGGGAAATAGGGGCAGAGCTGTGGGTGCAGAGCTGCCTACCTCACTCACACAGAAAAATTGCTTGACAGCCAGCCACCTTTCTTCAGACCCTGCAGAAATAAGCAACTCTCTGCTGCCCCTCAGAATGACAGTGGAGGCCCCCCTGCTGCATGGTGAGGTTCCAAGGCCCTCCTGAAGCTGGCAGAAATCCAGCCAACTTGCAGTTCTTGATATTTTGTTGTCTTACGAACAACAACAGTGCATAAGGGGGGTTAGATTCACCATTCTGTGTACAGTGAAGAACCTTTCATATCGCCATTGTAATGACAAAAGGTGTTTTATTTTCCTTAAGACGTAATTTAGGTTAAATAATTAAAGTTCATGTTTATTTATTAACACACTTGACCCAAAGTTAGTAATAGGTTGTATCCTGATGGGAAAAATTTATTGTGGTCAGTTTTTTTCATACATTTATCCCCAAAGCTTAGGAGAGGATTTTTTGTCTTTTTTGCCTTTTTTTTTTTTGCTTTTTTTTCTAACCATTTCCCCCAATAGTAGTATTTCAGCAATAAAGAGAAATATGTCTTTTTAGCACAAGAGCAATAAAATCCTCCATGATGTGGATATTATAAATTGCTGAGTAAACTCAGAGCAATAGAGAGGAAGCAATATATACTTTAGACAAAAAAAAGTAACTTGCATAAGGACTTTTAGTAAGCAAAAGTCTTCCTTTGTTAAGCAGATCCTATCAGACCAATGTGAGACATTATTTCTGCTTGATTTGTTTTATAATCATTGAATTCCTGAATAGAATTACACAGCAATAACATTTTACCTTAATTCTTGGATCCTGAATTTGTGCTATTTGCTGGAAGAATTATGTACTGCATTGGGGAGTTTTATTCTTTTCATTGTTTGGCATTTAGTTGTACAGCACTCTGTGGATAAATTAATAGTGTTCAAGATTTCCAGTTATGACTTGATCCCGAGAATACCTGAGTTAGTCATGCTCATCAGGGTGACTGAGAAATGGTGCTAGCCTGTTCTGCAGACAGCTTGATTATGATACCAGTGAAGAAAATCCCTGCCAATACCCAGCCTGTTTGGAAGCAAGCTCAAAGGACTGATATTGCTTCTGTATCTTCCTGCCATGGACGCTCAGCAACATAAGCAGTTGCATCGATCCTTTAGTGTTCAGGGACCAGCTTTGAGGCATCTTGGAGTCACTAAAACTCCTCCATGGACAGCAGTGAACTTTGGCATAGACCAGTGCTCATGCTGCCCCCAAAGAGCTGTTATTCTCTTGCTTTGTTTTCTTAGGGATTTTTTAGGTTTTAAACATAAAATACTTGTGACTTCATCTCCCCAAGGTGATAAGCAACCTTATAAGCAAGTGTGACTGGAAGTTGGGATAAAATGGCATTGCAACAAATCAAGCCCCTGAAGCATAACTACACACTCATTACTTAAAAAGAAAAAAAAAAGAAAAAGAAAAAAGTGATTCTGTAGCATTCAGAACAATGTTTCCAAAATGTTGGCCCTGACTTTTTATGATGAGAAACTATGTAGGGTCTGTTTTTTCTATTTATAATAAATAAATAAAAATAAGAATTGGACAGAGCAATTGCTATTTAAAAACTCAGCAGCAATCCTGTCACTTTATCTGAGATACTGAATGGTTCTAGCTTGGCCTAGTGGTAGTCCAGCAATGTTCCATGAAGAAAAAAAAAGATAAAAAAGATCTCTCAATCTCTGCTTATAGAGAACTGAAAGGAAGGAACTATAAGGGAGTGTTATAATGTATATCTCATGAATAAGCAATAGGTCAGGAAAGATAAATTAGGCATGTGTATCTCCCTTATCTGTCAGTAAAAGAATGATGGTACTACCAATAAACTTGAAAGGTCTCCTGACTGGAAACACTTCTTTGGTACAAGAGGAAATTACCCCTTAAAACTGGGTGCTGCTGTCTTCTTCAGATCAAGAAAATGCAGTTCCTTATAATGGATCAGAAATCTGAATGAACTGCAAGGATATCTACTTTCATATTAAGTGGATGATGAAAAAGGAGAGATGGAAGTCTTTATAGCTTGGTGAATCAGCCAGATTCAATCACTCGGCACTTGAGCTTGGCCGGGAAGGATGCTTGAATAAATGCACCCCCTGTAAGAAGGGTGTTTAGAACATTTGGAACCTTACCCAGGTACACAGAGCTCCCAGGAGGGCCCTGGGGGCTGCCCCTGTTCCGGGGTGTGGTGCAGCAGTGCCGTGTCCCTGGGGCTGGCAGTATGGCTGCCCCTCGTGAGTGGTGTTCAGAGAGCGGAGAGGAGGAGATATGATCAGAAGTGAGGTAACTCTTCCTTGAAAATGTTGTCCCATATTTTATTCTGATTATTACTTGTCTTGTTAGCACAGTCTTTTGTGGCCCCACTTGAAATCAGAAGAGGGTTTTTGTGGAAAAATACTGAAAATTCAAAGTAGGACCACCAGAAGATTATTTTACAGTAAGTGATTATGTATTTCTGTTCCTTTTGGGGAGCAGCTAAGCCTGTAACTTTGTAGTAAACGTTTCTTTGAAAACAGCATGCCTTTGCTCTAAAAAAGTCCATGCTGTGGTTTAGTCACAAAATTGTTGTGATCTCGTAAGCCCCACAAGAAGAAAGAGTTGCACATTTCACTGTTACACAAACTTCTTATAGAAGGGAAAAATGCAAACTTGAATGTAGGTTAGATGAAACCGTATTGCAGTTAATTAGTGTCTCACTGCTGTGATGCAGACTAATTCAGTGCCCTGTGGAAAGGTTGGGAAAGATTTTTTTTTTAGTATTTTAACTGATGGCCATAGGATTACAGGTTGGCTTATTTTTCTTTTTCTCCTTCACCTCCACACCACCCCAGCCCCCAGCTCTTAAGATGTCTGGTACAGTCCTTTTTGTTTCAAGGCAAACATTGGTTTGCAGTTGGACTCAATGATCTTAGAGGGTTTTTTTCAACCTAAATGATTCTGTGATTCTAAGTACCTGCCTCTCATAAGTACAGTGGTGCATTCCTAGCTAAAAGCTGAGTTATAAAGTTTTTAATAGTTTGTTATAACCCTTTCAAACATATCAGCAGCCCTTTTTCATTGAACCACTTCAGTGAGCATTTCCCTTACACGGGAAATGTCTGATTCACCTGTGGGGAGGGAAAGCAAGTGTACTGCTACTGTTTTCTTTACCCTGGTAATATTCTTTTCCCTCTAACCACTTGATCCCAACCATATGATCTACCATGATGCCCAAGCACAGTCCTAGTCCCGGTTTCTCAAGGCAAAAAATAAGCCAATACCAACTGCACATGCTGAAGACCGCATCCTGCAATGATTTACCTTAGAAAATGGAGGGGGCTTTCCCTTTTAAGAAATAGATGGTAACAAAATAGATTTTTTTTTAATTTTTAAGTGTAAAGTCATTTTTAAAAGGAAATACCTATGTCCAAGTTTAACATACTATTTATATTACATGCTGTATAAACAGTTTCTTGGAGTATTTTAGTATGCCATTAACTTGATTAAGTATGATGAGCTATCACTTTTAAATAGCATAATTACATACCTAAATATATATATATATATATATATATATATATATATATATATATATGTATGTATGTATGTATGTATACATAATTATTATGATTATTTAATTTAGTTTTTATACGTATGACACGCCATATATCATGCTCCATACCTTCTTTGTGGATGTGGTTTAAGTGTAACTTCTTTGCTCGGCAGTTTCTTGTGATCAAAGAAAAATATTGCCCAACTTGTATGAGTCTTGCAAATACTGAAAGATTCTGCAGTAATTGATATTTCATCAAACAAATACAGGCAAGAGGTTTTGGAAGGGAAGCAAATTCTCATGTCTTTAACTTGGACAAATCCCACTGCCATCTTTGAGATTACAGGAATGTTTTCCGTGAGCACAGATGGTACAGAATGCAGGAAGGGTACTCGCACAGGCCTATGATACTCACATTCACGGGCCTATAAAGCAGTTATAACTTTTTCCACATACTGTTCCCTTTTCTCTCTTGCTCTTTTTCTGTCTTCCATAGGTGCTTTGGTAACAGGACTGCACAGATCCTGATTCCATACAGTCATGGGACTCAGGTGGACATTTTGCACTGGCTGATGCTAACCTAGGGAATGTTAGAGTACTTAAAATAATTTATGCATTCATTTTTAAAGGGCACACAAAATACATATATGCTTCAGGGATTTTCTGGGAAAAGGCCTAGGACCTCTGAGATTTAGGGCCAAGTTATAGAGCTCTAATGCATTGATTACTTATGGTCACCATATAATTTTCCTCTTACTTCAGTGTTCACTAAGATTAAACCCATCAAAATACTGAGGAATTTGGCTTCCCCTGCTTTCAGGGGAGAGATATTTTATAGTATGCAAATAAAACCAGCATGACCTGGCCCTTCAAAAATGGAAATACCCACATCCAGAAAAGGACAAAAGGGTTGTATCCCATGGAGTGTGGGCAGTTGTGCCCCATCCGTGGGTTTTGTGTTGTCACTCTTTGGTTGCCCTCTGACAATGTAGTCCCTCAATATATGATCAACACTCAGTCCACCTTGTGGTGCCTCTGCGCCAGAGGGCTCAGGAGAAAAGAGCACAGAGGTGAGGCTTTTCTGATGGGTTTGGAGGGGAGCTCTGCTCTCAGCACAGAGCTTTCTGAAGACATGATAGAAAACAGGGCGCCTTCTTCAATCACATTCCAGCCAAATCTTTTCTTTTGTATAGCCCTCTCAGCGTAAGCAGAGACTTTCCGTAGTCCAGGAGGAGAAGGGTGAGTGGTTGCTGGGAGTTAGCATGCTCCAGCACACAGCTTATTACACGGCAGCTATCCCAGAGCTGAGCAGCTGAAGGTACAGTAATCTGGTGCTGAACTCAGGCTGGTCCCTCTAGGAAGAAAATGCACTTTTCCGGAATGCAGGAGCAGTGTGTGTGATTTGTGCCAAAAATGTGGAATGAGTATTGCAGTTGAAGAGGCAGGTAAATTGCCTGGATTACACATACAGCAAAATAGTCAGGCAGTCTCTAGGGTTACTTGCATGTGCTCAAATATATTTTTTTGTTGAAGCTGATAGTAGTCCCATAAATGTATAGAGAAGGAGAAGAATATGGACTTTCCTGTTGGGCCTCAGCCAGAGCCAGCCAAAGGAAATGGGCATTCTTGGTTTTGTCTGGAGAGAGACATTACACCTCTGTCCATTTTGATGTCTATAGCTTTTTACTCTCTGGGGCTAAAGCCCTCCTTTGTTTGGTCTGAGCTTTAGTGTCACAGCCAAAATCTACAAAAGTTGATTGTAAATGTGTTTACAAATGGAATTTCATGGGATAAGTGCTGTAAGGGTGCCTCTGAAGTAAAGCTGTAAACGCTGTCTTTAATTTCAGGATGTGAAATTTGGAATACCTGGGCTAGTAGAACCACTTGTAATTTTCTAGACTTACTAACTACACCCCCACATTTTTTTGTTGCCAAATGCAATAAAAAAATAACCTGTAGTTTACCATGTTCATGTCATCAAATCCTCAGAGAGAACTTTTTCTAGGAGACATTGTACATTTCAGGTAGACACCTGATACTACTGACTGCAGTGTAGTTCCATGCTGAATTCTAAAAGCTTTAGCAAAAGCATCTGCATGGAGAATAGTTCTCATGCTGTACATCTCACTAGGAGCCAGGTGGATTGAAATCCTGCATGTTGTGCTTTTCATATGAGAACCAGTTACTGGTTTCGTACATAAAGGCCTGTGGTTATTTTTTATACTAATTTAGGTTTTTTGGTCTATTTTTTTGGTATTTTGTTTTTTGTTTGGTTGGTTTTTTTAATTTAACTGTGGTTGAAATTTGAACCATGGCTTGCCAGTGTATGAAGTGATTTTTAAAGGAAGTGAAACATCTTTGCCTCAGTTTCCCTTAAGCTTAAAGCTTTGAATTGCAACTACAGAGCTTCTTGTTGTATACAAGATAGTAATTTAATGCACTTTATTTAAAAAAGGCACAAATTATTTTCTTTATAAAATGTTACAATTGCACTATGCTGTAAGAATTGGTTATTAAATATAAACTGTACAGTTTTGTAGTCAACATTGTGTTTAGTCATAAATGATTGAAACAATTACGTTTCAGTTAAATGTTAATTTTATATGTGGTGTGTGTAGCCATAAATAAATTTTTCTTTTTAAAAAAAGAATGGTTGGTTGTTTCATTTCGTTGAATTCCCCATTCTGTTTCAAATAACAAAATTATATCCTTCTACAAATATAAGATTTAACTGTGTTCCAGTGCAAAGAGATGACAGATGACACTGACTAAACTTGGGGGATTAAATTCAGATGTGCAAACTTTAGTTGAATTTCTGTAGATCCCCTGCATCTACAACACTGCAGAAGGAAATACCAGGCACTACAGACAAAAACCCTGAAAGAAGAGCTGACAGGAGTTCTTGAACGTAGAGTTTCAAGAAGCCAGAATAACCTTCCATGGCTACCTTTCTTATTCAAGTTAATTTATCTATCCTGCACTCTCTTCTGACATGCTGCCTTTTATTATCATTGTATACACTCCATTTTGGGGAACAAAATGCAGCATGGATTATAAGAGGGTCTGCATTTGGTCAAGCTAAATGGATCTAAATACTTAATATTAGTATTATTATCTTAATATTAGTGTTAGCAGTCATTACCTGAAGAGGTAAAAGTTACTATGGAAGTAAGAAACTGCGTTAACCTAGATTTTTTTTTAGAAGTTTGGTTCTAATCCTTGAATTAAGTAACAGAAAAATTAGATGCATGATCAGAGTTCTGTATTTCCAATTTGATTGTTTTAGACAGGCTAAAAGAAAACGGTGGACCGTCTCATTTTCCAAATTAAATTTTTGTATAAAATGTATAACTTAATTCCTCTGAATGGTTTTCTTACACACCCATTTATTTTCCAGACATATAAAATGATGGAATGAGTTATATCTCTAACCATAGGAGTGACTGTGGTACACCAATAGCCATTGAAATGTGGCTTCTGAAAGAAATGGGACAGCGACTGACAGATATCCAGGTCAGTGATCAAGAGTGAGTCTGCTTCCTTTATACTACGTAGGACTACAGTCCCACATGTCAGATGGATCCTGGAGGAGATCTTAGGGGTGTTTACTTCTACCAGAGCTGTCCTCTCCACCTCTTACATCAGCATTGGGCACCACCTATTTTGTCTAGAGAAGAAGAAACTGGTATCGTGGTGCCAGAGCAGACACCCAGTTTGTTTCTCTGAGGTTAAACTATATCCAAAAGGACTGCAGCACAGTGGTGACTAGGATGTATTTGATAAAGCTAACAGAATTATTAATAATGAGTATGCAACTCATGTGGCCAATCATAAATGACCACTGTACTTATAAGGATGAAACAATTGAAAGCTGTCAGGACATGGAATAATTTCCATGCTACAGTAAGCAAAACAAAGTTTCATTGTATGAAGCCCAAAAGTGGAAATTAAAAAGTGTAGTTTCTGTGTCCTTTAGTTGAAGGATCCTTGACTGCATCATTCCAGGTGTGCATGCCTGTTCTTAGGTTCATTAAAGTGTCTGTAAGTCACACCAGAGATGAGCTGCTGAGTTGGACAGACTTTTTGACATGGTGCAGCATATCTTACCTTCTTACTGAATTCTTATGAATTGTCTCAGTTACAGCAGGATGTCAGAGAGTGTCTGCTACCTCACCTCTGTCCTATACCATGAATCTTTGATGGCCATGCAAAGTGTGAGGCCAGTGCAGTTAATGGAGATTTTATATTCATTGCTGAAAACATTATAGGAGAAATCATCAGTATGGCATGTATGACAAAGACAACTCCATGTGCAGATATTTTAAAAATCCTCCATTTAAAAGTTATTTTGAAATTATCTATAATCATACAAATCCAAGTATTTTTTTCTCTAAAATTGCTTTTAAAATTAGCAACTCAAATCTAATTTTTCTTGTAGTTTTTTTTTAATTGAAATGTCATCCTCATAACAAAAATGCTCCATGGGGTTGGTACTACTTTGCAGTCCTCTAATGTGGATGTGAGTTGAGCAACCCCACTGCTGTACAGCACGTTACAGCCAACACTTGGTTGCTGCATGCAGATTAGCTCTTACCTGAGCACATTCTGCTTGTGAATTTTGTTGGGATTTTCTTTCGTATCTGCAAAAGCCTTTCATCCCCATATTTTGCACTAATTGTGAAACTGGTGGCCTTTCAATGCAGACATTGTTTATCTGACAGCAAAAGATATTTTAATGTAACCAGGACACTGCCTTCCCACCAGTGGCCTAGCAGAGTTGCTTTCACCTTCGTTTTTATCATGATGTATGGCATTTAAATGGTGCTTGACTGAAAGCCTATATAAACACATTTTCTAAGATATATTGAGTTTGCCATCATCATCATTTTGAGCTGTCAAGCTCAAAAACACATAATTTCCAGAACAAGGATCAACACATTCCAAATCATTCAGCCTACAAGGGAAATACAGAGGATATGGCAAACTATAGTGGGAGAGAGCCCTCTCAACTCCAGTTTCAGACATTAGACAGGTCTAAATGGCAGCAGAAAATTCCAAAATCTAAAACTAACCTCAAGATTTCCTTCACTTCCCTGGCTATTACTACTCTTTCACCTTTGCATGAGGGGTGACAAAGAGGGGGCTGGTTCTTCTTCCCCCCACCCCCCCCTCCCCCCTCACGTGGCACCAGTTGTTGCAGCCTCCAGCTCCACTTTTGTTTTTTCCAAGAGCTGGAATTCCTCAGTGGTGCCACTGGTGATGCAGTGCAAGGACTTACATGGAAATTACTGTTAACATGGCGAACCATGAATCTGCAAGGGCATCAGGCTGAAGAAGGAAGCACTTGCTATTTGCCAGTTTAGCAAAACCAAAAAAACACGCCTTGACATCCGAGCAGGTCAGATAGCCCCACTGCTTTCAGTGCTTTTTCCACTGTGTGGTGTTTGGAGGTCTCCAGGATGAGGGAAAAGTTGAGAATCTGACTCCAAGTTCTCAGAACTCAGTTCTCTGATTTATTATTTTATTATAAAATATGATATTATATTAAAAGAAATTGTATACTAAAACTACACTAAAGAAATAGAGAAAAGATACAGAAGAAGGCTAGAAGAGAATGAATAATAAAAACCCGTGACTCCTCAGAGAGTCCGACACAGCTGGACCGTGATCGGTCATTAAATTAAAACAATTCACATGCTGGGATAAACAATCTCCAGACCACATTCTAAAGCAGCAAAACAGGGAGAAACTGAAGCTCCCCAGGAGAAGAAATCCTGGCAAAGGGATTTTTCAGAAAATATCAAGGTGACACCACTGGCCCTAGCCTAGAGGCAGGCACTGTTGGGATGGAGGGGCTGGTCCCTGCCCAGCCTGCAGACACTCCCTTGGCTCAATTGCTCTGCAGATACGGTTGAGTTCCCTGCCTGGCAAGGTAGCATATGTTGCACTGAGCCAGGGCCACATAGCAGCAGCTCATCTCTCCCTTGATGCTTTCAATCTTTCTGCAGCTTTGTTTCTTGCTCACATGGGCTCCAGGATTTATTGTCAATAAATGGGGATTCCCAATCCCTCCAAAGTTGTTTTTTTTGTGGGAACTAATAAAACAGATCTGGTTTTTGTTGTTTAATTAACCAGCTTTTATTAGTGTCCCTGGAGCTCTGTGCTGAGGTTCGTTTTGGTTTGGGTTTTTACCGTCTCCTAGGAAGATGTCACAGAAAAATGGTGGGATTTCTTAATGTTCGGTCCGTTTCGTTCATCACGCTTTTTCTGGAAAGTGTTTGTTTGCCTTCCACCCAGCCACAGCTTGTGCACAGCCTTTACAAAAATACAGTCAGCCTTGCCAGTAGATGAGTCTGTTGTTAGATCTGCAGACCCCTGTGTCTGCCATCACAGGGTCATTCAGGCTGGCTCCCATTCAGCAGCTGCGTGTCAGCAGCAGAATCACACTCAGAAGCCGCCCCCTTGCAGCAGCAGCAACCTGCCATTGCTAAAATCAGGTGTCTCTGCTGGCAGAAGGAGCAGCCAAGAGAGTGTTCCTTGGTGTGCTGTTTGCTGCTGCTGTGGTCACCACATCCCTGGGGTCTGGGGAGGGTGGGTGTGAGGGACAGAGAGCAACAGGCAGTGTTCAGGGAGGCTGATTGCCTTCCCTTGTGATCCCAGGTTGCAAGCAGGCATAGGAACAGACATTTACCTGTCCAGCTGCTCAGCCATCCATAGTGCATCTTCTCTCTAAGATTCACCTGGCTAGCTGGGTGCTGATAGCCACCAGCCCTGCCCTGTGGACATGCAGTGAGGCTGTGCTGTTGGAGTGCGTGCACTGCAGACCCACAACAGCTTGTTGGCTTCCAGCTCATATCAATTCAGTGTATTTCCTTGCCTTACCAAGGAATGTTGTATTCTCCTTCAGAGATGAGATAACGCATTCCTCAGAGCTTGCTTGTTTGCCTTCAGTGTTTCTTCAGTGTTTTTCTGCTTCTCCTTGATTCTATTAGAGGCTGTTTTAGTGAGCAGTCGTTGATCACACACATCTGTCTCCAGAGAACTAAACAGCAGAATCTCCATAATTTCCTCTGCTTCACAAAATGATAGTGTTTCATTAAAGACAAGTTAAAAACAGAACAAAATGCTGCTCTCTGTCCCTTTCAATCACCTCACCTTCAGTAGTCATTTGCAAAAAGACTGTTCCTTTTTCTTCTGCTTAGAAGTTATTTTTTACACCATTTAAATGACAGCTTAATCATATGATTAAAAGACTTCCCCGAGCACAGGTCTTCCCCTTGTGTCAAAATATCAGTAGATTCCATATTTAACATCAGACACAGCTGCATTGCAGCCGTAGGTAAAGTTTCCCCTGCGAATAGCTTGCATGGTATTATATCACTGTGGAGAGCGCTTCCTCTTGGAAAGCTGTTCAGAGACAAAAGTCAGCAGGGCTCCAGCCCCCATAGTGGAAATCAGCAGCAAAAATCCTGAGCCGCTAAGTGCAATGTAAAGATGTCAGTGTTCCTGGAAAGGTGGGCCATGTATAGAATAATTCAGACCTTTTATGATAAAGTAGCAATATTGTTTTGAAAGATACAGAAGGCTTGACAAACACCCATAAAGTGCTTCACAACAGATGGCAACTTGAGCACAAAGAGGTCATATCAAGCATGTGGCAAACACAAATATCTGCTGCTGTTCCTTCTTGCTTCCCTGTTTGCTGTGAGAATATGACAGATAAGACTAGTGCTCCCTGACACTGTGCATTTGTGAGATTAATGTCTAAAAGAAATTATTACAGTGAATTTAACATTTACCTAAAAGTTCTGAACAATTTCCACTCCTCAACTAGGCTACATCACATTACATCATCTGTATGTCTCCCTCTCAGTAGCTTATGTCATCTGGAAGAGTGCACCACCACACAGCAGTTGTAAAGCTTTACATAATATTGCCTTGTTTCAATCTTAGAGTGTAAAACAGGCTGGCATCAGCCTTCTGCCGATGGAGAAGCAAATAGCAGTGTAAAAAAAGAGATGGCAATTTGAAAGGCTTCCAGGATTGGACAGGGGAGAGATAGGGATACTTCACAGATTCTGTAGAGCTTTGGGCATTGTGCCTCCCCTTGCGTGATGCAGACATGTCTCCAGTCTGAGCCAGGGAATACCCAAGGGAAGAGAAAGCCACTGAGAGTTTCTGGGCAGTGCATCAGGTTAGAACCTGTGAGGCCTAAGGTTTATTTGACCCATTAAAAGTTACTAAAAGCCTTGCTTCCAAGAGGGTTTTACCAGATGCTTTTCTTTCCTGGTGAAGCTGGAGCCCTAGAGATATTTTGCAAGCAGCATCCACTGGTTCAACTGCAGCAGATGTACAATTTCCTTCAGAAAGGTCACAGGCCATTTGCAGCTTTCTGAGTCAAAAGCAGTCCTTAAAACTCCATCTAAAAACCACCTGGCAGTAGTTCTCAAGCACTGTAATTGCCCCTGTGTTGTAGCAACTGACTGTGAGAACCAGAACTCGAAACAAAATCCTGCCCAGGAGAAATTATAGGTTTGTTACTGATGGTAAAAGCAGAGCAAATGTGTAAGTGGAAGAGCAGGATGTTGCTTTTGAGTGCACAGCATCATGGCTGGGATATGGTGTTCCAGAAATAAGTGGGGTAATGAACTGGTGTTCTGTGAGAGCTCATCTTATCTACAGTGAGCCTTGTAAAAGAATTTGGGAAGCAATGCAGAAACTTTTTGATAGTTCTGCTTTCCCTCTGTTTCAGCATCAGGAGAAAGGGAGGTCTGGGTAGCTGATGAGGTATAGATCACTGTGAGACAAAAAAGGTTGGAAGCCAGCAGGACAGCTGAGAGGGATGCAGCTTGGACCAGCCTGGAGGAAAGGATTTTATTGTTGATGCCTGAGTTTTGATATAAAATTAAATATAGCAGATGAAATCACTAGGGAGGACCTGATGGGAAGCTCTGACATTTATGTAAAACATACAGACATCTGTCCTTTAGCCTACAAAGGCTTTATAATACCTAAATTGTCATCAAGGTAACAGAGGTCAGACTGCTCAACAAGTTGACATCATCTTGTGCTGCATTTGAGTGTTTAGAGGTTTGTTTTATAAACACACACCCCTACAGGTAAGTCAGAGGTTGCACAACAGCCTGTGAGGAGACGCTGGGGGAGCTTGACTCTTTCAGCCTGGAGAAGATCTGGCTTCACAAGCACCCAGCAAAGTTTGTGGAGGAGTTATCAAGGCAACAGATCCAGGATCTTCACATGGTGCATGCTGAGAAGTTTAACAGTGAGGAGGAGACTGGACATAAGGAGAAAATATTTCCCCATCCCGACAGGAGGCAATGGCACAGGTTGGCCAGAGAGGTGGTGCAATCTCTCATGGAGGTTTTCAAGACTCCACTGGATAAAACCTTGGTCAATCTGGTCTGACCCTGCTTTGAGACAGAGGTTGGAGGGAGAGAGAGACAGAGGTCTCTCAGGAGAGACCTCCTGAGTTTCCTGCCAACCTGAACTACCCTGTGGTTCTCATGGACAGTGAGTGTCCATACAATGATCTGGAAGGCTTGGACCTTGACAGAGCATTATCATAGAATCATAGAATGTTAAGGGTTGGAATGGACCTTAAAGATGATCCAGTCCCAACTCCCTGCCATGGGTAGAGACACCTCCCACTAAGCCAGGTTGCTCAAGACCTTATCCAACCTGGCCTTGAACGCTGCCAGGGTTGGGACATTCACAGCTTCTCTGGGCAACCTGTTCCAGTGTCTCACCACCCCCACGGTGAAAAATTTCTCCCTAATATCTAACTTAAATTTCCCATCTTTCAATTTGTGCCTGTTACTCCTTGTCTTATTTTTAGTTCATAACAAGGAGGTAGATAGAGATCAAGCCTTGGAAGATACTCCCTAGGAAAGGGGAGATCTCCATCTCCTGACATGTAGATCACCTACTGGAATGGCTTGAGCCAAGCACAAACTACTGGGTTTAGTAGAAGAATAAATGACTGACAAATTAAAAGAGCCTACAAAATACTGGTAGTCTGGCTCACAGATCTAGTGGACATTTCTGGAGTTAAACAATAGGCATCAATGATCGTGGGCACAGCAGAGGCATTGACAGAGCCTCCACAAGTTACATATTGGATCTTCCTCCTGTAGCTCTTGGTATCTGCTGCCTTGAACAGTAACAAACGACTTTGGTGCCTTTCAAAGGGGAAGGGCAGAGAAAAAATGGGCCCCCAGCCAAATTTTTTTTTACTTTTTACACCATGCTCTTCATAATTTTAAGGATTTCCCCTATTTTTCATAACACCGGGTGCTCACAGAAGGTAACACATTTTAAAATGTCAGACATTACAAAAAGATCTGCCTTGGGGTATGAACATTGGAAATAAAATTAATTAAAATTATACCAAGATCTTCATTAGCCCACAGTGGGTTTATGCTATGTCAGAGGCAGTATTTAAAAGAAAAAGTTAACACTTGTGTGTCAGTCTACTCAACAGATAAACCAGAACAACAAAGATCAGAGTTACAGCACAAGGCAGTATTAGCATTTGGATTTTGAGCGGGAAAAATTTCCTTATACCATTAAAACATGTTCTTTGTCAAACCAAACAGGTCACAGTCACTCAACTCCAGCCCAAGTTGTAGGCACATTTCAAGTCTGCAGGGCCATATCATCTGGAAGAGTTAAAGCAGAACCTTGTGTCTGTGGGGTACCTGGCTCAACATATTTGGTCCTCACCTTAGAATCATAGATAGCTTGTGTTTAATGCAAATAAAAAAATATGACTATCAATCACAATTATGAGTTCACTATGATTTATTTATCTACTTGAAATAATTTGAGGGTATCAGTCTAGTTGGTGGTAACTGATCCATTATTCCTTTGATGTTTGACTCTTATTCACAGACTGTAATGCCTGTGAATAAAAGAAAACCAAGAGCACAAAAGTAACTTAAAGACATCCTGTCCTCCATAGGACTGAGGTACAAGGAAAAGCCTGCACAATTTCTGGATGGAGTGAGCCTTCCAGTCACCAGGACTACTAATGCTGAAGTCACAACGGGGAAAAAAAGGGAGGAAAAAAATCCTGCCTCTGCCAGCATTACTAATCAAGTACTAATGGTTATGACATGAACATTTTCTGTGGCAGCTGGTGCATTGCTAAACTAATATATATTCCTTAATACTATTTTTCATATGATTATGTCTGGCATTATCTCTCTAGATATAATACAGTTTTGCTGCTATAACAGAATAAAATACTACACATCCACAGTTTATAAAAATGCCTGTTTCTTGCTCTGTCTTTACAGTGGACCAAACCACCTGAGTAAGTGAAGTAACAGCTTGTTTGACAAGCGTCCCAGCCATCTGTAAAAACCCCTTGCTAGGAATCCTGGTCAAGCTGCTTTTAGGCTTTTGTCCGATTGAAAGGATTCATTGAAAGTTTTGAATCTGCAACAGGAACTTTTCCCTGATTTATATTGCATGAATGTTTAAGAAACATTCACACTCAAAAAATATCTGATGCAAGTCTCCATATCAGCCATCTGGACCAATTACAATGGGCCCACCAGCATCCTGCAAAACTGCTCACCTGGCAGTTTCCATCTCCATCAGCCAGAGACAGAAACACATCCCCAGTTCATTTGCAGTTGGTCGAGTACTAACTCTTGAGTGACATTCGGGGAGCTCACCCTGAAACAGAGCAGAAGGTGCCCTACAAATCCTCAGCAGCTCAGCCTTGGAGGGTGTGAGGCTGCCAGGCAGAGTCATCGCTTAGCCTGAGGATGGAGGAAGGCTTGTCTTTAGGAGAATGTGGGTTATAAACTGTGCCAGGTTTCACCTTAAAAGAAAAGCATTATTTCCTAACTTTTCATATAAGGGGGGAAAAACAAACCCACACAGAACAGGATAAAAAAAAAATATGTCTCTCCTTGCCATTGAAACCTGGGTTACTCTACTGACCACCAAAGGTCACCAAACCTCTTTGCTTTGGATAGCAGGGAAATTCTCAGGAAGGTATAGAAAGTGAGACTTGGGGGATATGTGCTCACATCATTCCCTGAACACTTGTGGAAATGAAGGTATGTGGACAATCTCTTCCACATGGAGTGTATTCCACAATGGAGACTAACAAGAGAGAGATCATGAAGCTCCAGATGATCCAAAAATAATAGTGTCACACATTTACACCCATCCATAAGGTAAAGCCTGTCCATCACCACTCTGCTCCCTGACAGGAGAAGGAGCGGCTGAGGATAGCTCCTGGGGGAACCTGCTTGGCATTAGTGTTTTTCCAAGTGGGGTCTGAGCAACAAAATGAAGTGGAGCTTACACAGCCCAGCAGAGCTGCACACCAGCTGTGCAGGGTACCTGCCCCCTACCTCTGCTACAACATGAAATTGTGTGTGAGCCTTACCAAGATGATCTGAGGTGTACCAGAGCACATTCTCCCTTGAAAGACAAAGAAACTGAAATAAACGAAGGAAGAAGTTTTGTCTTTATGAGTACAGCTCCCAGGGCAGCAGGGCTTTCCCTCAGGTCTATATAACCAATAAAATGGAATTACAGAAACCACATTACTAAAATTTTCTTAGGCCCATGCATATTTAGTCTCTTCCCATGCAAGCATTAGGAAGAGACTAAAACCAGAGCAGCTAGTAACAGTGCTATCTCATCCAAAACATTTGCCTACCAATGAGAGACTGCTTGTGTAATGCCCTGCCAAGGAGAAGCCAAGCACCAGGAGCTGAAGGATCCCAAAGCTGCTGCAAGGGCAGCCCTGGTGTGAGCAGTGGGGCAGAGGTGCCCTGACTGAAGCCCAAGGGGAGCTGCAGTGCCACCTCCCTTTTTGTCCTGTTATTTTTTTTTCCCCTGCCCCATTCTAGCAGGTATTCTTTTTTCCCTTTCTGCTTCCTCTCTGCCTCCTGCCAAAGTAGTTCAGGAATTAGCAGGGGATGCTCTTTGGCCTCCTTGTCATTACATTTAATTAGAAGACACCCTCATTTGCTTTGCTTTTGCTCTACTAGCTGGCAGAGTAATTTGCATTTCACAGGCCATTCTTGAGTCTTGTTCTTCCTCTGCCTGAAGTGAGCAGCACAGAGGGTCACACTGAGAAGCTTAACAGCAGCAGCTGTGGCACAGCCAGAGTTGACAGCTGAAAGAACACCTGGGAAGTCTACAGGACTGGTTAAAAATTAATGAAAAGGGAAAAATGCTGAACATGCAGCAGGCCTGGGCTGTCTAAGGTCAGTGCAGACACAGAGAGCATCACAACTAGGTGGCACACGGAGAGCAAATTGAACCCTAAGCACCTCTCCAACACAGAGTGATAAGAAATTCATAGCAGTTGTATGATCTATGCCCTCTGCATGTGCCTGGAATATCTGGACAGCAGATATAGCTCATCTCCTCTTCAAATGGCACCGCAGGGAGGCAGCAGTTCTGTTTCCAGGTCCCTTTGTTGTCAAGCTGTGCCAGTGCTGCTACCAAGAGCAGCAACTCATACCAGATCCAGTGCTGAGTCACTTTTTTGTCTTCATTGCATAATTTGCATCAGCAGTATCATAACAAACCATCTGCTTTCAGAGACCAGACATGCAACGCCATGCCCCATACCGTAAGTTAGTAATGCAGCAACTCTCATGGGTGCCCAGATGAAGATAATCACAAACACTTCCATAATGTATGGAATAAATCTGATCTTTCAGGAACAGTCACCTTCTCAGTGGATGCTAAGAGCGTTTCAGGTCTCTGCTATAACAGTACAGATTACATTGAACCATTGCAGATTGCTCTTGACTTTGCTTTTGTCCCAGCCATGCTTCCATGGCTGAAGCTTCCAGCCTTCAATACTTACAAGTGAAATTTGAAATTTAGGATGTGCATAAACTTTTCTTCAGGCCCGCTCTTAAACTGGCCTGAAATTATTAAAAATATTAGTGGGCCAGTAAAAATACGTATGTTGCTACATTGAATCCTAAAAGAGATTCACTGCTGAGGAGGCAATCTAGGAACAGAATTATGAGAAGAATCCTGTCTGCTCTATTTCTTGCCACCTGTTCACATGAGGCTTTTTTAGTCTGGTTCATTTAAAGAAACAGCAGTCATCTGGCAGAGCTGAAAAGCAAGCACAACTCAAAATGCCAGCCCTGGAATTTGTTTTGGCTAGAGATCTACAGAGATAGGAAAATATGATAACTGTACAATTCACAAACTCTAGGCATTTCAACAGAATTATCTATAAGCCAAGTTAATTAGCTTGAAAGAAATAATTCAGAATCTGCTCTCTTTCCTAGAGAGCGTCAATATGTTTAATAAAATTTGCAGTATCTAAAGTTTTCTTCCATATTTTTTTGCCTATATAGGGCACAACCAAAGAAATCAAATTAATCCCTCATGACAGCATGGGAAATAAGGAACACATAGTAGATACAGGCTTTAAATGCTGCAGTAGAGACTCAGTTTTACAGAAAATAAATTGTCAGTCTGTACATGGTTTTGCTCTACACACAAAAGCAGCTGCATTACAGAAGGTTACTAATCAAATAGGCTCAGTACATTAATTTCTAATCCCCAAGAAATTCTGAGAAATCCTCAGTCTAAAGAAGCCACAGTTTTGAGTAAACTACTTGGAAGTCATTACATGTTCTCTGAAAAAGGTAATTTTTCAAGCTATTAAATGAGCCCTTCTGAAAAGCCACCTCTTTCCCTCCCACTCCCACAATTTTGTCATCCTCCTCCCCCTACTTCAGTCCTTGTGCACCTGCTGGTTCTTGCACCTTTGTAAGCACAGAAAAATTAAGATAGACCCAACTTGGTTGTGCAAGCTGATTAAAACCAGAGGAGAAGAGGTGATGTAAAGAACCTGAATAAAGTTAATCTTGGACTAATGGCTGTATTCATCATACAGAAGAAGAGAGAGCATTTGAGGAGGGGGGAGAGGGGGTGAAAGAAAAATAGCACAGCTTGGAGAAGGTGCAGAGAAACAGCCAGGGAGTATCAATACTCCAGCACATCATGTTCACTGTGCTCTACTACTGGGAATCACAGCACAAGGTTTTATGTACCAACCATGGCCATTCAGTCAGTTTAAATTGTATTTCCTGTTGTGACATGCCTTTGAAAAGAGACGTTGTTCTGACTGAAATGTTTTCTTTCACTCTCACTTCTCCCATCTATTCAGAGTCAAAGCAAATTATAGCAAAATAGAGCCTTCAGAATGGCTGAAGCAGATTGTTATATGGCTCCAGTTAGCTCAAAGGAAAGAACAAAAAAATAACAAGTGGCAGCAATGCCTTTCCAAGACACAGCAGAGATGGATGCTGGACTGGGAATCACACCATTGCTGTAGGAATGCACTGGCAACAGGTTCTTTGCAGAGAAGGCTGGGTTTAATCTGAATCCACCCTCTGCTTGGTATCAGTACAGTGTTGAACTGAGTACAGCTTGGTCCATAGCAGATGGGCAGGCTTTGAATCAAGAAAAAGTCAAGGTTCCTGTTCAGATAATGGGGCTGCCCACCAACTACCCCTCAAATTCAGATTAGACTGCAGGGACCACCTTTTCTTTCTGTGTTTATACGCCACCTGCATTGCAAGCTTTTGGCCATAACCTCAAACACTAATAAAATGATGAAGCCTGAAACACATTTCACATCCTGAAAGAACAAAAGCCCCATCTGGAAACAGCAGATATATAAAATTCATTAAGAGAGGATAAAATGATAAAACCTTTTATGCTATTAGTACTATTGACTTGTAATCTCTTGATGCAGTTTAGATATTATGGAATTTCAGACTTAATATTCTACCCAGAGGATGATATAAAAGCCATTATTGATTTCCACTCCCTATAAGCAGACTTCATCTCTATGTAAATTAAAGATTGTATAATATATTTCACAATATAGATTAGTTGTCATTCCAGCGTTGATCAATTCTCATACCAACAGGCAAGTTCCAGGCAATAACCAGTGAACACCCAGTTCTTTCTTCTTTCTAACACCCACTGAAATCTGGTTAGGCCTTTGCCCAATAACACTCACAGGCACATCATCAAACACCATAAGGAAAATTTGGGATGTATTTCTTGTGAGAGGAGTGCTGTACACAGCAGTGCTGCAAAAAGCATCACTCACCATCACTGTCCTGGGGCAATAATTACCCCCTTTCTATTCACCTGAGGAGGACAGGGGAAGACAGCAATGTCTTCCAACTACTCAAAACCTTCTGATATTTGGAGAACTTCCAGAAGAGGGAAAGTAAAGCAGCAGCATCCACATGGTAAGGTCTCCCTCACAGCATGCCAGCCAGCTTCTCCCCTAACACACACGGGGATCAGGGAATGTGGGCACTGCCAAAAGCTCTCCCCCTACCACAGCGAGGTGTTTCCTATATGCTTGTCCCTTAGTGACCAGGGAGCATTTCTTTTCTCCTCCTCAGAGCAATTGAGACTGTGGTCTCAATCATTTGGCAGGGGAAAGCCTAATCCCACCTTTAACGTCCTTGTCACACACTAGGAGGAAAAAACCAAATGTTACTGTAGGCATTGGGGGCCACATCGAGCATGGAGCAGCTTGGTTTGACACTGTTGCAAGCAGGACACTGCACAGGCGAGCTCCTGAGGCATCCTCCTGCCTGCACTACCCTGTGATCCTGTGAAAGAGCAGTGGAAAGGCTTTCTACTAAGAGTGGCTTCCACCACACAAAGGAGCAGCGCTGGAGTCTAAGGAAACAGCATTAGCTCTTGTTGCTAAACATACTTTCCTTCCTGACTAGGGGATGGGTTTCAGTTCACCTCCCCATCCAAACCTGTGCTTGCACACAACAGAATGTGAGGAAGCCTAAATCTGCCAAAACCCCGTTCTGACCCTCCAGTACTTTCCTAGAAGGCAGCCACAAAACTCTCACCTCCCTGAAAAACAACCTCACCAAAACCAGCAAGGCCCTCACACTATTTCTCATTAGGCTGCTGATAGGCTTTAGAAAACCCTGCTGGGTGGTGAAATTCAAAGCACATCACCCAAGCAAGGCTGGAGAATAATCAAAGTTTTCTAGTTTCATATTAGGCTCAGCTCCAAACATTGGTAGCCTGGTGATGAAACTTGCTGTGCAACTAACTTTTTCTTTAGTTATTTCTATTACCTTGTCACTCAGAAGCTGAACAGCACATCCACTTCTAATCACACATAATTTTCCCTGTAAAAAGAGAGACTCACAATTTTTAAGTCAAGCATTGCATTTACAGCAACACAGTTAATAAGCATTGATGGGCAGCAGTTGTAGAGCTCAAGCACACAACTGAAAGCAATGGGCACAAAATGACACACAAGAGGATCCCTCTGAACATCAGGAAATGCTCTGTCACTGTGACCCTGACTGGGCACTAGCACAGGTTATCCAGAGATGCCGTGGGGTCTTGCTCCTCGGAGATAATCAAAAGCCATCTGGACACGCTCCAGGGCAAACAGCTCTAGGCCATCCTGCTTCAGCAGGGGGCTGGAGCACTTGACCTCCAGAGATTCCTTCTCACCTCAAGCCCCCCGTGATTCTGGGAATGAAAAGTTTAAAACATCTAACATTAAGCAATTCATATCCCTCTCCCAACTTCCTTGGCGGCCTCCTCTTCATCACCTCACAACCAGGGCAGGCTCAGGGGATGTGTGAAGGCATTTACAGGTGGGAGCTCAGCCAAGGTGCAGTAAGTTCCTCAGCTGTCAGACCTTGTCGCTTCAGTGCTTTTAGCTTCATGGCAGCTTTACATTTCAGAGTGCTTTGTTCCAAGTTTGTCAAGGACCGAGACTCTGAGTCTCCAGCAGTCAGCAGAGTTGCACATGCACAGAGATTTTGCTGTACATCCACTTTTACCACACTGCCACTCTCCCATAACTGGGAGAGGAACGTCTCTCTCTCTCTCTCTCTCTCAAACTTCTTCATCTTCTCGCTGTCTTCATACAGCTAAATTTTAATTAGAACAAGCTCTTATGATTGCCCCGTTTGTCCACTGGAGGTCAGTCTCTTGCTACGGAAAGACTGTCCCTCTTACCTGCTGGGTCTGCAGGGGACGGAAATCTTACAGCAGCACCTCATTTTCCTGTCACAGGATTTTAAGGATTTGGGTACAACATGAGGAGAGAAGCCTAGTGCAGTCCATAATGGAAGGTTGCTCCTGCCATGTCCTTTCCCAATCAAAGTGACACGAAGAATTTCAGGAATCTCAAACGTAGTGTTTTCCCAGCTATTGAGTAGGTTTGATCCAAAAGCTGCCAGTGCCCTCCTGCAGCTCTCCTGCCACCACTGCAGCGTTGCAGGAGCCAAGTGCCAGACTCCTCTCTTGGGTAAAAAAGCATCTCGTTGGGCAGGGAATTCATAACTGATGAACGAGCATTTTGAAACATTTTCACGCTTTCTGCATTACCTGGCTTTGTATGTAAATCAAACACTAAAGTGTAATTACCAGCCAACAGATTTGTACTATCTAGTAAATCCTGCTTGGCTCGTGTGCCAGGATGAGCTCCAGAGAAGGCGGCTGTTTCGGCTGCTGCTCAGGCTGCGTAGGAGAGGTGCTGCACCACGCTGCTTTCAGCAACACCCGCTCATTAGCAAGGCTTCCTCAGCTACTGCCAACACTTTGCCAGACATTCAGCACGAAGATAGGGGTGTTTGCCTCTCCCAGGCTGAGCAACAGATGATGTTGAAGGATGGCAACGGCAGCGACCGGGAGCCAGGGAGTGTGGCAAGGAAGGGTGAACAGCCACGAGTACAGGGCTGTTTGGCACTCACACACAGAGCACAGGCACTGGAGCCCATACCAGTACTTTAGCTTGGATCAGAAGCACTTCGGAAGCAAATCTGCTCACTCAATCTCTCCATGCTGTTAATCCCATCATGGAACAGCACGTGAATTCGATTCCTGATGGATGCAAGTAGGCACAAGACCTGCTCTCACTACAGCTCCAAGGCATTTAGTTTGCATGAAGCAGCACTGAAGCCCAGCACGTGCTGTGCCCTGGTCTATAGACTGGCTCCCTTTGAGCCCCACTTCTGAGTCACCTGGACATGATCTCACTGGCCAGCTGACATCAGGGCTGACTAGGCTGCAGTTTCAGGCATTAAGACTGATGAGATGAGACAGTCCCCATGCTGTGGATCACAAGACCTGGAACTTTCAAGTCCTACTTTATTTTCTTTAATGCCATGCTAAGAAATTAATGGTGCCTGCCGTAGCTTCAGCTCTGTCCTGCCAAGATGACTGTTCTCAGAGGGAAATTTTGTTCTTTCCATCCCACTAGCTCTCCATTTCATTCCATATATGCTTCCTAAGGCAGCAACATTTTTCTGCATCCTTTCTACAGCACTGGTGCCCCTGTTAGTATTCAAGCAGTTGGGTGAGAATAAAGGGTTGCAGCCCAAACCCAGAAAGAAGCAATACCTGCAGCAGGCTGGTAATTGCAGCAATTGTGCAAAGCTCACATCTGGAAGCCTTAAAAAAGAGCAGCACTTTAGAGCTGTGCTTTATCCATACATTTTTTATATATCCTACCACCCTGAGTAAGTATGTTTTGCTTTCTGAGCAGAACACATTACCAGTTCACTTAAGCAATTTTGTATTAATGAATTTTAAAAAAGACCTATTTACTATTTAAAATGTCAGCTTAAGTCTATTCATCCTAATCAGCTACCGAGGCCAGCAGTGCTGCCAGTGCCATTTGTACCCTCATGTCTCATCTGATCAGTGAAGGAAATAAAAGCTGAGGCAGGCAGATGGCTGAATCGAAGAGAAAGGTCATTGCATACTGCAGCTGATAAGGTGAAGAGAATAAAATGGGGAAGGTGATCTTCAGGGAAAAGGTTAAAACATAGCCTCACCATTTGGAGGCTTCTGTATGGAGATAAAACAAATACAAAGAGAAGTATCATCAATTTCACCGAAGCACTTTCTCCTATTGTTTAGAATAGAAAAAAATTCCGGACATTTTTCTTCTTCCCCATCTCTTTCATAAAAATCTTTATTTTCTACCTCCCATTTAAGAGACAGAAGAATGCCACAGATCTGTGCTGTTATTCTCCCCATGTAAGTGAGGCATCCATGCTTAAATGCTTTTACTTAGCTAAAACAGTAAATAAACAGCAATGTTATAGCCAACTCCCATCTCTTCTCAAATAATTCTAGCTTTTGGCAGCTGCCTCACCACTTGGTGTATTTTAACTAGGTTTGAAAATCCCTAAAGTAAGGATTTATTACCTCTTTCAGTAAAGTATGAAGTAAATCTATAAAGCCATATAAATTATTCACATAAACTCTAGAAACATAACAAATAATATAGGACAGGAGGGGCACCACAGGAGGGGGATGGAACGTCCTTTACTTAAAAGCCTGTGGTAAACCTAAATTCAGTTTTCTGAGCAGACCATGTCAACTTATAGAATAAAGATGGCTCTTAAAAACCTTTAAAAGCATTGGTTGTCATGATAGTCACTGGGAGCTTTGAAGACAGTACAGGAGATGATCAAAAATGGCTTACTCTTTCAGGTAAGCCTTTGGCTGATGGCAGTCAGCTGGGTACTGATGCCTTAAGTTTTAGCTTTCCTATTTTTCAGATTCTGTGCTGCCTTAGTGTGTGACTCTGAACTTCATATAAAGTGTTAGCAAGTTCTCCTCACAATTTAGTTAGACAAAATCTTTTTCCAGCCCAAGAACCAAGGACACCATTGCAGCTTCAGGCCCAAAAAGTATAAACAACAGGGAATTGAGGAGAGCAATCTGGGAGGATGGGACTTCATAACCTGAAGCTGTAATTGGACAATGAACCCAAATGTGTGAACAGACCAAAAGTTTTAAGTGTGAAGACTCGTGACTCGGGGTCCATCTTCAGTAGAGCCATGGCCAGGCTCTTGTAGTGCCCAAGGTGTATCCTTTGAAGGCCTTTCAATAAATACCTACTTTATTCCTTTAACACTGTCTAGCCTCTGTTCCATGTCAGCCTCTCAAGGGATCAGTACAAGGCAGCAATCTTGCTTGTCTTTCTGTAAACATTTGTGAAATGTCACAGTGGTGCTTTGCATCACTTATGCCAAATCAGTGACTGGTCCTGGGAGGAGCAGTGAGCCAGCAGGATCCAGGTATTTTAAGGTAAACCCCACATGCCCCAAGGAACTGCAGACATTTATAACTAATCAAGCCCACATCGCAGCACAGCACAGCACACATAATACATCTTAACAGTCTCAACACAGTCAGATTAAATATTCTGATGAACCTATACAAAAGTTGTTCACAGCAATACAAAAACTTTACCATCTGCTGTAAGCAAAGCTTCTAAACCTTTGTTACAGCAAAATATGCCATAAATACAAATTATGTAGAAATGAATTTCTGGGGAAACTTTAACAACCATCCTTGAAAGCATTACTTTGGTTGTGATTCTGAGCATATGAAGCAAACAAAAATCCTTCTTCCTCAAAGACAGAAATAATCATTACAACATAATGGCAACCATAAACAGTGTACCCAGCTGTGTGAAGGCAACCTAAGAAGAGTTTTAGGAAGCATACTAAATTTGGAATGAAACACAAACAGAACAGAAAAACAAACCACTGCAGGTGATGCCTTGTGAAGGCTGACCTAGAACTGAGGCTAGATGGAGCTAAAGCATAAAGTAGGTATTTATTAAAAGGCCCCAATGCATACACCTTGGGCAGTACAAGAGCCCAGCCAGGGTTACACCCAAGATGAACCCAAAATGGTCACAAAATGGATGAATGGTCACGGGATCTCCCACTGTTTTAAGTTCTGGTCCACTAGCAAATTGTCTAATTATAGCTTTAGGTTATGAAGTACTATCCTTCTTGTTTTTCTTTCTTCAGTCCACATTGTTTATGCTTTTGGGCCTGAGATTTGGCTCAGTTGTCCTTGGTCCCAAGCTAGAGAAGGAATTGTTTTGTCTACCTACTCTGGGAAGACAGCTTACCATCCCCTAATATGAAGCTCAGAACTACACACTAAAGCTGTACAGAATCTGAAAAATATAAAAGCTAAAACCTAAGGCATCACAGGTATAGCTGAAAACACCCCAAAACCAGACCGAAGAAAATGAATACAAACAAACATGACAGAATGTCTCAAGTGAGGCTAAGGTGAGGCCTCACAAGGTTGGGATAAGCAGCAACTTTAGAAAGGCTTAGCTTAGTGATAAAGTGTTAACTCTATGATAAACAAGCCTACTGCCATCATGCTCCTCTGTGGAGAGGAAAAGCCCTGTGCCCTGAATCAGCACCCGTTTTAACACCCACTGGCACCAGCACACTCACAGAACAAGGACCTACCCAAGGGAAAGACACCATGGCCAACCAACCAAACCCCAGGTCCTGCTGAAACAGGGAAGGGGAATGTGGCTGGTAACCTGCAAACCATCCACTGAAAACCAGGAGGACGAGACTCACAAGAAGAGGAGGCAGAGGGGCAGGCTGCAAGTGACAGCCCGCGCTGGGCTGTGGAGTTCAGGAGAGCCAGGGCACTGCCACCATGGCTGGTGACTGCATCCAGTTTGTGAAGGTGACAGACCGTGGCGGGCATGGGCCAATCAGAAAGTAGAGAAGGTGACAGGTAAGGGAATAGAAAGTTAAACTCACTAGAGAAATCAAACGTGAACAGCAAGGTGACTCGGGAAAACTTGACTAAAAAATTCATCAGCACTGGCAGATACCAAGAGAGCATCCGATTGCCAGGAAGAGAGGAAAGAGATGAGTTCTGCCACTCCCCTCAGTGTAGCTGGCAGGACTTCTGTTTAGAGTTGCTGCCCCAGACAGAGAGGACAGGCTGTCCAGTATTAGCTGGCACTAGGGTAACTCAGGCAGATTCCCAGGCCCCTCTTCCCTCTGCTACCCTGCACTTGACTGGCAACAAGTGACTGCTGAACAGAGCAGTTTTCACGTGGTGCCACAGCACAGAGCGATTGAAATGCGAGTGACTCAGAAAGGCAACAGCTTAAGACAAGCTGCTGAGACATCTCAGAACAGTGGCCCTCAGCTCTAATCTCCAAATCACTCTGCACATAACCCCTTGACAAGAGAAAAGCACAGAACTCCACCCTACTCCGGCTAATCAGATAAGAACCTCTCTATTTATTTGCAGCAGTAGGAATAATCTCCGACAGACTACTATATTTAGCTAAGATTCTTAGGGGCAACTTGTCTTCTTACGTAGCTGAAAAGCTCAGCCCAGCACAAACCTGAGAGTACTTTGCTCTTGTAGGAGTGCACATCTATGTCACCCACAGATAAGAACACATTTCTCCAGAGAAACCTACACAGACTTGACAGCACAGAAAACAGTTTCTTTGCTTGTTAGTAGGGAAAGCAAGATATGAGATTTCATCTCCCTGTTTTATACGTAAAGGACTTCTTTTTCTCAGAGTTCTTGTTCTTTCTCTTCATCTTTTTAACAAAAGATGGGCAATTGGGAATTCACAGTCCTTCTGGAATGGTCTAACTTCTTTTAAAGTCCAAGGAAACTGGGAAGGGTGTTCAGTGATAAGCTCAAGTCTCTCATGACTGTTCTGCAGCAGACAACAGGGCCTGAGGGATTCTAGCAGGGATCATAATTTATTTTTATTCCCTATGTATCACCCTGAGTGTTTTAGTACCTGAATGCAGATCTGCCTCAATATGCTGAAAATCCTTGGACTAGAGTTCATGTATGTATGGACTCACTCTTAGCAGGAATGCTTCAGACCCAGAAGTAAAAATCCACACCCCCACAGGGCAAGCACTTTTTCCCAAAGCAGACTACAGCAGGCTGAATTTCTGTGTGGTTTTTCAGAAGGAAAAAAGGTGTAATATAATCTTAAAGAAAATCCACTGTAAAAAACAGGTCTCTGGATATGCTGTTCTAATTTTTATTTTATTTCTTGGCTAGGAACTAATACCTCAGCTCAAAATTTAATTTGTACAACTTCAGCTTCCAGATATAGGATTCTAATGAAGTCTTCATTATTATCAGGTTTACACTCAGTTCAGTTCACAGTGAGATTTTAAA
Source organism: Motacilla alba alba (assembly GCF_015832195.1). Taxonomy (NCBI): domain Eukaryota; kingdom Metazoa; phylum Chordata; class Aves; order Passeriformes; family Motacillidae; genus Motacilla; species Motacilla alba. Next base: position 55,210,603 of record NC_052016.1, on the reverse strand, counting down.
CATTTTTAGAAATTACATCTTTGCTGTACCCTTAGGTGTGTTGTTTCAAGGGGAAAAGAACACCTCTTCATTATAATAACAGTGCCCAGCACAGGAGAGAGAACATAGCTGAAAAATACATCAAGCACCAATGTTCCAAGGAGACATTTCCCTTCCTCCCAACTCCATCTGCATACTGCAAATGAGCTCAGTTTGGAGCTTGTTCTCAACACCATGCACCCCCTATTACAATAAAGGTGTTTCTCTTCTCCATTCATCTTGGTAAAGAGAAATCTCAAATACCCAAAAATCCAGTTCAGTTTAGTTCCATGAAAATTCTTTAAAATTCAAAGGGCAACCACAAAAGCTGTAGAAGCAGCATGCTGAGTGACCATCAGTCCTAACTCCAACTGAGCTACAACAAGCAGTTATAAATGCTTTACTAAGAGAACCTTTGAACCAAAAAAATTCAAGATTGCATATTCAGTTTCTGTCTGGAATTGGTGTCTAAGAATTCTGGTCTAAATTATTTAAATTAAGTTCAAATCAAAAAGTGGGAAATTTGAGAGAAGTAAGAACTGAGAGCCAGAGGGACTGGGGTTTTCAGTGGAACAGAATAAAGATTAGTTTATTTTCCCAAGAAACAACCGTGTCTAAAATGCATAAACAAATCTGTTTAATTTACAATTAACCCACTAAATTACACAATTGGTTTATGTAAGTTCTTCCCAGTAGGATGAAAAGCCTCTCCTGGCTTTAATCTGATTACAATTAAAAGATTAAATTTAAAGTATTTTTCTAGGAGGCCTACATGGGTTTGTATTTTAAAGTATTCTTCAGTATGTCACTAACCTACAAATTCTTATTAAAAAAGTGAGCAAGAAGATTTGCTGATGTAACTTGTATTTTCTGCCGTGTTCCTTCTGGAAGCAAAGTTGGCATTTAACTGGAAAAAAAAAAAATCCCTAAAGCTACCTGTAGGGAAAGTCATACCTGCTTAGACCAGCCAGGAACTTGGAGCTTGAATCAAGGCTGCAAAAGAACCAAGTATGGATGTTAGCAGGAGCATCAGTACCTCAAGGGAATCTGGTTTTGTAGACTCCATCCTTCGTCCCAGGAACATCATGCAACATCTGATTGGGATCAGAGATAGCATTTGGAAGTCGTACGTTTTCACTTCTGTTATTGGTAAGTTAAAATAAAGATTAACAGCAAAATCTTACTAATCTAAAGAAAGAAACACAGGCTCAAAAGTGAGATTTTATTCATAATTGTTACTTATGCACAACCCAAAGTATGATAAAACTGATAAAAACAGCCTAGAATAGTGTTTACATCACTAAATTCAATTCACATTTCGTCCATAAAATACCAAAAGGAAAATGACAACATTGCAGGTTCAGAAAAACAGGTTGGCTACTATGACTGAAAAATCTACACTATCTTCACTGGTCACAACTGATTGCTTGTTTAATGCTTATTATTTAAAATAAGCACAAATTACAAAATTTCGGACACACCCAACTTCTGTGCTCATAAAATATATCTTCTGTCATATCAAATTTCAATAGATTGGAAAGAATTTTCTGCTGAGACATTTCATTTCAGCACGTATCAAAAGAACATCGAGAGTGCTCTCACCACCTACGCAGTGATGTAACACTGAGGTCCCAGTTGCACCTTCAGCTACCTCTCCAAAGAATTATTTTGCAGGCCACTGGGCAAGCACACCGTGATGGTAGGGGACAAGCCACGTCCCACACGGTGATGAAAGCCACCATCAGGATACAGCCTAAATTCTGTCCTCCCTGGTGGACACACAGACCTCAGACTCCAGGACACAAAGTAAAGCACACTTCAGCTCTGCATTTTAAGGCAAAGACAAAACCAACTCCAACTGGGACAGAGATCAGTAAGTACCTTCAGCTGCCCCTGCTTTACAAGAGCTGCGGTTGTTCACCACTATGCAGAGATTGGTCATACTTTGTCATACTTTGTGTAATAAATTTTAACAGCAGCCCTGAGGCAGCATGTTATCCCTCTACCATAAAGGCAGCCACCACAGATTGCAAAATCATATGCAGATTAAACAGCAATGCAGTAGCCAACAGTTTGCATGCAAACATCGTGTTAGACTGTTACATTCTCAGGACCAAAACTGTTAATGGTGTAAACACAGGTTAGATAAACACCTTCCATTCTCTTTTTATTTTACATACTTCTTTTAAGAACAGATGGGGGTGCCTTACAGAACAAAGGAGGTTTACCAAATGTTAGACCTGGAATTACACAGACTTCTGTTACAAAGATTAAAACTGTAATCTGGTAAGGAAAGAAATCTTCTCCTGCTATGAATAAAATTTAAAAGCCTCATTAGGCAGAGCAGCAGCCTGATTCTTGGTCCAGAAAAGGGAAAAAAAAAATCAAACCAAAACAAACCATTTTAATACCATACGGCTGATAAAAAAATGGAAAACAAGGAAAACAGAGACAGTCAAAGCAGGCTTTATGGCAGCAATTATGCCTAGGAAAGGACCAAGAAAATGAGTGTATATATATATGGCATAGTACCTCAACAGCCACCAAAACTGCTTTAACTGCCCTTGTTTTATCCGTGGGATGTACTGGGAAAGAAATACATTCAAAGTAAGAGTTCTGAGTCAATGTGCTACATGACTACACATGAACAAATCAACAACAACAGAACTTATTTACACACATTTATACCTACAGGCATAAAGACCAAGTTTAATACTTGTGAAATGTATCTGATTGCTAGATCCAAACTCTTCCAATCTTTAGCAATAGCATTTCTGCACTGCAACAGCCACAGGGTTTCCATCAGGTCTATCCTGCATCCAGTTGATCTTACTGTAAGTCTGAAAAGCTCTACAGGTATTTTAATTTCCATTTATAACACAGACATGCATCTGCTACCCAGTAGAGACCCTCCCAACACTCTTCCCAACAAGCAGCCAGCAACTTCGAGCTGGTACTGTTACAGACATATCTGTCTGCTGAACAAATGTTCTTTTTGGATCATGTGGGTTCATTCATCAAAGCATACATTTCATCATCTGCTACATTTTTAAGATAAAAAGGAAGATAGTATAAAATCAATTCTGTATGCATAAAAACTTAAGCCCAGAAGTGGTTAAAAATAGACTAAGGTGGGCATAATTAGCACCTAATAAAAAAGCTAAAAGTCACATTTATGGAACTCAACACTTCACTCAGCCATACAGTTAGCTGCCCTCAAAGACTAACAACCAGACCAATTCACAAGTATCTAAGTTGCTTACATAATTAAAAGAATAAGATGTAAAGTCAAAAAAATATATTTTATCCCTTCAAGAACAGGAAAGTAAAATAAAATGCTGGTTCTGTAACAGTGCAACAACTGCATCATATTTTGCACGCAGCACAAGAGTTGCTACATTTAGTGGCACTTAAGTATTATGCAGTAAATACTGAAAGTAAGACAAGTTTCTGATCTGCATAAGCATAATCACATCATTATTACCAGAGTTGCTAAGCTACAGCATTCTGAATAATACCAATTCAATTTTAGCACTTCCCTCACTAGCCTTAATACATGTCAACGTCCTGCTTTACATCTTGCTAACAAAGCAATCACTGAAGCCAAGTATTTAACGTAGTTGCCAGCAGGCTTGGGCCACGTTCAATCTGACCAGTCGTTCTCGTCAAACTCGGAGTCGTCGTCGGAATCGCTGTACTCCACGGCAATGCGCCTCGACAGGATGGTGGCCACGTCATTGCCTACGGGCTCCCGCTTCGCCTCCTGCTCACGCTGCTCCTGCACCTTTTTCAGCTGAATTCCTGCAGAGACAATTACTCTCAGACAAAGCTTTCCAGGCAAGAGATTTTGTGTTTGATACTGTTATTGGTGAGTCTGTTGTATTCTTAGAAAAAACTCAGGAACTAGGACGGGGGAAAAAAGAAAGCAAGCATTGAGTGAAGAGAGCCTCCTTGAGCAAGGAAGAGGGAAAGTCAAAAAAGGCAGATTGGAAATAATTCTCAGAGACTGAATTCTTTTGGACTTCTAAAACTGTCAACAATATATTGAAGCTAAATATTCAAGACTCTACATGTCATTTTGATCTGAAGATGAAATACAAAACTGTATTTGGAAATACTGTTAGACCTACAGCTCCATATTCTAAGTGAGGTCATGAAGAGCTGCAAGTCACTGGTTAAAAAAATCAGTGGGCTGAAGCCTGGTGTTGGGTAATTCAGTTCTTGTGAACAGAAGCAAAAATCCATGTACAGGTAATGGCGCTTCACATAATGAACACAAGAGCTGTGTTCATTAGATTATGTCCACACAAACACCAGAACACGCTTGACAAAGCTGTGCGGCTTTAGGTGCTAGAAAATGATCCAACTTCATGGTTGACAAATGTCAGAACAGGTGTGTGGTACCTGTGGTTAATGAAATCTTCCCAACTGGGAAAAGAAGCCATAAACTTATTTCAGTGGAAAACACTGTGCTCTCACTGAAAAAAGGAATACCTAAAACTCAGTGTGCACTTACCCATCCTGATGGCAGCCAGCAGATCACTCCGTGCATCGCTCATCGGTGCCTGCTTGGCCTCCGACGCCGGAGGAGCGTGCATGGGGGAGGAAGAGAGGGATGCACCTGCAGCAGGAGGGCCTGGAGGGGGAGGAGGTGGGCCAGGAGGAGGAGGAGCAGTGACAACAAGCCCACCAGAAGGAGGAGGATGAGTAGCTGCATATGTAGAGCCAGTCACCAGTCCGGAATGGGAAGGTGGCACAGGAAGCTGAAGGGGACTAACAAATGCAGTTTGTGCTGAAGGAATCATAGGAGGAGGGGGAGGAGGAGGAGGACCTGTAGGATTGTAATAATCCACCATCTGAGCTGGGAGCATCCTATATAAAACAGAACAAAAACATTTAATGCATTCAAAGTTAGAACTTACAAAATTATTGCCCCTTGAACTGCACTTATCCAACCTCAGGTAAAACAAAAAACAAAAGCAATTTTAACTGGTGACTTAAATATGCAAGTGATTATACATGTAAGAATTGTCAAATACTGCTGATATATTGAGATTTAAGACAAATATTGTAGTTAAAGCCAATGTCCTTTCAGCACTCTACAAAGTGAGCTTCTTATCTTAATTCTCCTGCCCAGTTAAGTATGAAGCTGCATTTCTTATTAAACCAGTACTCTGTGGGACTGTTAAGCACAAAGTCTTTGAAGAAGAAGGGACCAAGAAAACTGCAGACTACACCCCCTTCAATTCCATAAAAGGTCAAGAGGCAATAGGGGACACAGAGATGGAGAACAATGGAAAGTACGAAAGGAAAGATTTACCCAAAGGTAAATGTATCTCATGCACTTCTTCGGTCAAATGTTTAAATACCAATAAATTAAATTAAATTTAAATACCATTTAATTAAATTCATACATTTGATCGATTCTTTAAATAGGAGACACAGGGAAGAGCTCATTTCTTTGTTAAAATGTCACTGAAAGAAATTTTAATCAGAAGAAAATAGACAATTGATAAGAGTTATGAATTAGGTAAAGAATGAGATACAGGAGACAGGAGTTGAAGCAAAGTGACTGATGACACTGAGTGACACATGCCAGTGTTTGACAACTGCAACACTCTGACAATGGTCATGGTCAAGACAGTAATGTCTTACACACTGGAAACAACAGAGACAGGACAGGCTGGAGCAGTCCCTCCTAACTCAGTCATCCGCAGCATGATAGTCATGAATCAGGCAAAGGCTATCCCAGGATGCATCAAGCAGGGATGACAAACCTTGGCTTGCATAGTAAAAAACAACACAGGCAAGAATGACTACAGCTTTCCTGGGGTTACAACTTCAAAGTTTAACATATTTACACAAAAGAACAGACACAGACTTATTAGAAAACAGATGTTTTCCTGCGACATGAGAACCAGAACTCTGGAGCCAGCCTTCCTTAAGAATGCATTCATGCAAAATATCTACACAGGCATTTGATAAATCTCTGTCTTGAATTAAAAAGTGGCATTCCTCCTGTGGCAGTACGGAATTTGTGTCTGAGGAGACCCTTTCCAATTCCGTCACAAGCTTCTCTAAAAAGCCCTTCCAGGGATTTCAGGGATGCAACAAAGACTGCCAGATTAATCACAATCAACAATACTCTTTCTGTACATTTCCTGAGTTTAAAATATTATCCAAATTATCCTGTAACTACTTTCCAATTTAAAGGAAAATTATCTCCTCCTTAATATTGTATTAGGCACCCTTAATATTTTACAATGGTACTGACTTCACCAATACACACTTCATTCAATACAAACTTGGTTATTTCTGCTTTTAGGATTTCTTCACTTAAATTCAGTTCATACATAGAAATTATACCAATTTTCTTCTGTCCTCCCCAAGGAGGTAACTAACGTATTTGGGGTCTTTTTCTTCAATGCATTACACGTCATGAGGGTTACGAGAAACACGCATTCCTCTGGTTTTGCCAAGGATCCACTAGAATAAATCAGACTTACCCATATTCTGCTGGTACCACAGGTACTGAGCTGTGCTGGCCATCTGAAGGCTGGGGTGGAGGTGGAGGTGGTTGCTGAGGTCTGTTTAAAGTGGCATGTCGTACAGTGGTGGAGGGTGGTCTGTACTCATGCTCGTGGCTTTGGGATGCTGCCATGTACTGTGGACCATCTCCTGCTCCATAGGAAGGCATTGCTATCTGCTGATGGAGGGAATGATTCGGAGTAGCAGGATAAGAATAATCTGTAACATCGGATGCATGGGACCTAAAATTAAATTGATGCAGAAGAACAGATTACGTGAGTGTAACAGGGCATTACCTAAATAACTGACAAAACAAGCAAAAAAGAATACAATCAGCGTTATTTTTCTTGCAAGAGGATTCCCCAATTTATCAATTATCACTCCCTTTTAAGTCCACAGAAAGCACAAGAATTTTAGTAGCCATAATGAAGCTTATGGTTTTTGTCAATGATTTTGACAGCCCATTGTTTGAGAAGGCAATACTTACCAGCCTGCCTCAAGTTAACAGTGGCAGCAGAAAAAGAAAAGCAATACTACAAGCACTTGCAATTATGCAGAAGAACATATTTTACCAATGCAGAGAAAACCAATTTTGAAAGTTAGAAAATGCTTTTTATTTTGTTTGCACAATTAATTTTGTTGGAAAGGCTCAAAGAAACTGGGAAATGTAAGTATTAGTTGAGCAGAGAGTTCATAAAGATACAAAGTCTAGGATGTTCTGTCAAATAAGCCCAAGAGAGGGAGCAAAAGGATCTTTTCATCCCATTACTGTGAAGACTTGTTTTAGTAATGAACAATGGTGCAGCCTGGCTTTTAGTGAACACAGTGAACTGATGCACTTATTTGTGAGACTGGAAGCAAGGTAAGCAACAAAAAGCCAGGGCTTTGAGCAAAACAAAATAACAAACCCTTTGGGCATTTTGTCCTCTTTCATGCTTCCTGCCTGTTCCATTTTCTTTGCGTCACTCATGAACTCAATGCCCATTTTCCTCCTCTCCCACTCTTCTTTTCTTGTCCTTACTTTTCTCACATTAATTTGCTGGTTTCTGTTTGGATTCAGCTTGTGTTTCTCTCTCTAAAGTACAACAAGTATAACAAATACATTGAGAATTGCCACAGTCCAAACACCAGGAAGTCAACATTTAATGCCTAAGTCTAAAGTAGCAAGCAACCAATTTTTTTTTTTTTTTACTTTAGCAGTTGGAAAAAAAAGACAGTATAATCAAATACACTTCTTTGGAACCTGACTTACAAAATACTGTTCATGCAGTAGCTGGCAGCATGAAAATGTCTCTAAAACCAGTACATATATGTATAGGTTTTTTATAGCTTAAGACTACTTCAAGGTGAAAAAATAGAAAGCCCTCTCTCCCCTTCACTACCATTCTCAGAATTAATGCTTCATGGATGTAAAACAGACTTCAGGATTCAATCTCAGATATTTGATTTACTGAAATGTAAAATACTCCATAATTTATAAAATATAAAAGACATATGTAAGTACAAGGTATCTATCACACAAACAACATCAAAATCCAACACAGACACATCCTACAATTTCTGCTTTAAAAAATCCCACAGATTGCAAATACCATGTTGACATCACTGGGAGATAAAAACAAACCACTTCAACATAATAATTTAAACTCAGGAGTCCTGGAAGCAAGGTGTTAAATCTGAAACAAAAGACTCAAAGTGTGAAACAGAACTCCTGATGAAAACATCCACAGCTTTTGCTAGATCAACCTATGTAATGCTTTGTCAGTCTGCAATGTTTCATTAAGACTTACATAATTAAGTACATTAACGAATTAATGAATTACATTAATTCAGGAGACATACTTTTGCATTAGAAACTGTAAAATAAAACTAAACAAACAACAGTTTTTAGACAGAGAAGTCTGAATACATTAGTGAAAGACCAATAGCAATATCAAATACTATGTTTCAATTACAAGTTCATTACTCTTCACAAAGACCACAACATTGCAAAGTTCTGAGCAGATTTTTATCTTTTCATTTCCACTGGACAGTGGACTAAAGGTATCATTCCACACTCTTGCAGTGATAGCTGCCTCCTCAACCTAGCCATTCAACAATTTAAACACTTTTTCCAGTGGACCCTATTTATTTCTATGCTTATTGCTAGTACTTAATCACAACAGACAAAGGAAATAAAACAAGTGGGAAAATCCTGTGGTGAGACCAGCTTAGTGCAAAAACTAAGATTGCAATGCACATCAGGTAACTCCCACTGAGCTCAAAGGGAATCTCAGTCAATGAAGAGGAATTCTGCTGCTTATCTCTAAGCAGAGATTTTTTTGTTATTTCAAGCAGTAACATCTCATCTGGTTTTGTAGCTTGGTTTTTAGACTAATATAACATCAAACAGCTGAACTCTTCTCACTCTGTAGCATTCCTTACAGGCACAAGTATTGTCGACTGAGTAGATCACAGAAAAATATTTATTAAGCTACCAGCAGGGCACCAAACAACAAACTAGACACTAAGGAAGAGCTACTGACATTATCTAGTAGAGGCTTAAATGCTTTGCAACTACAGCTACTGAAGATGAAATACAAAGCATGCAGCAAACACATCTTTCTTTGCAATACATAACATTAAGGTGACAAAATGCTCATGTGAAGCTGAGGAAGAAAAAAATCATTACAGAATCTGTTATGTCATTTACACTTAAAAATAAATTTGAAAAGAATGTTTTAAACGTGCATTGTATGTTTTGTCTAACTATTCCCATCCTGCAAAAACACCTAATTCTACTCAGTGTTGCTGAACATACAACTGTGGTGTAACAAACAGCTTTGCTGCAAACAGACCTAGTATCTGGGGACAGTGATCCCTCGGAAGATGCTCCATGGTACACACTTTGAGACAACCTGTTGTCAGGTCTAAGCTCTTTGTCATATGCCATCATATTCCACTCCTGGCGTCTGTTCCTGGCTTTTCTAACCTTTTTCACCTCACGGGTGGTGCCATCTATACGCTTTTGCTCCTAATGTCCAAACAAAAGAAATAAAGCATGCAAAGAGAGAGAAAAAAGGAAAGGAAAAAAGCTGGTTAAAATGCAGTTAGAGTGCATGAAAATAAGACTAGATTTACAGATGAAGCCAAGTCTTCACAAAATTTCTCTGCATTAAAATAAGAATATTTCCTTATGCTATGAACCTCGTTAGTAGCAGGACTTTTGATCTGCCTTCGTTCTGTAAGGATGCATGTGCTACTGTGATGACAGTCTCCTGGGTTTCCTAATACAGAAATGGGACCAATTTTAAAAGCCAGAAAGTTGAACTTCTTCTGACATCATGTCTTTTACTTAGACCACCCTGAAGCACTTGAAATTTTCATCTCCTGAAAAGCAAACTTCTGAGAATGTATAATAAGCTCAAGGCTATTCTGGCTATTCATTATGGTCACAATCAACTGGGCCAGGGGAAGTATGGAGAAACTGGACACATTTTCCTATTCCATAGTCTATGTGAAATTATTTTTGTTTGTTTTAACTTCCTCTCCCTTCTTAGATCTAATTAACTACCAAAATTCCTCCTAGTTTCTCCTCCTCATTGATAAAAAAATGAATTACACTAATTCTCTCTGCAGCGAGTCAGCAATACTCAGGCCAGCAGTATATTACAGCTTGACAGGTTCATGACAAACTTGGCTGCTTTTATCTTTCAATATAACATCAGGCTCAACCAATGTCAGTGTTTACAATACCTATTTATCTTTACTTCACTGATAGCAAGATCTCCTAATATTGGGATCCAATGCTTTCACACCTTGGCAATGTTGTACTCACCTACTTCTGACTACTCAGTATGAATATAAAACTCATACTGGTGCTTCAGCACAAAAAATTAACAAGATTGCTCAATTCAGACTGAGAAGGGCCTTCTACTTCTTTTCTCAGTATTCATAAGAGAATAGGGTTTTTTTCAATCAGCTCTAGATCCCACACCTTAGAATACATGTCTGATCTACTAGTAGGTTGGTATTAGGCTTTTGGCCGCTAGAAAAATAGTTTCTCAGGAAATATTTATATTTCTATTCTGAGAAAGCAGTCAGTGAATTGTATTGAAAGAAGAGCTTGGTCAAATTCTGGTAGGCAAGCCTTTTCCTGGGAAATCTAGACCCACAAAATAAGGGATAATAGTTGGAAAGCCAGCTCAACAAAAAGTTCATCACAGATGAACACAGGCTTTTTACTCCAACTGTTGAACAGCATTGAGTAAATAATTCTGGAATAATGTGTATGGCATTACATAACTAACAAAAAAACTAACAAATGGCTTCCTTGTCCTTGTTTTGGATCTCTTGCTCGTTCATGCATATTTGTATGAGGGACCTGCTGACCCTCCTAACATTTAGAATGTCAGAAAAGACTTCTTTAAGTTCAACACCCAAATGTTTTGACAACTCTTGCTCATTTCTACAATAAACAGATTTTTGGTCTGATTTATGTTTAATAACAATGATCATCTTGGTTCTTAATCAGTTCTCCCAAAATATTTTTCCTCCACAAACTTTTTAGAATCACACCTTTTTTATGTATGATAACCACTTTTTCACATCAAATTCTGCCGACAGAGAATTTGGAGCAGAAAGGACACAGATTTAGTCACACTTTATTTCAAATATATACAGTTTTGCTAATTGCCATGGTTGAATATATGCTTATTAAAAGCTTTTAATTTGTCTTTTTCAATTACTTGCTGCAAATATTTTGGGGTTTTTTTTTAACTTTCAACTTCTATCCTGATTCCTGAGTCATGTTATATTTCAGAAGAAAGTTCAAGTAAGTATTTTCACTGAAAACACATGGCTTTGTCTTCTTTCAGAAAAACAATTTTGTCATCTGGGAGTCACAACTATGTATTTCCTGCAAGATTCTAAATAAAATAAATATTCACCTTTTGACCAATATATGGTGCTACTGGGAAGACAATCATTTTGATACAATGCCTGTACAATCATGAGTGCTTACATGACTGCTTACAGTTACTGCTTATTATTTAGAAATTTAGTTTTAAAGAGATCAGCTTTTTTTTATGAAAAAAACAGAAGTTTAAAAAATGTTTATACATGTGGATGTATAAACAACAAAAAATAAGCACAAAGCTTAGCTGGTTTTAATTGGATCAGATTTCAGCTGGACAAGTTGTTCCAGATCAGCATCTGTAAGCATGCTAATGAATAATACACTTGAATCCTTTTTATTCAAGCAGTACTAAACGACAGTGGTTTGATTAAATATTATATCAATATATCTCTAAAACATTAAATGTCTTCCAAAACAGTGGGGCAGCCCTATTACCACCAGCTGACAAAGCTGCATGTACCTCTAAGAGGAGTTTTAAGTTGTTTCAGTAGCAGTTTCATTCCCTTGACAATGGTGACATCTCTAGCTTTACGACCCAGGGCAAAGAGACAGAGTTGTAGGGGAGCTGAAGCCTTTCTAGATAAGTACAGCCGGAAATATTTCTCAGAAAATTAAAGTAATATTAAGAGGAGTTACTTTTTTTGAACTAATTGTATTGGAAGCTGTGGCAGACAAGTGGGTGCTGTAGATGAAGCCAGAAAACAAGTAATTCATGTTGGCAGGAAATTATTTCAGCGAACACAAAACATATTAGAGCCTTCAAACAAGGTTGAGTTAATTGTAAGTTTGATATTTGCATCAAGAATTAGCAAACAATATTTCAAGCATCTTAATGAAGAATTAAGAGCTAGTAATAAAAAGCAGCTTCAGCAAGTATTTGCAATACTTTCAAAAAACTGGAAGCACGAGCCTAGAGTATTTTCCTGACCACAAGTTTATAAAATCCTATCAAAACACAAGTCATCAAGAATGATTTCTGAAATACAAGCTTTCCAAATTTAGAAATTTTTACTTGCTTGAATAGCTTATTATTCTCAGATAAAAAGCCAGCACAATAAAGAACAAATTAGAACAGCTTATCCTTTGTTTAATCACAACTGCCCTACCTACAGCCATTAAATTTAGAATACTACTGGTACATACCAAGTCAAAACTACACTGAACTCTCAGACACTGATCCATGGAAAGTAAAAAATAGACTTCACAGATTTTTAGCCTAAAGAATTAAAACTACATATTTCTTCAGAAAAAAGTTTGCCTGAAAGAGTCAAATCAGAGGAAGCTTGTCAGATATTTTCAATTAAACTGTATACAGAAACAAAAAGCATGATATTTGAGGCAAGAAAATTAAACAGCTCATAAACTTCCGGCTGCAACAGTGTGAACATTTAGGACAAATTATCAAAATAATACTGGAAAACTGATTCTCTGGTGCAGGAACTACTCTCAGATTTCACCAAGCACCTAAAAAATTGAGGCTAAAAACTAGCTGTATTTGGTCAGCTGAGTAGGATGGCATTTGGATGTTTAGCTTGTACTTTGTTAAACAACACACATTTATTTCACCTGCACAGTTTCTCAAAAACTATCAAGTTTTGTGCTTTCTGCACAAACTGAGTAAAGAATTCTCATTTAAGAGATTGAAAATTTAAGTTCAGCTATGAAATTGTCAATAAATGCTCTGAATTCATTCTTGGTTACTGCTACCATAAGGATAAGAATAAAAGAAAAAGGACACTTGGTTCAGCAACTTGTGGAAGAAAATGTGCCTGGGACATATCTCACCAAAACCATCCCGCTCTCCAAAGGATACAGACCATGAAATGCATGAAAACCATCTTCTGGAACGCTAAACCTGAGATTTCTTCCCATCACAAAGTGAACTTTATCCACGCAGACTCAAGTCTATGCTGCTTTCTTTTTTGTTGGACTTGGCATATATTTAATCAAATCAAATAGCACTTCAGCTAGAATTTATCAAGGGGTATTTCTGTGATGTATGGCTATAATACTACATGATTGGAATTGAGCATATTTGCATTTGTAGACTGTAATAAGACAATTAAAATCTACAGAAAATATACCATGGATGGAAATAAGCAGGATATGTTGCCAAAGTTAAAGTCCAAAAGTAACTTATATATTTAAAGTAGTTTTGTAGAAATTGTTCTATAGGAATAAAGAAATGCTCAAGGGATTTTATAAATTCTTATAAAAGCATCTGTATTTTTTCCTTTAAAATCAGAATGGAAAAAATGGGAAGCTGGAATGGAAAAAAATCTAATTCCAACTCCTTTCCTCTCCCATTAGAGTGTCTTTTTCTGGAGCACAACAGGGCCATTTTTCTGGGTACCAATAAAAAGATACTGGCACAGGATTCAAGACAGCATCTTGGAAGATAACCACAGCACTCCTAAAATTCAATTTGCTGCCTTCTTAAAATAGACAGAATAAGCTATAAAAATGGAATGTACTGAATCTACAGCCACACAAGAGAAACAATCTTTCCATGCACACAAGCTAAGTATGACCTGGAAAATTTTACGCCTGGACAACTGCACATAAAATTGTAATGCACAAATGTGCTATTATGTTTCTGCTTTTACCTTCTGTCTCCTCTTTTCTTTTCGCTTATCTTCAGTATCCTGTAACATTTTTTCTTTCCAAAGATCAAAAAAATAGGAAGGATCGGTATAGAACTTCAATCCATCTTTCTTATCATCCCTGGAAAAACAGCAGAAGAAAAGATAAAAATATATTAACTAGGGTGTTTAAATCCAAAAAAAAATTACCTTTGATGATCATCTGAGCCTCAAGTTGATCAATAACAACCCTTACTAACTGGAGGTCCATAAACAAATACCACCACTGTCTGTAGCAGCAGCAAAAACACATCCCTTGGTCACAAATCCTAGACATTTACCTTCCAGTTAAAACTTCTTATTCTTAAAAATAAAATACACCGCAAATGCTGTGCTATACCTTTCTTTAAAAAGGAATAAATTATTTATTGCAGATTGATAAAACTCAATCTTGAAAAATCAAATCTCAATATATAATATAATAAATCTCAGTAATCAATATAGCTTTCCCCTTCTGTATAATTATTCTCTGCATACAATTAGGAAATAAAGGGTAAAGTACAAGAAGGCAAACAATCAATATTTCCTTACCTATAAGGTGAAAGAATATTCAGAGGCGGTGGTTTGTCACTTTGATTATAAATATCAGCCACCGGGTTTGGAATGCTGTTCTTTGAAACTACCTGCTGGTCTTGAACTGTTGAGCTCTTGAATGCTTTTTTCATGTTGATGTCCTGTAAGGATACTGTTAGAAACAGAAATACATTTACCATAGGTATGAAAGGAATTAAAGTGGATACACAACATCCTTTTTTCACTAATTATTTGAAATATTTTCAGCAAGTTAACACAAAGAGAGGTTTTTCCTCAGTGGATAATCCTGATAACTAGGCGCAAAGGCATGTAAGAATTCCCATAATAAAACAGATTTAGGTCTCACTTGGTCCAGAACATCACTTAAAATAATGGGACCACGAACTGTATCTTGGAAAATGATGCAAGAATGCTGTCATGTGCAGATGTCCAACCATTTCCCCTTTTTATAAGGTTTATCCTGGAGTTCTAACAGCAGAAACACTGGCTTCCAGACTGAAACACAAGGTATGGTATTCCTATGACACAGTGTTTTATAATTGCACATGCTACCTATACACATATTCCAGCCCATTCTAAGTATAATTAAATTACAGCTGCGGCAACCTCCTGTGAGAGACAGAGTTCCACTTATTTCACTCTCTTTCAACTCCTCTGTCTTCCCATATAACTAAACACTCCTTGCTCTTATGTTTTGCTTATGTCTCTACAGAGAGAAATACTTGCAGTCTCGTACTTTCATTTTATCTTTTCACATACACAGATCTGGGGAAAATGACACCAGGCTTTTCATTCCTTCTTTTCAAATGAAAGGTTAAGTTGGTTTTAATTGTTCCTGTCACTTTTATGAAGACTTTCTTTCACTCTTAATGGAAGTTTTCAGGAAATGCAGCAATCATTGTTAAAGAAAATTCATTTAAAGGCCAATAACAATTTAAAAGTGGCAGTAAGCTCTTGATATCATCTTCCACTGCTAAGCACCTGAATACAGGTTTTAGACTGCAGTTGAAGAGGATGAAGCCTTCACTGGGTTGCCTACAACGACACTGACCACTTCTGGATTCTATCCAAGTGTTTAATAAGAGTGTAAGCTGTAGGACTTGTGCAAACAAACTGCACCAGCTTAGTCTCCTTTTATTCCCATTGACATTTCATCTAATACTTCTTGCCCATTCATCCAATTTATTGAGTCTCAATGACAAACTCTGAGAAATTTCACAAGGCAAATGAACAGTAATGGCCAAAAATGCAGTATACTGATGACCTGAAAAAAGAAAAAGGGATGAAATTTTACACTGTTATTGTCTGTCATAATGGACACCAAATCCCACTCAGACTTCTCTCCCCAACTATTTTTGTTATCTGTGCTGAGGTCTTGCTTCTCGCTCCAAGAATTACTTACAGTTACAGAATTCTTCTGTAACTTCTAAATAGCAGGAAATTAAAAATGGAGTATTCAATGTCTAATATTCATTCCCCCATTCACATCATCTGAAGTATCAAAACATCATTTCTGGAAGTACTTTCTATTTAAATCTGCCTGTAAGTAAAAATTATTTCAGACAGATTTTTTAGATGTATATATCTGAATTGTTTCAATTCTTGTTTGATGGAAGACATTCAAAAGAACCAAAAAACCATTCTTTTTCGAGATTTTTGGAATAAGTTATTTATCTATTTTTGAAAACTTAACCTCATTTATTTTAAAATTTTTTTCAACTGTAGTTTTTAATATATAAAATATTTTATAGACATTGTATTAGTTATAGCTAAGAATATAAGAAATCACTGATGCAATCAAATCTGAAGGGCTTTTTAAAACAACCTTGCAATTGACATTTTGCTTCAATGCCAAAGCTATCCAGAAACATCCTATTTCTGACAGTACTGTGAATTATTATAAAGACTTCAACTTCTACAGTGAAACAGCTAATAAAATTTACTACTGACACTAAGGCGACAGCAGCTTGTATATACAGCTTATTAATATGAAGCATGATTAGCAATGCAAGAGTAACAACTGCTGTCAATTTAAAATAAACACTGATTCAATTCTCAGTCCATATACTAGTTTCCCATTCCAAAGGATTGCTTTTAATTATTCTCCAAACTCTGAAAACTAGCTGGGTGCTACTGCATAACACTAATGAGACATTAATGAGGCATTAAAAAAAAAAGGGGGAGGGGGGGGAAAAACCCCAGCAAAAGCAAGATGAGAACTGCCATTTCCAGAAGTACAGTATATTAATATCATCTACTTTCCTCAGAGTACCAACACAACATGCCTCAAAAACTAAGCTGAATAGTGATCCCATAGGAGGTTAGTTTATGTTCCCATATCTCTCTTGACTCCTAAGACAGCAAAATGCAGGTACCAAAAAAATCAGAGTGGTTTGCTTTGGAGGGGATCTTAAAGATTATCTCATTCAAATCACCCTACTATGGACAAGGACACCTTTCACTTAAGCAGGTCTCTTTGGAGATAGAGCATCTACAGCTTCTCTGAGCAACTGTGGTAGTTCAACAGTTCATACGTTCCAAAACCATAAAACGACAACACATAACAATTTCCAGACAGTAACCAGCTAAAAAAGGAAGGCTAAATATTATCCCATTGTACTATTAAATAGCAACACTAAAATTTAATATTGGCACTAATAATTGGCACTATAAATTAATATAAACTACAAAAATCTGAATGGCATGTGAAATATACAAGCCATATAAATAGCACTATTAAATATATCACAGGTAGCATTAACTACTACTGAGTCAATATTACACTACTGTACTGATATAAAAAGTTTTGACATTTTAGTAAATGTCAGGAATCAACTAAACAGGAAGGACAGTCATTGACTAGCTCAGACACGTAGCACGGAGGCCAAGATGCACATTAACAGCTTTTAAAGCTAGACAGAAATGCTTTATCTACACTAATAAGTACTTTCAAACAATATAATGATGTTACTTAAATCCTTTGTTTTTACTGTGTATTTATGAAGTGAATGACCAAGCTCATAAGTGGGAAATATTTTTAAAGGAAATACAGTTTCTAGTGAGTAGAACCCCCTAAAGATTTTCACCTAGTTGATCAAAACACAGTGCCTTGTTTAGATACAGAGTGTTATAAGATCTTTGATGACCACAGAACAGACTAATGTACTAAAATAGTTTGTGATTACCCTACTCTGAAATTGATAGGGACACCCAGTCCAAACTTTTTCCAATACTCTGACTTACTCCCAGTAAGGTCTAAATTTATTCATTTATGATTTACTACACTCACAAACTCAAAGCTTTCCTCGTGAAAAAGGCAGCTTAATGGCTCCATTACTACAGGGGCTTCTTGACTCAAGAATACTTTCACTTGCCCTGCTAAAGTGATTATTCCCAGCTTGCCTTACTGAGACAACAAGACGAAATATCGTTACAGGATTACTTTGAAAAGACAGAGGTTATTGTGCAATTAAATGTGCTCTTGTCAACATCACTTCTGGCTCAATGCTTTCTTGTAATTACCTACCCTCTTCCACTGTTGAATCCAGCTGGGTGACTTTGACAGCAAGGCGATCAATTCTGTCTTGGAGGGAATTTGCTCTGATGTAGAAGCTGTTGGCCTCATTAAACAATTCACCAAATATGTCTTCAGCATGTTTGCCTGTGTAAGAAAATAGACAAGGAAATCCCTTCGCTAGTAGCTTACAAAACACAAGACAAATGGCTTCAATATCATGAAGTATAACAAAACACAGTAGCTGTAGGATTAGAACAGCACAGTTTGTCATTCAACAAAATTCGGGGCAACAGATTTGTACAAAAAAGTCAAAATACACCATAAATTCTGCCTGAAGTCTGTCCTTCTGGACATCCTGGTTAGCAGTCTTCTTAAAAACACAGGGAGACTTCAAAATTCTAATCCTTATGTAGCTGAGCTAGCGGAAACTGACAGACAACCGAGCATTAAAACCTGCCTCTGTGATGAAAAGGCCTTTAGTTACTGCAGTCAATAAAAGCTTCTGAAGTAGATTTTGAAATTAAAATCTTGCAATCCATAGTAGCACAGGCCAACCTCAAAATTAAAACAGCGTTAAACAGATAAAAACAGCAGCCCATTTACCTCTACAAATGCCAACTGCAAACACTGCTGTACCTGGAATCATTTGAGAGAGGGTCAGAGGCCACTGACCATATTTACCCATGGCCACACTGGACTTGGTGCAAAACCCTTTCAGCCTCCCTTTCACCCGCTCTATGTTCCCAATCACTGTGACAGTGGACAATGCAGAGCAGATCACCAAATCACTGAATCAATTCGGTTGGAAAAGACCTCTAAGATTATTGAGTCCAACCTATGTTCAAACACTATCACATCAACTAGACTATGACACCAAGTGCAACATCCAGTCTTTCCTTAAACACCTCCAAGGGATGGTGACTCCATAATCTCCTGGGCAGCCCATTCCAATTTCTAATCACACTTTCCGTGAAGAAATTCCTCCTCATGTCCAACCTAAACCTCTCCTGAAGCAGCTTAAGACTTTGTCCTCTCATCCTGTCACTTGTCACCTGGGAGAAGAGGCCAACCCCCACCTGCCTACACCCTCCTTTCAGGCACTTGTAGAGAGCAATAAGGTCCCCTCCAGGCAAAACACCCCCAGCTCCCTCAGCTGCTCCTCAGAATTGTGCTCCAGACCCTCAACCAGCTTTGCTGTCCTTCCCTGAATCCACTCCATCACCTCAATGTCCTTCCTGTACTGAGGGGCCCAGAACTGGACACCATACTCAAAGAGTGGCCTCACTAGTGCCTAGTACAGATTTGCAGCCTCAGGCCCTTCCCTGGAAGTGCTAGAGTGGACAGAAGGTGCCACATGATGAACCAAATCCCTCCCTGATGCACAGATCACTGTGCTTGGCCATTCCTCTCCCAGTCCTCCCACAGGACCAGGCATAGTCAACCACAGTCTGACTCTCTTTGTGCCCCACTCCACAACTCTCATTCACTCCAGACCAGTGGTTCCAGATCCCCAGTTTAATAGTTCACCTATTCCCCTACAAATTTCAAATCCCACCCAAACTCATTGCTCCCGCTGAACTGATAGTCACTGCTCATCACTGAAAATGATGGTCCCTCCTACCCAGATACTGCTATTTCATTTAAGATGCCTCCTTCTACAGTTTCTGCAGCCCAAACCCCTCAAGAAATTCCTTGTAGAAAGAAAAGTCCTGCCTCCTGCACTTAACCATGCTTTTCAAACAAACTTTAAAACCCTACTTCTGAATTAAGCTCATCTTATGACCTGTATCAAGAAAAGTCTGAAGAGCAAAAATGGATGGGAGGAAGGGGGCAAAGTAGTAAAACTATCTAATTAGTTGGAAGAATATGGAATATCTATTAACCAGCTAAATGACTGGGATTTCCAAAGCAGCCATTATTGACATTTTAAGTTGGTCCAATAACCAACCTTAACACTTCACAAAGTAAAAATACAATGAAAATTTCAGTTAAGATCCCATTCTGTGAACATCTGGAAATAATAACTCAGTGTAAAAAAAATTGGCCACACTTAGGAAGTCAACAGGACAATCTGGCCTTTTCTTGGTCACTTACCTGGGGGGGAGGAAACAACAAGTAGACTAAAACATTATCTGAAAATACTGCGAATCACAAGAAAAAAAGTGATTGCCATTGAATGAAGGATTTTACCAGTAAGAGTTTTCATTACTACGTGCAAGATCAGTCAATAACTCACCCAAAATGTTAAGTTATGTCAGTGTATGCAAGCTGTGCTTAATACATATATGTGGAAGGTGGATATGCTATCTACCTGCTCCTAATCTCCTCCCTCTCCAAAACAGAAGTCACACACAACCACAGAACAGCTGAAGTTCAAAATCATCTGGTCCAATTCCAGGTTCACAGCACAATGAGACAGGACTCTGGACCAGCTGGGTTTTGAACACTTACAAGGATGGAGGCTCCACAACTCCTCTGAGCTACCCGTGCCAGTGTTCAACTGCCTGCACACTAGAAGCGCTCTCTAAGTGTTCCCAGCAGCTAGTTGAAATTTACTTATAATCCCCACTTGATTTAGTTGCTCCAAATGAAGATGTTATTCTAAGCTATGGAAAAAATAAGCTTTTCAACTCTTCAGCTAAATAAAGCAGTTACTACATTCTTCAGCCACCAGTATTCAGCGCTCAATCAATTTTAATAGATGTCAGTTTATGTTAATATATTGAAATCAGCCTGCTGAGAGAGGACTGCCACATCCTAGGATTAAACACATCATCCCTAGAGAAGTCAAGGAGATGGATGTTCATCAGTTATCTTTCAGAAGGCAAAGTGGGAGCATACTTCTTTTAATATTTGATTTTTTCCAACACTTGCTAGCCCAGAACATGTGAAAGAGAGATTGTCAATCTCCTGCCTGTGAAAACAGTGACAAAGTAAAGCAGTATTGGACATGCTGTTGTGATTAACACGATGCAGTAAGTTTCAAAAATAAAATAATACTTCAAATGTTTTCTATGTTGCTATTGTTTAAATTAGATCTTTAATAAAACAGAAACAAGCAGGAAAAAGGCATGTGTCTTTCAATTTGAAAGCTGACTTTGGTGCTGTAAGACAATAATTTAAAAACAATAGGTGATGCCCAACATTTGGCCAACCTATACATTAATTTAAAAACCCATCTAAGAAATTATGCAGTCTAAGGTTCTAAGGTTCCCTCCAACTACAGAAGACAGTGATTCCATCCACCCATTTGTAACTGCATTAACTAGAAACATTAGAATCATACTTTACTCTCCTCTCTTTTTTTGAAGATACAGAAGTCGCAGGCTGTAACTGACTAGGTCTTGATTCCCATCTCCTTTCTCACAGTACCTCTAGCATGATACTTAATGGCAAAAAAGCAGCCTTTCCAACTCAGCCTGGTTCGGCAGTGCTACAGAGGAAAGTGACAGAGAGATGCAGTGTGCTCAGGCCTGTACAAAAACTAGAGAAATTGAGCCAATGGCCAATCTACTCAAGAAAATACTAGGAGGCAAGTTGTGGGATGTTGTTCTCTGCCTGTGTTCTGAGCCAGCTGGCTGGAAATGAACCCAATTCTGAGAACATAATACAGAAAAAGCTCTCCTGAGAGCACATTCCCTTTGGATAGGTACTTGTTCATGTCTCCCAAAAAGAGCAGAGGCAAGTTTGTATGCAACAGTACAGACCTGCCAGATTTTAAAATCCACACTGAACTCACAGTGCAACACTAAAAAACCAGTGTGACTGCAAGACAGACCTGAACTTGCTTGCTCTATGCCTCAAGCTGTGGGAACACCAACCAGCTCTGATGCAGTCAGCAGGACATACTACTTCAGCTCCAGCACAGCATTTTTCTGTGATCATTTCCTTGCTTCCAGTTGGCTCAAAAGACAGGCAAAGCAAATGCTGTCTGCAGAAAAAAAAAACCCTCTGCAAACATGACATATTTCAGACTGTGGATGAGAATGGTGGTACATTTCACTTGTTAAATACCACATATTCATCTGTTAAGACTAAGGACACATCATTATTTGCATAGATCTTTAATTTGACACTAACAGAACTTTAGGGGCTGTCCACAAAGACTTCAGATGACCCTAGAAATCCGCTAAGGGAAAACTGCCGGATATGAATATTAGTCGGTTCCTCAGCAACAATCATAAGAGGATCTAAATACACTGTATAACAGATTAGCCCCAAGACTAAATCTGGATAAATGAAAGCTGTACACATTCCTAGCAAGCCAGACAAGTAAAAGGTGTATTAGCCACACTTGGACAACCATAGCACAACACCAAAATGAGGTCTTATCATTCAAAATTAGGTCTCCTTCAGTATAATTGGAACATTAGCCATTCTCACTTTTCTGAAACTTAAGGATGGCACTACTAAGCAACTGTCTGACAAAACAGTAAATGAAACTTAATGACAACACAAACACAAAGTAACTCTAAATAACATTAGACACTAAATCGTCAGCTGCTGTTCAAGAAAGATCAGAGGTACACTTGCAAGCTTATCTGAAAATAATAATTCAATGCTTAGCAACAATCAAAATTCTCCAAATTCCTAGGGCCATAATGATAAAACAGAAGGCTGTTTTGAATATGAAGTCCTCAACACTTCACCTTAAAAGACCCAGAATACACCCTAACTTACATATCCAAAGAAGAAATAACAGTGATCAGAAATACAAAATGGTTTCTATTCAAAAAGATCACTCTCAGATCAGGACACTTCAACCTGGAAAGGCTATCACCAGGAGAACAGGATAAAGACTTAACAAAATCACAAATTATTATGGAAATGCACAAGATGAAAGCACCTTTCATTACTTTTCATCACACCAGAATGAGAAGGCATCAAAAGGAAGAAACAGGTCAGCTTCCATTGTGGGACATTCTGCCACAGGTCATTGGTCAAGAAGAAGGTGTAATCCCTATTTCAACAGATCTAAGCAATACCACAGATGATAGTTTTACAAATGCTCATTACATGGGATGATTCAGATGGACCTCCAGCTCAGAAAAATCCCTAAATCCCTGACTATTGCAAAGAGGAAATGCTGTGTCTCTTGTCCTCTTTCTCTAAGCAAAGGCTTTTTCCTATCATCATGAACTGAATACCAGTGGGCCCCATAGTCTAAGCTCCATACAGACTCTCAGTTTTAAAACCACGTCCATTTACAAAGAGAAGCAACTGATGAAGCAGTAATTTCTTTTCTAGGAGCAGCGTTATCAGCACAAACAACAGCTGCTGATTGTTAAAGACCGTCTGAAAAACATCTCTTGTCCCTTTCATCAAAAATATTGTTCATCTTGCAAACACTCCAGTCATGCTTCTAGAATTGCTAGTGGTGGTGTCACCTGACAGGTGTGGTGTGTAGGCTACTCTGTACAGAGCTGATGTTAGCTTGCCTCAACAGTAGCCTGCTCAGCAAATGGCATCCTTTCAATGTGCCTAATTTCATTCATATGAATTGAGCACACATTTATATATAAAAGAGAAGGCTTAAGAAATACTGGCACATTACAAAAAACTAAAATTTCAGTCAAATGTGTCGTTTGATACCAAGAGGCAGAAGAGTATGCTGGCTCAATCCTGTAGAACTCAAGTGCTGGTCTTATTTCTTGCACTAATTTCTCTCACCTTAGAAAAATTTCTGGTCTTCTATGCTCTGGTCTTTTGGTTGGGGCTTTTCTTGGTAGTGGTTTTTTTTTCCTGCTTGTTTTTTGTTAATT
The DNA here is from genome assembly GCF_015832195.1 of Motacilla alba alba. Classification (NCBI taxonomy): domain Eukaryota; kingdom Metazoa; phylum Chordata; class Aves; order Passeriformes; family Motacillidae; genus Motacilla; species Motacilla alba. The sequence goes on along the minus strand of NC_052016.1, from coordinate 55,186,705 downwards.
TCTTTTTTGGAGTGGGGTTTGAGGGTGGGGGGAGGGTTGGGTTTTTAATCAACTTCAAAATATAGAAGAGCATAAAGACAGTTATTATTATAGCATATTATTACAATACATAAATGATAACATCACATACCATACTTTTGCTATTTCAAACAATCCATCTCAAAGCTTTTCATCATGAATCAAATACTTGCAGGAAGTTACAGATACTTACTTAAGCTGCTTAGCTGGCGTATGATTGCAGCAAGGGTGCTATTTGTTACACATTCCAGTTCACTTGTAATTCCCTCTGGCAGAGCTCCTCGGCAGAGATGCCGTGGTTCAATGTTCCTTTTCACCAAAGGCATGGCTCACAATCTGGAATTTACAAACAAATACATATGACATTTACAAAAATGAAATTAAGAGGTCTGAATCACTGTAGCACACACGCAGGCTTTTTTTCCTCCAGAAAGTACTTTACCTTTCTTCTTTTAAAGCCTTGCTTCAGCCCTACCACTGTAAGATACTGTACAATTCCTACTGGGGCACCGGCGTTGTGCTCTCCTGCCAGAATATGACAGGAGCACTGCAGAGCAGCGGAGAGTAAAGGCAATATAGGTAATGTAAGCTTTTTGCCTCAGATTTGGTGTAAGATTTACTGTATGCACAGACTTGTGCTGCAGTTCTAGAGTCACTGGACTTCAGTGCACATTTGCATTTAGAAAAAACTGGCAGTCCCCACAGGAGTGGCAGGAAAGGTCAGTGTCTGGAGCAGGCTGGCATCCTGCCTTGGCAAGCTGGCCACCAACAGACTGACCAAGCACTACAGCCCCCAACTACGTCAGACACCGACCTACCCCAGCTCTGACAGTTTTCAGTACAAATGACAAATTCATCTGACACGGAAGGGCAAGTGCCTCTCAGAATTAGGCTGCATGAGGAAGAAGATGGTTTTCCACAGGGAGAGCTGTATGGCATTCTGAGTGGGATAAGGGCATTCACTGACCAGCTTTTGGGAACATGCCAGGTGCAGGAAGACATTTATCTGAGAAAACTAAGGTTGTCAGAACTGGTTTTCTTGGAAAAATGAAATAAATGAGGATGGTGTCTTGGTTCCAGCCTAGACCAAGGGGAGGGGCCAAGACATTTTGTTATTTGATACCATCTCACATCACTGCCAGGGGCCGGGCAAAGGGATTCCTCTCTCATTTCCAAGAAGCAGTGCATTCCTCTACAGTCAGGAACAACCTGGCTTCTGTCAAGTCAGGCTCTGCATTTTTTGAGCATTTTTGCACGTGAATCATTCTCTCTTTTTATATAATTATTAATATTGTTGCTGCTAGTTTGTTTTCATATCTCATTGCTGTTTCCAGCAAATTGTTCTTATCTCAAGCTGTGATCTTTGCCTTTTGTGCATCCAGTTCTCCTCTCTGGCCACGCCGGGGGCTGGGGGGCAGAAGAGGGGGAGAAGGGGAGCGAGCAAGTCAGTATGGTTTGGAAAGTCTCGGGGGGAGAACTAAAGTGTGGAGTATCATTCCTAAACCACAACAGATGGGGAAAACAAACACAAAAAAGAGATCTCAAAGCATCACAAAAGGGCACAATGGCATAGAAACCACTGTCCTGCAGAGAGCAGCTTTGAGAGCAAGGATGCCCAAGTGAGAAAGAATTCTCCCAAGAGGGAAGCGATATAAAACAAAAACATCTAAAGCAGTTTTCTTTAAAACTATAGTCAATTCAATGTCCATGTACTACTCATGAATAATATTCTATTTAAAACCACGTGGCATGGAAATTTTCTAGAACAAGAAGTTACATTATTACCAAGGACATAGCTCATTTGGGAAAGACTTAGCTGAAAATTTCTTTTTTACTGTACTAAAGCAATTAAAGTAACCTTTCAATTTTTCTAATTAAAATCACATTAGTAAACTAAAAAATCCTTTTGCTTTTCAAATGTTGCACAGTAATTTCTGTAATGACTTCCGCCTGAAAATTTAAAATATTTTATTCTCAAGAACATTTCTAAAAGCTTAACAGCCTTAATGAACAAAAAGAAACTATTTAACTGTAAGACTATTTCATAACACGTCAGGAAGGAACAAGCTCATGACTTCTAAGCAGTAGTCTTGAATTATACTGTACATCTTTCTTAATATGAGACAATTTGAATATGTCAGAATTTAAGGTTAGCTGAGTTTGCTAAATTTTACACAGCACATCAGAGGTAACAGAGGAACAATCTCTGTATTTGATAAAAATCTTCCTGTTTCTATTCTATGTTTTTGTATTTCTCTACAAACATATATATTTCAAAATACTACTTCATACCCATTGCAGACTCTTTTCTGAACTTGATCAAAAATAAGTCAAAACTGAAAATTCACTATTACTGAAGAGCATCATCTAGCACTAACACTCTACAAACAGGCTAGTGCATTAGAGCTACGAAACAGGAATCGTTATGAAGAATTTTTTCAGTGTAATATAAATGTTACAGTGAAAATGCATTTCATATAAACGTAATTTGCAGGAAATAAATTAAAAGGAGCACAAATTAGTGCTAAATTAATTATATGACAAGGCCTGGTTTTCCCATGGCTTTCTGTCTAGCACTCCAGAACTGCCCCCTGCCCTTACCTTTTGCAGTTCACCCAACTCCCTCTTAGCCCACACAGCACTCTGGGCCCAGCTGGAAGCTGGCTGCACACTGCCCAGCTAATCATCTGCCACCTCTTGAAACACCTACCACACTGAGTACAATCAGAATGCCTTCCACCAGGAGCTCTTATTTAAGTCCCTTCTCCACATAATGTTCTTTTTTGCCTGTAAAAACGAATTTGAAGAAGACATACGACAGCAGTTTGAGCTTTTTGTTTTCTTGTCAGTTACTGACAAAATGGTCCAGGTGTGTTCGAGAGCTACCAGGGGAGTGACAGACCAACACAAGAAATCCCATTTCTCCAAAGAGCAGGCTAAAGCACACACCAGGGCTGAGGGTAGGGGAAAATAAACAACTTTCATATCTGAATGTATGATTTAAATTATTATGTAGCAACCTCATTTCAGTTTGAAGTTTAATTCCAAAAGGTAAACTGAACACCAATGAGTAAATATATGCAACAAATTAAGCAATCCACTACCTGCTCCTAATCAGAGGAAAAGAAAAAAACAGCTCTGCAACTGCAATAACCTTCTTCTAATTTAAACCCTTTACCTAAATGAATTAAACACTGACAGACCTATTTAGATATTAACCTATTCTAAGTAAAAAGCTTGTGTCCTTATTACTATAGCACAACCATCTTTTTCTTCACCACACACAACTCAGATGAACTTCCTTTTTAAAGAAAATGCATAAGAAGTGAGGCTAAATTTATTTCAAAATCTATGTAGCAAGAAGTTAGACAAGCAATCAAGACAAAACAGGCCTCTGAACTACAGGGTCTTCAGGAGACACAACCAGACTGAAGGGAATGTGTTACCAGGAGCAGAAAACAAGAATTTGCAATGGCAATTCCACTGCCTTCCACATTTATCTTCCACCAGTTTTGAGTCACACTCAGTCCCAGTTTCTTTCTAGACAAAAAATACACCATTATGTCACTATATTAAATACACTGGCATTTAGAAATCATATTCAATTTTGCAGTACAGAGGTTTAATAACTTCTCTCCCCTTCTGCTGTGGTTTAACCCCAGCCAAGAGCCAAGCCCCTCAGAGAGTTGCTCTCTCTGTCCCCTACCAGCTGGATTAGGGAGAGAATCAAGAGACTAAAAGATAGAAAACTCATAGGTTGAGATAAAGACAGTTTAATAGGGAAAGCAAAAGCAGTACATGCATGAAAATCACACCAAGGAATTAATTCACTGCTTCCCACAGGCAGGCAGTGTTCAGCCATCTCCAGAAGAGCAGGGCTCCGTCACACAATGGTGACTTGGGAAGTCGAAGTACTGCACCATCACTCCAAACATCCCCTCTTCCTCCTCCTTCTTCTCCTCACTTTATACACTGAGCATGATGTCACATGGTCTGGAATACTCCCATGATCATTTTGGGTCATCTGTCCCAGCTGTGTCTCTTCCCAAATATCCCAAACACCCCAGTATTCTCCTTGACAATGTCTCCTTGACAAAGTACAATAAGCAGAAAAGGCTGTGGCTCTGTGTAAGCCCTGCTGAGCAATAGCACCTCTAATTTCTTAACCCTGGGTTGAGCACAAATCTGAAACACAGCTCCCTACCAGCTCCTGTGAAAAAAAATAACTCTACCCCAGCCCAAAACAGAACACCCTCCCATCCACAAATAATTGAAAAATCTAATGCAAATAAATTATTATTTTCAAAAATTATGTCAGAGCAAGACATTGGTCCCAACCCTAGTTTGTATTTCTTTTCACTCGTTTTACCCCAGCTAAATACACAATGAAACCAAAGACTTATAGTTTGGATAAAGGGGTTCATCTTCACTGTGAGACCATCTACACCTGACAGCTGCCTTTAAACCATCAGCTGCATCAAGCACAAGAGAGGAAAGATGCAATATTGCACATATACAACTGGTTGAAGTGGAAATGCATGACACATTAGTGTCAGACCAGAAAAATCAGAGTAGTCGAAAGGGGAGAGATGAAAAACTAAGAGGGTGAGATGCTGCTTAACATCTCACTAAACCCATGAGTGCCTCACTGGACATGGATCAGATTCGACATCTGGCTGGACTGAACTCTGACTGGAGCACAAACGGACACTGCTCTCCAAACCCTCCAGGCATCAGCAACTCAATTTTCACACACATTCTGAAAGGACAGGACATCAAAAGCTTGAATTAGCTTAGATCAACCCATTAAAATTCAGATTTTGCATGCTTCCTCAGTATTCTCACTTCCCTTTCTCTACTTTCTCTCTCCCCCTCCCACAAAAACTTGCATAACAACTCCATAACAACTTGCCTTTTGTCTTAAAATTAGAAGGCGCTTATCCCAGTACTCATTGCTGTGGAGGCAAGTGTGCTATGGAAAGACTTAATCAAAGCATTTTTGCTTTTCTTTGCATGCTTCCCTTACAGCCACAGAAGTATCACTCCAGGTCAACTCAGACTGCCTTCCCCTGGACAGCAGCTGTTAAACTGCTTGCAAGAAGTCTGACACTGCCTTGGCAAGTCAGATTCTTAAAAAAATCATGTAGAGAGCAGATGTAAAGTAACAAACTTGAAAGATGACAAACACCATGTGCAATCTTTTCAAACAACAGCAGAGCACAGCTATTACAAGAGACAAGATGAATTTTTCAAATATTTGAGCTACTGGCAAAAACTTGAAGTACCAGCTGTTCCCCCAACCTGCCTTTTGTCCTTTCACATCCCCAAAAAGGCACTGCAATTTACACGAGGGCTAAAAATAACGTACCTGAATTCCATGGTTCTTTATTTTAAGTTCTTTACATATTCACTAATGCCACAAAACAAATTCCAATTCATTAAACAGCCTCCCTACTTGTGAACGTTTACTTATTACCTCTTCTCAAAGACACTGTTCAATCCCTTTCTCAAACTCTTCAGAGATTTCTTCTTCTATCCTCTAGTAAAATATGACAAAGCAGAACATTTTACCATGAAAAAGAGCTTACTATACATCAATTCTAAATTGTCCCTGAATATAGTCTATTCTTTTCAGAGAGCTTTGGAGCTTTCCATTGATGAATCTCCCAGCTCTCTATAAAAAGAGACACACCATAATTCTCTTTCTATGGAGAAGAAAAACGAGACAGACTGAATACACAGCTTGCCATGAGTAATGTACCAGATGGGATTCCATTCAGAATTAAGCACCTAAGTTTGTACGACTACATATGAGCTCAGCAGAAGCCCAGAGAGCAACCAAATCCCTGCATCTCTTGGCAGATAGAAGAATGACACGGTGCACTCAAACACCTCATGTGTAAGCTCTGATAGGCACTCACCTAAATTTCAGTGTCTGAATCTAGAACTGCATTTCACCTCATCAAAACCAGAAAAATACCATTGGTTTGCTCACATCAAGCCACACAATCAAGTTACACTACCTCCTAATCACAGTCTCCATGCCTAGGGCATTTCAACATTTAAAATTTTTACAGATAGTTAAGTTTCCCATATCTGATGTCCTAACAGTCAATTCAACACACAATTTCCATCTCTGAATGGCACCCAATTTAGTAATACTTCCCATTTTCTTGTTCAAGTTTGTAGTTCTAGATAGCCTGCCATGACCCACCTTCAAGATTCATGTATGTGCTAAACTGAAATAGAAAAGAAAGCAGAAAGGTGAAAGACCCCAAGCACCAGCTTTCAAGATGCTCTCCCATCCCCATTTTTCCCCCCATGGTGGTGCCATTATCACAGATCTCCATGTCCTCCAAAGGTTCTTCATCCTTCATGAGATGAAAGAAAATGGCTACATGGAGAATAAACACTGCTATCCCTCCTATTCTAATGGAAAGAAAAGAAATAAATATGCCTTTAATACATGCTCCATTTTGGTTTTTCCTTATCCTAAGTGACCGAGAACCTGACGTTTGTGAACCTTTCCTACTTGTCATCTCTAAATGTCATTTACTACCTGATCAGTAATGACAAACTAAAACCAAACCATAACTAGCATATATTGTGGAAATTATTGAATTCAAGATTCATCTAATGTCATTCTTCCGTACTTTTAAAAATTTTGTGCTTTTTTTCTTTTTTTTTTTTTAAACTGGCTTCATTCTAACAAGAATCTGAATCCACAATTTGTATACTGCAAAACAATACAGAATATTTAGCCATCAGTTATTGTCTCACAGTGCTCTCTAATACCACAGAATTACTTTTTATCAAAAGGCATCCAAACAAGACTAATTTTTAATAGTCTCTTCTAGCTATTCGAATTCTATCAAGTATGCAATTCCTCTCTCAGCCACATTACTGTGTAATTAGTATCAAAACAAAATATTGTTTTACTAAACCACAATCATGCTTTAAGTACCAAGTACTTTACTTTTATTAGAGCTAACCCAATCTAAGGGACATGGTATTTTTTAGCTAATATACATATTTTTTCACGTTTCACATAATTTTTAATGCAACTCTCTTGATTTTGATAGGAGTTTGGTGATGCAAGGGCAGACTTTTGATATAACTGCACAAAATCTAACATAATTCTATTTCCTAAAGATAATTAAAAATAAAGAATATTTATTATCCACAACAAACCACATCTTTCAACAACAAATGTAAAGTGAAATGCCTAGAAAATGTCCTCCTCACTACAATTTACTATATAGCCAATTCTATCACCATTGTTTTCACAGATATTCCTCGTGATTGCCAGGTCTGTGTGAAAGGGATGAGAGTCAGGCCTGGAATGAAAGGAGGTTTTTTCCTCTCAGTATCAGACCACCACTTCTCTATCTTCCTCTTGCATCATACCAATCTAAGTACTAGCAATGATGAAAAGGGCACAGAAATTCCTAAAGCTATTTTGTTTCTTTAATAGAGCTCTTCAATGTCTCTTGCAATGAGCCGTTTCCGAAGGTTCACCAACTTGGACAGTTGTTTTGTTTTCTTTTCTTTATTTGGCAGAGTTTTTGTCTGTGCTGAGATCTTCAGGGCAGATTTTATGGTCCAGTGATATTATGAAGGAAATCAAGGCATTAAGTAATGACAAGAGAAAGGACAACAGGAGAAGGGACGGCAATTAGTTCTGCTTATCTGCAATCTAAAATTGTATGGATGTACATTTTCCTAGTCATCCCTTCATACCTCCAAAAGACCTGTAAGAAGGAGAACAATTGCTACCTCTATTATCAGAGTGGGCCTGCAACACAAAAGTTTGCAGAACCATTAAAAGGTGAAGGCATTAATTCAGGAATTTCTATTAATTAAAACGTTGGGAGAGAAAAAAGTGAATAGATCTTCACAGCAGTGAGTATTTACAGTACTTTACATTTAGTTCTCAGTATTTCAGATTAACCATAAACATGCACAGAAAAGATAACATTCACAAATACAGGAAAAGAGGCCCTGAGGATGATTCAACCTAAAATTAAGTAGCTGTTCTTTCCTTGACACTACAGACTGTAATACAAAAGGCTTTAAAATAATATCAATAACTATGATGTCAGAAATTGGCTTATTTTCTCTTCCAGGAGAAGAAGAAAGATCCAGCTTCCAGGATGAGTATTTTGGGGTCTTTTCCCCTTTGTTCTACAACCCCATGTTTGCAATACCTGTCCACTGTAGCTCGAGACGATCTTTGGGCACCTGCCATTCTCTGATAGTGTCAAAAGTCTCATCAACTTCTGCTTAAATACTTGTGTCTGCAGTTTACTGCCAAGTAGGAGTCCTCCAGTGAAAAAAAAGAAGACTGAGGGACCACTTCAAAGTTACTGCATTAACTTTTTCCTCTCAATAGAACTGTAACATTTCAAAGCCACAATCCCCAAGAACAATTCTTCCCATTCACAATACTTTTCACAGCAGTTTCTAAGAAAATAAAAAGCTTATCATCAAGAAGTACAGACAGATTATGATGAAGTTTCATCTCCTGCTCCAAAATAAGGGATCACATACATCTCACCCAATTAAATGGTTTCATCATTGTTCAAGGGAGAAATAAAGGTATTTCTCACTTTCTGCTAATGAAGCTACTTAACTAAAGGTTAACAGTGGTTTATCTCAATTTCCAAGTAGGTAACTTTTCAAGCCCAACTGCAACATACCTATGTAATACAGAATATATCTCCTGTATTAAGTTCTCACTGTTCAAATTAATGGACTTTGTCATTTATACTCACAGCATTTTTTCCACTGCCCAGTATCCAAAAATCTTTGCCAGTAAATTGCATTGAATTTTTAACTTCTGTCACTTAAATCTTTATACTTTTTACACATGCCTTATAATTTTCATAGAAATACAGGAAAAGCATATGCACAGTATATTTGTCATGCTGAAGTATTTTTTAAACACTAATATTTACTTAATTCCATCACCCCATTTCTTCACAGAATAAGCTTTCCCCAGACCATCTATGCAGATCCCTTAAATAGTTTTACCCTCTCTTATTTTTCTCATGCTTATCTTTACTCTGAAAATGGAGATCTGAAAGCTGATATCTTGGATTGTGCCACTTTCTTCTGATTATCTTCTCCCTTAGAACAGGTTACAGCACTACAGCGGTAGTTTCAGACTTTAAGCACCTTATTTTCAAATAGCCTTCCAGAATCTGATTTCAGATTTCCATTCCTTAAAATTCTCTTGTTTGAAAGAAACACAAAACAATGCAAGAAATACATTGTGGTACCACTGAACCTGTGTGTTAAGCTTTCAAATCCAATTTCTCCTTTACTAACACATTTTAGTCTTCCTTGACACCCAGTGTTACTCAAATATCTATTCAGAAACAGATTTGCTTACCTGAAATCTAACAGAACTTCAAAGAGTACACAATACAATAGCTTGCTGCACTGAATCCAATCACTCTGCCAACATCAGATCCACCCACCCTTTTCTACTCATTCTGTTTCAGAATACAGATGATCCAGGGCACCTTCACACATGACTAAAGTCCCTCGCTTCTAAACCACAAGCTGTCCTTTCTCCAACAAAATTTTGTTCATTAAGGCAGAACACTTACATTTTATCTCAAAAGACGTAAGGATAAAGGGTAGTAAAGAAATCCAACTGAATAAACTGAAAGACATCCACAAATGGTATACTTGCTTCTGTAAAAAAGAAAAACTCAGGGTAAAAAAAATCAAGTTCATTAAGAGCATGAACTGAAAAGCATGTACAGAAGTTTTTTCCCAAATAAGTAAATTTGAATCTGTTTTAACAGAATGCTATTAACTGACACTATGCTTAATGGTAAAAGGTGGCCAGTCACATCAATACAGCTGAATGGGGAAAAAGTCGGTTTCTGCCTGTATGGGTCTAAGTCCAGCCTGACTACCATTAAATTTATTAATTGTTCTACAAAAATCACATTTTCTCTTCTGCCTTTTTTCCATAGCCACATGAATGATCTTAGCACACAGGGAGTCATGAGACGTCCCATCGTTTCTTTCCGCTGAACAAACAGTGACCAGTTTAAAGTATCAACAAAAGATGCCGACACGTTAATCTTGTTCTTAGCGTGATGGCTGCTCATCCTGCTCCTAGTCCCTTCCAGATGGCTCGGTGTGAAAGAGATGGTGGGATGGGGAACAAGGAATATTCCATGCTGTTCTGAACATCTGTTCCACTGCATTCATACATTAAAAAAAAAAACAACATAAAAACCTTACTGCCACCATCAATTTTACAATTTCAACCTAACACTGCCAGACTAACACCAAATACAGCGTAAATGTTATGCATGCACTTGAGAAAGGAAAAAACGCCTTTTTTGCTATCTTAAGAACGGACTTGTTTCAATCACAAAGTACTTACGCTGCACTGAAAACACGGTTTTCTTTCATATGACCTTTCTGTATTATACCCCAAGACTTTATTATCATCCCTTCCCCTATTCAAGCAAACAGAATTGAACTGAGTCACCATTTGTTTCCCTTTGGTTTTATTATTTGTCTTTACATCAAGGATGTAAAAGTGTCTGTTGGAGCTTGTTTAAATTTCATTTGTCCAGTTTGGTACAGCAGCTAAAAAAACTTTACTTGTGCATATAAAGAAATAGTGGTAGCCTTTTGTTTTTTAAGCAGGTTTGAAAGAAATGAAAATCTAAATACCTCACTACACTATACTGTCTACATCTCAAGTGGCATTTACCCTTTAAATACCACCTCTTTCTTGAGAAGAAGCACCCAGCCAGAGCTAGGAGAAACTCAAAACAGAAAGAGGAGGAAGCAGTGCTTTGTCCTACAACACAGGAAAGAAGACTTAGATTGATCATCCCCCCCTTTTGTATCATCTTGACATGTGCGAGCCATACGGCTGCTGAATTATTCAGCTCTTTGTACTTGGAATACCTAATGATTACATGTATGAAAATTTAGAAGTACTGAAACACTGACTGGAAGAGCAGCAGATTGTAAAATCTAATTTTGTTTTGACCTTTAGTACCCTACATGGTAACATTCAGTGAGAAGTGTAAGCCAGATGAAGTCAAAAGAAACAAAATCACAAAGCAGCAGAGAGCTAGTTATACCACCAAGCTAATTAGGTCAGGAACAGCCCTCCACTAGCAGGTCGAAATGCTTCCAGATGTCATCTGGAAACAGGCTTGGATCTTAATCAGATGTGAGCAGAGTTTGTTATGCAGGCAGATCCACACAGTTCTCACTTTCCACAGCAAAACTCAGCAGCCCAGACAGTTGAGAAAATGTCTACAGGCCACTATCTCAAAACCCAGAAGTACTCCCATGAACTGGCTAACATAAATTAAGCCTTAAATTTACTGATTTACTAATCATGGTTCAAGTAACTTGCTGTGTACTGCCACACCAGTCATTCCCACCTGTTTAGTACCTGTTAATTTTTCTAGCATAGTAATACCACAAAGCAACAAATAATAATAATAAAAAAAAGACAAAACCAAGAGAACTGCAATTGAATAAACATTAGTACTTAATTAACAATTAACCATACCACCACCTGAAGGAAATTTCTTTGTTCCCTACCCACCTACTCCAATCCAAAAACCATCATTACACACAAACCCCTTCTTCAGCTGACAATTAAAATAATAAGACAAAGCGTGGCTTTGGATACACCACTGAGAAACTACTGTAAGTACGACGCTTTCAACAGTCTCTTGAATGATGCCATTAAACACCTTACAGTGCTTACTTTGAGCCAGTTTTGGTTATCTGATGCACATTCTTTTAAGAGTTTAGAGTTATATACAGTAGCATTCTATCTACACTACAGAAATGGAAAAATTCTGTGACAAGAACCATTATCCTATGATTTCTTTACACTGCTTCAATTTGATGCTGGAAGAACTCATAACAGGATATTGAAACAACTGTAAAACAAGCCTTTTCTTAGTGTTTCAGACTTCAATAATGTACAAATAACTCCTGCAGACCATTTAAAGTACATTTGTCCCAGCCCTCCTCCTTCACAAACAGCAAGGGTTATCAGAAGCAAATGCCTTGATTATATAAAGAAAACCTAAGTTGCAGCTAGGCTTGCTGACTTACACTGATCCCATTTAACAGAGCCTTACTGGATTTAAAGTGCTCGAAATAACTGTCTGGGTCACAGTCCATGTGATAAAGGCCACCTGGTGAGGCCTCAGGAGCCCTCCTGCAGGGACAATATGCCATTCAGATCCTCCAATGACCTCAAGCTAAACCAGAAGCAAATTCAGTAATTTGTTTCTCAGAACTCCAATTAACCTTAAATTGGAAGAGAAAGTAAAAAACAGATCAAGGATTGAATTTTTTGTCAAATAATATCCATTTTATGGCAATACACAGTGTTCCCTATTTCCCATATCTAATATTCACCGCGAAAAACCTTTTAAAACAGGATTTTTCCAGGAAAAAAAAAAAAATCTGTTCTTAAACTCTTTAGATCAACTGCTGAGAGTAAAAATGTCACATGGAAGTGTTAGATTTTCACATAATTCAGTTAATCCAAAATATACAATGTCACAGAGAAGTGTCAAGTTTTCTTAATAGTTCTTTTCTGTACAAGAAACCCTCTGGATGCCATATATGCGTATACACACAAGTACACTTTGTGTACATTTATGTTCAATATATACACATGCAATTTATACATATTTATTATACATATGACCCACACAGATTGGAAGAGACCAATAATGTAGGTCAAACAGCAAAAGGAAAAGCACTTAAGATTAATGTTGAATTGCCATTATACTTTCTCTACCTCTACTCCCAACAAACCTCCTCCACTCCCAGTTCTCACCAGGCAGGAAAGACTTTAACACTGAGAAACACCTGCAATGATGCTTTTTCAGGCTACCACACTATGTATCACAATCCTTAAAATACTTTGCAGTCAAAGCAACTTCAATATCCATCTGGACAGCCACACAACAGCAGCAGAAATTTCCTGGTATGTGTCAGGAAACACATGGACAGCCTATGAAGATTTAAATTATTACAAAATAAAGCAACATCCCTGGCGTAAAGTTCAAGGTGAAGCTTTACACCCACACCACAAATTTTCCTGATTTTGACACTCCTACCAACACTTGACTTTACCTGTATATCTGAAACCTGGAAATGGCAACTAGTCTATGTGAGGGAAAACCAGATTTGTTTTGGGTGCTTTCATGGAAAAACTGAACTAAATATTTTGTGTCTGGATCCAACAGCTGAGTCTAAGTGAATTGAAAATTCCCAACTATTTTTATCCTGAGCCAAGTGTGCCATCTGTTCCCACGAAGTCCATCTTCTGGTAGCTACTGTACTACAGCATTATCACAAAGTGCCATGTGATCAAGGACTGGTGTATAAATCAAGAAAGATACTATGAGTGACAGAAAGCAACACTCAAGACAGTCATAAAAATAATTTAAAAAAAAATAACAAAGAGAAACAACACAAAAAACCAACCCACCACCCCCCAAAAAATCACCACAGAGCACAAGGAGCCTTATCAAGGTCCCCTGTTGATACAGCTTTTTGTGTTACGGTTATTTCACTCTGGGGCCTAAGGAAGGCTGAGCTCTGGTCAGTGACTTTCCCACAGTGGGGCCACATTTTATGTCTTTCCTATACATTATCTGCCTGTGCACAATAACCTGAGCACTAAGGATGCTATTTCCCTCTCCCAGCTAATCTTCCTCACTCTCCTCCACACAGTTAACATCTTCAAGTTAATCACAGAAACCATTCCTGCTTGACGCATGAGAAGTAAGCAGCGTGTAATTTTTCAGTTCATAAAACGAAATAGTAACAGTTACTGATGACAGCAGAACATCCCGTTATCAGAAGTACAAGAGCTCCCAGAACCCCACAAACAAGTAATATGGGGTCCAGCAGAAAGACAGACCATACTCCTTTTTCCTGCCCTTATCAATACTGAAGACATTTTTTCAAAACTAATTTACATGGGCAGATATGCATTAATACCTCTCACCAGAAACAGAATACTTAGAGAAATGAAACCACAGTAAAAAACTTAAATCTAAACACTCTTGATATATTTGTTATTGATACATAAGGCACACTGAGACTGTAAGTAGGTACAAAATATCACATCCTCTCTTAGTGTTTCTGCCTCCTTTGTGACAGATTCTCTCTCCTGCTAGGATCACAAATTCAGATGTCAAGGTTCTGCCCACCATTGCCTTCTTAATAATTTAACATTTAATGCTGGCCTCAGATTTTTCTTTTTTCTGCTGTTTTGAGGTTTTAGTAGCATTTTGTGTTGAGTTTTGTAGGGTGGTTTTTTTGTTTGGTTTTGTTTGGTTTTGGTGGTTTTTTTGTTGGTTTTTTTTGAGTTTTCTTGGGGGGGGGTATTAAAGCTAAAATCAGTGTCAGGCAGTACTACAAGTAACATGCTTTGATACAGTAACACTGACAAACAAAACCTCATTTTCAGCACTAAAGAGATTTCCTCCATACACATACAGTAACTCCCATTGTGAGACAAATAAGCTACTGTAAAACCATAGTGAGTCTCAGACAGAATTCAGCAGTTAGTCTTCTGTAAAAATCCCCTTTCAACACTTGAAGGCTGGAAAGAAAGTTGTGTTCCATGAAATCTGGCATTGTATCAACACATCTCCATGGAGCTGGCAGGATACAAGTGCTCCAGAAACCAGCTTCAATGAAAAAAAGCATTCTTACCACGTACAAATAATCAGTAAGGAGAGGCTTAAGCAACTTTTCCTCCTAGCTAAAAAATCATTAAATCACAGCTAAGGTTACTGGGGATGCAGAGGTTATCAATGATAACATTAAATTTTTAAAATGTGCTTTATTGCTGTATTTCAAACCAGTGCAGTAAAGTACCCCTCGTGGAACCTTTTGTCTGTCTTTCTTTAAGACATATATATAAAAATATGACTTGAAAATGTGAACTTAGCTTTATAAGGAACTATGAAATTTCAGAACCTAACACTGAGTCCTTGAAAGCATCACACTGATTTATAGTTATGTCTGTAATTCTCTTCTTTTAGTCAATGCCAAGTGTGGGTGAATGATAGGTGTGAGCTTGGAGGAAAACAGTCTTACATAGAACAATAAAAGCACAAACCATCAAAATACATGGAGTCCACAATAAAGAACGGCATGAGCCATCAGGTTTTTCACCTGTGAGCCTCTGGGGATGTTTAAAGACTTCAGAAACTGCATTAGGAAGTTGTGTGGTACAATAGGAGCATAAGCTCCTTCAGAGCCAAATAGCTGCTGGTGATGATCCTGAGTCCATCTTGCATATACTGTTTTTTGTAGAGAAACAGGAATATTTGTTCCAAACTAGTGCTCTCCCAGTCTATGGACCATCAGATGCTGACACTGTCACATATGCCCCTACAGACAATGTTTTGTTTTTACACTCATCTTAAAGAGTTCATATACTTCACATCTGGGGAATTTGCATTATAATATAATTCCTGGATCCAAACCAAACCTACAGCATAATACATCCTACAATGTTTTTCCATCATGCTTTACTTTGCTATATAAAGGCTGAAAAAGAGTACTTTTATTTTGTTTTAATTTTGTCAAGACAAGATATAAGAAGAGAGGCAAATACAGGTTAGAAAGAAAAAGAATCATCTTGGGGCTGAAAATATTTTCACAGTATTTTTTAATTATGCTTCCCTCCAATACTTACAAATGAATGTTCCATAGAAAAGGGAGGAATAAAACAAAAATATCTACAGGAGTCAGTTACCTTGATCCTCTCACTTCCTATAATGCACTCAGCCTACCAATCCTTTGTGAAGGACCTCATCTTCCTAACTAACTATCAGTCAAACACACAGCAAAATCCTGGCAATAGAGCCAACTCAGACCCACTGAAAGAGGAACAGACTGCCTAAACCTAGCAAGGCTGCAACTGCCAAGGAGCATCACCAAACCTATTTCAGTAAGGTTACCCAATACCTGCACTCCTACAGTATCTGTACACCCTGACATTAAATTTACTCTCCAAACATGAGAAAGATAACAAGCAGCATCTCATTTACACTGCTGAGAGGCACTAGAGCCACTTGTGCACTGGTCAGCATCATCAAGGCCTGTAGAAGGATCAGAAATTGGACCTAGATCACATCAATACTAAGCAACAAATGTTTCAACCACAAAATGAATTATTTTTCCTTCTCAGAACAAAAACCCAGTCATTGCCTTAAGATCCGCTCCACTCAAAATTGCGCTTTTTAAGACAGCTGTAAGCCAACCACTCCTTGATTTAATTAAATGGATTCCTTTTCCCATTCCTGTTTCAACATTTGTGCTATTATAGCTGATGCTCTTGGCTGAGCTGCTTCTCATGCTGGAATCAGATTGGAAGTCAGCAAAAATCTAATCCAGGGAAAAGATGTCAAAGTAGTTTATGGAATTACTACCCTTATATCTGAGAGCATGGAAGTGATAGTGAAAGCACTCAATCTACTTCAGAACAAAAGAAAAAAAAACCAAAAAACCAAAAACCAAAGCAATTCAAGCTGAACTCCCATTTCATACTCAGTTACAGTGTTCAGGTGTGTTGGAACAGCAACCTAAGCACAAGCGACTAGATAAAGACTGAAAGACTAGCAACTGCTTCCTACAAGAAACGGCACCAATATTGTCACATTAAAATAATTTTACTTGAGTCATGGAATATGCTGAGTTGGAAAGGAGACATGAGGATAGTCCAGTCCAGCTCCGGACCACACAGGGCAACCCCAAAGTTAATCCAGGTACTTAAGAGTGTTGTCCAAATGCTTCTTGAACTCTGACAAGTTTGGGGTTACGACCACTTTCCTGCAGAGCTTGTTCCAGTGCTTGACCACAAGCCTCAGTGAAAAACTTTTCCCTAACATCCAGTCTAAACTTTCCTGATGCAGCTTTATGTCATTCTCTTGCATCTTATCACTGGACACCTGACACAGGCTGGATCAGCACCTCCCTTTGCACCTCCCTCACAAGGAAGCTGTAGACAGAATAAGGTACCCTCTTCCCAAAGATTACACATAGAACCCCTCAGCTGCTACTCAGAAGTTGTTCTCTCTAGTCCCAGTCCATCTTATTAGTAGGAACACACCAATGACACTAAAGAGCTCGGAACTCCTGTAATTTTCAGGAACTTTCTGCTGACACATTCCCCAAAAATCTCATAGGCATCCCAGCAAACTTTGAGTAGGCCAACAAAAAATTTACTGAACAGAAGAAAAACAGATATCCCACGTGTGCATTACAAATTCTGCTTATCATGTTAGCCACATAAGTCATTTATGTCTGTATCCTTATCATCTCTTTGTGAAAAACATGCTTTTAGTGAATGCTAATCTGGTATACATTGATTTCTGTGGTTTGTTTATAAAAAGAAACAAGCAGCATATATTTATAAATATTTAAGACCAAATTTATTTTTAAAGAATGAAATATTAAATATGTACTTTTTAAAATAAATACACAGTACTCTGAAACAGAAGCGTGGATAACAACAAGACAAAAATTAGTATCCTCTTCTCAGGAACAAAAAGTCACTTATCTGATGAAAGGTACCATCACATCTCAAGAAAAGTAGTTGCCCTTAACTCCTGGTAAATTGTGAAGGTCCCTTTTTTCTTTCCAAGAGACTAAGACAGAATCAAGGACAAACTATTAAAAAATTAAGGAACAATTCTTTCTATGTTTTCAATCTAAAATCCAAATGTAATCCAAATTGATCTTGTAATTTATAGAGAACAGAATATTTCTTTACCTGTTTACCATTAATCACTAGTCATAAAATGCAAACAGGCAGACTGCATGTTGAACTGATCACATTCGTATTTCCCAAATGCATCTATCAGCATCCCACAGCCAAACACCTGAAGCCATTCAGTTTTATCACTGATGATAAGATGCCCTGCCCGCCCATATTTTAGAGCCACAGTCCAATCTTCTCCTCCTTTATAGGAGTCCTGCTGCTAGTGCTTTATCTCCTCCTTCACATCCAGCACTGCTGCTTTGTGCATATTTGCCACTCCAGTTGCCGACACAGCAACCAAGATTTGTGTCCTTCACGTGCCCTACAGCCGCTTTCCTCTACTCACCTGGACTCTGCTCTCCACACCTCACTTCTGCAATGCCATGTCTCACTGTTTCTTTGGAAGTTGCCAGCTGGTCCAACAAGCACTGGAGGCATTGGTAGCTAAGAGGAGAGATACAAACTAATTTTTTTACTTCCCTTTCGCCCCTGAAGTTTTACAATCCAGTGTTTGCCCTATTTGGTACAAAACACTTTTTTTTTTTTTAATTACTGAAACTGTTTACTATTCAGAGACAGATTTTAAAAACTGTTTCTTACTCTCTGAAGAAAGAGTCCAGTAACTAAAAGAATGGGATGGGGTAGCCGCTCCTCCCCTTTTCCTATCCACTCCCCAGAGATACTGCAAACTCCCCTCCCACTGTCGGTGCAAAACATCCTGTTTAGAAGCTGTGTTCTTATTTGAAGATGAAAACTCTTCCAACACACCCCATAGCATGTCAACTATTTCCACAAATCCTCAGAAGTAAATGCTGCTTCTTCCCCCACAATAAGGAAAATGCACCTAGCTTACTAAATGCTGACAGATTACAGACTAGTCAGCTATCTGCAAAGACTCAGTGCTCTATTTTTTTATAGTATAAGGAGCCATTAATGCCTCATTTTAAACTGTTTTAATGCATAGCTGAGGCTACCTTGTAGTTGCAACGATAATTTCAGGGCAGTCTGTTTCCTCTTGAAGGCTCTTCTCAGTGGTGCCAAACAAGACAAGAGGCAATGGGCAGAAGTTCCACCTGAACGTGAGGAAGGACTTCTTTACTGTGCAGTGACTGCACACTGGAACAGACTGCCCAGAGAGGGTGTGGAGTCTCCCTCACTGGAGATGTTCAAGAACCATCTGGACACAGCCCTGTGCCCTGGGATGACCTTGCTTGAGCAAGGGAGGCTGGACCAGATGACCAACTGTGATCCCATCCAACCTGACCCATTCCATGAAATCCTCATTTATTATTCAGTTTGTGTAAGCTTTAAATGTTAGTGTTTTATTTACGAGTAAAAGCATAACACTGCGATGATTATTGGTGAAGTACGCTTTAATTTTATTCCTGAATTTAAAAAAGAAAGGTCAGTCATCTAGATCCTGATGATCACAGCAGTCTCTTGTAAAACTTAAAGAAAGCAGTTGGAAATCAATTAGGGCACCTATTTCCAAAGAAAGAAAAACCTAACTGATTATTTTCACCCCTCTAGTTCCACAGTGGTTGGTAGTGAACTTTGCCATGAGTTTGCCTCAAAATATTTTGCATACTGGATCCAAACACTTTCATTATTTCCTATCATTAAATTGCTTTGAACAAAAAGATTTACTAGATATTCATTCTTAACACTAGTAAGTAGATTTTGAACCTAAACATGTTGAAGTGAAAACAATAGGGGCGAGGGGGAATTAAATCCTGGCATGTTAATATTCAGGAAGCTCTTGTTTTTCTTTAAATATACAACAGAAACAAAGATGCTGAATTCAGAAGTGAACCTACTCTAAACTGGCCTGCCTCACAGCAATGCTGTTGCTGTTATATTAGTGATAAAAATCTTTTCCTGTGAAATGCAATTACTAGTTTAAAACCCATTGAGCTGATGAGATCCCCCAATTCAAGAGGAATAGATTTCTTAACTACAGCTGTGACCAGCTGGCTGCTGAACAGAAAAAGGACTGCTATTGCCATCTCTGTGATGAGGCTCCAGGGGCAATGCTGCGGCTGTTGGCACCCTTCCTGAGGCTGAGAATCACATCAAACCAAGCAAGACCCATTGTGACTGGAGACCAGTTTGTTTTTATGGACTGACAAGGTGACTGTAGGCACAAACACATTGACTCCAACTCTCAAAGACTGTAATTTAAAGTTATCTGTGATTACATGGAACTTCCATACACCCTACCAAATTATGTAACAAACCTATCAATACTTACATTGCTCTTAACTACACTTTAAAATAATCAGTGTAATCTACATAGACTACAAGCACATATGGAAAAAATCAAGCCATTAGAGACTAATCTACACACAGTTCAAGAAGTAATTTAACTACATCAGTTAAATTTAGAAGCTGATTTATTTAATCATTGCACAGGCAACCAAGATTTAAACCTCATCTTCAAGCAGATCCCTGTGCACTAGCTGCATAATTCAGAGGGAAGTTATTATGATGCCAATCACAGAAAAGTTCAGAGACGAGGCCAATGACTGCATTTATTTGGAGAAGTGAAAATTTCCCAGTCTCACACAGCGATAACAAAGAATATTTCTATATGTGATGAGCATGCTAAGGCTCTCACAGTGCAGACACCAGTTTTAATAGACAAAGAGAAGAAATTTGCTAACATCACACCCATTTTGCCAGGCTGTAATTTAATCCAACTCCATGCAGTCAAGTCCAAAATGTAAATAAGTGCATATTGAAAAGAGTTTAACCCCAGATAGGCAAGTGCTAAGCAGAAATATTCAGCCGCTCCTAACATCAAAACCGGATAGAAAACAAGAAAAATAAGCTCATCAAAAATGCATGTACCTGAAGATGGAAATCTGTGATCACTTCTCAATCATGTTTTAAGTTAGTCTTTCCCAAAACCAGTTCCACCTCATTTTGGCTTTACCATTTGCAATGCAAGAATTCTGCAAGACTTTCACCTTTCTCATAGGTCTTTTTCTATCCATGGGAGACCATTGGGAAAACACTGTCCAGCTACTCTGCCCATCCACCGCTATGCAATTAGTGATCCACAGTTTTTGGCTGGTCAAGTAGTCAAAAAACCCTCCACCATTCTCCAGAGACTATTTCTCTTCTGCCCAACCTACTTTTCACACTCAGTCTGCCTCATTCTGAAAAGCCTCTTTCTTTCAGGGGACTATTCTTAAGGGTTTGTTTTAAATCAAACATTTAAGTTACTAAATAATTGTGTAATTTAGCAGCCATGAAGGTTAAAGGATACAGATTACACGACTGAAAAGTCAGACAGTACAGGCAAAAGTCTTGGCACATAAATTTGGTTTAACCCCGACTGAAAATATCCAAGCTGCTTTCCCCATAAAAGTATTTCTAAAGACTGGAGTATTATCCACACAGCAATCACAAACATAATTTTAACATCTTTTTTTGAAGCATGTAACTGAATACACAGTAATTTTGTCTGCCAAAGTAAGTGTAAAGATATATTTCTTAGAATTTCTTGTATGTGATGATAAAAGAATTCTTCTGGTAGTCTACTGAATTGACAGCTGGGGCTAGTAAGCATCAGAGGCTGTGTTCAAGCTCTGCATCTAGTATTTCATTCCTCACTGCATGCTCTGTAACTTTCTTTGTGGAAGACACTTTTGTACTGTAGTGTTGTAGGTTTAATATAATATTTAATATAGTGTTTTTATCAACCTGACGACTTTTGGGGGCATTTACATTGGCAAAACACAGTAGGAAATCCAAAGAAGCAAGACAAGACACAACTGTAATCCAAGTGACAAAATGAGTGACTTAATTTCAAATTCAAATGCCTTACTACATATGCAGGTGAATTAAGCTATTTAAAATTTTAAATATGACTTGCAAGTGAAATTTTTTAATAGAAATTTCAAAAGAAAATATATTACATTTCTGCAGAAATCAACTATTATTTTAAGTACAAGTTTCTCATTTTATTGATCAGGTAGTTTCCAAACTATGTCCAATCTGAATGTTTGTGATACATGAATGATCAATGTTCAACCAAAAATTAGAATTTGTTTACTAGAATTAGGTTTTAATATTTTTTTTAAAACTTAAAGCTTGATATTTTCAAGTATGTTCAGCATTGCCTTTATACACCCATCAGTTACATTAAATTCCAGACTAGCTAAACACTTGACAAGTCAATTAAATGCTACATGAAAGCTGGGCTTAAACAGCAGAAAGAAACAGAAAATACCTGAGAAAACTACACTAAGTATGAACAGCAAATAGCTCAAAATAATTTTTGAAGTTTTATTGATAAATATAACCTAGGTAAAATATTCCAAAACGAAGGCTCTTATTCCCATAGTAACTAATTTCTATAGCTCCCCGTAAATAAAAGTGATGATGTTTCCATGCCGCATGAAACGCAACTGAAATGTAACAGTGCTGTAACATTCACTGCTTTATTAAATAATAAGCAATATGCTAATCTGATAATCTAGTAATGAAGCATATTTTCAATTTTGGATATGTCTATTTGGTTTACCCTTTTTTTTTCTACACACTATTTACCTTACCTGACACACTTCCTCCTCTTTTGACATTTACAGCAAGAGATCTTTTTTCCAAAAAATTTCAGAATATAATCATTGATTTACCTTTCCATTTAATGGGTAACGCAAGACAGGTAAAGGGGGAAAGAGTGGGTTTTCTTTCGCCCTTCTCCTTCAAAAGTTACCATAACCCTCCCACTTCTGTGTGCATCATATTGCTTCCTTATTTCTTCATTCTGTGAAACAGTTTCCGACTTGAAATTGTGAATGCATACATTTTCCAGAATTCTTCTTTTTCCTAACTTAAAGTGCAATCTTTTTCAGAACGTATATGCTGAAAAGCATCTTGAGTACCATCAAGCATACCCTCAGAACTCAAAACTGAATGAAGCATAACTGAATTTAAGCTGAGCAGGAAAGTGTGGCAAAGAATCATAGGCAGGGTTATAGACCGAGACAGCTCGAGGACACAGGAGAACAGTATCCTAAACAAGTCTCCTAAAGCACTGCTGCATACTTTACTGTTTCTCAGAGACCTTGAAGCAAGGCTGGCTGTGGTTTCTGGCAAAGGCAGCCCTGTGGTGTGCAATGCAGGAAGAAAACAGTCTCTACTACAGGTAGCTAATACTACTTTTAACCTCACCCTGTCAGAAGGAAGAACAATAAATCTGCTCTTCAGCTTCTTCCCCTGCTCAAAAACCTTCTCACTCCCACTGCAGACACCAACAAGCTGCAGCTCCCTGTAAATACACACTTGCACACATTTATCAGCTTTACTTATTGTAACAAAATTGTCTGCACCTTGCCAGCAGTCCTTCATTAGCACCCCCAGGTGTGTCCCACCTCTTACGTCACACAGTGAGGAAAGCACTACTCTTCCAGCAACACCCACAGACAATCCTTACCTAAAGGTCCCTGCTGTTGAGTGTGGCAGCTGAGACAAACTGGGGGCAGGGAAATATTTCCCCACACAGCTAGTTTAATATCAATAAATACAAATCTTTTATTATCCGTTGCACTTTGATGCCAACAAACATTCAACTTCAGCAGATTTAGTTTAAATCTCTTAGACAATACATCAACAAAGTACAGATTATACAGGGTAAAAGTAATTAACAGATGCAAATTTATAAATCCAGCAGCTCATGAACAACCATGAATAAAGTAAATTTATTTCGGTTTCTACACAATAAGATTAGTATTTAAATGCTACCAGTCTCTTGGGTGAGCAACGCTTTTGCCATTTGTTTCAGGGCCTAAAACAGCACATCTTCAATATCACAAAAATATAAACCTCCTTTCCAAGGCTAACTCAAAACCTTCTGGACAAGTTTCCAAAATTCATCGCTGGTCTTCAGTTTGAGGGACTTATCACAGTCATCCAAGCTACTCGTAATAGATTCACACAAATGCAGGGACTTATCACAATCATCCAAGCTATTCATAATAGATTCACACAAATGCAAAGTGACAAGGAACGTTCAGCAAGAGCTCTCTTGAACAACTTACCATTTAAAAAGGAGCGTGGAATATCCGTACTGTTTACGCCTTTGAGGAGACAGCTGTTCTCTAACTTCCTGGCACACTCAGGTGGCTTTTTCTGCAAACAAAGACAAATCTAACTTAGTCTTTCAGTAACAGAATAATTAAAAGTATGCATTAAAAGTGGGGCTCAGTTCAGTAATCAGCTAAAAAAAAAACTTAATAAAATATGCATGAGTAAAATCCAGACAGTTTTAACCATTTTGTGCTAAATATTTCATGATACAGCTTAATTTTTTTCAAGGTAACAAAATAGCTTGTGTTATTTTATAATCAATTTTTAAATAGAAATATCAGCAGAGAAAGTAACATTTACCCACTTGATGACTGCGGGGATGGAAAAATGATGTAACAGCCTACAGTAATGCACAATAAAACAGCAGTCTTAAATCCCCCTGAGATTCTTCACAGCAAATTAAATATTACTGAACAGAAACCCACTAAAACAGACTAAAAAAAAGCAATGAGAATCTCTTGCAAAAATTAAGAAGTGAGATGTTTCCATGAAAATATTACAGCTCCTAGCATCAAGAGAACGCTGTGACTTATAGATTAGCATTTAGTCATACACTGAATTTCTATAAATTAAGGGTTTTTGCAGTTGAGATATAAATGCCCTTTCTGCAAGAACTATATAAAAATTATCTCTAAAACAGATCACTTGCTTAGAGGAGGCTGATACTATTACCAGAATTTTAAAGAGGTGCTACTATGCATTTTTTTGCCTAAATATTTTAGACAATTAAAATTTACAAGAGGAAAAACACTTGTTTATCTCAAGGACACAATTATAAACTGTGATGTATAAGAAAGACAAAGCATCTAGAAGAGCAAAACACTGTTAAAGACCACACAAATTTCTCAAAGGCAAGACAGCAGTGTCCTGCTTGCTCACTGTCACCACCTGCCTTGCTCACATTCCTTCATCCTCCCTCAGAACACCACAGCTTTAAGGTGCCCAGACCCTGACTTGACTAACCACTGGTGCAGTAACCACCTATTCCAAATGAAATATTGTCCTCTAGTTAACTTGCTCGCAAACAGTACCAGTTGGCCAAGTTCTTGGTCCTCACTTAAGTGTTTATGCGCTTAGAGAAAAATTAAAGAGACATATTATAAAGACTCACATACAATTCCTTCATGTTCTCATTACCAGGACAGATGTACTATATGGGGAAAGTTATTTGCCTAAGTTAACATAAGATGGATGTGCACCTGCTGAAGGGATTCCAGGAGGGACACAATGACTATTAAGAGGGGCTAGAGCACCTTGTCCTACAAAGACAGGATCCTGGATGAGAGAAGGCTCCAGGAAGATCTTACAGCAACTTCCAGTACCAAGATGAGACCAACAAGAGAGCTAGAGATGGACTTTTCACAAGGATTTGTAACGAAAAGACAAGAGGGAATGGCTTTAAACTGAAAGAGGGTATGTTTAGGTTATATATTGGAAAGAAATTCTTCACTGTGAGGGTAGGGACACACTGGAACAGGTTGCCCAGAGAAGTTATGGAAGTGTTCAAGGCCAGCTTGGATGGGGCTTTGAGCAGCCTGGCCTAGTGGAAAGTGTTCTGCCCATGGCAATGGCATTGGAACTAGATGTTCTTTACAACTCCTTCCAACGCAGGCCTTTCTGTGATTCTGTAAGAGACTTCAACCAGCAGTGATTTAAGTATGCCTGTGGCTCAGGGAACAGTAAACCTGCTTTAGAGCAAACAGCACTACATTAGCAACACTACGGAACAGACATGATAGAGCACTCATAGTACAAGGTGACTGGAACTATATAGATCTTAAGCCCTCTAGTACTACCAGGGTGTCTGAGAATGTATTTACACTATTAAATAATGTATTACATTATCCTCAGCAGCAAAGGAACTTTAGGAAGTTCTCAGTTCCCCACATGAGCGACACGTTTTTGTCCACATGCTGCAGTTTACTTCCATCATTTACATTTACACACTGTCTGCAGTGCTGCACTACATAAATAGGATCCCTGAATCCATTCTGTGATGAAAGAACGCTTCACTCAGATCAACAGTATAGAACCTATAAAGGGATGGAAAGGAATCTGAAAGATTCTTGAAGACACAAAGACAAATCTCAGCTTTCACAGTGAAAATCAAATCAACTATCTTGACGTGTATTTCAGTATAACTCCTTACCTGGTTAAATAAAAACATCAGGACATGGTCAATGTCAAGCAGTTTTAGATTTTTTTTTTTTTTTTGCAATCTGATTTTTTTTTTTTTTTTTTAAGTAGAATATTGAAAAAGGCCCAGGATAAGCCAGAGACAAAATGTTGGACTCCCTATGTGTTCCACATTTAAGATACATAGCTATGATGAAAACACAGGATGTAGGAAGGAGAATATGTTTTGGTACACCACTAACAGTCCAGCAATACCAATCTACTGCCCGACTGTGAAAACACACACATTCCCTTTTGAATGGATTCTTTCTTTCCCATGAAATCCCCAAGAGGGAAAAAAAAAAAAAAACAAAAACAAAACAACAAAAGCATTATAAAAATATTCTTACTCATTATCAGGAACATCACTGACTCCTCTGCCAAGTGTCCCATTAGACACATTCACTGACTCAATTACAGAAAGTACTAAACAGTTTCAACAGCATAAGAATTTAAACATGCAGAATATGTAACACTGACTTCTGGTAAGAAATTTATATCCAGCTGAATTTTGTTTAAAATCGATGTTTTAAAGCTTTCTAAACAAAACTCCTAGAAATGAGGATATTATAGGCAAGCAATTTGAAGAACAAGCTATATGGCACACAGAGGATTACTTCAGAAATCCACAGGAAAAAACCATAAAGGATTTAATGCAAGACATAACTTTTACACAGATTGAGGATTAAAAGTATCCAAATGGCAGGTCATCATGAAAATGGTGAAAAAATGATTTTATTTTGAAGTTTGCTTTCTGGGGTAGGGGGAGGGTTTTTAAAATATGTTTTCATATATGGAGACCCAAAGTTTACCACTATACTCTGAATTCAAGCAACTGCATTACCAATGCATACACACAAAAAAGGAAGTGGTTTGAAACTTCAGTACTGGTTTGCCTTGTTAAATTTGTGCATGTATTCAATCTTAAAAGTATGAAATTCAATCTTAGAAACTACTCTAACTCTGCAATGCACATTTGGAAAATCCAGAGAGGTTCTGAAGTCTTCAGAGAGTAGAACTACTCATCAATTTGTGGTTAGGTCCCCCTTGATCTTATGTACTTCTACAGTGAGACAGGGGCTTTTCTGTAGAAGAGCCATACAATCACTTACTTACAACTGAGGGGCCTCTCAGCAGCACATCTTAAGCAGCTTTCATAAGATTGATCAAGACAACTCAAAAGTTTCTTCTCTTTAAACTAGACTATCTTTAAATCTCCAAACTAGATTGCTCCATATCCCAGTCTTAACTTCAAGCACAGAACAGGAGCAGCATAAAGACATGGCAATTCATGTTTTCCAGGTGGTCTTTAAAGATTCACTTGCTGTTGTCTCATCCATGAGCTTCTGCAGCATCCAAAAATGCAAAATTACGTGGGATAAACACTGCACTTGGAGTGCAGAGAATAAGCTGCCCTTTGACAAGCCCTCAGGGGATACTTTCCCACTCTGCATCTTCTTGGGAACCACTCTGACAGTCAGACTTAGTCACCACACCCAGTGTGTCCTTTGCCACCAATTCCTTCCAAGGAACAAACAAGATCAAGTTCTTGAAATTTTGCTTCAGATCACAGGCAAATAAAGTAAAAAATCCAATCTGTGTGGAGTACCTGGTGTTTCTTTTATTCCATTTCACCCACTGGATTATGGTACAAATATTCACTACTTGACTGAGTATAGCAGTCCTTCAGTACTGGACAGAGGAACCCATCAAAACAGCAGGCTTGCAAAATCCTAAGCATCCTGTGGAATTTATCTGAGGTTAAACACTTGATCTTCAGAAATCTACAAAAGCCAGCCCATCAAGCCTTCAAGCCAGGTGGTAACAGCAGTGGCTTGTCAGATGTTCTTCACTGGTAAGAAGCAGGACCATCCCTACATCTGTCACCTCTTTGGTGTCTCAACAGGAGGCCTGCCCAGGACTACACTCTCTTCTATGGTCAGCACTGACTCTTTACTGCAAATGAAGCTAAACAAAGATTATACCACAAATTACTAGTACCAACCACAAGAGACAGGAAGTAGCTCTCTGTCTTTGATCCAAAAAGAGAGGGTTCTTCCACCACCAGGAAAGAAAAAAGGCCAGTATCTCTGAAAAGGAGCAGATTTCAGATGGGATAGCAATATCAAAATGTTTTCAAATACTTGAAAAGGTTTGCTGGCAGCATTCACTATCCCTAAATTCTTCACAGATAACAACCATTATTCACAGTACAAGTCAGCCTGCTCCTTCTCCCAATACAGCCCTTCACTCTTCTCCAGAAGGTCAGAGTACACATCTTTGCAGAATAGCAAAAAACTCCCTCCTAGCTCCACTCCTAGCCTGTAGAGATGTCTCCCTAATGCTTCACAAAAGGAATGCTGATGCCTTTACTCAAGTGGATCCCCACTCTCATGTAACAACACAAAAATGGGTCATCCTCAGCACACAGCATCTCTAATTTCAGTTGTTACCCACCCAGCATTACATAGCACAGTTTTTCAATTACTAATAATTAAAAATATGTTTCTTGAAATAGAAAGGTCCTTTAAACTGTACTTTCTGGAGCATTCAACCTCACTTCTTGTTGCTAGCAGGCACTGCTAAAAAGCATGAACATCTAGACAGATGCTTTGTGTAAGTACTCCAGACAGAAAGCCTGTGGGTTCATTAAGGGAATTAGTCCAAGGCTAGGTGATGTGACTTTCAAGTTAAATGCTTCATTAAAGTACCTGAATTTGGTGAAAAAATCAATCCAAAAATATTGTCAGGTCATTAACAGCCAACATTCAAATCGAATACCAGATTTCATCTTGTGCTGAACAAAACTTAGTATTTTCTTCACTCATACATCTCCAGAAATAGTAGAGGGTCGTGCAGGTTGTACTCTACAGTTTCATAATGTTAGAGAAAAGTGTCAGAGTAAGGGAAGCATGAATCAGCACAGGCCACAGAACGAACCCTGCTGAAAAGCATTAGCCAAAAATACTATATATACACACACATAAACCACAAATGAGACACCTCAAGATTGAGAAATGAAATCTAGTAGGTTTCAGAATCTCCAGGAAAAAAAGAGAAATTAAACAGAACTGATGTGGTTTTTAAAAAGCAGAAAAAACACCACACCAATAAAGAAGTGCAACAGGGAAGGAGGCAGCACCAAGGCCCTACTAAACAACTCAGCACTGCTGTAGCTGACAGCCAACTTCAATTCCATGGAATCAGAATTATGCAGATGGTCACAGCCTGGATCAAGCAAGCAGCTGCTCTCTCTAGCACACCCCATTCATAGCCAAGACATATTTTTCATCTGGATCTAGCTGAAAGCAACAACTCACATCACTCCATGGCTAATTCCCCCACAGCTTGGTGGTGAAAGAGAAATGAAAAAAACATAAGAGCACTCAGATTTAATGTTTGGAGAACAGAAGGCACATCCTTCACCCTAGCAGACAGAATGATGCTTTGAGATCTAGAGCTGAGTATATGGAAAAAATTTCACCTTCCCTGTTATTATGTCCTCCTAAGAGGCCACATACTTTGTTTAAAAACCACAATTGAGATATGAAGCTTGCTTCCATTAGGAGCTGCTTTATGATGCCTTAAAATGGCTTTTTAAAGTACATAAATAGCAAGAGGTCTAAAACAAAACATTGGACTTGTGGGAGATGATTAAGTGACTACTAGGGATGAATTAAAAACAATGGCCTTCAGTGGGTTTTTTAATCACAAAATTACAGAATGGCTTAGATTGGAAGTAACTTTAATGATCCTCTCGTTCCAAACCCCTTGCCATGGGCAGAGACACCTTCCACTATCCCAGGCTGTTCAGAGCCACCTGGCCTTGAACACTTCCAGGGATGGGGAATCCACAACACCTCTGGGCAATTTGTTCCAGTGCCTCACCACCCTCTGAGGTAAAGAACTTCTTCCTATCTACACTCTGAGTAAAGAACTTCTGAGTAAAGAACTTCTTCCTATCTACACTCTTTCAGTATCCTGTCCTGTCACAAAAAGCCTTCTCTTCCCCAGGCTGAACAGCCCCAGCTATCTGAGCCTGCATTCACAGGAGATGTAGTACAGCCTTCTGATTATTTTCACAGCCTTCCTCTGGACTTGCTCCAACACATCCACATCCTTTGTAGGTTGGGGCCCTCAGAGCTGGATGCAGCACTGCAGGTGGGATCTCACAAGACCAAAGCAGAAGTTGAAAATCACCTCCCTCAACCTGCTGGTCAGGTTGCCTCAGTCACAATACTGATGGACCTGCGGCTGCCCAGTCCCAAGCTGGAAGACCGTGAGTGTGGGAACAGTGAGTTTCCATTTATGAACACTGAAATTCTAAGGGATCAGCTGAATATTTCGAATTCCATAGGGAATGATGGGATTCATCCCAGAGTTCTGAAGGAGCCAGTCAATGCTTCAGCAGCACCCCTGTCCATCATCTACCAAAAGTCTTCAGTCAAGAGAGGTCCCTGCTGATCTGGATCTAGTTTTACTCCAATTTACAAGAAGGGTATGAAGGAAGATCCAAGAAACTACAGACCTGTTAATGTAGCCTCAGCTCTTGGAAAAACCAAGAAGAAAAACCACAGAAAAGATTATATTGGGTAATACTGAAAGGCATTTAAAGAATAATGCAATTATCAGGCACAGTCAATATGGGTTCACAAAAGGAAAGCCATAACTAATAAGCTAATTTGGTAACCTTTTCCAGTAAGGTCACACATCTAGTAGACAAAGGGAATGCAGAAGATGCCTTTTTCTGGATTTTTAGGAAAGCTTTCAATATTGTCACAGCATCCATCTGGACAAGTTGTCCAGCTGCAGGACAAGTGGTTTCATGGTATGCTGGGTGAAGGACTGGCTGAAGGGCAGAGCTCAAAGGGTTGTAAAGTGAAGGGGGTACAGCTGGTGACTGGTCCCCAGCAGTGCTCCTCAGGGGTCAATTCTAGGGCCAGTCCTGTTCCTGTACTTCCCAACCATCTGGATGCAGGAGTGCAGTGCACCATTACTGAGTTTGCTGATGATACCAAACTGGGGGGTGCTTTTGGCTTTCGTGAGGAACAGGGAGCTTTGCGGGGGGGTTTATGCAGATTGGAACACTGGGCTATGATTTATAGCATGAAATTTAACAAGTCCAAATGTCAGACTGTGCACCTGGAACAAAGTAATGCCAGACACAAGTATAAACTAGGAGAGAGACGGATCTGGAGTACATGGTGGGCAGAAGCTCAGTCTGAGTCAGTGGTGAGCCCTGGCAGACAAGAGGGCAAATCCCATCCCAAGATGCATCAAACAGCATCACTAGCCAGGCAAAAGAGGAGACTGCCCTGCTGCATTCAGTGTTGCTGTGTTGCCTCATCTCAAGAACAGTCTACTATTCTCGGCTGCACAATTTATGAAGGCTGTGAAGGTGCCTGAATATGCTAGAGAGGCTTAATAAAGCTGGAGAAGGGCCTGTGAGGAAAAGTCCTGTAATGAGTGGCTGAGGACTTGGGGTTTGTCTAGTTTGGACAAACAGAGGCTAAGTGGTGACCTTATTGCTCTCCACAGCTTCCCGAGGAAGGGATGTGAAAAGAGAATTATTGAGCTCTGCTCCTTGGGACCCAGTGACAGGATATGTGGGAATGGTTCAAAGCTGCACCAGGGGAGGTTCAGGCTGGACAGTAGGAAGTGTTTCATCACCAAGGGAGGGGTCACACACTCAAACAGGCTTTCTAGAGAGGTGGTTGATGCCTCAACCCTGACAGTGTTTAAGAGGATTTTGAACAATGTCCGTAAGGACATGCTTTAACTTTTGGTCAGCCCTGAAGCAGTCAGGACTGGATTGGACTGGACAATGGCTCTAGATGCCTTCCAACTGAAATGCTCTGTTCTCCTAAACAGCTCTCTCATATGCACATACTCGGGTATGCATGTAGCTAATGCTGTAGTTATTTCGTTTATAAAGCCTTGTGTACCTACAGATACAGATCTCTCCATATACATAAAACCACTATGCTTTATCACCAGGAAGATATTGGTGAAAAGTGTGGGGTTTTCCCCCAGTTTTAAAGTCTCAAAAACCATATCAATTGTTTTCAAACAGACAGAGGTATCATACAGATTAATCATTAAAGAGCCACCATTTATAAAATTAAAACTCAATGCAATTCAAAAGTTAATGACTCCTTACAGCTGACCTATGGGGTTCAGTCAAGGACATTATTATGTAAAGAAATAAGGTGGGTGAGAAGGGAGGGACAGAAATTACAGCTTTTTAACAGGTGAAATTCATGTACTGAATTATTCCTTATTTCATACCAGCTGGGAAGCTGCTCTTGAAAGAGACTGGCATACTCTAGCATTAGCTACATGGTTCAGGTCTATCCCAGTTTCTCTAGGGTTTTTTTTCCCTCCCTCCTCCTGTTTTTAAAGGGCTAGCTGCAACAGACAGCTTTGTTTGTTTCTTTTGGGTCTTTTTTGTTATAAACATTTTTATTTATAAGCCAGTTAAACTAAAGCAGTTTTGCACGGATCTGTGACCTCAAATCTCACTCAATGTAGAGGAGCTTAGCAGTTTAGGAAGATCAAACAAATCACCAGAAATCCAGAAGTATGTGAAATAAAGTCCACTTTTTCTTTTGAAAAGAAGGCTGAAGTGGCTTAAAACAGCCATGCCTGCTGTTACCATGGGATTTTTATGGTTTTAATTAAGACTTGTTTTCATAAAAAGGAATTCTAAAATATTTTTTTAATATGGGTAATGAAAAATATTGACTTCATTATCGTAATCACATAACCCATCCAGGTCATCTACTACCTTACCATCAGATTCAACACCACACAGTTGATACTAACTAAAGAGACTAGTTTTACCTGTTCCCAGTACATATTCCCATAAATTCAATAAATCTTATCCCTCAGATTTCTTCACTATGATATTCACAGCCATGTTTAGTATTTTCCACTGGGGGGGGAGGAAGAAGAGGCAGTCAGTTGCCATAAAGGCAGCGTCTTACAAAGTAATTTCCATTAAGAGATTTAGAAACAACAACTAAGATATTATGTGACCACAAAGAAAACCTAAATTATTTAATACATACAATATATACATCTCAGATATCTCCATAATAATGTGATTGCAGGTAAGTTATTCTATTCTGAATCGGTTTTTTGTCTGCATCCCTTCCTCAGTCTTCCAACAACCAGAAAATACCCATTTCAATTTTGCCTTCCTCTATTAACATTTTGAAAACTATAAATAATTTAGATTTCCAATAATTAAATACAGATTTACATCATGTAAGATGCAAAATATCTTGACTTTTGGGAAAAAAAATAAACATTTAATGTGGCAACTGGTTGCTCAAAGACATGGGCTGCCAATAAACATGCAAGAATTTTTTTTCATTTGAAGAGTAGCTATTCTGTTTAACCCTATGCAAGCAGGAGTAGAGGAGTAGAGGCAGAGGATGTGTCACAGGAAGGAAGGGCAATGCCATGTCCCCGGGCAATGCCATGCCTGCCCAGGCAGCAGCTGACAGCTCCAGAGCAATGTATGGCTTACATTCGGAAATGGAAGCAACAATATTCTGGATATTACTGACCACTTCATTCTGGGATGGGAAGAGAGAAAGGACAGCAGGAAACCAGGCACAGCTTCAAATCCACCTCTTCCCACCTCCATATAAAATGCAGAAACCACACAATGCTTTGAAGAGTAACAACTCCACTTCCCAGAGGGCAGGGCCAGAGCTGCACAGCTGTGACACATATTTTCCTCTTTCCCTCTTCATTCAACAGCTGCTTGGTGCTGGCCAGAGAGCAGTAGAGGAATAAAATACAACCAAACAGGAAGGCTCAATTAAAACTACTGATATGCCGTGCATAAAGCTTTTGTTCAAAGAGCACCAGCACATGCACTGCAGATGGGTGGAAGGTTGCAAGTAAAGCCACAGTAGATGTAGAACTTGATGCCTTTACTCTCCTACCACACCTGACCTTGGTTTGAAATGCTCATGTAGCTCTTCAGATGTGACCTCTATGACCAACAAGTGCTGAGGAGGTGTAAGCACCACAATCATTTGAGCTGACCATTCATGTTATTACAGGTATAAAACCTCTGACAAATTCTGCATCAAGTACAATGAACTAAAACAGATCATCCAAGAAGGCAGGGAACCTTGTTGATGTTTGGGGTTTGTTGTTTTTTTCCAAAGTCTCCTTTATGAAGTACCATTTAAAATTATCATCTGATCCCAAATAATACAGTATTTCCTTCTGCACAGCACAGATAAATACTGGCTTTGTTATTTTAGAAAACCATGCTGCAGATTATCATGGGAATCACACTTTTTTTTTTTTTTGAAGAGGTAAGTGCCCCAACACTTTCAAGATCCTGTGTTTCCACAACTACCTAATTTTCAAGTATAATAACAGTATAGAGATATTTTGCCCTTGAGAAAGGCTACTCCTGAATAAATGTCTATTACCAAGTAAACATGTAAAAAAGTCTGTTCTGCAACAAAAGTACTACCTATGGGCCAGCTGTTCTATGGGTCATGTTCTCTTACATGCAGAATCACCAAAAGTTGTTTCAAGCCCACAAAAAAAAACATACTGCTTAAGGTTCCTACTTTGGCCAAGTTTGTTCTTCTTTTAACACCCAATAAGAATCTGATTTAAATCATCAAGTCTCATATGCTTAGAACAAAAAAAGAAGATGAAAACTTCATGATACACCTGCAGAAATGAGCAAAAAAAATATGGAAGGCATATTTCAGAGAACACGACTAATATAATGCAAATTAACTAATCCACAGTGGAATTCAATTATTTCTAGAGTCTTATCTTCCTACAGTTACATTTATTTTAGTATTTTGTTCAAAGCGGATTTAGAAGCCTCAAAAATACACTTCCGACAAAAGAACACTTGTCCTTCAAGCTTCGTATTTCAGAGAAGCTTTTGTTTGAAGGTTTCCTCTATATTTTAGCTCTAAAATATCAGGTTAAACATCTTGGAGAGATTATAACAACTCTCAATAATCCTGTATTAAATTCACTAGTTTTATTCCTGTAGATTCAACACCCATCCTTCTCACCCTCCCAGTTCAATCTCCCTGATGTTTCCCACCCAGTGCTAAAAAACATCATTTTTCTCTTTTCTTAGCCTATCTCTATAACTCAGTGAACCCACACAAATTTCTCTGAGCAACCCAGACTGCTCTGTGCTGCATTCATTGTTCTGTGACGAGGCATGAAGAAAGTTATCTTTGACCAACAAATCAAAGCTGTTCACTATTTAGACTATCAGCCCTTAGGTTCACAAAACCTAATTCAGTATGCTTTCTAATGCTTCATATTTCAAAAGCATTAACAGCAATAATTCCACCAAGATGAATGATAATGGGGATTTACAATCACAGGTCTTGCAGTTAACATTACCATTACCAGAAGTATAAAATAAGGCTGCATTTTTTTATAACTGAACCTCAACATTTAAGTTTGCTTTAAAAAACTTGATTATTACAGGCTATGTGCTTCTCTAACTTCCTCAGCTCACTTGGCTGAGAAACACACTTGCCAAATTTGGATTAGCATTTAGCAGATTCGGGGCTAACTGTGCTTGTTGTTTCAACCTTGACAACCAACTGTATGGACACACTATTATATTTAAGCTTCCAGAAGCATTTAACATTTGATTCTGCTGAAAATATAGTTCTACTATATGTTTTGAAAATAAAATCACTTTTTCCTCTTTTAGAAGTCTATGATGATGCCAAACATATGCTTGTTTTCCAAACAACAACTGTTTAAAAGAAAGAAAACTCTTTCTGATGTTCCTGCCAAAACCAACATTCTGTGGCTTAAAGAAATTTGATAGTAAGCAGTTCACTCAGCTAAGGGAAGAAGGATTTACATTTGGCAAGGATTTACACTTCATGTCTTGCATCTACTTCCCTCCATTTTAAATTTTTCGGGGATGCACGTGGCAACTGGGAAGGGTTTTTGTTGTGGTTTTTGCTGGGGTTTGGTTTTTTTATATCTCCAAGTATTTCACTGTCTAAAAATAAGGCACCAGTGGGTTTTACTAGAAATGACACAAAGCAGAAGTTCATTGTAACGTTTGTCTTTTTTTACGGGGAATACTAGGATACAGGAGCAAGTTTCGAAGGGAAGTAAAAGACTTCAGAAAAAATGCATCAGCGAGAGTCTGCAGCAAGGGGAAGTGGAA
Organism: Motacilla alba alba; assembly: GCF_015832195.1. Classification (NCBI taxonomy): domain Eukaryota; kingdom Metazoa; phylum Chordata; class Aves; order Passeriformes; family Motacillidae; genus Motacilla; species Motacilla alba. Next base: position 55,150,409 of record NC_052016.1, on the reverse strand, counting down.
CAGAAAATGCAAATGAGGAAGTGGCACACAAAACATTTAACAGCTTCATTTTAAAGCATGGAACAGGGAGAGAAGGTAATGAATTTGGGGTTTCAGCAGTTGTCACAGGCAGCAGTAATACATACTACATACCCAGTAAAGGTGGTTATTTCACTGCTGCCTTAATAGTTTCAGACGAAGAGACAAAATGGCTAACAGAAACATGCAGATTGGACTATACACTTTATTTCTGTACATTTCAGAAAGCCAGAGGTTTAAGATGAGGGTTCAGTCTGCTACAATATTTGACTCTGTCCTTTGTTAATAATGCACAGAAATAGTAACTGGACCAATTCACTAAATAATGTAAAATATTTAGTCCATTCCAAGCAGCTAAGACAACACAAGTTCTGAAACTTTCCCCAGCTGTGGAGTATCACCTTCCTCTCCCCAGTTTTTGCAAATAAGAGTTCTAAATTCCATTGAACAGAAGCTTGCCATCACCCTCCAAGACAGAGAAATTACTGAAGATTTTTAAACCTGTTCCAGCATCAAGCCAACTAGTCAGACAGTCCTTCAGCCAGCTGTGTGACCAAGCATGACAGCAAGCTGCAGATCCATGCCAGATTCAAGGCCCTCAGAATTGTTAGTACAGCAACCAGAACAACACTTTGCAAAGCACACACCTTCTCCAGTAAGATGGCAAGTAATCCAGAAAAAAACATCAGAATCCCAATGATGTTACATTAGCATTTCAGATGCAGCTATTTCGGCATGATAAGTGGTTAAGTTTTTAACCTTAAGGATTATTATCAGTCCACCAACATGGAAGCTTTTCTTGTCATTACCAGTACAAATCCAGCACAGAAATTCAGCAACTAGACACGAAGGTCTGTCCTTACAGCATGAATAGCTTGAGCTATAACTAGGTGTAGCTCCTAATGTTCACTATGCGCTTGTGTGGAGCTACCCACCATGAATCAAAGGATACCTGAAATTTCAGCACAGTCTACAAGAGCATGAGCAGTGCCACAGTGAACATGTACAAGACCTGTAGGATTGGAAGGGAAAGCTTCAAGAGAAGCAAGTTGGCTAAGCAGAAGGAGACATGATCTCCTCCATCAAGGGTAAAGAAAAAGAAGCTGCTGAAAGGCTAGTTCCTGGTTCCTTCAGCCAAAAGAAGAGTAGATGGAAAGCACATGGCTTGCACATCTGCTTGTCTAGCAGTGCAAATACCCTTCTCTTACTATTCAGTTAAATAACCTGACATTGTAACCAAACCCTTGTAAACTTTACCAAGATATCCTCTTTAAATATGACTTAAGATTTAAATGCAGCTCCACTCCAACTCAAGCTGGCATGCAGAGGTGAGAAGAAACTTCAATATTCCACGTGCAAAAAACATTGATACAAAAGTGTCTTCAAATTCAGCAGGAAATCAAAAGGCTTCATTTGAAGTGATGTATTCTTGTCCATGTTTGCAGCTGTTTAAGCATTCAAAGCAGCAGCCAAACTTTCTAAAGAAAAACACTGCTTTCCCAGGAAATAACTCTGCAGTAAATCTGTGCTGATATAAGTTCCAGAGAATTTCAACATTCTATAGAAAACTCATCAGCAAGACCTAACTGCTGCAGAAAAACAAACTAAAAAGCCACATTGCCACTAAAGCCCCCCTTCTAATTCACAAGTTCAAACTTCATTTCTCCATTCACATGTAATGAGGCAGAAGAACTTCTCAAAGAAGTGTTTCCAAAGGCTGTTTGAAGTTTCAAAATAAAATAAGCTTTCAGGCCTTGTCTTCTAGCACATTAGTCACCACAGCTGCCTGTTTCTCTGTTAGGACAACCAAGTCCATAGCAGATGAATGGTTTTCCTCAGCATCACTTGTTACTGACTTTTTCAACAATGGGATTTCAAAACCAACATCAAGAAATTAATTCCAACATTCACTGGATACTATTAACATGTTTTGATGTATTATGCATCACCCATTACATACACAACTTGTCATACTACTTGTTATGAGCAAAGTAGTTTGCCACTGTGAATATGCCCAAGAAATCTGGGATCCGTCAGCTGAAGCACTGAATGACAATTTCAATTTCTCTGCTTATAAAACGTATACTTGAAAATGTAAGAGTAAATCAGTTCAAGCATACAAGTGGCACGAGTATAATGAATACTCAAAACCAATATATTTAATAAATGTGGCATACTATGCTTTACACTCAGTAGAAACACACACTGTTCCCTACCACTGAATTTGGCTACCAAATCTGTGTTAGAATAGAGATTATATCTGTTAGATAGGAAGGGGCTCCAAGAATCTTGAAGGATTAACTAAAATTCTGCTTAATTGAGAGCTCCACAAAAAAAAAAAATCCCCATTCATTCTGGGTCATTTGTAGACACAGAAAACACCATCAGTTCAATAGCAGAATATTTCAGTATGTCAAAGGAAAAACTAATTCACAACATGCTGAAATTCCAGACACCTGTAAATCCTTAACACAAATAAAAACCAGCAAATCCAACAAATATTTACTATACTTAGAAGCCTTCAAAATAATTCTCCAGCTACCTCCCCTGCCAAAAATGAAGAAATCAAAGATAAGCTCCAAGTTTGCAGCTTAAATCAGAACAAAGGCTGCCATTTTGATCTCCAGCTGTTTGTACAAATTTCTTCATTTCTTCCCAAGCATTTTGATTCTTCTTGTGGCAGAAGAAATTACATCCATCAGTAGCTAAAAATATTTCAGTTATTTGAATTTTCAAAAGAGCGGTGAAAAACAACTGTGCTTTACCAGTTAAGAAAAGATTCCAATGCAACATTTCAATAACTTTTAACAAAGGTTGGCTTAGATCTAAATAATAGTTTAATGTGAAGGAAAACATTTGGTTAAACTGTAACAAATAACTCTGGTGTAACTCGAGATTACCGGCATTATTACTTCTAGAGGCAGACCAAGTTCTCAGGAGAGAATGTAAGTGCTATGACAGCTCTGCTACAGAGCTAAGGCTTGAGATGCTTCAATTTAATTGTCGGTTGAGACACTAATTTTTCTTAGATTACAGGTATTCTGTATGTGAGCCTTCCATATGGAGAAATTAATAGTCACCCTCCACCTCCACCTTTCCTTTTAAAAGAATAAGCAGTGACAGCCTGCGACTCATCATACTCCTTGTACAGGGAAGCTTCCAAAGGCAAAGTACAGCTACATCCTACACTGGAAGACATTTGTAATCTGATCCTATCAATGATCTCCATATACTGCATGCCATCACTATTAGATAACTAAGAAATCAGCCTGACAAAACCAATTGCTCCCCATCAGTACCGTATACTAATGGATTTCTGCTATTGAGATAATTACCAAAACTTAGTATCATAACCCACTGGTCACGCACAGCCTGGTCAGTAACTTACACCAGCAGTGTAATTCATGTGATACACTGCCTGTGGCTCAGGATCTTATGCAAGCAAAATTAAGATAAAAACAAGTCCAAAGTAATGACCACAACTTGTCTAATAATTTTAACTGGAGCCACACATGAACTGGGAAGTAGTAACACACCCAATTTGAATTGAAAAGTCCAAGAAGAGATGTATTATACAAGATTCCAGTGCAGTTACAAGACAACACTAAGTACACATCAGCTAAAGACAGGCCTGCAGGAGCAGACTGAAATTACCTGCAGCAGTATTTTTTGCTTCTTCCTCACACAAAGCAGTCAAGAGAACTCTGAAAGACAGTGCTCTGAGACTGCTCAAAAGAACAAAGAGTACACTAATATGTGACTGTTCATGCAGGAAGTTTAATCAAAAAACAAAGACTTGCAAAGGCATGAAAGCTAATTCATGTCCAGGTCACACTGATACAGTGATGGAAACAATCACCATCAGCTCTTCTGGAATTCTTCACCAATGTATCTGCTCTGGTTTGGTCAGCTTTCCAGAAACCCTGTCCTTCTCATCACTGTGTAAGACACTTCTAAACTCTCTATCATCTGTCAGATGATGGGTTTTTTTTTCTCTTTCCTCCATACAGCAATACTGCCCACAGACAGTGTAAATCTTGTTTCAGAAAAGTAAATGGCATGTACCTTCTCACTGAAGAATAAAGTAAATAAACCTGAGCTAAAGTAGGGACACTAAAGAGTAGCTGTTATACAAGGAGTTTATACTGCTACTCCTAAAATCATGATCCCTTGAGGCATATTTTACAGATAAGGCATATACTAAAAGAAAAAAAGAGGTTTATGCTATTATTAACTATGAAATGTCACATGTGTTATACCATGTAAATCAAACATGAAGCCACAGTAACTTATTCCTGCTATGAAAATATCTTTTTAAAACACAAGCAATTCTATTTCTGGCATGTAAAGTCATTTTTAATACTTCCATGGACAAATAGGAAGATTAACAAAGACTATTCAATTTCTGTAACTACTGAGATAATCAAGACTATTGTTTCAGTATCTGATAAAAAAATGTTTTCTATTTTCTCTTTATTTGAGGAAAATAGCCATGGAAAACGAGAAGAGGACTGGCTCAATTATACATTATTTCATGTACAACAAAACCTCTGTGTTCACTGCCTAATAACTCCATTCATACTGCCACTAGCTATATAAACACAAAACTAATCTTCCAGCAAGGGACAGAAAAAGTTTGCTTTGCACAACTCATCCCCAGATTTCAGCTGGAAACAAATCAAGTTTCCACATTACTTAAAGGAAACATAGTATGGTCCTAGTCTCAAATGAATAGCTACAGATAAAAGATCCTAATACTTACTAAGAATGACTTGGGGCCCGTGGGCAGATAACTGTCCTTCCATCTTAGCATATTTTCTTCTGATGAGAACTTAAAAGGCAAAAAGGCGTAGCATAAGAACTGACAAAGCTCAGTTCCACGGCTCAAACACAGGGCTTAATCTTCAGTCACTGAAGTTTGAAAGCATTGTAACCAGTAACTTTCAAAGATTTCCAGCTTGAGCACTACTGCAGCATAATTATTTTGTATCATGTCAGCCTCCATATATTAGAGGCCACATAACTTCGCATCTGAACTACAGAGCACTGTAGTGTGGGACAGCTTACTGGAGGATAAGAACTGCAGCCTTATTCCATTACTTCATTCCTCTCCTCAAGTACACTCGCTGTTAGTTTATGGAAAATACTCTATCAGCCAAAGTCAAAACAACAGTCTGTCTCCTCTAAATGTAATATTTTTTGATTCCCTAAGTCAAGTTTTAAAAAGAAGGCCAGTCTTGCATGATAGGCAAGAAAAAACAACCTCCTCATGCCCAGATTTAAAGTTTCATAAAGTTCCTGACTACTTTCATCATTTTCCCTCATCTTCTTTTAATAGGAAGACTGTCCCCTCATTCTCTGCAGTTTACAAAAGAGGCACAAAGAACTACAGCTTTTTCCTATTCCTGCACAAACGGCACACACACTACACCATTTGTGCTTTGAAGTGTTTTCTATCAAGGAATCTCACAACTGTATCCAATCACTCAAGTACTGGCCCTACTTCACAGATTACTGTTCAACCTAAAACTATCAGCCCTTCTCCTCTTATCTGTAGCGAATACTGAACCATATCAGAAAGCAAGAGAATAAACAAAGCATTTTTTAACTGCTTTTAGGTCAGTGTCAGACATTGAGCAGTTGAGATAAATCCCTGTCTTCACAAGCCTGCACTCACTCAGACTCCAGGCTTCTTCTCAGCGACACATTTGCTTAAGAGCCAAGTAGGAAAAAAAAAAATTAAAAAAAAAAACCCCAAACGTGGTGGAGCGGGTAAGGGTTTAAAAGTTCCCGAGCTGTCAAGGACTCCCAGCGCCCTTCAAAGTCAAAGACGATTATTTCTTAAATACTTGAAGAGCGCTGGACATCAGGAAGCCTCGGCGGTGCCGCGCCGCGGGGGCCGCTCTCGGGGGGCGAACACGAGCGGGGAACGAGCCCCGGGCGGGGGCTCCCGGCAATGGGCGCCGCGCTCCCGCTGCCCGAACGGAGCGCCGCGTGGAACGCGGGGAACACTTCGGGGGCCCGTCCCCGACCCCACGCACGGAGGGCTCCGGAGCCTCCCCCCGAGAGCGCGGGGGGAAAGGGAACGCGCCCCGCGGCTCCGGGGACCGGCGAGGGGCCGAGGCCGGCGGAGGACTCGGAACAAAGCTGAGGCGAGAGGGCCCGAGGACGGGCAGCTCAGCCCGGGCCAGCGGAGCACAGCCAGCAGCTCCCGAGCGACCCACCGGCGCCCCCGCCGCGGCCGGGAGGAGAAAGGGGGCTCCCGCAGGGCAGCGGCGGGATTATCCCCGCGGGCTGGAGCCACTAAAAAGCGGCTGCTCCCCCTCCGCGCTCCTCGCAGGCGGGGAAAGGACCCTCTGAGCGCCGCCGCCCGCACTCCTGCCCTCCCTGTACGATGGCTGCGGGGGGCTGGAGAGGAGCCCCGCACCCACCTGGCACCGCGTTCCGTCCCATCCCGCACCAGCCGCCGCCGTTCCAGCGCTCCAGCCGCCGCCGCCTTCGCGGGCTAAGCCGCCGCCGCCCCGCCCCCTCAGCCGCGGGCCCCGCCCCCTCACCGCCCTGATGATTCCTGCTCGAGGGGCGGGGCAGAGCCCACCAATAGGAAGCAGGTCCCGGCGGCGCTGAGCGCTGATCGGCGTGGGGAGCGGCCAATGAGAGCGCCGAAGGGGCGGTGTCAGCTGTCAATCAGCGGCCCCTACCTGGAGCTGGCGAGCGGCCGGGCGCGGGGGATGGCGACTCTGTCCCTCCTCCCTCATTCCCTCATCCATCCCTCCCTTCATCCTTTCATCTCTCTCCCCGCCGGAGGGCCCAGACCCTCCGCTTCGACCCCTGCCCGGCCCGGCCTGGGTACCGCCTGGCCCCCTGAGGCCGCCCAAGCGCCCAGGGTGTGGCGGCTGCCCTGGGGCTCCCTGACGTGCCCCTCGGGAGCAGCCGCCTCTCCCCTCAGTGCCCGAGCCGCCCCTTCCCCGCCTGGACCCGGCTGCGGGACAGCGGTGCCCAGTCCCTCGCAGTCCCCGAGGCCATCTGGCGCCTCCCCGACGTCGCCCGCGGGGTCGGTGCGACCCACCCACGGCCCCGGCCCCTTTTCTGCCCGCAGGAGGCCTCTGCGGCGCTTCTGCCCTCATTCCCGAGCGCCACAAGCACACCCACCCCCGCTGCCCTTTTCTTGCCCTTGCGACCCAATTCCTGCTGAATCCAGCTCCTGGGCATCCGGGCCCCCGAGAGATCCATGTTTATCCAGCCGGGCTCTCTCCCCGCTGGGCAGGTGCACTGCGGGGGCTGCAGCTGCCGGCCGAGCCCCAGCGATGTGCCCCTTCCAGCTGTGCCCCAGCTGCCGGCCTTTGTGGTCATCCCTGTAGCGGGGGCTTTTGTTGCGCGCCGCAAAGCCTTTAGGAAAAAAGTAGGTGGGAGTGTATCACGCGAATCAGATTTGGAGGGGCAGGGCGGGTAGAACAACTGCTGAATTTATTTTAATGGCCCGGGCGGCTTCAATAACTAATGACAACTAACACAGGACACCCAAAACCAGCGAGCTCACGAAGGTGACGACCAGCTGCTCTGCCCCGTTCAGCAGGCTGTCCGGATCGATAGGGTCTCTGCTTGGCCTTTATTTGGGACGAAGAGGTCAGGAAGACCCCCGTGATCATGGAATAATGCTCTACAGAGGAGGAGGAGGTCGGACCCAGCGCGACGATGGGCAGCAGCCGATCTAACCAGCTCAGCAGCCTGCCCTCATCCATGGGGGCTCAGGCTGCTCCGCTGCAGACACTTGGACCCCCAGGAGCTTTGAGGCAGTGGTGTCTCAGGCTGTGGAAAGCTGAAGGGGCAGCCACTTTCTCTGGAGTCATATTGAATAAATACTATTTAGTCAATAAAAATAATCACAGCTGAAAGTAGATTTTTTTTAAACGCTATCTCCAGTCAATTAGCAACCAAAAGTTTACTGAACTCAACCCAGTTGAACCACTTCAGTTACACACATCTTGCCTTACAGCAAAGTTGCAAGCTCACAAGCACCTCCTTGTCACCAAAAAAACCCACACAAAAACTCAGTATGTGGGATTGAATAATTCTCAGGAAAAAATATTTGTATTTGAGGTACCTGTGTCACTCGTGGTAAGAAGCAACAGCTGAGAACCACTGCTGTAATCACTCCAAGTTACACAGCAAAAAGCTGCAAGCCAGCTTTGAACTGCTGATGGTGACAGTTTTATGATCGCTAGCAAAGTAAACAGAAAAGAAGTCTTTAAGTAACATAACCCTAAAAGGAGGAGGGCTTTTTACTCAGCATAAGGGCTTAGTGGGACAAAAATCCTAGGAGCAAAATAGTCTCAAGGTTTTCAGAAAAATTCATTCTCTATCAAAAAAAGAGTATTTTTCCTGAAACACATATGCAGCAAACTGCATATAAGTGGAAACTCTTCAAAGACTGTAAAACAAAACAAGGAAAATGACTTGCTATTGTTAAAACTACAGCTGCACTCATGCTCATTCAGTGGTCTTTTTTCATGCTGAAAATGGGATCTTAAATCCCATTTAAAAATAGGCTTTAAAAATATTAATTTCAAACAGACCTATCTCTGCCAGTACTTTTTTTCTGCTCCATCAATACAAGTAGCCTGTGTGATGCAAGGTATTAATTAACATTTATTTCGTTCCGGCTGCTTCCCAGTCTTCTGGATTACTTCTTAGCTTTCATTTTTCTCCTCGGTATTCATGACATTTTTAATGCCATTTCTAATAACATCTAGATCTTGTAAGAAAGGAACTCAGGCGCAGCTTTATTACTACTGCTTTGACCTTGCTTTTGAATTTGCAAATAAGGCAGGTCTGCCACACAATTTGTGTTGAATTGGCATTGAGTTTTCATTAAGAGAAAAAGAAATGTGGTTAAATTAAATGCAAGGAATAATTGAATCTGCATTTGTATGCACCAATATTATTTTAAAGTGAAGTCATGCTTTAGAAAAGCCCTCTGAATGCAGTAAATAGAGGTTTAGGACTGGCAGACCAAGGCATATCCAGGATTGATCTTCTATTAATTTCACTTGAAGGAAGAACCAGACTTAAGAGGGTAATGAAAAGGGAGGGTTATTGGGGACTGAAACCAAGATGAGTTAGTGGAAGTGAGCATAGCATTTTCTTAATGTCTGCATATAATATCAGTGGTTTAGATCAAATTTATAAGGACCTCATCATCTTGAATAGTTCATTTCGCACGCACAAAAAAAAAAGATACAGCTTAAGAAGAAAGGATATTTTGAAAGCCTGTTATACAGCTTGTTGCTTCCTGCTGGAGAGCATATTTCATGATATGAAAACCTTTTTGTCTTTCAGGAAACACAAAATTGCTGAATAATGTTAAAATAAATAGTGTTGTGCAAATGATTTACAACACCACTGATAATCATTACAGCATCTCTGATTATTAATGGTACATTGATAGGCCCCTGCAGAGTTTCTTGCTGAATCAGCTTTTGAAATAAATTGCTTTCCCTCCATCCACAGCCGCACCCCAGAGAAAGGGAACCATGTCTTGACTGAAGTAATTGATTTAGGATAGCCGGCAGACACAGACACTGCACAACCTAAGATGCTCTATGAATTACTACGTCTTTGTTAATGGATTTTATTTTCCTATATCACAAAACTGTTTAGCCTTGATAAGGCTTTATATGTATTTCTCATACTATTTGGATTTTCACTGTTATTGATATTACCACGTGACTCACATTTTTCAGGAATACTTTCCTGACACCATTAATTATTTTGCTTTTTCTTTATTGTTTTCCTTCTACTATCCCTGGATTGCTGGAATACTGAAAGACTAACAAAGAATATGAAACCAAGATGCAAGTAGATCCTCAAAGGAAACATTCAATGTAAGTTCAAAGAGTCACTGTGTAATCAATCTTGAGAAAAAAAAATGCAGGGAAGCAAGAACAAAAGGAAGCCTAATAACTTTTCAAGACAGCTACTTTCATCAACTAAACAGGAGTTGTAATTCTGCCAATTAATAGTAAGGTCCATTAACTGTAAGTCATAAAAACTATTTGCTATGCAAAGCACTCGTTTTTCTTTGCTGGCCCTGACATTTTGGGAGGGCAGTGTAGCAGGATATCCTATGAAGCAAGGACTGGTGATCTATAGCAGGAGTGGACAGACTCTCTTAATGGTTTTACAGCGTTGCCAGTTGAACAAGCTCCCTTTATAAAAATAAACACAGGAAAGACATGATGCCAAGTTCCCTGAGAGATTAAAAAATTATATGCAGAAATCTGTAGTTAGTAGTGCAGTGTTGATTTAGTGTGGCACAGCTTGGACTAATGGGATGAAAGTAAAAATTGGGAACTGGGGGAAGGGGAAGGGAAGGGAAGGGAAGGGAAGGGAAGGGAAGGGAAGGGAAGGGAAGGGAAGGGAAGGGAAGGGAAGGGAAGGGAAGGGAAGGGAAGGGAAGGGAAGGGAAGGGAAGGGAAGGGAAGGGAAGGGAAGGGAAGGGAAGGGAAGGGAAGGGAAGGGAAGGTCACAAGGAAAGTTGGGTTTCTGCACACAGGACAGTGTGAAATGTTTCAAAGAGTACTGTAACAAACACTTTCCCATCAGCTAAAGATGAGCTCATTTTTTTTTCTCCTGGCTGGATTCAGTATAGCTTTTTACAAACCCAGCAGTCCTTTCCTAAACTTCCTTGCCTCCTTGTGTTTTGGCCACCAATCATAACAGGGGTGTAATGTCAGAAGAAATCTCTTATATAGGTAAAAATGGGCTTTCTTGGAGAAAAATAAGGAATAACAACAAATTGGTTTGTGCCAAAGGATTTATGCGGTGTTCTGGGAAGTCCCTGGCTGCTTTCTCACTCTACTAAGCCCATAAACAGACATGGATAGTGAAAGATTCATGATAACTGTGTTGGATTGCTCCCAGCCTCATATCCAATAGTTACTGGTAGCCTCACTCCATCTGATTTGTCTGTCCCTCTCAAGGGTAAAGTTTACCAACAGAGATTGCAACCATCCATTTCCCACTGACTTTCAGCAAGAGGTTATCATCTAGGTCCCTTAGGGCCCCTTAGAAATCTCTCTTCTCATCCATAGAAAAGACTGAGTGCCTCAGTGTCGTACTCCATTACCATCTCTGACTTTGGGAAAGTCAAGGGGACAGGGTGAAGATAAGCTATCTGAACAAGAAGTGACTTTGGCTTACATTTGAACCCCTGTGATTTGCCTTAGACGTGAAAGTGCTTTGAATGACGCATGGATGCCCAAAACTGCAGAGCCAAACCCAAGCTTGTTCTAAACCTTGGAATGTCCCAGCAGCATTCCACTTCTTTGGACAGACATCAGCTGCAGTCTAGTATGTGAGGTAAGGTGAGGGAGGAATAATGAAGGGGATGGCTGTGATGAAAGGATGAGTTATGTTCAATTATTTTTTTTTAAATTCAATTTTAAAAATCATAGTAGGTGCCAATAAAAAATATGCTCCTGGCATATCCTGGAACTGTTAGGAGGAATATTACATAGCAAACAAACATGAGGAGTACAGTAAAAAATGGATAAAAAATATATATATATATAAAATCCATCCCTTTCAACCATACGTACCTCATGGGAATAAAGCTGTCATGGAAGCACCCTGATTACTGATCTCAATGTCTGCCTCACAAGTATCAGCTTCTTTTTATTTATGCACAGCCATTTAGATGGCAGGGATCAAATGACCATGTGTACAAGGATGCACAACAGTGAGTACAAAATGCTTCTGAACTTTCCCTGGCCCACTGTACGCAGCTTTCTCTTAGGAGTGCTGTGACAAGTTATGTGACAGAGGAGTGACACAAGGCCACTGTCTCCTTCCAGCAGCTTGACCAAGGAGTTTATTTTCCAACTGAGACGTGACTCTCCAGCTCCCTGTCCCCAGCTTCTACAAAGAGTTTGATCACCAGTTAGGCTTGCCCAGTGCACTTGGCATCTGGTGTCCCAGAGTGGAAGAAGCTGAGATGTAAAGGATTAAGATGTGAAGGTAGAGGTAAAAGTTGGAGAGCACCAGAAGAAAATTAAGTGCATGAATCATAGAGGTGAGATGGAGTTTTACTGAAACCACCTTTCAAAAATGTATGTAAATTAACTGCAAATAGAAAAGTTAACACTAGAATTAAATCATGAGGGTAGTGATAGAGACATGGAAAACAGGGCCAAAATGGCAGAAAGATTTATCTTAATCCACCTTCCTGTGCCAAGCCTGCATAAATGAGAGTGATATGGGTATGGACTGATGTCTGCTTTATTATTTTAATGTGTTTAATTTAAAGCAAAGAATTTCACCATGTCCCCGTGTATTCTTGCCTAGTTTCCATGGTCAAAAACTTTTTGCTAATATCTAATGTAACTCTTCCATGATGTAATTTTAGCACATTCTTTTCTCTTTATATCCACAATGGATACAGAGAACAGATGACAACCTGTGATTATTTGAAAGCTTCTCATACCTCTCCAGCCATTCATTCAATAAACTAAAGCCCTAGCTCTTTCTTTCTTGCCTCATTGGACATGTTTTCTAATTCTCTGGTCATTTTCCTTTCTTTCTTTTGAACTGCCTTCACATATACTGAAGTTCACTGCCCAGAACTAGACATGCAGCTCTCAATAGCAAAGCCTCATGTTTGCTTTTACTGTAATAGTATGACACTGTTGATACATGTCCCACTTGTGAGTCACTGCAGCCTCAACATCTTTTTCAGCAAAGTTGCTGCCTAGTCAGCTGTTTCCCATTCTGTGTTAATGCACTTGATTTTTCCAGATTAAGTGCAGACCTTGTGTTCTCCTCTTTGAAGTAAGTTCATCCCAGTTTTTTTGGCCAGCTGTCCCATTTGTCAGGATCACTTTGATTGCTACTCCACCAGCTTTGTGACATCTGCAAATGTGCTAAACATACTTTCTACTTCATCATCCAGGTCCCTGAAGTAAATACAAAAACATTACTAAACTCAGGACATATCCCTGGGGAATCTCAGGCAACAGTTTTCCATTGTAGTGGTGAACCTTTGCTGCTATTACCTGATCACTGCTTTCCAAACAATTTTCTCCAGCTTCTTAAAAGAACATCTAGCAATGTTAAAAACCTCTCTCTATACCAACGTTTTAAAAGGAGCTGGAGTTAAAGATTTCCTTAAAATTCATGAGTATATTAAATTTTATTGCTTGTCTTTTGTTTCTGTTATGGAACGTTTAGTATTTTTGTGAGAGAGACAAAACCATATTTCAGAAGAGAGAGTGAAAGCTGGGCATTTTGGATACCAGGGAGAGAAAAGTTGGATTTTCACTCAAAGAAAGTCCTTAGATTTTGAGCACCAGTATGTAATTTGTATGTGAGTGTTTGCTCACAAGACTGAGGGTCCACATTACTATGATTGATCTTGAAAATGACAGTTTTCTTTTTAATGAAGTTTTAAAATTCTGTATTTATTGGTTTCTTTTTTTTGAAGCCTATTCTTTATTGTCCTTAACAACATAGCTTCAGCATGTGAATTCTCTAGCTTTTATTCTTTTTGGCTAGAGCTAATACAATTTTGTTACATTTTCGACTCAAAAGCAAGGGAAATCATGCTCCTTCTCAAAGCAAGGGAAATCATGCTCCTTCTCAAAGCACAATGCATATGTCTTTATGCAAAGTTGAAGAGCAATCACCATGATGGGTTTCCATCTTGCACATTATGTCCTAAGCCTCCTGTTGTCTCCAATTAGACTTGTGTACCCATGAAGCATGAAGCACGAGTCCCTTCAGATATCAGTCATGAGCTCAGTCCTGCAAGGCTCCCTTGCCTTGTTATCCTAGGCCCTTCTGACTGAGCTAAATGGGAGTTTTGAAGTTCCACCTGTACTTTCTGCGCCAGCACGCTCATTTCTTTGCAAGATGAAACCTGATATGAAAAGAGCACGAAAAGTATCACTTTCTGTGGCTCTTACATCTGCCTGAAAGCTGCACGGATGGCTGGGGCCTTCAGGGGACATGCCTAGGCTCTCCTTTCTCATATACAATTCATATTGTATTCACACGTGCCCCAGCGCGCAATCAAATCTCATCCGAGTGCATGCAAACTGGAATAGGCAAGAGGCACTGGCTGCACTCTGAATGCTCGCTGTGTCAAAAGGAACCCGAGTCCTTACTCCCAATGGTAATTAAGCCTTGCTGGGAAATCAAGCGTATGCCATGTAGAATAGGCTGCCCCTTCCATTTTCTTTCACTCCCTCCCCCTCTCAACCCCATTTTGGATAGGAAGGAATAAGAAAAATGGAATGAGGAGGAGATTTTAAGTAATTCTTTACAGCAGCATTTCAGTTGTAGGGAAATATGTCGTTTGGATAACAGCATTACAAGAGGAATTCTTAACAGACACTGGAAGGAAATAACAGCCACCACAGCAAGACAGAACAAAAACCTGTCAGAATAAAGAAATCTTGGTCAACCCACAGAGAGGGCTGTTGGGAGGCTCTGTTGCAGAAAGAGAATAGCAGAGCCTTTATGCAATGTAGATGCTCAGGGAGGCGAGGCAGCAAGGAGAAATAGAGGCTATTTGCTCATTCAGTTTTAGCTGGAATGGGAGATGGCTGTCTTTCCTATCATACATCAAACCGAGCTCCAGAATTCCGAAACAAAAACAATTCAATGCACACTGTCTGCAGCCATGTCTTTTTTATTCTCCTTTTTCTACCAGTGCTGCATGGGAAACCACATCTCACACATGCTCCTCCAGCTGAAAAAAAAAAAAAAGTCAGTTTAGAAACAACTGTCATTACATAGCATATTTTCCTCATTATAAGGCACTCAAAGAACAAGAAAAAGCCATCTGCTGTAACTTGGCTGTCCTTTCCGTTTTAGGTTAATCCACATTTCTAGCTTTTTCATTCTCATTCCCAATTAAATCTTTCTCCAAAAAAATTATGGCTTTATAATTTTTGTTTAAACTTTCTTATTCAATTCCAGTTCTTTTGTCAGAGTATCAGACAAAATCATCATATCTTACTGAAAATAGTTGTGCCTAAACTTTGAACCTGTAACTGATCTTCCATTTTTTTGGCAGATCTCTGGGGGAAAGGATTTAAGATCCCATGGGATTAATAATCCCAGCTTTGTGCTAGATGCTAAAATATAATGGCATCATAGCATACCTTGAGTGTTAAATACTTCCTCGTACAGAGTTCTTGTGTGGAGCATTCTGTTCACTTCCACTTTACATTTCTAGGAGGTTGCTAGAAGAAGCTGTTGTACTGTGCTTTGTACAATCAGAGAATTGAACCGTGTCCTGTCTCTTGGGGAGGCGTTTGATTTTTGTTCTGCTTAGTTCTATCTGTTGTGCCTTAATCCAATACAAAAGTATCTGTGTGGAGAGCAGAATGATGGGAAATGTTTGCCCTCGAGTTCTAATGCTGTCTCTCCTATTTCAGTCTTGTTAATGAACAGCAAAACAATACAACAAACCGACAAGTCTGAGCTTCTCTTTGGTATCGCAGCAGGCACATGGAATGGCTTCTCCCAGGCATACTGATCGCTTTTACCACATTTATAGTGCTCTAATAAATGCTGCTTGGAGCCGCTCCAGGCAATTGTAATTAATTCTCAGTGGGATGCTCATAGTGGTCACCCCGGATCAGAAAGGTCAGGACTTTGTCTGTGCCTTTACAACATCAGTAAAAATTAAATACCCGCTTTCCCCAAAGGTCATCACAAGCCAAATACACAAAACGATCAATCTCAATCAGTTTCTCGTTCCCTGCTGTTTCTCATTATTTCTGCAGATATCCTAAAAATTAAAAGTAAACACACAAACAAATCAAGGCAGAAGGCGTTTTCAGTGTTCATCTAATCCTCTCTCCTATGCAAGCAACTGATGAAGATACAACCAGGGAAAGTGAGAGAGCCCCCCGAGCGCATGGGGAGCCAATTCACCTATGGGGACTCTGGCTTTAATTAATCTCCCTGCCTTCTTAGGGTGGCTAAAAGAGGAAAATCCAGGCCGGAGAACATCTGTTGCACTGCGGAGGCAGCAGCAGTTCAAGGTAGAAGCCTAAGGAACCTGTAGGGAAAATGCTTCCCGTGCTGCCGGCGCGGGGCGAGGAGCGAGGCTGGAGCCGCCGCTCAGCACCATGGACAGGGCGCACCGGGCGGGACTGGGACCCGGAGGGATGGCAGGGAGGGGACAGGCAGGCCGGGAGGGGACAGGCATGCGGGAGAGGGGCTGCCCACCCCATGGGCCCCTGAGACTGCCACCCCATCCCCGCGGGACCGCCCGGCAGCCGGCGGGAGGGGAGCCGGCTTGGGGAGACGGCTTTCTTTGCTGCATGCGTTTATTGCCAGTGCTCCGCTGTATTTTCCGTAACTTGTCATGTCCTTTGAAAAGGGCAATGTGAAATTGGTTGTCAGTTTTCTTTCTGTTATTCTTCTTTTATTTCCTCTTTTTTTTTTTTTTTTTTTTTTTTTTTTTTGCTTGCCAGTTTCGCAAAGGAGGAGGAGGAGGGGGGAGGAGACGTGGATGCAAGCAAAGCACAAAAATAAGGAAGAGAAATAGAGCAGTGTGCACTTCAGCCAAGAGAGGAAGCATCAGCCAAAATCATGCAAAAAATAAAACCGGTTCTAGACCCTTCTAACCACACAGCTACTCATAACCATGGCCTTCCTCAGGGAGAGAACGTCAGCCAAACGTTCCTCGTTGACACTGGTGTAAATCCAGGTATACTCCTCCAGTATACCTGTTTTCTCTTTACAGTGCCAGAGAGCACAAATTTGACCTTGGTGATTTTATTAAAAAGATATACATTTTTAAAGAAGAAAAAATTCTGCTTCTTCCTCTGTATTGTTTCTTTATCTGACAAATGTTATTTTCTTTCACTGGCATGGTGGAAATCCTGAGCACATTATCACTTCTTTCAGAAACCAGGTAATTTTGCTTGCAAATGTCAAGTCCTGTTGTTCAGTATGGGGAGTGCCACCTTCAAAGCCAAGGCAGCCGGGTTGGCTTAAACAACTGCACGAAACAGTCTTCAAAGGCTATCAGACACTAGGTATCATTACACTGCTAATTTCCCTTGGGACACTCAATCTCTGCTCATAGGCTCTCACAATCCCCTGCAAAATCTTCATCTCAGCCTCACTCTCTTTACATCAATCTCTGCCTCCCTCTCCTCCACTATATTCTCACTTCTCCCTCTCCCCCACTATATTCTCACTTCTGTGCATCATCTTGCTCACTCTGTTTTTCTTTTTAGTCATTTTGCACCACCATTAAACCAGCTAAGGAGGAGAAAATGTTCCAGCCTCCCTGCCTTTTCCTCAGTACTCTACTTTCTTCAAAGAGCCAGGGAGCCAAATTAAGGGGGATGCCATCATATCATATAGGATGTTTTCAGGGTCTCTCTCTTATGTTTTACTTTCTTTGACTGCAAATCATGGGGTAGTCAAACTCTGAACAGTACAATCTCAGTTATCTTTGGCTACTGCTGAACTACAAATGAGAATAAATTATCCGCCTTCAACTTGTACACAAGATAATTTCATTTCTCATCAAATAGTGTGTCTTGTAAGAGATGCGAACAGATGATGGACTCTGGCTAGTGTTTACTATATGAAGTTCAACAACTCCTATGATGCAGCCCTCCTTTTCTGCTCTATCTCTCTATTGATTCCCATCACATAATTAAATTGTGAACTCTGAAAGGGAAAGCCATCTTTCATTTCAAGTACTGCTCAGCGTCTGTCCCAGCAGGGCTCTGAGCCCTTATTAGATCCCCTGGCAAGGCTGCAATGCAAATAGCAAAGGGACTGCATCTGCCTGCTCACCAGCCCCAAGACTCCGTGCTTGCCTAATGCAGGGGTCTTATATATCCACTAACACAATAGTTGGAATGACAGATCACTACAGTGCCATTGTGCCAAAAGTGTTGTTATGAATATAAAGGATTGAGCCAGTTATTAATCATCTCAAGGCACTTTACACGGGCTCAAACATAAATCACAGCACCCCATCCAGTTGGGTAATTACATTCTGCCACAATAAATTCCTTCTAAAATTTCTATCAATAGTAGTATTTTTCATTTACATTCCTAAACTTTGTTCTTTGTTGTTTTATACCACTAAATAGCTTATGTATTTCTCTTCTGAGGTGATCAATTGCTTCCTGTGGGAATACAGATGTCCGCAGAGCTGCAGTATGTTCTTTACGCAGCTGTCAGAGAACTCTAAAAAGCCATTTCTTCATATTAAATTATGTATAAATGCACAAATTTTTTTACTATAAAGAAAATGCATGAATTATGTTAAGCAACAGAGTTCTTCAAGCAGCCTTTTTAAATGCCAGAAGAGTAAACATAGATTCCTAAATGATATTTATCCCATTATGTCATCAAATCCAAAAGCATCCAGAAAAGAGAGGAAATACTCTAATCTCCTCCTAATGCACCTTTCAAATTCTCTACGCAACTTGGACAGTTCTGAATATAAAATGGCAACTTCATTTGCAACTGGCTATTTATTATTTAGTACACCGTCTATATAGCTATGCATTCCTTTATAATACATGAAGGAAGCTTTTAATTAGTAAAGTAGGGAAGATTTGACCCTTTAGGCAGCCATGCTGGAGAACATCTGGAAAGCCTTGTGGAACTGCAGTTTCTGAAGCCTTGCGATGCTATTCATAGCTACCACTTCGGATTTGTTCCTCAGAGAGAGCAGCTCCCCTGAACACAGTAAGGGGTTTGTGTACAAGTGGAAATGGCATACTGCAACATTCCATGCTGGTGACAGTGCAGGTCATTTCCTTTGTTAAAGAAAATTAAATAAAAATCACTTTCCATCTGCCTCGCACAAGTCCCAGTGCACTCTTACAGCTTCCAAATAGAAGACAAATGGGCCATCTTTTCAAAACAATGTCTTCAAAATTATGTTTTACACCTGATATCATCAGTTTTGCAGCTATCTTTGGAAGCTTCTCTGGTTTAGCAGCAAACTAAAGAGATAAGCCAACACATACTAGGATCTGCATCGTTGCTTAGAAACAATCAGTTTGGGAATGGCATAATCCTATTAGTCTGAGGAAGACCAAAATTTTAATAGACTTCATGCAATTCAGATGCAAACTCTTCTTCTCAAATCAAATTTTACTACTCATATAACAGCTTTCCTCTTTTTTTTTTTCCTCCCTACTAAAGGGCGTACAAAATGCGTCATGGCATCACAACTATGAATAATGATGTGCTAAACCTTTATTGATTTGCTTGGCATTCTCATAGACTCCCCACTCCCAAAACATATGCACTGAATTACACACTCGTGTTTCCAGTATTAAAAATGCAGGACATTCAAAAGAGAAGATTGGAGAACTTAAAGGACTGTCAGTGGAATTTAGAGGTCCAGATTATTCAAGCTGGGCTTGGCACAAGAGCACATCTGGGTGCACAGGAGGGATGCTGACACCACAGTTTTAGGCAACTCAGTCAGTTGGCATGTCTGATTGGAGTCCTGCTATTGTGAATGGAGAAACACCAGGATCTCCTGCGACTGAGCCAGAGGAGGGGCTCACTGTACTGTCTACTCTTTCTCTGCTGAGTATGGAAGAAGCCTCATCCCCTGAGAAGATGGTTGAAGTTGAACAGAGCCTCAAGCCTACTCTGATGTATTTTCAGCTGTCTCAGGAGTCAAATCAACACCCTGGGGCTGCTGCAGCACAAGGAAGCACTGCACTCGTGCTGTGGTGCCAGCGTGGAGGGTGCTGACTCCTTTCCTCAGCTCCAGGATGGAGATAGTTCTAGTGATGACTCATGAGGACAACTTTCTGAATTCTAAGCGATGCATCAAGAAAGCATCAAGAAAGAGAGAGAGGTTGAAGTCTGTAGTCTTGCATAGCTACATTTCCAATTTCAGGAGTAGTGAACTGGGCGCTGAAATCCATCTTTATTCAGCGGAGCTCTCATTTACACGCCGGTCTCCCTTCTGCTTCAGTGGAGCAGAAACTTGTGTAAAGTGCACCATACACACAATGCTTTCCCAGTGGAATTACTTCCTGCCTCATGGCTGTGCCTGCTGGCTTCAACCCAGCCAAGAAGGAGAGTTATCTAACCTCACTGTGCCAGTGTGAAATTCACCTATTTCCTGTGGGCAGCTCCTTCTCAACAGAAATCACGATCAGAGCTGCTATGACAACCCAGATTCAGTTCATACCTGCTCAGCAGCCACACAAAGGATGGGAGCAGCCTTACCAACAGACCTGATTTTCACCCCAAGACACTTCTTTCCGAGGTAGGGTTGAGACTTGCAGGGCAGGAATGATGCTGAGATGCTACTGATGTTGCCTGGACTGAACTCCATTATGTCAGGCTGTCAAGCAAACTTGCACTTTCGACATTAAAAGCATGAATTGCAAAAGTACAAATGGGAGATGATTCTCAAAAGGCATTTTTATAGCCAGCAGAAAGCTTCATGCCAATTGCTTAAAAAGGCTTTGAAAGTTTTCCAAGACAGGGCAACACAGGCCCAGATCACTCAACTGGTTTAGCTTCATAATTGCCTTGTCTTTAGCTGAGTGTCCCCTACCCTGCTGCCCAAGTCCTCTCTCACTGCCAGTATCCTTCAGGAAGGGATAAACAGAGCTTCCTTTGCCACCCCACAAACGTGATCTGGCTGTGCCGCAGGTTGCCGTGGGCAGAAGCACAAGGTGCACTTACCCAGATGTGCCAAAAATATTTCCAATGTTCCCTGCATGAAGTATGAAGAAGAAAGCCCAAGTCTGAGGCACAGCACAGCTGACTGCCAACTCCTAAAACCTGGAGTGATCCCACAGCCTTTGGCAATGTCTGCTTGGCCAACACAACACTTGCAAAGCTTAACCTATTCTCTCGCCAAGAATTACACAACCAGCTGAGAAGAGAAAGTGTGGGTGTTTCAGCCAGTCCCTCCAAGTGCTGAGTTTTACTGAGACAGGTTTATGCAAGTAACTTGAATAAAAGAGCTCTTCTGGAGGTTCCCAGAAGCCTTTTTCCACCTGCATAATGTCTGTCTTCAGCCAGTGCTGGAGGTCCAATGAATTTTTACATGCAGTGTTTGGATCAGAATTTTTCTAACCTTCTTTGCTGCCATTTCTGCACATGATGCAGAAGAGCTAGTCTGACCTGAGCTCTCTGAGACTATCCTAGACTGTTCTGCTGTTGTCTAGACCTCCTGGGCGCTTGTATTTCCACCTTGAGATCTCCAGTGGTGCTGTCCTCACTCCTACATCCAAGCACTGAGAAAATTTTGAACTAGCTGCTTCAGAAATGCAAAGCAATGGATAATAACCTCTTCTCACTTGTGTTCCTTAACTACTTTTTCTCTTAGTAAGAAATCTGCCTCTTTTTCTTGTCTTTTCTACACCTTCAGTGCTTTAATGATTGGCCTATTTCTTATTTCTCACTCTCTGGATTTTTGTATATCTTGCATTTTTACCTTGGAAAGATTTCTTGGGTTCTTCAGTGTCTAGACACATGGTTCTTATTAATATGTTATTCTTAGCTGGCTGACATTATATATATATATATTATACATATACATACACACACACACACACACACATATATATATATATATACTCATGTATGTGGGATATAGCTGTTTGTGCAGCTGGTTGATCCTGATGGTCAGCTTTTGCTGGGAAGACATCCACACAACCTAAGAGTGATGGTGTCAAAGTAGCTCAGTCCCCTCTTTTTTTCTGTAACTTTTCCTCACCACAATCTGAAAGAGCCTCTCTATTCCAGGTGTTACAGCCCATGCCTTCCAGCTCCCACCCCATATATCCCCAAGCAGTAGGGGGGTCTTTCAGCTCCACATGTGATCTGAGCTCTTTTTACTTTGCTTGGCCCCGCAGGAAGCCTGGGTTTGGGATGGCTGTGGGCGCTGTTCATATGGAAATGACTGCAGTCATCCCAGTACATTCTTTGGGGTATCAGAGCTCATAATGGGCCCTTACGTGCAGTGCTGAGTTTCCAAGGTCTCAGGGCTGAGGTTCATTTGCCTTTTTTTGTCTGACCTTTCCTTAATCTGCCTAGAGCTTTCTTTTAAGCATAGTTAGATGTATCTGGTTTTATTTTTTTTTTTTCTTTTATTTTTTCCCTAAAAAACCGGGCAGCTATGCTTGACTAGTTTTTCTTTTGCTTGTTTTTACAGGCTATAACCATAATGACAGTGACAGTAGAAACGAAGAGCTCTTCCATGCAGAATGAAGCCTTCATGTCTAAACACAGTGAAGTGGCGTAGAGGAAGGCAGGATGATAGGAAAAAGGGCAGAGTCTGACGTGGCAGAGCCCAGGGCTGTAAACAACTCACCGATGGGCAGTTACAGAAAGGAAGACCTGGGAGCTGCACAAAGCACATGTGGGGGTAGCAAACAGCAATGAAAAAGTATCTAACATAAGTAAGATACAGTTGCAATGCAGAGTAGGAAATCAAGGTGTGAACCAAATTGGTAAATTTACAGAAATTATCCCAATTGGCTCCTTAGGGGAGGAGGAAGACACTAGCAACCTTGTCAAGGTACACAGGGGTGCTGTTGCCCCCCATCCCCTTGGTATGAAGCCATCAATCTGAGCCCCCAGAAGGGCAGTGGAAGGGGTTGCAAAGCACTGGAAGAAGGACCAGACACTAGGAGAGGACATAACAATTTTAGCTGTATTGTTGTTATTGAAACTTTTTCTACAGTAATATTTTTTTTGCTTTTATTTCCTTTCTCTTCTATATTAATTAAATCTGGATTAATAAGAATTCTTTTGATCAGATAATTTAGATTTCAATTATGCTAACAGCAGATTCTTAACCCCACCCAGAGTGCTTCCTTTTTGTCCATGACACGATTTTGAGCTTAACATGTTCAATAAATCCCAAATACTTTGGGGACTGAGGGAATTTCTGATTTCTGTTAACAGCTATACACAGGCACCTGAAGGCACTAACATTCTCACCATTCTCCCAGAGCAATGTGAGTAAGAGTGGGAAAGAGATGCTCAGCAGTTGCAGAGCAGCCATCACAGTCTCTGGGCTGGAGTAGCACTTTCACTGAAGCCCTACATAACCTCCCTGCTAGAGAGGATTTCTAATTCCTGTGAGAAACCTCACTTTTTCCCATGGCTCTGCAGTGCATGCAGATAATTCCCATCAGCTCCTAACAGCTCTATGCTCTGTGTTTCAATGTGCTTTTCTGAGCATGACAGAACAAGGCCCTGAGAAGTGTGAGATCATCCCCAGCACCTTTGGTTTTGCACTGCAGCAAAGGGGCTGTAACACTGTGTTGAGATGGTTTTTAGCCAAGCGCCACAGAGCAGAAGAAATCCCCAGCTGATATGGGACGTGTAGGATCCATTATCCCTGTTCCTTGCCCGCAGAGGCAGAGCCAGCTCTTAACTATTCTGGGTTTATGGTCATTTTGTCTGAGGAGAGCAATTCGAAGCAGGTGCAGCATCACCAAGAAATGAGGCCAGAGACCTGGAGTTTCAAAAGGATTTGAGCATCTAGATACAAGTACAACCTTGCTGAAAATACCCCACACTCCTCAGGACACTCCTCCCTCTACTACTGATTACTTGGAACAGTTTTTCCCCTGGTTATTTCAGCCCTTGCAACATTTGATAAAAAATCTCCAGATCTCTGATAGAATTGATGAATTTAGGAGACAAAATGCCAGCATTTCCTTTTATAAGCACTGAGATAATTCACTGCATTTCCAAAGCTGCTACCTGCAAATCTCACTCAATATCAGCAGCTCCAGTGGGAATTCAGGGCCTCTGAGAGTCCAGCAAGGAACAAAACCACAGGCTAAAGACACACTGCAGAGGATATTGGTGAAAGAAATTGAAGAACAATTTCCTGAGAAATGTGACATTCCCTGGAGAAAAGGCTGTCCAACCTGGCTGCTGTATAGATTTTTAGGTTGCTTTTCTGAGGAAAAAAAATTTCTAATTATGAATGTGTACAAAAAAAGTTTTCACTGGCATATTATCCCCTAAATCCCTTGCAGAAAAAGTGAATTAAAGAGGAATTTGAGTGGGGAAAGAGCAGTGCTTGGGTCAGGAGATCAATCCCTTATGCACAGTGTATATGCCTTTACAATGTGCCTGCATTTTCCTTGTGTTTCCCAACTTTCTTTCTGCCCTTTAATTTAAGGTTGTATGTTCTGATAGTAAATGTCACACAGCTGCAGAAAGGAAGTCGCAGACAGCCTGTAATTTACTGCCAAGCATCACTCTGAAGAAGTTTGCAATTTGTGATAATGGTATTGTTCCTTCAATTCTGTTCTTGTAGCTCATCCTTCATTACACACAACACTTTACAAAGCCTTCTGTGTTTAGCAGCATTAGCCCCTCAAGCAAGAGATTACAGTAGGAATATTTAAAATTTTATTACTGCAGCTTTTTTTTCAAGTCCCTAGTGGCTGTAAGTACAAGGTACGAGTGGGTGGTGCCAGGAAAAATCATCCTTGTTTGTGTCAGGCAACAAATAAACCCCACACGTATAATAAAACTTGACATGATAAACCGTCAGTGCAATTAGCCCTTGGATTAGTAATTTTATAATTCAGCTGTTCAGCAATGACTCAAACCATTGTATGCCATCTTTCAAGATATAAATAGCTTTAACAAGCAAAACAGACACCTGCAATTAATTGCTTCAAAATGCACTTTTCCATTCCAGATATCTGATCTTTTGTCCTGATAAAACAGAAGATTATTGGAATTAAATGGATGGGCTTTACCCAAAGCAGTCTGAGGCTCAGATAGGAGTGTATAATCTGTGTCAGCCCTGGATGGACTGGGGAGGTGCACCTTTAGTCTGCAATAGATCATTTCTCTGGTAAAGAATTTGCATTTTACAATTTTCCCAGGCAAGAAATGCATCATCTCTTACCTCTAAGGAGGGGTGTGGGTGTGCACAGAGAATCACTGGACAGAATCACACAGGCAGGATTCGAAACAGACAGATCTGCTGTTTCTTCAGGTTAAAATTTTGGTTTGCTTCTAATTATGATACTGGTCAAATCCACACAGGATTCAGATTGGTGAAACCCAAATTTATTTTGATGTGAGATATTGGTCTTGTTGAGTTTCCCATCAACGACTCTCTCCAGACACATTAGTTGGTGTCACCAACGGCCTCCCAAGGATGGGGGAGTGCTCAGCTCTGCTGCAGAGCCATTATTCACAGACCACATGCCATTGCCCAGGATCTGTGACACTTGGCACTTGGCTCACAGATTATTCTGCACTGTATCAGTACCCAGTGCATCCTCTGGAGTGTTACAGTCAAATAGCTAAGCTTTTCCTCTTCTGTATTCCAGTATGATTTTTTTTCTTTCCCCCAACCAGGATATTCCTTTCCTCTAAAGAAATCATATCCAGTGCCTTTTGAGGAGTCTCTGGTTTACCTTGTTTAGAAACCTCATTAGGTTTATACCTCAACTTTATGCCATAGCTGAAACCCCACTGCCTTATCATGTCTTTTTTCTCACCTTAATACGATGAGAAAGAGGGAATCATGCGAGCAAGATCTTCATCTACTCCATGGAGAACTGACCCAAAACATGGCCTGTGTTCCGACAAGAAAAGTTTCTCAAGCTCTGGTAATATATATATAAAAAGAAAACAGAAACAGGAATATGAATGATCCACCTTTTCCCTACCAATCATTACCTATTTTAATTGAACACCAGGTCAATAAAATTTTGTGATCTGATAATTTCATTGAGTGGAATGAACTCAAGTCAAGTTGATATGGTGTTTGTGAACTTATTTTTCAAGACCAAATTTCGTAAGGTTTTGTAAAGCTAATGTGTTCCTAATGGGGTTAAATATAGAGGTGATACAATTAGAAGGTAGCTCATAGTTATTCAATACTATAAGCATCTCCAAATGCTTTGGTGGATAGATCATCATATATCGTTTTAAATATAAGTAAGATTGGTTGAGAAAAAGTCATATTTTCAGAGAGATTCTTTGGATGATTTTTTTTTTTCAAAATGCATTGCTATCTTGTTCTGACAAGATGAGAAATTCAGCTGCAGAAAAAAGGAACTAAAACACTTTGTGAGAGGGCTGAAAAAAATATACAGAAAATGCTTCCTTTGCTTTCTGGAAATCTGTAGCCTCTGCCAGTAATTTTTGTGTGATTGGTCAGGAGTAAGTCTAGCAGAAGTTTTACTCAGCCTCTGATTCATTGCAATATAACAGAAGTAAGAGGTGTCCTGTGTGTAATTTTCTCCTCATTTAGTAATAATATTTGCCTACTAAAGTAATTTCTTAAGTACAATATGCTTTCCTGTGCCTCTAGCATATCCTAACATAGAACTTTTATTTCTCTAGGAAGTGGTACGTGTGGTTTTCAGAGATTTGTGGCATGTGCAGCTGTGCAGATATGAGGCATCTTTGGGCAGCAAGGTCTGTTTTGGCAGCCCTTATATGCTAGGTACTTCCCAGATTTCCTCAGTTAGCAAAGAGCTCCACAGCAGAAAAGAACCCCAGAAGACATCATGGAACCTATATGAACAAGACATTAAACACCAGTTGCAGAATAATTACTGTCTCTACTGTCATCTTTGAATGGCTGGCCACAGCAGCTTGACCAGCAAGCCGTGACTTCCATCTCCCCTGCAAAAGAACACGATTAGGTGGGGTGACACTTCAGAGGGCTGTGAACAGTGGGAGACATTTCACTGACTAGTCCCTAGAGGAGAAGAGAGGCTGGAAACGACTGTCCTCTGCTTGCTGAGGACAGTTTACCACCAGAACTCAGCATTAAGAGATACCAGCCCTTGGAACAGCCTTTTCCAGATATTCCGTGAGTCCTTGGGGACTTGGTTGTATCTCAGAGTGAAGGCTCCCTCACATCTCTCCTCTCCTTGTTAAAGCATTTGTGATACCTGCAGATTGGCACCTCACCTTCATCAGGCCCCTCTGAGCCCACCCCAAGAGTAAACACGGACACTGCTGATAAGACAAAGCCCCGTTTACCCAGCACGAGATAAGTTCAGATGATTTGCCAGCAAAGCATAAATACAGTTTTCATCTCAGCCCTGCAACACAATATGTGTGTTTGCTTCGGCTCTCTTACCTAAACATATCTCTGCTCCCAGAAGAAAGGGCTGAAGGCACCATCCCACCATCATGGTGTCAACCTCTGCAATCCAGAAGCAGAAACCTCTTCCCCAGTGTGGAGCTGGTTTATAGACCTTAGGACTGGAGTCAGATGTTAAAAAGCAAATGCCGAGAAGGATATTTAGGAGTCAGACTAAGGACTACCTGAAATACCTACAGAGTGTCTTTTCCCTGGCATGCAGACAAGATAATGTAATACAGTGCTATAACATCATATGTCCTGTAACTGATCACGGGGGGGGGGAAATGGTGAAACTCATATATTTTGCTGTCTACTTGCAGCCCAGATGCCCGTTTGTATATTTCCTTATTTCCATCCTTCTCCCTCCAGCAAATGTCACAATCAGCACAACAGAGCTTCTGAAGGCCTTGTTTTCCTCTGAGAGCATGAAGTAACCCAAATAATATCATTGGGCTGTGGCTAGAAAGTTTCACGAGGGAGAAGAATTAAGCCAGTTGAATAAACATGGATCAGCTTTGGCTATCACCCCAGGCTGAAATCTCTAGGTCACTTTCACTGAAAATGACGATGTGAAATGGGTCAGACATTCAGGCCTTGGCTCCCCATTTTCCAGGCACTAAAGTCAGTCTTCACAGACAAAGCAAGCAGGGAATGTTTTCCTGCTGACCCACTGGAGTTAATGGGCTCTGGCTGGGAACACAGGGGAGGGAAAGTAGGATGAGGACAATCCATGCTCAGGGAGGACAGAGAGGAGGCAGAAAGGGAGCAGAGCATTGTTGCAGCAATGGTGAGCTCCTGCAGCACCATCCTACTGCACCCCAGTTCCCTGAGCAGCCAACAGAGAGGAATAATTGTGTTTTGAAAAGGTTGGCTTTAAGAGACACGATAAATTTCCTGACTGACGCCTCCCTGGTAAATGTGTATAAATTCCCTTGGATAACATGCCACTTGGAGAATTAGAGGCTGTGAGTGCTTGGGTAAGTTTTACTGCTTTGGTTTCAGTAGGCTGGCTAATGGCTGTGAAATTCCATCCCAGCTCCTGGTTTGAGCAATACATCCACAATTTAAAAGCACTCACATGTTTATCCCCATGTTAGCAGAAGGAAGAGGCTACATGGGCTGTATATTCTGTTATACTCCTTGATGGAGCTAGAGGGATACCAGAAAGCTCACTTCAGCAGCAAAGCTGTAACTTTAAGTGAAAAAAATACACAGAAAACCTTTTCCAGCAAAAAACAACCAAAGCAAAACAAAACAAGCAAACATCAAAAAAACCAAAAACAAACAAACAAACAATCAAACAAAACCCACAAAAACCAAACAAAAAAACAACACATGAGCTTTGAGCACCAGGAAGAATAAAGTCCTAATTCTGCAAAGATATTATCAGCAGCCACTCTGCAGCATCTATTGTTTTTATTCATAAGCTCCCTCCCGTATCTTTGTCTCTTTTACTACATCAGTTTCTGGCTACTGAGAAATTCCTTGGTTCCTAAATCAGGCTGAAGCCAACTGTAACCCCTGGATGCACTTGAAAGGAGCTGATTCTGATTTGTTTTTTGCTCAATTATCTCACATTTCCTCCCTTGACCTCTTGAAGAGATACCATTCAAACACTCTGAAAAGAAGCTCTGACTTGCTAGTTACATAAACTTTCAAACAAAAGGCGTGCATAATTAGATCGCCCAAATTTGTGCAGTAGCAGGAGCCTTATTAACAGAGAGCAACCCTAGAAAGACGGCTTTTTCCTACCCAAAGCAGAACTACAGTGCTCTGAGGCTGAAATGCTGAGAACACTTGGACAGTACTTACCTACTGCAGTCTTGCAGATGACATAATGCTGTTAATTAATGGACTCCAGAGAGTCTCTTTTGTTTGTCTTTGTCTACAAGCTCATTTAAGTAAAAACGTTTCAATTGCTGACTCAAACTCTCTTTGAGGGGCCAATTCTGCATTGCATTTGCAGATGGACAGCCAGCACATAAACAGAGTAAAATAGCTGCATGGCAAAACAGGGCCATGGGGACTTTTCTCCATCCCAGAGAGCTCGGCTCACTTGGAAGGAGTCCAGTGGCCTTGCACAGGCACAGAGAGGTGCCTTTGGAGGGCTGAAGAGCCCGTTTGACTCAGATCTTGCATCCCTGCAGACACACAGCTGCGGTGTGTTCTGGGGGAAAGCTGTGGGAGCACAAAAGGTGGAGTTGAAAGCACAGCTGGGCCCAGCTGTGTGCAGGGACACAGAGTGTGCAGGATGGTGCAGGAATGTCTGAGTGCTTTGCAAGGATCTGCCTGTGAGCAAGGTGCCTGCTCTGCCATTGTAGTCAAGGCAGTCTCTGGCTTTTGGGGACAATTTTACTTCTCTTAAAGTAAACATTAGCTTAGCTGCGTTGGATGGTTGGCAGCTGTAAAGGATGTGTCTACATTGTTGTTCTGGTTCGGACCACAAGTGAGCTTTAGAAAAACTGAATCTCCTGATCAGCTCCATGGAGTTTCCCATGGACTTTAAACATTTTTCCCAGGATCCTTCTCTATAATTTAGGGGAGATTCAGGCAGTCAAATAATTGTCAAATTCTGGAGCTTGGCAAAGCAGCCATTTCCCTCCTAGAAGGTGAACCACTTTGTTCTTCCTGAGCAGCAGCCCCAAAGCTGGTTGAT
Source organism: Motacilla alba alba (assembly GCF_015832195.1). Taxonomy (NCBI): domain Eukaryota; kingdom Metazoa; phylum Chordata; class Aves; order Passeriformes; family Motacillidae; genus Motacilla; species Motacilla alba. The sequence continues at coordinate 55,120,617 of NC_052016.1, read as the reverse complement.
GAAGTCTGACCAGGACATTAAAGGAGAGCCTGGAAGGGTGGCAGTGGCAGATGAGGTGAGGATGGATTTAAGCCCTCATGAACTTCTTCGATCTCAAGTGCAGAGCTGCCTGTTTTCTCATGGAGATGTGATGAATCCCAGGGTGACCAGAGCCCCACTCCAGCTGATAGACTATTGAGCACCTCCCATCATTCCTTAACTGGGCCAAGGGCACAGCTGGGAAGGGGAAATCAGTTTGAGCACTATAGCTTGGTGAGAAAGTATGGATTTCTCTTTCTTTTTTATTTCTGGGTAGACATTTTTCACCCAATCCTATTTTTTTCTTGGAAAAGAGATACTTCAATGGATAGTCCTCTGGAAGTTACAAGGAAATATTTTCAAAAAAAGAAAATTAATTTCTTCAGGCTCAAAACATCACTGAAAATTAATATGCATCTAATAAGAAGTTCACTGTCCAAAAGCAATTATGTTGAATTTTGATGTTTTCTGGTTTTTTTTTTTTTTTCAATCTGGGAGGTCCTCCTTCTTCTTTGTCAGAGACAGAGGAGTGAGTGCTCTGCCTGCCTGCACCAAAGGCTCAATCACCCTCTTGTCCTCCATCAAAATAATTCAACTTTCCAAAAAAAGCAAAGCAGGGCTGGTTTGGGGTTTTTTTTGATTGCTTGTTTCGGGATTTGGGGGCTTTTTGGGGTGGGCTTTTTGTTTGTTTGTTTGTTGGGGGGGTGGGGTTTTTGGCTTTTGTTGTTGTTGTTGTTGTTTTCTTTTTTTTGTTTAGTTTCTTTCAGAAAGTACCCTCGAAAGAAATGCAAAAAGATATAAAAGAAGAAAGCAGAAGATGATGTTTACACAAGCTCTTCAGAATTGCAACTGTCCTTTGATAGAAAGTCTAACATAAAGCAGTTCTGAGCTAGGCAGGTGCTCACTAGAGGAAGAGGGTGATCCTACCTTTTGGGAAGCTTTCTGGTAGGCTGCTCTCTCATCCACTTTCTCTAGCAGCAAACTAGAAATGGAGCTGCCTTGGTGCTTATGGCTTTTAGCTCTAGAGAACAAGTGCTCACAACTCTGGCTTCTTGGCCATACGGGGAAGGCAAGAAATCTATGAGTTTATCTTCATCCCCCTGAGCAAATCTGCTACCAGCTATGGTGCAGCAATCTCCACTTTGTGCTTCCATGTGATGCCCTCCAAGGTCTGGGAGAAGGGATCCTTCCCTCCCTTGCCAGTGCTCCATGCTAAACTGGAGGGCTGCAACGTTCTCACCACCTCATCTCTCACTGTCCAGGACCTGCTGCATGCAGCAGGACACAACCTATGGGCACAAGTTGCTTGGGAGGGGAATGTCGAGAGAACAAAGCTACACAAGACCTGCTCCACTCTCTCCTCACAGTTCCACCCTCAAGGATTTCCCTGCTCCCACCCCTCCTGCTGAAGACCAACCCACAGCTTTACCCTGGCAAGAGACTTTCTTGCTTGGTGCCTGCCCACTGACTTTCTCTGGCACCTCTTGAGTCCCTGTTGCCCATCTGCTTCCTTCAAAAGCCCGGCAGCCCAAAACCTTTGGCTCAGCAAAGCTGCTGAGGAGATTCCACCATAGCCTCTCATAGCAGGCTGCTCTCCTTCTCTCTGCCTTCTCCCTAATGCCTTGGGTTGCTATGCACATTCCATGGAGCCAAGCAGCCAAGCTCGGGCAAGATTTTTTGTGGCTTGAAAACATTTGCTGGAAGCACCAGGGCACAGGAGGAGAAGAACAGGCTGCTGTGTGTTGGACACTTCAGTCTGTTCTTGGGCCATCACAGGAACTTCTGAGCTCAACAAAGTTCAGGCCCTTTCCAGCTTCAAACAGCCTTGGCAAAAACAATGTCTGCCACTCGTGAGATTGCTGTGGACTGGAAGAAAGGGGCAGTTATTGTAATTCTGCTCCTTAACCTCCTGTGACAAGGCTTGGAGAGAAGGAAGGAGAAAAAAAAAAAAGGTGTGATGGGAAGAGGAGGAGGGGGTGGGAAATATCTCAGCACTTTAATGAAGACTTTTCAAAATGTCTCGCACCTTGTCCCTGAATTCAGATCTCTTCCAGAAATGATCATCAAGGAATGTGGTGCTGTTTTCCAGGCAGCCAGGGTGATAATGCAAGATACCCACACTGGTATATATGTTTCAGTTGATCTGATTTCTTTTGTTGAAGTTCAAAAAAGCATGGTTCAAAAGGTCTAAGTTTGCACTTCAGACCTTGGGGAAAAAAAAAAAAAAAAGTTCCTTCCCTTGGAGGAGAAAGGCTGGTTTTGCAACGAAATTAATATTTTTCTTCTGTGGGGCTGTTAGAAACTGACTTTACAGTGAGTAAAACACTATGGCTAGAAGGCATTGCAGCCATTTTTGTGTTGCAACACACTGGAATACCTGAAATTATCCTTCAGGTATAGCAGCCTTCCCAAAACCTCCTATGATAAACCCATGGAAAGGACACCACACTCCCAAGGTGAAGGATCCTGAGATATCTCCTTCTTCTTCTCTCTGCCAGAGCTCTGTGCCCACCATAGCCTACCTTTCCCGCTGGCACCCACCACTCAGGACAGGGCTACGGGTCCCCCAGGAAATCCGCAGGGAATCATCTCCCTCTCATGGTGCGATCCCGTACTACACTCGGGTGCGCCTCTCCCGGCTCCCGGGGGCTCGCTGGAGCGGGCAGGCGGGAGACTCGGCAACAAAACCACAGCGAGAGTGATCTGACATGGAAGATGGAAGAGGGGATAGCTGCTGGGGAGGAAAACGAGGGCAGAAAGGTGATGATGAGGACGATCAGTCTCTGAGGGAAATGGGAGGAGGGGATCACCCGCGGCTGCTGAGGACTGGAACCAGTGATGCAGAGCTCCCGGACAATCCTTTCCACACCGAATCGAAACATATTCCTTTGCCCCGAAGGCTGTGCCGGGGCAGAAGGTCCCTGCGCACGGGTAAGGGAGTGGCACAGCTCCGTCTGCCCAGCGCACAGGCGAGCCCTCCCCTGCAGCACTCGCTGCTAAGGCCGGAGGCATCGCCGTCACCAGTGCCTCCAAACTCTCACAAATTCCGTGTATTTTTGTCGGCAGCGCTGCTCTGCCTGGCGGAGCCTGCGAGGCTCTCTCTGGAGCGGGGCTGTGGCTGGGGCCAGGGCGGCAGGAGCCAGGGAAGCCGCCGTGCCCGCAGCCCCGGCTCACAGCCCCGCTGGGATCGCCGAGGCAGACCTTGCCCATCTCCGACTGATGCCTGCGCGGGGAAGAAGTCAAGGAAGCTTGCCAAAACGACCCTTGTAGCCGCAGGGGGTGCCAGGAAGGCTGGCTCGGCGCTGGCCTGCTGGGCAGGGCCGGCCTTGCCCCGTCGGGACGCAGCTGCCTGTCCGGGAAGCACAGCAGCTCCCTGCCGGCCAGGAAAGCAGCTCCAGGCGCTCCTCCTGCAGCCCCTGCAGGAATGCCGGCCTGTGCCTGGCTCCTGCCCAGGCCCCTTCCCCGAAAGCCTCGGCTGCCCATGTGCTCTGGAGGTGCGAGCCCGGAGCCTCCAGCACAGCAGCCCCAGACCAGTCAGGCACAGAGGCTGATCCTGGTTTCCATCGTCAATCTGATAAACGGGAAACCTTCATGGAACAGTTGCTGCTATGTCCACGCACCAGTCTTCAAGGAGGAATGCAAGGAGTTCAGGTGACTGGCTGCATTGTTTGCAGAGCTCAGGGCAACTGAGGAGAGCTCACCTCATGATGAATATTTAGAGAGAAAAGCCAACCAAGGTTAATAAGAATTTACAGTGAATCCGGTTGCATTAATTTAAAACCCAAGCCATCCCATTTGCTCTTCACACTCTATGATTTTCATAGACCTCTCCAGGTCTGACTGATTACTTTAAAGCCAGACTATCTGTGTCTGGTTGACACAAGCAGCGCTCAAAAATGTAGTTCAAGTGCAGCGCTCAGCAGCAGTGCAGGGGCAGGTGCCACACACAGGTGCCAGGACCTCACAATGTGGGCACACCCTCCTCACAGCCTGTGGCAGAGGCACTGACCCTCCCCAGAGCTCCTCTCTGCTTCCCACGTCCCAACCACATCTCCCACAGCTCAGCTGATCTGACACTTCCTAAATACACCTTACAGCCAGGTGCTCATCCTTTGAGATGGATCTGAGAGGTATCCAGGGGTTGCTGCCTGGGGTTAGATTTCGCAGGCTGCTCCTGGCCCCAGTCCTTGTCTGCCTATTTTGCCCCTGGATTAAATCATCTTGATGCACTGCAGCAGGAGCTAAGGGGGAAAGCTGAACAGAGTTGAACCTGGGTTTATATTTTGGCTTTGCTCATCCCTTCACAAGCCTGAAGAGTGGCCAAGTGCTTAAGTGCTGCTCATTTTGTTGGGTACATTCTCAACAGTGTGAAGGCTCCTTGCTCAACAAATCAGCAATAAAGCTAATGAATCTCAAGGTGAATTCCAATACACATGAGGTCTTTTATTTACAAGTTTTCCACTTTTTTTTTTTTGCAGAAAGTGAAAGCTGCAGTTCTCATGTAATGGCATGAATTAAGAGACTAGCAATAGCAGCCTAGCTTCCAACCTCCCATTAACACAGGGAGTGGGGGGGAAATAACTCATTCCAAACTGCCCAGGCACCTTCCCTCCAGCTCTGCCAGGAGACACCGCACATGGGCAGTGCTGCTGCACCAGTCATGTTGCTCTCTAGATGAAATCCCTGGACCCAGAGACCCGTTGATCCCCACAAAACCAAGGCAGAAAGGAGGAGATAGGAATCTGTAAATCCCGGATCCTCATTTTCAAGGATTTCTCCAGGCTCCCAGTCTTGCCCAGTAAAAGATCAGCATTCACTGCAGCATGTGTCCAGCAGGAGAAAGATCCCTTGCAACCTACGGTTCCCTGCCTGCCCTTCATGTGGATTTAAAACAGGACCTCTCATTAACCTCTTGTCTATTTTTGCTTAATAGGGTACATCTCTAATCACACTGAAATTATAGGGGAAATGGAAAAGTAATCTGAGTGTTTATTTGCTATTCTGGAGTAACAGTCTCTGAGTAATGCTACCTACAGATCAAATGAATGAAAATAAAACAGACAATATGGAATTTAATGGATAGTCATGGTACAGCAAGCAGAAGTAGACACTTTCTACTGAATTTAGCAGGGAAAGTAGGGGTGGGGGCGGGAAGAAGAGCAAGAAGGATTTCTACTGCTAGGGGAAGTGGTGATGGAGAGGGAAGAAAAATACCTGCAAAGAGATTTGTGAAAAAGTGTCCTATTCATGATCCCAGAGCACAGGTGTGTGGGAGGTCCCTGTCACACCTGGAGGGAGCATTTGGATTATTCAGATTTCTTTGTGTGACCAACTCCTCCCAAGGGAGTTTTACAGAGCTGCAGTGGCGGGAGCTGCGTGCAGCAGGCTGGGGGCTGCCAGGGACAAGCTGCCTCTCCCAGCACCGGCAGCCACATGGCATTGCTCCCGGCCACCGACTGGGTGACATTCCATTCTGTGTAAATTACATGTGCTGCAAGGGAGCGAGCAGCTGGAAATTCAGGGAGTCATAAGTGGGAAGGCCGAGGGGCTGCTGCCATCAGCTGCCCAACCTCCTGTGTAACTGGCCATAAAACTGCAGCCGGCAGCTCCCGCATCCAGCCCGGCAATTCCTGCCCGAGCAGGAGGGAATCTGGGAGAAAGACACTCTGTCTTCATTAAAATCCTGATGTGTGTCATAAATCCTGGCTGAGAGCTCCTAAGGGCTCTCGCAGAATTCATACCTTATTCTCGCTTTGGGTTTGCTCCACAGGGTTCCTTACCTGCGTTACTTCCAGAGCTCCCCATCAAAAATCAAACCTCATATTTCATTGTGCTGGTGTTTGACAGGCTTGGAGACCAATGCTGTTTTGTGGACTAAATTCCCACATTGCCCTGAGCAAACAAGGGGCATGGGATCACCCACCCAGAGTACTCAGGACATTCATCCAATAGATTTTACACAAATGATTTGCTGAGCCCTCATCTAAAAGGGCTCAGCAGGTGCTTGCACCCCCAGTAAGGGCATACAGGGAAAAGCAAGGAGGAGAGGGAGAGCTGAGAGGACTGACCCAGAGCTGATTAAGGAGAAGACTGCTGGCAGTGTGACAAGCCTCACTGGGGACTGAGGGCTGAAAGAAACCAAAACAAAAAGAGCACATTTTGGGAAGCACTGACTGCTGAGGGAAAGATTTAAAAAAAGGGGGTTGAAACAGAGGTGCAGATGGGGGACAGCCTGTGCCTGGACTGGGGGCCAGGAAGCTGCTCTCAGGCGCCGTGCTGGGAGCAGGCAGCTGCAGCAGGCAGCTGCCACTCACCAAGGCACAGGAGAGCAGGGCAGGGCAGGGGAGCAGAGAGTTTCTCAGCGTTCTCACCAGGCAGAAGCTGACCTCCCATTCCCATGGCAACCCTGGCCCGGCTGCGGCGCACGGAGGCGGACGAAGGCATTAATTTCCCAGCAAAGCCATCTCGGAGCCTCGGCACGCGCGAGGCAGCCGCCTTTGGGTTGCTGGGGAACCGTAACTTTTTAATCACACCGCATTAAGGGTTTTATTACTCTGCATATTTATAAGGGTTGGTTTATTCAGATCCAGAGAGAGAGAGAGAGATTTGCTATTTTTACTGGGTTTTTCAGATTACCCCAGACATTTTCCTGCATGGATGCTGGTGCGGGTGACCAGGGTACCACTGCTGAGAGCAGATGGGATGCAAAGTAGTTATAGTGTGTGCAAGCAACACAGCAAACAGAAATGCCAGACAGAGAACTGCAAAATATGTGAGGGAGGGAGATCACTGAGGTGGTAGATCAGTGCCTAATATAATACACTATATTTCTGTGCCTTTTGAGTGAAAAGACAACTGGGATAAATTTTAGCAGGGTGTTTTACATAAATGGCAGCTACAAACATATCAACAACCAAAAAGAATGACAACAAAAGGGAAAAAATAAAAGCCCAATTAGCTACTTTATGGAAAGACTGAGGAAGAAATGGAACCCAGAAGAGTTTTTCTGCTCGCCAGAGCCTTTACAAATCTGTGTTATTCCCACTCCTGGCCTGTACAGCTTTGCTCAAAAACCTATCTGGAAACCTTTTAAAAAAACATCAGCATTAGTCTTTGTTTAAACCAGCTGGAAAAAATGACCTTTCCTGAACATTTGGAAAGGCACAAGAGTGACTGACCTAAAGAAACCCTTGGAGGTTGTCCTGAACTCAAGGCTCAGACAGACTTGTTTCCTCAGATGTAGCTGTAGTGCTTTAACATGTCCCTCCAAACTTTCACCCCACAGACCTGAGTATATTTAGGCTTCCTGCTGAGGCACTTGGCCCATTGGAGTGGCTGGAAAGGGGTGTGGGATGCCAGGGCCAGACATCTCCTTCAGCCCTGGCAAGGAGCAAGAGAGGTGCTGTGAGGCTGCCTGCAGCCCACGCAGGCTGAGCGCTTTGGCTGCCCCTGCCAAACCTGACAAACAGATGAGCTCATGCCAAGCAAAGTCTCTTCTGAAAGAAGCAGGAAAACCAAAAACTGTCAGCTTTGTGACACATGCTTTGGAAAATCCTTTCCAGTGCTCCAGTCATCCCAAGCTCCATCCCAGACAAGCTGAGCAGCTGGCTTGCCTCAGCCAGGATACTGCTGCCAGCCCCATCTGTGACAATGATTTGTCAAGATAGAAACAAGGTCTGTAGCTCCTTTCCTGCTCTGCCTGCTGGGTCTTTGAAGAGGACTGTGGGCACCAGAAACATCAGAGACTCTGCAGGAGGTAAGAGCTGGTTTGTTTATTCAAATGCAATAATTATTGGGAAGAGAAGTCAAAAACAGGAGCTAGTAGCATGTGTACCATGGTGGGCTGCACAGATTGGGGTGTTCCCACTGCTCATGTTTGTCCTTTCCTCCATCTGCTCTCCTTTCTGTCTCTGCCAACTATTCTACAGCTCCCTAGGCCCTTCCCACTGCCTTCAGCAATGCCCACGCTCTTGGTGGTACCTGCCCCAGGAGCTGTGGTAGCAGCAGCTGGTGCCCCAGGGGTTCTGGCACCTTTGCTCTCTCATCTCCTCCTCTAACCCTGCCAGCTCAGTGTCTCCTCTCACTCACTTTGCTCCAAGGCTGATGATTTTCAAATTTTTGAAAATTTTGGGCTTTGACTGTCAGGCAATGGCCAGGCAAAGGCATCCCATATCAAAAGGCTCCAGCTGTGCTGGGCGAGTGGCCACACTGCAGGACCCAGGGGGCTGAGCAGAGCACATTTGCCAGGCTGCAGCCACAGAGTGACCTTCACGTGGTGGCTCAGGGACAGCTGCCCCCACTGTGTGAGACTGCCCGTCGTAGAGGAGCAGTCACCCTTGGTCAGACCAAATGTCCATCTGACCCCACAGCTTGTCCCTACCAGCCACAGATGCCATGTGAGGAGGGTGAGGACAGGGTGAACCCACTCCAGCACCCTCCCAGCCTCTCCTCCCTACCCATGGGCATCCAAGGGACCTCCTGGGCCGGAGTTAGTGTCTCTGTGGGCAATAGAGTTTAAATTCTTTTCCTTTCATGACTTTTTCCTGCCACGTTTTGAAGCTGTGGCTGGCACTGGCAGGCTCCCATGGCAGAGCCCCACTGTGTAATGATATGCGGCGTGACAGCACTTCTCTGTTTGAAGTTGCTGCCTCCTCCTGCTTTTGCTCCATGCCTCCAAGGTGTTGGCTGGGAAAAGGCAATGAATGGCCATGGCCTATTTGCTGTCCCCAGGCCTCTTCAATCAGCTTTTTGGCTGAAAACCACTCCCTTTTCCCTGCTATTGCAACTGCTCTACACCTTCAACTAGGAACTGGCTGTCTGGGGTCGGCTGTCACACTTGGCTGTGGGGCAGAAGCTGAGAGCCCATTCCTGGCCCAGGCTGGCGCCTGCAGCTGCACACAGCGAGCCACCAGTGCCAGGTGTGCACACAGCCGTGCTGGCCACAGGGCTGGGCAAGGGACAGCGCTCACACCTCACCCCAAAGCCTTGTGCAGTCACTGTGAGTGTTGTGATGCCTTTATTTTTCAGTGCCCTTTTCTTCTCCATTCAGCCAGTAACTTAGAAGCATACAAGATATTTTTAGACCTAACTTAGAAGTGCTTCAGGTCTGCAATAGGGTGACTCAGCTGCCAGTGCTGTTTACTTTAGCTTCACAATCAAACTGGGCAATTACAGCCCTGAACAGCTTTTAGAGTCTGCATTTCCTTGTCATGCTGTCAGAGTTTGCAGGCAGCGCTGTCTATAAAGCACTTTGCACACCCAGGTACGTGTCTGAAGGTTTTCTAAAGCAGGTGGAGAATAAAGCCCTGGGCTGTCACACCTCTTTCCTCTGTCTGCTTGAAAAATCACCTTCCTGTGCCCTTTGTAACGCTGCCTCATTGCCAGAGGATCCGGCACGCTCTGCTGGGGATGCTCCCCAAGATGACAGCTCGCGAAGGATTGCTGCAGGATTTGGGTCATGGCCGGAGCACAAGGTGGCATTTTCTCCCTAATGAAAGTCTCTCTCACAGCTTTTTCCTTTCAGAGGAAGAAATCTTTGCAGCTCACAGAGCCATTTGTACTGGTTTAATGATGCTCAAGACATTTATCCTGGGGAAGAGTTCTGCCTGAGCTCCCTGTTTACTTCAAACCCAGTTATTTATAACAACCTTTCCTCCAGTTCTTGAATCTTTCACCTGCACGAACATCTCCTCTAGATCATCTTTATTGAATACAGTTAAGTGTAGCTCATGGGGTTATTGAATTACAGGCATGAACTTGGCAAAATGAGATAAATCACTCACATATTAGCCTCTCTCTATTAAACACATCTCACCCAGAGGCATTTTTCCATAAAACAGTAACTATATATCAAGCATTTGAATATTTGAAGCAGCTAAGGCAGGCTTCTCCCAGCAAGAAGGCACACAACAGGAATGCAGCAGCCCTCTCTAAAGGATGTTTTACTGCCTAAAATATTTATTAGAAATAGCACCCTCTGTGTGAGGCTTGATCAGTACGAGCCTGAGAGCTGCCTTTGCTCTGATTTGTATCAGATTCTCTTCCATGCAATGTGGCACTAAGTGAAGATGAGCTCTGGCAGCCACGCAGCCCTGACACCCACCTCTGCCCAGCCCCTGGCACAGCAGGGACAGTGCCCTCCTGGGGCTCACTCCCCAGTGGGCCCCTGCAAGGCACCAGCTCGAGAGGGACATTTTGTCTTTGAGAGTGAGGGGAGCTTGATTTGGGCAGGAGCAGCACTAGGAAATGTTGATGCCATCTGGGAATGCAAAGGGGACTCAGCTGCAGGCTCAGCCTCTGGCATGGGGGGGAACAGCAGGTCCTGGTACTGCCCAGCCCCAAACCACATCAGTGCCTGCTTGCCCTGCAGCACCCTTGCATTCATACCCCTCCAAAGTACCTCCAGAATATTGGTTTGCTTTTCTCTCCAGGTAGATTTCCTTCTGGCACACCTTTTAACTTCTTTTACCGTGGCCTCAGCTTTGGAATTTTCAGAGTCCATGACATATCCATGCATAACCTTCCGTGCTCTGTGGTTGGATGTATTTCAGGTTTTGAGGGGATTTTTTTCCCCTCCCTGTGTGACTTGGAAGCCTGAGGGGGCGTGTGGTGGTTTATTTGGGAGACCCTGATCCCCAACTGCATCTGCTCCAAGCCATTGATGCTGTACTATTTTCAGATCAAAAGACTACCTGAAATACTAATGGAGAAAAAAAATATACATACATATATATATATATATATATATATATATATATATATATATAAAATAATCTGCCCTGATACATCACTGTGAAGATCAATAACCTCGCAGGACAGGCCATGTTCTGCATCATTGCTCCTTATGCATAGGATTTTGTTCTGAATATTAATTCAGAACAAATTAAAATTAATTCGTTATTATTGTTCTTAGATATTAACATTTTATAAATAATTAGCATAATCAATATTTTATTTCCTGGCATTATTAAGATTTACACAACAATCAGCAAAGGTGTATTTGTAATTTCATGGAGCATAAACTACCCTGTTGAAATACTACTGTTTAAGGTGCTGCTCTCAAGAAAAGTAATTTTTACAATACATTTATTAGGTTTCCAGCCAGTGAAAATGGTTTTCAGTGTGGATGTTTAACCCTTTTCTCTGGAAATGCCTATTATTAAGGGAATAACCTGCAGGTTCAGTAACAGTGACAATATCTGTATATTCCAGCGTCCTCTGGGGAGGACACCGGGGCTTCTCTGCCCCATTTTGTAAAGAAATGTAAAGTGTTCTTGTTCTGTAAAGAAACACAGTGGAAACAAAAGCTGCACCCCCCTTCTGCTGCCTGTGGCCCTGTACCCTTCAGGATCCCCCTCAAACACACTGAAGCCCAGGAGCAGCACTGGGGGCTGCAGTGCACAGTGGGATCAGTCACTGCCCGTGGGCACGTGTGCACCATGGGCTGGAACCAAACCAGGGGCAGCTCCCCTTTCATGGCCCTTTGTTCAAACTGCAGGTTTGTTACACCCACTTTGTCCTCCAAATCCAGATTCCACTTTGGCATTTCCTCATTCTTTTGAGGTATGTGCATGTTGCTAGTTTATGGACACTGCGCGGTGCAGCATAGGTTACTCCATTAAAACACAAAACTCTGGGATACCATTCCTTCTTGTCCCCAGTGGACTGGATTTCATACTTTTTATTCTCAATTTTAAAAAAACCCCATCAGATAGAAAAGTGTGACAGACAAGCTTTCATGATAATGTTTTATATTGATCCATTTTCCCTGCCTTCTTTCCTGGTGGAAACGAAAATCACTCTTAGAGCCATCTCCCACTCTGTAATATCTTAACCAAAATGGTCCATCTCCTGCAAACACAACCCAGCGAGTGGTTCATTAGAGCAGTGGTTTGGTGCCTGTGTCACCAATTTGGCCCATAACTGTGTCTCACTGTTCACACACTTGGGATGCTGCACTCATTGATGTTTCGTGGGCATGGGCACAGCAATAACTCCCCAGGGGGATGGACACAGGATTGCAGATCCCGGCAGACATTGGAAGCACCATGAGGAACCAGGTGCTGTGTAAGGCAGCTGCAGGACATGAGCTGGGCTCCTCCTACAGCCCATTACATCTGCTTTTGAGCACCCACATGCTCTGCAACTTTTCAGTTGGGCAAAAGGAGGTTCTCCAGCAGCCTGTCCTTTCTGTGCGTCCCCACAGCATCTCGAGCCATCGATGTCCTGCTGAGCCCCAGGGCACCAGACCAGCCAGCCTGACTGACCAGCACCTCGTTGCCCACAGCCACCACCTTCCCTCCTCCCCTCAGACCTGCACAGCACTGCCTGAGTCTCCCTTCTCTTCCTCCTCCTGGGGAGCTGGAGAAGCGTGTGATTGCAAATGACAGCCTCACCTCTGCACCCACGGAGTGGGGCTGGATGAGATCTGAACAAGCAGCTGCTCATCAGTCCCGGGCATTGTCTGCCCATCACTCAGGAGCCACAGGCTGCCCTGTGTCAGAAGTCCCCGCAGTGCTCTCCCAGCAAGACCTCCAAAGACACTGAGGGGATTTTCAAACCAGCCTGTTCTGTCTGGTGTGCAAGTAAATTGCATAGCTGTATTGCATACCTGCATGGCTGGTGGCAGTGGAATGTATTTTAGGAGTTTATACAGGGATTTCCTGGGCTGGGACATGACACTCCTTTCATCTTTTCTTGGTCTGAAAGCAAGGTAGGGCAGAGAGCCAGAGCAAAGGGAGTGCAGAGGATATTAGGAGTGCCCAAGCTCTGTATGAGCTGTCTGCACTGAGCTGAGCACACCTCAAAACAAACTCCCCCTCCCACAGGGATCATTGCTGGCACACAAGTGCAGGATTTATCCCCAAAGAATCCTTCTCCACAGTTGGCTGAGTATCTCCATATTCTGATCTACAGGAGGGCATGGCTGAAGCAGGTGTGAAGAATGCCAAACAATACATCCTACTGCCTCCCCTGCCCAGGTAAGGGCACAAACTCACTAAGGTGGAGCTTGGCTAATGTAGGAATTTCACAGGTCCCTGAGTATATGTGAGAAACACTATAAACAGAAACAGAATTTTGATTTTAAAAGGTGATCAATAAGAAGAGCTCTCAGCACACCTGGCCAGCACCTTGTGGGAAGACCAGCCAAATACTAAAGGCAACCCTGCATAAATCAATACAGGACATGGCCAGATTTTGGCACAGTGGGTCAGAGAAGGAATGAGCTCCCTTGAAGGACAGGTGCTCTTTACACCTCAGGGCCTCTAGACCTCAGTACCTCTAGACCTTCTCAGTGTAACCATGGGCCTTCCATAAGCATCTGCTCAAGGGCTTTTCACCTCTGTCTCAGCACTCCTGTAAGCACTGTCCATACACAAATCCCCACTTCACCTCCCTCCCTGCCTCGCTGAGCCGCTGCATTCCGTATGAACCTAATGGGGCGGCAGAGAGGCGCTGCTCTTCGCATGCTCTGGGTGACACACTGTACAAACTCACAGCTCCCACAAACATTAAACAAAGGCTCGCTCCAAGGATATGGCAGCTTTCCCACATCCCCAGCTGAGCAAATGGAAACACTTCCCAAAAGCACATGTCGTAAAGGCTGTCCTTGGTGGTTCTGTGGGCTCAGGGCTATGTGCCAAGATGTGCTGAGCAGCTTAAGCAACAACCACTCCTGCACTCGCCCTTTCACCACCTCCCCCAGCTCAGGGCACTAGCCAGTCCACCCACGTAGGACCAGAAATGAGAAGGGATAGTTAAACTCAAGGATAACAAAACTCCTTGAGAGCCAAGGAAAGGCACCCTATTCCTGGCAGGCTGAAAAGTACTTTTCAACATCTTGTGACATGGGAGCTTTCAGAGCAGTGACGGAGCTCATTCAGATTCCCATCCTGGGCTGGAGCTGGCTTGTATCACCCCAGGGCAATGGCTTCATTAACATCAGTGCCAGTGCCCAGTTCTCCAGCACAGGATCCTTTTAAGTACAGACAGTCATGTGGAGACAGCTCCTGCCATCACTGAAGCCAACCATCAAGCTAAAGGCTGCCTGAAATCCTTGAGGAGAGGAACTTATCACAAAAGACCTTGTGGAAACAGCAGCAGCTTTGTTTCTGTTTTGCTTTCGAATGATAATCACCTTTTTCTCTCCCTGTCCTACTGCTGGAGTACAGTTTGTACATCCCATCATTCAGATGTCTGACAAATTATCTCAGAAAGTGTTCTTTATCCATAGCTGTGACAAGCAAATTACACTGATTTAGGCTCATCTACCTTGGTCTCCAGGGAAGCTGGATATTAAACTCTCTTAGAACTGGCAGTCTGAAGCACTGTCACCACTCAGCCTGAAGGAAGATGCTGGGATGGCTTCCCTACTCAACAAAAAAAGGCTGCTCTATTCAGGGCAGGAACTAAAATGTGATGAAGGGAGCACCAAATTACTCATTCCTTCTACAGAAATGAGGCTCATCTTAGCCACGGCAACAATATTTACTCCAAATGGCAGGTCTGCAACTTCACCACTGGTTCCAAGAAATACTCTATTTCCTTCCTGATACACAGTAAGTGCTACGAGATCCTGCAGGCTCCATTACCCCACTTGGTGGCCGCCGAACTGCCTAACCATGCCCTAAAATGATCCACAGGCACCACACATGAAAGGCAGAGATCACAGCTGGCCTTTCAGTGAAGCCAGAAGAGGGTGTGCCCAGCAGGGCCTTCAGAATGAAGGAATCATAGAATATCCTGAGTTGGAAGGGACTCACAAGGATCATCAAAGCCCAACTCCTGGCCCTGTACAGGACAACCCCAAAAATCACAGCACATAGCTGAGAGCATTGTCTAAGCACTTGAGCTCTGGCAGGCTTAGTGCCATGGCCATTTCTCTGGAAAACCTGTTCCACTGTCCAGCAACAACACCGGCTCATCCCTCAACTGGGCATTGCTTGGGCACTGCCATGGGCAACTCAGTGAGTGCACTGAGTATTTTCCTATTTACATACATATGAACAGGAAAGAACAGGACAAAACCAGTCTTCTTCCTTCTAGGAAGGTGGGACTGCTCCTCCCACCACTAATGCTGAAACCCTCTTCAAAAGGGATCAGTGCAAAAGTTATTTATTTCTTCTAAAAGCAGCTGGGTCTTTATTTGGTATGATAAATGCAGAGCTGCCACAGGCCAGGCTTGCTGGGAGTGCCAAGGTTAAGGTGCAATAGCACATTTATCCTCACAATCAAGTTAAGCTTGTAGCCCATTTTCAACATAAGCCTACTCTAGCAAAACAATTTGTCCTTTAATCACAGCAACAAAGACAGGCTCCCAGACTCCAGCTATTTTAAATGCACTCAGATGGGTCCAGATAATTGTTGGTGAGTAAGGAAAAGCTTTGAAGTTCTTGAATCCAGTAACAAAAGCTGAGCCATGTGAGGAAAGAGGCACGGCTGGCAGGCTGGCTGCTCCTGCCATCTCCTCACGGGAATTTGTAACTCTTCTATTTAACCCTTCTCAAAAGTGTTTTCTTCTCCTCCCCTCTCAGTAACCCTCATGTAAAAGCCCCATCAAGAGCATAACAACAGGATTAATGTTTTTATACAGTTCAGGAAAGTAATTTAGAGCCTTGTCCTCTGTATTCCTAAAGCCAGTATTGAAAAGCTTATTTGATGCAGAAGATCCCTTCAAATTATCATATGATGTGATTGACCTTATCTGCAATACAGAATCATACCCTGTCTTCAAGATATCAAAGGTTATACCAAGCATTGAAAAACTTTTTCTTTCCAAAGTCCTAGAGAAAAAAATCTGAAGGATCTCCTAACAAATGACCAGATGACTGAGACATCAGTATAAGTCAAATATTAGGATCGGACTTCCCTGTAGGATCTGTTTCTTCATGTAATCTGCAATATATCTACTAAAAATGAGAACACAAGTGAATGAAATTGAGAGTAGCAGGCTATTCAAAACTAAACGCAGAATATAATTTAGTTTTATTAAAATTATTTGATAAGCTGCATCTTTATCTCAAATACATTCTTAATAAGAAAATTAAATTCAAGCATAAACTAATGGCAAGCAAGAGCTTCTTTTGTCAACTGGATGCATTTCCTTTTGCAAAGATGAAATTGAAGCAAGCCTGCTACTTTTCAACTGTAGACATCACAATATAGTGGTATCAAATAAAGTCTGCTATTACATGAATAATATTATCTATTATGCATTAATAGGAATATACATCAACAGGAAACAAAAATCTGAGCCAGATTTAGCAAAAAAAAAGTTACTCTTGGCACCATCTGAGTACTTGGGAACAGTGTGGACAATACTAAAGGGGCAAGCTTAAAGCCTATATATAAATTAAGGATAAAAACTGAAAATGCTTTCACTTGAAAAGTGAACCAATAAGTTTAAGGCACTCCCACCTATACATTCATTTGTTCCAGAAACCAACGAAAGACACCTTTTATGACAAAATTAAGAGGGCATCATACAGTATTATCAAAGCAGTATAAATTCTGCACTCAGATTTTCTTCTTTAGTTTTAAGCCTCCTGAATACTTGAAACTGTAGTCCATCCAGTCAGGTAGTTTAATCTTCACTTCAAACATGGTTTGCCTTTCAGGCAGGCTAATGATTTGGTGTTTGTTTTGCCCCCCATTGGCACCTCAGTGCATCTGAATCACACCAGTTATCTTCACACTACATGAAGCGCCTGCAGAAAAATATCCTGCATGTATTGCATATATTTATGTCAAAATCATGGTGTGGTATTACCTACCAAAACAAGAATGAGCTACAGAAACCTCAGAAGAACATCCAGACAGGAATGCTTCTGGATTTTGTAGATGAAAAGGAACTGTCTGATCTAGGAAATGTCACTAGCAATAAACCCACTTGTAGAGTATCTCCAGCTGATCAGCTACATGAACAGAACAAGAGTAATGCCTTTTTTTTTCTCCTGTTTAAAAGAAAAATTATCCTTCTCACCAGTTAATAGAAGCCTGCCTTGCAAGATAAATTCCTGCTGAATGCTGTTTCTCAGGACACAACCCTGATGGAGATGTATGGATAGGGGAGCAGGAGGTTTTCAATGATAAAAAGGAATACAGGCAAAGGTCATATGCAGATTTATGAAAAATAAATTTATTACATAACACCTTGTTTTAACAATGTTTGATTTTTTTTACTCAGAATACTTGTGTCATTCATGTAAAATAGTTTGATACAGTACATTGTATGTAAGTTTTTCCTCATAAATTCTAAGGCTCTCCTAACATCTTGTTCCTCTGCAGTAGGAATGGCACCCCTAAACAACGTGCGAACATTTAAAAAAAATAATAACTGAACAAAATTTAAAATCCACTACACCAAGCTGGTTCTCAAAAATCATGACAAAATATCTGAATGGATGCCGCACCTTTTTAGGAAATATCTTTCATGCTTTTTTAATCCCAAAGCATGCTCACAAATCATTAACAACAACAGGAAAAAAATAAAACACTGTCTATGACAATCATTTTAGTTTGTTTGCTGAACCAAACATGTTTATATCAATGACAACATACTTATTTTACTATCAAATAGCAGCTTTAATACCAGTCAAGTCATAGATTCCAAAACAAAAACAAAAACTTATGTTGGAAATAAATCTTTGGGACGCTTGTAATTGCTGGGAAAAAATGCAAACGCTTCCATGTTCTTAAAAAAAAATCTCATCGTAGCAATCATGTTGGTCATAAAACATCGATCTAGCTGGAAAATGAACCAACCCACAAAAGTCACTAAAAATAAATGTCTATCAAAACTGTCTGAGAGTTACGGTTAGTTTGCTTTTTTGCCATGGTAACATATACTGTATGCTTCAAGTACCAGTTCAAAGATGTCGTGTACTATTGGTCAGATGAAGTTGTTACATCAAGAGAATTCACCACATACGACAACAAAAATGCTTGCCCCTAGCACATTTCACAGCTTCACCTGCTACAGACTGTCACTGACAAAAATGCATCGGTCAGTCTGAACCATGTCAAGTAAACTACAGAAGTAGCATATCCACAACACAAACCGTGCTAGCACTTTCTTTTCAAGTCTAACCCCAAAACCAGGTACAAGGTGGGAGCCCCCCGAGCCCCGTGGCGGGGGGGTCGTGGCGGTCGGACAGGTGGGAGGTGTGGTTGTACAGTACATTCTCTGGCCCAAGCCGGGCTCCTGGCACGCAGCTGCGCGCCGGTCCTGCAGCGTCGGCGACAGCGCATCGACGGCACCGGGGGCAGCTCAGTACCGGTGGGTCTGGTGCGAGTACTGCGGCGGCTGCTGGGAGGTAGCTGAGTATCCCATGCTGCTCTGTGGCTGCGATGTGCTTGGTCCGGGGTTGGGGTACGCAGCATGGGGGTTGGAACGCTGCAGGGGGCGAAAGCACAGACACACAGCCCTTCGTAACACGGACATGGAGAGACAGTTTCACCTACT
Organism: Motacilla alba alba; assembly: GCF_015832195.1. NCBI lineage: Eukaryota > Metazoa > Chordata > Aves > Passeriformes > Motacillidae > Motacilla > Motacilla alba. The sequence continues at coordinate 55,102,136 of NC_052016.1, read as the reverse complement.
GACTCCTTTCTTCAAGAGGCACCCAGCACACACAATCTCAAAGCAGCTGCGCTTCCAGGCTTTGTTTCATTTACTCTGATTACAGCAGGTAACAGACATCAGGAATACCAGATTAGGAAGTGACAGCTGCCAGCCTTCTGCTATCCACCCTAATGGGAATCCCCACCCATCACAGTCAAACCTGCAGTCAACCCTCCAGATGGCTGCTGCGCACCTGCACATGACACTGGGCTACCACCACTCATGGCAGTGGTCTTCTCCACTTCCTCCCTTCTCCTAGCAGGAAGGTAGGCGGGGGTGAAGGTCCAGGTGAGGCATCTTACTGCTGATGAGCCACTCTGCCTTATTCTGGAGATTTTCACACAGAAACTTGCTACCCTTCTGTGTGACCTAGCAGTACAGGCTGAGAGCACTGTTACTAAGGTGTCGTGTATCAGCAGCCTTAAAATGCTTGAAGGAAAGTTTGAGAGTTTGAAGACAACAGCAACATGTTCCTCAGTGATATTTCCTCAGATATTTCAGGCAAAAATGTCTTTAGATTGTGGCTTAGGAGGTTCAGGTGGGACACTGGAGGAGGGACCTCTAAGGAGCCCCTACAGCACTGGATAAACCTGCCCATAGAGTATGTGAGGGCTCTCTGTCTATGAAGGCTTTTAAGACTCAGCTTAACAAAGCCACGCTAACTTGAGTGAGTCAGTACTACCAACAGTCCTGCTCCAAGTGGGAGATTTGGCTAGATTGTTTCCAGAGGTCCCTTTCAACCATCACTCCCACAATTATTTGAGTGGAGCATTCATCACTGCAAGAAGCTCTCAGCAAACCAGGAACTGCCTACTTCAATTTTAACCTAAAAGTTATTATTTACTGATCACGTGTTATAAAGGAAAGAAGGACTGCCTGTGAGAATTTCAGTAAGTATCTGATCACTTAGTAGCATTTAACATTTCATTAAATTAATACAATTTTAGTACATTACTGTGCTGGTTTACATTCAGATTAAGGTTTACATGCCCTCACAAACTTTGCAGCATTTAGAAACTGTGTAGCTTCTGAATTCTTGATATCACAGGACATATGTTTTTTAGGAAAAGCTGCTTCTAGAAGAGGTCTAGAAACTTCTATAAAATAACTATTCCATGACTAGGGCATTGCTACTGAGACCTGAATAGGAAAAAACTGTGGTGAACCAACACCCTGAGAAAGTAAAATATTAAGTCACAACATAAAGCAAAGCCCCCAGTTTTTTCACGTACAGCATTTAGAACAGAAACTATACCCAGGAAGCTGAGATGATGGCAGAAATAAAAAAGGCATACTCTACTTGTTAACACACACTCACAGGACTGAGCTAACACCTCTAGCGAAAAGGGGGAGAAATGGCTGGACCAGCACTTAATGTCAGTGGGAACAAACCAGCACTGGTGATCCACACCGTTAGCACAGTGACTGAACTTTGTTGATATTTGCCTTCAGCCTTGAGAGGAGGACTAAATCACTCATCAACAGAAGGGTCACAGCTCTGGGTCACCCTTCTCCATGTTACAAATACAGCATGAATTTCAAAGAGCAAAAGTCTTGAACGTTGGTTTTGCCCATGTGTGGCTCCTGTGTGTAGGAAACCACCAAAAGGTCAACCATTTAAAACTGACCACTCATTTCATTTGTAAAAGACTCCCTGCATCCTGACTTCTAAAACAGATCTTATTTTAAGACAGAGGCAATGAAAAATCAGATTTCTTCATGACACCCAGAGCAACAAATGGCTTTTGTTTAAGAAGAAAAGTAAATATCCAATCCTTTCTAAATACCATTAAGCACCCAGAGGGTTATCCTAAGCAAAAGCTCAGAGCAGTGGAATTGCTCCAGCCTGCCTATCACATTGCCTTTGGGAGTGTCACATTGCAGATTTAAACAAGGAGGAAAGTCTGTGTGCCATGTGTCTACTATTTTTATGCATGGCAGAAAAGGATATGAGGTCAATGTGCCCTGCAGAGAGTAATTTGACTTCTGAGTGAATGCAGAAACTGTCTTAGTGTGCCTTGCCCAGGAGATGGCAATCCTTCTTCACAAGCTTTATATGGGGAATTTGATCAAATCAAATGAAGAACAAAAGAAGAGGTGTTTGATTAAAACAGAGGGCTGTATTATAATGTTTCTTTTCCCTCTCCTCAAGCTGCTGGATCAGAAGCAAAAAATGTGAGGAATTTTTTTCAGGGAGACCTGAAACCATCAGTTGGAAACTCTTAACTGCTTTTGTTCTAGTGCTGGCAAGTTCAGGTCCCCCTCTCTTTAATTATCATGTTTTCCAGACACCTTAATCAGAACAAATCTACTGACTGCCTCTTTGCAAGGCTAGGGGAAAAAGGATATATTTTTTTGAAAACCAGGTATTTTCCCTCCTAGAGAGACAGCAGGAAGATTGGTCAGGAGTAGTTACCAGCAAGAGCTCCTGAGACAGAAAAGCAGCAGTTATCATTATCTTAAGGGAAAAATATTCTGAAATGGTATTTGTCAACAAGGGCTGCCCCCAGCTGTAATCCCAGGATGGAGATCTGCGAGTACAAAAATTCTGATGAGCACAAACTGAAAACAAACCAACGCCAACTCCGGCCGAGCAATTTGATTCCTCTGACTTGTCAGCCAGCAAACCTCAGCTCTGGCTCACAGAACTAGGAGCTGAAGTTTGTTCAAAATGCCACAACGCAGCAGCAAAATCAGGTGAAGGGCATGTAAATAGGGCATGTAAATGGGGCGCCCTGACACAGTACACACAACCTCTGAATCAACCTCCTCAGATGCGACTCCACCCGAGGGCAAGATTAAGAAAGTTACAGCTGCATTTACTTTCTGCTCTGTGTGTGTGTTTTTAAGAAGTGGAAGAAATAGCCAATTAAAAGGCCAAAACAGCAATTGACTGCAGCTTGCCAGATTGAAGGGGATGAAACTCCTGTAAGAGTGCCTGTGATGGATAATCCTACTAAAAGAAAGACGACATTTATACTTAGAGGCACCCCACCCTGCAGAACTATAGTTAAGGCTCACCACTGTCTCAAACAGCTCTAAAAATGTATATTGTTCAAGGAGAATGACTTGCAAACTGATGTGTTATTGATGCCCTGGGATAAACTGAACAAAGGCACTTGGGGACTATATGAAGCGTCTCACAATAAAGCTCCTGAAAATGATCTTATTTTACATTTTGTAGTACTTTCAAGTTTCAGCCAATGCCGAGAGTACACAGACTTAGGTAAGGATGAAGGTAATGCCCCCTGGCAGCTTCTGAGGCTATCTGGTACTCTCAGGAGCAAACTCTGAAATGCAAGACTTCAAAGCCCACTGGTGGTTCATGGAGAAGCAGTATCAAACTGAAAGGCAAGTTGACAGCAGCAGCTTTACTGACTCTGTTTTTAACTCTCCCTACGCTTTGCTACAGACAGCTGTAAGCCCAGCTAAGTGGGTTTCCATTATCAGGGTCTCACATTTAGATATCAACCTTTAACTGAAAACATTGCCAGTAGTTTTCAATTTCCCCATCTTTTGATTTCATCCAAGACTGTCTGGCCATCTGTACTGTGCATTCCATGTGAACCAGTATGCAGTGGTTAGTTCCTGCAGGCTAACATTTTCAGCAGCATGCCTCCTCTTGAAATCCCCTATTCCCTAGGCTTGCAAAAATCTGCTGTTCTCTAACTGCTCCTGGGAATCATTTGAAGTCTCCCCTGCTCCTCTTTTGTAACTTCTAAGCTTGTATTAACTAAAGGTTCTGTCCCTAACTCTCTTCTCCCCCATCTCCAGTAGTAGCCTTACCCAAACTCAAAAACTCAGGTATCATTTGCTGGGATGACAAAGATATTCTTATACTCCAGGCTCTGATTTCTTAATGTCTGACCACAAACTCAAATGCAGGAAGGCCAGAACACATTTTTTCACATTTTCCTCAATGCTTTTTCCCAATGTGCCTCCTCCTCATCTTCCTCACTCATTGACTGCCACCACCTCATCTGTCTTCAGATCTACAATATTTGGCTTACTCAACCTGGAATCTCCCTTGATCTTCAAGAGATATTATGACAGCATGGTGCTAAGTCTTTATTTGTCATCCAAAATACTGTTTCCACATGCACTAACCCAACTAAAACACTTGCTCAGATTCTTATTTCACAGCTTTTTTACTGCAACATCCTCTGCCTCCTACCACTGCAGGTTTGTTCAAGCAAGAAACAGCATTTTTAGGTGATAACAGGCTCCTGGTCCATAACCATTAACATTCCCTAACATGAAGGTGATAATTAGTAACTCGAATAATGTCTGATCCTAATTTCCTTACGGCTAACCTAAAGAACATCAGGATATCAACAAATCATCAACCAAATGAATCTGGAAAAAAAAATCAAAATATGCTAAAAAGTAGCAGTTAATACAGTGACATTTACAAAATTACTTTTTTAGTTTGAAGAAACACTGCTCTAAACATGAAAAGCAAACAGACAATATGTGAATAAAACAAAATACCTGATAGTCTGAGGTCATAATAAGTCCACCTGAGGTAGTGGTAGGAGGAACAACTCTCACTTTTTTCAGTGGGGGTCCCTGTGTGTGACTGTTGTCTTGGTTCCCTGGATGACCAGTTCCATTAGTATGGTTATTGCCCTGCTGCTGCTGCTGGTTCTTCTCAATTGTTTAAACACAAAGAAAAATTTCAACTCAAAAGCAGTACATGAAATAACATAAAATCAGGAAATAGTGTAAAAGCCAGTGAAACATGATGATACTGTTCTTCCAGTACTTACTTTGTCTCCTTTATCATCTGGTTCTTCTTCTGTTAAAAATTCTCGTTTTGGGTAAGGTATTTGACAACCTGCAAAAACACTGTCCCCCAAAAAAGTCTATTTATCACTGTGTTAGAACAGAAGGGTTAGACCTGTAAGATTCACACTTTACCCATGACAGTTTCAAGCTGCCTAAGCCATCATTTAATACCTGTAACTAAGGGAGAAGTTTTCCCTGTCTATCATCATATTCTAAACTTTGCAAAAACATATTCCCATTTGATTTTAATGTTCATTTGACTCTTATACACTAACTTAAGCTCCCAGTAATTTTTTCTATTGGTTAGAAAGGTATATCACTTGTTAGGTATCTACAAGGGCACAAAGGGCTATCTCCCTACAGCTACTGTGCAATTCACAGTCTCAGGACTAACTGTAAATATTCCTGGAAACTTCACTGACTATTAAAAAATAACACCTGGAAAAAAAATTTTAAAAGTAACTAGAAATTTCACCTATCAACTCATACCTCACAGTCCACATGGATTTGCTACTTCTAGTGCAAGCTAATATCTACCTGTCCTTCATCAGTACAATGTATTTATAATAAAGTCTCTGTACATCTGTTAGCAATACTCATTGTGTATTCACATTAAAATGTCAACCTAAATTTGAGAAAAAAGCCAAACACTATCCTAAAAGCAGTTTCTGCAACAGCCAATCATTTGCATGACTTTAAATCACAGAGACAGTTGAGGAAATGCTATAAATAATCCAGCAGGCTTTAGTGAAATAATTTCATTTTTAATTAATTCCTTATAAGTATACATATTTTATAAATTCTTCCCTACGTGAGGGTAGAGAATAATAGACAGGATGTACTAATAGCTTTCCTAAAAGGGTGTAGAGTCATGCTCTCTGGCTAGCCTTTGGGAAGAAAGGCTTAATTTTTAATGAAATCATTCACTGTCCATAAATTTCCTCCCTTTTGTAAATCTGCTTGTGCAAACAAAAAAGAGGAGTGTCTACAGAAAATGGATTTAAGTTAAGGATGACAGCACAGAGACACAGACTTGACTTTCCCCACCCAGTGAATTTACAACAAAGGCTAAGACAAAAATGAAAACTAATTAGAGACTGTCATCTGACATTCTGCGGCAGAGAAGCGGACCTGTGGGCACTTAGCAGTTGTCTACCAAGATCTGTAGCATGCATAATCAACCTGTCAGTGAGTAACACGATTAGTGCTGCAACTAACAGGATCAAAGTTCCATAAAGCAAGAGATTAATAAAAATGCTACTTAATTAAAAAAACCACGAGTGGCATTTTAGTGGTTATAGCCTTCTTCGGCTGTTAGACAGTACTTAGCTCAATATTCACAAACATTCTTTGGGCAGAGAGAAAGCACAGTTCTAAAGCATCTCTGAATGTACTGATAGGTTAATAAACTGACCACTTACTCAGACGTGGGAAGAGGATCTTCCAAGAAGTAAGGATCCTGCATAGCCTGTTCTGAGGTAATTCTCTTTATTGGATCCATAGTGAGCAATTTCTGAAGCTGAAAGAAAAATAGGAAAAAAAAAGAGAAAAAACACCTTTATGTTACCAAAACCATTTATAGAAACTTCACTGTACTCCTGAAAGATAAGATGATAGAAATGTGTCTGAACTCAAAAGCCTAATCCTAAATGGCATAACCACATTCTTCTCTCCTGTTAAAATAGTAACTTAATTTCCTGTCAAGGGACACCCATATTCACTTGCAAAGCCCAGGACACTCAGTTCCAGCCACAAGTGTTCTATCAAAACCATTCAAAAAGTTTCCACAATGTACAAGCACCTTTAATCACAAACTAATTTGGGTTGGAAGGGCCCTTTCGAGGTCAGTTAGTCCAGTTCCCTGCCATGGGCAGGAACACCTTTAACCCGACCAGGTTGCTCAGAGCCCTGTCTAGCCTGACCTTGAACACTTCCAATGATGGGGCATCCGGAACTCTGCACAACACATTCCAGCGCCTCATCACTCTCTGAATAAACAACTTCTTCCAATATCCAATCTAAATCTACCTTCTTTCACTAGAAAGCCATTATCTCTTGTTCTATCAAAAGAATGCACTTCTCCAGCTTTCTTGGAGACCCCCCCCTTCCAAGTACTGAAAGGTGCTATAAGGTCTCCTGGGAGCCTTCTCTTCCCCAGGCTGAACAAGCCCTGCTCTCTCAGCCTGCCTTCAGAGGAAAGGTGCTCCAGACCTCTGATCACCTTTATGGCCCTCCCCTGGACACAGCACCCCAGATGAGGCCTTGTGAACTAGGAACACCAGACCATAACTACTGTATTTAGCTCGAGTGTTGAATTGCAGTGATGCATTCTTAAACTATGTGGTTTTTATTCAAAAAGTCTGGTGTACATGCATATACTTCTCTCCATTCACCCTAGCAGCTGTGTGGAATACAGCTATGCTGGACAAGCAACACGAGATAACCATCAGATACCACACAGAAAAATAGTGAGTTTTCATGTTTCACCAATACAACAGCATCCTAGGCAAAACTGCACCATGACATATTGTCAAAGACTTTAAAACAAATGCTTCACTTTTAACCCGCAATGGGTATTTTTGAACAAGAAAATACATATGTAAATAAAATTAATTTACATTTCCTACTCGTTCTTTTTATAGGATTCATACATTCAGCTTTTTAAAAAGATCTAGTGTCATGATCTAAGTCTGAACTGGTCATCTCCTTTCACTAGGAGAAATTCATAACTGCATGTGAGAATTCATAACTGCAATACAAATCTCCATACTTCAAAAGCTGAGGGTGAGAAAGTACATCTCCCTCCTCAGCCTTCAGTTTTGACAGCATGGTTAAGAACTTGATAACTATGAATTACCACCATCAAACCAGTTTTGTTTTTCACATCATCCACAAGAACTCACAGCTCTCTGAGTCTACATGAAGTTTTTATAGAATAGCATGTTGAACAAGCCAACTCTTACTCTCTCAAAAAGCATTGCCAAGAGCCAGAAAATGAAAAGGCAAAACATGACAAAGAACTGCCAACACACTGAAAAACATGAATAAAAAGCACTGCAAAATACTAGCATCATTTGTGGTGATTGGATTCTAGAGCTGTCCATCACATGCTGACAAGTCTTGGTCATGGATCAGCTATACAAAATGAAAACAAAATGATTGTGCAAACATTATCCACCCACGCGATCAAAAGTTTGATTCTGCTCCCTTTTACAGATGCCATACAGAAGTGAACCTTCTACATATTATTACAAATATTTTCTATTTTAAAAACTGCTTGATGTAAAGATCACTTGACTAAATGACACAATAAAAATACAGTAAACTTGATACATCATCAATTAATGGGACAATCACTACAGTTTATAAGGACCAAAGTTACCACATGGATGGTAAAAAAAAAATCAGACATATAGGAATTTTTAAAAGTAAAAGTAAGATATTGAAAGTATGCAAAGCAGCAAAATGACGAAGGATTGCAGAAACACTGCAAATATAACTACGGGCTAACACAACTATTACATGACTTAAAACACAAAAACTTCAAAATTACTTGATACTGAACCTAATCCAGTGAATGACACTCAAGAATCATTTTATCAATGTGAGAAGATATTTCATCAATGTGAGAATATAAAGTGATTTTGCAATTTTCAGATTGCAGAGTATCAGTTATTCCTTCCTAACTTTATAAAGTTAGTTACAGAGGACTCAACACTAGCTCAAATCTTACTTGAAACAACTGCAACATATACGAGGGATTTTTTATATATGCAGGAACTTACCAAGTGGAATGCCTTACTATCTGGTTTAACTTTATGTTTTTCCATATATTTGATAAGGCTGCAGTTGGTATACCTAGAAAAGGAAACAGAAGTGATATTTCTAATATGCAAAACATTGAGACTGCCAAGTTTTCCTGGTAGCCACAAAACATTAATAAGAACAGTTTAGTCTCCCTGCAAATCCAATAAGCAGGGAAAACCCACAACTATCAACACCAGAGATTGATTAAAAATGAGAACTGTAGAAAGGCATGTTTCCCTCACATCCTTATAAAAGCATATCATACCCGCACAAAAAGCACATTTTTAACCCAGAGTGTGCAGACAGCAAACTATCAACTGGATTTAAACTGCCTGGTAGCAATTTCACTACTACACTGTTTGATTCTGTGTATTTCTCATGACAGTGAAGATATAGAATAAGTTCATCTGAATGCTCTCCTGCAACCTACAGATTGCTACAAGAACATTCACTTATTTACTTTTTTTTTAAGAGAAGCTCAAAAAAAAAAAAGTTTCTAAATGGTTGCAATAACATGGCAGATGTAAGAAAAGTATGTAACTATACAGCCCCAAATGCCTCAGCACAGAAAACAGGCAACAGGGTGGCATTTTAACTGCTGGTATTAGCCTGTGGCAATGTGACAGCAAAGCTGAAGGGTATTTTCATCTTTAGTCATTGTAAGCTGACAATTATACCCACTGTTTGCTGGCAATGGTATAAGGTTACCAGACCCCTTTTAGGCAGCTATTGCAGAAAACCACTGCCAGTACCACAGATGTGGGAACAGCTGGTCTTTGACACACTGTGCTTTGCAAAGTTCAGAGCTGCATGGGGTCTTACTGGCATCACCTGTTTCACAGCTGCCACCTTACCCTTTACAGCCTCTGGCTACTCTTCTGATCCACACCACCTCAACAGGCCAAGTTCATCATTATGAAATAACTTTATTTTTCATTTTTCACAATCTAAATCATAACAATTTCACAGTCCTTGATTGGCATCTACATAGAAAACAACTCAAACTGCAAGAAATTTAGAGTAGGAAAGAGATATAAAATATGCTTTATTAAGAAAGCTCAGCCTAGACTTACGTGTTTCTCCGGAAATCTTTCATTAAGGTTGAATGTTCCGGCATCTTTTTTATGTCTTCCCAATCTTTATCTGCAAAGCAGTATTGATTATTTTTTCCCTTTCTCTCTGAACAAAACAAAGCATTTCCAAGTATCTCCACAGCCTTGATATTTGTTTTTTTAAATTCCACCTCTCTAACCTTGCAGTAACTTATGCTTTTGTACTCCCTAGCTCCTACTCCTTCATCATCTCTTCACAATAAATCATACCAACACCTAAGAGGTTCCAGCTGTGTGCTGATTAACTTAAGAACTTGAAAAAAAGATGCCAGCTACAGTGGCCACAAAACAATGCCGAAGAAAAACACATCCAGCCTTGTGCTTGAACCCTTCAGGACTGTTAAGACACAGCTGTGATCTCAGGACAGGAGTACACAGGACTCCAGCAAACCCTGTCTCCTCCTAAGGGATTCTCTGTTCTGACAGCACTTTAGTTACAGGAAACTGCCCAGACGTACTTCAGCAAAGTAAGATATACTGTTATTAAACAAAAAGTTAAGAAAAAGTGAGGTTTGCACACTGAAAATGAAGAATAATTCACCTCAATATAGACCAAGGCCAAAATGGATTTTAAAATTAAACAAAAAACTCACTACCAGCACAACCTCAAATGTCTTAAGCTCCAATTCTTGAAAAGGTTCTGTGGGCAACTAATTTGGTTCAATTCAAATCTTCACTAATTTTGATCACTACTGCAGAACATTGAGTTTAAAAACATTAAATAAATACATAAATAAGAGATAATTATTTAATCATTACTTAGTTAAACAAAATATTCTCCTCTTTCCTATCCCATAGACATGAGAAACTGTTTCAGATATGGCAAGTGTCAATTAAAATACAAAAAAATTGCTGCAATTGAATGAAAAGCATTTCTTGATAAAAACCAAAGAACTCCAAAGGTCAAATGCAGACCATTAGAAAGGATTCATTAATCCAATCAGAAAACCAAAATGAGAGTATTATCTACCTATATAAGCTATACAGAACCAATGTAAAACCCAAATGAACTAAGAAAAGCATAACAGGGTAAAATTCTAGTTCAAAAGCAGAAGGGGACAGTATTGCTTGAAGAAGCAAAACTAAGGAGACAATATGCAAAGGCAACATTTCTGTGCATCTCATACAGCACTACAGAAGCAATGAAGCACATACACAGAAAAAAAGGCAAAAAAAAAAAAAAAAAGAGCATGTTTAATAACAAAATTCTAGAACCACCACAAACATATAGACCACAACAATCATGTGAAAGGAAGAGGCAAGTTCAGGAAAAAAAACCAAAAAAAACCCCCAAACATAATTAATAGTGGAGCAGGGAACACAGGCAGTAAGGAAAAAGATAAAAAGTAAAAATAAGGCCCCTGTTACTCTGACTCCTGCAATCATGTGAACACTAGAAGACAAAGTATTAACTGAAGAAGCAAGGCAGCCTGCATAAAAACAAAGTATGACCAACACTGAGGGGAAAATGCAATAAGTGATATCCCCACTGTAATTTGTTTTGGTTCATACAACCAATTCTTTCTTCCTGTTTGGAATAAAGAATTTTTTTCTGTACCACCAGCTTTCCACCAGATGGAAAAAAAAAATTCAATACCCTCCATTACTTCCAAATGCTATGTTTAATTTGACATGAGCTAAACAAATGCATATTATTCACTAAATATATATTTAGTGAATATATAATATATTTTTGCTTGGTTTCATAAATCATCAGTCACCTTGCAAATCAATAAGCAGTACTGAAGCAATATAGAAATACTCCTTCTCATTTTTAATCACCCAGCATTAAATACAATCTTTTAAAATAATAAAGCATTGGTGCATGTATACACAAAGATAAGGTTATCATTAATAAAAGGGAAAATATCTAATTTGACCATTGGATTCTAGATTTATAACTCATGAAATAAAGATTGTGTTTGAACAGCTTTGTTGCTTTGATCAGCTGCCACCTTCATATGCAAAGAAAGCAATATGGATATCTTTCTTTGAACAGCGGTGATAAAAAATACAGTATGTACCTGCAGGAAATCCCATTACATTGAATATTCTGTCCAGCTGGTCATGGTGATAAGGATTACTAGTTTTGATATCTTCTTGTCGACAATGGAATATTGGCTCTGATGTTAGCAGCTCTGCAAATATACACCCTATGGCCCAAATATCTTCAAAAAAGGAGAACAGAAATAAAAACAACAACAAATGAATCTTTCCAAAACCATCTGGATGAGGCAGAATGTTAGTGTTTAGCTTATCAGAGATAAGGTCGAGTTTCTATTGTAGAAGTGCAATACTTCCTCAACTTTTTCTTTTAGCTTTGAATGGAGGTACCCAATTCAGAAACTACACAGGATCTGAGAGAATAGCATATGAGTTTTTGTGGGGTTTTTGAAGTGTAGTTACCATTTAACACTGTACAAAATTATTCTGATTAAGAATAAAAGTGAAGGAAACCATTGGGGTAATGGTCAACACACAAAACACAAAGAAAGAAAAGCCAACCAGCAACTTGCCCTTTCAGTACCACATTATCCTAAGAAATGTACAGTCGCTGATCAGCCAAGTTTAAATAGTAAACGACCCCAAAAATACAAGCTGAAAAGTAGCGGTGTTGGTATCAACCAAATAACACCTTGAAAGAGAGTAACACACAAATTGTTACAAGCCCACACACCTCACAACTTTTCCAAAACATTCATTAAAAAAACCCAAAATCTCACAACCTCTTTTCACTGTTGCTTTCCTATCTAATAATCAGATCTCCTGAATCTTCCCCATTGTTTTCTCAACTCTTTTCTAGTATATACAAACACAATTTTTAACTCAAAGTGGTGCTACACTGAGCCTTGAATGAACAAGGTCATAAACAAGGACAAAAGCAAATAATGCTAACAGCATAACTGAATTACTCAGTGTTTTTACACAGTAATTTTTTATCTACACTGAAAAAACTATGTACTAAAGGCTACGACCGCCCATGCAGTTTCACACGCTGCAATCAGGAGAAACAGCAATAAAGTGAGGGAACATGCAAATACAACAAATTAAGCAGTTTAAAGGAACATATAAAAATGTATCTGATCTAGTATTAACAGGAAAGTAAACAAGAATACATTTAAGGCATAAACATTAGAATTGCTGACAGAAACACAGATATGATCTTTAAAAAACCAAAACAAAACAAGAAACAAAGATTGAGTTCTGAGGAAGACTTTCAGGTTACAGAAACAACACAGTATGCTGACATAAAACCTCCATATCTGTGCAAAGTCGAGTAGCTGCTAGGGAAGTTATTTGCTCCCAGAATTGGTTGCCAACCTTTAACACATCTTTTAAACCAAGCAGCAAGAGAAAACCTTCCCAGTGCTTTTCCCTACAGTCTCTCTCCCTTCCATAGCAAAGCTGATCAATGCAGTAAAAGTGAATCTAATCCTCCTCCAGTTTGCTGCTGGGCTGTTCCCCTGTTATACAGCCCACAAAAGCTCTGGCCATCTGTCATATGTCTTTGAAAAAGACACAGAGAGGCTAAAATGCAGCTAAATTTTACATTTTAGCTTCAGTGAAGCCACTATAGTCTCCATTCTGTACATTCTTTATTTCATATCTTTATTACACTAGGTAATAACCTCTGCAATAAATTTAATGCACTGTGCCTCACAGTCATCCTAATATGAATTCTTCTAGCAGTTCAAAGATGCTTCCATATTTTTATAGCCTCTAACAGCATTTAGGAAAGTCCTGTGTGAAAGCCACAAACTTAGATTGCATTGCAGGGCATTTGGAGCTAAAACCCAGGGATATATTTCATTTCTATATATAGCCTGAGATCCCAGTAAACTAATCAATTTGTCAAAAATTAATGTTGCTTCAAGAAACATACCTTTAACTCAGCTACCGTCCTTTGAACAATTTATCAAAGCTTTAATATTTGGGTACAGTTTACATAAAGAACAAAACAGTACATTTTTGTCCAATTTACTTACCAATAGCTTTGGTATAATGCCTTGCTCCAAGAAGCAACTCTGGAGCTCGATACCAGAAGGTTACAACTACTGGATCCAAGTCTGCTAAAGGCTTCAGAGGTGAATTAAATAATCGGGCAAAGCCCATGTCAGCTGCAAAATTCAAAGAGAGGTGCTTTAAAATTTGAGGGAAATTAACAATCTTTTATTTTTTGAACAAACTGAGTTTACTTGTTAGCACTACCATCACTCCTAAATAAAATGCAAAGGCAGACTGTAGCAGATTATGAACTCTCTGAGCAGATTTTCTTTCTGTAGAAGTTACTGGATGGCAACACCTATAAAGTATATAATTATAAATCATTACTAACATGAGTCATTTATAACAATGAATTAACCATTGTTCTGAAGAAGTGCATCAACTCCTCAGGACACTGGTAAATCCTGACTCATTTTACCTGATGTTCTCTGGTAAAATACTCCCATTATTACAGGATGTTTTTTCACAAAGCAGCAATTTTTAAAGCAAGCAAAATGTAGATTCTGCAAAGGTTAGAATGATTTATAATACATACATGCACATGAAAAAATTTCCCTCTTCATGAAGTTAGCTGTGGCAAGACTTCCTTCACATAAAAACAGCGACTAAGCCTACAGCATCTGCCTCCCTACTGATTTTCTATCAAGATGCATTTCCAGTATCAATACTGGAAATGTGCTGAATACCATTCAGCTATAATTTTAAAAATTTGGTTGTGGGCACTATATAATTAAAAACTGCTTTCTAGAATTTGTAGTGTCCAGCTGCCTAAAAAGTTGTCTGAACAACTAAATGTAAGTCATACGGGAAAAAATGGGCAGAGACTAAAATATGCAGCTTGTCCCATGAAATTGCTTTCCTGACCCACCACGAATCCCAAGACAGAGTGACCCTCTCATGTAGGGATATTCATATGCTGAGAAAGACTTGAATGAAATGAGATGAGTAGCTACCCTGAGGGAAAAGGACCTACATGCTCAATGAGGGAATACTGTAGTGTAAATATGGGTCTCTACTTTGACTACACAAGCCTTAATTATTTTTTCATATGCATTCCTATTTATGATTGCTTTAATGCATTTAAAAAGAGAAACATTTTACAGTTTTCTACATTAAAATATCAATTACTCAAAACTGGTCGAGTCACTAATAACTATGAATAATAAGGAAAATTGTTGGCAGAAAGTGAATTTATGACCCAAAGTGACACAAAAAGCCGATAAAAATTATTTTAAGTTAAATACCAGTTATGTATTTTTTAGAAAAATTAGTTACACTGGAAAAGTGGAAGCCCTTGGTATGTGTGTAACTTCTGCATTCTTTTACTGCTGTGGCAATCTTAAGAAAATAAGAAAAAAAAAAAAATCTACATTTTGATAACACACTTCAAAATACAAGGTTCCCCTCCCTCTTTCCCTGCTGGGAATGGATGGCTCAGAGGACTGGTGGCCCAATACAGAATCTTTCACCTGTCCATTAACAGAGTCTGACTTAATTTAGTTGTTTACTAAGTTATTCTCAAAACTATAAATTAAGAAATAAATGGGTGGTCTATGTGCAATTACTAGCAAGTAGTTGTGTACAGTAAATATTACCACCACTGTCAAAAGTGAGTCCAGAGGATGATCTACGTGCTCTGCTTTGGAAGAAACCCTCCAGGAAGAGTAAGGTAATATGAAGAAATTTTCCCTTCTGTTGTCCGTGCTGTACCTGTTTTCTATGCAGACCTCAATCCCTACTGCCAACTTTAAAAGCACAGAAAGGCATTAAAAACTTTCAGAGTAGGATCTGCAGAAGCATTCAACCCTGGCCCACTGCTCCCTGGATTCCAAAGGACAAGGGAAGGCCTAGAGCAGCACTGAATGCTCCCAGAAAATCCTACCCTGAATCATTCTACTAGTGACTAACAATGTAGTTCAGATCAACAAAACAGTAAGAGAACAGAGCAACAATGCAGAAGAGTAATCTCACAAAAGAAAGCCAGAGGGAAGTGAAAAAGATGTCCTAGCTTTAAAAAACCCTTCCAAATGGGGCTGCATTACCATAACAAATGTAAGCAGGCTGTGCATTAGTAGCACTGCCATGATAATGCACAGCCTGGTACAATTTATTATTGTTAGACTACTGTTAATTTTTATTTATGTATTTAGTTTAAAACAATTAAACTTCTACAAATCATCCTCTCACTGCAAATAGTAACTCCCACCAGAAAATGTTACAATAGTGTGGAAGCCTTGGGTCCTTTCTAACCTGGTACACTCCAGGCTAGGCATTTAGCACTAGCTATTAGCTCTTACGAAACATTTTGAATGGATTTCTGTGGTTTCTGCACTTTTAAGATCCCTCGTGTTCATCTCCAAGGGACCTGCCCTACTCCTTCAAAAATATTTTGTAGGCTGAATGTCATCTTTGATTCCATTATAAAATTTAAGGTTTGTAGCAATGAGTAGTTCCCTATTTAGATTTTTATAAGCAGCAGCAAGATGTCATGGCATTAGAGGTAAATGGAGGAAATTTTAAAATCCCATTTCTTTCTCCTCCTTTCCTCCTAGCTAGCTGTCATCTTTAATCCCCCATCAAAATCCCCCACCCCACACAAACACCCACTTAAACAAAATATAATGACATTTTCCACTTTTTATTGATGAGGCTACAGCATTTCATCGTCAGAACTGGTACATGGGGCTAATATGATGAAGCTAGTCACTCAGAAAACAGCACTCAGGCAATGTGCCCAGGCACATACTGGTATTACAGTGACTACTTTAGGTGGTACAACTGCACCTTCAGAACATTCTAACTTAAATGCTACACTGGGACTTATCAAAGATATAAACATACCAATTTTTACTCTTCCTCGCTCAGGACCTTCACCCATAACTAAAATATTAGCAGGTTTCTGTGGAAAAAAAAATAAATATACAATACATATACCACGATAAACCTAAACATTAGTCTCTGAAAAGTTCATTAAGCTTTGTTTTGCCAGTTTTAAACCAACTTTGTTTTGATAAAAATGACAAGTTTCTCTGTCACAGTAACACTGTACAAGGACCCAGACACAGGCTCTCCCTGACTGCATCTTCCTGGCGTTTCTTCTCGGCAGTGCTGTGCTCCAGCAGCACATTCCCTACCGACACCCTGGTGTCTGTTCTCAACACGCACGAGCTGGCAGCCACCGAGCCACTGGGATTTCTACCCAAATTGCCCTAGATCCTCTCAGTGGGAGGCAGTCCCACTGCTGCCCACCACCCCAGCCACAGGGATAGGAAGCCAGCTCTACAGAAAGCTTTGCCCAGGGTTATCAGGCACATTTGCAGACACATTGCACATAAAAATACACAAGTGAGATACAGATGAAACATATCACCTGATGGTGGAGATAATACCATATCGCTTGATATTGGAGACTTACTCATCTAAATTCTTCCTATTTACAAGTGTTTACCAATTCACACAGCTGCAAAACTGCAAAGCACTGCCTTTATGTTATTCTTCTGTCTTTCCTTCGTTTCTTTTACTATGGAGGCAAGTTAAAGAACTGAGCTAGAGTTTGGCTGGTTAGAAACATGATAACTCACTTCATAATCCTCTATTTTCTGCTGTTCTGTTTCTCATAATCCATTCTCAGCATCTGTAGTCCCAGGATTCCTCAATTCCTAACACAGTTTATATAATGAAACCTACAGTGCTTACTTGGAGAGAAAAAAGTAAAGAAACTCACAACTAAAGCTGATAATGTATGCCAGACTTGTTTTCAAATGGAGTGATTTAGACACCCATTCGTTCTGTAAATCCTGGACAAAACAGGGATTCCTATTCAGTTGTGACCTGTAAGATTCTAATAAGGCTGAATTACAGCTCTTGCTCTGCTTGTCCAGTTTAAATTGACCGGAAGGTAAGAGTACCTGAGCAAAACAGCTTAGACCACCTAAAAGTAACGTAATAAACCCTAGTACCTTTGTGTGATTTTCTAGATACACTCTAGGATATTCTCAAGCCTTCCTGAATCTAATAGCCTCTAATGTAAACACACATGCAAAGAAGCAGAAGACCACAATATGATATCAACCTAGAAGTAATTGCTATTATGTAAAAAAAAGTAGAAAAAATTAGTTCTCGAGTAAAAATTTTCCTTGAGAAATTAAATTATTTGTTGTTTATGAAAGGCTGCAAAATGGATTTCTGAAACTCTACAATCCTTGGACAAAAAAAATGTAAAAACAATCTGAGGCATTTGATTTCTGAGAACAGGTTAAGGATAGAAGACCTTATCAAAAATGTGGTCAAAGAAGGTGAGATATACTTCATTGTCTTTACAACAGATCCAGCTTGTGCTGTATTAGCTCTGTGATTTCCAGAAGAAATTGTTCCCCACACCACCACCACCCCTTTTGCTTTTTTTTCAATAAAAGCATACACTCCAGATAAGTACTGCTTCAACATTAAAAAATGCAGAATGTGGGCACACAGCTCTCAAAGCATTCCATTTAGACTGCTTCTACAAAAGTCCTAGAAATAAACAAACAGTATACATCTTTAAATTCATAGTTAGTGCTAATTTTATGGCAATTCAATCTGCTAGGTATGACAACACATCATTTCACCGAAGAAATCTTTCTATTCCTACACTGTGACTCAAAGAATAAATCCACATCTTTCACAAAACCTGCTTCAATATATATGGGGTGTTAAGCTACATGTCTAATTATCATGTTTCCATTAGAGTTAACAATACATTACACAGGCACTAGAATTTTTCAGATACGTAATACATGGACATAATACATAAAGTACCATTTTCCCTCCTTTAAGTTCACAGGTTGATAATACTCTACAAAAATGCTTTTAACATTCTCATTATACTTTCACCTTAAAATATTTTACTGTTTGGATTTTGGTAAGGATAAGAAGTCCTATTCACACAAAGACTGTATTATACCATATGACTAATCAGCACAGCACTGGGTAACAATTCCTGCACCAAAGATCTCCTACCCTAAGGTCAAGGCAGGTAGAGATGAGAAAGCACAGTAAGACAGTACTAGTCAGCAAAGTAAGTATCAACAGCTTGATTCACACTCAAATTTCAGAAGTTACAGAACATACTTAACAATAGAGACAATTCAGAAATCTGTGTAGGAGTATTCTAAAGCCGCAAAATAAAAAAGAACCCTCAGTTTGTCTGCAATATTCAGTTCACCTTTTTCTAAAGTCACAAGTCCTTCACTGAAACAGCTCTGTTTGGAACACAAGATTTTTCCTACAGACAAAAATATTTATGCAGTCACATCACTGTAAAAATAATCACAGATTGAAAAAAAAAAGCAAATTAGAGGTCTTATTCTGGAGGCTGCCATTTCTAAAATCATTGTATGCATAGGCTGGAAAAACATTTCTAGTTCAAAAAATTTTCCAAACAAGACCATTCAACTTAAATTCAATAGGGGGATATCTACTAGAAATCAGTATAGGGATAATATTGATATACCTAAATACTATGTATTTTGAATAATCTCTGAAAAACACTGAAGTCCACTAACAGACGTGAATACGTGTCTCAGGAATTATCGTTACGTGTCTTTCAACTGAGTCCTCTATCTGGAGGAAAAAAAACCTGAACAACTCCCCATATTTGTCTTTTTGAGCAACTCATTGCACATTAGAAATTTATTTGCAAAGAAAAATAAGCAGTCATTAGAAACAGAAGGGAGAAATTTGGATAAGCATTAGTTTAATTGGTCAATTTTCAGTTTAATTCTAATTATCCAGAGAAAATTGAAGTTGAAACTGCTTATTCAAATCACTTGGGTTGAGCTAGTGAAGCAAAATCCTGTAGCAATTCTTATACTGTACTCTGAAAATATTCTACTTTAAAGAAGCTATATTTTTTATAACTACAAATTACCAACTAAAGTCCCTAATTTTTGTACTAATAAAGGCATAATTACTTTTGCCATTCAGTAAAATAATTTGTGCATGCCAGACAAATGCAAATGAGAAACCTGTTATGATCCTAAACCAAATGTGAAGAACCATGCAGTGATGCACAGCTGAGTATTTCAGAGACCAACAGAAGTATCTGGCAATCCCACAGAACTAAATTCAAGAAAAATCACCCTTTTCCTCCCAAATCCACCACAGTAGCAGGGGGAGAATTCATTCTCATGAAAGAATGACCTTGCGACCATGGCACAGCACTAAATCTCATCTTGTCCTATATTTGGCTTGGTAGGACTCCTTCTTATGATTCCTGGACAAATCCTCATTTTGTATATTTAATCACTATTACTGCTGAAAAGAGAACAAAGATCTCCACTGATATATCTTTAGGTACTTCTAATTTAACAATTATTTGCGAAGTGCAAAAAGAAATTCTAAAAAGCAAGCTAATTCTAACCAAGGGAGGTAAAAACCCGAAGAGGTTCATAGATCTGTGAAGAACTTGAGACAGCCACCTTTACCCATCTGCCTGATCTCACACAATACTGCTCACGTTCACTCTGATCCTGAAGTCTCTGGTGATGAGGGCTGCACAATTCCTATGCAATCTTCTCTCTTTCACTTTTCTCCATTGCAGTGTTTTTACAGACAAGGTTAGTCCCCTTGCCACTTCTCTTCTTCATTAGCAGAAGGCACAGACAACCACTCCTTCACTGCACGAACTTCCTACTTTCCTGGGAGAAACATCTCTCTTCAGTCCTATTACCTAGATTAAAAAAACCCTAAAGCTCTCTCCGTGTTTCCTACAAGGCTATTTTTTTTCCTGGATCTATGCTCATTTTTGCTTATTTCCTCTAGCTGTTCTGCTGTGGGCCACCCATTTCCTTGAACTCCAGTGTTCCAAACTACATACTGCTCCTACTGAGGCTTCACTAATGCTAAATGCAGCGGAGAGATTGTTTTACATCTTTGCACAGTATCTTCCACTCTGTATGATCCCAGTATGGTATCCTGCCTCACTGCATAAGGCTATTGATGCATGTTAAGGTTACCAGCCGTGCATTTTCTTCCTATCTTTTTGGCAGGACTACCACTTTGAATGAGCATTGCAGTCACATACTGCTTCTTAACATATACTGAAAATGTTTGTGTTCCAGAGGGGAAACTAGACTTCAGAACTTATGTGAACTGCTAACTGCTGTCTTGAAGGCAAAAACACAAACAAAATTAAAATTATACTATGTCATGATGAGATGTAACAAAAAAACAAAAAACCATCATTCCTGATGCTCAGGGGAAGCTATTGATAGGAGCAGAAGACGATTATTTATTCCAAATTTGTATACAGGGTATCTGGAAATCTTAGGACATGGTCTCATGCTCCTGGAAAAGCATATTGGTGTTAGGCCCTCCTTTCATTAAGCCTTACATACCAAAGCAGAGAGGAAAGAACTGGGCATTTTTAGACAGCTTAGCCATTGCCAATTTTTGGTACTTAGTATTTTAAGCATCAAACAAGGTATGCGGGAACTATTATTCCACATCGGTTTTGCTACTAGTCTGTTTCTGAAATCACCAGTTTTCGAAGACTGATTTTAAACATAGGTATCAGTGAGTAACCTAAACTCCTCTGAATTACCTATTATGGTATTATAATGTCAATGCTACCTCCTCCCCATCCACATTATTAACTGTTTGCAACATTTCTATGTATAATAATGAACAGACTCATACTCTTTACACATCCTTTTTATGCACCTTTTAATAAGGTTTTAGTATAATCCTAACCAATTTTCATTTGGATAATCCAATACTTACGAGTTGGGCTCCTAAAACATTACTCTCTAGAGGATTCACAATGATGGGGTGAGTCACACCAGTGATATTTGTTAACTCCTGGTATTTGTGCATCCTTACTGGCTGTGGGACCAGTTTACAGAACTGGCCGTGCCATCCATTTCCACCTGTGATGAGCCATGATAATTTATAAGAACATAATACTGGTTTTCAATTTAAAAAAAAGAGCAGGTTAACTTTAAAAGAACAATACTAGACAAAGGGCTTTTATGCCTAAATTATTTTGCTTTTGCAATTATGACATCAACAATGATTCTACGATGATTTATAGTGAATGACTTCTTTATATTTTAGACTTCAAAGTACCATACTAAACAATACAGGAATTATAATCTATATTAAACAATATAGATTTAAAAAACACAACCCCACAATCACACAAAACCATAACTGAACTTCTTCAGCTGTATGTGAGCAAGTGCCTGTGAAGCATGAAACACAAGTAAGTTAAAAATGTCTTGCTGAGAAGAAGAAAATCAAAAAGGTTTTGAAAGACAACTGCAAGGGCTTAGCAAGTTGAAGCCTGCTCAGAGGAGCATTTTTGTGGCACTGTGGTAGAAATTGTAATATACTGATGTGGTTTATCACTTCCCAGTTAGGTCCTCTGACAAAAAAAGCTGTGCAGCAAAACCTACTAGCCTTCAGCTTGGCTTGCAAAATTCACACCCCATCTCAAGGTCTATGACTCACAAAAGAGTCAATGTTTATGCTTCTTCTGGCACATCTCCAACAACCTTGCTGATCTTCAAGCAGTCATAAACTACATCAAAATATTTCCTTATTATCAAGGTGGTATGATCTCTTACTGCATTCTTAGGGACTGGAACTGTCTTTTTGGATCAGTTTACAGTTAGAGAAAATAATTTTCATTCCAAAATAATTCCACTTTCTTTCCACTTTAACAAAACTGACTACTTCAACACTAAATAGTACTCTAGCACAATAGCAGTGACAATATAACCTTATTCAAATGACAGTATCAGCACTTTACTGAAGTTAGTTGCTTTCCTTGAATTCAAAGATGTTCCTAGAATTCAAAGATTTTCTTTTGCAACTGATTGAGGCTTGAAAATATAATACAATCAAAAGACCACCACAAACACTGGTGAAAACAATGGCTCCACAACATGTATTAAATCTAAACATTAGATATTCTTTTTGATTACAGAACACATAAACTGTAAAAAGCACTTAATTTCAAAATTAAGAAAGACTGTTTTAATGTAATACTTCCTGTTCATTATCTTCTTATAAAGAACATCCCAGACTTCTTTAAAATACATAAATTGAGCATCTAAATAAAACTCTCTTTAAAACTAAGAGCCATTAAAATTACCAGTAACAGCCAAACAAAAACAAACCCATAAATTATCAAAGCACACATGTCCAAAAATTTTAAAAGTACAGGAAGTATTTGGATAGGATAGAAAATAGAGGGATGCTGTATCTATGCCAAGGGGGCCTTCTGCTAGTTACCATCAACCATATTTTATCTCTGTTTCAGCCTGATGAAAGCTGTTAGTCTCACTACTATGTTTTTAGGCTCTGAACACACTCCAAATTTTTTTTTTCACTGCTGTCACTCAATTACTGCCAACTTGGGGCACTGTAACTTATTAAAAGCTTGCACACTGCCTAATACACAGACTTTTCTCACTTTCACTGGAACTGAATTCAAGCTGAATAAAAAAATTAATTACTCTTTCCAGGCCAACTCTTCCACTCCCTAGAAATGTCAGCACAAGTGGCAGAGCATGACTTTCTGTACTAAGCCTCAAAGCAAGGAAAGGTGGATATCACAGGCAAAAATATTATTATAGCAGGAAAATCTACCATGTCAAATATTATTAACACATCATTCAAAAGTGTAATAATAAACTTAACACATTAAAATGAACAGTCCTGAAGAAATGTATTTCCTGTGAGTTTTGCTACAGCAGCGATTACTCTGTCCATAGGTTAGAATGACTCTGGATGCTGTGGACACATCAGAGCAGGATCAAATGCAAGAAGAGAGCATGCTCTGAAACGAGTTCTTAGGTACTATGTTATTCTATATATAATTCCTCTCTACTTTAAATTTAAAGTTCTGCCTCACAAGTAAGGACTTGAAATGTGTAATAAAAACCCAGTACTATTTTTGCTCAGTAATTTTGTTGGAGCAGTTTCCATGAGGTGACAGGCATTCAGTAGTAATCTCACAAATCCCGAAACTTTCACACAAAGGCAGAAAACTGTCTTACTTACTCTTTGGTTTACATGCATCTGTGTTAACCCTCGCCATTTTCTTTAAAAGCCCTACTTCGTTGTTGTTTTTAATTTAAATAATACTTTCACTACGTTCATATCACCCTACTTGTATGGACTATAAACAACTCCTCCCTGTTCTGGATTAAGAAAAAATACTAAAGGTGAAAAGCCTATGTAATTTACTGCTATGCACTTGCCAGTGGTTGCATGGGCTTTGCTTGTGTTAGAGCACTTTCGTGCACAGAACAAATACAATATTTCAAACTACATCCCAAGTATCCCTTTTGTGTCACTCATAGTCACAGTAAGACAGATGAAGCTGGGAGTTCATAAAAAGTAAGCTTTTACATGGGGTAAGTGTGTCCTATTCAAACATTTTTTTAAACTCCTTGGATTAGAGTTACTCAAAGGACTGTTTTTTATAATCTTTTCCTCTATATCATGAATGTAGATAATTCATACCGAACATAGCATTTTCTTTGTACAGCAGACTGCAGTGAAAACACTTATTATGGCTATTTCCTATATTTTGAACAATCCATATTCCTACCTTTCACAGCATTTCATGGTGTAAAAACTTTTTCACAACCTTAACAAGGTACTTAGCAGTAAAAAATACAACAAAACTAAAATTCAAACTGCATTTAGGTGTCTCTAAAATCATACCATAGGGTTTTTACTAAATCCTACCTAAAGGGTTTTTATTTATTTAAGTAAGTTTAAATAAAACTTACTTTAAAGGTACATTTGTGATCAAAAAGCTTCTGGTCCTCCATACTTCTCTTAGGTCAGAACCACAAGTAATGCAGGCATTTTTTCCAGCTGGCTAGTACAGCTCATCACCTTTATGGCATGAATTAGATCTGAAGTTTCTAGCACACCTTTCCTCAGCAGAACTCTTACCTCTATTTGTATTTACATATATAGATAGGAGAGTTTCTGCAGCCAGTTTAGTGTAACTACTGAGATGACTGAGTTTGCCTTCAAACAGTGAAGGATTACTTATGCTACTCTTTCCAGCACCACAGTGAGGTATCTGGCCATCTTGGAAAGCCAGCACATGAAAAAACAGGCTAGTAATGAAAGAACAAATTTACAGCAACAGAAAAGAAAGAAATCTGATATAGTCTGCCCAGTAGCTGACCTATTTTCATCCCTCAATGTGTCATATACATGCAGATAGATATAAGTAATCATCTACAAATTACACTCCTCTATATATTAGTTAAATGACACCATTCGACTTCATTTATCAATTTTAAAAAGTCAAAATATTTCTGAGCTTTAAAGAAGCAAAATAAGTATTTCAGCATTTGTCCCTGGTTCAACTATCAATACACTTCTCCCAGAACACATGCCCTCCTCTGTATGACATTTGCTTTTCATGACATTTGAAAGAAATGGTCTGTTTTGATACTGCATCTTTTTACCAAATGTACCTGAAATTTGCTAACAAAGGTCACTTGAGGAAACTAAGAACCAGCATGCCCAGGTAAGCTGTGTCTCTTTAAGCAAACACCCAGTATCAACAGACCAACATAATGTTCTTTTTATTGTAAAACATACAACACAACTTGCATTTTCTAAACTATTTTTTCCTAGAGACTGTAGAAGCCATGCTATCATTTTGCTTATCTACAACTCTAAAGCACCACTTGGTTTCCAGCTTAGAAATCAATATGCAATATGAAGACACAAGTGTTTCTGGTGCTGTAATTAAATGCATACTCCACCAGACAAGGACAAACTTCCCAAAGGCACAGAAAAGGCCTGTATTGATTATACACCCTGTCAGGTAAAGATGCAAATGGTTACAAAGATCAGTTCTGCAACATTTAATTTAGTCCTGAAGGGCTCCAGAGGAATGAGGAAAAAGATTCAAATTTGGAATTTCCCTTTTACAACAGTTTTCAATGCCTGTTAACTGGTCCAAGACTGCTGGTTAAAGTTATTCCATGTACTACATGTATTCCATGTAGAAATGTCAGGGAAAAAAATTGTCTGCTTCCATTGCTTCTTGTGTCTGACAGTTCTGCAGCAGATAAGGCAAAAATATCTCACTAAAACATCAATAATCATGTAATGCAATTTCACGCCTACAAATCCTCATCTGTGTTGCACTTGTCTGTCCCTAACATATCTGGTAGCAGTTCAATAAGCAGTCTTACTTTTTCCATTTATTTTCTGCACCTTGTACTTCTTTCATGTAGATGTCAACAATGATACTGGAATGCCAAATTCAGAAACTTTACCTGCACTTTCTCTAGGCAACAACAGCGTCTGAGTACTTGTGTCTAAGTTTGGTCATATCATTGGCTTGGTAAATTAGCAAAGCCCCTCTTATAATACATATATTGCTCCACCTTGACCTTACCTTTAAACTTTGGACAAAGATTGTATTTACTCTAGTTTCAAAACAAGATATATTTATCAATAGAGAAAAAAATAGTTGTCAGTATTAGTGCCAATTTTAAACATGAAGGTTGTGAGAACTGGGTTTTATTACTACACAGGATTAATTATTTTGAGACTCATTTATGGTAAAGAAATACTGAGCTAACAAGAAGAAAAACTAAATTTAGGTTCCACCAGACAAAACGTAAGTCAGTACCTCAGACACAATGATGTAATCCGACCTTTTGGAAACACCTGATGAAGATAATGAAAGGCTATAAAAAATTACAGATAGGGTTGGACTTAACAATCAAGCAAATGGGTCTTTGAATAAAAGCAGCAGTCTAAGACAGGTAGATTTGAAAAACCTGTATCTGGAAGAGAGATTTCTGACCTTTCCTTGCACCCCTGCTTTCACTTAAATCAAGAAAATAAATTAGCTTTTCACTTGCAATCAGAAAAATATCTGTCAAATGTTCCCCTGTTCAGCACTTAATCTTTTTATAAACTGGAATCTAACAGCAGTGTGTGATAAAAGATTATCAAATAACTTTTAGGACTGATTTAGCATTTTTGCTAAACACTGGTTGCTTGAATAAAAATTTTCAAGTGTTATCTGTTCATCTCATGTATTAGATAAATCTTGGAGTCTTAAATATTCCTTCACAATCCTTACTTAAAACTTGTTAAATAGCCTTGCATTTTTTTAAGTCCAAAAGCTAAAGATTATCAACCTGTAAAAAGCTGTGGAAGACTACATTCAGATTCAAAAACTGATTAAATGGACAGTCTGTCAATTAAAAGAAAATAAAATCTTTTCACTACCTTCAAAGATTGATTTACAAAATCACCAGAAGTCTTGCAGTGAAGGCCCAAATACAACTGCAAGAATAGACTGAATAGTTCCTTTTCACTTATATTCTCCATTTGATCTTCGTACTGAGCACCTTCAGTGAAGAATGAAAAATATAGGCCTGACAGCTTAAGGCTTGGGTATATCTTTCGAATAGATCACCTTATTCCTCAGGAAAAGAAAATGGCACCGTATCATACCTGTCATCATACTGCAGTAAAGATACACTGCAAAAATGTCCTGCTGCACTTTAAAGATTGGGTATTTCACTGTTTTCTTCACACTGTTCCTTATTCCTTGGGAGCTATTTGACCTTTCATACTCATCTTACACCTGCTCCCACACAGCCCACCCTTTGTACCTGGCATCTCTTCTCTTGATTTGTCATGAGCTGGATTTTAGACTTTGAAAGAGCAGGTAATTGAATTTTTCAAGACAAATCAAATGGTGAAAATACAACTCATCCACAGAATGACTGAGGCTGAAAGATGTTGCTGGAAATCATCTGCCAGCTTGTTCAGAGTGTGCTCCATCTCACTGTTCAGGTTACCAATCATGATGTTAAACAGCACTGAACTCAGAGTCAGCCCTTGGGACACTCCACAAGTGACTGGTGTCCAGCTTAACTTGGTGGCACTGGTCACAATCCTTTGAGCCCTTCAACTCATCCCATTTTCCATGCCCTCACTGTGCACTTCCTGGTATGTACCACATTAGCTTGTCTACAAGGCTGGATGGGATGCAAAGCTGAAAGCCTTACTGAAGTAAAAAACATCCACTGCTGTTAGCCCAGCACTGAGCTCGTCATTGAACCCTTTCAGGTTGGCCAAAAACAATCTCCCCTGCATAAAAATGCATGCTGATTACCCTCAATCACCTTGATATCTTCCAAATCTTTGAAAATGGCTTCCAGGAGGATGTGATCCATCACCTTTCCAATGATCAAGGCAAGAGTGACTGGGAATGTAATTTCCCAGACCCTCCTTGAAGACTGGAGTGACATTTGCTTTCTTCCCCTCAGGAGCTTCCCCTGATGGCTATGACCTTTC
Source organism: Motacilla alba alba (assembly GCF_015832195.1). NCBI lineage: Eukaryota > Metazoa > Chordata > Aves > Passeriformes > Motacillidae > Motacilla > Motacilla alba. Next base: position 55,074,057 of record NC_052016.1, on the reverse strand, counting down.
AAAGAGAGTGGTCTCACAATTATTAGCATATATGAATATGAAGCACATGATTTGATATATCTCTATGGGTTTCTCTATGGTGAACTCAAAGATCTCTCACTACTTTTCCAGCTAGAAGGCTTGGCAGCACTGCAAAAATATGCTCTATTTCTACCTTTAAATCTGCATTTGTACAAAACTGAAAGACATTACTCAGTCAAAAGTTTCACCTAACAGGCTATATTTTCAGGGTTTTTTGGGATGCTTCTTTCTTTTTTTCATCACTGGCATGAACGCCAAATACTAAAATTTTGCAGTCCCTTTTGATAACTTCTTAATTTTCATTACTTACTGGTTTGAAAGTGTAATCTAATACATTAAGGAAGTGCTCAGAAAGGCAGGCAAGGGAGTAGCCATGCTCCCTGTAAACAGAAAAATTAAGAAACACTAGATAATATGATTTCAACTACAGAATATCTAGAGCTATAGTTAAGTACAACTCACAGGAAAGCATGTGATTAGAAGCACATGCAAGAAAATAAAGTTCTGCCAGACACACTGTTCTTTTGTGATCTCATGAAAGTACACACCTAATGAAAAACACCTTGGAAACAAAAATCTTGGGAAATTCAACAGCTGACAACCAGAAGAGTGGCTGGGTTTGGATTGCTGGGAGCTTTTTTCTCCTCTGAAAGCAAATCATCAGCAAGTCATTATAACACCTTTTGGGAAATAACACCTATTACTTGTCGATCTACTTAGAGTAGAAAATCACCTTACTTTGCAAAGCTGCAAACTTATTTCTAGTAATGTGCACTATTATTGCTTTCTTCTTCTCAAGGATTTAGGTTCACTATTTCAAATGACCACAGCTTTAGAAGTTTTATAGGAAGACAGAAGAGCATTCCTGTATTTCTGAAATAATCCTTGGATACTGACAGGGAGACATCCTTGGATTCTAGAGTTCTAAAGAGGAAAATTGTAAATTGCCAAGGTAAAAGTTCCATATATTTAACTTTGCCTAAAGGACACATTTAAGCTATTCACTTTATGGAGCCTGGAAAGTAACTAAGATCCTGTCTACAAAAAAAAAAGACTCTGGCAGTGGCTTTTCCTCATTCCTTGTTAAAAGAACATCTTTAATGTTCTCACTAATCCCAAACGTGATAGCAGGTACCCTTGGAAGAGTCCAAGATCTCAGAAAGCTACGCACCAACTGTATTAAAGCCTGACTGCCTCAAAGCTTATTAAAAGCCAGTGCTCGTCCCACAGCTCATCCCTCGAGCTGAGCTGCACACTAGGAACACCTTCCTCACACTGCACTGGTGCCAGTCTGCAAATGTCCACAGTGACACAATCCCAAGCTAACTAGGACACAGATGTTATTGACAAAGGCTAAGAGACTATTAATTCCTTTGGCAAGAGACAGGAGGAGAAGAATGGGAAGCAGAAGCCCGGCACTCTGTTCCCCACTTCCATACCTCACTTGCCAAGTGGCAATTCATCTGTTCAACACCCACTCACACCAAGCACAAAGAAATAGGCCAGAGAATGTAGTCTGAAGATTTAGGAACAAAAATAGTTTTATACTACTGTCGCAGCTTCAGTAGTACAAGACATGTGAGATTTCTTCTAGGGTTTTTTTGCAGTCTTTTGGGGGTGGTAGTGGAATGCTTTTAAGCACTGCTGCACTGTGGAAGTATTTCAAATAGCTTCGGTGCCGATTCCATTATTAATGTGAATTGCAGACTAATCTCACTTACTGTCACCACATAGAAGCTGTGGAGGGGTGCTCAACTCTTACCTGAGACTGGATCCTGATTGTGCAGACAGGACTACTACCAAAAAAAATTAAATAGAAATGCACTTTCAAATACTAACAGGCGTGGCTTAAAAGTTATTGTACCAGGCAAAAGGACCTCTGTTGTGAGCCTGTTACTCGAAAAAAACCTTCCAAGCATGCTGTGAAGAGCATGCTGTTTTTTTCCTTGCTGTTGAAGTTGCATATTGATGAAAACAGATCTATGGCAAATCTTCAGATAATGCTTATTTTTAGTGCGGAATAAGAACTTTGAGTAAAGGAAGAAGCACAATAGCTGCATATTATAAAGTGGAAAAAATACTCAGAAAACAAGACAGCAAAATGCAGTATGTTACAAGCATGCTTGATAACTAAATTCAAAATATTATTAAAACTATAATTGATGCACTTCGTGGTAATTATATGAAGTGTTCTTATTTCCTTCCTGCTACAGTTCAGAGCATGAATAAACAATCTGCTTTCAATTGCTCTCAGCCATGAAATTTAAAGAGGCTGAAGAATATGCAAGTCAAATAAGAAATTTTAAAAGGGCTGGCATTTATTCATTGAAAAATTTTACTGGTATGTTTCAAAGACTTAGGGAAAAGTTAACTACTCAATACAGTAGTACTCAAGGCAGTATTCAAAGGCAAATACAATCAACATCTCCCTGCTCTGATGGAAATGGTGAATTGGCTTTCAGGTACCCAGTGGAAGAAAAACAGTCAATTATTTAAGTTACTACAAAGATTCGTACACATTTCCTTTGTAAAAGGCACACCATGACCACCAAACAGACAATTGTCTTCCAAAAGATTTTACTGCTTCATACAGAATTCAGTCACTTTGTACAAACTTACATGAGTTGAGATTTCTTGATTTCAACACTGTGAAGACAAATTTCAGTCTAAGTTTGTGTAATTTCAATAGCTGCTACATCTTACTGCTCAGCTTGTAGCAAGAAAGGAGTTGGTTTATGCCATATTTTGTTTCTGATTAGAGAAGTCAAAATCTAAAAAAACTTCAAAAAATTAGCTACCTAAAAGCTAACTCGACTTAGACGTCTTAAGAAAAAAACAATACAACAAAAAAAAAAACAACAGAAAACCAATCCAAACCCAGAAAACTGCACTTTGACAGAAGGTAATTATATAGATAATCCATACCCATTAAAAAATTCCTTATCCAATGAGAGAATAACAGATTTTTCTGCCAAGTACTACTCTTTAGCCTCCTACCAGCCCAAAGCACCATCACTCTTATAATATAGTACATGACATGAAAGGAAGCATGTTCCTTAAGCAGCTCTGTAAGTGTATCTAAATCCAGGAAAACATAAAACATCTAGAAACTACAGCAATACCTATTGTTTAAAGGCACAGTAGGATAAACATAGTAAATCTGTCCAGCTATCCAATCTGGAGTTAAAACTGATGACTTAACACTGATATTCCTGAAGAGTAATGTTACAAGTATCCTGGAACAGAAAATAACATCTAAGCATTAATGTCACTTATGCTGCTTTGAATCAGAATGCTAGTGAAGTCCCAATTCTCAAGCTTAACCACCACGCCCCTGTCTTTCCAAGACAAAACACTAGGTAGAATCCCTTCTCTTACTCAGCTTATTTCCAGACCCTGATAAAAGAAAGCAAGCATTGGCAGGTGCAATTCTGACTTTTGTTCTGAAGGAAACATGTGCCTTCTGAATTCAGCTCAAACTGGACAGTTTTGAAATAACAAGTCTGAAGGTTTCCATGGACAAGGCAGCACAGGCAGCCCCTGTATAGCTCTTACAGGATTCTCACCAACACAGCTTGACAAGGTTCCGGTGGGAAGACCTCTCAGTCTCTGCCTCAAGCTTTTGGTCTCTTCCTCAGATTATCAAAAGACAGCCAATTGTGATGGTGGATTTTCTGCTGGAAGGAAACTTCATGCTGGACTGAGACCACCAACTCATTTCACAGAAAATAAGATGGCAGTAATTTTTTGCAGTTGCCAACTTAAACTGTATCTGAGCTACAGCCCTAGATGTGAAAGGCTCTGTAATAAATTACCAATCTCCTGAGCCATCCAGTTAACAGCATGCCTGGTTTTGTTTAAAGCATTATTTCACATTCATTAATTTTCCGAAACTGTAGAAAGTAAAACATCAGAAAAATTTAGATTCTTGATGACAAATCATTTGCTTCCTGTATACCTCTTAAAAATATAATAAAGTTGTCTAAGTAGTAACAGGCACTATGTATTTCTATATTATGCTTTGCTCCACTACTTCATGAGTCATGACAAAGCCATCAGAAACTTTTTGATTTTTTTCCCCTCAGTACTGAGGCTTTCGTTCCATTTCTAAAACCAGGAGCAAATTAAAATCATCCATACAATCAATGCAATAAAGCAAAGGTTCTTTGTACTTCAGTTCTGAAAATGCTATTTATCAGAGGTATACCTTTTGCCTTCTGTTCAAATGGAAAAACTGCCATTCTGTAAAAGCATTTATCAGGCATGAAAATAGATGTCAAAAAACTAGTCCTTGACCACATTTGCAGGAACGCCATTAAAGCTATTTCAAAGACAAAAAGTGACTCCGGAGTAGTAAGGAAGCCAGACTTATTTCACCAAACACAGAATATCACTGGCAATACTGTCTCATAGGAATGAAAGGTCAAACAAATGATACTTTTAATTACCGAAATTTCATTCGTGCGTAGGAGTATCATATATAGGTGGTACATTTAGAAGCAAATTGAAAAAAAAGAATGGTATCAAAGAGTAAGAGCTACAGACAAGTGGATCAGAGAAATTACCCAATTTCAAGACAACAGACAAAAGGACCTGTTAGCTGTGGGCCTATTTTGAAAGCAAATATAAAAGAATTGGTGTGATTCACCAGTTGAGAAGAATTTGCTGGTTAAAGACACTAACTCAGGTTAAAAATGTTTTCCTTATATTGTAGTTTGGATAAATATTAGTTTACTTGCAGAAATAATCTAAAGTTGGTGTGGCTATATTGCTGGTAGATTATAAACATTAGGAGAAAATAATGGCTTTCAAAAGTCACTTTCCTACATTAAACCGGTAATTTAAAAAAAAAAATATTTTTCTCAGCAGTTCTTTCAGCCAGTCATTCTCTCCCACCTACACCAAAGCCGTATTTAGTTATTCAACTTGCCTGCAGTGATACTACTAGAGGCATTTTCTGTACCTCAACGTGCCTGTTATTTAAATAACCCATTTAAAACAGTTTATTTAGAAAATCAAAAAACATAAACAGCCATCTGATACACTTGCTTTCATAAGCATATCAGATCACAGCCAGCTTTTAAAATGCACTCTACTAATCAAGGCCATCTGACTGCAGTGTAAAAATATATATTTATTAGTACATGCTCTTAGCACCAAGGCTTTTGTTTCCCAGTGGTTTTTCATTAAGAAAAACAACCCTTGCCCTCAATCATCATCCCAGTGCTAAAACCCATTGAGGATCCACTTACCAAATCCCTGTGTAACACCCAGTTAGCATGCAGGTAGTGAATACCATCTAGGATCTGATATAACAGCGACTTCACCATTCCCCGAGGTAACTGAACTGGTTTCTTGTTTGCTTTAGAAGCCCTGTGAAACTTGATTATATGCTGCAAAGGGAGAAAAAGAAATGAAAATAAAAGAAGTGCAACGTTTACACAGTAAGATTGCCATCAACTCCTTACACAGATTTCTTAGGGTTTTTCAACCTTTCATGATTTGTCTTCCAAACTAGAAACATGTGCCTGAAGTACTAAAAAATTAATTCTGTACTAAGTAAAGTGATCACTGTCCCAAACCAGTATCTCAAAAATTAAATTGGTTTTTGCTGTGGCTTAACCCCAGAAAGCAGCTAAGCCCTGCAGAGTATGAGGAATACAAAACCAATATGACCATCAAAGCACATTTTCTTTTAGATCGCTGATCTTTCAGGTTTTAGAGGTATTTTTGTTTGGGGAGTCTTTTTGTTAAGATAGGCTGATATCCTGTACATCAAATCACAGAATTACAAGTGTATTACCTCCTACATTATTTTACTTTTAAAGTTTTCTCCTACAGTAATAATGACTTCAACATTCCAGACCTAATGCCAAGCGGAAATTTTTTGCATTTATTAGGAATTTTATACATTTAAATTAGAAGCCCAGATTTATTCCTTCTTTATTTACTATACCCTTACAGCACAGTACTCTCAAAACAGAAGCTGTTGACAGAGCAAGTCTACAAATCTGTCCATCTGAAAGTCAGCCACCAAAGCAGACAGAGAAAAAGAACCTTTAGTAATTCTAAATTTAGACACAAGCAATGATGTCTGGCACCGAGGAGGAGCCCAAAACGATGTGTTGTCTTAGTACTTGAGCCCCACGTGTCACTAAGTTCAACAACAAGGAGTGCCATAGTCATGGTAACCATTTCCATGTTTGCCTCCTTCAAACACAGAGGCAACTTCTAGAACAAACTTCTTAACATATTCACACTTTTTTTCTTGTGTGATCACTTGTGTGATCATCAAAACAGCCCAGATCTTGTCTACCAAAACCTGGCACCAAACTGCTATGGTGTGCTCTTCCTACATTCATGACTCCTATATTCCAGGTGCCAATTAGCTAACCCAGCTATCTAACAGCCTTTGGGAAACTGCCTTTTCTCTTCTGCTGCAGCCCAGCTCCGTACAGCCTGCCCTCCTTCGCTTCAGGCAGCCAGGCTTGGCTTTCCTGTGAGGAATAGGCACATTTCTGCCCTGTCAATGGTAAAAATGGAGAAGCACAGAGCAAAAAAACATTGACTAAAATGGGACAGTCCCTGCACTGTCAGCCAAACACGACATGCAGAAGCATCCCTTAGCCTGAACCACAAGTTTTACCTCCTCTCACCTCTCACTTCCACCAACTCCAAAAGAAATGTTGTTTTCATACAGTGGACAGAGAAAAGTGACTCTTCAGAGACAGGCAACAAAACAGATGGTTGTCCCAGACTCCTTTTGCTGCTGCTCTAATACACTCTGTATTATCTAGCCCTTTCCCAGCCTTCCTTAAAACCTGCTGTCCTAAACACACAAATGTTGGAGCACTTGATCCATGGCTGGCTCTCTGGGGCACAGAGCCAGTCCAGTCATTGCAACCAAGTCTCTCACATCCAGATACAGTGAACAACCAGGAGCTGGTGCAGCTGGGGAATTCTGGAGTTCATACAGGTACATGCATGTAAGCATAAAGGTCAAAATTGAGGGTCATTCCTAAGTTAGTTACATAGAAACCAGTGTTTCATTAAGAGAAAGACTTCTGTGGTGATTTAGGTTAATATGAAGCAAAGCAGAAATGTATAAATACAAACAAGAACAGGTCATAGTAATAATACCCCTAACAAATATTAAGCCTTGTAGCACATTTCGAAACAAAAAACTCTCAAACATTCCTAGACCTCTGCAGCTTAGTATATCAAAAATATGGGGGAGTAGTGGAAAAAAGAGTGCTCTTATTTTTCCATCATATTAAAATAAGAACAAAACAAAACAACTGTACTCAATTTCCTCAAGATGTTGTTGTTTCTGTTTATCAGCCTTAAGAATGTCTCAACATTTCAGCTGTTTGCTAACTTTGTCTCTAATTTTATTTTGGTAACAAAACCTCAATACCAAGTATTAGAACTTACAAGACATTTAACTGTAAGAAAACATCTTTCATTTAGCTTAGCAGAAAGAAAACTGACACACTAGTTCTTAGGCAAACCAAATAATTCCAAACTATAAGGAAAACAATTTTTAAAAGAAATTAGTTTTACTTTGTGGCATGCTAAGTGACATGCTGACAAAAAACTCATGATTCATAGTGTGCAATTCTCACATGTACACATTCATAAAAATTTCCCCTTGTTACAAATTGCTTCTATTACACCCTTTGATAAGAATCATAGGATCTTTTGAGGTTAGCATTTGTAGCATTGAGAGCAAGGCTCCTTATGTACGTCAGCATTAATATGATACACACACACCTTTATTCAGGGAAGTCACGGCTGCATGGTATTTTTCATTTTACCATGCTACTTTATTTTTTTAAGTATTCCAAAAGGATATTAAGCTTACAAATACTGAGTTAACACAGGAATTCAGTATGTATCTTAAAACAAATTTACTTTGCTTTCAACAGGTTTATATTTTAAAGTTGTATCTTGCAATTAGAAATAAATAGCTTTCCTCCCAAATACACAGAATTCCTGCAGACGAGTTGAGAAAAATTTTTCCCACTGAAATGTATGAATTAAATATCCAGTGTCACTACTCTCATTTCATTTATTCACGGATGACAACCAATGCAACTAAAACTCTGAACCGTCCTATTGAGAAAAAAACATTTTAAAAGGGAATTCACCTGCATAATCAATAAATTTACCTACACCCTACTTTTGCTGTAATAGGGGTTTACATCTACATTTATTTAAGCAGACTTCTAGCTACAGAGAGCTGATTTCTGCAGATTTTTTGCGGTTTTTTTATCTTCTTAAAGAGATCACAGGTTAACTGTGTGGTGTGTTTGTGAACATTTTCCATTGCTTTTCCTTTAGTACTGGAAGTGCTTCCAACGAACATGGAGTAAGCACCTATGCTATGTTTAAAACTTATGCATCTCCCCTGACCCTGTCCCTCTGCTGCAACTAAAACTCTTAAGCCTGGTACCTACAAACAATTCACCTTACCCAGAGGTCATGCTCAGCGTAGTCAAAGAGAAGCCACACTTTCCTGTCAGCATGAGAAAGGAACACCTTTTGCAGAGAAATGACATTTGGATGCTTGAGCTCCCGCAGCAACTGCAAAAGAAAAAGCCCACAACAGTTATATCCGTACATCCAGAGCTGGGATACTTAGAACCCAAACAAGAGAAGCTGAAATCTGCAAGCCACAGAAAGCCACTTTTTTTTAATGAAAGAACCAGTCATTAGTTTCAAACCAGAGCTAAAAGCAGGTTGTAACCCCCTCAGGGCATTCATTTCCTACTCATTCTCTAAAAGCTCAACTCTATGCAAACCTCATTATTATCCAGGACCAAGATGACTCTGCAAACAGCCAGCTGTGGCATCTTCCCTTTTGCATAAGCTGTACTCTTCAACAGTCCTATCTGGGGTACCCCATTTTCTCCTCACTCCCAATTATCTGAAAACGCTGCATTTTCATTGCAGTCATTTGAGACTGAATGGGATGGCTGATGCAGAGCCTGCTAATGCAGTCAGCTAAACCAAGATGTGGTTTCTAAGGCAGACTCTCCTGATCTACAAGGTCACCACTCTCTACAGAAGAGGGTCCAGCTTTTTGTCACAACACCGTCTACACCAGTTCGTACATTCACAGAAACCACTCATAAAACAGCACCCACTTCAAGAGAAAACTATTCTGGATGCACAAAGGCTGGTGAAAGGTAACCTGGTGCGGCACTCTTGAGCTGAAACAAAACAGGGTACTAAGAGCAGAGAAAGCCCCAGCTAAAGGGACACACCTGGAACTTCTTTCAGCAGAAGTGAGCCATCACACCAGCTCAGTTGCTTCAGAAACTATAGCTTGAACCCCACCAAAAGCAAAGCATAGATGAGATACAGCACAACTGAATGCAGACTGCGTTAGTCTATTTGAGGTCTACTTGTCATGTTACACTCATACTCATTCAACTGCCAAGAAAGGAAAAAGAAAAAGCTTTATCTAAGCAAACTGTGGTTAAGTGTGACTATTCAAGTCTAGTCAAATTCCTGCCAGTTCAGTGTGCCAAAAATGATGACATTTTTAATTAAAAGGAATGGTTAGGGCCTTCAATTTTTTTTTAAATGACAATGGAAAATTAAACTGCTCTTTGAATACAGAATTTACTTCTGAGACAATCTATTTTCAATAAAATATAATTTTTCCACTACATAACTGAAGAAACAAAATCATTCTTTTCTATTTATACCTTTGTCGTAAGTGCTAAAATTTTAGCTGCCACTGAGATAGTAAAGTGGAAGTACATGTTTCTTGTTTCCTTCTTTCCTATTTCATTTGAGACAGACTTGCATTATGACTCACTGACCAGTCTTCAGCACGCCATTTCTTGGAAAAAAAGGACCTGTAACCCACAGAAATTTTACCTCAAGTATAAGATCAAACAAGGAGATAGGGTAGAGGAGACAAAGCAGCAATAGAAACCAATGCAGAAGGCTGTAGAGTTTCAGCATGGTAAAACTCTTAAGATTTGTAAAAGCACTACATTGAGGCACTTTAAGGCAGGATCCACAAGAAGTACGGAATTCCTTAAATGCCTGTAATTCCTAGAAAGAATAAGACCAGTATGGGAAAAAAACAAGAACTGCTTATTTGCACTTTTTTATCAATTACAGGTGGGGATTGCCTGTGGCAATTTAACCCCAGCCAGAAGCTAAACCCCAAAGAACCACTTGCTCACCTTTCTCAGTCAGACATGAATGGAAGAACAAAAATGCAAGAAAATTTGTGAGCAAGACAGTTTAGTAAGTGAAAGAAAGAAGAATTAAACACCACACCCTCAACAAAAAACAACAGAAGCAATGAAAAAGCAATCACATACAACTTCCCACAAGAGAACTGGTGCCCAGCCAGTCTCCATGCAAAGGCTAACCCTCCAAAGGGAGCAGGGGCAGGAATGGGACACAGAGAAAGTCTGAACACTGTAAGCAATAGCCAAAGCACTGCTGGCTTATCAACACTGCTTTACACACAAATTCAACACACACAACCATATAGGCTGATGGGGAGAAGAGGCTGAACTGCATGACAGACAGGCACAGCACAGCAGAAAAGACCAGCAACTCAATGGTGAATGATGTTGCAGGGTTTAAGAATACACTGTGCCAGTCCTTATAACAAAGTAATTTTTCTTTAATCAGCAAAAATTCACATATTAAATTCATGCTAAAAAGTTTAATTAGCTGTACCAGAAGATTACATGACAGTTCACCAACTATGCGTCCATACAAAAATATTCTATTTCCTGTGACCCAATGGACACATCTGTACCAAATACAACAAAATATTCCTTGATAAAAGAGGCAGATACTACTCAGAGCTCTAAAAAATAATGTAATGTTCCCTTTTGTCTGATCCTATTTTAAGTCTCTCCTCCTCCTTATTCCTGAGGTAGCAGCTACCACCTACTAAAAATATCCAACCTCTTCACATGAAATATGATTCAGCTTGGCGAACACAGAGAAAACCTACCACCAAAGCTAGACACAAACATGAGAAACTTTAAAGTAATGCAGCAGAAGGATTCCCTGTTTGTGTAGTGAGGCAACACATAGAACTCCCTTGTTTATTCTAAGATAGTCTTTGCAGATTTTGAGACTGACAGCATTCCTTGCTTTTTTCCTCACCACTACACCTTGATCATCGCCCTTCCTGCCTTTTATTTTTCCTCTAAACACTCCAGCAATCCTCTCAAATACCCAAAACCCCCACTATCCTCCTAAAAATTCCATAGCAACTTGCTTTCCTTCTCATCAGTCCCAGCTGACACTCACTCTTCAAGAATACACCTGAGAAGTTCCTTCTGCAGCCCACCACCATTGTGTTAGGAGTTCTGGCCTTTGCTACTGTCACTGACAGCACCTCTTACTGTTTGTGCATCTGTGCAGTGTTTATCATTCTTGCTAGTTTCTGCCTTTGCCTTTTGTGTTGAATAACTGTTAAATCCACATTCTTTCAGGTTGCTTAAAAAACCTGATAGGTTCTGTCAAAGCCAGACAGTCACAAGCAACCCAGTGAATAGGAAGGCTAAGATGCATCAGCAAAACCATCAGCATAAGGAAATGATTGCTGCAGTGGGACAGATGATTCCTGAATCACTGTCTTGGAAAGGTTGAAACGCTCACAGCTACAAATGCAAACGTTGTCTCTGAAGTATCTGAAAGAGCTCTTGCAGATGATAATACATCACATGGGCTGCAAAGAGCATTTTCAGCAACCTCAGTCTCCATGAACCAGGCCTCTCTAGCCCATAAACCACATGCCTTTCCCACCAGATGACCTGACTTGCGTCCAGCAGCTGATAGAGTTCAAAGACAGTTCAGACAAAGTAGACTGCAAGAAACATGCTTTGACTATCACTATGATGCCTGCTAATGATAAAGGGTATTTTTTGGCCTAATGACTTTGCTATCTAACTGCCTCTGTCTATCCTAGCTCAGTTCTGTAGAACACAAAGAGAAAGCAGGCAAAAATTATAAGTTCGGCTCTCAGTAATTGCCTTCCTTTTCATTTGCATATCATATGATGATTCAAATCTATTTCCTCAACCAGAAAGGTTTCTCTTATAATAGTTAGTCTGGGTATCCCCTGATAAAGAAGGGAGACCCAAAAGACCTTCAAAGAAATACAAATCAGCAAATGACAAAGATGCCAATACATCTGTTTTAGAAGCCCATGTCTGCCCATGGCTGGTCCTGCCCTTATTTTCATACTGTTCAAGATCCAGCAAGGGAAACAGCATCCCTTTGTGCAGGTCCTCGGCTCACACTAAGGTCCCTCCATCTCCCTCTTGAAATGAAGAAATACTCATCCCACACAGCCACGGGGCAGCTGAGGGACAGTAAATCAAAGTGTCCCAATGATGTATAAAATTGTTAAATTGCTTCAGGAACAAGGAGAAAGTGAAGTAAAACAGGATGATATTAAATAATCAACAAGCAGCAGTAAGGAAACTAGGAAAACTGCAGCATGACCAAGATCAATCTTTTCTTGCACTAACAACAATTATCTTTCACATAAAATATGAGCTGAAGTCAGCACAATTTTTATGAATATGACCTGCTTCCTCTGGTGATATTCCTACATATTCTGTGAAGCTCTCCACGACTACTACAATTCTCACAAGCCAAGACAAAGGATTCTTCACATAAGTGAGGATTTCTAGCTCTGCTGCAAATGGCATTTCACCCCTGCTCTTGACACTTGCTAACCTTTATGGTCCACAGAGAATGTCAACCTGCAAAATGCAACCTTGCAATACTACCATGCTTACTTCTATAATTCAAGTTGCACAGTGGAGGAGAGGATCAGTTATCAGGAAAAATTATTTCACCAAAGTGTTCGGCAAGGAATTTTTTTTTTCCAAATGTCTGGAACAGGATGCCCAGGAAAGTGGTTGCATCGCCATCCCTGGAGGTATTTAAAACAACACATGCAGATGTGTTGTTGCTGAGGGACATGGTTTAGTGCTGGACTTGGCAGCACTGGGTTAATGGCTGGACTTGATGACACAGGTTGTCACCATCATATTTTCTGAAAAACCTCTTTGCCCAGGATTTTTCCCCTGGGAAGCTGAGAAGCCGCAGAGAAAAAGGAAAACAGTATTATCTTATTTGCTTCTCCTGTGTTTTGCTGCTTTGGAACATGGTTGGAGATTGTTTATCCAACATGTGAATTGTTTTGACTTAATGACGAATCACAGTCAGGCTGTGTCAGGACTCCGGAGAGAGTCATGAGTTTTTCATTATTATCTTCTAGCGTTCTGTCTCTATCCTTTCTCTATTCTTTAGTATAGTTTTAGTATAGCATTCTTTTATATTACAGAGAACATAACATAATAAATTAGCATTCTAAGAACATAGAGTCAGATTCATCATTTCCTCCCAATGACAGGGGATCCCGAAAATACCACAGCAGGTCTTTCCAAACCTAAACAATTCCAAAATCCTGTAACAGAGCACAATTTGCCAGGTAACCTGGCCCAGGAGTCCTCCCCTATGTCAGGACATCAGCTATCTTAGAAAAAGCAGCTTCTTGCTCTGCCTGCTTTCGAGTGCCATGCAGCACCTCTCCCAAGCCCTAGGACAGTCAGAAAACTGGCTACACACAAAGCCATTGACAATATTAACCAAACACTCATTTAAACAAAAATCACTATTGCATTACATGACTGGTTTGATGGCATAAATTCCAACTCTAATCATCATCTCGTGCTTCAAAAAGGCTCTCATCAAGTTTCACCAAGGGATCCAAAACCAGACAACATACATTAACAGTCATGCCAGGGCCTTCCAATGCAAAAATGGGCAAGCAAGGCCTTGGAACACAAAGCAGACTGCAGTTGATGCAGAAAGGCAACTTTCAGAATGGAAGGAGAAATGACAAATTTTACTCATCCTGTAACAAGTAAGGTGCCAGTGGAATTACTGCTACAACAGATGAGTATAGGCAGCAGTAAGACATTACCTCAAACATTATGTGTAATTCTGACCCATTCAGGGAAGATTAATTCCAACTACAACATGGCACCCAAGCCTACACCCAGAGGAAGGGAGAGCCTACCACTCAAAGAAAACCAGCACGCAAGACAAAATGCTAATAGCCTGCCAAAACAAAACAGAGAAGAAACAGTCTCTCTCTCTTTAAAATGAGAGCAGAAGAGAAGAGCTATTTTAACTAACTAACAATATTATGATAAGTACAAATGGGTACAAATTAGTCATGATTAATTTTGGCTTAAAGGCTGAATAATGTTCATAGACTCATTACTAGAATGAGACTCAAATTGCCTTCAGAGATCTCTTTTCCTTACAAGCTTAACTTGAAGCTTGCTAATCTTTTTAAGTACCCTTTGCTTCTCTGCAAGAGCAGGAGCAGAATATGACTCAAGAGATGTCACCCAATTCTAAGCCACAAACATTTGTTAAAAACTTTCCAATCATTGTTCTTAGTTTTCTATGAAACAGTGAAGCTCGACTCAAGTACTTTAAACTTCTTCTATAAACCAACCCCCAAATTTTATTACACAACGGCTCGAATCCCAGGCTGGCTTAGCTGCTCTGCATCAGACTCAAGACATGTTTGTTTCAGTGTAAATACAGTTTTAGTTTTATATTCCCACAAGTCAGACATTCCACAGTACTAAAAAAGAACAGAATACCTGCTGAAAGTACATGCTGTTTTCCTTTCAGAAGTGTTCAAATAAAAGCTTACAAAGGCATTGTAACAAAGTTATAATACTGCTCATCCTAAGAATTTATTATGAAGCTGACAACACATTTTTGAAGCTCCAGTTCTTCAGACAAAGCAACAATTTAAAAAAAAATGTAAATGTTATTCTTCTGATTTTTTAAAGTCCTAAATGTGCAAAAAAGAAGCCTGACAACACAAAATGTCAAGTGGGGAAAAAACCCCCATATTTCTTTTTTCTTCCACAGTTTCTAAAATAAGTGAGTCTTATGTGATGTCACATCCAAGTCAATATTTATTAGCACCTTTTAATTCCAAACACATTTGATGTATTAAAAGAGGTGTTATTAAATGTTCTCTCAAAGTAAGGAGGTGAGTGAAGAACCCAGATGAGACAGACAGTGGATGTCAAGCTAGAACAAATTCTGCCACTCACAGAAAACATTATAATTCCTAAGGATTCTAATTACAACATTTAGTCAGCATCTTTATCCCACTGTCACAGAACTAAGAACAGTGCTACAATCCCTTCACACAAAATCTCTCAAGAATACTGTCTTAAGATCAGTAATGTAGCTGGGTAAGCACTCAGTCAAAACTGTATTTTACATACCATGTTAGCATTAAACTAAAGCATTTGTAAATCATTAAACATACCAAAAAGAGTTAAATCAAACACATGTCTTCCTCAGTACTTTGTCACCTTTCACTGTATGGAAAGATTGCCAGGAAACCTTAACATGTCCTCTGACATGAGGAGTGTTTGGTCTTCCTCATGAGAAACTGCTTCCACTGTTAGTGTGGAAGGCACATGACAACACCCATCACCTGAGAAACCTACACCCAACTATTGTTCATTGCCACACAGCTGGTTCAGGACCACTTCAGGCTTAGGGTTATTTGTTCCTTACCAGGGGAAGACGTTGAATAGGGTAGATCCTGGTGCCACCCAGTTTTGGCTTCTGCCTCATGGTGTCCCTCTAGCTGCTGCAGGCTGCAGAGATCACAGTCATCCTCAGACTGGCTAGCCTTTACACCCTTCTTCAATCCCTTCCACTGGCAGAGGGAAGAGAGATCTGATAATCACACAGCGAGACATTGTCGTCACCCAGGGCACGGAAGGCCCAGTGTGTGAAAAGGACCAATTACTCTCCAGAGGAGCCTCCTCCACCAAGGTCAACTCAGGCAAGACCACTCACCAACAGCAGCTCCCTTGTTACTTGCCATGGGGGCCAGGCCTGCTGCTGTGCCTCAGTCTCTACCTCTGCCACCCTCCAGCTCAGGTGAAAGCCATGGGACATTGCAGATGCAGAGATGATCAGGCCTGCTGCAGAGGCTCTCCCTTTCACAGTTCTGTTAAGCAACAGCACATCCAAAGGATGGTTCAACTCTGCTTGCTCACTCCACAAAACTGCTCTTTTGCCCTTTGGCAAAGATGAGCTTCCTACAGTCACACTATCGCTAGATCCAACACAGAGGACATGATCTTCTGTGGTAACAGCCTGCACTTGTTACAACAGGAAACAAAATCCTAGGAATGCCTCCAAGGCAGACCTAAAGAGCAAAAACAACCAGAGAAGCCAGATGCTTATTCTGTAGTTTTCTGTTCCATCCCTGGCAGCCCCAAGGCTGTTTGAACTCACACAAACTGGATATGGTGTTTAAAGGACACAACACAGACAGGAGACAGCCAGAGCACAGCACTGTCCACCTCAGGTCTGCACTGTCACTTTCACCATTTCCAACACTGAAAGCATCTCCTATGACACCCAGCACTTCCTCTCCAGAGCCAAGACAAAAATTAATGCTATCAGATATTTTTGTTGACCTAACCAGGCACCAATACACAAAGTCCATGGAAAACTGGTAAAAAGAAAAAACAAAAGAACCCCCCAAAACCCTCATAGCTTTCTCAACTAAACAAAACAAAAATCCAAAACAAAACCTCAGCCAAAGCCAACTCCTTGCTAGCCAAAGGAAGCATATGCAAGCAAAGTACTTGCAAACCTGCTAAAACTGAATGAAAAATGCTAATCAACACAACATATTTCAGCACGTGACTACTAGGGTGCTTCAAAAGCTAATACTTCTGTATAGGAAACTGTCCAAGCCAAAATCCTGAAGCTCTATTTAAAGCCTGGTTAACTACTTCAGCTTTCTACAGCCTTGAATTCTCCTGCTTTGCGAACTGTGAAATAGCATTTGCTGCACTATTCCAGGTGGATAGACTTTAATGACTTTCTTCCACGTGATTAAATCAGAAGACGAGGAATCAATCATTTGGGCATGTACATTCTGCATATTTTTGTACAAATCTTCTCACCATTCGATCTCTCTGCTCTCCCATCTACTGCAAATTACACTCGTGGCATGCTGAATGTGCAGTTTCTAGTGCCTGCTTAAATCCTCAGAAGTGAAACTGCAGATCACAATACAGATATCCAGTATAGCAGGCAGTGCACAGATCTGCAGAGAACAAGATATGAGCAGCCAACCATTCAGTTAAGGTTCTGAAAGAGGCAGGATTCACAAATGTTTACCATGGTGGATGAATGGGGCAAAGATAAGGAAAAATACAACTCTTCAACTAGCTTGATATGAAACATATTGATTCAATTAGCACAGTAACTTAACTCCACCAAGTAAACAGATGGTTGAAGAAAATGAAAGTTCAAATGATTGAAGAAAAAAAATGCCAACAAATCACTTATTTAAACTGAGTTACAGATTTAACTCATCCCATAAATGATTCAGACATCTGAAATCAGGTCTCTAAACTAGTTGAAACCTTTCCCTGTAACTGATGAATTTCAATAGTTACTTTATTTTTCTTACACTGTTCCCCAACTCAGGTGTCTGCATCAAACACGCGCCTTAAAAGAGTAACTTACGGGCATTTTTAAATATAAAAGTTACTCAATACTCCAAAACTGAAGTTAGTCATCATAAGACAAAAGCCATGGCAGAGCTGTAAAAAGAAGAGTTTCACTGGGATTTATATCAAACTACATTCTTCCTAGATTGTCATAGAGTAGCATATACAAGCCTCAGCTCTCCAGAGAAACTGAAATGGATACAGCTCATATGCAAACCAAATCATCCTAGTTCCTCGTAACACCACCATGCTCTTAACACCTTGACATTAATTTGGATAGTCCAGAGCACACTGTAACAAAGTCTGGCACGCAGCCTTGACTTTTTAAGTACAACAACAAATAATTTTATTAGTTGTATGTACAGATGACAGGGTATAATACTGCTGGTTAACTCAGTAGCATTTTCACATATGTTACATATACTCACATCATCAATATAAACAGTATGATTATTATCATCATCAATTTGATTCATTTCCATAGGAGGTTCATTTTGCTCCTTTTATTAATTGATAGTAGGGTGGGAAAAATCTATTTAACAGAATTGAAATTAACAACACCATTCCAAGGGGAAAAAAATTCTCCTGTTCACTTCAAACAGCAACATCAAAAAAATGGCAAGAAACCAATTCAAACCCAGAAGTCCATGGTGAATTATTAATTCAACTGCAGGAAAATTCAACCACATTATTAGAAGTCACAAGCCTGGAAGCATAACCAGATGCCAAGTCAACTATAGCTCAAGAAATACTGCTTCAGGTTTCACCTTCTATCCCTACACGTCCTTTTGGGCTCCATGCCTCTCTTCGCTCTTGATACCTGGTTTCTTGGCATCTTTAGTATTTGCACTGTGTTCCCTCCTTCCTTCATCAATCCTGTCACACATGGCCCTGAGCTGTACTGCTGTTCTCTTCCAAAGGCAAAGGCTGCAGGAGCTCAGAGCATGGAGAAAGCACTCCTGCTGCTCGCTCCTTTTCCATCTGGGACATCAGTACTGGGGGACCCCCCAGACATCGATACTGGGGGACCTCACTGCCCAAGAGAAATGGGGCCAAATCCTTCCTGTCAGCCAAGTTAATGATTCTCACAATGCACAGAAATTGAGTTACGGTCATAGAGCAGAGGCACCTCCCTAGCACCAGCCAGGCTTCTCCTGCCAAGATCAAGCAGCACAAACTCTTCAAATCTTTTTAGGTAAATCACTGCAGAAAGACAACAACTAGACCCAAATCTTCCTGAAATGGTAGCTGACATTTTCTAAAAGCATTCAGCCTGAGTCACAGTATTTGGAAAACTTGTGCCCAAGTGGCTGAAAGTAACAAAACTGAAGACCCTGTTTTCTGCTCCTTTAATTCAGAGTGGATGTCTACAATAGCAGAGGGCTCAGCTTTCACCATTGGACAAAAAGAGCATTTCCTAAAGAGTATTCTTTGTGCTTGTTTTTCACCTCTGGTCAAGGACTAATGTTTTTAACATCACTAAGCCAACTGCAATTCAACTACATGGGAAAGCTTAGTACTCACTTCAGTCAATGAAAATGAAATTTAGGGTGAAGTTTTACACTCTTGAGGAATATGGACTGAAAATAAACTATTCCCTTCACACACACACCCTTAATTTAGGTGCATTTCCTTTTAGGAAGCACTTTCATTTGAAACATTTAAAGAACAACAAACCCAAGCAGCAGTAAAACGTAAGAACATACAACATGTAAGCTTCATAACAGCTGGTTTTCCACTGTTTCTTCCCAAGCTTCTCACAAACTATAACTAGACATTATTCACCAGTTTCTAACAACATGAAATATACAAATGTAAACCTGAAAAACTAAAGAACAGCATTCATGGCTGTATTACAGCCCCCAAGGTAACAACAGTCTCAGTTTAGTTTGAAATCTTCACTTAAATAGAAGTTAAAATGTTTTAATCATTGTAAGCCAGTAAGAACTAATTTCCTTAGGAAAAGAACTGAATACTAAAAGTCAGACTAAATGTGACATTTAAGTCACTAATGCCAATTGTGTTTTTAAACTGTTGCATTTAAATATAATCTGCACTGAGGCAGGCAGTAAACTGCAATTTAAAAACACCATCAGTTTCAGACAGCAAACATAACAGGTACATAAAATCTCCCATGACATTTGTACTTGCTTTATACCCCTATGACAAAAATATAGCACCCATAGTAGAATAACATGACTGAGCAGAAAAAACCCAGCATTCATGCAAATTAATAATTTTAAGTAAGTTTGTTTGCAAGTAAAAATAACTTTCACTTACTGCTATTTCTCTGCATGCAGACATGGAAATTCCAGTACCTTCTATCTGTTTTAAAGCGTAATCTTTATCATCTTTCCTGTGAAGAGAAAAATAAATTTGGTTTGTTTTTTTTTAATTGCACCAAAATTCAAAGTGAGCTCTTCAGTACCATTAAGAGATCAGTTTCTAATTAATACAAATTACACTTCTTATTTCCTTTTCATTCTTTATTAGTTAAATGTCTGGATATCCAGCTAAACTGTAAGCTAACCACAACACCTTCATAAAGTCAAAATATAAGTCTGCTCTCATTAGATTGAGATTACTTAAAAATTTTCTTTTTCCAAATGCAATGATTAACACTTCTTCCATTTTTTCCTTCTCTTATTAAAAAGAAAACACAGCAAACAATTAGCACTATAAATAAGCATAGCTAGGGCTTTATCTCACATAAATGTAGTACTCATATTGTTATGTCTCACTCATATTGTAATGAATTCTTGAGCAGCCCAGAACTAATGTCACGTTAAAACACCTTTTCTTTCCCCTAGGTACAAAACTGCAAATGAAACTGCCAAGATTAATTAAAAAACTCCACCAGATGTTAGATAAATCTGAAGAATCCAAAAGTGGATTCCAGTGCAAGATGTCCCTGTCCCTGCCTGACAGGGGAGCTAGATCTGGATGATCCTGAAGGCCCCTGCCAATCCAAACTATTTTATGAGCCTATGAAAGTTTGCTCAGCTTCAAACGTATATAACAATTGTAAAAGCAATACCATAACCTCCCTGTACTTCAGCCAGTATGTACCTTAGAGTCGCTTATTGAAAATGCAAGCCTATTAGTAACTCCAGCTACCAAAATCAAAACCAGGAGGAGATAAACTGCAGCAAAGGAAGATACTGAATTCTTGCTCATTCTTGGCCTCAAAGACTCAAAACTTTTAAGAGATGGAGTGCTTGTCATTCTCACTTGTGGGCAGACATCCACAGTACTTCCTGGGGGGCATGACACTTAACAGCATTGCTTCAATATTTGGAACACTTTTATAGCCTCAAACCTCTAGGTTACATAAGAAGCCTTATTCATTTTTAATGACTCCAGCTTTCACAGCCATCAAGAGCCACCCTAAAAAAATGAAATTCAATCATCCTTAAGGCAAATTAAACTAAGCTGTAGTTAAGGATTGGGAACAAATCCACTTGTTTCTTCCAGCTCTCACCATTTGTAAAACTTTGAATTGCTTTATTTCTACCTAAACCCCACACTTTTCCCTATTCATCACCACCTAGGGAACAGAGAAAAAAAGTGGGAAATTAATGGACAAAACCTGAACACAGATAATGAGGAGAAAGAACAAACAGCAAGCAGACAAGAGAAGATTTCAGTAAAGGGCCAATTATATGGTTGCAGTGAGATAAAATACAAGAAAATATACAACATTTAACACAAAAAAAAAGGAAAAAAAGAACAGGGAAGGCAACGATAGAAGGCATTAAGAAGCTTCCACGTAAGAAACCCTAAAATTTGCCAGCCTGGAAAAGAAAGAGACAATGCTGAGCGCAAAGTCTTATGTGGCCAAAACAAGGTGGTACACAATCCCCCAGAGTGCATACCTCTACACAATTTAGACGAAAACAAGTTGCATGAAGCCCACAACCAATAAACCGTTATGATACTAGCACATAACTGAACTGTGCAACTCATGATGTGATAATATTACAGGGATCAAAAGCATAAACAGCTTTAAGATTAAATTACACAATTTGATCTTTTGATGATCTTTGGTAATTTGATTTTAAGATCAAATTAACACAAACTCATGGCGGATAAGGAAGTTATGGACCACTCCATGAGCAGCTTCTGAACATAACCCCAAGCTGTTTTACAGCACAGATTTCAAATGCTGCTGTAGAAAAAGAGGGAAATTTTCACAGCTAAAAATTGTTTTATCCTCTTATTTGCCTTAGTGAGCAATGGCTGGCCATCCAGCTGTCACTCAATGGAAATATGAAGCAGAACTAATTGGACTATAGGTTATTCTCACTGCCCTACATGCTCATCTACTTAGTTTTGAGGTGTTTGGAGAGAGCTCTATTTCAAGAGAAGCACTACCCCACAGCTGCTGTTAGATGCATTACTACTGACAGAACAGGGAGCAAAATGGGCCAGACTAAAGGTTCTTCTTGCTGCCCTGTTGCTCATCTGCTTAGATTTCAAGGTATTTGAACAACAAGTCAGTGTTAACATTAGGTACTACCATAAGTCTAGCCATACTACAACAATGAAGCCTGCCATATACCTAAGACGGTACAACTATTTTTAATTGGCCAAATTTCTGCCCAATTAAATCTGGACTAAAATTTTCCATACCAGATGGCAGACCTTCTCCGGAAATTTTTAGGGGAAAAAAACCCTCAGCTCTTTCCTAGAACAAAACTGGAAGAACACTCTTTCAGCTGTGCATGTTAACTCTTTCACAATCAGGGATTTAATGTTGAAATTCACAGGGTGGCTTAAAGAACACAGCATTTGGTCTCCTCAAAGCAACGAATGAAGTCTCTGAAAATTAATCTTCTCATGTTAAAGGCCATTTTAAGAGCTGAAATCAAGAGCTTCAAAGCCCAATCTTGCTCTGCCCTTACAGTGACCCAGGGCTGTGGGGAATGAACTGTTCCCTTGCTTTGCTCTGCCCAGCTGCTGGGTGTGGGAACCCAGACCAAGTGGCCTCTGCTCAGTCTTCAGCCTACCCGTGCAGTCTAGAAGAAATCTAAGCATGGCAAAAAGAAGGAAAATAAATTAATTCTAGGGATAAAGCACATTTTTTAGCACCATGCTACTACACTCTACTCCAGAATGAAGAAAAAAATAACCAAAGATTTCTAAGATTTAAATTCTCTGAATTGTGCTGATACAGCTGAAATACGAAGTAATAAACCAATTCCTAACCCACTCCTCACATGTTCTACGCTGAGGCTGCTAAAATACCGTGATTACCCAACTACAGCACAAGTACCAGCTTTTCCATTTACAGGAGAAGGAATATCCTACTTCTACCTTTAAGCCAAGTGATATTTTCATTTGAAAACCTAATATAATTCTTTGGAAGCCAAGGAAATCGGGGGAATACTTTTTAAAGGGAGCGGTAAGAGTCTGCAGGAGTGCCAAACACCATGACCAAGCTTATTTTACAAAACTTAAGAAAATATTTTGCCAATAGTCTGTTTAGAATCAAAATGCAGCCCAAGGCTTCTCCGTGATTTTGGACATGGGCAATTTCCTTCTCTGAAAATAAAGAGATGTTTGAAGATAAAGAGACATTGAAAGACAAAACAGAAAAAAAAACCAAAACCAACCAAACACCAGTAAGTAAAAAGAAAAAAAATGGAAGAAAGTCCTGTTTATAAACATCTTCCACAGCCAACTGTGAGTAACAAAATGGACCACTTAGCAGGCTGTATTTTAAGGGCACAGTAAGACTCAATTCAACAAAATTTCTTCCTTCTAACAGAGAGTTCATGTTGGGAAAAATCTGTTTTCTTTCCCTGCTGCCTGGAATTTAAACATGAAGTAACTTCAGGAGCTCCTCCACCTACCAGTAGGCTTAGAGAAGCTGCCCAATCTGCAAACTTACTTTCATGCCAATTTATTCTTCATTTCCTGCACTTAAGTAGGCTGATATCTTCAACTCTGTGGGGCTCCGCAGTAGTAACATGCAGCATGAAAGCAGCAAGAACAAGAAAACTCACTTTGTACACTGCTGCTGACAACAGCAGTACTTATTGTAGGAATGAGCAAACTACATAACTTTGTGGAAAATCCTCAGAGGGACAACACTAACATCAGAGGCGTAAACTACCCTCAACACCACTTCCAGCAGATTTTAATGACAACAGCAAAAAAAAAAAAAAAAAGCTACTAAAGTACCATTAAAAAGCATAAAACATGTTGCACCGAAAAAAATCTGAACATAAGAAAGGAGTCCTATTACATAAAAGGCAGATTCTAAAAAAAAATTATTTCACCTCACATACCAAAAATGTTGTAGAAATGTATTGACACACTACAATATACCCTTTACTCAGATCATCAGAACAGTTCAAAATTCATCTGAGTAATAAATATAGGAGAATAAAGTACTCAAGTCTTTAAATTAGTGATGATCATTGTAAATTTACATTACAGTTAAAAATCTCAAATTCAAAATTAACCAGTCACAATGTAGAATTAGTTGTGTCTATAAAGGAGATGTAAAATCTGACTGCAGTTAAAGATGTGAGGGAAATAGTCACTTAAGTTTTCAACCACCAAAGGGAACTATAAATGCAGTAGCTCTTCTACAGAAAACTAAGGAATCTTTTAACTGTGTATGCCTCTTATTCCCTAAAAATATAAAAAAACCTGATAATAAAAGATAAGCCTACTAATAAAACACGCAGGTTTTTGGTTTTTTTAATTTCTACATGTTAAATTATGAAAATCAAACACAAAAGCAAAAGTACAACATTTAGGAGACTTGGCATTTTCATTTTGTGGATCATTCTCTGTCTCTTCTCCCAAGTCACACCAGTGGTAATTTTGGTTTTATTTTTAAATAAATTAGAATCACCCTAGTCATACAAGAGATCAAATGAGGTCTACAGGAAGTAGTAATTCAGTTCTTGGAAGCATATAAATGCATAAATGCAGTTTTTGAAACTGAAAGATTTAATATTTTTATACTAAATGCCCAAGATACAACCACAGCAAACATTTAAATACAAACCATAAGAACACATAATTTTCTAGAAAGCACAGCAAAATGAGGACAGACTTGGTGCCCATCCAAATGATGACTTGCAAGAAAAGAATTATCTATGTCCCACAGATATTACCAACACCACATTCATGCACTAAATAATCTTGCCAGACTAAGTTATTTATACCAGTAGTTCTAATTGGTTTGCATTTTATACCTATTAACTACCAACCCAGTGTGTTGGAGAACCAAGAAGCAAAGAACACAAGAGGCTCAGGTTCTCAGTGCCGTCTTGGCATCGGTTTTCACATCACCGCACACTTCCACAACTACACATTCTCAACACTAGTGGCACAGTTCTGGTGAAAGGAGTAGAGGAAAACCAAATTAGAGACAATGTCAACAAACTGGACACACTCAAGTGCACGTGACCAGGTGGGCTGCATTTAAAGGTGCTTAACGGCACTGGCAAATGTCATTGCAAAGCCCATCTGTCATCTGCAAAAGGTCACAGTGCACACTGGCAGATTGCTGATCATTGGAAAAGGGCAAATATTGAGACCCTCTCTGAGAAGGGCAAAAAGCTTCAGTGATATTATAAGCCAACCAGCCAAATCTCAGTCTATGAAAAGGTTATGCAGCAAACCCTCCTTGGAAGCTTAAAGGAAAGCAAATGACTAGGAACAACTACCATGGATTTTCCAAGGATAAATTGTGTCTCATCAACCT
This sequence comes from Motacilla alba alba, assembly GCF_015832195.1. Taxonomy (NCBI): domain Eukaryota; kingdom Metazoa; phylum Chordata; class Aves; order Passeriformes; family Motacillidae; genus Motacilla; species Motacilla alba. The sequence goes on along the minus strand of NC_052016.1, from coordinate 55,048,722 downwards.
GAGTGTCCCATACAATGAGACGACAGTGAAAAAGCACTGAATGTTACCTTGACCTTAGCAAAGCTTGCGACATGATCTCATCGTACATGCAGGGCCAAATGAGAGAGCCTGGACAGCAAGCAGCTGCATGGGGCTGAACTGCTGAGGTTAATCCTCAACAAGCACGTTAACTGCCATTAAAACTGAAGAATGCAGTATAATTTAAAATTACATTGTCACAACAGCTGAGAATGAGAAGAGTTTCAAATTGTAAAGACATTTAAATGTATGGAACCCAGCGGTTATCACTGCATACATTTCAATGTACAATGCTGAACAGATATAACTGCAGAATGAGATAACAGTTCTGTGAAGATAGAGGGTAAGAGTCAAATAGCAAAAATTATGTGCATCAGCAGAAAAGAAATTGCACAGGAAAAAATGGATACTAGCCACTGGGTACAACAGCTGAGAAGTCACACTATAAGCACCTGACTTGCCAGAAACACATTTAGGTCAAAACTTTTGTCAAGCTAATTAGCACACACAGTTAAGTCTCATCACTGACCCTGTACCTTCAGGTAATCCTAAAATAAAGAACAAAATCCTATAAATCATTCTCTCAAAAATATCTGAGCTAACAATGATGCAATGACAACCACTTCACCTTCTTGTAATTTACTTTTTTACAAAACCTGCTAGTTTTCATATATCAAAATGTTTTCCAATTATGTTGACAAAAAGAACTGAAAAATACCAAGAAGTTTTGCACAACGGCTTGCTTTGAGTCAATGAGTTGCTGCTGAAACAAGCCCTTTTTCATGTACACACACTCCTGTCCTTTGCGCTAGAGCCCAGGTACTCGTTTTCTGATGGAGATGAGCTTGTTCTGACCTTATTCAGGAAGGTATTTCCAGATTTTTCTCTGGTACACTTTCTGCTCCATTAGTACACTGAAGTGGCCTGCTGAGTGCTCAGATGAACACCGGACTTATCTAAAAATGAAAAGCAGACACAGCACAAGTACAGCAGTTCCCGTCCACATTTAAGATGACGTTAGATTAGCTAGTAACCAGTACTTCTTTTTCCACATCAGATGGATGCAGTACATTCACATTTGCCAGCTAAGTGTAGCACCCCCTGGAGAAGTAATTATGATCACTGGAAAAATTCACCATAGCTAAAGCCACATATTTTTCAAAACATGGAAACAATATAAACTAAAATTATGTTCTTCTCTTATAGAGGTTTAAGAAGGACTTCAAAGTTATTTTACTTTTACTGATGCTCTATGCATATTATGAATATAAATTCCCAAAATTTGATTATTCTACAAATACTTAAAATTTAAAAGAGCTACTCATGTGTTTTTTCTTGTGAGCACATTTCAGTTAAACTTGCTAAAATAAGTTGGATGAAACCAAATCAGAAGAAACATTAGCTCAGATTACTGCTCCTTCATTTGACTGAACTTATAAACATCTTGAAAAATTCAGTAGTTCTATAACATGCATTAAACCTACAGGAAATAGGTTAACATTATCTTCTCTATTATAAACTGCGCGCCACACAACCAAAGCATGACTATTTTTAAAAGTTCAGATTTATCCAAGCCCGGAGTATTTAAATGTATTTACAACCAGCTTAAAGTTCATCCCATCATAAATTCTAGCTTGTTCTTTTCAAGGAAGAAATCTGCCAAAAATGAGATAAAATCCCAGATTTTCCCATGAAAGCCTCTTATATATTAATATATGAGAAAGGATTATGAATAATACAAGCCGGTCAGAAAATCTGTGAATCTGAACTATTTTTTAAAGCATTTCAGCTAAAAAAGAGTAGTTTACAACTCTTCTCTCCTCTACATAAAGTTACCTGCAAAGAGAACATGAAAATAAAGGAACATCTCTTTCCAGGAAGAGATGGGAAAAAAGTGCAGCTGGTACTAGTTAATCAGTAGATGAGAATAAATTCAGTTCATAAAGTAGTGTGACTGCTTTCATATTTGTCCTTGCTACTAAAAGCAGTATCTTCCACCCATTCTAATACAGATGCCAGCATGAGGACCTCTTTAAATTGTCACACACTCAAGGGTGCTCACTCCCAAAGGCGAGATTTCAGACTGCTTCCCTATTTATACTGAAATAAATGTTATTTACTTCTTCAAATTCAAATGTGAGATACACAAAAAAAATATAAATAAAAATGCATGGAAGCATGTCAAAATAAATAAACAAAAACCAAACAAAAACCATCAACAAAAAAGTAGTGATCAACTGTCTAGAATCCACTAGAGGTGAATGAAGTCTCCAAACAATACAGCATCCCTGCAAAACTTGCACATTGCAAAACTCAGAATAATTGACAAACTTCATATTTCATTTTAATGACCCTGCTGTTCTCTCCTTTCTTTTCTTTTTTTTCTGGAGATGTAGCAAAAATAAATGCCTTAATGCCAGGCAGTGAATATCTTGCAAGTTTTTCAGTAAGTTCTAGCTGAATTAAAAATTTAACCCAAGGTCTAGCAGAAAGATCATATTTAAAATGTAAACATTAAACAATCTAACAAAAGAAAAAAAAATTAGATTTCTCTCTAATGCAAAATCTCAATAAATTAGCATGGTAAGGGTTGGGTTTTTTCCCCTTTTGAAGACATGTACATGATACACAGAAAAAGCAGAGGCAAAAGACAGCATATGCAAAAGCAGGGAAAAAAAGACAGTTGGTGCTCTTTCTTCATTGTTGCTATTAGCCCCCTGCCCCAATACAGCTTATGCTGAAAGTAATGCTTCAGAATGAGTCTAGTTAACACTTTAATTTTTAGACTGTGTGCTTTAAAAAAAGCAAAAAGAAAAACTTTTACAAAAGGATAGAAGTATATAAGGTGCACAGTTTTTCACTGAAGCTGGTTTCATGGACTCGGATATGATTTTACAAGATGTCATGTGAAAATAAAAGCCTGTATTATTCACCACAATGCTAACACAAAGAAATTAGTCCAGGGGAAAATGCATTAACAGAACTGAATTTATTAAAGGTCTAGCTAAGGCATGAATATTTTTTCCATTCCCAAAATACTTAGGAGGACATGGCAAGATCACTGGGCCAGAACAGCATCATTATTTTTATCAGATAGCAAGGCTCATGCTGAGAATACTTTCTACTTCAAAATAAATCCTCCTATAATCAGAGCTTTTAGTGGGTAAAGAAAAAGTAATTTCCAACGCTGGAGGAAAAACCATCAACAGCAAGCCAATAAACACAAGGGCTTCTGAGATGGCTGATGTGGTAAATGGCAATTACTGATTCCCTTTTTTCCTTTTGTTCTTAGATTTTTTTTTTTAATTAACAACTTTTGCCACAACATGTAGTTTGGCAGGAAGTTCAAAGCAACCAAGTAAATTCAATGATGCGCTGTAAATGTGGTTCTTCTGATATAAGAATTTGCTGCAGTCAAAAGGAAAGTCTTCTCAACATCTCTGCCTTGCTGCTCCCAGCCAAAAAATCCCCTTCCTTCATGCAAGCCCTGATTTGTGCCACACTCCATGACAGGACTCACCTCCTGCATCTTCCTAAGAGTTATCTACTCCTAAAAAAGAAGTTAATTAATGTTAAGTAAGTTAACCAACACAGGTTAACTAATTCTGTCCATTTACAGCAGGGTACAAGGAGTATCAAAACCAGCATTAACAAACTATGTGGTAAGAGCAAAAGACAGCAAAGGAATGAGTAAAGGAGAGAGATGCAGATGGAGGAGAAAAAGCAAGATACCACTTGCTTCACACTCTGCTTTCTAGTGATAAAAGCATAGGAAGTATGGCTGTCCATAACTCAAAAAAATAGAAAAAAACAAAAAACAAACAAACAAACAAAAAAAACAAACAAAAAAGACCATCTTGCCCATAGCCCTGCAACTAGCTCCAGCACAAAATTCCCGCAGAGGAGAGAGTCCCTGAGATTTGGTTATCTTTTCCTCTCTTAATACACAAAACTAATTTGACAGCCAGTCTAAAACCTCAGTTTTAAACCCACACAATTATGAAGATCATTCCTATGAGATTAGCTGATGGGCAGCAGACCCCTGCTCCAGACTCAAAGCTCCATCATGGTGCTTTACTAAAGGTCATGGCAGTCTTACCAGTACTTTTATAGGAAACAAAAAAACAAGTGCCTACACAAATTATCTCCAAAGGAAAAGATTGCTGTAATTCACCTGCACTTTCCTTCTCTTCTTAGATTGCTCTTAAGTCACCTGAGTATTTGTACCACTTCAGAAACTAGAAGCTGCATAAAGAGAGCACAGCATTTCAAAGCATCAACTACAAACTGGGCTAAAGCACAGGTCTACACTCCAGAAAACAAAAATTTCATTGGGTAATTTCTGTTTTTGGTCAATTTTCCTTCAGTAGTCAAATCTATGACATTACTTGGTTTACACAGAAGAAGCAACATATTTGCTGCTTTTAAAAAAAGCCTAACAGTCACAAACTTACTACTGCAAGAGCTACAAGTCCACAGATTATATTCGCTTATTTATTTGCCCTTAAGGGAATTCTCTTTCAGAAATGTATCCAGTCACTGAACAACTGTTTCTTCTCAATGACACTCAAGATTTTAGAGACTTTGCCTGTCCCTTGCTCTCACAGACAAAAGAATCCTTGTCCATGGGAATGACTGAAGTTTTCACACAGACACTGCTCCACATTCCCCAGTATTGTTGTTGGTTCTGTGATGAAGGAATTAGAAGCACCTACAATACTGAAAATAAGACTTAAGGCAACAATGGCACTGTGCTTTGTGCTCCACTCTTTTGCTATTAAGTTCTGCAATTCTCTCTGCATTTTAGCAATTGCTTGCACGGAACTGGCACTTTCATGAAAGTGTCATTATAAACTCCACAATTGTTTCCTTAAACAATAATTAACTTGTGTGTGTGTAAAGAAAGGACCATTTTCCCAAACAAATAGCTTCACATCAAGCACAATGTGTTATTGGAAGATGGTGATACTCAGAGTAAAGCTCTCATGATCAGTTCTTGCCTTCAGTATCCCAAGTAACACTCATCAGCAAAGCTTCTCCCCAGTTATTTATGACAAGTGATTTCCAAGCAAAAGTTCTGAGCAGCACAGATTCCTGGGAGATACCAGTAATGACCTCTCACCATTATTCCACATCTCTAACTTCTCCATCCAGAGAAGGACCATCTCTAAATTCAGCTTTAGTCTCTGGTAGGAAGCTTAACAGGATGCCTTTTGAAAGTATAGTTAAGATTACATAAACTGCATTGTCTTTAGCCTGTATATTAACTCCATTGAAGAGTTAACTGCATTTTAATAAACTTATGAAGTGCTGAATGTGTTTTGCAAGACTATTCTCTCCATCTCAGCACCTATCATGGGTCCACTAACTCTGCTTTTGGTTCACCTTACCAATCAGTAGTTTCCACTTTTCCAGAAAGTCCTTTTAAAATCTGATCTCACCACTGCCCCTTTCCAGTCTTCCATAACTGGGACAATTTAAAGCACAGAGTTATACATTCTGGTTAGAAATTTGCTCCTTCTGATGCGCAAAAATGTCTCACCTTGACAACAGTCCGCACTTCATGAACACCTAAGTTTGAGACAGATCCCTCAATCAGTCTTCACTGCTAATCCTTTAAGTTTCTTTCATAATGTCTACATTCACTTAGCTCCTATTACTTTATTCATCCTTCACAGAAGACTTAATTTTTCAAAGAACATATCCTCACTCCCAAGGGCTTCCTTTATTCTACTATTTCAGCATGTCACATTTTTTAATTGATGGGTTTAGAGTACCTACTCACCCTCAGTCACTGAGAGCCCAGCAAAGCTTCAAAAACTGTTCCCAGGCAGCTTGCAACACTTTACCATCTTGGCTCTCCTTTAGCTTTGAGAGGCCATCTCCTCCCACTCCTCATATTTTCTTTTTTAACTGAAGTGGTACTTCAAGCAGGTTTTTTTTTTTAACCCTGTACAGATTTGCCATACACCAGGAGCAAAAAACAACCCATGTTTGTCACAGGCAGTCCTCAGTAGCATCGGTTTGTATCTAATCTTTCACCCTACTGAAGGCCAGGTCCCAAGTTGATCCCCCCTATATGTATGCCCGGTTTCACTAAGTAACTACTCACTACCAAGAAGTTTCGTCTTAGCATTCCTCCCCGCCCAAAAGCAGCCAGCTAAATTAAATGAGGCTAACAAGCCTCACTGATCCAACACAGCACAGGCAGACAAGTCAGGCAGATGTAAATGCAGCCCTAATGATATTGTTCCCCCACCCTTACACTCTACCCACAGATCTTTCCGTGTTGCAATAGCTGGTCTTTTATAAACGTCTTTTGGTATCTGACATTCATCTGGCAGAGTCACATAAGCTTCCAGTTGGGCTTTTATACAAGGGAACTAACATAACAGTGAATGGCACTGTTAGCACATTTAATTGCGAGGGGTTGTTTTGTTCAACCCCGCTTAAATAGGATTGATGCTCACCCAAAAAGAAAGGACAGATTTTGAAAGCCAAGCTGTTCAAGTACAAAAAGTTAGATAAGATTCAAATTACAGTATGGGACAAGTTTGCTGCCTTGCTGTCTTCAAGTCCCCCCAGGTAAAGCTTGCTCCAGTTGCTTTGATTAAGCTCCATACCTCGCTCAGAGGTTCTGTGAGAAAACAGAGCTGATGAAACCTGACTTTCCAAGGCTTCATTGTGGGATTATCCAGTTATCTGAATACAAATCATAATTGGAAGTACATCTGAAGTTAGGGCTCCCCACTCACAGGGTAAGGCTATGCCTCTCACAGAAAATGTAGCTTGGCCAGAAACACAAAGTGGAATCAAGAGTTTTCTGCACTTCACATCCTTTTGTATTTCAAGTTCTCAGCTGCACTTATTTTTCACACAGACAGTAATGAATTGAGTCTTCATTTTCAGAGCAACTCTCAAGTGTCCTTTATTCAAATGTCAACATCTTGTATGCAAGGTGTTACAAGCACACAGCAGAGCTTTCCCAGAAAAACAGGCAGATTGTTTCAGTGACCTTTAGTTGTGTTCTTGCCTGTTCACAAAACGTGCATTTTTTCAAGGGTAATTTTAATTTTTGATGTTTAGACTAGCATCTGTAGTTGAGAAAATCATTATGCTCTCTTGAACATTTTGTCCTTTAAAAAGTATCTGCAGCTTTAATCATGGCTTATACACTTATTTTCCTGCAAATTCTAAACTGACTGCACAATATGCTTTGCCATACTACCACTTAACACTCAAGGTTAAGAAGCTGTTGAATAGAAACTGTTTTCTGAACAGCAGTATCTTTTTGCTTGAGTATCACACATAATTTTACAAGCACTCTTTGGCATCCAAATATTCCTATGATTAAGTCAGACTTTCACTAGGACATGCAAAAAAACCTATGCAATAGGACAACATCAGTAGAACCCTCTATTAAAAAAAATGCAGAATATTAAATGGTCTATCCAACACCTTTCCTATATATGCTACCAAGGACTTCATATGTTTCTGTATAAAATTCAATATATTTATTTATAAAACCACAGAACGGTTTGGGTTGGAAGGGACCTTAAAGATCATCTAGTGGTTTCCAAATTCAAGCAGCTATCTCTCAAATGGGAAGCCTCAACACACAGAAGTTAGCAATTCATTCACAAGTAGCCTAACAAAAAATTGTAACTATGAATAAAGCTAGGGCTGTAATCCCAAATGTGCTATTATGGGGCTTGACAAGGTCTCAGAAACCATTTGTTGAGCCTTGGAGGAGACAACAGAGAACAGCAGGCTAGCCAGCCAGAACACAAAACCCTCCTGAATGCTTATCAGCCCGCACGTAGCAGTAACATGCGGCGTTACTTGCCAAGCTCACAAAGAAAAGATGGGGGACGGTGGGGGGAGAAGAGCATGAGAGGTACAGCACTGGGGGGACGAAGCCTGAAACCGAAACTTTATTCCCATCCACTCACAAAACAGTCTTCTCTACTCTAAACTCAAGGCTGCTTTGCAGTAGAAGGCTGCCAGAAAGAAAAGCAAGCCTTTTATCAGCAGTACTATTCTCTGACAACATGCACCTCCTGTACAATCAGTATCCTCAAAAATTAACCCCTATTATCTTATGGGAAATCGTGTACACGAGATAGCCACTCCATGCCCCCACTATTTAAATATATGACTGTAATTTGTAAGTCCAGAATCAAACTACTTTGTTGTTTTGCAACACTACTCTCAAAGCCTCTTCTCTGTACTTGTCATAAGCTTCATGTGGGAATGAAGCACCACCTTTGCTGCAGGGTATGAAAATAAATCAACACATCTGTGACAAGATAACAAAAGATCACACCAAATAAGGTCCAAAGGTCACAGCAGGACTCTCTCAACCACATGACCTTAAAAACCTATAAAGCCTGGAGCCATGTTACTGGGTAAGAAGGGAAGGAAGAAGATGGAAGACAGTTAAAAGAGTGGTTGACCAGAAAAATGTAAGAGCACAAGACTTCAAGCAATATGGCATGCCTACCTCATTATGTAGATACAGTTTAATTAGGAACTTTGTAACTACTATGGTGAAGGATCCAAAAGAGACCCAGGGCATATATTTTAAGAAGATAATACCACATATTACATACATAATAAAGTTTGTGGCATTTAGAAATTCCACACCACTGTTGACAGGAGTCAGAAGCCAAAGGCTTGCATGCCAGCTCTGCAGTTCTCACCACCTTGCCTGCAATCTCCAACAAATTGCTTCGGGTCAAAACAGTTGAAATAAGCACACAAACATTCAGCCAAAAACAACAGCAACAAAATCACCACTGAGAGAAGACAAGAGTTGTCTGGAAATCTATAGTGAAAACTAATAGCATGAGGTTCATGATGTAACTCCTGTAAAGGCTCCATACAGAACTAATCAAGAAGTTTCAAGTCCAGCCCCACTGTTTCACTTCTCACCAAGTAAAATTTTAACTCATTACTTGTGACACTCCCAAACGCTATGTAATGTGGTAAATTAATTTGTAGAAAATTCTCAAAGCCAAGAAATGCTTATAATGTATTATAATTAGAAAAGGGTTAGCTTCTAATTGTAATAGCATAAATTATAACATCTGTATTGTCTCACCCTACGCATGACACTAAAAATAGAATAAAAGTTTTTAAAATACCTCTCAGCTGCCCCATCTCTAAGTCAGAAAAAGACTTAATCTGATACGTACCTCTCAGTAAATATCAGTTTGATATAGACTTTGACAAAGTAAGTGATTATTTATCCAATGTAACTCAATCAATACACACTCACAGACAAACTGGAACTTATCTGCTAACCACCTCATGAAGGGCCAGAAAGCAGTTTAGTGTTAAAAAAAAAACAAAACACCACCAAAACGAAGAATTCCTGAAGCAAGCAAAAGCAGTTCTTCTGCATCCATTACAGAGCTTGGCCTGATCTCTAAGCAAGCATCTTAACTTCTACAGTTACAATGGTCAGAAGTGACTGGTATTGACAACATTACAGAACAGACACCATGCTGTTATCTTTTCACTTTGACAATAGGTTATGCAGTTTATCTACACTGCATTAAAATATTTTATGTTTTCCGAAAACGTTCCAGGTCATCTATCTTCAAATGCTGTGAAACAAGAATAGTACAAGAATCTTGCACATTACCCGGACCATTCGTTATTTTATCTAACTTAAACAGTTCTGCCTTCTCTATTTTCCAAGATAAATATTCCTCATCCCTTCAGTTTCTCTTTATACAAGAGTTTCTGAGAGAGAATCAAAATTCTTGTAATATCCTTTAATTGGTAGGTAGAAACTAATGTCATATTAGAGATTATGCAACCCAATAACTTAGTGGACATCTACTAGATTTCCACCAATCTGCTTCTTTTACAACTCATACAAACCCTCAAGGGGAGAAAAAAAGTAGATTAGATTTGACTGCTTGAAGCACGCAAGATGTGTTTTCATAATGCCAATTACAATGTGTCAGTAGGTTCAAATTAAACAATCTGTTCCCCCAACCTACAGCAGTACTTCCAACACAGAACTCTAAGCGCTGAAATTACGAAAAAAAAAGTCCAATTTCATTTGTGTTTGGGACCAACATAATTTCTCACAGTTCCTGACAACAACCAGGACAGCAACAGTTTGTTTAGCGTTGGTTTCCCACCTTCAGTCTCATCACTCAAGTCTCTTTCCAAGAGATTAGGAAAGCTTTCAATAAAGCACCAGGGGACATTTCTACAGTTCAAGACCCTCAATTACATAATTTTTTTGCTGTTGTAATTAAAAAGTTAGATACTGCCTAACAGGGACATTCAGTAGTTTCTTATTCTCATCCAAACCACATCCAATAAACAGGAGAAATGATTATTTGGAAACACTCCAAATTGCCACTGAAACAGCCTTCCTCCACAGAATAGGCTCCTCTCTCAGATTTCTGACTATAGCTGTACCATAAAAAGGGAGAGGAGAGCCAAGAAAGCAGTGGAAGATCAATCCCGGTAAGCCTGGGAACGAAGCTTTGACATTACCACGTGCTCAGCACATGGTGCCAGCCCCAGGACGGGCTGTACCTCCTGTGCTGCACAAGCTGAGCAGCCAGGCCTTCACAAGAAACCCCAGTGCCCTGCCACCTCAGTCTGCTGGTGACTGGCACCCAACTCCTGGGGAGCTTCAGAGAAAAAAGGTAAAAACAGTAGATCTGCAGGCCAGTTCACCAAACAAAAACTGCTGGTATATTTACCAAGTCCAGCGTAAGTCAAACAGGTAGATTTAATAGCAGGGTCAAGCACTGGTCCTGAGGGAGCACCCAAATAGCACATAAGGCAACTTTTATGCAGGAAATAAGTGACATTTTCTGGACCAAAAAAATAAAAGTAAACTATCCTACAAACACTAGAGATGAGCAACAGTTCCTTTATCTGAAGACTGATGCTCAACATGCCATGCCTGTGTTCCCTTCCCAGTGCATGCCATGAGAGTCAAATGCCTTCTTGGACACCTTTCTGCTACAAAAATAAACCCCATTAGAGTCAAATGCTTCTTTGTACATCTTTCTGCTATAAAAATAAACCCCATCAATTCACAGATTTTGCTCTAAGCAGGTTTTAGAGCCCGCTGCAGGTACTGCACTGATGAAAAAGATATCACCATTCAATAAAGAGCCAGGAAGATGCAACCACCTAGACAGACCACAAACTTAAAATAGAAGAGATTAAAATAAAAACTCCAGAATGACATTTTGCTGCAGGCAGCGCCTCAGAGCTCAATTATGATGCCTGACATTGTCACTCAGCTGATTTGGTGTTCAGTTGGGTCAAGTTTAGCAGTTAATATGTGAGAAACATCCATGGAGCTGTGCCTGGTGATCCTCTGAGATGGACCAGTAGAGACCCCAAGCCTCACCTTGCGGCAAAGGGCACTGCAGGGCTGGACTGGCTTTTTTTCCTGGAGCAAAGCACGAAAGAAACCCTGGTTATGCTCCCATCTGGTCACCAGCACACATACTACAGGACACCTCTCCTTCATTAGAAGGATTCTCACTCCATCAAGATTCCTGAAAGACTGTTTTCCAAAATATTCCTGTGTAGTTCCAATGATGCAATTAACTCCCTAGGACTGGGATACACAGCTGCTCTCTAGTTTTCAACTGCCTTACTGCACCTCAGAGGCAGCTATAAAACCTGTAAAGCAGTAAAATAAAATTTAAAAAAAGGAGGTGAAGACTGCAGTTGTACTACAGACACTGCACCTAGTATTCTTGAACTGGGTTTTATCACCAAGGGCCTTAGAAAATACATTTGCACAAACTGAATTATTAAAATTTAATTAATTTTTGTGATTCTTCTATCTCTTAGTCATCTGCAGTAGAACATGTAATTTAAGAAAAAGCTGAACCAATACCATTAACAAAATATTCGCAGTCCTGCAGGCCACTTTTCAAAGTACTCTAAAAATTACCATGCATATCTTAGAAGAATTGTGCTATTTAAATTAGGAATTAGAATCATGTAGCAAAGTTTAAAGAACGCATGTAAGCTCAAGAGATATACAAAAAATAAATTTTGATCTGTGTAGACTCTAGAAACAACTGAAAAATGATTGATCCATCACTACTTACCATTTGGGTAATACTAAAACAATGCAAGAGTATATTTTGAATATATGCATGCACTAATAAACAAATACTGAACTCCGCTGCAGGTACTCCCCACCACAGGACATAACATCCATCCATTCCCACAGCTTCAGGACCATTAAATGTTATTATTTGCTTCTTTGATTTAACTGATTCCCTCCGGATAAAAGGATGTAAACAAAACCCTCAATCCTAATTCCACCCTTGTAATTTAAGATCACATATATACAAATGTATTACAAGCTACAAAAGTCTCTATGGATGTGTCTATTTTATACATGCTAGTGACTGTCCAAGGGCAATTACACAGGACATATAAAAGAAAAACTTTTCAGAAATCAGAAAGGCAAATGGGAAGTATTACAGAAAGGGATGGGAAACAAGGCAGTAAATGAACAACAAAACAAAGAAAAAAGGAGACAATATACATTGCTTATCTTTTTTTTCCCCAAACTTTAATCAAATACCATACCTTGATTTCCCCCCTCATCAACAAGAGTGAAGATTTAAAAAACACATACATCCTACCTGTAAAACCACATTTGAGCAACTATCCATTTTTAAAGCAAACAATTCCATTTTTTCCCCCTGTAATTTCTCAAAACAGCAGCATTTTCAAACACTGTCTCCCAAACAACATCGAGCAGACTGGTAATTTCACCAAAAATGCTTCAGCAATATGACATGCTAAATTCCCTACATGTTGCTGCAGTCCAACACGCTGAACAGCTGCAAAGCTGCCTGACACAAACATTAGAAATGCAGCCCTATCTTTCAGTACCTCGACTTATTTTTCGTGTTACAGATCTCTGTATGGGCACAGAAACCAGGGCTGGCTATATCAGCAGCATTGGTACCTGCATATAAGGAGACTTGAGGCAACAGCTTATCACATTTACAACTGGTGTTTTTTTTTTTCTCTTGCCCTCCCAGAATAGAAAGAATTTGGGCAAGATAAGATTTTTTTCCTATGAACAGTTGGAAGGACCCAAATATAAAAGCTGTGCAAAAAAGTAGTTACCTGACTCGTACCATCAAACAAAATTCAGGCTGAAGTAGCTGTGCTGCAATTAATATCAGCATGTTTAAGACAGAGACAAGACAAGGTGCAACCATTTTCATTACAGCTGTTCTCTAGGTAATAGCCAAGCATTTCCTTCTAGAATCAAAAGCTTATGTAAACACAACCAGATCGTATTTTGGCCACGACTGACCACTGCCTGCTTTAAAAGTTTATTTATTCAATGTAAAAATAATAGCCAGACTTTTAAAATGCACCTTATTTGAAGGACAGCGTACAGAGCACCAAAGCGGTGAGACTTTAAGAGAAAGACTAGATGCAATTCAAAATTTAGAACCTGCTACAGGAACAACCCGTGCCTCTCCCGTTTCTCCTGCTCCCTACTTCCTATTGTTCCGCTGTTCAGCAAGTGATGCCTCGTCACGGAAGAGGGGAACCTAAATGACAGTTTCATTGGATCTTTCTTCAAAATGTTTATGCCAAGAAATTAATTTACTCAGGTCTAGAAGAAGAACTGGTCATACACAAAAGGCGGTTTAAGGCATTCTAAAGCCCCAAAAGCAAGAGCAGACTCGGGCTTCTGAAGCAGTCAGCAAGACGACCCAAAATGGTGACTACAAGTAATAAATCATATTTTTAAAAAGGCATTGTTAAAAACAACAACAAAAAACCCCCGTTCTGTGAAGCCGATGATCACGCCGAACGGTATAAGCGGCCACTGATTCACTCATAACGAGAATCCATTAAGGGAACGGTTTTCCTCGGGCACAAAATCTGTTTCTCCAAGCCCAGCCGCTACCGAAACACGACTCCGGCACAGCGCTGAGGGGCTGCCGACGCTCGCAGCGACCCGGAGGGAAGCAGGCGCCGGCCGGCCGGGCTAGCGCAGGGCTCACCGGGCGGGGATCAGGCAGGGCGGGAGAAAGGACGGCGCTAACGCGGGGAGCGGGGGGGAGGCACACGAGCCCGCGGGGCAGGAGGCGGCCGGGGGAAGGCGGGCGCGGGCGGGCCGGGGGTCCCGCGGGGAGCCGCTCGCTCGCTCGCTCACTCACCCGTCCTTGCGCTTGGCTTTGTAGACGTGCCCGTAGGTGCCCCTGCCCACCTTGCAGCCCTCGTACTCGAAAAGGTCCTCCACCCGCTCGCGCTCCCCGGTCAGCTTCACCTTGAAGTCATAGTCCATCTTGGGCGCCCGCCGCGATCCGCCGCCGCCGCCGCCCCCGGCAGCCGCGCCCCGCCCCGCCGCACACACCGGGCGGCGGCAGCAGCAGCAGCAGCAGCAGCAGGAGGAGGAGGAGGAGAAGGAGGAGGAGGAGGAGGCCCCCGCGCCGCCCCGCGGAACATCCAGCGGCGGGGCTGCTCCCTTCGCTCCAAGCCCCAACCCCCGGCGCTCCCTCCCTCCCTCCGTCCGTCCCTCCCTTCGCCCCGCGCCAGGAGCGGCACCGCCGCCGGTCCCCGGGCGGGCTCTCGGGGCCGCGCCCGCGCGCGCTGCCGCAAACGGACGTCGCAAACCGCGGGCACCTCCCCGGCCGCGGGCAGCGCACCACGTGGAAGGGGCCGTCCCGGCGTGCCTTGCGGGCGCAGCCGCACGCCGGGAGGTGTAGTACAGGCGGAGGGGGCAGAGGCCCGGCCGCGCTGCATGCCGGGAGCTGTAGTTCGCGGGCCGGGCACGGGGCCCGCCATCAGCAGCCACCGCGACCAACGCTCGGTCCCTTCCCGGAGCCTTGGCCGTGGTGAATATCCCGGCCCCCGCCGCGATCCAGGCTGGCGAGAGCAGACGCGGTTGGTCGCTGCTGCTCTGAGCATCTCTTAGCATCGCTGTAATTAAGACGATTTCACGACTGTGAACATGGACAAAATCAGAGAATCGCAGAATATTTTGAGTTGGACGGGGTCCATTAGGTTCATCGAGTCCAGCTCCTGGCCCTGCACAGGACCATCCTCAAGAGTCACACCATGGACCTGGGAGAGTTGTCCAAGACTTCTTGAGCTCTGTCAGGCTGGTGCTGTGCCCACCTCTCTGGGGAGCCTGTGCCAGTGCCCAGCCACACCCTGGGTGAAGAACCTTTTTCTAATATCCAGTCTAAACCTCCTCTAACACAGCTTCAGGTCATTCCTTCAGGTCCTGTCACTGGCACTACAGAGCAGAGATCAGTGCCTGCTCCCCTTTCTTCCTCCATGGGGAAGTTGCTGACTGCAATGAGGTCTGTCCTCAGTTTCCTCTGCTCCAGGCTGAACAGACCAAGTGATCTCAGCCACTGCTTCCCCATCTTGGTTGCCTTGCTTTGGACACTTTCTAATAGCTTAATGTCTTATATTGTGGTGTCCCAGGCTGCTCACAGCACTTAAGACACAGATGGATGTCTCAGCACTGTGAGCAGCACCTTCTCTGTGTGGCTGCCAAGATCAGTCGGGATGTAAGATAGAAACTGTTGTGTTTAGCAAGGCGCTTGCATGCGACCAGTAACTGGGCATTTCCCAATTCCTCTCCTTGGCTGACAGAGCCAGAGTCACCCACCCAACACAATGATTTTGTAGAACAGGCAGCTTGGAACTAAACTAAAGCTATAGCAATCTTTCTACTTACAGCCCAGCTTTTGGCATTTTTAATAGTCATGCACGAATGCTTCAGGTTTCATGTCAAGAATGCAGCACATTCAGTAAATAAGTAGGCACTCAAATCCCCTAACTTAGAGATATCATAGAATGTGAGGGCTCCTGAAAGAAGCAACAACATTCTGGAATCATCTAAAATAATTTCAATTTTCAATTACAAATCTCAATTTTCATTTACACATTAGCACTGATCCCTGAAAACTGGGGATTGTGCCTGCTTCCCAAGCTGGCATCACTCAATCAGACTCATGTCAGATGCCCACAGCTGGACTTTCAGCACGTTGCTATGTAGTTGTTAGGGTATTACGTTGAATAAAGCAATTAAGCATATGTTACAAAAAATAAGTGCAATTGAGAGAAGCAGAAAAATTACCCTTTATTTGCCCAGCAATTCAACTAAACTTTACAAGAACATTGCCCAGCACTTCACTATACCAACCAAACAGAAACAGGTCAGGGCAACCCAGCAGAGATCAAACAATCTGGAAGATGCCATCCACCTCACAAAGTTCATCCATCTCAGCCTCATCTCTGCTTTCAGGGACTGCTTGGCTTTGGGGACTTTCAGGGACAATAAGGAACCAAGCTTGCATGGCCAAACCCAACATGGACAGTACCTCTGGCCTGCTCACTACCCTCCATCCTATCAGCAGGGGAGGTAGCAATAACCACACTTCTGTAACTTTGTACTCTTCTTTGTGTTATTAATCACTTTTTTTGTGGAGGCAATGAACATCCAAACTCCTCCACATGGATCCAATTACTGCATGGTAATTGATGGTTGGGATTAGTTCGTCCTGAGCTGAAACATTGCAGGGTGTGGAAGTCAAACAATGTCTGCTAGAAAGGAAAGAGATCATGAAGGAAAGCAAAAACAGACAATCCAGACTCATTTTCTGATGACCTGTGCTATGTTTCACATTTGCATAAAACATTTGGAAAGAATTCCATACTTTGACAAACTCTGAGAAATCAAAACCACAACCGAGATACCTTCTTTTTCAGATTGTTGGTCCTTTTGTAAGAATATTTACAAGTTTGCTTGAATGTTTCTTTCCTTAATTTTACATACCGTTTGAATTGTATGCCTTCTAGAACAAATGTCGCTGTAAATCTGCTGTACCTTCCCTCTGTTTTCACTTTAGGTACTTGCACTGAAACCAGTGTTTGAGTTTACCAATTCAGACGTATGGTCCCCAACTCAAGAGGTATTTGAAACAGAAACCACACAGTTTTACAGTGACTTCTGTGAGCCAGAGAGAAGTTTGATAAGAGGATCCATGTTTCCCCCTTAAAGAATTTCCTACCAAGGTCATTGCCATAGAAATCAAGAAAGAGAGAAGGATAAATTAGAGAAATCTGCAACTGTCTATTTCAATAAGCACTTTGTTTGTCTTTCCTGACCAATGAGTAAAGTGTCAACTTATGAGTTTTGTAAGAATGTATAAAAAGCATGCATACTATAATAAAAATGGGTTTGAAGCCTTCTGAAAATCGAGTGTTGCTTTGTATTATGACCATCTCAACTACGACATTGGAGCATCAATAATGAAAGCAAAGCTGGTTTTGGGAGGAGTGTGTGTTTGTGTGCTTGTGGCCACAGTGTTAGTGCTAGAGTCAAAGTTTGTGAAGCAAAGCTTACAGCTGGGAAATGTACAACGAGCTACTTGCTCTTTGTTTTGCAGTCTTCAAAAATAGAATAAAAATAAAGAAAAGTAAACTTTAATATTTTTGCTTTCTCATCTTTGTCTTTTATAAGTAGATAACTTACAACACTCTCCCCATGCCATTAGGGTGTCTGCTCATTTCACTTATTAATTTGCCTAATTTGAGCATACTTTTGCTTTTCAGAAAGCTTTTCATGAAACTGTAGCTACCTGCTAAAATTTTCCCATATCCCTGTAGAGACATTCTTTAGTGGTGACTGAGGTGTTCCCAACTTGGTATTGACTGAAAAAGTGCAGTCCTGCTAAGTGCTATACATCTTCCATTTTTTGTTTAGTCCTGGGAAAGCTGAACGCAAGACAATAATGTGGTGGTACTTTTTCCTTTTCCGTATGTGAAGAAAAACTAACTGTCATACTTGCACAGTATGAGTATTTTTTCAGAAACCTTGCAATTTTTATATGCAGATGAGTGAGCTGAGTAGTGGCAGGACTTAAAAAAGCATTTTATTTAATACACATAAGTAAAGTGCTGATTCTACACATAGTTTCCTACGTAAAGCAATGTGTTGGGATTTTTTCCATTCAACTATATTTTACTATAAAATTGATCTAACAAAGCATCCTAGATTCTGGCTGGAGTGCAAGCTACTAACAAAGATACATCATTCCTTTGGATCCAGGTGCTATATAGGAGAGTTGTGCTTGCATTCAGTGAAACATCTGTTTGCCAGACTTGGGACCACCTACCCTATGTTATGCTCCTGACAGAGATTCAGTTGTCACCATCCCTGGAGGTATTTAAAAACATGCAGAAGTGGCACTTGGGGACATGGTTTACTGGGGGACTTGGTAGTGCTGTGTTAGTGGTTTGGACTGGATTTTAAAAGTCTTTTCCAAATGAAGTGATTCTCTGATTCTGCCTCTGCAAACCTTGAAAATTCAGACTATGAACTCATGGTTACTTTTGTTCCTGAGAAAAGTCCTGCCTGAGGAGAAATAAACCATGAAATTAAATATTACTTTATATTTTTGTAATATAATCATAGAATCATTAAGGTTGGAAGGGACCTCCAGATGATATCTAGGACAACATCCTGCTCAGAGCAGGGCTACTCTTAAATTCAGGTTGTGTGAGGTTTTTTCCACTCAAGCCTCTATGGAGGGAGATTCCATAGTCTTTCTGAACCTGACTATCCTCCAGGTGAATTTTTCTGTCTTTTTCTCAATACAAATCCTGCCTGTGTCTTTTCAGTAAGCTCCTTGTCAGTATTGGCAGGCTGCCCATTATTCCAGCTCGAAGAAGTCCTAGGGCCCACACAGCCTCTCTCACACAGCGAGTGCTCCAGCCCCATGACCATCTTAGTGCACTCAGCAGAACTCACTCCAATTCATCAGGAATTTTCCATATCAGGATTGTTCTACTGGAGACCCCCAAACTGGGCATCGTATTCCACACGCAGGCAAACAAAAGCCATGTAAAGGGAAGTAGTCACGTGCTGATAATCAATTTTCTGTGTTCATAGGATCACAGAATGGGTCAGGTTGGAAGGGACCACAATGGTCATCTGGTCCAACTTCCCAGCTCAAGCAGGGTCCCTTAGAACACATTAACCAGGGTTGTGTCCAGACAACTTTTTGACTATCTCCAGTGAAGGAGACTCCACAACCCCTCTCAGCAGCCTATCCCACTGCTCAGTCATCTGCACAGTAAAAAAGTTCTTCCTCATGTCAGGTACATTGTTCTGTGCATCAGTTTCTAAGGGCCCATTGCACTTTGTTGTATTGCTCAGCATCACCAAAAGTGCTCCATCCTTTTGCCACACTATATACATTGAATGTTGGAACCCTGCATGCTGAGAATAGGGCTACTTTCTAAAGAACCTAAAAGACGGAACAATCTTATTAAATCCAGGTTCTCAAATTCTTTATTTCAAAACTTAGTAATTGCCTGAGGTTTGCTGCCCTCCACAGGCTATTTTTATTATAGTTGCAAAGAGAGTGTTTCACTGTGGACAGCACTGCTACAGTGCAATAATATTCTAAAAAAGATCTACTCTTGTCATTTTGTATTAACAAGACAACATAAAATGAACAAGTACTTTACTTAGTTATAGTGTGCTGGTGTGAAACATCACTATGAACAGGACATGGAAACCAAATTCTGCACTGGAAAACAGGTCAGTGGAAAATAAACTAATTCAGTGTAAGGTTTTGATATAGAAATATGCGTTTATTCACCCATCTAAATCATAACTTCCTTCTGGATGAACAGTCTGTATGTGGGCTTGATCCCAGAGAAGATGTTTTGTTTCACTGTGGAACAATGATTAGTAAAAGTAGACTGTGAGAGGAAAAGAATAAAAAACCATAACTGTATCAAGATATATAGATATATAGATATATAGATAGAGAGAGTATATATACTCTGACTTTTATTGTGAAAATAAATTTGATCTTCAGGAAGGACATATTTTAATTGCTTCAGGCCAGGTGAAGCATAATAGAATACTAATTATTTATACTGCGGCAAGGCACATGTAAAAGAAAGAGGTTGCCATTTTCTGAATGCAGTGAGCAAAGAGTAGTTCCTGATCTGGCCTCGGTGGTAAGAATCTGTCCCATGTCAGTTTGTCCCATGGAAACCACCTAATGGCAGAACAGGAATGTAAACCACCACCAAACCTAAACATGATACTTGTGCAAACTCTTTTCCTTAAGCAGAATAAAGAAATCCTGGGTGTGCTGCGAAAGCATCTTCCCGGACAGCGGCCTTCCTCTAGCTCCTCATCCATTACTGAGGGCGCTCCTTTGTACGAGACCAGTCGTACAGAAAACACCCAAACTCTTGTTTATTTTAGCTTGAACACAAGAGCAGCTTGGACACGAGAAGGACGAGGTACAGGTTTCACACCGAAGCACCCTCCTGGCGAAATCCCCTCATTGTGCCGATTCAGGGAGCTTGTGCGAGGTGTGTCGAGACAAACCCGCACAAGCAGCTCAGGGCGCACGCTGCAGGCGCCCTCAGTGCGTCCGCAACTAAAACCGGCAAAATGTTGTGACAGGTTCCGCGTCTCGCGTGGGACAACTTCTACCCAAGGCTCTGCAAATGGAAATCACTAAAATCGCGGCTTGAGACAGGGGACGGCACCCAGCAATTATTTTCTGAATTATTTTACAAGAAGTTCAGTGGGAGATTCCTGCAGAAGGAAACGTAAACAAAAAGGGAAGAAAGGGAGGCAGAGTCACGGAAGAAGGAAGAGCGTCCCATTTAAAACGGCAGGAAGGCTGGCAAGGAGGGAGCAGAGGGAAAAGCCACTCCATAATCAATCTCGTTCCTTACGTAAGGCGGCACAAAGTGCCAAACGCGCCTGCGCACTGGGGGGCGGGGCTCGCGGCGGGGGCCACCCCCCCCCTCTCTCGCGCACGGAACCTGCGCCGGCGGTGCCGGCAGCTACCCGGACCGCAATCGGTGCTGGAGCCGGCAGCCGGACGGCAATTGGAGCAGGAGCGCGCCCCGCTCGCACCAGCAGGGTCGGTGTCCCGGCGGGGGCGGCTGCCGCTGCCGCCGGGAGGGACGGGGCGCGCAGCGGGCCTGAGCCGGCCGGTCCGCACCGCCGCCTGCAGCAGGCAGGGACGGGCTGTGGGGTTTTGCCGGCCGCGCTCTCGGCAGGCTTCCCCCCACCGGGGCAGGCGGCGGCACGGGCGCCTCCCCAGTTTGCCGCAGCGGGTGACGCGGCCCGCCGCGGGCAGGGGAGCCGTGGGCTCGGGCGGCGGCGGAGAGCGTGGGTCCGGCCGGGGCGGTGGGTGTCGGGGCCGGGCCGGGCAGCCCGGGGGGAGCGGGGCGGGAGGGCACGGGCTGCCAGGCGCCGCTGCCATTGGCCGCGGGCCGCGGGCCGGCCGGGACATTGGGCGGGAGCCGCGTCAGTCACGGCGCTCCCGTCCCCCCGGCAACAGGCGGGGGCGGGGCGGGACCGGGCCCGAGGGCTCGATCGGTCCCCGAAGCCCTCGCAGTTCCATGGCCTGGGGTCGCGGCCCGATCCCTGCCCTGGGCGGGGCGGGGCTGGCTCGGCTCTGCCGTCTGGGGGCTCTGCTGCCGGCCTGCGGCGGGGCGGGCGGCCACTGTCGGGCCCTCGGCTTGGGTCGCGCTGGGTGTCCCGGGGGCGGTGTTTTCATTACCTTCTGACTCCCTTTTTCTCTCCTTCCTCCCCTCCTTCGCCAGGCTTCGTGCGTGGGGGTTTCTGGGTTTGGTTTGGGTGTTGTTTTCCTTTTTTTTTTTTAATTTTTTTTTTTTTTATTTTTATTCCCGAAATCGGTGAGATCATCCTGCCTGGAGGCTGTGGTGTGACAGAAATGCTAAATAGCCCTCTAGCTCGGGGAGGCTTCCTCAGTTAAACTCCGTAGTCGCCTTGCAGTCAGGTGGTAGTCTTTCAGCAAATGAGTACGTAATTGAACCGGGGACAGTTTCAGTACAAGCTGAAACTTAAAAGCGTAAGGTATACACTTACTATTAAAAAATAGTCGTAAACCTTAAAGAATGGGCTAGAGTAATCATGAATTAAGGTCTAAAGGAGTAAGTCTTAGGTTGAAAATGCTAGAGAACGTAAGGTGTTGGCATGCGACTCCTACCTCTTTGCAAAGGAAGAGTATTCCAAGTTATAACTGGATTTCGATTTCAGTTTTTTGCATTTTACTAGTTGATACCCTTCCGCTTTTCAATACCCAGAAATATTCTAGTGCAATGTATTTCATTTTTGATGCAGTTAATACCCTTCAACTTAAACAACTAAAACATTTTAGGTGCCAAAGTACTTAGTTTTGATGGCATTTGATAAATAGGGATAGTAGTTGTCATCCGTGGAGTTATGTTAAACAGATGGGACAACCGAGCACTTCACACTCCTTACTGTTTCTAAGTGAGTCATTCAAGGAGTGTGACTAATCATCCTACCATACAGTTGTCAACAAAAGAGTATTTTTTTTCCCCTTAACTACCCACAAAATCGAAGAGATGTCCAGATTTTCTGTGGATAACTGATAACTAAAGAACCTTTCTTTTGAACAACACTTTAAATTTAGATTGAGGGGGACTACGTGGACTTCTTCTCTTAAGAATATATGTGGAATTTTCTTCTGTGCAGTGGTACAGTGATGTACCTGGGAAGTCGGTTAACTTCGAATGGTCATTGTCGGGCAAGCGGCCACATGTTGTTTTAAGGCATTTGTCTAAATGACAACCTCACGTGAAACTGAATTGATTTTATCAATCCTCGTTCCCCCTCTCCCCGCCGCACCTGTGTCAAGCTGTAAGTCCCCTTGGACAGAGACACTGCAGTGTTCAGCGCAGTCTGGATTGGGGATTTTCATGGTAATAGTGTTAATTAGGTAGTTTTCAGGCTGGGTGTTGCCAAGGTAATGATAGTGCTGACTGGGGGGTTGGGTGGGAACTGCTTTTGTTGTGAGGAAACAAACTCAAACAAACGGGGTAGTAAGAGGAAGAGCTGGATGAGAAATTTGTGTTTAGAAGTGTGATACGAGAAGTGACCTGATTTGAACATAGCCCTTGTGGGAAATCGAAGTCAGCAGTTATCTACAGCTTGTGAGGCTGAGCCAAGAGGACAACATTGATTAAAAAGAAAAAATACTATGGGAGTGGAAAATGTCTTGAAGGGAAGATACTCAGATTTAATTTCTTTAAGTTGAATGGGTTAGAGCTGGGAGAGAAGATTTTAAATGCACCAAAATGTAGTGTTGGATACAGGAGGAAGATGGTTGATTTGGAAGAAGTGTGTTTAGAAGTGCAGTTACCTGGGACAGGGGCTGGTGGGGGGAAGTAACATGAGGTGTGGAAATAATGAAACCAAGGATACATCAGAGTGGATCCCACAAAGAACGTAAGAAAGGTATATTAATTGTATGCCAGCTTCTGCTGTTGACAAATACATTTTTTGATTTTTTTGTATCTGTTTGCAGTGTTGCTAAAGATTTGCTTTTTTTTTAAATGTATTTCCAGTAGTTGGTTTGGTGTGTTTGTTGTCTCATCACCTGTCCTGTGAAGACTAATTATTGATCAGGAGTGTGCTTAGAATGCTGTTTTCCGTGTTTTCCCTGTGATCTAAACTTGAAGTGACTTTTATGTGGGTGTAAATTGACAAAAAAGCAAACAAATAAAACAGAAAGGCATTTACCCACCTGCAAGCAGGTTGGGGCTTCTCTAGCCTGATGATCTCTGTAGAGAAGTGATCTCTTTTTTCTGGTGTTTGCCTCAGCAGGTGTTACAGGTGCCTTTTGTTAAACAGGAAGCACAATTGAAAGGACACTTTATCGTCTTTCAAATAGAGAGTGGAAGAACAGGTTTCCTTTAGAAAATAGGAAAGTTGAGGAGTGGTCTGAGGATTGAGTCCTAACCAGAGGGAGGTGGTAATGACACAGAAATCAATGGACATGATGCCTCTTTGACACTGGAAGGTTATTCTTGCCTAACAGTGTGGTCCCACTGGTTCAGTATTTGGTAAGTGATGAAGAACTGTGGCAAAAGTACAGCCCATCCCTTTTACCCCGTATTCTGGAGATAGATGTCACTTTGCTAACTAATCCTTGTATTAGAGAATGCAAGGAAAATATACAAATAATGTAAGAATGTCAGAAGAGTCATTCCACCATAAAGAAATATGTAGGCTGTACCACTATGTGATGAAAATATTAATGTAGTCTTATGTTGGGGTTGTCACAAGTCTACACTGGGTAATTGCAGTCCAATAATCAGAAAACCATGTTTTTAGCTATACTTCAGCTTTTGAAATACTCCCCACTGCTGTTATATTTTACTTGAAAGGGCATAAATTTTATGTTAATTCCTTTAACTTTCTAGAATATCATTATTTAGCTAAAAAAACCCCAACCTGTCATTGCATTTTTATTTTAAAGTTGCCATACCAACCAGTATGCCCTTTCAGTGAGGAAGGGGGCTTGAAACTATTTTTCAACAAGCTAGAAGTATTTATATATTTGAATAATAAACTACCCTGTTGTCTTGGCAAATAACATGGAGCTTGGTTCACTTTAATCGTCTTTAGCTATTAATAAACTAATTTATTTGAAAACGCTGGGGATGTTTTACTGCAAATCAGGTAAATACTTCCTGTAATTCCTGGGCAGTCTAATCTTCTGCTTTTATCCAGGACAGCTTGGCATTATCATTATGGATCGCTCCCGACACCGTGCGGGAAATGGCAATGAGCAGGCGCCTTCACGGGAGCGCAGCAGCAACGGAGGTGAGAGACAGCGGCAGCTGGAGCGCCTCAGCAGGGAGGAGGCCTATTACCAGTTCATTAACGAGCTCAACGAGGAGGACTACAGGTTAATGAGGGACCGAAACCTGCTTGGCACTCCTGGTAAGATGTGCATACCTTCAGTAGAAGTGTAGTGGAGTAACTCTCCTGCTGTTAGGCACCACATGGGGTACTGTGACTCAAGCAGCCTGACTTCTGTGGCTTTGTAGAAAGGGAAAAATCCTCCATATGGAACAAATGTATGACACTTCACGTGTATACCAAGATGCTGCATTTGAATGTTCAAACCCAGATAATTAACAATTGGTACATTCAATTATATCTGTTGATGTGTGGTAATTTTGGGGACCTCTGAAGTGTTCCTGAAAGCTGGCATACTGTCAACACATTCAGCATCTTTTTCTTCCACTCCACTACCTACTTCCTCTGATATCTGCATTATGATCTCACATTAGTGCTGTTTTCTTTCTGGTTTCATCAGTTTTGTCTGTCTTCTGAAGATTTTCATTTAGGATAGAAAATGTTATTTCTGCATGGCTGTATAGGGGCAGTAATAGTGTCTTATCTAACAGTGTTATCAAAATGTAAATTAATTCAGGAGAAATAACAGCAGAGGAGTTGCAGCAGCGTTTGGAGGGGGCTAAGGAGCGTCTGACATCACAGTCTGATCTGGATAACAGAGAAGGTGAAGGTAGAACTGTTGGAGGTAAACATTCTTCACTTACATATGTAGAGACCTAGTATGTGGTGCATAAGTAGTGTTCTGTAAAGGTATTTAAGAGAGACTCATTTATCTTTTTTCTTCAATCTGCCTATGGGGATTGTTTAAGAGAGATTTCCTAAGGATACAAAACCAAACTTGAAATACTTGATGAGAACTCGTTTATGTTAATTACAAATTAATTGCTCCTTTTTCCCTCATTGTCCTTTTCTAGTAAATGTAATAGCACAAAAAATACTATTTTTTCAGTTCTTAGAGGTTATTATCATGTATTAGAGCAGTTGGAAATGAAGTTAAGTGGAAAACAGTTAATCTCTCCGCTGTTATGATACTTTTGTTGTTTCATTTTCATTTGTTTTAGTCAAGTGAGTCTTGTGTTTTATGCACTGTCTTCAATTCCCCAGAAATATTGGATTACTTATTTGGCCAATTCTAGTCAGATTTGGGGGAGGAATTGGCACTTCAGAAATGAAGATAAAGTTTTTGGAGGGGAGGTTTCCTGGACACAGAGATGATGGAATAGGGAGAACTTAAATCTGATCCCTTTACGGGAAAATCTTCATTGTGATCATGACAACTGGCCTGCTTTATACACATAGTTAGCCCTAACCACAATACTTGTATCTGTTCCTGAGCATGTAGTTGGAGAAGGCTTGAAAATGGAGCTGTGGGTATTGTAACAGGAAAAGAGTATATTTGCACAAAAGGAGAAAATCTGTTCAAACCATGCATCCCACCCAGACACGTTCCTATGTAAGCTGCTCTAAGTGACCTTGCCTTTGCAGGGGAGTTGAACTAGATTATCTCCAGAGGTTCCTTCCAGCCCTAATGATTCTGTGATCATTTATTCTACTGCTTAATAGGAAACATTTTTTAAAAATGTTTTCCAAAAGAAGAAAAGACTTGTTATTCCTTTTCCTGCTGTATCAAAATGAGTTGTTAAAATATTCCCAAACTGGTAACTTCAGCAAGGGGCAGGTATTGGACAAATAAAAACAGTCTTTAGACCACCTGAATCTGAACACTGGCTCAGAAGAGGCCATCTGGGCATAATAATTTCTCTATGAGTCTGCTGGTGAGACAAAAATTCTAGGTTGATCTGGTAAGTTTTGCTGACATTTTTACATAGAGCATATTTTTGTACATTAGCATAGCAAGTTAGGTGCCCTGCTCCTTACTGTATTTTGTCTGAAGTCAGAGCCCAGCAAGTGAAGAGGATTGGGAGTGCATTGTAGTATGCAGGGCATGCAGTTGTATGAATGTTTGCAATTCTTTGTTTCTCTCAGATTCTGAAGTTCTTGGGGAAAACTCCAACGGCGACTCTTTGCTTGAATGGCTTAACACATTTCGTCGCACAGGGAATGCCACTCGGAGTGGGCAGAGTGGGAACCAAACCTGGAGAGCTGTGAGTCGAACAAATCCAAACAGTGGGGAGTTTCGCTTTAGTCTTGAAATCAATATAAATCACGATCATAACAGTTTGGAAACTTCTGGTGAGGAGTATGTTGATATAGATGCTACCAGACTGTATGTAGAAAGGAGACGCCAGCTAGTTGCCAGTTCAGTAGCCCCACGGACAAGGAGCATGGCTGCAAGAGAGGCAAACAGCGAAGCTGCAAGGACCAGGCTTTTAAGACGTGCCATGGCATTAAGGTCAGAAATAGTCTCTCATGCAGTTTCGGGGAGGCTCAGGAGTAGAACGAGGGAGCTGGCAGGCCAGACAAATAATACTACACGAAACAATTCTGTGGCTGCTGATGAACCAAGAGAAATGCCAGAAAGAGGTACTTCTGCAGGAGTCAGAAGGGGTAGAGCTAGAACTCATGTCCGGATGAATACAAACCAAAGACTAGAGATTTTGCGGCTGAGGTCTACCCTAAGTAGTCGAAGCCGCTCCCCGCTGCAAAGGCAAGGTGATGCTGCTCATTCTGAGGAACGTGGTCAGAGGCAGGATAGAAATGCACAGCAGGTCAACAGAAGTAGGAGACAAACAGCTCAGGCTTCTCCACAGCCTACTGAAGAGCAAGCAAGAGGTAACACTCAGGCTCCCCAGCTTTCCAGTGTAGCCCCATCCTTACGAACAACTTTGGAAGAGGAAGAACCTGGTAGGCCAGTAGCTGCTGCCAGGAGGCACCCAACAATTACACTAGATCTTCAGGTGAGAAGAATTCGTCCTGGAGAAAACAGAGACCGGGACAGCATTGCCAGTAGAACTCGTTCTAGAGTAGGAATGTCAGAAAACACAGTTACCTTTGAAAGTGACAGTGGGGGATTCCGGCGCACGATATCCCGCTCAGAACGCGCAGGTATTCGGACCTACATTAGCACTATACGGATACCTCTTCGTCGGATTTCAGAAACTGGGCTTGGGGAACCTTCATCAGTGGCTCTTCGATCAATCCTTAGACAGATAATGACAGGCTTTGGAGAACTGAGTTCTTTAATGGAAACTGAATCTAATTCAGAAGTGCAAAGAGGAGGTCATCACGTAGCAGATGCACAGAATAACTCAAGTTCAGCAAACAGCAGTGATCCAAGTGGGGTTTTGTCTAGAAATGGACATGCAGTAGATGGCAGCAGGGAAAGAAATGGACAGAGGGGTGGTAGTCAACGCTCTGGGCGCAATCATGAGAACCAAGATAGCAGGCAGTCTCAAGATGCAAACAACCTCGTGGAGAATGGAACACTGCCCATACTTCGACTTGCCCACTTCTTCCTGCTGAATGAGGATGATGATGATGATCGTTTAAGAGGTTTAACCAAAGAGCAGATTGACAATCTTTCTACACGGAACTATGGGGATGTTCACACTGAAAATGAATGGAGTAAAACGTGCAGTGTTTGCATTAATGAATATGCAACAGGGAATAAGCTAAGGCAGTTACCTTGTACGCATGAGTTTCATATTCATTGTATTGATCGCTGGCTTTCTGAAAACTCCACCTGCCCAATTTGTCGGCAGCCAGTTCTGGGGTCTAATGCCACAGATAATGGCTAGAATTGCTTGTACTGCTCAGCACTCAAGGATTTGCTCCTGCTCTGTTATGAGCCAGATGAAATTCATTGACTTAGATATGGGTCCATTTGTGGGGGGAGTTTTGTTAAATTTCTTCAAAAATTATAGAAACTTATCTAAATCTAACAATGTAAATACTATTTTTTCCAAGTGCAGGTCTAGGAGCACACATAGAACCAAATGATATTGGTAAAGTTTATATTTTTTTAGGTAATTTTGTTATGCTAAGCACTTTTGTAAATACAGAAATGCAATAGTTAATCAGTCCTGCTTAATGTATGTTTTTTAACATTGTAATGGACTCGCTTTATTTAGATTACAAAATGTTTCACACAGACCCACCACTGTGTTGAAAAATTAGTGGCTAAATAGCCATTTGTTAGCTTTTTTGTTCTAAGAACAATTTCTTTTACAGAGAGTCTTTTGCTGGACATGTTTGCTAAAGATATTTAAGTTACTTGAAGAGCTCATTTTATTAAACTTTTTTTTTAAACATTGAAATATCCTTTCCGACAACTTGCCAATTTGGTTCTATTTAAAAAATTCTATGGCAGTTTTTGCATGTGGGTTTACACAGTTCTTAACGTTGATGAGTTCTTATTCGGAAGTGGATGAGTTAGTGGCATTATGAAATGTATGTAATTAAATGCTGTCTTTGACAATCTTTGTCTTTTCAGTGCAGACAGCAATCAAATCTGATAATTCCGAGAGGGTGTGTCTTACTTGCTCAAAGAATAAATGAGCACTAAGGAAGCCTTTTTACTCTTCCAAATTAATTAATATTCCTGGGGTTTTAACTGCTTTAGTTTAAAAAGGGGAAACATTTCCTTGACCATTATATTGTCTATAATATGCATGTTTTGGGCATCCTACTCAGAAGATCAAAACAAGACTTTAAGTGCTTTTGTATAGAAATTTAAAGTACACATATAGTGTTAGTCCTCTTGAAACACACCTGAGGACCAAGTGGCAAAAGACACTAAAAAGGACAAAATAAACTTCCCTGAAAATCCCCAGTATCTGTATAATTAGATATTAAACTTTATACCAACGACTTACACTGAAATAAAGTTGCAAGTTAAATAATTGAGGCTTTATGTGAATTACTGTTGAGCCATATCCTGGAGATCAATAAGAAAACTTACTTTTCTTAATGTTCAGTCTCAGTTTTCACTTTTTTCCCTCACTTTTCCCCTCTGTCCCTGGTCTTTTAGTTACTATGGAACATAAAAGCCCAGCTCAAAGCGCTCCAGGGGTTTCTAGAAGCTGCTTGTTACCAAGTTTGTCTTCTGAGCAACCTGCATCTCAGTCCCTGGAGAAATGCAGAATTGTGCACTAATCTGCTGTGTGTATTCTGAGCAGTAGCCAGAGTATTTGAAGTGAACAAGTCCTGCTGCCTTTCTCTGCCTGCAGATAGTGGCCTTGACAAATGTGCTTCTGTACCAGGTGCGTCACTTGGAACACCTGCTCATGATATCCTTCAAGGGTAGCTATAAAATCCCATGTGATTGGATGTCTACTTCAGTTCTCCAAGTGGAAAACTTGTGTCATAAATTCAACAGAAGGGCTTCTTTTCATTCCTGAAAGCAATTCTAAGAAACTCCGTTATGAGATTTAGATGATCTAAGGATATGATTAAGATCTCTTCTGATGTAATTTGTGCTGTTAATTACTGCAGAGGTTTTTGACCCCTCCCTTGAGTGCTTCCTTAGCTGCAGTGAAGAGTGAGGAGATATAAATGTGATTATAAGAGCTAGCTTTTTTTTTTTTTTTTGACTTCTTTTTTTCTTTTGCTTCTGTTAGCTGCTGAGGCTGACAGTATATAAATACATACATGTCTTCTGTCACTTCCTTGTTTCCTTATGACTTCCTTTTATATTTGAAATGTGCCTGATCGAAAAGACACATACATAGAAACTTACCTTTGGCTCACTACTGCCTTGCTGGTCAGGTCCTTCAAGGTCCATTTTAACTCTAATCCTTACAACTGCTACACTAATACACTAGAGATGAAGGGGGATTCCCTGTGCCTTTTTTCCATTCTAGTGGGAATTTTGCTGTGTGTAAGAGCACAGTTGATTATATGGCTCAAGATGAGATCATCTGTTACAGGGTATGTTTAACTGAGCTGCTAAGTGGAATATCCCAAAGCACAGTGAGAGCTTTCTGTAGAAATTGAAGGCTATGGGAAAAGAAACATTAAGCCTCCACACATGAGAGTTGTCAAGTATTTCCCCTCCATTGAGAAGCATGTAATTTGTTACTCAGCTTTCCCAAGATACTGTGTTAATTGCACCAATTAAATCATAGTGATTCAGTTTGGTATTGGCTTCTGTTACCTCCATTTCTGTGATAAAACTTCAGTTCTCTGCCACCCCCACCCTCCAAACACTTTTTTTTTTTACCTTGTCCTTTGGTGACATTAAGAAACATTATTTATTTATATGGGAATAAATGGAAATATGTGGGCAGAATTTTACAAAAAATTCATTTTAAATGAAATATTAAATGAAGTTCAACTAGTAGCACTAATCCAAAGCCTGTAGAAGGCCTTAATGTGGAAAATGACCAAGAGAGCTGCCTTAAACATGATGCCTGCAAGGATAAAGAGAAATATGAGGCTGAATTAATAGATTTTTCTATTTCTTAAATGTGTGATGCTATCTATGACTTTCTAGCTGATATTATGGCCCTTTATGTCTCCCTAATAGTTCCTCTAAAAAATCAGCATGTCAATTGCTGGTCTTCAGAAAGCAAGCATGGGGAAGAAG
This sequence comes from Motacilla alba alba, assembly GCF_015832195.1. Lineage (NCBI taxonomy): Eukaryota > Metazoa > Chordata > Aves > Passeriformes > Motacillidae > Motacilla > Motacilla alba. Next base: position 55,017,478 of record NC_052016.1, on the reverse strand, counting down.
CAGGAGGAATCAGGTCTGTTTGCAGTTCAAAGGCTGTGATCTCATCAGGATCACAGGCACCTTGGGGGGATAGTTCACACAGCTGGAGTGCTGCAATGGATGGATATGGGCTCTTTAGGAAGGACAGTGATGGGGAGGAGCTGCCTTTTGAGGCCAGCTGAGAGCCAGACCAGCATGGTCCCTGTTGTGGTAGCTGTCTGCTACAGACCACCTGTTCAGAAAAAGAGGCAGGATCTTCTTCAGACAAACAGTGCAGATCATCTCTGGATTATTGTTTCACAAATGAGACACATTTGATTTGTGGTTTGTAGGATTTGCCAGTTCCTGAAGAGGCTTTGAGACCTGACTTTCCTTTTGAATGTACTGACTATAGTGCAGTCTGCAGGATTTTATGGGAGAGAGGGGGCGAATGTCAGAAAGCTCAGGATTATTGTTATCCAGTCATGTACCATGGTTATAACTGGAACTGTGCATACCCAGCTGTGGTCAGAGCAGCATTCAGAACAAAAGACATGGCCATGCTGACAGTGCAGCACTCAGAGATGAGTCTCTACAATTAAAAATATAATTAGCTCTCCTGAGATCCTATGCAGCTAATCTGATTTCAGCCTGCACACAGAAAGCATCAACAACAGGCAAGCACTGCCCAGCACACTGCGGACTTCCCTCCGCCTGCTCATGTTTACAGGGGCAATGGGGTTAGCCCACCTCCCACCTTTTGGACACACAAGGTACCTCGCAACAGAATTTCTGCAATTTCTTTTTTTTTTTTTCTCCTGGGCTTACACTAGACTTTGACTAGTCTGGAAGAGACTTGGAGCAGGTTCACCAGATACTCAGTGCATGTTGCTCTTTGGCATTCACACTTATTCCAGAAGGTGTTTATTCCAGCACTAAATTTATCTTTAGTTTAATGTAAATTGCCTGAAGTGCAAAAATGAAACATATACACACACTAAAACCAAACAAATACAGCTTTGATTTTGTTTTACAGGTTGAACAGCTAAAATGGGATATGTAGGATCACTTTGTCCCATTATTTAAGGCAGTCCTTTTGAAGGCCGAACTTCAGGCATTTATAACCACAGGTGGGGCTCTTGTCCCAAGTAACATGGGACAGATAAATTTTATTGCTTGTACTTCCAAGAAAAGCACTTGAATTGTATGTTGAACTTTTCCATCTCATCAGTAATATTAAGACTTCAACTTGGCCAGTTCCATTGTGATGTATTTCCTTTCACAACCCTGTTTCTACAGTGCTGAGCATCTGACATACCTTGCAGAGCCTGTGAGCTATTTTTGCAGTTCACACACATTTGAGCTACATTAATAATGGCTCACTCTTTACCTTCAGGCATGCGTGCCCAGGAAAGCATATCACGTTGCTATTTTAATACAGAGGTCTTGCCCTTTTCTGACTGAGTAATGCAGGAATAGAGCACTTTGGCTGCTAGTACGATTTCTTTTACTGTATTCTTAAACACATTTTGCATACAGTTTATTCCATTTGTTCAATGTTACCAGCATACATATAAACACTGAAAGAGTAGGAATTGCCAGTAAGCGTATGAGCACACACTGTAGTTAACCTGCATAATGTGTAGCAGTTAACTTGAATATACATAGTGAGAGTAAAGAATCATATTATTTCAGCAAAAGGTCTCTAAAATTTAGCCCTCTCCCTCCATCATTTCAAGGTATCTCCAAGTCTAGACTCATTTTTTTTTTCCTGGTACATGAATCTTGTTACATGAAACTATGAATCTGGCCTCCCCTCTGATTTCAATCACTCATTATTCCACTGCATCCACTGTGCTCTGACATGAATCAAGTATTAGCTCCTTTCTCTATGATGTAGGCTGTGAGATGTGAGTAATGCAATTTGAGGTATCCAAAACCCAGGAAGTACTGTGCTGAGATTCCTTCTCACTATACAAGATTCCGTGGTAGAATTGGGGAAGGCAGAACAACTTGAATAACCCGGACTTCTGTTTTGGACAGAAGCACACTGAAAGCAAGAGCTCGTGCAGAGCCCCAGTGCACGGGGCCCCACAGCATCCCATGGCAGATCCCTGTGCGCTGCCTGGACCAGCTGAATTCGTCTGAAACTTCGGCTTCCAAGAGGAACTGTCTCACAGCAGGAGAGGGCGCCAGACAACAAGGAGCAAGTGGTGGCTTGGCGGTGCGTCTGGGAGCACAGACCTGCCTCTGAGGGGGAAGGTGACCGGCGATAGGGCACCGTGTGACAGCCCTCCCTTTAAGGGGAAGGGAGCAGTTCAGCTTCGAAAATGCTCATTGGTCGAAAGGAGCGACAAAAGTCCGAGGGTCCACAGAGAGTTTTACTGGCACATAACACACTTGATGTGGAAATTGGTATGTTAGTCCTAGACCTGCTGTACAGGCACACGGCACTGGGTTTTGGGTAAAGGGGTAGGGTGAAGGGAAGACAAAAATTAGGCATATGGCAGTGGGCTTTGGATAAAGAGGGAGGGTGGCAGGGAAAAGGGAAGTTAAAGAGGTTAATTTAAAAAGGAAAGATTAAAAGGAAAAGAGAAAAAAGAAAGGGAAAGAAAGAGGAAAAGAGAGATGAAAAGGTATCATCAGCCCTTGATCCAGCTGATAAGATGCCTATCCTTGTTTCAGCATCGATCCAGCTGATAAGCAGTGGTCCAGTTGAGCCAGTCCAGCTGATGAGATGTCCAGGCTCTGGGGGCACCAATTGGACTTGGGAATACCCTTTTATTGACAAGTTTCTCCACCCCAAAGACACGTTTCTTGTTTTCCATATTAATTAATTACCATGCAGTCTGTTCTTTAAGGCCTTTCTAGAAATGGGTCAGAGGGCTACAGGAGTCTTTAGTGGTTGATTTGAAATAATGCTGAGGAAAGCCAGCTGACAATCCCACCTTATAGGCCATGTCTACTTCCTGCCAATCATTCCTGCACTCTACTGTTCTGTGCTGTGGTTCTTTCTTATGGAAAAGTGCTGCCCTGTCTCCACCTGGCCGCCCCTTCTCCAGCCAAAACTTGTTCTTTTTCACAGCATCCTAGTACCAATAGTACTTGGTTATTACCAACAATTCTGATCTGTTATTACAAACAGTCCTTGGCTGGCTCCACAGCCGTTCAGTCATCGGTGTTTGAGACATACACATCAGCCCCTTATCTTTTGGGAACTGAAAGCTCAAAAGGATCTCCCTTTGGAGATCCACAGGGTTATAAGAGAATGGGGTTTAGTCATAACTATTTTTCATACTGGCCACAATTTGAGTCAGTAACTTTATTTGAAGGTTTGTCCACAGAATTATTACTCCCCTTGAGTGGTTATTCGAGCAAGAAAAAGAAGTTTCCAAGGCTGCTTGCTAAAAAACAAATGCTCATTAGACAACACTATTTCCTGGGAGCAGACAGTGTTTCTGATAAACTGGAGAGGGGCTTAGTCCAGGTGCAGCTTGTCTAGGCCAGGACCTCATGAGCATTTCTCATATGATAGAGCAGCCTGAGCAGGGAGGGGCTACGACTAAAGTCAGCTTCTCTGGGGCTCTACACACCGTGAACCCGGGAAGGGAGGGGAGACACGCTGCCGAGCCCCAGCTTCCCTTGAGAGGGAGGAAAAAACCCAGGGTTGAGGAAAAACCGGTTTCCCTTCGTGCTCTGCTGGGGCCGGCGCTGCCCTGGGAGCGAGGGCAGGGCAGAAGCTCCTTGGACATTGCACCTTTGTACTACGAATGCGACCTTAAACCAATGCTAGTTTCGACACAAAACGAATTAGCTCGGTTTGAAATAACGCCGAGGAAAGCGGCTGCCGAGGGCGGCGACTGCTGCTCCCCTGGTGTCCCGCCGGGACGGAGGAGGCGGCGCCTGCAGGCGCGGCCCGGCCCCGGGAGCTCTCCGAGGTGCTGCAGCGGCTCCCACCATCCTGTCCGGGCAACACGGCGCTCCCCAGGGACAGGGACACCGCCAGCCTGCGCTCAAGACGTCCCGTCGGAGCGCTGCTTCTCCAGATGCCCCGACGGGAGCCATCGCCGCTCCCTGTGCCTCCTCCGCCCTGGGGAAATGGGGATGATGGCAGTGCATCTCTGTAAGCTCCCTGGAGACGGGTGTCCGAGAAGCAGATTTCCAGCCTGCAGGAAGGGCTCCCAGCAAAGGAAGGAACCTCAGTTAGCAGGGCACGAGCTGGACCTGTTTCCTGAACAGCAGCAGGGCAGAGACCAGCATGCCTTTTATCCTAGTCTGCCAAAACACTGCAAACCAGCAGAGCTGTGAGTGCTGGTCTCTAGGGTATATCATAGAGGCAATATCATAGAATCACAGAATCGTAGAATGCTTTGGGTTGGAAAGAGCCTTAAATCCACCCCCCTGCCATGGGCAGAGACACCTTTCACTAGACCAGGTTGCTCACAGCCCTATCCAACCTGGCCCTGAACACCTCCAGGAATGGGCATCACAGCTTCTCTGGGCAACCTGTGCCAGTGCCTCACCACCTTCACAGCAAAGAACTTCCTCCCAATACATTGAAACCTACTCTCTGATAGTTTGAAACCATTTCCCCTGACTCTACATGCTCTTGTAAAAAGTCCCTCTCCATCTCTGGTATACTAAATGGTATTTCAGGGAGTTTAATTTTTTTTTTTAATTACTATGTATTGTACACATAGTAAGTGTGGTTTTTTATATAGTAAAAGTAAGTGCGTTTTTTTTACATAGTAAGTAAGTTTTTTTCTGGTATTTAAAGCAAAGTCCAGATCACAGATAAACTATATACTGAACCCCATCATATTTCCAATCATATGGTGCCTTGGCTATAGCAGTTGGCTCAAAACATATTTCAGAATATTTACCCATGTACTCCAGAGTATGTTTTACCTTAACAAGTGTGTCCACTTTCTCAAGCTTCTTTTCAGTCTTTCTGAGAACATCTCCTTGGGACTAACTTTTGTTTTTCTGCATTTGTTTACAACTGTACAAAGTGAGCACCCCTAAATCAGTATGGCAGTATTTTATGCCTGCCTTGTATTCCCTTTGCACCGATCTCATTGATTACAAAGCCAGAGGATATTGGACTCACATTAGCCAGCAACCTAGCTGTGGGAGAGGGAAGTGAATCAAAATAATGAAAATGCACCTCATGCATTTTGAGAACTATTTACATTCTGGAAATCAATCCCATCTTAAATGTTTCCTATGAAGACAGGCTGAGAGGGCTGTTCAGCCTGGAGAAGAGAAGGCTCCAGGGACACCTTAAAGCACCTTCCAGTACCTGAAGGGGGCTGACCAGAGAGCTGAGGACAGTCTTGTTACAAGGGCATGGACTGGCAGGGGAAGGGGGAATGACCTTAAACTGACAGAGGGCAGGTTTAGATTCGATACAAGGAAGAAACTCTTTACTCTGATGTTGGTAAGGCACTGGAACAGGTTGCCCAGAGAAGCTGTGATGCCCCATCCTTGGAAGTGTTCAAGGCCAGGTTGGACAGTGTTTGAGCAACCTGGTCTAGTGGAAGGTGTCTCTGTCCATGGCAGGGGGTTGGAATGAGATGATCTGTAAGACCCCTTCCAACTCAAGCAATTTTAAGATTCTATGATTTTCCATTAAACTTTTAAATTCTTCAGTATTACTCTTTTTTGCTTAAGAACACATTTTTTTTCTTAATTACTAGCTAATTGCTAACTTGTCTCCATATAAGCTAAGATCAAAACTATGGTCTACTCTACCATATGTCTTTCCTGTGCAAAGCATTTGTAGAGGGTTGTTTCACACAGAGCTTTCCATCAATTTCTAGCCTGATGAATTCTTTCTGTTGACACCATTATCATGGAATACAAATTTGTTCCAATTTAGCTTACTGTATTTTGAATGTATCTTTAAAACCATGCAAACTTCAAGTTTTTCAGTAATTTTCAGGCAAACCACAGATCACCCTCTGCTATAAAATGAGTAAAAATTTCAGTTTCCAACATATCAATATGATTATTCTATTCACTTTTTATTTACATATGTCATTATTCAAAAATCTCAAAAACCTGAATGGCATGTAAACAATGAAGATGCCTGCATTTCCAAATTTTTTATCTTTTTCCCTCAATTCTCTTACAGGTAATGGTTTACCATTTCTCTACTCCTCCACCCCTCTTTCATGCTCCCACTCAATGTGCAATTCATCACATTTTTTTCCACCTTCAAATTAAATCTGTGGGTTACGGTGAACTGTAAGAGGAGTGTTATTGTTGAGCCCCTTCTGCTCTATAAAGTACAGGAGACTCCAGCTCCGTTAAGAGAATCCAGGTGGGCCATGCAGACACATCTTCACATATGTAAGGTCACATCCTGTATCTGTCAATAGATACCAGCACCTCTGTGAAGAAGATCGTTAAGCTATTTCACTTATTTTCTTAAGCTGAGTAATGCCAAGCGCACTTTCTCTATTGATCTAGAAACAGCAAGTCCTGGATTTTTTACCTTTTTTTTTTAACCTTTTAAAAAATGTAATGATGAGTGACAGATAGCTTCCCTGCAGCACAACTTATTATCTGCATCATGCTCATTTTGATCCTGTGCATGTTAACAAGGGCAAAGCACCACTGCATAAAGATTTGGTTAAAGACCAAGACAGGCCACTATGTTGGGATTTTTTTTTTTAAAGACAAGCAGAGTTAGACAAGCAGAACTTGCATGCAATTACTCTCATCCTGTAGCCTAATACCACCACTGCTGGCAGGAGGCCACAGGCTTTGTACTGACTTTGCAAGGCCTCAGGACTGAGCCTCATTTTGTATGAGATTTTATTGACCTGTCTGTGGCTTTCTTTCACTTAGTTGTTGCAACAGCAATATCTCTAATGGGAAGGTAGCTATGTCTAACTGTTTTACTTTTGTTTAACTTTGTATGGCGCCATTGTGGCTTTTACATGGAGCGTGACAAAAAGTTCTGCTGTGGACAATGAGATACTTATAACTAGCATATTGACATATAACATCATTTATAACTAACATAATGATGCATAACATAATAGTATGTAGAGGAATACAGGCCTGGTATGACAGCAGAGTCCCCTGAGAGTGGACTCACAGGACGCTGTGAGTAGAAGAGGCATAGGATGATGAAAAAGGGAGCACAGCCCTGGCACGGGAGATTTTGGGCCTACAAAGAGCTCGTCAGCAGTCAGTGAAAGCAGTGCAGACCTGGGAAGTGGACAAAGATGGCTGAGGGATTACACAAAGAACAGGTATGTACCATACATAAATGGCATACCATGTAACACAATTGGATGTAAAGTGGAGCAGTGGACAAATGGATATACAGCAAGGTGTGAAGGCATCTTAAAAACCACCCAAAAATAGCCCCATAACAGTTCTTTGTTTTTCTCAGCAAAGAACTTGTTGGTAAGACACCAATGACCAGCTGCAGCCCCGACACCCACTGCTTTACAAAGACCAGCTCTGTCAACCATTGGTCTCAGAGGAGCAGTGGAAGGGTAAGCACCATACCAAAAAAAAAAGGCAAACAGGAAGAGTGTGACTACAAAAAATTGAAGTGGTTTATTGTTTCTGTTTTTTTTTTTTTTTCTTTCAGAAGTAGTAGCATTCTTAATTTCTTAGTAGTACCATTACTTAGTAGCATATTTCTTAGTAGTAGCATTCTTTAATTTCTTTTTTTTTTTTTTCCTTTTTGGTGATAATTAGCTCTCACCTTTGATTAGAGTGTTACATTTTCCACTACACTAACACATTTTGAGTAATGTGTGTTTCTTTCCTTTTTTTTTTTTTTTTTCCCCCAGAACTAGACTCTGTGTATAGCATTAGTAACTGGAGCAGAGGATGCATCTTTTTTGGAAATTTGGGCTTAACAATCTCTCTAAGGTCCCAGACGGCATCTGGCACAGTCAAAAATAGAATAAAGATATCCTGTCTCCCAGTCTGGCACATTAACTACAGGACCATTCTTCCTGCCTTTGCTTTATTTATTACATTGAAATAATTATTATGCATACTGAGCTCTTTGAAAGTACATTGCTATAAATACTAGAAAAGTGAGCACGTTGTAATTTGAAAAATACCAACTCCTTTTTTTTCAGTACATCATTCAAACCATGGAGCCATTATGACAGACCCCAGGGAATAATACTGCCATGACTCATGGTCCGATAATACACAATTTAGTGCAAATCAGCACGATGACAAAGACAGGCATTGCATAACAAAATGACAAAGGTGAGTCCTGCACAGCGGAATGAGCTGTTTCTTTCCTCAAAGCTCAGGGCTTACCCACAGCTTGTCAGCTGGTTACTAATGAACATGAGCTTTCAGAAACACAACCAACTGCTCTAGACTGCACACTTAGTTTTCCTGCAGGCCCCACTCTTAAGCCTGCTGAGCAGGACTCAGGTTCTTTCTCAGTTACTGAGATTATCCTGCACACTCGGTGTCCTTGGACACTTTTGCAGTCCACTTTCTCCCCTCAGCGTTCCACTAGACTGCAGTGTATTATTATATCAACTTGTGACTTGAGACAGATTTTACAGGCAGGTCTCCTCTGAGGCCCTCATTCTGAGCAGAGGCAAAGATGTGTTTTGCTTTTTCCATGCCAGTAAGCTTTATTAAAATGCCTGGTCATTTACTGCTCGGGGCATGCCTTCCATGGGCATACAGTTCAGGCTTGTCCAGGTAAGTGTGGGCTGGGTAATTAAATCTCCTTGAGGCACTCAAGCAGTCAAGTTTAGGTGAATGAATAGCCCTTGTAGCTGCAAGGCAGAAGGTGTTCTAGGTGGAGCACTCTTCGAGAACATTAAGTGTGCAGAGGTGAAAGCAAGTGCAGTGCATGTGAAGGAACGAGTACACTCAGCTGCTACGTGGGCTTGCAGGCTGACAGTCCACAATACTTTAAGTGTACTAGAAACACAGTTCACCTGAGGGCTAATTTCTGATGAAAAACTAAACATGAATCCAAGAGTTGCCATTCAGTTTTTGGTCCTTTTTTGGGAGCATTTTGTTTGTCTTTGAGCTGACAGTTTGAACTCAAAGTGAACTTCATTTTAATTTGTCTACTAGCTAACAATATATGTGAAGTGATTCCCTGTTCCCCAGGCCATTCGTTCTGGTACAAAGATACTGACCACAACAGAAAATCATTTGTGGAGAGGAGAAAGAGCAAGCTGAGGGAGAAAATGATGTTCATGAAAATAACCAGCTCCATGTCATGGTCTTAAAATGGGAAAGGCATGCCAGCACTGGGCATTGTCCTTGCTGGATGATTTAATTCACAAAAGCTCTTGGGCCACTTCTCCCAGAGTGATAAAATCCATGAGTAAAAGCCTCTCACAGGCAAATATCTGTCGGCAGCAGTCCTGTCACCAAGCACACATTGCCAGTGGGCTATGATGCATTCAGTGCAGTCAGTGTAAAATGCCACAGATCTGGATTACTTTGAGTTTAGGAAGTTCAAAGTGGTTTGTCAACAATATTTCTATTTCTAACATTTTGTGAAGTTGTAGCTAGAAAGTATCACTTTCCATACTGTATGTGTGAGGACACTAAAGTACAGCAAGATTCAGAGGTTTAGCATTATTTATGATCTTTGAAATAAAACACCCAAGTGTTTATGTGGTAGCCAACTCTGTGGGGTCAAGTGGCTGAGATACAGACTTAAGGCCATTTGTCACAGACCTTCAAGATACGGGGGACCATTTCTTATGCAGCAGATCTTTCCAAAACTCAGTGTATCCTCATCCTGTGGTGATTCTGCCTCATTTAAACCATTCTACCTTGAAGCTCATCTGGTAGAAAAAGCAACCCCTTAAGATGTGGCAACTGCTGTTAGCTATGCCTGGTTAAGACCAGGATCTGTAAAGATTCAGAGGCGCTGTCTTACCTAATTTTTTCCCTATTAAGTTACACTCCTTCTTTGCCTGTCCTTAGTAGGTAAATTCTCACAGTTGCAAATGTTTTGCACGTTTGTAAGTGCTACATTGATTAATCTTTCCTCTATTTCTTTTATTATCCTTGAATTACCGGACATTTTGAGAAGGAATGGTATCCTTTGTGATGAGGCTGGCAGCATGCCACAGTGATGAAAGATGTCCTTGTAACCGGAACAAAGAAGCCCGGTTCGGGATCCTGATCCCAGCGGGAGCTTTCTTGGGATGCTTTATGCGCCCAAAATGTCTAGTAAAATGCTAGCTCCAGACAGACACCTCAAAAACCCCACCAAACCCAGGCCCTGACTTCGCGGCACGTTACGCGATGGCTCACGGCGGGCGCACGGAGCCGTGAGCGGCTCCCCGGGAGGGCACCTCGGGGCCCGGCCGGGGCTGAGCGCCTCGCCCGCCCCCGCAGCCCGGGCGCGGCGGTGCCGGCGGCCGCAGCGCGGCGTCTGCGTGCGGGGGGGCCCATGGCCAGCGCGCCCCGGCCGGCCGCACCATGCCGAACAGGGCCGGCCTGGACACCGCGCTGAAGATGTCCCTGCGGCGGAAATCCTCCAAGATCCACTCCTCGGCCGGTGAGGAAAGGGCGAGGCGAGGCGGGCGGGAGCGGCGCGGGGAGGAGGCGCCGCGGCGGAGGGAGGAAGGAAGGCGCGGCGGAAAGGAAGGGAAAGGATGGCAGCGGCGCCTCCATGGCGCGGCCGCCCGGCCCTGCCGCCCCGCCGGCCGCGGCGCTCGGGGATCCCGCAGTGCCGCCCCCGCCCTCGGGGGCTCCCTTGGGCGAGGAGGGGCCGCGGGGCCGGGGCCTGGCGCCAAGGGCACCGCGCCCCCGCCGGCAGACCCCGGCCCGGTGCTGCTCCCCGCGCCCCAGCGGCGCTGCCGCACCTCCCGTCCGTCCCACCGCGACCCTCGGGCCCCCCGGCACCCTCAGCCCGCGGCGTGAACAACCCCTCGTCCTCTTGGCTCTCATAGCTTTTGACAGGAAAATTTCTTCTGGTCAGAGAGCAGTACCGCCGGTGAAGGGGAGACAGGGGTCCCCCCACCCCAGCACGCCGGTCAGGGGCCTCTGTCCCGTGACCAGGAGTGGGGAGAGCATCAGGCACTGCAGTGAGCCTGCGGAGAGGTGAATTACAGGGTTTCTTAAGAGGTTCATTTAAACTGTTTACCAACAGAAACTGTTTTCCAACTAGTTAATAAAAAGAAGTAGACAGAAATTGAAGGCTTTGAAGGTAGAATTCTGCTCGCAAAAGACTGACTTCTGTAGGACCAAGGTGCATTCAGACTTTGGTATGTTCTGCTTGTGCATAGATGAAGCATCAGTGACATTGCTGGTGACTTAGAGATACCTGTTCCTGTGCAAATTATTTAGGTGCCTAGTACAGTTTCAGTGGTGAGTAAAACTGTAGTATAATGCTGCTTCAGCACTTTTTGTTTCAATGAGAAATGTGCACATTTCCTGATCAGATCTGCTTTGGGTTAAATCTCAGAGCACCTTGGAGAGCGTTTGCTGGATTGCTTTTGGATGATGCTGTATTTGAAGATGTCCTTTAGCCACTCATGGCTGTTCAGCTCATGGAGCCAGGCTAGAGCTAGCTGCGCAACCAGGTCACTCTAGTAACATTTTCCTGTTTGGTCTCACTGCTTGGTAGCAAGGACAGAACTTTAGGGACTTCTGCATAGTGGCTGAAGTGGGATGCTGAGCAAAGAGGCGTGTAATGCCTGCTCAGAGGAAATGGTAAGGTTTCAGGGTAGGATTTAGCATATTACCAGCTCTACTTATCTTCAGCCTAAGCCATTCAGATGAAACAGTTGCAGTTAAGCAGATTCCACTTTCCAGTGTTTGGGGTTGTGTCCACTTCTGCAGTCCAATCTGAAACCCTGTCCTGTGATAGGGAGGCTCCTTTCACAGAGCTGCAGTTTGGCAGATCTTTTTGTGACTTGAGCTTTGGAATCCAAACCTAGGCTCCTTTCAGATACCGGATGCTTGGAGAATGTTTAGCTTCAGCATAGCATACATAAGGAGTTTAAGCTTCAGCTTTTGTCAATGTCAGAATCACACATAATAGGTTGGAAGGGATCACAGAGGGTCCAACTTCCCTGCTCAGGGAGGGTCATCCTAGAGCACATTGTATGGGATTGTGTCCAGAGGGTTCTTGAATATCTCTGGTTCTTGGTCATCCACAATCCACAGTCATTCTCATGGATCTAGGTGGTTAAGTTGTGCCTCGGTGCCCTGGGTGGTTGGGGCACCCAGATCTTCTAGCTGGGATTTATCTATACACAGCCTCAGACTTTTACATGTTCCCTACATTTCACATAAGGAGAATACAAATTAGATGATACTTTGAAGAAAGATGGGGGTTGCTGGTTAGCATTAAGATCAATTTCTAGCTCACGAACAATGTATTTCCTATCTAGAATATTTTCAAGAGTAACAAGAGTAATATTTATTGTTAAGTTGGTGTAGTTGGTTTAGTACACCCGAGCCAGCTCTGGTGACTTAAGACAACCAGAACCAATCTCTCTGCCACCCAGAAAGTCCTGCCTTCTCCATTCCTGTGCATTCCCACTGCCTTGCTTGTGTCAGCAATAGCCATTAGATGGTTATCTGGTCACCGGGATCAGTGCTGATGTGGCTCACTACCAGCCTGCATGATCTGAATGCCAGCAGGGACCAGACACAGAAAGGCAGTAGCTCTGTTTTTCACAACATGTTGTGGCTTGACCTGCAGACCTGCCGTCTGTGGAGGCCAAACAGGTTCACATGAGGAGCTCTGGGCTGTGTGAACCCAACTGTAAGAGCATACGTTTGGAGACTGAGCCACTGTCCACTGACAGTTCAGATGTGGCTGTGTGGTGGCGCTGCAAAATCTTAAGACCCTTTTGAGCTGAATGGTGTGGAGGGGGAACCGATCACCCTTTTGTCGTCCTTAGTTAGGGTCAGGTAACTGCCTCTGTCCATTGCAGGTTTTTTTGGCATCCATGTATCAAAATGTTGTCCCTCCTTTCCTTTTTAGAAGAAAAGATCTTTCCTGCCCTGAAGTCTTTTAGTTTATTTGCTAGTCTTGTTTACTTTTGAGGGAGTTTTGGTAATCTAAAGTATTAGGTTTTAGTTTGGGTCACTGAGATTTATTTTCACACCATGTAAAGCATTTCAGTAGCTTATAGACATTCCTCTTTAGTTAAGAAGACCACTGCCTCTGTGATGGTCTGACAACATCTTTTCATCTCAGATTTTCAACCCTCCTGCACTCGGTAGTGTGACTTCCACATGTGCTAATACAGTATAAAGTGTAACTGGTATATTTGATAGTTTTAAACCTGCTTAACACCCATATAAAGCACTTGACAGAAAAGCAGATGACGTGAAAAGGAGAATTTAGAGATGGGAAGTCACCTTCTGCCACTCAGATGATCACTGCGCTTCTTTTTTATGCATTTGCTCATTAATCGATTTTTTTCCTTGTACAAGTAAACCTTTTATTGCTGTAATGTTGTACCAACTGAGCTAAATTGATTAGATTTAAATTATTCTCAAAGTCTCTAGCTCCTTACTGTTGTAACCACAGACATCAAAGACTAACTTGTTCTTCTCCTTCCTGCCTCTTTAAAATCACTAAAAATAAGAAACTGTCAATAAGACATTGGATTACAATGGCATTTTTATTTTTAGAGAAAAAAATCGAATTTCAGCTTTATAATGGATTAAAGGTACAACTGATCTCTATAATATTTATTGTGGTCTTTTTCAATTGCTCAGTGATATACATCAGCAAGAAAAGTATTTTTAGTGTAAAGGTAGTAACAGAATCTTCTCTCAGGACATGAGGAGCTGAAATATAAACATCATTTCATGGTATGAAATAATACCATGAAATACCTTTTATACATTTTCCATCTACTTTTCCTGTGAAATACTTGCTCATAGTTTATGCTGTGTTTTTGATTTTAGAGTCTTAGTCCTTTCCATGTAAAGGATCTCTCTCTCCCATTTTTCAGAGAAATGTCTATGCAAGAATTTATTTGTGCTATTTTTGTGCTGTGATATAATTACCATGATTGCAACTGTTGGGAAGCATCATACAGAGCAGTTAAAACTCTACACAGACATTTGTACTTTGCTCAAGGCTTTTATCCTTGAACAAAGATGGTTAAAGAATTGGAACAGGCTCCTCAGGGAAGTGATTGGGTCACCATGCATGGAAGTGTTAAAAAATGAGCAGACATGGCTCTTTGCTGTAAGGTTTAGGAGGCATGGTGGTATTCAGTCAAAGGGTGGACCTGATGATCTCAGAGGTCTTCTCCAACTGCAATGATTCTTTGATTTTATCTGTAGTCATTTACAGGTTAGATACATATAAAATGCACAGGGCAATAGGTGAAATATGTCATTAGCTCTGCATGATTTACATATAGCTGTTGCTGCTTCACATGAGGGGTGATTTGTTTTTGTGGAGGCTGGTTCAGGTGGTGTAAGAGGCATGGTGAAGGCTACAAAGCTTTAACCTTGAAGCTTACTCTCATTACCTCTTCTCATAGGATACCTACATCCTATTTTGCAGGAGGATCAGCAGTTGCCTTGAATGCATTTTTAAGCAAACAACCACTATGAAGGGGTCAGCAAAGTGCTGAGCTAACAAATTCTTTAAATACTATTATTAAAACTGTTTAAGTAAGAATAAAAGCCCTATTCTGCTGAGAGAAATGTACCTGGCAGGAGTAGTGACAGTGGGATCTGAGCAGGGGGGGTGCTTCCTCAGCAAGTGCTTTAACTGCCCATTACCATCTCCAAGAGTCACTGAAACACTGAGCAGGACGATTGCAACCATACCGTTGGCACACAGAAATCCTGCTCTGTGATGGGAAACTTCTCCAGGTGAAGACTGAACTTGTACCAGTTTAGTGGCAGAAGTTAGTACTGAATAGACAGACTACTTCAGTCCGTGTTTGTTCATGCACGCACTCAAACTGCGTGGTGGTAATTTGGTGTGTTACAGACCTCCCATTTCTTTTCATCCATGTTTAACTGGCATGCAGTGTAGTATAATGTGCAGCTTATTCTATCACATCAAAGGCCCCATCCTATTTATGTAAACACCAGTGACAATTATAAACACCAGTGACAATTATGCCTTTTGACAAAGTGCTCATCACAATAAACCCCGTGCTTGATGTTACTATGTTTCTGTAGTAGCACAAAGGGGAGCCTTCTCAAGCTGTGTGGGATCTTGCACGACTGTAAAGTGAGGTGGTGACAGCTACAGGGCTAACTGGAGGCCGACCTGAACTTCTGCTGCCTTTGCTTAAAACTTGTTTGGCTGTGAGAGTTGGTTTGCATTAGAAGAGGAGGGAAGTTAAAACACCTCTGCTTATGACACTGAATTAGAAAAAGGTGATTTATGCACAGTTACTGTGGAGCAACTTCATAAATAACCAAGATCCTAAGTAGAGTGGCAGAAGAAACATTTTTTTCCCTACTGTGATGGGGGAGGTGAGTTTATTAATAAATCCATTAAAGATCAAAGCACTCAGATGATAAGGAATACGGTTATTTAGGAGTTAATTGAAGACATAAGAGATTTAACTACCCTTCTGTTTCTAGGATCAAATTAACTGAATGTATTTAATAAAAGTTAAAAATTCCACTCGCTGTATAGCCAATATATGAACTCTCTTGTGCTACTTGAGTATTCATAACTCCATTGAAACAGACACATGTACTGCCTATTTATAGAAACTGTTTTATTCCTTCTCTGTGCCACTCTCTCCACAGGACTCTTGTTTCAGATTTAAGTTTTCCAGCAGTATCTGCTTTTAGTATACTTCCCTGTGCT
The DNA here is from genome assembly GCF_015832195.1 of Motacilla alba alba. Taxonomy (NCBI): domain Eukaryota; kingdom Metazoa; phylum Chordata; class Aves; order Passeriformes; family Motacillidae; genus Motacilla; species Motacilla alba. The sequence goes on along the minus strand of NC_052016.1, from coordinate 55,001,730 downwards.
GGGTGAGTCAGTTTTCTCCTTTTCTGGGCAGACCTAAAAGCACTGCCCTACCAGTGTGATTTGGCAGAAATGCCACTCTAGTTCCATGAAGGATTAAAATATCTAACAGTGAAATGACTGCAAGGAAATCTGCTTGTCTGTTCAGGGTCCTAGAATATCACCAAGACGATGGAACTGCTGGGTGTATTTCCTGTATGGAACTCACTGGGCATAGAAGGAATAGTCATTTAGTATTGCATCTCCATTGCCACAAGGTTTGAGTGCAGTCTTGATCTCTGCCAACTCTGCAGGGTTTTTTTTTTTAACCTGGAAATCTATGGCTTCGTAAGTGATGTTGCTCTAAAGCACTCTCTTTTTTTTCTTACCATTAACCCTCCTTCTGTCTACAAGAAGTTTCAAGCCGATAGCTCCCATTGACCCTAGATGGTATTTTGGATGATCACTTGAAAACTGATGTCAGCATCTAAAACTGATCCCTCTCCAATTAGCAATTCACAAGGCATTTTTATTGTAGTGAAGCCTTGCTGAGGGCCCTTTGAACAACCAGGTCATCTGTTTCTGCTCTTCTGGAAGGTTGTCAAGTGATGCTCTGTAGACTTGCTACAGGGCAGCACTCTTGGCTGGTTCATTTTCCTTTGGCTAGTCTTGTTTGAGCTTCAAGTATGGACTTTAAATAATCTTTGAATCTGACAGAGCTGATTCGCTACTTGTGAGGCAATATCCTGAGCCACCTATGTTAGCTTTTCTACTGCAACAGGGAAGTGTTGCAGACTTGTTTTTCCTGTACCATGTTGTATTGTGGCACATTTTAATTATGTCTGTAGTAGTACAAATACTAGAATATCTGTTACAGGCAGTATCTGTGGAGACCGATTGCCAACATGTTCTTTTAAGGGATAGTTAATCCCAAAGTCTTTATTGCACATACACCTGGTAGAGCAGAGCAATTTATTAGATTTTGAAAAGACAGTTGAGTATCTCTGCAGCAACATCTTTCTGCTTCTGGGACAGCTCTTAAGTGTGGCTTGCCACAAATATTTTCCTTTCAGTCTCTTATCTTTTCCAGCTAAGCTGCTTAAGCCTTTTGGAGCAGTTGCAGGTATGTAAGACATGGCATCTGAGAGCTTTAGATAACTGATTCTCAACTGGTGCGCTCAAAGGATAATTTGGGAAAGACCACTGACACAGTTGAAGATTGAGAAAAAAACCCCAGATTTTACAAAGCTTGGAGGTTTATTTTTAGTGCAAAAAATTAACTGTCAATATTGAAAATATATTATTTTCAGCTATTCCAGTATTTGTTAGGAAAGCTCTCAGATTTTTGATTAGCATTATTGCCAACTTTTCATAATGAATCCTGCCCACTACAAAAGTTCCTGGACAGTTTCTTTCCAACCCCAGGAGTGGATATATGCCTACCTGTTTTGAAGTTCCTGGCTCTCAGACTGCTGCCTGAGTGGTAGTTACATGACAGTAAAATTACTGGAAGATACAATGGAGCAAAAAGACCTGAAAACAGAAGATGCAGAGCTTTGTATTTCAAGCCAAGGTGTGATAAGGCAAAGTTGACATGGTTATGATTTTAATGAGAGACCCAGTCCAACCACCTATTTGGACTCCTCACAGTAGTGACACAATTCCTATAGTTACAATATCCCATCCATGTAGTACCTGACATTCACAGGAGGTTTTCCTGACAGCTACAGGTGTCGTTGCCCTTGTGGTGAGCACTAAAACCAGTTTAAATGAACATGAACTTGAAGTGTCAGTAAATTAGTCTCAATACTCTCATGTTGTGATGGAGAATCACATGACTTACTGTGTATTTTAAATATATTTCTCCTGGCATCCCCCCCTTACATAGGGTATTTTTGTTAATTCTAATTCAAATTAACAGTTTGAAAACTCTTGCTTGAGGTGTTAGTGCAAAAAGAAGGTAAATGAGAACTTGTCTTCCACTTGACTGAAGTGGAAGAGCCATGTTTTATCAGTTCATAATGGATCCAACAAAATATGTCTGTTTGACCATAAGGTCTGTAACAAAATATGTCTGTTTGACCAAAAGGTCTGTAACCCTTTTAGCTAAGGGTTTGGTTTGATGAATCTACCTTCTTTTAGAGTGCTGGAAATCAGGATTAACACAAATTTAATTAGTGTATAGGTTCTATAAAGGAGAGAAGGCAGTCTGACATGTTGTTTAAAACTGACTGTGAGATCTTGATTTTTAATTCCTGATTTCTTGAACACAGATGACAAAACCCATTCATTTGATTTTATTAAATGAGCAGTTAGAAAGAGTGAAAGCAAAGTCTTTATCTCCATATAATAACATCACCCCAATAAATTTTTCTACTTTGAACAGAAGGAGGGCTCAGGTGTTACCTCTTGTCAGCCCAGCACTGTTCTGCCTATTTACACAAAACACAGTAAAGGCATTCTAAGATTCTCTGAGATCTGGGGACATTCAACCCAATGCTTATAAAAAGGATACATGAAACAAGTATCCCAGACTCTTTTGTGCCTTCAAATACTCTAAGCATGCGTCACCTTATTTAACAGATGCTGTTTATTTGTAAATGGGAGACAAAAGATGCTGAAAGGGTCTGTGCAAAGTCAACATCAGCCATCATAACTCTGAAACAGATACAGAGGTTTCATCTGCATTCAGCATATCAGTTATGCAGCTGGGAATCAGGATTTAACCTGGAAGCTTGAATCTGAAATCCAGATGACATTTAGTCAACATTTCTGCATCACTGGGAAGGCTCAGCATAGTTACTGCTTCAGTGGTCCTATGGCTACTGAACTGAAATACATTGACATCAATCCTGGTGCCTTGTTCTGAAGAGGGACAGAGAGACGGGGGAATTAAGGTGTGCAGGTGCTGCCCAGGCTGGGGAGAGCACCACTTCTGCTTTACAGATTAACAGTCTGATCTTCTTCCCAGAGTTTCACTAAGACAAGTCTGCATCTGGAAGCCATTCTTGTGCCATTTACCTGACTGGTCATAAGGGAAAAAAGGAGCTTCAATAAAAGCCTAGCAGACAGACAGGAGGAGAGAGGGCTAGCCCTGCCCCCACCAAATTTATCCTAATCCTGTGCTGCCTGAAGAGGGGGCAACATTCACTATTAGTCCTTAACTTAAATCCTGATTCTTGCTGAAGTTTTCCCTCAATCCCTCCCCCCCCCAAAAAAAAAAAAAAAAGTAGTTAATACTCTCTGCTTTTTATCGAAGTAATTTTATTTACAAATCTGAAATTTGCTTATCTTGTCTTTGAAAAGTTTTTAAACCCTACTAGTCATCATTAGGGTAACAAAGTGGGGTGATCAGTCTTCAGAAAGAGAAAGGAGTGGCTAGAAAGATCTGAAATATCTGAGGAGAAAGAGTTCACCTCTTATAGAAAAAAAAAAAATTGGGGCATCTGGGTCCCAAATTAAGACACTTTGGGAAAGTGCAAGTATCAGTCATTACTTTAGGGTTATTTTGGATCCATTCCATCTTGAGAAATTGGAGTTGGACATTGGGTTTCAGTTGGGATGGAGCAGTGAGCAGCTGCATGGTACTTACTTTCCAGCTGGGGTTAAACCACGACATATTTTTTCAGGTCTTTTTGTATAGTGCTGAGCCCCCATAATAGGAAGAATTAAAGATACATTTTCTGGAGAAGGTGAGCTTCCTGCTGTGAGTTGCAATGTTTACTGTCACTAAAGTTGCCCAGTTAACACAGATGAAACTTTCCCTAGTGCCTTCCAGGTAGCCCTTCTGTCATGGGTCTCTTAGTTGGGACTGTGAAGACAGTATCTTCCACGCACAGTATCACCCCATTACCATTCCCTCTCTTGTGGCAGAGTGGGACATGTGCAAAATTCAAAATCCAAAATCCCACGGTAGATCCAAGAATGCCTCTTTAGTTGCAGGATCTCCACTGAAAACAAGAAGTCTGGTTTGTGTCACAGTAGATGCACCTGCTTTAAATCTCTGGCCATTTCCACCCCTGACTCCATACTATCTCCCTCAAGTGTTCTTAGCCATGTTGTTTCTGGTAGGAATTCAAGTGAGATGCAAGGGATGGCATGGCAGTAAGTGTTCCCAACCCAGACTGCTGAGAGACTTCAGCAGTCCTAAACTTTCACCATCAAGAAAGACTGGGCTGCAAAGAAGAAGATTCTGCAGTCTTCAACACTGGATGGTTTTGTTGAAGTTTTGGCCTGGCAGATAATTACCTAAACCATTTTCTTTGAGGGCTTTCTGCCAAAACCCCAAAGAGAGAAAAAACGGGAATAAAATAGCTGTAATAATAAACCTGATATGATCTGGTTGAGACAATGCAATTTGTGTTAGTGCTAAATAGCAGGGGATTTAAATAATTTAGCATTCCTTTTGGTACTTTTTGGTTCATTAGACGGCCAGATTCCCAGGGTATGTGTACTTACCATTCCTGCTAGGAACGCTGTTGTTTACAGAGACATTAAACTCTCTTATCAGTGTCATCTTCTATATAGAGGAATCCTGACAACCAAGGACAAGAGTTAATCTTAGATCTTCTTCCTACCAGAAACCTCCTCCCTTTTTTTAAAATTAAAGTCCCTTCTTAAGACACCCAGCATTTTACAGACACAAGCATCTTGCTGAATTTCTGCATCATTCTTTTACAGCCTTCAAATCAAATCAGAACAGTTTTGCCCTCTGATGAGATGAAAACATTTATATTTCTGCGTACCAGTTCACATCTTGTCAGGGCAGATGGTACTGTTGGAGAGTACATTGTCATTAATTTGGGACTCAGCAACTGCAAACAACCATATTTTTTTATTTCCATCAGAACTAGTACACAAACTAGCATTCAGTAATAAAATGTTAGTATCCTAAGCAGAAGCCACAAAACTTACTGAGGTAGAGAAAAGTAGCAGTGATGTGGTAGCTCCTGTCTTTGTGAGGAGCTAAAGCTGTTTCACTGCAGTTTCAAGTATTTTGTCATCAGTAGCTCCAGAGCAAGGGAATAATTTTAGTTATCTACTTCAGAGGGCAAGATGAATATCACAGGCAGCTACACAGTGTTTGTATGGTGCTCAGAAACAGAGGGTCATATACAAAAATATTTCTTTAGTCAGGTAAGTTTACAGCCATTAGATTTACTTCTTTTTTTTACAGTTGCCATCTGGCTTTGGGGGTGTCAGACCTCATGAAACTAAGTTCACCTGGACAAAATAAACAGAACATGACTTTTTATTTAATCCCCTTCTTCTTGGAAAGGTTTATTTTTACAAGGTAATTTTATAAACTATATATCTGTAGGTTTTTTGCATTATTTTTTATTGTCTAAGTTGTTTATTAACAATGATTCTGTATTGGCATAAACAATTCTAATAAGAAAATTGATATATCCAATTTTTGTAGAGTAAAATTTGAGAAGAGTGATTAACAACCTGAAGAAGGGGGAAGGGAAGTTCTACATTAAGAAGATTGGCAGTGCTTCAACTAGAAGACTATGCTGTGACTGAGGCTATAGCCAAAAATAGAATTGGATTAACAGAAGAAAGGCAAGTAGATAAAACTAAGGTCAAAGCAGAAATAGATGCTTTAGAATTACCTCATGCACCAAAAGATGTGAAGAGATATTTAAGGAGTTTTCCTATTATATGCACCTATAATGGAAAAATCGATTTACAGCAAGAAGCACTATAAAAGACAACTCAAATAATAAGTTAATTAAGAAGACCTAAACTTTAAAATGGCAGAAAAAAATGACAATAACTTTTTCTGATTGTTTGTACAGGCTTTAACATGGGTGGTATTACAAATAAACTCAAAAAAAAAAAAAAAGCTGTAAAAGGCAGCTGTACTAATACCAACACTTATAAAAAGAAACAGTAAAAATAACACTAGACACTCTCACTGAGGTGGGGTAATAGAGTAGCAAGTCAATAAGTGGTGCTTTAACTCCTCCCCAGAAAAAAGGCTTAGCTAGGTAACACATTCTACCTGATGACAATTATTACAGCTCTGTTCACACTAATGAGCCCCGGATGCATAATTGGTGGGGGAGAGAAGCTAATGCACACAGATAGGAAGACTTTAAAAGGGAGAAAAGTAGTAGAAGATTGTGTCTGTAGAGATGTTGGTAAGGTAGACTATAGTATTTAAGAAATTTGTCCTTTCTTGTAGCTTTGAATTCTAGTCAGGAAAGTTGGTTTCAAAAGAGGGAAGGTTGTGCTTGTTGAAAAAATTTATTTTTGGTGTGTTCAACTCTAATGCTCTGAGGTAGATACTGACTATCTTTTTTTCAATTTTCTACATGGAAAAGCTGAAGACCTGTTTTCTTGATAGGAAGGTTTACTCAGAGCTAAGGTAATGGTCTACTAGTAAGCAAGACCTATGTCTGCTTTTATTGTAATGACTTTGTTCCTTTATTTCTGATTAGATATTGCTTGGTAAAAGTATAGTCAAAACCTAAACCCTGAGAGGAGACACGAATTCATAATTCTTTCCTGTAATTCTGTGTTCCTGTGTGACATGAGCACTACAGTGATGGCTGTCAACAGCTGGATAGTAGTAGTTATGTTACAGATGAAAGGTATACTTGCTTAATGCAAGAGACTCCTTCAAATTTCTTGGGATGTAGGGCTCATTACTGGCAAGGAACTGTTGTTTTGATGAGGAGCCCAGTATTAGGACAGTAACTGAATGGGAGGGATTTCTCTCCACTGAGTACTTCTGCTATTCATGGCAAAATAGAACAGCTGTGTGGAAATAGTGTTTCAGTAATATTCCAATGACCTCTAAACGTGGAATTAATGCTTATTAGTTTGGGACTTCTGCTCATACATTACTAAATAATTTCTGTAATAGTCTGTAGAGTGAAGAGAAATAAGGCTTGTAATCTTCCAAAAAAAACCTGCTTTATGAAATTTGTCCCCAGTAGTTATTTCAGAGAACTAAGTATTTGCTTTCTTCTTTTTTTTTTTTTTTTTTTTTTTGAAAAAAGGGAGTGGATATGAAACTTTTATTAGGGGTGAGAATGACTATTTCTCTTTCAAAAGGTGTCTCCTCTTTCACAAAAAGACTTACAAAAAGACTTACTAAACAATGGGTATAAAATCTAGGAATGGCTGTAGGGTAGGACTGTCTGAAATTCTGTCCTGAAGAGTGTAGCACCTCTTGGATTCATCATCTGAAGTCTGGCTGATAAGCCTTTCCTAGGAATGAAACACCACTGTTTGCTGTGCCTCAGTGGATGCACTGTCACTGGAAATGAGTCAGCCAGGTGGTGATATTCAGCTTTCAGCAGTGGTTGGTTGGTTTAGGCTTTTTTTTTTCTTTTTTTTTCTCCTCCCTAGGGCTACTTTTTAATGAAAAACTCCTCCAGTACCAGCACATGAGTCATAAACATAATTTCCTCTAAATTTGCAGCAGCCTATGCAATACTAGATAATTAAATATTGAAAAGGTCTGTGATTCTTGCCTTTGCTCATTCTAGAAGCAATTGCAATAAAACTCTGCCTATTGCAGGCAGGTATTGGAATGTCTCAAAAGTGATAGATGGATACAGTACAAATGTACTTAAAATCTCAGAAATGATGCAATAGGTCAAGCTGAATCCTGATCCAATGGAAAGCAAACATTTATTGTTTTGGCAGTTATAAGCTTTGTGTGGACCCTAGCAGGAGACCTGTAAGGTTACAGGCTCAGCAGGTCAAGTCAGCCTAACTCTGCCTAGATCAAATTCACTGTCACCAGTGTGCAGCAGTTCAGGGTCTGATCTATGGGATTACCAGAAAAATCTGTCAAAGCATCATAATATATCTTCTAGAGATTGAGCCACTGAGGCTATTATCTCTATTTGGGGGTAATGGGTGAAAGGAGAGAATATTTTTAAAACTGATCCAGTACAGTTGCTGCAGACAACATAGCTGTTCCAGGAAGAACAACCCGCACAAGAAGGCTGGGATTTTTAAAATAAAAATACTTTATTGGGGAAAACATCTCCAGCTATGCTTATAGTATAGGACTTTGGCATAATAGTAGCAGGTGGCTGTAGCATTAAAATAACTGGTAATTATATTTTTCATATAATGTGCTTCAAAGGAAAAAGGAAGGGACAATACAAAGTTTTAGTTCGATCAGCTTTATTCTCATCTTTGGTCTGGTGTTTTGGCTAAGGCTGCACAGCAGAGATAAGACTGACTGATACTGCAAACCTGTAAGCCTTTCTTATCTGTCAGTAGTGCTGTCTTCCTGACAGGGACAGGCAGAGGCGTGTGATGGCAGTTTTTTTTCTTGTCCTTGGTTAAACATAGAACTGCTGTTGAATTTTATGTTTTGTAGGTCTGTTTATACATCTATTACTCTGAAAATAAACTTGTCCTACATGGAAGATGTTCATTAAGTTCACAAGTCTGTTCTGTTCTGTTAGTGCAGATATATCTTTGTTAAGCTGCCCTAAACATAATTAGCTGTGTTCTGGCTTTGGTAGCCCTTGGTGATACGGATCAGTTGTAATCAGTATAAGAGGTTCTGCACTAGATTCTTCATTTGGTGGTAAAGGCTGGGAGTGCAGCAACTACCCTTCTATGTCCAAATATAAAAAACCTGAAATGCAGGTATCCATTCTTCCACTGCCTTTGCTGCAGCTCTTCTGTTGGACAGGTGGTAGTTTCTGTCTGGTATTCCAAGTCCTCTGGAAGTTGCCAGGGAGCAGCATTCTGGGAGGGCTGCTAATTCTCACGAGCATATTTCCTTCTGTTTGAAGGTGCCTTAAACAGAAGAAAATGTCTCTTAGAGCTAGAAAATGACTCTGAGGAATGTGCTGCCTCTCTGCATGCCTTGTACGGTGATGGTGATAGAGGACAGCAGAGTCCCTCTGCCATGTATCTGTTATTCCAAGAGCTCTGGAAATAGTTACCCTCAGTTTATAGTGACTTTCTGCTGGTAACAGGCAACTTCATGATGTCCACTCTGCACTGGGGATGCCATTTCTTGTTGCTCTCATGGAAGCAGTGTGATGAGTTTGTGTGCGTTATGCTCATATTTCTGGGATTCAGTGCAGTCTTCTGTATGGTTATGAAGTGTTCCCTTCATCATGTGGGATGGCTGAACAGTCCTTGTTCTGAAGGAGGAGGGCTAAAATTTTCTTTCTGTTTAACAAGACAGTATTAATTTTGTTCCTGCATTATGTCAGACTTCAGTGTAGCTAGTAGATATTAAATTAGACAAATTACTCAAAGATAAATAACTAATAAAATTAGTCTATTTTATCCTTATTACATTATGCAGTTACTATGCTGTTTTCTGCAGGGCATTTAGATGCTGCATGAGACATATGAAAGTATTTTACAATTAGAGAGAATGAATTGGTTGCCAATTTCCTCTCTTGAATGCTTCCATTAACAGTCCCACTAACGGTTGTAGTGAACCTTTAATGAATACAATAAGCCACATAACCCATGTGAGCTTGCATGGCTTGGTACATGATAGGTTCTGTAACAGTACCTTGCAGTCATATTTTCTAAGTACTTCATCAACAACTTGATATGATTTTTATTTTTAAAAAGTTGCCTCAGTGAAGAGAATGGACTATAATTGAGTTTACCCACATTATCTTTTTCATATCTGCTTTGTTCTGTGTTAAACACATTTGGAGAATGGCAAAAATAGCAGAGTAGTAAGGATGTAGTTGATTAAAAATGTGCTGCTCTTAGATTAGCACTCAATCCTTAGAACTTTTAGTATAATGCTGGGGTACTCTCTTAGGTAGGCTAATTTTGGTGGCTTGTGCAAGCCCTCAGCAATGCAGATGGGATCTGCTCCATGCCAATTCAAAGGTGTGTCTGCGTGTCTAAGGTGAGTACTTGGATGTGTATGCTTGTGCTGAGTAGCAGGACCTTCATCTAAGGGAGTCAGGATGAGGTAAGATTAGGCCTGCTTCTATGGTAGCCTAGTCACTTCCTCCTCCAGGTGATCCTTCCCTGTTGTCTTCTGCACCATGTGTCTCGTTGCTATAAAGCAGAGAGAAGGAGTTCGAAGAAATGCTGGGAGTGAACTTTATGCGTGACTGTATCCATCAGTTGGTCCTTGATGATAAAAATTACTTCTGGATCAGTCTTTGTTCCTCCCATGCAATAAAATGGATATATGGATTTGAGACCCAGAGGTTTAAGGGAGTTTGTTTAAACCCTGGTTCCCTACTTTGTAATCAAATGCCTTCTTGTAAAGGTGGTTTCAGCTGTCTTGTATGGCATGTAGGTATGCTCAGGGTATGACCATATGGTCATGTATTTAAATGTCTTCCTGAAAACTGGTGTTCTGCTAAGATCCTCTAGAGTATGGACTTCTGGATTTGGGGATGTTATGCTGCTGTTTTTAGACAAATTTGGATTTAAAAGATGAGACTTTTGGGGGATTTATTAAGGGTGAGCTGGGAGTTGTCCTCAAGGGTTCTGAGGGAGCCCCACAGTTTCAAAGTTGGCTCCACTTTGCAGGGCCACTCTCTCACAATGCCTTAGATCAGCATCAGGATGTCTAAGCTGTCAGCAGCACTAGTGAAGAAATGGTGCTCCCTGAGACATGGCTGGCTTGCTGCTGGCTGAGCTCTTCCCAGTGAAAGAAGTTGTTTGTGGTGAGATGAAGACATGGTGTTGGATTTGTTGGGCTTTTGCAGTAGGATCTGTCACAAACTGTAGAGGGGCCAGCATTGATTGGGTTGGTAGTAGAGCTGCAGTCTGCCATGTTTTGTTCTTAAGTGTTAAAATATGCCCCGATACTGTTATCAACCCATACCTGATCAAGGCAAAATATTCATCCTTGTGCCTGCGTAATAAGAGAGGGTGCTTTGAAGAAACAGGGCTTTCCTAATGTATGTTTTCCTTCTGCTGAGCTCTGCCACAATACCTGTAAACATGTGCAGACATGAGAACAAAGCCGACTTCCTGAAAAAATTGTTTTCCCAGTGGTCTTGCATTTTAATAAAGCAGTGGGATTGTCCTTGTGATCTGATTGCTATTGGCTGAAGGAAGTTTAGCAGCTCTACTCATCACTCACCTTACCCCATTAAGGGTAGGAGCAGCTCTGTCCATACATGTCATAGCTGTTGTGAGGTGCTGCCTAGCAAGGAAATGGCTTGTCTAAGCTGCCTCTGACAAATTCAGTTCATTATCTGCAGCCCAGTTCATTAACCAAGTCTGAACAGTGAATATTGCAATACTAGCATTGCTAGTGGTGCATTTTGCATGCTGCCTCTTGGTCAGTACTGAGGGTACCTGCTAATGTCCTGGGTGTTTGGAGCAGAGCTGCTGTGTAAATAATTCAGAGGGCTTACAGGTTTCAGACAAGTTACAGTGCATAAACTGAAGTTGAATGATGCCAGAAGATGTGCAGTACAGGATTTTCATCTGATGCAAATCTGGTTTGGTAGAGCTGTTCTAGATCTCCCTGTGGTAGCTGAAGCCAGTTTCCCCCAAGTCTTGATCAGACTGCTTATCTGCAGTTGCCAGAACAGAGCAATCTCTACGCTGGCCTGCTGTGGGTTCCTTTGAGGTGCTTGTTGGTGGTGGTGGCTTGGCTTTTTTTTTTTTTTTTTTTTTTTTTTTTTTAACAAAAAGGCTGTGCTTAGTCTCTCTAAGTTACAAGCACAGAGATTCAGTGTGTTACCTCTGAATCTTTAATGTCTGTTAGACTTTAGCCAGTCACCAGAGGTTAGGCTGTAGGGCTTTGTTAGGCAAGAATAGGTAAGTGAGGCAGTTTGCTTTTGGATTAGTGCATGTGTGGCCTTTCATTTTACAAGGCATTTCTGTACCGTACTGCCACAGGGTATGAAGAATGCATTTCTTTGCCTCATTTTGTCACTCCAAGAAGATATTGTTAAATGTTTTTATTTTTTTCCCACTACAGCTATTTAGCATTCTTGCCTCTAGAAAGAAAAAAAGGTAAATGAACTCTATAGCATTTTTAATGCTGCTTAATGTAAGTGCAAATAAATGCAAGAAGCTGTGTTGGCTTCAGGCTACTTAGAGCAAACTAGAGTTATCTTAACATAGTGAATAGTTGGCTTTTGTTGGTGTTTACTTGAGAGGATATTGAGAGTAAAAGGATGAAATAAAAATTCTCTGTTCTCTTTATTGATAGTATTACACTGTTTGCAAGTACTTAGTCTTCTTTATTGACATCAATATTTTGGCTTTCTAAAGTAGAAGGCCTACTTAATGTGGAAGCAATTGAAAGAGTGAGACAAAAGCACTGTGAACTGAATTGCAAGGACTGTCTGTTAATAGGCATACTGCTTTAGTTTGGTTTGGTGGCCCAAGTTAGTAGAGCACAAGCTATGTGGCAGGACATTAGTTCACAAAACTGAAAATAGTTCACTAGATGATTCAGTATTATCTTTAGATAATAGATGCATAATAGGCATTGCTCCTGTTTATTGGAAGGATGGGTTTCTGTGCATTCTGTGAAGAGGTGATCCAGTAGGGATGAAGGTGAGTGAGAAGTTGGTTTTCTTGCTAGTAAAATTTACAACCTAATTTGCTCCTGTTGCAAGCTTTTTTCCCCCATTTTATTTTTTTTTTTTAAGAACGGTCTTTCATTAGTCCTGAATATCTTCAGGAAAGTCAGAGATGCCTTCAGCTGACAGTGCTGCATTCCATGGCAGGGGTGGTCTGGCAGTCCAAGTACAAAAGTGGCTTTGGGGGTGCAGTTGGCTCCTCTGTTTTGTCATACACTGTGCTGGCAACTGCAGGTGTGGCCATATTTGCAGTAGGAATAGAGGTGATCTGGCATCTCCTACATTTCAGTACTGGAAGAATGCTCTGGAGTACTTTGAGATCAGAGGTTCATCCTCTGATATCTGTTAATGTTTGCCTCTGAGCTTTTCTAGCCACTAGAACAGGAATATTAGTGATTGTCTTTACAGAAAATACAGAAGAGGATAACAAAGTTGATGGTTTGTGCTTTGATTTTGACTGTGATTGCTTGGTGAATAATTGTTTCTGGAAACAAAAGCATTTAGTGTGAAGTGCACTTACTGTGGGTAGCACTAAGATAATCTAGAAAGAAAGGTATCTTTATGGAATGCTTATTCTCTCTTCCTTTGTATGCCAGGTATCTTAAAAAATGCATTTTTTAAAAAGAGAAAAGCTGCGCTTGAGTATGTATAGATGGGACAATGTTTAGAGCTGAACCACAAGAAGCCTCCAAAGAGGCATAATTATGGAGTGAGTGGTAGGCAAGTAGCTCTGTTGGTGAAAGGTGTGCATCATTCTTATTTTTAGAGTGTGCTTAATTTTATGGTGTGCTTCTGTTTATCTGAATATTAGTGCAAAATCAGACTTCAAGATTTTCTTTCAGCAAGTTGTGGAGGTATCAGGCCACCATACTCTCTCTGTTTTGGGACTTAGTGTGCTTCTTTGCCATGAGCCTTGGGATTAGGCTTGAAGTAAAATTCTTTAAATGAATTAATGTTTTAGTATCTTGCTGGATTTCTGATGAGAAATGTCAACAACTTGGAGAAGTAAGTTATACAAAGTAGAAAACTTCTCTGAGTAGCAGTTTTTTTTAATTTTATAAATTTATAAGTTTTGAAACTTGCTGGCTGCGGTAGGACAAAGACTGGTGGCAGATGGGACCCAGTACCTTCAGTGTTAGTCAAAGGATGCCTTGCAAAACAGAAGGTAGCATAACCTGTCTGTTTTTTCAGGCTCTCTTTTGACTCTTGAAAGGACAATTGGAATTTCCTTTCTTCCCTTCATCTTTTGAAAAGGAAATATTTGATGTAATCTTTTTCAGAGAAGGGGAATATAGAAAGACTTCCTTTAGCAGGTAACTGAATTGTTATAAATCTCATATTTATTGATTTTAATATATATTTAAATATACAGAATAGATATGTGAAAAGCTGAATCCTCTGTAGATCTTATGGCAGTATAGGCTTTGGTGCACCATCACGAAGTCAAAATTTTTCTCCATTAAAATTCCATAAACATGGATTGGCTGACTCATCACTAATCTCATCAGGATTAAGAGACTTTTTAATCTTACTCAAATGACATAATAGCATAACAGACCAAGAGGCTGGAAATTGATGTTTCTTGTTTGTACTCCATGCATTTGCATACAAGTCCTTACTATTTCCTGATTTTAATCATCCAATCAGCAGCTTGGAGATGATCTGGTAAAAATAAATTTAAAACTGAAAATTCTCTTACTAAATTATTTGAGGTTACACTCTTGAATACTAAGTTATTTGAGGTCTCCATAGATCTGAACTGCTCTGAGAATTAATTCCCTTCCCAGTCTGTGATAGGGAACATGAATCTTTCATTGTACAACTAGGGAATTACATTTAAAAGAGAACCTACAGCTACTCTTTCATTATTAACAAATGCCTGTTAGAAGAATGGCCTTTCTGACCTCGTAGGCAATTCTATGCACATCTGTCAATGTTTGCTGTATGAAAGCATAAAACCTGGTGCTCAATGCAAGTGTTACTTCAAGACTGTTTTGAACAGGTGCTTTATAAAAATCTTGAAGGGATAAATCCTGGAGGTGGACAAAAAGCAGGTTTCTGAACTTGACCAACATCCAGCAAAGGCCAAAGGACTATTAATTGGTTATACCCGAGTTTTTGGCTGTAAAATACTCTCAAATGCAAGTGGCAGTAGCAGCTATTACCCTGCTTATTACCTGCATTTGAAAAGTTGACTTCCTGACTGGGAAAACTGAGCTTGAACTAGTGGGGTTTGATACAACAGTACCATTATCTTAAATCACTTGAATCCACTGACCTACTGATGCTAAAAGAGCTGTTTTTCCAATGTTTCAGCCACTCTGTTCCCTAACCAGCAGCCTCAGGCAGAAGGGATTAAATCTTCTAATTAGATGCTACCCCTACCAATCTGATCTGTTTTGACTCAGCATGCTAAATATTTTTAACCTTTTAGAATGCAATAGAAGTTAAGCTAATAGTGGGTGGGATGGTGAAGTATAATGAATGGAAAACTTGTCAGTTCATCCCAACAAAAATTCTATGGATTTTGGTGATACCAAATCTATTTTGAAATTTGAACATGGGCTTTCTAATGTAATATTTAAACAAAATGTCATATTTCAGTTGTAAGATGCTGAGAATCCAAATCGTTACATAACAAATACAATTTATGTCTAAATGTAGCAGCAGAGAAGTACATTCCAGGCTTGAGAAATCATTAGCTGCTACAAAACTTGAGTAATTGCTAATTAGTGTGGTTTGTGGCCAGTACTGATGAAGTCACCAGAGCAGGAACAAATGCATTTAAGCCAGCTGTGGTATTTGGTTTCTTGCTTGTATTCCTTCTCATTGGCTTGCTGGGAATATGGCCAATGTATTGACTCTCTTTCTACACTGAAGTACACAGAATGAAGAGATATTTGCTTTATTACAAGTTATTAATTGGGTGAAACTTGGTTTTTAACAGCTTGCAGCATTCTGAGCTGTACTTGTAGCTGTGGGTGCTTTGATGGCTTCCAGTGCTAGATACACACTCCAGTAGTCAGTTTGTGTGGAATGAAGGTGCTACAGGGGCTCAGCATATTTTGATCATGTATTTGAGGCTTTAGGCAGAGGAGAGGCTTCAAGTCTGAATTCTAATACAGTTAAGCAGTTTAAACCTCTCTACATAGTAGTCTTCTTTGAGGAGCACAGATCACTCACTCCCTGAAGAAGGAAAATCTCCTTTTGCTAGGACTCCCAACAGTTAATGTGATGTTGAACTGCGTCAAATATATATTTGTGGCCTCCAGAAGTATTAGCGTTTCACCAATAAAGATCAAACCATCAAGGAGTAGAAAACTTTAAAAAAAAGTTGACATCTTGATGCTCAGCCTGTGTCTTCAGGTGTTTCTCTGAAGCCACCATCTCTAGGATATGTTCAGCTTCTAGTCCTTAACTTTGCTAGCATGATTAGTTGTGAGAAAGAAAGTTCAACTTAATTGTAACAAAACTGTATTATATTGAAAGTAGACTGCTAAAGGGAATTTTTAGTGATTGGACAATATGCTGTGAAAGAGGGTAGCATAAAATTAACTTGAACAATTCCGTTCAGCTCTGATCTATGCTTTTGCTAGATCTGTAGCAACCTGTTAGAACTTGAGAGATTAAGGCCTCAACTTCATCTTAAAACTGAAGAACTTCCACAGCAAACCACACAAAATCATTTATCCACTTCATTCCTGAGCAGTGTGTATACTGGGGAAGGGACAGGACTAACTGCTAGGGTGGGGTATTGTCTAGATGAACTCCTATTCTGGGGTCTCCAACAAACAGCCTCAGTTTTGTTTGTAACTCTTGTGACCAGCACTAATTCAGGCCACTGTTTCACTGCTGGGCTGGTGTGTCTAGGTACCTTCCTAATATTCAATGCCCTTGGAGATGCTTCCGCACAGAGAGACTGTGACCTGTAGTAGCCTTCACAAGAAACTTAAATGGAGCAAATAAGCAAAAATTGCTTTCAATTTTTTTAAAAAACAAAACAAAAAATTCAAAACAACTCCAAACAACAAAAAACTCCCAAACAAACCCAACCAAAAAAAAAGAAATAAAAAGAAACCAAACCAACTGACCCCCCCCCAAAAAAACCCCTAAACTCAAAAAGAGAGCATTAACTAGCTATATGTGTATTTGCAGTTGGACTGAAGTTTTGCTTCGCATTTCTTTAACAAATTTTTCTCCTTTAGAGACTTGGAACTTTAGGAGAAAAGTAGATCTATATTTGAAAATCTAGAATTTATGGAAGTCTGATAGAAATTCTGTATTGATTTCAAATTGTTTTATAATAAGGACAACTTCAAAGCTTTGAAAATTGTTGTTTAATATTCTTAAAAAATTTGATCACTGGTCATTTACAGTTCTGTGCTCTTCTTTGAGGTTGCATTTGGAATATAGAGTAACTGCAGTGACAGCAGAGGATGGCAGCAATACTACTGTGCTTCATGTTTTTGATGCAGTCAGCTGTCAGCACAGCTGGGTGAGTTGAAGTCTGAATGAAGAAGTAGGGGCAGCAGTACTGTTGGGGGTAGTGATGCCTGCTGCAGCAGGTGGGGGCCAAAAAGGAGCTGATGCAGGCTCTTGGAGGGGTGTAGGCTACCTTTGTGATCAAAATGTGGCAGACAGAGAATGGCAAAGAAGCTTGTGTTCTGCCTGATCAGGGATGACCCTTCAAAAATTTGTTCTGGTCTGCAATCTAATAGTAAAAGAGGATATTTCAAAAATTTGTGTATTCCACAAGGGTATGGACGGATTACTAAATGAAGGATATGGTTGGATTTGTGAGGTACAAAGGCCAAGAAAGGGTTGAAACTTACATAAATTTTTGAGGCTAGGTTTCTGGGAGCCCAGAATGTTCAGGAATTAAGTGCTCATGGTGAAATCCGAGGGCTCATTCAGTAATAAAATGCATAATGGTATCTGTGGGATGAAGAGTAGCTCAGTGTTACGAACGGTAGGTCTTGGTACCTGTCTGTGATGCACTTGGATCTTGAAGATGGCAATGCTGGAAACAAGTGGGAAGAGCCCAGTTCCTGTTGCTTGAAGAAGTTCACCTGTGCTCCCAAGTGCTGTGCAGGTCTGACTCTTACCTTAGCCAGCTGTGCCTGGTGCCTTGGCTACACAACAGGAAACCTGTGGTGGGGATGGATGTGTTGGGACTGGGTCAACGCTTGTGAATTAGGTGGTTAGAGATTTAATTTTCATGTGCTTTTGTTGGTAACTATCTAAAATATTTGCTGTTTGCTGGTGAATCATTCCTTAGTGAGTCATTTTAGCTGGCATTCCTGGCTTATCCCCTAGCATGTAGTTCTGATTGTCAGGATAAACAAGATGACAATCACAAGGTGACTTTAGGACCAGATACAAGTGTATATGTAATAAACTGATCTGATATTTAGTAATTCTCCGTGGTTGTTAATAATTTTGCTGGAGTGTGAACAGTTTCTCTGAGGGAGGAATGCATTAAGGCATTCTCCAACTTTCTGTTCTGTTGGTAAGCTTCTGTTTTTAATCTAGTCCTTTCATATGCACACTAGGTATACTAAACAAGCAAAAACCTTTTAGGAAAGTGCACACAAGAAAGAAATTGATATTCAATTCTGTTTTAGTAAAGTAAGTGTTGGACCCAGCATTACTTGTATTTGGAAAGTTTTCCTTAAACTTTATGCAAACGCATCTATTACATCAGAGAGGAACTTTGTCTTCAGCATTGAAGCAAAATACAAGTACTTCCAGCTTTGATGATACTTCTGATCAGCATTATGTCAAGCTTCTAGCTCACTTTCAAGCAGTGTGTGGGGAGAGGAGCCTGCATTGCAGAACAATCAAGCTGTAATTGCAGGCAATCCTGAACATGTGATGTGTTTAATCTAAAGGATCAGGGATGAGGAAGTACTTCTTTTTTTGAAGGACCAAAACCAAGCCTCAAACTCCAAAATTCTGAACATTATAATGTCTAAAAAAAGCTTTTGTAATGTTTTGATGTCTGACTCATTTTTGTCAATGCCTGGAGCTGTCAGCACTGAGTCAGTGATACTCAGCATTATGCATGGAAGGGATTTCCAATAATAAAAAGCAGTACTGATGCAAGGCAGCACACTTGATGGTAAATATGCCAACAGTACTGGCTTAAACTGCATTCTGATGGTCCTTGAGTATCCTGTATATGGCTTATGTATGTTCTACTTGCTCTGAGAGAAGCTCAGAGGGATCTACACAAGCCATTGAAGGATGTAAAGAGATCTAGGAAACTTGGAAATAAGGTAGATTCAGTATGACTATGATGGCTGGGATGAGGCTGTAGGGTGTAAGTGGGAGCTCAGGATAGGACAATAAACACCCAACCTGGCTGATTTTGGGCCTGGCCATTCTAGTGCTATTGCTATACTCTTCTTTACATGTGTTGAAGGTGCCTCTGCAGTCTATCAGACCTCACCAGCCTGGAAAAGGTGAGATAAGAATTTTGGGTTCAAGATAGGTCATTCATGTGTCCCATTGTAGGGAGCTGCTCATCTAGGCTAGGCTAGTGTAGTCAGCTGGTGAGCTTCTACCGTATTTTTAGTAAGGAAATTTAAAGCAGAGGACAAACAGATACCACATTATCTGCTCATGGATGCATCTGTGTAGGGAATAGATAATGTTCTCAAACATTGTTCTCTGATGTTTTCCTCATGCATTATGCAACATGCTTCCCTAATGAAAGCTGGGTAAGAGCACCTAAAATTTTAGAGTTACCTTCCTCTCCTGAGGGAAGAGCACTTACTCATATTTAGCAGTGTCTTCCATGGTTTCCTGTCATTATGTTGCTCATAAATATTTGATTATCTCTTGCCAGCCTTTGTTGTGCCAATTGTCAGGTGGTGCATGCAGCTTCCTGTTGGTGGAGAGAGATGGGCTTGATACACCCCTCATATCTGGAGCCTGGCTCTGCACAGACATAAACACAACTAAACCCCACAGCTGATGGTGTCACCAACATTGGTGTGCTGGTAGCTTTAGAAAGGCTGAACTGACCAAGGTGCTACTGTTGGCAGTTAACAGCCAGTGGTAGTTCTTCCCATCTCCCCTTGCTAATGTGGGCTGGCTTTCTCAGAGCACACAGCTGTCCTGGCACAACTGTACTCCCTTGATAAAAATAGAGTATGTACCACTCCAGTGGGCATCATGGCCCCAGGGAAATCTACAGATCCAGTGCTTTGCTGGGATGGTCACTCCTGGTACAGTTCAAAAAGCTAAGTCCTTGCTTCCTCCTATGGCTGCCTTCTGAGGCTTTAAACAAGATGCTGTTTTCTTTTCTATTCCCTATCCAGACAGCAAGCAAATAGTTTGGAGGGGGGCGATGGGAAGAAGGGACACAGACTGCCAGAGAGGAAGGACCCTGGAAAGCTGTTTTTAATGCTTCATGGTTATGTACATGACCCACAAATAGGACTAATGGTCATGGTTATCCAAGATGTATCCAACATAAGTAGATATGTCTTTAGAGAGAGGCACGTAATAATGGGTCTACTGTGGGTGAAAAGCAAGTGAAACCTACTCTCTCAAGGGAGAGGGGTTTTTATTGCCTGAATTGATAGCTGAAATAATTTCTAACCTTTTCATTTGACAGCCAAAATACTTTGCTATTAACCTTGTTCTGAAGCAAAGAAAAGTAAGTTAAAATAACCCTTTATACCTGCAGAGGTGAATGGGTCTCATGACCTGCAACATCACTGGTAGGAACAGAACATCTTTCTACTAGAATTTCACTTGAGAAATTGTGCTTTGAAACCTGGTAGAGGTGGAGAGGAGGGGTCACAGTCCAGGAACTGGACAGGTCATTGTTTCAAGTGCTGAAATCCAGGGTGATGTTGAATTTTCTTCCTTTTTTTTTTTTTTTTTCTGGTTGAAATTATTAGAGTGTTTCAGTGAAAGGCACAGCTGTCTTTGTGCATGGGTATACACAGGCACCTAGTGTACACTTGCCTTCTGTGAATCCAGTGTGGAGCAGTTTGAAAGTGCAAACATACATTTCACAGATTACCATGGGGATCACTTTAATCAGCTTTGAGACCTGCTAATGCTGTAGAGATCTTTGAAGGACTACCGCTGTTTTCATCTCCATGCAGCCAGTGCAAGAAGGAATGAACATCATGTCTCTGTGCCACCGCTGGAAGAGATGCTTCTCTCTAGGTAACTGTATACAATGAGCAGCTGCTTTTGTTGGGCATTACACTGAACTGGGGATGGGCAGAATTAGGAACAACAGCTTTGGGAGTGCTTTAGAGCAAAAGGTCACTATGTGTGCAGTAAATCTTTCTAATCTACTGTTGGCTAGAAGCCAGTGTTGTAGGCCTCTGGGATCTTAGTAGAAGAAAACAGCTTTAAATCATGAGCATATAATGGAAGCCCATTTATTTTTCTTGTTTAAATTGTTCTCTTAGAAATCAAGATCAGCTGTGCTTGCAGCTGATATGCTTAAAGCTGTTAATAAATTGTTATAGAACAGATGCAGTGTTGTAGAACAGAAAGGAAAAAGCATTTGGGTGTCAGAATGCTAACAGAATTGTGATGTGCCAAAGATATTTTTAGCTTCAGCCAATATTAATACAGGGAAACAAGCCTCAAAGGTGTGAGGCAGGAAGGCTGTAGCTGCTTTCTTCTCAGGATTAGCTTTGGCTGTCAGTTGTGCAGAGCAGATTTCTGATGTCTGTTTTTTAAATATTCCACTAATCACACAACAGATATGCTGTACTTGATAGTTGTGTACGTGGCCCACAAATGGGATTACTAGTCATGGTTATCCAAGGTGTATCTGACAGAAGTGCTAGAACTACAGGATCCTCCTTGAGCAGTGGGATTATTCATAGGAGGGATTGTTATTCTTGTTTGAAGGATAAGAATGCAATGTAACTGTAGCTTCTGCTACCTCATGTTCACTTTCTAGAAACTATTTCAACAGTCACATCTCTGATCCAGTCTCATTTGCAGTTCCTGTAAGTAAGACAGGAGTAGAATTATCGTTGTGCATTGTCAAATGCAATGGTTTGTGTTTTAAATTTTTTCCTTTGTATTGAAAGAATTTTTTTCTTTAGCAGAAAATTCAAAAGAAACAAAATTGAAAAGTTTTTATCTTAGAGGCTGGAAGTTCACACAGAACAAACACAATGTGTTTTCATGTGTTTGCCCAATGAACCTGCAATTGCACTTTTGCCTTGTATGTCAAAATTCTTAAGTGGTGTTAAATATAAACATAAATCTAAATCCAGTGCCCTTCACACTGTCTCAAGTGCTGAAGACTTGTTCATTGTTTTCGAATATGTCACATGTTTTGAACTCAACAGGCAGTTGGTAGGCCATGCTATCCAGGAGTTAAAAATAAAAGTAACTTCTGAAAAGAGCAGTGAAGTGATGACATGTGGCATTACCAGTAGCAAAAACCTTGTTCCCCAGAGTGTCAAAACCAGGTAACCACAAAGAGAGAACACTAGTGCCTAGTATATTGAATTCTCACTGAACCAATGCCTCTGTTACCTCCTTCAAAGTTGCCTTAACTGGTGTTTCTTATGGGGCTAGTTCATGTACTGTTGGTTGGAAAAAATTGATGACTTTATTTTTTTTTTTTTTTATTCCTTCATGCCTTTATAGTATCTGTGAAGTTGTTGGAAACCTGGAACATATGGAACTCAATTTTCAGAGCTGAATCTGAGTCTGAGAAGTGCAAATTGTCTGAACAGCTTTGAAAAAACCTATTTCACAGGAAGTGTTTGGATTTGAACTTGAGGGATTTTAGTGACAGCTTGGGAGGCTCCTTGAGCTTACTGGAACTGCAGTGTTTGCCTATTTAAAATTCTGGTGTTGAACAGTTTAAACTCTGCTGTAGCTGAGTATTCAACTTTGTGTCAGGCTTTTAGATCTAATTTATATGCTGCCTGAAATTTATGTTTTTCAGGCATCAGATATGCTATTGCTTCTTATAAATCAAACACATGTTGTATATACCAAAAACCCCTTCTTAAGTCCAAGTTCTGGTGACAAACTGCTTGTAGATACACAAGTGAATTTGGATAAGAGTGAAGCTTCTAGAAACACCATTTTTGTTCAATGCAGTATGGGAACTCTTAAACTAACAACAAACCACTTGATTGAACTGGTATCAATTACTAGTCCCCCTAATATTTTTGTAACGTTAGTTTGGAAGCTGGGGTGGGGAAAAAGGAGTTAACTTCTCTACTGACTAGTGATGCATCTTCATCCTTGGAGTTTAGCTGACAATTGTGGCTATGAAGCTTGAGGCAGAATAAGAACAGATCACGTGCAGTGTTATTCGTTCAGCATCATCAGCAGAAACTACTTGGTTTTGACCTTAAGTGAGAAGGTACAAAATTACTTGCGAGATGGAGAAGAGCTATTTTAGGCCAGTATTCTTCTTGTGGTCTCACCAAGATTGCATATGAGGGAACAGAAACCTTATGCCTTTATTTTGTCACTTCAAGAAGCAAAAAGAAATGCACCAAGGAGACTTTAACTCAGATTATAAGTAACCCTAGGCACCTTTGCTTTCCCATCCCTGAGTATTCTGCCAGTTGCTTTTTTTTGCTTTGAATAATGTCTGTTATTCATACAGAGATAGGTGAATTTCATTGTGTGGATCTGCTTCTTATCCCTTCCCTCAGTAAGAGTTCTGTTCTGTCTCTAGAAATATTCAGCACTTGTGTGAATACTCCTCTTTGTATACAGCTTCTGCTGAAATCCTGAGGTAGCATAATTCTGGTTGCTGCTGTTTAGTTCTCTGAAGTCTCTAATGTTCTGCTAGGAATTAGTTTTTGTTTGTTTGTGATAACATTTAGCTATTTCATTCAAGTGAATGTGAGCATATGCAAAAAAATCCAGGCTCCAGCTGTCTCTGTGGCATGCAATTCCATTTACAATTGGAGACTGCTCTCCAAAAGCAGCAGTGTTTTGTGCCTTGAATTTCTTAGAACTAAGAACTTCCTACTTAGTAATTTAAAATTATTCAAAAAGATCTTTTTTAAGTGTTGTCAAATTTAGCTTAAATCTGGGATAAACACAAGAAAAGTGACTAAACTTCACAAGGAGCACACTATGCTGTCCATGCTTAACATTAACAGGGCCAAGCAAATGGAGTTCTGGTTCTTCTAGTTTCTTTAACCTCAATCATTACTTTTGCATCAGCTGAAGCTACAAGAAGTCTTCCATAAATGTGTGCAGTTCAGTGAAGTGAGAGCTGCTCATGCTGTGTGTCTGTTAACACAGTCATGGATGAGCTACTGATCCACCTATACTGTGCGTATCTGTGCATTGATTAGAACACAGCAGTTCTTCTGTAGCTCCATCCCACAGGCAGACTGGTCCCCCTTGGATTGACCAGTATATACCCAAGCTTATCTCCTGGCTTAGCTGAGCTCCCATTGCATAGCAGCATTCTTTGCAGCGATCCTTGAAGTTCACTGTGCTAGATGCTAGAAATCCATGAGCTTTATCCCAGTGGCTAACTTTCCTGTCCAACAATAGCCTTCTTAGTCTTGGTAATTTTGATTAACAACACGTTGCATAGCTGTAAAGAGGAAGGGGGAAGTTACAGACCTGTGTCTGCTTACTTTCCTGTCCAATATCTGTTGGCTTGATTGATGACAACTTCCTCCTTGCATCTTGGAATCCAGAGAATAATGTTCCTTTGATCTTCTGTGGTTCTTCTGAAGCTTCATTTGCTTTTAATATCCTTTTGGAGCTACTGTCTCCATCCATTTGTTTATTGGTCTGTATCTCACATAGAAAAAAATCCTGTCTTCCAAACTGATTCACTGCTGTGCATAAAATAGCTGTTCTTTCTTGCTGTGCGTTTCTAAAACATCTGCTACAAAGACAGATACAAAGGATTTCTTTTTGTGTTCTGAGTTGAACAGGGGAGTTATCCAAGAGCTTTAACTCCCACTGTCCTACGTTTGACTCACAGTAGGACTGTTCCATAGCTACATCAAGTTGCTTGAGCTGAACACAAGGTTTTTTCACTAACAGTTTAGCTGTTGACAGATACAAATTAAGGGTAACTTTAAAGAATAAAATCTTGTTTGAAGAACTCTAATCTGGTTTTTTGCTCACTTACTATGCTTTCAGGTTTTCTGCATGCAACTATTAAAAAAAAATTCAAAACCAAATAAGTAAAAACACCCCCAAACCATAAGAACTGCTGAAAATCCAAACCAGCAATAAAGGGACTTGGAGAATCTACCTGCCAGTTAAAAATCATACCTGAGCTTACTTCCAACTTTCCTGTTTCATATTGTCTTTAGTATGTAAGAAAAACAGTACCCTCCCT
This sequence comes from Motacilla alba alba, assembly GCF_015832195.1. NCBI lineage: Eukaryota > Metazoa > Chordata > Aves > Passeriformes > Motacillidae > Motacilla > Motacilla alba. The sequence continues at coordinate 54,976,899 of NC_052016.1, read as the reverse complement.
GGAACTGCACATAATGCTGGTTGTGCCTTGCTGCACAAGCTGGTAAGTGGAGGGGCTTGAACTGACTGAGTAGTCCCTTGGATATCTGCAGTAGCATTTCAGTAAGTAACCGCACTGATTTGTTGTCCACTTCTGGTGCTGCATGGTAGCAAGCACTTGAGCCAATTAGTGTACAAGGCCTGTTGTAGGGCTCCTAATGGCTGGAATGATGGAGATGGACAGAGAGCTCATGCTCCAGCCTGGGAGGCGTTCCCTGATGATAGTCTGAAGGTTGCTGTGCATGTGTTCTCGTGTATTGTGTGTGTTGAGGCTAACAACCATTTTCTGTCAGTAGAATTTCTCATGGCCTTCTTGTTATCCTAGATGGAAGCATTCTTAACCCTGTAAGCTGACTAGATGCTGCTGGCTCAGAAGCTCAGTGCCAGTGAAATCTTGGGTGAAAATGTACAGTACTTTTGTGCCTTTTTGCTACTCAGCTTTTGCATTCCCGTGGAAATCCTACACTTGTTACTGTCATGTATAAAAAACTGTTTTTTAGTAAAGGGAAGTTCTGTTTGGCTTCAAACTGCAAGGCACTCGCTTGGGAAAGATGAACAAAGTTTTATAACTGCCTATTAAAATTGACAGGATTTCTTCATATTTTCACCATCAAAGTTAATTTGGTACCACACATGTTAACTGTACCTGCTGAAAGCTTTAACTTCTTGAAAGATAAATATTAGTAACATCCATGGTGCTGTTTACAGAACTGAAAAAGTTTGCAGTAAAACACATCTAAAACTCCATCTACTAAATATAACTTTTTAAGGGAAATAATAGCTTCATTCCTGGATGCAACTTGCTTTACTCCTAACATTTAGGGTAAGTGTCATTTGGGGAGGAATCTTGGATCATATTTGTTTCTCTTTTAGCAAATGAAAGACCCACATCATTTCCAATAACTTAAAGCAGAACAGTTCTTGCATGGCTCTTGAGAGAACTGAGAGGTGTTTTGCAACTGTGTGTTTTCAAGGCTGCTGCTATTATGAACTCTGGTACTTGCATGCAGATGATCTAAAGACCTCTTAATTTGCAGGACATGGATCTACAGAAAAGGAAGCATATTTAAAATTACTTTTGGTAATAGAAGAGCTAGAAAATAAAAGCTCCACTGTGAAATTTGCCAGAACTTCCTTTGTTTGGACATGAGTATGTCAGACTGTTTACGTACAGTGTTATGCTGTTGAACACTGGCAGTTTTCTAAATTCTTAAATTAAAACCATGACGCTGTTCATCAAGGGTTTTTTCCCATGAACTGGTTATAACTCAAGGTCAAGATGTCCCAGTCTTGTGGAACAAAGCTCTCTCTGAGGACCTGGTAGCTGAAGTTCATGCCCTGCATCTCCTGTTGGCAGCATGCTGTGCTCTGCCTCTTTGAACTCCTACCTTATGTGCTTCTAGATTAACTTTCAACTGCAGTTCTATTGAACAATGAAAGCAGCTAGGGGAATAGTGCAAGAAATAACATATTTCAGGTAAAACAAACTCATTTATTCACGCTTCAGAGTAATTGTTTGTATATTAACTTGTTCACAATTCTGAAGTGCAGAACTTCTCATTTGGTGTCATCTTTGGTACTCAGTTTGTGATAGTAATGCTGTGAAAAAATGTTATCCCAAGAAAGTGAGCATGTTACTGAATCTGGGTAGCTTGTTGAGAGCCAAATTTGCTTTTCAGTGCAAGGAAAAGTCTAAACTTGTCTGCTAGCTCTCTTAATACAGCTCTTAGCTTTTCAGGTGTTCGCTTTGATAACTGTTTCTTTGAGGCTTAACCAATAACAAAAATGCCATGTTTTTGAAAATTAGCAAGTTTGGAGGCTTTTGGTGTGGCTCTCTTTCACTCTGAGGAAAGCTGTCTCTCATGTGTCTCAATTCAAAACTGTCACAGTTGGGAGCATACAGGGAACTTTGTATGGCTGCTTAAACTTTGACTTGTGACTGAGCTTAGAATCAGAGTGCTTGAGGTGATAGGAACCCTGGAGATTGTAGTCCAACTCTGCTCTCAAATAGGGCTACCTTCTTAACCTACTAAAAGTGTACTTTACCTACTAGAGTGTACTTTAGCTCTTTCTTGTACTAGATCCTAGTCTTGCAAACAGTGTGCAGAATCAGCAGTATGATTCTTGACTGTAAACACTCTTTAACACTGCTTTAATTGTAAATGGCCTGAAGCCTTTGGTGAACATCTGCTTTACAAACCAGCTGTTTCTCGTAGCGTGTGGTTCTGATGTTTTGGTGAGGAGCTTAATTGATCTAAAGGAATTTGTTTAAAATGGAACACATGTTAGAGCAATCAAGCACCATACTAGAGGTACTAACTATCTGGCTGGTCTACTTTAGTGAAAAGTGATAAAATTTTGGCATGAGTTCTCTTGTGACTTCTGACAGTTGACAAGCATCCCAAGTGACTCATCTTTCAAAACACTACAGAATTCACAACACTATTTACTCAATCATGCAGAAGCTATGACTGTTACTGAACAGACATTAAGGAGACAGATACATGTGGAAAAATGTCATCTTTGCAGGCCCAGTGATGTAAGAGTATTAAACCATAATTCATTGCTCTTCAAGTGATAATAAATGCCATATGAATTTGTCAGGGCATCAAGTCTGGTTTCTCTTAATGATGAGAGAAAGCTGTAAAATCTCTTTATTTTTGTCAAGCTTTAATCCCATCTATTTTTAGAAGAAACCTTGTTAAATAGTGTGAAGTAAGAGCCTTGAAGAAATGAATGGGCTTTTTATAAGGGAGTTTATAACTTAAGTCTGACTGATTGAACTTGTAAAGTACAGTGCGAAGCAGTATTTAACTCTTGCAGAAAGTGTCTCAGAATTGAAGCAAGGTGTATTAGACAATGTTTAAATTCCACAAGGATCTAAGTAGTTGAGCTGTCATCCTTGAAGATACTTAAGAAATAGGTAGTTGTGTCTTTGGAACATGGTTTAGTGGCAGACCGGGCAGTGCTGAGTTGACTCAAGGTTGGACTCAAGGATCTTACAGGTCTTTTCCAACCTGAACAATTCTGTGATGCAAACTTAAGATCAGTGTGATTAGGGCATTCAAAATCTGATGTAGCTGAACACAGAAGCTAAATCTGATGTAGCTCTTCTGTATTAAGAGGCTATGAGATAGTGATCTGTTATTAATACTACTAATTGAAGCATGAGTAGTTTGGTGCAAAAAAAATTGCATAACAATGTTGCAAGTCATAAGGTGAATAACAGGAAAGGTCCAAGTCTTGTGGGAGAGAGTGACAAGTTGGCATGCCTTTAAGTGAAGTCAGTGAGTCTCATTCCTCTGGATACAGAGAAGTAAATGCTACGGTCAATAAGAGCTGCTGAGCCTTCAGTTTCAAGTTCCACACGTGTTGGAGGTGGTCAAGTCTGTTCTGTTTACCCACAGCCTTTCTGAAACAAAAAACCAGAGAAGTTACTTTTGCATGGCTGAGGTGATGGTCTGCATGTGGTCAAGTGTCCTTCAGTGGGATACTTCTAAAGGGGGTGTAATCCCTGGGACTGCTGCTCACCAGGAGGCCTTCAGAAGCTCAAGGCTGCTTAACTTTTTTGGAAATGTGGGGAAAGGAGAGGATCTACAGCCAGTAGTAAAGGCTTTTGGATGTGATCTGCTTAGTAACAGGGGAGGGAGGTGGAAGGTATTCCTGATGGGCAGGATTATTGGATAATCTTCCAAAATGAGCATTATTCTACTAAGAGTTGAAGCAGCTGCCTTGAGCCACTTTCAAAATTCAAAACCTTATTACAGCTGTTTCTACACACTTGTAAGTCTGCTTTGGAAATATTTCAGTGCATCTAAAGAATAAGACAAATTGTCCCTGAGGCACCTGTCTTGAAGAGAGTAGCCAAAAGGATAGCATGTAAATTAAACCTAAATACCTCTGAACTTCATCAGCTGTATTGACTCTGTTAATCCTTAAAGTTATGGGACAGCTTCCTAATACTTTGCAACAAGGAGAACTAGTCAGCAGGAAGATTTCAATCATCAGAGAATGTTATGAAAAAAACTCCAAATAAATAAGGTCTCTAGAAAAAAAACAATTTTTGCAGCATGTTTGTTCTAGAAAAATTGCACTTCTGTTCTGGCACTTGATTAGGAAAACCAATGCAAGCTGCTTCCTTGCACTTAATGCTCTTAAGAGTATTGTTGTTTGATCTCCTTTGCAGTTACACAACATGAAATCAATGGGAAAGGACAACAAATATCCAGTAGTGCATTTAGTTCTCTTTTTCTGAAGGGGAAAATATCCATTCAGCAAGGCTGAGTGGTCTTCTGTGTCATGGCAAGCTTCTTCAGGCTGAGTAACTTAATATAGTATCATAATGGCATAGCCTTGCATAGTCTACAGTCTTCATATTTCACTGTCTGAATTTGTCTCTTTTCACAAAGTAAAAATGATCAAGCTGGCATATTTTTGCTGTCTGAATTGATATCAACTGGAATGAAAGAAAATCAATTATTTAGCCTCGAACTTGCAAGTCAGCTTAATGTCACCAAAGTATGATTTCACAGTGTGCAACACTTGCCTTGGGCAAGAGGCGGTGCTGTTGAAAGCACATCAGTCCATTAATTACATCGCCTTTATCGGCCCCGCAAAGGTTGTGTGCATGACCGTGGTGTACGAGGAATGGGTAACGTTGCCCTCCAGTGGCTGATGCCTGGAGAATACCGAGCCTGTTTGCACTGGCAATCCAGAACCAAGGCTTGGAAAGGTCTGGGGTGGGTGGGATGATAGCTTAAAAGTGTGTGTTGTTAAACAGGACAAGTTTTCACAATGTACAAATACCGAGGTGTGCGATATGCTAAGGTTGTATTGGACTGAAAATTTTCTCTCCAACTTAAGTGAAGGAGGAGGTAATTTCAGGGGCCTCTCCCAGTCATTGCAGGAGTCCTTTGTAGCCACTATCTGATCAGATCAGCTTGTTGCAATATCATCTTAGTTTCGTACCGAATTAGATTTAGCTTTACAGTAGGTTTACTGCTTTACAGCTTCACAGGACAGTTTATTGCTTCTGTTAACCTTTGAATGAAGTTCTCAAATAATGCTTAACATAACACCTGTACTAGATTTTTATGAAACAAGCTGTCATACACTTGTCTAGAGCTACCTGTAAGTCCATCCTCATTTAATAAACTGATAAATTCTTACCTTAATTTAGTTGAGCTGTAAATATATTAGATATCTCCATGGCTCAGGAGGGACGGGGAAAGCAATAAACCTATCTGCAAAACTTCGGTAATGTTTTGAGGCTTGATTGAGGGAATAGTTAGCTCCTTTCCCTTATGTTTTGGCACGCATTATTTTAATGTAAAAGTAAACAATGCTTATGGAACTCAATTCACTCCAGACCCAGTGGGAAATGAAAATTACCTTATGCTTCTGCCGCTTAAAGTTAAAGCTTTGAAGTTGCATGTGTAAAGCAGGTCAGTCTTTTTTTTTATCAATTCAGTCCGAGCTTTAGCTTTAGGGACAGACTCCCCAGATGCCCGGCCGTAGCCTCCGTACGGTGCCCGGGGCGGGGAAAGGCAGTTCGGTCCCCCCGCGTAGGTCTGGGAGAGCTCTGGCGGAGATGCTGCGCCGCTCCCTGAGCGCGGGTTTGGGCTCGGGACGCGCTGCGGGCGGGCGGGCAGCTCCGAGGGACCGAGGGGCCCCGGAGCCCCGCGGCGGTGCGCAGGATGCTGGCTGCCTCCCTCGCACGGAGCCTGGGAGGCTGGAGGCGGGGGAGACGGGGCGCGGGGGGGCCGCCCAGCGGTTCCCGGCGGGAGCGGCGCTGGCACAGGCGGGAGCGGGGGCGGCGCTCCCGGGGCGGGGCCCGGCCCATCCCCGCGGGGCGGGGGGCACGGGCCCCGCGCTGTCCCCGCCGCCAGCTGGCTGCGGCCGCCCCGCCGCCCCCTCCCCGGACACGCATTATTTACAGCGGCCGCCGTGGTAAACAGCGGGCAGGGCGCGCTCGCAGCCGCCGCCCACCCGCGGCCCTTCCCCGCGGCGCGGCCCCGGGAGCTGCCGGCCCCGCTGCGCTGGGTGCGGCCCCTCGCTGACCGCCTGCCCTCCGCGCTCTCCTTGCAGGACCTGTCTGTTCCACCTCGGGCTATAAGAAGGCGGATGATGAGATGTCCGGAGCCACGTCCGCGGCGGATCTGGACGAGGCACCAGCCCGCACCATTTACTTGAACCAGCCCCAGCAGAGCAAGTTCCGCGACAACTGGGTCAGGTACGGAGCAGTCCCCGCTTCTCTCTTCGGCAGCCGCACACCGCGCAGCCGAGGGCTGGGAGGGCTCGGGTCCCTCGGGTCCCCTCTCGGCCCTGCCCACGCCAGGTTTCAACACAATAAAACGTGTGTCCGCCGAGGGGGCTGGTTTTGTTGTCTGTGCTGGGTAACAGGGTCTGGCCAGTGCACGGGCGAATCCAGCAGCATCAAGTGATGAGCTGCTTCCCTCGACTCTGGTGAGAACAGGGAGCTGGTAGAGCTGTGTGGGCAAGATGCATGAAAAGGTATTCACTTCAGTGGGGTGCTGAATTTTGGAATAACAGGACCTACTCGAGTATTTCTGGATGCAAGGGTTAACCTGTGAAAATTCAGGGGGAGTTTTGAGTAGAATCCAGTAAACTCCATGAAGTGTCCCCTTAAAAAATAGCATTTAGTTGAAAGAACAGCTAGGCTAAGTATATAAAAAATGTATAGAATAGGAAGGAAGAAAAGAACAAGTACATCCAACAGGAGAAGAATAACTACAGAAACTACAAGCTGGCATCCCTATATGTAAAAGGCCATGGTCCACTTGTGTCTTTTAACTGAAGACCAGAGATAATTTTCTTACCTGTTTTAAAGTAGGGGGGTGTGTGTTAATGACACCCACCAGTGTCATTGCAGTTTGGAAACACAAATAACATGGACTGAAACATGGAGTACAAGGATGCATAATGTGAGCAAGTTGTGGTGGTGCTTGCCACGCTTGCCTGGGGTTAGCTGGATGAACAGATGGCTCCTGTCATGACTAAGGAGGGGCATTGTGTAGCAGGCTTCTGTTCATTAATGCAGATGTTTGGGTTATTGTTCAAAGAACAGTTTACACAATGAGCACCTTTATGAAAAGAGAGGAGTTTTATATCCTGCTGCAGTGATGATTTACATCATCTGGTTTATTGTGTGTATTACCAAGGGCAGTTCTAAGAATATCCTGTGGAAGGATGCTGATGTTCTGGGCACCTCAGCAACTTGTTTATAGGTGGTTTTCTCCGCAACTTTAACTTGTTACATATTTGTCTGGGAAATGGTTTAGGAGCAGTTAAAATGACAGGTTTTCTTAGTATCTTCCTTATTTTTATATGGGTAGCAACAGTGATGGTTTTCTTGCTTTATTTTTCCTTGACTAATTGAGGGATGAGTTTAACAGTTTCCTGTGCATAGACTATTTGTGCTTTCCCTGCTTTAAGAAGGAAAAGCAGGGAATAGAGGGTTGGCAGAATCTGTAGTTTAGATTTTCCAGAAGGGATTCTATTCTGATCAGGCTAAATCTTACAGAAAAGTAGTGTGTTACTCAGCTACCAAGAACTTGTTCCTGACAGTGTTATTACTTAAGAACAGCTGTGTCCACTTTGCTGCCTGGAAGCCATGCCCTTGTAAACTTGTACATAGAATTGAGAAACTTGTTCATAGCTGTACAAGTTTCTCAATACCTTTTCACATCTTTGCCTTGTGATAGGTAAACTTTGAGTCATAAGAAACATTGGTATGTGAGAGATAGGACAAAGTGCAGGTAGTGTAATAGCAAATTACAGTAGAGATACTTTCATTACCTGATTAGGAACCTTAGCTCCTTAGTGTCACTTGGAAATTAAGTTGACTTTGATTTACCACTGCTTAGTAAGAAAGCTTTGATCTCTTGACTTTTCAAGGGTGCAAGACATTGCCTGTACTCTTTCCATCCTCTGGATTAGTTTTCTTCTCTCAGCCTGGTGGGACTGAAGGCAAAGGTGACCTGAGCTTGTAATACCTGAGTAAGGAGGCCTCGGTTTCTTAAGTATATTGGAGTTTCACTTGAGGAACTGCATTTCTCTGCTGCCTTTGGACTTTCTTACTTAACTGTATTCAGCTTCAGAAATTTATTCAGCACTGGATTTCTCTGTACTGATAGATTTGCAGATGTTTTGTCTCCCTAGGAAGCATCAGTGTACCACAGAGCAAGGTGCTGGGTGAGCATCTGAACATCTGTACGTAAGGACTTGTGGAAAATTAAACTGAAAATAATAAACCAGCTTCTTTTAAATTGTGTGAGTTCAGACTGTCATTTTTGGAAGTCATTAAGGATTCTCTGAATAACAGTGGGAATTTGTGAGTGTTCATAGGAAGTTTTCTAAATTAAGGATAGTGTGAAAAGCTTGCTCAAAACTAAGTAAAATACAGCAAGAAATGGAAGTGTGGAGCATGGAGGAGGGTAGGTTAGTGGTATGGCTTTTTGTGTAAGATGTTCCAAACATCTTGAGCTGCTTGACTCTGTGGGTAGAGAAGCACTGTTAAAAGCGAATTCCAGTGTTTGTGGGAACATAAAGACAAATTTTGGATAAGTTAATAAAAATGGATAATTATCTTGATCCCACTTCAAAGTAGTATGTAGGGTTATTGCAAAAGTTAAGTGGATGGCAAGATAGCACCGACACTTCCAGAAGTCTTGGAGTGTGAGGATGTAGAAAGAAGAAACATTTCTTCTTTCCCTAGGTTCTCTGACATAATTCAGACTACGAGAAGGTTTCTCTAATGGCCAACTTTTGTGTTCTTGGAACTTCGTAGCAAACTATTTCAAAAGATAGCCTGTGTGTTACAGGCTAGATTTAGCTTGGCCCTTGACATGTGCATAAATATGACAGTCACTGTTGTTTATTATGCTGTAGCAGCAGTGATTACATCTGTAGAAACACCTCTTCTACCTGTCTTCAGTCCTGCTCTGTTCAGTGTGAAAAACTTTATGTATGTTTTGCATTTTGGACTTTTTAATAAAAGGTAAATTATGTTCGATTTTGAGCTGAAACGTTTTAGAAGCTGAAGCATTTTAGAAGCTTTGAAAAAATGTAAAAAATGAATAAACGGTATTGCTTTGTCCAACACAACTGTACTGCAGCATTAAATGCTTGTTATTGTGAAAGCTAACTAGTACCTGTTTTGACATATCCAGCATAAAAAACTTAAACATTCGTCTGTTTAAACAGAATGTTTCTGTACTTTTAAGTCCAGTAAGAAATGAAACATGTATGTTGAGGAAATTTACAGTCTCTCTACAGAGCTTTGTGCCACTTACCATGACATTTGTGCTCTGGAGCAATTTTCTGTGTACTGAAGCCCTACTTCCTGGGAAGTGGCTGGACATGTCTGCCAGTGGGAAGTAGGGAGTAAGTTTTTTGTTGTCCTTTGCTTCTCTACATGACCTTTGCTTTATTAAACTGCCTTTATCTTGACCCATGATTTTTTTTTCCATGGTATTTTCTGTCTCTTGTCCTGCTGAGAAGAGGAATGATAGAACAGATCAGGGAGGATGAAGTGTCCAGCCAAGGTCAGCCCACAACAAGATGGGAAATAAGCTTTCCTAGTGCTGTGTAAGACTAAAGGAATACAGGTGGAGTATGCTGCTAGGGGTTTGAATGGTTAATACTTCTGAGATGACCAAAGTAATGGTATGCACAATTTTCCAAATGTATCTTCAGTGAAGACTGGATATTGTACTTGAAGTTGGAATGTTCTGTACATTTTGTTTTCGTGGAAATATTGTTCCTGGATGTCTCATAGTAATACAAGAATCTACTCTGATATCACTGGCTTGTTCTGAATGTATAATAGTACTGTAATAGCAATTTCTTCTAGTGCATTTAGTAAAAATCACCAGTAAAGTGATTTGAGCCCCTCACTTGTTGCATGTGTTAACGTTGATGCAAAAGAATTGGACTTCTGGTTTATTAATCCTGGAGAAGCAAGTGTGCTGAGATAACTTCAAGGACATTAGAAATGGTCTCCAAATTTTTGCAGATGGTGGAGTTGCTTTGTAACTGTTGCTCCAGGTTATATTCTTTTATTCTAGGCCTGGTAGAGCATCCTGGTGCAAATCTGACTTAGGTCTGAATCAGGACCCCAAGTTCAGTCTCAGTTTGTGGCTTGAGTGGTAGGTTGGACAGCGCAACAATCAGGAAGGACAAAATTCAACTTGTTTTTTTTTTTAAATGGATCTTGAATCCAGAAGTCTTGTTCAGAAGTTTTCTTATCAAAGCAGACTTTGGTGGATTGATCTCTTAAGGAGGTCCCAAAAGTTGCATTATAATATCCAGAAAATACTCAGTTGTCTTCCATACAGGCAAAAATTATGTTCTGATAGATAATGAGCAAAAAGTCTTCAGGGGTCTTAAAACTCAAGTAAACAAGTGAGAATCAATTTCTTGTCTCATAAGTCAGAAGCACTTTCCATGGGGAATTTAGCCCTGAAGACTGTAACAAGGTTTCTAGTGGAATCATAAGTCCTGTATTAAACAGATGACTGTTTATCTGTGGTCCCAGACTGTCCCATCAGTGTTTGCATGATGCTTGCTGCTGACAAAACTGGAGACACAATCTTTAGTCTTCCTTTTATTTCATGTGGGTTGCATTAAATTAAGCCAAGTGCATTGCTTTATTGGCTTGTGTTTAGGTACTGCAGAAGTCAGTTGTGATTTAGAGGTGCTCATGCTTTTTGAATGTGTAGGCATGTTCTCACTGGTGAAATGGGAGTTGCTGGTATCACTAACCGATTGGTACTGACCCTTGAAACCTGAGCAGCATTCTCTATGATCTGTGGAAATGTGGATTGTAGTCTGCAATGTGCAGGTGAATTTCTCTGCACTTAGTGGTATAGCCCAGCACTCATCTTGCACCAAAATATTTTACCATGTTCTTAGGTAAAAATGCCTCAATTTCTATTCAGTTTATTCTTAGTAGAATTCAGACACTGGCCATTTGTTTTATTGTGTTTGTGTTGATTTGAAATACTCTTCTGTTGTCATGTGAACAGATTGCTTGCCTGACTGCAGAACAGCATTTTGAAATTCTTCAAAGAAGGGATGTATTATTATAATCTGAATGGTACAAGTCTAATCATGTGTTAAACTAATCCTCTAACTCTTTTTAGTTTTAGGTAGATGTCGGAGTCTCCCCCAGGTCAGGGTGACCCCGAAAGGTGGAAAAGTCTCTGCTCCAACCCGTGCCTTCAAAGAAAGACTCAGTAGTCTTCTGTTGTCCAGTCTCAAGGTTGTTTATTATAAGTTATCTAAAATATTTTCTCCATGAGCTGCTGCAGTCTGCTCAGCAGGTCAGCCAGAGGCACACTCTGCACACTCTCCACCCCCGAGGCTGGTGCTATCTTTTATACTAAAAACTACGTGTACTGTATTTATAATTCCATTCCAATAGCTATCACCTATGTTAGACAGTCAGTTTCTATTCTAAACCAATCTAAAAGTGCCAACATCACCCAAATCATGGAGGCTAGGAAGAAGAAGGAAGAAAGACAAGACATGCCCTAATTCCTCCATCTTGGAGCCTCAGACCCCCATGTACAAAATCCAAACCCCACTGTCAAAACCCCCCCTGTACAGCACTCAGAAACTCTTCCCTTCACTTTGTGACTATCTCTACTATGCTGTCTAAAACTTGTGTGGCTTGTAATTCTTCATACAGAGTTGGTAATTTGCTCCATGGGCTAAGATCCAAACCCCACGTGTCTTTGGCTGCATGCCAGGGTCTCAGAGCCCCCTGCCAGTGGCTCAGGCCATCCAGGGCACCCAGAGGGATGTCCTGGGTTCCGACAGGTAGTAGTGTTTTTAAGTGAAGAAAAATACTTAGTGTGGCATACGTTTTTAAATAAACAAAAACTTGTTTCCTCTAGTGCAGCTGTTGCTGATGTTGTGCAATCTGCCACAATGAAAAAGGCTTGGGTACAGTTATAGAATGATTATTTTAGCCATTAAAATTCACTAAAAGTTCTTGTTATTCTATGCCTGGTGTTGTGTATAGAGATTGTACCAGTGTATTTGAAGCTGCTGCACCTTTGGTCTTGGGATGTTCCTGGGGCAAGAAGCCCTGGACAGTTAAATTTTTGAGTCTTGCCCAGATGAAATGTCTGGATTAAAAAAAACACAGATGTGGAAGTTCTAGTGCCCTTTCACCTGCTGCATGCTGAACTCTCTGGTATCCTGAAATTGTTCTGGTGGTTTGTGGCACAATGGATTTCTTACATCAGCAGTAGCAACATAGCAGGTGAATAAAACTGGGTCCCTTTCTTCTCTTTTTAGATCTCCCTGACTGCTAGTGGTCTGTAGGAAAAGTTAGAAGAGAATAAATTATCTTAAGTGGACCTAAGTAGAGTTTAAGATGTGTAATAACTGCATTCCACATAGTTTCTGTGGGTTGTGAAGATAATTAAATTTTTCTCAAGACTAAATATTAATTTCTTCTGCCAGCCCCCTGCTTGTCACTAAAATAAACACTGCTTTAGTCGTAGTGACATTTAGAGTTAAAAATTTGCTTTAAAACTGAAGCTAGCACACTGGCTTTTAGACAGCTAGCTAGATTATATGACTTGTTTGATTTTTTTTCTTTCCCCAGTCATCTTCATATCAGTGCTGTGCATTCAAGTGCAGGCTATTCTGTGTTTGCACAGTAACTCACCGTGGTACTAAACTTACTTTATTGGACAGTAGAATTTTGAGGTTAACTGTGCTGGTCAGCTGTTTTTATTGAGTTGTATTTGCCAGCAGGGCTACTGCAAAGCAAGTGTATATTACTATAGTGATGACCTCCACTCATGCTGAAACAATATCATGCCTTCAGAGCTTCTAGTACTGTTTCTAAACAGTCTTTGTTTAAGGTATTTGTTACTGAAAAACAGCCAGGAATCTGTTCCCCTTTTTTGTAGGGATTTAATGAATAGAGAACTCATGGAAAGGCCTTTTCTGTTTGCATGCTTTAGGAAAAGCCTCCAGGGTACTGGATTTTGAAGCAAAAGTGCTCTTGCTTCTATTAAATGTGACACGTGGTCTGGTTTTCAGGTTAAACTGAGTGTAAGCAGTTGTGGCAGTGCCTACTCTGTATTAAGGCTGCACTACTGCTGGAGACTTTGCTAGTGAAATAGTATTTGCTTTGGTAATTAACATCAATTACATTAGTTGTTGCAGCCTTTTACTGCTTAAGGATGGCAGTAGGGCTGCTGGTAACTGAGGCAGTTTGGAATAAAATACTTCAGGTTAGAAGTTCTAAAAAAATCCTTACATGGTTAGGAGGTGATCCTAATGAACTAGAAAGTAATGGGATTGTTGTGCTTCAGTGGACAGGAGTTCATAGTGCATTTTCATGTCCTTTTGTCTTAGTAGTGGTCTGTCTGTGTAAGGATAGGAGCTGAATTGAAGATGAGCTTCTTGCTGATGCAGCTCTGGAGGAAGTGCAGGTAGCTCAGCCAGGCTGGGTTTGTCAGCCTGATCATCTTGCTCCTGAAATGGAGTTTGTGCACAAGGGTAGATAACACTACTTGCCTGCTCAGGCAGTGGTAACCACCGAGTATTGCACTTAGCCCCTTACCTTTTTATTAGGTGTTGATGTAGGATGCAACACTCAGGATGCACATGGCTAGAAAATAATGATGTAATAATGATCTGAAATGTTTGTGCTAATTTAGATTTTTCCCTTGTATAAAATACTCCGTTACATTAGTGGCTGGTTGTCTAGCTGACAGCTGTCTGCTTTTTTTTCTTTCTCTTACGAGACCTTGACTTTAACTTGAATAAACTGTTTTTCTGAAGAGTTTTGTTTTCTTATTGCAGCAGACCCAAATCATGGTGGCCCCCATAAAGCAAGTTTTAATGGTACTTGACTTCCAGGGAAATTAGTGGGCTGTGTTCCTATGTCCTGACTCTTTTAAACTTGTATGAAACAATAATTTTCTTCTAAATTGTATGATTTGAGGAAAGAAGGCTCAGGGATTCTGAGATGTGATCAGTTCCACCTGTAATAAAAAAGGGGAAGAACACGTTTTCCAAACAGTGGTGCCTTTAGTTGCTTCTAGTGGGAGCCCATACTGTAAATGAAGAAATAAGGAATGTGGGGAAGTGGTGAGGTGCTTGAGATGAATACTATCCCACTGATAAGTTTTCTTCAGCTGGAAGCTGCTAGAATAGTTTTCAGTCAAAGTTAAAATTGATTAATTCTAATACATTTGAATACTCTCAATGAATTTAATTGTCTCTGTGGACAATTTCAGACAACAGATTCATCTTCTTCAGTTTCACTGCAGCTTTTTTGGGAAATCTTTCAGGGTTTGATATTTCAGTAGCTAAGCAAAAGAATGTCCCTTAAAACCCATTTCCTCTTATGACAATATATGAATTTGTATATATAAAATACCTTTGGTATTATGGAGAAACTGTAGCAGAGTGCAGGGAAAGATGGAAACAAAATAGCAACTTGGACTGTGGACAGTGGTTGTTCCAGAGCTGAGTGGCAGATACAATGTGGTAATTCTTGATTTTTTTTGTCCTGCTCTGGCAAGCTTTAAGCAATAATGTCTTGCAGTATTCAAGCTGTTGTGCTTTTGCTATGCAAGAGCAAGTCCACTCCTTTCATGCTCCTCTGTTCTGCCCTGAGCTCAGGGACTGTCTCAGGTATTTAAGCACCACATGTGCTTTTCTTGGCTGACAGAAGTGTACAGCCATAAACAGAGCAGTGAAACCCTTTCTGGCTGGATCTTCCTCTGTAAGAACTGTAGTCTCAAGGATTCATCTGACACAGCAAGGCCCTTCAATTGAATTGGAGGCCGCATTTGTTCAGGCTCCCTATTGTTATAAAAGCAGGGTATCTAGGACCTAATTTTCAATCAGCCATAAGCCCTCATGGTATGTTTTTTGGGAACTTGGAAACAGTTGCTATTTGTCTCTTTAGCAAGTTTCGAGAAAGTACACCACCTTCCCTATGTGCAAGGAGGTAGATGACCTTCCACTGTCATATGCATGTGACTGCTGAAAACCTTGTTCGTGACGCTTGGATTTAGAACAACCTCCTCAGTATTCTACATGGCAGCAGCTTGTTGATGAGATGTACCTATAAATGTGCCTTCTCTGTACTCACTGTAATGGCTGAATGTTCTTTTTGCTGTTAATGTCTCTCGAAATACGTAAAGCTTGCTGCTGTGCCTCCTGCTGCAATGGTGACTGCCTGGAGGTGGCTTGTCATGCTGCCTCTGTACATGAGAACTTTAGCAGGACCTCAGATGCTGATGTCAGTCTTGCTATTAAGTGTCATGTGCTCAGGAGGACCTTAGCATGCAAAAGTCCTCCTGAGCACACCGTTCCACTAAATGGAACACCATTCCACTAAAGACAGTATTTGAGCTCTTCAGTCAAGCAGACCAGCTTGGATTTTCTGGGATTTTTCTTTTCCGTCTCTTTTACTGGGTGTCTGACCTTTTCTACTTGATGGACACAAAGCCTGTTTGGTGAGAGAAGGGTTCAAGTCTGTAGCATTCACTTTAATTACCCAGACCTTTTGCTGTGGTTCAGATGTCTGTGCCTGGCTTTCTTAGTAATTCTTCCTGCAAATTGATGTGTGTTAAAAGCACTGACATCAAGTGATACTCATTCTTAAGCTCTTGGAGAGTATTTCAAGTGTGTGAACTGTGGCATGAGTAGGTTTGTGTGAATGCTGTCTAGGAAAGGACAGTTTGTTGTACTTGTGACCCCTGGAAATGGGACCCCATGTATCTCAAGGAGGTCCTGTTTTCTTAATCATGATTATCCTGAAGGTGAAGTTCATGTCAGAGTTGCCATTCTAAAGGAGGGGGTGGAAATGCTTTAGATGGCTGACTGGAAAAGTGCAGGCTGTGTTCAGCTAGATATTGCCAGCATACACACATGTCTCAAGGAAGTAACTGCTCTGCCTCTGTTACTGACAGCCTTTGCCTCTTCAGCCATTAGTCAGTAAAGTAAAACCTGACTTTATAAAATGTTTTTGGGAAACAAGGAAAAAGGCAACAATGGGAGTGGTTGTGCATAAGTTACCTATGAATAAATAGAGGAACTGTACTGAAGAACTGCTACTGAGTTTCTCAGTGCACTGTTCGCTACTTTTCAGTTGACTGTTACAAAAGTTACTAGGTAATCCTTGGTACTTGAGTAATGTGGTAATGAGTTTAAGTATGTGAATGACACTAACGTTTTGCAGATTATACAGTGATGGCTTTCAAAACAATCTCTGCACTGCCCTAGGAACAGTGGGGCCAAAGCCAGCTGTAGTCAGGTGTATCCAAATTCACTTGTTTAGCAGGGTTTGGTATTGTTCCTCCTGTCTTGCACAGTGGTGTAACTTGAAACATGACTTACGTGAATTAACTTGCAGGTGTGGAGGAGACGTCTCTTCCAATATTTGCACACCTGTTCAACATTTGAACTTGTGTAGTTAAGCGAGATTTGCATAGGTAACAGCTGTTGCTTGAGGAGAAACCAGTTTGTTGTTTGTTTTCCCCCTTGTGCTTCCCTCCTCTACCTGCCTCAACCTGTTCTGTGAGCTGCAGGCCTCGTATTCTCTGAGTTCACATGGCTCTGACTGGGGCTCTCTGGTAGAGAGCTAACCTGCCAGTTTTTTTATTTTTAGTGACCAAAACTGTGCTATGAGTGAGCTGACTGAAATTTCTACCTGTTCGTCTGTAGATTTTAACTTTCCTGAGCTTTGATTATCCTGAAGTTGTAACATATCTATCTGTTGTGAAGGAGCACAAGAGGTTTTTTTTTTGTTATTTAAAAATAAGCATTGTATTTATAATTCAAGAACTGTTCTTCAGAGCTAAGTCAATTGCATACTCCTGCCCAGCTTAGACTGCTAGTTAGAGTTCTGTAAGAAGTTTTCTTTTTGAATAATAACATGTATCTGCTCTTTATTCATACTTGTGGTTGCTGTTCCTGACCTGTATGGTAACAGCTGACTATTCCTCCCTCTAATTAGAGCTGTACCCATTTTCTGTGGGCATCTGTCAAGTTACTTAAGCAACAGAATACATGGAGTGACTTAGTATGTACAAACCTCTTTCAAAAGAGCCTTATTGTGTTGGCATTAACATAATTGTTAGAGCAAGAATCATGTTTGAGCCAGCTAGCTGTGAAGTTGGTAGGTGGTAGAATGGTGTTAATAAATGTTTCAGCTTGGTTGCAGTCAAGTTTGTGTGTTCTTATAATCATAGCAATATGATAAATAGAGGAATACTATTCTTATATAAAATCTGCCATTGCTTGATGTCTAATTAGTACTGTTTGGAGATATTGCTTCTGGGTCTGAACTGTGAACTTGATTAACCCATATTTTTAAGTCAGTGTAATTCTGAGATGTGTGTTTAATTATGTTCTGTATTAAAGGAAGGTTATTACACATGAGACCAAGCAAATGTGGCCTAAAATAAAAAAAAAATACTTAGAGGTGGAAGCATTTGAAGGAAGTAACTTTATTAATATGAAGACTGGACTTCCTTTAACCTGGATGTATGAGTTCACTCATTTGGCTTAGTAGATATGAGCCATGATTAAGTACAACCATTTGAAATTTCTGTAAAATATTGAGTATTTAAATACTTGATTCTATTGCTACTACTTTTGAGCAGTAGTAGCAATAGAAAGGGATTTTGTAGTTGCTTGAAGAGGAAGCAAGGCAAGTTCCTAAGATAAGATGCATCTTAATTGGTTTTTAATTGGTCTTTTTTTTAATTGCCCCACTACTTTTTCTTTAGTGTTCAAAATAGAGCCTTTTAAAACAGGCTGTGCCTTGTTACATCTAGTTACTGTTTGATTTTGAAAGATGCAGCAGTGTCTGGTTAGATGGCTTGGAGTTGGGGATGGGGCAGATAAGAAGGAAAAGAAGGTGGTTAAAAGAATAAGCTGGAAAATAGACTTAATGGAGAGGTGGTCTTGGCACTGCTAGGAAATGTCAGTAAGACAGGAATTGGGAAACCATTTTTCTTTTTTTCTTGAGAGCCAAGTATCTTAGTGTTTTTGGTCCTATGGAAATACAAGACTTCGTATTAAAAAAAAAAAAAAAAACAAACCAAAACAATCCAAACCAGAACAAAGCACAAACAAAAAAATCACAAAATGAAACCAAAATCACAGCACCCAAACAAAATGATGCCTCAAAATTTCTGTTTTTGCTTTTTGGGCCTTTGCAAGGCATACTGAGCTGCAGGTGCTCAGTTGTTAAAAGTCCAACTTATGCCGATGGCCAGTAGTTCAGAAGGTGAAGGTTCTGTGCTGTTGGTTAAATTATCATGTCAACTTTGACACCTTTTTCCTGAAGTTGTACTCAGTCGCATTATGGATTTGATGTGAAGATGACAAGAAATTACATAGCTGATTAAGGCTAGTTAGTGCAGTATGTTTTTGTTTTAAGGTGGAAGAAATAGTAGTTATAATTCAGTTGTATATATGTGTTAGTTACAGTGTTTATATATGTATACGCACGGGCACACACACACACACACACACACATATATATATATATATATATATGTAATAGGAAAAAAGCCAAGAGCCATTAATCTGAAAAAGTGTATATTGTTCTGGAGGATTATTCATAGCTGAGTGTAAGCCATTCAGAAATGGGAAATGAGACATTTTAAAAATGCATTGCAAAATTTCTAATTTCTCTCATTCAACTCTGCCTCCCCCTACATGTAAATTGAGAGATAAGCTCCTGATCAAGCACTTGGAACTGAAGTGAAAGCTTGCCTGTTCACAGTGCTGAAGTTTGGATGGTGGTAAATTGCCTGAGTTCATCCAATAACAGAGGTACCAGTGACAGAAATGGGCCTGACAGCCTTCTGTGTCTGTGTGATACCTTTGTTTGATACAGCTCCTTATCATAACCAAAGCAACTACTTCCTCCATATTCTAAATATGTCTTTACTTTGTTATCTTTGAACTGCTTTCTAACACTGGCTTTTAGACTTTTTTTGGTCATGATCCCCACCTGATATTCTGATGAAGTACTAAGATGCAAATCTTCTACCCTGCAGCACAGCCAAGTACAGTGTGGTGACATTTCTACCTCGATTCCTGTATGAGCAGATAAGAAAAGCTGCAAATGCATTCTTCCTCTTCATTGCCTTACTGCAGGTATTGTTTTATTGCTTTCCCTTGTTTATAAAATGAAATGGTAATGTAGTGAAAGTTATTTCTGTTGTTATGCTTAACTGCAAAGCAATTCTTAAACTTTCTTTAATAGTAATAATAATGGAGTATGTAGTTGGTAATTGAAATTCGAAGACAGCTTAGAGACTTCTTTCCATGTAATTTGTAAAGTCGAACCTCTTTTATTCTTAATAAATGAAAATAAGTGGTGTCATAAAACATGGAGCTATTGACCATTGTGAGAAAAGAATGTATGACTTTCTTGTGAAACTTCTGCTTACTTCAGATTCTCATTGCTTTCATGTGAAGCAGTAGAATTTTCTTGTAAAGAGAAGAGAAATGGAATGAAAGGTGTGTACAAAACCAGCATCTTCTTTGTTATTGTTTCTTCAAACCTACTTAGACTGTACGCTAAATGGGATATCTGTGAGGCCCAAATCACACAGTAAATCAGAGAGCTTTCTCTTCTGTCTTCTGAGAGCTTTGCATAAAATTGTAAATGTACCAAAAATTAATTTTAAATATAAATATAAAAGGGATCTCTTATATAGGGTCTCTTTTCCCTCTGTTCACAGCAAATTCCAGATGTCTCTCCAACAGGAAGATATACCACCTTGGTGCCATTGCTATTTATTTTAACAGTTGCTGGCATCAAAGAAATCATAGAAGACTATGTGAGTATGATTGATGAGGATGGGGATGAGTATGATGGGGAAGGCTGTGCTAAAGACCAAATATCTCAAAAGCTATAAAATGCCATAAAGCCATGCATCTCTGAAGTCTCTTGAGTCCTTGCTCAACAGCAGCAAAATATTGTTTTGACTTTCAAAGTGCTTGACTTGAATTTCTGTAATAAATACTGAAAATACACTGAAATCAATAAGTATTTTCATTATAGTTGGTGAACCAGAAAACAGTAGATATCAGTAGATATCATTTGTTTCTCCCTCTTCAAGCTTGCTTATTAATGCTATTATTAAAAAGACAGTGTAGAATCCTGACAAATATGTGGCCTTTTCAGATGGTCTTGAAAA
Organism: Motacilla alba alba; assembly: GCF_015832195.1. Lineage (NCBI taxonomy): Eukaryota > Metazoa > Chordata > Aves > Passeriformes > Motacillidae > Motacilla > Motacilla alba. The sequence continues at coordinate 54,956,636 of NC_052016.1, read as the reverse complement.
TGGGGGCTGGAGGGAGGCAAGGAGCTTAAGGACAGCAAAGACTGTTTGGGAAAAATCTGCTCTAACTTGCTTGTATACTTTACATCAGAATGAGGTCTTTCTGCTTTGTAAAGTACTGATGAGTGAAATAATTTGGATATCAGTCTAAACAACAGCATGTAGAATTTATACTCGTGCATATTTATCTAAATATTGTGGTCCTTATTGTTCCTTTTTGTTTTTCTTCAAAAAACCCAGCTTTGGAGACTTTTTTTTTACCACTGATAAAGGTTCCAACATGGGGACTTTGAATTTGAAGTTTATAATTATAGTCTTTATACTCTTTTACAAACCATTTGAATTTAGATGATGTGTGACTTTTTAAAATACAAACCCAAAAAAAACTGTAAAGGCAAAAGGAACCCAAAGTATCATCTTGCAGTTTGTTGTATTTTTAGCTCTAATGGTTCTCGAATTTGTGATGAAGTGTAATGAGGTGTAATGAAATGTTTTGTTTCCTTACAGAAAAGGCATAAGGCAGACAGTGCAGTGAATAAAAAGAAAACAGTAGGTAAGACTAAGCAGTCTTTAAGTATTTAAAATGCAAATAGCGGATGCTCATTTTTGAGAAATTCTATTGTTTTAATGGTCATGATGGTGAGGAATGCATATCTTTTGCACTAGATACTTACCAGTAATTTAGGATTTTACTTTGCTAAAGATTTCAGACTGATGATTGATGGCCTGACACTTAAGGGTGAGGCATTGGGAGGATTACTGGAATTTATAAGTTCATGTAATTTCAAGGTTGTCCAAAGTTACATAGTTCTCAGCTCCTCCAAGAAAAACCAAGCAATTTTTTTCTTACCAAACTCCATCCTGATTATTCTAACACCAAAACATTCTGAACTAAAAAAGCCAACAACCCCCTGAAACATTAAAAGCTGCTGTCAGAAAAATTTAAAGTCATTTTTGGAAATGCTGCTGCCCTTTAAATATAGTATGTCTGGGGATTTTTTAGCTTTGCTTTCCTGAAGTGTCACTGAAAGAGAATTTAACACTGATATCCACTGAATGCCTACATGTATCCCTGAGGTATGGACAGTACTTGTCACTGTATGCCTGAAGACATCACTGTCATTTTCTTCACCTCCCTTAACTGAAAACCTGTGCAGAAAATAGGAAGAACTTGTCAATGGCCACCCTGTGATTGTCCTGTGCTGTAGTCAAGGCAGCTCTATGTTCCCTTGTTGGACAGCTCCACTTCTGCTCCTCTGTACAAATGTGCAGGTGAAAGGGGAACACAGGGACTTGAGCTCCAAAGAGACCCTTCCTCCCAAGCACAAAGTGTCAAAAAGCTAGAGGAACACTTAAAGGAACATGAGCAACCTGCTAGCTCCATGCTTCAGATAGTCCTGCAAACATTATGCCTCTTTTTTTTTCACTGAGTTTGGTGCTTGAAAATTTGGGTTGATCATTAAGATTGTTTATTAATACACATCAAAAGGCATTGCTTTATCAGTTCTCCTAGGCAATGTTTCTGCAAGAGTCTGGAAGATATTTTGAGTGCAAGAACACTGTATTAGTCATAAGCAATTGGCAATTAAGTGGCTGTAGCACGACAGGCCTCATTATGGGTGATATGAAAGATGGCCCTTTCAGAGGTCACAGAGGCAGTTATAATTCATTTGTAGGTAGAGAATGTGTGCCAACAAACACTTCTAGGGACGTTTGTCACAGTAATTGTGGAGAGACAACCTTAAAGAACACAAGGTGTTCTAATGGAGCTAAGTGGAACTTAGCACTTTAAAAATTATTTGAGTTCAGATTTTATTTTTTACCTTTGAATACTCTAAATAAATTTTCAGTCTGATACTTAAAACTGTATCCTCCTGCTTCTTAAGAGGAAGGCTAAAGAGGCTTATTCTTGAGACATGTATTACCAGAGTGAAAAGATAACTTAGGTTTAGAGTGGGATTAAGATGAAATAAATTTAGGTTCTCTGTGTGCCTTTAGGTCGCTCTTATAGCTGAGTGGTGTCTAATCAATGCATTCAGTGTGGAGAGCTTTTGAGCTCACTGAGAAGCAGATGCCTGCTGTCTGCTTGGCTGTGTCCTGAACTCCACTGCCTGCAATGGCTGGTTGCTTAACTGCAGCAGCATCCATGTAGGCTTTGCATTTATCTTGTTTAGGCTTTTAGAGCAGTTGTGTATCTTCAAAGTGCTTTTCCTGTTTTAAATTTACCATAGGAAACATCAGTTTGCTTTGCAGAGTGGCTTTGGTATGTAGGAATTAAATTCCCTTTGGAGCAAACTGAAATTGAAGTTCTGCCCCAGGTGAGCTCTGAACATTTGCGTTAGGAGGTGGAGTGTGTTTGGGCTCTGAGCCAGTGGTTTTTGTCTTGGATGGCTTCACGTGATGTCTGTGGTGATGACATTAAATCTAGGGACCAGACTCCATATAATTCCAAGTGAAGCCCCTTAGCAGTGTATTGCATAGATATAGAGAGCTCAGTAATAATTGTTTTGATGTATTGATCCTCCTATTGTCAAATAATAGAATAAGTAATGAGCATTTAATATTGCATGGGATGAACTCAAATATAAGACAAGCACAGGGCTAGGAATCTCTGGAACCAGACTGATGGGAGATGCTTCCCCTTCAGGAGCCTCATTTCAAATGGCCCTGCATGGCTGAATGTGAGTGTTAGCATTAAGTCCTAGATCTAGAACTGGGTTCTGGTCTTGAAAAGCTCTAGATAGAAGGTTTATATTCAAACTCTCTTTTTAAGTTGAAACAGTCTTTTTAGGTACTTGTCCTTTGTTACTTTAACCAAGTACTTTTTGACAACGAATAATTCATTAATTTTACCCTACTATAAATATTCTAGAGAAGACATGTCCTTTTCTGTCCTTTGGAGTACTCCTATAAAACTGGGTTGAGCAGAGTAGGAGGTGCGAAATTGCAACCCCAGAATTTCTGAACTGTTTTATGTCTAATGGCAGCTTTCTCTTTAGACTGTGGGATTATGAGTTTAAAAGGAAATAGTTCAGTATTAGAAAATAGCTTCAGTAATTTGCTTGGGTATTTAATTTTAATCACTAAATTGATTTTAGTAAGCATTGCAAGTGAAATTGTTTTCTGAAGTAAGTTGCCTACCATACCAGGTCTGTAGCACTTGATGCAAAATATCTTTGTGTGTGAGCATACAACAATGTCAACAGAATGTTTACTGAAACATCTCTAAAACTTTCTTGTGGAATTGGAAGCTGTCTAAACCATAGTACAGGAGATGCTGAGTGTTGCAACTCCTCTCTGAAGGTTTGAGTTTTGAGCCAAGGCTTCAGATATTTGGCTTTCCTCTTGAGATTCTGGATTCAGGCCTTCTGAGTTCTGAACTAAGTAGAGCTCAGTTCAACAGCAGTGTACATGAGGGATGGAAGGGGTGCACCAAAACTGTTCTTCCCCTAAACTGCTGTTCTTGTTTGGTTGAAAGCTCAGCTGTTTTTTGACACATCACTGGCACTACTTCTGTTGTAGTGCTGCCCACCCATTCTTTGTTAAATAGTTTACTTCACTGCAGTCCATTCACTAGAATATTAAATATCAGGGTTCAGTGCTTCAGTGTGAGTGGCCTGAGAACAGGAGTCAAGAGACAGGTTTCTTCTGCTTCATCTATTCTGACAAGTCTTTCATTCCTGTTTGTGGAGTGGCACATGCTGGGTAGGATGGTCAAGGCTGTATTCAGCAGAATTTTTTTTCTGAGAGTGTGGTATTATTTTCAAATGAGTCACATGTATGAAATGCACAGAGCTGAGAAGATTGTTCACATTCAAAAGTAGGGGACTGACCTCTTAAACTCTGATCTGTTGCACACTGCACTTTTTAAACACCTTTGAAAACTAGCTGCAGCTGCTTTCAGTGAGGGTGAACTTGCTGTGCTTGGACCTGGACTGGGTTACTCAGCAGTAATTGGGCATATTTGACCTTACTGTTTTGGTTGGAGTAGTCTTAAGTATGTGTAGAATCACCTAGAGAAGGTGCTTAGATGGAAAGGTATGCTGCAGGGTAAATGACTAATGAGTGTGTTGGGATGGCAGTGTAGAATGGAGCCCTGCAGAAACTGAGGTCTGTTTTAGTACCTTGTTTTCTTTTTTTTTGTTTTAATGTGAACTTCAGAGGTAAGGATTCTCCTTCTGCCAAAGCTGATTGTTGCTTTTCAGTAGGGCTTTGAGCCTGCTTGGCAGTTAAGACTCAGATTTATATGGTAGTAAAGTTGGACGTGCCAGAGTCAAAACATTTTGAATGAAATGCCAGGAAAAAGATGAGAAGTGAAAATTCTGTGGTAAATCATACACAGAGTAAAGGTGTTTCCTGATACTGATTGGCAGTGGACAGTGATGCCTTTTGTTTTCAGGAAGGTCGTTTCCCAAACAAGAAACAATGCTGCCCATCTGCATGTCAGTATGAAGTGATGCCATGAAGAAATCAGGCCACCAACTGTTGTCGGGCAGGAGATAAAAATTATATCAATATGAAGGGCAGATTCTTCCTCTTTCTTGGATTCACATGCCTACAGCTGTGAACAAAAGAAGTGCCAGTTCCTGAAAAATACGTTTCTGATTTTTGTGTTGGTTCCTATTGTGTTTGCTATTGCTGATACAGTTGTTTTGAAATTTGTCTGAATTATGGCTATTTTTTCTGTAATCTAACTTTGGGCTTTCTTTCCAGTTCTAAGAAATGGGATGTGGCAGAACATTATGTGGAAAGAGGTAAATAAAACCGGAGGATGGGAGGGAGGGAAAGCAAGTATTCAAGAATTACTCTTGCCAGAATTAATTAAAAGGCTTAGAATTAATGTATACTGCATGAGAATTCTCTATCACTTGGGGTGGAGGGGGTGGGAGGGATCCTTTCTGTTCCAGTAGTCAAAATTGCCCTGAGCAAGGCACCTGAGTACCCATTTTTTAATCTTGGTGCTGTGTTACAGTCAAATGCTAATGGACTGTTGTGTTTTTCCTTGTGCAGTTAATAGGTAAACTGTAAACAGTATTTTGGTTGTAGTCTGCCTAGAAGAGTAATTTTCACTGCAATGCTGTACCTCCCCTGCAAGTCTAACAGAGACTTACTTTGCTGCCTGTGCTAAAAAGTCCCTGGGCTTTGAGACTAATTAGTAAGCTGCTTTCTCAATGAGAAACACAAGCCCTGCTGCTACCTGAGGCACTTGGGATCCATGTTCTGTGAGGCCCTTGGCCAGGGTCTGGTGAGCTTTATTTCTAAAATCTGGAAGTTGCTGAAATGCCTTAGGATGTATCGATCTAGTTGTGGCTCTTAGTGCCTTTTAAAGGATAAAATTAGCCCTCTTATCTAGTAATTGAGGAAAAAGTACACCCTTTAAAAACCTCTGAGGAATGAGATCAGTCTCAAGACACCAAAAAGCAATCCTACTGAAGTGTTAGACTATAGTAGAAGCTCAAGATTGCCAGGGATTCAGATGGCTAATGTTGGTTCCTGTTTATGCTGTTCCAAGTCCTATTTTTGTAGAAAGGACAGTGAATTGAAAGTTTAAGGTCGAGCCTGGAATCTGGGTTTTTTATACCCTTAGGCATTTCTTGAATTGACCTGTGTCTGCAATTGCATGTTATCCAGATTTGCACTTATTGTTAAGGAATAACAGGTCTGTATTATCCACCTTGATCACTTTAAGGCAGGCTTCTGACTTTTTCCTCTTTTCTTTTTCTTTTTTTTTTTTTTTTTTTTTTTTTTGTGCTGAAAGTGGTAGGGAATTTATTTTTAGTGGTATCTGAGTAAAACTAATGAATCTGCTTGTTCAAACATACCATCTGTTTTCATTTTTATAAATTAATATCTTGAAAGTATTTTAAGCCTGTTTCAGACTCTCAGTACTGCATTGGCATTAAGCAGCCTCATGCTTATTGGGCAAACCTGGTTGACTGTTTTGAGAATGAAAGTCCCATGCATGTGTGACTAACTCAAGGTGCTGGAAAGTCTTAGTCCTGTGTAGGAGGAGACAAAGTATTCCAGAGTTCAGAACTCTGTATATCTCAGTCAGGGAAGGACAGGATTCATAGAGATAATACTATTTGCTAGTGACTAGTACAAGCAGTGCATCTAAGGAGAATTGAGGGAAAATGATAGTGGTGATTGGGTAGGTAAGTAAGACAGGTAAGGAATAGAAGAACACTCATGATACTTAATGAAGGTGAAGTTTAAAGATGAAGGTAAAGTTTAAATATTTTTACTAGGGGAAAAAATATGACTAAAGAAAACCCCTGAATTTGGATAATGGCAGAATCATAGAAAAAAGTAATTTTTATTAAATAGAACCCATAGAAGTACACAATTTCTAATTGAGCGTATCTATCTTTTTTCTCTATAGAATTTTTTGCTTTGCATTCAGAAAAGGGAAGGCTTTGATATTTCCAAACTTGCAGTGAAAAGTACTCTGACTTTCAGAAAAACTATCTCTAGCTGTTCTGTGCATGATGCTGTTCTTCTGACTGGGTGAAAGAAAATAACAAACTAACATTCCAGACAAGCGAACTGTTTGTTTTTCTCTTCCATGCTACTGTACTCCTGACCACCACAGGTAGCAGTAGGCGATATTGTGAAGGTCACCAATGGGCAACATCTTCCAGCAGACATGATCATAATATCTACCAGGTATCCTGAATGGGTGTGGAAGTGATGTGTCTGATGAACTGAGGTGCAGAGGACTTGAATCTCTGTATTTGCTATTAATAAAACCAGACATCAGATAGCACTAATTCTATTCCACATCTAAAATCAAATTTCAACAAAATTCAATGACAAAACATGGCTTTACCAGGCTTTGATTCATGTATCATTGTAGATAGACTCTTCTAAAATGAGGCGTTTCCAAGACTTCACTTTATGAATTGCAGGTACTCTGTATTGATGAGTTTGTTGGAAGACTGAAGGTCCTTAACATGAGCTTTGTGCAGTCAGTGGTTCTATGGCCTTCTGAGAATCCTTCCAATTAAATAAGGCAACTTAAGTTTTCTTCCGGTTAATTCCACTGAGTATTCAGCATATTTTCCTGTGCTCCCTCAGGAAGATTTCTCTTTCAAATAGTAAATCCAAAAGGGTAGCTCTGTTGGCATCAAGCAACAAAATAGCTTTTGGACTTCATTTGTTCACTAGTTCTCTTGAATATTCCACCGTGTATGGCCCATCTCTGGCATGGTAGCAACAGTAACCTGTTGAGTCCTTCTTGGTTTAGTTTTGAGTATGGGACAACTTCCTGATGCCCCCCAGGACACATTTGGCCCTCTTGGCTGCCAGGGCACTGAGGACTCATGTTGAACTTGCCATGGACCAGGACCCCCAGGTCCCTTTCTGTGGGACTGCTCTCCCTCATCCCATTCTCCAGTCTGTACACACATCCAGAGTTGCCTTTTCCCAGGTGGAGAATCCAACACTTGCCTTTGTTAAACTTCCTATGGTTGGTGGTTGCCCAGCCCTCTCATTTGTCGAGGTCTCATAGTTCCTAAAAGCATTTGAGTGGTACTTGACTGCTAGTCTAGGTTCTAGATAGGTTGTAGAGCAGCTTGAGCCTGAATCAAGACCACAGTTTGCTTAGACAGATGAGGTTTAAACAAGAGACAGCAGCACAGCTCCTGTTCTTAAACATGCTTCTAATTGCCAGACCTTACAACACCTTCATAATTCCCTCCTTTGTATGTGCTTTTCAACGGTGACTGCAGATTGCTCTGGTCTCAGGGATTCAGTTCTCTTACATGATCCAACTTTTAAGAGAACTTGTTTTTTTCAAGCTCCTGTATTTTCTGCTTCGTCCTTCTTGTCTGTGCTGATTCTGGGAGGTTTCAATTTTTTCTAAGCTATATGCAGGAGCTCAGTCTTTTTGAATTACTGCATGATGAAGGATAGAGGTACCTTCATTCCATGGTATACAGTATTGTATTTTTCAAAACAAGCCTCAAACCTTAAATAAGCAGTTGTCAAATTAATATGCAGTTAGGCTGAACTTGGACGTCAATAATATTCTGTTTCAGCTCTGAAGAATATTTTACTTAAGACTAAAAACCTCTTATGAGTTATTTCTTAACTGTGTGAGCCAGCTTTTTGTTCTACATTATTCTACTAACCTGCTGTCTTTGATAACCACATAATAAATAGAAAATTTAACCCAAAGCATGTTGATTTGGGAGAAGCTTTGCTTGAAATAAATAGTAATTTCTATGGCAGTTCTGCTTTATAATTGGTATTATTCCCATGATTCCTTTAAATGTCAATACTAAGTGTCCTCAGTTCACCAGAAAGCTCTGCATGTTCTGAAGGGGGTGGATTCTTTTGCTTGTCTCTGTTGATTTTCTGTGTCTGAGGTGATTGTCAGAGGTAAAATCGACAGTTGTTTTTATCTTGACTCTGTTGTCCTGTACAGCAAAAAGGTGACATCAAATTTTACATAAAGAATGAATTAACATGAAGGAAAAATATTTTAATTCAAACACAACTTTGCATGAAAACACGTCCACATTTCTCATTTCCACAGCTCATGTCATTTCTGTGGAAATTAGAGGAATTGTATTGCAAAATGTCTCCTTCCTGAGCTAACCACTTCAGTTGTAGTGGATATAGTGTTTGACAGAGGTAAAATTGGAATCAAGCTGGACTCTAATCAGTGTCTTTCTGGGGTTCAGATTCAAATTGCCTGTGTAGGAGGAGACAAAGAGTAGACTCAACCATTTTTTCTTTTCAGAGCAAAATTATTGGAGAGAATCATCTAGCTTCTTACTGTTATAAATGTACCTGTCCATTTCGTAATTATTGTTTTCCTTAGGAGCCTTCATTACTGACTGTTCTGTTGATTGAGTACGTTTGCTGTTAGAACAATTGGTTACTTTGGAAAAAAACTAGCCATTTATCAAGAGTATGAGAAGTGATATGCTGAGTCCAGGTGGGAAACTGATATTCCTTAGCAGCCTGAGAAGACAGTGGGCAGAAAAATTGTTTTGGTGGTGCCATACAGGTTTTGAATCTTGAGTGGCATGTAAGGAAAAGATCTGGTACAAGTACCCTTCCTTATCACAGGCACCACCTATGCAGATCTCCTCTGTTAGATATAGGTAAGAGCTTGACTAATAGAAAGTTCAGTTCTAGGAGGAAGATTTTTGTCCCTATTGGTAATGGCAGAAACACATTGGGAAGATGCCGGTTACAGCCCTCAATACTAATTAATGTTTTTCTCATGCTTGAAAAAAAGCTGTTTAGCAGTGACTTCGGGTGTACTTCCTTTATTAAGGGGACCTTGAAGACATGATTTTGTGTGTTCAGTTCACAGACAGAATTCAATAGCAGAGAGCATTGCTGTCTTCATCCAAACATATCCCCTTTCTATGCTGTTCAATACTTGCTCTTTCATCCATAGCTCTTGCAATTGGAAGCAATTTAATGAATTGCGATTCACAGTAATCCAGGCATCTAAGTTTATAATGACTTGTTAAATTCTTAGTGATTTTTGATTTAGACTTGTCTTTCTCTGTAGTTTGTGGTATGACCATATCCAAAGACATCTCTGTTAAATATGTACTTTCAGCTTTCATGGTTGTATACCACCAGTATGGTTTTCTGTCTTCTGCAGTACATTGAGGAAGTCTGTGGTGGATTATATTAGTGCAGAAGTAGTGTACAAAAAAGTACTGAGTTTTAATACTGAAAATCTTACACTCCTTACAGTGAACCACAAGCCATGTGCTATATTGAAACAGCTAATCTCGATGGGGAGACGAATCTTAAAATACGACAGGTAAAACAAACTGAATTTAATTTTTTTATTTTAGGTATTTAATATTAGTTATGAAGCAGAATCTAGCTTGCATGACAACAATAAAAGTGCTTTTTTTTTTGTTTTTGTTTTTTTAAAAAGCATGTTTCTTCAAGTGGCAGTAATTTGCCTTTTCAATACAATACAAGATACAAAGCCAAGCAGTAATGCATCACGTGGAAGTGTTAGGAACCAACTTGGAGCAAGTATTTTAAACCCAGAGAGACAAATCAAACAGACCTTGGATGTGTTTTGCTGAATGTCTACTTAGTGGAACTTAAGTGCTGTACATAGAAAAAAATCAGCTATGCTTGTGATGAGCAGTGTCTCCTGTCACAAGTACTATTTTATGAGCATTATGCAGAGGCAGAAGCTGAAAAGGATCCTTTATATGTATAAGTTGATATCTCTGTGATAAGCAGAAGAATTTATTTGGATCTTTCCAGTTTTGTTAAAGAAGTACTGTTGCTTATAGTGTTTAGAAATAGTTAAGAATCTTTGGCTTCTTTCATTTAAAAAAAGTATTTAGATTAGGATTTTGAAACATAGATAATTTGTTTCTAAAAAGCTACACTTGCTTCTTCTTTATTATATTTGTAGAAACGTGATTTACTGTTCCAGATCAGGCTACTAAGTCAGGTCTTGAGCTCTTGTAAGATTTTATTTGCTTCAGGACATGCTTAAAATACAAAAATATGGCCTTGCTCTGGCTTGAAGTGCTGCAGTCAAATTCTGCCAAAAGAAACATGAAATGGATTCCTCTTATAATAGAAAGGCGGTGGGGTGCTGTGCATGTGCTCAGATGTAGAGTACCAATATTTTATGTTGCAGTTGTGTGACAGGCTGATCATTGACCTTGAGCAGGATCAGAGCATATTGGCTGCAGTGGCCCAAGAGAGACTACACTTAAGAATGACAATATTTAGCAGTCATAACGCGTCAGTGCAGCTATACTTTGAGAAAAAAGCCAAGTCTATGTATACTGCTTTTCTCCTACTTCCTCCTGCACATATCCAACTTTGTGTTTTGTGGATGTTACTTTCCTCTTGGTTAAAGAAAGTTCATGTAGGTAATGTCAATATCTGTGTAGAGAGTTTCAGTCTTGTTTCAGTTTCTTGTCTTAACTTCCTATGTGTCCATGATGAGTCTTCCTTGCAGGAAAGAGGTATTGAATATCAAATAAAAAATTAAAACTCCAAAACATAATGAAAAACAACCCCCCCCCCCCCAAAAAAAAACCCCACCAAAGTAAAACAGGACCCTGACTAACAAACCTCCACAGATTTAATTATATTTTGTTTCGTCGATGTTAAAAGGAAGCATCATTTTTGTAGGTTGCCTTCTAATAGCAGTTTTTGTCAAGAATGTCCTTTGAATTGTTCTGTGCAGGGTTTGTCTCAAACTGCTAGTCTCCAGTCCAGGGAAGAATTGATGAAAGTGTCTGGGAGGATAGAATGTGAAGGACCCAACCGCCATCTCTATGACTTCACTGGAAACTTGCGTTTAGATGGTCAAAGGTATTGACAACAAAGCCATGAATTCATTTCGTTAGGAAAAATGTTTCATCTGTTCTTTTAGTCTGGAACTCTGAGCACATGCATGTTTTTGCTGGAGAAAAGGAAGGTAATTAATGTTTATTAATCAGAGCATCTGCCAGTATAAGATAACACAGTACTGCCTTTGTACGGAGCCTTCTGCTTATTATGGGAGTACTGATTTCTTTGTAATTCATGGTGATATTTTATTAAAAGGTACATCTAAAGAGAAGGACTCAAGGAAATGGTTGGGGTTTTTAGGGCCTTCTTGTTACACAAGATACACTGAGGAAATGGTAACCTTTCCCTTTCAACAAAAGCCAAAGGCTGCACCAAGATCAGGTTTGTAGAGAAAAGTGATCCTAGAACGTGGAGGCTTTGTCAGTGTGGCTTCAATTTCTAGACCTCTTGAAAGAAAAGTATGTAGTTTTAGTATTCAAATTCACAGAGTGTGACAGGTTGGTAGGAACATACATGTTTTATTTGGCTGTACCTGTTTTCCTTCCCCAAACGTATATTCCTTTGGCAGCTCGGTACAAGAATAGCAGATGGTCACTTGCATTCCACATGGAAGTCATGTGGTTGATACAGGCTTTCTCAAATGCTTGTTTAACTGTCTATTTGATATAGTGTGCTTGAAATGGATGGTCTCTTTGCAAGTTCTATGCTTCTCTGTCCTTGATGTGAGAGAGAACCTTACTAGCCAAGGTCAAGCGCAGAATAAGCTTATTTATGGCTGACACATAATTTCTCAACTTCTGGAGCAGCTTTACCCTACTGTGCTTTAGCAGGAATTAGATTTACAGAGGGTTCAGTGCTTTCTTCAGTTGTGTGAACAATCTTTGCTCATTATATTGCTATTACATTCTTCTCCTCTTGTTGTTTGGGGTTGTTTTTATTATTAACTGGGGAGCAAGGCTGGGAGTAGAACTATCTTCTTTAAAGTGTTACCAAGAACTGCAAGATCCATGTACTTCTTCTTTTGCAGCCCAGTTCCTGTTGGTCCAGACCAGATCTTGCTGAGAGGTGCACAACTGAGAAACACTCAGTGGGTCTTGGGTATTGTTGTGTATACAGGACATGATACAAAACTCATGCAGGTAAAGGTTTTAAGGAGATTAAGGGTATGTTTTGATAGAAGTTGGTAATATTTCCTGTATTCTCATTGTCATTGACTTGATTTTATGAAATGGTTTGACTCATTGTAGTTGTTTAAGGCTTGGAGGCCTTGAGGAGTAGAAGGGTCCATTGTACTCCAGTTTGCATGTGCACATGTGCGAACACACACTGAAGTGAAAGCAGTTCAATATGTAAGGAGAACTAACGTTCATCTTAATTTATCTGGTAGCTGGATGACATTTGAAACTGAGGCTTAACAGCTGAGGGCATAAAAATAATCATGGAGATAATTAGATTAGGACAACAGTCCTGTATTCCCTTAATGTCAGGGGGTGCCTGATGAGACCAGCAACGTGTATATGTTGATCGCTGCTGCTGAGCATCAGTGCGATGGACAGCAGGTGCTCTAATGGACTCTGAAAGTAAGGACTGGGTTTGCTTCTGGATTTTTCTCTTGCAAAAGCCATTGCCAGGTTCTTTCTCTTTTTTTTTTTCTTTCCCTGCTGCTGTTCAGAATTCAACCAAAGCACCTCTGAAGAGATCAAACGTGGAGAAAGTGACCAACATGCAGATCCTGGTGTTGTTCTGTATTCTCCTGGTAATGGCCCTTGTGAGTTCTGTAGGTGCCTTATTATGGAACAGAACACACGGCGGAGTTGTCTGGTACCTTGGCTCCAACAGTGAGTATGCAGGCACTGAGCCAGTGATGTATCAGACTGCAGGGGCAGCCAGGCTCTTACCTTCACTGAATTAATGCGTAAAATAAGAAATAAATTTTAAAAACCAGCAAAAAAGCTGGGTTTTTTTGCTAGTTTTGCTAGTTTTTTGATGGCCTAATTTTTTTTTTTTGAGAATAGGCTGACATAAGTGAGCTTCCCAGTGAAGCTTCTAAAGGTGAGGTAAATATCACTGGGCTAGCACCAGGGCAGAAACAGAAGAGGGGCAAGAGTTACTCTTGGATATGTGGTGTTCACTTCTTTCATCTCTGTAGAGATACCATACACGTATTTTTTTTCAGGGAAGGTTGTGTACTGCAGCCTTATGTGTGTCTGACAGTATTTGACTGCAGGATGGGGAGTATCTGTCTGATGCCAACCTCGGCTTTATGCTTATATACAGATGCAAAGGATTTCTCTTGACTTCTTTCAGTTAGAAATGCTGATCTGCTCTTTTAGAGAAAATTGAAATGCTAAATGTCACAATTCTTACTTACTGGGTAAAGTTTCCATCTTTAGCTTCTGTTACCTTGTTGTGAGAAAACTGATCTCTTAGCATAATTATTTGAAGGGTTTTACTTGATTTTTCTTAGTCCTCAAATTTATTAGTTCATTTTCAAAGATGGTCATTAGCAATGAAGTACTCCCCAGCAGACTTTTGAGGAGGTTACATTAGCTATAAAATGTGGTGTTAAAAGCATTTTGAGATGCAGATCTTAAAGCAGTTATCACAAACTGCAAATGGCTTGTCTGCTGATGATGCAAAACAGATGGCAAGTGTATCTTCTGCAGTTTAAAAATTGTAGTTGTGGTAGTAATGGAAAAAAATCACATAGGAATAGCATGGAAATGCCCCATATTTGACTCTGGGTTTTGTTAGTTATAATGTCTTCTTGTAGCAATGTCAGCACTTTTCTGAATTTCTCGCCCGCTCTTCCCTTGTTTTTTAATGAATAAGTTTAAATTTTTGCCTTCCAAGGACAGAAGTAGTACTGGAAAAGATGAGTGGAATGAACTCTTGAACTTGCAATATAAAACAGGTGCAACTTGCAGTAGACTAAGATGATGTTATAGTCTGTGTAGATGCCTGTTTTGTAAATTGAATGCACAGTTTCTATGCCTTCTGTAACTGCCACACAGAGGGAAGAAACTTTTTCAGGTTCGGCAGGTAGATGTTAAATTTTGGTTAAATGTCTCATCTCTCTAAAAATTGTATTGGAAAATGTTCCAATACAAAGCATGCTTCTGTTTTCAATAAACTTATCAAAGATATGGAGCTAGGGTGTACTCACACTTTGAGGTGCCTTTGTCCAAACTCTGGTCTTGATAAGGCTTCAGCAATTTTCTCTGGATTCTGTCTCCTCCTGGTTTGCTCCCCTGTCTTCTAATTACCTTACGATGCTGAAAACCCTTAGTTGTGGACTCTGACCCTGTTGGGCTGGGTGTTCTGTGTGCTGACTGAAGTGCCTCTCTAAGTTTCTAGGGAAGTGGAGAGCATACAAATGTGGAGTCTATGATTGTAAAGAGAGGCTGTGGGCAGCGCTGTGACTAGGAGCCTTCATCCTATGTCTCTGCTGAGACTTGTACCTTCCTGCTGGCTGTTTATAAATGCTTCCCCTTCCCTTTAGGACCAGTTGTGATGGTAGACTTATTTGGGCAAGTTGCCCAGAGTTGTCACCATTAATAACAGCTTCTTTAAGTAGGGTGCCTTAGTTCATATACTAGGCAAGTGTTTAACAGTCAACTTGTTCTTGTCGGTTTCTTTTGTAAGGGTAAGTTCTCAATTCTGACAATGGTGTCAGATTTTAGAACTAATTTCAGTGTTTACTTTTTGTTTCCTAACTCCACTGAGGCAAGTAGACACTCTCTGAAAGATGGTTATATTACTAGTGACACTGGGGACTCTTAATTGGGCAGTTGACACACTAGATGAATGCCTAAATTGGGTTATAGTGGGGAATATTGTACTTCTCACCATCTGTCTAGCAAAAATTGTTCAAAAAGTGTTCTGTTCTTTTATATATAGCCTCACCAACCTTGCCCTTCTTCACCTGGTATGATGTGGGTGTTTTATCTATCATCTGTTGAAATCAATATTAAAATGGCCCTTACACTAGACATCAACACAGTACCTTGTTATTTTGGCTTTGTTAAATGTGATTAGATGAAATGCATAAAGATGATAGCTCCTATACCACTCAGACTTGTCTGCTAATGCCATGTGTCTTTTGATCCACAGAAATGCTGTCTGTCAACTTTGGATACAATCTGCTGACGTTTATAATCTTGTACAACAACCTTATTCCAATCAGCCTTCTGGTGACATTGGAAGTTGTCAAGTTTACTCAGGCTCTTTTTATAAATTGGGTAAGTAGCAAGAGTGAATGTATCTCAGTTCTGGATGTTGACATTTAAAATAAAAATCTACTTAACATCTTAGTGAGATTTTCTAATTACTTTCTGATGCAACTTCAGGGAAAGGCAGGGGGAAACTCAGGTTTTATTCTATATCAGTTCTGTGTTTCACAGGAAATTAAAAGATCTAGTCACAGGAAGGTCTCCTATGCAAATCATCAGTTGTATTTTAGGCTTTTAGCATGAGAAGGAAGATCAGCTCTTGGTTGAAGGAGGTCTCTCTCTCAGCTGACTTGCGTTCAGTAATTACCTTCTGAAAACTTTGGTATCTTATAGCTTTTCTGAGACATAGGCAAGACTAGACTTTGTGGGTTTTTTTCTGTTGTTGTTGTTTTTGTTGGTTTTTTGGGGGGTTTGTTTGTTGGTTTTGTTTTTTTTTTTGTTTTGTTTTGTTTTTACATCTTGAGGCTGGCCTTAAGGTCACCTCTGGACTGGACCATGATGTTTTCATAAGGAGATAAGTTGATGCTGCCTCATGCTACCAGTGATCCCTCTATTCAGGGGAGCTTTTACTTCAAAATACCTTTCTCAAGTTGTGGGCCAAAAATACTGTAGCGGTGGCTCGCAAGCTGAACAAAATCAGGAGGAATACCTTTTGTTGGTATGCATTAATCCTTGGAATAATGTAGTAGGTTCCTATAAAATGCATTTAAGTGAAGTTTAATATGTCTGTTCCCTGAGCTGCTTGTAATGTAGTAGATATGCATATCAGAGAAGTTGTTTGGGTTTGTGTAGCAGCTGTTTCTTTGTAGTAACAGAAGAAGTTTATTTCATGGAGCCACTAAAATTCTGTCACAGGTGTGGCTAGAGCAACAGATTGTTGTAACTGAACACCTATGATTAGCATGGCTAATGCATGAACTTCTTTCTACTGTAATAAGTTCGTTTTTTTTCTGTTGCAACTTTAGTTTATTAACTACCTATAGTTGAATCTGTCTTTTCTCATCTTCCTGTAGGATGGAGGTATATTTTGGAAAGGAGGCACCCATATTCATCCTGGGATGATGTTTGTCTCCAGCATTCAGAATGCCTGCTCATAGCATTAAGACAGTCAAGTGAAGTTGGAGCTGACTAAAAGAAAAACAGACTTTAGTGTTTCATTTGCATAACAAGTCTTAATTTTGCTCTCATTTCAGGACATAGATATGTATTACCCTGAAACAGATACACCTGCAATGGCCAGAACCTCAAACCTTAATGAGGAACTTGGGCAGGTAAGAACATTTTCTGAAGTGTCATGATTGTGACACTCAAGAGCACAGGTAGGAGACCAAGTTGTACAAGATTGTACAAGATGTACAAATCAGCTTTATTTTGTTGCTCTGTGGCTCGGGTTAATAGGACATTTTTATTCTCTCTAGTCTGAGTCCTACAAGTGAAATAATGAGATATCACAGGATTAAATGAAATGTCGTATAAATATATATAATGAAATGTCGCAGTTTTAAGTTTACGAATTGAAACTATTTCTTAGGCCAAACTTTATTCTCAAAGGTGTTGGAGAGATGCTCTGTGGTTTTGGCTGTCTATACCAGAACAAAACATACAGGGCTAGACTTATTAGTTTTTGATGTTTCTGACTACTTCACAGGAGATGCAAGTAAAAAAAATGCAGTTGTATTCCTAATTTAGATATTATGTTCCTTCAAGCATTTCTGTTTTTCATTCAGATAAAGATAACTGCATATTAACTTCTAGTTGTTGTAGGTTTGTTTATTCTGCAAACAACATTTCTTCAAACCGGAAGGGCTTCCCAAAACAAGCTTACTGGATAATATGACTTTGCTGTTAGAATTTTGTAATACCTTTGAGAAATGGTAGCTTTTTTCCTTGACCATCAAGGTTATAGGTCTGTAACTGAACTATGTGAACTTCATAACAGTCATGAATTTAGTATTAGAGACAACATTATGTATTTAAAATACATAGTAATATCCTGCTCAGCAGGGGGGTAGTCAATATTGTTCCTGCTTAATCTGATCAGCATTTTTCTTATGAATACTGAAATTTGATTTCTGTTTAAATCACTTTGATGTGAAGTTATCAACCTCCAAATTATGGTGTTATTTTTGCCTGAAGTAGAGGATGTGTGGCATAATATATGTTGGTGGCCCATATATTATTTTCAGGAATGGCTTACTAGTGATTCTATGTAACTAGACTGAATTTTTTGATTCTTTAATTGAATTACATGTTCACAGATGCCTTTGATATTTTTGTTTTATGGTGAAATTATTAATGACTTAAAATTCCTCAGAAGTATGGGTACCCACTTTGACTTCTGGCTTGCAAAGGCTCCATTTCCAATGCTGTATTCAGTAGCAGTATAGTGCACAACTAAAGGATCACTTTACAAGTAGTGTAGTGCACTGTCTTGAGCTCAATGGCAATTATTGAGGAAAACCTTCTTCTAACTCTAGTCAAATTATTTTGGTCTTTGAGTTGTCTAAATCTTTCATGTTATCACCATCCCTTCCTGGTTGAAAGTCTTACCTCGTGCAGAGGTACAACTGTGGTATCATTAACTTGCAATTAGTTTTGGTCTGTTATGGCCCTTTGAAGGTGGGAATTTTGAATCTGCTAATGCTCCAAGAAGTTGCTTTGATGGGGTTGCCTCCAAGTTCTGCCTTAAAATCGCTGTTTCCATTAAGAGATTATTACTTTGGGCAGTGCTGACTGTGGTGTGTGTTGTGTACTTTAGGACTGCTCATGAGTGGAGATAAAACAGCTTTTGTTTGCCTGCAGAGTAGCAGATGGACTTACTCTAGCATATTCTGTGCTTATAGGTAGGGGAAAAAAGTCCTCAATCATTCCTGGTGATCTTTGAAACACAGACAGTGTATAAAATTCCAGTGAGCCTTCAACAATCCCAAGAGTCTTTGCTTTCATTTCTAATCACTCTTTGAGATTAGTACAGTTGAAAGATTTGGTAAATGTCCAAGTAGTGCAACCAAGTACATCTGTAGTGATCACACTAGAGCCTTGGCAATTGATACTCACTACTTGAGCCTTTCCGCATTTAGAGATAAAGAATTAATGCCATTAAATAATTTGCCTGATTTTTGTTCTGTAGATCTGGTAGACAAATCAAGCTGTAATACGCCTGCATTGGCCAATATTGTGACATTTAAGCAATATGTCTCTGAGCATCCTCCTGTTTTCTACTTTGAGTTTTATTACTATGCAAGTTGAAAATCAGACTTTTTTTTCCCTTCCAGGTAAAATACCTGTTTTCTGATAAAACAGGTACTCTAACATGCAATATCATGAACTTTAAGAAATGCAGTATTGCTGGAGTGACATATGGGTAGGTATGACTTTTTTAAAAACTCTGTAGCTTAATGTGTGCGTACTACTGGTACAAAATTTTGAAAAAGGATTCAAAAAGAATTAGAACATTCTGTTCTTCAATTTATATTCTAGCATATTTTCTGGTCTTAATTAGTAGTTTTCATTTTCCTGTCCTGCAGCACAAAATATCAATGTCAAACCTGGGGAGTACTTCACATGAAGCAAAGAAGCTTGCTTCCTATCTTACCTGTTATTGATTTAAACAAAACCACAAGTGCTAAATAAGCTCTGGCCTTTCAAGAGGGAAGAAGTAGCAGCCCAAGGGTAGCAATTATCAGTCATATTTCTGTGACTTGAGAAGAACCAGAATTTTGTTAGAACAGTGTAGTTGTAGTTATAGAGCTTAATATTCCTTGAACAAGAGGGATACCTGCTTACTAGTTTTATTCTGATCTGTCAAAAGGATCCCTTTGAGTCATCTACATCTTTGTATTTGCTTCATGTTAAATAGGTAGTCTAAAGATCTTGGTGCAGGTTAACCTTTGAATTTCATGTTAGTTAAATTAGATATCTCAAAAGGCAGAAAATTTGATTCAAATGTATGAACAGCTGAACCCATGGTTCCAGCATATGTTTTTGTGGGATGACTCATTGATCTTCTCCTTCTACCTTTTTTTTTTTTTTGTTGCTAAAGTGGAATAAATGTTCTTTTTTCCTTTTTCTACTCCTCAGTCACTTTCCTGAATTGGAAAGAGAACGTTCATCAGAAGACTTCAGGTAAATACATTCCAAGATGTTTATGTTCTGTATAGCAGAGTGGGTACAATCTATATAAAGACTGCTTTCCAATTTGGGACTGGAAGAAGCCCAAGGGAGGAATGCATTTGAGTAAAATGGTCTTCCAGTGGGAGCCTAATGCAGAGCTGGTGGGTGGTGATGCATCTACTCTTCTGCATAGAGATTTCATATGTGGAGGGGGTGAGGAATAGGCAGTGGCTGGGGTGGCTGGTTGCTAATGCAATGCTTATTTATAATTGCAGACAGTCAAGTTAAAAGCTAAAATTAACCTACTTTGCAGGAACCTTACCCCTAGCTAGAGACTGAATTTTGCTCTTTGTGATCCCTGAGTTCAGGCCTGAAGAGAATGAGAAGAAAAGGGACTGCTTTATTAAAATGCTATGTTTTAGTAATTAAACTGGGAGAGAACTTGATATGTAGGCCTATCGTGTCCAGAGAATCCTTCTTGTTTTTATTGGGAAATTTAATGAATAGAGGTGATGGGTCTGTCCCATCTACAGAAACTAGTGAAGACTCAGAGGTGTTACAAAGTATCAGTGAAACACGCTGAGATTATTGGGAAGGAGGGGAGGAGCCAGGGAGGGCCGACATGGATTTGAATGGCAAATAGAGGGAAGAAGTGAATTCCCCCCCAAGAAACAGGTGAACACTGAATGCTGTTAGAAAAGCACTTGGTGGTGAGCTAAGCTGGGCTTCTCCACTAGTCCAGCTCATTTTTATGATCATGTTTTAGGAAGATGATAAAATGATATGTTTCTTCTGCTGAGAGGCAATTTTCTTCCAATATATTGCTGTTTCCTTCATTGCTGTGTTTTCTTTCCTTGTACCTTTCTTTTCTATTCAGTACTGTGAAAGTTTTTTCTAGGTGCTTACTTGGAGTACTCAGACTTAAAATCCTCCAGGGTTCAGCTTAAAGCAGAATGCTCTGACTAGGGAGGGAACTTAGGGCTATTGAACTTCAATCTATTTTATGAGAAAACTGCCCTGAAATCAGTTTATCTTAAATGTGCTTAAAAACTGCTGTTGCTACATCTGCCCCAGGAGCTGCATTGACGCTTGAATTTCTGAAATACACTGTCATCCATAACCATTTTGGGTTTCTTGCTGGTGTTCATTTTCAGCACTTGCTGCATTACTCATATGATCTTTTCACAATGCTTTCAAGGACACTGGAATCTTACTTTGCTTTTTAAATTTGTTTCCCAAGAAACTAGACGAAGAACTAAGATTGGCAATGTTGCCACTTGTTTGAATATGCTTGTTTTGCTCTGCAGCCAGCTACCTCCTTCCACCAGTGAATCGTGTGAATTTGATGACCCAAGACTGCTGCAAAACATTGAAAATGATCATGTAAGTCTGCTCTTTGAATATCACGCCTCTTAAATGCCCTATTCTAGGCTTGTCTGGAATTGAATGCTGAACAAATCTATTTGTGTGATTAAGTCTGCTCTGTGAGTGTGTCGTGCAAGCACAGAAGGGGTAAATTGGAATCAAAATAGCTCCCTCCAACGCCTTTCTGCCCACTTGTCTTACAATTGAATTAAAGAAGCAATGGCATTGATACGGATTCTAGCTACCTCTAAGGCAGCTTCATATATTCTGTTGTATATGGAAGATAATGCTTTGTAACAAATTATGATAGAAATTGAAATTCTTTAAAAGAAAAACTACTTGGAGTGTTGAACATCTATACCATTTTTAACTGTAATCTGTACCATTACAATGTGGTTCTGGAATGAGCCTTAAGTATTGCAAGGGTTTGGAATTCTAGTTGTGTAAAGGATATAAGAGATGGGAATTAATTGCAAATTCAAGTTTGGCATGAGCCTTAATGATTAGTAGTCTTAGCCTAGCTGTTGAGTCCTAAAGGGACATATTCTTTACAGTGTCAGTTCATTGTTTATTTGGAAATCATGTGGGTATAAAGTGTCTGCCTGGACACCAGACAATTAATTAATCTACCAAAAAGCATGACCCTTCTTCTCTGCAGGCTGTCTCACAGTATGGGGAAAGCTTTGCTTTCTGTTCTGCTGTGCAGTACTTAAGAACTGCAGCATGGTGTGAATGCTATAAGGGAATAATTACTTGGTGTGGCACTATGTATCCTGCAGGGTGATGGAGCCAAAAGGTGGCTCCTGTGCTCTAGCCTCCAGCAAGGTGACCCACTCAGGACAGCGCCCTGGTTTCCTATGTGGATTTTGTACTCATGTACTCTGGAAAGATTTCCCACTGGACATGACTTGAAGCCAAGATTTGTGCATGTCCTGTTCCATTGTGTCCTGTTTGTTCATTTATGGCTACATTTATGGCTTATGAACACTACTGACTCCAGGTATCCATTCTGGTTTAGGTGTAGACTGCAGTTAAATGTATTTGAGCTCCTTCTGGCTGCTGGTGCTTTAGGTATGCATAGAGAAAAATGCTTTGGTATATTTGAATAGACTCAGCAGAAGAGATGTATCTCAAATGAGCTGTGAGATGGAATTTCTCAACTAGCCTTGAGATGGCCCCTTATTTTAGGGCTACCTAATTATTTTATCTTCTCTGGGTAGTTTCTGCTTTGGGGGATGGAAGAAATATATGCTGTTATAGCAGGCAAATAAGGGATTTTGGTAGCTTCCTTAAGTGTTATTTAGTCTAGACAGCTCAGAAGTCTTCTATGCTGAACCCTTTTCCAGTTTCCTTTTTGGTGGTTACTTAAACAGACAAATATTGATGTCATTGTGCAGCTGGCTGTTGAGCTGAGCATATTGTGTGAACTTAGCCCTCAGACAATGAGTGGAGAAATTACTGACCAAAGATACTTTTCAGAGCCTGACTGTACTGGAGGAATGGGTGCCACCCTCTGGCAAGTGGTGATTTAGCACAAGACATGAGAGTGCAAGGACTGCTTATGACAGTTTGCTGAGCATGTTTGGGTGTATTTGTCAGGCTGTGGGTGAAAGGAGGGGCTGAATTTCAGGACAGTGGTAGAGGGAAGGGTCTTTCTGGCTTTTTTGCACTAGGTCAGATGCTGAGGTGCATAAACTGCTTCTTTCTATCTAAAAATCTATATTATCTTAATTTTTTACAGCTGATAGATAGCTGCAGATGCTATTTGCAGATGTCTGTCAATTTCTATGCATCTAGTGACCTGTGGTGAAAAACTGAAGTGTTCTAGTATAAGCTACCTAATGAAGTTAGGTACTGTTCTTGGGCAATTAATTCCCTCTAAACATTTGCCCTTTTGCAGCTGAAGGTGTGTGATCTCTTACAAGCTCTCATTAAGTGTTCATTGCTCTTCTCTTGAAGATTTTAATCTTTTTTTTTTTCAGTCACAAGTGTTAGTTTAAAACTGGCTCAGTGCCAAGTAATTTTCTTTCCAGGTTGAAAATAAAAAATTATGCACTTGTACTCATGAGACTGTCTTCCATCTGCTAGGAAGATTTCTAGCATCCTGCATCACCTCTAAATTTCATAGCTCTTCTGGGCCACTGGTGTGTAAGGCTGACTTATAGCCAAGTCTACTTTTGAGCACCAGTTAAGGAATTATTGCCCTGTAGGAATTGTTCCAGGGAAAAATAACTTGTCTTGAAAACCTGTGGAGGTTTCTCTTGGCTGCTCTGCTGTTTCAGTGTGGGAGAAAGTACCTAGCTTTGTATGCCTGTGCTTTTTCTTTGTATCAGCCTCTGTTGAATGAACGGTGCAGCTGTACCAAGTGTATGATGCTGTCTTGTTTCTGTAGAGAAAATGGCATCAACTCTAGTTAGTCTAATAAGGAAAGATCTGTTTTTTTCCTAAGACTGGAAGGAATGTTTGGTGAATATGCTGGATGGTCTTTGTCTTAATGCTTGCTAGATGCATGTGTCTTGTGAATGAGCTCAGCACAGAGATGCAAGCCTGTTTGATGTGGGGTTAGGTTTTACACTGATGATAGGAAAGCTGGGAAGGAGGTCAGTAAGGAACTAACAGACTTGGTTCTCATCCTAGACTCCTGTATCTCCCAGGATTCACTCTGAACTTCATCTGTGAATTTCAATTTGCGTATGAACTTTCTTCTGTGGTCCCCAAATTATCTCTTGGCCAAGAAGCAGCAACCATGGTGTAGCTGCAGTTGCATGAAGTGGTTCAGTGAGTACATGTGATGAGTACTTTAGCAGCTGGCCAGGCAGAACAGACAATTGTTGTGCTCATGTTGAGCATTTACCACACTGAAAGTGTTTAGACCTCACCCACATGTCTGCTTATTCTTGTGTAGTGTGTGGGAATGGAGCCTATTATCCCATCAAGCTTTGTTGAAATGACAGCTATCATCAGCTGGTTCTTAATTCCATAGGAAAGCAGAACCAGAAAAACATATCACAGCTAACTGGGATGAAAAACTGCAATATGAAATACAGTATTCAGGTGTTGAAGGCCTATGGGAGACTTTAGTTCAGATTGCTGGAAAACTGTCCAAACACATAATTTTGTAGCTCACAATTAAATTGTTAGAGCTTGGTGAGATATATTTTTCTCTTATCTGCTTTTATTCTCATTGTGCGTGGGACTTCAGAACTTTTGTTCAAGTACAAGGCAGTATCTTTAATTATAGGTCATATCTCATTGGTTTTGGGCAAGATACACTTGAATTTAATTCTCTTGATTATTCAAAAGCTGGTTAATGTCTTCTCTCAGTCTGTGCCTGAAGTATCTTGGTCTCCTCCAGTCCTGCCAGCTTCACTGTTCTGGAGGTGCTCAGCATGGCTGGATCCTCACACTGTTCTCCAGATACTTTAGTGAACTAAATGGTAGGAAGTTCATATATTTTTAAGATGTTGAGTCATAATTCTCCTTGGTAATTAAGTACATAAGCCCATCCACAGTTTTCCTTGGCAGAATGTGCCACTTACATGCAAAGTAGTAAGTTCAGGTTGTTAGACTTTAATATCCCACTGGCCAGTTCTAGACCATTTGCTCAAAAGACTGTCAGTCCTGCTCACCCGGCAATACTGTGAATGAAGGCACTAATCTGATACTGCTACCACTAAAGGAAGATGAAAGATATCTTTAACTTCACGTGCAAATTCGTTGTAATTTTATCAGATTCTTAATAGGTGAGAAAAATATTTTGTCTTCTGAGTGATGAGTCCAGATAAGGGCATGTGTGACATGTGCAGACAGGAAGCTCTGCCCAAGGCAGTTCCCCAAAAGACTGAGGCTTGTCTCAGTGTTTTGTTCCTCTAAATACAGGAACCATAAAGGGATGAAAACTTGCTTTCTGCCCAGTGGTTTGCTTGATAATGGATAGTGCTGTCTACTAGATAGCTGAACTTTGCTTTCCCTAGGGATAGTGCTTTGTAGGTAACAATCCAGAATCTGCTTCCAGAAGTAGGAGACCATTGCAATGTGTATGTGGTTCTCAGCTGGTAGGGGCAGCAAACAAAATAATTCACCCAGTGGAGTATATTTCTTGTATAGATGTTTGAAGACTAGTTTCTTCATGGATTTTTTTTGGGGGGAAGAAAAAAAGGGAAGAAGCAATGGCTTTCACCCAGAGTTGTTGGCACACTAGAATAAAAATTAGGGAAGAAGGCGCTTAAAATGAGAACTACCTGTGGACTGATGAATAAGAAATTAAAATATGCAAACTTTGTTCCAACTACAGACAAATAGAGAACTAAAAGTGAGGCGGGAAGAAATAAGGCTGAACTTAACACATGAGCAGGCAAGAAACATCTCTCAGAGACCATCAGTAAGAATACTGTCAAAGACTTGATAGAGGAAAATAAGTAATAAAGCAGAATTGGTTGAACTGTGGGACTTCTGTCCTGTGCTGGGATTCAGCTCAGCATATTGGAAGGGATACCTTGCCACAGAAGCCATTAACAGATTTTCTGTTCACAGGTCCAAAGCCGGTATTTGAGTGCTCTACCCTGATTCATGTCTGTGCAACAAATATTGTCAGTGCTGGAACAGTACAGAAAGGAAACAAATGACAGCTGTGTGGAGGAGCTGTTGTGATAAGCTGGGCCTCTGGTGATCTGTTGAAACAGAATTGGAAGATTGCCCTGTAATACATTGTGAGCTGTGAAAATACCAAGACAGCAGCAAATTATGTTGCTGGCTTGAAAACATAAATATGTACTTAGGAAGGATTAAAATCCATGTCACTACTGGAGACAGGTTGTTTCCAGCTGATAGAACACATACCATGAAAGCTTGTTAAGGGGCTAGGTGATAAAAGTGTAAGGCGGACATCAAAGGTCTGCAGCAACAGATGCTGAAATGAGAATCTGGCAGGCTGTGCCTTTTGACATGGAGATAAAACTTTCATTACTTTGACTGGAGATCATGGAACAGCAATTACCTCTTAGTGTAATTTGCTGTGGACTTATCCAGATAGTAGAGTGTTAATATATGTTTGTTTTCCTGAGCACAGCCTCTGCACCCCAGCATGTCGAAAGCAGCAACTCTTGTTAATTCAGTGGCATGTGATCATACAATTTGGAAGTTTCCATATGCAAAGGTAAAGGTCCTGTGTGAAACAGTTACTTTGAAAATATTCATGACTAAGTACATGAAGTACTTTGAATATAGGGCTAAGAGTATAGAGCTTGGATTTTCAGTCTTTTTATTGCATTACTTTCTGATATGCTTACTTTGTTTACATACATTGCCACACTGTTTGCAGCTGACATGGTTTTGTGGCTTTCATAGTAGTTTGCTTCCTACTAATTAAACCTTCATGCTGCCAATGCATATGCTGTGCTAATGAAAGATTTGGAACCTAGATGATTTTTTTATAAGCAAAAATTCTTTGAGAGTTTGCAAAGTCAAGTAGGGCATTCTGCAAAGGTAGAACTAATAAGTTCATGTTTGAGTCACTGAGCAAATGGCTGCTGTGCTCTTCCTGACTGCTATGAGACTATAAATCCTGTGCCAGAGGCAGGGATGGAAAGGAGGGAAGAATGGGACGAGGGACCTAATTTCACATCACTAAAGGCTGCAGTTGCCACGGTTGGCTGATCAGAGACCTGTGATTTAAGTGCTGACTTTGCTGAGTTGCAGACCTGGTGTCTGTTTAAGCACTTTGGAACAGTGGTTTATGTTGCGTGTTCTCTTGATGCTGAATGTGTAGGGACCATAGATTAATTTTATGCTCGACTGGGTTCTGTATTCCTTTGGAAGGACATATGATGTTGCCTTCTACTGGCTGTTCAGCTGCTCTTAGCTCTGGATGTTCATCACTAAAGGTTGCAGTTGCAGCAAGTTTAATTCTGGTGCGGTTGCTGTCAATCTGTTGGAAGTTGTCATTAGTAGTATTTCCTGTTGCTAGATTGTCATCATCTTGTGGCCTATATGAAGCTTGAGGTGCTAAAGAAGTAATGCTTTTATGGGTGGGGGGTGAGGGAATGCTCAGCCTTCTCAGCTCTCTGCAGCTTGAATGAGATCTTAATCAATAGCTTTCTAGTTCATCAATGCTGGCCCTGACCTGTACTGTCTTGGTGTTCTGAGGTCAAAACAACTGCTATAAATAGAAAACAGAGTATGTTTTGTTTTTTTTTTTTCCTGTGGTACCTAAGAGGTCATCTCAGTTTAGTGAACAGGCTCCTCAGTCTGTGTGCAATGCTAAACCTCACTCTCCTGGTGTCCTGTCTAGCCCACAGCTGTGCATATACAGGAGTTCCTCACGCTGCTGGCCGTGTGTCATACTGTTGTTCCTGAGAGACAAGGAAATACAATAATCTACCAGGCCTCCTCTCCAGGTTGGTTGTTGCTTTCCTTTTTGGGAGGGAGGGGAATGAGTTGAAGGAGTGGAGTTAGATGGAAGGAAGGTCCATAAACCTCTAGGTCATTTCAAAGGTCATTGACTTTGAAAGCAAAATGTCCCCCACGATGCTAGCAGTAGATTTGTCATCTTCTGTAATCAGTACACGCAGTTTTTGAATGCTTTCTACAAAACCACATAGTCCATGATGTTTCTTTAGAGATAGGCTGGGCTTAGGATCCCTTCTTTGCTCATGAGACTGTCTACTCTTTCTGCAGGGGTGAAAGTAAAAGATGTGTGTGTGGGAAGTAATGATTTGTTTCTGCATGAGCGGTTACTTTATTGGCCTGACTACAAACTGTTTCTTGATCTAGTATCTGCTTAGAGTATGATAGGAAGCTATCAAGTGCTGATACATGACACAATACAACCAAAACTTTCAGAGTCTTGGCAATATTCAGGTCTGCCATTCACCCATTTTTTTATTCCTTTCAGTTAGCACAGAAAGAGCTAGGTGGGGGCAGATTGGGGAAAGTTGCTCTCCATTGAATTTATCTCTGTTATTGAAGATATTTCTAGAATTGCTGTCATGGTGTATTGAGTGATGAAGCAGACTCATTTCTTATTTAGGTCTTAATAGTCTGTCTGAAAAGTAGGATGAAGAGCTCATATAAGGAAGGTCTGGTCAACGTTCTGAGCCGTGAGGAGACTAAGGGAGCTGTAGAGACATGAGGGTTGAATTAGGCACTAAATCTACCTATGTGATGGTTGTGCTTAATGATGCTTGCTCCTTAAGGAGGATCTGTAATTATCTGTGGGAGGCTCAGGTGTTGACTTTGATTGCAGCTCTGTTATTTGAGCACTTAATAACACCTGCCCAGTTGAGTCTCTGGAAAACAGTGCTGTATTTCTATAGTACCTGAACTGAGTGCCTTCCCAGCAGAAAATGGATCAAACACATACTTTAGGAATTTAAAATAACAGAGCTTTGTTGTTGATTTCATAACAGGTATTTCCCCTTTTTCATTTGGAAAAGTATGGCACCTCCACAAGAATAGAGTTCAGTGCTTCAGTAGTTACAGGATATCTTATACAGATTAGGTACTAGGTTTGTGTAGTTGATATTGCATGGCCTTTGCAGGACTAAAGTGTTGAATGTTTTTATGGAAGGGTGTGGAGAACTGCTCTTAACATCCCTATGGATGGGAATCCACAGGAAAGGGGATTCTGTTTTGGCAATCTGCCATATTGAGGTATGGGTTTTGGAGGCCTCTTTATCACACCAAGTTAAGTTCTAGCTTTTTGTTTTGTTTTGTTTTGGCAGATGAAGGAGCGTTAGTGAAAGGAGCAAAAAAACTTGGTTATGTCTTCACAGGACGGACTCCCCACTCTGTTATCATTGATGCGGTAAGTGGTGGATGTGCATGGCACAGGCTGCCAAGCTCTTGCAGAGCATACAGGTGTCCTCTCTGGTCCCTGTGAGGGCCCTTTTCCAGGGCCTTTAGGATCCTACATGCAAAGGGCTTATGTATACTGAGAAAAGTTGTCTTAAATCTATTTAAAGACACCAAGTCCTTTGCCCCTCTATGTGGCATAGGCAATAGGAAGTTGCAACCTTACATGGGAAATGACAGCAGTTGTGCCTGAAAAATATTTCCTTTATCCAGGAAGCACAGATGGGAAGAGTCACATTAGAAGGAAATTAATGTGTCTGGAAGGTTTTCTGACTGTTATATTTAATGGTTGCTGTTCTTCTAAATGTTTCATTTCTTTCTTCTGAGTAAGATCTGCAGTAGAAGATGTATCTGCTTGACAAGCTGTGTACACAGGGGTGCATAGTTACTGGATTGCAGTTGGCACAGGCAGCCTCAGACTCATGGGGCCACATTCAGACTCAAGCTGGAGTCTAAACTGAAGTGGCTCCAGACCTACACAGATGCAGCTAGTAGGGTGCTTATTAAGAATAATGAATATTTTTTGTCCTTCCTCTCAGGTATGTTTCCTTTCAAATTTCTTGGTACACTGCCAAGCTAAGCACTTGAAGCATATCTTCTAGGACTTGTCACAAACTTTTTACAAATTCTCAAACTGCTTCTTAGTTGAAGGGGAAGAGCTTAGGATGAACAGTGTCATCTAGAGCCATCTAAATGCTTCTGTCCTCTTCAGGAACAGCCAGGCCTATCTGGCCTAGTTGTATACTCATAATACCAAGCTGGGGGCATTGTTAATCTGTAGCCAGGGATTTGTAGGCCTGATTGCCTATGTCAGTGGCAGCATGTAGAAAATTGTTTGGAGATGCGTTTTAAATCTTGGAGATGTTGCTGAATTAATACGTGTCTTGGACCAGTCTATACTGCAATTAGATTTTACTGCTGCACTTTCTTTAACTGCATGCTGCAGATACCACTGGAGTTCTTTGACTCTGGTAACTCCTACTGCTCCTTCTGTGCATTATACAACAGGAATGGCAGGTGTTTTCAAATCTTTCTCCTGCTTCGGGTTGTTCCTGCTCAACCCCAGCACAGAGTGATAACAGGAATTTCTCCTCAGTTAATCTTTTTTTTTGGCCACGAAAAATATAATTCATATTTTTGTGAATTAAAATAAAGGAAATACTAACGGAGGTCAGTCAAAAGTCATTGTAATGCTAAACCTGGAGGGCATGCTTATTTTAACTTGGAAAAATGCCTACAGCCTGTAATAAGTCTCTTAGTTGATGGCTGTTGAGAACTAAATATGCAACTTCACTTTCAGAGCATGCCTAATCAAAAAGGACATTAACTCCTTGTAATGGTGTAGCAGTAGTGAATGAAGGATGCCACAACACAGGATGTTGAATTAAGTTAATGAAATAGGGCTCTGCATCCTTGAACCAGCGGAGGGAGCCATTGCTACATTGATTTACACTGGGATGTGTGACAAAGGCACCTGAGCTCGGCTCGGGTGTTTGCACAAGTAAGAATATAATGTAAATTGTACATACGATAGTACACTCTTTCTTTTGTTTTCTTTGTAGCTGGGGAAAGAGAAAACCTTTGAAATTCTTAATGTGCTGGAGTTTTCCAGGTAAGTTTTCCTCTATATGTGAAATTCAGGGTAATAAGAAAAATGTTCTTATAAAAATGTTATTTAGAATAAAATATTACAGCTGATACAGTAGAAAAGCAGAACTTCCTTAATTTTTTGTCCCACCCCTCCATCTTCTTTCTGATGTAATATGAATGAGTTATGAACCGGTGACTGTTAGCATGCCATCATTAAACTTTTTCCTGCCTCTGCAGCTATGTTCATTTATTGAGAAGTTGCTAGCCTGGAAGCATCTTGCTGTGACTCAAAGAAATCCCTTGTCTACTTCAAGAACATACTTTGAGATTGCACTTCTATAGTGCTTCTGCAAATTACTTTTTGAGTAGATGGAAACTGCACCTGGAAGTGCCTCTTAAGAACCATGCCAGCTGTGAAAATATAACCATTGCAAGCACTCCTAATTTGTCAGACTCATTAGGATGGGCATTTCTTGGGTAGCAAGAAGCTTTGTTGAATCCCCTAAATGACTGGAAATAACAAGGTGTTCTCTCTGTCAGTCGATAAAGTTATGTCGGTTTGGATGGTGCTACTCAGTATTCTTTTTTTTTCTGTTGCTGTTGGTTTTTTCTCTTGCTGGGGATTAAAACCTTGAACTCTTGGTCTCTGCTGTCTCTGAGTTGGCTGGTTATGTTATAAAGGACTATGTAAAACAAAAGGTAGGGATGATTTGGGTAGGCGGCTTTTCTTGTGTCCAGACTTGCTTTGAAGATTATTCCTGAGTACTTCTCTCTTTCCAGTCAGAAGGTAGCTATTTAAGCTACTTGTGGGAAGTACCTGAAAAGGCACTGGAAGACTCTTGGAGCATTTGTAACAAGTTGACCAGCACCTTGGTGTCTCTGGGCAGGAGTAGCTGCAGCTTGCATGCAGCAGAAAAAAGCTCTCCTAGTTCTCTTCTGTGTAGCACCTTCCCTCCTAACCACTGAGAGTTCTGTAATTAGTTTTTGAAAAGCACACAGATTTTTCACAGAAGTTTTGCAGTGTCATTAGGATGTTGCAGAAATTCTGAGCACAGGTAACTGCTGCCCTTCCAACCACTCTTCAGAAAGCCTCAGAAAGGATTTTTTTTGTCTGATGATATGTGCCAAGAGCTTACTTTAGTACACATAGTTCTTGAGCTGTGAAAAGTGACTATATTTCTCAAAGCACCCTCAAGAGGAGAAGGAAGATTGCTCTATGCTCTGTTTGTACCCATTGGCAAAAACATAATGAGTAAGGAAGATGCTTCCAGGTTGATCCTTTTGCTAAGGAAAAAATTTATATAAAAACACACATTCTTAGGGCTCCCTTAATGAGAGTGGATTTGTTTGCGTTTGCCTCTTGGAATGTGTGGGTTTTTTCCCACAATGTTTTTTTCTGGTGACTCTTTTCAAGGAGAGATTGATAAGTAAAACATCAAAATTTCTTAAAAAAAATTATCCTTGCCTGCCTTCCTTTGTTAAATGTTGGCATACACTATGATACTGTCTGCGGTTTTTTTAAAGATATATGCCAAACTTGACTGTCCTGTCCTTGTGCAGGGGGTCTGACTTTCTTCTACTTAGTTCCAACTGTGTGAGTCTGATTAGACCAATGTAAAGAATTGATAGAGGCCAAGAACTGATCTATACCATGATTGTTTTCTATTATGTTTTTGCTTTCTTTTAAGTTAGTAAGTTAAATAACTGCTCTTGTAAGTGGATGGTTGTTTCAATGCCTATACTAAAGATGTAATCAGCCTTAATGATTCCATTTTTAGAGTCCCCAAAGCCATTTTGCTTGAGGAATAAGGGAAAACTGCCACAGAATAATGAGAATAAATGTGAATGTCCTTCTTTCAAGATGATTTTATACTATCTTGCTCTTTTTCAAATTCTTGCTTGCATATGGGTGTAAGTATGTAGTGCTTGCCAATGGGAGACATAGGGCTGAAGCTGGAAATAGGCAATTTTATATATCTCCTTGTGGTCAAGGGTTGTGGGATCTTAAGTTACTGCTGCTAGATCCCATTTAATCTCAGATGCAAGAAACACATCTGAGAAAATCTGCTGGCTAGGACAGGAATTAGTCTTTACCACTTTAACTAATGAAAGCAAATATTTTTATTTCAATAGCAACAGGAAGAGAATGTCAGTGATTGTTCGAACTCCGGCAGGACAGCTACGTCTCTACTGCAAAGGGGCTGTAAGTAATTATGCTGCCTAATGGAGAACACTGCCAGTTATTGTTTCAACAGCTGTGGCTGATGCTGACATTTCATGTCTCATACATAATACCTGTTGGCTTTCTGTTTAGGGCCAAGTGATTTAAGAGAGCTGTCATTCCTGCTTTTGACTCCTTTTGCAGGCTGGAAGACTGCTAGGCTTTCTACTGGCCAGTTGAAATCCTGAAACTAATGGGAGCAGTCCCCTTACTGCAAAGCCAGGGCTTCACCCAGCTGTGCAGCAGAAGTTCAGGAGCTGGAGTAAATGCTGTTGTCTGAATTTATAACGCTAAAATTGGTTCTCAAGTGGTTGGCTCTTGATCTGGATTTCTTGCATCTCTGCACCTGCTGTTATTTGTCATCATGACTTGCACCATGTTGTGCTTCTGTCTTCACTGACAAGAGCAATAACTTAGCACAGTACAAAGGCTCCAAAACTAGCACTGTCCACAGCAAGAGAGTGGTTCTAATTTCAGTGGAAAACTATGGAGCTGGCTTTTTGCAACAGGGGAAAAAACTCTTTCTGACCTCTGTGAGGATCTTGTTTGCTTGAATTTGTCATGACATATAGGTCAGTGTTCACTGCTCTGTTGCTTCCATTTACCTCCCCTGATTTGATAAAGATGTGCTGGCTTCATTCTGGTGTGGTGGAAGTGAATGAAGCCTGCTCCCATTGTGTGGTAGTTCACAGTCCTCTGCCTAATAGAACCACACTGACTTGAAACTTGCTTGTTCATGCCGTGCCTGAGTTCACACCATTCTTTGGAGTATGGCACTGAAAGGGATGGAGAGCAGGAGAGTTTGTGGTACAAATTCTTGCTGTTTTCCATATGAACAGACCTAGATGTCTGTGTGCTGCATCTGCCACTCATGTGAACTGTAAATTAACTGAGTATTCTGCATTAACTCTTCCACCTTCTGGTAATCATCCTCTGTCCTGTTGCTTCCATAATAATTAGGTTTGTATGCCTGTCTCTAATCAGCTCTAGATGTAGGTCTGCTTACTTAGCTTAAGAGCAGATGTCTCAGTAGGGTTTCTGTATTACATGTGTTTGTAGAACTTGTTCTGGTAGTTATAAATAAAATCCAGAGACTCTAGATATGTAGGTGATGCTATATTTTTATTTCAGCTGTTAATGGGGCCTTTTCAATTGTCCTTTAATTAACTGATAAAGTTGCTGCAGGAAGAAGGTTGTTTCTGAGAGAATGTTGTGATAGAACATGATCTGTGTTTTTGCCTTTTTTTTCTTTTAACATCAATAGGAATCTTTTCTGGAAAGGATTGCAGTAAAGTCTACTGCACAGGACTACTGCTATATATAGTCTGAATAAGATCAGACATTTGTGTTGTCTGAAAGTCAATATATTGGCTTAGTAATTTATAGAGAAGTGTTCTGTACTGCCCAGTAATGGGGACCTCTTTATGGAAAGAGGGGAGGAGGGCAGAGTGTGCTTCTCTCCCCACTATTTGTAGTGGATGCAGGATCTCTGCCACTGGGTGCAATCCAGATTAATTATTCAAATCAGTCTCTAAACCCCAAATATATTGTAATTACAGTTTTGTTTTTGATATTAGCAAGTCCGTTCAGGTTGCTTCTCTTGAGCTTGTAAGTACACAAATGGCAACTTCATATGTAGACTTACTCTGTTGTAATGAATTTGGTTTTACTAGGATAATGTAATTTTTGAGAGGCTTTCAAAAGATTCCCAGTATATGGAACAAACACTGTGCCATCTTGAATACTTCGCAACAGAAGGTAAGAGAAACAGCATGTCATGAGAATTCCGTTCATGAAATTATTTGCAGCATCTTCTGCATTGTCTAAACTCTGTGTTGTCAACTAAGATGATTGTGAAGATAAATTAAGATGGGGTGTGTTATCAGCAAATTAACAACTGTAGATTGACTTTAGCTGTAAGGAGGTTTTTGTCGGACTTCTGTGTGATTTCAGCAGGGAGGTGGAATTTGAAAGGAAAAGACTGTTCTGTGTGTCCACGATGAAGGGAAAGGGCATGAGTTGTATTGCCCGGAATAACTCAATTACATTGGAGTTGGAGGTGTTTTTACCAGGGTAGAAGTTGGATACCAGCATCTTTTTACAAAGCAGAGTGACTACCTGAACGTGCTGGGAAGTCTGGTCGACTGAGACATCAAAGATGATCTAAAATGGTCTGTGAGGCCTTTGACTGATGTAACACCTCTGTTCATGTGAACTGGCTTTGTTTCCACTTTTGTGATAGCATAGGGTACCTGAGTTACAGTAAAATCATGAACCACTGCTTTTCTTCCAAAATCTGAAAATACCACTCAGCTTTTAAAAAAAATTTTTTTTGCAGACTCCCATGTTCTCGGTACTGGAACTTTTGTATTTTATGGCACACACTCCTTTTTGCTTGATTTGTGACAGAAGACACTATATTTTCATGCATAACTCCCATTGTTTGTGTGAGTTACATTGGTACACTGAAGGAGAACATAGTCTTGCTAAAAGGAAGCACGGGCTGTGCAGGATGTTTGACTAAGTAATATCACCAATCTCAGTATGTAGCCCGCTCTTTAATACAATGTTTTTAAAATACATGAAAGGCAAGCTTGCTTTCACACTTAGTAAAAAGTTTTTGTCCAATACCCTCTTGATCCCACCAACATTAGTAGCCAAAATGAACCAGATTTGCCGTTTACATTTGTGGAAATCCCAAGTGCTTAAAAAAATGTACAGAGAGACTTTTTAGCAGTGTGTGTTAAAAGCTTTTGTTGTTCCAGCTTGAGGGTTAGAATTTAGCATTCATTACATGTGAATGATTTGATGATATTCAATGTAATTTTACTATGGGTAATGGCTGTCTTCTGTTTTGCAGGTCTGAGGACGTTGTGCATTGCTTATGCTGATCTGTCAGAGAAGTCTTACAGAGAGTGGTTGAATGTCTACAATGAATCCAGTACGGTTCTGAAAGACAGAACTCAGAAGCTAGAGGAGTGCTATGAGATCATTGAAAAGGTAAGACATACTTTCTTGATGATCAGATGCAGATTCCCTTACATGTCTATTTTCCAGTGGAATTTGGGCTTTATACAATGAAATAAACCTAATTTCCTAGATGAGAAACTGGAAAGGTGTTCTTAGATGGTAACCTGTTCAGTCCACAGTTTTAATCTGTAAATCTGAGATGAATTTACGGATAAAAAAAAATTCTACTTAAAACCCTTGTTCTCACACTTATTTAATCTTTCTGTTTTGTGTAAGGTTGTTGTAACTTGATAAAGATAATATATGTAAATTGTTGTTGCACCAAGTTCCCATGTACTAGGGTGTGAAGAGATGTATTCCTTTTCATACAGCAGTCAAGTTCAAGGTTTTTGAAGGCTGTTGTAGGCACAATGTAGGGCTAACCAAAACCTATAGGGGCATGGGCTAAAAAATGATGAAAACCTCCGCTACATGCAAATTGCAGAGCTTTAATTTTAGAAGGGGAAAGTAGGTATCAGAGAACCTATTTGAAACGCTAATCCTGCAGTGAAGGAAATGTTAAAATGCCAACGCTAGGGGCCAGTGTTTCTCTGAGCCTTGTCGGTCTTGCTGCTTTCAGAAGTGCTGGTAGTTGAACTCCTCACCTGCACAGGTTCATGCTCTTCCCTCTTGCCCCGGGTATTTAATTTTATTTAGTGGTTTCTTTAATACATGTTTTGAACTTCAACATCTTTTAAAATTAGTATTAAAATATCGCTTAGGTTCTGGAGCACTGTTTCTTTAAGTTAGTTGGGGCAAATTGTAGAATTATAGAATGGCCTGATTTGGAAGGGACCATAAAAATCATTGAGTTCCAATCCTCCTGCTGTGGCCAGGGATACCTTCCCCTAGGCCAGGTTGCTAGAGCTCCATCTAACCTGGCCTTGAATACTTCCAGGGATGGGGCATCCACAAAGAGGTTGAGACTAGGACAGGAGCTAACTTGCAGGGGATAAGAGAAAAGCTCCAGGAACTCTTTCAGTAAAAGCTAAAGATTGGGTCTTCATTTTCCAAGTCATGCCTGAAATGGTCTTTTGTGTTTATCGTGTGTCAGTAACAGTATGGTTATCTCATCCTTATTTCTGTAGGTTTGGGTAGTTCTTTTCAGCTTTTTGCTTCTTTCACTGTGCTCTCATAGTCTTTTGTTTTCATAGAGGTGAAAAATGAACATGGCTTTTGCTGTACTTTAAAATATGTTTTCAAGCTTTAGGTCATCTACTTTCTGCCTTTTTCATAATTCAGAATCTTGTTTGAGAAAAAAGGGACCCCATGAGTGGGTTGTAGAATTTGAGTTAGGAACTACCCACTTTATGCCTTCCTGTTAATGTTTGCTTGCTGGTCATGCCAAGAAGCAGGCCTTAGAGATAAACTGGCATTTGGCTGTAACACAAAATATCATGCATTTCTACAGGCCAGATTTTTTTCATCTAAGGGCTCAATGAGACCAAGAGAGTTACTTTTTCAGTCTGAGTGCTGAGATTGCTGGATCACAGTACAGGTGCACATGTGGAGACAAACCTGAACTGACTTCCTTCTGCAGCCATGTGCTGGCTCAGAGGGCTTCAGCAGGTGCAGTGGTAGCTTCCCTGCTCAGGTAGCTCAGCCGTGCTGATCCCCGTGCTGTCATGTGTAACTTCTTAACAGGTGATTTTGGGAAAAAATACTATCTACAATTGCACACTTGGATTCTGTTTGTAGCCTTCAAACATTGACAGAGCTGTTGTTTCGTTGAGAAGCTGTAGAGTACTAAGGCTTAGTGACTTGCATGAGTCAATTCTGCCACCTTTGCCAGCTGAATGTCTCATAGTAAAAATGAAACTCTGTCAAGGTCTCTAACTAATGTCAGTTTACACACTGTATGGATAGCCATTTGCCTTTCTGTTCTTTGGGTGTGCTTAGATTCATTCAAGTGGGAGCTGCCTTTAATGCCCTCTCCATGGAATCATGGAAAGGTTTGGGTTGGAAGGGGCCTTTCAAGATCACATCCTTGTACTGCTGCCCCCAACCATGGATGGGGACACCTTTCACTAGATCACAGTACTCAAATCTCAATCCAGCCTGGCCTGGAACACTTCCAGGGATGGGTCCACCACTTCTGTGGGCAAACCTGTTCCAGTGTCTCACCACTCTCATCATAAACAAGTCACTTCTTTATGCCTGGACTAAATATACCATCTGTCAGTTGAAAACCATCACCCCTTGTCCTGCCACTGCTGGCCTTGGTAAACAGTCTTTATTAATTTTTCCTATAAGCCCAGTTTTTATATAGAAAGGTCATGGTAAGATCACGCTGAAGCCTCATCATTCCCTGCTTGAACAACAGCAACTTGTACTCCTTCTGTTCATTTGTCTTCATTTCTGTTGAATAATTTTAGTCCCTGCAAAGAGTAGAATATGCTACCTTTTTCTGTGCTATTTCTGAAATGATACAATATACCTAAACTTATTTCAATTTGTTTCAAGTTGAACATCTTTGCATATGTAAGGAATCATTAAAATGCTTTTAGAGGTAAAATCTGAGTAGGCTGTACCTTTTGACAAGGTATATTTCTTAACTATTTTTTTTGCTTGTCTTTTTTTACTGTAATGTAGCCAGATCTCCTAAAGCAATTGTTTTAGAATTGCCTGAGAATGCAGCTAACTCTGTAGTATTAAATTCACTGTATGAGACATGTATTTCTGGCAGACATCTGTATGTTGATTAGAGATACTTGGATTGATTAATGTTCATACCACTTGTATTACACAAATGTAATGATTAGATCCATAAATAGTTGCAATAAGTTTTGCTTTGAGTGATTGTATCCAGTCTGTATGTACATTTTATAGGCGGAAATTAGTTTAAATTATGTGATGCCAAATAAATTTTGTTTTGTGAGCTTAAATATATAAACTGACTACTCATCATGTTGCTATGGCGATTAGTGAATGGTCTAGTACATATGTTCATCTATAGGCTAACTTTGGACTTTTATAACTTCAATCAATTATTCTTGAATTGTTGCCATCTTTGTGATCAAAAACACTCTGTTCCATTCTGTAGCTCTTGGAATGTGAATTGTACGCAGAGGAAGTAGAATAGCTGCACTACAAACTTACTGTGGTGTATATTGCTTATCAAAGTGCAATATTAGCAGTAAGATGCAACATGCTGTCTTAATTCAATTTTTTGAGTATGTTCTAAACAGAGATTTATCTTAAAAGAATTTGAGGGTTTGTTTTCTTTTTTTTTTCCCTCCAGGATCTGCTGCTTCTTGGAGCTACAGCCATTGAAGACCGCCTGCAAGCAGGTGTTCCAGAAACAATAGCCACACTAATAAAAGCAGAAATTAAGATATGGATTCTGACAGGTGACAAACAGGAAACAGCTCTCAATATAGGTATCCATCATTCTGGTTACTCTGAATTTGTCTGGTATGTAGCAGGTCACATGCAAGATGTGCTGAGTGTGTTTTTAAATAGTATTGGGCCTGCTTCTTATAGAATGGTTCCTTGGCACCAGGGCACAGTGTTGGAGAAGGGATTTTGTAGTGAAGTCGTCACTATGTGTGTCAGGCTATATTCTTTATTTTTATTTATTATTATTATTATTATTACTACTATTATTACTATTATTACTATTATTATTATTTTGAAGCAGAAGGGACCCATCTGTTCTTGGTTAAATGCAATTCTAATTGAATGAATATATGTAACTCCGCTTTCTGATGGTAACAGGAGAACTCTACTAGACTAATGTTTCAGAAACGGTTTTAGAGCTTTTTTAAATTTCTTACTGACTGCCTTTGAATCAAGTTTGGGATACAATGGGAAATATGATAATGCAATGCATGTATAGTTTACAGCACCTTCCAAACCATGTCTGTGAACGTAGGTGGATTATTCAAGCTTAGGTAACTGACCCTGCTGTCCCCTTACAGCACATCTATTGGTATACAGTAAAGACTTGGTAAAGGGACATATCCTGATGTAGGCACAGCCCTTGTCATGCCACACCTCCCAAATGTCCCATCTTTGGCAACAGAATGCCATGATGCTCTTGTGTTCTTTTTGATCATTTTTTCCCTATCATTTGTACGTCTGCCCAGAGAGGGGAAGAGACAGAGTTGCACTCTTGTGATCTGACATCTCACCTAAGTAAGTGCAGTTCATCTCACATAAGTAAATTCAGTTCAGAAGTACAGTGAATGGCCTCCATAGACAATTTGTTTAAAGGATAGTTATCTGGTTTGAATCACAATCTGAAGATTTTCCTTTCTTTGCAAGCAGTAGATAACTTCAGAAGGGAAATACCATCTTTTGACTACTTAAAAAAATGTAGCTACACATTTTGATTTAAGTACCTGAAATGAGTTGATATGTTAAACAACAACAGCTACTTGAACAACAATAAATAAGCTTATTCTGAAGACTGTGAAGGAAACTTCCAGCTTTCTCTTAAACTGTTGGTTTGTTGTTTCTTTTATTAAAGCAACTTGAGAAGAATAATAATCTCACTTAAAACTTCTAAATTATCCCTTAGTTTAAGGTACACTTTGGTAGTAAAACTCTAACTTAATTAGCTTCACGTTCAAGTTGGCTTGAAAGTATAAACATGTGGCACTCTTCCAGTTTTTGTGTGTAATCCAATAAAACTGTAATAAACCTTCAACTTAAAACCCAATCCACGTGTGCGCTATATATTTCAGGTATAAATATGCTATCTGGGGAGTAAAAAGTGTTTTCACTTTCTCATTATGTTTGGAGGTTATGCTTATTGACTCGTGCTTGCTGTATGGAGGTGCATGTGTATTGAGGGATATTCACCTCTTGGCAGCTCTGTCAAGGAGCTCTGGAGTACTTTGTTCTTCCAGCTTCCTCTTGATTCTTTGGTTTTCAGAATTTGCATATGTCTTTGTCTCTGGATTGTGTTCTTGAGTTCTCTGGAGAGTAATGGTTGACCTTCTGTGGGGTGGCTGTATACTTTTCACTCAGACAGTTGCTAGTCAGTAGTTCTGCAAGTGAGGAGAGTGTTCATGATAAGCGTTAGTACTGATCAGTCATTTGAACTCTAGCTCTTGAAAATGGGACTTCCAGGTACAGAAGCATCTTTAAGCATGACCTGCAAACAGCTATAGAAGGCTTAACTGTGTTCTTGCAACTTCATCCTTTTCATCCGTCTACAGACTCTGGGTCATCTTTGCCTTTCAGTGAGACAAAAACGCCCATGATAGATTTCTGTTTGCCACCATCCTTGTGCTCAGCACACTCACAGAACACCAGAACTGCTGTGTTTTCAGCCAGTAACTTCCCTAGGAAGAGATTTGTTTTCTGGGAATGGGAGTATAGTGTTAACTCAAATGTGTCCCTCCCTGAACCATGAATCAGTCCCTATAGCTGAGGTGACTCAATGCACACCCTTACCTAGGGTGTGCATTGATAGCTGCCTGCTAGCACTGCCTTACAGTTGTTTGGGTTTGAGGTTGAAAAGGACCTTTTGAAGATACAGTCCTCCTGCTCCCTCCCTGACAGGGATATCTTTTATAAATCAGGTTGCTTAAAGCTCCATCCAACCTGGCCTTGAACACTTTCAGGGACAGAGCATCCATAATTTGTCTGGGTAACCCGTTCCAGTCTTGCTAGCCCCATCATAATAAATGTCTTCCTTATGTCCAGTCTAAACCTACCCTCTTCCAGTTTGAAATGACTGGCCCTTGACCTGCCACTACAGGCCTTGGTAAAAAGTCTTTCTCAGTCTTTGTTGTAATTGCCCCTTGTATACTGAAAGGTCTTTCCAGAACCTTCTTTCTTTTCTCCCAGTTTAACAGCCCCAACTCTCAGCCTGTTTTCACAGGAGAGATGTTCCCGCCTTCTGATTGCTTTTGTGGCCCTCTTCTGTACTCACTTTAACAGGTTCGTGTCTATCTTGTGCTGGGGGCCCCAGGGCTGAACATGATTTTCCAGGTGGAGTCATTCAACTTTTCATCACTTAGGTGCTTCTTAGTAGGGCTGCTTTCATCTGTTCATCCCCTAGTCTGTCCTGATGGATATTTATGGTTGTTGCAGTACAGGTGGAGGACGTTGCACTTGGCCCTGTAGAACTTGATTAGATTCTCACAGGCCTATTCCTCCAGTGGATTGAAGTCCCTCTGGGTGGCATCACTTCTCTCCAGTGTAATTTAGGTGCACCATACAGCTTGTGTTCTCTCAAGGCTTGCTGAGGGTGTGCTTGATCCCTGTCTGTTCCTGGTGTACATAGCAAAGGACCAGTCTCAGGACTGGCCTGAGGGCCACTACTCATTCCTGGTTTTCATGTGAGTGTGGAACCATTGAGTGTAACTCTGAATGCAGAGATCCAGCTCATTCCTTATCCATCTAACAGTACATCCATCAGACCTCTATCTTTCTTATTCAGAGATAAGAACGCTTCTTGGTGAGCCGTGCTTTGTTTCAGTTCAGGAGACAAGCCATGCTAGCACACTTGCCTGTATCACTCTGCAAAGTTCGACAGGGCATTTGTGCCCTCTCTAAACAGTGGATAATCATTCTTCCCTAAGATGCTGGATTCTGTATGCCTGCAGTATGAATGTGCCTGTGGGCTATGATCGTGAACTCTGGTTCAAATAATCTTTCTCCCAGGACACTTAAAGGAAAATAAGTCCCAGAAGCACCTGATTCATCTGCTTCATGGACTTTTAGTCAAACTTTTAAATTAAAGAGCTAGATATCAGCTTACAGGTGTGGGTTGACATTTTATACCTGGCTTTGAACCAGCAGTTGATCTTATTTTACTCAGAAGCATTGACAAAAATACTTATCTTATAGTGCATTTTTGCTTGCCATGTTAGTATTGCCAGTAATAACTATTACAAAACTATTATAAAACTTTAGACATTTCTAGTAATACTTTGAAGTTACTACTTGTACTTCTACAGTTGCCAGCTACTTTGCTTTATCGTAGCGCTAGATTTTAACATCATCTTAGTCCTGAAATTATACATAAATCCCCTATAAACACTTGTAAGGGTTGACTTACATTCTCCTATTCCAGTCTTGATCTTTCTGTTTAATGGGATGGTAAGATGCAAAATAGCTTCAGTTGCAGGATAAGTTCTTCTAAGTCCCCAATTTCCAAGATGCACAGCAGAGCAACTGTTTTCCACAGCATTTTTTTCTTCCAGCTTGACTTCTGGAATGGCATCTTGCTCATTTTAGAAGAGGTAAAGTGAAGCAGTGAGCAGTGGTTTAGAAATTACAGGTCACTATTGCAGCTGCTGTTCTAATCAAATGCTACTAGAAAATCCTTTTGAATTAGTTATGCTGAATTTGTAACAGCCTACTGCACAAGACTGCTTTAGCCTAGGGAAAGAACAACCATGTTATGGAGGGAAGTACT
The DNA here is from genome assembly GCF_015832195.1 of Motacilla alba alba. NCBI lineage: Eukaryota > Metazoa > Chordata > Aves > Passeriformes > Motacillidae > Motacilla > Motacilla alba. The sequence goes on along the minus strand of NC_052016.1, from coordinate 54,913,576 downwards.
TAAATTTGTAATATTCTCTTTTTCTCAATAAAAATAAGGAAGCATTTTTTAGCCTGAAACTAACTTTTAAAAAAGGCAAACTGACTTGAGAAAAAATTCAGTGTTTTTCCTGTAACTGTTGGAGGTTTTCTACTACCATCTAAGATTTGATCATAGGCAGAATCAGAGGCCGTCTGTGAAGCTTTCATGTTGTAGGCTGCACATCATTAGAATATATTTTATTCTTTTCCCAACAGGTGTGAGTTCAGTATTGCACTGTATTGTTCTCTGAAGCAGAAATTAAGCCTAGGCTTGTTAACATGTATTAGTAAGGTTGCACTTGTTATTCATAGTCCACACAGCTGTGAAAATGGAGGAGAAGCTGAACTTCTGCAGGTAATCAAACCTGCTGCCTGAGAGTGCCTGGCTATGGTACAAGCATGTCTTCCTCAAAGGAAGAAGAGGGATTTACTTTCATTACAGAAGTCACACATGCAGACATGTTAACCCTGGATTATACCTACAAAACTAGCCCAATTATAAAAACTCTGTAGCCTGAGGAAATGATTTGCATTGCAATTGATGACCTAGTATGGCCTTTCTAAGGAACCAAGAATCCCACAGACGATTTAATGCCTCAGTTGTTCTCTTGGTGTTGTAAGATATGGAAAGAGGCACTTCATCTTTTATGGTGACTGTGGTGTTCAGCTTTGAATCTGTCACCCTTGCAGTGGTTCTTTACTGGGACACTACTCTTACACTGCAATACCCTCCAGTCTCCATTTAAAAAAAGTAAGAGACTTCCCAAGACCCCATTTTATTTGATAGCAAGTTTTTAAACTGCTGTAATTCTGTTATAAAAATAGAAATAAAAAATACTTGTATTGAATTTCTTTTTCCCATGCAGCTTAGATGAGCAATAAAAGTTGTGTGCTTCAAATAAATTAATTCTCTGCTATTTTATGAATCTGATATCACTATGCCAATCCCAAGTGAACTTGCATGAGCTTTTAGGATAACGTAGTGGAGTCAGTCTGATGCAAGTTTGCATTTGTCTCTTGCTGTTAATATGAGCAGAATTAAACTGTTTATTTTGTAAATGATTAAACTTTTATAAAAATAAGAGATTTTCTTCTGTCTTTAGAGTTTTTGTTTTGATTTTGGTATTCTGGGAAATGTATAGAATTGCCTTCTGGGTGCTCTAGTTCTTTCATGTCCCAGTCCCACACTAAGAATAATATAGTCCAATTACCTCGTGTCTATAGGAGTTGGTAGGGGCTCTGTGAGTGTGATTTATCTGTACTTCTTGATGAAGAGGCTCAGAACCTTCCACACTGAACACTCAGGAGTAAAAAATGCTCATGTAAGCTTTGTGTGGGCTAAGGAAACTGAGTAGCATCAACCGAAAACATGTGTGCACTTCCAGTCATCTGGCATAGATGCAACTGCTAGTAATGTGCTGAAGGCAAACCTGCCTTCTTGTAGACTTAAAAAAAAGAAAAATGTATTGGGCTATAGGCTATATTTACTGCATCCAGTTCACACAGTGTTTTGTTTAATTAAAACATCTCAAGTGATGTATTTGAAAATGCAGATATGTGTTTCTAGAAAATCTGTCATGTTGGAGTGTGTTTACAAAGTTTACAGCAGTCTGCCTGCTAGGAGTAGCTGCTCAAAAATAAATTGTCATTTGACCTATAGATGCTTATCTTAAGGTTGAACTTGAACCTTAGCCTTCCAAAAGTAAGTCCTTGTGTTTTATTGTCTTTTTCTTTCCCTCTTGCAGGGTATTCTTGCAGACTCATTTCACAGAGTATGTCTCTCATCCTGGTCAATGAAGATTCACTAGATGTAAGTAAGCAAATTCTGATATGTAATTCTTGACAGAAGGACATGTTGCTAACAAGATGGCAAGTTTTCAGGCTTTCACATTAAATTTCTCTTGCTTACACTTAGGAGTAGCAAGACAGTTCATGCTAAAACAGACGTGTATTGTGTAAAGTGTACTCCAGAGGTCTTCAGTTCCAAACTGTAAAAATCAAACTGAAGTCTCAGAATGAGCAACTTCTTGGGTGCATGGGTTTGATTCTGCTGCAAACTGGAAAAGTCTGCAGCATGCCATCAGGAATATAGTTAAGGTTTAAGGTGTAGATACAGGAGCAATGTTTGAAGAAAACTTGTTTTTTTCTATCTTCAGGATTGCATAGAACAGCTCTAACCACACATGCATTGTGAGCTTGTCTATGTACAGTAGCTTTTGAGATCTATAATAAAAGATGTTCTGCAAATGGTTGCCATGTTCTGTATATATATGACAAAATTAAATAGAGAAATCATATATTTGTACATTAATTCATTAATCTTCCCAGGAGGTATCTTTCCATCTTATGTGTTTCAATGTTCATATCAGTACTGGATATCGCTTCAATATCTGATTTGTAGGACAGATGAAAGTACCTGTAACAGGCAGCATCTGACATTTGCATTTAGAATTGGCAGGTTGGGATTGGGTGGGAGATGCAAAGCCTGTATCTTGGAGTGCCAGAGGAGTTACTGGATGTCTGTAAATCTGGTTGAAGAGGGTAATACTACTGTGCCAAAATTATCACTAGCTAAGTGTTATTTTCTTGATATGACTGATGTGATTCCAATAAGTTGCCTTGATGTGATTCCAATAAGTTTGTGTGTATAAAACTGTGCTTACAGAATCCAGCTATAAACAGTATTGGAAATTTGTCAGTAAGCACAAAAACTAGTGGAAGCTTTCAGAACATGAACTTGCACCCCCAGCGTTTTTGCCTGTGACACCAAGCTGTGTGGTGCAGTCAGCACACTGGAGGGAAGGGACGCCATCCAGAGGGATCTGGACAGGCTTGAGAGGTGGGCCCGTGTGAACTTCATAAAGTTCAATAAGGCCAAATGCAAGTTGCTAAACTTGGGTTGGGGCAGTCTCAAGCACAAGTCCAGGCTGGGAGGAGAATGGACTGAGAGCAGCCCTGAGGAAAACGACTTGGGGCTGTTTGGACAAAAAGCTCCGTATGACCCAGCAATGTGCATTTACAGCCAAGAAAGCCAAAGGCATCCTGGGCTATGTCCAAAGAATCACAGCTAGCAGGTTGAGGAAGATGGTTCTCCCACTCTGTGGGAGTGCTGTGTTCAGCTCTGGAGCTCCCAGCCCAAGAAACACACAGACCTCTTGGAATGAGTCCAGAGGAGGGCCACTAAGTTGACCAGAGGTCTGAAGCACCTCTGCTAAGAAGACAGGTGGTGAGATTTGTGGCTGTTCAGCCTGGAGAAGAGAAGGATTTGGAGAGACCTTACAGTACCTTGCAGAGTATCCAAAAGAGACCTACAAGGGGACTGGAGAGGGACTGTTTACAAGGGCATGTAGTGATAGGACAAGGGGGAATGGCCTTAAGGTGAAAAAGGGCAGGTTTAGAGTAGAGGTTAGCAAGGAATTCTTTACTGTGAGGGTGGTGATACACTGGAACAGGTTGCCCGGAGCTCTTCAAGACTGAGCTGGATGGGGGCCTTAAGCAACCTGGTCAAGTGGAAGGTGTCCCTGCCCATGGCAGGGGGGTTGAAGTTAGATCATCTTTAAGGTCCATTTCAACTTGAACTTTCCTTTGGTTCTATGGAAAAAAATAAAAAGGAAATGGAAAACCACGGCATGTCAGATGAGAAAAGAAACCCCTTATTGATATATATATATATATATACACACACATGTACACACACACATATACAGTTGCTGGCCTTTCAAGTGAAGAAAATGTTATCATATGATACCTCATGAATATTGAAGGAGACTGATACTTTAGCTCAGATAACCTATATTTGTCTGAAGCATGGGTACAAATTTGTGGAGCTTCTGAACTGGTACATCAAAAATGCTTTGTATTACTCTTGCATTCCATCTAAAATAAGTCCATGGGTTTTCTCCAAAGTACTCTTACTGCCATTTTTAATGTAGAATTGGATTTTATATATGTCTGAATACAAAACTTAGGTTTTGGTAATAATTGCCTCTAGTTGTTTCACTCTAAGGTGTCTTTAGGTACTTTTATTGCCAGTTTTTCAGTATGGGATCTCCATAGTAATATTTATTTTGTGTTGCACCTCTAACAGAAATTTGGACTTCTGTTCAACTGAGCTTAAAATCGAAGGTTCTCACACTGAAATTCTGTAGCATTATATTTAATATATTCCACCTTTGAAATCTATTAATACTAAAAATGAGTTTTTACAAGATCCAAGTTGAGCTTAGAGCTTTTAAATATTGATACGCTTCCCCCTTTGTGCAGTCCCTGTGTGACTTTTCCCTCCCACTTCTGCTCCTTAGCATGCAGCAGTAGGTGAGATGTGATCGAACAACTGTCTTTGCTTGGTTTTGAGAGACAAGTTTTTTTCTAAATCATGCACTTCAGGGGAAAAATCAATCATTTCTGTTCTCTTCAAGGAACTCCTGGGAATAGAAAAGACTAATCCCTAGCTTGATTCAGCTGAATTCTTCAAACTTAGCATAATAACCTGCAAATGTCTATCCCTTATAGACTTTACCACATGCATACATATACTCACTTGTTTTTTCTTTTCCTAATAAAGCTTTTTTGAAATGAGAATATTTTGAGCATGAGATTTACTTTGTGTGTAATTCTTGGACTCAGTTTCTGTTTAATTAAATTGGAACACCATAAAGTCTTATTGTGCAGCTCTTAACCTGGAAAAATCTCTTTCATTGGCATCTTGGAGAATTTTGAGTTGTGGGAGCAGTAAGCAGGGTACCTGAAGAAGGGAAATTGGATGACCACAGAGGCCCTGGCTGGAAAACATCTAATGAGAGAGGCAATATTGCAGCCAAGCAATGTTGTGTGTGTTCCTCCCCATAAATCCCGTAAGAAGAGCTGGGAACTGTATCAGTTTTTTATCACGTGGGACTGTATTTAACAGTAGTGGAAGGACAACATTGGAGGGACCCAGTTCTGAAGCTGTGGGTAGTACTTTGCTGTAAAGCAATCCTGTTGATGTAAAGGGAGCTACACTATGAGTGTGTTCTACAGAACTCATGTGCCAGGAGTGACAGTCCTGGGTTATACACAGATGTGTAACTAACAGCAAATGCATATTCCTGCATAAGAACCCTCAATGCTCGTGTCTCTTGATAAGATATGCCTGAAAGTGTAAGCAGAAGCTGGCCTTGCTTGCTTTTCCACTTGTTCAGGTATACCTTTTGCATGCTTCACTGTTGGGATGTACCTATTTGTAGTGTTTTATAGCATTCTTAAAAAACAAGCGTAGTTTCACAGTGTAAGTTGTCATGCACAGTCAGTGTCTAGGCTTCCCAAATAGTATCTGCAGGGAAGCTTTACATACAGTTATGTTTTATATTCCAGCAGTGAAGAGTGAGGACCTGGAAAACTTGGTTATTTTGTTGTCAGTTTATTTTAGCTAGTCTGTAGGGTAACATTACTGTCAAGGTTCTATAAGAAAGATCTGTTAACCTTGAGAATATTAGATTTATCCAATGACTTTCATGATCTTCATTCTTAATTGGCACATATTCTTCTCACGCTTCTTAAGAGTTAAAAAAATTGAGGAGATCTTTGACAGGCATCATTATCCATTGTATTTAGACACTGATGCACCTGTAGATCTGATGTTATCTGGGAATCATGGATCTCTTAAGAAGTAAAGCTCTGACCTTGTCATTGGACTTAGCCATATGCTAGAAATAGCAGGTTTTGTTGGGTTATTGTCTAAAACTTTTTCGAATAACCATTGAGAATTGAGACTGTGTAAGGGAGAACAACATGAGCAGAAGGCCATTAAAAATAAATTGTCTGTCAGCACATTTGTCTTTGAGCAAAGAGTATGGTTCCAGTAGTGTCCTCTGTATTAGACTGCTCAGAAAGATTTGCATGCATTATGACTTACACAGAAAGGGTTACCTTCACCTAGAGAATTTCTTCAGCATATGCACCATGTGAGTTTTTATGTAAATCTGTGTTCCAAACTCTCGAGCACAGTAACAAATTTTGAAGGTCTTGCTTTTTGGGAGCCTGATTCTCTTCTCTCAGAAGAGATGTCTATGCCTTGTCAGTGATGTCATGATGATCACTCCCAAAGAATGGGTCCAAAGATACTGTCAGCTTTTCAGACTAAAACAAAAGTTACCTAAAACTCCAGATGCTCCAAAGCATTGGTGTTGTGTATGCTTCAGCTGTACTAAAAGATAATGAGGTATGCAGGTACTGCTGGGAAGACAAGAACAAGCCTAGTACTGCTAATGCCATGTAGGTGCTTTGATGGTTACATCTTGTGTGTTGCACTTGAGAGGAGGCTGGGGCTTTTATCTCCCCTGCTGTCAAGTGCCCACATGCATTCAGACAAAGTTAATATTCTGGAAAACTGGTCAATGTGAACAAGCTCAGTTTGAGCCAGGGATCAGCTCCCTTCAGAGGGGCATCTGCAACAGTTCTCTAGTGCCTTGTGGCTAGGAAGTTACTCCAGTCTCCACTCAGCCTGGAATTGTAATCAGCTCTTCTGTCTACCACTGGGGATTTGCAAAGGAAGGTAATTAGGAAAACTAAGGAAAGAATACATTTTCTATTGTATAGAGCTTTTACTATTGCTCAAATTTCTGTTTTTCTTAGTCTAGAAATACACATCAAGCTAAAAAGTAGTTACATAAGGAACAGAGTCTAGTAATCAGATAAGTCTTCAAAAATGTTAGGTAGAAGGAGTGTTTTAGTGTTTTTGTGTTGGTTTTTTAGGAACAAATAGGATCTTTCATAAATCCTGGTATTTGCTAATCTGCATAGAAAGTTAATTGCGTGGATGTGGAAAATATAGAGCTCTTTCTGTGAAAGCTGCTTTGATTTGAGTGTACTATGTAGAATTGGAAATGAAAGAATATAGGTGTTACCTGGACCTGTAGGTTTAAGTACACACAGGACTGTGTAGCTTAAGTATTAGATTACCACTTTTTCAGGAAGTAATACTAATAGGTTTGAGCTGTGAGTGGTGAATGAGTTGGGCTGGTATTTTTGTTTCATCCTGCTTTTCACTTTTCAGAATTCATTAATGACTGTTCTTGCTTATCTGTGCCTCTGTTTTTTCTGTTAGTGTTTTCTGGCACTGTGATAGTTGGTTTGGATGAAGTGGGGGTACTTGGACCTGAAGGAATGCAAGGACCCTTAGGAGTGCTAAGAAGAGGTTACTAAATAACTCTTCTTTCTATAAGTGGAAGCTGGGGTGGGAAGGCTGGGGAACGCTTTTAAAAAACACACGCTGTTTTCAAAGTTACTTTTCCTTTCATATTTTAAGTTGTAATAGTGGTCATTTCTGACAAGAGCTGATTTTAGGCAGCTGGTATTTAGCAGATGTGGGCTAATGCCTTGTCTGTGCTATAGGACAGAATAGATCATATTACATACAAATAGAAAGGAAGAGTGTGGTCCCTGAATTCCTGCTAAAATTTGCTGTCTCGTTTGTAAGAGATCTCATGCTAGAGGAAAATGACTGAAAACTAACACTAGTTCTCTTAAAATTGCTAATGATCTTCACATATGTGAAGGCTTATATCAAGAGATGATCACAGAGTATTATCCAGATTTATTTTCTGTTGTGTGCATAACAATAGAAGCATGGCTTCAGATAGATGGTGAGGGAAGTATCTCTTGCCTTTGAAGGTGGGATTCTCTGCAGCATACTGATGTGCTTATTTCTGTTAAGCACGAGACCATGGAAACATAAGGATGTGTACTCAAGTGTTAAACAAATTTTTTTAATGCGATGCTACCCATGAAATGCAGGTTTTTCTGATATTAAAGCATGATGGTGCATTTTTAGGGGAAAAAGATGAAGCTGGTGTCTGATGTATAGATGAGTTATGGATACTAATCCTGTTGATTGACGTGGTTAATACTGCACATCTGTAGAAAGAATTCAGATTCGTCTTTTGTATTGAAGGGCAGATACTAAATAGTCCTTTCTTCTTCAAGATACTTTAGTATCTGATCTTTTGCTTTCATTGGAAGGGTTCCTTGCTCATGCAAGTTTGTCTGGGGGTTTTAAGAATAAGCAGTCTTCCTTTCTTGGTGTAGAGCCCGCCTAAAGCAATAAGATTTATTCATCTGCAGTGTTAACTTAATGAGGATAGTAGAGAACTAACTTCTTCAGGGTGACAGGGTATATCATGATCATGTATTTGGAAAACAGAGTGATTTAGGTAACTGTGGTCTTACTTCTGTGGTTCACATAATACTGACTCATTACTATTTTGTTAAACAATTTTTTAAAGACTCTTTCCTTTTTCATAATAATTAGAGAATCATTCTTGCAAGTGGAGCTTGATTGCTCCAAGCCTTCTCATCAGTCACATAAAGGAATACATTTCCTTCACAGGGGAATTAAGGAAAAAAAAAAGATGTTTTACATCTGGTTGAAGCTAGAAAACATCCCACAGAATTTCTCAGGGTTGATTGGTCTGTCAGAAACTAGAATTAAGCAGTTCTGCAGCTGTATGAATTTAATACCTGACTAAGTATGTGTTCCCTTCTGCTTTTTATCTTCTGCATAGAGTAGAACCAGTCAGAGGAATCTTGTGGAAATCTCTAGGCTTTTTATATAACTTTTTTACAATGTTGTAAGCTTTTTTTTTTTTTTTTTAATGGGAGAATGTGTCAAGGTGCATTTTCTCACTATCCCTGGTTGTTTAATTGACATAGTGATGTTAGAGGATTAGTGTTGCTCTTTCATATTTACTAAGTGTTTCTAATTAGCTTACCCTCTACACATCTTAAGTAGTGGTTTTTTTCAATCTCTCCTCTCCTCTCCATGTGTTCAAGACAAAATGGATTTGGATATCTTGAGTTATCAGCTAATTCCCAAATTCTGAGTTATCACAACCCATGTTCTGACTGGGCCTAAAAATCATAGTGCTGAACTGCTAGAATATAATGGTTTCTTGGAGAGCTTTGGGAATGAGTGTTAGTCCAAGGTGGGGTGATTCAGATGTGCTCTTGAAGCTTCCATTGTGCAGAGCTTTGGTGGTACCTATGTATGCTTGTCGTGTGCTTCAGATTTTCAAGCCAGCCACAGTGATTCTTTCCTGTGATTTGAAAGATTGAGGAATTTGGTGTCTGTTACTAATTCAAATTCTTGTAGCTAGAGTATAGAATTCAATGAAATGAGAAGATGCAGCTATTTGTAGAAAGACAAGGTATCAAATTCTGTGGTATAACTTGGGACCACTCACTTGGCTAACGGTGACCAAGGTTGTCTGGCTTCAAGAATTCTGTGTCCTTGGGGTGCAGGGGGGGAAGGTCAGCAGAGCGTGTGCTTTTGGATATGGAGTTTAGTAGAACTCTGGGAAAATGTGGATGAATAAAGCCAATTAATGGTTAAGGGGCTTTGTAAGATCGAGGCTGATACTATAATATTTGTCTGGATTATAGAATTAATATTTCACAACTTACCTGCAAATAACGTAAGGAAAAGGGGGAATGGGTTCACAGCTTAACTGGGTGATTTTTTTGGAAACTTGTGCTTTCTTTTCAAGTTATTAAAACTTAATTTGTCTGTCTAGAGTAGTTTTAATACTATCAGGTTCTCAAGGGATTTCTAGTTCTGTCCAGGGCTTGACAGACAGAATCTGCAGTTCAATAGACAGAGTTAATAGGTTTAGTAAATATTAATAAAAGAAATCTATTTTATTACTAAATCTTGAGGGAAATTACTGTGGTGGTTTAATTTTAAAAAAGAAACATAATCTTGATGATTTTGTGGAGTTTTCTTACTACAATTATTTTTAGTAATTGAAGTGGGTATCACATTTATTAGATAAACTTTAATAAAAACTTCTGATGTATTGAGTAAACTGATAGGAAACTAAGTGTGTTTTTAAAACTCAAGGAAAAAGAGGTCTTTGAAAAGTTACTGTTCACTTCAGGGAATGGTGTTTGTTTGACTAGAAAAGAGAAGCTTGCCTAGGGCTTTCATTTTTATCTTAAAAAAAAAGTAAAAATGCTGGAAGCTGTCATGATGAAAGCAAACTGGGTCTTGTGTCCAGCTTCTCAGTTGAGTGGATACCAATATCTTTGCTGGGCACCGGTAATGCCACAAAAGTAAGATTTGTTTCCAGTTCATTCTAGAACCAGAAGCAGTAAGACACAAGTAGTGCAGCAGTAGAGATACTCTTGCTTCCTGAACTGCCTGTGGATGTCTAGGAAATGTCTGCACCAACTGTATATGAGAATAGAACATTTAAATTCTAAGGACTAGGATCAGCCAAATTAAAACTTTTATCAATTTTAATGTAGAGATGAATTGCAAATGATACTTATCTGAAATGGTGTTGTACAGCCCTAGTTTATAATACATTATAGAGAATTTCAAGTCAAACAAAACCAACATCTATGTATGGGCTGCCCTGTGGGCTCTAGATGCATTTTGCCATGCAATCATTCCTAACAGTAGCAATCGTCAACAAATACACATCAATTTTAATGTTTGGTTGCTTTTAAATCTGCAAGGAATAAGCAAGCCTCCTACGAAGGGATGGGATAAAATGGGTTACCTGTGCGAGTCTTGGAAAAGCATAGAGTTGCTGGAGGAAGCTTGACTTTCCTCTGTGGTTCACTACCTGATATTAGCAATTTTATCAAAACCTTTAATGCAGGTAGATGAGGTATTTTTGAGAAGTTGAGTAAGGACAGTGGAGAAATCCAGTGTGATGGTTTTGGAGGGAGAGAAAGCAGCAGGTTGTTTAGTTTGTTGGGTAGGATTTTTTTGTGTGAGGGAAGTATGTGAAGCTTCTTAAGAAATGGAAATTATTTAGCTACTTGAGATTACAAATAAAGTAGATGTTGTGACAGATCATTTGATTCATGCTTGTCCGGCATCCAGGAGCCACATGAACCTTCAATAAGGAAATCTGCAAATCAGAGAGATAATTCTTGCAGAAGGTGTTAGAAAATAGGTTTGCCAAGAAGGAATTGTTGCTATTTGTCAATATACTGGGAGCTAGTGCTGTGCTGAAGGCAATAAAAAGTTGCTGCTGTAGATGTTGTGCAGGAGTGTAGTAGAGTTATCTCCCATGAGCATAGCTCTTCAATGTAACTTCTCGTGGTGGTCACCTGGAGGAAATTCTCCCATTAAATATTATTCAAAACAATGATAGTCATGTATGACCAAGCATGCTTCTAGCACATCTTTAAATTTTTTAAGAGACATAACACTCCTATTAGACTGCCTTTATCTCTGCACTTGGAATTTGTTACCTTGCCTATCCACTGACCTAACTGCTGTGCATTCTCTAAATCAGTGAAGATAAAGTCCTGGAGTGCAGAGGCAGTTTTCATCACAGAAGCCTGTGCTAAATTGCCTGGTTTCTTACTTGGGTTTTGGGTTTTGAATATTTATTTTCACACTGTCATTATTGCTGTCAGAGTTTTTCATTTTTTGGGGTTTTTTTTGCCTTCTTTTTAATGTAGGGAAGCTTGTTACATATGTGTGCTCAACAGAAGCCTGGTGTTAATATGAAGTACAATAAACTGCAGATTTTAAGAACTAAACAGACTAAATAACATGGACTAAAATAGGAAGAAAAATGTTTAGTGTGGGGTTTTGTAAATTTTTTTGTTTGGTTGGTAGCTTGTGGCTGTGGGGGTTTTTTTATTCTAATAAGACATTGAACACAGTCTGCTGTAAAAATGGCCAGTGTGGTTTTAAGACCACATGCTGCCTCATATGCACTCTTAGTAATCTTGAGTTTGGGTTCACATGAGCAGTTGGCTGGTTACAATATTCTTTTCCATTAAGCATTTTTGGAACATATCATGCTTTATGAGCAAAGGTTAACTAGGGCCTGAAGCAAGCTCGAAGCAGCAAAGTACAGAAGTGTTTGTAGCAAAGAAGACCACTGGCCAAGCCCAGGATAATTACTGCTCCATATTATTTAAAGATATACCCCTTGTTGTTCGACTCTGCTAGTGTCTTCCAAAAGATGGAGTTCTGCCCTAACTGATTTCAATGTCCAAAGTCATTGTGGCTAAATCCCTATTTCCTGTGTGGAATTTCAGTTCACATAGTCAGAAAGGCAGCCAGTGTGATATAAGAATGAATATTTTGGTCTGGGAGTTGTGAATATTGTTACCTTAACTGTGTGTTTCTCTGCAATGGCATTGGAGCTCTGAAAATCTTTATGGTGCTGTCTTGTGAAATAGTGTATTTGTATAGAATTTTTTTAGTAGGTGAACATGATCATCTTGTCAGCTAATGGAATAACTTTGGGAGGAATGCAGTATCTGGGTACTTGAGAGGCTGGGATAAATGGGGCTCAGCATCTCTCAGTTTCAGGGGTCTTGTATACAGTCTGAAAAACTACTTATTTTTGGATTTCTGATTCTTGTTAGAATTCATTGCCCCAAGTAAAGCATTTGTTGCCTTGGTTGGGAGAAGGCTTTTATGGATTTTGTTTTATATCTAAAGTACTAAATTGCCAAAACCAGTTGTTACATGACCTTAAGATTATATAACATTAATACTGTTTTAATAAGTAATTCTTTGTTTGGGAACTCTCCCATAGATTATATACAATATTGGAACTTCAAGATTATTAAAACAGTTATATGGAGTTACTTGAAAGCTGTCCTTATTGTCCGGGATCAGGACAGCTCTTAGAGAATGTCCTTGGATGTAACTCATCAGTCACTGAACCAAGCAAATACAGCTCACCTCCATTCCTCTCAAGAACACTACCTGGGATTGTTGTCTCCTGTGTAGCTTTGAAAGTATGAAGACACTAAACTGTCCACTGAACACACACAATCCTTCAGATTTGCAGTGTGTCTGGAATTTCAGTTCTGGCTGAACTATGGCTGGTGAAGAAACTGCCTTAAACTTGTGATATGATGGCAAGGGCAAGGAGCCTTTTAATGCCACCTCATGTAGTATTAAATAGGACTGTGTTTAGCAAAGGTCATTTTTCTATTCCTGTGCAACTTGGAAGTGGTTTAAATGCTCAAGACTTTTTTTTTCCCCCAAATAATCTTGGCTAAGAAAATAAATGGGGAACAGCTGAGTGGAGGCTTTTGCTTCCTTTGATCTTCAAGGAGGCCAGTGGCAAAGCTGCCCTTGTTCCTGCTTGTTTCCTTTTCCACCACTACCTAAGAGTGATGCAGGGTCAGAGCATGACCAAGCAGTGCCTCTCTGAAGCTGCTGTCAGGAGATGTGTGCTTGTTCATGTACATCACCCTTCCCTAAGGGTATAGCCTGTGCTGAGAAGGTAATGCTATTTAAGGGAGACCAGTAGCCTAAAATAATCTCAGGCTGGTTGCTGATATTTAGAAAGATCTTGATGCCATGTACCATCATCTCTTATAAACCCTTAGCTTTTTATGTTTTATCATGTTACAGTCACGTTTTTAAAACCCTCTAGATAGTCTTCAGGCTCTTTAGGAGCCTCCAGCCATTCCATTTTATCATTGAACCTAGTATCTTCTGAGTAGTTCAAGCTGTGGTGTAGGAGCAAACCTTTTTTTATAAGATAGGCACAAAAATTTATTTGGCTTTAGAATTGAAGTAAATTTCAGTATAAAAAGTGACAATTGTATGGCAACTTCTGAACTGCCTGTGGGGAACTGGTCCATAGACCCAGGCCCCACTTCTCCAGACACTTGAGGAGGTGAGGGAAGGCTGTATCCTGCTGCTGGCTGTTCGTGTGCCATGTGGTGAAGGATGGGCTGGAGGAGCTGACTACCCTGTGCCCTGTTTCAAGGGTGGAACTGAGGGCAGGAGGGAGAATTTGGGTCTGTGCCACATCTAGTTTGTCATTGTTATATCTGTTGCCAGTTAAGTTAAAATTAATTGTTCAAAGAAAGCTTGTTTATATTTGCTTTTTCAGACCTTTTTATTTTTCATTTAACTGTAGAATGGTGTGAGATAGAAGGGACCTTAAAGATCTAGTTTCAACCCCTTCTGCCATGGGCAGGGGTTCCATTCCCTAGATCAGGTTGCTCAGGGCCCCATCCAACCTGGCCTTTATTGAACATGTCTGGGGATGGGGTTTCCACAAGCTCTCTGGGCAGCAATTTTTGTCCTTTTGTCACTGTAATCTGCTGTGCTCAAATTGCAAGACAGAAGGATTGCATTTCTTTTGGTGTTTTGAAGGTAAGTAGTGTTGAGCATGAATTGATCTTGGTGGAGTTCTATTTGCAAATATAATCTTCAGACTTCCTCTGACAAAAGTATTGAAGCTGGACAATCTTGAGGTATTTACCTGATGTTATTGTTGTAAAGTACTAATTTTGTAATCAAAGTGCAGCAGAAGAATTTACATGATGACAAATCTTACTGAGCAAAACTAGTAAGTAGATTCAACAGGCTGGCATGTGTAAAACCATTTGGATAGTTTTGTCATGCTTTTCTCATTTAATGATCTAGTGCTTTGTAGATAGTTTGGTTATGGGTCTTGTATCAGCTCAACAAATACATAGCTATCTGGATTTCTGGTATTCTGATACTAAAACACTAAATTCTTTTGTTTTCATAATTTATGTGTGGTGCCAGTGTTTGTATTTTGATAGCTCTCCTATTACTTTTCTTCAGTTGTTAAATGAGAGTTATTTGATCCTATAGATCTAGAAGTGTTCAGATAGTGAAGATCTCTGATTTAGCTTGCATGTTTCCTAGCATCTTGCTTGTGTAACCCAATAGTGTTTCTCCCTTTCCCTGATATGTACATATATTTTAGCAATGTAATTTATGGGTTTAAAAACCTGTAGTCTAAGGTTAGCACTTTTAGTCCTGCTACTGTCCTCTGCTTGGATGAAGTTATAGAGCTCTTACTTTTAGTTTTGGGACACAAGGGAAAATCCAGTTTCCCTATATCCTTGCTGTTCCAGCTTTTTGATCTCTGCTTCTTCCTCTGACAGTCTGTGTTTCCCAGGTGTGGGAGTGTCCACACCCTTGTCCTTCAGGGCACGTGTAGTGTTTTCCTTGTTCCCTATCTTTCGTCTGCCTTTGTGAGGCAATTTGGGTGCTGTTTTTTCTTAAACAGAAGCATGCTCAGGTTTAAGTACCCCTTTCCAGTAGTTTGCCAAAGGGGCAACCCAGGCAGGAGAATGCTGTCTTGCTTTCTGCTTGCTAGGCTCTGCTTCATTAGAAGTCCTGAGAGGGCACAGATGGGACTGAAGCCAGGAATGAAGTGTCCATGATGGACTGTTGCACCCTGGCTACCATTGAGCAGCTGCCAAAGGGCAGGAAGCCTGACCTAACTCTTTAAGGAGTCAAAGTGATCCCCGTTGGATCGAAACACTCGCTGAATGTAGTTGTTCTTTGTTTTTGAGAGGCTGTTGGGGAATAGGTAAGGTCATGGCAGTACAGCTTGTATCAGATCCTTCTGGAAACCTCTTTGTGTGTTGTTTTATTGCCTAGTCAGCCCTGGGTAAAAGGGAAAAATACATATTCCAAGGAGTATGAGTAACTTCTGATGCTTGTCATGCTGTCAGGGTAGAAGTAAAATCTCAAAAGGTATTTCAGGAACTGTGAGTTCTCTCATATTTCTGCTCAATACGTGTATTGTTTCTAAATCAAAACCAGGGCTTTGAGCAAACAACATGGGTTAAAAGCAATCTGCTTCTTAAAAGTCACTTTTATTGCGGAGCTTGCTTGTCCTAATCAGTGGCTCTGGAACTTTCTTGGCTTTGCTTGGAGGAACAGATTTGATAGTACACAAGCACTTGAAAGGAAGACTAATATGACAGGTTGGGTTGTTGTATGTTGGGACTGTCCTCGAGTAGCTTAGTTTGCTGTTTGGCTTAATTCTCAAAGCAGTTTCCTTTTACTGAAGTGCGGGAATAACTTTGGCTATGAACTCTGACAGCAGTATGGCCTCTGTTACTTACACTACTATTCAACAGAGCTATTAACTGCACAGATGCTAAAAGCAGTTGGGGTCTTTTTTTAAAGGGGGATTTTGAAGAGGAAATTAAGAGTGGAAGACTACAAATAATTGAAGCTATAGCTTTCTCTAGCCCTATTTAAATTTTATTAGTCTTTAGAGAGGGAAATTCTGTCCTTCCAGCTTTATTTTGATGTCTTACAAATTGATGTTACCTTCCATGAAAGGGTAAAACCAAAACTTTTTCTTTTCCAGACTACACATGTAATTGGCTTGAAAACATAAAATAATTTTGTTATAGCAAACAGTAGTTTTGACACATGCATATGTCTGTGCTGGAAAGGTATCTGCATCATGAGAAGAATCATCCTGAGTCAATCCTGTTTTGTACAAATCAATCTACTCAATATTATGCATTCCTCATGTATAGCATTCATCTGGAAGAGAGATGAGCTCTGTCATCTCATCTGTGTTTCATTGTGAGTAGTGTTCAGTCTTTCATCCATTAATAAACATGGATTCCTTACTTGCTAGCAATGATAGAATGCCTTTAATGTAGTCCGGGCTGCACTGGGGGCTGTTCTTTGTCTCAGGAAAGTTCTAATCTCACTGAGTCAAGACGGCTGAATTTTATTTATATCGACCAAGGTGGTCAATAATAATAACAGTGACAATTTATAATTTACACTTTGTGTATATAAAGAAAGCCCATATAGATAGAGGTATAAATATATGAAAAAGCCAGTATCTGTAGCAGAGATCTGAATCATTAAGGCATTCTACCTGAAGGCTTAGGGATGACCTAATTGCCTTCCCTTACCTGAAGGGAGAAGCCCGCAAGAAAGTTGGAGAGGGGCTTTTTACAGGAACATACAGTGATAGGACAAAGGGAAATGGCTTCAAATTGTAAGATAATAGGTTTAGATTACATGTTAAGAAAAAATTCCTTATTCTGAGGGTGGTGAGACACTGAAACAGGTTTCCCGGAGAAGTTGCAGGTGCCCCAAGCCTGGAAGTGTTCAAAGCCAGGCTAGATGGAGCTCTGTGCAACCTAGTCTAGGGATGGGGTTGGAACTAGATGATCTTTAAGGTCCTTCCAACCCAAAACATCCTGTGATTTCATATAAGGAGAAAATACACTCTTCTTTGGGCGCAGTGGGGGGTGAATTATAAACTGATTTGTATGTCCACATACCACTGTTATTTTCTTGGCTGAATTCTCCTCAGCTCCTTGGGGGCATTGATGTGTACTGACAGCTTAAAACAGAGCAACACAGCAACTTGTGGTTCAGACAGTGTAAGAGAGACTCCTGTATCTTCATGATCTAAAGCAGAAGGTTGTGGTATCTCCTTGATCTGAAGGTTTATCCATCAGGTTGAGAAGTGGGCTGTTATCTCTGAGAAATTACTTAGCAGAAACGTGACTTCCTGAAGGAACTTCTTCAAGAGCGGGTTTCTGTTTTGTTTGCTTCCACGAAAAGATTATTATGTTCCGAAGAGAAAAAGTAGAAAGAAATAAAAAGTCCATTCTGTTGAATGAATTTAATAAAGCTAAAATATCATATTACAAAGACCGAATCATTCTAACTTACTAGCAAAACTAACAGGCTGCTTCCTCTTGGCAGAGTACAGTTGATTTTAGTAGTCACACAGATGTTTTGGTGTCCAGAACAAGCATTTCTTCTTTGTGCTTTCTGTTGTATGAGACATAAACTTTCTTAATGTGCACCATAAACTGTTCTGTGGTCAAATATCTAATATATATTGAAAGCAATAGACAGAGTCACTGACATAGAGCAGTTCTGGAGTAAATGAAAATTGTGTAATAAGCCTAATGCTCTTCTTAGTGTGAAGAGAACAGGGTTATGGCTATAAAATTTGAAATCCTTGGTTGTCTCAGGATACACATGCTTCTTACTAAAGTTAGAAATGTTAAAAAATGTCAAACTGAACAAATGTGGTATTGTCTTCCATAGCATTTGAAGAACATTTGATGAATTGCCCTTTTGACTGCAGTTGTTTCTACAATTGTTTCTTATGCTGCCAGCTTTGCCCTCGTGGAACTGAAAGAAGGATTGCAAAAGACTCATGGTTTTCAAGATGGTGCCTTTGGCAACAATGTTGCACTGGATAACTACTTAGGATGTCAGTTCTTTTGTCTGAGAATGATGAGACTTTTATCACTTTTCTTGATTTTTAAAAAAAATTAATCAGTATTTTAGTCAAGATTACAGTAAAGATTGGCGTTTTTAAGATGCCACTGCTATAATCAGCATTTCTCTCTTTAATGTGAGGAAAACAGTAATGCTGCAGAAAACTTGAGGTTTTAGTTCAAAAGGCTAAGATATGAAGATCACCATTTCTGGCAGCATGCACTGCCATGTTATTTAATCTGCAAGGTGGGAGTTGACTAGTTAGTGAAGTCTTGAACAAATCGGTTTTACTTCTTAATTTGGCAAAAACCCCTCTTTGCTCCTAATTCTTCCCTCCTTCTCCTCCCTCCCCAAAGCCTCTCCAGCTCTGGGGTTGCAGGGGAAATTTCATAAATATTTTGTATTAAAGATGCTGTTTTTCTTCACTGAGAGCCTGAAGTTTAGTTTGCAACCATCTGACATGCTATGTTAAGCTTGCTTGAGTATTTCACCATGTACTTTTTGAATAGTCATCTCTTTGATGCTCTTCCTTGCCATGATCTTGAACTGATCTTGCAGTAGGTACTGGAAGTACCTGCTGCCCTTTACACAGTGTATGTCAGTGCTGTCATTCTGTGTTGGCTACTGCATTGCCTCAAACACCAACATTTCTTGCCGTAGCGTCCAAAGCTCTGGTGGGAGGGAATGGTGCACTGCTTCTAGAAAAACCCAACCAAAACAAAGCAAAAAAGCCCCTCAAGAGCAGCAACAACAAACACCATCCAAAAGCACACAGTGCACAAAAAAAAACCCCACATGCTTAAGTTCTAATTAAATAACCTGTACAGCATTTCTAATGTTTCTTATTACAGCATGAGGGGTCTGCTTTGTTTTTAGTGAAATCAGCAGTTTCTGATTATATTAACTCTTAGTGCATTGACTTCCCAGTTGACTTCAAGCATCATGTAAAAAGTATTAATGTTTGCTCTGTTAACCTACAAAATAATAGCCTGGTAAATCCCAGAATGTTTGTCAGTATTGTAATTCATAAAGCTGGGCACAGCAGGGATTTTTCCTGAGGTTTTAGGAAGTGAGAATATACAGGCATGCTATCACAAGGTTTGTTAAAGATCCTGAGCGTACAATCCAGAGAAGACCACACAAACTCTGCTTCAGGATGTTTTTGTTTTCTGCCTGTCAACAAATTTAGTCTGCTATGAAGATTTATAATAGTGAACTAATGATGTTACTTCGTGTTCTGTATGGAAACTATGAGCACAGAGAACAGTAAAACCTGAAAGTTTATTTTAAGGCAGTAATGCAAGTAAATGCTCTGCTGAGGGTTTGTATTTGTGGTCGTGACTCGTTAAAATGGAAATGGAAAAACAAACAGGAAGAGCAGGTGGGATAGGTTTATTATGGAATATAGCACTATGTCTTAAATTTAACTCAAGCACAAAGACCATAACATCTTTAACCCTTAAATGCATTTATATCAGAATTGTTCATGTTTTTAGAAACAAATCCCCTCATCATGTCAAAGGTCTAAAAGTAGAATAAAAATAAATTGAAACCTGATTTCCTTAGCTTTTTCAGTTTGAGCTCTGTAGTTGACTTTTTACAATCTGGTTGGTTTATTTCTTTTTCATGTTTGTTCTCTGACACTTGGTGGTCTTATGAATGAGTTTTTAAGCCCTTGTAAAGCTCTAAACTGATAATGTTACTCTGATTCAACTGACCACTTAAGCATGTGCATATGTCCTCTACTGGCTTACGAAGCGTCCATATTTATTAGAATAACCCACTGAATCAAGGCTACTAAACAGATGGACTTTTCAGTTTTTGCACCTTCTGGCTTTCAAGTAAAGCTGTATATTTTTAATATTTGATGGAAATCAATATAGCAGTACCATAAGGTTTGATTGGCAGGCGCCTCTCTGGGTTTCCCCAGAGCAGCTGGATGCTCTGTGCCTGGGAAGGAAAACCAAGTTTATTATGGCTAAGTGAAAGGCTTGCTTTATTTGTTTCTAATATTCTATTTCTATCAGAAGCCCTGACAAACTTACCATTTAGGCTTTATGGATACTCAGTAAAAAAGGCAGGGGTATTCCACAAATGTGAGATACTTTCTTAGGATTACTATTGATTTCTGCTCCATCATGCTTGTTCTAGCAAAGGATTGATTTAGTCTTGCTTGATGCGACTTGAGGAAACTTATCCCTTAATGTCAAGCACAGAGTAAAAGCTAGGGATCAAAGTAGGGATTTTTACTCTAGTTACCAGTAATGAGTTGCCCACAGAAGGAGATAGTTCCCCATGGTTTCCAAATGTTTGTTCCCCTGCTTGCTTAGGAGGTCTTCATTATATACCCAGTGAGAATGGGGTCTGGTTTATTTGGCTTAATTGCACTGGCCTATAGGAGCAATAGTTGGTTTTCTTTTTTAAAACACAGCAATTTTAAGTAGTTGGAAGAAACAGAAATAATAATTCATGCTTTTTTACTGTATAAAGCTGTTAGGTTGTAAGTTAGCCCTGCATATGGAGGAGTATATTGAGAGTTGTACAAAGTGCAGACAAAATGAAGTGCCTCATTCGTAATCCTTGATTTATAGTGTTTTGGGGTATTATTAACAGTGTTACTAATTCTGTGTCATCTTACATGTAAGATGAGTAAGTTCCATGACCAGGCCATGAATTGGATGAGGCTTATCCATATCCATGATAATAAGCTATGAAGAGACTAGTATCCTCAACTGATGAGAAATGTCACCTTTTATAAGTTTTCTTGTGGCTTTGTCTTTTGAGCAATAGATGATGGATATTCAGTAACCCTCCTGAACTTGCCCTGAGATTTTCCTCTGTCTCTGTTGGGGGGAGTGGTTGGGCCCTGGCCTTCACCCTCCTTTGGGTCAGGTGAAAAGTGACGGTGTTCCCTCTGAAGTGCCCCAAGTACTAAACAGGGAATAATGGGCAGGGTTCCCCCTTGGTTTGAAATAGTCAGAGAAGCATTTAATCCTGTGTGTGCATTCAGGAGAAGGACAGGGGTTAATTCTGCTCTTGAGAGCAAGAAAAATGTTTGAGCAAGACTGAGAGGAAGCAGTAAAGAAAAAGAAATGACGCTCCAAGATCCCAGGGGTAGGGGCTCTTGGGATAAAATTCTATTATTGATAACATTACCCAAGCTGTATCCATTATATCATCCTTGAAGTTTCTGTGAATGTTGTCACTGCACAGTAGTGTTGAACTAGATAAAACAGTTTGCTTCCCAGAAGACTTACCCTTGTTTTCCCAGCACTGGTCTCTAATGGTTTAAGCACAGTCATCTACTTTGCATTAGATTTTCAGGTACAGTGTAGATAAAGCATGCCATGAAGTCATAAATCTAATCCCTCACATTTTAATGGGGAATTATGCAGTCATTCTTTTAAAGAAGAAGGTGCAAAAGGTAATCTGTGTCTGAAGTGGCTGAATTGTGGTCTCTGCAACACTCATTAACTTAAGCTGTAAATTTGCCTCCAGTTTGGGGCTAGTTTTCTAGTGGATCAGAGTGAGTTTGTTTCGAATACCTTAATGATGAGTGGGATGAGGGAAAATGAATTGCAAAGTAAATTTTCCTTTTTCCTCCCACACTTCCCCTTTTTGTGAAAGTAGCCTTGTGAAGGTAGTTGGGAAGGCTGTATCACAACTGATTTGGGCATATCCATCATGCAGGACTGTGTGGTAAAGATGCTGGAGTCTGCTCTGAAACAAGACGAGTTCCTAGGCAAGCAGAGGCAGCTTTTGCCAATTTGTGACACAAGTCAGTATGTCTGCACAAGGTGCTGTTAACACACTAGCTCATGTCAATGCCAGTTTGAGTGCATGTGTGCTGTGCTCTGCTGCGTGGTCTGGAGATACCTTGCTCTAGTTTGAATGCACTTTCCTTGTCTTAGGAAGAAACACTTTATTTCTGTTTTTTCTTCAGGCAACAAGAGCTTCTCTGACTCAACATTGTACCAGTCTGGGGGAGTCACTGGGCAAGGAAAATGATATTGCCCTGATTATTGATGGCCACACACTGAAGTATGCCCTTTCATTTGAAGTCAGGCAGAGCTTTCTGGACTTGGCACTCTCCTGTAAAGCGGTCATTTGTTGCAGGTAAGGAATTCTGGGTTTCTTTTGGGTAACAAAGTGGGCATGAAGCCTCTGAAATTCAACCTAGTATGCACACAGCCACACTTAAGTATGCTGGAGAGCATCTTGCTTACTAGTGTCTTCCTCCTATGGAGAAGGAGGCATGTCCCTTCATTAAAGTTGTGTCATCAAGTAGGGCAATTGCCTCTGCCAGTGTCTGTCCTAGCTGAGTCTGATCTCTTCTAGAAAGAAAAATCATGAGAAAACATTGCGCCTGATTGCCTGATTATAGTAGATGCTGATGAGAAGGAGTGGTATGGATGTCATTTGTAATCAAAATGTTTGTGTGACTGTTCAGCTCAGGTCTAGGGAAGGTCACTGCATGAATTTAAGTTGGTCTTGACTTCTGGTTGTGTATTATGTGAGCCTGTGATAAGTGTGATTTGCCCTATTAGAATGTTAAGGCTACTGCTGGCTTTGCCAAGTCACAGCAAAATTTGTTGTGTGGATATCGCCATACACAGATATGGGCTTATGTCATGACTACTTCAGAAGGAAGGAAATAAAAGCCCCAAGAAAACGAAAACCAAAACCTGGCTTACTTTACTTTTTGTGTAGCAGGAAGGCTGCATCCTTTTTAACTTTGAAAGATTTTGTGGCTTTGAGGATTGTGTGTTTGTGCTCATTGCTGGTATTTGGGGAGAACTGTGACCTAGTGTAGGTTGTTGATTTAGGCAGGCAGGGAGTTTTATCTGCATTCTAAAAGCAAGACCTGCTTTGTGGGAAATTACTATATGGAGACCTTGTACTACTTTTTTTTGCAGTCTTACTTACCTTTTATGTATGCACTTTTGTACAAGTATCACATGGCAAAAGGAGTTCTTAATGTACCTTCATGCTTTCACGTATCTGAAATAGCTGAGCCCTTGGGCTTTTTATCTGACTAGTTTCTTTCCATTTGTTTTCTGGACTGCTGTACTGCACGATACTGGGGCTAGAGCTGTTCAACATGTTCATTAATTACCCGATGATTAGATGGAGTATGAGCTCAGCAAGTTCACAAATGATACAAGACTGAGGAGTGAGTGATAACACTGAGGGCTTGGTTGCCCTTCTGAGGGACTTCAATAGGCTGAAGAATTGAGCAGCAAAATCTCATGAAGCTCAAAAAGGGGAAGTGCAAAGTCCTATGCCTAAGGAGTTACAACCCCTTACACCAGTAAGCTGTGGGGGTTGCCAAGCTTAGAAAGCACCTTTGTCCAGAAGGATCTTTGGATCCTTGGCGGACAAGCTGACCATGAGCCAGCAATGAATCCTAGTGGCAAAGCAAGGACTGGTGTTATCCTGGGCTGCAGTGTAAAGAGCACTGGTAAATGTTGAGGGAGGTGATCCTTTTCCACGCTGGTGAGGTAGCTTCTGGAATGTTCTGTCCATTCTGGGATCCTTAATATAACAGGTTTAAAGGAGAGAGTCCAGTGCAGGAGCACGAGGATGATAAAGGGGCTGGAGCATCTGTCATGCAAGGAGAATCTGAGAGCTGCAAGTGTTCAGCCTAGAGCAGAGGAGGCTCAGAGGGGTTTGTATCAATTTGTATGAACATGCAGTAAAAGGGAGTGAATGATAGGGAGACGGGCTCTTCCCTGTAGTGGTCAGTGACAGCAGTTTTTCTTCTGTTGCTGATTAATTATTTTAAAATTCAGGCAGGGGGCCAGAGGAAGAAGGCACAAAGCCTTAGAACTAGGGGTCTCATTTCTGCAGCTGTTTCATGGAGCAGGAAGTGTTTGCAAGAGGGAGCTAACACAAGTGTAGCCATCTTTGGAATGCAACAGGCCCTGATGTAGGGCCAGAGTAAAGGTACCTTGGGCTTTGAAAGCACCAAGCGCCTGGGAAGGGAACTGACCCTGTCTTGTGCTCTGTTTGAGGGGCAGTTAACAAACAGAGCAGATGGAAAGCTCCTGCTTTCCTACTCTATCACAGTGCTTTGGCAGAGATCCTTCCAAGTCATTCTGTTAGTTTATTGCTTGAAGATTTGACAAGTTAAGCCAAAGATCTACGTAGCTGAAACAAATAATAAATTGCAAATTATTAAAATTACACATAAAATATATACATAATAAGCTGAATATAATGAATGGTCCTGTTTTGCCAGGAGACATGCAGTACTGGACATTTCCTTTTTCATTATTTCATGAGGGGAGCCAACAGGAGTTTTATTTATTAGTGAATTAGCAAATTGAGGAACAATGCAGGAAAAAATACTTTAAAGTATAAATCAAAGGGGAAGAGATGATGTAATTTCATAGCTTAAAAGGACGAATGAAAATAATTGAGTTTTAAGTCCCCAGGGAAAAAGAGGAATGCTTTTAATAACCTTGAAGGCTTTTCAAGAACCTTCCAGTCACTTGCCAGGTGCTTGATACTGAAGCAAGAAAAACATTTTTTTTTAATGCTCTGAGTTGTTTTTGATAGTAGTTTGTGTGTCAAATAAGGCAGTGCACTTATACTTCACAGGAAGCAGTTTTAAAATGGAATTGAGAAAGAGGACATTTCAAATTAGAGTTAGTCTTCAAACGAAAATGTTATTTGGGAGGGGGATGTGGCTCTTTAACTTAGTGGTATGATGTTTAACCACAGTAGGAGTTGCCTTGCAATTCTCAACATTGCATAAATTCATGGGGCTTAATATTTCATAAATTTACTAAAACATTTTCGTCTCCTCTGGGGAATTTCAGCTGCATTTGCCATTCAAAAATTTTTTAAAAATATAGTTAAGACATACTGTATATTCATTTTCTGGGCTTTAGGCATAAACTGTAGTTGAACTTGATTCTCAGGGGTAATCTCTTAAAATGAAACTGTAGTAAACCTGGCTCCTTTTTGCATTAAGAGGGAGAGATGGTATCTTCTGATGGGGTTAAGTCTTCCACTGTTACAGTGTCTCTAGCAGGCCACTGGCACAGTGGAGGAAAATATACCCCTCAAGAGACTTGGTAAAGCTAGCAAAATCAAATCAAACTACTCCTTAAGAAAAAGCCTTGTTTGTTAAAAGTTTTTCCAGAGACTGACAGATCTTATTATCTTTCTTCACACTGACTGGGATGTCAGGATGTCAAAAGCAAGCAAAACTTACTTTTCAGTGGACGTAAATGTTGTTTGGAAGGCAGTTGAACTCATGACTTCATTTATGAGATCTGAGCTGATGATTGCCTGTTCCTGGTTTTCAAACGGTCTTTAACAGACCTGTTTTTAGTGATGTTTTGTGAGACACAAAATGTTAAGGTTTGAGTAGAAGTGAGATTATTCTTTTAATAACAAAAGAGAGTGTTTTCATTCATCTAGTATTTATACTCTAGCTGGTAGGTACAGCATATTGTTGCATTTGGCTCTGAATATAAAAGTAGCTGAGAATTATATAACTTGTGTGTTACGACATTTAATATTTAATTATTTAATATTTTAAAAACTCAATATAATTTTAAATTCATATTTAATTCTCTACTGAAGAGCCTGCCTTGAATTGGAAGTATTTGTAGTTGAATTAATGCAATGTTTTAGAAACACATTTTTATGACTGTGCTTTGGGAACTTTTTGTTACTGTTGTTGAATAGAACTTCTTTGCAGGTGGCAGTGACTCTGCCTTTATATGGGTTTAATGCCATATTACCAAGACATCCATCAGGAAGAATCAATCCATCAGCATTTAAGAAAATAATTAATTCTAAGCAGTTTGTAAGTACTTCAGTACTTAAAATTAGTTGTTGGACAGCAGAAGTAGCCCTTTTAAAAATTTATTTCACAGATGTAAGCACAACAAAACAAGCATCTCCAGAGAGATGTGTGGCATAAGACTGGGAACCCGTCCCACATCGGGCTGCCTCAGTGTGATTCTTTTCCCTTTTGCTTGTATTACTGACCATTTCTGCAATACTTCTTGAGGTGCTGATGCTGGGATGTTGTTTCTTCTCCATACCGTGCACTTAGATCCTGCAGCTTTTCAGCTGAGTGAACAGTGAGTTGATGCCCGTGTAGGAGGGGTTTCAGGTAATAGGAAAATAAATAAAAATGTCTCAATTGCTTTACAGTCCATCATCTTTTCTGCCATACTTTGATCATATGTCCTATTCTGGAGAGGTGTCTGTGAAGTGGTGCAGCATGAACAGAAATTGAGAAAATTCCAGCAACAGCATTTTCTATGGACTATCTGCTATTTCCACAAAGGCTCTTGCCATGTCATGGCTACTACATCAGGATGATTTTGCTTGCTTTTAGGTATGAAAGGTATGTGCAGTTGTTGCTCAGCATCTGAACACTGACTTCTGGAGGGCTTCTGCCCAACCTCACCAGCTAACTTTAGGTGATAGTGGCACAAACTGTTGCTTTCAGTACCTTGAGGGATATTGGAGCTGTAGTGATAATGGTTAGGAGCTGAGTAAAAAAAGAAACAAGAGGAGAAAATGTATGTTTTTAATCAGTCCCCCAGCAACAGGAAAACCCTGATCTGTGTTGCTATTGCATGTAGCATGCAGGGAGGCTGGGGTGAAGACAGGAGCCCCCAGGTATCACTCTGAGAGCAGACACTGAATGTTCTGAAATGAACATGCCCTTTGACTAGAGTGTGTCTGCTTGGGTGTGGAAAGGGAAGGGCTTTAATGAATTGAAAGCAGAAGGTTGGAGAAGGGAAGGCAAAAAGCAGCTTGTGAAGAGTACATGTTGCTAACTGTTAGAGGCACTTCATCAGCTAGAGAGAGAAGAGAGATGAGGAGACAAGAGAAAAGTTGTCTCAGCGCTCCAAGTTGTAAGGCCATAGCTGGGGTGCTTCTGGTCTTCCATCATGATTTGGAGGAGACATTAATAACATAGCTGACAAAATGAACATCTGGAATACTTCTTAAATATTTATTCCCCCAACTCGCATATTGTTGCTGGTATTAGTATTTGACAAAATGATTATTCTGTGCTGTAGTTCAGTGTGTATTTATTTATTGAATCAAAAAAGTGTCTTGCTGGCTTTCATTAGATAAGACCTCCATTTTCATGACAGAAAATTGCAACTCAATTCTGATTAAGAGTATGATAGACAATTCTAATGTTAATTGGTCCCAAAGAAAATTGTGGATGTGTTACATTTTCCTGTATGTACATCTTGTGTTTCCCCTCATCTGTCACCTACTAAATAGTCAATGCTTATTCTCATATTCTATTTCTGCCAACTCATGACAGCAATATTCATCTTATGACTTTGAAAACCATGAGGGAAGAACCATTCTGACAGTTTTAGTGTTTGTAGATAATTGAGTGGGAGGAAGGTTTGGAGTTGCAGCATTACGTGGTGCTCTCTGCACTCTTGAATAAAGAATACTCACAGATGATTAGAAATGATCACTTAAACTGTTCAGTGTGTATGTAGGGATGTGTAAAGCAATCCTGGGACTTTCTTATGATTATTTTTCTTAAAAGCCTGTTGGCTGCTTTGCAAGAGCTAAGTAAACTTGGAAAATGTCACCAGTTCTGTGCTGGAAAGCTAATATGGGAAAACTTTAGGAGAGCTTGGTCTTACAAATTTTGGTAATTATGTTGTCCTCTGAGTGGCAAAGTGAGTTTCTGCTGCATATTTTGACTTTTTAATGGGAGTTCTGAGCTATGACAGTTCCTGAAACTCACTCTCATAGTTCAAATCATTCAACTACTTAGCTAATGTTTCAAGGGGAGGAAAAGTACTGTTTACCCTTAAACAGTACTTAAAGATACTGTTTTAACTGGTATTGTTTGTTTTTTTAAATGACACAGGTGAAGCATGTTTCCCTTGGGTAACTATTAACTGCCTGACAACCTGAATTTAAATGATTCATGCTCTGTGGCCAAACATTTCTTACTGCTTAACTTTATCCCATTATTGTGACTGTTCCTGTTCTTAGGAATTATTTTGCTTTATTTGTTCAGATGAGGAAGTAATTCAAATGAAATAATCCCTAAGTTGAATCAGTGTTCCAGTTTCCACTGCTATTCACAATTTGGGAAAATGTTTGCCTTTTTGAATTTATTGAAGAAAAATACTTAGCTAATAGACTAAGTTTGTATTGTGCTTTAAACTTGTGTATGCCTGTTCAGATCTGGTATCTGTTTTAGTGTTTAATTTGTTTCTACTGGATGACCAGCTGAGTGAGTTCTCATGCTCATAATTGATTATGAATAAAAACCTTTTCCTGAAACAGTCTGCTTCACCTCTATTTCCTGTTTCTGTTACTATTCTTACTAGCAAATTTACTTACCACCAAGTAATTGGAAAAGGTTGGAGGAAAGACAGGAATACAGCTAAAATCAACCTTTTTCATTGGAAACAATTTTGTAGGAAAAATACTGCACGTCCTGACAAAAAAACTTAATAAGTTTCTCCTTCAAGTAGTGTTTACCCTAGTTGTTATTTTTAAAATTAACTTGCTACCATTTTTCATTGTGAGCCTAATATTTAGATGACCAAAATCTTAGCAGTTTACTTGATCCATCTTGTCAAATGTAAGTGAAATTTGTCTCTTGAGCAATGGGGTGATAATACTCACAAACAGTTCCAAATGGTATCAGTGTCTGTTTCTTCACCATACTGCAGTATCTTGTCCAAATTGCTCCTGGTCTTTTCAGTTTCTGTGCAGGAGCAGCCAGCAGTGCTATGTTTAGCGCTACCCTTCCCAAATTAGAAAATAAACATTCCATAGATACTGCACATGAGAAAAAACTATGCTGCTGGAATGTATGCTATTTTAGAAGAAAGATAAAACTGTGGTTTGGAATACCTTTCTGTTCCATGAGAAATTCATAGTACTGGTATATTTTTCTTTCCACTAGTGTTAGTGTGTTAACCCCTGTCTTCTGGTCAAGTTCCAAATGGAACAATTACTTTCTTCTCACTGAAATTCCCCTGCCGCCTTTATTGAATATAATATTCTTCACTTCCTGTGCAAAGCTGTTGAGGGTGATGGTGTGAATGCTAAAGGTCACCAGGTTTTAATTCAAAGGTCCTACAGCAAAGTTCTGCTTGTGAACCCACCTCTAACTATTTGCATTCCTTCATTTTGAGCTTCTGTTTTGTAGAAACAGTATTGGAAGAGTGTTACCACCACTCTCTTTAAGCAAAATATGTAGGGTCTTTTTTTGGAGGGGAGGTGTTTGTTTGGTGTTTTTCTTTCAGTCTTTTTTATGGTTAGGGGGTGGTGCATATTTTACTCTGGGCTTACCCAGGTTTCTCCAGTTTTCCAATGCAAGTGTAAAGTAACTTTCTGTCTTAGATGACAGCAGAATGTTTGAACTCTTTCAAGGTGGCTTGTGTGGCATGTGTAATACATAGTCTCTGACACAGTGCACACAAACATTTGTTGGTGTATGCACTTGTGTCTGGTCAGAACAGGTTCTTAATATGATGAGGTGTGTAGGCTAACTGCAGCTCACTGTCCTGTCTCAAATAAAGCTTCTTCCCAAACCAGTGATGTCTGACAGTCTGATTCTCCGTTAGGCTTCAGTAATGCCATTTTTTTCCTGTTTAGGCATTCTGGCACAACTGAACTCTTGACACAGTTGTCCTTATTTCCTACCACTTGTCTGTTGTGCCAAATACCCTTTTCCTGAGTTCCTGGCGCAGTGCTGAGTGTTGGGAGTGACTGAATGTTTCCTCTTACGGAATTCCCTGCAGGTCCATAAGGCTGGATGGGGGCCAAGAGTCTGGTGCCTTTCTGCAACCTTGTGACTGGTTTGTAAAGGTTTCTGGCTGTGCAGAAAAGTTCCTTAATTCCTTGCTCACTAGGTTGCAATTGCAAGGAAATAGTTTACATTTTCTGTTTCTTTTAATGATTTGAAGATGTTACAAAGAAATAGGTAGCCTTATCTTGATCATTCCTTACTATTCTGTACTTTCTTCTCTAAATATTGGGTAGTTTTAAAGATCTCAAAACTTTTCCTAGGAGAGGATTTGAGGATTCTCTTTGCTTTTATTGAAATATTCATTTTTGTTTTGTAAGTTTAATATTTGCATTTCACTAAAACCCTGATGCATGAAGGTACAGGAGACAAAGGCCCCTAAAGAATATGTGGTGCTGCACTGCATTCAGAAACAAGACTCAAACCAACTGTAATATTACTCCTTTCATAAGATCCAACAGAGTCTCGTGCTCTATCCCACAGGACCAGCTCAAATATTGTATTTTCCATTGTTAAAAGTACAGATATAAAATTACAGAGGCAGGAACAGTCTGTTCTGTAAGCTTCTTAGTACTGCAGGGAATTACCTTCATGAGGACTCTGGGCTTTAGGGCACTGCAGTAATATGTGGGACACTGAACTGGTAAAACAGCTCTGGTCAGAGTTTCCAAAAGTGTTTAGTGCTGGTGGAAGCTGACTCTAGAGTGTGTCTAAGTTGAGTAGGTGCACAGCTGAATCCATACTAGATATTTGGAAACATTTGACCTTACACTGAAAAGAATGGCTAGGCTTAAATGTATTTCTCTGCTATTCATATCCTTGAAGTCCTGATAATAAAGCCAAAATTATGCTTGAGGGAAACAGAGTAAACCTGATTTGATTCAACAGGCTAGACTAGGAAGCAAACTGTTTAAGTTTGTTCACATGAGTAGAAAAATGATGAGGCTCTAGCTCCAGTGGACTATGCAGTTTTTGGCCTGCTTATGTGCTTGAAATGTGTAGATCTATAGATCTTTAACTCTGTGAGTAAATACCACCATATTCTGCAGGGCAAACAAGGCTACCCAATTGGAAGCCATTTAGCAAAGTAGCCATGTTGGCGGTGTAATAGCTTTTTTGGTGCTTAGAATTTCCTTTGCACAGTTGCCTACAGACAGTGGAAAGAATTCTTTGCAGAATCCTCTGGTTTTTGCAGTCTGTTAGGGATGCTCACCTGCTTATGCAGAGCAATACTAAACTCATCCTTTTAAAAAATAAAAATCTTATCTCTGTGCTAATAATTCTCAGTGCTTCTAAGAAAAGGCAAGCGAGAAAATGTGTGAGGAATATCTCTGCTTGCAAAGATATACTTGAGAACTTGAAGAAAAACTGATTTTCTGCTGTATCATAACTACCGTTCAGCTTAAGGGCTCTGCGTTCTGAGCACCACTGGCAGGGTTAAAATGGTAGAGACTTGGATTCTGCATTCACCAGTAGGCCACTCTTATGCTTCTTCTGAAAAAGGAGGTTTAAATAGCTTCTCCCTATTCTGGGAAGGCTGCTTTGATATCTTGTTTTGGCATGTGTGTTGAATGCATTTTGCTTCTACTCTTTCAAACTTGCTTCTCCAATAGTGTCTAGAATAGATAACAGTGATAGACATTGAAAATGATGACCTCTTTTAAATCTTGCTCCTTCATATCTCCCTTCTCTTAATGTTTTCCATGTTATGGCACACTTATACTTTTAAATTGCTCTTTCTCACAGGTCTTCTGTCACATCTCACTTTGTATAATATGTGGTCTTTGTGCATTCCTAGGATTGTTTTATTTATGCTCTACATAGGCACACAAATTCAAGCTCCTACAGGGAGCACTTTGATCAGAATTTCTAAACCTGTGTAGGGTGTTATCTGTGGCTGTTTGCCTACATGTGGTCTTGAAAGAGCTGTTACTTGTGGGCCCTCATAGGAAGAACCAAGGAGTCCTAAAAACAACCCAAAACATAAAATAATGTGTTAAAGTGCCAAAATGAAGACGAGTATGAACTCTGTAAAGCTGGGCTGAAGACATCTGTTTGAGAGCTCAACTTCCTGTCATCTTTCTGCAAAAGAGCTTCTTGTTTGAAAGTGTGTGCTGGGCATTCAGAGGTTGCTGGCTGAACTGATCCTGATGAGTGGGGAGGCAGGATTTCACAGTCTCTTTGGAGGTTGAAAGGTCTTAAGAACTTTGCTGCAGCTCAAGAATGGCTACTAGGATTGTTATGTATGTCGAATCATTTGGTGGGGTTCACTCCTTTGAAATCTTTCACTTGGCTTTAGTCTTCCATCTGGTGAAATGTTAAGCTCAGAACTGTCTGTATATAGAAGGTGAAAGATCATTTTTGCATGTGGTGTATTCAATGTCCAACTCAGTGCCAAGTTTTGGAGAAACTTTCTACCTCTACAATCCTTGTCCTCCAAGTGAGGTGCTTCCATATACCTTGGTACTGGGTTGTACAGATAGGTCATCATCCAAATGCAGTCTTCATGGTGTGATGGGTCTCTTGGATCAGTGGGTCAGTGATTTTGTCAGGAGACAGACTGATTCTGTACACTGCCATGGTGGTATGAGCGTGTCCAGGACTAGATGATGTTGAGATCTCTGCCCACAGATCCGGTGTGTGTGCGCATCTCTTGGCTCTTTTGAGGGTTGTTTGTGGGACCTGTTCTGTGTTATTCTCCAATCCTCCAACAAGTGTCCTTAAAACTTCAAAACTAGCAGCTAGTTCATAAAACCATCTGTCACAGTGTGCCACGTCCTGGCTAGGTGACAACAGGGGCGTGACAGACCCCCGTTTGCAAACTCTGCAGAATCCCAGCTACCATTTGAGGTTCGGCGCAGGAACAAAGAAGCAGCAGCACGCGTCTTGGGGTGGAACTGGGGTAGGTTTATTGGATGGTAATTCCTGTCAAGTTCTGAAGCCCAAACACCCAAGACACTCAACACACCCAAGACAAAGACTGGAACTTAACAAGAGTTTTTATAACATTTCTCAGGAGAAGGGGTTTAGGGTCATAAACCAATAGGGGTATGGTTGGGGAGGGGTCTAAGGCATCTTACACTTGAACCAATAAAGGAGCACTAGGGAGGGGAATAACTTAAGTAAACAAATAGGGTTCTAAAGCATACAAAATTGACAGGGAATTTGCTAGAGGTGAGAGCAGGTTCCGGGAAGGATTGACATCTAGTGAGAGGCGGAGCAAGGAAGGGGAAAAGGGCAGGGATAGGAGGGAGTGACAACTGGGAAGCGGAGGGGTTTGAAACTTGGCAGGGAGTGGCCAGGTGACAAACATAAGGACTGACACTTAACAGAAACTGAATAACAATGAGGGAGCAAGTCTAATGTTAGAAACATGACATACAAAATGGGGAACCTGTGCCACTCCAAAGGCAGGAGGAGGACAACACAAAGAGATTGTAAAATCACAAATCAAACAGTGAACATGCCAATAAAAACTAAAGAAAACACACTGCAATAACCATCAGAGTTAATATAGCCATATTTTGAGACCTGATTTGGCCCTAATTTTTATAAATAGAAAGTAGCTATATGTGGGATTTTCTGCTGCTCAGATTGGGTCTTCGTAAACTTTTGAGTAGTGGTTGGTATAGTGGTAGCAGGAACTGTGACTGAGTTAAACTTAGAACTGGGGATGACTTTCAAAGCAACAAGAAACTGCAGGATTGTTTTGCTACTTTGCAAGATGTTTTTTGCAGCTGCATTACTCTTGGTTAAGAAGTTCCAACTTCATTTTGGAAGGATAAAATCAAGCAACACTTGTAAGCAGTTCCCTTCAAGGTATAAGGCACAATTGCTTTTAACCCCTGGTGCTTGTGACTGTCCCTCCCCTGGTGCTGGGTGGTTGACTTAGCTTTATTTTTTCAGTACAGCTGGTTTTAGGAATCTACGGAAGAAATGTGTGCAAGCTTTCTTCTTCATTGTTTCTCATGTCTGTTTCTTTTGATAACCAACATGTGTGGGCTGGAAATCTAAGCTGTTCAGGGATGTTTTGTTAGGGTAGACTTTTAAAGGCAACATAGAGCTGTGTTTTATTCTGCCCAAGTGTAAAAATCTAATGAATATTTTTACTTTAATTGCTGAGGCCTTCTCAGCAGGCCTCAGCACATTCGTGGGATTTGCTGGTTTTGTCTGACCTGACTAGTTGAATGGGTGTAGTAACTAGTGGGGATTTGAGAAAAAATGTCTGAGTAGCCCACTTCATGTTTGTTTACAATAGTTATTCTGGGAGACTGTCTTGCTGTACCTGATCAGCTAAAACCCTGTTCAACTGTTCTGGCCATGTCTGCTTCTGACAATGGACCTGGGGTGACACAGAACCACAGAAGGAACCATAGTGGGGTCATCTGGTCTGACTTCCCTGCTCAAACAGGGCCATCCTAGAGCACATGGCACAGGATTGCATCCAGATGGCTCTTGAAGATGTGTCTAAGTGAGGGAGACTCCACAGCTTCTCTGGGCAGCCTGTTCCAGTGCTCTGTCTCTTGCACAGTGACTGATACCTGTGGTACCTGCTATCCTTGGTACACCACAGATACATAGTGACTTGCTGTCCTTTTATTGCACAGTATGCCCACTAGTACTTTTTGCATTTTGATAAGTCAAAAATGTGGTGAAGTAATCTGAAACTACTGAACAGCTACTCTGAAAACTGCACACTGCCTTTGTGAAGGGTTCAGTGCCTTGCTGTATGGCAACAGTTCTTTGAGAGATTTTCTTCACAACAAGGTGACTTTTGTTCACATTTGGAACTTCAGAGTTTTAAAATACCAAGTGTCTTCACATTAAGAGAGTAAATATTGTATGGCTATTTTAAAAACAAATGACTACACATGGTTTTCTGGTTTATAAACTGGTATGTATATACAAGTATATGCAAGGTTCTTGCATGTTGTGTGAACAGGAAACTGCAGGTATTTTTTCTTCCTGTGATTTCTTTTTCTTTTTGTTTTTTTTTTTTTTAGTGGTGTAGTTAACATAAAGATCAATATGGACAGAACATAGGCATCCCAATAGGGCTGGCATACCTCATAGAAGCAAGGCATGTCCCAGTGGAGGCTGTTCGACCCAGCAGCTGCTGTGCAGTGCACTGCTGTGAGTGTGCTGTGCTTGTGGAGCTCCTGGACTGTGAGCAATTGTGTGCTTGGAGAAGATGAATCCCATCTCTGCCTCTCTGCACAGTTTCTAATGTTTAACCCGTTGTTTTGAGCAAGTGTATGAATCTTCAACGTTGTGGATTCTGATCAGCCATCAGAGTACTCCCTGCAGAGAAGAGGCTGCTTAATTCAGTTCATGTCCGTGGCTGGGGAGGAATTGACCTTCGGGTACTGTGTGTGCTTCTTGGGCGTCAGCGCCCACTGTTGCTTAATGGATCTTTGCCTCAGCTTTTAAAGCAGTTAACATGAAGTCCTGATGGGACTGGAGAATGTGGACTATCTCTGTCTGAGGTGATAATCTGAACTAAAATAAAGGGTGAAGGTGGAGGTTGATTTTGTAAGTCACAGGCATTAGTTGGGGGCCCTTTAAGCATGTCACAGTTGTTGTAGCCCTTCTCAAAGCAAGTTCTGCACCTGATTGTATTTGAAAATAGAAAAGTAAAGAACTGCTTAAACATTACTTGATTTTTAAAGAATAAACTTGATCTAATTACTGCTGGTATTATTAAATTATTTTTTGCTTATCAAAAAAAAAACCCCTAATGCTTTATATGATGTTGGCAAAAAGTGCTCTGAAGCTAATCTATGGTATGATTAGTGAGGTCCCTGCCTGTCCCAACTGTGAAGACCTTTGGATCAAAGGAAGGAGAGCTGGCACTTAACTATTCTTTCTTTCTCAACTACTACTTTCAAATTGTTGGTTTAAAACAAATATGTTTACCTTAAATTGCAGGTAATAAAAGTATTCACATTAAACTCCAAAGAACTACATGCAGAAGTAGTTGAGTCTAATTTAAATGTCAGAAATAAAGTAATGGTGAGTTAAAGCTTCAACTCTGCCCACAATGCAAAGTTTTGGAGATCCTTTCACTACTCAAGAGCAGTGTTGTGATTCAAGAATGCAGTCCTAGTGTTAGTTTTTCTGGTTTTGGTTTCTTTTTTTATCTCCAAATAACAATTGGTGGGAATAAGGAGAGGATAATATGGAAATGTCTAAGTCCAGAAAACAGATGGCAACAGCTTCTTTAGAGCTTTTGTGCTTTATTAAATGAATAAGCATTTAGGGACCTTTTAAAAACATGTGTCCTGGACCCAGTACCATATCCTTAGTCCTTAGAGCTTAGTATTGATGTTTCTATACAGTTGGGATTTATTACAGGATATAAAAAGCTCCACTGATTTAGAGCTCTATTTTAATGGTATTTGTGCCTCTTATCGAAGGTTGGCTCTTGATGTGCTGTTCATGGCTCTACTAAGAGGGGAAGAAGTGTTCCAGGAGTTCTGGCTTTTTTTGCAGGCATCTCTTTGGGTAAAGCCAGTGCTTGGTCTCTTTGTTTAGAGAGGGTCGTGTGAAGGACCCCAAGTGGTAAAGGAGTCAGACTTGTTGCTCTTTCAGAAACTGGCAGCTTGGAAGAGGCATACTTTAAAGTATATAAAGCATAAGCAACAATTTCTGTACTTTGACACACTAGGATCAAGATGTAGTTTGTGAGAACAGAAAAGAATTGAGCATTTTGTCTCAGTCCCAGGTGTGCCATGGTATAATGGGGGCAGGTCTGACATTTCAGTGTTCTCCACAGCAGTGCAATTTTTTCTGGGCCCTCTTAATTTTGAGAGCTTTGCTGAAAAAATACAAATTGCCAGGAGAGTGGAAAGTGCAAGGGGGGCGGGGGGTGGAAGGGATTCCTTTAGCCTGCCTGGGACTTTTTGATGCTGTTCTAAATCCATTTCATTAATGTGTCACACATGATTCCTCTGTACAATTTTGCCTGTGTTTTTGTGTTCAAAGAACAGAGGTGTTTTTATTGTGGGATTCTGGCGTGGGTTCTCAGCCTGTGCTGATATTTTAATGTGTGCAGCCATTTTATACAACACAACAGTGTAATAGGATGACAGCATCCAGATGTTACAAACTGCATCTTTCACAATGAAAATATCCTTTTTTTTATCTGATTTTCCTCTTCTAAAATCACTGTTTGCATTTCCTTTTTTCTCATATACCTTCCACCTTCTTCACATTGGGCCTTCAGTTCATTTTTGGATTTTAGTCTTGAAAACGAGGCTGACAGGCTGATCTGTGATGCTGTTGCCAGTTGGTTATGTCTAGGGGAAAATTAATTTTTTTTTTCTTTTATTGGATATGTGCAGTAAAAGCCAATATTTTACAAGATGGGAGAGAGCAGGAACAGTGGTGGCACCAGCAATTTAACTGAAGGTGCAGCAAACAAGCCCAGCTCATGCTCAGTATTCACACTCCAAATCCAGAATGGGAGGGTTGGAAAGAATTTCGGTTTTGGCCTGAGAACAAGAAAAGGATTAAAACCACTAAACTTAGAATAAGTTTTTGGTTGGTGGTTTTTTTTTGTTTTTTTTTTTTTTTTCCTGAGAAGAAGAAGGAACTGAGTGGAGAATGGAGCACAGTGTGGTGTTTTATGTGGTGATGAAAAGCATAAAAAGACTTTCTTCTATTGTCAATTCTAATTGGAGGCTAGTAATTAGCAAGAGGAAAGAAGCCTAGGAAAGGAAAGACAAATGGGGAATTTTATTGAGTGGAAAGCTGCTCAACAAAAGAGGATTTTTGTTGATCTGTATTCTAGTGGTTTTAAAGAAACCTACAAACAGCATACAAACTATTGATAATTCTTCTCTCAACTCTTTCAAGTGTAAGGAGGGGGGAAAATAAGAAGAGGTATGAGTGCTAAGTAATTCTTCTTAGTAAAGACTGTCTGTAGGATGTTTTGTTAGGAATTCCTATACTCTGAGCTTTTGTCTTACTGTTCATGCAGTAGGGACAGTGATGTGAATAAATATTTTACCTGTGGCTCTTTGCAATGAAACCAGAGCTCTGGGACCACATCTTCTGGGGAAGATATCTCATTTCTGGTTATGAGAAGATCCTGTTGGAATGTTAAACATGAAGTGCCAACAGCATAAAGGCTGTTACATGCATTATATAGTGTAATGTGTTATAGGCCCATGAATCATATGGATTTGACTCTTTAGGTCAATGGAATTGTCATGTCTCTTCCAATTTAACACAAACACGCAAAGGTGGAGTCTGCAAGTGGCTTAGTCACACCTCAATTAGAAAAAGCATCTCAGCGATGTTATGGAAGTCAAGTTGTAATGCTGAAGTTGCAGAAGCTCAGATACAGAGGCAGAAATGCTGTCTCTGGCTAAAGACAGCTGAGAATCTATTTCAGCTTCTTGCCTTTCCCATTCTAAACTTTAAAAGTAGCAGTAAAAGTAACTGGATAGTTCTGTGTCTGTGGTGCTTGTCTCAGAAGTCTGAATACCTGATTTGTGCTACCAGTTTGCTATGGAGACTTGAGACACCTAGCCTTCCTCAGCTCTGTGCAAAATCAGGGGGTGTGATGATGCCTGTTCCTGCAGGCTGTGCACAGTGAGAGGCTGTATGAATATCTTGTTTGTTCCAGGATGGCTTCAAGAAATAGAGTGGTTCTGCAGATATGTGGGTGGGAATCTGTGTTTCACAATAATGGTGAAAGGACATCTGCAAATGAAGAGCAGCTTTGTTTTTAAATATAAAGGGATTAGCAACCTAATTTGCAAAATTAGCAAGAGAGTTTTGAAAGGCTGATGATGGCAACAGATAGGATAAAGAAATGCAGCAATATCTTAAAGTACAAGAGCAAGCTGTTCTTTGGCTCTGAAATTAGTAAGATATCTAGCTGGCTTAGGTGCTGAAAGTAGTTGAGCTGCAGCTGCCACCAGCTTCTTCAACAGGATGAACTGCATAGTGTGAAGTCTAGGCTTCTCCAGCCAGGCTGTGAGTATGTGCTTGCCAGCATCCGCTGCAAAGAAATTGGCTCTCTGTATGTATGTTGACAGTAAGAGTCCTCAGTGTTAATTCTGCATCCATCCTTACATAAAATATTAACACCAGCACTGGAAGCTACATCTCGAGTAGACTTGAAACTAATAGAGCTGTGACAGATGAACTGCTGGTATGAGTAAATGATAAAGCATACTCCTAAAAAATTCCAATTACAATATTTTGCAGGTTGAGAAGTATCCTGCATGTGGCAAATACTTCAGGCAAGCCATTTGGAAGCATTTCCTCGTAAAACTTGGGAAAAAAATCCCCAACTTTATTGGCCTAAATATTGCAGGGACTAGAAATTTGCTGAAGGACTTAAAGCGAAAATAGTAGATGTGGCAGTAATTTGAGCTACAGGGTAGAGAACAGTGCTTGTAGGATAAATACCAGGCTCAGATTGAGTGTCTTACTAATGATATAAAGGAAGAGGTGAAACAGCTCATCAGTTAAATTCAGAATTTGATACTAAATGGGGATTTTTTGCAAGCTGAGATAGAATGAAAAGAAGTACTAAGTATGGAGTGGTTAAGTCTTAGAAGACAGTATAAAAACAAGCTTTAAAAAAAAGGGTATTTTAGTGAAGAGGGAGAGCTGGCATCCTTTTTATATGGGAGAAGTTTGTTCAGCATGTTTTACCTGGCTGTGTGTCTGCCTTGGCTGTACTAGTTCAGAGACGTGCTTTGGCAGCTGTAATTAGTGTTGAATTTTTACTCCTGTTGAAGACTATGGCTGAGAATTAAAATTGGGTCATAAATACTGCAACAAATCCAAGGCTATTGTTAATAAGACCATGCTACTCCAAACAGCAGTCTGATTCGGCAGAGATGCTGAGGGGCTGTATCCCTTAGGACTTAAAATAAATGAGGACATTTAATACTTCAGAAACCAAACTAATTTTAAAGTTTCTTTCAGAAAGAGGTAGTTATCACATTTTTATGCCCTGAGCTAAGCTGCAGTTCAGCCTATTGTTACTTGCTGTTTATGCAAACTACTGTTTCAAAATATTTCTTAGTGAGTGGCTCAGGGAACCAAGGTTTTTTTTTTCCTCCTATTCTCTTTATAGGGCACACAGTGGAGAAGAGGGGAGACACCAATTGTTCTCCCCTCCCCAGTCTGTATGGGTGTGTGCACAGTGCCTGTGGGGTATTTCAGAGAAGCCAGCAAATAATCTCCAGTGTATTTTTACATTGTAACACCCTTTCGTTGTGTAGGCAAGAAGTGGTGACTTCGTTTTCTGTGCTCTGCTGTGTGGAGTCAAGAGCACTGATACACTTTCATTGGGTTCCCATTCAGGACTTCATTAGCTTTCAGGGAACAGAGCACTTCTGGATCTGCTGGTGCTATACTTGTCAGTCTTGCCAAAAACATTTTACTAGTTGCTGTTTCAACTGATGCTTGATGTTATTACAACTAGGGGAATGCATTGTTTTATAAATGACATTAATAAAACATGTAATTCTGAGGAAATCCAATGTTAGCAATTTTAAAATTGATCATGCACATTGTAAAGGTAAGTTTAAACACTCTAATAGAAAACATTTGATGGTTTTTCCAAAATGTCCACTGTTATATTCTGCCTGATATGACGTAGGTAATCAAGACAGACAAACCTGACTCAAAGTACTTAATGTTGACTTTTAATCTTTTGAAAAATGACTCTCTATAGATTTTTTTTCAAAGCCTTCCACTTTTTCTGTCAAATAATTCAAGTATTTTGAGGATTTATTACTATTAAACCTTTCACATTTCTGGTTTGAGTTAAGTCCTAATGCCATCAAGTGTGCCTTACCATTAGCTCAGAATATCTCTTCATGTCTTGCATTTGACAAACTATGCAATAATTTCAGAAGTGCTGTAATACTGAGTTGTGCCAGTACTGAAAAAAGGAATAAACTTTTGACTAACAAAGAATGGAACTTGGGTGGGCTCCAGCAGGAAATTTTGCATCAGGCATTTCATAAACTTCTGCCAATAAGTCAGTCATATGAAAGACAGCTGGTGAATGTGATGGGATTTGTGCTGCTTGCAGTTGTTATAGGATGACTCTGAATGTCATTGTGAGCCCCAGTTACTGCATGTGTAATCATTAGTAATTTCTGTGTGTTTTATCACAGAGAGGTTGTTGTACTGAAAAAGAGAATCTGGTGAATGGAGTGCCTACAGAGGTACTTTTGGGGAGTAAATAGAGCAGAAAGGGAGTAGGCTTGGGAAAAGTGGTATTTGGGGAGCTTGAGAGATTAGTGATGAACTGCTGAAGTGTAGAGGATGGGCCACTTGGTTTGTAAGATTTAATAGTCAAGCCAGGAAGAATGTTGAAAATCAAGACTTAATTGAGGTCAGAGTTTGATAATGAATGCTGGTCTCTTGGAAGCAGCATTATATTTTGTTGTGTGAGAAAGGGGTTTTTGTGGAACTAAAAAGAATTGCAGTAGCTGTTGGAAGATGATTAGGATGGAAGCAGGGATTCCAATTTTGTTTTCAGACCTGCAAGTATGAAGTATGGCTCCATCTTGAGAATCCAGAGTAGATTTGTACTGAAGAATCTCAGGCTACAGCTTAGTAACCTCTACACGATGAACAAACAAGTTGTTCTTCAAAAGGCTTCCACAGTTCTGCATGTAGCTTATACACTCACAGAGTGGGCAGGGGTTTAAAAAGAAGACTGGAACAATCTCCACTCAATGGTGTGGAGTATTTCTTGTGCCTGTGATCTGTTGGGGAGATCCTGTTTCCACAGTTTGGGGCCTGTCATAGTTTTACTGGAACTTCCTGCTGTGGAAGCAACAGGGGAAATTTAAAGCGTGAATTGTACAGCAGACAGCTTCTCTCTGGTCAGATATGGAGAACACACCATTTTCTTGACTTGTGGAAAAAGACTTGTGCCCAATAAAGGTGCTTCTGTTAGGTTGGAAGTAAAAGCAAGATTTAAACATGAATTTTGCAGTGGTGAGTAATTACTGAATGCGGTGACTGAGTTGGAAAGCTTATTGGAGAAAATACAGTTTGTAATAGTGGATCTACCACAACTTTACACAATTAATTCCTTAATTATTTATTCCTTTTAGCACAACAACACATGCCTTTTGAAGGCTCAGTGCAGAGTAAATGCTTTGTCTGCAGTTAATGGATTATCAGTTTTATGATTATATTCAGATCTGTTGGCTGGCTTTTGCTGGCTGGTAAAATCACAAATTGTAAATTGGCTTTTTTTTTTTGTTTTGGTGATGACTGGAGTTTAGGTGCATCAATAGAAAATTCTGAGTATCAATAGCTTCAGAACTTACAACAGGTAGGGAAAACACTCTTTTTTTTTTTTAATAGTAACCTTTCTCTTAGACTTAGACACTCTGAATTAACTTACATATTTATTTAACCCAGGCCTATCTGTGATTAAAGTGATTATCTTCTGATGGGCATCTGGCAGCAATCCAGTGGTGAATGCCTTTTTAAACTTGATTTCACTAACCATTTCTCTCCAACAAATGGTATCATTATCTGGAATTCAGAATGTTGAATGCTTCTGAACAGACGCATAAAAATGCTTGCGCCAACACGCATTTTTATCTTTTAAACAGCTTATTTAAGAGGTTCTGCTTTCTTAATGTGTTTTTCACAGTCTTTGTGCTACTTGTACAGCATGGAAGAAAAGTAGCATAAGAGAATTTTTAAAATCAAGTTTGTGGGATTTTCTGACTTCCATCTCCTTCACCACAAAGAACAATCATTTAAGTGGCATGGAAGCTATCCCTGTATTCTTAAACTGAAAAACTATGAAAGTTCAACTGAAAATCAAAAGTGTGGTAATGATTGTGTTTCTTGTGGCCTGTCTCCCAATTTATATGTAACATTTTAACCCTGATAGGATTAAATTATGCTAGTCCTCTTTGTGGTAGTTGAAAGGG
This sequence comes from Motacilla alba alba, assembly GCF_015832195.1. NCBI lineage: Eukaryota > Metazoa > Chordata > Aves > Passeriformes > Motacillidae > Motacilla > Motacilla alba. Next base: position 54,870,823 of record NC_052016.1, on the reverse strand, counting down.
AAATAATTAGGTATTTCTTTAAAAGTTAAAAAGCTTTCCTTTCTTCCATTTGGTTGTACTGCCAGTTGAGTTGTGTGCATAATTGTCAGACAGCATGTTAAAAAAGCCTTTTGTTCTGAAATGTACTGGGGAATTTTCTGTACAACATTAGGGATAGAAGAGTTGGATGACCCTGTAATCTAGTTTTAGTCTAACATTTGGGATTGACTGGGATTAAGGAAGATAGCATTGAAGACAATTTTAGGTATTCCAATATTTGTCTTATTAGCAGGTTCTTGAGGAATTAATTTACATGAGTTATTCTCTGGAGGTGCAGGCATAAATCCTCTCTGGAAGTCAGCTGCAATACCTCCCTGATTCCCTGAGGATGGCAGCCTCATCATGTACGCTGAATTATCAGGCATAGTGTTTACTGAAAGTGGTTTTACAGGTGAGAATTAGTCTCTCCCTTTCTGATGGCCACATCTTCATTTTTGTTTGTTTGTTTTTTTAGGATCTCTTGAGCTGTACCAATGTTATTTTTTCCCCAAGTGCTGTGTCTTTCAGAATAATTATGTGTTAAATATCTTATTTATAGGAGAAACAAATGCAAATCTGCCTTGACATTAACCCTGATGAATAATGACTTAAAAGATTAGGTTGCTTATCTGTCTTCTTGTTTAATGCTAACAATCTAGTTCTATTTCCAAACATATTTCAACAGGAGCAACTATTCAGTTCTAGAAGTTGTATAAAGCTCTGATAGGTTTGATACCAGAATGCTGTGACTTAAAGTGATTTGAAAGGCTTTGAAGGAAGTGTTGCTTTATTAAGTTTTGTCTTTGCCACAAAAATTTAAAATAAGGTAGAGATTGGGCAGTTTTTTATGAACTAGAGAGAGTCTGCACTCCAGTGTGAATGCAGCCACTGAGACATAACCTCAGACATGGATTTGCAGATAGAATCGACAGCTGCCAGGGTCTAGAGGATCCTGGACCCTTGATCAAGGTGATTCCCTTAAGGTAACTGATACCACATAAATATGAGGAGTAAGTGAACATTTGTTTTTTCTTCTGCTCCACAGCTACAAATCAGAGTGAAATGCCTGCTCAGGAAAGGGCTGTGGTGTCCTCTTTGGCAATGTTTCAAATTTCCTTGATCTTTGCAATAATAAAGCTCTTAGAAACAGCCAAGGCTTTGCCCCTCACTTGATTTCACTTGATGACATGGGGGTAGTGCTCAATTTGTGTGGTAATACACTGGGGAAAGGGCTACGTGAGTGCTGGTCTAACAAGGGACTTGGGCTGTTATAGAGCAGTAAAACCCCTTCCTGTTCTAAGCCATGTCAAAAGAAGGAGGAAGGAACTAGCAGATTGCCAGGCAGACACCACAGTGCCTTCGCCCTTTCTTGCTCTTCCCAGTATTTTTCAGTATTTTCCCCTTCATTCTCCTTTCTCTACCAGCTGTCAAATTTTGTCATCTGGGGTCATAAGTTTGGCTGTAGATGTGGTTTAAAGACTTACTAATAAATTCTCTTTGCAGCTCGATTCTGTGAGTTGTTAAACATCTCCTATTAGGTGCTGAGTGCTTGATGCAATGTGGGATTAGGATTTTAAATCAGGTTTGTACAATGATGCTGTTATTTATAACAACTAATGGTGAAAGGATGTGTAGAATGTCTGAAATGGCAAAGAGGTTGTTATCTGCAGGCTTGAACCTGTTTCTCTGTTAATGGTTGGGCACAACTACAGTCTTTCTAGTGGTCTTTTGACTGGTTTAACCATCTTGAACAGCCTTAGAAGAAACTTTTTTTAATGCTCATCCATTTGAAAGCTGATAGCGTAATAGCTTTTAAAAGCAAAAACTCTAGGAAAGTCTTTGAGAATACTTGCTGTTTATGTGGTATTTATTTGCAAAATTACTTGCATTGTGTGTTTTCTGGTTACTATTCCATTATGTATAAGAATTAAAATAAAATGGATCTCAGGTGTTTTTTGTTGTGTAAATGGACCTTCAGGCCTTCATGTTTTACTCTTCTAATGAATGATGATGAATTCATCATTTTCTGTTGTAGTTTTGGCTGAGTTCCTGAAATTATTTGTGTACAGGTGCTTTGAGAGCTGTTGAAGATGATTTTGCTTTCTGGGTTCTAATAGTGGAATGATTTTTCATTGGTGCCATTTTGTTCATAGCAAATCAATAATTAATAAGGTAGAATGTGACATAAAATTTCTGCCTTTCTGCTGTTAGTTACTTGTTACTGATACTGACTGTCCTATTGTATTGAGTTACAGGAGCATTACAGAAAATTTTGCTAGAAGTTTCTCAGTTCTGTGTAGGCAATCATGCTTTTGCCTGTTCCTTCAGGATGGTGAAAATATCTTTGCTTATAGTATAATGAAAAAGCATATAGCTCTTCTCATACCGACAAGGAGAAAGACTCACAAAGTCTGCATGGATTTTTTGGGAGGGAAGGCACTGAACCCCCCCCTTTACAGGCAGTATGGGCAGGTGTGCATTGCAGGATGAAATGCAGAGCGCTTGCCTGAAATTTATTGCAGCAGTGAGAAGGAGTAGCAGGGGGTTAGTTTTCTTTCACCTAGAAGTTGCAATGCACAGTGTGAAGCAGTGGAAGCACAAGGTAGAATTCCAGTCTCCCTTTCTTCCACTGCTCTCCATCACCTAAAACTTCATCCCCCAAGGGGCTCCCCCTCCAACCATTGCTGTCTGAGTTAGTAAAACAAAACGGTGTCTGTACTCTAGAGACGACTGAGATGGAATTGAATTATTACTAGAGAGTAAACAACGCTCTCTTATCTGGAGGGGAATAGCCCGCAGCAGAAATGTTTTGTTTCCTAATTTGACCAATTTACACAAATCAATTTAATGCATCTTTTGCCCTTGCTTTGACACTTGCATTCTCAGACACAGAAGATCTCACCAGCAAAGGGAGAGGAGGCAGCTGGGCAAGGGGAGAGATGTTCAGTGCCAGCTTCAAGTACTGAGAAATGTGAGAACTGACATCTCTCTGAGACGCTTCTTCCCAAAGTGTGACACACAGAGCAGTCCTCTGTGGGAGTTAGCAGGGGAGTGTGTTGTGGTACAGGAGCAGCTGGCTACAAATATGGCTTGAAAACACAAGCAAAAGGAAGCCTGTGCTGAACTGGCTAATGTTTTCTTCCTACCACTTTTCTAATCAACTGTGTGGGTAAAAGTAAGTTCTTTGGTTATTCCATTGGTTCTTCCAGTATTTATTTCATTTATGTAGATTTTGCTCTTGGTTTATTGCAGGTATCTGGCCCATCCCCCACCATTGCTTCCCCTTCCAGCCAAAATATTTACCAGCTTTGGTAATAAGTTTTTGGGGGTTTTTTTTGTTTGTTTGTTTTATGGGTTTTTTGGGGTTTTTTGGGGGTTCTTTTTAGGTTTAAAAAAGTGCATGTTTCTGTTTTGCTTTATGTTGTCATAGATTGAGTTAGTCAACCATGATCAACACAGGTCTGTAACTGGTTAAAAGATAACATGCTTCTGAGCTGGGAAGGCATTAGAGATTAGTCTAAATGTTTTGGTCATATGAATTTTCTCATTGGAGGTGGAAGGAAGCTTAGCAGGGCCCCCATGAACCCAACTCTGGACATAGTTTTATAGCATAGAACCAGAAATGGCTCTTCTAGAATATGTTTACCACCACTTTCCAGTTTAACTAAATTCTTCATATCATGTGTAACCGGTGGGATTTGAGGGGAGGGTGCGTATGCAGGCAGTGGAGGGGGCCCCAACCAAATTTTCACCACTTCTTTTTCCAGTCCAGCTTGGATGGGTCTTAACATGAATGTGGCTTCACCAGATGATTCTGTGGTGCTCTTTGTTGTTTTGGGATAGTGTAGGATTGAACTGGGTAGCCATGCAACATGCTTCTTGAAAGACTCTCTCATGGAAGGCCCTGGAGCTGCAGGTGGATGCAATCTCATGGCTCTTCCAAGTTGTACTGGAGGGTTAAATTCTGCTGGTAAGGGCTTATGCCACTGGGCAAAGTGCTGCAAATCAGGAGATACATTTCAGACCACTGGTGAACTGTTCATATAACTGGTGCTTCCAAGCCTTGCACAAAGGTGGAGATCAAAAGTTGTGGAGCAGCCAAGTCAATAAAAGAAATTAAAACAGAATAATTGCAGCAAAACGGGGGGGGGGGGGGGGAAAAAATGTATTTAGTGTGCCACAGTCCAAGGACATCAGGCCTGATGAAACATCAGGCTTTGAACCAGGAAGTGTTTCAGTGGAGCAGGCTTTTGATTCTCAATTATATTTGTGTTAAAAGAAAAGCTGGATGCACTGCTGGAAGATTACTTACTTCAGGACACTTGCTTCGCTTCAAAATCTGCCTAACTCTAAAAATCTCTATCAGAGGTTTAATTTTTTGTTTTCAATGAAACTCCTTTAATACAAAGAACAGAAGGCTTGGTTGAAACATTAAGAGATCCAAATAAGTTCATATGTGTGAAAAATACCTGCATGAGAACTGTAGAACAAAGAGAAGGTGTTGTAATGAATTCTTACAAAAATGTGGGGAGGATACTTCAGTGGTGGATGCGGGGACTGTGGGGCTTTTAGTTTTAATTGGTTGTTTTTTGAATGTTGTTGTTTTGTTGTGTGAGGTTTTTTGTTGTGGGTCTTTTTGGTTTGCAGTTTGGTTTTGGTTGGGGTTTTTTGGTGTTTTGGTTTGGTTTTTTAGTTTACTGGTTTGGCTTTGGTTTGTGGATTTTTTGAGGAGTTTTTTGTTGATTGTTGTTGGGGGTTTTTTGTTTGTTGGTTTTTGGGGAGTTTTTGGTTTGGTTTTGGTGGAGTTTTTGTTGGTTTTTTTTTTTTTTTTTTTTTTTTTTTTTTTAGTTTGGTTTGTTTTTTTTTCTTAAGTAAGAATCGTGAATTTATTCTTGCAAGCAACAAGCAATGCTTCACCAGAACTTGTTACTTTCTAGTTTGGAAAGTGTAGGTGTGAAGACTGGAACCAAGGTATTTAAGGAATTGCAAACTTGCCCTTTTTAGATGTCCAGTACCTGTAATTTTTTTTATTCTAAAAGAACTTATATGAGGCCAGGGTGATTTAATGATGATGAAAGTGGCTTGTGTCTGGCGGTGAGCTGCCATGAACAGAAGACACTTCAGTCAGCTGCAAGGAGGGCTGTGAACACATTGGGGTAATTTGCCTCAAGGCCAGTGTTTTACATAGTGAATAACAGAAGAAGGACTTGTCTGAGGAGTGCTGTTGTATATCAGACTGGAGACCTTGCTAGAATGTGGAAATACAGTTTTGTTTTATTGTATTGCATCACTAGCTATTGCTTTCAGTTGTTTGTTTCTGTAACTTTATATTAACAGGTAGTGATCAAATTCTTCTTAAATTGGCGAGGGATAGTCATAATTGACAAAACCCATCGCTGTCTGTGTATGTCTGGGGTGATGTGGCAAATACATTGTGCTAAAAGGATGCAGTTGTTAAATGTGTGGTGGTGGCTTGTTGTTGAGGAAAGTCTTTACAAGTACAATGCACTTAAGTCAGAGGAAATTACTTATGCTGGAATAAATGGGCACTAGCATTGTTTCATGGAGAGGACTGGCAGAGGTGAAAGGTAGACAATAGGCACCACATTCTTTTAAAAAAAAAAACCCTAAGGAATGGGACAGAAAGCAGACAACCATATGAACTTAGTGATGAAAACAAGGTTTAAAAATTGCAATGTATAGCTATTTGTGTTTAATTTTTTTCTTTTTTTTTCACATACCAATGCACCTAAATCAAAGAAAAAGATCAAATGTAACAAATAGAGCACTTCTTGCATGGAAAAGATGTGTGTTTAGGTTTGGGGGTTTTTTGCCATTTCACTGAAAACCATCTTTCTGCTCACTCTGATCCAGAAGTCTCAAACTATCTTTGCCATCAAGATCTCATTTTGCTCCTCAGGAAATAAAACCACAAACTCTCACAACTGTTTTCTACTACTGCATTAGTCTGTTATTTAGCTTTTACTGAGGGACCACCAAAAAACCAAAACTCCATCCTTTTCTAAAAGCTGAGACATTCTTGACATTTCAACTCTTGAAAAGTGTGATTTATGTTATCCTAAATCAGTCTCCTTGATACTAATCAATACTTTCTCTCAGTTTTAAAACAGGAAATAGCTTCAGTCTGTGTTTAAATCCTGCAACGTCTCATGTCATGACCTTTTAGTAGTTTGTTCCTTTTCTCCCCCTATCCCGGTTTTCCCTTCTTTTCCTTCTCACAAAGGCCTCTCAGCTTGTCCTTGGGTTTTTACTCAACAGCGGCAGCTGTAGATATTTCATTTCCTGCTTTTGGGTACATGTATCTTAGAGGCTTCCAGTGCCTACTTTCTCACCTCCTTTGGCCTTTCCCTTTGCCTTTCTTTTCATATCATGCTGTACTCTTCTGAACTACTAATTTTCTCACATCCACTTCAGCCCTGGGGTACAGGCTTCTGGTAGTCTGCAAGCCTGCTGCTCCATCTGTGGGGATAATGAACTCCTTGACACCAGCTGCATAAATCTCTGTTGTAGGCAGCAGAGTCAAGTCAGTAGGAGCATATGGGAGATTTGTTCTGTGTCCAGACAGGCAGGATGGGCATCCAGTGGTGCTGTGTTTAGGAAGTGGGAAGCCTGTATTTCCTTGTGGCTTTCTGTTCAGTAATTCAGTGGTGTTAAATCCATTGCTGAAGGGACACTTGGTATCTCTCCATTGGTTTTCATTTGTTTCATTTGGAGTCCTGACAAACTAAAGTATTGGAGGACTATTAGTCTTAGCTGAGTAGACATGTATTGAGAGAACCCTGTACATAACTTTACCAGACCTTGGCATAATTAACAGGATCTTCTAGGAGGGGCCCAAGGGCTGAACTGGCCAGGATATCAGGCTTAGCTTTTCAGACATTGAGAATGGAGGCTCCTGGCAGGGCAGCTGTCTGACAGGATGCTGGTGCAGTGGGGAATGCTGGTGTTAATTTATTCATTCATGTACCAGAATAAAAAGATGGCACTGCTGCACTTCTGCATTTTTTTTTCTTTTTGGTACAGAAATTTACTGTCTTTATGATCAGAAAACGGAAAAAAAGTGCAGAGGAAATGTATGCTAACTTACTGTCTGCTTTATTCCTTTTTTTTTTCCCCTACAAGATACTTTGTGGGGATTTTTTTTTTAAGAGAGCTGAGTCTCATGAGTGCTGTCCTCAAGTTCAGTTTCCTGGTTGAAAATCTGCATACGGTAATGTAATATTCTTCTCCAGGAAAGATTTTTTTATGGCATATGTAAATGAAATAAGACCAGCCCCCGGTGGTATTGACAGGATGCTGAGAAGGAAGCCGAGTGTGTATTAACGTGCTTGCAGCTTAGGTCATTCTCACCGAACCCTGCAGCTCTGTGAGGTTCAGCTGCTTGGTGGAGATGACTTCTCATTCTTTCAGTGACCCTTTGTAAAATGCTGTTTCATTAATGAGAAATATTTTTTTTACAGACATCTCTTCCTTAAATTGTAGATGATACTGGATTGGATATGTAATTGTTCTGTTTATACAGGCAAAATTAAAGAAATGTGAGCAGGAATACAGCCAATATCTGGTGTAAACATTACAATGGAAATAATCACTTTCTTTTGTGATCATTCAATTCTCTGGATCAAACTGACTTCTCTGTATTTTAATCCCTTTGTGGCTAGTGTGGTTTCCTTAAACTTTCAAGAAACTTTGATTTCTATCAATTTCTTTGTTTTAAAAGTCAGGAGTTTTAGTGGGAATGGGATGAGATTTCAGGAGACAGCAAGCATAACTAGAATATGGATATGCCAAAGCAGTTTCCAGGCTTGCTGTGGCATTAGATGTATTGCCCTTTTAAAAAGTTGTCTTTTGTGTTAACAACTTGGTTTAAATAAACTTTGTAGTTCTCTTTCCAGAACAGGAGAAAAATGATCTGGACAAAACTGATCCTCAACATTTTATGTTGTACTTGATGAAATGTGGTGTTAGTTGGTAGATTTCTTCCAGAACTCATCAAGCTCCCTTATTTCACAGCTGGAAGCTTCCTTGGGATTTTGGTGCACTGAGAAGAGTATTTGTTTCCTATATTCAGGAAGCAGTAAGCTTTTTGTCTGCTTTCCATAGGGCTGTGTTGAAAGCAAAGCTTCTCACGGGTTCTTTTCCCTTTTAACAAATATGCATAGCAGAAGGAAAAATATCCTGCAGTGGAGTAATTGGTTGTTTCTGCCAAGTATTCTTTTTTAGAAAGTTGGTAATAAAGCTGAGAAACTTCTGTCAAGCAAAACAGTAGCAAAGGACACAAATAGGAAATTTTAGGTTGCGGGAAAATCTAGTTTGTCTGATGTAAATTTTGTTGTACCAGGTGTAGATTGAAGAGCCCTTTGACAGCTATTCAAATGGAGCGATGACCATTCAAACCAATGTAGCTACACTCACCTGTAGCTACACCACCTGTAGTGGTGCCCAGCATTTTGTTATAGAATACTTCCAGAACAGTGTATAATGAGACACTTGCAGGCCACATGTCCTGAGTATCCTCTGCCTTGTACCAAAACTGCTGCCCTCTCATTCTTCTCTCCTGTGAGTGGTGACTCTTACCCCTCATCTGATCAGGTGAAACCATGCATTTGAGCTACACAGTGTATTTGCTGTTAGCATTCACTTCAAGGAAGAATAAAGATATTATCTGGGATAATTGGTACAATATTGTTTTAATGTTTTTGCTGATTTTAAGATTGCTTTTATGTTAAATGATAACTCGAGAATGGTTAAGGAGAAATATTTGGTGTCTTTTTGCATGTACATGATATCTGACCAAGTCCTTGCAGGGGAAAATCTTGGTGTAATTAGATCTTTGTTATCCTTGTTATCCTCTCCTGTGAGAGCTCCTTGGGATTTTGCTCTCTATCCCTTTGTGTTTCCTGTTTACTTTGCCTTCTGGAAGTGTGTTAGCTCAAATAGGTATTTAAGACAACTGCCACCCAAGAAGCAAAGGAACAAAAGTATCAGTAAATACTTAAGTACATGGAAGAAGAATTTAATTCTCCTTGTTAGCTGTCTGAAGTTTCAGGAGTAGTGATAGCTGTGCTTTATTATTTTTCTCCTATGCTTTTCATTTCTCCGGAGGGTTTCCTTAGTACTGACAGCTAAAGTCTGTTAAAGGCTGAGTATTCTTTTTAAAATGTTCCATTGCTATTGCATGACCACCTTGTCTCTCACTGTTGAATTAAAGCAGCAGCTGTGGTATACATGCAGTGAAATGGAATTAGGTATTTTCATTTTCTTTCTAGCTGATTATTCAATTGGAATTAGTTGTCTTGGGATATTTTTGTTAAGATCTATATTATACTGTCATAAGATTGGATTCTTAAAAGTTGCTGCAGCCTTCAAGTGTCTTTTTTACAACTGAGGAGTTGCTTAAGCCTGAAACAGAACAGTAGCAAAAGGGACCCTGCAACACAGAAGTTTCATAACTGACCTACTCTCTGCCAGATATGGAAGAGGCAAAATATGAGGTATGGGGATGATAGATCGAGCATTGAATCTAGAAATTTTGTGAAAAGGCTTGGTTTTCTCTATTGTGAACTCCCCTTTTCTGAGGAAGACATGAACAATGAGAGTACAAGAAGGCACCATGTTCAAAAATACTGCAACTTTTCAAAATTCCTTATAAGTCATTCTGTATTTTTTTCAAGTTGCTAAATGCTGTCATTTCTTTTTGCCTATCAGAAAAACACATAGAAAAGTAGGCTTATCTCTGTCAGGATTTCAGTTCAAAGTGGTAAGGGGTCATGAGAGTGCATTATGTTTCCCTGCACAAACTGCTATCCAGTCCACTGCAGTTCTGCAATTCACTGCACAAATTGCTATCCAGTTCATTGAAGTTCTAGAAGTAGGAAGTGAGCTTTTCCCTTCAAAGAGGTTTTTAGTAGGCTATCTCCAAGTTCTGTGGATGACATTGCAGTGCAGCTGTTCTTTAACTAGTGGTAAATCCATATAGAAACTTACATTTGCTGTAGTTGTCAGCTAATGATCTTAACCCTGCTTTCCTATGTGAATGTCAGTGTTGGGCCAGAACCAATTTAATCCAGTTTTTGGTTTTAAACAGTGACTAGTAGTGACTGCCTTGGGAATGTGTATATAATTAGTGAATGAAACCTCTAGTTGCCAGTGGCTGTGTCTGCATCTTGTTTTCTGTGATATTTTTTTCATTCATAAATTTTAAATCTTTTCCTCTGAATGTGTTTAATCTCAATTAGAGATTAGTCTGTAATCTCACCCTGGACAGAGGGTGTTATGTGCAATGTAGGAGAAGTGTTTTCCTTTTAAGACTCCCTGGTAATTTCATTGGATGCCATCAAGTTCTTGCATTTGAAAGAGTTAAGAATAATCATTGTCCTAGTTTAGGGCAAATTTGGGAGAAAATCTACAAAAGGAGGCCCCTTCAGAAAGCAAACCCACACAGCCCCTCCCTCCAACCGGTTCGGGAAGGATTCCTCGGAGAGAAGTGGAAAGAACCTGTTTATTTAACAGGCACAGCACCCCCCAGCACTCAGAATGAACAATACCAGATGATAACACTCCTTCACCACTCTGAAAAGGATGACAAATTCAGAAAGTCTCTCTTGGGGGGTGGTTGCTCTGTTGTCAGTCCCTCCGGCGCTGGAGATGGCTGCTACAAGCCACGAGGTGCAAGCTCTCGGTGTTTCCAGGTCCCAGTCCAGAGCAGGTTCAAGTAGTTCCAAAAAGGGGAGGAAAAAAAAGGAAAAAGGGAAAAAAAGGAAAAAGGAAAAAAAACAGTCCAGGGGAAAAAAAAAATTGGACTGCTTAGCTAAACTAGCTAATGAGCAGAAGCAAAAGCAAGAGCGAAGCAGGAGCAAGCAGAAGCCAGAGCAAGAGCAAAGCAAAAAGCCCAGCAAAAAGCAAAAGCCACACTATGTACTCCCTGTCTCTGTGTCCCGCCAGCCGTGGGGGAGCGGGCTGATAACAAAACCCAAAACAAAACATTCACTCTTCAGAGCCAGTCTTGAAGGCACAGAACATAATATCCAGCATAAACAGAACACACAAATGGGGATACAAGCATCATAACGTCACCCTAGGACAATCATGCTTTGACTGCCTTTCTTCCCCCTCTTCCTCTCCAGTGAATATGCCTTCAGTATATTGACTTTTAGTTGACTTTTTCAGACAGAGGGTCCTTGCTTGGAAAGACTTTCGCAATTGTGTTTTTCCCTGCCTCCCTTTCTTTTTTTTGTTTGTTGGTTTGGGGTTTTGGTTTTTGTCTTTTTACTTCTGGTGCATTTTATCTGATTGAGAGAAAAGGGCTGCCACTAAAGAGAGGGACGCATAGTGGATTTATGCATTTCATAATGGAGAGTTTTTCATTTATATTTTGTGGATTTATAAAGTTGCCTTTATGGACCTAGGTGAGCAATTACCTTAAATGGAACTGAGATTCCTAGATCCAGAAATATGTTTCATTCCAAAGCCTGTATAACAACTGAAGTGCTGGAGGCCTGTAAACATATGGCTTTTAGCTGGTCACCTCCAAGGTGAGACAAGGACTGAGATTAATGAGTAGCTGTTACTCCTGAATTTGTCTGAGATGCGTGAAATAGGCCTCCACATGTGTAAATGCTCTTAAGGAATGGCTTTGGTGTGCATACTGAAGGCACCACATGAAGCAGGCTTAAGCAAAGTGTCCTCTTCAGACTGTGGGAGTTTAAAACTACAGCCCTTCTCCCCTTCTCCTGCCTGCCTGAAATCAGGTTTAGGTAAGGTATGCTGTTCATCTCCCTTTGTGCCACTTGAAGAAGCCAGAGCAGTGGATCTTGATTTCTAAATCCTATTCCTGTTGTTGTGTATATCAGTTATCCAGAAAGAAAAATGCCTTCCTGTCCTCTAGCTTTATGTCTGACCCCTGAAGTAGATTTAGTAATCTCTCTGCACCTAAAGAAACAATTAATTTATTCTTTTGTGTTTTGTTCATCTGGGATATGGTCAGTTAAATATAACCAGAGATTTTTTTCCCAGCACTTAAATAACTTCCAATTAGAGCGTACTCATCAGGGAAGGGGAAAAAAGGGAAAAAAAGAGACATTGTGCTGAACTCTGGAAGGATAGAACATAACACATTTCAGCCAGATTTTGTACTACTTCTGGCACATTTGGAAGAGTCATACACCATTGGTTCAGGTTTATTTTTGTGTGTGTGTGTCTTAGTGTTCTTCTGTGAATACTGCAGCAGCTGAGTAGAGAAAGAGAGTATTAGAGCTAGTGGTGGAAAGTTTAAAATGTCTTCCCTAAAGCAGTGCCAGAGAAGTTTGTCACTGGAATCTCTCCAGTGAAAGGATGTTGAAAGAAAGGTGAGTCAGTGAAATGGAAGAAAGAAGAAGGAATTTTAAGTAGCATAAAAAAGGAAGTGGGAGGTCATGTTTGTTTTCTCTAATTATGATTTCAGGAGAGTAACTGGCTGCAAAATTAGTCAATTATCTTGTGTTTATTGTAAACTCCTATGCTTTCTCCGAAGACACCAGAAGTGCTTTTGCTTCATAAATCAAGTTAAATCAAAGAGCTTTCATTATATTACAGAGCTCTATAAATTGATGTCACAACTTGAGAAAAACACTTTTATCTGCGAGCACTTAAGAACACTGCCACTTTCAGAACCATGCAAGACATTAGTAGCTGGCTTGTTCAGCTCCTTTCAGCTTTCATGCTGACACGTACCATATTGAAGACATGGGTTGTTTGTATAATACTTGGTTTGATCTTTTTTCGTGGTACTTTCAGTACTGTTGAATCAATCAGAGGAAGTTATTGCTCTGTTGGGCATTAGCATACGTTTAGATATTTCTGCATTAAGAGCTGTTCACAGAGGAAAAGGCTTTTATGTCAAAAGGAGAGTAAACAGTATGACTGCTGCTGCTTTGAGCTGTGCTGTTACTTCTGACCTACATGGATTTGAAAGCGAGCCTGTTTGTACTAGCAGTTAGTCCAATTTGGGCCACATCGTCATGAAAGGGTCCCTCTTCTCCCTCCTCTTTTAAAATTTTCAGTTCCTTTGGTCTTTAGCAACTGCATGAATGCTACAGATGGGGAAAGGACTCTCAGTTGCTCTTGTGGTGGTTTGCTTCATTCATTGATTAGCATGCACAACTGAGTTGACTTCTTTATCTCCTGCTGTATAATCTACTGGGAATAGTAATGCTAAGACAGTTGGTAATGCTGAATATTCATAATTTCTGCATGACATGTGGATGTGACTTCCCTTGGAAACTTTTTCACATGAACTTACTGGGAAAACCCAGTTCTACAGAGGACTGACTAATCATCCGGACCTTTTTCAAGCCTCATTAAATTCCATGAAGGATTAGTTTTTTGACTGGGTTTGTAGTGATTACTGTCAGCTACTAAATTGAGTAAAGAGCCACTTAAAATGCATCTGTGCCTCTTTTAATGTCTTACTTAATGCTGTTTTATGAATGTCACAGATAAGTAGTGAAGCACAGGAAGGGATAGAAATGAATAAATATGTGTCTGAGATATAAAAGACTGGGAAATCTTATTGTAGAAGTTAGCAGTGACTATGATAATTATGTAATGTAATTAAAAAAGGTTTTGCTCTTCTTGAACCCTTGTTGGTCAGCCTGACTGGTAAATATATGAGACACTGCATTTAGGAAGATACAACTCAAATATATATGCTTAAATAGAAAAATAAGGCTAAGAGTCAGTTTTCAGTTCTCCTACTTATTCATGCTCACTTTTCTTAAATTGCAAGAATTAGATCTAGTTCTCATTTTCCTTTATCTAGCAAAAGTAAGGGAAAGAAACTAGAAATATCTGTTACTACAAGGTTTTTCTTTGAGAAGTGGGTTATGATCAGACATTATGAACTTGTGAGATTAAGATGTTAATTTTTGCTCGATTTGGAAATAGTCATGTGAAGACTGCTAAAAATGTAAGTGCTTGAGAGCTGACCATCTTGGAAACAATCTTTACCATGTGGAACTTCTTGCTGGATCAGAGCAGTTTCTGTTGAGTCTACACTGGCTGTCTAGCTTTCTGAAGAGAGATGTTTATTTCTTTTGATGGATTGGCTTTTATGCCAGATGCTTTGGGTTTTTTTAAACTGGAAAGTCTATGGCATACAAATTACCAAGAAATTTTATAGTGTCTACCCAAAGTACCCAAAGAGCTGTTAACTTTAAAGTTGCCAAGTTTATTGTATGCACTGCTAAAATACAGAAATTTCAAGTTAAAGAAATTATGCACAAAGTTACTTGTATTACTTCAATACCAGTAGGTTATTCAGGCAAGAGAAAGGGAGCGAGGTGATGGTGCTGATGGATGAGGAAAAGGCAAGGCTTGTAGGAGAAGACTGTTTACCCTGGGAAGATGCTCCGATAGCATGGGATGATGACTACATGCAGGGGGAGGAGATAAGGTCATTTCTACTGCAGTCCGGTTATGTTCTCTCTGGAGACCTTCAGCACACAAGGCAGCATGTGTGCTTAGTGAGCCTGTTTGAAACCACTGTGTGACAGAATCAATGGGAGCCCTCTTCAAGGACTGTTCCAGTCTTCTAGTAGGGAAGAGCCTCTATTGTCACTAAACTCAGATTTCAGGTGTAGGTCTAAGTGTTTTCAATCTGTGGCCATTGGCCCATTTTCATTGTTTGATGTGACAGGAAACTCTTGAGGTAACTCTGGGTTATGCAGTAGTACAGTGTTGTGGTTAATCTTCCCCTCACCTGCACAAGCCCAGGTAGCACAACCTCCTCTTACATGTTACGTATTTTAGACCCCAGACCATCTTAGTAATTCTCTGCTGGGCTTTTTACAGTTCTACAGATGTTACCTCACCTGTGCTGAGAAGACTGATAATAACTTGTGACTGTCCTGGTCACACCTGTGTCCTGGTTCACTTCCTAGTGCATTGTGTGCCTTGATCACCCTAAAGGTGTTTTTCTGGCTCACACAGAATCAATGCCCACCATAACCAGATCATGGCTGACCATTTTCAAGCCTGCATTAGTACATGGGGTTATTATTTTCCAAGAAAAATGGAGCTTAGTCCTTCTCTATCTCAACTCTGTGAGGCTTGTTAGCTCAGTCCCTGATTTTCTGAAGGTTCCTTTCAGTAAAAGCCCTTTGATTCCTTGTAATCGTCTCCCTAGTTGAGCACCATCTTCAGACCTGTTGAGGGTTTCCCTTTTGTTAAGCATCTGTGTTACTGATGATGTTGAGCAGGATGGAACCTCATGGTACTTCTGACCATGAAGTATGACATGAATGTTTGACATGAATGTTTGCCCTTATCCTGTGAACTTGATTCTAGATGAGGTATGATGTATTAGTTACGTCTCTAATATGTTAAAACTGTCGGGTCTCAGCCTGATTGCTCTGCCCTGCACCAGCATGTTGGTTTGTTATGTTTGGGGTGTTATTTTTACTTTTTTACTGAACGAGTTGAACATGAAAAAAGTCTGTACTCCTAAAAATTAAATGGCAGGGCATTTACAGTACTATTATGCCCAAGTGCATGTAGAGAATAAGCAGATTTTCTGTTTTATGTAAATTATTTGTATTATTTTTACATTCAGAAAATTTAGGAATTTACTTTTTTTGGCATTCAATTTGTTTTTACAGGTTTTTTTAATCCAAATTGCTAACTTTGATTTTTAAGTCACAGTCAAGTGTGAGTTTAAAGGTATTTAGTAGTTTGTGATCGTGATGGTTTTCCATTATGCTCATGGGAGAGTTGCTCATATAATCTCTCCTCCATCTTCATGAAATGAGTGTTTTGAACACTTTCATGTTAGATTAGAGTAACTGTGACCTCCTGGAGTTTTGTGGTTTTGATTATACCTTGAACATCACTGCCAGCAAACTCCTGGCAAGGCTACTCTGACCCTGTTTGGAGAAATGGGATGTAGAGAATGGCATAGATGTGGACAAAATGTAATCACTGAAAAGATCTTAGCTTAATAAAAGGTAGTGCCCTGAAGGTGTGTGTTGGTGGCCCAGCAAGACAGCCAAGCCTCTTTGGCTGTGCCAAACAAACTCTTAGGGTGGATTCTCATACACAGTTGTCATTACCAAAACCATTGGTACATCTGATTCTAGGAGGCTTGAGATCAGCCTCTTGTGTATTGCCCCCATCTGTCCCCCTCCTCCCCCCAGGCTCTCAGGCACAATTTGTTTAAAGGTACCATGTACATACCTTCTATCCTACAGTGTAGACCAGCTTGTAGAAGGCATTCATTATACGTCTACTGAGTCTGTTGAATTTGAGCACGTTTCACATTGTCACATCTGTGTTCCACTTCTGCAGTGTATCTTGAGATCTTGCTTTCCAGTTGCCAGGTCATGTTTGAACGTGAGGCTTGTTTTTTACCCCCACAGCTGTTTGGCTGTAGGATTTTTCATTGTGTTGTATTTGAAAATTAATTGCTGTTACCTGAATTTTGCCAGTATGTGAAACATAAAACCTTATCAACTTCTGATATATCCTAAAGAGATTTTAGTGAACTTGGGCTTCCAAATCTTAGCTTTAAACTAGAAGATAAAACAAAATGTGCTGTGTAAATTGACCGTTGACTGCATGCTGCTACAAAAGCCATATTATTAAGTCATGTGTGCATGCATAGGCTTAAAGCTGTTCTCTAGACAGAAGTTACAGTAAGCTGACCTGCTTTTCATGGCTGGATTTAAAAAAGAAAGCATCAGCTTAGCTGTACTGATGTGCTCTGGTACACACGGAGAGTATACTATCTAACTCATAAAAGCTGCTTTTCTGTTTCCTTTGGATCCCATGAGTTTTTCAGCATGGGCTACTCATAATTTTTTCTCCCAGGTTTTTTGCTTCTAATCTTGCTTAAGTCATGAAGAGTGTCAGTGAGTACAGTTCAACTTCAAGCAATTCCTTTTTTGTCTCAAATTTTGTGTTATCTTTTTAAGAAGATGTTTCATGTGGTCTGGCTTATTTAGCTCTTCGATTTGTAGCTGGGGCTATGGGTGACCTAGGTGCTACATTAGCAATAAATAATAAGATAGCTCTGTCTGATACTTCAAATTTCATTGATGCTTGTGACTTGGATGTGTCAAATTCAGTATTGCTGTGGCACTAATGGTCTGAAGAAGCCCAGTGCTTAAAAATCATTGTAGCAGTGGGAGAACTCTCTTCTAAGGCTGTTAAGGTGAAGAAGTGTATATGGAAGAAATGTGCTCTCCTCTGGCCCCAGTAATGTGCTGGTGCTTCACACTGCCTGTCAGTTGCCCAACAGTTCACCTTAAAAGACCACAAGTTAATAGGAAATGGCTCATTATAATGCCTGCTGAAATGTTTCAAAGCTGGTTTGCTGTCCAGAGAAGAAGGTCCTTTAGCCAATGTCCTTCTGCCAGCTTTCAAGAGAAGGTTGACATAGATGCACCTTTTTTCTCTATGCTCTTTCAAAGCTCCTTATGTGTAATTATTCCTGTGTCTCTCTTTATTCCCTTAAGTAAAAAGAGTGGTGGAAGGCATCATTCCTCTTGGCAACTTAGTACTAATTAAGCCTGTCCTGTGATAGGTGTACATGTGTGTTACCAAACAGGAACTGCAGCGTTTTGTGTTCTTTCTGTGAAGATGAAAATGTTTGACTTTCTGAAGATCTGGCTCCTAGTTCTGTATTCTTAGCCTAACTCAGGAAGCAAAATCATTGGCCTAGTTTGTTATATTAAGAAAAATATTTGTGCTTTTTAAAACTAACGGTACTCCATGGAGCACAGTCCTGTTTTAAGTTGTGTCTGTATTGATATGGGTGATCCCGTGGTTAGGAATATGCATGGGAAACTAAAAGTCATGTGTGGAAAAGAAAAGCAGTTGAGACACATGCAGGAAATCAAAGCTGCAATTTCTTTGATGACTTTTTTGTCAAAACTCTTGAAGATCCCTTTCAGTAACTGCAAAGTAGCCACTTGGAGATTTCAAGAGACATAATTCTGAAGTCAACACAAGTTTGGGAAAAGAAGAGGGAGTTGAGTATTTTGAGGTTTTCCCTTGTGTGTTAGGCATTTCAGGCTGTGTATATATACACTGTTAATAAGAGCTCTAAGGAGCAAGTGCTGACAGTGGTCTGTGTGTGTTCATCCTGGGCTGTTGAAGTACTCCCTGACTGCACCAAAATACCTGCACAAGCTTCTGAGGACAGCCTGCTCAGGCAGTATGGCAGAGGTGAGACTGAACTAGGTTGGCCTCTTCTTGCCCAGCAGTTGCCCCCACTATTGCAACGAGTGGTGGTGTGCTTATGCCTCCTGTGACAGCCTGTGATGCGCAGCTTCGGTTTCATGTGCTCTTCTCTGCAACGGAGTCCTCATCCTTGGAAGGTGCTTGGCAGCCAAGGGGACCAATAAATGTTGTGTTCCCTCTGCCATCTGTTCTTCTATTTTGCTCTTACAGAAGCAGCTGCTATGTATCAGTGTTGTTTTCACAAGCCACAGGACACTTCTGAGTCTTAAACAAGATCTGTGTATATATTGAACCATGTGTTTTAGGGTTACTGATTGCCCTAGAATGTGGCTGTGTTAGTGGATGTAAATTTGGTCATACTGACTTAGAGTATAGGTTGCGGATGAAGACTACAAAATCACCTCCTTGCCCTGGATGCTGTATTTTAATTCTGTGGTTTACCATGGGCTTAGTGAATAAATGACCTTGCTAAGAAAAGAGTGAGGAGGGGAAGGAAGAAAATTAAAGGAATAATATTCTAAAACAGTGTTGCTTGTATTGAGTCTGAGGTTAGAGGTTAATGTCAAGTTCCTTCCTTTCAGATTGTGTTTGGGAGTAGTGAGAATGCTATGAATGTTCTGCTGCAAGTTAATACCTAACCTGTCTTTGTACAGAGCACAGATTTAGTAGTTGATAAGAGTGAGCCAATCCTAGTCAGACTTTCAGTGGTCAGTGGCATTCCTATATAAAAGTGGTCTAATTTTTTTTTTTTTTGTAAGATGCCCTGCTCCAGATTGTGTCTGTCTTGTCTGTTCCAGGAGCATATAATTCAGAGATGCGAAGCTTTTGAACTATAACATATAGTTGCAAGTTGATCATTTATATGCATTTTTATAGTAAATTCCAGGAAATATTTCATAGAGAGAGAGAAAAATAATGCAGAGTTACTGGAATTCAGATGCAAGAAAAAAATTTGTCAGTGCTTGTAGAGCTACTGAAATAGCAAACTCTTTCAAATCTACTGGGTGCATATCCCTTCATCTTCCTTCCATGTCAGTGTTTGTAGTTTGTTTCTTACGTGTTTGATCCTGAAAGCAGCAGTAGTTTACAACAGTAGTGGTGTCCAAAGCTGCTTTATTTTATATTTCTGAGCTGTAGTTGAGTGGAGGTGCACAGCACACATCAGGCTCCTGAGAGGAGGTTAACAGGAGATGCAGCTCAGTCTCTTCTCACTCAGAGAAGAGTCAGAGTCTCACTTCTTCTCAGGTGGCAAGTGACAGGACATGAGAAAGTGGCCTCAAGTTGCACAGGGGAGTTTAGATTGGACATTAGGGAAAAAAATTCACTGAAACTGCGGTCAGGCATTGGAAGAGGCTGCCCAGGGAAATGGTTGAGTTACCATCCCTGGAGGTATTCAGAAGACGTGTAGATGTGGCTCTTTGGGACATGGTTTAGTGGTGGACTTGGCAGTGTCGGGCTAGTGCTTGGACTTGATGATCTTGGATGTCTTTTCTAACTTTAATGATTCTGTGATTCTATGATGGCCACATATATGGTGTGACAGATGCTCTCACAGTAACGCTGCTCTATTTCTAGAGGTGTGTGCTCCCTCTGGCACTTCCAGTTGATCTTTTGGCTTCACCACAGGGCAGAGACTTGCTAAATGGGCTGATGTGCTTATTAATTGACATAGTGTCAATCATCACTTAATTTCATCATGTGTTGCAAAATGTTGTAAACAGCTCTGCTATGTGAAATACACGGCTGCTGGCTCTGTGTGCATGTCCTCAAGGTTATAAAAGAACTAATCTGTATGTTTTGCAGACTGAAATTTTTTTGCTCCGTCATTAGAAAAAGACTGTTTTCTGTGTTGCATGAGAACTGCTCAGGCTGATTAGCATGGAAATGAATGTATGTGCCTTAATCAGCTTGGGGTGAGGGAAGCTCAAAATTAATTTGATATATTAGTTTCATTTTAAAAACATACAGCTGTTACCACTAGTGACCATTATAGTTTAAAATGCAAAATAGTCTTTCATTCGACACGGTGTTTATGCCAACTCATCACTTTACAAATGATTTGTTTTCCAAACTAGATTTTCTGTATTTAATCTTTGCCCCATAAAGCAGATTGGGGGAAGGGCAATCAAGACAGAAACATGCAGGGAGGGATATCAAAGAGGAAGAAGATGCTGACTTGAAACTTAACCCTGTGTTCCCTGGAACATTGTGTTTATGTTACACTGCTTAATACTTTGAATCCAGCTTATAAAGAGATTATTTCCTAGCCCTTGTCCTCTGAAGATCATTTCCGTGGCAAGTGTGAAAGGCAAATGAGTTATTGAAATATGAAATGCAAGTGAGAAATTCCCCAGTGAAACATATGTTTAAAAAACCATATAATTAGCAAAACCTTTTTTTTTTTTTTTTTTTTTTTGGTAAAAGGTACTAAATTAATTTCGTGTTCTTCCTGTTCAGAAGACTGTATAATTCAGGGCCTTTATAATTACAAAGAGAGCTTTATATTAAGAAGGCATATCTAATCTATCTAGAGTGATGCAGAAGGAACTGCTTTGGTAACTATTAAATTTAAAAAACTGCCCCACGTCTTGTGAACGTTTAGAAGTGTGCATGTGTTTTGACTTAGAGCACTGCTAGGCATCAAAAATACCTTGTTCTGGATAACCTGAAATTTAGAAGTAATATATTTTGCTCAGAAAGTCAAGTGTGTGACTGGCACACCAGTGAGATTGAAAAACTAAAGGAAGATTTTTTTTGTATTTATTATAAGATGAAATGAGACTCCTGATGATGGGTGAAGTAGGATGTAAAACTCCTTAAAATTAAAAGAACAGACTTAAACCAGTCTGATAAATTTGGATGAGTGAAGCAGTTTGAAGGACTATCTGCTCAAGAAAAAACTTAAGTATGGAAAAGTGAGACTGCAAATGAAATGACAAAGGATGATGAAGCTGAGGTTGTTCTTTCAGAAATCAGTGGAGGTTTGGTAAGGCTTCTAGTTGTCTGTTCAAAAGGGATGGGGCTATGGAAAAGTGTTAGCAGGAGCTGGGAGCAGAGTCAAGGAGTGAGGATTTTAGAGAAGGGAAGGTGTGTCAGTCAGTTCAGCATCAGATGGCCGTGTCAGGAGGAAGCAGGCATTCTGCCTTACCAGAAAACAGGAGAGCAAAAGCCTGCAAAAGCACTTGATTAATTTAAAGGTATTTAGCCTTGCTGTAATGTAAGAGAAGGGCTTAATTCTGTGAAATTTTACTACTTTTTCATGTGAACCACTTACCTTCAGCTCACTTTACCTTGATTGAGAGAAAGCCGCGGTTTTGAGAGGAGTTGAACTCCAGCCTTAAAAGTGCATGTCTAAAGGGAGATGAATTGCACTCCAGAAGTGCCTGTTTCTCTCTGACTATAAAAGGAGTGTGGTGTGATTAGTGCAGATAGAGATGTCTCCATTGAAGACACTTAGATGTCATTGGATGAATTGGATGAATTCCTTTGGTGCTTTCTCAGAACATTAAATTATCCCATCAGTTCACTCAGTGCTGACTCCAAAAATGTTAGTACTGCACCACAGCCAGTCCTATGAAAGTTGTGAGCAGGGGAAGGAAGTTCAGAGAAATTGCTAAATGTGAAGCATTCAATGCAAGGCGCATTTTGAGTCAACATGATGTGTGTTTTTGTTCACTTTTCTTCTGTGGGTTACTGTATCGTTGTAAGATTATCCAGGATATCGCAGGGAATCATGGCTGCAGTTTAGGCCTAACCCTTGCTCGGATGACATGTGCTTGAAATCTGCAGGCTGGTGTGTGTCAGGAGAAAATCAACTGCATAATTGAGAACTCCTGAATATAATGTAATGGTAATGTTCCTTCTTTCCTGAGCATTACTTTTAGTGGTGTGTTAATTTATCTTGCTTTTTTTTCTGGGAATCAATGCATACAGTTATGACAATGTTATTCATAGCTCTCAGCTTTCTGGGCTCACTCATCTGCCTTTCTGCAGATGAGGTCACCGAGCTTTTTTGAAGTACTAGTGTGTTTTATGATAGAACAGGGTAAAATCATGTTCACTGCAGTAAAGGTAAACTCTTAAGGGCCTTTTGTGTTGCATTAACAAGGCATTTCAAGGAAGTAGGATATCAATTTCATGTTTCATGTTAAAGACATTAATGTCTTTGTGTTTATGCCTGTTATGGCATGGAAGCAGAAAAAAAGTAATACTTGAAACAGCTTCCTTCCTTGCTTTCCTCTTTTCACAAATGAATATTAAAAAATTAAAAGCATGAGTTAGAGTGTCTTCAGAGTATTTTGTATCAAATTGGGAGTGTAGAAAGTATGCAAACTTCAACAGAAATGCTCTAGTCTCCTTGTTTTTGTGGAAGGGACCCACAAAAAAAAATCCCAAACACATGTGGCAGAACACAGGAGACAGCTGACAATAGGCGTCAAACTGTGCCTTGCTCAGATATGGAAGAGCTTGTGGGACTGCCTCTCTTCATGGCCTTGTAAGATGGTCTGGATACGAACTGATCTCTTAAAAATTACTTAATCTTTTTCTCTCTTTATATATCTTATAAATAAAAGGACTCCAGTAGGATTTACTTACTTTATTTTTATTGATCATGTATCTTTTTCTAAACAACTGATTATCTCATTTGCTAGTTCTGTAGCAGAACTCTGTATTTATTTGGTGCTTTAGACTTGAATGCAATAAATAAAACTAATTCTTTTCTGAAATACTGCATTTTTATTTCCCATCTGGGCTTATCCTTTGAAGCATCTGCAGTGTAGTTTAAGGGCCTTTTGTGAGAATTATTATTTACAGTTGCCACCAGTTGCTGTCGTAACTGCAATAAATGTAGTAGGTATGCATAGGGACAGAATTAAGAAAACTGTTTATCACTTCCTACTGGCCAGATCTTATGGAGTGTAGCTGACTGGTGTGACACAGGGATGCCTGTGCTGATTGTGTTCTTCCTATTGTATTTGTGACTGCATCCATCTTGGTATATTAGATGGGCTCTGGGAATAAAAGGGATAGCCTTGTAGATTGCACGAAGTGTGCAGTAAAGGAATTGATGGTTTTAAATCAGTTGAAGTACATTAAAAATTAAAGTTGTATTGCATTGCTTTGCTTGGTTAAAATTGGTGATTTCAAGTTTGTACTTTTGAGGTTTTAAGAAACTTTGGTACCAAAATGGGTTTCTAAATAAAATGTTTGATATTTATTTTAAAATATCACCTCTTCGCTATTGGTTTGGGTTTTTTTTTTTTAGTAGTTGCTGGTGGTTTTGTGTTGGTTGGTTTTTGTTTGGGTTTTTTTATGAAACTTTTCACTAAATTATGACAAAATTTGTTAATTGCTCTGGTTGTCCCATAAAGTATTCCTGATGAAAAAAATTTGAACTGAAAGATCTTTCATCTTTCTTAAATTCTCTTAAAAAATGAAGTAAGCCTGAACAAAACTCCCAGTGAAATGCTGTGTGTAATTGTAGAATATCTCAAGTTTGAAGGGGCCTGTAAGTCCATCTCCCTGCTCCTTGCACCTGAGACAGGATTATACAAGTGGAACTTTTCTGAACAGACAAAACATACCAGGTAAGAATTTTGCTGGTAAAAGTGTATTCAGGCTAAAGAAGCAAATGCAAGCTAAATATTTAAAGCCACTGGGACCTGATCTGCAGAAGTCAGTGGGAAGCCACTGATATCCTCATTGGAAACCATCTGTGTTACTGCTCTGTGCCCTGTGCCCTGTGCTGTTTTTTCATGAGCCTCTTTAAAGTATTTACTAATATAAAAATACAGTATGATGTTACCTGAAATATACTCACCCCCTCCTTCCTTCCACTGTTTCCTTAGGAATTTAGGTAACCTATGGATAATTAGGTCTGTAATAATTTGTGCCCTCTCTTGCTTCTACCCATCCTATTACAGAGGAAGCGATGTGGTATGAAGGCATCAGTCATCTTCTTCGGGGTGAAAAGCTCTTTCTGTCTTAATCTGTTAAAGATGCTGATAAAATGACTGAGCAGGTTTGAGACTGACAAGACATATTAGCTTTGGGTTTCTTGAGAGCAAGACTACCAGAAGGAAGTCCCAGAGGTGGGCAAGGAGCAGTTCTGCTGCATGACTGACACTTCATATATCCCTGCCATCATCCATGGGCACTTTTTATTGTACAGACAGATGTTGAGTGATAGGCACTTTATAAAGGTGAAGTCTTGACCTCAAGCTCTCTTGTAGCCTGTGTAGGCTAAATTCAGATTGTCAGGGAAAGACAAGATTCTTTGAGCAAGAATCTGAAGACTTGATCTTATCAGATGGTAGCCATCACTACAGTTGTGCTACTTGAAACCTGACTTCTTTCTTTCCTCAAGTATGTGTAAAGGAGTGAATCAATCTGTTGTCCAAGACATTTTTGAGCAGAAGCAATAAAAATAACTTCTGTATAATTGAAAATGTTTTAGTGAACTCTTGAGTGGCACTCAAAGAACCTTTATAAGAAGCACTGCTGTCTGACCAGGGAATAAATATAAGAGTAAGAAGATTTTGATGCAACTGATGCTTTTTTCATATCGTAATTCTTATTTGGATGTATACCCAGGCAAGGCTTACATCCTGATACTGTTGCAGTGAGCTCTGCAGTAAAAGCTAGGGATCTTCCATCAAATGATACGTACCAATTCTGTCACCGCAGAATTTTTTTTCAGAGACGTTAGTTCTTTCCTTGTGCTTTTTCCTTTGAACTCCTGCATTTATCCATAATCTTTGTGAACTTGGCTATACCTGGGGGAGCTGCAGTTTAGTAGTATCCTGTGCTATAATCTTCAGTTCTTCCTGTAGGCAGCTTATCAAATGTGCAGAATTGTACCACAGCTCTGATCATCTGGCTAAGGGGATTAATGTCACCTAATGCAGTGTGTTGATACCAAACAGATTACAAGGAGCAAAAGAGGTTTGGAGGCTGAGTCAGTGACTTGGAGGAGGAGAGGTGTAAAAGCCCTCAGGAAATCAGTAATCATCTCAATTTGCAGCTTTTGTAGCTAATGTACTGTGTGCAACAAAATGTGTTCTCTGGAGTTGTGAGCTGTACTTGCTGTTCAAGTGTCAAAGAGGATGCTTGTTATAGAGCTGCTGTTTAGGAGAAACAACAACAATCAAGTAACGCTTTGTGCTGCAATCTTGTCTTAGATTTCATCTTCTTAAACCAAGTCCATAAATATTTGTGGTGTTTAAAATGCATGTGTAGCATTTCTGGTAGTTTGTTTAGCCTTGGTAAGCATATGGGGATGTTAAACATTAACTGGGTTCTACATAACTGTGGATATAATTAACTTCATTTGGTCAAGACAGTAAAAGCATACTCTATGTAGATTATGTAGCTGATAAATGCACTTTTATAGAGACATTCCCTTGACTTGCCAAATAATGGGTCGCTAATCTGAAACCACACCTACACTGTAGGCACAGAAGTGAACCCAGGCTGCATTAGCTTGCTTGACATGTCCCAGCTAAACTGCACTAGAACAAGCTTGAGCATCTCTGCCACATTCTGGTCATGTCTGAAGTGTCTGTAGACGAGCTGCCAGTTTAAACTACAGAGTCAGAGATGCTGTTCACATTTTGTCTTTTTACCTTCCTCTGCTCTTTTAAGCATATTTGAAAACAGGGTGCTTCTTCAATATTTCTATTGCTATGTAACGGAAAAGTAATTGAACATAAGTTGAAATTCCAAGACAAGTGTATGTCTGAGAAGGCTCTTAGCAGGTATGTGCATTACTTTGCTGTGAAGAAATAATTGCATGAGAGGATAGCCAAAAGTATATGGTCCTGTGTACTGGAGGTGCCCCTGGGGCTGGTAATGAGGGTCTGTGCACTTATCAATCCAAACCCTCCACAGCTGGCCCCAAGTCCCTCTGGAGTTTCCATTTTATGGCTTGACATCCCTTTGACTCCTTGCTCTATGCTTTAGTATTTTATTATGTGAGAACTGGGGCAGAGGGAGGAGTGTGTGTGTGCCTGCATGTATGAGAGAAAAGTTAAACTTTGGTGTAGATGATAGAGCTGATTTATAATTTAAAAACAACAGGTTTTGTGCTCCATAGGTGGTTGGTGTGTTGGGTTTTGTGTTGGTAATTTAACTGGACCTCTGCAGTGCCAAGTGGTGTTTTCACTCCAGGTAGTGGAGTGCTTAATAGATCTATCCAATGGTATTCAGTAAATTGTATGGTTTAGTCAACTTTTTCCTGTACTTGGCTTTTAGGAACAGGGCAGTTGCTAGGCTTCTCAGGTGGTTTAGTTCACATGTGAAGTTTGAGCTTAGCAAGTTTCTTTTTCCCCTAATTATTCATCAAGTTATTTTAAGAGTGATTTACTAATAAAACACCTATTTAGGTATTTACTAAACAAAACTAAGGCCGTAAAGCATAATGCTGAACAAGATAACTCTGCCTTTTTTTTTTGATCAGCAGTGATCCAGATGGGTGTATTAAATGGCTATTTAAGTTGCTCCCACAGAATGGGAAAAAAGCCATATGAAAAACCTTTGTCTCCCCTATTCCCCAAGCTCCCTATTCCCCTCCTCTTTTAATAGTAAAGCTTTTAGCTATCAGTTACTTTTTTTTTTTTTTTTGAGTGGTATGTGGCTGACTTGAGATATGGAAAAGTTTTGTCTAAAGCTTTATTTAAGGAAATACAAAATAATTTGGAAATTTAACTAAAACTGATGGGGAAAGGAATTAGGTATGTTTGTACAGATGGGGTTAGAATGGAAATATTTAATCTACATGTAGGTATTTCCAAAATACCTCATATGATTTGGTAACCTGATCTATCTTTTCCATGGCGAAAGGGCATTTTGGGTGTCTTATTCAATTTAGAAACCTAGTCCTGAGTATTTTTCCAGTCTTGCCTGATTTACACTAGATCAACTCTGAATTCCATGAATTTTTATTCACTTGAAACTGATATAAAATGAGGGAAGAATCAAGTTGAAGTAACTGCCAATAAATCTGATAAGGATATTCAGATATAATGGAGTCAGTCTTTTGTTTTGGAGTTGGAATTGAGTAACATCATTGCTAAGGTCAGAGTTGCCTACGCAAGACATATGTGAGATCAGGAAGTGGCCTTGTGCTTTGAGATCTGACCTGCATAGTCTGAGATTGGAAAGATGGCCTGGAAAATGGGAAGGTCAGCTGGAGGAGGGAAGAGAATCATTAAGGTTGGGCAAGTCCTTCAAGATAATTCTAACTGACAAATCCACCACTAAACTTCAGTGCTGCATCTACACGACTTTTAAATACCTCTGGGGATTATGATTCCACCACTTCCCTGGGCAACCTGTTTCAATACTGGTCAACCCTTTACCTTAATTTTTTCCTCATATCCAATCTAAACCTTCCTTGGTACAACTTGAAGCCATTTGCTCTTGTTCTTACCATCCTTTACCTGGGACAAGACATCCCCCCTTCAGTACCATCTCCTTTGTGATGGTTGTAGAGGGTCATTAGGTATGTACCCCTGCCTTTTTCTCCAGACTGAACAATCAGAGCTCCCCCAGCTGCTCCTCATAAGAGTTGTGCTTCAGACTCTTCCCCAGCTCCATTGCCCTTCCCTGGACATGCTCCAGCCCCTCACTTGTTTTTTTCCTGAATTGAGGCATCCAAAACTGAACTCAAGGTGTGGCCTCACCAGTGCTGAGTACAGGGGCAAGGTCACTGCCCTGCTCCTGCTGGCCTCAACAGTGCTGATCTAGGCCAGGATGCCATTGGCCTTCTTGGCTACCTGGGCACACACTGGACCATGTTCAGCTGCTGTTGACCAACATCCTCAGGTCCTTTTCCAACAGGCAGTTTCTCTGCCAGTAGTGCTGCCTGGAGTTGTGACCTCGGTGCAGGATCCGGCACCTGACCTTGCTGAGACTCATATAACTGCCCTTGGTCCATCAATCCAGCCTGTTCAGATCCCTCTGTAGGGCCTTCCTGCCCTCCAGCTGATCAATATTCTCACCCAACTTGGTGTCATCTGCAAACTGATTTAGGGTATATACTCAATCCTCTCATTGAGATAATTGATAAAGATGTTAAACAGAAATGGTTAAATAATTAAGTAAGCCTGCAGTATCTTTTGTAGACCATTCCAAGTGTCTCTGAATGTATTTGTGGTCTTTCTCCTTCTCGATGGTGATGACAGGAGGCAGGGAAGGCTGCACTCCTAATCTGTAAACTGTCTTAGTTGAAGAGGAAACTCACTTCGATGTTCCCAATATAACATCGCTGGTGTTATGCCAGTTAGGAAGGGCTGGGTATGGAAAGCAAAGCTTTGAAACCTTTCATATAGATTGGTCTCTTTTGCATCAACTATCAGCAAGTAGGTAAATGTGGAACTATTTTTAAGGCTACTTTTTTCTTCTGAAATAGTTTGGCACGGGTTCTGAAGCTTAGTTGTTGAATGAAGGAACTTCCCAGCAACTGCCTTTGATTACTTCTAAATGTAGGTTACAGCTGTCCTTTTGGGAAAGGCACATAGCTCAGCATGTGAGAAACTGACACCTTTTTCTCTCCTTTTCAGAGTATCTCCTCTACAGAAGTCCGAAATAGTAGACATGGTCAAGAAACACGTCAATGCCATAACACTTGCCATTGGGGATGGTGCCAATGACGTAGGAATGATCCAGACAGCTCACGTTGGAGTGGGGATCAGTGGCAATGAGGGCATGCAGGCAACCAATTGCTCGGATTATGCCATTGCACAGGTCAGATGCAAAAATGAACAACTGCCATATCATCTTTGAGAAATGCACTGTGCAGCCATGTAGTGCTCGGTTGGCTTCTTCTAAGCTGGAAGCATCTCTGATTGTTTCTTTTTCCAGGCAGCTGTCTAGAACATATTTTGGATGTATTTTGGGTATTTGTTATGATTTTGTATTCTTCAGGGCAAACCCCCACCTCTCTTCAAAGTTTTAGTTTCCTTCTGACAACTGTACAACATCTTGGTTCTTCAGGAATCAGAGGGAAGCAATTTCTGGAATGGTTTGTGTTAATATGCTTTTAAGTAACTGACCTGTCTTGGTGCAAACTCTTCTCTTACTATGAGTAGGTACTATAACCAGGTGTGTGAGAATTTGGCTGTTTGGCAGTTCTTAATTTGAGGTGTCTCCTGTCTTTTTTTCCCCCCCCGCCGCCTATGTTGCATCCAAGAACTGATCACAGTTCTAGAGAGCTTAGACAGCTGGCCAGCATTTTCCACTCACCCAAATAATGTTCAGAATAACATTTTACATATGTTATTTTGAACATTATTTGGGTGAGTGCTCCTAAATTAATCAAATTCAGAGCTGATTACTGCAGCTAAAAAGAGGAGTTAAAAGCGTTTTTGGTTTGTTTTGTGATGTGGTCTTCAGGGCAGCCAGGACTTGGGTGAAGGGAAGGAGAAATCTTGACTCCGTGTTTCAGAAGGCTGGTTTATTATATTATGATATATATTACATTAAAAAGACCACACTAAAACTATACTAAAAGAACAAAGAGATGCATCAGAAGGCTGGACAGGAATAGAAAGGAATGTATAACAAAGGCTTGTGACTCCCAGAGAGTCCGAGAGCTGCTGCCTCCTTGATTGGTCACTAAATAGAAACACTTCACATTGACCAATCAAGGAAGCACCTGTTGCATTCCACACCAGCAGGTAGTAATTTGTTTACGTTTGTTCCTGACGTCCTCAGCTTCTCAGGAGAAGAAAATCCTGACAAAAGGATTTTCATAAAATATCAAAACTACAGTTTTGCTGAAGAAACCACAATTTAGAATCAAGATTTTGAAAGAAAAATCAGAAAGGAAAAAGATGCTTCACTTGCTTAATAGCCTCTGAATACTGTTTACACCTGAGATGCTCTGTGTGTTTGAGACAGATGCAGGGCAAAACCAGATCGCGCTGACAGGAAGCAGAGACAATCCCTTGTCTCCTCAGTGACTAGAGCTATAGCTAATGTTCCCTTCTGGCAGAGTGTAGTCAGATTTGTTCTACCAAGTGACGTGAAATATTACCATCTTTTGATAGCTCCCAGTAGGAGGTGAGGTTTTGAAAAGGCAGGGATAATGCTGCTATATGCACAGATAACTGTTTATTGTGGTAACCCTGCTGAGAAGCAGAGTGTCAGTCTTGTATCGCTGCTCTGTTGTGACCTCTGATGAGGAACACTGAAGAACCTGAAGCTTCAGGTTTGAATAACTGAGACCTTTCACAAAATCCATCTTGAGAATTTTAGGCAGTTTTACCAAGTTTTTCTGTCATGAGCAGCAGCATATTCCAAATATATACCAGTGTAGGAACTGCCATAGCCATTGCCTCTGGTATCTCGTAAGGAGTTTTACATTTTTAATTTCAGTGGATTATATATAGCTTCTGCTGTATAACTTAATGGAATACCCCTTCCTGGACTTCCTCAGATCATTTATTACTTCTGCTGTGGTAACTAAGCATAAACAAGAGTTTGGCCCTACATATGTTATTTCTTTTGTGTCACAGTAGCATTAAATCTGGAGAAGTAATTCCAAGTTCACATGTTGCTATTGCATTAAAAAAAACCCTGTATTTCAGTTTAGTGTTAGAACATGGAAGCTGCTCTTCGTTTAAATTCCAGTCAGCAAGTTACTGACAATAACAATGAATCTTTTTCATTCAATATGAAATAAAAGCTTGTGACACCAGCGCAGAATTGCAGCATTCAAAAATTAGTGAAATACCGTGGAACTGGGTTTTTTTGTGATTGTGTAGAAGAATTTGTACTGACTAAATCAGAAAACATATTAAAAAAATCCCTGTAGTAGAGGAGACTAATACTGTGTGGTAGTATGTGCTTAAAAAAAAAAGTAAATTAGTGTTCAAAAGAAAAACTTGATCTCCGTGGAGTGTATTTCTTTCAGCAAAGACATATAACTCCCACTAAAACATTACTGTATGTGCATGCCTTGAAGTCAGAGTATGTTCTTATTGAGTAATTTAAGACGACCACTGTAATGTACCATCTCATGTTCAAATGCTATTTCAAATGCAGTGCTGCCAGAAGTAGGCACTTAGAGAAGAGAGAGTCTCTATATAGGCTCATTTGGGATTCCAGGGAGAATCAAAGCATAAACCAAACAAAAATAAAAAGCCAACTTGTGTCTGACTCCACTTGAAATAGCTTCCACAGGTGCAAGGAGCATCTGTTTGAATCATCCTTTTCCCTTGAAATGATATTGCACCAGTGACCTCTGTTTAGAGAATTCCTAAATCAAATGACCTAACTAGGAAGACAGTAGTAGACTTTAATAACTTTTTTTTTCCCAGTAAATAGCTTTATCATCTTAATCCAGAGAACATCTGGTGTCTAGGGACTGTTTCGTTTCCTTAATTAAGGAAGCTTCTTTCTTCAACAAATGTTCTTGTTTCAGTTTTCTTCTTTGGAAAAATTGGCTTGTTTTGTGGATGCCTTTTCATGTCTTAAAACCCCCAACGTGCCATCACCTCATCCTTTAGTCAAGATAGATTCTAGAAGATAATCTCTGTATAAAAGAAGTTATGCTCGGGTTGATACAGAGATGACTGTAAAAACTTACACACTGTTTCACAGGTAGGCTGGCCAGATGGTCATAATGTTTCCTGCTGATTTAAAATGCTGTAACAGGAGCAGCCAGACAAGGACAGTGTCTTGGTAGAGCCCCCGTCTGTACTGCTCTGTGCCAGTAGCTGTGTATTTGCATAATATCAGCATCAAAGCAGATTTAATTCTTTGCCATGTCTTAATGGGACTCCTCACTGGTGTGAGCAGGCTCTGTGTGTTCTTAGGCTCTGAATATCTTCCTTGCTGTGCTCTGTAGGGCACTCATTTTCATGGGAGCACAGACAAGAGCAATTAATGGTAGGATTTTTTGTTGCCTTGAACTTTCAAGAAGACCACATCCTAGATGGTCACTTGTTAGATTCAGCAGAGAGAACTTCTCAGGCTGTTTCTGACTATTCTCCACAGGAGCTTTGGGATGGTTTGTAAGGATATTGTGGCAAGTTTCCCATCACTTTGGTGGGGTTTTGTTAGTGATTTTGATGAGGAAAGTTGTGGCTCTCCTGCAAATTAACTTGAGGTATTTAGGGGTCTAACAGGTCAGCTACTCCCTTGAGAGTGTCCCAGTTACAGCTCTAGCTCAAGTTAAGCAGAGAACAGTGAAGTCTGGTTCACTTTTGTTTTCTCTTCTCCTTTGCTGGCATATCCTAACAAATCTGAGTTGCTGATGCATGGGAGAGAGGCTGTCCTTACAGGATTTGTGGTTCAGTGATTTCATTGCTGGAAAGCATGGGAGCAGAGCTGCCTCACAACAGCCCTAACTCATTACTGTAGCTTTCAGTTTCAGATAAGTTTTGGTTAAAATAAATTATCTAGAATCTAAATTTAGAAAGTCTGGGTTTTCCTGTCAAGTCACTTTGTGGAAAAGGAAGCAAAGCAAATAATTACCTTAGTGTCCAAGATCGCTTCAGGTACATACATGCTAAACAGTAAACACAGTCATCCCTTTGAGCTGTGGGCAAGAAAGGAATGCTGCAGGTCATAAAAAGGTTCATTAACAAAGCCAAGACAAGAAAACTATGCATTTCCCAGTCTGGATTACAACACTGGCTTCATAAAAGTCCATTTTCAAAAGTTCTGAATTTGAGCTCCATCTGCGGTTCAAACTAGCATTAAAAGGTACACAATTATACAAGATTAATTTACTTGCCCTTTTTGGCAAATGCACCTTGCTTTATACAATATTTTTATAACACACGATCACATGAATTTTGTGGGCAGAAAATGTTAATGTAAGTATCTATATAAATGCATCTATTTTTCCACTTTCGTTCCCCTTTTGTGTATTTTATTTCAGCTCAAGACAGTTTTGTTTATTAGGTTGTTCATTTTACACAGGGAAAGGAGATTCTGAACCTTGTAAACCCTTAAACATTCATTTTACCATCAGGATGGTATTAACAATTGAAGACTTTTTGCCATTTAAGACCACTTGTTAGAACCTTCAGCAGTTTTGCTACAAAAAAGATGTTAGCTTTCAGTATTTTAAGAATTGTTTTTTGCATATATCTTCTGTTTACTTGTTTAAATATGGCGCTTCAACAGCTTTCAGGTCTTATTTGAGAATTTTTTTCCTCGAGGACATGTGTTTACTTTCAACCAATTTTTTTAGCAATTCTTCATATATGTCAATACTTCTTTTCTGTCTTTCAGTTTTCCTACTTGGAGAAGCTATTGTTGGTCCATGGTGCTTGGAGTTACAATCGAGTTACCAAATGCATACTGTACTGCTTCTACAAAAATGTGGTTTTGTATATTATTGAGGTAAGAGTAACTAAATGAATGGGTCTTACTGGTGCCTATTTCTTAAATCATCTCTTCTAACTAGAAAGCCTCACCCAAATGGATTGAGCAAGAAGGACTGCCATTTTTTTTCCATGTTTAACAATTTAAAATTCAGTTTTCCTCCTCAAATCAGTTCACTTGAATCTTTTAATGTTTGTAAAGGAAGACCAAAGGTTTTTAGTACTGTGAAGCTTTGGATATGAGATGTCAGAGGCAAAGTTCATTCCTTCTCTGCAAACACTCTTATTGAAAGCATCTTTGTATTCATGGAAATATTTCAATTAATGCTTATAGTTATAAAAACTGGAATTTGGGAGCTAAATTTAAATCAAAAGTTCATTTAATAGCATTTAATAGGCAAATAATAAACTATTCAAAACTATAGCTGTAGCTTCCAAGTTACAGACCATAGATTAGCTGGAACTGAAATTAATTTGCTTTGTTTTCTGGAAAGAGATGACATAATTTTGTAAATGACGTTCATTTACAAAATGAATCAGGTTATTTAATTTAATAACTAAAACATAACTTTATTTTGAAAATAATTTGGTGGAAGATGTCAAGTACTGAAACTGGTTTTTAAAGAGGGCTGGATACTGTTACTACCATTCCATTTCAAGATAGGAGTGTAGTTTAAGTGTAGCTTAGGATAGGAGTGTAGTTCTCATGCTGCAGAATATAGTCTTGAATTTAAGATCTATCAGGAGGGGAATTTTATAATATGCTGTTGCCTAGTTAGAAATATTCAAGGAACTTAAAGTCAGTGGTTAGATCAGTTGAGTATCAAGTGATCACTTGATACAGCAATTTCCACAATATTCATCAGTTTTATTATTATGGGTGCATATAGATTAGATTTTCTATTTCTTTGTACAGCTGAGCAGCCATGAATGAGGTTAACACAAAATTGCAACATTTATAATTAGGCAGGTAGTTATATCAATTAGAAGAGATATGGGTGAGTCATATTTTGTTATTCAGTAAGTAATATAATGTTCAGAGTGGTCAGTATTTCTGACTCCATCAGGGTTTGATCATCTTCTGTGTATGATGTTAGAGAACAAATATTGTCCACTAACTTGTTTCCACATTTCTGAATAAGCTGTTATCTGTCAAAATTTCAACACTCATTAGTCTATTGCAAGAGAGTTATCCTATACATCATGCTTTTAGTAAAGGTTTTTACATGCTGTGGTAGATGATAACAATATTTGTGCAAAGAAAATATAAATAGCTTTAAAAAAAACTCTTCTAGTGTATTTCTTACTGAGCATGGCTGGCTGTTACTGGGGTTTTACCTGAGCTTTTCAGAAAATGCTTAATAGCATCATGATATTCTGTTAGGATTCTTTTCTCTATTTGAAAATTAGTTTTGGAAGTCCTGCTTCCAGCTTATTATAGCGCCATGTGTCTTTGTTTCTTTATACCATAGTCTGACAAGTAAATTAAGTTCTGCATCAAATATTGTATGGCAAAACTATGCTATAAGCATATAAGCAGCCATACAAGGAGTTGAATACAAGTGAAGTTCTCTAGGACCTCCATCCCGAGCTCAATTATTTTACCCTAGGGTGGAATTTTATTCACCAGATACCTCTACATGATACATAAAATCCAAGTCTGCTCTGAAAGTATGAGGTCAGGGGTTCTCTCCACTTAGGCCATGTTCAGTTCTTTCTGCATCCTGAGCCAAATGAGCTTTTGGGACTGAGGAGGAGTCAGTTCCACCCAACACTTGAGCACTGAAAAATGTCTTAAAAGATGCAGCTCTGCCCCTCAGTTGCATCTCTGTGCTTGTGCTGCATAGAAGTTGGGAGAAAGTTTAAGGCCTTAAGGGAGATGAAGTGACAGAAGTAATCCTGTCATCCTGCAGCAATGGGAAGAGCTCTATTTGGTTTTCCCTGGTGAGTTTCCTTGACTAGCAGCCTTAAGGAACTTCCCCTCCAAAACTGTGTAAAAGTAGCCAAATTGCCTGGAAACCCAAGAGACACCAGTTTTGGTATCCTAGGGATACAGGGTAGAGAGAAGAGATCTTTAATTCCCTCCTTAGCTTTACACAAAGAAAGAGAGATTGTTTTGTGTATGTGCTGTGAGGCTTGGCAGTGTTGATCAGTTTGTGGTATGGAATGATGCTCATGAAAGAGATGCTCCACGAGGGAATAAATCCTTCAACTTGAGAGGATGGTAGTTAAATGCCTGGCACTTCTGCGCTGTTGCTTATGTGTATGGTGTGTTCCTGATTGTTTCCTGGTGCTGTGGACAAGTTTAATATTTACCCATACTTTATACTTGGATATGTGGTGTATGGGGAATATCCTTTTAGCATCCTAATGAAACAGGGATTTGAACTTGAGCTACTTTCTACGTATCTTCAGAAGGATTGTACTAAGTAAATATTTATACAGTTGAATGAAAAAACACATCATGAATATGACTGCCAGTTCTACCTTTGTTACTGGATCTTTTTTATTTCAGTGGAGTTTTAACACCTGAGGAATGGATATAGTAAGCCTTATTTAAATGGCTTTTGCAGCAGAGAGGCACTGGGGCTATCATAACTTTTATTCCCTGATACTTTGCAAATAACAGAGGGAAGGAAGAGGTGGTGGTCCAGCTTGGCACTCCAGAACATCTGGACAGACCTTGCAGAGGCATGCAAGTTAAGGTATTAAGATTTAACTTAATTAAACAATGATAAATGCTTGAGAAAAGCATATTGCCATCTCTTTTCCTAACATCCCAATGTTGGTATGCTAAAACCCCTCACACCTTAGAAGTTCATCTTGATACCAGTTACGTACACTTAAACCTGAAGGATCCAAAGTGTTGCATCTCTGAAACATTTAATTTACCAGCTTTTTTTCAGGTTCTGGGCTAAAATATAGAATTTGAGGTTTTGTGAAAAGTATATTCAGGTAATTGTTGTCATGGGCTTTACCCCTAGGAGGTGCTTTGGGGTTAAGGCTGGTCCTACCTTTCTGCAATGGCTGATTCTTTGTGGAGAGACTGGGGCCCAGGAACTGTTTTCAGGTTCTGTGATTACTAAAATGTGTGCCCATATTGCAATAGATCCATGCAGCTAGAGAGGTGGTACAGCAGACAGCAGGCCTTGTAATTTAGTGATTGCAGGGGCAATGGAGCTGAGAGTGTATTTTCCTTCTCTCTTGAAAATGCCCTCCTAGTATTTTTCAAGAGGTGAACTTTAAGTCATCAAAAGTTCAGTGAAATCTGAAGAGATTTTGTCTTGGTTTAACAACTGGAAACTCTATGTTCCTCTCCTTTATCTTGCTAGTCTCTCCTTTACCATTTCTTCGTCACTGTCCTCCTGCCATTCTCTTGATTTCTCCCCTCAATTTTTGAAAATACAGAGCTAAGTCAAATATAACTAAAAAACACAAAGAGAAGCATATCCTGGAAATTCAAGTCCTTTTGGTGTGATTCTTAGCCCGATTCCTGAACCCTTGCATATCACTGCTGCCAAGGTGCTTCAGGGTGTGAAGTTGAGGTTCTCTTACTTACAGATTCACCTATCAAAAGGGGTGCAGAATCTAGCCTTTCCATCCACTGAGCTGGTTGGCAGATTAATTGCTGCTTCTTCCCCACTCTTGACTCTCCATGCTGGGTCTGTCCTAAGAGTAGCAGGGGAATCTGCATAGAAAGCTACCAAGATGGCCGTAGGGATGAAATGCAAATGTAAAGCTCTCTCTTAGGTGTCCATTCCTGTATTTCTCATGTCAGCATGCACTAGCACTGTGCACTAAATCTGTTTCTAAGGAAAACCAGCCATTCAGCATCATCCTGAGGCAGAAGACCAGTGACAAGGTTTCAACTTTTAAAGATTTGACAGACAAGTAGCTGGGCATACTCACAAAATACCATTTTGTTCAATTACTTTTGTAGCTGGCTTCAAACTGAGTAGTGAAACAAAAGATGTGTTTCACATCTGTTGAGCAGATATGTTTAACTGGAGATGATATAAAGTTGTCCTGTTGACATCAGAGCTTTGAAATATAGCTGATTTCAAATGTAAAAAAATACAGGAATGTTGCTTTCATGTCATGCTTGGAGAAGTAGAAACACAGCAAGATCAAAGGTGGTATCAGAAATATCAGGGAAGAGTTCAAGGCCTTTGGGAATGGTTCTGTGAAAATGGTAGCATGGAAGATAGCTTTCAGGCCAACTCAGTGTGCAGGAAAAATGTGCTCAGTACTTCACTGGAGCACGGGAGTTTTTTGAAACATACTTAATGTGAAGCACTTTTGTATTATATATTGCAGAATGAGTCAGGGGTGGGAATAGATGGCCCCAGTGTCAAGGTCTGGCGGTATAGGGCCATGAGAGAGAAATTAATGGCAAGTGAGAAGGGGAGAGTATAATGTACATACCTTGATTGCTGCATAATTTTAATTTATATTTTAAGAATCCAGAGATAAATTGTAAGCCTAGATTAGAAAGCTGTTTCTTTGTAGCTGCTGAAAGGGAAGTCTAATATCTGAGTAGTGTTAAACAAACAAGATAAACGTACTGAACAACAAAACACTAAGATCATAATTTTTATTCTAGAGCTGAATTTTCAAGTTTCAAAAGCTCTGAGCAAACACAATACCTAGATAAACATGCTTTTAAACAAGAAGTGATTTTGTGAGTCAGCAAGGTCTGGCAATGAGAGCTGTTAAGTGCTCCACGCGCTCTTAGTGGTCACCACTTCAGACGAGCTGATAGCACAGGCTGCCAAAGCACACGTGAAGTGTTGCTGCGTGAGACCTTGCATTTGTTTTTTCTGTTTTCTTGCTTTTCCATCAAACACAACAGGTATTTAAAAAAATATGGAAAGCAGGCATGGGAATTTCAACTCTTTCCTCCGAATGGTAGGTAGACATGAGTGTATCTGTTATGGTACTAAAAATATACAACTATAATGCTTCTCTGTGCTTATCCCTGATTTATATGGTCTGACTTTTACCTACATCTCTGTGCTTTCTGTTTCCAATTGACTTTGCCACTCTTAAGTTACAGCCAGGCAATAGAAAACCTTAAGCATGGGAATTTTTGCAGTAAGTTGAGGACTGAAGTGCTATAGCTGTTGTCGTATAAAGCAACTTTCTTAAAAAATAAGAGCAGTCTTTTCCTGCAGTGTTAAATTAAGGATAAGAACATACGGGTGCAAAAATTTATAGCAAGGATAACAAAAATAAAGGTAGATAGCTGTCTTGTCTTCTTATTCAAATTATTCAGTTGCCTGTTCAAAGACTTCAAATGCCAGTGGGCATTTAATAATTGTTACTTCTGTGCATGTACTCAGTTGGTGTGGTGAGCTTAGCACAATGCTCTTATCATGGTGAAGCAAAGGAGGAATGTGTGTGTGACTTTCATTTTGGATCATTTGGGAATCTAGATTTGGATTCTCACAAATGCATAC
Source organism: Motacilla alba alba (assembly GCF_015832195.1). Taxonomy (NCBI): domain Eukaryota; kingdom Metazoa; phylum Chordata; class Aves; order Passeriformes; family Motacillidae; genus Motacilla; species Motacilla alba. The sequence goes on along the minus strand of NC_052016.1, from coordinate 54,831,771 downwards.
ATATCCTGAATATGTAACTTACTCTTTGTAGAGGGGCGCTTTCAGGTAGACAAAAAGGTGGGATTCAGTGTCCTTAAGATTGGTATCCAGTTTAAATTAGGTGCCTGAGAGAAATGTGTGTAGTGTCCATGTAGATAACCTTTGTGGAAGCTCTGAGCTCATGGAGAGCAGTGTGGGACTGGCAGGTATGGCACAGGACCTGTGACAAACCTGTCTAAAGCAGCAGTACTGTCTTAAGGTAACCGAATCCTATCCAGAAAGAGAATATTTTTTGTTCTCTTCTCATGTGTTTTTGAAACATGTAAAAGAAAGGAATTCCGTGCCTCTCAGCCTGGGTTTGTTAATCAGTTTTATAAGTGCTGAATATTTATGAAGAATATAGTACAGAATAGTACAGAATGTGGAAAACATGAAAAACACAGGAATGAACACAGTATGAGGAACAAAGCATTTTATTTTGATAATTTGTGGAAAAACAGATCTTATATATGTGCTTATTTTTCTCTTGCACTGTCTGCAGCTCGGTACACAGGTTTAACATGGAAAAGACCTAGGGCAGCACAGGACACTATCCCCTTCCTGCCCACCAGAAAAGCTGATTGCAGGCTCCAATTCAAGAAAGCATTCTTTAGTAGCAATAGTTACAGAAAACAGATTGTACAAGGAGCCTGCCAAAGTTCTTAGAATATTGTAAAATACAGTTTTCCAGCCTAATCCAAAATTTTCCAGATAGTGCTTTGCTTTTTGTTCCTAAAAATAAATCTGAATTCTTTACAGTACCTGGTTTATATGCTGCTACTGACAATTTGTTCTCTGTTTCAATGCCCCCTCTTGTCTGAAGAAATTCAGCATTGTGTATAGGCTGATCTCATCAACTTTAATCCATGATTGACTTCTTGTTGTTTGGCTTCCTAACTGAGCATGTTAATCCCAAAAGTTTCCAAGGAATCAGTCATGAAGATAAATCCATGCTAATTTTCCTTTCTTTTTGTAGTGCTATGCACTGCACGGTGAATCATGAGAGAGCAGTCCATCTTCCCAGAAAACCAAATTGGCCCAGCTGTGTGATGGCTGGGTTTGATTTTTTTCCCAAGCATGATGGAAACTATCAGCATTGCTCTGAATTTATGGGCACTGCCTTGATTACACCCTGCAGCCAACAGAACCTGTAATTTTTAACATTCCAGATATTATAAATGATAAATCAGGTTCCTTTGCTAGATGAAATGCCCATCAGGTTCAGTACATACTGCAACAGAAGAGATCTTCTCTGATATTTTATTGGACACAGAGTATGTTGAGTGCCTGGATCGATTTATTGTGTACATTTACATAAGAGGAATGTGAACAGCACAGTGATTCTTCCCTTGCCCCTTGGTAACACGTATGCTTAATATCGTACGAAAAATCTTAAATTCATAATTTGGGGGGTGTATACCAAAGCAGTGATAATGTTGTTCTCTAAGTTTGAGGCCATTCAATGTGAAACATTTAGTCATCTCCAGAGCAGTGTGTTCTTCAAAGCCAGAATCCTTTAATCAGTAAATGTTTTTTCACTTTAACTATGTCACCAATAAAAATACAAGTTCATGTTTAGAAGAGTGATAGCCTAATATGAAGAAGCTTTTACTAGGGAAGATAAACCTATATTATGAAAGTTAGGAAAATCCATGCCTAGGTTTTTTTTCATCACAAAACCAACTTTGAAATTCAAGAGTTCATTGTTGATCATTTCAGCCCAGCTTTCTTTCCAAAAGCTCAAAGCTCTCACATAAAATATAACTCCTCTTATGGCCTTGAGCATGGAATTGAAAAACACTGACTGCTCTGACTCAGTATTGGATAACCCATTGTTTTAATAAATAATATTTTTTTAATAAAAAAGAACTTTCATCCAGGCTAATTCAGTGCACATGACATTACTTGTTGATACAGAGAAGGCTAAATTTCAAATTTATATTGGTGTTGAAAGTGTAGATAAACCTTATAATGGAATTACTTGTGCTTAGCACTTGAATGCTGAGTTTAGCAATGCTGTTCTGCACTGAAGGCATGATTTTGAGGTAGTTTTTTAAAAATCCAACACTACAGATACATCAATGCATATATGATAATACACCTATTCACAAGTATATCCTTTGGGGCTGTGCTGGTTTTTTTTCTGGCCTATACCCCTGTAAATGTACTTCCTTTAGTAGAGACATTCCTCATCTGCATGGGAATAACTGAGAGCAAAGTAAGGTCCTATGCATATTGCATATGTGGAGCAGGGTTTTTTGTCTGGTTTTCTTTTTGCTAATTAAGCCATGGGGCTGTCATGCTGAAGATGTGAGATTTCTCCATTTCTACCTGTACCTCATTGCTCTAAATAGCAATCTTCAAAATACATTTCTACAGCAATTTACTTGCCTTTCATTGAATAAGCTGAGTTGGAAGGAACCCTCAGGGACCATCAAAGTCCAACTCCTGGTCCTGAATAGAATATCCCCAGGAGAGTCACACCATGTGCCTGGGAGCATTGTCCAAACACTTCTTGAGCTCTGTCAGGCTGGTGCTGTGACCACTTCCCTGGGGAACCTGTGTCAGTGCCCAACCACCCTCTGGGTGAAGAACCTTTTAGTGATATCCAGCCTACAAGTCCCCTGGGACAGCTCCATGTCATTCCCTCAGGTCCTGTTGCTGGTCACCAGAGAGATCAGTGTTTTTTGAGAATGGTAATAACACAATGCTTAGAAAGGAGGCTGAGGAGGACTTGCCCTGGTGCCAGTGACTGCTGACAGTTTGAAACTGTGAGTCTTAATTCTCGTGTTTAGCTTTGAGGCACTGGCATTAAAATGGGCATGTAAGTGTGTGTGTTCTGTTAATTAAATACATCTTGGAAGGTCTCAGTCTTCCAGGCGAGAGAAAAGCAGAGTTACTTCTACTTAGTTAGCTGTATCTGCTGCAGTTAAACTCAATTTTATCCTGGTATTTAAAAACACTGCTTAGCCTAGGTGTGAAAAGGAGGTTGCTGCAGTTCTTTTTGCCCAGCTCTTCGTAAAACTCTTTCAGAGTGACAGAGGGTTTGGAAATGCTGCAAACAAAGTACAACAAAGTATACTGACTCACAAGTCATGTTTTTGTGCGATTTCACAGTGTGGAATTCAGCTTGGAGCCCACTTTTGGAAATGCATGGTGGCTAGCCTGTGAGCAGTCTCACTGAAGTAACTGAATAGTAATTGCATTTTCTACTTTCCAGGAGGTTGTTTGGAAATAAAATGAGTTTATTTGTTCCAAGCCACGTGCTAGGATATTGTTGTGTGAGCCCAAGAAGTGCTGATCTGTGTGGGCTGCATTTCCCTTGCCTGGACTCAAGTCTGCCTGGCTGCCAGCTGCTTGCCAGCAGTAAAGTCCAGCTACAGCTCGGGATTTTTTGAGTGTAAGAGACTTGATCAAAACACTGAAACATTCTGTTTTGTGTTCAGTTTTATCATCTTGAAGCATTTTGCTCATACTTTGCCTCTTTGTCCTTGGCAAGTTAAGCAAAAAAGCTAATTTTACCTGAGCTCCAACAGCAGTCTCATTGGCAACTTTTCCTTTCTGATTGTTGATAAGGGCATTTTTCTGGCATCTTTGGAGGCACTGCTGGAGTATGTTTCTGAAGATCAAATTTTCTAGGGAGTCCTTTTAGTACAGATGCATGCAATCAATGAATTAATAACTCCTGGTGTCTTAATACCACTTCATAGACAACTCAAAAATCCCTCTGAATGCTAGCTCAGGAGTGTAGGGTCACCAAATTTTTGGAATATAGAATTTCTTTCCAGTATATGTATCATGAACTGAGCTGGTCCTGATTATTTTGAGGTTTCTTGGTTTTATATGCTCATGACCCAAAGAAGCTAGGGCAGTGAAGAAATTTAACTGAATACAGATTCCATTTTTAAATGCTGCTAGCAAATAATTTTGCCATTTTACTTGGATGAGCACTAATGATAAAAATACCTCTATCCAGTTTCACTAATTAACCACTAGAGATTGTTTTATCTTGGGATGCATAAAAGGCATCTGTAACCTAGTTTAAATGCATGTGAAGGATTTAAAATAAAATGTATCTTAGTTTGTCAAAGAAAAAAATCTAGAGTATAGCTTTGGAGTGTTTGTTTGCCCAAGTTCACAGTCTTGAATGAATTTTTTTTACTATAGCAGGGTCAGAGGTAAAAACTACACAATGTCTCCCATGACCAGTATGCAGAGTAAATCTGGAGCAGCACAGGTGGTGCTTTCAAATGTACTTTTATTACAGCCTCTTCTACTGTAAAACCAGTTCAGTGGTTTGACTGTATTTGACCCAAGGGATACATGCCCTGTCAGGAGAGAGAGCTCTGTGGCTAGGGACATTAAAAAAAGGTGTTGTCACTCAGTGCCCTTGGGAGTCTCCCTTCCAATGCGGGGATCCTGTGTCACTTAACTGAATAGGAATTAGGAGGTATTGGCCTGTGTGACAGCCCACAGCAGGAGTGAAAGCTTTGAGTAACCTGTCCAAAACACATTTTCTTTCCCCTCTGTACTGAGATGTTGAGTCCTTGCAGATAGCTGTGACTGTTAATATGCTTCTGGTTATTTCTGTGCTCTAGAGAGTAATAGCTTTTAGTAACTCCTTACGTCTCCTCTATCTCTTTTCAAGAAAATCATGTAGAATGTGTTAAAATGCACTCAAAATAGCAAATTACACTATTTACTCATAGTATTACTTTTGAGTTATCCACTTTTCTTTATTGAGGTTTCAAAAATTAGTCAGTTGTACCTCCTGCTTCTGTTATTCCCTTGGTAATTCATAATGTTGTCTTGTCACTTCTGCTCTTCCTCACTATTTAGAACCTGATTCCTTTTGTGAGCTATTGCAATTTGAGTGTAACTGCTGTAAATAAAAACATCCTGGACCAGTGGGGTTTTTTGGTTTTTTTGAGCCAGGATGCACAGCCCACTGTAATGAAGTCTGTGTCAGACAAGGGAGAGGAGATTCAGAACTAATATTTAAAGACTGAGACAACCATCTTCTTTACACATGTTGGTGGGTATCCTTAAATGTGGAATATAAATGTCAGTAATCAATGCAGATTGATTTTATTAGTGATAACTGACTAAAATACATAGACAGCTCAATAGCAGCATAAGCTTAAACCTTCAGTAGGCAGTAACACCTGAACCTCTCAGCATTATTTGTGGTGATGGCTCCTGTCAAGTTCAATTTTGGTAGAAAAGTTAGTCTCCCTTTTCATTTTGCTAACAGTGTCTTGACCTTTTCTCCCTTCGGTTGCCAAGGAATGACAGGTGTCTGGAGCAGCAAAGCAATGTGACACTCAGCTTGTGCTTTGTGTCAGCTCATATTCATTAGCTTTAAAATGACATGTGGGTTTGTACTGTTTGGAAATGGGTTTATTCCCATTAATATGTCCTAATTCATGGACAGTATAGAGATAGACTGTTGAGTTGCTCCACTTTCTCCTGTTTTTCTTTTTTTTTTTTACTGTTGTTGAATATGTAAATGCATGATATCTAAGAAATTTCAAGCTGGGGCTTCTATAGTGGCATTATTAGTCTTTGTTTGTCTGCTGCAGTCCGTGTTGGTGGCACCGCACCATGTGCTTGCAGTGGGTCCAGCAGTTTTCTCCACCAGGAGCTTTGTGCAGTGCTCACCTCTAAGGTGCCACTTCCCTTAGAAAGTCCCAGTCCCTCCTGCTGTGTCATGGATGTTGCTGCACCTGTCACTGGGCTGAGCTTTCCCCATCACTTGAATCCACAACTGGGCTGTGCTTTAATCCAACATGAACATGCACTGCCATTAAAAAGGGCAGTCTGGTCTTCATGTCTCCCCAAGGGTGTGTTCTTTCCTCTCTTCCTTGACAAGGCATTGGTGTTTGCACAGGATGGGCTCTTTAGGATTATAATTCAGCCAGATGACCTTCCTGATGTACACAGGAGCCCTTGGACAAGAGAAAGGACCAGCTCTTCTGACAGAGGTATAGACTTTTGTCAGACTTTACATGTTATTTTAGTAAGCTAAGATGGGAGCCTTTGCTTATGTATATCTGCAGAAAAGACAAAAAATTTGGAGAGGTGGAGCAAATGAAGGGCATGAATTGGTTTTCATTATATTCCGAGTAACCGCCATGGCACAACTGCTTGGGAACTTAAAATGTACCAATTTTCCTTTTGGGCTGTCAGGCTATCTTTTACTCAAAGACATTCCAAACACAGACCTGGGGAAGAAGAGGGAAGGAAGTTGAGAAGTGGTAGTTGATCCCAAAGACATATCTGAACAAAAAAACCTCTCCCTATGTCGGTCACATGTTGTTGATGTGCGTAAAGAAGCTGTGATCTCTCAAAACTGAGAATGTGTCAGAGACTGTCATTTTAGGAAAATGTATGCACAATTACTAGATTTTATGGTGTGTGATTTGTGGGGTGTATGTATGTGGAAATCTTTAAGAATGTGTGTTAGGCCATCTGGGCAACAAGGAGGAGCTGTTTTGTGCTCAAGTACAAGCTGTTTCTGCAATGGAGGAGTGATAAAATGATAGCAGAGAAAGTTGTGGCAGACTGTATTTCTCTGGAAGCAGTTACTACTACTTTTTAAGCAGCCCCTGATTTATGCTGAGTTGAAATAAGAATGTAGGAGCAGTAAATCTAGGGGAAGAAGCAGGACTGTTACCTAAAACCAGGACAGTGCTTCAAGGGATGCCAGACATGAGAGTTGCCATTCTCTTCAAACTGACTGATACTGCTGAGAAAGCATTGTAGGGAAGGCATGAGAATGAAAGTGGAACATTTTAAAATATGGATTAAGGTTGGAAATCCTTATGTATTTGGCTTTGGGGAATGTAAAAAGTTACAAGTAAGCCTGGCAAACCTTCCTTTCTTGGACTTGGTGGAGGAAGGGGAGTATGTGTTGGTGGTCTGTGAAGGGTCTCTGTGGGGTTTGTAAAGCCCAGTTTGGTTGGGGGGGAGGGGAGGTGGCATTTGGATAGGCACAAAACTCTCCCATTTAACTTTCCTCCCTTCCTGAGGAGAACAGCTGTTGTGTCTTTAGCAATGAAGTCTCAACCTTGTTTGCATTTTAAAAAGGATAACACACAGGATAATGCAAATTTTAGCATGCTGATTTTGGCACCCAAATACACTGCTGGTACATTCATTGTTTCTAATGACTGAGACTTATTCCTGCTTACTCTTAGGATAACCATACTCACTGAGAACTACTCATGAGCATGGAAGTCTGTCTTCCCAAAAGCTTGATTTCAACTTTTTTTACTTTTTACTGTGACTCTGTTCCCTATACAACAGGTTGCCAGATCAGTAAATTATGCTCTCCCAAGACCTTTCTTCTTGAGAAACTCAGCTCAATTCCCTGGTCATTGCCTGACACTCTTCACATAGCTTCATCATAATCTGAGTGTTAGTGACTGACTCTGGTTTCTTGAGGGGGTGTTTGGTTGTGTTGACTGATTCTGTCTTCCTACTTGTTTTACTGATGTGTCAGTGGGGAATCATGTCATGAGAAGTTTCAGGTGCTCCCTTTACCCGCACTGGTATCTTGAGATTCATTAGTAAATTTGTTATTGCTTTCTATGAAAATGCAAATCTGCACATTTTTATTACAGCTCCAAAGCAGCAATAAATGATACAAGTGCTGGGTACAATAAACTCCACTTGGGGTTGTGAGCCTATGGTTAAGTTTCTCATTTGTAAGGAAAGTTGCTGCTGCATATATTTCTATAATACCAAGTCTAGCAGTACTTCTACATCTGCTGTCACGTTAAAAAATAATGAAGATAGATAAAACTTTATTTATCATATTTCTCCATTTGGAGATATAGCTGGAAGCCACTCTGGTGGGCAGCAAATGTCTGCTCTCTTCTGTTTGAACAGTGGCAATTACTATTTAATTCTAATAAATGGAGACAAACAGAACTTCACCTGCCAGGCTTCATTTATTTCCCCCTCCTCCACTAGCATCAGTCACATACCCCTGTAGAGAGAATGTATCTCATTTCAAAAAGCAGCTTTGGCAGATGGCTGCCTGCTTAACAGTATATGAAGAATGATATCCTAAAAAGTGGCCGTTGTATTTCATTTAAATAGTTCCTGCTTCCATTGCAAATATTACAAATATTAAATTGTTAACTTGTCTTTTGGAGTTTGGTACTGAGAGCAATCTTGTGAGACAAACGCTGCAAAAATAAAATTTAAAAAGTCTTGCTGTCTCTTGTCAACACTTGCAGAGCTGGTGTAAATTTTGAGGGTTGTACACTTTCCCCACTGAGTGCCTGACTCGTGCAGCAGTGTCATCAAAATCATGAAGTACCTGAAGTTTTTTGCCAGGAAGTTCTAGGAAGTCCTGAAAAATAATTTGGGGTAATAACAGCACTGTTCAGGTGCTCACTGCTATATCCTCTGAGACTGATAGCAGCTACATCTGAGAGTTAGAGGTTTAAAGCATTGACATAGAAATATACGTGTTGTTCTGTCGCAGTTGTAGGTTTTTTCCTTCCAAACCATAAAAGGCTTCCTTCTGAATTGAATATGCATGTTTGTGTCTGCACCACCTGAAGGTGTCTTGCTTTACCAGCCATACAAATGTTTAATGTCTGCTGTAAAGCAGAAAGGTGCCTTTATAAAAGTTGTCAGTCGCAGCTGTTTCACTATGCTGGGGAAGAGGAGCGGGAAAAAAAATCACGCGAGTTGTAGTCATAGTAGTAGTACCAAAATTTAAACAGACTTACAGGTCTCTGTTTGGTGCTTCAAACAGCTGGAAGTCCAGCAGAGTTCCATCTGAGAATTAATAGCTTAGCATATTCTATCAATGATTAGTGAATTTCATCTATTTCCTGAAAAGCGTTTTGAACTGAATCCCTTGGATGCATGTCTCTTTGTATCCTTGATGTATTTCTCAAAGAGGAGCTATTTCTATGTTTGCGTTACTCTTGCTTAAACCTGCTCCCAAACTATTTTGAAATCCCCATTGTATGTTCAACAGGAGACTATAGTTGCAGTGTGTCAGACTTGGTAATTCCCAGTATTCCTCATCTTTAAAAGAAATTAGTTGCTAATGAAAATTTAAAAAGAACAGAATGGAACAAGCATATTGCTATTAATATTTTCAGTATTTCAATTTGTGGTGGTTGTGTCCCAAAATCTGAAACAAGAATTATTTACTGAATTTTATTATATGAATAAAATCTGTTAAATTATATCTGTAGACTTAGAAAAATTAATCTGATGCAGCCAAATAAATTGCCTCTGTGGTATGAGTATAAAATGTTCCAACTTGGTGTTGCCGAAGAGAAAGTTAAAAAATTCAACCATATCGCTCTTTCATTTTTTCCTAGAATGACAACTTTTTGGAGAAACAAGTCATTTATGGCCACTTCCCTGTTGTACTGACACCTGCTTTACATAGTAATATAAAATTTAAGATTCATTACTGACGTAAAGGTGAAGAAGAGCTTGAAGATACTGCATTTTGTTTTTTTTTCTAGGAAATATGCATGTTTTTGAGATGATACTGATTTAATGTTGGAAGACAGTTTTGTTGAAAGGTCATCTTGTTGGTAGACACCAGAAAACTGACCTTCAGTACTGTAAGCCTAACACACCTGAATATAGAAAGATCTTATTCCATAGTGTTTCAGTGCACTAAAGAATTTAATCAGTAATATCCAAAACTGGCAACTAGGGAATTTCTGAAGGATGACAGGTTGTCATTAGGGTGACACAAGATGTACTGTGTGTGCATTTTTAGTAAGAATTAGTCTCTTTAGAGCCCAGAGCAGGAGGTCTTAGGAAATGCAGGAAACTTGAAGATACCATTCCAGCTAAAGCCTACAAGAAGGTAGTGAGCCTTACAGGCTCATTGTCATCCCTGTGATAGTCTCAATCATGCTACCACTCGTCAGGATCAGGAGGATGTTTTCCAGGGGGTCATGGCTTTTGTAATTACCACATAGGTTATGAATACAACTCAGAAGTGTAGCTTATGCATCATTAGTGTTGGTGTACATGTCAGTCTTTCCTATATGAAGGAAAGGGAGCCTTTTGCTGCAGTTGTTTGTTCTCTGAGGTAATTCCTGCTGGCCTACCACAGGTGATCTTATTTCTTCACAATATTTATGTGTTTTCTCATTTAGGCTTCTCTGAAGTGATTCCACGTGTGTTGCTTGCTCTTTATCTCAGAACTTGTTACAAAGTTAAGTATTTACATGGTGTCTTGTATCATTTATTTCTATAAAATATGACCATTGAAAATGTCTAAGTGAGTCTTCATATTCTGCTTTGCTTTTCTGTTGCAATGTCACTGCAGAGCTGAGAGGTTAGAGTGAAGTCCTGATTCTTTATCAGATTTAATGTTTTTGGACCTGAAGGCAGATTTCCAACTGCCAGCTGACTGGGGCTAACCCTTGCTTTAGCAGCCAATTCATAAACTCAGAAAGGGGGAGATTAACACTCATGCTTAAAGAAAACAAAAGAAAATCAGAAAACCTGTATTTTCAGCTATTTGAAAATATGAGATTGCAGTAACATTATTCTTATAGCTTATCAACAGCAATATAGCAAAATTATTTTATTAAATACCTTGTGAATTATACATATGTATGGTTCTCTTTCCCCTTCATGTATGATTTACGGCATGGCTTTCCAATAGACATGTGTGTAATACAATATATATACTGAAGTTTTGATTTGAACCTGAATAACCCGTATTAAGTTTGATCATGTGTGGGTATTAAAATGGTTTACAGTAAGTAGTAATCAATCATAATAAATGACATGTGTTGATACCAAGTTGTAACTCTGCTCAGTGCCCACAGCATTGTTCTGATTTGAAGTAACCCATTGCCATTAAATTGAGCACAATGACACACTGGGCTAAATTTAATTGCCTGGCAGTTCGCTGTTTGGTTTCATGGTACCACACAAGGCCAGAGCACTGAAGACTTAAAAAAAAATGAGGTGTCCAAACTTTCAGCTCTTTATCTGTCAGACATGGTAAGATAAAGTGTAGAAGACCTTTAGAGAAAAGACTGAGAGGAAAAAACACCTTTAAATCACTCCAGGGAGAGCTTCAGAAAAGTAGAACCCAAACCAGTGCTTCTCTATTTTCAAAGCAACATATGCAGGCATAGCTGCATGACTCTCATTAAGTTCGTCTGAATCGTGCAGCTAAACCCCATGCAATGTTTTGAAAATGCAGGAAATAAAAATGGTCTTAAACCAGACATCTGGGCTTCTATCCAGTTTTCCGGTGATAACGTCTGAAGTATGCCATTAATAAAGCATCATCCATGGGCTAAATTATTCAACTATAGAACTCTTTGCAGAAGGCTTATAAGTCGGCTTTACTTAAAAAACAAAGAAAAAAAAAAGCCAAAAGCTTCTGTTCACACTTCACTCTCAGCAGCAACCACTGCTAAGCACAAGGCCCTTTTCCTTTTTAAGTATTTTGACATTTTTTTCCCCTTGTACTTTTCAATTTTTTTACTTTTTCTCAAAAATTCTCACAGGGTACCCATCTGAATGTTCAAATCCTAATTTTTGTAGAATATAGGAAGTGCTTTCTCTTTGCTGGTTCCTTTTATTAGGTGAATTTCTATACAGTCCAGGTGCCAGGATTGGAAAAAACCACACCTTTTCAGAGGTGTAAACCCTGCTGTTTCCCTGTCTTTTGTATTTTGATGCTGACAGGAAGGTAGTGATCTTAGTAACACTTGGTAGAACTTTCAAACCTTAATATTAAAAAATATTCTTAATAGTGAGGAAGGTGATCTGATTAACTACTTCCATAGATGAAAGTCTTCATGAGCAAGGTTTGGTTTTGCCTTCAAATGACAGCAACTAAGCTGTGTGTAGCTAAGAGGTTACTTTAAGATTTCCATAAATAGAAGTAATTTGATCATATTACTATACTGTAGTGTCAACCATGGTAAGTCTATCATAGTAAGTCTTATCAGTTTATCAAAGGTTTTGTTTTATCTTAATCTAGTATAAGGTGTGGAAGGAATTGCTAAAAATGTAATTGTGAAAAGGTGAGTTACTTGCTTTGCTGTGATACAACTGTCTTTGGTGGCTTTTTGGAACACTGGAATCTTTATAATTTGCTTGTAACCGGTCATGATGATGGTAAAGCATGCAGAGCAGGCTAATGAAAGTATGTCTGTAATGGCTATGGCAAGTAGGAGACCTTTCAGTTGTGAGAAATAGCTTGCAGTATGCTTTTGTGATGTACTTTTGTGTGTGTGTTGTTGTTTTTTTTTTAATTAGCCAAGGTATAAATTGCTTTGCGGCAATGGATTTACTTCACAGTGTATGGTTTTGCTTTATAAAACACTGAAAATGTTGGTTATAATTCTAAATCTAGTGCTGTGTTGAGAAGAATAATTGTGCTGTATTAGAAGTAACCTTGAAAGGTTTTTAAATGTGCGTACAAATGAAAAAGAACTTTTCTGAGGTTTGGGTGTTACATCTTATGTGAGAGCCCTTAACACTGAGTGCAGTTAAAACCTGTAACTACAAATATTCCCTTTCCTCTTATGTTGTTCTTTAGGGGAAATCTGACACAGCAGTTTTGAGTACAGTATCTTGTTTTAAATATGATTTAAGCTGCAGGTTAATCCAAAAGAATGAATGTGAGTTGATATTACATGTGCCATACTGTCAACTTGCCATATCAAATGAATGTTCTTTATTTGCTGAACAGGTGCTTTGTTCTTCATTTTTATAATCATGGGATACTCAGAGTTACCAGTACTCAAAAGGAGTCATATAAACTGATATATAAACTGATTTCTTCAGAGAAGCACCCTGTTCTATGAAAAATTGCCCCAAAGTAGACCTGGCAATTCCTCACTTCTGGTTGCATGCTCCCTTACATCTCCGGTTGCATCTCTGACTGTGGACAGAAGGGAAAAGCTTCTATGAGTTTCTGCAGAATTTAAGTACGTGTTTTCGTGCTGGTGGCCTGTTTCTTGATATCTGAACTTGAAGTCTGGAAACATGTAAAATGACTGTTCTTCTAGAGGCAGCTCAGAACTTTTGACTGTGTTTTTTAGGTGGGCTCAAATCACTGGGCTCAAGTGCAAGCCTTTACGTGAAGCAGAAGGTAGTGCAGCAGTTGATAGTACAGTGGTTTATTACTACCTGGCTAGGAAGGGAAAGGAACGTTATAAACAGGACAACAGTGAGTCAAAGTTGAGGGATTGCCTCTCCACAAATTTCAACATGTCAAAAAGATGATTATTTGGCAATATCAAACACTTTGGCGTAATAACAACAGATTTTTGTCAACTCTACCTAGAAAATAGGGCTGGTAACCAATATATATAATATAGAGTGGTATCCCAGATCTTTTGGGACCAGGATGGAGGAAAAATATTTTTGCTAAACAATCGTGCTAAGAGGTAAGAGAAGTGGTCTTTTAATCTAAACATAAGAAAGATTATCCAGAGGCAAAAAAATCATTTAAGGTATGAAATGTTTTTCACTGCATATGGCCCACAGCTAGTCTGAGAACTGGCACCCTCAACATGTGTAGGCCTTTAAATCATGTTGGTAGGCTTAGTACCCTCAAATATCCTCTTATCTTGCACTATATCCACAACACGAGACCTCACTAATGCTATAAACGCAAACCTCATTCTTTCCAGCCCTTTTAAGTTTTGTAAAAAAACTCCACACGGTTGGCACACTCCACACAGAACAAGCACAAAGGGCCACAAGACAGTCAGCCTACTCTTCCTCCTGGTGCTGATGCTGGGCAGTGTGGACACAAGCATGTTGGTGTCTATGAAACTGGTAGTCAGCTCTCTGGAAGAACTGAAAAACACAGCATAGCTATTGCTTCCTCAATGTTGGTGTCTATGAAACTGGTAGTCAGCTCTCTGGAAGAACTGAAAAACACAGCATAGCTATTGCTTCCTCAATGTTGGTGTCTATGAAACTGGTAGTCAGCTCTCTGGAAGAACTGAAAAACACAGCGTAGCTATTGCTTCCTCAAAAGACACCAGAGACCCACCTAAAACTGAAGAAAGCAAGCCAGCCTTCTGTTGCATAGAGCTCTCTCAGCCTCCAGTCTCTCAAGAGCATTTTCTCAGAAAGAGTCATTTCAACTCGAAATAGAGTATCACAACAGACTTGATGTTTCATTTAAGATTGTCTTCCATACTGCAGCACAAGAATCAATTCAATTTTAAATGCAGGTTTTAAATCTGTGGAACAAACTATCTGGGCTATCATTTCAGTTTAAATCAGGCTTAGAGCATTCACAGAACATTTGGAACCAATTTAAGTGGATTTACAATCACATCGCAGTTAAACCACTGTAACTTCCTTGTGTAGACAAGCCCGTATGGCAGGCAAGGGAATATTTGTTTATAGTTTGGATGACTATATGAGGGGGAAGAGGATGTCAGAAATAGCCTTCACTTCACTGTTTGGAGATTTTAGCTCTGAAAGTTTAAAGATGGGGGAAAAAACTTGTTATTATATTTGCACTTTGTTATTATATTTTGCACAATATTTAATAACTTTGTTAATTTATTTCCTCAAATATTAGAAGTAACTTTGAACCGCTTTACTTTGGGTTCTGTCTCAGTCACTAAATTTTAACAATAGAGAATGTACCACTTCATGCAACAACATCCAACCACTTGTTGAGAAATACGTCCAGAATTTACGTGTCAGACTCTCTTCCCTTAGTAAACTACGTGTTTTTCAGGTAAATTATAAATACAAATAATGTTTTTAACCCAAAACTTTTATTTTCATCTTGCTTAATCCCCAGAAACAGTAACCAATCCATTTTCACTGCTGTAATGTTAGGTCTTCAGATCATTTTAAGATGGCAAGTGGTTACTTGCATTAGTGATCTTGTAATTCAGAAGTTACCATTCAAAGCTGAGGTTTTATTCCCCTGAAAGTAACTCACTGAGGAGAAGCCCCAACATCAGAGGCACTGTGTATATGACTCTGCTAATTCCTGGGCTGCATGAGGCTGGAAGACATTTGCAGGGTGCTGACATGCAAATGTTTGGTCCTTGGTGCCTTCCATCATTCCTGGGGAGTTATCCTCTGTCTTGTTTGTCTTTCCAGTATCAGGTTCTGGCATGAACACATGTTCCTTTTGTTCAGATACTACATTGTCCTAATTGAATACTACTGAATATTTTCCTCTTGAGGGAAAGGGGATTGGACAGGTTAGGAAATATTTCCTAGTGTAAAGGCTACAGCAGCTTGAGTTTAATCAACTAATTTACCACACAATCAACATGCCCTCTTTGGGGTCAAAATATCTTTTATGCTTCTGAAACAGAGCAAAAGTTATTTCAACTTCCAGCTGAAATCACCACCCTGCTCCCAGAAGTATGGTGCAATTGTTTTACATGTTTCCAGACTTCTAGTTCAGATATCAAGAAACAGACAACAGGCAAGAAAACACGTACTTAGATTCTATAGAAGCTCATAGAAGCTTTTCTCTTCTGTCCACTGTCAGAGGTGCAACCGGAGATGTAAGGGAGCATGCAACCAGAAGTGAGGAATTGTCAGGTCTACTTTTGGGCAATTTTTCATAGAACAGAGTGCTTCTCTGAAGAAATCAGTTAATATGACTCCTTTTGAGTACTGGTAACTCTGAGTATCCCATGATTATAAAAATGAAGAACAAAGCGTCTATTCAGCAAATAAAGAACATTCATTTGATATGGCACATGTAATATCAACTCATATTAATTCTCTTGGATAAACCTGCAGCTTAATTTGTGTTTAAGACAAGATACTGTTGCAGGACATTTAAGGGGAGCCTAAGAGGAAGCGACAAAGTCACAAAGGAGTAGAACTGTGAAGGTTACTGCGTAGGGTAAGGCACAGGAGACTTGGAAAATCCACAGAGCTGGATATTTGCAGATAGTGAGTACCTGGAGACTGTGTGGCTCATACTGTTTCCTAGGGCTTTGAGTGCATGCATGTGCTTTTAAAAATAGGCACCTGGGTTGGGATTGGCTGTTTGTTTGAATGGCTATGACTGTCTTGATGCTCTTATGCCAAGTTAGCATTTGCAGTTCTTGGTGGAACTGAGGTGCTCCTTCAGGGAGCTGAGCCCTTTCCCCAGTCACCAGGATCTTAGGAACACTGATAGGTGCTTCCAAGGAGGAAAGATTCTGTATTACATGTGACATCAATAGAAGTTTTTCCATACAGCTGATTACTCCTATTATCTGGTTACCTTCAGTTTACATTAAGTGCTGTGAGGGTGTTTTTGATGTTGGGATTCATTTGGAGTTTTTTAAAAGGTCTTACTGTGTCTCCACTCTGGTATTGAAGGGCTAGATTCTACACATGGGGGAGATGTATTTCTAGAGAAGTATTCTACCCCTACCTAGAATGAAGGGAGAAGGCAAGAAAGGGGAAACCATAACTGTGATTTAGTTGGATAAGTTTTTTTGTATAATGAATGGTTTCCATACAGAAGAATGTCTTTCGGAGTTTCTGCTGTGTTCTGAAGAGTTCACTGTCCCAAGAATTCGTTAAGAGGGAGTAAGTATACATCTCCTCTGCATTTAATTCATCTGGCTTGGAAATTGAACACATCTGTTTATTCCTTCTTTTACTCTTCAGGTGCTTTTATGCACCTGACTCTAGTTCTGAAGTACAGCTGCTGTTGGAGCAGTAGAAGAGATGTGTACTGCAGCTAGACCATGGGAATCATGGTATGGGTGCTTTCTGTACACATGTTCCTGCCTCCCATTTTCTGCAGTATTAGAAGCTAGCAGCACTTGTTTTCTTTACGCTTGTTAGCTTGTGGAAATTCAACTTGGGTTATAAATTCATTTGGTGTCCAAAATAGCTTTGGGCTCTTGTACAAATAGTGTTTTATGATTTATATGTATTTGCTAATTTTTAAGTAAGCTTGTAGCTAGTCTTTCGTCCTATTTCTTTTTTGTGTTGTGTAAAAGATGACAAATGCATCTTCATTCTCAGAGTTGCTCCTTAGAGCATTGCCAAAGCTCAAATCTCATTTATAGAGTTCATTCCTGTGCGTGTCATCTCAGATTTTCATTGTGTGTAATCTTCCTGTGGATTTGAGGAACTTGTTAAAAAGAGAAAGCAGATATATATCCCTGGCCCATGGTTGGGGGCAATTTGGTGATCATTTGTCTTGAAGAGTTCACCCAGCAAGAAGATGATGGTGCAAGTTCATCTTCTCTGGTTAAAAATCTGCAAAATACTGTGAAACTAAGAACTGGTTTGTAGCAAACATCATCAGTCTGCCATATTACATATGGCATATGTAGTCTCCTGTATTACCCAGCCTTTGAAGGAGAGACATTTATAAAAAGAAGTAGTCTTTTCTTCATGCTTGATGTCATGAGTGAATGTGCAATGCCTTCCTAAAGCCATGTAATGAAGTCTTAGACTGAATTTGGGAATCACGTGAATGCTTTGCTCCTGTGTTTGAGCTTATAAGTTTTTCTTCTCTAAAGTATTTTTCCCAGCAAAGACAAACTTTGGTTTTCTTTGTACCAGCTCTATCAGAAGATACAGCAAATGCTTTAAAGCCACCCCAAGAATTTCTTTGTACATAGTGCAGGGAAAGCACGCTAGTCTCTTTCCTAAAGAAGTTCAAACGTGGTTTCTATAGTGAGAAGTACATCAATAGGTAATTTACTAGTGAAGTAGTTGCACATGTTTACAATGTGCTGTATATTTTGGCAAAAGATGTTTAGGACCCAATTCTTTTAGCTTTTGCCAGCACATAAAGCAATAAATATAGACTTAAGTTACCAATATTGTATGTATTTTCTACATGAGAGGAGACAGCAGGAGACAAGGGGACAGATTTTTGTTGTATTAGTTTTGAAGCTTAAGGGAAGGGGTAGCATGTTTAAAAGCAGCTGTATACAAAACAAAATGCTAGGTCCTGTCTATTATTAGATTGTCCCATTGACCAAGAAAATGGATGTATTAATAAAAATGGAACAAATGCAATGAAAGTATTGGGAAGCTTTTCAGATTGCATCGTGTGTCCTGGTGGTTTTAGGTTAGAATCTTGTCTCTGTGCTGAAATGCTAATAGGGTTGTGGGTAATGAGAAACATGGGCTGCTCCTGGGATTACCCCTGTAAAGGTTTTACTCTTGTCAGTATGACAGAAGATGAGCTGCAGTTTCTATAGTGGTCTGGCTTTTCTGTTGCTAATTTTGCTATTTTCCTTGGGTTCCAAGCTGTCAGGAAACTTCATATAAACTTCCTGGATAAAAGTAGCTTAATTCAAGGTCTTACAGAGACTGAATTTTATTTCATAGGGAGGAAGGGGGGAAAAACAGACTTGCAAGGGAAACCTGGCCCTTCACGTAGCCATAACAGGGAATCCTAGGGGGACTGCGGTTCCAGACCTAAAATGACCTTGCTACAGAACTGCTCCTATTACATTTAATTCAGCAGCTCTGCAGAAGGATTCCTTTATGTGGTGACAAGAAAAGCAAAGTCTGTGAACCTGCATTTATAACTGTAACATAAGGGACTGCAAATAAAAGTAAGAAGGGAAAGAATTGAAGTGAAATATCCTATAAAATAGGAGCTGAATAATAACAGTCAGGGTCTTGGTCACTCAGTTTTATTTGGTCAGTACCAGGATTGCATCTCTTCCTTGGAAATTTTAAAATAATTTTGATTACCTAACAGATTGCATAGGTTCATATCCAGGAAATAAGAATGCACAACTATATTTTAACTACAATAAATGAATATTAATTTCCTTATTACTTTTTATCCTGTTGCTAATTGTGTCATATGGAGGTATAAATGAATGCATTTGAGTGTGGGTTGGTAACTCTATTAAGCTACATATAGGTTAAATGGAAACTGCCAGCTACACAATGCTATGAAATGAAAGAAACTAAGAGCAAAAGTAGTACCATTTTCTTAATGAATTACACCATTCTATAAATTTCTTTCTCTAATTCAATACCTATCCTGTTCTATCCTGATACCCTTTACCCCTAAGGGGTTGATGCTTCTACATTCATAAAAATCTTTACTACATTTCCATTCTCCCCTTCCCAAATACACAGAATGTTTGATGATGGGGGTGTGTGCTGCATTTTCTGTGCTTATTTCCAGAGCTAGATCAGTGCCATAGGTCCTGGCCTCAGTCTTTTTTTGCTTTGGTATGAGAGGTGTGGAAATATTTGTTGCTACATTCTGTGGTGATGTGTTTTATTCAGGTTGCAGTGAGCCCTAGTGCACATCCCAGGTGTGAAGAGCCTTGGTGTGTTTAGCCTCATATTTGACTCATGGCATTATCAGGCTTCACTCACGGAGCGCTGTGGGTTTTGTTGGCTTTCTTTCTGCTTCTACGTCTTGTGCCAGACTGGTTGATAGTTTTTGTAGCTCTTTCTGTGCTTTCTTTTTATTGCCCTTACTTGGGTTATAGTTTTAGCATCCTTTCTTCCTGAATTCCCTAATCTTCTATTTCCAATACTGCTTTTCTTGCTATTGGACATGTATTTTCTTAGTGGACTCCAAGTGCTTAGCAGAATTTCAGGTGGATAAGTTACCTGAAACTGTTGATGTTTTCTCACCTATCAATGCAAATAGTTAAACTTCTTTCTTTCATTTGTTTATTTCAGCACTAGAGAACAAATTAGGAATAGCAAATCCAAAGCACTTCTGTTGTTATCAGTGGTTGAAGATACCACATAGCTTCAGAAAAGCCAGCAGATGATTTAAAACCATATAGTAGCATGTCCTTATCTTGTGTGTGTGATATGGGTCAATTACACAGTTGTGAAACTTGTATCAAGACTAGTCTGTCATGATTAAGTGCTGAGGAGATACCATAAGCTATTAATAGTCATATTGTACTTCTCAGTTCCACAGTGATGTGGTAGTAATCAAGGGCAGTTAAAGAAGTTGATTAGGTAAATACAAGAGGCAAAACCCCACCAAATAAGCCCCTCCAAGACATGTTCATGTGCCTGATTTGACTCCAACCCTGTAGTCACTGCTGCTGTGTGCATAAGGATGATGTCCATGTCAGTGGAAACCTTTCTTTACAGTTGTTTGCTTTGTAAAGGAAGGCTGATGCCACTGGGCGTCCATCGCACGAGTTTCCATTGCTCGGCAGCAGCCTGGCACGATGTTCCCAGCTTGCCAACCTAGCAGCTGAGCCCTCCTCACTGCCCACGCTGGGAATGGGAGGAGGAGGTGGACAACAAGCTCCTGCCTTGTTTCCTCTCAGCCTGACTCCCAGCCAGAGCAGGACACCCTGGTTGCTTTGTAAGGTAATGACTGGCAATTCCCAGCATCATCACTCCTGGCAGCTTTGCTCTAGCTGTGGGTTTAGACCCCTTTGGCCATGCAGATAGACTGAAACTCTGCATCATGGTAGGGCTTGACTGAACCATGCTGGGTATTAATTTGTTTTCTGACAAGTCACTATGTGAGTCCTGTGACTTCAAGGGTGTCCCATATATATGTAGGAAAATCCTAATGTAGCAGTGTCAGCTTTCTTCAGAAAACTTAAGGAAGGATGAAGAATAAACTTGGAATAGAGCTGTCTATATTTGTAAAAGGGAAAAAGCAGTTCTGAAGAACTGCTAAGTTTAACCACACTTTTGACAAGTACATCTGCCCTTTGGCAGGGCAGGCCATTTCTAATCACATTATCATAGGCATGCTTCTGCAGCAATTAGTGTGCTAGACAAATATTAACTCCTTGGAATATTTCACACCAAGAAAGGTGGAGAAATAACCTGCCTTTTCTCTATGTGATTTCATAAGATTTTAAAACAAAGTTGTATTACAGCTCTGAACAGTGTGCTCTAATGAGCTGTGCCTTCATTTTACCAGTGGTGTAAACATGGATAGGATAATTTAGCACACTGATCAGATGTTCATGTAACTCCAGGAACAAAAAAAAAAAGTAAACCGCTACCCAACAAAAGGCATTGGCAGGGCCTTCTATGTTTTGTCATGTTTTTAAATACATTCATTAGTGTATTTGGGGCCAAATGTTACTGGAATAGGCAATCTTTTTAGGCCTTAGTGGTAAGGTCTTTTGATGTATGCTGCATTGTCATCTGCAGGTGTGGTGTCTTATCACAATGCTCAAAACTCCTGGGATAAGCAGCATAATTGTTCAATAGTGGGAACCACTGAGGAAAAAACCCAGATCTTTGCTAATTCTTACTTTGTTTTCAAGTCTTCAGAATTATTCTGAGGACTGAAATGAAAAGAATTATCAGTCCAAGTGTGGGGTGAGGCTCCTCTTGTCCTCTCCCCCTTCCATTCTGCTCTGTGCCTGCCTCTCGTGTTGAATGTTACCTGTGCTTTGCAGGAACTATGTTAGCAGCTGATCAGTTAGAGAAGAGGAGCACAAAAACTCTTTTTATAAGGAAGGAGTAAAATTTTCTTCATATGCCTCCTCTGTAAACAGTGAAAAATGAAGCTGATAAAATCTGTGCTCTTTAGTATGCTGAAATATAAACTATATGAAGTCAGGAATAGGAAAAATACAAGAGGAGAAATAATAGATGTTCAGGCTTATTTAATAAATTAGTGTTTAAAGCCAGGAAATCTCTATTGTAGTGGTTGTTCTAGTATCTATCTGACAAAGCATTGCAGTCAATGCATAGGGTGTTTTTAATGAGACAAAAGCAGCGTGAAACTTTGGAAATAATTGTTAAGACTGGAGATGATTTTTAACCTTGAATAGGCACTTGTTTGGAGTGCACAGGCCTAGAGCAAATTCTTTTCGGTTGTAAAATATCGATCTGTTTTCAGCAAAGAATTATTAAACACTGGGGGGAATAAAAGGAGCAAGGGAAATATTCCTCAGCAAATGAAGTGAGTCTCAGACAGCCATGCCTACCCTGTCAAATCTTATTACCAACACACTTTGCCTACATTATAAAATTGGTGCTGTACATTCTCTAATGAAGGGATTATTTTAAGGCTGTGAGCATTTGAGTAGGAATAAGAGGCTGGTGTTGAGAGAGACATCTGTAATGAGAGATCTTAAATCAGGATACATTATTAATGAACTGCATGGGAGACACACAAACCTGCTTTATTGGGCAAACTGTAAATGAGCCTACTTGGTAAGAACATGCAAAATGTGTGTGTGCTGAGAGAGGGTATTTTGAGAATTTAACTAATTTCTGAATAGTAAAGGCATCCAGTCTGGCTATAATTGGTGCCTGTGGCAATTGTTGGTACCCTGACTACATTAGCTTTCTGTGCCCTTTAGCAGAATTGGAAAAAACATTTCTAGTACTCGTTAAGCTGTCTATTATCAAGCCTTCATAAATATACACATTTAGAATAGAGATGATTTGCTATCCCAGTGCCTTAGAGCACTTAAATAAATTAGTTCCTACTATTTCAGGCATTAATTTTGCAGTAATTATGCATGAAGCAATAATGCAATTAAAATTGCCTTCCAACTTGCTCGAGTGGGAATACTTTTTGAAAATAATACTTGATCTTTTCTCAAAATACACTCTAGAGCAGGTGGATGTGCTGTGTAGTTCGAAACAGCAGTGCGGGACTGTTCTACCTTGAGATCCTCAGTTGCCTGCAGCTGAAGTCAATATTAACCAAGTATTACCATCTGTTGGCTTTTGCTGACCTCTGGTTTATTCCCTTCTCCCCTTTCTCTAGTGGCAAAGTGCCCACATCACAGCTGGCATCGAGTGCTTCAGCAGTGGGGTTTCTTATTTAAAGAATGCAACCCCACTTCAAGGCAGGAAACATGGGCTAGCTTTCACTTTGCAATGTTGCAGTTTCTTTTTGCATGGTACCTACTGGTTTCACATCTTTGCAATATCTGCTATAATAAAGCACAGCAATGTATCAGCCCAGATTTCAGCCTTAGGTATGAATCTCTTTACATTTAAATTGGACCGCTTGTTTCTTGGGAGAAAAGTATATATTTTGTAGCTGAGTTACAAATAAGCTTTTCCAGCTTTTTGGCAGCTAGGAAATAGTTAAAGTGAAAAGATTTCTTTTTTCCAGCCAGAAAAGAGGTTTAATAACTGTGGGTCCATTTGTTCATAGCAAAACTGGAGCTGAGCCCTACAAACCCCTGGAGCTTGGCAAGCCAGGCAGACTTGGCAAGTTTTCCTACCAGCTTACTGAGTCTGAGTCAAGCGTGGCTTGTTGCAACTTCAAATATATTTAGTACATTTTGTTAACATGAACATTAAGGTGGAGGGTTTGGGTTTTTTTTCCTTTGCTTACCTTAAGGTATACTGTGCTCTCTCTACAAACAGCTGGTCCTTAAACCATGAGTAGCAGTTTATAGCTTGTGTTAAATTCAAAATAAATGTGTATTTTATGCAGAGTATCTGATTTACTCTTGACATGAAGATATTGAGGAAGTATGAGACAGTATCCCATAGTGTCTCTGTCAGTCGGCCTTTGGTAGTGTGAATCTGTGGAAAAAACAAACAGAGCTGTTACTTTCCAGTGCATTGTGACAGCGATAACTTTTCCCCTCTGTTTGGAGCCTGTGGTGCATGAAGACTTGTAAGTGTTGGAAATGCTCTCACTTCTAATTTTTACCTGTGTGGATACTGCTGAAATAAAAAGAGTTCAAACTGGACTTTTGGACTGGCCTGACACTGAACTTTCTAAATGTTAGTTCTTGCCTATCCAAATTATATCAGCCTTTGAAATAGGGGGAAAAATTTTCTGTAGAAAAAAACTCTTTCAATGTTGAAAGATGCTGCAGAGGACTCAAGACAGTAACAGCTAAATACCTATTTACTGCAGTCAGACATCTCACTATTCTCCTATTCATTCATCTCAATGTGGTGTTAGCAGGGTCTTTAGTGGATTCTGCACCAGGCAGTTGTGGCAGGGCCGTACATCTTGAGTAGAAGGAATTGCTCTGTTGAGTGGGTGTTTCTCACTTGTGCTTTGACTGTCTGCTACTTTGTAAGACATCCTACCAGCTCTGCTCTTCCTAAGTTTTATGTGATTCTGTTACCATTATTGCTAATATTTTTATTGGGAAATGTTAATCTAAGAATCCAAGATATTAGATTTGCCTGGTTTAGGGCTTTTCTTCTAGCCATGGGCTAGCTACAGAAACTCTGGCTGCTTTGTTTTAGCCTCTTGATGGATAATCAGCTATGTCTGTTGCTGGAGGACTGGTGGTGGGAAGCTATGGTTTCAGAAAGCAGTCGTTTCCTAAGCAGCACGAGCCAATGTTATAAAAGGCCTCATCATTTGCTACCAAGCCTTTGAAGTTTGCTTTGCCCAGTGGGATCTAGAAAACTGAGCAGAGCACAGTCTCATTGCCAACTAAGCCAGACAGGCTTCTGATTTGTGAGCTATTTATTGTTTCTAGAATTGCTGCCCTCATTCATCGTTGCAATTAATTGCAACAAGCCTGGAGATGATAAATGCCTAGATCATTATTGCTAAATATCTGGAAGCATGCTATTTTAGAGCTCAGATTCTTCCTAGAATAAACCCTCGAGTTTCTAACTTGAACAACCCCGATAAATGTGGTTTCTTTTTGGGACCTCAGGCTTTGTACCAAAGAGGTTTCATATGTTTCTTTTGAAGAGCTGATATGTAGAAGTGGCTGGAACACTGGAAGGGTGAGAGTGTGACTGGCCAGTGTGCTGCTTTGAGCCATTAACTGTGTCCTTAGAGTGAGATTTAGAGAGTATTCCTTCAAGGTATCGATGCAATAGAGCTGATGATAAAAAGTTGGGATCTAGAGTGTGTCTTCTATCCTTTTTCTGGACAGAGCTGGTGAGGTGAATCCTTAACGGCTCTTTTAATTGATGCATGTTGGGCAATGGGAAAGAAAAAGTCACTTTTTTTAGGAAACATAAGAAATATTTTGCAGTTTATACTAGGCTGGTGCATTTCAGCTCAGTGGTAGAGGAATGAAGCTGTTGGTCCTTAAGAAAACTTGCAAGGGCACTTGTAAACTACAAGCTGCAAGAGGGGCAGCAGGTATTGAAAAGTGCAAACTTCAGAGTGATATAGTGAGAAATAAATAGAAACTCACTACTCGAAAGAGCAGCTGATAGTTTTAAAAATTACAGGAAGTAATTTTAAACAGATGACCAACTGTGCAAAGCATAGCTATAAACAGATGAGTTGGAATCAGTGTCATTGTTTCTTATTGGAACAATGAGAGTTCATTAGAACAGATGATTAATTTTAAACAAGAATAGTGATTTAATAGCTGTAAGAAGTAGAGATATAAGAGCTCAACTAACCTGGTCTCTGGTTGTGAACAGTGGTAGTCCTCTGGCAGGCTCATCTGGTCTCCAGCTTTCCTTCTGTGATTTCTTTTCAAATTGCCTTTTGAAATCTACAGCATCATCTGGGAGACATTTCCATAGGCCAGCCGTGTATTGTGTGAAAAGGTTTCACTTTCTCCTTTTGTGTAGCATGTGAATTTCGTGTCTTGCAGCAGTGTCTATTTGAACAGCTATTTGTTATATTCCAACCTTGTAAATACTTTAATATTGCATGAAGTTGCCTCTGTCCCATGTTAGAGTTCTGGCCTGTTTAGATATTGCATCTATGAAAACAGTGATAGGTCTTGATACAGTCTCATTTTCTACTTGGTTTTTTGGGTTTTTTGTTGGGTTTTTTGTTGGGTTTTTTTTGGGGTTTTTTTTGGGTCTTTTTTGGGTTTTTTTCTTTCTTTCCTGATCATTCTGTATTCATTTTGGGTGGGAGCAGGGAGGGATCAGATGATGTACAGCTAACTGTTATTTGAGATGTTCTCCTAGGCCACTAATACTGCACAAGTGAGCCAGAGAATAAATGATGCTGGTAGGAGAGTGCTGCCCAGTGAGTGACAGAACATCAGAAAAGATACCTGGCACTAAGTGCCACGGGCTCTCAGGGAGCAGGAAGGCAATGGGCATGGCTAGCACTTAACTGATCTGCAATACATAGTGCATCCAGTGCAACGTGGACTTGTAAAGCAAATGCAAAACAAAATATGTTGAAACAGGGTGGTTAAAGGGAGTGTTCTTACACGCAATACTGAATTAATTTTGAACAAAGTAATGTGGTGTACTGTGGATTTTGAAAGGGACTGTTGCCAGAAATTCTCAGAAATCTTTTGTTATCTAATAAGAGTAATGATTTTGCATGCAAACTGTTTCAGGATGCCCTTAAACTGCTATTGTTCTTCCAGTTTCCAATTTACTTGGAAAATGATAATTATTTCCCTTCTTTGTTATGTTGTTTCCCTAAGCTTCTTTCAATGTCCACTAAGAAACTTTGTTCCAACTGAGTACAGCAGTTTGTGCTTCAAAAAGGTGCTTAAGCAAGATTAATAGGCTCAAAGAAGCTGCATCCATGGAAATGCTGAAAAGAGTTTACCTTTGCACTGAAGCTTAAAGCTGTTTCCTGGGATTGTGTCATTACAGAATCCCCTCAGTTGGAAAGCAACCTGAAGTCCATCTAGTCCAATCTTCTGTTTAAAGCAAGATGAACATTAAATGCAAACTAGGTTGCTCAGGGCTTGCCCAGTTGCATTTGTAAACTTGTTAAAGGATGAAGACTCTGCAGCCTGTTTTGCAGCCTCTTCCAATTTTGATTATTAAATAGGTCGTTTAGTAAATAATAATGTTTGCATCATTTAAACAATAAAATCACAATATAATCATGATCACGTAACTGACAAGTAGATATAATTGTAATTCTGGGACTGTAAAAATGCAACACAAGTTAAGCAGAACATCCATCAAAACAGTTACCTTGAAAATTCTGGTCTTTTCCAAACATGATGGAAATGAGGTTGGCTTCTGGCTGCAAGCATGTTAATTTGCCAGCAATAAGGATTTTGTAATAGTTTGATGATCTATTTTTTTAGAGCAATGATGTAAATACAGCTAATGCTCCATAGCCTGAGTATTTTATTTTAAGCGAGGAGTACTCTGCCAGTATTTAAAATGTAGGACTTGAAAATAACTGCCTGGCACTGCTGATAATTATTCTTGGAGCATGACAAGCATCTGTCTCCAGATGGTGGTCTGTATTCCACATCTTTCTCCTCTACTGTAAATGGAAGCATGGATGCAGGAGTAATCTAAAACTTTTTGTAACTTGTCTCTTTTTCAGCTTTGGTTTGCTTTTGTTAATGGATTTTCTGGGCAGATCTTATTTGAGCGATGGTGCATCGGTCTGTATAACGTGGTAAGTGCTGCATGTTTTGACTTGATTGTGCTTGGGACTACTGTATTATTTTGTTGTGTCCCATTTTTCACAGCTGTCCTAGATGCATGTTAGGAAAGGTGAGTTAATTTTTAAAAGCCACTTTGAATCCACTCTGAGGTAGGGAATATAAATAAAAATTACACTTTTATTACAAAAGGAAAATTTGGGAGAACACCTTGAAAATAGATGTTTAACTTAATATAACCTGCATAAAGCTCTACAGATTTTAAATGGAATTTAATTTCCTCTTTGAAAGCATTGTCAGTGTTTCGTAGTAAATATTTTAGTGACAGTTCATGCTCAAAATACTCCTAATCTATGAGTTTTGATTAATTTTTTTTGTTCAGACTCTGTAGAGTTAGATGCTGAGAGAAGTTACTTTGAGTTGACTCGTGCTCCCTTAGGTACAGAAAGAGAAGCTGCAGCACTGGTCATCAGGAGTCTGAGGAGTGGTTTCTGATTTTCAACATGGCCTACAGGGTGCCACACTGTGTCACATGACTTTATTACTTTAATCAGTAATATTATTTAATTAGTCACATAGATGAAAGTCTGAAGGATCTTTGGAACCAAGTTCTGTAGCATACCATAGACCTATGTTGGTGTTTTCAGCAGTGTTACCTTTGTAATGTTATGAGTGGCCCAGTGCCTGGATTTATAAGCTGCTAGGACACTGTTAGTGTTAAAGAGTCTCTTCACAGGGAGGGAATTTAAATTTTTTCGTTAAAAAAACTCATTCCAAATATATGCTAATACAGAAAAAGCCAGCAAATTATCACTGAATAGTATTAATGGAACCACTTAACTTCTGTCACATTAATTTTAAAAATGATGGCACAAGTCCCCATATTCCATAAGATTTCATACTCTTAGTTGAAGATACTTATTCAAGGATTTATCATTCCCTTGATTCCCTTCACCCTAATTTCCTGACTGTTATGCAGTCTCTGTCATTCATGTTTAGATATTTGCATCTATTATCTTTAAACCTCATTTGATGAATATATCTACCCTACCTAAAGCTTCTGGATATAACTCATCTTCTGTAATCACAAACTAAACCTTGTTTTTTAAGGTCAGTATTTTCTAAAATTAGAACTGGATGTGTGGACTCATGGAGAATCAAGTGCCAGTAGGATATTAGGGACTTCCACAATTTGTCAGGCTGAGGTTTTGAAGTGCTTTTAGCTAAGTCATTCTCTTCTCTGCAGATTAACCCTTTCTTTCATTAGTAGTCTCATTAAGATATTAAGCATATGAAATCATAGTGGCATTGTAATTCCTGATTTTGCACTGGTTCACACTGGACGTTTGCCTTGGTGATCAAAACCACTGGAAGATTTATTTCAAGTGAGAATATAAATGCCCCAATAAACACAAGAAACCAGGGGAAGTACATTAAAGCTGTATGAGGACATGGTCTTCTTTGGAATATATTGGACCAGTGCTCTCAGTTTCAGTTCTCTACCCTCAGCCTGCTCCCATTTTAGCCATCTGGTTTATCACTTCACATGGGCAAAAACACACAATTCCCGCTGGACTGAGGGTTGTAATTATTGATTCTCACTCTTCTCTGTTCCTTCCCATTGTTCTTTGTCTGCTCCCCTGCTGCCAGCGTGCTGCTGGTGGCAATCACAGCCCGCCTTCTCCAAATGTGCACACGCCCTAGAAACAGTTCATCATTCCAACCTGCCTCTTAACTTTAAGAACACTTCTCAAATTGGTAAAAATATATGTATGTATAGGATTTAAAGTGATGTTTCTGATATAAACTATTGATGTAAAAGAAAGTGAATAAAGTTTAGTGTTCAGACCCTGGTGTAACTTTCCCTCTGTGCCTGCACTGTGGACCACAAGAAACATGGATACCCAAGCTGGCTTTAAATGAGCTGCCTCAGATCCTGGAAACACTTCAAGAGCAGCAATTTTAAAGTCAGTGGAGGCTAATTTACTCTGCTTCTGGCAAAGTGTCCTGCTGCCTGTCTTGGAAGGCTTCCGAGGCTTGGTCATCCAAGCGTCTGCCCGTAGCACAGACACACACTGCAGTTAATTTGTTCCTATCAGTTCATGCCTGCCAGGGGAATCCCCAAAGTACCATAATGCAGAATGGCCTTTGTTGCTCAGTAGATTTTTTTTTTTAAATGTGATTTCCACATTTACTCTGTCTGTAAACTTAGCAGTGGTTAAGCACATTGCATATCTAATTATGGCTACAACGGCAGCTATATTGGAACCTATTCCCACAAGGCTATTTTCTAAAAATACGTGTCGTCTTTTTATTGCAGTCTGATGTGTCTGAGCCTCGCTGGATTAGCTGGTACATCAGAAACTAATGATGCTTAACTTCTTGGGTTTAACTTTTTGGTTAATAATACAAATTTTCTTTCATGTTTCTGTTGTTCACAAGCCAATATTTGGGAGTTACAAAGTAATGTTTGGACTTGTTTGGACCGTTGAAAATGGTGCCAAATAACATGCTAGGTAGTAGTAAGTCTTCACTGAAGTCTGTGGGAATTTTGCTTTTGTCTAGATAAGGAAACATTATATGAGATACACTTAAAACTAAGAGCTGCTTTCAATTAGTATTTGCTTTCCTTGCAGATTTTCACAGCACTGCCACCCTTTACTCTGGGAATTTTTGAACGGTCGTGTACTCAAGATAGCATGCTTAGATTTCCACAGCTATACAAAATCACTCAAAATGCAGATGGTTTCAACACAAGGGTAAGGAAAACCCTGTTACTCTAAGAAAAAACATAAGCATTCTAGTAGTCCAGATTTTTCATGTCAGAAAATAACCTATTTCCTGATGTGACTTCTGCTTTATGCTACCCACTGAGAGTGATTGTTCAGCCTTCCAGTTCTTTCCAAGGCATTATTTTTTATTTAAATAAAGAACATCCTTGTTTATAAATAAGGATTTTCTGCTGTGACTTCACCTGAAAGTGGTCCTGAAATATCCATAAACTTTGATTCAATGTTAGATTTGTATCCAAGTATGATTTTTCAATTCACGGCTACTGATCTGCCATCATGACATCGCCTGGATTTATTTAACATATGTGTTGTCACAGCACTCTCTGCTAGGGTGCTTTTTCATAGTTAGCATAGCTCTGTTCCAGTAGTTCTTTTGGAAAATAGAATTTGAATTGGCTTATTTGGGCTTCTGAGTTTTGAAGAACACATTTTACTCCATTTTGCTGTTTAAATGCTGGAAAATGACAGCTTTTGATAGTCTGTCTTTTCCATAATGTGCACATCTAAATGTACTTCTGAATCAAGGAAGCTGTATGATTGCTTTGTTTGGAGAGGAAATTGTAGAGTACATAAAGCTCTAGTTTGTGCAAAATGACATTAGCTGCTAGTTAAAAACTATGGGACGCAAAGTATTTATCCATTAAAAGAAAATAGAACATTTCATAGTACTGAATCACTCTTTTAAAATTATTCTTTGAGGTAATTAAACAAAGTTGACTCAATCAGTCTGCCTTATTTCAATAAAGGTCTTTAACTGAAACATGCTTGCCTATTTTGCTTCAGGTTGGTAGAATAAAATGATGGAACTGGACCAGTGTTTTCTTGTGAAAGAGCAGAAATTGTAGGAGAAAATATATCTTGCAGAAGTTTGAGTATTTCACTTCAGGATAAACATTTTCTGACTCTAAACCACACAATGAAATGTTTGTTAGGAGTTAGAGAGAGGTCAAGAGCTTTGGACTTTACTGATGGCTTGGTTTGTTTTCCCTCAGGTTTTCTGGGGTCACTGCATCAATGCCCTCATCCATTCCATCATTCTTTTCTGGTTTCCACTGAAAGTGCTGGAGCATGGTAAGGGCTTCATTATTTCTTACGTGAGTAACTGATGTTCAGTCTTACAGAACCAGTGTGTTTGCAGAAGGGGGGTCGTGACAAGTCCCAAGAAATAATGCTGCCAGGCAGTTCAATAGTCTTTAGCTGCTGAGCTTGGCGGGTTGTCTAGTGGCTTTCAGAAATTATTCTAATCTAACATAATTATTGTTCATATAGTGACTTTAATAGGTGAAAAATGAAACTATTGCTTTGCTAAGAAGTCTTACCCAAATACTGAGTGATGTTTTATGAAATGCCTTCTTTTTTTTTTTTTATGGTAGTGTGTTGAGATCTCAGCATTTGATTGAATAATGTTCTTAGAGCAGCTGCCTTAGAGCCGTGTGCTTTATATCTTGTTGGAACTCCCCAATTCCATAACACAGTACTGTGAAAACGAATTGGCTGGAATGGAAGTAAACCAGATCAAGAGTCAGAGATACTGGGGAAATGAGACTCTTTGTTGTACAAATTAGAGTTATTTTTAAGTCTTGCTTTTCAGGGTAATGCAACTACATGGTCTTTCAGGGACCAGTAAATCCCACATGGTTCCTACCTAGCTTTCCAGTATAGCTTTGTGGGTGGGAAAAACCACTGGAAATCTTGGGTTGTGGTAAGGAATAGCATTAGATCAGATGATGAATTTAGGGGTGGTGAAGAGAATATTTATCTAAAATCATTAATTTTTCACAAGTGAAACCCCTTCCTGGAAAACACTGATTTTAAGAAAACCTTCTCGGCTCCAGAATGGAGTAAGTGGGGAGGAGGTGAAAGAAATAAAAAGGGAGGGAAGATGAATGCTCATATGAGCAGCATGGTAGTAAAAATACTTGTGGGGATTAGGTTCATGCTACTCTGCTTGACTGATTAAAATGTCAGTATCATATCCTCAGTGGGAACTTCCATGGCTGATGGACCATATGAAAAAGGGACTTGCCTTTCATCTGTACTAAAAGAAAGTTCCATTTCGTGGGAGAGAGCCTTCTATGGCTGGTTGGTTTTTGTTTTGATTTGAGGAGTTTTGCTGTTCTGTTACACTGTTTTTATGACAAATGTTAATCTTGAAGAGCTCTTTTTAAAATTCAGTTGCAGAAATTTTAGGTTAACATCTGTAGTGTTTATAGTTAAAATTACATAGTCTTCCATATAGGTTTTTCTAGTTCCTAAGTAGATAATGTGCTTTTTATTTCAACAATTAGAATTATAAGACTGAAATACCAGCTCAGAAGCTAACTTTCGGAGTTCCTTTGAATAAGTTGCTCAGTTTTTTTCCCAGAGGAATGAAAATTGAATTTTCAAGTTTCTTTGCATTTCCAAGTGCAAGAAGGATTTCAGTGCCAGAGACAAAAATGTGCCGTTCACACTGGGATGATTCTTAACCTCTCGAGTTCCTTAGGATGTGAAGTGCATTTAGTCCAGGAATGGGCACTTGTATAGCTTCAGAAATGAATGTTCACTGGGGATCCTGCTGTTCTCATTAGCACAAATGTCATTCCTTTCAGGACTGTGTAGCCTCCCAAAGTGAAAGGTCATGGAAAACACTAAAAAATAAAGACACTAACTTACAGCATTAAAATATATAAATTGAAAGAAGTTGAGATGTACAGAAAAATGTATTAAATTATTTAAATGTTCACTGTGATGTTACACAACAGCATGGCTGTGTCATGTCAGCTTATTCTAGCAAAACTGATGAGTTTAGGCATGCCTTTTTCTTAATAAAATGAGCCTTTTGGCACCAACAGGCTTCATTTGGCATGGGAGACTAAGTTCCCTAGTGCTCTTCACCAGTTTTGTTGACACCAGGGGAAAGAGCAGGGTGACTGTAAAATCTTGGCATGTCCCTGAATGATGTGGTAAATGCCTGAAGCCACTGGGGAGGATCTGGGCTGAGGAAGATGTCAGTGGCTAGAAATCATGCCAGTTCCTAACCTAGCTGTCTCAGGCTTTAGCTCCAGTTGCAGTGTTAGTCACTCTGCTGCTGTTTCTTAGTCGTTAATATTGAAAAGAAAGGAGGGATACAGAACTAGCAACTTCTGGGAAATATTCAGAGCCTGCCAGTTCTTTGGAGACAGCCATGTGCAGCTTGGTAGAAGGAAAACAAAACAAGTAGCTTGGGTTAACTGTACTGTATAAATATTTAGGAGTTTTTTCGCTGTAAGCTAGGCAGGGTCTTCATCATGGAGGTCAGGGTGTCAGGTACTCTTAGGCTTAAAAAGTTACTGATCCTGGAGTACACAACCTTTGTTTAAGAATGTCAGATCCAGTTTTTCAAATAAATCTAACAAAATGTTACTGTTATTGATGCCTTGAGAGGCTACCTAGAACCGAGGCTAGACAGTGTTGAAGGAATAAAGTAGGTATTTATTAAAAGGCCTTCAAAGGATACACCTTGGGCACTACAAGAGCTTGGCTGAGACTACACCCAAGATGGACAACGGGTCACATGTTTTCACACTTTATAAGTTTTGGTTCATTTACATATTGGGGTTCATTGTCCAATTACAGCTTCAGGTTATGAAGTCCCATCCTCCCAGATTGCTCTCCTCAGTTTGCTGCTGTTTATACTTTTTGGGCCTGAAGCTGTAACAGTGTCCTTGGTTCTTGGGCTGGAAAAGGATTGTTTTGTCTAACTAAATTGTAAGGAGAACTTGCTAACACTTTTTATGAAGTTCAGAGTTTTATACTAATGCACTACAGAATCTGGATAATATGAAAGCTAAAACTTAAGGCATCATCATGGTAGAACTGCTCACTGTGCTAGGCAGTATGTGTTTAGGAATGAATCCAAGGTTTTATCATAAGCCTTTTTGTCCCTGCTGTTCATGTATTTCCTTAGCAGCTGTCTTAAAACATGTGAAAATAGCAATACTTATCATGCTTGAGTAATGCTTGAAAGCTCCTGTGAGTACAAGTTCAATTGGCGTTCATGTGGTGGTTGAATGTGTTTTCATGGTGTTCCAGTTTGATTCAGCAAGAGATGCGAGACTAAATGACATTTGAAGTATTGCCAAGCTTGGCACTTCCAAATGATAGATTAACATGTATGTACTCACCCTTGTGCACAGTTTATAGAGAACGGGTGGCCAGAGACCGAATACTGCTCAGTTATAGAACTAACCTCCAGTGAGATATTTTACATGTTTATATGTGTCCTTTACAAATTAAACTGTCCCTGCTCTTAGCTCTCTTTCACCACAAGTCAGCTGGTGTTTTTCTGCTTTTTCATCACAGGCACGCAAATAAGAAATATTGTTAGAGGTGACAGTTAGTACAGGACAGATAGCAACAGAAAAAGTGGCAGTGACATACCTCAGCTCTTACAGGCAAATTACGTGTTAGGATCTGGTGAACACTGCTCCTTTGCTAGACCATCTTCTGGCAACTGCAGCTATGGATGTGTGCTCTATCCAAGCGCTGTGTCTGAGCACAACTTCTGCATTACCATTACCTCATGGTTTCTAGGAGTGCTTTTCGATGTTCAAAAAGGAAAGGTTGGGACCAGTTATTTTCTCCTGAAAATCTCCTTGTTCTTTTGTCCATTCTGTTGATAAACTGATAACAAAGGTGATCTTCTTTATCTTCTTCTTTCAGATGCAGTATTCACAAATGGACAGGGAGTTGACTATTTATTTGTTGGAAACATAGTTTACACTGTAAGTTTGTGTATCCTAGCAATTTTTGAATAGTAGAATTTCTTTCCAGCCTTTTTTTCACCACAAGAAAATGATGTAAACCTGAAGAAAATATGTGAGTTTAAAAAAAAATCAACTTGATGCTGTGTGCATGATTTTCCCTCTTCCTTTTAATTTTTTTTCCCAGACATGCACCAACAATAGTTTCTGCTTTGTCCTTCCTGCATCCCCTGCTGAGTTCCTGGGTTGCTGCCTAAATGGTAGTAGCTTTTTAGGTGTAAAGGGGAGATTGGGATTTGAGAGTGTTAGTAATGAAGTTGTCTTCTTTCTTCTTTTTCCTTGCAGTATGTTGTAGTCACTGTTTGTCTGAAAGCCGGCTTGGAAACAACTGCATGGACTAGAGTAAGTACAAAGTACATTCCAGTATCTTTTATTAGCACACCTTCCTCCCTAATAAGTATTGATACAGATAAGTACTAAAAATCACTTGGGACTTCAGAGTTTCAATTGGGGCTTACATGTAAGAACAGACTGCTAAGCTCCCTAAGTACAGAATGTGAGAGGAATGAACTTGTAGGTCACACGATATCCGTGATGAGAAAGGGCAGCATGGCAGAAGTGGGAAGAGTACACTAAAAGTGTATTGTCAACATCTCTACTTAAAAATGAGGAAAATTTTGCATGAAATCAACATACTACTGTAATTTCTTAAGAAAATGCATCAAGAATTATCCTTTGTACTCTGTAGCTCCTTCAAAATTAATGCAATAGGGAATGAAAGGTGCCTGCCCTCAGATAAACAACTGGTCTTTGAAGACATCTTTGAACTGGGTAGAAAGAACTACTGGTGACTTCACACTGGTTGAATTGTCTTGGGTTTTTTTTTGTTTTTCTTTTTGAAACTTAGTGTAATAAGGATGTTAGCTGAATAGTTCTGTTGGTTCCTTGATTTGAGTTACTGACTTGAAATGGGCAAGTGCTCTGTTACTGGTAGGTGACAGAATCCAGCAAGGCAGTGAGCTCCCAAGAGTGTGAGGGACAGGGAGCGGAGGGCTCCTGTGTTGATGAACCTTCAACACCTTTCTCCCTTCCTTTCCCCTAGCCCCTCTGAAACGCTAATTTTTAAAATTTTGATGGAGTCCCTTTTTCTCCGCTCCAGTAAGATACTTTATGTGAATCTAGTTTTCATGACATATGAAGAAACTCTGCCCTCAAGACTAAGATATTTTGAGGACATATACTCTTATTCTACCAGTTTCTTCAAGGGTTTGGCTTAGATCTTTTTAACCTCATTGCTTCTGTTAGTTGTAAAATGTTTTATTTCATTCCTCCCAGAGGAGTTGAGAAGATCAATGAGCTGACATCTGTTCTGAATTTTAAAGATGAAATGCTATCTGTATGGGTTATTTAATTGTTAGGGAGATGTTAATATTTTCTGCCCCATTCTCTCATCTGAAAATAAAATCTGAGTGTTTTTTACTCTTGCTTATGCATCAGTTCTGTGTTGTGTATCAACATTTTAAAATGCAAAAATCTTTAAATTAATCCCTTGTGCACCAGAAAAGCATATAACCAAGTCAGCATTGAATGCATGTGAGCTTGTTTTGATCCTGTTTTGTTGTGAACTGTTTAATGGTTTCTCTTCTCTCCTCTTCCCTGGGTAGGTAATGGGTGTCTTTTCAGTCACTTGGGGATAATCATGAGCCCCTCATTTCTAAACTTCTTTTTTAAAAGATACCACAATGTTTAGTAGATATTGGAGTTCTATAACTCTGGCATTTTACAGAGAGATTATTGTTATTGACACAACAGTTGTGTTTAGAATTAACTTTTTTCTACATATACTTCTAAATCCTGTCTCATTGCTTGGAACAGTGACTCTCATCATCTCAAAATCTGATGTTGGTTATAGTTTCAGCTGTGAGTGAATCAACACACAGAGAATCTTTATGTTGCTTGAAGAGTATTAAATTTACAACACTGAGTTAAGCCTCTTCTCCATCGTCAAGCAGATTGGTTACAGGCAATTTGTTCTAGAGAGTGAGAGGGACACTGCCACTTGGGAGAACAAGGTGGTTTCAGCAGAAAGCTTTAAGTAAATAACACTGTCAAAGTTTTTGGGAGCTTGGTATATCCAGTAGGTAGTGTGGAAAGAAAGGCTGTGATTAAAGTGGCAACATAATGCATAATAAAATCCACACATTGAAGTTGAGTGGAGTAGCTTCATGTTGTGTGTGGCCTATCTGGAACACTGCAGTAGGCTTTTTCCCAAACACACAGAGCTTTTTTCATCACTGCTTTACCACACTGTAGGAACTGTTTCAGATAAGCAGGGCACATGTGAGAGCCATACACTCTGTCTAGTTTTTATGCAAGAATCTTGATTTCTTGTATTCTGTCATTCATTTAACACATCTGATGGGCTCACTTCTGGTTTTGCGCGTGAGGTCTCCAGGGTTAAATGCAGGCGTCAGTGGAGAATCAACAGTACAAAGGTCGGTGGGGTGACTGTGTAAGGAACATTTTCAAGCAGGCCAAGGAGGGCTCTTCCAGAATGCAGAAGCTCTTTTAAAGGCAGAGAAGCAGTTTGGGCAGATATAAGCCTGAGATAATGAGATAATTGGAACAACCATGAGAAGAAGGTAAAGGCAACATAAAATGAGCAGAGTCTGCTCAGCTGAAAAGGGTGAATATCTTCAAAAGCTGAAAAGTGTCCTAGCAGCAGAATGGAAAGAAAAACCTGAGTGAGACAAAAAATCCTGATGCCATTTCACTAGCATAAATACACTTGCTACAAAATAAGTCTACGTCTGAGACTGGGTTCTCTGCTTGCTTTTAGTTTTACTGGTTTAGTCATAAAGTTCAGGAGCTAGGGAAGCACCAGTCCAAGCTATCCTGAGCCTTCTGTCCACTTGTCTGAGAGGAAGGTTGTGACTCAAGAGAAGCTATCACATCCTTTTCAGAAAGCAGTGATGGTGCTGTTCTGCCATTGCATGGGGCTGACTTTTCTTAAGGATGAGTTCTTGCAGCAGCCTTGCTGTACTTTATCTTTGGGGAGCTGAGCACTTCAGTTGCTCACTAGGGCAACTAGTCAGAATCAGTTGCTCACTAGGGCTTCTAGTCAGAATCTTGACATGAACTGTGCCCAGTTTTCAGAAGAGTAAGTAGACTGAAAGGATAAAATCCCTCTTGTCCTCCAAGTGTTTAAAAAATCCTTCAGTTTCTTACTTTTCTTCACATTAAAACTGAATTGAGCATGTATGTGGATATTTTGGAGGTTTTTGTTTGTTATGTGGGAGTTTGGGGCTGGGTTTTTTTAGTTAGTTTGTTTCTTGTTTGTTTGTTTTAAATAAGGAGTTGTTTATTTACTGAGATCAGATCTCCAGGGCGAAACAGGATAAATAGCAAAGTCTGAAAACAAATCTTCCTGCCCACCATGTCTCTCCAGGAAGGGACCTATCCCATGTCTTGCTTATTATTAGCCCAGCAACTTTCAGGGTTGAACGAAATTCCAACTTTCTGAGAGTGCCTAGGAGAGTGTTCTTTCCATTGCCTCTGACATTTTGTCGTATGAATGTTTCTACTGTAAGCTAGTCTCTAGTTGATCCCAGCTATCTGCCAGTCTGCACTGGTGCTGCTGGCTCCTTGCTTTTTTGTTTTCACTGCCTGTGCTGGAGAAAGCTGTCCTGTCTGAGGATGTCCAGCCACTGCAGATTAGGGGCAATCTTCTTCTTGCAGAAGTTTGTATTTATCTCACAGCAAGGAGAGCACAATACTCAGACACTTCTTTGGTTCTCAGACATACTGTTCAAAAAGTCAACAGACACAGTCATCCAGTAGGAAGTATAAAGCCGAGAACTGAACAAACACGCTGTGTCCACCAGCACCCAGTATGTGAATTCATTCCCATGTTCCTGAACTCATATGTAATTAGTAATTAAGATTTATGCAGGTACTTCTCTGAATTGGAGCCAAAGTCATCAGCCACAGGAGTTGTTGGCATCCAGAAAAGCTGGAGCCAATAATGAGCTCAGTTACTTGTTACAACTGAAATTACTGATTCCATCCACTGTGGTGTAAAAGTAAAACAACTTAAATCATTCCGAGCAGAAAAACAGTTTGGGTGTGTAGGAAAAATTACTTTAATGCCACTGAGAAGTTTGTGCTGGATGTGCTCCTGGTCATTTAATAGTTCTTCATTTTCTCTAAGTGAGTCTATAGACTGAAGAACCAGTAAAGATGTAAACTGCATTGCGTATCTGTAAATCAGTTAGAAGACATTTAAAACAAAAATAAGCAAAGTTGATCAGTAGATGTTGATTATGGTAGTGTATTACACAACACTGAATCTTCCTCCAGAGAAGGTAAGTGATGTATATGGCTTGTATGTGTACACTGCCATAGGGGATTTGTCCATGTGAACTTTAACCTGTGCCTTTGAAAATTTCTACCTTGATTTACATGTTGACTCTGGAATGTGCATGACAGGATACAGGAACTAGATGAGAGAAATTATGGGTCTAAGGAAAATCTGACGAGCTTTTGGAGATCCAAATAAGACAGATTGGCTGAGAAGAGTGTCTGTCTGCCCTGCTATGAGGCAAAGATTAAAGAGAAGTGGTTTGTGCTGTTTGAACAACCTGTACTACTGGCCCAAAACCAAGAGCAGTAGACAGGCCTGAGTGAGACCGACAGAGACCTGAACAGGGAAACACTTCTGGGCTGGGTGGATGGAGGAAGTGCCGTGTGTTGACTCTGCTTCTCTCCCTGTTCCTTGGCAGTTCAGTCACCTGGCCGTCTGGGGAAGCATGCTGCTCTGGCTCGTGTTCTTCGGCGTGTACTCGGCCATCTGGCCCACGTTCCCCATAGCGCCGGACATGCTGGGGCAGGTCAGTACCAACGCCTGGCTCTGGGGACAGCGGCCCAGCACAGCACCCTGCTGTCACCAGCGCTGCTGCCTCCTGCTTCCTCAGTGCTCACATAGTGCTAGCAAAGGACTGCTACTCTACTGAGAGTACTTGGATTTCATTTTAACCTTTTTCTTAATCCCTGTATTCATTCAGCTTAATCTCCTCATGAGAAGAGCTCTCTTTGTCGCCCAAACTGGCATCATCCATGATTACATGCACTGTGGATACTGTGTGACAATTCCCAATTGGCTGTGATGGCAGTGAGACTGGCTCTTTTGTTAGTGTCTAGTCCTGGCAAGACTTTGTGTGTTTGACAAAATGTCATATTTGGTTTGGGATTTTGTTTTGTCATGGGTTTGTTCTTTTCCATATGTTTTGTTTTGTATTGTTGCTTTTTACTTTCATTCATTCTAAAGAAACAATTTCCATGAGAATAGAATGAGATGGTCAGAAGCAGGAGGAGAGCTAATACATTGCTGATTATGGTACTGGAGGAATTCTAGATTTGTTCCTTCCATGTCAGCTGAGCTCCAGGTGGTAAAATTTTTCCTTCAGTGTCATTATTTCAACTCCTGGTGAGAAGATCAAATATCAAGCCTGTCAAAATCACTCAAGAGACTTGTGCATATTTAAAATAGGGGGATAGCAATTAACAATTGTAGCAATTAAGGATTTTGTAATTGTATGATAAAAAGTTACTTTGTAGAGGTGGAACTGCTTTCAGATTTACCTGAAAATTGTATTGGGTTATAAGTTTAGACTTCAATACAAAGGTGTGATACAGAAAGGAGAAAAGGTATCTAATAATTTCAAGAAATTATATTGTTAGTATGCTACCCTTATTTACTAGAAAATTATATTTAAAAAGTGAAGTGTTGGCAAACCAATTAGATTTTTGAGATTACTCCCATGTTTGTATTCAATAAGAGCAATCAAGCATGATTTTGTTGCTTTTCTGGCTTAATACATATTTTATTATTATGCTCTAAAACACTGAGGATAATGGAGGCTATGATACATTTTCATGGACAGTTTTTTACAGCTGAGACTGACAGCTGACAGGCTGTGATGAACAGGTGAATGACTTGAATGACTGACAGACAAAGCTTCAGTCCTCTGGTAGTATTTCATGGTGATCTTGGCATGTTTCAGAGCACACACAGCATCAGTAGCTCTAACTCACATTTTCATATATCAGGCAGGAATTTGACTTCAGTATCATGCAGAGTCAAGAACAACTTGTCCTACACACCAGACTTTAGTGCTGCCATTAACATGTCAGCCTTCTAAAATGTAGACAATATGGTGAAATGTTGGTTCACACACAAGGGGCCAAAGTATGGGCTTTAGCTTGCTGTTGCCTTTCTTTTTTTCCCAAAAGTGACTCTTCTTTTTTTTTTGCAACTTAAGCAAAATTCATGCTGTGCTGGTCATCAACGTTTGCTGCAGCATATAAAACCACAGGTCTTGGAACAAAACCTTCATATTAATGAGGCTTTGGTTTTTCTTGACTATGTTTTTAGAAAGTGTTTGTATTTAACCTTTGGTTTTATGCTCTGATTTTCTGACATTACCACTTGAGAAGTGGTACTAATATCTTGCCAAGATGAAAAGAATCTGTTGGTTTTTTGGTTTTTTTGTTTTTTTTTTTTGTTTTGTTGGGTTTTTTTTGGTTTTTTTTTTTTTTTTTTTTAATGGAGAACACATTTACCTTGGCTGGTAGAGTGTCCAGTCCAGTACTTGTGGAGCTGTGTACCTGGATCAGTAATTATCAATCTAATACATTAAGGATAGGTGATCATTCTAGAGAGATGATTTTTGAATTCAAGCAGTCAGAAATAAGCTGGTTTATGGCTTTCAGTGTGTGCTAGAGGGGATCAATATCATTCTATCAGTTTTCTTGTATTTTTGAGAGAAGGAGCAGCCATTGAAAAATGTGGGGTTTTTTCTTTTTTTTTTTTTTCTCTTTTATCCTTTTGTAAAATCAAGGAAAGTTCCCAAGGTAAACGGAGCTTGTTTACCACTCGCATTAACTCCCACAGAGTCTCTTGAGTAATCAGTTGCTGTCATGAAACCAGCTCTTGGTGAAATGAGCTGGGACTATATTAGGCTCTAGTCAGTAAAATGAGTTGCCTTGGTGCCTAGACTTTAACAATTTCTTTACTCTTGCTGTATTCTTTTGTTCATTTATAAATAATAAGGTGTCTTAAAAGCATTGTTCTTGTTTCAGATCTTGCTAGTGTGTTTATCTTCAAATAAACTGAACTCCAGGATATTTTAGATCCTCATACTATGCAAATCTAATAGCATTTGAAGGAAGCTGATTTTAGATGGAATAGTCATTAGCATTTGTGCCAGCCAGGACTTTGTGCCATCAGTGGAAGGCACAGGACGTGCAAAGCATTTTACTCTGTTGTTTCACCAAATGTCAGCATGAAGCCTGGCAGACTTCAAATATGTGATTTGTTTCTGCTGGGGTTTGTTAAACTGTTTGCATTAAGTATTTCTTTCTCTTGCCCATAATATCTTGAGCATTTTCACAGGGATATAATACCATTTTTCCTCCTTGGGGGCAAAGGAAAGCGACTTACTTATTCTCTCTTGTCAGAGTCAACATATTTCTTCTGTTTCCACTAGAATATTAATAATGGAATACATGTGACATATTAAGAGAAAGCCATGATTAAAATCTCAGTAGTCCTTAATAGAAATCTTCCAATAGTATGCATCTGATACTTTGGAAAAAAACTCTTTTTGCTTTGGGGGAACCTTTTCAGACACACAATTTCTCTTCAATAGTATCAGAAATAATAATGTAAGAATAATGTAAGAAAACTCTCTGGTAGCTCTCTTAGCTTTCCTGAATTTCTCTTATATTTTCAAGTGAATTTTTTAAAATACTTGTGAGAACAGTGACACTGAGAAGAGTTGGTGCCTTTTTTTTGTCTTGCCAAAGACAGAAAATGACAAAAGCCAAGATGCTTTAATGGGAACTGATTGCTTTTGAATGGTCCCTTCCAGATGACAGTATTTTGTACAATATATGAGTCCTTTCCCACCTTTTGAGTAGTTATGACTTACCACCACAGATTTTTGAAAGCAAGTAGATGTTTGTGTTTTTGAAAAGAGCTATCTAGTGTGATACTCATTAACTGGAAGAAGTGGTACAGAAATGTGCCACTCTGAGGATGGGAGTTCCTATTTCATTATCATGTCCCTGAACTTAGGGGCTTGTAGCTCATAACCCAGTGGTATTTTTTTGATGAGCACATTAGCCACAGTCCTGCCCTCGTGCAGTCTTGGGTATTTTGTTTGTTTGCCTGAGGATGGAGATTTGATGCCCTGAAGGGAACAGTGAGTGCTAACATTTGTGCTAATTTCTTATATGAGTCATACATATGGTGCAAGAAATATGCTGTTAATGCTCTATTCTCATATTGATTTCTGCATTGGAATTGAACCATACTTTAGATTCATGGGAATAATATTGCACTGTGTGTGCAATTAAAGTCTGTGTGCAGGTATTCTCACCTTCTCACCCCCACACACGTCTAAATACCTGTACCTGAAAACATGCATATGTGTACAAGAGGATGCTTTGAAAGTGATCATGCATTGAGTCTTGATCTAGCCATTATCTAAGATGAAGAAAAACAGGTATCTTCTTTCCCCACATTGAACTGAAATATTTAATGTTTTAGGGGAGTAGGGTTGGCAGGAAAACCCTACTAGTATTCCTATCACCCCTCTGAAGCATCTGCCTGTTGATGATGAAAGAACTACTATGTAGCTGTGATTTCTTTCTTCCAGTTTATTTACCTTAATATGTGTTGTGTTTTGTGTCTGCCTCATTAGTTGTTGTTACTATTAAGGAAATATCTTTAGGAAGATGAGTATCAATCTCATGGTTTCTGCCTGAAGGAGAGGGGGTTTTATCTGGTTTTGAGAGAGACATGTGCTGTGGTTATTTTAAAGCATAGGTTGGTGTTTCTATTTTTTTAGACTTCTGCTTTGTGCTGTATGTGGTCATGTTGCAGAACTGGGATTTAACAACCATCTTGATCTTGGGATGTCATTAGGAGGCCCATCTCATCAAAACCTTATGGCTGGAGGTTTTGAAATTGGGGCTGCTACACTTCCCAGTTACCTTTAAACAGCTGCATTTGAGAGAAGACTTCTTGAATCACAGTACAAATAATTTTACCACCAGCATAGCTGACACAGCTCCATGTAAAAGCCACTTTCATAGCTGTAATTGCAAGTGTGCTTTTATTTTCCAATGCTCTGCACATCCTTGACAGAAGATACTTATTTTTTGTCCAGTTAAACTGTCAGATTCTTGCTGTGTTATTTGTCTGCTTATGAAGACTTCTAAAGAAGCTCTACGTGGAGTTTACCTGGAATAAAGGTGTTTTTAAAAAGATCCCAGTAATGGAGATCTCTGGTTGACCCCATGTAATGTGATAATAGCAAGACTTGCTTGTTTTAATGGCTTGTTAAGAAGACATCTGTGCCTTTTTTAGCAAAGCTTCCCATTCATCTGTGTGTATGGATTTAGCAAGATGGGCTTGCCTTGACTATTGCTATTGTTGTTGGCTATTGTTGCAACTGTTGTTGGCTGTTGAGGGAGGGAGGTGATGTAGATAAAGGGTGTGATGGACTCGGGTTGCATGGTTGGTTTTGTAGTTGGCCTTGGATCTGAAACTGTCTGAGATCTTGCTGATTGAGTTCTTACCAAAGCATGTGAGAAAACTTCATGGTTTTCAAGACTTGGAAACAATACGAAACACCCCCCAAAAATCCTGGAGGCAAGAT
This sequence comes from Motacilla alba alba, assembly GCF_015832195.1. NCBI lineage: Eukaryota > Metazoa > Chordata > Aves > Passeriformes > Motacillidae > Motacilla > Motacilla alba. Next base: position 54,787,330 of record NC_052016.1, on the reverse strand, counting down.
AATAATCATTATTGCGGTGTAGTAAACAGGTTTCACATTACTGTCCTTCCAAATCCACACTGCAAAGCTGACAGCTTAATGTACATTTTTGTGTTTTCCAGAATACTTTCGTCTTACTCTCTACATTTGAATTGTTTTCCAGAGGTCTCAGTTGTTGTTCTCTCTGGCTTCTCATATTTCCACAGTTTGGTGCTAGTTAGAAAGTTGGCTGTTCTGATTGTGGTTTGTTTGTCTGCAATCAGTTGCACATTACATTGTGGTGTCAGTGTTTTGGTTGGTGAAAATGCTTCATCCAGCTGTTATGCACAAATCAGACTTTGCCTGCAGATTGAGGTTCTTAATGCCTGCTGATCATGTTTGCTTTTGTTATTATGCACAGAGGTCTCTGTGGCACTTGATGTGGTTTTGGAACATTTTCTGCAGTTTTGGACTAGGCTCTGAGCGGACAAATTAGACTAACGAAGCATGCATATGTTTTTAAGCATCTGTTGAAGGAGTGGGTTTGTTGTTTTTATGAACCACACATGGCTTTCAGAAATTAATCTCTCACTTCTAGATCTTTGGCATTGTGTTGTACTATGTCATACACCACAAAGATGAAAAAATGGAGATAAATTAATATTTTTATGAGTTGTGAATGTTAAACTAATATATTAAGCATGCTTATTTTACACAGGCTAATCCCCCAAAACATGCCCCTTCACTTATTTGGCAACTTTGACACAAACCTGTTCTAAATATTTCTCGAAAGATGTCCCAGACTTAATTTCTCCTTAGGAAATATTTTACGAAGGGTTTAAAGCAGAACTGTATATGCAGCTGTGCCCAGCACTGTGCTGGCATTTCCTATATAGAGCCATGTGAAAATAGCGTTAAGCCAGGAGCATAAATACTCATTCAGGTTTGGGAACTGGCAGTGCAAACTTCAGCTGGCTTCAAACTTCTCCAAAGTGTTCATGTGCTCACCTCTACTTCTTGGTTCCTGCTCTGCAGAAGAACTGGGGCTAGCAGGTGAGTGTGTTAGATGGGGGAGCAGTAGGAAAGGGAGTGGTTGTGAATGGTTACCTACAGGTTGTACAGATGGTGCAGAGTTGGTTAGCTGGTTTTTCTTCAGTGTTGAGGTGTAACCTGGGGCTCTAGCCATGCTGTCTGGGCAATGTTGGTTTGGAGATCAGGCAGCTTTAATAAGTGTAAATGCTGCTCAGTAGCATAAATAAAAATACAGAACATTTACGCTTTTGTGCAATTGCCCGTTACCCAGATTTATTGGCTTTGGACTGGGGGTAAGCAGTGTCCAGGAACCAAGCTCCTTCACTCAGGATGGAATTACCATTCTTTAGTAATGGACTGTGCTTCAGAAGTTGCATCTTTTCTCAATTTGAAGTTCAGTGTTGCTTCACGTCCCTCAAAATTTTCCCAAATAGCTTTATTTGTATATTTAGAAGTAGCAAAGCCTTGTTGCAAGTTCATGGAAAGATGTTTGGAAGATATCCTATTCAGTATTTTCTCAATTAGAAACAGCTGCCTTCTAAATATACAAGAGCAGCTACTGTATTGTACCAGAGGCAGTGTTTACTAATATTCATGTCTACAAAAAAAGTCTGTGTTTTGAGCCCCGTTGACAACCAAGGCAAACTAGGAACATATGACTTGTCTCCTGGATCAGAGCATTCCTGATGTGGACTGTGTTCTGCATTAGAAGCTTAAGGAGGAAAACCAAGCAGATCTACAGTGTGGGTTTGTCATGTATGACAAGGGCTTGTGTGCATCTCAGTAAAAGAGAAAGCTGTTCTTCTGTTGGAAAAGTGGATAGCAGCCAAGCAGTTTTTATGCCTCTCGTGAAGTAGCACTTGGCCTCTGCGGCATCTTTTGCAGATGAAGTTTGTAGGTTAGCAGTGTCCTGCACCAGCTGGGCTGCGGCAGCGCGAGAGGCTTGGTAGCCAGGAGGTGTGGGTCTGTCTCAACAGGTGGTCACTGCTGAGCACTGCTCTGCCAGCTTGCCAGGTGTGGAAACCAGATGCACTTCCAGCTGCTGTGAAGGCATCAAGCAGTATCCTGTTCCTATAGGGATGTTGTTGTGTAAACAATCTGGCACGATGAGGAAGGCCGTGGCAGAGAGGACGTGAAAGTGGACCAGCATGCTGCCATTCCCATAATCGATAGGACAGAAACAAAGGAAGGTGGCAGGGCAATTGTCTAGAGAAGATGGTTTTTAAAAGTGCATCTAAACTCATAGCAATGAAGCTGTGAATCCTTTAGAAAGTAAGAGGAGCAGCAGATGGGATCTATTCCAGAGGGCAGGAGGTGACTGTCTGTGAGGTGGAATTAGTGGTTTTATGGCTTGCTTTGGTCATACTTAAGTCACTTGGTTTTCTGATGGATGCAGGGAAGACCAGATAGCAGATATTTGGGGGTTGGTTGGGATGTTGTTTTTACCTTCATTCCCTGGGGACAGAAGGGTCATGTTATGTTTTTATTTGAATTTACATATTATAAAAGGGTTTTATTTGTGGAAGATTTTTTTTTGTTTGTTTAGCTGAATTTGTGCTCCATGCCACTGTTTCTTTCCTTCACTAGCGGATTTTATTTTTGTAAGAGACAAGCATAACTATGTCACATGGGAAAATATTTCCAGATCAATTTGAAGCATACCTTTATTCCCTTTCCTCCCTAAAGTATATGTTTCATGAGATCATTTTTTCCCCCCAATTGTATTATGTCAAAATTTGATCCAAAAAGCCCTGAGGAGTAGAAATGATCTCTCTTATATTGTTCTAAGGCAGGCATAGGTACACAGGCTTCAGGAGTAGTGAGGCTGGAAGGAGTACAGCCCTTCCAGGTGCCCTGGCTGCTGGTGTGGGTCAGCCGGGACAGCCTGGCCCCCGTGGCTTTCCTGGTAACTCAAGAGCTGACAGCAATGATGGTATACCATGCTGCCTCTCTATTGGCAGATGTGGCAGGCAAAAAGCAACTGAATGCAGCCACTTCTGAGAGTGCCTTCGGGGTTTTGAGTCTGTGCAGGATGTCAAACTGCACCCTTTTGGTTTGCAGACTGTAATTTCTCATTTGGGTATTTGCAGCACTTTGAGCTGATGTTTTTATACCCATACTCTTGTCAGAAGGTGTAGGAAGGAGTGTCTCCAGAGAACTGTGTTTTCTTTGGATTCAATAGGATTGATAGGAGGACAGAATTATACAGGTACTGTTCATAATATAATGTCTGAAGTGTGGAGGGGTTGGTTATGTTTACATGTGCCACCACTGGTCTCTGTAGCATGAAACCCAGCAATGGTACCTCTCAGTAGGCTGATGTTGGAAAACAAGTTTCTTTCACTATTAGGAGCTGCAGCCTCTTGCTGAGCATCTTTCAGAGCTACATCTTGCAGCTCTGGACACATCTCCCATTTCTGAGGTATGGCTAAAATAAGACAGTTTCATGCTTATGGTAGAGTCAGCAAGCCACTGCAGAGAAACCTTGGACAGTAAAGTTTTCACACACAAAAGAGGATAAGCAAGTATAAACATTCAAGAGGATAAGCAAGTATAAACATTCTTTCTTTGTACCATGGAGTGCTTTATGGTGGATGCTGGGTAAGGAGAAGGAAGGATTCAGTACAGTGGCTGAAATGTGGAATAAAAGTTAGACCCAACATAGCTTTTTTGTTTTCAATAGATTATCCCAAATGCAAGGTGTCAAACAGCATTTCTCTGCAAGTACTACTTAGCACTTCTTACCCTTCAGTATCTCAGAGCTGGCAGTTCCTTTCAAAAGAAATGAGCTAGAACAATATTATAGGCAAACTTACTTTCATCATCTCATTCTCATTTGAATTGAAATGGTTTGTATCTCATGTTAGAAGATTTCTGAGAAGGAAAAGGACGAACACCTACCAACCATCAGATCCTCCTGTAATAAATAGGCTGTGAGCTGCACCCAATACTGAGCAAAGAACATGTTGAGGGAATGAGAGTTTCCACATCATACTCAATTCATTGTTTGCCGTGGCATGGGTGTACAAAATGTGTGAGTGACTCAAAGAGAAGATGCTATGTTGGAGTGCCATTTTATATTTTACAAAAAAAGGCTGTCACCTTTGCAAGGACCTCTTTTGTGCAATGTTTTGGAGTAGGCATCTGTTCTAGTAAATATCTAAAGGGTTTTCTTTTGGAACTTGGTCATTAGTAATCAGGTTCCAGTATGTTAGCATGTTAGCTAAGCAGCATGTTATCCAGCAGTCTGTGTACATTCAGTAGAACCACCAGTGTTAGGCATTTTATTTTCAGCTATAGAGTAATCTTGTTGTGGGGTTCTGAAAGAATTTGTATGAAAGATATACCAAAAGGGATGCTTTTAGGCTAATTCTATTTCAGAGAGGCATGAAAAGTAATTACTTCAAGCTTTGCTTCAAAAGAAGCTGCATTCAGGCAAAGCCTTTCCCAATTCAAGCGAAGTTTGTCCACTCTGAAACAGAAATCAGAGGAATTTCTTTGATAATTTTACTCAGTTGACTTTTATTGTGCTTCTGTAAAATTGGATATATATAATGAGAAATTTTAAAACATGGAGGAGGGAGAAGTGAATATATGGAATAACCAGACAGGTGTCTGGTGGGGAGCAGAACAACTGAAAATAAGGCTCTGTCAATCAGGTACCTATACAAAGTGCTGTTATTTGGGGCTAGGCAAAATCTCATTTGGTTAATGGGTCTCAGCGTTACTGTTCATTCAGAACAGATGTCTAGAGCAGTTGAACTCTAGAATCACTGGCATCCTCACACAGACCAAAAGACATATGAAAGGCAGCCACAAAATGCAAAAGGTTTTCCAAAGACCCAATAAAAGTTTAGTGACAAGTGTATTTGATTTCAGCTGTGTGTAAGGAAGAAAATGTTAATGAGGAGCATGGAATTATATGGAAAAGTTGGAAATGGCCAAAGAGAGGAGCTTCTAAGTAAAATTACTGAATTTAGAGTTGGAACTGTGAAGAGTAGGTGTGGTCTTGGTCTCCTAATGTTTAAAGTCAGAAAAATAATTGTCTGTCAGCTTTTTCTGTGCAAGCTAGCAGAATTGTTTAAAGCCATATTTAGTCTGCATCAGCTTCGAGTGAAAGTGGCCTGCAAGGACTCAAGTTTAGCTGAGTGCTGTCACAGGCAAGACAAAGTAAATTACAGCCTCTAGTGGACCTGAATACTATGGTTTATTTCAGGACCAGAGAGATTAACACTTCTACTCTCATTATTCTAATTTGAATTCTTCTCCTACAGCATTATGTTCCCTAGGTCTCAACTTCTCATCCCTGCAGGGAGGTTGCTGCTGGCCTGGAAAGCTGGGTTGGTTCTTGCTGTGCTACTACTGTCAGTGTTGGCCACCTGCAAGTGTTACTGGTGAAGGTCCCTGGCCATAACCCAGCATTCATGTTTATGTAAGTCCCTGTTCTCCAGGATCTTCTGCCACTTCCAGGATCTTTCCTGCAGGCAACATTTTCCCCTTACTCTTTTCAGACATTCTGCCCTGTATTTTTCTTAAGACGGTCACTTTTTTTCATGGACCCTTCTTTGTGGCATAGAACACCAAATACCTGATATTCCTCATATGAATAGTCTATATGCAGAAGCACAGCATTATGATCAGCCTTCCAATCAGGCATAGTGTCTCCTATCTTTTAGTTAGGGAATTCAGGACATACCATTTCTGTTTAGTTCAAATGTTACCAAAATTTGCAGTCTGTGCAAGTTGCAGCTAGAGCAGGCTTCTGCTTGATTGTTTAAAATTTCAGTTTTTGGAAGACACTGAAAGTTGTAAAGACATCATGCCCCAGTTCTTTGCTGCCATCAAGCTTTAATAGAATCATAAAACCATTAAGGTTGGGAAAGAACTCTAAGATTGTCTAGTCCAGCACTGCCATGTGTCCCCAAGTGCACATCTGCAAGTCTTTCAAATACCTTCAGGCATGGTGACTCCACCACTTCCCTGGGTAGCATGTTCCAATGCCTGATGACTCTTTCAGTGAAAAAAACTTGTTCTAATATCTGATCTAAACCTCCTTTAGCACAGCTTGAGGCCATTTCCTCTTGTTCTTACCTATTTTTATCTGGGGTGAGAGACTGACCCTCAGCTGGGTATAACCTCATTTTGGGTAGCTGTAGAGAGCATTTTCCCTAGGCTGAACACCCCAGCTCCTTCAGCTGTTTCTTATGACACTTGTGCTCCAGACCCTTCCCCAGCTCCGCTGCCCTTCTCTGGACACGCTCCAGCCCCTCAATGTCTCTCTTGCAGTGAGGGACCCAGAACTGAGCACAGGATTGCAGGTGTGGCCTCAGCAGCCCTGAGTACAGGGGGACGGTCACTGCCCTGCTCCTGCTGGCCACACCAGTACTGATCCAGGCCAGGATGCCATTGGCCTTCTTGGCCTCCTGGGCACACGCTGGCTCATGTTCAGACAGTTATTGACCAGCGCCCCCAGCTCCTTTTCTGCTTGGAGGCTTTCCAGCCACTGCCCCTGGCCTGGAGTGCTGCCTGGGGTTGTTGTGACTCAAGTGCAGGATCTAGCACTTGGCCTTGTTAAAGCTCATACAGTTGGCCTCAGCCCATGGATCCATGCTGTCCAGATCCCTCTGGAGAGCCTTCCTGCCCTCCAGCTTGGTGTCATCTGCACTTGACCCACTCATCCAGATAATTGAGACGATATTAAATGTGATTGGCCCCAGTACTGAGCCTTAGGGAACACGACCGGTGACCAGCCACCAGTGGATTTCTTGGCATGGCCATCCAGCCAGATTTTTACCCAGGAAACAGTGCAACCATCCAAGCCATGAGCAGTCAGTTTCTCCAGGAGAATAGTGTGGGAATTGGTGTCAAAGGCTTTACTGAAGTCCGAACAAAGTCCACTGCCTTTCCTTTTTCCACTAAGCGAGTCACCTAGACTGTTTCCTCTCCTCTGTATTGTATTTCCAGTAGACATTTAGTGAGGTGAACTCCCCCACAAGAACAAGGGCCAGTGATCATGAGACTTCTCCCAGATGCTTATAGAATATTTTTTCTGCCGCTTTATCTTGATTGAGTGCTCTGTAATAGACTCTGACCAGGATATTTAGCTTGTTGGCTTTTCCCCTTATTCCTACACGTAAACCCTCAACCCTGTCATCACTATCATCGAGCTCTAGATACTCATAAGGCTTCCTAACATACAAGGTTACCCCACCACCTGACCTTCCTTGCCCATCCCATCTGAAGAGGTTCTACTCACTGCATCACTCCAGTTGTGTGAGTCATCCTGCCACATTCCCATTAATGCATCATTAGCTTTCCTCCTCTGCAGTGGTTTCCAGCTCCTCCTCTTTGTTGCCCATGCTATGGGCTTTGGAGTAAATCCGTTTCTCTTGGGCTAATGATCCTGCCAGCTTTTTTGGAAAGAAGCCCTAATTCCTACGTGACCATACTCAGCAGCTTCCATGGTTTCTGACACATCGGTAACCTTTGCATCTTTGCTGCTGCACGTATCTCCCTCCCCTACCTCCACTGAGACATCAGACCAAAGAATCTCACAATATCCCTTATGGAGTGCCACCCCCAGGCTTATATCTGGTGAGCCTGGTTTTATCCCTTTCACCCTTCAGATCTAGTTTAAAGCTCTTTCAGAGATATCTGCCAATTCTTGTGCAAAGATCCTTTTCCCCCTGTGAGACAGGTGGACCCTGTCTGTTGCCAGCCATGTTCTTGTGAATGTTGCTGATTAAGTGCTCATGTAGCAAATGTGTGTATCACTAAAGATTTGATTCATTTTCTCTTAACACTTTTCCAGTAGAAGTATATGGCTTTTGCTCTACGCTTTTCAAGCCTCACGTGTTTCATACAGTGTGTGAGAGATACATTCTATACGGGTGTGATAATACAGGGGAGAATGAACTTCAGTAGTCACATGGATGTGAATGTTTGGACAAACATTTTTGGGCTCTGTCTGTGCCATAACATATTGGAAACACAGCTTTGGTCTGGTCAGCAGCATAAAAGCAGCTTTCCTGTATGTGATGTGTCCATGCAGTGCCTAAAGGGCTTGTTAACGGTGGGACCCCTTATGCTGTGGGTGCAGAATTTCAGATTTCTGAAGACAGAAATGGGCTGGAGACACCTGTAGAAATGGCTTACTAAATATAGTGTGTGAACATTAATGACTGTAGATATGTTGTAACATCAGCTGCTCTCATCTGTTGCATCAGAGCTCTTTGCAAAGCTGGGTCTTTGAGTGATTAAATGTCAAAGTCTGTTGCTAAACTGACAAGCTTGGAGTGAACAGAGCAAATTAGTTCAATCTAGCCTTCTGGATACTCATTAAGGTGATCCTGGGCTTTCCACAAACCAGGCTGTAAGCAGGTATGTTCATGTTTATCAGCCTGAATGTGTCCGCAATTACTTTTTTACACTGGGATCACTTTAGATACTGCTGTAAGACAGACTACAAGAGAGGTTGTGTGAGAGAAAGAAATGTCAAGAGGGGCAAAGAGAAACAAGAGCTGTGGAGGACATTGCCTGAGTTATATTATGCTCATTAATTCAATTTGAGGCAGGAATGTGTGTAAATAAACCCTGGCAGCTGCAGCAGCTCTCATTTCTGCAGGGCTTTGGCAGGAATGCAGGGGCCAATGGATATGAAATCCTGGCTCTCTTTTGAGAAATTGCAGGCAGACAGCTCTGCAGCCAGAAGAAAGAACAATCTAAGATTTACTGAGAAGACGTAATCACTTTAAGCAGACTTGAAGAGTGTGGAGTTTCAGACATGCAGATTTGGAGGTAAAATTAGTGCAGACAAAAACTAAGTCATTGGAAAACCATGGGGCTTACCTAATTCTCTTGGGTTAATGGCATTATTCATGTTCCAAATATTCAGCCTCAAAATGGAGCAGGAAAACTGTAGCTGTAACATTAGGTGTCTTCAGAGTAACCTGAGTCTGGATATTCACCAGCAATTTTCTGCAGGTAGTGTAGCTGTTTGTGCCATGTACTGAAAGTCAGATGTGCTGACCACATTAAGTGAACTGGCTTGTGTCCTAGGGAGTTTAGTCTTTGGTGCTCTTCTTGATTCTGGATCCCCAGGAGTGCCTGGAAGAGCATTCCCATCACTTCACGTGGTCCAAGAATGTGTGCTCCCCCTGCTCCCCCACCGCAATATTCAGAGGAGAGATCCCTCAGTGGATCTGCAGAGCTCAGGATGGGGAGAAGGATGGTTCTGCAACAGTTAACAAGCCATGCTGGATTTTCAGATCAATGGAATTTTCAGCTCTGTTTTTTTTTTAAGTAGTAGTAGTTGCTATTTGGCTGAAACTTATGTGAATATGTGCTTGATATATCATCTACATTAAAAAAAAATTTAAAAAGCAAAAAACCAACCAGACAATGTGAACAGTCTGTGACCAAAGGAGAATCCTTGGTTTTGCTGGCTTTAATCTAGAAGTTTAGATAGCAATGTCATCCAAAGCCAAAGCAGTCTTAAAGGCACTGAGATGCATGTTTTAATGGCAGTATTAGAGGTAACTTTCAATCGATTATATTTTACCAGATACTTAAAATCTGACAGTTACTTTATTGATCTATAAAAAAGCAAGATTTTTTTCCTCAAATATCCCCAGCTTCTAGGATAGGTCTTCTTTTTAATTTCAATTCCACTGTCTTCAAATATTTGCATATCAGAAAATTTAATTTTGTTAGAAATGTGCTGGTGAGGGAGTTTGTGTGAAAACAAGGTCTAGTAAGGTCAGAACTATAGAGCAAAAGTTGCAAATGGAAGAACTTGACCTTTGCAATAATAATAATAATGCTTAGTATTTGAATGTTCATTGGGTTTTAGAATAGCTGCTTTGCTTTGCACATTAGATAAATTAGTGCAAACAAAGGTAATGATGTATTTAATAATTGTAGCTCTTTTCATGTAACAAAGTTTGTCAATAACACTTTCAAAGTACGTTTCCTAAATAACACTTTGAAAAATTTATGTATTGTGACTTTACCACTGTCTTTTTCTGTAGTGCAGGCACCTATGTCTGGCAGATGATAAGCCAGGAGGCATCCAGGGGGTGTCACAAACAATCAGATTAATTATTCAGATTCTGAACTGGCAGCTATTTTGTTAAATAGCTGTGTCTCTGTAGCAGAAGCAGAGCTACATGCAATACATTTACATTGTAAGTTTTTCTTACTGCTCTTCAAGGAAATCCATGAACAGACCAGAGGTTTTGTGCCTTTGAATTTGGAGAGTACTGATGAACATTTGGAAATATAAGTTATAGAAACAGGAAACTTGAAAAAGTCAGCCCAACAGTCAAGCAAGGATAGACCCCCATCATACATAGCACTGGCATTAATTTTGTTGAAAGTGGCAACATGCAGAAGTTTACTTGTCTTTCAGACAGTTTCATTATATGCTTGTCATAAATCTGTGTCTTTTAGTGTGGAAAGTATCTGCTGGAGAAGTGGTGGTCAAAACTGCTGAGACACTTAGTATGTTGTTTTATGCTCCCCTCTATTTTCAGCTGTTGTTTACATCCAGTGTTGTTATTGCCCCTTTCAGCCCAGCTCACCCTTGACACTGCTAGCTTCAAAAACCATCTAATGTGTGATTTAGCAATAGAAGAGCAGCAAGATCTGCTCACACCTGCTGTCTTTCAATAGCTGCCTCTGGGTCAGTAGCCTCTGGCTGGCTTTGCCGTTCTTGAGAAACTTGAATTTTAATCATTTGCTCCTGTCAAGAGCAGCATAAGGAACACTCTTTCATCAGTTTCAGTACAGTGATTCTGAACACACATGTCCAAGTCCCCTGGAAGTCTCTGCTTGCTGCTGCTTTTGGCTGGAATAAAATCAGTTGTGATTTGTATTCTGCCTCTTGTGGGTTTCTCTGCTGATATACAGAGAGGTATCTGGTGTTTAAAATCTGCACGCAGCAGAGCCTCACTGGCATGGTTGTTTTCTTCCTGCTTCTTTACCCACTATTGCCCAGCACCCTGGTGTGTATCCCCACATAGGTACACTTAGGTATAGCCACAATCATCTCAGATCGCCATGGTTGTTGCCTTGCCCCACAAGTTTTGTGTACATTTGGATGCATATGGAACTTAAAACTTAATTTCTACTAACATACTTGCACTGGTTTGTAGGTAAGATTTTCTCTTTGTCTCTCTCATGCCCTAGATTTACACTGTTTTCTCTCTTGCTCAGAGACAGATGAGGAGCAAGTGACACTTCTGCAGTGTGAAGTTTGCCTCCTCCCTGGCTGGCTCCTTGCAGGGCCCCCATGCTGTGCAGGGCTGGCAGCCACAGTCCTGCTTCCTGCTCACCCCCTGGGCCCCTCGCACCTGTTCCATGGACCACCTCCAGGAGCATCCCATCCACTGGAAGCTGCTCCTTTGCCCCAGACTGTGCAGTGCTTTTTCCAGTAGAGCTTCAAAAGAGCAGAAAGGACTTGAGGGAGAAATTTTGTGAGCCATCCAGCAGTCACAGCAGGGGATTGAAGGGCATTTTCCAAAGTGCCCTCAATTAATTAGTGTTGCTGTGGCTAAAAACTTACTGGAGCCCAGGTACAGCTTTGAGTGCCAGCACTGCAGGGAAGGCCCTGAAGAGTCATTTCAGCGAGTTCTTTGCTTCACATTTGATTCTTTCCTTTTTTCTTTTTCTTCCGGTGGGACTTAACTAGGACAGGAATCAGAGTCTAGCTGAAACAGAATTTATCACAGTAGAATACATTACTAAGTTAGACCTCTTTCTCCCTGCTTAGCTACTGCTGGCCGTTTGTGTAATCTGTTAAACAGTTTGGAAAGTTTTAAACTTTGTGCCAGAACTGAGCTATGAAGCATAAAAAAATAGCTAGTGCTGTGTTAAACTGAACAAATCAATATGATAGTCAGAAGTGTGGCTGCACTGCTGTGCTTTGGTCAGCATGGTGACATGCAGAGCACTTCTTTGGCACAGCTGCACTCTGTAGTTGGGATTCAGCATTCCAAAGTCCTGCAACCTTCCTGTTCTGCCTCCATGGTCTGCCTGTTTTGGGGATTTTTATTTATTAAATCAGATATCCAAAGAGGTTTTCTCTGTATATATTTTCTCAAATGTGGAACTCTCTCCTTATATTGACCAGCATTTCGAATTAAGTAGTTTTTTTAGCTGCAAGCCAGTGATGGGTTTGAAACCTGTGTTAAGGTTATAAAGCAAGAAGGTGAATTTGATAGCAGGGAAGAAAGAAGAAATTCATCAATTCTTATTTTGGACATGAGACAATATATGCTTTCTACCAGGTAGTGTCTTCATGTATGCCATTTAAAACACTTGATAGGGATGTTTTTAATCAAATTACTCTAATAAGAATAGTTTTCATATCTACTAAGGAGAGTGGAGGCTTTTGTTGTTGGAGCCCAAGGCTAGAAGGCTGAGAGGATGGGAATTTTAGTATGTTGAAGTAATTATCGCTGTGATTTTACATACTTATAGGTTGTGACCTTTCTGTGCCTCTCACTGGAAAGCTGGGAATTTCCGAACCCTTTGCAGTAATCAAAATTTCCTATTGTTGAATTCTTATGGTGAAAATATCCCAAGTAGCTGTTAGCTTTCCTGTAGAGTCAATCTTGTTTTGGGCTTGAGCAGTGTCACTGTAAGGCTTGGGTGGGTTTTAATATGACTTTAATTCTACCATCAATGTGTGCTTTCCAATATGACTGCTACTGTAATTGCACATTTGCCTGCAAACAATAGCTTGCAGTGCTGTGTAATTTTTTTTCATTACTTGGGTACATGTGTCATGTTTGATAGTGCTACTTACTGTGCTGTGTGCAGGATGATATATTCCGTGAAATCTTTTGGGGAGGGGTGTGAGGGTGTGGAATACAGTAGCCATTCATACACACCAAATGTGTCAGACTGAATACTAGAACATAGGATAATCGTGGAAATGCGGTGATTTTTAAGCCTGTCTAAATTAGCTTTCTAGCTCACCACATCATCCCCTGAAGTCAAAGAAATGATGCAGTACAGAGCCACCATCTAAATTATTAAAATGTGTTCCTTGGAGAGGAGATATGTTCATATAGAAGTCTAACCCAATAAAGATTTATTGGATTTTTTGATAGTAGGAGCTGAGTAAATAGACAAGAACGGGGGAGATGGAGGGGGGAATTAGAGAGGTATACCAGTGATCAGGTGGTGAAAAAGAAACCCATGTAATGAATAATACTTCTATTTAAGTAGTATATACATAACATTTTAATGACAGTATTGAAATACTGTACTTCAACTGTATAATACTCTTAGGAACTTCACCACTGCTAGTTCAAGGTCATTTTTTAAACCTGGCTATGCCATTTCCCAGCCTTGAACTACTGCTCCAGTTTTGTCATTTTCCCATCCATCTGTTGTCTGTCCATTTGTCAGTGTTGATTTCCATGTATTCCTTTCCACTTTATTCAAGATATTTAAGGAAGGTGAAATCAAGATCTGATATAGCGACTCTATATTCTTTCTTGCCACATCCAGCATTATTTTCCTCTTCTGCTTTTTCCCAGCAGTTCTGCCCTAAACACTTTGTTTTCTGTGTCCCAAGTTCTTTTGTAGCCCATTACTCTCTTTTATTCCATGTTATTGATTTCATCTGACATTTATCAAACCACACTCTACTACTCTCTCTTGTCCTTTTTTCCTGTTGTTTCTTTATTCACTGTTATGTTGGTGACCCTTTGTGCAGTTTCCCCTTCTCTTCAACCAGAACCATCTTCTGTCCAGTTCTGTCATCTGCTATCACAGATCTCGACTGGTTCTCAAGCCACTGGCTTTTTCTGGTCTCTGTTTTTTGACAGTTCTGATCATCATCTTTGTTGAAGCCACCACTTGTCCCAAGCTATCATGTTAGTGTCTTGCCACCTCAGTTCATGTAGGAAAGAAACCTGATCATAAACAGCAAGTTGAAGTTATCCTTTAGTTATACAAGACACTGCTGAAAGAAAGTGAAGCAGGTCCTGAAAGAGTGTCCCAGAAGAACAGGAACAAAGTAAAGGACAGAGCAGAAGTTTCTTAACAGCTATTAACTTTGAGTGTTTTTAAGCAGTAGTGTTTTTTTGCTGTGTGAGAGGCAGATGGCAGATACTGCTGCCAGAGAGGCTGCATTGGTAGCCCGGGGTCACAGATGCCATGCAACATCATGACAGTGTTTTCCAGTTACACACTTGGATTAAAGAAAAGCAGTGCAGTGGATTTTAAAATATTATTTCACTGTGCCTAATTTCATAAAATACATGCTAGGCAGTTCTTCATTCAAATGCAACGTTGACAAGTATTTGTAAGTAGTGTTCAAAATAGATGCACAGCTGTAACATCTTACTAATAGTCTTCACCCACATTTTGGCATAAAGATGTGTTGTAAAACTTTGTCAAGAAATACATCAAAAGGGTTAAGAATCCATAAGAGATTAAGGATCAAATGGCTCCACAGAGGAAGAGAGAACTCAAAACTGAATAATGCTGTGAGCTTTCTTGGAACGGAGCACTGCCAGCTGCTGTTATAATCCCATCGCTCTCAATAGGCACAAAGCAAGTCTGGGACAATTGTGTCTCTGGGTTCAGTATTAAATGAGCTACTTTTGAAGCTGGCATGCAGGGTTATGTCATCCTCTTGATGAAGTGGCCTGTAGTGTGCATCCTTTACACATCTGTAACTACTTAGGAACGCCCCTGAAGTTTTCCAAATGCTTACAAACCACAGGATGATCAAGAGAAGAGAAAGGACAGGGGAGTGGGAACACTGTGTTTTATTATGAATAAGCTTCCAGTTTAGAGGATAGTAAATAACTTCAGAGGAGAGGCTTCTGCTCTGACTAAGCACTTTGCTTTTTTTTTTTGGAAGGTAATCTCCTCAGTACCATGTCACTGGATCTCCCTTTGCATGGCTTGTACCAAGCAGACATCTGGACTTAGGCCTCTTAAGAGGCAGTATGCAAACTCAGCATAGTAATGGGAGATGCTCAGTATGGTGTTCATGCAGTTGTCAGTTTTCTCACAGGTACACTGGAGTAAGCTGAGAGATGCAAGTAGAAACAAGGGGGGATGTGAACACCTGAAGGGCTTAGACTTGCTTTTTGGAAATAATTTCCCCGCAACTTGATTTTTCCCTTCTCTACCCATTATCCTTCCTCTGCCCTCCCAGTGACTATCTGCTTCTTTCAGTGCCTGAATTCCTTTGCTCAGAAGAGATCAGGAAACAGGTTACCATTTCCCACCATGCTTGCTGGTCTAAAAAGAATAAGGCAGAGGCCAGCCTATTACTCAAGCTTGCAGGCCATGATGAGCTTTGATAAGAGTCTTAGTGCAGCAAAGTGTAGTGTGGGAAGCAGAAATGCAGAGTATAGAGTTTGAGAACAAGTTCATACTTTAATGCATGCCCTGATAGTTTTGCTGAAACTGCCCTGGTGTATAGATCAGGCTGGAGCACTGAGTAGATCAATATCACTTTTCCAGGAACAGTCTGTAACATGTTCATTTCTTAGTGCTGAATCCTTTGAGTCTGGCACTAAGAGTCTATATCAGGAACTGTGAGCAAGTCAAGGGGCCTTCTACGGAGCTGTGAAAGAGGTTCTGGAACTCACATCGTCCTTCTCTCCTGTAAAACTATAATCCTCCCTCCATCTGAGGTGCCAGCCTCTCTCTGAAGTGTTTCTTGCCATGGCAAAGAATCCCCTTTCCTTCCCAGCACAGGTACAAAAGCAACTTGCTGGTCTGACTGGAGCCATCCTGAGTCTCCACATGTGTGGGCTGAACTCTGCCACCATTTTGGGTGCCAAAATTTCCCTCATTCCAACTCAGAATCAGTTCAAGAGCAAGGATGTAGTCTGGCACCCAGCTGCCCCTGTCTACTCTGAATAACTTGCTGCATCTATTATTTCTGAAACAGTAAAATGGAAAAGATTAATTTTAAAGGGGGTTTCAGGCCATTATTCCCTGAGGAAAAATAGAGTTTAAACTCAGATTTGCAAATGCATCTTGGAGTTAACGAGCATTTTTGTATGCCCTTGTGTCTGCTGCTCAGAGCTGTGCTCTTTCTGTGTTAATTATCTCCTTCCTTGATTAGTCCAAACTCCACTGTTTTGATATCGCTAAGTCCCAAATCATACTTGTAATCTTCCCAGGCTTCAGCATCCAAAAATTCTCATTTTAACCCGTTAATCTAAGCCTGCATCATTTGGAATTCCTCCTCAAGCTCCTCATGTACTGTTTCTAGTATTGGCAACTCTTGCCAATTTATCATAAGCAACATGAGCCTGGCCTTTGCTCAGGAGCCTGTAGGAACAGGAGAAAATTTGCAGTGTACCTCCTCTGATTTCATACACTTTGGAAACTGAGTAAATCTCCACCTGGTGTACTGTAGCATGAAGGAAGTTGCTCTGTTCATCAGGAGCCCATGTCTTCACAGTTGTTAGTGATGGCCATTGAACATATGTCCCCCTCAAACTTTTCTGTTATTTGATGTTATTTTGGACAGGTGACCCATTTAACACATAAGACAATTCATCTTTTAAGGGTGGCTTCAGGCCATGCGAAGAATAAAAACTTGTTGTGTAAATATAGAGAAAAATGTTGTTCTTTGCCATAGAGCCTACAAAACAGTATATGCTGTGGGCTTAATTATCCCACCCTGGTGTCATTGGGCTTTGCATCCACCTACACATGAGATGGCTTACAATTAGTGCTGATGTCTCCATGTGGCCTCTCCGGTGTATCACATCAAATACCGTTGTGTTTTGTTTCACTCCCTGGTCATATCAGTGCAGAACACCCTGCCCATGCACCCAGAGTTACTCGGTGCCATATACCTGACATAGGAGATGAAGCGACTGAAGCAGTGGAGGAAGGTACTTCAAGCTTAGTGCCACACTGATTTAGCAACATGGGTGAAACTTTGCCATCTGCTTCCACCTTCTGTGGCAGGCCTATCAGTTTGCTAGCTTCCCAGTTTCTTTTTCTTAAGCTCCCTTTCATGTTACAGAAGGCTGATAGGATGCTTGGTGTTAACCTTCTAGCACTGTCAAGTCCCGGCTTGGGTTAAGTCTTCTCCTAGGCAATTCTGCAGCAGAGCACAACATGTTGCTGTATGTGATAAAATTTGTCAGTGTTGTTTGGGTGTGTCCAGGAGACAGTCCAAAATGAGAACACACACTACTTAAATTTTATCATCGAATTCAATGATGGTTTATAACAGATCTGTCAGTATTTGCTACCTTTTTATTTCTTGCAATTCCTCACCAATGTTATAAGTTTTTAACATTTAATTTTATAGTTTCTGAAGCTCAATTGTGTGACTTCTGATCCTCCATTTCTGAGGCTTTGTGAATAGTCCAGAGATGTCTATGCTACTGATCTTTAATATCGCTCTAGGTCTTGCCAACTTTCCAACTGAAACACAGTTTACTACAATACAACCATGAATGTAGATTTCTACTTTTGTCTTTGCTCCTGAAGTGTGTTCTAATTTCATTTTATGTAGGTGTCAGATAAGCTTCTCCTTTGCTCAGTCATTTGAGTTCTTGGAGTTATTTGGAGTCTTGACTCCAAATAATATTGCATGTTCTTTGAACTTTGACCTCTTACGGGGTGGTTGGGGGTTTTTTTTCGCTTGCTCTTCTGCATGGTCAGATGGTCCATGTAAATTTGCACAAGGCAATTGAAAGTCTGACTGAAATTGAAGTGGTGTTAAATCGGGAAATGTTAACTCAGGAAGAAGCACTTTGCCAGTATAATCAGGAGTCGTCTCCTGTGGAGTCAAACCAAGGTGAGATCTGACCTTTTATTTGAAGGAGGAAAAGGCTGGTGCATGTTCTCACTGTGTTGCCAATTAATAAATGTTTTTAAGACAAATAATCTGCACTACAAAGATTTTCTTTTCAGTGCTTATTTCCAGAGTCAGAAGAAACTCTGGTAGCCAAGGTTTATGCTATAATGCACAAGGTGTCTCAGGTGTTTTGAAATAATCCTAGAATCATAGAATGGCCTTGGAAGGGACCTTAAAAGTTAACTAGTTCCAAACCCCCAGCTGAGGACAGGGACACCTTTCACTAAACCAGGTTGCTCAGAGCCCCATCCAACCTGGCCTTTAACAGAAATGGAGCATCCACAGCCCCTCTCAACAACCTGTTCCAGTGCCTCACCACCCTCACAGTAAATAATTTCTGTAAAGAATCCTAACATCTAATTTAAATCTGCCTTCTTTCAGTTTGAAGCCATTCCTCCTTGCCCTGTCACTACAACCTCTTGTAAGTAGTCTCTCTCTGTCTTTCTTGTGGGCTCCCTTCAGAGGCTGGAAGGCTGCAGTTAGGTCACCCTGAAGCCTTCTGTTTTCCAGGCCAAACAATCCCAATTCCCTCAGCCTTTCCTTGTAGATGTGTTCTATCTCTCTGATCATCCCAGTGTCCCTCCTCTGGACTTGCTCCAACAGGTCCCTGTCCTCCCTGTGCTGGGACCCCAGAGCTGATGCAGCCCTGCAGGTGGGGTCAGAGCAGAGCAGAGGGGCAGAATCCCCTCCCTGGCCCTGCTGCCCACGCTGCTTTGGATGCAGCCCAGGACACCACTGGCTTTCTGGGCTGCGAGAGCGCATTGCTGGATCCCTGCACTCCCAAGTCTTTGTTTGTCAGGGGGTACACCTTATTTGAACTTCATGTCCTGGAACAGTTTATTTATGGATTGTAATTTCCACTGTGGTCAAACCCTTACTTTGTGTTTGAGTCATTCTTCTGTTGATTATTTGTCTCACACATGAATTTACCCTACAGCCTTTTTCTTCCAAGGGCACCTGAAGGGGCACTTGGAACATCTCTCCTCTGTCTGCCTTCTTAGTTCAGCAAAATGCGAGTGAACCTGAACTACTGCCAAGATGGGACCTCCTGCCAAACTTCTTTGAGTTTAGCCAGTATATTCCAAAGTTTAAGAAGACTGCTGTTAGGATTTGAGGCTGGAATGATAGAGTACTTTAAAAGTCTCTTTGTTATATCAAGACAGTATGATGAGTGGTGAGAAGTCTGCCAGAAGAACAATACTGCATCCCTGGAAATGAATCATCTTTCATCCCTTGCTAGAACATACTGCTGACCTCAGCATGACTTGTTTTTACTGTTTTCATCATCTTTTCAGATCAGGATTTGAAAAGGAGATAAATACCTGGCTTTTACACATGCTAGATCAATTTATTGATACTTTTGATGGGTTCAGAAGCTCAAGTGTAGTGTGTGCACATTGACTTAAGGAGTTCTTGGCCTCTTGTGTCATGGTCCTCCTATCAATCTTCATATTGTTTACAAGTAAATATATTGGTGAGAAATTGGGCCACACTAAGAGCCCTCTGGAGAGGGACAGTCGCTATGTCTGAGCATGAATTCGTGCCATTGTATGAACTCTGGATTGGGGTGAATGTATTGCAGCCCAGACTTCTGTGAGGTGCATGAAATCTGAATTCCAGCATGATTAAGAGGAGAAGCCTAAAGACAAGTTGGTAGCCTGTGCTGCAGAAAGTAAGCAAGCAGGTCATCAAGTTTTACAAACCTAGACAAATTGCTGAGCCTGTTCTTTCTGTGAAGCTTAGACACGGCCATTACCTCTAAATAGGAGGTTCTCTTGTAGGTCACAGGGTGTGCTTAAGAGTGTTGCTGTATTTTGATGGTTTGACAGAGTAATTCTACCTGTTCGCTTCCATACGTTTGCCTTAGCTCAGGTGCTTCTCAAGTAAAGGTGCTCACTGTTCTGTATTGCAGAGCAAGGGCTGTGTTGCAGAATGTAGTTACTGAATCTGCTAATGGTGCCCCAAATTGGGGAAGCACTTCTTTCTCAGTGGCTTTAAGAGCAGTACAATACAAAGAGGAGCACTTAGTTATACTTGGAACCAAGTCTCCGGGGCACTTCTAAAATCACAGTGGTAGGCAGGAGCTTACTCCTTAGCAGCAGGATCAGTTTGCTTGGGAGGTCAGAATACCTACTGCACCACTCTGTACAGAGCAGTACATCTTTCTGTTCATTACTTGTAGTTTTGAATCCTGTATAGCCATTTCATGGTATCCTATAATACCCTGAGCTGGAAGGGACACACAGGGATTATAGAGTCCAGCTCTTGGCCCTGCACAGGACAACCCCAAGAATCACACCAAGAGCCTGAGAACCTTGTCCAAAAACTTCTTGAACATTTGATTCTTCATGTGAGATTTTTATTGACAGCTGTTAAGTGTAGTGATTTAATGGCACTGGTTCTTCCAGAAGCTTTGCTCTAGCTGCAGCTGTCCTTTTTGGGCTGTATTTAACTATAAGATAGTCTATGTTAATTTTGAATTGGAAAAAACAACTTATGCTTAGTTTTATAATTCTTTGTAAAACCTGGAAATACTCTCAAATATATTTAAAAAGTGATAGAGTTTCTGCTCCAAAAATTAAAACTCTAAAGGCCTTTTTTCTGCCTTATCCTTCTGCAGACATGACCTAATTAAAGACATGTAAAGATTCTTGTTTAAAAAAATCCTCTGTATAAATGCAAATAACTGAGAATGAAAGGATTTAACTGGCTTATTGTGAAGGGACACAGACCTATTGAGTGCAAAGTCAGTAACCCTTTCCTCTCTGTACTCTGCACTTTAGGTGTAACTTCTTAGAGACTCCATATCACCTAGCTGACATCTTGCCCTGGAAGAGAAGGGGAATAGAACAAGAGCAGAGGTGGGATGAGGACAGCAGGCCAATAGCCATTTGTCTGTCTCTGCAGTCACAAGCAGGCTTCTACACAGGAAGTTTCCACCCTCAGGGCTGGCTTTAAATAAAACATGGGGTGGGGGGGGTGTTTGATTTGGATTTTTTGGTGTTGGGTTTTCTTTTCCTGGGTTATGAACTATCAAGTCTGATACAGTTGGTTTGCAGTGAATTGTTATGCAGGGGATGCTCTTCCAGATAGTTTGCACATTGCGTAGCGTTGATCATGTTTCTTAACAAACCTTCTGTTCTTCTCAAGGGCCTTCAGTTGATGTCCTCTCTAATTGCATGTCACCCATCAGCATAAGACCCTGAATGGGGGGACCATACAGCTTTTATATTTCTTTTTCTGGTATTCAGAGTCAGAACTGAAAAAGGCAGCCCAGTCCTAATGCCTGATTGACTCAGCCCTGCAGGCTGCCTAGGACTGAGGATCTGCAGCCCTTGATGCAGGGCCAAGCAGTTCCTCAGTGGTGCTGAGGTGGATGAGTGCATCTATCAACTGGAGGTGGTTCTCTGCTACGATGGCTCTGGAATTTTTTGGTTAAGCATGGTGCTTGCCTTTCTTGGCATTTGATACCATTATCCCTGATTCTGTGCTCTGGAGAGACATGGGGACAGCAGTGACCTCCAGCTGGTTGATGCACTGATGTTGCATAAGGTTGTGTAGGTCTTCTGCAGCCGGGCTGATTGTATCCGTTAATGCATCTACACAGTTGGGAGAAATAGCTCTACTGTAAGAGAACCCATGCATTTTTCCACAGGCTTTTTTAAAATACTGTAATGTTCTTTGGTTTGCACATTTATTTATATCATGATTTTCATGGCAAAGAGGAAAATATCTCTTACCTCTTTTATGCTTGTCTTTGGGGCATCTGTTGTTGGTTCAGGCTAGAGTTAACAGGTAAAACCTCAGGAAAAATATGAAAGAGTTAACATGTAAAACCTCAGGAAACCACTACTTCAGTGTTTCCAGAAGTAAAAGAAATAATTATTTGGATGCCAAAGAAAATAACTTCTTTCCTTTTAAAAATAAGGATTTCTAATAGAAATAATTGAGTCCCATGGCAAATCTGAATTATTCAATCAGGTTTGCTTAATTTGATCTTTAAAACCATTTCCCTTCCTACTTGCCAACTGTCAGACAGAGAAATACTGGTGATTTTTAAGGAGAAGTAAGACCCTAGACAAAAAGGGCTGAAGAACTAAATTCCAGACTGTGGTATTTATGTGCTTGAAATTCCCTTGAATAGCTTATTTGTATTTTTGCCATTGTTATCAGAATAAGGATGTTATAAACAGAAAATCAGGAATGTTGAGAAATAAGCACATGTTCTTTGCTCTGAATTCTGGCTTTCCAGATTCATCTTGATACAGTTCTATTTTTTTTTTCATGTTATGAGAAAAATACACTGTGAAAAATTGAAACCGTGTGAATTAATGACACTTTAACAAATTATAAGGTTTCATAAAGGAGCTTACTGGTTAAACCACAGAGTCATGGTCTGTAGAGCAAAAATGGCCTGTTGGCTTTAAAAGAGTCTCAAAGCAGGTTACATACAGTGTCTGCAAATGATAATTTCTCTAGCTGAAAATAGGTTACTAGTGGCATACTCAAGGGGACTGATCTTTTTAATAATACATATATAAATAATTTGAATGAGAATATCAGATCTAAGATTGTAGTAAATGTTAGCTGATTATACCGAATTTAGAGGAAGGGAATAGCAAACATTTCAGAATTTATGTAACTCTATTCAGAGGGATTTGGGATCTTTATGTGTCTGAGTCATTCAGTGGAAAACGTGCTTTAATGCAAACAGATGTAAAACAAAGAGTCTTGTAGCAGCCACAAAAAACAGAATATGCATTAAACAGAACAGTCATGAGGTTCACTGACCAGACACAAAATTAGGGTATACTTCACATCTGTTTAGCTGGGAATACAAGCCCGGTATAGCTGTGCAGGAGAAAGTCAGAGGAGGGGATTAATGCTAAGAGAGAGAGAAAGAGGAAAGTGTAGTACAAATCTGATTGTACGGGATGTTGCTGGATCACAGGAAAGGCAGATTTCAGTCAGATGACACACATGCAACTAAAAAAACCTCCAAGAGTGAGCTCACAGGATTTGTCTCAAGGGCTTTGTTTCAGTAGGGGTTTCAGTGTGGTAGAGCTGAAGGAACACTTGGAGTCCAAGTCCATCCATTTTTAATGAGGAAGAAGAGCTCTACGCAGGTGGGTTTGGGTTTTATTTTGGTGGGTGTTTTTTCTTCCTGTTTTGAACCTTTGACTTAGTAATTCTGAACTACGAAAACAATACCAGGAGGATTTTAAAAAGGAG
Source organism: Motacilla alba alba (assembly GCF_015832195.1). Lineage (NCBI taxonomy): Eukaryota > Metazoa > Chordata > Aves > Passeriformes > Motacillidae > Motacilla > Motacilla alba. Next base: position 54,764,247 of record NC_052016.1, on the reverse strand, counting down.
AGGCTGAAGTGGATCCCAGTGGATGTTTCCTCAGGGTGATAGAGTAACAGTGAATCTAGAAGAATGCTTAGAAATAGAAGCAGCAGAAATACCAAAGCAATCAAAAGCTCAACAGTAGGAAGTAAAAGAGTTGAATCAAGTATGCTGGGGGTCAAACAGGAAGATTCTTCATTGTTGCCCTTTTTAGTATTATTTCCAATGACAGGACTTTGCCCTAAAGAATTCAAGTTCAAATGGCATCACAAGCGTCAAGGAATGGGAGCTGGAAGTGTGAAGCAAATACTCAATTGGACAAGTCTGTGAGAAGGCACCTAGTCCAAGATAATTTTAATATGGTAAGCCTAAGGTGGAAGGCCATTTTTAGGGCATCAAAAATGTGTATATTAATACTGAATGAGTATTTAATGTATTACTTTAGTAGTCTGTGACAGGGAAGGAAGACAGCGTTGACTCAGCCATCTGAGCCATGCTTCCAGATATGCCCAAAGCAGACAGCTTCTGCTCCGATGGTAGATGGCCAACATGTACTGTAGTAGCTGATGGAAAAGGAGTTTTGATTCATCTCCCATTTACTCAGAGCTGATCTACCTATCTTAGAAATGTGGAGTGCAATGGTTCCTGAAAGGACTCCAAAAGAGGGAGAGGGATTTTTGTGTTGGGGTTGTCTCTTTTGGTACAGGTAAATCATCTTGAGGTGGAGAGGAAAGCCAAGCTCTGCAGGAGAACTGTGTGTAGTCTATGGCTTGCACTTAACTATCTCTTGATGCATCTGAACCAGGTTCATTTTATCCTTGTCCCTGTTGCAGCAAATACTACTGCTATGTCTGCCTGGCCATGTTTTACTCCATGTTAGTCCATTCGTCTCATCTTCCCCTGATTCTTCATTCTTCCTCACTTCCTGACATATTCTTGGGGATATTATTGCTCTGGGATTTTAATTTCTGACTCGATCTGAAAGAGTAGGTTTCATGATCTTGGGAAGGTAAAGCTTTTGTCCCACTAGAGAGCATATGTAGGATATAAACTTCAGGATATAAACCCTGGGCCAGAACATTGATAGAGGGTGGGATTGTGTGATGCTGGGAATCATAGCCCTTTTGAAGAGCAGTGGAAGGAAATTTGGCAAAACAAAATCCCAAAGGTAGGTGTAAAGAGGTAGGGAATAGGATTTCATTCCCACAGCCAAATAAATTGAGTTTTGGTTAAAAGATACATCTACAAGCTGGTATTGAGCTTTGGCTGAAGTGGAGCTGATTAGCTGTTGCAATTATAGCAATGTTTATGTAGGCACAAAAGGGTTTGGGGCAGGTGTCTGTCTTTTCACAGACCTGTTTCTCTCTGCCACATGAAATTTAGAAAGAGGATTTGATATATCAAAGGAACTTTAGCAAGAAATAGTACCTACCTTTGGTGGAAGGAGGAAGTTGGTTGCAGATCATGGCAGGTCCCTGGGTCACCTCAGCAAGCACCAGAGAAAGCAGAGGCTGTGGGGGTGGGAGAGGGGGAGGTCTGGAAAAGTGCACCTTCTAATGACACTAGGCTTTGCCCAGTACTGTGCATCTGTAAAAATGAAGCTGTCTTTTCTATTTTAAAATAGAAGTAGTTCTTAGGATTTTCCCACCAGAGCCTGAACTCATCACAGTTGTATTGTGTGTGGACGCTAGTGTCATTTATAAACTCAGTCACAGGTACAAACTTCACAGATGCAGAATGCATTTGTGAACAAGAGTCCTTCCTCTGATCATTTCCTTTCTGGATTCCACATTTGGTCTTCATTGTGTATCCCGTGAATTTAGTGGGAAATCTGCCATTGACTCTGATGGGAGTTCAGACCCTTGAGTCTTCATGCTTCTGGTTATTTCCAGTCTTTTATTTAACTAATAAGAATTACAGAAATACTTCTCTTACAAAAATACTCTTTCTGGCAGTAACAAGATATATTTCCCCTGGGAGCTATTTTTGCTATATTGCTATTGCTTTTTGATCCTTAACAGCAAAATCCTGGTTGAGCCCCTCATGCAACTAACTAGTCTGGGGGCTTATAGGCTGTATAGTCAATCAAGAGGGCAAGGCAAGCATGGCATGGCCAAGGACGGTCTTGCTGCTTTTATTAAAAGGTGAGTGGGGGGTGGTAGGGCTGTAGAAATGTAGTTTTCTAAAATGCATATCTTTAAAATTGGCATATGGATGTGTTACACTAAATAAGTACATTTTAAAGGTGATCTAATCCTCTGCACAGTCAATGGCATGAAAAGGAACAGAAGCCATACAAGTTTTCTCTTTTACTGAAGGGAGTGTTTTGGGCCCTTCTATCATGTAACTTTATACCTAGAGATGGGAGCAGGGTAGCAGCAAAAGCTGTTCATATCAGGTTGTAGATAAGGGTGTCACAGGAACCTTTTGCCCCCTTGGGTGTCTTGTAACAGCCTTTCATAGCAGCTGTTCCATTTTAAGGATGAGTGCACATAACAAATTCCAGACATCCCATGGCCGGTGCAGTTGCTGAATAGTGAGTTTAGGCTTCATTTGGTACAAGCCTTGAGAGGGCTGAGACAGAGCTGTCAGGGCTTATTGTTCAGCCTACAAGATCTAAATAAAGAAAACAAGTCAAATTCCAGTTGAAGCTGTTGTTTTACCAGACAGAAGTAAACATAGAGCACATATGTTCTTAAACTAGTTGTATCCCTATTTTAAGTTTATGTTTTAGCTACAGGCCTAATAATAAGATGATCTCGGGTTTATATCTTTATAACCTCAGACAGTTAAATAAAGGAATTAGAAAAGCAGATTTAGGCAGTGACCAGAAATAAATGAATATTCATTGTTGAGGATAAATTGACCTGTATGCTTTTCTTCCTAGATTGTCTTCAATCTGTCAATTCTGTTTGAGATCTTGAAGCGTAACTAATGCTGCTTTTCTGAAGTATGCTTTTAATAACTCAACTTTTGCTTGTATTATATTATAAAATATAATACAAATATAATATAAAATATTATATGTTTATTACTACAAATAGCTGCTAGTGGAAAGTTGGCTTTTCATCATTACTTAAAATAACTTTTTTGGAGAACAAATCCCAACTATACATTTGAGATAAAATACTAAAATTCATAAGAATCAAAGGACAGCCTCAGCCTTAATTTTTATTAGAAAATTGAACTGGCACCTACTAGAGTTTTTTCCTATAAGTTTTAGTCATTTGTTAGCAGCTGTGTTTATTCTTTTAGAAGCTCTTGTATAGATGATTCCTTCAGTTTGGAGGGCTTTTTTTTTATAATAGGGCTTTTAAAATCTTTTTTTTCAACACAAAAGCATTCTAAACATTCCCCAAAATAAACAAAAAAGCTGCAGAAGGAATGCCTGGAATGACTGTTGCATATGCTGGTAGAGAAGCAGAGGTAAGCACAGTATTACGTATTGCAGCAAAACAACACATTCACTTATGGCATGGAGATTCATTTCAAGAAAATAAATGTACTAAATGTTGATTGAATTTTCCCATCTCCTTGCACACCCAAACTGGTCAGGAAACTGCATCTGTGACTTTCTGTGATGGTTCATCTGTGGATGGATTTCAGTGTTTTCCAGGGAGTTGCACCCCTGCCTTGATTCCTGTCCAACTATAAATCTTCACAATGCATGCAGCTACTTCTGAAGTGTGTCCAAAATGTGTTGCTGTCTGACCAAATGGTAGCATAGCTCTCCCAAGAGAAAGAACACATTGTTTTTGCAGTTTTAAATAGACCTGAAAGTGTAGTTGTGGTTATTCAGCTATTGAATTACTTTTTCAAGTGTGTTAGGAAGTATCCTTGATAGTAGGGAATACAGACAGAGTGTGTAGTTATTGGAGCTAGACAGAGCCCTTTTCAAATGTCAGTATCAAAGTGTACTTTAGGTCTAAGAGTTGTCTAATAATTCTTATAGCAAATAAATTCTTATTTGCTATAAGAATTATTCTCTGTACAATACAGAGAAACTGAGCATGGTTTATCAGTATAAGAAAGATACTTGTGTGCATGTATAAGACTGCAAAGGTACAAAGAAATAATACAGGTTGAGGTTAACTGCACATACATATAATGGTGTCAAGTATAACATCTTAAACTCTCCCAAGAGATAATAAGCAAACATGCTGAAGACGAATGGTCTGAATTTTTTTTTCCTCTGCTCCCCTGTGAGGCAGTCTAGGGTTATAAAGTTTTGATGATTTATTTCCTCCTCCTTCATTCTTTTTCTGCTGTTCCTTATGTTCTCCATCCTTTTCGCATTATCGTCATCTTCCTGACCCCCTTCTTCCCCACACTGAGTTAAGAAAAAAAGAACCTGTAAAGTAATGTAGTTAAAAAGCTGGTCAAAACCAGTAGTTCACCCCATCCTACACTTGTCTCAGCTTTTGTTTCACAGTAAAAGACTGTTTCTCTCCCTGCCTATGTAAGTTTTGCTGTTTTGGTGCTGAAGTTCTTTTCACTTCTAAGAGCTTTGTTCCAGGTATAGATGGATTGGTTTAGGAACAACCCAAGGCAGGTTAAGTAGCTTGCACTGATAACCAGATACAGATAGATGTAGATGGAATTCGCATAAGAATTACCACGTCGTTGTTCCTTAGCCTAATTAACTTGGGTGTACTCCTATAGAATATAGATTAGAGGTTTCTGTAAGTGATTCCCTGGGGACTTCTGCAGGTATTCAGGTACAATACTGAGTTTCCTTTCCAAGGTTATGGTCATTCCTACTGTACTGCACCAGCTCCTGTAAACTGTAGGTGGTGGCTGGTTTTTTCTCTGAATTTCTAATGTGGCTTGATTCATCCTGTATGCTGCCCCTTGGAGGGAGGAAAAAAGCACCCTTGTGTCATTAGTATTTCTATACACAGATAAATTTCCTAAGGTAGGATATTACTTCTCTTGTCACCTGTCTTAAACAACCTCTGGAGAAGTTATGGGGGTTTTTTTTTCCCTACTTTGAAATGTTTTAGGGCTGAAGAAAAAAGAGCACTCAGATGTTTTCAGGTCATTAGTACTGACCAGACATATGACTGCAGCAAATTGGTCATCTTTAGAATTGAGAACAACTCATGCTTGCAGTTCTGTGGTTCAGCTGAATCAGCTCTCTGACAATGACCACGGTGGTGGCTGTCTTTGTCTTTTTTGCCAGACTCTGCTCTGTAGTCTCCATTGGGGAAGTCATAAGTTTGTGTCTCTCTGTACAACAAGGATCTTGTTTGTGGTACGCTGAGAGTAAAAGGAGTTATACACTTATTTAATGGTTTACCAGTCCATAGATCACAAAATGAGAAACACTGATCTAGCAAATTACATGCATGTAGGGCTCTAACCTTATTTTGGCTTTTCATTTCCAAATAAGGTGGACATGACAAGTATTGAGCTTGTGTGGAATTGAGGTTGTCATTCCGACTCAGCACATTGCCTTGTGAAAGATGTGCATGCATCAGTTAGATCTAGAGGTGTTAAGTATGCTGGCAACATCTCTAGAGTCTTTAATTAACAGCTTTCAGTAGAATATCAGCTTGTCAATGATGAGGTCATACAGTATTGAGCCTCATGAGTCTGAGAAAGTTTAGTAGCTGGGCTGAGCATGCTACAATGCCTAATGACTTTATTTATTTTTGTGGGGACAAGTTTGCCTCCCTAATGTTTTAGTCTCTCATTATCAGGAGGGTGAAGAAAAGTGGAATCTTGGAGGCTGTACTTGAATGCAGCACAGTGAAATAGGAAATACTCACGGAGCAATATAATTGCTTGACCTCTGCGATGACTTACCAGCTGCATTCTCTCCCAGACATTGTACAGAGATGTTTTTTGCAATACTGAATTAAAACTGGAAGAAAAGTCAGCTGGCATTACCCTCTGTCTTCTCTCTTTTTCTCCTCCTTTTTTCTTGTTACCCCAACCCAAAGCAGATTAACTTTTCAAAAAGAAAAATCTTACGTTCTGCAAGTAGGACAGCTTGCCTGTGTTACACATCAGGTCCTTGTCACACCAAAGGACATTTTCCTCAGTCTTTACTCAGTGCCCTACAACCCCTGGAACTTTAGTTTTGGTTTGTACAAAAGAGGAGGAACTTCTTTTTTGTTTTACTCTTTTTTTCTGAAGCAGGAAAAAGTAATTTTGCTTTGTCAGTAGTGATGGTTCTCTTTAACACTCTTGGAGGAACACAAGAAGTGGATATTACAAGGTACCTAATGTTACTTGTGTGTTGGAGTTTGAGCCAGTAGTTGTGTGCAAGAGCTCTCTTACTGGAATGAATCCTGGAAACGAAGTGTGGGCAGTACCCCCACAGAATTTGCTGTGAGTTGAGTGTGGGGTTATTTACGTGAAGTTTGTCGGGCTGGGTTTCCTACTGTTGTTATAGCTGATGTCATTGTACCCTCTTAGCATTGACAAGTGGATGTTCATATTTCTCCCATAAGGACAGCATTAAAAGAATAGTCTTGAACACCAGTAACCCCAAATATTATACATTCGCATTAAATGAGCTTATAATAATAATGGGAAAACGTTTAGGAATCACGACCTTTAGAATCATTTGAACAGTCTGCTTTCTGTCAATTTTTGCCTTTTAGAAAGTGCTAATTCCTGTTAAGTCCGCATGAGGGATTTGTTTAATGAGCAGATTAAATGGGTGATTATATGTCTTTTAAAAATGGTTTTTGTGGATCAGCTTCATGATGCCACTCTCCCATTTGGCACAGCAACATAGAGCAGTCTTTTTAATTACCTCAGCAGGGTCACTGGGACCCAAGCTGTTTGCTTTATTAAACCCTGATGGTGCCTTTGGAGCAGCTTCCTCAAAACTCTGCTGTCACAATTGTATCTAAATTAGCATCTGAGTGACCCTCTTTTCAGGCTTTCCAAACCCCAGCTGACAGGGATTGCCAAAAGATGCTAATTGCTTGGGCTGGCTAGGAACAAGGGCTTGCCAAGATAACAAAAGGACTAATGTTTCTTTCAATATGCATCTAGATTCACATAAGTACCTCTTTTAATTACCAAGAATTATTGTAATGCCCAGTCAATGGAATAATTGACCCTCAACAGCGAGAGCTTATTATGTAATAAATAATGGCGTCAGCCTTGTCAGAGTAGCAGGTACTGAGGTGATTTGCTGGACTGAAAAGGGCTTTTCTCAGCAAGGGCTCTGGGATAGACCAAGGCATCCCAGTAGGAGTCCAGCAGAGGGGACTAATTTGAGTTTAACTGAGAGGAAATGCACTAAAAGCTTTTAGACTTATCCTTATGATGACAAAGGAGGAAATAAAAAGGATTGGGTTGATAGTTTGGCAGCTTACATGGAGGGAATGTCGCATTGATGAAGCAGACAGTCAGGCATTGCGCAGCTACTTCTGGTCTGCGGTGTTTTTAAGAGCATGTTTTCATCAGGACTACTGGGGGATAGTAAGAGGGGGATTACTGCCTTAACCTAATTTGTATCTCTGTCTCAGCACTCCTTGTATTCACTGTACTTGCACAAGAATAAAATTACATCATTAGAAACAAGAAATTGATACATGTGAATTTTTAATTTTTTTTTCAATGGAGAGAAACAAATCCAATATGGTTTTACCTCTACTCCTGTTCTTATGCTGCCTTCCTTTTCAACTTCAGAATCTCAGGAGGTGCTGCAGACTGGAGGGTTTAGATCTGCTCTCGGTGACACTGAGGTATAGCCAGGGTTCATTTATTTTGTTAGTGTGCCCAGAATAACTCAGGAATCAAGATCCGGCCTGCTTTTCTGAAGTCTCCATGTTCATGAAGGAAATACTGCCTACAGTCGAGCAGTTATCCTGTGTTCAAAGTAGGCTCTGGGGATAATCTAGGAACTGTTGGCAAATATATGTGGAAAACACATACAGACATGGAAAATCCCTTCCCCTCCCCCTTACAAACATGGAAAGAGTCTGTGCACAGCACACTCCTGAGGGAAATGTTTGTAGTCTCATTTCTGCCAGTCTTCTTGTCCTTTTGGGTCAGACTATTGCAAGTTTGGCTTGAGATATGTTGGCAGAGCTTCTTGGGGAGATCTGCATATTGCCTGCCAAAACAAGTTTTGGACCAAACTATGCATTTTAGTGCCTTGCTTTTATGATTATGGTCACTCCTGCAAAGCGTGCGTAAAGCAAGAAAATAAATATTGACTTGGCTAGGTGATATATGAATAGCAGTTTTTGTTGTGTTTATAAGGTCACCAGAAAGTCTGATGGAATTGCCTCGTGCTGAATTTCATTTCCGTTTATCCACTGTGTTTTCTCATGGGCATATTTTTTGTGATGTATGGTACATCAGTATTCTGAAGAAAATATATTCTCGTTCAAAGGTGTTTCCAATGTGATGCTCTTTTAAATAGACGCTTTTTGTTTTGCATGCTCCTTAACTAACGTTATGGATGTCCAGAGGAGGTTTAGCATAACAGAAGAAATATTTCAGTTGAAGGCTGATAAGCAGAGTATGAATGGGAAATGAAGGTTGTAGATTAATTACACATAAGTCATATTAAGCTCTTTCCATTTAAATGCGCTCTTCACTATTCCTTCTAATCTGTCCTTACCTGTCACTCAGACTCAACATTTTCAGAGCACTGAGTGAGAAGAAGGAGTGAGGAGCAAGCCTGAGGATAAATTTTGCCTGGTGAACTCAGCCAAAGCCTTTGGAAGAGCTCGCTCTCCTTTGCAGAGGCAAGGAGATCTCCTTTTCAGATCAAGATGTGTTGGCAGCCCAGCATCAGGAGTGGAATCAGGGGCTAGTTGTACTTCATCACGTGATCCACAGATAGAAATATTTTCTGAAGTGGAAACCAAGTTTAAGCTGGACTTTCAGGTCGCATTAAACTCCTACTGAGGCTGCATGTTTTCTTAAAAGAGACTTTAAGCTAATACCAGACACCTGAGAAATCTTGAGAGCATCCCAGCCCTTTGACCTTTTCACTTGCTCTCTGAACTCCACACTTACTCCTACTGCTGAAACTCCTGAGAGGCTTCAGGAGGCTTAGACTTGTTAAGAAAACGCCTCTGTCCCTACAGTGTGCTGTGTATGTTCAGCACCAGAGAAACGGGAAAAATCAAAGACAATATGCAATATTGCCCAGTGTGAGAGTCGTCTATGCACTGCTGAGGTAAGTGCACAGATTTAGCCAGAAAGGGCCATTCTGATGTGAAGGGAGAAAGTGAAATAGCTTTAAAACCATTTACCAAGAAGCAGCTTCAAATAAATTGAGGATGTCCTCCCATTGGAGCTTCTCTGAAGCTCTTTTTTATCTTTTCTTTCAGTGGATCTTGAAGCAGTGAGAGAGACTGGCATGCCTGCATGAGATGGCTCTCATGATGAGTTAAGGAGATCAGTGTTATAAAGCTTTATCTTCCATTGTGCTTTGTAGGCAGAAATATCAGCTGATCATTTTGTCCTCCTTTTATCTGTGACTGCAGGGCTGGTCGCTCTAAAGCGAGCAAGACTTGAGTGATAGCTAAAGTAGATGATGAGGTGGCAGGGAAGTTATGAATTATTTTACATCTATTTTCATTGTAGAAGATGAAGGGGAAATTATTATTCCAAGGGCATTTTTTTAATGGAAATCAGTGTGTGACCTTAGCAAATCTTAATGTTTTAGGAGAAAGTTAGGAGATCTGTTGAAAATTCAGGAGTAGTAAATCACTTAAATAGTATAGTGGAGATAATGACAAGATAGAACAGTAAATCTGTACCCTGTAAATTCCTTCATAAAACAGGTATGGAACATAGTAAGCACTTTCAAAATCCCTTCCTGTTCTTTTTTAACAAGTGCTCCTGAAAACCTTAAAGGGTATGCAAATTAAGATTGTCTTCAAGGGAAAGCATAAGAATTAGATATAACTTAATTTTACTTCAGCTCTCGGAAATGAAATTGAGGAATGAATTTTCCTATTAGAACAGCAATAGCCATGAATAACTCATCCATTATCTTTTAAATTTTTCCTGATATGGTTTTATGTAAGTGAATATGGAGTTCATCCCACAGAGATTTCATATGTGAAGAGCATAAGGGGAAAATTAGGTTAATGCAACTTAAGTCAAAATTACATGGCTTTGGTGAGTAAATTGCAGTGCTTTATATTATCAGCATTACTGAAGAAGTCGATGGAGGATAAACGAAACCTGGATGAGGCAAATGAGTTGGCTTTTCTAAAAGTTTTCCAAAAAGTTCCTCCTAAGAGTTTCTTGGGGAAAACGAATAGCCATGTAATCCAAGGCAAAGTACTTGTGTGTAAAAACTGTTCAAGCAGGTGTGTACAAGGTCAGTGAAGTGACCTAAGCAAGCAGTGCTTTAAGGAAAAGATGATGGAGGATAGAGGAAAAAAAATGGAGAAAAGTTTCTGTCAGGTTTATCCTGAGGGGAGGCTAATGTAGAAGATGCTAGAATAGAAATCACCTATTCTTGAGACTGGTGCATTGGCAGACAAAATTAGTGAGGGAGAAACTTGTGGGTCTCTATGATGCAGAAACTAAGGAATGGGGGAGAAGAGTGAGCAGCTATTTGTCAAGGGCTGCTCAGGAAGAACTGTCAGATGAGCAGACAGTGATGTGTGGTTGAAAGCAGGCAGGTTCTAGGTAGATTCAGCTTGAATGTTGAAGCATAAAATAATACCTGAATCAAGGAATTGGAAATTGCTTGGAGGAGTGATGTGATTTGACCCAGAAGAAAGCTTTTAAGAGCGTTTTGCAAGTAAATGCCTCACTGTGTAGCATGAGAGAAGAGCTGAACGGTCTTCTGCTTATCTTAGCCTGCAAAAACATGGGGGTGTTTGGTGAGATCAAAACACTAATGAAAGGTCCCTTTCCTGTGAAGTGATCAAACTACCCCAAATCATGTGCTGCACCAAGAGACATTATGAATAAATAAAATAAAATGATCTTCAATAATAGCACATTGAAGCAGTACTGCAATATAAATAGTGAAAATGCATGTAGTTTGGGACTGCTTAGAGTAACATTTAAGTTCCCTACAGACTTCTGCAAGAATTACCAGTGCATCTGATACTGTATCTGAGTATCTGTCACCATTTAGCTGATGAGGAAACATAATTTTTGTTGGTTTATTTTGGAGACTGGTTTGTTAGGATTTAATCCTACTGCAATAAATTTCTAGTGAATTGCCATTAACTTAGTGAAATAGTGTATGTACTAACCCTGACTGAGAAAGCAACGTCTGCAGATTCTTCTGAGGATGAATATTTTTCCATCAAGAAAAAAATCCCGAACAACAAAATAAAAACACCAACCAAAAAAACCCCAACGTCCCCCCCAAAAAAAACCTTTCAAGAATTGATTCTATACTCAGTGATGGAGTTCAGTTTATTCTGTTGCTTCCTCTGCTAACAAAGCTTACTAAGCTGTAGTGTGGCAGTTATGGTAACATATATTATGGTCGTGTTTACAGAAATCCTGGCCTACTGCTGGCATTCAGTTGTAGCAGAGGAGTTCGACAGCCATCATTCCTTTCACAGTCTTTGACCTGTTTCCAAAAAGCAGTTACCTCAGTTTTTCCTTTTCCTTTCTTACAAGCTGCACAAATAGTCTAGTACTTATTGTAGACAATATGTGGAATAAATTTCAAACTTCAGCAGTTTTTGTGATAGCTGTTTTCAGGAAAGTGTGATTAGAATTTTTATTTAAACAGAGGGGCAAGTAGTAGTCATTCAATCACAACTTTGTACAAAGTGTGGAAGATGTTGCTTCATCTTTCTACTAGTGGTTTATTTTCTAGTAAATGCCTTTTTCACTTTAATACTACATAAAGCTGAAAATACCAGAAAAAAGACACTGAATTATTATGCAGGTTCATTATTATGGTTGTCTTAATCTAAATGTAATTTGGTTAACATCCTGTGGTTTTGAGGGGTTTTCCATACTATTTGTTTACAATGTTCCATTCAAGTTTTCTGCCAGGTGAAAAAAGTTTGTGTTTTTGTTTCAAATGCTAATTTCATTACTTGGCTGTTTTGGTAGCCAGGTTAGCTTCTGAAGTCTTGGCAAAACAGAAGAGCTCTAAAATGTGTTCTAGCTTTTTTAATCAGCCTTTTTAACACCTATTTTATTATGTTGCCAGACTAAAGCTTTTAAAGAAGGGGTGTCTTTGTCTCATTCACTGCATCTTTACTGTTCTGGATATATCCAGTGAAACCTAGTATTTACTGGGTTAAAAATGGTAAAATTCAGAAAAGAAAACCCACTGATGGAGTAAAATTCAACTAAATGATTTGGAGAAAGAATATCTTCATTAAAAATTCACTAAACAAATGTATCTGAGATATTCATATCGAAAGTAAAAGGTTGCACATAGACTTGACAGAAAGGTATTATGTAATGGGATAAACTGAGATCATTAAAATACTGTATAATTAAATGAAGAAGCTAGTTGCTTTGCAAGGAACCTTTTATACTTATATTCATCTCACTTATTCTGTGCATCAGACACTGGATTGATACTCAGAAAGCAGATGAGAGTAAGGAAGCTGCTCTTCTTGTCACAGGGTATTCTGTTAAAAGAAAATTGTACTGGGTGTTATTCTGTTAAGATATTGACACAAGTAATTTTTTGTAAATAAATTCTATGTACAAGAGAAGTGCAAACTAAAATGTAAGTAGACTGCAAAATTTTCTTCAACTTGTTTACTTGCTTGCTGATGTGTGAAAGGCTTAGCTGCAAAAGCTGGCTTCTGGATTAAGTGATGTGTCACTGAGCATTATAAATATCTACTATATTTACAATGTGGAAAATATTTATTTCATAGCTTATTTGGGTAGATGTGAGCAAGTGTGGGAAGTATGTTAATATATGGAAACACATAGCTCTTTAAGTCAAATATTTCCAGTTGGTAATATCCCCAGCACAGATTAAATTTCTACCTAAAGCACAGCCATGTTCTGCACTGCCCTTCTCAACCTTGCCAAGTGAAGACATGTCTGTTCAACAGGCAGGGGTTTGGTTTACTCAGAAGTGGTTTGCTCTGGTCACTTCCATAACAGGCCAAGCAGGCTGAGGATGACTGACTGTCCAGCTTTAAGCAATAGGATAGTGTTTAAACAGGATTTATGGCAAGCCAAGCCATAGAAATTGTTGCTGTATCAGGTCACTAATCCATTTAGTCCTCTGTCTTCTCTCAGATTACATGTAGTAGTAGTATTTTTTTAAAAAAACAGGAATTGAACCATCAAGGTTTGACTGAAACATGAAAAGCTGCTAATTAACCATAGTAATTTGGATGACAGTGGGGTGCAACTTATTGCCTGATCCATGAGGATTTATACCCTAAAAACTGTAATCCCTGCCTTGGTCCTTTTGGTCATGTTTTAGAGGACTCATGGCTGGTTGGTAGAGCATATGTTACTGATCCAGACACAGGTCAGGTTGATCGCAGGGTGTTGGCTCTCTTTGAATCCAGCTGCTAAGCTACAATAGGAGAAAGCTAAAAATACATCAGATATTTTCCTAATACTGCACTGCCATGAAAGCAACTGGGTGGTTGTAGAAAGTCGTCACAGAGTTACGAATGGGAGGACCTGTCCCCTTTGAAAGGTCCATGTGACTGCACAGTGCATTCCCATAGGAAATCTGAGGGTTCACTCGTGCTCTGCGGTCTCATACCGGGGAAGCCAGTGAAGCTAGGAGGGTTCCTCACAGCTGGGTAGGTTGTTGGCTTCAAAGAGATCTTGTTGCAGGGCATTCTTCAGGCTCCATGGCGTAGATTTTCACTTTTAAATCTGCTCTCTACTTGACTTGGAACATCCCATGTCCTTTCTTTCCTCCTGCCAAGGGTAATTAGCAGTGGGAAACACAAGGCTGGTGGCGTTGCTGGCTGGAGATGAGCTCGTTCTGTTTTCAGACACCCTGGAAAGACCGAAGGATCCTGCTTCTGTTTTCAGACCCTCTTTGTAGACCCAAGACATCTCTTATTTATAACAAATCCCACCTGAGAAGGATGTATATTCCCTGGTAATTGCCCTTTTGCATCAACTCAGATAGTGGGTATAGAATAAACAATGAGATACGTATGTATGACATGTCCTACTTCAAAACTCAATGATCAGCAAGATTCCCAGGAGTTTGTGACTGGCTGGTACAATTTTGATTATTTCTTGCCATGCATTGTTATCCTTTCCAAAGGAGGCTACCAGGTACCATAATTGGTTTTAGGAGTTTATTTGCTATTAGGGCAGAATCTGATTATTCCATTTAGAGTGATATCTAGAATGCTTTTTGATAACTGTGTTGATATATACCAAATCAGAAAAGCAATTTTTAGCAATCCTTTTCCTTTAAACACTACTCTAGTGCATAGCCAAGAAAAATGTAGGCCTTTTTATCTTGCAGATCTTCTCAAAATAATAAGAGGAAAACTAATTTCATATCGCTGACTGAGGTTAGGAGCAATACATACTTGATTAACTCAGACCACACAAACTCTAGTTTGTCTTGGAGCTGCTTAATTACGGATTCTTTCAGCATTGTACCTAAAATTATAGTAAAACTGGAAACCATAAAACTTTGTGTTACTAAAATTCATCCACATATTTCATAATACAAGTCATAATGAGTGCTTAGCATGAATATAAGATTATGTGATGAGAGAACAAGTTTATGTTCTGTTGTGTTAGTTGTACATTCTGTAACATTGGAATCAAGACTTTGAGGGGCTGGGTTGTTGTTCTTTTGGAACTTTTTGGAACAGGAATTCATTTAAGGTGAATAACAAAAGAGGAAAACAGGGACTTTTGTGTCTTCCTTTTCTGTAGTTCAGGTGTTGCAGAGTTCACTGCAGAGTTTGGGGGATGAAGGTGATGGGTTTCAAGTAAGGTTACACAAATCTTCATGTCACTTTTAAGCCCCATCCTCAAGAACAGAGATTTTCAGAGGAGATCACTCAAAGCCAAATCACAGAATCAAAAAACATTCTGAGTTGGAAAGGACCCACAAAGACCATTGACAGACAGCAGCCACATGTTGTCATTACTGTGGTTTGTGCATTATCCTCACTCACCATGTGCATGTAGGATTGGGTAGAGCAACTGTGGGTTCAGCGGCTAAACATAGGCTTAGAAGCCAGCACCAGTCTGGAAGCAGACTAGGATGTGTTAGTATATTTATTTCCACACTTCACGTGCCATGCTGCCAGTTCATGTCTGTGCTTATGGAGCTCCTGCCTGCCTGTGCCTCAGCCTCAAGGGTTTATTCCATAGGAGGCCTCTCTACTAAAACCATATAGACTGAGGATGGATGGTTTTTTGTTCTTCTGGGGAGGATTTTCCTCTCTCCTCAGAGAGAAGATTGGCCTGTGCAATACTCATAGTAGTCTTTTTATTTCTGTGCTGCTGGACTGGCCTCACTTTTGGTTTTGGGAACTGCGCTTGATAGATATGTCAGATAGAGTGAGTAGAGATTGTGTTCCTTGAATGTCAGGTTTTCTGCTATAAAGCTATACTGAGAACCTGTGTGGTCTTGGGCCTTTTTGTGTTTGCATTAGTTTAATTGCTTCTTTGACCCCTCTTCCTCTGCTGGCCTTTCAAGCTCTGCAGGCTCTTAGCCTCACTGATATCTCTCCACAGGATCTTTGTACCAGGAAGCATCCGGGCTTGTCTGGAACTCCCCCAGCCCTGCTGTCCAGTTATATCCAGCATTTTCTCTGGCTTTTATACTGAACTTCTGGTTTTGCAATTTTAATACCTGTAATTCACTTCTTTCTGTTCTGTTAAGCTGTAGATGAGGAGTTTATTAGTTTTAGTTTTCTTTATAACACATCTGTTTCAGCATCTGACTGCTTTTTAATTTCTTTCAGAAGCATTTAGTTGCCCTCTGAGAAAGGGAAGTAATTTATAAATATCCTTCTAGACCAGTTCTTTTATGCAGCTCTTCCAGTTATTTGATAGTCTGGGTTAATATTTTTTATTGTTTCCTTTTATTTTTTTTCCCTTTGGGTTACTTTTCCATATTGTATTTCTACTGTCATATTGTAGGCAGTGTTTTCAGATTTCAGTTTTTATCATTACAGTCAAAATAGAATGTATTTTCTGCCTTAACAACATTCAAATTAAATTTTATCCTACATTAGAAAACCTTTCAGTCTGTTTCTGTTATGTAAAATCCAAAGCGGGCATCCACGAGTTAAAACAGTGGGAGGTACTGCAGTTTGAACAGAATTCAGTAGTGCGAATTTCCATTATTTTTTTGGTTTCACTGGCTATGTCAAAGCAGACTCTCGGGAATGGTCAGCAGGGAACCCTATCTGTCCTGGTCCAAAACATGTTGAAATAAGCTACACTTCCATTCCAGCCCATGCACCAGCATTTATTTTTTCCCCTTGAAAACCACAATGTAGGAAATGTCACCTGCACATTTATATCTTGCCCCTGTGTGGACTTGGAACATGGCCCAGTCACACTCTCAAGCTTAATGGCACCCTTGCACCAGCATTCAGGTACATGTGCTAATGCTCACTTGTGTTTTAGTTTGTAGAGGTCTCTCTCTTTCCATTCAGTCTCAATTTACAGACCTAATTTTCATAAATATATATATGCACACACATACACACACACCCCTCCTTTGGACCCAGTGTGTTTAAAAAAATGATCCATTAAAAGCCAGCATGGATATTTCCATTATCTCTTCCTAAGAATTGAGGGTAGTACTTACTGTTCTGTGAACTCCTTGGTGGTTTGAGACTGCCAGAGTCAGTAAGATTTCTAAAAACAGGAAAATCCACAGCAGCTCAGATCTTCACCTTATTTCTTTTAAATATGCTGGTATTGACAGTAGTACTGCTGGGCTGCCTTATCTCTTGGTCTGGAGTCTTTGTGGATTTGATGAACTAGATCTATGAGTTCTTGTGGTGTCTTGAGTCAGAAAGGGACAATGCTCTTAGCTGAAAATAGGGCTGTTCTGTTTGGTATTTGTTTTTCCATTTATAATTTACCTATTTCCACTTTTTTTTTTTTTTTTTGAAGTCTTTAATTTCCCATATGTCAAGTTGTTCTCTGAATGCTCTAGGAGTTAAGGTGGTCTTGGGGGAATAATGCTATGTCTGACATCAGTGAAGAGAGGCACTCTGGAGAAAGGCCTGTCAGAGAGGGAACTTTCTTCTAGATTGCTGAGCTGTGAATGTGGCAGGGAGCCTGGCTTCCCTAGCCAGTTTCTTAGGACCTCAGGTTTCTCAGGACCTCTCCTACTTCCAGGTACAGCAAACTCACTGGACACATGAACATTTGCTTGATCAGCTTCTACTGCTGGAATGTGCTATTTTGGATCTTCTTGTATGGAAAGGCTCTAATACTAATAATTGTGTTGTAGACAGACCTAACCAGAAAGTCTGTCAGGGTCAAGCTGGCATCTAAGCAAGCACGGGAGTCTGCTCTGAGTGAGGAGAGATTAAGAAAACCTGGATTCCACCAGTGAGACTGAACTCAAGACTGATACGTTTTGAACAGCAAAATCTTGGCCAGGGATTAAAAGCAGTGATGTGTCTGAAGGAGGTTAAAGCAGCTGTCTTCTGGGTATTTCATGTTTGGTTTGGCCTTGGAGAGCTCCAGGTTCACTTGTCTTCAGTTTGTTCCTTTCAGCACAGTTTACTGTTTAATTTCAAAGGAGCATTACTATTGTAGTAGTAATTGCATGAGACTACCCTTCTAATGGCATGAGATTACCTTCTTTGACCTGGCAGGGAATCTTCTTGTTTGCACTTGACTAACATTGTCACTCAAAAATCACTGAGTCATGTTACTGTATTATTTTCCTGGAGCTGTCTGACCTTTCCTAATTATTATAATTTTTCCTTTCTTTTCTATTTTCATTATGTTTCATAATTGATTCTGGGTGCATGCATGTATATATCTTGCAAGACTTGTAGAATGGTTTGGATTGGAAGGGACCTTGAAAGTCATTTCACAAACCCCAAATACCTTCCCCCAGCACACACTCTCCCATGGGCAGGAACACTATAGATAGGTTGATTTTTAGTCTGGTGTTTTGAATCCACTGTGCAGAGAATCACTTGTTTTGTAAGCAGCTGTTTTGTTTTGTTTCTTCTAGACATTCAATACTCATAAATCTGAACTTGAAGTTTTGCATAGCCCTGGAATATCATGCTTAAACTCTTGAGTTAGTAAATAAAATGCAGCTCCTTTGCTGCTTGGTAAAATATTTTAGATATGGTCTTTTCTAGTCTTGTCAACACCTTGTGCCTATGAACATGCCCTGGAATTTGATTGCCAAGTGGCACAGTGGGTTGGGTTGTTTCACTTTGCCAATTTGCATTTGGGATTGATTTCCTGTCTTTAGAGTGTTTCAGGTAAACCACAATTGTCTGGACTGGAAAGTTAACAGAAGGCACCTGACTCCTGAAAATACATAATCAGTATATGGTGCCACAGTCATTTTGAGAAACATTATTGGCATGCTAATAGCTGTCTTAGGTTGCAATTATGTTAGTCAGGGAAATTGGATGTGGTAACACCCTGAATCTGTCAAAACAGACATAACAGCTGACAGTGTGCAGAAATCAATCACTTGCTCTCTTTGCTCAAGTGATGTGTGAAGTCTGAACCATAATAAAAGTAGGCTTGAACTCCTCAATTATTATGTGACCATATCAAAATTTAAAATGCACAGACTTCCATTTCCTAGTTAATAAATACTTAGGCTAATGAAATGACAGTGGCAATTTTAATCCCCCATATTTAAGAATCTCTGACTCACTGCCAGAGGAGAATATAGTGGTGGCAAAAATAATTTGGCATTTCTGTAGCATGCTTTTACATTGGATCTGAAATCATTTAGAGGCAGGCTGGTAGCTCCATGATCATTGTGCAATGGGCTCTAGGAAAACCCTGTTTAAGTAGGGAGGTTGGGCCAGGTCAGCCCACTGGTGGTCCCTCCCAACTCTAACACTTCTGTAATTGTATCATTTTCTTTTGGTAGATAAGGAAACAAAATTACAATGGGGGAATTGGCAAGGTGAAGTACGGCTATAGTAGCAGACTCTTTAGTAAAGGTTGTGGAGGAGTGGACCCTAAGTAACTGTGTGTGTTGTGGCCTCTTTGAAATCAGTATAAAGTTTACACTGAAATCATTCCTGACTACGTTTTGAAAGGTTTGCAAAAAGGACCACAAAATGAATGCTTATCAAAATGGTGGGGGTGGGTGTCTGACTATAAGGGGAACTGCAAACAGAAACAGAAGGGATTTGGCTTTTGTTTTACTGCTCTGGCTGTTGTTCCACTGAGACACAGAAATCGGACACTGGGCCTGATGAAAGTGTAAGTGAAGGGGGGTAGTGAGCTTCCTGTGCCAAAAATGAGCATGTATTGGAAAGGCTGAATATCGGTTAGGAAAATCAAAACAGTGTAACTATACACAGACAGTGCTGTCAGTAACACAGAAGAGTTTAAGAAAAGAAAAGGCAAAGATCGTTTTGGGAGGGAGCACCACTGTCACATTAACTTGGGGAAGAATTTGGCTCATGGTATTTAATGTCACATCACTCATTTAAAGCCCTAAAAATAGTGTTTATAATAAAACCCCTGACACAGCCATGACTGGTGTGATTCAGATGGCCCTTTCCTTTTTTAATTTGTGAACAAAGCTGCTTCTTTGAAGAGAAGTGTTTGTTTACAGTTGTTTATCAGTGCAGGAAATGGATCAATTAGATGTAACTTTCTAAGTTAATTGAGTGCCACTACTGAAGCCACCTGACGTCATGCTGGTGCCAGCAATGCCAGCTGAGGAATCTCATCGTTGTTGCTGTGGGAAAGACAAGGACACGATGGGAAATGTTATTTTTGGCCCTCAAAAGATTAAAAATTTTAAATATTTATAGAGTCTTATCTAAAATACTGATTGGTTATTAGTGCCTTGAATTGAGGCAGGGATGTGTGAATCCCCAGAGCTTTATGACCACAGCCCATCTGAATTAATCTGAACCATTAACATGGAATTGGCACTCTGAATTTTCCTCTGGCTATATCCTCCTTTCCGCACTGCACTGCCTTTATTTTTTACTCTTGGATTGTTTTGTTAATGATCTAGAATGTAATACCAGCACACAAAAAAATAGCTTTCAGATTCATCCCTCTTGGAAATATTTGGCTTCAGAGCTATATTTATATCATTTTTTTCTCCTTATTTTTTTCCCTGTTTTTTTCTTTTCATTCCCTGCTACACAGGCTTATAATCCTTTTTGCCTGTGCAAAAGCAGAATGACTTCATTAGCATGGTGCTACCTTGTCACTGTACTGAATTTTGCAATCTTTTTCTTATTCGACAATTCTTCCCTACTGACTTAAGGGAGTTTTGGGAGGGGGAGGGGGAGGGACGAGGCTTAACATAAATATTCTGGATTATTTTTTCCTGGCAAATTGATGGCCTCTTTTGAGACTGGAGAAACTATTGGATGCATTTGTTAGTGTTGCAAACCCGTATTTTTCCTGTCAGTTGCAGAATAGCTCTGGCTTATGACAACTGTAATGAGGTCTTTGATAATGCTTCTGTGGCCTGTAGCAAATGGGCTTATTGTGGGAGCCAGGAACCCTTTCAGAAAGCCCCAATTTCAGAGCTGAGAGAGAAACAGGAGAGCACAACCTTTAAGCAAATCTCTTCTCGTCTCATCTTGAATCTTGCAGGAGAACCACTTGAGGCTACCAGTGAGGTTGAAACTACTCAGTGTGGCTAATGTTTATCAGCTAATATTAAAAAAAAAAACAAAAACAAAAAACAAACCAAAAATGTCTTTTCCTCTGATATGATTTTGATGTTGCTTTCAGGCTTGTGGTAAAAGAGTGAATGATCTTGGGATGTACTTTAGGGGCAGAACACACAGGAAAACTCTGTAGGTCAGTTACCTTAAAAATGTCTCAAATTCAATTGGCTTGTGAGCCTAAGGCAAGCTTAATTGAACTTAAAGGAAAGCAAAAATAAGAATTTAAAATGCTGGTTTGGTTCTCATAAACCTGAGTAAGCCAAAGTCTGGATTACTCAATTATGTATGGTTGTGCGATTTGTTTTGTGAGCATTTTCCTGCCCAGTGCAAATTCTCAGCATCCTTCTCTTTCACTGTGCATGTGTGTCAGTCTCTGAAGGAGAGGAAGGAACTAAAGGTTATGATTTGGGGGCTTAGAATATCCTCCCTGTCACCCTTTTTCCTCTCAGGTCACCTGCAGACATGCTGGAAAGTATTTGTAGGGAGAAGGAGGTACAATGGTACTCACTGGAGTGTGTACCTGAGACTCTGTCTGTGCAGCTGTGTTCCATGCCTGGGCCTTGGAAAAGAAGAGTTCCCTAGAAGGGATTGCAAAGCCTCACTTTGCAGTGAAGTTTAAAAGGAAGACACAAGCTGGCCACAACGTGTGGCTTTGTGGGCTGAAAGCTTGTCACTTTTGAAGGAGCTGAATCCTAGAGCCTGGCACTGTGGTATTGTTTTTCTTCTGTTAAAAATCCTCTTTAGGGAGCTCTGCATAACACATCTTCACTGAGTTGTCTTTCTCCCTTTCTCTTTTTGATTGAAATACACATGGCTATATTAACAATTTAGTTTACTTGTCAGTTAAGCTAAAATAAAAGCTTTGAAGAGCTTCTGCGATGGATGTATCACCGAACCAGCTGGCTGCTTTTCCTTGCTGTGGGAGGAATTAGTCAGATTCCAGCTCCTGTGTGCACAGGTCCTTAGTTTCTGGAGCTCTCAGTGTCTCCTTCATCTGCAGCCTCCAGCTGATGCAGTTTAAATAATGCATATTTGGTGCCAGTACAGGTTTCTTACTGTCTTGGCCATGAAAATGCCCAGTGGCAGATGATTAGGAAGAGTATAAGAACATAAGAAGAGTATAAGAATAGGATGTAATGGTGTTTCTGTGGTATAGTCTCCTACCTCTAAGCAGGTCATGAATTCCAACATTCAGGAATAATACCTTCGGTTTTATGTCATGTGATCACTTTCCGGTTCACAGCAACGTCCTGAATCATGTGCCATAAATGGGAAAGCATATTACCTGCATATGGTTTCGAACCTACCACTGGCTGTCTGCTCTGGTGTTCCAAGTTTCTGTACTGGAAAAAGAAAGGAACAATTACTCTTTTTACCTGCTTTCTGCCATTCTTGCCCTTACAGGCCTTTATGTAGTCTTTTTTTCTCTCTCTCTCCTTTAATGAAAATCATTGAACCAGTCATTACTCACAGTGAAGCCATGCCATACTGTGGTCACTTCTGTTGCCTTTTCTCTCAACCTTTTCTAATTCTCTGATGTCCTTTTTGGAATGAAGACAGCACGTAGATGAAGCACAATTGTTTGGTTGGGATTTTTTTATAGCACAAAATATTGATGATTCTTTAGTCCGAGTTCTAGTAAGTCCTAACGCTGAATTTGCTTTTCTTGACTCCTGGACAACAGGATTGCATTCTTAGGCCTTCAGCTGACTATTCCTAATACAATTTCTCCCCCATGTCTATTGCTTTTTACTGAAACACACTGAATTTTATTTTTTGCAAAATAATACCATCTGCACAGAGCCACTTGCTCCCTCTCCCACCAGCTGTACCAGGGTGAGAATTAGAAGGGTAAAAAATGGGAAACTCATGGGTTGAGATAAAGACAGGTTAATAGGAAAGCAAAAGCTGCACACACAAGAAGCAAAACCAGGAATTAATTCCCTGCTTCCCATGGTCAGGCAGGTGTTCAGCCATGTCCAGGAGAGCAGAGCCCTGTCAGGTGTATTGGTTACTCAGGAAGACAAACACTATCACTTCAGAGGTCCCCCTTTTCCTCCTCCTTCCCCCCATTTAATATACTGAACATGATGTCAGATGGTCTGGAATATCCCTTTGGTCCATTGGGATCACCTGGCTGTGTTTCCTCCCAACCTCCCTTGTATCCCCAACCCCCCACTCCAGCATGGCAGTATGGAAATCAGAAAAGGCCTTGGCCCTGTGTAAGCCCTGCTCAGCAATAACCAAAACATCTCTGTATTATCAACCCTGCATTCAGCACAAGTCCAAAACACTGCCTTGTTCCAGTCACCGTGAACAAAATTAACTCTACCCTAGTGAAAGCCAGCTCGCTACAATCTGAGAAATAAAGTTTTCTACCACACAGATACAGTGTACAGCTCAAATTAGTAAGCAGCATAGTTCTTGCTGGAGAGCCCTGAATAGAAAGAAACAGGGAAATGCAAAGTATTTGAAATATTTTATCTGACTCTACTTGAGCATTAGCATGACCCATGCTCCAAAGTCACTTAAGTGTTCTTGAAAAATACCATAATTATTATGAAGCAGCTTGCAGTGTGATTGCTGGTCAGATGTGTACACAGGGAGGAGAGGGAGGTACCCACCATGGGCCAAGGTAAACCTCCAGAGTCCCTAAAGCAGGGAAACAATGGCTTAAATTTAAAGATTTCTGGCAAGATTTTAAAAAATTCTAGTTGTTTATTACTCCAAGGTTTAAAGACTTTGGGATTTGTTTCCAGTGTCACAGCTTTGGAAAATCTCTGTGCTTCTACCATTTTAACCCAAATGCTAAAATTACTGATCTTCATCTACTATACCTTTCAAGCTTTAAGCAAAATATAAATCCAACTTTTTTAGTAGTCAGGCAGAGACTATCTCAGAACTGTTCCTGATTATATGGGGCTGACACAATTTTAAAGAGTAGCCGTATGGGAGTGTTTATTTTAAAACCACACACAACATGGCATTGTAGGATTTTTGCACAGAGAAGGAAATAAACTAGGTCAGCATAGGTCAAACTTCAGTCTTCGAGTGAGAAAAGCATCTATTTTAAGTGGAAGATGAGAAATGATATAGTAACTGTTACCCTGAAGTGAAAAATGGTGCTGTTTATGTATTTAATTGGTCAGGGTTTGCAGTGGGGCTTTGAATTTCGCTGCTGTGGGATCTTGCATCGCTGCTGTCGATCACGGGTTTTCTCTTTCTCAAAAGACTCACGGTGAATTTATTTTGGATGGTTTCTTAACAGGTGTTTCCTCAAGGCTCCGAACACTTTAAATGAGAACCATGCTGCGTGTCCGGAGCTCTCAGCTGCAATCACACACAGCCTGACACGGGCTGGTGTGTTTACCCATCTGTGGCCACGCTGACAGCAGGCCCTGGCAGTCCCACTGCCCGGCCGGGACGCAGAACAGATGTCGGGGATTAGGGGGGAAGGACCTGGGAAGGCTTTGGGGCTGCGCGTTGGCGGAAGTCATTCATTGTGGGGATGCGGACGGGGCTGCTGGGCCTGTGCTGAGGAGTCGCCCAAAACGGGCCTCGGTGGTTTTGTGTATCTGAATCAAAACCAAATGTTTTCCTGGTACCTTTTAATTAAAGGGAAACGTAAATCAATTCAATAAAATAAAGTTAGTGTATTTTATTTCTGCAGTGCTCTTCCCAGCAAAGACGCTGGTGATGTGGGGCTCTGAAAGTCACGCTGCAGATGGAAAGGCTGCCTGGTGTGTCGGGCTGGGAAGGGCTGTGAGGCAGGAGGTTGCTGTGCCTGACCTGGGGCCAGGCAGCCACGGAGTCTCTGCACCTTGGACTGGCACTCACGGTCAATTTGTCATTTTGTCAGTGTTTTGTGCTTAAGGGAATGTTTCCTATGGGACTGCTTGTCTTCAGCTGTTGGGTTTATCGATGGCCCTTGTGTTTGGAACGTTCTGTGCTCGGAAATCAACCATATGTGGAAACATAGGGGTAGCACAAGGTGACCAAGACTTGAGCGGTGCATGGCACTACGTGTCGCCTACAGACATCAAATACTGCCCCACCTTACTGGGAGGCTTGTCAGGCATCTCACTGAGCTGGAAGCTAACTTTTGGCAGCAATTCATTAAGTTATAGAGTCAGAGCAGGCACCTGTAGCTGTGATTTATGGTATGGAAAAAAAATTATATTAATTGGTACTCTATTGTGATGCTGTGAAGATTTCAGTAAAGGGTGAAAGGAAGGTAGAAAAATAGAGACACAGGGTGCATCTCCAGGCTTTGGCAAGAGAGTGCAGTGGGAGTCACTGCAGATATACTTCATATGTGACAATACAAGGCACAGAGACATGGTGGCTCTGTGAAAAAGTTGTATGTGCTCAAGGAATGACATAAATTACTCTGGGAATGAAAACAAAGGAAAGGAGCAAGGTTTTATAGGAAAAGCTATTTGTTTGAGTAAGGCTTCATGAATCTGAGTTGAATTGCTGTCATGCTAAAATAACCCAAAGCCTTTTAGGGCCTCCAGGAGAGGCAATAGAACAGTAAAGAAAACTTTGAGCTAACTGCATTCAGAATATGCTTAAAGAATGTAATCATTGAATGAAGATAAAATCCATGTGAATATGTAGTGACTGAGCTAGTAAATTGCTCTTCCTGGAGAAATAAAATGTGGGGAAGTAATGGCTGTTATCTAATGCAAGCCAACCATTGCTGTAACAGATTAAGATCTCTAAAACTGAGTTTAAAGGACACAGTTTTCCAGAATGCAGAACTCCCTCTATGGAAGTGGTGTACTTTCAGCTGCTGTTGACTTTGGTAAGAATTCAATATGCTCATCAATTTATAAACCTATGCCCCAGTTTTAAAAACTCAGAAAATATCTACTTCTCTGAGCCTTGCAGTTACGAGATGTAATTCTTGCTGTATGATTATTAGCCATTTTCTGAAATTCTTGAGCTACGAAGGAATCTATAGGATGTGAGACATGGGGAATAGTGTTATCCTGGTAAATGCAATGTCAAATCATATTAGGAAATAAGCAAGTTAAAAACAGAAGATCAACAACAGTGTTTTCCATTTCTGGGTTTCAGTGCTGTAATTCACTCCAGGCAGCAAACCACATGTAGAGTTGCAGTACTCTCCAACAAGCTGCCTGCAAGAGCAGGTGTCAGCCTGCCCCATTTAAATTGCTACATCAGGACTCTGGAGAGCAGCAGCAGTCTTGCTGACATCAACTCATTTGCCAGATTTGGGGACAAAATGCTGAGTCTAATTTGAGCTAATACTGATGGAAGTGTTGCCACAGGCCATTTTAGATCTTTATATGTGCTGTAGAGCTTGAGTTTTGGTCAGCAGCTTCAGTCAGGACCTAGAATTGTTTAGATGGCTCAGGCATGTGGATAGATACCTGATTATACTTACCTGAAATACTTAGGAGTATACCTAATGTTGGGGTTTATTAATGCATTCTCTTAAGAAGGTCTATAAAAGCACAAAAAGCTTAGCATGAAGACACACAGAGTAGCAAAACAAATAGTAAAGGAATAAATGCAGATTTTAAAGATTTTTCTTAAGTTAGTAAAAAATCATGTGAGATGGGGCAACTAGTATTTTATACTAATATAAAAATGTTATTTTCCAATTAAATATTTGTTTATTTGAAAGCTTACTTTCAAAACACTCCACTGGAGTGTTACAACACCTCCACTGGAGGTGGTTGTATTTTTTGTGTTTTCTGAGGTTAGAGCATATAACCAAATTCATACCATGAAGCCATGGCAGAAGTTAAGTCATCTTTCTGCTCATGGTAGAGTATCTTTTTACTTAGGAATGCTAATACTGAGAAGGAGGCAATATCTTGAAACAAATGCATTTTATGTTAGGAGGCCAGTGCTGTTGCAGTAGCAGAGTTGGGAAATTTTCAGCACACAAAGCCAGCAAATTTGAAGGTTCTGAATCTTTTTGTAGGTGTAACTTAGCAAGTTGTGCAAATATCCTGTATCTTTTCTGGCAAGGAGCAGCTTCTTCTAAACATAATTACTCCCCTGGAGTTTGAAATTCAGATGTGAGTTCTGTAAAATTATTTATTTTTCCCCTGCAGCTTTCATGATAAAGGCACAGTTATTGAATAAGGGCAGCTACTCCACAAGTGCTCTTAAAACCTTTACAGAAACTTAGAGAGACCAAACAAGAGCGGTTACATACTGAACATTACTTCAAAAGGAGAATGTAAAGCATAAACTTCTTCTATGCGGAGTAGAAGTTTATCCTAAAGTGCATGAAGCAGTGAACAAGACAAACTGTTACATTGTCGAGTCTGTCCAAATTACTCTTTCAGATTTCATACCTTTGTTGGTGTAATTTGAGGGGGAAGGAGGGCAAAAAAAATATTCTTAAAGAAGTGTGTATAAATGTGACTTTGCTTTCATCCTGGCATCACTTCCCTACATGTTTCACGTTGGCTCAGTGGAGTTATGGAATCGTGCAGGTCAGTGCCCAGCAGCCATAGCTGCCCATGACCTGCTCTGCCACACTCTGCAGCAGAAGTTTATCTTAAATTGGAGTGTAAAAGAAGATTATATTGTGTTGCACAACTGTGTGATTGGACACATCTCAGAAAACTCAAACTATCATATAATTCAGAATAATACCAAGCCTGATTAAGGTGAGGAAAAATAAGTCTTGGATGACATAAACAGTGTCAGCGGGTTTTTTTCCAAGTTGTTAATGGAAATGTTGTTAACTTTTTCCAAGTTGTTAATGTCAATCAGGGATCAATTTGTGCTGGAGAGGCTCATGCTAATACAGAAGGGTATTTTAATTTTATTTTTTTAATGTGAAAAAATAATTAGCACTTGGTGCTGTTTATGTAAAAATTTACAGAGATGTTTCATCCACTATGAGGAGAAGGTCTTTTGGTTAATCAGATCTGTGCTTTCTAATAAAATTTCAGGAATCCACTTACCCATTTACGTGGAGCATGATTTTGCCACTAACTTTTAACCAACAGTCTTCTCCAAATGACTATGAAGAAACACAAATTTACTTTTTTTTTTTTTTTAGCTTAGTGTAATGAATAATGAAAAAAAATACAGGCTGTGTGGAATTGAATCAGAGTTTACACTGCTAGTGAACCATAAAATCAAATTAAAGCACTATCTGATTAATTTTCTTAATTCTCTGCTATCAGAGTAATAATGGAGAGTAGCATGGGCAGGCTCCTTGTTTAATTGGTACTGTTGTATACTACTTAATAAATTAGATAAAGTAATTTCTTCCTTAAGCAGGATGTAGAATATATCTTTAGTTAACACAAAACAGAACTTAATTTAGCATCCTGTGGGACACATTTGGCCAATGATATGTTCATGATTCTATTAAATATTAATTTCTCTAAGTTACATTAAGAAATAGAATAAAAATAGGTTGTTAACTTGCTGTGTTCCTCCATTATGGAAAAAGAGTTTCTGATAAGAAAATAAAAGGATTTAGAACATCCTTTCACTATTCTCCTATGGTTTTATGGCTCTAGCTAGTCCTTTAAAAACTATGGCTGTGTATGTGAAGTTAGTTTTGTTGGGTGTTTTCTCCCACTTGAAGGTTTTAAGTTTTGATTTGTAACTTAGTACTGCTAATTCCTGATTATGAAATAACTTAAAGCAAGTGATTTGTCTTTTTTGAGTTGACATTGTATTTTTCTTGGTCTTCTGTACTTTATTTTGTATTTTCCTGCTTTCTTTTATCTGTCATAACCAGCAACTTCTTTAATGAAAAGCTTCTTGCCTGACACCTGGATCTCAAAGCACCTTGGGCTTAACTAGGAATGCCGAATACATGCCTCTGTGCTGGTGTTGGCAATTTTCTTTTTGCTCAAAGTACAGCTCTTTTTTGTCCCTCCCTACATTTATATCCAGGTGCTATATTAAAAATATCAACAAGCTTCATAACCAGGAAGCTAGACAGTGGATAGATTTCTTACTCTAGGCTCCCATGTGTCTTGAAGTATGACTGGCAAAATTAAGAGAAAGGGGTAAAATACCTGAGTAAGGTGTCTAATTTTTTTTTTCCTCCTTTCCTCCTTCTACTGGTCTCAAGGGGATGTGTTGGTATGAGCAGAGACTGGGAGAGGGAGGAAATAGTTTTGAGACTGGACCAGTGCGTCATTGTGTTAAATCCAGCCAGCCAGTGAGGTCATTGTTTTCATCTGAGTCATTTTAGAGTGAAAACTCTTACATTATGGAAAACGTTGCACATCTTTATTTCAGATATGGAAATATCCAGTCAGCCTTTCAGTGGCAGAGCTCTGCTGATTTCATCTGAGGTACTCCTGACTCCCAGTGGTGTAAGCAGGAGGGGAAATCAAATTCTTCTGCCTCCTTTCTTAACACTTTGCCACTAACCCAATGGGCTTATTCTTCAGGTACTTTTCCAGCCTAGGTATTTGTTGAAAAGGGAGCTAGTAAATCTGTTGATTGCACCTGTCAGCCCTGAATCCACCAATTCTGTCCAGCCTGGAGCTGGCTATGGTTATGTTGCAGGGAAAATTTCTTAAGCACCAGCTCATGATGAGGCTAGACTGTGTTTGTGTGCACAGGGAAAATCCTCGAGACTGCATTCTTGGCTATTGGTTGTATTTCATACTTGGGCTCCAGTAGGCTCATTCTCCATGTGGTGTGATTTAATTGGGGCACTTGGGCAATCTGCCCAGCTGTGCAGTCAGTTTGTGTGACCATGAGCTAGCCCTGTCGTCTCTCTGCACTTACATCACTTACATTTTAATATATGTGATCTCTAAGGTCTAGGCTCTGATGTTTGTAGCACCTTGAGGATCGTGTATAATACAGGAATTTTAAAACTATCTGTGTGTTTTCTGTAGTATTAACAGCATGGGGTGGAGATAATGACCATTCCACACAAACTAATAGAAATAGTAGGGGGTTATGATTTAATGTAACAAAGCTTTTTTATCATTTGAAGTGTGAGAAGGCCATTGCTAGTTGATGCCTAGAGAATAACTTACGAAAAATGGGTTGGTTTATGACGCAGTATCTACCAGTTGCTACATGGCATGGAGTGTTAGTTTGTGGCAAGTCTTGTGTCTCCTGAAGATCTGCTCAGTCACTTGATAGTTAAGAATTAATACTTCTATCCATTCGAGGTAAAGCTTCCAGGCCTTTTGAAAGAAATCTACTCAGTACTAGCTCTGAAACTTTTAGGCTTTAGTGGACCCCAAACATGCAGACCATGCGCAGTGCAGTTCTCTAAAGGAAAACAAGTAGGTAATGGTCTGCAAACTGTAAATATATATTTGCTGAGGAGTTTGCTCAATGATACTGTTCA
Source organism: Motacilla alba alba (assembly GCF_015832195.1). Taxonomy (NCBI): domain Eukaryota; kingdom Metazoa; phylum Chordata; class Aves; order Passeriformes; family Motacillidae; genus Motacilla; species Motacilla alba. The sequence continues at coordinate 54,734,181 of NC_052016.1, read as the reverse complement.
TAATATGCAGTAGGATTTTTTTGTTCATGGAATCTGTTTCTCTTCCTATTGAAATTAGGGATCAAATTTACTTGTGAAAAGCATTTTAAAAAATATAAAAAAAAGAGAAAATAACAAACCTGCAGTAAAGATGTCGAAGTTGGAGCATCACTAAAAGTGCAAAAATTCCAAGATTGGGGTAGAAAGTGTTTTGCTTTCTACTGAAAATATTTTCTAGGCATTTAAATTAATGTCTGAATTAGCCCTATTGAGTCTATAGAGCAGAAGAAAGGCCATCTTTTGCAGAAACCTGAGAGTTTTCAGAGCATTGCTGTAATGTGTCTCAGTGCTAATGCTAGAACTTCTCAAGGAGAGTAACAGGTTTGTCCATACCCCGTGCCTTCAGATGGGGCACTGGAACTTAAGTGTAGCAGGACTGTTTGCCCAAGCTAGCAGCACCAGTGACAAAATGTCTCAAAATGTCTGTGAAAATGTCTGTGGCTGCGGGCCCAGGAATGGCACCTCAGATCGATGGGCTGGGTTGGGCAGGCTTTGAAGAAGCTGCCCTCAGTGACTGAAAGGCAGACATGCTTCCATGTGAATTGGCTAACATGGGATGGGAGCAGAGTGACCCCAGCTCTAGCCCTTCTGAAGTGCTGTGCTCAGACCAAGCCACTGGTCTAGAACTGATGGAGGGGAGGCACTGGCAGACAGGTCCACCCGGTGCATCTCTGTTGGCTGCCTCCAGGTGTGTTGGTGCAGCTGGGCACGTGGTGCTTCCTGCTTTGGCTGCCCAGACAGAGCAGATGGAGCAGCAGGGCCAGGATCCCAGAGCTGCACTTGCAGCTCCAGCCACTAGTGTCATCAGTGTCTGAGAAGTCCAGTACCTCAGTGATGGCAGTGAATATTTCTTGTCACCATATGTGAGCCCCTCACAATAATCATCCTCTCCCTCACTCCTCCTTTCCCAAGTGCTGCCAAAGGCAGTGCCATGCTATCATCCACATTTGACTACTGGGGACCCAGTGATGTGCTATCACTGGCCTGCAGGTTGCACTTGAATCCCTAGTGCACAAAACTGGAATTGAATGAGTGTGAAACTGCAGTTGAGCGACTGACTGGGTCCTTATCCATGTCTCATGGAGAGAGCTGTGATCAGGCTCCAGGCACACTTCCAGGAATAATTTTTTTCATGCTGGAAATATAAAGCCAGCTGTTTCCATCATGATCTTTTACTTCTGCTGTCCATTTTTTGGTCAAAGTTAAGATACATAGATATATGAGGAAATGAAATCATAAAAAACTTTCGTTATTCAAAATAGGAATTTAAATTTTGTCTCACTTTTCTTGAATTATATGATTGAGATCCTTGGCTTGCTTTGTCTGAATCATCTACTGGTTAACTGTCTAACCATGCTGTGATAAGAATACCAGAACTGTGTGTATATTGACTTCACATCCCTGGGCACTTTTGGCCTTGTTCTCCTTGGAAGTTGTTGAAAATAGTGACACCACCTATTGGTAAAACAATACAATGAGGGATTATGCTTATGGACATACTAAGAATAGTAAAATGGAGAAGAGAGCTTGAAATGTACTCCAGATTGTATTGCAATTTAAGGTGTTTTGTTTTTGTTTTTTTTTTTTTAATAATCTAGTCTCTATTTCATATGCTTGTGCATAACATGTCCTTGAGTTAAAATAAGCAAAGAAAAACAAAAACTCCAACCAAAAAATGTAAAAGCCCACCTTAACCTATGCTTTCTAAAATAGTAGTGCAAAGACAATCTTCCTGGTTGCTCTGAATGGTCACTGCTATTACTTCTTTTAATGTTTTTAAAATGAAGAAAAAGAAATTGTCCACCCTTACAAATGCTATTTAGAAGATGTTAAAGGCATTGGGACCTAAATTATTTCCTCTTCAGTTGCGAAATAACTGGAGCTAACTTATTTTTCTTTCTTTTCTTGTTCCCATTCTTTATTTTTAACAAATGTTATCAATTCTCTAAAATGAATGCTTTGTCTGTGGCAGATTAATCAGTGTTTGAAAGGCAGTCTGCTGGTGGCAGCAGTTTAAGTTGCAACATTCTCAGAAGGAGGACTTGCATTCATCTCAAGTGATTTTGGGGGGTGCATTATGATTAATGGTCTCTGGCAATTCACCTTGGGTGTGATAGTCACTAATGTTTACATCAGTAGACAGAACAAAAATTACATAGTTACATATCATGGGGCCTCTGTGATGACAGAGATGGTCAATATTTAGAATTTGTTTAAAAAACAACCTATTTCTCCTCCTGCTTTGTGCGTTGATCTTGACAAAAAGAGAATTGTAGTGGTTCCTGTTTGTTATCTCTGCTCTTTTTTTTTATCTTGGGGCGATAACTGATAGCTGAAGAGTGTTATTTACAGGAACTGGATGTAGAAATGCCATGTTTCACTGAAGATGTATTGCAGTACTGTCTTCACTGTTTTCATGACTGGCTGAGCCACTGGAATGGAGCACAGCAACAGCGGGGCAGTGTGAGGAAAGCTTTATAGGGATAAATAGGCGCTCTTACTGCAGCTTCCGTTCATAACCCAGCTCTCTATCCTACAAGCTGGGGACTAACCTAAAAGTGTTGTCTATGGATATCCCCAGAGCACGCTGGGTGGTTTGCTGTGAATGCTCTGCTGAGGAGCTCCCATCCTGTGAGAAGAGGGTGTAACCCTGTGAGGGAGGAGGCTTTGTTCAGAGGCAGAGCTTTGCATGAAAGACAGACCAGACTTTTGTGAAGCATAGCAGTCCTGTAACTCCAAGAGGAAACTAGAGATGAGCAGGAAAGAAACCTTCCAGATGAACTGAGGAATGGAGTAAAACCTTTATGAGGATTGTGTGGGAAAAGCCTTGCCAGTAGTAAAATGAGTGTCTGACAGGGTTCCAGTGAGATGAATAGTTCTACTGTTATGGTGAAGTTTTTGGACAAAATAATACTTGAGTAAAATACATAATTGCAGGCAAAAAGTATTTGGCTTTGAGTTTTTTCTGACATGCCACATGTCCAAATTCATAGCCACTGATTGAGATGTCAGCATTTGTAACAAATATAATAGCATTTAAACTCCTATTGAACACATACTCAGATTGTTCTGCACTCTGAAAGTGTGTCGAGTTGCTTTCGGCTAGAAAAGCAAGATGTGGAACGTAAAATATTTCAATAAAAATATCAGAAAATGCATATAGAATACTGTGGCACTTATTTTTTGCCATTAGCATAGGCAGAGGAAGGATGGTGAGTGGAAATGCTGATGTGATTCTGTGACTCCTAGCACTTGCAGGGTCATGGCCAAAGAAAAGCAAAGCATGAGGATAAATCTTATTATGTTTTGCCACTGTTTTTACAGTTCAACTTCTTGGCTAACAATAAAGTTATTAGTTCCCTCTTATTCCTGTACATCCTTTTCCTTAAATAAGCATAGATCAAAACTGTCTGTGTGCTTCTGGCATTCTCATGTGAATGTAGGCATGAGGGCTCCCAAATAACGGAGAGCTGATTCTGTGACTGGAATTTGTTTGCTTACTGTCTGTGTGGGTGGCAAGGTGTCCATGAATGTTTTAGCACAGTCTAGCTTGCTCTTTGTTTCAGTACAAGATTTGCCACTGATCCATCAGTCCAGCAGTGACATGGATGATTTAACATTTAAAGGTGTAAAACCACTTTTGGTTGTACTCACTACTGGGCAACCCAAGGGCAAGTTGCTGCTAAATATGACTGAGTTGTTAGATGAACAACTTTAGACAGAGATTGACACTGGGAGAAGGTGCTGGATGCTACCGGTGAACATCCCTGGCAGAGCTCTGTGATGGCTTCTCTCAGTTTAAGAGCTTTACTGTAGTAAAGTGGTGGAAGTCTGCTGTTGTGAGCAATCATTCTCATCTTAGGAGGTGTATAACTACAAATTTTGTCTCCAGTGTATTCAAAGGTTAGGAAGGTGTTTCATGTAGTTCCATTTCCTCTGTAGCTCAGCTGTGTCTTTACCTGTACCATGGCCTGACACTTCAGCACTGCAGTGCTTGTGTGCTACAGCGTGAGACAAAGCTGAGCCAGCCAAGCCTGTGTTACACTGCTGACATATCAGTAGGTGCCTGTGTGTGGCATAAGAACTATTGAGAAGTAAAGATTTTGGGAAAGAGATATGGCAGTGTCTGTAACTGAGGAGAGAGCGAAATCTCTCTAGACATTGGAAATGCTGTTGAAACCTTTCAGCCTCTATTTCAGTTGTGTGGTGCACACAAGTAGTTACAGGGGGAAAAAAAGTCCTTTCTAATGTGAAGCAGAACTTAACAATGCTGATGGGAAATAAGTGTATTCCATGGAAGGGGTGATGAGGTAGTCTCAAACTTTAATCACCATTCATTTATATGCAAAAGGTTCTAATGATCTAAAGTAGCATTTCTGTAAATAGTGCTATATTTCGATCTCATTCCATAACTATTGGCGTATGCTGGAATATGCGGGGTTTCCAGATATCTTCCTTCTCAAATCCCGCCAAGCTTTTTCTTCAAGCATTACAACAATGAGAAAAAAAAAACGCGAATATAAACTTGGAGCTCTTTGTTTGTAAAAAAAGCCATTTGCGGGACGGGAGTGAATCTTTCCCACCCTGGGTTTCAGGCAGCAGTAGCCTGAGCAGGAAGTGCTGTATTTAAGTGGAATATGACTGAAACATTTTAGTGAGAAATGTATTTTTTTTTCATGTCAGTTTGATGCTGTTCAGAGACTTAAGACAGTAGATGGGAAGAGAGTAAGCACGGGGTACAAAAGGTTGTCAAAAGTGTAAGCAGAACATACTTATGGTGCTCTTTTCCATGACTAAAAATGTGTCTGCCTGGATCCACAACTTAATATCGTCGGAGGATTTGGTCAAAATGCGTAATTTTTCAGAAATGTTTAAGAAATTTGAGGTCATAAGGAATTATTGAAAAATGCCATCACTGTTTGCCCCACCATTCAATTTCAACATCACCCAGACCGTGGATGCAGTACTAGTTTGATGCCATCACTCTACCTTTTTGCTTGTAAACAACCACTGAACATGTAACAGCTTGAAAATATTCATGAGTTATTTGTTTGTTTTCTTCACAGGCTGGAATGGTGTTAAGATGTGGATACTTCTGGTTTGGCTTGTTTCTTGTGCCCACTGCGTGCCTTGTTAAAGACGTGGCATGGACAGCGTAAGTCCCAAACGAGTCTTCTTGGTGTTGTAGGAATTATTCTCTATGCACGTGTTGTCCAGTCCAGTATTGTTCTGTAAAGAACTCTGAAGTCTCTCAGTGATTGCAAAATGGTGGTGCTCATTTGGAAGGGAAAAAAGGTGAAGTGGGTGATTCCTCACCTGCCATGGCACCCAGCAATGTGAGAGAATGGATAGCTGGGACTAAATCTGGAGGAGGTGGCCTTGTCTAAGTAGTGAGGGTGTGCCACCTTAGGATTATTTGTGTTCTCTATCCTTTAGTTAACAGCAAATTTAAACTGGACATCTGAGACTTCCTGAAAATGGAGCAAATAATTTCATTGAATCTGACTAAGGTTAGGTAGAAAGTAGAGATGTGGCACTGTAATCCATACCCAGGAAGCTCTCAGCTCTTTGTCAGCTGCTTTTTAGGTTCTCCTTCAGCAGCGGGTCTTTGAAGACTGAACTGGGAGAAGAGCAATACTCTGCACTTTATGTTTGAAATGCAGTCTTCATGGTACCTTCACTGCCCAGAGAGGAGGAACAAACTAGTGAAATACAAGCCTGTGTAATTCCCTTCTCTCAAAATTTTGGGGTTTCAAAGCATTGCGGAAGGCAAACAATTAAAGAACTTGGATTTAAAGGGAAGCGACTTACCTTCTCTGCCGTTGCAATTTGAAATACAGAAGTAACAATTTTAATTTAGAATTTCTGGCATTTTGTTCAGCTTACTTTTAAGTGTCTCATGCCCCAAACCTTCCATCTTTTCCCTTGGAAAGCTGTGTTACAACTAAGAAGGTTTTGTTACATGGATACATAATAACCTTGTGCAAGGGGGACCCTGGACATTCCAGCTCTGGAGCAAAAAGGCAGAATCCTGCCTGGAATGAAGAGGAAATACAGGTTAGCTTGTAACTTGTCAGAAAGGCTCACAGTGAAAGCATCATGACACTTAACACTTTGCTCCCAGAATGAGCTGTTGGTCAGTCAGGGAAGATTCTTGGAATTGTGCAACCATTTCGGTTGGAAAAGACCTGTGAGATCATTGAGTCCAACTGTAAAACTAACACTGCCAAGTCCACCGATTTGCTTTACAGAAAAACTAAGAAAATTGCAGAAAATACTAAAAAAACCAGAAAGCTTCCCGAGCATAGGCACATTTCAAACACCTTCATGAAAGGTAAGTCATAGGCACAGATTAAAAAATCTGGTTTTATTTCATATGGGGTTGATATAGCACAGTGAAATTAAACTGGTAGTAGGCAAATCGGCCACTCAGTAAGTACTTCTTAAATTTTGTCCCTCAGCCTAATTTTCACAAGCTAGACTGCTCAAATTAAATCTAGGTATTGTAATGTGAAATTTCAACTATGATTTAATAGTCCAGCACATCAGACGATTGGGTTTGGTTTTTTGTTGGTTTTTTTTTTTTTTTTGCACTCACTAAACTTCTGCAATTGCAAATGATTTTAAAATTCTAAAACTAAGGCCAAAATGTTTAAATTTAGATACTTAACTGTGTCTGTAACCTCCTTGTTAAAACTCTGAAAAAAAAATCTTTAGCTTTTTAATGTTTTCATGGTAGTTGAGTGTCCTGAAGTTGTCCTCTTTTCTTATCAGTTCTTGGCAAAAATGACTCATGAATTGTAAAACAGGCTAGACCATGGCAGGCTCATCCTCAGCTATTAGTCATTTCAAACTCTGTTACTGACTGAGCCTGTTCTTTAATATTTCTTAAAGAAATCTCAGCAACATAATCCTTTCAGTCATCCAGACTGAAAATGTGTATAGGCTGTGAAGTTCTCAAGACAAACATGTATGATTGATAGGCCAGATATTTTCCCATCAGATTTTAAACAGGAGACTCCTAACAATATTAAGCTAAAAATCTCTTCTCTGACCAGGACTTTTTTTTTCTTTCTTTTTTTTAAACTAAGCCATCACTGAAAAATTAACACCATTAACATTTTAACTAGGATAAATGAGATGACACAGCTATCAGTACTGCCATATGGAAGGAGTAAAGGTCTGTTTCCTTTCCAAGAGGCCTGCCATTTAAAACTGGAGCCTAAGGCCTCTGGAAATCAGCTGGCACATTTCCACAGCAGTGGTTACACCACATTGCTCTCTGTAATTCGGCAGAATATGGTTTTGGCCATAAAATTCCAGCAACTCTGCTCATGGTCACGGAATTTATCCCTTGCAGTTTCTTTTGGACATGAGGCACATGTCCACAGACAGAACATCCATATGACCTAAAAGGTACATGCCTAATTTCAGTACAAAATACTGCCAGAAAGCCATAAACACAGTACAGAGTTTTTGTCTGGAACAAGGTTGATTGGAAAGTCTATTTCAGACACATACAAATCTCTTGCTTATAAACTGCTGTGCTGCATCTACTACCAAAATTTCTAATGCTGGAAGCAAGAACGTGTTTCCATTGTTACACAGGCTTCAGTTGTCAACACATCACTTACCTCCCATGTTCTCTGTGGCTCCAGGCTTTTTTATTTTCTTTTTCTTTTTTCTTTTTTTTTTTTCCTTTTTAAATGATCAAGGAAACGTGGAAAACTCTTTTTAAAGAGAAGAAAGCTTATTATTAATTCTTGGTTGCAATATGTTGTTAACTTTGGTCCACTACCCTGAATTCAGTGCCTTGGTTTGCCTTGTAAAAATCCTAGTTGTGCCACCATTACAATGAACAGAGCTTTGTAAGGTGAGTGCTCCCTCACAGTTGGCACATGTCACTTGAATACATGTCACTGGCTCTAGGAAATCTTGGAATAGCTGACTCACAGAGGTGTGTGGGAATCATAAAAACACAGCATGTATTCCAGCAAAATCAGGCAAGAGGGCAAGAATTTATTCCTAATTGGTGTCTCGATGCTTATTTTGCAGTAAAAAATTTCCTGAGCCTTCAAATCATTACTAAAAATTTCAGGAACTTTTGTTTTTTCTTACCATGGGGAAGAAGCAGTTTGCACTTGCCAGTTCTGCAGTGTAAGTAAGAGAAGAAGATATGTGGAGCTCTTCTCCTCTTTGCATATACTTGCAGTCCCTGCAAGTATAAGACTAATAAAATGGTAGTGAGGATGGTAAGCCAGAGTAGAGGTAGTGTTATGTTTGAGAAACATTTATGTGTCACCATGCTTCTTCCTGGCAAATTCTGGCCTCCTGAACCCCCTAAATATCCTAGGCCAGTGAAGGGATGCACTTCCCTGGCTTCAAAGGGGAAGGGCTACACAAAATACAAAGACAGCCTTTTGCCTGTTCTTACAGTTGCTGGTCTTAATATCCCAGTGTGTGAGGGACAGGTGAGTTTGTCTTTATGTAATGCATCAAATTTTAGCTGAACAGCAACAGCAAACACAAAATCTCATTGTTCACTGAGGACTGATTGTGCATCCAGGGCCACTTGTGGAGTACTAACCTAAAAGCTCAGAATCCTACCTGTATTTCTGTGCATCAAAAGTTTGTAAAGTGCTGTAGGGGAAAAGTCATGAAGTATCCAGTACTGCTGCCAGCAGTCTGTGGAATACTTGCAGTTGACTTTGATGGGAGGAAGCCCCGACTCTGAGGCAATTGTGATACCATATTTTAGTATTTGTTTTTGAAGGAACATGTGGATAGGTGAGCTTAGGCCTTTTTCATATTCTTATATTTATTGATAATACTTGATTACTGACCGTTCCATGGATGCTGTTGCTTCCAAGTGACTCAATGTATAGCAACTACCAGCCCCAGAAGAGCCCATGTGTTTCATCATTTCACACTACTTACAAAACACTTCATTTTCCCCAACTTCAGGCCAACAGTATTTCTTCCATGTCATACCTCCTGGTGCTGTGCTGCACCTGGACTTGTTGATTAGGATCCATTCTGTCAAATTTTGAATTCAATATTCACTCTAACAGAAAAGAAAAACATCTCTTATGGCTTATGGTAAGATATACATGGAACTTTGGAAGACACTGAATAACATGTACATTTCTGTGTTCTTGTCAGTGGGGAAAACTGGTTATGAAGGATTTGAAAAATTCTAAACATGCTCAGTCTTGAAGTTGGCAACAGTAGGTATGACCTCTTTAAAAGGGAAGAGATGAAGGTCAAAATTTCAATGTATTTATTTAAATTAAAGAGTGTGATAGTGAATTCAACTGAAAAGATTATAAAAATTAATAGCCTCAAAGCTTTCTCATTTTAATAGCTATATTTTCCCTTCCTCAAAGAAGAGACCAGTCTAATCATTAGCCTAACTAGTTATAGCAACTTGAATCTAATTAATTTCTGTGCAGCTGTTGGTAATCTCACATTGCTGAAACATTATGCATTTTAAAAATATCCTCGCTACTCATTTCTTTTGACACAGTCTGTTGGTGTTACAAATCATACACCTTTGGTGGTTTATTTTAACAATATACCATTCTAAGTACATCCTGATAATCTTTACTTTAAGATTTTGGTGTGCTTCATCTTCTGTTTTATTTTTTTTTCTCTTAACTGCAGATGTGTTTTGAAAGTAGTTTTCATTTTAGCTTCTCATTTTTAGATATTTGGAGCATAATTCAGCAACACAAAGACCAGAGGACTTAGTTATCCTAGTGCTAGCATCAAGGCACTGTCATTATAAACAGCGCCAGCAAACATTTTGTGGTCTTTGTTTCTTATTCCCCATGGAAGGAGCAATAGTATCATACTTTTTAAAAATAAATGCATCTTCATTACTCTTAATTACATACACAGCTGTTATTATTTTTCTGTTAGAGGGAATTTTACGTTGTTTTAAATCATGGGCTAAAGATTTTAATGTCTGCATGTTTTATAAAACTTGTAAAGAAATTTTTGCCACCTTTGAGCTGAAGATTATTATTTTAATCCTATGAAGCAAGTAGTGTCTCAGCCAACTTGTTGGCTCTATCTTGTTTTTAGGCTCATTGTGCAGTCACATGCAAATCAATATATTCTCATGGGACACTTGTCCTCCTTTAACTGGCACAAAAGAGGAAGCTGATCAAAACCTGCCCATGTGAGAAAGATCCCTGCATTTTGTGTTCTTGCTTTGTACAGGTCAAGAAAAAGGGGACTCAATTGTCTCCTCTCTGTCAATGTAATTTAGGTATAATAGCCCTGGAGCAGTAGGTGAACCTGAGGCAGGGGGGGGAAGGCCCAAGTCTCTTCATGGGGGACTCTAAATTGCACTCTAAATTTTGATTGCATGTGTGGCGCATTGATTACTCTTTGAATCCTCAAGCTGAGAAAGTAGGAGGACACAGCCAGTCTTGTTACTGTCAGTTTGGAAGTTCATTGAGGAGAGAGGTGCCTTTCCAGTCACGTGAGACTGATAAATGAAAATCAAGGGGCTTGAATGGCAATTATTAGCTGAGACTCTGCTCTGGTTTTCAGAGCAGTGCCACGCGTAGCTCATAAGACAGAGTGGATTCATGTTTTACTGCCATGAATATTCAATGAATCCCAGCTCTTTTGTCTGAGTACCCGGGTCCTGAGCAGTCCCACGGCAGCAGGGTCAGGTCTCTGTGGTCCCATAGCATTGCTGCTTGGGTAGGTTTTGAGTGTTGTGTTGAAGTGGCTGAGCTCTGTTTAGTTTGACGTTGTCCTGATTTCTCATTTCGTATGTATTTTTCCCCGGATATTGTGAACTGAACTAACATGCATTCACTGTGCTTTATTTCCCAAATCCTTCAAGGGAGGGCCCTGTGCCTCTCACCTGAGAGGTAAAACTGGGGGTTTGTAGGAAAACAAATGTTCACATGGCTTTTTTATTTTGTTTTTTGTCCTTTCCTTGTGGTATAGGGCGAAGCATACCTACCATAAAACTTTGCTGGAGCAAGTTAAGGAGTTGGAAACGAAGACAAGAGAACTGGGAAAAGCCATGCTTCGTGATAGTAATGGAAAGAGGCAAGTCTATGCTAAATGTTTAAACCAGACTCTTCTTTTCCTCTCCCTTCCCTATTTCTCATTCACCATTAAAATCTGATTGTAGACAGGCTAATGAGGCTTCTTCTTCTGTATTATTCATTTATTGCTGTTCCCTTTCATATGTGTCTGTTTCCCCCACAGAAACCAGCCCTTCCATTTTCATTTCTCCTGCATTATTGCTGTGAGGCTCTATTGGAAACTGCTGCTCAGTCTCCTGTAGTAACATGTAGTGCTCTTACCTGGCCACTGAGGCAGACTGGTTTTGAAAGCACTTTGTTATGTCATCCAAAAGACAAAACAAAAAGATAACCATGTCAGGGGAGGGAACTGTCAGCAGCTCAGGATTTTAAGACTGTAGCTAAAAGGAGAACTGGCTTAATCCATTGTGCCCTACTAGTTTATTCAGTTTCACCTTAAGGGTTTTTTTTTATGCTTTTGCTTTTTTCACTACAGCTTGCAGGTCTCTTGCCTTCAGGGTTCTCAGTTTCTCGTTGTGCCTCTCCCTTATAACCGCACCATATGGACTTGAATATATTGCTATTATTGAACCTTTCATTGTATAGAGAGAGTATGTGTTGTGTGGGAACTTTTGTCTCTTCTGAAAGAAGCTAAAGAAAATAATGGTGAGGCTTTTGCATCCAACAGTTTCATTTACCATCTCAGAATGTGGTTCTGCATCAGCTGGTCAAAAAAGCTCCCCAAGTTCAAAAAGGTTTTAGAACTAACTCTTCTGTTCCTTACACAATATGGCACCACATGACTTGCTAAGAAACTACATGATCATTAAACTGGATTTTAGCAAACCTTATAAACTAGCAAACTGAGTGGAATGGGGCTTTTAAAAGATTTTGTTCTTCTGGGGCAGGGTCATCCTTTGAGCCTTTGATGTCTATTCTAAGGTAAACTAATTGCCATATTTTAGCTGCTGCTAAGACAAGCAGATAGTAGATTTTTTTCAACTGAATTTGTGTGTTAATAAGGACTGGTTTTAAGGAAAATTATCAGGCAGTGATTTACTGAGATTATGGTAAACTGAAAAGCTTTTAAAAAAGCTTGTGTGAACTTTAATGTGTTTATAAGATATCCTTGGGGACCAGAGTTTGCTTCTCAGAGGCCAAGACAAAGTAAACACAGTGTTATTGATTAAGATCACTTCAAAACACTTGGTATCTTCAGTTTTTGAGTAATTTTTCTGCTGCGACTTTTGGATCCAGCAACACAGAGTTTATAAATTGTGCTCACTAGCAAAAGTCACAAACTGCACATCAAATTATTTAAGAAGAGAAAGCAAACTTTGCAGGTACAAAGGCAACCTTCTATGCCACAATTATAACCCACAAAGACACTTAATATCAGGCATTTAATTAAATAATGGGCCTTGTTCCTAGAAGGCTGAGCAGTCATTTTGAAGTCAGTTGAAGCCAAAGCGCTTGGTACCAAAATCAGGTCAGTCTCCCCAGACAAGAAAGGTGTGACCTGGTGTTGTGGAGTGCTGACTGATAGTGTGATTAGATGCCAGGTAAGTGGAAACCAGACCAGCAGAAAACTGATTGTTCCCAGGCACATGGCTCTGGTATGAGCTCTGTGAGTTGCCTGGGTGTTGCTGTGGTTCCTATCCATGCATTTATGTGAGGTTATGTTGGTGCTGGTTCAAAGCATTTGTGCTTTCCTGCCAGTATTTAATGCCTGTTATAGACAGTCAGAGAGGAGCATGAGTCAACTTTGTGCCTGGTGCATCCCTGGGTTGCAGGGTGGGTTGAAATTGCTGTTAACAGCAAGAGAGAGACAGTCAGCATTTGATCTGTTTATATGTGCATGTCTGTGTCTCCAAGAACTTGATGGGTTTCTTCTCTGTTTACACACTGTCCTGACTTTCTGTAAATTTCATGGCCATGTTGTAATTCATTCATACACTCCATGTTTTCATAGCCTTTTACTTTATTGCATTCTCACTGCAAACTCTTTCATCTGCATTCCTCCTCCATATAGCTTCACTTCATTCTCGAAACGCTTGCATGGAGATGATGTAAGGAATCCCTTCTGGCCCTCCTTCCCATTTTCCCTCCCCCCTTCTTTCCATGCATTTGTTTGTTCTCATTCCTAATTGCTCCCAGATTTTCTGGGTGGTCCATCTGTGAACTAGATAATGGTAGAGTGCCTCTGCCTGCTTGGAGCTGGTGTGCTGTGCTTGTGTTGTGGCCTCCCCGCTCCTCTTCAGAGTTGCTCTGTCTTTTATCTCTTTTGTTTGTCTCATGGCTCTTTCACACCTGCTAGAAATCGTGTGCTTGTCCAAAGGGAAGGGTGAGGGTGGGAAAGAATAGAGTGGGAACTTTCTTCAGTTAGTCTCTTTGGTTCATGTTCCTTATTTTTTAAAAAATTCCTTGAAGCTGGTGGAAATGTGTGCTAAGGTGCATGCTAAGGTGTGCTAAGGTGCATGCTCTGCTCTCCCCTCCTGCCCACAGCCCCGTTGCTCTTGGGGTATTTCTGGCAATGTGACACTATGCAGGAAGGGAACACAATGGGACTCTTCTCATTTCTAATAGAAAATAGAGAGCTGTGTAAAAACTGCACGAGTCCATGTGTCACCTCAGTCCTTGGCTGGAAGTGTTCCTGAGAACATGCCCATTAGGTGCTGGTTTGTTCAGGCAGCTGTGGAAGATAAGCTGGCTGTCATCGGGGTCTATTTTCCTGGCCTACATGGTGGACACTGGTTTTGTTCAGTGTTTTTCATAAACAAACAACAAAGTCCTCACACCCAATTACAGATAAGAGAAGGATTTAGGGAGCTCATTGCTTTTTTCATTTCCTAGACCTTCGACAAAAAATTAGGTGCAAGATCTGAGTGTTCAGAACTAGTCTGCTAAACAAAAAGCAGTTTGCAAAGCCTGGAAAGCAGTGAGTGCATCTAGACTTGCACAACAGGATGCCAACAGTTTGCTGTGACTCAGCTGAATTGGTGTTAAATGTGGGCAGATATCACCTGGGTCCTTGCTGTGCTTGGGGAAGGAGTTCTGGGAGAGCTGTGTGTGCCACTTGATACCTATATATGCATATCCTGTCTCAGAGGATCCTCACCCTGACAGCTGTTCTTGCTAGACACATTCTTCTGGGTTAATAAAAAATGTCTTCACTAGTGCTCATTATATCTTTCTGAATCTTAGCCCCTTTGAACAGTTTCTAAAATTGAATTTGCTTGTATTGCTCTAAAAAAGCAGGTGCACATTTTTTGCTGTGGCTGGAAATGAACAACAAGGCAAGTGGTTGATGAGGAATTGTTTGGTCTGTGCAGGGCAGAGTGTCAGCACCCTGGGCACTACAGCTGGGTCCCAGAAACCTTGCAAATAGCATTAGAGTGATGCTTGGAGATTATAGCAAGTGTATAGTCTTGAGCTTTAACAGGTCATGCTCTTATTCCTTTATATGTCTCATCTGGACGGCTGAAAACTTACATTTGGTAGAGGCTGGGATGATGACAAAGTTAGATAATTCCAAAAGCAGAGAATTAATCAGGGTGAACATGTAGCTGGAAAACTGGCAACTCCAGAAATAGCTTGAGAAGCAGGAGAGTGAGTGTGCAGTAAGGGGCTGTGATGGATCCCATGCCATGCTTGCCTGCCTGTGGAAGGTGAGTACCCACACTTGCCCTCCCCAGCCTGGGCACCTGGCAGTGCTGGGCTGGACTCCAGCCCAGCTGCAACAAGAGCACGCCTTGGTTAGGAAGGGAGAGGGGCTCCCTGGCACTCTCATGTAACAAAAGGCAGGATCTAACACTAAATTTTCATGAGTTTGGAGAGGTGAGAGGGGCAGCTCATGTGCCAAAGCAAACATGGACATGAGGAGACACCTGCCCAGCAGATTTAATCATGTTAACATGTAAAGATTTCCACAAAGAAAACAAACAAGGTTTGTGTTCAAAAGCAGCATTGAGTTCAGCTGCAGAGATTTTTGTGTCTTTAAATAAGTTTACAACTTCAATCTTGGCTCGTAAAGGGCCAAACCTTCAAGTCCTCATTCATTTTTCACTCCATCTACCCTCTCATTGAAGTCAGCAAGAGTTCAGGTGGAGTAAAGCCTGATTAGGCACCAAAGCAAACTTTGCTTTGGAAACCCATGTCACTTTATTGCTCCACTAGCCAACTAATGGAGAGTGAGCAAAGCCGTGCAGCACCCTCTTTGCGACAGTAGATTTCCTGTTCCAGTGGGTTTCTCTATCTTGGAATTGCCAGAGAGCTCCCTTTGAAAATGGCTTTTTGGTTGTTTTTCTGTCCTGTTATTAATTGGTTGGTGGGCAGGATTAGATTGTTTGATACTGAAGAACAATGTGGCTTTCATGATGTGCATACTTTACAAGGAGCTGAGGGACCTCTCTGGGCTGTTGCTGAAAAGTGCCCGCATCGCTCAAGTATTGGGAGAAATTTCTTCAAATGAGTCAGAAATCTGGGAGGCAGAGTCTTGCCTTGAACAAAGGTGAAGGGAAGTGACTACTGACCTAGCCAGGTATAGCTGCAGTGTGTGTTTGCACAGCATTTTTCCATATGCCCCTTTACTCTGGCTGCTCTCAGACACCCACCGGTGATGGCTGGGGTGCCGCTTTCATCTCCGTATCATAAAACAAATACTGGTTTTTCCAGTGCACCTAAAACAGCAACTCCCCACAGTCTCTCCATTGTCTGTCTTCAACAAGGAGACATGCTGGTGTAGATTCTCCTCTATTTTAGTACTTCTCACCAAATCTAACCCAGTTGCTTCGGTGAAAAGTTCATGACCAGCTCTCACCCTGAGAGCAAGTTGTATTATCTGTCTTGGCCTTGGTTTTATTTGGTGTGTGAGGGCAGGTGCCTGTCTCATTTCAATAGCTGTGTAACATGGTAGATTCCCCTGCTCCACAGGTCCCTGGGGAGGAGCAAGAGGGCAACACGGGAAACCTGCCTTGGGCTTGTGGCTCTGCAGAGAACTGAGTGGCAGAGGCTCAGCCTCTCACTAGCAGAGGCAGAAATGGTAAAACAGATCAAACTTTTAAGAAATACATTAATGAAGTGAGGACCTGATCTTCTGGCTCCTGAGGAAGAGGCAAGCTTTTTCATTAGGATCAAGAGGAGTGAGGCTTGGGCTCATTGTATTTCAAACTACTCTGTTTCTCTGTTGATGCCCCCCAAGTTACATCTACTGGAATAGGGAGACCATGCCATCAAGGCCCCTTTGCATCAGCAGATGCAGTGAATCTTACTTGAATCAAACTCAGTCTTGTACTTTCAGCTGGTTAAACAGCTTGGGATGTTTGGAGCCAAATTCTTGTTTCATGAATGTGTTGACTTCGATGTATTTACTCAGGATATGCATGACTGTGATCTGAATCCAGCCCATACACTGCAGCTGAGCATAAAATGAGGTTGAAGAGGGGAGAGGTGTATTTTGGGTTTTGAGGTCTCAGCATCCTTTTTATCAATTTTTCCAGATGTTCTTCGCACCATTTCTGGGAAGGAAAGGTGAGATTTCTCCACCAGCATACACAAGAAAGTGACTGGCATATTTACGATTTTTCCTTGCAGCTTTTCTAGTAAAAAGATATTAGACTCCTTTTACTAGCAAAAAGCACATAAAATTATATCAGTGTTTTTTTTTTTAATTCTTTGATTCCATATGGTAAACATTCATGTATGGAAGGTGGAAAAAGCATAATTTTCTTTTATTCCATGCTTGTCCTTATCTCTCTCCCTTCTGTCCCATATCAGTAAGGAATCATCACATTATTTCCTCATTTTAATATGTACCATTTATTTCTGGCATTTCTAACCCCTATGTGTGAGGCACTTGACATTACCAGGTTTGATTCCACTTTGGGGAGGCTGTGGGGTAGAGGACAGAAAGGGATTCATAACCTGGCTGGAGGTCTGAAGGGGGAGTTACCATGTTCCCACTGGCACTGGGGACCCAAGTGCCTGCTTGCTAGTGCAAACCAGTTAGAGTTGACATTCCCCTTCTGCAGTGCAATTAATTATTTGCCATCCTGGTTGTAGCTATCATGTAACCTTGAGGGAGATCCACTGCACAAATAGGGTTAAAACCTGGTGACCTGGAGAAGGATTTAGAGCTGTGATCAAATCTGCTATCAAAGTCAAAGTTGATGGAGGTACAGTATTAGAACAAAGGCCAAAATGAAGTTGTAAACTGAAAAGAAAGATTAGGAAAAAGGAACATTACAAGATGAGAGTTAAAACTGATTAAGGGGCCCATCTCTCTGATGCCTAATCCTGACTTACTGGGTTGGGCACTGAGGATCTCCACAGGGGAGGGAGGAAGAAATCTTCCCTCCAGGCTGCACAGCAGGAGAACTGCTCCATAACAACAGTTCCAGCCTAATGGCTTCAGCAGTCTGCCTGGACCCTGGCTCCTCTGCTGGCTAACCCAGTCTCAGAAGAGAGGCAGGACTGTCTGCATTTTCCTCTGTGATCTGCAGTAAAGAATAAAGTGCCAAGTTAAGCGTAGCAAGAACAAGAAAACACAAGTTGTATTAGGTGTTAAATATTTAGTGGACAATTACAAAATACTTAAAAGCTTAAAGAAAAGCAATTTTGGGTTTGGTTTTTTTTTTTTTTTCAGTTCAACTAAATGTCCTGGGCTGTGCTCTAAATTGTGTTCATGAAACTTTCAAGGTTCATTTTTTGTTGTTGCCCTGAGCTGTTCTTGAGCTTTTCTGTAAAGAAAAGCTTAGAGTTTTTGAAGACAGAAGTAATCTTAACTTCAGTAAAAGTATATAAGTGAACTTCTAGTAAATCAGTAAGTTTGGATTTTTAAAAAATCCACACACAAAACCCCAAACCAGAAAAAAATCTATACACAGAGACCAAGCATGGAAGACTTCACACTCCAAGGTGACTACTTCAGAAAAAAATGAGTGAGTAGGAAAAGAATGCTATAATTGCCGCTGTATTGCCACCTTATCTGTAAAGGATATGACCAAGCACCCAGTAGAGTAAGTGCAAAGTGAGGCACTTAGAGACAAGAAGTCAACAGCACTGATACCAAAAGGAGGGTAGCTGAAAAGCAGCAAGCCACACTGAGTCTTTTCTGCTTCTCAGACATTTAAATTGAGTCAGTTCCCCTGTTTTGGGAAGGCTGAGGGCAAAACTGGGCAGCTTCAAGTTTTGTTTTAAGTTAGTTGACTTCAGGACATCTGACAGTGATGTCTGCCTTCCACCCCTCCCCCAAAGAAATGCATATACACGTGCTTAGTGTTTGCAGTGCTTGGAAATGAAAGGTACTTTAAGCAGAGAGAGACCTCCATTATTTTCTAGGATTGTTGCATTTCAGAGAGGCATGTGATGTTTAGCACTGATATTTTCAGATGGTATTTTTTAAAGGTGCTTGGTCTTTTTACAGTGGGCTCACCCTGACTGGACATTAGGTGCCCATCAAACCTGCACTGCTATTCCATCTTGGAGCTGGCTGGCATTGGCTCTGTAGGACATGGGGGAAGCTTCTGAAAGCTTCTCCTAGAAGCTAATCCTGTTACCTCCCACTACCAAAACCTTGCTATGTAAACCCAATATCATTCTAAGTAGTTTTTGAAAGAAGTTTAGGAATAACAGTCTCAAAAATGAAGGCTAGAATGGATAGTCCAAGTGATTTTAGGAATAAAAGAAGGATCTGACTTTTCTTCCTTAAGACATTTTTAATGAAAAAAGAAAATGGAAATCATCTTTACTTATCATGAAAAGGAAAAGCCTTGTCCTGCTTTTAGTCATACGACTTTAAGGACCAACTTGAGGAGGATTCTGTGGATTTAGAGTGGAGAATTTGGCCCCAGAACTCTATATATTATCTGTGTGCTGCAAATGGGGACTGACTGAAGCTCACAACACGTCCTGGCCTCCATCTGCTGCTGCAGGGTGATTCTGCCAGGGTACAAGATGGTGTGGCAATGCAGGCAGACCTATGTGCACCTGCCCTGGGCACTGCTGCTGCACGCTGGCTGCAGGTGCTCCTCCATGCGGACCTCTGGGACACGGAGGGAGAGCTGCTGTTTGGCTGGAGTAGCGTGCTGCCAAGCCAAATCACAGCTTGTAACAGCAATGTTTCTTCAGGGCTTTGGTGAGGGCCATGCATCCATGGGTTTCTGTTGATGTGGCTGCTAGGCTGGCTTAATAGTTTTCCAGGCCACTCATTACCAGCCGTGGTCATACTGGCCCATCTTTGCCCCAGCTGCTCAGCTGGATCAGCTCCAGTGTCTGGGTCCATGTGATGTGTGAGCTGAAAGAAGTGGGGTGGTGTGGGGAGCACTGTCAGGTCACTGACTGGTGAGGGCAGGAGTTGCTTTAGCCATCAGTCACCACCAGGACATCCATGGGGCTGCTGCTGAAGGTGTATGACACTCCCTTAACCTTTTCACATCCAGGCAGGATAAAAAACTTGCAGCTGCATGTGGGCTGAGCTCAGTACCCCATGTTCTCCTGGACTGGAGAGCTGGCTGCTCTCAGTATGCTCCAAGTCACCCTTGCAGGGCCACACATCCAGATACATTTGATGCTTATCAGGTGAACGTTTGGCTGGATAATGTTAGGTACAATTTATAGAGAGGGAAGGTTACTCTGTGGCTTTCACATGTGCTTTGGAAGTACCTGGAGAGGAGCACTAAAGAAGACCTGGAAGTGCTACACTATGGCAGAGTGTAAGAGCTCAGCTTCTCTGGAAAGCTGGCTGTTGCTGAGTCCGCAGCAAGGACTTGGTACTCCTTGAATCCTGGCTGTCTGCTGCAGGAGTCACCTCTGACAGGTAACTTCTGGCACCTCCCAGCCTGCAAGTGGCACAGGCAGCGCTTCTGTATTCGTTCCCCTGTGGCTTTTGCCTGGTGGCCCTTTGGTGTCCTCGTGGTGGGTTTTTATTAATGGCGTGCTGAGTATTTACAGTAAAATGCAAAAGAAATGCGGTTTGGGATGTCTATTTCAGCTGGATCCAGAATGATTAAGGAGCAGTGTTTGTAGATGCTGACTCTGCAAAGAAAATGCTGGGTTTTTTTTTTGTTTTACTGTTTATATGCCTCAGACACTTCCTTGTGAAATGCTCCAGAGATTTCCTTTGATTACATTGCCGCTTCATTATCAGTAATGCCTGTTTGCCTTTTAAATTAAAAAGACCTCCTACTCTGACCTCAGAGTAAAACATTCCTGCAATCAAATGCTAGATAACAAAAAATAACATCTCCTCTTTGTGGATGGAAAGAGGGAAGCCAGCAGAAGCCCCTCGTTACCACTTTGGCAGTTCTGTAGGAGGGCGAATCCTCTCTGTGATGTCTGTGAAGCCAGAGGATGGAGATACAATTGCTCTCTGAGCCAGCTGGGCCTTTCTTCCACAGCCCTGGGATGTTCTGGGTGTTTGAGCATAGAGTTTTACTGAGCTCTCAGCCTTAGTGTGACTTGCATTTGAGATGGTTTGCATGCTTTATTTTTGAATTCCTGGTCTGAAATAATGTTGTTTTTAATGTTATCTTTATGTCAAACCTATGAGCCTATGCTAGTAATGTCTCTGCCCACTGTATAACTTCTAAAAATTTTAAGCAAAAAAACCCATGTTAAACCAAGGCCAGGGTGGTTCTGGGGCAGTGCCCTCGTCCAGCAGGGACTATCTGAGGAAGAGCAGTAGTTTCCTCTGGCCAATTAGAGATGTGGCCACAGCCTTTGCCTGGTGTAGGGTTCTTGCTCTTTGTCTGCCAGCACTGTGATCGATGCTGTAAGCCTTTAAGCAGTGTTATGTTGCATGAAAGGTGAGAGATGGAACTTGTGAATAAATCCTCAGGAATACCTGCCATGTCCTAGCAGCCAGAGAGGGATCCACAAGGCCTCTTTGCCAGGTGATACTTGGGAAGAAGCCGTTGTTCTTGAACCTCTGATTCTTCTTCAGAAGACACGTAAGGGAATTTGAGAGCCAAGAGACTGAAATAAAGATCAACAGTGTGCTTGTAAAGGATTTGGTGATTAAGATTGATCAAAGCTGTAGAGGTCTGCTTCAGACCTTTCTTCTTGCTCTTTTTATTTTATGTTGATGTGATTTTCAGTGACAGAAACATGTCAGCAAGAAACAGCAAACTTGTGTGTAAGTTATTGTTTGAAATGTATGGAAGGGATCAAGTATTATGTTTTAATTCTAAAATTTAAAAAGAGAGAGAAGAGTACCCTCTTTTCCCCTCAAAATTAAATACACAGGGCAAGATGACAAGGACAGAAACTTCCTAGTCTTTTACCTTCTGTTTAGCCACATGGGATATTTTGCAAAAACTTCTCTTCCCCTCCCATCCTTTCCCATCCCTGCTGTCACAGTGAGAGGGCAACATGTTGCAAGATGTTTTCTCCAACAGGAGAATAATGCAAGCCAGCCAGAGTTTCTCAGGCTGTCTTTAACAGAGTGTGTGCCAGTGGAAGCAAAGAGACCGAACAAGAGTTTACCTGCTGTTTCTTTTGAAAATATTTATGGGTAGGAGGGAGGCTGTGGAGTTAAGGACAGAACTTCAGCCTAAGCATTGGAGGATTTTCTGGTTTAAACCAAGCTGTACAATGATTTACCTGTGGCTGTCTGCTGCAGCTCCACTGTAGGGTGCAAGAAGCAGTGATGCTGCACCTGCAGGCAGTGTAGTGAGGGCTTAGTAGGTGTTCAGATGATAGGGAAAACAGCTGCAGCTTTCTTGTCCTCTGGGTTTACCCATGGACCCTGAGCATCTTGCACTGGAGAGCCAAGCTTCTGCCATGAGTTCCTGGCATGTTTTTGGCACAGGGGTAGCAGCTGGGAAATGTGCTTGTGTGCTTTAGTTGTGTCATCTCTAGCAGCCCTGGTAAGGCTTCACTAGGCACCTCAGTTCTTCTTTCTGGAAAGGGGAAAAGCAGAAACAAACGAAATAATTTCTAATGTCTGTGTCTGACTGAATTCTTCATAATCCAGAAGGGCAGTGAGTTAAAACCAGTGGCAACTGAGTGTATTGGCCTATTTGGTGTGCTTCTGCTCTGTATCTCCTCTGGTAAATGTAACAGAACACAAACAAGAATTCAGCTTTTATAAGAGAAGGATGACTCTAAATGTCTATTTTTTCTTTTTTAACTGGGATGTGCATGTGTTTTCAAAAGGAAGATCCAATTTTAAGAGACACCTGCATCCACTTTAACCTTCCGGTCTTTGCGATCCTGCTTTTGCCACCAGTCAATTAATGGACTCAGGAGGACATTGTGGGTCAAGCTATACCTAATACCCCAAATCCTCATTAACGCTAATTAGTGCTCAGTAGATTAATTGGTGGTGAAGCTCATCTTTTTTTAATTACTTGAGCAAATGAGACAGCAGGGCCTTGTGGTCAGCTTTGAATTATTCTGTTTGTTTTGATGCATCTCATTTGAATGTGTAAAGCCAGATGTTTGTTGCCTGGATTTAAGGGCTGTTTGCTTTTGTGAGGGATGAGAAGAAGAGAATACAAAAATAAAATGAAGGTCTCCATTGACACCTTAGAGCAATTCAGATAGGAAGGTGGAAGAGTTGTTTTATTCATGGAATTGAAAGCATTGTTATGAAATAACATGTTGCCTTTAGTTTACCTTTTGATTTGTCATTCACTTAATGAATTTGTGTGATGTTGCTAGCACAGACTTCCAGGCAGGCAGAAGTCATCTTGACTCTCTTATGAAGCCATCACAAAGGTATTCCTGGCCTAAGGTATTCTGCATTATTGATAGCAACTAAATCTGATTTTAGCTGGCTTGACTAATGGTTTTTTTTAATCCTTTTTCTTTTTTCATAGAAACCCTCAGAATTGGGACCTTTTAATAGTTTTTGTTCTAGTCAAGTATTTATTTAGTTCAAAGCATTTTGTCTGTGTCCTTTGTCCTTCATACAATTAGAGATAGATGGTGCCTCTCCCTTACCCCTTCAGAGGTCACTGACTAACCAGCTAAAGCATATTTCACTGTCACTTTCCATGTCACTGACTTCCATAAGAATGTCTGGCTTTGTGACTTCTTCCATTCTGACAAGATTTTTGAGTTCCTGAATATGAACACCACTGTCCAGTATTCAGAGTGTGATCTCGTGATCTCTTACCCTTTTGCCTCAATGCATCTGAAGATGCCATCCTCAGACCCCATGGGAGGGTTCAGGCCCTGGCTCGGAGTCACTAGAAAGCAGAATTAAATCTGAAAATCATGGCTAATGCTTGGGATTGATTTACAAGCAATATTTCTGTGAGAAAGACCTGTGAGCCCAATGTTGTTACTTTTGCATCAAAGTGTGAGGCAGACAGAGAAGTCTTCACTTTGTTATCTGTTAGCAGCAGGCAGAAACCTTTTCTGAAAGCAGGGACACGTATGGGTGCAAACACTGACTAATTAAGAAAGCCACTTCACTTTCCTTTCAGGGATTTTATTGGGAGATCTAATACCTGTTAGTAAATCAAATACTCATCCAAGTCAGAAGAACTGTGTTGCATTACCTTTGTATTAAAGGTTTATCTTATAGTACCTGACTGGTCTTGACTTGCAGTCTATTTAGTCATCCCTCATACTTGAACCACAAATCTCTAATTGTACTATGAGTTTTTCTTTCTCTGCATAGATGCAATCCAGTATCATTTCCCAAATGGAAAATCAGATGTGATTTCAGTTTTGAACTTGTTGATTATAATTAACAGTATCAAAGATAGTGTAGCTTTGGCATTCTTAGAGCTGCAATGTGTCACTCCTGTTCAGAGGTCCCTTGGCAGCAGGCTTTCCTCCACACATTGAATGCAGAAGCCTGAGGGGCTAAGCATTATTGGTCTGCACTTCGTCTGTTGCTGCATGGTAGACAAGCAGATGAAGAATTTTTCCTTGTGAGCTTTTCTGCTCACAGGAAAACTCTATTAATAGAATGGTTAATTCCATTCTCAGGCTAAGAATTTTGTGGCAAATATTGCTTATTTGTCCCTTACAACAGTATTTTTGATTGGTTTAAGTTTCCTTTTTTAAATAACTCTCTCACTGAGATAGAAAAGAGTCGCCCTACATGTTCTTTGCCTGCAGAACATGAACAAGTATTGCACTTGTGTCATTCTCAGGACAGCAGTGTGTTCAGACCGTGTTTCGCTAAACTAACAAGTTACCCGGCAGTCTCTTCTGCAGTCAGCAGGATGTTGAGCAGTACAGCATCACTGGTTTGCACATGCACTGGTAGTGGCTGGTTCTGCAGGCTGTTCAACTTCCTAAGCAAGGGAGGTTAAAGGTTAGAGAAGTCTCATGTCTTGGTTTGTGCCTTCCATTGCATCACCCTCACCTGGTGATTCTTTGTAGTATGTGTTTTCCATCATGCTGCCTGCTTGGAACAAGTAGAACTTTCTTTCTGTATGTACTAGATTTTTTTTACAGCCAGCAACTGATCTTGGTTTTTTTTAATCAGTTGGGCACTCCAAGATTTTTAGAAGCTTTCATGCTGTAGCCCTAGTTTTAATGGAAACCTCTGATCCTTTCTTCTTTGAACACATGTAGGTCTCTTGAGCCAAGAGTTGTTAGAGTTTGTTTGACAAACTCAGTTGGAATCAATACTTTTGCTTCAAAATTTATTATCAGCTACTGTTTTATGTTGAGGGAATACTGCTGACTGCAGGCAGGGAAAGCAACCTGCCATACCCATTGCGGGTGTGATTCTGTGGTGCCAGGGGAAGGAGGGGAAGAGACCAAGTGTCTGAAAATGCTGAGAGTTTGTAAAGATTTTGAGGAGGAGTCCATGGGTTTTACAAGCTTCTAGTTCAGATGTCTGAGCTTGGGGATCACAGGAAAAAGAGAAGGATTCCACCCTGTCTTTTGTGGACACCTCATTATGCACTGAACAGAGGACTGTGAGCCTGGCTATTACCCTAATGGACTATTAAGTGGAATATAAGCCTGCATGGCTGGATTACATATTACAGGCATCTCAGAGATTCTTTAGTTACTTTCCTGATTGAAGTTAGCAAACTGGTTCAGTGAAAGGGAGTTGTTTGTTTAAAACTGTTGTTAGCATGTCGGCAGCAGCAGCTGCGCTTGCTGGGATTTCCATTTCACACACCAGATGCGTGTGAATTTGTAATCTAACCCAAGAAAGATACCAGCATTGCCATTCAGGTGTGTATCCATGTTCGCAGCATAATCAGTGCAGTTGCTCCTTGTGAATAAAGATGTGAAAGAAAAAGCAGACTGGGAAAATGGAGACACAGTGTAAATGTGGGGCAAACGGGATAAAGGCACTGCAAGGAGCTGTACCAGCAAACAGATCCCTTCTATGCACTAGCTCCATCTCAGTGTCAGGAATAGGGGTGAGGAGGAATAAACAGACCAATTGTGGAGAACTTTGAACCAAAGTAGACTCTAATACCTTTCTGAGAATAATCTGATACATAAGTTACTTGAGGCTCCAGTGCAATGAGATTTGAAGGCCTACAATATTTTAAAACCCCCTTGAACTTAGTGGTATTCATATACATAATTAAGTGCTTTGAAAGGTCAAGATCTTAGTCATCATTTTTTAACTCTGGGCATAAAGTTCTTGATGAAGCAAGTGTTTTTTAATAAAAATCAAGGTGGAGAGTGCCTCTAATAATTCTTGTAGGTATATTAAACCTGTTGTAAGCATACTGTGTTTTTCACCTTGAGTTTGTATTTTCACTTTTCGTAAATTCAGCAGTAATTTTTCAGGTCTCTGACAAGAACTGTGTAAACCAAAGAGGTTTTTAATAAAAGAAACTGGATAGAAAATTTTCTTTCCATATGGGAGGTTAAAATGAGACCATTCTTTAGAAGGGAGAATTAACTATGGGTCCTACCTTTGGTTGCTTCAGGCCATTTTGCAGGTGTGATAGAAGCCTTCTACCTTCTGCTAAGCGAAAATGCTTTGCTCCTTCTCTCTAAGGCAGTTTGTGGATGTTGTGATTCATGTGCATAATACTAAAGATAAATCTTATTAATATTCCATATGACTCGATGTCAGACTTCTGATATGGTTTGTAATAATTTAGAGTCATCACACATTCAGAAATCACAATGATGGTGATATTAGGGATGAATTGACCGACAGTAGATTTATACAAAGTGTCCTTAGAAAGGAGGAGTTCTCTTGATAATGTGCTGTTCAAAGAAAGAGAAAATTCTTTTTCATGCTACAACCACCTTTAGTACTGACAAAGTCAAAGCTGCCAAGTACTTTAAATACAGTTGACTTTTACCTTGAAATGATCTGGTTACTTACTGGTGTGTTTTCTCTCTTTCTGTCTCCCTTAGCGTGAACGAACGTGACCATTTGTTAAAAAGGCTCGGCAGGAAAACTCCTCCGAGCCTTTTCCGTGCTCATTCTGTCCAGCAAAGCGTGTCACGTAAGTAGCGGCTCACGTCCGCCTGTGTTTCACAGCCTAGCCCCACATGAGGGAAGCCAAGGGTGATTATTTTTTAATTAAATTGTAGGTAGAGATAATCTAGCACTGAGGCTGAGCTGCCAAGCAAGACACGTACATTTGGAAGTGGAATTAGTGTATCTGGCCCTAGGCAAGGGGAGCTCAAATGTGGTTAATTCCCTGGGATTCAATCAACAGGCCCAAATGATAGAATCCCAGTATGCAGGTTCTCTAAAGGTAGAATTCTGATAGTCTTAAGAATAGTCTAAAAATCAAAAACTCTGTGTAAAGTAAATATAGTGGTCGAGCCTAGCTTTAATAGAAATTATTTCTGTATGAAATGTCATATTAGCTGTGGTTAGCTGAGAATACAGTGATTTTTCAGGGATGCCATTAGGGTTCTGTGTGTTGCTGATGAGGAAAGCCATGGCCTGCAGAGCTGCTTCTCTCCCTCTCCCCTCCCTCTTTGTCTGCTGCTGGGAGAAGACAAGCAACATCACAACTGGCTACTACTGCTGCTTCAAATAAATGGCATTTCTTGTTCACATAGAGGTCATCCATTTATTTGTCTTCCTGTGTCTGCTAGACTTGATGGGTTTTTGTCAGTGTTTTAAAGGCTTCCACAGTATTTAAAATCATCTCTAGCAGCTCTGTAGGCCAGATGCACCAAAAGACCATGCTGGCTTGAGGGACCAGGGAGTCCAGTCAGCCCTTTCTAGTGAGCAAATGCAGTCTCTCTTGTGATGAAACTGGTGGTATCAATAGGCTTATTTACTAAAGAAAATAACTTCCTCAGTGTGCAGTACTGCTGCACACAGGGCAAGGGGCAGACACTCAGGATTTGGGGTTTGTATTGCCATTGCAGTAGGAAGTGACAGCCCTGACTGCCTAAAAACCACAGAGGAGTCAAATCTCATTGCTGGCTGTGTCTCCTTCTGTAGCAGAACTGTTATGGCTGAGATCATGGAGGCAGAGCTGGGATAATACCTGAGGTATTCTTGTTTTCCATGGGAGATTGGACTAGAAACCGTGGGACAGTGATGGATCTGGTAGTCTTTGTCCTTGATAGAGCCATTGGAAGACCACCATCACTGTTAAGGGATGTAGGGTCTTTGGCAATCAATCCCACTATGTCTGGGAAGAGAGGCCAGTGAGCAGAGCAGCCCTGTGGACCGCATTTCTGCAAGGATTTAATCCTTTGTATAAAGGAGCCAGGGATGCTGATAGCAACATGGCTTTGGGCATGCAAACACGTTCTTTGAGGAGATTCCAAAAGCAATGATTGGCAGAAGAAATCCATAAAATGCACAAATAAATAGCTGTTAAGATAATCTGCTGTGCAGACTTAACCACAATCTGAAACCTGTGAAGCAGTGCAGAAAGGAGCTATACAAGGAGGTAACTAGTCAGACTTCATATGTGCTTTTAGCCTCAAAGAACACATCATCAGGTTGTTAGTAGGTGAACAGCTATTGGGAAAGAAAAATGAGATCGAAATAAGCCCTAATTTGGATAACCAGCTTCCCTATAAATGCAAATCATTAAGTGCTAAATGAGTCAGGCCAGTCAGGACAGGTTACAATCAGCAATCTGTTTTTCACGTGAACATAAATTTTGACTGTGAAGCTGTTAGGATTGAAAGATGATTTTTGTGATGTGTCCATGACTTCTGTCATCTCTTGTCAAATGTTATTTTCCAGTATTGCATAGCTGCTATATGTACAAGGCCATGCAAAATCCAGGGAACATATGAGCTGTTTTCACAACCCTAAATTGTACAACTGTTTACTAAATGCTAGAAATCTTCAAAGCAAAGAGTTGATGAATGGGGCAGTAGCCTTGACATGCTGGGCCAGTATCTTAAATCACACCCTACAAGCACTCTGTTTGAAGTCTTGAACTGTTCATATGTTTCCACCAGGCCCTAAATTCCCAGGCTGTGAAGACCAAAAATTGCTTTTGTGACTTCAACTCAGAATCTGTTGCTTACATATAAAGCAGGAAAATGGTTTGTTTAGTTAGAGCTGACAAAAGCTTAAGCAAATGGATTGCCTTGGTCCCAGCAAGGAATGAAAGTGGGATTAAATTTCCTAGCACAGATTGTAAAGATGCAGTACTGGATTGGAAATTACTTTATTTTTGACAACAACCATTTCCAAATGTTTTGGGAGGAAGCAAGGCCTAAACAGCTTTGTTTCCAGTCACATGGAAAGGAAAAAAATCTCACAGGGAGTTTCTGGGCTACTACTAGTGGTCAATGGTGCAAAGAGCTGACTGAGGTAAGGCTACATGGCCCTGTACAAGAGACAGAAGCTCACTCTGTATGTTTCCTTGGCTCTCTGTTGGTGAGCCAGCCCTTCTCCAAAATCATTAGCACAGCACAAGACCTTAAGGCATGATGTATGGCTGGGGTGCTCCCATACAGCACCAGGCTCTTGTGGGTCCAGCCTCCAAAGTGGGCAACAGAGACACACAGCCAGTGCCATGGAAGTGCCATATGGGAGTGACAGCCAGGATTAGTCTCTCAAACATCTTCTCTCATGAAAGAAACCGGCTCAGAGTGGCTGCCTTGGAGAGTAGCCCTGTCCATTTGGAAGGGTATGTCCTTAAAGTAAAACCTTCATGGCTGTTTTTCTTGCTCTTTGTTTTTGTGTTCCTGAATTGTGTAGACCTGCCAGAAGCATGAAAGAAATCTGTACTGGCTGGCTGTACTGTCAAAGACCACGTGGTTCCTTTCTACCAATACAACTTCTGGGATGTTTATGAAAACTTTAAAAAAAAAAAGGGAAGCGCGAAGCTCCTGACTTTAGTGGAAGAGTTGCATATGGTTGTCAAGCCAAGGTGCTAAAATAAAACCACCTCAGTGCAATCTTGCGGGCAGTGCTGACAACACTGCTCCCCAGGCTGTGCTCACCTCCTGGTGAGGTGCCTGGTGAAATTGGCCATTCCCTCTTGCCATCTGCTTTCTGAAACTTTCAAGAAAGAGCAGGAAATGCTACTAGGTTCCTCCCAGATGTGTCTTTGGACCCTTCCCTTTAGCTTGCTGTGTGGCCCTCCCTTGAGGGAAGGAGCAATAATGATTTCCAAAAATTCTCCCTCAGAGGGTTTGCTGATGGTGAGGTTTTCCCCAGGTCTCCATCCAGGTTCTTGTCTTTTTTACTGCTGTGACTTTGTGAAAGCAGCACCTCCTGTAGACAAACTCTGTAGATAGAAAAGATGGCTCTTGACCTGCCCTTTCCTCCTGCGTGACTGACCTGTATCACCTGTGCCCCCAGAGGATGGGAAGGGTTCCCTCTATCCATAAGAAAAGTTCCACAGCATCCTTCTAGGGTGGTTTCCCTCCTGTAATGCCCCTGCTAGTGTTCAGTTACCATTTGTCCCAATATGCTCTTTAAAAATAGATCTGAGTCTGCTCCCATTAAGCACGGCTCCCCCTAAAACGCCAATGGCCATGCCTGAGTGAGGATTACTGCACTTGGCCCAGGCTTCCTATGCTAGCAAAGAAAATCCTTCTTCCTTTGACAGAATATGGTGATTTCATAGAGTAAATCTGAATGCAGAGCATATGGTTTGCACCTTATTAATCAGTGGAGAAAAAGCACCTGTCATCTGAGGTTCGTTTCACAGTATGGGGGCTGACAAATAATAAATAATAATAATGTGTTCATGCTGAGGGCTCTAATCCCACCATTTATTCTCCACTAGCAGACACCTTCTTCCTTTCACTTTTCTGCTAGTGCATTTTTATTTGAAAAACAACCGGGGAGCTACTTGAGATGCTTTTTAAATTCTTTTTCCTCTTATCTTGCTTGTGTTTGAAATGTAATATACATTCTGTATTTTTTCCAAGCTACATGTTTGTTGACTGTTGTGTGGCATTACAATCTTTTAATACCGATTTTGGGAAAAGAAATAGGAATAATTGGTTTAGAATTTGATGCTGTGGCATCTGACTCTTATTTTCTACTTGCAAATACAGTAAGCTGGTATCTGAGACTAAAGAGATGGGACCATTTGTCAGGAATTTCTCTTGGGTCCTTAAGAAAACACAGGCATGATTTATCAGAAGATAAATTATTTACTTCGATAAGCATTAGTCAATATTTTAGGCAGCTTTCCCTTTCCCAGGTTAAATAGAAGATGGTTGCTGAGTCAAAGCTGAGTTAGCATTCACTTTTTAACTGGTTAATGTGAACTGTGGCATCACAGCAAATCTCTTTAAAAACTCTGCAGAACCAAATGTTTCACCTGAGACGGAATTTGGCTGGTCAAGTGATACCACTATGTTGATTTTCATTATGTCAGAGAGAGTTTTGCTATCCAAGAAGCAATATTTCCTAAAAGAGATTTAAAAAAAAAAAATAAAAGGTCTCTCACATCTCCCCAATCCCCTAAAAGTTATAGTGGATTTGAATCCGGGCATTTTTCTCCAAAGGCAAACAAAAGGATGCATTTTATACTTTGGACTGTACTAAACCATGATACCACTGCAGTATGAACTAGTGGAATGCTGCAGCAGGTGAGGGTTCTGATGGGCTGCCAGTGACAACTGCCCTCTTGCTGGCTGGCCTAAACAAATCCTGAGGCAGACAATTTGGGTGTATCAGAGGAGAGTGCAAGGAGCAGAAGGCCTCTAAAATAAATCCCTGAAGTGACTAAAACTGTAAGCAGTCCTTCCATGAAGAGGTCTTCTGGAAACAAAAGAGCCCTCTGGACACTTTCTGGTCCTGGTCTTGGAAGCTGTTGCCACGAGAGTGCTGTTGAGCTTGCACAATGTTGCTGTCTGTGTTGGAGGCACAACCATTGAGATGATAGCTGTAGTCCAGCGTTGCACAGACCAGAACAGCCATTGCAGTGAACAGAAAAAGAGTGTGTTAAATTAGAGAGCTAATGGGAGACTGGATTCAGATCTACTCATAGAATATCAAAGCTTTAAGAAAACCCAACAGGATGCTTTTAAAATTCAGTAGATTGTCTGATAATATCTGGTACCAGTGAAACCTTAGATTTGATGAGAATGTGAATCTCTTCTTGACAAATGAGCCCCACTGACAGATATTCTGAAGTGCCCCTTTCCTGCATTAACAGAAAGTCTCAGAGTATAAAGGTCCTTCCTTCTGTGAGGGTGAGTGGGTTGTGCCCAGAAAGCCCCAAAGAAATGTGCTCTTTCTTTGGGCTGCTGCAGGACAGCTGAACAATAAGGGCCTTGTTCCCAAGGCAGGCTCATAGGTGTGGTTTTAAAACTGGAGTTGGGGGAAAAGTTCAAACTTCCGGAAAGTTCCTTAGTAACTGACAGATGGAAACTTTCATTGTTTTTGGATGGGGTCGGGAAGGAGTGGAAACGTAGAGCTGCTTGAGGAGTGGGGATGGGACTCAAGCATTTGCAGCCTGTTGATTCTACAAGGCACAGTCAGCTGCCTAAACAGCTTGAAGTTCAATTTTAATTGTAATGTGAATAGAAAAATGTAATATGAACTCATCTTCCTGTATAGAGATCTACAGGAAAAGTCTTAAATGAGCTGCCAAATGTTGAGCTTCGGCTGAGAAGCTTGGGGGTCACAGCCTTTCCCATGACATCCGCACAAAACCCTTGTTGCTGGTAGTCCAGGATGGATGAGGGACATGAACATGTAAGGATACTCCTGGTATTCTTAATCACAGATCATCTTAGCCTGAAATTTCTTGCTGTATTAAGGTGTTTCCTATTGGTGTGAGAGTGGTGAACACCCTTTGACTGAATATTGCATTGGCGTTGCTGAGTGGTTGGGCTGTCTGGCTGTCTGCAGCCCTGTGCCAGCACTGGGAATAAGCAGGTCATGGGCAGATGACACCCAGGACTGACTTGTGTGGTCAGTACTGGATTTGCAGTAGTTATGGCAGTTGAAGACTCCACTATGCTGGATGATCTCATGGATAAGTAAACATGGCAAAGCCACCTCGATGCAAATCAGGTAATGGGACATGGGCTTCAGTCTTCTAGGGCTTAAGCTTCTGGTCTTTGACCAAGTTGACTTATCCATGGAGAATTTAGCCAAAAAAGCTAACAGGATGCTGGCCCTTCATATGGAACAAACCCACTGGAGGTGTTTGTTTAGGTGTGAATCTACTCTTTTTTAAATGAAAGCCTGTTTTGTACATCGTACTTCCTTTGCAATGATCCAGTATGGATATACTTTTTTCCAAAAGGTTGTTTGCACTTCGTGAATGTATTCTGTGAAACTTCAGCTACAGGCAGGAAAAACGAACTTGTGCCTCTGTAGCAGTATGTATATTGGCTTGGAACAGCTCAGGGAAAATGAAATGGGATGCTGGGGTGATTGGTATGTAATCAAATCAAGGTTCCTGCTGTCCTGCAATCACTTCCATGAGGGATATGTGACTGGAGCAATGTATTTCTGTTTGAATCCCCTCCACTTACTGGCAAAGATTTCCTGCTGTGCTTGTAACTTTGGGTGTCAAAAAATCTCTTGTCCTTTGCTGTAGTTTTCTATTCAGAATTTTCTGTGAGGCCATGTCTGCAAGTCTGTCTGCTGTTTCATCATGTTGGCCCATTAGGTATTTGTGACTGTTCTACCAGCATTGTGGTGTTCTGCAGATGCTATCAAAAAATGTCACTTGCCTGTCCACAGTACTTTAAAAGAAATCAGGCATGTGGTTATTTTCATCTGAGTAGTTTCTAGGGAGACCACAGGATTGTGCTAGCTAGCAAGATGAACAAAGTAGACACCTCCAGAATGTGTGTTTCCTCTATGCAAAATATAAGTGACTGGCTGAGAGAATCAAGTTTCATGATGTCATTCATCAGATTCCATTTGTAAAATTATTTTTAAAAAAATCCTGAGGGGAGTTAAGAAGAAGATGTGAGAAAAATCTGATTGTGGGCTAGACATACCCACCTTTCTCCAGAGAAACTGCTGGTATCAAGCAGACTTCAGAGGAGTCAAACTGAAATGCAAATCTCTACTACTCTGTTAAGTCTTTAGAGAAGCTCTGCCACTATGGGAGTACTATGGGAGTGTGTTCAAATCAATCTGTAGCTTATTAGGTTAACTCAGAGGGCATTGGTGACTGTGTGCACTGTCCTGGCCTGGGGAAGGGACCAGAGGGACAGAGCAGGCAGCAGACACCCTTTCTGTGCCACATGGGCAATGCAGTGCGTGGCTCTAAGCATCAGAAGCACAGCACAGAAATTAAGATTGCTGTAGTCTCAATCACATAACTTCAGTGATGCCTAAAACTGTTTTTAAAAGTGGTCTGTGCTCTTGAGCTCAACTCCAGTGACTGATTTCTTTTTTCTTCTTCTGTTTTTTCAGATGGGTATGCATTTTCTCAAGAAGAACACGGTGTTGTTTCCCAGTCGCAAGTCGTTCGATCCTACGATACAACCAAAAGGAGAACAGAAATAGAATAAATTATTCTTTACTTGATGGGTGGTGGGAATAATGGGATTTGGATCAATTCATCCACTGTTAACACATTCATGACTAGATTTGGCGGCAGCAGCCAAAACACCAGAGAACTCATTTCTGTGGCCTTAGCCAACAAGTTCCTGTATTCTCCCTGCAAACCTTGAGTGCATATTGTGGGGGGGAAATCATTGTTTGACTTCAGTTGCGAAGCTCTGCCTAAAGTTTTGTTTATGTTGTTATGAAGCATTTGAATGTGCTATGTGAGGTGTGAAATTAAAAACAATGTTTTGCCACTATTTAAAACATCAGCATAAGGTTGTTCTGGGGGAAAAGTAGAAAATTTATGTTCCATGAGAAATCAGCCTTTGCTTAATTGGAACGGGGGGCTGAGGGTTCCTGTTTTGTTACACACAGACCTAGTGCACACAACTGCATGCAGACTTTACTCCTTCTTGTATTCACTGTTAATTAATTTGGCTGAAATTTTCAACAGACCATTTGGTGTAAAATTTTTGATTCCACACAGTTTGTAGCTAAAAATGCTTATTTGCCTTCTTATGACAGAATTAACACAAGATAGCAATCAATTATTTAGACTATTTCTTGCCCTCTTACAGGATTTATTAGGGTTCTATCTTAGCTTTCTGAAACCCAAATAATAGCTTACTCACACAGCCAGGATGTGAAAGTCAGAGCTTGGCAGAGTAGCTGTCTTGAGTGCATGACATTGTACACCAAGATGAACTCAACCAGGTGCCTCCTCATAACGCTTTATGATGTATTTGGATGTGCACTTCAAGTGTAGCCTGGGACTTCCCTCCATGACCCCACTCCCAGTTTTATAGTAGAACAAAACAGTGAGAATTTCAATTTAAATGTACCATCTTGTCAGATATGTTGATAAGATGTACATCTGCATAGGAGGCTGATAGTGTAACCCTAAAGAAGCCTTCCCCATGCCAGGTAAGAGGTTTGCAGAGGAGGGCAGGAAGGGATTACACATGTGCATGCACACACATGGATACACACAGAGCTGGCCATTGTGAAGAGAAGACCTGCTGTTTGTTTGTTCAGCCAAACCAGTCCCTCTTCTAGATCTGATCCATCAACAGGCTTCCCAAAACACTCAGCCCCGTGAGCCCTGGAAGGAATGCTGGCTCCATGGCCTTGCTGTGCCACTGGGACAGGCGTGCTGCTGCATAGATTGGGATTTTGAAGAAAAAAAAAAAAAAAGGCAAAAACTGGGGCATAAGTTAAAGCTGAAAGAGCTCTTAGAAAGCTTATGCTGTCCTCCAGACAAATTCTATTAATTTTTGTCGCCAAGCCATGTTTCTGAACAGTATAAAGTAAATACTGCTGTGTTTAAGCCAGGCTTCATGGTTAATCTATATACTACATCTGTGTATTTAAAAAGTTGGCGTTGTTTTTTGCCCTATTGACCATCATCCAGAATTTTTTATTGATTTAAATATATCCAAAAGCAATCTGAATATGAATGTTTATGTTTAGCAAAGGAGAGGAAAGCTCCAGCCTGGCCTACTGGTTTAATCTTCCTTAAGGGTTGCAAGTAAATGCCAGCGCTCAAGTGCTATAATTCAATTTCCAGTGCCACCTCAGAAGTTCAGAGTCCCCTTCTGTTTTAGAAAAGGCAAATTTTGCTCCTGCAGCAGCAGTCAGGATTGCACTTGGATTAGGCTGATGGCACAGAGGGAAAAGTCATCACCTTCTTTTTGCCGTGCTAATGAGACAATTATGCAATAAGGAAAACGTGCAAATAATTTTGCCATAGGCATGAATGTCAAAGGGCCATGTGTGGATGTATGTATTTTCTGGGAGAGGAATTTTGTACAAATACTAGTGCTGAGAATAAATAAGGAGAGAGTAAACCTGATCCCAGGAGTTTTAAAATCTTAATGCTGATATAACCTGTTAAACACTTCCTTTTATTTAGAAACCAAATCTGTTTAGGAAATGTGTGGTGTAAGCCTCTCCTCAGAACCACTAATTGTTTCTTCCTTTTGTAAAAACACAAGGAAAATTAACTTCCCACCAAGGCAAAATGAGATCAGCTTAGTCTTTGTACTCTAAGCTACACACCAAACATTGGCATGTAAACAATTTGGAGGCTTTTCATGAGGCTGCAGAAAAAAAACTTTTAAAAGCCTTTGGATAATGAAGAATGGCAAGTCAAGTAAATGTGTTAAGCAGAGAATAGAAGGGATCCTGGAGTTTTTTCTGTTCTTAACTTAGGGCAACAAAATTTTGCAGAACGTAATGAAAGATGCTGGGGAGGAGCAGCTGTCATCTGATGTGATTAATTTTATTAGTGCAGACTATGGGCTCTATCATTTTGACCTCCCTGTAAATTGAGGTCAGTGTGTGTCACAAACAAAAACCCTCCCTAGAGTCAATGGTGGTTTAGACTGAGGTACGTGTGTTGGTTGTCAGCTCAATGGGAATTGCACATGGGATTTGTCACAGGGCTATACAGTATGTGACACTGGGGCTAGTGGGTCAGACTTTATCATCACTGTATGGCCTTAATCTCTAGCTGAGTTAATTCTGTAGAACCCACCCAGGTCAAGACCTGGCATTCTTCTTGTTCTTTGGAGTCATTACAGGAATTAATGTATTGTAATGTGCCGCAGACTGGGTGTTGGAGTTGCTTGTCTTGATGAGCAATGATGAGGTGCAATCGGGTGCTGTGTTAGCAGAAGGAGAATGACAGCTGCTCTGCATCAACAGAATTCCTTGTTCATTAGGGCAAATGCACGGAGCAGTAACAGCAGCCTTTGAAAGTGCTGTGTGAAAATGTTATCAACTAGACAGGGTATCGGAGCAGAAGGAATGGGGGATTTCTGCGTGACTGTCCAGACTTAACTACTGAGCCTGGATCAGAAAAGGCCTCCCTGAGCAACTCTCTGCACTGACCAAAGGGAGATGGGTTTGGATATTCAGATGGAAGCGGTGATTTTCCTGAATTACATTTGGCTCTGGTTGCTGCTTTTTATAACACCATAATCGCAGCTTGCATAGAAGCTGCTGCTCCTTTAATGATTGCCTAGTAGCAATTTAAAGCTGGCGAGTGGGAGCCTGAGCTGCTCTGAGCACTGCTGAGGAGTCTGTTGACATTTTCTTTTCCTTGACAGGGCTTCAGGTCTTGCTGTAGGGAGCTAGAATGGGAAGTCAGTAATAACTTGTCAAGGAGAAAGAGCAAATAACCAATAAAAGTATCTGGGTCAAACTAAGCTGCTAATATACATAAAAATGTGTGTAGAGTTAACAGGAACTATATGGGCTGTAAATTAAGATAACGGTCAAGCCTCACTAATCTGCCGTTTACTAGACTACACACCCCTTAGTGCATGGCCAAAACTGTGCAGTCTCTTCCCCTACCTCAGCCAGCAGCTCATAGCAGATGCTGCAGGGAAGTCTCTGTTACCAAGATTATATTATTTTTTTATGGCATGTACTGGAGTGTGTTCACTGGGAGACAGTCATGATAATAAAGTTGTAAATAAAGCAGATAAAGCTTTATTTCTGTGAATATGTGAAATGTGGGGACGTGGCCACACAGGGTGCAACTTGGCCTTCTGTGGACAACCCAAGAGCCCGAGAGGTGCACAGTCCTTACACTGTCCCTGTCCTGCAGGCTTAGTTTGCCCTTTTGGGCTAACTCACTAAATCTTCTCTTTTCACATTGCCTCCAGTCATCAGTGAAGACTAGTGATACTCTATTTACATTCTCCCTTGGTTTTATAACTAATGACTTAATTTAATCTTTAAATGCTCAGAGGAGTGTACAGCTCAGGTTTGAAGCAGAGTAGGCATTGAGTGGGTGCTTGGCCCTGAGAAGCACCTTGGGTTTATCTGATTTCTCATTAGTGTAAAGAACTGAGGGTATTTTACCTTTATTTTGAATCATCACACAGTATCAATGCCTTAAACTTCAATCAGGTTGCACGGGAGCTCTTTGTGTCCTGTTGAGTCTAACAAGAAGTGGTGATGGTATGAAAGCCCTGAGGGGTTGGAGAGGAGAATTTGGCTGTGTCTATGCTATACCTGGAATATCTGGGTAGCAGACTGCTTCTAAAATGTGACACTGACAATGCATGTTCCTGAGCCTCCAGAC
The DNA here is from genome assembly GCF_015832195.1 of Motacilla alba alba. NCBI lineage: Eukaryota > Metazoa > Chordata > Aves > Passeriformes > Motacillidae > Motacilla > Motacilla alba. Next base: position 54,696,137 of record NC_052016.1, on the reverse strand, counting down.
AGTTGGACCCCTTCTGTCCTGTTAGGAAGGATTCTTGCACTCACCTCTTCCCAGTATCCTATAGACACCCAAGAGAGGCTTCACTACCTTTCAGCATCTGTGACCAGAGCTGTGTGTCCGGAGAAGGCCACAGGATAGGTCAGTACAATAGATGACAACAAAACAAATCCATATGGGTACTTTTTCCATATGTAGCAGTAAGATTAATGGAGGCTTTGAGCTTTGTTGGCAAATGAAAACCAGAAAGTGCCCTGCACTGCTTGGTCACACAAGTGAATCCCAAAGGTGATCGCTTCTCAATGACCTGCAGGAAACCTAGACAGCCTGAGTTTATCTGGCCAGGAATGTGCTTTTGGATGGGCTGTCTGGAGAGGTGAAGGGACTGGGAAACAAAATAGATCGGCCGAGACAGTGCTGCTGTTAGAGGTTAGTGAGGGGAGGGATTCCTCAGGCATCCATGAAGAGCTGTGGTAAAGCTGATTTCTTTTGGGTTCCTTCCTGTGGCTCTGGGAAGGGAGCAGAGCTGAGTTGAGAATTTGTGAAGCACTGTTACCTCCTGAAGCTGAGTTTTTCTGGTACCAAGCTGAGTCCTGGACTTAGAATGAATCCCTGACAGAAGTGTTCCCTGCTTAGCATGCTTTGGCTCTAGCGGGTTGTTTCCTGGGTTATGAAGATTGCTGAATTGTTTACTGGTTCCTGTTTGCCTCATGGATTCACCAGAACTGAGCACTGGATTTATTTCAGTCCTGGCTGACACTCCATCATGGAGAGTTAGTGGGGCTTCTGCTTAGGTGTTGCTCCTGGGCAGGTTCTTCTCCCTCAGGCCAGTGCCAGGGGCTCTTTAATCTGGGCACCTGGATCTCTTTGTGATAGTGTGTGAAGCCATGGGGTTGTTTCATTTGGGTTCATGGCCTGCTCATGTGTGGTGTGGACAGAAGGTAAAGTGGCTGAGTACTGGTGTTTATCCAAAGCCTTCCTTTATGTATGAAGAAGGTGAGATAATTTCTCCTGAAGTCTGCCAAAGAGGTCCATTCTCCTTCAACCTCTTTGTAGCTAATAAAGAGAAACAGAAGTTGGTAAATGACAAACTCTGTTTGGGCAATCCCAGCTCTGGGCAATCACTCAGAAGTCTAACAATGAAGAAAAGTGTTAATATATTGCCAAACTGTCACTGTGCATAGCTGGAAGGTCAGCACCCTTGTAATTATGGAGCAACGAAGCCAAGGGAAAAAGCCAACATTAACAGAAAGACATGATTGTTTTAAATTCTAACTACCTTACTGGGTGGTTTTCCTGTGAAGATGTTCCAGATGTCGTTTTGGCATAAATTAATCAATTTCAAAACATCTGCTGGGTTTCTTAGAAAACATGGAGTTTACCAGACAGTGCTTATGCTCTCCTCTGCCCTTCTGGTTGATAAATTGATTCAGAAGGGGAATGAGGGTACTCGCTGTTCTTACCATCAAGAGTTTGTAGACTGGAAAGTTGCTCAAAGTTGTTGCTCAACTATTTTTTTTTTAAAGGGCTCCAGTTATAAGGTAGTGAGGCAGCCAAGCCCTCTGGGACTGTGTACATGTGTGTGCTGGAAGAGTTGCCTGACTTGAAAACCTCCCCCTGTCCCTCCTCCTGCCCCCAAAGTGCAGCCCATTGCACTGGGAGATCAAATATTCAGCGTCTTGAGTGACAGGATCTTTAACAGCATCTTTTTCATCAGCGAGCCAAGCCATGTGCCCGCTTGTCTGTCATATCTGTACTCGAATTGCTTAAATATTGTTTCAGATGGGGACATTTTAATCTGGATATGCAGAGAGGAATGATGCTGTGGGGGGATGTTTAATTGGCTCCCAGCAGAGCAGCAGTGGTGTGTGGGTTTTTTCCTCTAGAAGTGTTACCATTTTCAGGTCCTATTAATGTCCTCTGGTAGTTTAAATACAGCATTGCATTACAGTGGAGTTTGTTTCCCTCTCAGACTGAATACAAATGAAGGTCATTTACTTGTATTTTTAGAAGGTTCAGAAAACTTAGACAATTTGTAGCTTTGAACAGCATTGTTGACTGTTGTATGTCTGCACAAAAATATTTCCAATAAACCTTTTATTAAAGCAATCCAGCAGACCGAGGCTTGTTTGTTTTATCCCCCCACAAGCTTTGCAGCAAGAATTCAGTGTTAAATACGTTTGAGATTTAGTCTGCAAAGCTGTTGAATGGATTATTTTTATTTGTTCATGGCCTTTTGGGTGTGTTTTAAGGGCCTGCTTGTTAGAGCAAGGCTTGAGTTCCTTTAATAGGTCTCAAATCAGGCCCCAAATGCCAGGCTAATATGGCAAAATAAGAATGGTACTGATGAGCTCACAGCAGATACTGGTGTTTGAATAGTGTCTTCAGGGGGAAAACTATCTTTTTATATAAGGTAGATGGAGAGAGATTCTTCTACAAATGATACACTTCATCTCACTAAGTCTCCACCAAAATAAAGCTTGCAAGTTTTTGTCCCAATTAAGTCACGTAGACACAGCACGGGAAAATTAAGCCCTAAAAACCCTCTCTTGTCTCCTTACTTACAGCTAAATTTGCAATTTTAACACTGGGCCTTCAGGCTCCTGAGTCTGAGAGAGAGCATGGTCTGATGGTGCAGCGAGATGTGAGGCGAGACCATGGCAGCCGCTTTCCTCCAGAGCACAGGGACAGGCTCTCTCCTGCTTCTGCCTGCTCAGGAATGTCACATCTCTCTGCTGATGGTGCTCAGCTGACGCCGCCGAGCTCGCTTGTGTTCCCAGACTTGGAGAAGTGACTCTGGAGCTCCCTGGCCTCGAGCAAGAGTGGCAGCAGGAAGCACCACACAAGGCTCTCGTGTCCCTGGTAGCACTTCATCCATACGCACCAGGGGACACCTGGCACCGACTCAGGAATGGGACTCGAGTTATGGCTGAAGTTAAATTTGCAGAAAAGGTTGGCCTTACTTGATTTTTGGTGACCATGGGGAACATGGACTGTCAGATCCCAATAGAAAATGGAAGCATATGAGCTTTAAAAAGAGATCCCTTTGTCCAAATATTAATAGATGCTGGAATTAAACTGATTTTATCAGAAAAAAGTGCATATTCATGTATAATTTGGGTAAAATTTTTCCCCCTTAGGGTGCTATAACTTGAGGAATAGGATTTTCCTAATAGATGGCCGACAGAACCAATTTTAAAAGCGTAGAGAGACTTTTTTATAACAAATTATTTCTGGACTTTTTTTTTAAATTATGGAACAGAAAGAAGGTGTAAGCCATATCTCCCCTCTTCCCTTAACAAGTCATTTCTTGACTACATTTCAAAACATTTTTATCCCAAAAGCCAGACCAGTATCTGCTTTTCCTTTGCAGGGAAATTAAAAGAGAGTGATGAACATGAACAAAACAGGGATACTCCTGTTTTGCTGGAGTAAATGCCTGCTCCTTCCCTGGGCCTCCATAGCTGCAGCCCAGCCTGCAAGCATGTAGCAGCAGGAACTGTGCTGTTTGTAAAAGCTTCTCACACATCTGGGCAATCAATTATGCCAAAGTAAAATTGATGATAAACTTAAATAAGCCTTATTCAGTTGGTGGTGGGAGAATTGGATGCTCAGCCAACTGCTCCCTGCACTGTCGTCTCTTGTACAGTGCACTAAAAGGGAAATTATTCTCAGAATTGTTAAACATAATGGATTGCTGCTTAAACCCCTTATTAGATATATTAGTTGACTAATCACCTCAGAGACTTTCCCTCTAACAGTCTGACAGGCAGGGCTGTGAGAGAGCCTAGTGCTCGTGTCCCAGAGCCAAATATTTGGAGCAGCTGCTAAGTCTGTTGACGGCAGTCTTTGGTGCCTCATAGCAGAACAAAGAAGAATCAAAGTCCCTAAACCTGTAGATTAATGCTCAAGTCTGAAATGGGAGCATTAAAAAATAAAAGTGTAACTGAGAAAGGTCCGGCTGAGGAATGTTAAGCAAGAAGATTTCAGAAACATAATCCCTTTTAGTGAGTGCTGCTGTGGCAGTACCTAGTGACCAGCCCTCCCTCCAGCACAGCCCCGTGCCTCTTTGACTTCCCTCGGCATTTGGGGTGCAGGGAGTCCTCAGAAACCTGGAAGGAGCAGTGAGTTCCCTCCTCAGCAGAAATACAGGACTGCAGAGAAACAAGGCTTTAAAAATACCTGAAAGACACGGCTGGTTTTTGGCTGTCCATGCTGAGCAAGGAGCTCAAGGGTAGATGAGGAGTGGGCTGTGTCCCAGGCAAGGGAATGGTGAACAGTGCTGGTGAGACCTTGCTGCAGTGGCCATGCCCAGCCAGGACATTCGCCACGAGGAAGCTTGATGGGAGGGAGCTCATGTTGCATTTTTCTTGCAAGAAAATGTGACTCTTTAAGGATGGTGGGGTGATGGTCAAAGAGGTGGTCATGGTTCCCCTCTGTACTTCCCTTGGTGTTTGGTGCTGTCCCTGTGAGGATGTCATGTCAGAGTGGTGAGGGCACTGAGCTTCCTGGGTCACACAAAGCAGACCTCAAGTGAAGTAGCTGCAGCCTTTCAGGGCAGATTGGCACTTAAATCCTGCAGTGGTGAGCCTGGGAGCCTCAGCTCTCACAGCCACCTTGTCTGATGCCTCAGCTGGCACTGGCTTACAGCCTCATCAAAAATGTGCAGCACAGCTGTCACAGTAAGCCAAGACTGCTTTGTTGGTCCTGTGGAGCTGCTGGTACTTGCTGGTATCCAGTACAGGCAGCAGGAGCACCCCCCAGTCCCTCAGGAGAAAAAGAGCCGAGGAAAGGGATTCTGGGCTGGGTTTGTATGTTGTGCTGGGTTTGTAACTGTGCTGGTCGATCTCCTTCCTTTCTCCACACTGTGGAAGGACCTGCCTGTAAGCTCCTGAATACATGCCTTAGTGCATGAAAAACCACAGTGTGGTCCTAGTGCCTGCTCATTTGGATGTGCCAGGTATCAGAGCTTGAGTTGCTTACCCCTCTCATACCTGCAAACTAAATCCTGTGCAATGACTGTGTATTTGCCCATCCACAGTGAGGGGGCTTCAGATTTTAAACTGAGAGCCCGATTCTGACTGCACAGTAAATCTACAGCAGTTGCTTTTGGTTTGCAGCAATGTAAATTAAGAATCATTTTTCCCCCCATAATCAGATATTTACAATCATGCATAGACTGTCTGATTGTGTGAAGTCAATAGGATTCTGTCTCTCAAAAGCAAATATTGAGGGAATTAGCGGCTGCATAAGCCAATATTTACCATTTGGGTACTGAATCATAGCAGACACTGCTCAACACACCAACATCCTCATCTTGTCCTGCAACAAGTCAGACCTGCCCCGGTGCCAGCATCTGCAGCACCAGCGAGCTCTGGGAAGTTTGTGGCCCAGCTAAGCTGGGCTCTGCACCCAGCAGAATCAAACACTCTGCCACATTGTCCCCATGAGCTTTCAAAGCTCTTCCTAAATCTGATGGAAGGAAACCTAAGTACCCCACCCCTGGAAGTGCTCAAGGCCAGGCTGGATGGGACACTGAGAAACCTGGTCTAGTGGAAGGTGTCCCTCCTGCAGGGGATTAGAACTAGACAATCTTTAAGGTCCCCTTCAATCCAGCCAATTTTTTATAATCCTGTGAAGCTGCTCAATATCTTGGAAGGGAGACAGAGAAGTATTTTTATTTTATTGCTGCATTATTACTGTTTTACAGTATTTTTATTTTATTGCTGCATTATTACTGTTTTCTGGCATGATGCTCACTTGCCCTGGTTTAATAGCATTGATGGGATTCAAAGTAGTGCCTTCTTGCTTTATTTTTTTTCAAATTAACATGGAGAGGCAAACCAGGGTGGGCCATGCTCTGAGCTGGTTCAGCACTAAACATGAGGAAGGCTTGATGGAAAGCAACTTACCTGTTGAATTAAACATTTTTCAGCTTGATGTATCACTGTTTGCCTTGATTCTGCTGGAGGTTTTCTGAAGGACTGATAACAGCCAATAAGAGCCTATTTACTTGAAAGTAAAGGATTATCATGTTTAGGAGAAGGATGTTATTGCTATTCTTTCTTGAATGTTTGAAATCTCTTTTTGCTATTATAAGCCTAAGCGGTGTCTCTGCAACAGCCTGTGATGGCAGACAAGATTTCAAGGTTTCAGGTGAGTTTTCTTTTTTATTTCCTGATGTGTTATGGACAATGCAAACAGAAAGCAATGTGTGTCCTTGGTGAGCTGGATGTGCCTGGTGCAGAAAGAGAATGCTTTGAGTTGTTACCTGCATGGCCTCATCTCATCAGAAATAGCCACTGAAATTGATTAATATTAAAAATGAACTCAACTAACTTTCTTTTGACAAAGACAGCAGCCAGTACAATGCTGGAGGCACTTGGAATCTGAGAGCTGTGACTCATGTTACACTCCTGAGAGGCTTGTCTCCCCTCTTCTAATGAAAATCAGGGAGTAAGAGGATACTTGGCCTCTTGCACACCTAGCAACTTTTCAGCCATGCCTAGTGGAATGTTTGCTGCCTTGCTCTCGCTATTTGGAAGATGTCACCTCTGATGTTAAGTGGGAAGGTATTTTCCAAATGAAGCTGTGCCTCTGCCCACGAACTAGATGCCCCAGATGTTCCCATCCAGCACAGCTGCCCCCACAAGAGGTCTGGCTCAGCAGGGACAAGCAGGAGATGGAAATGATACGAGGGCCAGGGAAAATGTTGCAAACAAGCCAGCATGGAGAAGCTGGAGAAGGTGAGAGGTGCAGGGTCACTAGCCAGGTGAAAAAAGCCTGGGGTCAGGTCAGTGTGCTGGGATTTTCCAGGTAAAAAGGACAAATTAGGACAGCATTTCTGTGGGCGAATCACAAAACCAGTAAGTGTTGGCACAGGAAGGGGGATCTCTGCAGCAGGGGGAGAAAATCCATCCCTGTGCCAGGGCTGTAGTGGCTTCCCAGGGATGGGCGGGGGGAAGCTGTGTCCGGGACTGGGTGTCCCCTAGGAGATGGAGGAATTGGCATGACCCAGGGTGCTGAGACAAGACATCACCTGTGCCACCCTTGCCTCCAGGGCTTGCTGCAGACAGGCCAGCACTATAAAGTGTTTGGTGCCGAGCAGCCACACCACAGTGTTGGCTCACCTTAGGCGTTCTCACTGGAGCCCACAGTGGTGTTTTGTGGCAGATGGCCCAGCACTATGGGCATGTCCCCGTTGCTGAGGCACAAAAGGCTGTTATAGCACCAGGACCGGTGTTATCTGGCCATTTGGGCTGCACAGAAATACTGTCACAAGGATTAAATGCTCTCCTATGGGACAGGGGACACTGTGAGCCGCCAGGGTGGTCAGGGTCTCATGGAATTGGCTCCACTCAGTGTAGAAGGGGAAGGGGAGAAAGGATGGCACAGGCCTATGTGATTTGTTCAGTCCATTTGCAAGTGATCCTGAGCGGAAAAATGTTTCAAACCCCACTGAGGATAGAGAAATATTACAAAGGGACCTACTGAGAAGCAGGAAATATGAGGAGGAAACAATAAAATGAGATTCAGCTTGGAAAAATAGAAGGGAATACATGTGGGGAATATTTAATAATAACTTTAGTGGGAGGAAAAGAGTAGAAAAGCAGAAAATCTGGAGGGAGAAGAGCTCCAGAAAGACTAAAAGTGAGCAGCAAATGAGACATTTTGCAAGGGAGGTGCTGAGGTTAATGTGCTGAGTTGAGACCTGCTCCCTGGCTTCCTCCCCTTGGGCATCGTGGGCCACACGTGAGCACTGGCCCCAAATTGCACCAACCTCCACTGTCCCCTGATGACCGTGGCACAGCTGGTGGCAGCTGTACAGGGCCACACAAGCCCCTGCTAAGCGGCTCTGTCCCCTGACATGCCCAGCTCAGAGGGGAGAATTCCAGAGCGTTTCCCCACGTGTGTGGTGGGGATCCTGTCACTGGCAATGGTTTCCTGCTCTTCTCTGCGTGGCTCAGTGGTTTGGGCACAGGATTGCCTACAGCCACCTCGGGGCACCGCCGTGCCCACAGGTCCCCTTGTGAGGACACCACCAGCCTGGTGGTGTGTGCTCAGGGCCAACCAGCACCAGCCCAGCCTGTGGGGGGCTTGCCAGCTTTTCCCCACCCTCACCACTGCTTGCTGTGCACACCAACTCCAGCACGGCACGAAAAGAAAACATCTGCCAAGGGCAAAGCAACTCCGCAGACAAAAATACAAGAAAAAGCTTTAACACAAATTGTTGGCCTCCCCTGCTGCGCAGTACTCGTCACCTCGGCACATCTGCTCTGAGCCATGGCTGACCCCCTCCTTCCCTGCCAGCTTTCTGCTTCCAGCCTTGCTACCTCATCTCCCCCAAACACCAGGAAGCTGTGGCATTTTGGAATGTACTATGTAGAGCCTGACCAAGGTGATGTTTTTCCCGGACTGTTCTTCCCTACTTTTTTGAGTCATTAACATGCAGATCCAACCATCAGCCAATTTCCTCTCCTTGCCCTTTAGGCTCCTCCAGCCACCCACCTGCCCACAGAATGCAATGCCAGAATCTCCAGGAAAGCAGAGTGGCCTCGTCCCAGACTAAGCTATGCCCCCTGGCACAATGGGGCTTTGGTTCTGGTCTCACTTCTGAGCATGGAGTTTGCTCTAGCAAGAAGGATCCCCATGCAGAAGACAGTGGGGACAGCACAGCCACTTACTGGAAGTTATACACTCAAAATGCTCAGCTGGTAACTGTGAATCCAACTGAAACCAAAATTCTCAGAAAATGCCATTTGCTGCAGAGTATTTGGCATTCTTTGAAAAGAGGGAGCTCGATAAGCCCACAGGCTCCAGTCCATCCTGCTCCCACTGCTGCTCCCCAGCCACCTGAGAGGTGAGGGATCCCCAACTCAGCAGATGCTCAGATGCCCTCTCCCTGCACCCCTTCTCCCCTAACACATCCCCTCAGAACATGCCCCACTGCAGCACGCTGTTCAGACATATAAGTTGTTGGGTCTGCTGTTATTCTTTAAAAACACAGCAAAAAGTTCAAACTTTTGGTTTTGCCAGTCTGGAGAGGGGGGCTGGTCAGATCTTCTTTTGGAGACACAGGAAAGCAAAGCATTAACTAAAAAAATAAAAAACCCTATGACAAAGCAAACAAAACCAAAGTCACACCATAAAGTATTTATTAAGAAACAAAGGGGGCTTTTTTCTTCAGTTGTAAGAAACACTTTAAAGCAAGTGCTCTTTCAGAGATTTAAAAGCTATATCAAATGGTAACATTGGTTTTACATTATTGTACATGACATTAAAAAAACACCACATCTCACAAAATTCCTTTTATTAGAGCTTGGGTTTCTCTGCCTTCAGTTGTAAATTAATTTCTACAGACTTATATTTAACTTATTCTTTTTTTTTTTTTAACAAGTAAACAATATACAAAGATTCACCTGAATTCTGTAGGTCAGAGGAGGTGTCCTTGCCAGGGCCTGTGCAAGGCAGGCAGTGGTGGGGAGCTGCCTTGGTTCACAGCTGGGCACGGTCACAAGCACAGGACACCCAGGGCCAAGCACTCCTGCTCCCAGGGAAGCACAGAGAGCTGCCTCTGTGCCTGATGCCAGCTCAGTGTGATCCCACTGCAACGTGGGCAGGTAGAAATCTACACCCCCAGAGACCAGAGAGTGCAGGGGTCCTTCAGAAGCCTGGCAGCACCCAGCTCTTGAGCACCCACTGCCCTGAAGATCCCCGAGCACCGAGTTGTGCAGCATCTGACACCTCCAGCAGCCAGGTGCTGCCTTCCCAAAGACACCAAGCCTGGCTGGAGAGGAAGCCAGGTCTCACAAACCAATATTTCTGTCCAGATCCTGCACACTGACTGGGAGATCACAGCCAGGAACAACAGATCTGGGATAAATTACCTATTCATTTCCCCGTGTCAGTGGCCAAACCATGGCTGCCTGCTGCAGACTGCAGACTGTGTGTGGCGTGTTTATGAGTAAACCACTGGGTTTGGCAACGCATCTGCACCTTCTGCATCATTTAAAAACAGACATACAAAACATAGCATCACAGTTATTGCTACATATTGATACAGTATCAGACAATAAGAAACCTTTAGTCATCACTGGTCTGGCTACAGTAATTGCTTGGGTTTTGCACAGGGCCTCAAGTCTTCTGCTGCACTGTTTTGGCTAGGGAGCAAATGGAGGGAAATGCAGAGGCTACACTTTTTAAGAGACAAAACCAGCCTTACTTTGCTGCATTTGGGGTGATATAATTAGAATGATCTGATTGTTTGTTGCCTCTTCAACCTGGAGAGGTGTTTTCCCCAGATGAAGCAAAGCAGGACAGAGGCAACAGCTCCAGTGTAAAGTGTCCCTCCTGTCTGCAGCTCACCACCTCCATCACCCTTGTGACACCACAAGCACCTTTGCCCCTTGGTTGGGCCTTTTTCCTTATTTTCAAATACAGCTGCGCCTCCCTAGTCCCCTGCCACGGGTAAAGAAGAAAAGAGGATGGATTTCAAACCTCCACCAACCCATTCACATCCCAACTGGGCTCTGTGTAACACTCTCCCACTCCCACGGGGTAGGACAGGGGACTCAGAATGGGATCATGGGGACAAGATAAAGTCCGTTTTCCTACAGGCAGACTTCAATGCAAGCAGGCTTCGGGGCTGACACCTTTGTGGGCATTCACACAGGTTTCCTGTTTCATGGGAAGTGAGGTTAAATCAGGCATGTTTGGAATCACAGTCTGACCTTTCTCTGCCAAGGCAGGTTCAGTTCAGACACTGCCAGCTGTACCAAAAGCTTTGCTGAGTGTCACAAAGAGCAAGCACCTCATACCCTGGTTTTAGTAAAACGTTCACAAAGATAAAGTCTGTGCAAACCACTACTGGGTCCTGATCTTGACACAAAACCAAACCAAAAAGGGTTTCAAGTGCACCGTAAAGAAGAGCAGAATAATTCACTCTTCCAATTCCGACATCATACAAGGAAAATTGGTCTTTGCAAGACCAAGCTTCTGGTGGCATTTCACCCCAAAATGGGTGTGTGTAAGAAGCCATGGCAGCTGGGCACACAGGGATTGCACTGCTCGGCTCTCAGCTGTGATTGTCTGTAAAGCAATGGGAAATGTCATTACGGAGCTGGGAGCAGAGAGGTTTCTGAAGTACTGCGGTCTTGTACAGTGTAACAAAACTCTTTCTAGAATTAATTAGGCAAATACTTGTGACCATGTCATACCTGAAGGGCACTTTATGGCTCCGACATTTATCTCATGAGTACAGTGATCTGAAATACATATGCATTTCCAGCGTAATCCTTCGCTGCCGTAAATCACGCGCTGGAATGAGAGCGTATCTGGCAACGTTAATTCCGAGATATCATCCTTACAGTTCCTGGCAACAGACCCCAATGAAAATAAATGGTTTATAAACACTGTCTGACATGCATGAGCCTTTCAAAATTATTTACAAGTGGTGTTCTGGGAGCTTTGTTCCAAGGAAGTATTTCTCCCCCGTTCAGTTCAGATATTAAAATTGGCTGGGTGGGGATGGGGAGGGGAAGGCATCAGCACTACACAGTCACAGCCGGGTACATCTTCTGCTCGCTGTTGGTGTGTGGGAAGGGAGACTGCATCTGCCTGTAGCCGCTCTGCAGGCCATCCAGGAAGGGGGGCACCGGGGTCAGCGGCATCGAGTCATGCTGCATGGCGTAGCCCACGTACTGCGGGTGCAGGTACTGGCCCTGGTGCGGCACGATCTGCGTGGCCTGCTGGCAGTTCAGCACCGAGAAGTTCGTGGGCATGTTGACGTAGACATTATTCATGGTCCCTTCTGGCAAGCAGCAGTTGGTCTGGGACCTCGTCGGTGGAGCTCTGGCCCCCGAGTTGGCGCTGGAGCTGGAGCTGGCAGCTGTGCTCGACTGGCGGGAGGAGGAGCCCCGGGAGGTGCTGGCACTTGGGATCATGGGGATCGTCTCCATCAGGCGGGTGCCCGCAGGGGCTCGACTCTGCTGGGGCTCCTGCTTGGGCCGCAGGCATCTGCAGCAGCAAGCCGCCACCAGGGACCCCAGGATGATGAAGGCAACAAATACAGATCCCACGATAAGGAACGGCACGTAGATGGGCACTGCAACAGCAAGGAAAACATTGTCACCACAGGCCAAGGACAAACATCAGCAGTCCCCCCTCATCCAAGCAGAGCCCACTTCCTCCCAGCACAGGTCAATACAAGCAGAACATTTTATCCCAGAATGATGAAAAGGGCTGTTAAACCCAATGGCTTATATTTCTCTCCTGTTGATGATGGTCTAGTTCACAGCAACCACTGCTCCCCATTTCATCAAATCATGTCTCCAATATCTCCTAGAACAATCAGGCAAGATACAGCTGGGTTTGAACAGTGCCTTGGGGAGATACTTTGGGGCAGGATCCCTTCTGAGGGCTCAGGGTAGTCAAACCCTGATGCCACACGACATCCCTCTCCATCAGCAGCCCACTCTGGCTCTTGTCAGCCAGCTGAGGCAGGGTGACAGCCAGGCAGCAACCAGACAGTAGTCACAGGGCCTCTGACACCCCACAGCTCTGGGAATGAATGAACAGCTGTTCTGCACTTCAGCCCTAGGTTTAGGGAGAAACCACAAAGCAGGCAGTGCAGAGACAAGCACCATGCTCCAAAGAGGCAGCATTCCTCCTTGTGAGGCCTAATGATGGGACACCAGGGCAGGAGGACTGAGGGTAGGCAAGGAGTGGGAGCAGAAAGTAGTGGCATAAATGTAAATGGTGGCATCAAGAGCCACCAAGGATGGTAAACATCATCCTTGGAAGAATCTGGGCTACACCTACAGATTTCACAGAATATACCTGAGTTGGAAAGGACCCACAAAAATCATCGAGTCCAACTCTTAAGTGAACGGCCCATACAGGGATCAGACCCACAATGGTGTTATACAAGCGCCACGCTCTATCCAACTGAGCTAATCCACTCTGCAGTCCCAGGGAAAAAGCTTTTTTCTCTGCCTCAGTAAGAAATCTGCGTGGATATATCCACAAATAACAAAGGGAAGGTGTCTCCCTTCAGTGCTTGTGAATGCTCTCAGCGACACGCCTGGAGTTCATCATTTCCACCAAAACCTGGCAGCTCCAAGACTCAGGCAGGGCTACGGATCCCTGCTTGACCCTGTCTGACCCTGCTAAGGCAGCCACTGCTAATGACCTGCAAGTTAATCAGTGCCAGCACAGGGCAATGGCTCCCAAACCTGCAAAGCAATAAATTTTAAATAAAAAAAATTGTTACAAAAATACATTGTTCTCAGAACTGCAAAGGGGGGGTGGGGGGTTTCTGTCTCCTCAAGTCAAAATACTTCCTAGCACAGCTGATTAGATGATGCGAGTTGTAACCAAAAAGCCACTTTTCTTCCATCACTTTAGTACTTTTTAAACAAAAGGCTGTAAAACATCATTTCCACTTCTGCGCTTGACGCAGAAGCAGCTTTTGAGCAGGTGCACACACTTGCTCCACATTGTAATGTGCAAGTTTTCCAGGAGTAAATCTGTCCTAATTATAACATCACTTCAGGCTACTTCTCCCGCACTCAGCATGTGTGGATGGCAGCAAGGGTGCTGGGGAGCCACGGGGGCTTTTTTAAACAGCAGTAGAAAGACTTGAGTTTATCCTTGAAATTCAATCTTGTAAAACCAGTCCTAAGTGGGGATATCAGAGCTGAAAGAACATACACAATTACAGTGGGGACCAGCCAGAGTCCTTTTGAAATATCCTGTTACTTTTTCTGATCTGCTCATAGGGGCTGTCTCATTTTTCCTTGCCTTTTCAGTGGGGAGCTCAACCATGGCTGAGGAGCCCGTTCAAAGCGGCGGCAGAGCTGTGCCAGGCCGAGACGGCTGGCCCGGGACTCGGGGGAATGGTGTCACCTGCTCTGACAGAGACGTGGCTGGGATTTCCAGCAGTTAGGGCGGGAAAGGCAGGCCTTCAGCTCGGGCACTCCTCCCCGCGTACGAGCGGCCGCCGGGTCCGGCCAGCGCCGACTGCGTCCGTCCCGCCCCACGACTCGACGGAGGGGAGACCGGCGGCAAGGGGGGGAAGGGGCGGCCAAAAAGATCGCCGCAAACCCGCGACGGCTCCCGTGGAGCCGCCGAGCCGGAGACACCCCCGGGGCCATCCTCGCCGAGCCAGGGCCGCCTCACCTGCCGCGCCGTCGGGGCCGTCCTTGCCGGGGCGGCCCGGCTCGCCGCCGCCCTGCCGCCGGTCGTTGTCGCAGGCGCCCTGGTCGAGGCGCGCCTCGGCGCTGGAGCAGCAGTACCGGAGGGCGCAGCTGCCGCAGCAGATGGTGGCGTCGCCGCCGTCGAAGCGCTCGGGGCACTGGAAGCCGTCCCGCCAGCCGCCCTGCCCGTCCAGCCAGCCGTGGCAGTACTCGCCGCTGGCCGCGGCCCCCGCCGGCAGCAGCCAGCCCAGCGCCGCCAGCAGCAGCCAGCCCCGCATGGCGCCGCCGGGGGGGCGGCCGCTCCGTCAGGGCCCCCCCGCGCCGGGGCAGCGCCGCCCGGCCCCCCGGGGCAGGCAGCCGCCGCGCTGCGGGGACTCTGGCCGCGGGTCCCGCCGCCGCCGCATGCCCGGGGCCGGCCCGCGGGGTGCGGAGCCGCCGCCCGGGGCGCACCGGCGGAGGCGGGGGCGCCGCTACTCCGCTCTCGCTCCCCGCCGCCTCGCCGCGCCCGCCCGGCCCGCGCCCTCCTCCGCGCCCATGGGCGAGCGGACGGCGGGAGCCCGCGATCCTCCCGCGGACGGAGCGCAGCAGGTCGCGCTGCCGCCGGTGCGCCCCGTCCGGCGCCGCGCCCGCTCGGCGCGGGGGGCGCCGCGCCCGCTCTTATAGGCGGTGGGGACGGCGCAGCGCGCATGCGCCCGCCCCGCCCGACGGGGCGGTCCCAGCGCGCGGGCGCTTGTCGCGGCGCTGGCGGGGGCGCGGGGGGCGGCCGCCGTCCCGCCGGGCACCGCCACCCAAAACAAGCCGGCGCCGTGTGCTTGCCTCACGGCTTCTCAAAAGTCAGTGGCAGCCGGAGGCAGGGCACAAGGATGCACCTTCAGCTGCTGAAGTGTCAAGAAAGTCCGTGGTTTCTCGTTCTCTGTGAGACAGCTGTCGTGACACCAGCCACAGCTCTGACTTACGATGCACTGCATCAAGTAAAAAAATACTGCTTTTAAGAAAAAGGTACGAACACGGAAGCTCTGATGAGTGGCACTGGTTCTAAATTCCGCTGTAAAGGCAAGTCACTGGGAGGAAGATGACTGCAAAGTGTTGTGTATTTCTCTCACTCCTTCAAGCTTTTCTTCTTCAATTTAGTTATTGTCTTTCTCCCTCCATCTTCATCCCCTCTTTTGTTCTCATTTCAGCCAGTGTTTGACAGCCACGGGCTTTCACTGAACTGCTGCTCTGGAGCAGCAGATTCTGGTCGAATTAGGGACCAGGTAAATGCATTCTGCCCCCTCAGCTTCGCTGCTGCTCCCGGTGAGTTCTTTTCCAGCCGTGGCCCTTCTGCAGCTCAGCCCATTGCGAGAGCTGTGCTGCTGCAAGGGCAGGGTGCGGAGGTGGTCCCACACACCTCATGCCTTACCTACCTCAGAGAGGATTAGTAACTTGGAGCTGCTGACCTTTGGAAAAGTTAGCACTTACCATGGTGGAAATGGGGCTGCAGCGCGACAGCTTTTACATCACCCAATCAGTCCAGCTGGGTGAATGAGAAGAAACTTGCAGTGGGCTCTGAGGTGCTCCACCTTCAGCTCTGGGGTGAAACTGATGGGCTCTGAGGTGCTCCATCTCAAAACCTGAGTAGCAGCTCCCCAGAGCTGTCAGCTCCAGAACGAGGAGCCCACCACAGACAGACCTGGACAGAGATGGATTTCATACACTCAGCCATGTCCCCCACAGCACCCGTTGCTCAAGACACCCCCATCAGTGATGGGGCACAGGGAGGGAAGGGGATTGCCTGGGAAAGGAATTAGAACCATGAGCTCCTGCCAGTGACCTGTCTTTGGATGTCTGGCAGCCACAAGTGACAGCACAGCAGCTGTTAAATGCCTACATTCACAGAGGTCTTCCTACGAGATCATTTTCCTTAAATCTGGGTTAGACACACATTTTTGTAATAAGAAAAGCAGCTTCTTGATTCTTTTATACGTGGCAAGCAAAATACTTTCCCAGTCCCATCCTTTGAGTTGATGGTTCACTGATACTCAGTAAGGTGGTTCTCTTTCAATAGCAAAACCAGACTATGAGAAGAGAGGTTAAAAGCAGACTATCTAATCTGTACTCCAAGTTAGGAGTCTTGATCATAACAAAATACCAACACCAGATCCCCTGCAGAGATTATCTGTAACAGGTACTTTATATATTCAAGCTCAGGATTTGTCTCAACTTGCCTGGATAACAGCAGAGATAATAGTGTACCTCATTATGTTTTTGTGAAGCTTAAAACATTTGGCACTTTGCAAAACGCTTTAGATCCTATTTAGCAATAGACTAATTAGTGGAGTTTGGGGTGTTTTTTTCACTGTCTTTACAAGCTGATCAGGTAAATAGCCCTATGATTTAAATTTAAAAGCACACAAAAATCCAGAACCAAAATATGTGGAAACACATAAATATAGCAAGTCTTTCCTACTCTGTGGCTTTTTCACTCGCTTTCCCATGTCAAGCAACCTCATTATATTAGTTCAATCTATTTCAATGTAAAATAAACCTATCCCAGATTTTGTAGGGCACCAAACACATCACATCCCATCAAACTAAGCACAGTGCAGCTTTTAGATATAATTGAAATAACATATAGATGGTGGAGTGGGAAAAGATTTTTAAAGCCTACATGTATTCAGTAGTGATCACATTGTCTACAAATCTCTATTATCTGCTTAAAATTCCTTTTATTATTTTTTTTCCTGCAAGTCTCTGAATTTGTAATACTAGCACCAGGTATAGTTGTCTGAAGCCTGAGGGTCAGTAGAAATGTTCTTTGTCATTTTCCAACCAAATGCATGATCTCAGGAAAGCAAATAAAATGTTTTATTTTGGGAATTTGAAGAACTCACCTGCTGTTCTGGTAGTCCTGAAAAATTGTCTCTCTTAGAGCAGTGAAAATAAGACTTAAAAGCACTTCTGCTAGTTGTCTGAAACAGGTGAAGTGCATTTTCCACATAACTTTTTAACACT
This sequence comes from Motacilla alba alba, assembly GCF_015832195.1. NCBI lineage: Eukaryota > Metazoa > Chordata > Aves > Passeriformes > Motacillidae > Motacilla > Motacilla alba. The sequence continues at coordinate 54,678,951 of NC_052016.1, read as the reverse complement.
CTGAGCTGCAAACTGCCTGTGCAGCAGTGCAGGGGCTGAGTCCATATACAGCACATTGCAGCATCTACGCACCGTCCAGCTGTGGCACTGGCTGTGTGAGAGCAGCACCTGCACCCCTGCATGCCTGGGCACAGAGCTGTGGCACAGCTGCCTGTGCCACTGTCCAGCCTGGATGCTGATCCTTGGAGGCAGAGCTGCTGTGGGATAGTGGCCACCATCTATTTAAGTGGCTCTCCAACACCGGTATCTCCTTACCTTGTAAATTCATTCAGTCACTGCATTGACAGGCATTCTCCTTATTGTAACAAGGGCATTTTTGCTAGCTCTCTCCAGCTGTCTCTCTCCATATTACGGTCTCCCTCCAGATGGAAATTTTTCAAAAGTATTTCTGTGTTTTCAGAGCACGGTGCTTTGCTTTCCTAGTCTGGCATGCCTCATGTGCTAAAATTCTTTGCATATACACCAGCTCCTACTTCCAAAAAAAAGACTATAGAAATAAGAAAGGCATGAAAGAGAGATAACACAAAAGCATATCTCTCATTCTGAACAGCTCCCAGTTCAAGGGAGGGGAAAATGAGGACACCCCACCTTGAGTCTGAGCTGCTGAGCCATCCACAGTGAGGTACCACAAATATTTGTTGGGGCTGGCTGTGCCAGCACACATTGGACAGGAAGAAAAGAGGAGAAAGGACAACTAAGTGGAAACCGTAACAATAAGTAAGAAACAATAGTTGTTATCCTCCCCTTTGTGTTTCTATCCTACAAATTCTCCAAGATAACACAGGAACACAGACCTCTCATCTTATTCTGTATCTCTGTCTGTTTTGGTTGGAGTTTCTCCTAGGGCTAGGAAAAGGAAAACCCTGTGACACGACTTTCCAAGCTGCTGTGAATTTCTGTGGGTGTGTAAGTGGCTCTTGCTATTAGGGATGTTTCGTTTTCCCTATGGTATTTTCAACCCATGCTGTTGTAGCTTGTCACATTTCCTTGGTGGTAAGGGAGAACACAAAACTGGCAGCAACTCCTATTCTCTTTCTTTTTGACCCATTGGTGATAAAGTTTAGATGGCAGATGGATACTGTCTTCTTTTCCCCTTTGGAATTTCCAGTTTCATTCTTGATGGTCTTGTCACCTGGGCACAAGTGAGATTATCTGCTTTCCACTGCCCAGCCCTGGATGCCAAACAGGCATATATGTACTTTCCCATTCCATTTAGCTCACATACCTACTGTTACATCATTACTGTCAAACAATTTTGCAACCTTATCAGGAATCTTGAAAATCTGGATTCTGGAATTAATTTGGCTCTACTGTGTCCACAACATTGCAGGTCAGAATTGTAAATTAAACATACTCTGAAGTCTTCAGCTAGAACATCATCATGATACTATTGTTTAGATGACTTGGCATGTAAAAGTCAGGCCATGCGTATCACAAGAGATGGATTTTATTGCTTTTTGTACATTTCAACAGCAGAGATTCCTCTTCCTGGTAACACAAAATAGAGGAATTCATTCTGATTATGCAGGGGCTTAGTTAGTTTAAAAACAATTTGTTTTATTGCTTGTAGGTTTTTTAACTCAGAAACAAATCACCAGAGTGAAATCAACGCAGAGTTGAAATCCCTGCATCTTGTCCATTTATCCCAGCAAAGTCACTTCTCAGGCAAGACTGTGTTTCCCGCTGCTAAAGCAATGCCTTGCTGCCCCCATGTGAAGTTAGCGAGAAGAGTAAGTGAGAAGAGTAGCGTGACTGAAACTCCACTGTGGAGTTTGTATGGAGAACTGTTGAATTTGAGATTGCAGTCCTTACTGACAGGTTATACCAATACAATTTCCCAGGTGAGGAATAGTTACTAGAATATATGAGCTTACCTTAGCAGCCTTTCCTTTTCTTCCCAACCTGGTTATTAGGTACCTTTTAGACTAGTGTACCTGTGGCAAGTATAAATTAAACACCATCAGTACATTTAAGGGTGGAAACAGCCACTCCAATTGTGGCATTTGTTGCATAAGCTGGACTGGTTTTTATTTCTGCTTAGGGAACATATTTAATATCTGCATTTTAAAATACACGTGTACTCATAGCAAAAGGCTTTCTTTTATAGGCTCTCATTTCCTGGAGAATAATTAGATCAAGATGACCCAAGGGAATAAAAAAACCCCAGTCACAAGATGAGGCAAAGGACTGTAAAAATAGCTTTGAATGAAGGGATATGAAGTTAGCACACTCCTCGGAGGCTGGGCTGTGAATCTGCAGTGGCTGCACTGGCACCGAGCACATCAGGAGGCACAGCTCAGCTCCTGCCGTGAGTGCTCACTCTCAGCACACGCCACAGTGACAGCAGGAATCAGTGCTGGCACCATCTTATCACAGCCGGCGCAGACACCTCCCATATCGCCCGTCTGGCTCCAAAACGCACCGCTGTCCTGATAACAGGGCTGGGGGATGCAGCTGGAGGGAGGTGAGCGGGTGACAGTACCTCTGAGTGCTGGGGGACATTTCCCTACAAATTCACGAGTGCAGGAGGAGGCTGTCGCTCAGAAAACGTCCCCCGGTTTCAACACAGCCCAGTCGGAGCAGAGCTTTAGGGAGCTTGTTAGCGTTGTCCAACTACTCAGACAGCCTTGATTAATACAAATGTCAGGCTCTTCTCCCTCGAGTCTTAGTGCATTGATTTTTGGAGCTTCCACTAGCTGCAGACACAACAGATTGCTGTACAATATATAAAAGCCTGGATACAAAGCTGATGTGCACAGCTTCAAATTGAAAGGGATGCTGTTTCCTAATTGATTTATTACTTCTGCTCCAACCAACCACTCCAGCTACTAGCATGAAAAGGAAAGAATTTTAGTCTTTTTTTTCCACTCCTCAGACAAAAACCAGAGGAAGACTTACTTATGGACTAAATCCATCATCCCACTGTCTGCCCTAACAGTAAGGCTGGCCAATTTGACAAGGCATCGTTATTAAAAAGTTATTTAAACTAAAAAAAGAAAACCCCAGGAAAGTACGGGAATTTTCCACATTCACACTTCAGTTTATGCCATGCAGAGCACAAAGCATGAGCATTTTATCAAATGCAGGAAGAGAAAACTAAGGATATTTAAAACCAGAAATTTACTGTTGTTCACCTCCTAATGCCTTAGTGCAAGACAAGGATTTCGGCACCAAATAGTGGAAATAGCAGCACTACACAGCTGTTGCCTTTTACTGCACTTTTTGCCTGTGCAGTGAAATCAGTGAGGTTCCAGCAAGAAAAAAACCACTTCTTCTCAACAGCTCTTAATGCTTAAATTTGCAGTTTGGGGGTTTATATAGGGGTTAATACTGTAGACAGGCAAGAAGCAGCAACTTGTGGTGGAAAATTAACAATATTTATGGGACTATTTTCTAGATCAAGACATTTTTTACACTGCTTAGAAAAGAAGTAAAGAAGACAGTATTTGCCTGAATCATTGCTATTTTACTCGACAATTATCTAGCCTGGCAGAAGCTTTGGAAATTTGCCCCTCCCTCCACTTCCCAGGGCACTTAAAATGATACATCCAGCACGCTGCAGCAGTGTTAGGATTTTTATATTACTATTTCTGTCACTGGTAGACTGGTATCACCATCCATCTACCTGAGACCAGGATCTTACCCCCATGTTCCCTCTGCCCCTGTATTTTCCAGCAGCTCCAAAGCCAGGCAAGCCCTGATGCCACCCCAACGTGTGTATCACCATGACAGAGCAACAAGCAGTAGTAGCTGCAGCACTAGAAATAAGTCATGGGGAGAGGTGATGGTGAAGGTGACAATTCTCAAGTGTAAAATGACAAATTACTCAGAGGAGCATTTCTAGCTAAATATTTTTACTAATAAAGTATAAATTGAACTTAATATGCCTTGGTATTAGACCTGCATCTTCACTGCAGAAATTACATTTTGACAAGCTGCCCCAGTCTTCCTGCAGTTCCAGCCTCTTTTTCACATCCCCAGTACATGTGGGAGGTTGCTATTGGCACTGACAGCATCTCATCACACCCAAAGCCAACATAAGCAATGTTGAAAGCCTTCCCTCTTTGGTCTCAGAGCAGTGCTCAGCATCAACTTCTCCTTGCCACCACGGGATCAGGTAAGAGCTTTCCTCTGTGGTGCATACCACATAGGCTTAGCTTGCAGCCAAAGATCCCCCAGACCCTGGGAATAAGGCTTGCTTCTGGTTTGGCTGCTGGAGGTATTAGTCAGCAACTAAACAAAATAAGATAAAAGACAATTCCTATTTGAGACTAATATAATGTGCATTACTAAGACTGGTTTCCATGGCATTAAGGTTAGCACCTTCCTTATAACTTCTGTCCACGCACTTTGTCTGACCCAGTGCTAAATTAGAACCCCCCTAGTTGTTAAAGGAGGCAACGCTCTTGAGAGCTGTGCCACACACATGCTGCACCAAGCAAAGGCAGCGCAGTGGTAACATACAGGTATGCTCACCATCACTCCTCCACACATTGTCACAAAATGAGTGGTCTCCAGCAGAGATGGAGAGATGTCCCCACACTACTAAGGACTTACTGCTCGCTGCCATTGCTTCCATTTAGCATTTGGGCCCACTCACTGCAAACTTTGTTTTGAAAGATGGACTTTTTTTCCCAGTAAGAACACCTTTATCACATCTATCTTACCTTACCCCCAGACAGAACCACAGTGAAAGTGTTTACACTCAAAGGTTAGATTCCTTTTATGTGTATGTTAGTAAAGAAATAAGGGTAGCCCAAACAGCCAAGGAATGCTAACACTGTTAACAGGATGAGAAGGTTTGGGTTTTTTTTCACATTAGGGGTAGCTTCTACTTAGGTACTTAACCATGGAGTTAATAGACTACCCAACTCTACACAGCCTGTGCATACTTTTTTCCCCAAGGTTTCACTCAATTCGAAGTCTACTCAAGCTGCCTGTCACCATTTTTATCCCCCATGAAAATTTATCCCCTTCTCCCCTTAATAAGAGGACACGGTATTTTTCAAATTTCATATCATAATAAGTTTGATTTTGAATCCTTAATTTTGAATATTCATCAAGTGTGTGCTTCTTTCCCTTTTTAGTAGAGCACAGAGACTGATCAAAACCTCATCCTCCTAGCTTTCTTTTGTGGCCAGGATCATCATCACCCCAGAAGCATGTACTGTTACCACAAAGTGCCCTATTGAATGCCAGACAGGAGCTAAATGCCAACTTCTAATCAGAACTTTATTTTGGAAGCAATTACATGACTTTCTAATAAACTGTTTTCTTGCTGGTACCCAAGCATACGCCGTACAGTGATCCCTGTATCAAAAAGAAAAGAAAAAAAGAGAAATCCATCAGTCTAGGAAACATTAATTGAACATACATATCTTTTGCTTCTTCAGCTATTGACCTATTTGGGACAGGAGTATGTATTTCAAGTTTTCCATACAACTGTACAACAGAAATGACCCAATATCCTGGTGGGGGCTGATCTGTACTCAAACAAAAGTAAAATGAAACCAAAAGCTCTTCTAGTTTGTAGAAGCTTCCAAACTTAATTCTTTAGAATTTTTAAGAACTGCCTTACTTCTAAAGGGTGAGAAAACAGAAAACAAAGCTAATGAAACATGCAGCCTACTCACCTCCTCACTGTGGCATTTAACAGCAGCCATGGGTTATAAAGATTAAATTCTTGAGGCGGAGTGAAAAAAGCATTAAGTAATAAACCTCCTAGCAACAGGAGTCAAATGGGTCAGAAGGATTGTTCAAATATTGAAGTTCAACAAAATTCTACCACCTTAAAAAAAAAGTGTCAGAAAATGTTTACAACAAGGAAACAAAGGGTGACATATCTTGTCATAGAACTGTTTAGATTGAAAAGATCCAGTCTGACCATTAACCTAGCATGGCCACATTCACCACTAACCCCTGTCCCTAAGTAGCGAGCCCACATTGTTTCTGAACACTTCCAGGGATAGTGACTCCACCACTTTTCTAAGCAGCCTTTTCCAGTGCTTGACAATACGCCTTTCAGTTAAGAATTTTTCCCCAATATCCAAACTAAACCTGCCCTAGGACAACCTGAGGCCATTTCTTCTTGTTCTGTCACTTGTTGACTGGGAGAAGAGACTGACACACACCAGGCAACACCCTCCTTTCAGGCAGTTGTAGAGAGTGATGAGGTCCCCCCTGAGCCTCCTTTTCTCCAGGCTGAGCACCCCCAGCTCCCTCAGCCACACCTCACAGCATTTGTGCTCCAGATCCTTGCCCTGCTCTTCTGCCCTTTTCTGGACATGCTCCAGCCCCTCAATGTCTCTCTTACAGAACTGAACACAGGATTTGAGGTGTGGCTGCACCAGTGCTGGGTACAGGGGGACGGTCACTGCCCTGGTCTTGCTGGCAACACTACTACTGATACAAATGCACCTGTTCAAGCCGTGAGCTGTCAGTTTCTCCAGGAGGACACTGTGGGAGAACGTTTCAAAGGCTTTATAATAGTGAAGCAGAAAACAAACAAAACCTTTCCCTCACCCACTGAGCTTGTCACCTTGTCACAGGAGATCAGGTTGGTCAAGCAGGACCTGCCCTTCACAGCCCCACCTGCTGGCTGGGCCTGATCCCTCAATTGTCCTGCACATGCCACATGATAGCACTTCAGATGATTTGCTCCATGACCTTCCTCAACATTGAGATGCTGATAGGCCTGTAGTTCCTTGGATCTTCCTTTTGACCCTTCTGGTAGACTGGTGTCCCATTGGCTGACCTCCAGTCAACCATGACCTCCCTGGTTAGCCAGGACTGCTGGTAAAAGATTGAAAGTAGCTCAGCCAGTTCTTCCAGCAGCTCTTTCAGTATACTTGGGCAGACCCCATCCAGCCCCACAGAGTTGCAGCTCTTTAAGTGGCACAGCAGGTCACTGACCATTTCACTGCACATGCTGCATGACAGCTACTCCCACAAGGGTCCTGTGGTGGCAGTACGTAACTGGCAGCCTCCTGCCACCTGATGAACATTCAACATTGAGCTCAGAAGAAATGATCCTGAATTTAATTAAAGTTATGCCATTCACAGCAGTAAGCCTTGTGCCTTACATCCCCTCACCTCTCCCCACCCTTCATCCCCGTCACACTTCCATTCTCCTTTCAAGGAACCTACCAGCCTGGGTGAGTGGAGATGGAATGTCACAGCTGTGCTGGAGCTCCATGGACACTGTCACAGTGGGTAACCGCAGTCTTCCAGAGCCGCTGCAGGCATCAACTCCGTGTCATGCCCCTCCCCAAACCCAGGTGCCCATTTCCATGAGAATCCATACCAGTCAATGCCCATGATACTTTAACCATCCATCAGTGTCTGGAGACAGCAGCCACAGTGCTGGAAGGTACTGAATGAGAGGGAAGAGAGAAAGAGCCTGACAGCACAATCCCCACACTACATCATTTATTGCTGGAAATTTTTGCACGTAGATAGTCCTTTGTTCTTAGAAATTTGAAAAAGTTTGAAGGGAAACAAACTTCTTATAGAGCATAAGGCATTTACACTCTATGGTACTGACAGCTACTCTTAATTTCTCATTTAGAATCTACAAGGTGCTTCTGCTGACATATTCCAGGTATAAGCAGTAACATAACTGAGCTGGCATGACTGACTGGATTATTTCTACTGTTCTCATGAGTAGTGGAGTGGAAATAACTCAAGAATTATCACTGACATCAGACGGGGGGGAAAGGCCACTAAAGCTGCATTCTTGAACCTTCAATTTTATTCAACCTTCTTTCAATTTTTAAAAAAAAATATGCTATAAATGCAATCATGATCCAAACTGCAGTTATGTTAGGAACATGTAGATGGAGGGAGTGTAGCTGAATTTGGATTTTTTTTGTGGTGAGGAAGATGCATAAACTCTGACCCACTCCACCTTATTTCAATCTCCAACCTCACAATCCACAAGAAATAAGTAGCTAAGTGGAGTATCTACCTAACTGATTTGACAGAAACAGAGACACACGCAAGCACAAAGAAAGAGGTTCCTGAACCAAGTAATCTAAGGCACAGCTCTTTCCCTTCTGCTGTCTTCATTGTAGGGAGAATGCTGAAGGAAAAACAAAGTTACTTCTAGTAAAAGAAAGAGGTCACATACATAAATTCATACCACAGCTGTACAAGGAACAAACTAACAGAAAACCATATCTTCCACGTGGACTTCAACCTTCTTCCAGACCAGACTTTTCTTTCTTTACAGAACAGATAATCTAGACTTAATTTCATGGTGTTTAAATATAGGTCAGCTTCTTAACCTGCTTTGAAGAAAACCAAGGCAAACCTTGAATGCATTTGTATATTACACTCTAATCATATTAACACATCTTTAAATTGGGGTGAAAAATAATTTGAAACGATGTCTACAATGCTGATCCCCAAAAATCATGGCTAAATTCAACCATACAAGTAGCAGTCTGGGAATATAATTATTTCCAATCCTATTTTGACTTTTGTTTGTACTACTATACATGATTATTCTATTATATAATCACTTTTTCGCTTAGGCTAAATTAAGGACATAACTGCTGTTTAACTGGAAAACAAGCAGAGCACAGGTACCCAGGAGGCTCAGACTGTTTTCCAATTTACAGAGCCGTTCCTAGTGCTGTGTTACATTACACCATGATCCAGGCTTACATTGTGCAGTGAAGAAATTCTAGACAACCCCACAATATAATACCTCCCTTTACCCCCTCTCCGTCCACATTTTCAATCCAGGATCAAGGCCCTAACCTCAGCAAGAACAATTCTGCACTATATGCATTCTAGGAAGAACAGTTCTACATATTAGCCAATGAAGTTTTTGTTTCTCCTATAATGTAGGAGAATGACAGGAAATGATCTCTCAGATAGGCAAGTATGTATTACAAGGATCACAGCATTATTGTTTTATTGTTTGCACAATGGTTAAGTTGCACATATGGACAAACAGTACACATTTAGAATTAGTTTCACAAATTAATACATTATAAGAGTCCAGTGGTTTAACATATTAACTATTAAAAAAAGCAGTAACAAAGAAATACAAACATTACAGTTTTGACTGCAGCCCAGTAAAAGTTTAAAAACAGGTTGAAATCAAAATAAACCATAAGCTTTATTTTTCTGTGACATTAAAAAAACACATATCCCTTCCTAAGAGACTGCTCACAAAGATGCAATAACATACAAGTACAAAAGTGAAGAATTCTGTGCTCAGTTTCCCTTAATTTTATCAGAATAAGTGACAAACCAAACATTTGTCAAAGAGCAATCACTGCTGAATGCAGACACTTCCAAAACATACAAAATGGTAGTAATATTTTAACAATAGAAAGCCAATGACAAAACCTCTACATAAAATCAACTTGGCTCCAAAGTTTCATGCTCACACATCAACCTAGTATCATTATTTGCAAAGAATCAATTGATCTATTATTTCCTCCTTAAGATATTTTCCTGGATATTCCTAGTGCACACCAAATTGGAGATGCAGAACAACAAGCTATGATGTTACAGTATGTAAGATTCATAAACTACTGCTGCAATAGCTTTAACCTTCAAATTACATCATTTTCCTCCTCTGTTCTTGAACAGCAGGTTACTGTACTACACCTTGTTTAAAAGCAGATGCCCAACTGCTTTTAAGGCAGTGCTGAAGAGAAGCTTATAAAGCAACCTTGTAACACTTAATTTGGGTTTCCATTAGGACAGTGCATTTTATCTCTCTCAAATGCAGGGAAAAGCTCATCCAGCCTGACAGCTCCTGTTTGCACACAGACTTTGTGGCATCCCGAGCTTTCAGCTGAATCCAGCAGTGCCCTACTCTTCAGCTCAGGAGAAAAAAAATCCAACAGTTTGGGAACATTACCTATGAAATGTCTGTGTCAAAATCTCCGATTCTTCTTTAGAGTTGGCTGCTAAATGGGCCAAGAAAAAGGTTAAAAAAACCAAAACAGCTACTAATCACTATTTACCAAACTTTATGAAATAGTAAACGTATTTCAGCTGGTTTTAAACAACAAAACACAGGAGCAATGATGACACAGCCTGGGACCCACTATTTGAAATTCTTAGGAACATCAAGATATGGTACCACAGGACAACATGGAGAAACAACACACAAAGAAAAGGAGATCTGTCTATGGGGGAAGGTATGCACATATGTGTTTTATACATATATATATACACATACATACACACAGATGTGTGCACTGTACTGTATATATTTACATCCATATACACAAAAACACCCTGAAGTAGATTTAAAGGCCATATCCAGGAACAGAAGATATGAACTCTAGTATTTGTACTAGAATATATTTTATCTGTACAAAAAAACAAATATGCATATATTCATATGGTATAAAGCTTATTAACAAAAAATATTCTGCTACTAACATTAGGTTAAATAGATGATTTTACAAGATTCTTTAATAATAATGCAGTATAGAACATTTCTAAAACTAGGGCCCAAAATAAAAATACATAAACGGGTTTCTATTCACAAGAAAATAGCTGTTCAATATGATTTCACTAGGGAAAAGTAGCAAAAGTTTTATAAATCTCCTGGGATGCAATTTAATTAATGTATCAATCTACAAAAATAGACTTTTCAGATGAAGAAAGTTGATGCGCTTCCCCCTCCCTAAAAAGGGTGCCTATCTTTTCCCTCGCTTGTTTCCAGCTGGAGGTTTCTTCAGCTGAAGAAGTTGCCCTCCTGTCCCAAAGCCTGCAGATGCAGGATTAGACACCCCGAACGTCAGGCCAGCTGATGCTGTGATGCCAGGATTGCTGAAGTTAAACCCAGATGTAGTCGAGCTCCCAAAGCCTTATAGGGGAGGGAAAAATATTTTAAAACATCAGTTATATCAGGATTGTAAATTTGTTCTCCTTGAAGTTTTTACCACCAGCCACTTTATTACCGGCAGCTGTAACACTTTATACCAACATGGATCAACAATGGTAAATCACATGGCTAGAGCACTTGGACTTGCCATGGCAACTTGGATAATGCAGCACTAACAGAGACTACTGCAGTGAGTGCAACAATCATATCCTAAATCACGAGTCATAGTCATAGTCATAATACCACTACCCATAGAAGAGTAGCACACAAAAGTCCCACTGAAATCGTACAACAGAAGAAGCACAATTCCTCAAGTTCTCCACATAAACATGAGGTGCACTCCTAAGGTGGGAGGGAAGGCAGCAGGTACAGGTGGACCATGGACCATTCACTTCACTCACAGCAGAGAAATGGCAAAGCTGGAGTTGGAGTGCTCACTCTCCTTCCTACATACGTGGCACAGACCACACCTCAAATGTGAGGCAGAAAAAGCTCAAAAAAATCTTTGCCAGACTGTTTGTATTTAAAAATACCCCTTATGACAAACTGAAAAACAGCACTGGAAACAAAGCTTTGGAAAAACTGCATGACTGGCTGAGCAAATTGTGCTATTTTAACTCCTCTACCCTCTTCTATCAAGGTAAACAAACTGAACATATGGCGCAGCTGTGAAACAAGATCAGTTGGAAAAAGTCCCCCTACAGTTTCCAGCAACAGTAACACTAACTCATTTCACTTTCTGTTATAAATTTGTTTCAATTATGCATAATCAACTTAGATAATAATTGCAACTATTAGAGAATGCTAGAAATATCTCAAAGATTACTTTAAGAAGCAGAATTCATAACTTCACTTTTTATTGTCTCAAGAGACCACAAAATAATAAGACACGAGCAAGTTCAGATTTTAACAAAGAGCTTCATACAAGTTGTTTATGAAAACCTGCAAACAATTTAAAAAATGGGACTGGTTCACAATCAAGAAAGAGTATATTCTCAGTATGCATTACTTCATATTGCCTCATTAGTTCTCTAGCAGACAGTTCAAGTAATCCTTCAGTCACATCAGTATCTTCAACTCAATGCCTAAAATATTTTTTGGAGTACAGAAATAAAAGCCCAACTGGCTGTCTCATCAGAATCCTAAAGTAGCTCTCACAAGCCTGATGTCTTCTGTTCTCTCAGTTGTTACTGACACTCTGCATTAAGAACTACTTCAAAACCTAACATGAAACTCTTCCTCCTGCAATGTCTGGACTTGGGTTACACACATCATCTTGTCAAGAAAATTAATTATCAACATCCCAGTACAGCATGCAGTTGCCCGCATAGAACTCATTGTCAGTGTAATGATTGTGCAAATCTAGAGTGTGACTAATGACAGTGGTCATTTGAGTCTTGTCTAAATTTTGTGGGCTAATTTGTCTCTCATGCTAGGATGTAAGGGGTGAAACACATTCAAGTGTTATTACTCCATTTCCCTGACAACTCTGAATCCCACCTAAGGATCAGGGAGTCTCATGAAGGAAAAAAAGCTCCCTTTTTACTTCATGTATGTGAGATAACAGGCAAACATCACTTCCCACAGAAAACATCATGAATGCCATTCATAATAAAGCTGCATGTGACCTGTAGTGTCAGGAGTTCAGTAGGCAAGAGTAAAGTGTTCATCAATTACCTCCACCTTGCTGCTTCTAGATGGAGGGATTATTTTGAAGCATGCAGGTAAGGAAGGCTACACTTTGAGTAATATTACAATAGGAGATGCAAAAACTATGGGATAGAAGACTGAGAACATGCTTATTAATTTAAATATATCTTGGAAAGTAATAGTTATGTTAGAAGTGACATTAAGGGCAGCCATAAAAGTATACAAAGGCAGATGTGAAATTCATCTGTATGGTTTTCTCCTGTCATGGCAGCATAACAAGGCCAAAGTACCAAGTTTCATTAGAAGTAAACCAAATCCTAAAGCTGAACACTCAAATGAAAAATCTTCAAGATAAACTGAAACAAGATATTCATTGAGTCTTATTCCTGTTGCAAAAAAAGACACTCAGTTACAGAATAGCTCAGTTTAGATGGAAGACTCACAAAGTCTTGCACCATAGCTACAATGTGATCAACAATGTCCTTGCTGAAATTAGTATTATTTATGAGTGAACAGTGATTTTCAGGAATCAAATGACAACCTGCCCTTCAAGGACACAACCTCACATCTCCCCAAATGGTGTTATGATCACACTTTATTCACTGGGCTTGTGCATCTCTGCTTCTGTCAGCCCTTTAGCTCAGTAAGCCAAAGGTGAGTACACACCTCCCCACAACAGCATTTTTTGGGTAATTTTAGTATTACAGGGAGAAACAGCAGTTCATCAGATGGCAATCCATTCCTGCTTTCATCTCCCATACCACAATGGGTGCTCTAGATCAAAAAGTATTTCAAGAACAGATTGACTGATTTATTACAGCCTCTCTATCTAAAAGCTGCTCACAGATTATATTAAGGTCTATTTTTCAGCAGTATGAGTGCATACAGCCATGATCCCACTTGATTATTGCTCACAGATTATATTAAGGTCTATTTTTCAGCAGTATGAGTGCATACAGCCATGATCCCACTTGATTATCTCTTATCTAGTTTACTGAGGCTCCAATTCTTCAATAAAAATAAGTCTCCAACAAGAATTTTCAACTCAGATCTTTAAAGTATATTTAGCATCTGCTTTCACAAAAATTGTGTTTGAACACTCCCCTTCCTCTTAACATTTTATTAAATTGTTAAATAAATTCAATGGTGATTTTTTTCCTTTTCCCATTACTCTGAGAGTCTTAACGTCCTTTACAATAGCCCACTAACATCAGCATTCTGTTTGCCATTAAATGAGTAAGAGTAGGAATTAAATGGGACTTGTTTTGGAGTCAGCTTTCTAGAGTTTCTCTGTGTGTTTCAGAGGGTCGCCTGAGACACTGTTCCATCTCACAACTGTGTCCACTAAGGAAACTGCAAGGAGACTGAAGCTGCTCTGCTTTTCATCTGCTGATGAACACACCCACCATTCCTGGACCAAGCCAAATTTCCTATTAGAAGATGCTCAAAGACTGTCAGAGGACTCAGAATTTTCTCCTCAAACACAAAGTGAAATGGAGAAGAGCATTAATACAAGCATTTCTGCATCTTTTAAAGCAATTAAACCTAACTTATAAAATCAAACACTTGACAGAACTAATTTGGGGATCTATAATTATAGTTTTAAGGTAAGATCAAACTGATGGAAAATCTATGGAGGAGAGCTGGGGCAGCCTAAGCATCCTGAAACAGTGTGTGTTGGAACACACACTTACCTAGTGTTCCCAGACACATTAGTCTGGGAAAATACTTAACTGCTCATATCTAAACCCAAGCAGCAACAACAGTGAATTCCATAACCCATATCCACCCCACTTTCTTAGCTTTTTCAAAGAAACAGATTCAGAAACAAGATGCAACCATTATACTGTAAGATAAACCAGAATATGCTTTCAGGATCCTGTAAATGATACCTAAGAAACAGGACACAACAAATTTAAAAGAAGTAAATATAACCTAGACAGCCTCAGCTATCATTCAAAGCCATTTATACACATTTATACACTCTCAATTCAATTAGAGATCATATGCAATCCAGATGCTATATGACATAAGGCTTTGGATATAGAAGGTAAAAGTTAGTGTTTCTGGGCTCCCAAATTTTTAATAGTGGTTCCTATTCCACAACCCATCCACATAAGGATTTAATGACCACTTGATTTTCTAAGCAAAAAATGACAGAAATTACATTTCACCTGGTTTTATTCAGCTACTTTCTGTAGCTGAGACTCTTCTGAGGTAATTGACCATCTTCATTTTATTGGGTGCAATCCCTTCATTTGCAAAAGAGACTGATGGCACTGACTCCATGACAAAGTCTTGGTTGAGGGAAACAGTATCTAAGTTGCCTCTGCACACCACCAACATAGCTAAGACAGACTTGTTATTTATTTTGGCTTGATACTTTAGTGATGGACACACATCCATACAAGCAGTTCTGTAATTCTATTTTAATATGTTAAAAATGTTAAAAACTAAACTATTAACTTTGTAATCCAGCAGCTTTAGATGCTGCACTATTATTTAATATAGACTCAGGAACAATAGGCTACAAGATAAAACCATAAGCAGTGTAAGTCTTCCAATTGTTTCTCATATTAAGAGCTAAGTAAAAGAAGGCTGATGTTTGGACACCAGATACTGTAAAGAGCTCCATCAAGAACCTACTAGGCTGTTAATATTCATGAATGTTACACAGCCAACTCAGTGAGCCATTTCCACCTTATAATGCAAAGCTTAAAGTACTTCACAGGCCTAGCAACTCATCACTAACCAAGGAGAATCCAGAATACAAATAGTACAATTCATTTCTAGTAAATACCAGCAAAATTCTGTTTTCTTTTAATAGCAGTTGATCAAACATTTTTCTTGAGACATGATTCTCCTTCAATGTACCATTGAAAAAAGACTGCAAGACAGACTATAGAAGTTTTTTGCTTAGTAGTAACTTACTAAGCTATCACTCCTATTTGAAAGGTAAATAGGGATGGCAGCTGTATTTCAGACTTCTGAGTCAAGGTGCAATAGCATCCATATTTTATCACCTCCGAAAAAATGAAACCAAAATAGCTAAATGAGTACTGTGTAGTTCAATTGCCACAGAAATGTTTTCAAAGTAGTCAATAAAATGAATTATGAATATATACACAGAGATACAATACATATAACTTGCTGTTCAAATATAGTGAGCACTTATACATTTTTAAGGAAACTGCTGGGATTCCAGAAAATAATTCTAACTTTATTAAAGTCAAATTACTAGTATATTTGCCACTAATTTATATGCTAATTTCAATCAGTAACTGATACCAATGCATTCAAGTGACAACTGCTCTTCTGTGTATGAGGCTGCATCTGATCTGCTTCCACCCTTAACTAGGTCAGACACCATGAAATGGGAAACATTAATGCTCAGTCAATACTGTCTACATAGGAGACATTTAACAGAACCCAAAAACTTACCAGAAAATGTGTCTCTAGCAAGTAAATAGTTATGTTAATAGTGATATACACTTGCAAGTTTAAACAATCAATTTCTTGGAGTGCAGCAATTTGATTATAAGATTTGCTTTAAGATAAACTTGATTTTTGAATTCAAAAGAAACAAACCAACCTGCACTTAGACTTCCAGATGGTTTACTTGAAGTTCCAAACCCAAATGATGATGCTCCTGTGGCACTACTTCCAAAGGCAGAGCTACTTCCAAATCCTAGTAGAATAATAGTAAAGACATACAACAACAACAACAAAAAAAAATTACAGACACAGCAATTAAAGACACAAAGGTTTTAGGTGAGAATTCTAAACCCAAACATAATTCTAAACATTATTTGGTAAACAAATACTCCTGAGATTATTGTCTGAAGAGTATTTATCCTTGACACAGCATTGTGTTAAGAAAACAGTGCAAACTGAAAAGCATTGAGAAAAATACTACCTTCAAAATCCAACACTGAGTAAAGGAAAAATTATCATAACAAGTAGTGTGAACTATCAGAGTTTAAGAAATTTATATTGAATTGCTGTTAAATTGGCAGGAAACAGTAACCAAATGAGCCAAAACTAAGAAATTTCAGATACAAGTTACATGACTTATTAAAGAAAGTCACAATCTTCATCTACAACTCTAGAAAAAAGAATTATGCTTAAAACAGAGTAAAAGCATTTTCTTCTGTTTACACTTGGCTTATTTTAGAGTCATTCCCCTCCCAGGTCATTAGGGATCAGCTTTATCTAGGAAACTACAAAATAGTTTAAATAGAGAATAGAAACAAATTTCACAATATTTAATGTGAAAAGTCATCATTAAAGGGCAGCCTTAAATGTATAGCTGTGACAAAATTTAATTCTGTTGATTTTGCAACTGATATTCATAATTTCATAATACAAATTTTTTAAGGTTTCAAATTGTGTTATTAATATGAGGTCACTCTGAAGGAAAAGTAAATTGATATTTGAAATAGAGGCCAGACAGCAGAAACTATAAGAACACTATATACTCTGATTTTGGCTGTCTCAGGTTTTCAAAAAGAAAACAGTATTTGTATTTATGTTTGAGGAAATCATGCTCCAATCTTAAGTTTCAAGTGAGGAAAAATAATCCTTTTATTTACTGCAAACTGAAACTTTACCATTCCTTTACAGAAATATTTTTGAGATTTTAAAACCAGTAAGAACTGAACACACTATCTGGAGCAGCAGAGATTTTAAAGTCAAATTAAGGGTAGGTAATGACAAGTATCATTTCCATGTAAGACAGTTCATTTAAATGACACACTCTTTTGTCATATCTAGGTTGAAATTCATAACCAATGATCAAGCAAGGTGTCTGAAAATATTTAACAAAGCATAGGATCTATGCTAATAATTTATATACTTTAATGTAAAAGGCTCCATTTATCACTGCCAAAGTACACAGAACATTAATCAAGGAAAGAGAGCAAATTTCCCCAATTAAAACAGCACTTGCAGAGCATACACAAGAAACTGTCCTGTTCAAAAACCCAAATCCCTAAGATTAAAATCCCAAACAAACTTATCATTCAGCCAATTTGTTTCCAAAAACACACATACAGGCTATTTTGCAGGTATGTATTTATTCTTCTACATTTGCTTCTATCATAGAGTCTTATGGATTTGTTAAGACATTTTGCAAATTAATGATGCAAGCAAATACCTTCCTAGGCAGAGAGCTAGGAAAAAAAAGAGAATACAAGTCAGGTTTTTTGGACAAAACTAAAAGCAGCTGGAATGTTCATTTATTTACATATGTAAGACTGGTGAGCAATCTTTAGTCTACAACCTTTTCAGCAGAAATGGAAGAATTTTGTATTGTTTTTTTAAGGCATTTAAAACATTGCAGGAAAAAAACTGGTTATTCCAAAGTAATTTCCTTTTAGCACATTATTTTCAGTTTTTTCTTCTTTAGGTATACAGATTTTCTTTTATCTGAAAACACTTAAAATCTGATGAGAAGGGACACTGGTAGATATAAAGGTATTTTAAGATGATTATTAAAAGTAAAGCTCATGTAATGTCCAGGTTACATCATCTTCCCAATACTCAGACATCTTCCCAATAATCAGATGCTTAATTAGTTTCACTACAACACTGACTCATATGTTCAGCCAATAGGTAAAATGTAGGAATGGGGACTGAGGCTGCAGAGAAGGGAGGATGTAACAAGAAAAACCACGTTATGTTTGTGCTCAGCAGACGTAACAATTTTCTTTGCAGATCTTACAAAAGCTTCAGAAGACATTACTATCTGTAGGAACCCAGACTTATATAGCCAGGAAATTTTCACGCTGATTAGATTCTGCTACTCACTTAAATTCTCTCTGTAGCTCTAGTGCTGAGAACACATTAAATTTAAAATAAAAGGTCTATGTTATTTTTGATTTTTTTTTATCACCTACGTTTTCACAGTCATGTGTACTGGAATACAGTCCCCATCAGCGCTATTAACATTTTGATAAGTATTTTTCCCTCACTTTCACATGCTGCTTTTTCAGCTGGGGGAGAGATTTTTTCCCCGCCTCAGCACTGAGGCACAGAGTGAGTGCTAAAGCAAAAAGATTTCAGGATCACAGAACTACAGTAACTTTTTAACATTTATTCTTAATACAAGCAGAAATGAGTCCCTATAGTTAAAAGGTGAAAAACTTCCACGGATTATCTACAGTGTGATCTAATGTCTCATGCCTAACTTTCATATAGGTAAAATTCAGTCAAGTTGTAGTTCTAACACACTTGATATCCTTCCCTAGCTTTTAGAGCACAACCTCTCTGTGATTACCCAATCCTGTTCATCTTGGCGTTTCACTACAATGGCCTAGCCCTAGCAACTCCTTCTGCAAGGCAGGAAGAAGCCTGGAAAGCAAAGACCTGCCAAACCGTAAGGTCCTTCCCTGAAACAGATCATCCTCTTAGTGGAGTTCAAGGTTTGCAAGAGATTCAGCTGTGCGGTACAATAATTCAAGGAAAGATTAGAAAAGTTAAAGTGTACCTCCAAGGCTTGAAGAACCTAAGCCACTTGATTGCAAGCCAGTGCCAATACCTGAGCCGAATGGCGTTCCAAAACTAACTCCCAGAGATGGCTGTGGCCCTGGTACAAAAAAAATGAGAACAAATTTGCCTTACTCTTTGACAGTAAAGAGGTCCTTTATTTACTTATTCAAGTATTTGATAATGTGAACATCATTGCTTTCAACAAATCCCATTAAGAAACCAGATTTTACCTCATCAAAATTTCTCACTTAACTGTCTGTTTCTACATTAACTTGCCAAAAATCTAAGAAAATACTGATTGCAGTAAGGTGAAACCAACCAAAACTAATAACATAAAACCATCATTTAGTATTTTTAAAAGTTAAACAGTCTCACCTTAAGCTTTAAAATGTTAAGCAAAACCTTGAGAGAACTCATAGGTAATAACATTTTGCCACCTGTATTAATGGAATCAGAGTAAGGGAGAACTTTCAAATTAGAAACATAAGAACTGACACTAATGTAACTAAGACTGTATTACCTAAAATTAATTTAACAAATAGAATTCTTCAAAACTACTCAAGTATACCATCCAAATTTAAACAGAACACTAAGATAAAAAACAAGACAATGACTTTATTTTATTAAATTTATTGTTCATTTTTAAGCAAGTCAATTACACAGTAACATGACAATTCATTTTTTTTCCACACAAGTGATAACTGAGTTCTGTTAAGCTCTGCTACATAACACCATTCAATAAGGTAAACTAGTCAAACCACCTCTTTAAATAACCATTTACAAAAGGCACAGTTCTGTGTACCTTAATGAGTTAGATACATTCAAAATTTCAGAGTTTGTTCCATAATTTTAAAAAGTTGACAGCACTTTCCCTGCATAGTCACATTAAGATGCAGGACTGTCAAAAAACAATTTCAGTCTGCCAAGATGAAATTTACAGTATCAGTTCCTTTTTTGATTTTACCTTAACCTTGGGGAATAAAGAATCAACTTGCTAGCCCATCACTAACACATTTTAAAATAATTAATTCTGATAAATAATTAATATATTTTGACAGTTTTCACAGTACAATCTTCTATTCCTGTCTTTTTCAAACAGTTTTCAGTGCACTATTTTAAAAGTTTAACCATTAAAGATAAAATACAGTGCCAAACTCTTAATCCACAGACATCCGCACCTCTGCTCAAGATGGCCTTCTCCATCTTTGAACATACTCGACATCCTATATCTGTGAAAGTGATGATTTATTCAAATATTACTATAAAGCTCAGATGATTTTGACCTTTTTGCTAAACCACTATGACATCTGGGCTATTTTCATTCAAAATTTCCCATTACTAATATTTATATATAGTTTTAAAATGTGACTATTTCAAGCTCTTAAAATAATTTCAGTATTTCAAGATTTAAATTGAAAATCATTTTGAATCAAGTGAAAGGCACTGTATGTTGAAAAATAACAACTTTTGCTAGGAACACAAAATTCTTATGTGATCCAAGCTGAATAACATCTGTATACACCAAGTAGTGTTAAAACTAAATTTTAAGGCCAACTAAAGTTGTTAGCCTTCAGACTCTGCTTAGCAGGGAATATTTGGAAACCCCAAGCTATTTCTTCCATTTAAAAAGAAGTATATCAGATGTTGCAATTACAAATTTCCACAGATTTCAAACTAAAGTTGTTTACATCCAGTTTAAATACTGATACATCTACCTAGCAGCTCTTAAAAAATAAGAAAAAAAAATTGACAATAAAAAAACCAAAACTCCCTACACAAGTCAGTGAGCTAATTAACTGAAAGAACCCAAAAACACATATCCAGTTCCTTCTCAAGTACACAGGTTCTATCTCAGTAGGAGGCACTGTTAGTGGAAGACCTTATAAACAAAACACTACAGTCCTCCAGGCCAAGCTTTTTACCAAATGCAACATGCTTTTTTTAGAGCCAGTATAAAACATTATACTAAAACACCTCAGATCATATAAAACAGGATCTTATGCCTTAGGCTAACAAATTTTTTTATTGAGCAACAGAATATGATATTTGTTGATTTTGTACCATAATGTTCTGAAGGTATCATCATTGCTTGGAGTTCTTGTAAGTAAACATAATCTTCAATAGCAAAAGACTAGTAAGACTCCTTGAAGCAGAGTGTATTAGCAAGAAAAAAATGGCACTTCCGGCTATTACAGGTACAAGACAAATTCTTTACAACAAGTGTTTTAACATTTTAGAACTTGATGTATTTGCCCTGTAGAGCACTTCAGTTTAATGAACAGGACCCATTACAGAGAGCCAGACAGGTCAGACAGATTTCCTACTGATGTTCTGCAATTTTTTAAATTACAGCTGGTCTAAACAGTGAGTAAATTTAGCATTACAATTTAGCTCTGATTATGACAAAGTCATACACTGGTTAATTTTAACCAAAGTCAATATCAAACCACATAATTAAAAGTTTAAGTGCTATAAAATTTGAGTGTCCTTTCCCATTAGAACTTCAGGTTCACACTGAGTTAAGTCAAAACATAAAGTGTGCTAACAGCTTTATAATGCTTTGACTAATTTTGTACTTCACCAGTAAAGGAGAGAGTGAGTTTCTTAAGGGGTTATTTCTATATGAGAAAAGGTGAACCTAAAGAAAAGCATTTCTTTAATACCATTCAGTCTTACCCGAAAAACATCAGTTGCAGCCTCACGCATTTACAGGTCTCGGTGCCCTAGGCTTTAATTTCCTTTGAAATCTTACATTGTGATCCCATCAACAAAAATAGGTAGATTAGCCACCATCATTGTAACTTCCCCACTGTTCAAGATTGCTCAGGGAGGGTGCAGATGAGGCAGTGTTTAAAACTCTATCTGCTACTGCATGACCAGCTCACTGCTCCCAAAAAAGCTGTGCTCAGAACGAAAGTGCCAAACTAGGGAGAAAGGTTGTGTACGGCAAAACTTAAGCATAATTTCAGTAATTCTAGCTTAAAAAACTGCACAGAAATTGTGCTTTAATGTGCACACCACAGTCCTGATGTTGGGATTATCCATCCCAGGTGAGCAGTGGAGTGCATTTTTGCTCCCTTTTGTCCATATGGCCAGGACTCACTGGATTTAATTTATTTAAATAGAAGCCAGGAAGATCTTGGCATACAGAGAGAACACAGGGTGCATACCTACACCCAGGAACTGGGGAAACATTCCCTGATCCCACAGCTTAGATGTAGCTACTAAACTTTTGACTTCTGAAAATAAATGTAAAATAAATTATTTATCTTTTTCAGAGAAAGAACAGTAACTAACTCTAAATTAATGTTACTAAATACTTAACATTGTAAACATCAAATATTTTTTAAAAGAGACTAAGCATCCTGATCCCTCAATACTAGAGTACTATATATTACGTTTTTCATCACGAACTTTATAAAGATGGGATTAATTTTCTTGTTTAATTCTCATTTTCAAAACCAGCAACAGCAGATCAGTTATTACACAGACATCCCTTACCCCTCCCTTTACATACACCTCCTTTCATAGACTTTCTTCTCAGAACCTTTTCCCATCCCTCATCTATCCCACCCTTCAAGATCCAGATCTTGCAAAGAAATATGTATGATTTTAACTTCTAGCAGATAGTATATCCAATTCATAACAACATAATACAAAACTAAAACATGCAGCATTTGCATTACTACAGCAAATGGCCATCTGAAAACTCAAGCAATAAAATGGAAATTAAGAGGAGGCAGTCCTTAAAGATTCCTGCAAAACTGAAAGAACGAATTCTTCTCCTTCTCGAAAACAAAAAATGGGAGCCTTAATCTGAAACTAGGAAAAAGTCAAGCACTGAAATGAGTAATTTAGGAAAGCTATGAAATGTTCCCATTTAACAAACTTTTAGGACTTCAAAGTATCTTTGAAATAGTTTAGGCCTGACTAATTCTACTTTTGATCTAGAGAAAACTCCAAGTACCTTTTTCTTTCATCTAACCCTAGAGTTTCAAGTATTCATAAAGTGCCACTCAGAAGATCAATCTATTTCTATTTCAAGTCCTCCAGTGAGTTGCACAAAGGGTAAAAGTATTCCAACTGAGTAAGTAGTAAAAATATTGTTGTCTACTTCTGTTGACATGTTTGATGCAAGTTAATGGCTTTGTTTTATCTGCATCACGCTTATAGTTGGCACAATTTTGGGTTTTGAAATACTCTGTCAAAACAACCATGAAAAAAAAGAGACAAACCACAAACCAACCTTCACACACTCCCATTTGTTCCTTTCACTACAAAATGTTACAAAATATCTCAAGGTACAGAGTCACGTTACCTCAGTTACCTTGGTACAGGCCAATTCTGCCATTTGGTTTTTTCCCCCTCCTCTCTTCATTCCTATTACTAAGAGAATATTCACAAGTCATGCCATAAGTGGCATAAGTTTACTGAAGTTATTAGCAGTTCCCTTGAATCTGGACTAAGAAGTTCAGGAACGTCAAATCCCTCACTTCATTTCATAAAAATGCAGGGATGATTTTAAATGTGACATCCCAAGTGTATGACTTTCATAAACAACTAATCCTGTAATGACCATGGAGAGTCTTTAAAAAACAAATGTAAGATAAGGAAAAAGATGAAGAGTAAATTACTTTGGCAATACTAGGCTGCACAAACAGTGTGCAACAATACTACAATGTGTATTAAAACCTCTGAAGCATAATATTACATTAACTCATGTTTTCTGTTTAAAATCAAACTCTTTTGAAGATGCCATCTCAACAAAATTTCAATGGGTTAACATAGCAACAACAGAAAGACTGTGATCTATGACTGAAATTCTGTATTTCACAAAGATTATGGGTTCTGTTCTGTTCAAAGTAGTTTGGCATACTTATAATTTAAACTCATCTCCCTGCTGTTTAGAAGGGCAAGGGCTGGAAGCATACTGTATTTCGCTTATGAAAAGGCAAGGACAACCAACTAATGTGTCAAACTTAACATGGTTGCTGCATATGTCTTTAATTAACATCATTCAAAGTATTACTGCTGTTACAAGACCAGAGAAAGCACTATCACTTTCAGTACACCTATGTGAAAAATATTTCAGAAAATTAAAGGTAGAATGATACCTATACTACCGATACTTTTCATAATTTGCGGACATCTCCCTGTTCAAATAAAATTAAATGTCATTGACCTTATTTCTGTTCCCTGATGACATATCAATTCAGTTGTCTGTATTCTGAAATCCCTCTTATAGAGGGTTGGTTAGTATAACATCAATTAAGGTGCCTTAAATTATTTTCTTTGCCACGTGTATCCATTCTTTATTTGCAGTGGGTCATGCATTTCTTCTGTTTTGGTCTTCCTCTTACTCACATGCAGAACCAGTGACCTACTCTACTTTCTCTACTAATTATTCACAACAGTAGAATGGCCAGCAAAATGCTCCAACGTCATACTGACAAAAGAGTTGGCTACAAAATAAGCCAGGCATTTGACTTCCTATTCTACAGAGATTTGTTCACTATCCTTCCTGTTCTACAGCATTTTTCATTTTACAGTTCCAAAGTGCTATATAAAAATGCATTATTAATTTTACATAAAGAAAAGATAGTATGCATTTAGATATTCTCTCCTCTCCAATTTAAAATAATTTACTGTAACGATACAATTTCTGGAAAGAGGCTATACTACATGTATTCAGAGATGTTACTTAAGAGTGAAGACTCACATTCCAAGGGGTAAGTTAGAACAATACAGTAAGTATCACTAATACAAGTAAATTCACAAGATTAAGTATCTGTTGTATAATTATTGCTAAGTCTACCCTGCATTTTTCTACTGGCTATGTATCAGTAACTTCGCTCATCACAACGTTTAGATTTTCAGTCTAACACAAAGGAAGACCTCATAGAAAATGTTACACAAATTTACTATTGTCGTAACACTAATAATCTATAACTTGAATGCACTCAGACCTGTAGCAGGCTGTTGCTGCTGAGTAAGTGTTGCAGCCATTGCAACGGCTGCTGCATTTGGTATGTTGCTGAAAGGGGTCGGTCCAGTGGTAACGCGTGGTGCGCTTTGCCACTTCTTAGCTTCTGTTCGTCTTGCCTCAAACACATCCATGGCATCTCCCAGAAAGCTTTTCCTGTAGCCAAGGTATTGGTCTTTGAGCATCTGAAGGGGATGGGAGGAAGCCATTTTAGTTCCATGTATCAGACATAAAGCTTTAACTTAATAGGGAAAGAGACGCTGAGTTATAAATAACATTTCCTAAAAGAACAAAGAAAAACCCACAAAAAACCAAGCCAACAAACACCACCATCAAAACAAATGGGAAGCTCCCTCCAAAACCGAAAAAACCTTGTCAGGCTATGAGATAGAAAGAACTGGTTTGCAACAGCTACAGCCAGAATAGGCTGCATACTTAAATTCTGCAAAGCCATTGAGGATAACTGATACCATTCAGTATGTCAGCCTGAGTCTTTCAATGTTGGAGCAAATCACCACAATTCAGTTTGTATCCTTGTACTTAGCTGATCCAAGAGGAAAAATAAAGCCACATTACTTGCTTGTAAAATAACACACTTTTCTTCAGTGCTACCTTTTCACCATAGAGTCTGCTTTTACTCCCCTATCACCTTCATCTGTGTTTCGTTCCTTCCTTTCACTCTTGCATTTCTCCTTACCGAAAAGCTAAAGAAGCTACCAAAATTTTGAAATTCACTCTGATGAATTTTCTGATGCATTTCATTTGCAATGTAACACAGTCCAAATGCAAAAGATCACTCTGCCTTAGGGTAACAGGTAGCCCAAATCTCTTGTGTCATGATGCCATACCTTCCCTCGCCTCTGCCCTTTTCCCCCCTCAAAACTCTACCACCTTCTGTGGCAATAGCCCAGCTTGGCTTGTTCATCATGAGCAATTTCTGTCTGTCACAGATAAGGAAACTACAGATATCTTGCATAACAAAAATTAAATAAAAAGTTTTAACTAGATAAGTGATAATTATTTCCATCTTATAAGAGGAAATCTTTAATAAATCTATTTCATTTAAAGGACACCAGTTTCCAGTTTATGGAAGGCATACTAGGGTCCTGTGTTCCTGGCTAAGCATATGCTTGTTTCCTCAAAGACGAGTTCGCAGTCCAAAAATTCTGACTCAGGATTTGAACACCAGTAATTCCGGATCAATCAGTAACAGCAGGAACCACACAAAGAATGCCCTCACTAAAACATCAGAAGTGCTGTCTTTGGAGAGAAAAGACAATTGCAAAATTCCGATTGGATTTAATACAATACCATACTGACTGCCCTAAGAGTTGACAAAAGCCATTAGAAATCATAAAGCAGTTCTTAAGGCTATGCTATGTTGAATGATTTAATAACATTACCTACTCAAATTGTGACCAAGCACACTTACTTTTCATCAGGTGAAGAAATTAACTGTGATCACAGCTCTGCCTTCCACAAACCATATCACAACCATCAGGTTAGGCAGAGACCAGTTTCAAAACTGCTCTCCCCTTCTAGCATTTTGTAGCTGAGAAACTAAACCAGATGGTTATAATGACAGATTCACTTGTGCAGTACACATCTTTCCATTTTTTGAAGCTCAGCTCTATTTATAAAATGCCTTCCAAAATACCAGCATTCACCCACTATACTAAATCTCAAAAAAATTTCCCAGAAGAAAAATCTTCAAACCACCCCCTTAATTTCAGGCAACAGAATTCAACTCAAAACTGAAGAACAGTCTTTCCTGTTCAGTCACACTGACAAGGTACTGAAGATGCTACAGCCTACATCTGCACACTAATCCAGCTGCTCATACTTAACAAAAATGTATTATCACAAAGACTGCTGCACAAATTCAGGCTACACTCAGATCTCAGAAGCCACAAGCCCTGAAAACATTTGGGAAACCTTTTGGGTACTTCTGCTGAAAATATGGACAAGCTGATGTATTCTATGCTTGGCAGCAAAACTGAGTTAACTAAGAGCAGCACAAATACCTGCTGGCAGGTATTTGTAAACCAGTGAGTATCTATGCTGAAAGAAGCAATGCAATGAATCAAGACCATACAAGATCCTCAGTATTTCTGAACTTTACTCAGAAAAAGAAAAAATTTCAGATGTGTAGAGAACTAGCAATGCTGTACAGAAGAAGCTCAGAGAAGGACACCAGCAGAAGTTTTAACAGAGGTATTTCCATTGAGGAAGTCACTTAGCAAAAACCATTTCAAACATTTGTACTCCTATTCAGGTTGGTTTGTTTTTGTTTGGTTTTTTGTAGCCAAGAAGGATTCTGATGTTTTCAAGAAAAATCATGGATTGAAAGGATTGGAGGACAGTGTCATTTTGTCAACACACCCAGAACTGTAAATGCGAAAATGGAAATGGAATGAGCCATAGTCTGTAATGGGAAAAACAGGCCTAATTAGGACCTTTGATACGTAAGCTTTGATAGGTAGTCTTTTCTTTTTCTTTCTACAAATACTACTTACCCTGAAAGCCAGGTTTAAAAACAAAAAACTAACAGAACACACCTTTAACCAACATTCTTTGATAGGCTGAAAAATCTTACATATGGAAACTCACTTTTTTTTCCTCCTGTTACCTATTTGAGCAAGAGCAGACTTAGATCATCTTTGCTTGAGATCAAGAGGTCATTGGGCAAAAATCAAAACATACAAGCATGATCTTGAAAACAGACATTTTAAAAACTGATAAACAATTAGAAGGAAAGGATAAATGAAAAGCATGTTGTAACTCAAATGATTGTGGTCAGCTGCTGTCATCCCTATTAGTAAATACTTTAAATGCAACTTCACTTGAACAAAAGCTACTTTTCTAATCAAAGCACTTCTCCAGGACAGTTTGAAAATTTTTAAAAGAAGTCAATTTAACAGAAGGACCAAAAAACCCCCCCAAAACACCAATCAAACAAACAAACCCAAAATAAAACCACCTGAAGATGACTCTATACAGTCATACAGGAAATACACAGGAACACATCAAAACATACCTTCACATTTTCATGTATTGACTGAAGTTGTGCAGCTAAAGCTACAAATGTTTGATAGATTTTCTGCATAGCCATAGACAAATCTGTAAGATGCATATAAAATATTGGTAAGTAACAATTATTAGAAGAAAAGATTTATACCAAAGTAAGAAGCTCACCAAAAACCCATACAGCACACGAAACAAAAACAATTGCATGAAATACAAGACTTGACCCAGAAACTGGGTGCCACAAATTATCCAAGGACTACTTTTCGACAGGGCTTCCAACTTTATTTTGAAAGGGACTGTTTTCTCAGATTTATTTTTATATACATGGTAAAGAGCTTCCTATGACTCCATTATTTAGAAAACCCGGAAAGTAATATTTAAACTAATTTTAACCTAATTACACAGGAACATTTTTTACCTCACTGGCTTTTACCTAGATACAGTTAAATCAGATTTGCTTGCATTTGTATATATTTTCCACTCTTTCTGACTTAAAACATAGTTAAAAGTTCAGTTAATTTTGTCAGAAGTAGTAGAATGGAAGCTTGATTTACATTTTAAAGATATAATAATTAAGTATCACGGGATCTCTTAATCTGGCTCTACCGACAAGCATATCATAATTGGAGAAACATGACAGGGAGCTTCTTGCCTTTAATTTAGGATATCCTATTTCCCACAGATTGAAAGTAATTTCAGGGCATTGACCAAACACTAAGGCAAAACCTTAGCATCAAAGTGAAATTCTCAAAGATTCTGGCAGAATGAGGCATCTGCTCAGAAAAAATGCTGTTCTCACAGAAGCACTGAAACATTGTACCAAAGTGGAGGACAGAAAAGTAATGAAGTTGTTCTTTCACTGTGAAAAGATCAGCTTCTGTGTTTCCTCTGAATGATGCACACAGCCTGAATGCAAATATATACAGATGTATGTACACTGAAATACATATAGTAGCTATCAAGTTCTTCAAGAACAGATCTAGCAGATGATTCTTGAACTGAAAATGTTTGCCTCTCCATAGGGGAATTTCATCCTTGAAAAACAGGAAAGCTGTAGAATCAATTCATGCCAGCCCACAGGGTTGTGGAGGAAGCAGTATCTAGGAAGACTGGTCACAAGTTTCAAATTAGTCTGGAAGCAATTTATTGATACTCACTACTAGATATTTCAAAATTTTCAGGACATTCAGGTCATGGAAACCTACATGGCAAAGGAAGTTTCTTCTGTATGGTAACAGCTATATATGCAATAGAGTGTTGACTAGATCACCAGATACTGCTGACAATACACTCAAACTGACACAATAGATTGAACCTTGCTTACACAAGCAAGGAACCTTTTGATTACAGCAGAAACTGCTGAAAACCATAGGAAAATCTGTGAAGGCATCCTTCTCATATTTTTGATGGACAAGAAGGTCACACAAAGACAAAGGACCCTCAAGATCCAGCAGACCTTTCACTATGGGAGCTAGATATAAACAGTCCTCTTGCTTTTTGACATGTAAGTCCATATAAAGTTTGTGTACCATCCTGTGATGGCAAGATGTTCAAGTAGCATTTAGCACAAAAAGACAAGCACGTGAAATCACAGCTTATTGCAGGACCCGTACCTAAAATGGCCCAGAAGATAAAACTATCTATGACCACAGGAATGGTAAACAAGCCGAAGACTACTGTCCAGAGGTCAGCATTCTTTGACCGTGTGGCAGCAAACAAGACAAAATGTTCTCAGCTGGTCAGAGCTGAAGGCAATACCAACAGGCTCCAAATTAAGAAGTTGTTCTCATTTTGATCTGGTGCTGACAAAGCAGGCACCCACATGTGTCTGGCCAGAAGGCCCAGTACCAGACATCAGCTAGGCGCTGAAGGGAGGGAGATGCAGATGTAAAAACAAACCAGGCTTAAAAATAGCAACTCAGGAAATTGATCCGTGTTAAATAGCTTAAGACCCCCTAGAAATGAATCCAAAACTTTACATTTAACAACTACAGAATTCATCTGAACACTAGCTTGTTCAGTACATTAAATGAGAAAACCCAACAACAATGAAAAAGGGGAAAGATTAATTACTAAGTTTTCGTTATAAGTTTGGTAAATTCTTCATGTACAAAATATTAGAACTGAAACATTTACCTTGTGGAGTTATGTGTGAATTATTTGCTTGAGTAGCAAGATGATTTTCCAGTTCTTCAATTTGTTGCCTGTACTGCTGCAGCTGTACTTCAAACTGTTCGACCAAGATTCTGAAGTAGCTAAATGAGTAATACAGTGAAACTGTATGATTAAACTTGACTAATTTGTTTGAATTTTTTTTACCTGATCTCTATTACCTGCCAATTTTCATTCAACTAATTGCAGTTAGGTTGTATGACATTCTTGACATCACTCTACAAACAGGACAAGGGTGATGACTATTTTTCATGTCAAAGACACAGATAATTTAAGTGAAGAAATAAAACCGATTCTATGGAGCACTCCATATAAATGTTACAAGAAGCAGAGAAAAAAAATCATATTATGAAGTTCATAGAATCTTTAAACAGTTGGGTTGGACTAGATGACCTTGAAAGGTCCCTTCCAAATCCCCTGCCATAAGCAGGGACATCCTGACCTTGAATGTTTACAGGGATGGGCATCCAACACGTCACTGGACAACTTCTTTCATTTTTACTACACTCATCAAAAAAGTTTCTTACTTGAATCTGTCCTCTTCAGTTTAAAACCATCACCCCTGTCATAATAGGCCCTACTAAAAATTCTGTCTCTGCCTTTTGTAGAAGCCCCTGTTAAGTACTGAAAGACTGCAATAAGGTCTCCTCAATTCTCCTCTTCTCCAAGTTGTATTATTGACTATTTTCTCTAAGTAACAGTAACTTACTCTGCTGGGGCTGTATTTTCATGCTGAAGACCAGGAGGAGTTTTCTGTGTTCGCAATGCTATTTCTGCATTCTTTAGC
This sequence comes from Motacilla alba alba, assembly GCF_015832195.1. Lineage (NCBI taxonomy): Eukaryota > Metazoa > Chordata > Aves > Passeriformes > Motacillidae > Motacilla > Motacilla alba. The sequence goes on along the minus strand of NC_052016.1, from coordinate 54,647,985 downwards.
TCCTAAATAAACAAGAGAAAATTAATAAAGATATAAGGTTCTGCACAAAGTGTTCAAAAATAAAAATACTAGGAATCCACTCTTCGCTCACATAAAATACTTTCTTCATGTATTTAACACTGTGATAGAATTTGATCAGAACTTATCCAAAGAACTGACTATCAGAAAGTTAAAGAACTGCAAATACCAACACAAGTTTGGGGACAGAACAAAAGATAGCACATACTGAAAGCACATTAAGTGCTTAGAAGTTGAGAAAATACTGCATTAAACTGTCAGAGACAATTTTTTAATTTTACTTCAGAAATATTGTAATTACAAGGGGTAGAGGGGGGAAAAAAGCAATAGTCAACAATAAGGAAGTAACACATCTAAAAGAGAAAAAATAGGGAAAAAATTATTTTGACTTTTTAAAATAATATAAACCACTTTAGAAAAATGCCTCTCTATGAAAATTATAATGTTATACATTATAATTACAACACACACTTCTGCTTAATACTTCCTAATAATTTCACCATTAAGAATTTCTCAGTGCCTGATTCTGTGATTATACTCAACTGCATTATGTACAGAAATATAAAAATATCATTAACTAGCTTTTATTTTCACAGAAAACTGTTGAAAAGGTGCAACTGTAGAATAAAATAAAGAAAAACATCCAATTTTTGACTTGAGAATAAATTATCACTTATTTATATAGCAAGCAGCCTTGACATGCTAGATGAAATAAAAGGTGGTACTGAACTTGAAAAGCATCTGCATCAGAACTTGAGATCAAACTGTCTACATGGTTCAGACACAGAGTGGTGGAGAGAGATGTGACTCAAGTTCCCTAAATGAATACTAGTGCTAATCAAGAAATTTTGGTCCCTGAAACATTATAGGTTAATCTGGTTTTTTTTTCCTCCAAAGCCATTAGAAGAACATGTCTTTATATTTTTGCTGCTCCAGAGTCCATCATGTTGCTACATGTGTCTTCACTAGCAGCTGAATGTACTACTAAAACTGAACTAAAGTGAACACGCATTCCCTTCTATTGCCTTTGCTATGTAGGAATGCTTTCCTGAATAGAAGCCATTTTACTGCTATTGTACTTATCTGAAAATACCGACAGCACAGATTTCAGTTTCCTCCAGTAACTACAAAGAGATCAGAAGTGATTCAATTTTTCATTCTGTTTACAACTGCTTAGTTGGGACACACGTTCACTTGACTGATAAAAAAGGCTAGCTATCCCATATGAAATAGTATAAAATAGCATACAAACTCTACATAACAAAGGTTATATTCAATTATACCTGTGCAGTTTCAACTTTCAGCTTGTCAATATTAAGAATGTTTCTCTGTAACCCACTGGCAACTACAGAGAGAAGCTGTTTCAAAGCTTTAATGTCTTCTTGTACTTTAAGCATCGCTTTAGAGGACATTCTACTAATTTCTTCCTGAACTTGTTTTTGTTCTTTCACAAATTTCCTGGGGAAGGTAAAAAAATGGGGTGGGAAAGAAAGAAACATAATATAATGAACCTGAGGTACCCATGCGTTTACCTCTTGGTCACATTATTTAAATAGCTATTAAATTTATTTTTCCAAAACCAAGTACTGAACAGTAAAATTACCATATGGCATAGGACTATCTTAACTCCTAGCATGCTAATACTGTAAATAACCAAACCAAAACAAAAACAATCCCCCTTCCCCAAATTCCTCAATTTTAAATAGCAAGTGTTTAAAAATGTTATGTTGACCCCTGACAAACTAAGATATATAGAACATTTTATATATACAGTAATATAAGCATCTGTGTAAAAGCAATTACCACTTTGAACTCACAAATACAAGGCATGCAGCCCAGTCTACAAACCATTTCCTTCCTGCCCGAGGGAAGACTTTTATAATTCCATAGAAGATCCACGATGCACATGCAATATGGATATAAGGTTCAATATTCACTATGCATGTGCAACAGGCTTAATACTCCAAGACAGAGATGGTAAAGAGCATATTGTTGGGCAGATCCATTTGCATAAATGCATGAAAAAGTTAGACTGAAAAAAAAACATACCAAGACTTCAGCTACTAGAACTATTCATTCATTGTGTTCCCAAAGCTGACCTGCTGAGAGGCCCTGGGCTAGTAACTTATCCCTCATGCAGCCCGCAGGAACATGTTCTTGTCACAGAGCATCAACAGTATACAATACTTGAGCTAAACAACTACCATAAATAAAAACCACTACTCACTGTAGATTTTCTACATCTTGACATATAACTGGAGGTAGATTTTCATCCTTCAGCGCTTTGCTATCTCTGCAACAGACAATGAATGTTTAGGTGGTCCTTCAATACTGCCAAACATTTTTGCATGACTAGTAAATATCACTAAAACATCCAGGTGAGTGATTACAGAGTTTTGCACTCATTGCATGAATATTGCAACTAGGAGTGACTTGGATTAATGCACACAGATCCTATGCCAGGGTTCAAGCCTGTGGTGTAAGCACTTTGCAAGTTTGCAGAAATCACTTTTTCAGATCAGATGATCAGTCCATAGCAGATGCCAGACAAGCTGTAGGTATTGCATTTGAAGGAAGAATTCCAGTGCTTAAAACCATGACCAAACATTACTAAATTACCTATATGGGAAATGTTGGTTATGTAGATATTTTTCAATATCAAATCAGCAGAAAATCTAAAATATTTGTTTAGCTTTTTTCTATTACAACATGGAACACAAAATTTGACACTTACTCTGGTCTTGTTCCTGTTTTGTCACCTAGAAGATAAAAACTGTAGGTCATAAACAAAGCTTTGAAGAACAAACAAAATAATCTTAATGAGATTTTAAGGAAGAACTAATGACTACAATCTGCTTAATTTCTCATGATAAGCAGAACAGACTAGGCTAGCCATATGAAAAAGTGGGTTTTAATTTACAACCCCTTCAGAGGTAGCTATATTTTCAGGAACAATGGTTCAACAGTTGAAGTGCTAACTTCTTGGCACTCAGAGTAACAACCTCTTGTGTCACTACACAAGTCACTACAAACACATGAACAGCTGCACTTGCATAAGAAATCTGTTTCTGCTTATGCACCCTCAACTCACTTCGACCTACACCCACAAAACATTCAAATGTTTTAAATTCAGCAATGGCAGTCTCCTCTCAGATATGAAGGCAATGAACTTTTGCATACTGAGCTTCCTCAAAGAATTCTGCTATTGCATTAAGTCCAGCAGTGAGTGAGATTTTACACACTGCTTACCAGCCACCTACACACTCTAAACTGCACATCTGTGGATCAAGATGCCAAATGCCTCTGAGTGACAGAACAGAGCTGAAAACAGCATCATGCATAATGCAGGCAAAACTATTTCTAGTTATGGCTGTGGCAGTAATTGCATTCCATCCCACAGCAGTCTGCTAGGAAGAGCACTCATTCAGCCCTAGAAAGAGGTTTCACCTTCTTCAGCTGAATCTAATTCACATCCTGTCAGTGCCACAAAGGCAGAAAGCAGCTACACAGCTAATGCTAGTACCACAGACGTTTCAAGATGCACAAGTCAGTGCTCCTGCCAGCAGAAGTTACTAATATTAGAAGCAACATCTATGTAAACTGTTGGCAGACTGTCACCTAGAACTTAAGAGAGATCGCACTCACAACCATTCCCTATGCCTTCTACTAACAGGAAAAAAAAACTACATGAAATTAGGGGGGAAAAAGCATGATGGACAAACACCAGAATTTAGGACTTTGTCTGCTGATAATCTAAAAACCACGCTGAAAGCTACACACACTTTGCTTTTGTGCTCCAGACACTTCTTTTTGTTGAAGTTGTTGCTGTACGTCACAAAAATACTTACAAGACACAAATCTGACATCAGATTTTGCTACTTTCTAAGCAAGTGAGTGCTTCAGATTTTACATTTTTTTTTAACATTCTCTTAGCAATACAAAAACAAAACATGTATTAGAACAGGTTTTTATTCCCTGCAGCCATATTTTAAAGAAATACTAGATAGTCAGAAGCAAAAACTTTTATTACCAGTTCCAGAAGAGAGAACACAGGCTAGTCCCTATCTATCCTGGGATTGCTAGGGCATTTTTCTTTCATAGATATATCATCACCTCCCATTTCTTCATGAGGAAAAGGGAAATAAAACCCTCAAAATAATGGTGCCATCACTCTCAAACCTTAATGCAGTTCCTCATATAGTAGTACAAACAACTGAACTGACAGAACTAAGTAGCAGCACACAGGTAGGGATATTTATGAGGGCTGCTTGAGCCAGCACTAGCCATAAAAGGAAACACTTCTGAGTTAAAATCTCAAAAGCCTCCTTTGACATTTCCCACTGCTTAGCTAAGGGATGTCTGCTCATCCTGATAGCAACGGTCCAACTCACCAGTTCCACTATACAACATATAGGGGAATTCAAGTTACTCATTTAAGTTTCCAGCCTAAGAGGTGAACTAAACAACACTACTACCAAAGTCGATTTTCACTCTGGTCCTTATTTTATGATACTTGTATGTTATGGAAGTATTGTGATATCCTAGTATTTATAGTAATGGAAATCCCCTATGTGTCAGTTTTTTCATTACCCCAGTTTTCAGTAATAAATTCCAAAAACAATCAACATCATCCAGAGCACTCCAGTTTTGACAGTCAATATGTCTTCTCTTTTACAAGCAAGAACTCTCTCCACAAATTATGCTATTCTCTAAAGCTGGTTTCATGGAGCTTATATATTTTCTTCTCTTTTAGCTATTGGCATACCTAATTCAAAATTTCAGTCTTGAATGAAATAAAGAGATTAAAGTAACAGATTCCCCAGTAGAAGCAAGGCAAATTAACAACCATCCATATGTCAATGCTCAATATTCCCTTACTTAAGTACTTTAAAGCTATCACAGAAGTAAATTTTTAAAACTGCTTTTAACAACCTGACAGAACATCTCCTATATAACTACAGACCACCAGACACAGTTTGGAAGAGTAACATCTAAAATTAGGACCCTTTAGTTCTGCAGGCTTTCAAAAGAAAAAAACAAGTTTAAGATCTGTTACAGCTAGACAACAGTAATTTCAAACCAGTGCTATTCACACTTGTAACACACTACTTAAACATAGCTCTGCTCCCCCCTCTAGTGACAATCTGACATAGAGCAGAAACCTGTGATGGCATCTCTGCAAGCATCCCTGAGTCTTCACTCCCAATAAGCTCAAGGATTTACATCCTGGTTCTCAAGCTAATACGTATTTTTAAATTAATTAATTAGTATTACATTGCATTTGCAAACAATCTTGTTCTTCTGTACAAGCACAATATCTAAGAATGAAACCAACTGAAATGCCTTTGAAAGAGGGAAGTTGTCAACTTTAATCCCACACTCCTAACCCAATAAAATACACTTTGCTGCAGAGTTCCGATAATTCCCTCAATTTAAAAACATGTTTTGAAACAAACTTACTCTTTTTGTCTGAAGAACTGCTAAAATCAATGCCACCAAGACCTTCACTGGCAGTAGTTGAAGGAGCCGCAGTTGTCCCCAGAGACAAACCCAAAGCATTCTGCCCAAGTCCTACAAGAAATCCAAACAGTATTTTCACCTTTTGCAGTGTTATCAAGACCACAACACAGCACAAATTCTTCCTCTAGAGCTGAAAAAGGAAGCTATGAAATGACAGTGACATCACTGACACTGATGACAACACTGACAGGAAATATTTTATTCAGACCAAAACCCACCAAATATAAGGAGCTTTCCATTTCTTCATACAGTCATGTATCATTGTCCTCTCCCCATATATGATCAACTTCCTTGAGCCAATTATGGGAATGACAAAGATTTCCTTGTATTTTCATTTTTTAAAAAGTGTTAAGTAAAAATGAATTTAAGAATAAGAAAGGAGACAATTATTTCAGTTTCATTTTTATTGTCCATGGATAGCGACACTGTTCTTAACTGTAACACTGTTAAAAACTACACTTCCACAGTGTGAACACCTTGTATAAAATAAACTTCACATTGTACAATCACATACTAAATGTCATTGTTTTGAGACAGGAATAAAAAACTAAAGTAACTTTCACCTGTTGCTGCTGTGCTTGTATTCTGGAAGAGTGACCCTCCTAAGCCTGCTAAGGCTCCTCCTAAGGAAAGGCCTGTGGAAGCAGTTGTAGTTGGAGCAGTCGTGCCACCCAAATTTAATGTAAAGCCAGTAGTTCCTGTAGAGAAAGGAAACCAGATTATGCAGACACTACCTTCAAATACATCCACAGACAATCTAAAATAACTGAAAGGTCTGAACAGCATCTTTATCATATTTGGATAATAGGTATTTTTATTTCCTGCAGAGTTTTCACATGAAGCCATAGCCTTTTGAATTACATGTTATTTTGCTTTGGAACCTCATAACCCTAATTAGTCCATATTTACCTGCAACTACACAAAAATTGTGGCAGTCGCCCAGAACACTACAGATGCTAGAACCTAGGACAGAACTTATTTTACAGCATAATTGTACTAGTAAATTACACTGATTTTTATATTCAAATGCTGAAATTTCAATGTTTTAACATTAAAATAAAAATATTTACACAAGACACATGATATAATAACATTTCCATGGTGGTTTGAGCTGCCTTCTGGAATTAAGCATCCCAACTTTTAGTAATAAAGGGAAGAACTGAGTGGAGAAAGACCACAGGCATAAAGGGACAGTAAATAGAGGACACTGAGCTTGGAGAGCTGAGCTCAAGTGCAGACTTTGAAAGTTAAGACAAATAAGACTCTCAAATACCATCATGCATGGTGCAGTTCAGCTGAGTTAAATATGATAGCAGCTGTTATGATGAGAAGTAATTTAAAATGTTTAAAAACATTAATGTTTAAAAACATAATTTCCAGTGCTAGTTAACCATTTTGGGTCATCTGCAATAGGCAGACATTTGCCAAACTCTTCCTAAGAAGAACGCTTTCAATCTTCAGTAAGGTTAACAATAAAAAAAATTACATGACAAATCAGCTCTTGCTACACTTCTAATGACTTGGATTGTATGCTGTCTATAGCACCAGGTTCTCTGACTATAATTCTATCTATATTAGGGTACCCAAATTTAGAACTTGTGAAGTCCAATGAACCCCTTTATTCACAGACTGCAAGATTATGTAAATAATAGAAAAATAGATGTAGAACTGTTATATAATAAGTTTTATTGTTAAAAAGCAAACAAAAAATAGCCCCATACCCCTAAATATTTTCCTACCTGCTGCAGGAGTTGATGTAAGAGCAGATGATAACGACAGACCACCCGCTGAGGTAGAAGTAACAGGTAAAGCAAATGGCGTGGCTGAACCTGCAGGTTTGTTGAAACCTAAACTAAAGCCTGTGGTAGCTGCTGATGTGGTGGCAGGTGTGCCTAGAAGAAATCCAAAACCAGTTATCACTCTTGAAACATTCAATTTGAGAATGAAAGCTAAACTCACCACCTCTTCTCCATCTCACTTAACCATCCTCAGCGACACAGCACAAAAGATCATTTGCATCAAGTAAAATATTCCCACAGAACTTTCTAATGAATTTCAGTGGTTTACATCAATTGCAAAGGCATTTTTTGCTCCAGAATTCCTAGGCATTCCAGTGGGCTTTAATTCTGGACTGGCAATTATATCTACTAGCAATCCTAAAACTGTATTAAAAACCCCTACTTCTATCAAAAGCATCTAGCAGATGACACAAACATTGGAAAATGGAGCTATAAGCAATACTGCTCAAAATACAGACTACAAATTCTTAATTAGATGTGCACACCAAAATGAACGCACATATCCTTTCAATTTGTAAACAAGAAAAATATGTTGAGATATTACTCCCTCAAAGTTTGCTTTTAAACATTTTTGAAGTAAAACAATTTCTACTTCCTGCTGTTTTCAAGGTAAGAACACATTTCACACTTCAGAATCCCTATTCCAAAGTAAAGGAGGGTGCACATACATACACAAACCACAACAGCAAACACATACTCTTTGTATTCTCAGTTACTACTGCTTTGGATAACATAATTTCATCCAGCTAGTGAAAAGAATTAATGTTCATCTGCATAGTATTGACTTCCACATATGATTATGTATCACACAGTCTCTTCTGGGTTAGCTGCTGCTTCTCCCTTCTGCCCCTTTGATTTCCTTCTATTCAATGCTATTTTTTCCTATTTATTCATAGTATGGCTTCCTAAGTTCTTTGACTGCATTGTGTCTGGTAGCACCTCCACCCTTAATGTTAGGGATAATCAAACTCAGCTACTCCTCAGACTTCAGCTACTGTTTAAAAAGAAAAAAAAATCAAAACCAAGATAACAACAACCTACATACTCCTGTGTTTCTAATGACAACTACAAAATACCGCAGATGGATCAGAGAAAACAAAAAATATTCTTAATGTCTGTTCCCAGTTCAACCCTCTTTATTCTTCTTAAAGAGATAATGACCAAACAAACATGTTCACACAGGATTCACTAGACGAAGAGGTTCTGTATGAATAATTCTTTGGTAACAGATCTCCCTTCCCTCTGCTGAAGGATGAAACTCATTAGGGGAACATAAATACTAAGTTCATCTTTTGACTATCACGGTTGTACAAGAATTGAATAATCCTTTAACAAGTAACAGTGCCCAGAACTTCAGGGCTTCATTCTGATTTACAGCGTTAACATTTGGGTTGCAAAGCAAACAGCAACTAGTAATGGGGAAAAAGCTCTCGTATGATCACTAGCTCTATACATTACAAGAAAGATTTAACTCTTGGGGTTTTTTGTTTATGCAACATTAAAATCCAAATTAGGTCCTTACCTAATGTCAGTCCTGTAGCAATAGTTGTTGCTGTTCCTGCTTTAAGAATGAGAACAAATGAACAGGGTAAGAACAGTAATAGAAGGCCGCAGAGAAGCTGTGACAGTAAAAATCATGAAACAAAATCCTGAACTAATGCAACATAATGAGACAACTATTACACAAGTTCTTTTTCTGTAGTGTACTGAAAAATAATATATTAACACAGAAAACAGTATAGGTAAACACCAGCAGCAGAAACTAAAGCACAATTGATTTTAAAAAATGTAACTTGTCTTTGTGAGAAGCTGTTAACAGTGAAGCTGATGCTAACACAGCAGTATATTATCTGAAATTTTAAATAAAGTAAGGAAAAAAAGATGAAAACTAGTAATTCTACCATATATTTTTATAGCCACATAGTAGTACATAACATCAGCATGCAAACCAGCAGATCTACAGTATAATGAAAAGGATTATAAAGTCCTTGTAAAATCCTGTCTTGGTTTAGGGTTTTAAATTACCCACTGGTCATTTAAAGAGACTATTCTGGACTCAGTGTTAGGCCATTTCATATTCTAAAAACCATCTGATAAGATTATCAAAAGAATCACTGAAATAAAATTACCCCAATGTAGCCAAATACAGTAATACAAGCTTTCAGTCTATTCCTGATTTTATTTTTAGTAGATTGGTCCTTAGAACTTTCCCCATCTACTCATATAAGCATACAAGAAAAAGACCATTTTATCCAGCAATAGATATTGCAGCAAAGTAAAATTTATTTTATGTCTGCTTGACAGCTGGAAAAAAACCCACCCTGTCAGGAAAGCTGTATAATTTTGTAATCCATTACTGCTATAAGAAGCTGTGTGTTCATAGGCTGAATTAGAGACCTAAGAAAATATTCAATTCCTTCAGGTGTATTGCATTAAATATCCCCAAACAACAAACTCAGAAATGTTCACTATGGTAGAATTACAAGGACTGTATTACAAATGCAAACAATCTCACTAAGTTTTAAAATAGTTTTAAAATCTAAATATATCTCAATCTTAAGTCAATTCTGAGCATCCTGGATGAAAAGTTAAGATTTCTAAAATACACCAGATTCAAACTACAAAACAATTTACACACATCCCAGAAAGTTATTTGGTAATTGCAGTTGTGTTTCTGCTGCACTGGTACTGCTTAATTCTTAATGAATGATCTTTTAAACCACTTAAAGAAGCGGTTTTATAAAACTGTGTAAGTAATATTCTAAGCTACAGAACGACTGTAAAAGAGTAAACATTTGAGTATGACCCAGTTTTTTGAGTAAATATAATTTATATCTTCACTGCTGAATCCAAAACTTGCAGCACAAGAATTCTTTTCTACCTGTACTGGTGCTTCCTAGTGTAAAGCCAGTGGTTGATTTTGATCCAAAAAGTCCACTCCCAAAACCCAATGAAGGAGCCGATGTAGTTGCTGTAGCAGTGGAAGAGCCCAGAGTTCCAAAATTAAGTCCTCCTGTTGAGCTATTACAAAATAAGACTATTAGCAGTAATTCTATTTCAAAATGAAAACACTTCCCCCTTACACCAATTTCTTTCAGATGCCATCATTCGCTTTCCCACAAACATCATTCATCACAAACAACCCAGCTGGGCAAAACAGAGTCCAAGCTCACTGCTACTGAACAGAAAGAAGGAGCCCATTTCCCCTCTTCCTTCCACAGCTTTAACTCCCATTGCTTCCTTGGCACTAACTCCAGCATTTGTTCAGCCGCTGCTGAGCTGACAGATCTTACCAGACCACTCGGAAATTTAAACTTTTCACTACTAGAGAAAAGTAGAGAATGAATCTGATTCATTCTGCCTAATTGGTCTCCCCATGCTACTGAAATGAGAGAACAAATGCTAGAGGAAGCACTGATAACAAATCTGTATGATCTTTTCAAAGCAGGTTACAAGTCCAGTTAGTTATCTCTGACCAGACATTTCAACCAGTGTTGCTCTCTTTCATTCTTAAGTGATAAGCAGACACAGAACCATGCGCATTAACACCACAGCTTCACCCTATCTTACTATCAAAACACACTGAAGCAAGAATTAATTTTATAACCAAAATGCAATCCTTTTGCACAGATTCCAACCACATGCCTACTGTATTTTTTCAGACTGTCTACGTGTCAGAAAGTCACAGAAAAACAACTTCCAGATCTATTTTTACAGATGAAAGGGAAGAGAAAGAACAGAAAGACTCAGATCGGTCATCACTAGGAAAATGAAGGCTTTAATACTTACTTTTGGGTGACTACACATTTTAGAGACCTCATGCCAAATAGAAAACAAGCTTTACAATTAGCACAGAACACAGGAGAATACAATAATCATGGTTATCTCCAGCCAATGAAATTACAGCAACTAGCACCCAGATGAGTCTGTGGTTTAAAAAAATTTCTTATTTGATGAAAGATCAGATGAATAACTTGTAGTAACTTCCTGGTCCCATTTGTGAGCCTTTTTAGAAACAAGGTTCAGTTTTCACAAACACATTTTGCTTAAGTACAACAGCAACACTGAAAAAAAAGAATTTAGACTTCACCAAGGACTTTTATCTTTTAGATGTTCAGTATTCCCTCATTACTCCCTTATCTCCTCTCTCTTTGTGTATGAGGGCAGCTCCTAAAATAACAAGTCAAACACAAAAGTAAATCCATACCAAATAAGGTACAATTAGCTCTTGAATTAGAACTTTTCAAACAACCAATAAAACTGATCATGGCAAGCCCAGTTGGCTGCAAGTTCAGAACTAGGTGTGAGTTATTTTTTAGGCACTAATTCGGGAAGCAGAATGGCCAAGAAGTTTAGAAGGACAAAGACTCACTAACTGTTGCAGAGGATCCAGAGCCTTTCAGCTGTCCTTACTCCCAAAATTTCAACATGCCAAACTGCAGTATTATGACCTAACTACTTGAAAACTTTACAACAAAACATACAACACGGTGCTTCTCTCACTAGTCAAGAGCTTACAGGTCTCATTTTTTTCCTGTAGATGACTCCTGTGTGCAAGTTTTTTGTGTTACAGCATTCCTGTAGAAGAAAGCTAAGGTACAAACTGGGATGTTTGGCACTACAGGAGGACAAAAAACCCCAAACCAAACCAACACAAATAAAATGAAGTGGTTTTTTTTCAAGGTAGAAAGAATCCAAAATGTAGGAACAAAGTAATGGCAGCATTCTCACCAGCAGAAGAAAGCACGGGCCAAAAGAACACAGATGGAAGGTCAGGTCAGTGAAGTCAGGTCTGAACTCTAATTCTAGAACTAGAATGAAGCACTGCCCCTGGCTAAAGCATACGATAAGAGAACACTGACTAAAGAAGAGTGCAAGTACCTGAAAGGCTGCTGGTGCAAAGCATGAATTAGATAGGCTGGCATGTCATAAGAGGCTTTCAGCCATCAGAATATAATCCTTGGTCATATAACATTTATGCTTGGACCAGACAATCAAATTCTTTTTCTCCCAACACCTGGCAATATCATCTTAGACATAGCTCAGAAGAACAGCTTCTGATTACAGTCTTAAATATGTCCTCAAGCAAATTATCTCACAGGGATGCAGAACCAGTAAGAAGGCCCCTTCCTCTATGAGATTCTTTGACCACCAGCCCTGAAGACTGGTCCTGCTTGTAAAAATAAATAAATGAATAAAAATACAGAGCACCATAGTGCTATTATTTAGCACCTATTAAACTTTTTTTTAAGAGATAAAAAAGTCAGCTGTCAGAACACAAAAAAACCCCACCAAACAAAAACATTTAAGTTCAATACACAGTTTTTTAAAGTGCAGATCAACAAGACAAAAGAATTTCTCTTATTTCAGTACATTTAGAAGAACGGTTTTGAATTAACAAGTATTATTTTAACTTGCCCGTTTGAATCACAGGAAACCTACATTAAGAAGGCATGAAGCAAAAGAGGAAAACCTCCTTTATCAAGTCTACATAAGCTTTGCTGCAGAAGTTAAAAAACCAAGCAAACAAAAAAAAAACCCAAAAAAACCACCACTACAAGATAACTCAAAATTCCCAAACAATCCCCCTCCTCCAAAACCAAGCAAAAATAACACAAGAAAGTCATCAATCTGCCACAACAACATTATTTACATTATTATAGTAAACTCAGAAATATTATTCCCTCTCCTATGTGCTCCCAAAGAAGCAATACTGCCATTTAATCCAAGAATTATATGGATGCCCTTCAGATGCAGATGTTCTGTTCGCTCCATCTCACAGGGCTATTTCCCGACGTTTCTAACAGGTATTTCCAAATGTAGCCCCTTAAGCCAAACTCCCTTGAGTAACCACTCCTGTCCATTTAGTTTACACTACAGTTATCAATTCTCATTACATTGGGGAAAGTTTCTGACACAAAGTCCCACAACAGCCTTAATCTACAACAGAGGTACAACAGAAAGCAGGTCAGAACTAAGAGGCTCTGCTAGTCCAGTTGTGTGCAAAGAAAGAGAAAACGGAAAAGAACACCAGCGACAAGACTTACCTGTTATTCTGAGAAACCTAAACCATAACGCTCGGAGTACAGAGCCTGCTGTACATCACATGCACAAAGCTCTCATTTTACTCCAAGATACTATACACAGAATACAAGGTTATTATTGTTAGAAAGGATTAGATCGAACCTAACTTCTAAAACACATACAGAATATCTTTTGGACACTGAACATGTGGGCTCTGGCATCAACGTGCTCCATGCCGCGGACACAAACGCGGGCGGATTTCTGAGAGAAACCTGGATACACATCTGATTCACATCCTGCGTTCAGAGCGGCAGGCTGAACCGTAGAGGGAGGCATCCAAAGCCAAAGCAAAGCACAATAAGAAGAGCAACTCCCTTAATTATTAGCTGAACAGATCGCTCCCTACGTCTCTGCTGCAGGCGCAGAAGGAGACAAGGCAAAGGAGGCCGGGGCAGACACGGAGCACCAAGGGCCCTGCGGCCGGGACTGCCGCAGCCCCAGGCCCCTCCGGGAGCGGGCGAGGCGCCGAGCCCCGAGCCCGGGGCAGGGACTCGCTCACTCGCACCCGCACGGGCCGCCCCCGCCCCCTGCACCACGGTGCCCTGGTTCAGGCTGGGCCCGGGCCCACGAGGCAGCCTCAGGCCGCGGGGGGCTGCAGGCACGGCCGAACCGAGAGGAGCGGGGGCGCCGCGTTACCTCGGCGTGGCGGTCCCGAAGGAAAAACCCCCGACTGCTCCTCCTCCTCCTGTCCCGGCGGCCGCCGTGGAGCCCAGGGTGCCCGCGCCGAAGGAGAAGCCCGTAGACATGGCGGCGGCGGCGGGAACAGCCGGAGAGCGCGGCCGGGAGGCGGCGGCGAGGGCCGGGTCGGTGGGTGAGCGGGTCGGCGCCGGGGTCGCGGCCCCTCAGCCCCGCATGGCGCCCGCCGCCACCGGCGGAGCGAGCGGCGACACCGAGCGCGCGGACGGACGCCGGCCACGCTCCCCTCCGCGCGCCCGCCGCGGTGCACCACGGGACGGCCCGGCGGCCCTTAAAGCGACAGCAGCGCCCGGGAGCCCGGCCTGGAGGGGAGCGGCGGGAGCGGCGCGCCCGGCCTGTGCCCCGGCACCTCCAGGGCGGCTGGACCACAGCACAGACTGAAATACGACAGGTTCCATCTCAACGACAGGAAACACTGCTAGAGTGACCGAGCGCTTACCAGGTTGCCCAAATAAGTGGTGATGGGGTCTCTAATGATTTTAAAAGGTTGCCTGGACGTGGTATTGGGCGAGTGGCTCCGAGTGGCCCTGCTTAAGCACGTGGAGGCTACAAAGCACCTCCAGAGACGACAGAAAGAGCCGTCCTCCAGGCATGTCCCCATGTGCGAGACTCACAGACTGAAGCAGAGGCCTGCATAACCAGGGAATGGCTCGTTTCCCACATGTCTACTGCCACCCCATTGTTAGGAAAATTAATCCAAGATGCTAGAGGTTTAAGTCAAAAAAAGGAGACAGAGGAGTCCTGTAATTTTATTAGGATAAAGGGAAAGGCTGTGGGGCATTTCCCATGGTGTCTCTAAAATAGTTGGGGGACGCAGCCCCCTTTTATTCTAAGTTCCCAATCACCCTCATCTTTTTCCCCACTGGCTGAGGTACTCAGAAGGTACAGACTTACCAAAACACCTACTCTGTGCCCCTGTTTAATATGCACCCTTCTTTTGTCATATAAAGAAAGAAGAAACTATTCATAATTCTATTAAGCTTTTGTTCCTTTTTTCTAGGTTCAAGGCTATAACACGGCCTTGGCTGACCAACAGTCTGTGTCGATTAGTAACATTTTCTAGAACTGATATTTTCTTTTGTAACTTCCCTATCTAGAAGTTCCTAGCCCTATCTACAAGCAGAATAATATGGTCTGTTTGTAAAGACACATTTATCTTCTTTTCACTGCGATGGGAACATGGGTCCGGTTCTTGGGCATCCCATGGGGGAGAAGACTGGTTCAGCACATCGACCGATCCCAGAAGTTACAACAGAGTCTTCCCTAACTTCTCCTCATTCTTAACTCGCTTTTATATTATTTCTTTATGTCTAGGTGGACATTGAGTGACTTTAGTCATACATCTTAGTCAGTGAGGGGTGGTCGTACTTCAGCAGGCAGGTATCTCAGGATAGTATCTGAAATAACCTGGTGATGGGAACATGTGTCAGTCCAAGGAGAGTGATTTCGCCATGGTTGCTGATTCAACAGCACCACATCTTCCTTTATCTCCCTCCCTTGGTTTTCAGCTGTTGTGTGGATTATCAACTGGTAAACACCACCGAATTCCCACCTCTGCAAGGGTTTCCACTGAGCCTGGCCGCGGGCTCTACCCTCTGCTCCACCCCCCGTTTAGTCCACTTTAGGTTGTGCTGCGTGTGGGAGGTCGGGTGCGCCAGCCGCGTTCTACCCGGGAGTAAGAACCGTGTTTTCCCTTGTGAGTTCCTCACAGTTACCTCTTTATCCCCCGTCATTTTCCCACGCTGCCCTCCAGCCATTCCCACTCCTCCGCCATTCCCGCTCCTCAGCCATTCCCGCCGCCTGCCGCGCGGGGGCGCTGCGGGGCGCGCGGCGCTGGCCCCGCCCCGCTGCCGGCTTTGGCCCCGCCCCGGAAGCGCAGCCGGAGCGGCCGCCGGCCCGGCTCTGTGGCGGCGGCGGCGGCAGGGAGGCGGCGGCGGCTGCGGGCGAGCGGGCACCGCCATGGAGCACATCCGCACCACCAAGGTACCGCTGGTGCTGCGGCACGGGAGAGGCGCGCCAGGGGAGCTGGGGTAACTGTGCGTCGGGAGGGCCCGCCCAGCCCCGCGCGTCCGCTGCGGGCGTTGTTGTTTTCCCTCCCTCCCTCTGCTGTTTTGTGGCTGGTGCCTCCTCGCGAGGGGCTCTGGAGCGGCCCGGGCCCCTGGAAGGGGTGGAGGGCTCTGGGCGTGCCGCTCCAGTGTGGCCTCGTGTCTGGAATAAGGGGAGGACGCTAAAAATCCTGCTGTAGGGGTTTTTGTGGTGCAGTGGGGAACAGAAGAAGCGAGCTGGGAGGGGATTGCAGTTGTTTTGTGCGCTCTGGATACGGTTCCGTGCAGCTTTTTCTAGTTTTGGAGGCAAATCTGTTTTGAAAACAACCGATTTGTTTTCTCCTTTTTCAATATTCCAGTGTGTGTTGCTAAATGCGCAGGCCGTCAGTGCCTGTGTAATGTGTTAGGCTATTAAAAAACATGTCAGCTAAGCTGTAGCTGACATTTTGGAGTTTTGGCTTTTATTTCCTATTATTAGTGTGTTAGTATTCTTTGTATAATGAAGATGCAAAAGGAAGGTCTCTCTTGTTGTGGCTAATTTTTATTTGAGTTTTTAAGTCACAGCTTCTATAGAATGAAATTTCTGACAGTACTTTGCTCACCTTGCTCATCGTCCCTGGCTGCAAAGGTTGCTGAAAAGACTCCCCCTGTCTGCTGGGTCCTGGGAATTGCGATTAATTCCTGAACCTGGTAGTCTGACTTTAAAGTAGATTTATAGATATCTTTAGAAAAGAAGTGTTCATAGTTTCTGTCCCAGTACTAAATTCACAACCAATAATTACATGAAGGAAAGGGCTTTTAAATTTTTTTTAGTAATAACTTATATAACTTTTATATAAATGTGTATAGCTGCTTTTATTTTTCATATGCATATGCATATGTGAAACAGAAGGAAGACCTTTGATGAAACTGCCCTTAGTGACACTTTATTAGTCTTGCACTGACAGACTGGAGATGAAGTTTCCTTATCAGCTGTTTATTTACAAACATGAAAGTCCTTGTTTGGAAATTTAATATTGTATTGTTACGGTCAGTAGCTGATTCCAAAATGAAAGCTAGACTAAAGCCAACGAGTCTTAATGATCAGAGTGTCTGTTTAAGTTTCAGACCTGAAATTGAGACTAGAAAGGCTGCAGGTTGCTGACTTTGCATCTGCAGGTGATTGTATTTCTGCATTGTGTTTTTGGGGCCTTGGTGGAGAAAAAAATACTTCATGTAACAATAGAACTGAGGAGAGAAATGAGCCCTGAACACAATTTGTAAGATACAAGACTTACTACTTGAAGTGATTATTTTTTATAATTAATAAAAAATATATACATTCCAAAAAAAGAAATAGTGTAAGTGTAATAGTGGTAAGAAATAGTGTGATATTTCTTTTGTTACAGCTGTGTTGCTCACCGAACTTTTTGTCAACTGTTGGTTTATGGAATATCCAGATAGATTAAAATGCATATAGGCAAGCATTACAGGTATAGGAAAAAAGAAAAGTAAAGTACAACTTGCACTGTGGGTCTTGAAGATTCACTTTGTGTCTAGGTTCAAGTTGGATCTCATGCCAGCTGTTCTGAGACATCCCTGCTTTTTCTAATTGGACACCATTCCTGTTTTTTCAGTTTAGTTAAGTCAGAGAGAAATAAACTTGAAATAACAGCGCAGTCTTGCATAAATTAACTGCTGTGCAGGGCAGCTGTTATCCCCAGGAGAAGGTGATGGAATAGGTTTTGTATCTCCTCCAGCTTCAGTTTGCTGGGAATATTGAAATTAAAATGTCTTAAGAACTGTCCACATAGCTACCTGACGTTGAGTGTAGCTTTTTGTGAAATTTAACTGTCCAACAGATTATATGTCGCATATGGAAGTGAGGTCAACTTAAAAATCCCTTCTGAGAGTTGTATATTTAAGTAGCAATAAATGATCAAACTCAGTTTATCAAATGTGGTGGTGAAGTAAAGAACATGTGGTCGTACATTTGATCTTGATGGTATCCTTAAGGATATTTTAAAGCAAAATGTGGTAGAAAAGACTGAAAATTCTTCAATCAAACTTGTTTGCATATTTGAAGTCAAATCTGTATTAGTGAAAATACTGCTGGATTTTTTCCTCCTGGAGATGGAAAGTTTTGCTTAGTTTGCCTGCTAAATCAAATCAAACAGCAAAAGAAAAAAGTGTATCATAAGCTGAGTACCCATTTAATCTGCTTTGAGTCAAGTTTAAATGAATGTATCATCCCTGGAGGCTGAATCTAACTCAGTTTTCTTTAAGAAAAGTTTATCTGTGACTTGGCTTTCAGAATTCTTGTGGACTTTACCTAGATAAGTGGAAGTTGGAGCACTAATACCTGTCCTCATCCAGTGTAGAAATACAGCTTTGAGGAAAGCTGCCTTATTACACGGAGGAGAAGGAAACCTCACATGCCAGGATTTTGTGGGTTGTGATGCTGGAGCAAAGCTGGGGCAGTTTCTGTGCACTTCTCAATTTGCTGGGGAGGTGCAGTGCCAGGCACTGGAGCAGTCATTGCTGCAGATCTGCCCAGTATGGATTCTGTGTCTTGGCTGTATTGGTGTATTCACTTATGCTACTCTGTACCTGAGGACTTGGTGGTTTCAGCATAATGTATTTCAATGTGCTGATGCTTCTAGTTTCCAATTATTTTGCTTTCTAAAGTGAAATTTGGAATATTTTCATAGTGCTGACTTCTGCAGCACTATGATAATATATTGTATTTCCTCCATTCTGGTTTGTATTCATTAAGTTGTTTTTTTAACTTTTGAAAGCAAAATTAGGCCTTTCTAGATCATAAATACCTGATTTTTTTCTGTTTTGTGTGTGCTTTTAGTAAGTAAATACATCTGTGCATAGGAATTAAAAATGACTTTACATCAGCACAGTAGATGTGGGTTCTCCTTGTCGCCTCCTTTGGGTGCTGGTCTTGCTGGTGTGGAAGTTTTTGGAGTTCTGCCATGCATTTAATGGTGGCACAGAGCTTTAACTTGGCATTAATGAGACAGTGCTGCCAAGAAGTACAGGAATGTGTGGAGATAAGCCATTTGCCACGTTCCTTTCCTGTTCTTCACTTGTAATGCTTGTTTCAAATAGAGCACTCTGTGGACCCCAGAGTTAGGAGGAGCAGATAAAATACAGGCTATCTAGAAATAGTTTTTCTTTTGAAATATTTTCCATAGGATTGAGATAACAGTGTTGATAGAATACCAGAAGGAGTTGTCGGCCTTTGCGAGGCTCAAGCATGAATTATCTGCTTTAAATGCCAGCACAGTCCTTGAATGTCTGGGAGATTTTTTGTAATTATTAGTGTAATGCTTACATTTCATTAAGAATGTATTTTGACTATGTGGCAAGGTTATAATAATACTGATTTTTGAAGTTGGGGAATTTATATAAGACAGTATATTGCTCTCCTGTCTTCCATTTTAGCTTAATTTTTATGGCATTGAGTGTGCAGACTGCTAATAAAGCATGTTGCTGAGATCAGCTGTTAATTCAGTGCTGGCACCTTGATACCAGGAAACTGTTAGTGTGTGTTTGCTGTGTTTTGGGAAAGCAGCCTAAAAGCTTAGTAGTTAGTAATTCTTACTTTTAAAAAAACTGAAACAAAAAAAACCCTCAATGCTTTTGTATTGAAACAGGATATTTGACTAGTTAGTCTCAAAGCTTGTGACCACTCTAGTTAGGCCTGAATAGCCTTGTGTGTGCTGTGTTATGTTTCCTACCATTTTCAAAATTATTGCACCAATTGACAAAGCTTTTGCTAAGTTAGAATTTAAATTTCTGCAGAAATTCAAACTTAACTTTTATTCCCCCCTCCCCTTTTTTGTTACAGGTAGAGCAAGTGAAATTACTGGATAGGTTCAGCACGAGCAATAAGTCACTGACAGGAACCCTGTATCTTACAGCAACTCATCTGTTATTCATAGATTCAAGCCAGAGAGAGACGTGGGTAAGGATAATGAATGCTTGTGGCTCAAAGGCATGGATTCTCCAGATGCATTTCTTCTTCCTGATCTAAGGTTGAATTTGTTTACTAAAATGTTCTTAGCTGTTCTTTCTACTCTCCTCCTTCGTGGTATCATAATAAGTTAATAATTCACAGGTTATGCTCTTGCGTGACGGTGCTGCAGTTGAAATCAGGTCATGTTGAAAATTTTGACTTTTCCTCAAGCTGCTGTAATTTCTTCTGTAGCTTTCACTTGTATTTCTGAATGCATGTGTGGTGGTTTTCTTTAAATAACTGACTTGCACCATAATTCTGAGGCAGGAGTGGGAGACTGATACATAGGTTAAGCATCAGGTTTAAGATTTCAGAGTTAACTTACCTTGTTATTAGATTCTGTCTAGGTTAAATGAGATGGCAAAAATCCTAAGATCTCCGGTTTGGGGAATATTGAAGATAACATGCGCTTTTTTAGAGCAGTAAGCAGCTGTTTCTTCACAAGTATTCATCTCTGGAATAAAAGGTTTCAGATGGGGCTTCAGCTTCTTGTTGACCAGTACCAGTGTTGTGCAATCAAAGCTGGCTAGTACAGTACTTCCCATTAGCTTTTGTGCTTAGTGCCCTGGTGGCACACATAGGGACATCAAGCTGTGGCTCCCACTGGAGTCCAGCCACCTGACTTGAGTTAGTGCCTTAAATCTTCCATCCTCTAGGATGAAATAGCGTCTCCCTGGCTGTTGTTATTTTTTTTTTTTTTCCTGCAGGTGTATTTTCCTTGATTACCTTAATCCTGTGTTCTGGTTATCCAAGTGCCTCATGGTGCTTTCCAGAAATGCATTTTTCTATTATTTGTTCTTGGATACAATGTACAACTTTATACAAACCAAACTGTTACCCTTTCCTACCAAATGGGTTTTTGGGGACAGCATGATTCAGAAGCATTACTTGCTTGCATCTCCCAATGCACTGCATTAAAAGGTTTCATTTTGGGGAAATTGAACCCATACTCCAAGTACTGCATTTCTGATGATAATGCAAGTACTAGGTATAATTATCATAATGTCTTCAAGATAGTATCTTTGTAAATGCATATTTGGCAGCATAGTTTTCAGATGCCAATCAAATTCTGATCAATGTTTAAGAAGATTTGATTGCTTCAGTGAGGTAATTGAAATTCTGTCAAGAACATCTTGTTCAGTTGAGGTAATGTATCTGTGCCTTTCTTCCCAGAGTTGAACAGCTGTTACTTTCGATGTATTCACCTAAATCTTGTGTAGATTTGCCACACATATAAATCTATGGAGGGCTTCTGTATGTACAGTGCTGTTAAAGTGGTCATAAACATTTAGCTGAGAAACTGTCATGTTTATCTAGTACAGCAGGTAATATAGGAGTTGTTTTTCTTATCTTGGTTCCATCTGTACCTGTTAAATACTAGAATTCTGAAATCTTCAATACATTGAATTATTTTCCCTTACTTCCTTTATTTTGTCGGAAAATTCTGAAGTATGTTTCTGTAGATCCTTAAAAAATATGGATATCCTGTCTGGACACTGCCTAATGAGATATAAGCCTATCAGTTAACAAAGTTAAAAGAAAACTGAACAACTACAGTGGAGTTCTACATCTCAGTTTTGCACTTAGAAGGACACTTCAAAATGACAGAAGAGAATAACAAAAGTTTTAAACATTTTAGTATACTGATCAAAATGGCATTCTTGGATTTCTGCTTCTAAATGTATTTCTTTTTATAACTGGCTGACAAAATTAGTCAAAATCCATATTCAGCATTGTTTAGTGTGTTGTCTTGCATCTGCTGATCTAAGTAGTATGCTATTCTTATTTTTCCTCAGCATGCTTACTCTGTGAGTTTTTGTATGTCACAGATACTACATCATCACATTGCTGCAGTGGAAAAACTTCCTTTGACTACTTCAGGCTGCCCCCTTGTCATCCAGTGCAAGAACTTCAGGATAGTTCACTTTGTTGTACCCAGAGAGAGAGATTGTCATGACATTTATAATTCTTTGCTTCAGCTCTCAAGAACAGGTAATTCTTGTAGCTGTAAAAGACTTTGCAATATATGCATGTATAACAAGTTGAGGTGTGTGTGTGTGTAAACCAATTATCTTTTTTTTTTTTTATAAAGTCTCACATGGATTTGGTATATAAATAGGTTTTTTGATTAAATATTAATCTGCATAAAAATTCAGAAGCTGTGTTCTCTGGCTTTTGTATGTCACTGATATTCCTTAACAGAATAAGAGATCCCTATGTGTTTTTTTGCATCTCTAGTCGCGTTCCTGAAATTGTGAATATAAATGTGTATGGTCTCTTTTAATTGTGTGTTCCATAGATTAAAAACCCACTAAGCAAATCAGTTGTTACTAATTTAATGCAGTTTCAAAAATAAAGCTGAAAATTTCATGCTGGAATAACATTACCAGTTCAGCTTTACAAGAGACTTCTGTCAGTACAGTCTTTTGCATTTTCTGCCTTGTGTTTAGAGCAGTGCAAAATGTCATCTATCATAAGTAAATAGCCTACTAGGAAAAACAAAGTTTTTGAAAGCTTTCCTTTTTTAAGGGTAACTTTAAAACTTCTTTTTTTTTAAGGTCAGTAGATGTAAATTTTAGTTCTTGCCTTCCAAAATACTTTGTTCTTTCAGATCCTGTGAAGTCTTTTAATAATCCTGCCTTTTGCCTTAAGTTTGTCAGTCTTCATTTTGTGACCCTTATGGCTTTAGAAACGTCTGTTCTGAAATAGGTCAAGCACACTCAGGAAAACTTTCATAACCTACTTCTGACTGTATCTGTAATTATCAGTTAACTGTAGGATAGTTGCAGAATAGATATTTCAGGCATGTCAAGTATCTGTTATTTAGTCTTGCTTCTGTGAATCTTGAAACATGAGATTTTCTCTCCATTACATATTCTTTACCTTTTAGCAAAATATGAAGAACTGTACGCCTTTTCTTATAATCCAAAACAAAATGAATCGGAGCAAGTCAAAGGTTGGCAGCTTATTGATCTAGCAGAAGAATATAAGAGAATGGGAGTGCCGAATGATTACTGGCAGTTGTCTGATGCAAATCGTGATTACAAGGTAAGTGTTGTAATGGAAACACATTGTGCTCAGCATCTGTTTCTGGTGAGGCCTATAGAAAACAGCTTAATGCTATGAAATCACTTGGTTTGTAGTATAAGCAAAAACTTCCAGGTAGAGAGAGTTAACTCCTTAATCAGTGTGCAATCTCACAACTTCCTAATTGAAGTTTTTCCCAAGGCCTCATTGAGAGAGCGTGTGTGCATGGATGCGTGGGTTCTTTGGGATTGTTTCGAGAGATGCTTACCTGTTAAAAGCCCAGTCCCAGCGATTCTGGTGCTCTGCAGCTTTGCGATGTCATTTTGCAGTGCTGATTGTGGTGGTGTGGCTGATTCTGAGGTTAGATTTCATCTTACTTTGTAGTCTGCAAATATTAAAAATGAGGGAAATAATTTCAGTATTTTATTTGAAACACATTCTACTGCAGAGTTGCATTCTTTAGAGTGAATGCTGGTATGGTGATGCTTGGCTGTGTAACTTGGATACCAGTTTGTACTACTCTCATCCATGGCTTGTCTCCTTTGAGTTGTTTACATTTGTATAAAGAAACACGGTAGTGTTTGTCTTTTGTGTCTTAATTCACCTTACATCTTTCAAATTGAATACATTGAATACAATAAAGCTAGGTTAGGTTTTGTGTCTTGCCTATAAAATCCTTTCTGTGTATCCGTGTCTTTCAGATTTGTGAAACCTATCCTAGAGAACTTTATGTTCCCAGAACTGCAAGCAAGCCCATTATTGTTGGTAGCTCCAAGTTCAGAAGCAAAGGAAGATTCCCAGTGTTGTCATATTATCATAAAAATAAAGAGGTATAGTGTGACTTCCTTTTGCTGTAAAAGTGCTGAAAAGTATTTCTCAACACTTGGCAGTAGTTCAAGGGTTGGTGTGGAGGTTCAAGTACAGTAATGTGTATGGCAAGGGTGTGACTCAGGATAACCCTGAATGCAGCTGACAGGAGTGGTGCCTAACAGGATGTGGAATAAGCCTAGCCAGTTGAAAATAAATCCTTAAGTAATCATTTGACTCAACTAAAGCTTTCAGAAACTAACATTCAGGTAACTGAGGATAGTTTTCTCTTGAGGGATCTGTCTTCCTTGATACATCAGGAATAAAATATGTTAGGTCAAAATGGTAGGAAAAAAACCCCTAACAGATAAACCAACAAAATAAAAACATTGGTTCTTCAAGGAGTTATTTGCAAGGTAAAAAAACTCTACATGGTAGGAAATAAGATTTTGCAGTGGGTGGTGTAAAGCAGCACATAACTGTCTCAGCTGTGGAAGGAGAGGAATACTGTCACCTTGCTGAGTTAAAGAATTTGTCTGATGAATGTGAAGTTACTACATGGATTTGAACATAATTACATCATTATTTGAATATTGGAAGATGTACCTGATACCTTCTGAAATACAACTTAAATTACATTACAGATATTACATTAGATGATAACAAATTGCACTTGCAATAATAAAATCATGCCTGCATTAGTAAAACCACACATAAATAATCCCATATTAAGAGAGTAGCTTGTTTTCCAAAAATATAATTTTTCCAGCATGTACTTTTGTGAGTTTTTATGTCAGTTATGTAAACTGATACCTTGTCCATGAAGATGAACCTGAAAAACTGTTTTGATGAATATTTAGATTTAAGTTGTAGCTGCTGTGTTTCAGGGTTTCCAAGGAACATGCTTAAAAGTTGGAACACCTGAACTATATTCAGTTTGCTGGTGCTGTCTGCTGAATGAAACAATTTGTTTCAGTGTCTTTTGAGATTTTGCAAAGCACTTTAAGTACAGGTATTAAAGTGATGCTGATTTGTTCTTTGTTGTTTCTGGCAGGCTGCAATTTGCAGATGCAGTCAACCTCTCTCAGGTTTCAGTGCCAGGTGCCTGGAAGATGAGCACATGTTGCAAGCCATCAGTAAAGCAAATCCTTCAAATCGCTACATGTATGTCATGGACACCAGGCCCAAGGTAAGTACTTCTGGTGCTGCAGACAAGCCACTCCTCCTGAATATTAGAGTGCAGGAATACAATGTAATTCTGAAAAATGTGGAGCCAAGTAGGAGTCCATCATGAGCAAAAATGATGTAAAAATAAGGTTATGCCTCTCTGTTCTGGTGTTTTGATTACTTGCTTTATAAAGAAGGTTTAAGGTTCAGCTGGACAGTTGGACCTGTCCCAGTAGTCAGCTAGAATTCTCTGAATATGCTGCTACACTTTGAGAGGGGCATTTAAAAACATACTTAAATCATAGTTAAGAAGTGAATAGCTGAGTGGGATCCAATTGAGTGGAAGTGAAATTCATGAAATGGTGAGCTGTGATGTGGTTTCTTTTGGAATGGGAGAGTACTATGCTCTGTGTAAATGATCTGTACAAACTGTCTCAGAAATGAGGAAGTGGAGGAAACTCTATTTTGGCATTTTGAGGTCATCCTAGAATGGCTTGAAGAAGTCAAGAAGAAGTCTTAAACATCATCTCCAACCTCTGGTGAGGTTGTTCAGAACTCTGTCCAATCTGGCTTCGAACACTTCCAGGATCCACAGCTTCTCTGGGCAGTGTTTTCCAGTGCCTCACCATCATAATTCATCACTGTCTAATTAAACTGAATTCTGCTATTTTATTAAGTTATTACCTGTGTTACAGTGTGTGGCTAATTCTCACTCTTTAAACCCATCTTCATTTCAATTAGTATTAATTTCACTCAAGTGTCTGACCACAGGAGCTGAAAATGTCTGGGTCTTACTCTCTCCTTTGTAGGTGAGATGTTTGTAGTGTCTTTACTCAGAAATGTTTGGACACAAATAAAGGCTTATTAGTTAGGAATCTGGAGAAGAGAATGGGAATTACTAAATGCATTATTCAGATATGTCAGCTCTAAATATAGACTGCTTTTTTTTAATATGTATGTACTGTCCTTTTATTATACTTCAGTGCTTTCAAGCTAATTTGCCACAAACTATATTAGAATCTGTTTATACTATGTGTTCTTTTGTTTTTTTCTCCAATATATTCAATTGAAATTGCTTGACTTTTGTTTCTTAATTTGATTTTTTTATTCCAATAATGTTTTTCAGTGTTTTTATTTTTCTCTTTTTAGCTTAATGCAATGGCTAACAGAGCTGCTGGGAAGGGCTATGAGAACGAAGACAACTACTCAAACATTAGGTTCCAGTTTGTTGGCATTGAAAATATTCATGTAATGAGATCTAGCTTGCAGAAACTCCTGGAAGGTATGTTTTAACTGCACTAAAATAGTGTATTCAAAAATAGGGTGTTTTTCTGAAGTCTTTAATAATAGGTTACACAAACTGCATTGACGTTTCTGTGGTTTATTCCAGCTCTGTGTTTAGTACCAGTTTGATGTGCTCGGTGGTAATGAATTACCCTAAACCTCGACCTTCAAACTGTAAACCCAACTGAATGGATTTGTTTTGAAGAAAATTGAGTGGCACATATGTCTTTAGTGAGCTTTATTAGTATGTCAGTAAGAAAGACTCCTGTGTTTTCCAAGATACATTTTCATTTACAGAATATCAGTTCTCTAAGGGGCACTTTGTTCCACAGAATTCACAGTGGGCATACGGTCTGTACAAAATTTGAGCTCTTTGATTTGGTGAACCACTTGTGTGCTTGTAGGTGTTTATAGAGAAGGGAGCAGGGGGAAAGGTGGGCCACCTCACCATACCACTGCCTGCCTCCTGGTGGAGAAAATTGAAAGGCAGAAGTGTGTTCATAATTCTGTTAATATTTTTTTAGGTAGACAGCTGAGAGAAAATTTAAGACATTTTGTGGATTCTGAGATTAGAATACTGGCAGAAGTGAGGCTTCCACATCTGACACACAATATATGTGTAAATGCTTGGCTTCTGGAATTATGCACGTATTTCCAGAGACAGAGAAGGTTTACACTTGTATGGAAGCCTATTTTGATAAAGACATGCTGTTACATTGATCAAGAAATCTTACAGAGTAGTGGTGCAATCTTTATTTTCATTGATCCTGGATGTGCTGTTAACTTATTCTGCAGGCACTGTGCATGGAATCCTGCTGAGCTTTGATAATATGGATCTTTCTGGTTATTCCTGCATGTGTTTTTCCTAAAGGAGAGATGAGAAGCATGATCCTGAGCTTGAGCTTTTAGATTTGTCATAATCTCCCTTTCTCTTACTCATATGTTCAGTTCTAGGAAACTAGCTAATAAAACTTGATTGTTGTTTTAATTTTTTAAGAGGTCTGCTCCTCTGTATTAATGTCTGATGCAGAAGTGTGTGCATCACACAGCTGAGCTTCACAGACTTCATATTCCTTCCATTTGAGTTGGCATCCCACCAGTAATATTTACTAAATATGTGTCTGTAACTTTATTGAAGGATACAGAATGTTTTAGTTTTTCCTTGTGTGCAGATTTGGTTTGTTTAAACACTATATAACAAAACTGTGAGTAATCTCTATTGCTTGTTTTCTGTGGGGTCTCGTGCCCCAGATTGGGGTGACCCCGAAAGATGGAAAAGTCTCTACTCCAACCCGTGCTTTCAAAGAAAGACTCAGCAGTCCTCTGTTGTCCGGTCTCAAGGTTGTTTATTGTTGGTTATCTAAAAGATTCTTCTCCCTGAACTGCTGTGGCCCGTTCAGCAGCTCAGACAAAGGCACACTGCCCTCCCAGGGGGCTGGTGCCATCTTTTATATCATACATTACGTGTTACATGTTTATGCTTTTCCCCCAATGCCTATCATCTATATTGAATAGTGACTTTCTACTCTAAACCAATCTGTGAGTGCCAACATCACCAAAGACATGGGGGTTAGGAAGGAGAAAGAAAGAGGACAGGGCACACCCAAATCCCTCCATCTTAGAACTCCTGACCCCCATGTACAAAACTTGGACCCCTGCGTACAAGGCTTAAAACCCCCCTGTACAGCACTCAAAAATCCTTCCTTTCACTTCATGACTACTTCTAATACAATACCTAAACTTGTGTGTGTGACTTGTAATTCTTCATACATACAGAGTTGGCAATTTGCTCCACGGGCTAAGATCAAAACCCGTGTCTTTGGCTGCATGCCAGGGTCTCAGAGCCCCCTGCCAGCAGCTCTGGCCATCCAGGGCACCCAGAGGGGTGTCCTGGTTTCCCACAGTTTTCCACATAAGTTTTTTTGGTAAATGAACACAGTTGTTTTACCTCTGTTCAATCTGTATGATTTACTAGAGTTTTGCTGAATGCCACTTTAGAAGTAGGAGCATCTTCAGGGGTAGAAAGGACCCTTAAAATTTAGGGATGTCTTCAGTTATTTACTCTTCAGCCCCTTGTAGAAATGTGCTGTCAGTGGGATGATCGGGAAGAAAATGCCGTGAAAGTGGTTCACAACTTAAAATGAGGAAAATGCCATTTAGCTTCTGTGTACTCACTTCCCCTGAATGTGCTGGACTGAATGTTCTCAAATCAGAGCGTGATACAAATGATGCTGTTTGTTCAAGCACCACTGTAACTGGGACTGCCCTCAGTTGTTTGGGCTTTTTATAACAAACAACTGTTACTCATTGTTTGGTGTGTGTTCTGCTCTTCGGCTCTGGGTCTGTCTGCCTGATTTCCTTCAGATTTTGAAAATTCCACTGGCAAGCCAAACGTGAGACAAAATCCTTCCCAACATCCTTTTGTAATGAGACTACCCCATGGAGCATGCTAGGGGGATTTACAGTGTAGTCTTCAATTTGGATTCAGCTCTTAATTAAATATCTTGCATGCAGTGGTTCAAAACTTTTCTAAAATAGTTTTCTTCAGCGTGAGCATGATGACTCTGTCAATGAGCAGACTACACCACTCATGGAAGAAATTTCACATAGACTAAATTTGTAACTGTAACACTAAATACAAAGTTCAGGTTTTATATATTTAAATTACAATGTTACATAACAGAAAGGATTGAACTCTGGTAAGTAAAAGGGTTTTGGGTATGTCAAGGGGGAGCATTTCTGCAGAAAATGTTTGGGGAAAAGGCTCAAGATGTTGCAATCTGTTGCATATATTTTGATGGTGGAAATGTGTAAACTGAGGGGATTTTGTGAGTTATGTAGAGTTTTCTGTATTGGGCAAGGGATTATCTAGGTTTTTTAATTTGTTAAAAAAATCCCTGCCTGCAACCTGCCATGCTTCATTCAGGTCTAGTCACCTCCTGAGCTGCTGTCTTTGCTAGTAGTGTGAATAATGACAATCAAGCAAGGGAACATTGAGGTTTTGGGGCTCATGTACATGTAGGCCTTTTGGTTTTTGTGGTGGGGTCCACATAGGCAGAACTATCTTGAATCCTATTTATTGTGAAGTAGCTGAATTATCTGACTGGTACTATAAATGGTACAATAAATCATCTTTCACCTTTTAAAAGACCATAAGGAACTGGAAAATAACTTTTTTTTTCAGCATATTTTTGGACCAGTACCAGTGCATTTGATTTAATCACCAACTAGTATAAAAATGCCTGTGTTAATTCACAGAAATGGAAGGTAACTCTTGGGCCTCAACATATGTGTTCCTATCTCTGCCTTCATTTATAAAAATACAGAAATCTAGCTAAGGAATTACTAGTTGTGAAATTCTGAAGCTAAAAATTCTGATCAAAAGCAGATTTTGACAGCAGTATCTGGGTGAAAACAAACTGAGGGCTGAAAGCCTGTTTATTTTCTAGCTGGAAAGCTTGTGCTGTAAATCCTAAGTTACAGAATGTGTAGGTGTGCTGTCATACCTCTAGACATGGCTTTGTCTGTCCAGTCCCTTCTCTACAGATGTTTGAATTTCCTGATACTTGACTATTTTCGGTTTCTTTCCTTTACCACAGAGTAGTGGATATGTTTGTGTTCTGTTGTGACTGATCAAGTGTATGGAACCACTGGTATAGAGAATGACTTTATCCTCTCAGCTAGCTCACATTCTCATCTATTTCCTCCATGTGCCAAATCTTTTGGAAGCAGAGCTCTTGCCTAATGGTGCCTTTCAATGACAGGGGAAAGCTAACGTGCTTTTACTTCTTTTACTGATATTTACAGACTAATCTTTAAAAGTAAGTCTCCTGTCCTGGGGTTTCTTGATGTTCTGTTACCTCATTGGGCTGTGGTTTGCTAGGTAGTTTTGCAGATGATGAAGATCTGTTGGTTTTAGAAGAAGTACTGCAATACTTATTTGGAAGCCTGTCATTCTTCTAGTATTCAGCAGCACCTGGCACTATGAATCTTCCTGAGCAGTGGGGAGTGTACCAAAACTTGTTTGACTGAAAGCTGAGAAACATCTAGTGCAGATACAGGAAAGCTGTTGGAGGCAGTGATTTGAGTATATAGCCCCCCTTACATCAAGGGACTTGATTGAATATGAAGCTGCATCACAGAATTATTTGGTGAATTTTGTTCTCTGCTATTGCTGCTGACTCACTTCCTTCCATGGCCAGAGATAAAGATGATTTTGCAGCTATTGTATCCCTACTGCTGATTTTCATCTACAGAACTTTTTTATTTTCATCTGGGACCAGTGTTTTAGAATCATGAAATCATTTAGGTTGAAAAAGACTTCTAATATCATCAAGTCTAGCTGTTAATCTTAGTGGAAAGTAGGCTTCCACTGTGGAAGAGGCAGCTATTTTTGTAGCTAGCAGCCTTGAGTATCTTCCCATAGAATTACACATAGCTGAAGCTATGTTAGCCAGCAGATTTTTTTTTTAAATTCCAGAAGTTAGTCATGTTTAGACACTAATGTAACTGTGTGAGTTACTATTCAAAATTGTACAAGAACCAGGTTATCTGTCTTACATGTTAATTGGTTCTATGTGAGAATCTTTCAATCTACCTCTGCATCTCTTGCTGCTACACTGCAAAGCATCTCTTGCTGCTACACTGCAAAGTATCTTTCCTTTAATTTGAATTCTTCCTTTCTCTCTGAATTGACATTATTGTTTCAGGATCCAAGTATATTAGGGAAGAATGGTAGAGATTAGTCAGAAATGTGGTGTGTCAAGTGTGAAGGTAGACAAAATTTCAGTGGATTTCATTAATCCCTGTGTTCTTGTACAGCACTTACTTTAGTCTCCTGAGCAGGGTGGAGGTAATGAAACAATGGCAGTGTGACTATTCTGAACTATGTATATAGTCTGGATGCAGCTGCTTCCCTACTACTAGTACTAATTAAGTATTTCCAATGAGCCTTTGGCATTGCATTGCCTTCCATGGTGACAAGAGTAAGGCTTCCTGGGGTGGATAACCAGTGTATTTACTTGAAATGTTATTTTGTCAAAAAATCACAAAGATCTTACTCTTGTTGCTCATGGTTATATAGTTCTACAGAGTTGAATTCTGACTGGAGAACATTTTGTAGTACCCCTCCCTTAACCATTTGATTAGAAATCTTTCAGGAAACCACCATTCAACTTAGAACATAGGGGATTAGATACAACATGCAATTATTCTTTTTTCTACATTGCAGGGTGTAGGTAGCTACAACTGCTTAAGGCTTTTTAACTCTTGGTTTCTTTCAGTCAGTGGCACAAGGGGCTTGTCTGTCAATGACTTTTTGTCTGGTCTGGAGAATTCTGGATGGCTGCGTCACATCAAAACTGTGTTGGATGCTGCTGTCTTCCTAGCCAAGGTAACTTGCATACTGCTTCTTTATTTGGTGGGAAGTTGACTTTCTGCCAGAAAAATTATGCTTAATATTATGTAATGTGTAAAATTCTGCAGCTGACCTTTTTAGAGATAGATGTTTAGTATATATACCAGTACATCTAATATGCTGGTTAAAGTATTATATGTTTCTTTACGATTGGATATGTTAAACATTCCAACAAATGTTCTGGGGTTTTTTGAATGCTGTTTGCTCATCACATTGGGAGACAAAGGGATTCTTACACCTCCTGGTTCTCTAGATATATTTGAAAAGTGTAACCAGTTTGGTGGTGGATGGAACAAACTATTATTTAGTGTACTCTGAAAAATAGAACTGGGGCAGTAATTGTAGAGCAGCCAAGGTGGCTATGCTGACTTCATTTGGCAAGGAAATAGGATTCTGTGAATAATTCAGAGGAACAGTTGCTTTTGCCAAGCACTTATGAGGCCAAGAGCTGATCTGTTGGGGAAAGAAAAAATCTGGATCTTTGTTTTTGCTAGGTGAAATAACAAGGAGTTATCTCAGTTAAAAGTCGGTGATTGTCCTAATGATGACCCTCAAAAATGTCTGAGCCAGCAGGAGCTGAAGCTAATGAGCATTTCCTAGGCCTTTACTTTTATGTAGCATGATGATGAGCAAGTGGTATCTTTAATGATGAGTTGATGTCGTTAGGGTTTTTTTTAATCAGTACTCAGTAATAATAATAAAGTAATAAACTCAATAATCTAATTATTGTTAGGTTTTCTTGTAAATTTAGTTTTATAATGGAGAGAGAGAGAACTGGGAACCCCTGTGGAGGTTAGTTTATGCAAAGGTGGTAGTGGAATTTCTTTTCTTTTCAAGGAGTTTTCTATACTTCCGTGGAGACAAGTTCCTACTTTTTCATACTATGAAATCTTTTCCTATAGTAAACATTTTTCTAGCTTTTTAAAATAAGATGGCCTATGGTATGAGTTGGAAATAAATGTAAGTTTTTTATTTATTTACTAGTTTTTGACTTCTGCCTAGAAAAGAACATTCATTAAGAAACAACTATGTTTTGCAGGCAATAGCAGTTGAGAGTGCAAGTGTATTGGTGCACTGTTCAGATGGCTGGGATAGGACTTCCCAAGTTTGTTCTCTTGGAGCTCTCTTGCTAGATTCCTATTACAGAACAATCAAAGGATTCATGGTAAGCAGACCATTGCAATGTTGAGTTGTTCCTTGGTAAAGAAAGGGTGTAAAATGTTTGAGTGTGAAAGGGAGCAAACATACTGACTTATTTTTTTTTTTTAGTTTAAAGTGTAAAATGAGATTTACAATCTATTGATAAATATTTCATACAGAAATACTTTGCTTGAAAAAAAGATATTTAAAATCTGGAAAATTGAAATACAAATAGCAAATTGCTTTAGTCATCCTGCAGAAATGTTGCAATGGTTGCCTTTTGCATCCCAGCAAGTCCCTTATCTATGACATAGAAGGATTCCAAAATGCTTATGTGAGGTAGCACACATACTAAATTACAGCATCTCTGTGCTGCTGTAAAACAACATTACCATCTGTCTCCAAAACAATATTTTAAAAATCGGAAAGTGACAATTCCCCCGTGATAGAGATGTCTAAGCAATCTAAATTTCTTCATCTTTTTATATAGAGAGAAGAATTTCAGTACGATTATTCCAAATTTTAGACTAGGAAAATCAACACTGTTCTGCAAAGACAAGGCAAGGTGTTATGGGAACTCCTCAAGGATAAAACTATTTCAATGTATTGTTTAGAACTAACTGCCACAAATATTACAAGCACTGAAAGTGAAGTTGAGGAAGAATTAGAAGAGGATTCATTTGTTGGGAATAGTGAGAATCTTTAGGGAAGTAGTTTAATCTTTTTGGGTTTTGATTAATCCTTGCTTTCAGTTGAATTTCTGTGATGGTCCTGTATTCATTTTGGTGCTTGATGCTGTGACCAAAGTGATGAAAGAAGATAGTGTTGATATGAACAAACTTACTGTCATATATGTTAGAAAGAATATATTATGTGGTTTTATGTAAATTATGATAGAAGGCATGTAGTACTAACATGTTTCTTGTTCTTTGCCATAGAAAGTTAATAACCGACTAGTAAAGT
The DNA here is from genome assembly GCF_015832195.1 of Motacilla alba alba. Classification (NCBI taxonomy): domain Eukaryota; kingdom Metazoa; phylum Chordata; class Aves; order Passeriformes; family Motacillidae; genus Motacilla; species Motacilla alba. The sequence goes on along the minus strand of NC_052016.1, from coordinate 54,614,010 downwards.
CATGCAATATTTTTCTTAATATTATCAGTTACCTGATTAGCAAATTGCTTCTAGTTGCTTTTTTTACTAGTTTTTTACAAATGTACTTTGAGAGTCTTGTGAAAAGCTTCCAAGAAAATAAAGAAGCTACAAATTGATAAATAGTTGCTTCTACTGTAACTTACTTGACTCAAAGTATAATATATCGATAACCTATGGGGTTAATACTGTAGATGTAAGATTGAGTAATATTTTACATGAGATTTTGGTTTTTTTACCCTCCAGGTCTTGATAGAGAAAGACTGGATCTCCTTTGGGCACAAGTTTTCTGACAGGTAGTTCACTCCTCTGATACAGTGAAGTGTATACAGCAAACTGAGCTAAGTATTCTTAGACAAATGCTTGTAGATGTTGCATTTTTAGCTTGTAGATGTTGCATTTTTAGCCACACTGCACCAGTTCAGCAATGAGTAAGCTGTTTTCAGTACACAAGGCACTTCTCCTGCTCTCTGCAGTGTATTGCAGTTTATACCTATTGGGTGATTGATTTATCTTGCAGATGTAAATTTTTAGTGCTACTGGTGCCTTGCTTGCAGAAGTTGATGACTGCAGCATCAGGTCTGCACCAATGTATAGACAGTGCAAAACCAATCTAAAGCTATGTCCCAGCTATTTAGGCAGTATGAAACACATAGTTTTGGTATCTTTAAAGATAAGTTTGCATTTATGTTTGCTTTGATGGTGAAGTCACACCTACCTTTAGAAGTTCTGTATGTTAAGAGTTCTCTTTTTTCCCTTGATCTGCCTGTCACCATCTGTGACAATAGCCTTGCTGCTATTTACTGCTTATTAATTTGCTTTGCTGGTATACTCCATATGTTGACTGTGACAGTATTAGACACAAAGGAACTTAACTGTCTTATGTTGCTATTTTGTACTTAATATAGATGTGTGATTACTTATAAGTCAGAAAAACAGGTCAAATATAGACTTTTTTCTATTCAAAAAGTGCCCCAGTTCTTGAAGTTAGGTGCTCTATTTCCAAATCAAAGCTAGCGTCAAATCAAGGTGCTGTCATTTAAAAACAATTGCAGCTAAGACTTTCTTGATTTCTAACTTAAACCAGTTTCAGTCTGTTTGTGGAATCTTTTTCAGATGTTGTCAGTTGGATGGTGATCCGAAAGAAATCTCGCCAGTGTTCACCCAGTTTTTAGAAAGCGTGTGGAATCTGACTGAGCAGTTTCCACAAGCCTTTGAGTACAATGAAGCTTTCCTCCTTCAAATCCATGAACATGTCCATTCATGCCAGTTTGGTAACTTCCTTGGAAACTGTCAGAAAGAGCGAGAAGAGCTAAAGTGAGTAGGCACATTGTAATGTGTCTTTGTTTATTCTGGCAGACTAAGAACTTCGATGAATCTTCTTCATTTTAGGCTCTGAGTAGAGGAAGGATTGTTAGTACTGAAACCTGTGTTGAACTGCATCAGGGAACAGTACTGCTTCTTGTGCTTTTGCATGCTGAAGACAGCCTTTCTAATTCTGGTAGAAAATTCCATCTTCTATTTCATAGGGAAAGTTAAGGTTTTTCTGCTTATCTGGGTTTTTTTTTTGTTTTTTCCCATCTAAAAGTAGGTCAGTTTAAGTTAGGAGGTATCATGTAGTTTCCTCTCCCAATCTCTTTTTAGGTAACCTTGAAATTCTTGCCTGTTCAAGACTACTCATTTAGAAGTATTAGTAAGATATCTTCAATGCATTTAGCTGGAAAACTTCTCTGAAGTTTTTATCAGTTCCTCCTGCATTGTATTTTAAAAGTATTTGTTTCAAGTAGGCAGAACTGGCACACCATAAGCAGTTATCTTCTGCTTGTTTGCTTCCAGTCAGTGTGTTGACCTGTAACTCTTTTTTCTTTAAGACTAAAAGAGAAGACCTATTCCTTGTGGCCATTCCTGTTGGCTGAACAGAAGAAATACCAGAATCCTCTGTATAATCCAGACTTTTGTCCAGAACTAACGCTTTTGGAGCCTAATACAGTATCATTCAATTTTAAGTAAGTTTAAATAAGATACATTATCTTTTCTTCAGCTCTGTCTTATCTTGCATGCTTCAAACTGTCTGTTTTGTGCAGGTTTTGGAGAAATATGTATCACCAGTTTGATCGAAGTATGCATCCCAGGCAGTCTGTGTCCAACCTTATCATGAATACAAGTGAGCAAAATAAACAACTGGAGGAAGACATTAAAGAACTGGAAGCTGTAAGTATTACAAAATAAGTGTGTGCTCTTGTGACCTGTTCTTCAGCTTATAGTTACAGTCCTGCTGGTTGTCACCTGAATGTAACTGCTGTATGGCCTAGCACTTACTCTGTGGAATGGTGACTTGGACTTTCACTGCTTGTTTCTATGATGAGTGCTCTAAGGCACTATTTATTCTGCTTTATTAATGAGCTCTGCTATGTAAAAGTTCTACTATCAAAGCCTTACTGTAAGCCTTACTTACAATAAACCGTCTTGGATAACGAGGTATCCATGTAGCTACAGCTGTGTTGCTAAAGTAAGGAGACTGAAAATGTTTTATTTCTATTATAGCTACTAAAATGGATGCAGTAAGTATTGTCCTTCTTTTAACTTCATATGCAGGTGCATGCTGTTGTAGGCCATCATAATTATGGGTCATGTACATTGTAATGTTTTTATGAAGACAAGGCTTATTCCAGAGATCAGATGTCTGTAATCGACTTGTAGGTGCTGCAATAAACAGCCAGGAAAGGCTGATTGATACAGATTGACTGTTACAGTCAGTTAAGGTGCTGAAACTTCGGAATAGTGCCTTTTAAGGAATGCAGAAGTCTTCTGATTATCAGTTTTAGTACTTGTGTATGAACAGAAATGGTAACACAACTCCTGTATATTATGTTGCGGGGGAGAAGGGGGAGAAGTACAGCTTTTCTAGGAGGAAAGATTTTATTAGATTGATCCTACTGTAATGTAATGAATGCAGGTCACTTAATCTAATACTGTTTCAAATCCTAATTTTATATTTTAAAAATTTTATACAATTGAAGCAGCAAGGTGAAGAAAACTCAAAAAGCAATCTAAAGAATAAGCAAGAGGGAAAGTCTCAGCTTTGAATTTTATAGAACCTCATTCCAAGATATGAACTTCACTTGAGCCTACATTTATCACTTGAGAGATCATGGGATGTAGTTGTTTGAAATCCTGATGTCAGCTTTGCTACTGCTGTTTCCATCTATAAAAAGTTGATGCCAAGAGACGCTAGTCTTCTGGATTTAGTCTCAGTTCTAGTAAAATACAAACAGATCAACAAACAAATCTGTTCAGTTAACTAGTGCAACCTCCCAGTTACTGGGTGAGTGTGTTTGAATTAAAAACAAAAATGAAACAAGCAAACCACCCAAACCATGTAACTGAAAAATCCCTTCATCCTAATCTTTCCTATTCTCTTGCTCCTGTGTTTTAGTTGACATTTTTTAGAGTATTCATGCATTTGAACAAACTGCATTGGCATTTTTTAGATCTAAAGGAAAAGTCTTTTAGAAGGTTTTTAGAAAAGATAGAAGGGCTTTAGATATCAAGTTGCTTTGTCACTAAGAGTCTCATGGTCTTTAAGAGATTGCAAGATCCCTGCTTGCTACAGTACCAAGGTCTGTCTTCCTCTGCTTGTACTCCAGAAAGTATTTCCATCTTGATAGCAACCAAACAAGGAGCAAGCCTGGAATAACCTCTCCTTCTCTAGGGATATTAATAGGCATTCTTTGTCTTCTACCCTTCTGCAAATTTTAAGCCAACAGTGCTCGTAACATCAGCTGTAAACTGTGGGAAGAATATCATAAGGAATGGCCTAACGTTTAGCAATATTATTATGTATCTAAGCTAGGGTATGTAACAGTGTCCTGCAGACACTGAGTTGGCCAGCAAAAGAAAGGGATAAATTTCCTTTAAAGCACAGTATCATCAGTAAAGAGTCATGCCCACTGTTAGTAACTGTTCATTGTATTTCAGAAAATAAAGCAGAGAAACGGGCGGTCAGATGTGGTCCTTGTGAAGGAACAGGAGCAGACGGCTCATCCTGCCCCCGTGGCACTGAAATCCCCTCCGTGCTTCCAGAAGGAGCAGCCGCCGATGCCAGTGAACGACGCCGTGCGAACCATAGAGGGCAGCAACACAGCAGACAATCGCTACAGCGAACTTGTGTCCGAGTTCTCCAAAGCTGAGCCTGCCGTTGTCAGCTTGGAGTACGGAGTGGCCAGGATGACCTGCTAATTGACATCTGGCACTGTGCTCTTCTAGACTGATTAAATGGAGAGATGGGTCATTTTCTGGATGGGTCTGTGCTGCATGACCAAAGCACGATTTGTATATCAGCAAGTTTTGTTAATGTAGACTAGAACAGCATGCTAGTTGTCAAGTGTTTGCTGTTCTTTTAAGGGGGGAAAAAAAGATGTAGTTGTCTTTTTGAAAGAAATAGGGGCATTTGGTAAGAAGTGATTGAAAATCAAGGAATGTTATGTCTTTGGACTTAGGTCAGTTTGCACTAAATTGATTTAAATAGTAATATTACTTTATTAAGTGTAGGAAACCACAGGTGGTCTTTCACAAATTGATTTTATTTGGACAAAAAAACTTGAACTTTCTATTTTAGGAACTGAGGCTACATGTATATATCTCATATGAGTATGTATTCCCTTGCTTAGTGTCACCCAGTACTAACTTTCAGTGTATTAAGTGCCATGGAAAAGTATGACATATTTCAAATCGTAAATAGTTGGCCTTAAAACTGTCAGATCAATGATTTTGTCCTTTACTACTGCAGTCTACCTGGCTCTGTTTACATTGTATTTGCTCAAATTTTTATATCCTTAAAACAGGACTGAATATAAAGAATGAAGCATGCTTAAGCTGGCACAGCCTTTCAGCGAATAGCTATATGAATGTTAACTTGTCACTTGAGACTGTTTTTTCTTCCGTTTGCTCTGTTGTTTAAAATATAGTAGATTGACCTGATTTTCCTCATCGGCAGCTCAGTAGATTGAGCATCATTAAAGCTGCAGGTTGTCTGACATTAAATGTTTCGATTTGTGGCAAGGTATTTAGGTGTAAAATAAGATGTGACACATAAGAAAACAAAACTAGCCAATAACTGAATAATCAGGTTCATTCAGATTGTTTACTGTGTGCTGTGCAGTTGTTCAAGGTGCAAGAATGCAAGCAAAACTTGAGGAAAAAGTTGTTCCCAAGTTAAAAAAGTCAGGTGTCTGAAGCTAATGCAAAACTGAGTGCTTCCTAAATGTTTTATTAGAAGATAACTTTGGTTATTTGTGAAAACCCTTTTCATCTTGTAAAAACTTGTCCAACCTGTGCATATTTAAAGTAATTTTAGTATCTGGATATTTTTATGCATTAGGAAACAGGACAAAAACTACTTCTAGCAGGATGCAGTAGAGATCATGGAACATAAGAAAAAAGAGGGAAATTCGCAGGTCGTGTGCTTAACTATGTATCAGTAATCTTCTGGTAAGGGTGAAGGTTTTCTGAAATTTATCTCATGATAGATTTTCTGAGCAGGTAAGAGAATTAGGAAGAAAAATATTGGTGCCCAGTTCTTAAATAGAGGTATGAATTATAAGTTTGGGTATTAAGATCCCTAATTATGTTAGATTAATACTACTGACCTTTTACATCTTGATTTAAATAACTTTTGGTTTCAAATGAAAATAATTTAATTCTCATCCTAATCCCTGAAGTGTGTTTTGTCACAATTACTGGTGTGCACAATTTAACATAATTTGGCAGCATTTCCCTCTGCACCATATTGTATCCAGGACTCTTAGCAAGGCCAGTATAGGTCAAGATCAAGGTGCACTTGTGGAGCTGTCTGGGAGAAACAAGCTGTAATTCTTGTATTTGGCTATTAATTCACCTGTTTCACTAATTTGATTTTTGAAACATAAGCATTTTTATTTTCAAAGATACAAGCAAAGTGTCACATTTAAAATATATTATCCACTTACCTAAATACATCTAGAATGTCTCCACTACAAGTTTTGATAGTTTCATCTTTGCACAAGTGGTGCCTTACAGGGTTGCAGCAAGAGAGATTTTTGTGCCTTGTTATTTATTGTCTCCCCTTCTCCCTCACCTTCTGTATTAAATTTGTTCTGTGGTTTTCCTTTGTAAAAACATGTTGTATATTAAGCTTGTATTATATCACAGTAGCGAAACAAACTTATTGCTGACAATGTAGGTAAGTGTTACCAATTTGTACTTGTTTTAATATTTAGCTGCTCTGGTGTGCCATGTACACTTTTCCTATTTATTGTTTAGAGTTTATAGACTCAAAAGATTATATTAAGCTTTTTTGCAAATATTGTTGTATGTTGTTTTTACTTTAACAGCCATCAGAGTGCTGTATACAAGGGTTTTGGAGAGAAGATCTGTTCCTTTCAGTACTGTTACTTGGAGTTTATTTAAGTCTTCAGGTCCTTTTTATTGGCAGAATTCACTTCTTAGGAAAAGGAACTGGAATGTATTTTTATTTTCAATTGCAGTAAGCATGTTAAGTCACCTTTAAAATGCCATAAAACTGCTCAGGCACTGAGCTTGTTTCTTGATCAAAAAATACAATACTTCCTGATCTGAAGTAAATATTTTACTTCAGTTAATATGTAAATAGAGTTTTATAAGGCTATTTTGTATAGCAACCACTTTGTAAGGTTCAGGTATCCCTGCCAGCTCAACCCCCAGGGTCAGCAGTGAGGAAAGTTCCTGCAGAGAGGCATCTGTCTCTTCTCATTTGCTATTAGGCCTAAGCCAAAACTACCTAAAGCACATGGGACCTGTGGTGCAGTGAATAGATGGTAGTCAAGTGAGCTCCAACAGAAAGCTTGGCAGGATAGCCAGGACTCAGCACAGTGGGGCTGTTCTGTGTCCTTCAAGAAGGATTTAAAAAAATCAAGTTCACTGTAAAATTGTGACAGAAGCTTAGGAACAGAAAGAATTGGAATTCTAATTTCAGTGGATGAGCTTTTTCTTCATCATGAATATGCTACTCCAAGAACAGTTACATACTGAAAGGCACCTCATACAGATCAAAATAATGTGCAGAACTCTCTTTCAGGCTGTGACATTAGTTTGTGGTCGGTATGCTCACCAGTTGATTGGGAATATAATGTCCCAGACAGAAAGTTGGTACATTTGATTCTGCTCCATAGGTTGCAACACTTTGGCACCTGTCAGTTCTGTGCTTTGTCTTAAGGAAGTCTCCTTAGGTGAAGTTTTTGGGTTTCTACATTCTGTGCTGTGCTTGATCTTTTTTCTTTTAATGAACCAAGCTGATAGTCTCACCTGAGAAAACTGACTTAACTTTTGTACTCCAGGCAATTTAAAATATTTATTTCGTTACTGCCAAAAGAGTTGGGCTTATTTTTTGGGAGACTTACTAGTGTCACAAAGTATTCTTCAATACAAATTTTAAGTATCCAACTGTTCTGTTTTGTAGGGCGACTGCCAAATCGACAGACTAAGAAATTAATTAGGCAACACTGAACTGAGCCTGTGCATTTTCTACACATGTCCAATTACTAGTGACCTAAATCTGGGGCAGAAGCCTGAAGTCTGGAGAGTCCTTTTAGAGAACTGGAACAGCAGTACTTCCATAAAACTGCACATCCTTGTGTGGAACAAATGCCCTGATAGAATGGTTTTGCAGAGGGAAAGCTAGCACAAATCAAACTGTGACAGTTTATGTGTCTCCTCCTCAGGGTAAGCACAGTGGAGAATGCCTTGCTGGGAAAGGTGACATGTTCTTCCTCTCTAGTTGCTGTTTTCCTGAGGCCTTTTGATAAAGTAACACATCAGCAAATCTCCGAGAACTTGCTCCTCCCCTTCTGGTAACCCGAGCACAAAACTGGCTGCAGGGTTGGGCTGAAGTGGGACTGGGGTGGCTTGGCTTGACTACTGTCCTCCTAAGGAAGTGATATAAATAATATAAGGAAACTCAATTTTAAAATAGCACAGGGCACATGCTGTCAACATCTGTTCTTTAGAGTGCTGCCCTGTTCTGGAGCAAGTGTGACTGGCATAAGGGCCTCTCGTAAGCATGATTGCTTTCTAGTTAGTTTAAAGATAATCTGATTTCAAACTAGATCATCCCCCCAGTGGTATTTATAGATCTTTAGGTCAGAACCTAAAGATTGCTCTTAAAACTCCTGTTTATTTGCTAATAGTTTTAAACTTGTGGCTGATCATAGGCAAAGTGTACTGGTTGTGAAACCTATATTAACCTTTAGGATTAAATCTTTAGATTGAAGTCTGCTTGGACTTGCTTTCACCATTTATGCCACACTTTCCTCCTAGTGTTGCTTATTGTGGTGCTTGACATCCGTCAGATGTAATGGGCTTCTTAATGCTCTGGATGTTTCAATAACCTGAGAGACTGTCTTTCATCTACTGCTCTGAAGGCTCACGTCAGCCTTAGTGAACAGTGTGAGTGAACTCATTCTTGATCTAGCTAGCTTGACCTGCCTCCATGTTAAATAACACTGAAAATCAGCACAGCATCATCATTCAGTGGTGCAGCTTCTGTACGCACAATAGGCTTAAGGAAAGGGAGGTAGTCGGGGACCCGTGTCACAGCATGTAGCAAGGAACAGGACACTGCAGGGCGATGACTTGTAAAGTAGCAGCAGTAAAGCTGTTTTGATGTCCAGAAGCAACTCAGGGACTTGAGGTGGAAGGTTAGAGGCATACTGCTTCTGAGATCAGTTTCCAGGTCCCAGAGAATTTAGTGACCTGATCTGTTAAACCCTTGTTGCTGAGCAGTTCTGAACTGGCATCGAGGAGCAGAAAATGTATGTGGATCCGTGTTTCTTAGTCTGCTGGCTTCACGTAATAAATGTCCTGATGGTGACATTGAAATTGGAGCACAATATCTTGTATATTCTTGTTTGTATTTTAACTCTTGAGGTTAGGTTAGTTGCATACTGTTTATAACTAAGTGGGATTATAGTTTTGGCAGACACGGTTTTCCATGTTAATGACAAGCATGTACACATCTTGTGCTTTGTATCTCTGCATATATTTCTGCTGAGTGCTTTTCTTGCAAGCAAGCAGCCTTGGTGAAGTCCCATAATGCTGCTCCACCAAGCATTCCTCATTACCTAGCACTACAGATTGCTTTCCTTGCTCTGTCTTACTATTGCTCTTCAGCCTTACAGTTTATCTTTACAGCTGTCTGTTGACAATGTCCCTCGACAAGCATCTTTCCATCGAAGAAAATGGGTTCAGCATTTTTCTGTCTCTCAGGGATTTTTACCCCTGAACTAGTGAACTTGAAAAATAGTGCTTATTCTCCCCTTTGGGGCTTCTGAGTGCCTGTTGACTTCCACAGCTGGTTGGGTTACACATTTTAAATTCAGATGTGGCTATTTTAAATAAAGAAATTAAAAACTTAGTCAAATAATAGATGTGGCAAAGGGAAAGAGAATTTTTCATTGTAAAATATCTGGAAAGTCTGGCTGTTTCACTAACATTTATTGCTCTATGTAATGCTTTCTGTAAAAGTCATTTATCTGTGTGCTGGGATCATGCTTGATATATATTCCTGAAGAAACTTTAGCAAATGGAATTTTGTAACAAGTATTTTATTTGTACGTGTTTTCAAAATCCATAAGGCTTAAAATAAAGTGATCTTTATATTGCCAATCTAACTGGACATTAAATATTTATAATAACATAAATAATCATTTATAATAACTGTGTGTAAACATTAAAATTTTCATTTTATGGATTAATCAGAATTAATGGATTTTATGGATTAACCAGAGTACAGAAATGAGTTGACCTATTTATTAGGTTCTTGAATACTTCTGTCACTTTTAGATACTGGAGACGGGTCAGCTTTGTGTTACTGACTCTTGACTGCTGGCCTGTTAATTACAGGCACTTCTCTGATCTGAATTTAGGACTTTACTGTCAGGAGAGTACTGTGTTTACTTATTGTTCCTATCACTGCATACTTGGTTATCCAGGTAAGTGTTTTCAACAACTACAATAAATTTGGTTAGGAAATTTGAGTGATTTTCTGAAAATGCCAGCTTCTCAGTGGCTTTTCCATTAACTCTTAAGAACAATTTTCTTTAATTCTTAATTCTGAGTCTTCTTAGGGTCTCTATGGCTGTATTCCTCATTTAGTAAAGATTGTACAATGACAAAAATGATTCCTAAAGTTCTCCTTAACTAGTACTTGCTACAGAGTGCTCAGGCTTCTTCCTACTGCTCATATTTACTTAAGCCAGATCCAGCTTCATTGTGATATGTGCTGAAAACCTATTTTTTGTGCATAGTACAGGTGGCAACTCATGCACTGGAGCATTGGAGTGTGCATTTCCTAGCCAATGTGATTTTTATTACAGAATGGGCCCCTCCTGCTGTAGGTAAATGCAACTTAGAGGGCTCTCCTCAATCTGTTTTATTCAGTGGGTTCCTTTCAGGTAAGGCAGGCTGGGTGGTTGGAGTACACTGTGGGAGAATCTGCCTAGTACCATTAGGGGAAAATGCCATAACTCCTGCATGAGTCAAAGCAGTATGATTTAAGCATATGCCACAACAATGACAACATCTGTCAGCTGGTTCTGTGTCCAGTGGCACAGAGCAAGAAGGGCCTGAGCATGTTCATCCACATCTCCTGTGTGCGGATGCTGCTGGCTGTGGTGGAAGCGCTGGTTCTGGATGTGCATACTCAACTGGGGGGAAAAGCCAAGCTGAACTTGCTCCAAGGGTAACTAGGAGGCTGGCTGGTTTATTTCACTGACAGTCCAGGGCACATCCATTGCCTCACTTGTCTGGAACTGCAGCCTGCCAGCCTTCATGCATTACTTGTAGAGTGTGCGTTTGGAGTGAGGGCTGACAACACGTGTGAGAAACGAATGCCTACTGTGCAGAATGACTCAAGTGAAGCAAGTGGGACATAAAAATTATATAAAGGCTAAATAGATATGTCATTCTTCATCTTTGTGGTAGCTATGGGAGGAGGAAGGGCTGATACAGCAGTGGCTTGAGGGCTTCAATAGTGGCTGAGTTAGTTCTAGAATTTGACAAAAGGTTGAGTGATCCTAAAAATGCTGTCTGCTTTGTGTTTATTTTCCTGTCCTTGAAGCTGCCCTGGGTAGCACACTAAAGATGGTTGCTTTCTTGCAAGAATATGGCTTGGCAAAAGCTAGGGCTGTTCTCTGAATATTCAGCAGCGTGGATGTTGTTCAGATGTGTTCCTTGGCTCTGACACTGCTCAAGCTGAGTCCCTCTACGAAAGCACAAGACTGCTGCAGCTTAGTGCTCTAAGATTCATGTGAGAATGCTTTAGAAGGGAAAATGCTGTCAGTGATTGGATCCCTCTTTATCTTCTAATCCTGCTTTAAGCTTTTAGTAAACTTGTTCTCAGTAGTGTGGTGGTGGAGGAAATGATTCTCGATAAACCAAACGGTTTCTGCTCGGTCGCTGGCCTTTGCATGTACACTGGCTTTCTGGTTTATCCGGTGACGTGTCCCACTAGGCCACAATATATTCAAGAGATTAAAGCGTGTCTGCCAAGATAGAATAATAACTTTGATTACTTTTTTCCTTGATTGTGATAAGAACAGCATGCTAACAGGAGAAATGGTTCTAATAGCTATGGCATCATTTATCTGAATGGCTTTTAGATGCTCATTGTGGGTACAGGAAATGTCAGAGGAGATTTACCTGCAGCTGTTATGACATATACTGAAAGGAATGGTTAGTGGATGAAAAAGGATTAATGTTTATGCATATGTTAACTCTACATTTAAGGAGGGGTTTGTTTTGAAAATGCTACTTCATAAGTGATTTAAATTCCAGTGTCAGTGCATCAAGAAGGATAGAGGTGCATGGGCAGTAGTCTCAAAAGAGATGCATACGAACTTTTAGTGCCTGGTGCTTTATCAAGACAGCTTTGTAAATACTAATCTAATGGTTCCTTTTAACATTATGGTGAGTTGACTTTGGATGGTGAATGTATTTTGGGGCAGGAAAATGTAAATGGGGAACATGAAGCACAGCTGAATGTAAGCATCCCTATGAATTTTGGAAAATGCAGTGTAGAGGAGAGCACTGAGGTTTTGGTAGCTGTAAAAACATTTGAGGCTGAACTGCACTAATCCTCAGTTATTCCTTTGCTGCTGCTTATATCCCATACCACACAAGTCCATCCATGCTGCCAAAGGACAGCCTGGGAGAAGAGAGATAACCGATATCTGGCAATTTCCTGATACCAGCCAAGAAATGGAAAGGAGAGCTGCTTCCCAAGCAGAGATCATGTAGAGGAGATTGCATACTGAGAGTGGGTCACATGGTTGTTGGAGGATGAATTTCTGCTTAGACTGTTGCAGGAGAAGGGCTGGTCAGCTGAAGTGGGGCAGCAGGGAAAGGATTAGGGTTAGCAATAAGAAATACTTTAACTTATTGATATTTGAAGTATTGGTATTTACTTATTGATAGTGTATAGAGCAATTGAGCTATTTGTATTACCCTAAAGCTGAGTTATATATAGCTCTAAAAGTTCAAATTCCTGGGTCTCTATTTGGCTAGTTCTATTTTAGGAAGAGAATCCATAAGTAAAATTCTGCTTTGCTATCCTAAAGTCCCGCCAAAAGTTTATTTAAGGAACAAAACTGGCAGAGACTGCTCTCTTATCTGCAGATTTGCATTGAGTCCTCTATGCTCTGTTGTGGTTAAGTGCTCTTATGGCTATTCAGGTTCTGGTGATTTCTGCTATTCTCTTGCTTCTCCTTTCTCTGTCTATATTCAGTCAGACTCCAAGGCAAGTGGGGCTGAGGAGAGTTGTTCACATGTAGCTGCAGAGGTCAGCCAAGGGACAGTGGTTTACTATTCAGTTGCTCCTCTTGGTAGCAGCTGTCCAAGTCAGCAAGGTGGAAAACCACCACTGGGGATTTCTAGCAACAATGCTCTGCAGTGGGTCTGAGCTGCAGCACAGCACAGTAATTTGGTATTGGTATCTGCAGGTCTGCAGATTTCCTAATGGCCTGACCCCATTCTGAAAAGGACCATTAGGCAAGTGCTGCAAGAACAGCACTTCTGAGCAGCACTTGAGGATCTGAAGAGCGTGGTGCTCTTTCATTGCGAGGATTAGAGGGAGCTGCTCTGATTTCCTGCAATTAAAAGGTATTCTGAAATTGTGCTGCTCATGCTCAGTCTGTGGCTTTGTGGGCTTATTAGTGTAAGAGATAATGGGGGTGCCTTTAGTGCTGGCTAAGCAGGCAGTGTGTGTGCTGAGGATGTGCTCTTTCCCTGGCAAGGTGGTGAGAATTGGTGATCACAGCCTAGAAGGAGCTAAGGACTCTCAGGTCTTTCCAGGTCAAGAGAACTTGATTTTCTAGCAGCATTTGGTCTATTAAACAGAGCTAAAACACACCTCTGAGTGAGTGTCTGCTGCTTCTAAATTAAGGAAAAGCTACCCTCACAGCTGTCTGGTAGAGCTTGGGCTAAACTGAGTTTTTCAGTTTAGATAACAAATTTTAAAATTACAGTATGCTTTATAGGAGGAAAAAAAATATCCAGCATGTTCCCGTGTCTGTGTAATAGTTTTTCAATTAAATGTAGCAATTAAAAACTGGTGAGATTTTGTGTAAAACATCTTTTTGATCCATATAGTTTTAAGAAAGGAAAAAACAAAACAATGAAGATATCTTTTGGCTTAATTCTGAAAATAATACTGAGATTTTGGTGTAATTTTTTCATTCTTTTATTTGTAATGGATTCTCACTCTCTGAAGTGGGTAAGTAAAGTTTCTCTGAAGACAATGTCTTGAGCTCTGTGGCCTCGACATTTGCTAACCACAACATTTCCTCAATAATTTCGTAACTTTGTTAGGAATAGGATGTTTTCCTGCATGTAAGGAATATTTCTAAGTGATCTGTTGTCTTGAAGATGTTGCTAGTCGGATATTCTGTGGAGGCAGGGACTTGTTTTGGATGAAGGAAACTATGTGTTCACAGTCTCCATCTTTTTCCAAATATTTTTTTACTTTGTGGAATATTTTATTAATATCCATCAAATAATGATGACATATACTCCACAATGCTTTAATTGCCCATTCTGGAGTGTTAGTCTTCAAACACGCTGGTGTTTAGAAGAGGGAGCTGTCAAGCCTTTCTACTCCAGTTCATATTGACAAGCTAAGCAAAGACTCATTTCATTTTTAAACCCTCATGGAGGGTGAAGGGCTCAGCACAGAAATGCATTCATGGCATCCTCATCCAGCTGCTCGCTCTGCTTTAGGGACCTTGACTCTCTGGACATAAAATTAAACAGAACCAGGGCAGGGGAGTGGGGGAGAGAAGCAGCTTCCTCAGAAGAAGTCTATTGAAGCTAAATATACCTTGTTTTTAGAACTTAAAATACCTGGAACCAGTCTTTATGGTGACTTGAAAATTGAAATATCAGCTGCTGTCAGTCTGGGTTTGAGAGGCAGCTCTCCATGCTGTTTAGTTCCTTGTTTGTGCTGCCATTCTTATGACAGTGTGGCTGGAGCCACAGAGCCACTGCCAGCCTTGTCTGATGAGCTTTTATGTGCCATCTAGGCTGAGCAAGAGCTATGGAAAGAGCCCGAGGCTGCTTACGTAATGCAGTTATGTTGCTGTGACATTATCATCTTCAGCTATAATTTGATTTATTGCTCCTTTTAGCATTATCCTTTTCCTCTCCGTACTACAAAGATAATAGCAACTGCCCTCTTTCTTTCTGCCATTTTTTGTAGACATTGATACGTAGATGGTTATGTTTCATCAGACGATTTAGTTGGAAAACTCTGATTTTTGAAAAACAGATTTTATTTTGTGAAAGCCACAAATACGGCAAGGAAATACATCTGTATAACTTCCTAGGGAAGATGCTCACTAATTACTACTTTTATCAAGTCCTCTAAGACTACAAATAGGAATGAAAACCTGCAGAATAATGATGACGTTGCTGAAAAATTCACCAATCCTGGAATTCTCAGTCGTTTCCAGAATAATACATTTGGCTGGTTTGAAGAGCTGGGTTGAATGCAAATGGATTTCATATGAGACCCTGAGCAAGCAAGTGATGTTAGGTAAGCTGTGCAAATTATTTAGAAGTTGCCTCGGGAGATCCTAGCACTAATTTAATAAAACAGGAGCAATGCAGAAATACATGTCAAAGTTGTAAATCATGCACAAGCAATGGAGAGATGAAATTACTCTGCCCACTTCAGCCAGTACCCATGTAAATTATCAAAATCCTTGGGCACTCTTCCCAGCAGACCTGAAGGAGGAATCACAAGCTGCTGGCACATACCCAGATGCCAGTGGCACCCTGTGGGATTCATCCCCAGCTTTCTGTGCCCACTTCTGTGCAGACCCAACCTCTGAGCTGGCCACCCTTGGCTTCCTGCACGGAGCAACAGCTGCTTCTGGTGCGCAGCTGCCCTGGGGACAGTGCAGGCCTGAAATGGGTCACAGGAACCACATGGTGCAAATGCCTCTTTCTGTCATATCACTTCAGGGAACCCCGGGTGACCCCCTCAGTCGTGCCAAGCGAGGCACTGCGAGTCACATCCCTGGTGCTTTTATAGTTTAAAGGGCTGGAATTTGGAGTAGCCTAGGAAAC
This sequence comes from Motacilla alba alba, assembly GCF_015832195.1. NCBI lineage: Eukaryota > Metazoa > Chordata > Aves > Passeriformes > Motacillidae > Motacilla > Motacilla alba. The sequence continues at coordinate 54,598,356 of NC_052016.1, read as the reverse complement.
ATGCCTGGGGAAGTAAGGGCTGATGGAGGAGCAAAGTGCCTGGAGGTTGAACACTGCAGTGGTTACTGGAAGGAGCACTTCCTGGCAGTGGCCTCCAGGGCAGCACTGGGGAGCATTGCAAGGGGTCTTGTGCTGTTTGTGGGGAGCCGGGGACTCATAGGATGCTATTTATAGACACCAGAGCCTGAAGTCTCATCCCACTGGTAGTAAAGCTTGGGCTGCAGCCCACAGATGGATTTGCCTGGCTGGCAAGAGACACAGAAGAATAGGATTCAAAAAAACACTGATGTGAAGAGCAGGGAGCTGGTTAAGAGACTGCCAGCAAGGGATGCTGGTGCCTGGTGAAAGAGACAAGGAGGTCAGGTCCCAAATCCTCCTACTGCTCTGCTGCATTTTAGCTATTAATGTAGTGATTAAGAGTTGCACATAAAAGGAGAGGCTCTAGTTCCTTTTCTGACAAAGCTGGGTGGGTTCAGGCAGACACATCTCACTCATGGCTCTCCTGGGCTGCATGCTGGGCTGAGCAGGGTTGCAGTGCAGCAGAAACCCTGAGAGAGCATCCCCCTCCCAACTTTAGTCTCTCCTGAGGCCTCCCTGGGATAACTAAAGCTTGCCATGGAGCACCAGAGGGCTTTCTAGTCCCCAGGGAAGCAAGGCTGGCCTCCAGATAACTCATCAAGATACACTAATCAAAGAGAAGGAAAGGGGCTTAGGAGGGAGTACAACTCAGTGTGTACTCAGGTCTAAGATCACTGTCACCCTGGTCTTCATCTTCCTGGCCAAGTGCTCTGGGACTCCTTTGCGCTCAGAGCTTTCTGTGAGATCAGCTTGGCTAAGGAGATGGCTTTGAACCAGGCTCTGTCCCAGGTAGGAAGATTTGAGCCTAATGGGCAGAGGAGACTTTTAAATAGCTGAGTCAGCTCTGAGAGGAGGAATGTCAGAAGTGGTCTGGGCTGTGAGCAGGGTGCTGGGAAAGCCAGACTAGAGCTAAAAAGCAGGTTTCTGCAGAGCTTTGCAATGCTGAAAGAAGATGTACTTTGTGTGATTAACTGGGACGTCCCAAGGAATATTGCTTTCCCATTACCCCTGTACTCCCCAAAGGGCTCACTGGTACTGGTACTGGATCCTCCTCATCTCCAAGGCATGTCACAGTATTCTGGTGTGTCACAGTACCATGGGCATACCAAGGTCTGAGGATGAGAAGTAGCTGAACACATTTAAGTGGAAAAGAAAGTGGAAGAGCTGGGTCTGTAGTGCTGAATAGAGTGAGGTGCTCCTCATCCTCACTGGGGATGAAGCCCCAGGTGTTGTGTAGAGCTGAAGCTTTTATTCCCTTGGACACGTAGAAAATTCTAGACTCTCTTTGAAAATGCGGAGTTTGAAGCACAGGATATAAATTCCCACCCGTGTGGTGGTCAGCAATTGTGCTGTACAGTGAAGATATTAATTTGTTACCTCTTAGTTTTGATCTCTCTGAAGGAGATTCACGTCAAGGTTAAGTGAGAAATAACATAAAGTGCTACAGAAAGCAATATTTCCTTTCTATGTGGCAATTCTAACAAAATAGAGGATGTGAATAATGCAACTTGCCGTCACCAAGGCATCTTAGATGCTTTGTAAATTTTTCCATGTGCCAGATCCTTTAGGTGGAACAAGCAAAAAACTTTGATTTTACCTTTGCTCTATGGGAAAAAATTTAATTACTAACAGATACATGATGGAAAGGAAAATATTTTATTTCTCTCAGAGACATTGTAATAACTTCCAGACAGTAATATACCAAGATTTAATTCTCCAGCTTTTAAAATTATCTCATATGAGAGTAGGACGATGGCTTCATAGTTAAATGTGGAACTCTAAGGGATGTGAATTGAATGGCAGGGTCTGCTGCAGGCTATCTCTGACCTCAGATAAGTAATTTAATCTCAGTGTTGCTCCTGTTTGCCTGTGGAAAACTATGATAATATCCTCTTTTCATCAGTTCTCCCTTTGGTTTGCTTAGATTGCAATCTATTCAGGTCAAAGATTTAGCCTTATTTATATGGACCAATTTCACTGAGGGCCTTGAGGATGGATCTACAGATAATTCTATTTTCTAATAGTGTTATCTGGAAAATATCTACAATAATCTATGAATCCAGTAAAATCACACTGAATAACAATTCCTCCCAAAATGCTTAAAACTTCTAGCAAATTGCAGAATGGCAATATTATATCTAGATGACTGGAACAACAGCATAAATCTGCCATAGGAAGGTCCCCAGTGTTGGCACAGTCTGAATATTTTATGCTGAAGTGCTGTTCTTAATCTAAGATGGCTGGTATTTACATAATGTCATAAAAGCTTGTAAAGGAGAAAAGTAAGTTCTGCAGAAGTCAGACAGTAGCAATTCGCCTTATTACCAGTTGCAACAAATCTATTGGGCAAGAAAAAGTGCTAAAGATAAGTACCAGTGAAAATGAAGACAGTAAATCTTTCTTTTCCATTAACTTCTGAGACAAAACTGAGGGGGAGTAAGAACAACTTAACAACAACATGCAAAAATGAAAGTCTGGAGTGACTTGTTTGAATGCATTAGTTTTTGTCTGTAAAGAGAAGAACTGAAATTGTTCTATCTAGAGGCCTTGAGAAACTGGGAAGTACAGAAGTAAACAATGGTTAATGAAGATGTGAATAATAAAAATCACTCCATAAAGTTGTTCAGATAAATGATATCAAGGATCCAGACTTCTTTGCTGTTGGTGAAGCCGCTCCAAACCTCTGAATTCAGACTGCCCTGCTCATGGGAGCTGCCAGCTCCTCCTGACGGGATGAGTCCTTCCCTCACCTGTCAGCATGGCTTTAGTTGTCCCTCCTGTGTGGCACAGAGGAGCTGGGACAAGGCTGCAGAGTCTGAGTGCCTGTGTCCAGCTGTTAGGTGACAGCACTTGAAATTCCTCTGGACTCCCTGGTAGACAATGGAGAGAACGATGTTTCTAGGCAGCCATCCACGTATCCTGTTTTACACCTCTAACTCCACGTTTCTCTTGCCTGACCGGGAAGGATGAATTGTGTCTGAAACAACTTCTCTTCCCCTCTGTAGGGTTAGTGTGGCACTAGTGGATCCCCAGGGGCTAAACCAGCTCCAGGCTCTTCTGCTGTGACAGAGAGGACAGCACAAAGTCCACGTCCAGGCTGACTGACTGCCTCAGTAATTCCTCCTTTGCTTTTCCTGCAGGGGCATCCTTAGCCTGCCGCTCCTGCCATGGCCTGGGATTCCCTGTCTGTTTGTGGGGAAGGCAAAGGGGATCTCAGCTCTGAGGAACTGGGCTGAGTCCTGGACGCTGTGAAAGCCCTAGTTTGGGTTTATATGGCAAATAAACCTTTATCTGTACTGGAAAGGCTTAGGCAGAAACATATACAGGGAATGCAGGCTGAGACTTCATTGCTAGCTTTTCTCAGGAGTCCTTCCTCATACAGTTAAAGAAAGAGGAATTAGAAATAAATTAATTATTAAAAAAAAAAAGAAGGGAGAAACCACAGAATATTCTAAGTTGGGAGGGAACCACAAGGATCATCAAGAGCAACTCCAAAGTGCATGGCCCATACAGGGATCAAACCTTGGCATTATTAGCACCATGTTCTGAACAGCAGAGCTAATCTCATATAATGACTTACGGATAAATCTGCCCAGTCCCTGCTCTCCCTTCCTTTCAGATGTTGTCTGTTTCCAAGGCAATGTACATTATAATAATGTCTAACCTCAAAATCCTTGCTTTATCACAGATAGAAGTGAGTGCTGCAGTCTTGCTGCCTTTTGACCACTTGCAAAAACTTCAGTGCCTCTGTGACATGCTTGCTCAGGAGAGGTCCCAGTAGTGACATCCTGGGCTCAAGGGGGTGTTTCTTAAAACCTTTGCTGCTTTTAATAAGGACTACTGCATCCTTGCTTTGTGTAAGGACACATCTGTGTGGGCAGAGTCACAGGAAAGGGGTCTAAGGCAAAAAGAACTTCAAAGTGCCAAACTCCACACTTCACTGAAATGTATAATTCAGTTATGAGAATTGTGTACAAATTCTTGTTGCATTGTATAATTTCTGTGCATGATCTCCTGCAGTTCTTCACTGAATGTCTTCATTATTTTTCTTAATTAAAAAACAAACAAACCCCCTTTTTTGGTTCTCTCACTTTCCTAGAATTTGCCAACTGTTTGTAATTTCACTTAGATATCATGTTCCCTGTTTCTTGCTGGATGGAACATGCCTGAGTTGGGAATGTGGGCAATTACTGTTTCAGGGTGTAAGATTAAATGGAATAACACCCAATTTCTCCACATGTGGCAATGCTTGTTATGCCTAATGGCTATGGATTTATACCTGTGGTCCTACAGCTGATGTCCTGCTGCTCCCAGCACCAGTTTAATCGTCTTAAATGCTCTTGGTCACCCACAGTGGTTTGGAGAGGCTGTAAAACAGCATACTTACAAAAACTGAGCCTTCCTAAGGAAAATAAACATGTACTTGACTGGCACTCTTCAATTTATGTGACAGCTAATATTTTTTCTACTTTGTCTCCTGTTTTTTTCAAGAGCCAGAAACCTTACATTTTTCCCTGAATAGCCTCTAATTAATGCACCTTACATCTCTTCTTTATGTAGTATCTACACATGATCTCTGTTTTTCATGTCAACAACTGAGCTTCTCATTCATGTCATGTGTAAACACATGCAGCTTGTGTCTCTGGTGTTTTCATCAGCAGCTTACGCCGCACTGTGCCCTTTCCTAATATCCTTAATCTCGGCTTCTGGAAAATAAAATAGTGACCTACTTTATTTTCTGCCTTCAGAGGAAAAACAAAGTGCACGTGGTGGAGCAGCAGCTGCTGCTTCCTGACAGCGAGTGAAGAGCTGTAGTGGCCCTGATTCAGAGCTTTGCTAAGCCATTGCTGTTCTCACATCCTCCTCTCCCTGCTCCCTGTGCGTGGGCACTGGCTGCAATCTGATCTCTGGTGCTCGGATGCCATCGCTCAGGTCTGGACAAACCAGAAGGGATTGCTTCCACATGAGGATGGCTTAATTATGGGAGAAGTGGACTCATGGGCTGCAGTCCCCTCTGTGCAGCGATGACTCCTGCTCACAAAGCTGGAAACACGCCTACAGCTCATGAATGTGTGCTGTGTATGGTGTTCCTGCTCTCTGACCTCTGCCTGTGACTCCAGTTACTTGGAAAACATGGGAAATAGGGACCATGGCACTGCTTTCACTTTACAATATGGGGGATGGGGGCCTCTTTCACGTGGTTTCCTCGCTCCCTTTCTGCAGTGGGTGACCGTGTCAGTGTTGACTCATCACCTGCTTGCTTCACAGACCTCTTCCAGTGTCTCCAGAAGCTCTGGTGCTTCACAAGGCTGTCATACAGTGATGAGAGCTAGGCACCAAAATAGAAAATCAATAGTATGCAAGCAGTCTCCTCCCACATGTGCTTTTGAAAATCTCCCCCACAACCTTTTGCATCAACACTAACCAGATTTCACCTATAAATCTGCTGCACTTAATCTCTCTAAGTACCTCTCCAGCACTGGTCTCTCATCCCCAACTTAAGCTCCCTTATTGACAGATGCACACACACACACACACACACAAACAACTTATTTTTCCCCCCTCTCAATCCTCCATTGTTCAAAAGCAACACAAGACAACAGCTCTGGCAAGGCTGTGTCCGTCCTGTTTGCACTCAAAGTAGTGACCAGTTCAAAATGGGAGGAGGGAACTTTGCTCTGGCCTGGCTTTTGTGGAGCTGCTTGTGAGAGGCAGCCAGTCAACCCCTAGTCTCAAATTTGGGGACTTCTGTGCCCATCTCCAGGTTTCCTGCAAAGCCACAGCACATTATCTGCACAATTACAGTTACAGCATATTATCTGCACAGTAGTGGCTGGATGTTTTACCCTTGGCTGGCTTTAATGCTGTCTTCAAGTTATTGTTCCAAAACTGCCTGATGCAACATCAAAGCAGCAGCCCAGACAAAGCACATTCAGGCTGGGAGCTGGGGTGGAAAGAGGGAAACTTTGCAGCAGAGCAGTCATGCAGGCTGGTTTTACTTTGGCATCAGTGGGAGTGAACAGCAGGCAGGAGACCTGCTGGTGGAAGAAATTTTATAGGTGGGAGCCTGGCTAGAGGGAAAATCCAACCCATCTCAGAATGCTTGTTTGGGTTTTCTGGGTTTTGGTATGTTTTGTTTGTTTGTTTAGGGCTTTTTGTTTTGTTTTATTTTTAAATTTTTTTTGGTACATATTGATTGGAATTGTTGGAATATTTGGACTAGGGGCAACAGCATGAAGAGTTAACATAGCGTCTCAGATGTACCAAAAAGAGATGACTAAGCTGAGAATTCTAACAAGAGCTGATCTCCATTTCAGATCTTTTTTAAGAGATTAATTATGGAATATTGTATATCTAATTAAACATGAAATCAAGGGCAAATAGGCACAGCCTTACACCAACTAACAGAAATATCAAAATTCTGCTGAAACAGACTGAATTTCCGTTCTTGGAAAGCAAGAAACTGCCACAGCCTCTTACAGCTCTCACATAGATAAAAACAGTAATAGCAAGAAAAAAGGTCTTGATACATGAATTGACAAATTTTCTATTGAAGAAACACTAATGACTTTCTACAAGCACAATTGCAGTAAGATTTTTAGATACTAGGTGGTCTCATGCTAATTATTTTCTACTTCCACAGCATCATAAATTTAGGGAATCTAAATTAACATTAAAATATTATTTCACCCTATTACTAATCTGTTGAATAGCTGGAGAAACAGAATCCTAATTACTAAAATGATGTGCCTGTATTCTCCCACAAAACTGGTGAAAGAAAAAGTAATGTAAATTGAGAGATTTTATATTCAGCTGTTGTGTCAAGATTTAAGGATTTAAGGAATTTATCTGTAAACATACAAAAAAAAAAAAACAAAACCAAAAAAACCACCCCACTCTGGAGGAAGTGAAATCACAAATTTAACTAATTGAGACCAATAGTCTCAAATAATCTCAATTTAACTAATTAAGACAAAATTCCAGGCTGCTCTGGTCAGCTTGCAGCTCCTGGGTTTGAGGGTTCATTTTTCACTGAACTCTTGTGAATCCCTTGTAGTCTGTTTTTGTCACTTAGAAAAACTAGCAATTCTGTTTTGGGGGGGGGGGGGGTTAAATGAAATTGTCTGTCACAGACACGTCAGTTTGACTCTGAATTCTACAGTTACTCAAATCACACATGTCCATTGAATCAAGGTCCCCTCAAGCAAGGGAGGTACACAAATCAGTGAATCTGTGTGTGCCACACGTGAGCTATTTCTTTGCAGAGGGGCTTTGATGCCCCTCTCAGCACCAGAGAGTGCTGGTGTGGCTGCCTTTGCAGTGAGGACATGGTGGTGCTGGTGGCTTTTCCGTGAGTGTGTGTGCTGGCTTTGGCTGCAGACTTCCTGGCTCCTCTCCTTTGAGTGGCCCCAGGCACTGGGACATGTCTTGGGATACAGCCCTGCAGAGTGGATGTTTTGGCCTCTCATTTGGCTTTCCAGTCTCTCTGTTTTGTGTGCCTTTCATCAGGCCCAGCAAGAAGTCTAGTCAGACTTCTGTTGCACACCAGCTTGTTCTCCCCTGCCCTTCATTTGTTACTCCTGGGTTTTTCCTTGCTCTTGTTTCTTTTTTGTAACTGGCCAATTTTGGGCACTGTATTTTATCTTCTGCTCCTGGAGGTGGTCCTCAAAAAGCCTTGTCCTTTCCTGTTTTTTTTCTTTACTGCCTCAAAGCAATAAAGAACTGAATGTGAGTGCTGCACAGGAATATGAAGTGTCTGTTTGAAAGTACTGTTGAACACAATGTCTCTCATCTGCATGCATGGGAAGAAGAGAACAAATCACCTGTGTAACATTCCACCTCTGAAGGGTATCAAGGAGAACTCCAATTCCATGGGGTGTGTGTTTCCCTCAAGGAATTCTTAAAGGACACAGCTAAGAAATGGCTGGAAATACGGGATCAGAAACGGAAATCAGATTAAGTGGTTTTGCCTGGGACTTCTTGTGAAGCTCAGCCACTTCCCAAAGTGCCACATTTCTCTCTTGAGGGTCTTGCCCTTTTACAGTGGGAGGAAACTATGTGATGAAGGTCTGGAAGGGCCAGAAGATCAGTGACTGGTGAATTGAACTTGCTCACACCAGTAATGATGCCTTTGTGGTCAGACACAGCCAAAAGGACTCCAGCCAGCCAGCTGGAATTTGGCTCATGGCAGGCAAGCCCAGCAACCTTTTGGGTGTTAGAGAGAGCTCAAATAGCCTCAGTTCATGCAAAATTAGGTATATTTCTCAAGTTTGATTCAGTTATAAAACTACTATCTTGCCCATATTTGTTCACCCTTGCCTTGAAAGGACAAAAGAGAAAGGCATGAGTGTTTTTTCCTTCCTCTCATCTCTAAGCAATACTGCCTGCAAGTTCAGGGATATTTCATTTCCTTGGTTTTCAGTCATGTATGGAAATGGGTATGGAGCAAGGGTCTCAGTCACTTCCCAAAGGACAAAGTAGCTTGAAGAGTCCTCTCCTGCAGCCATGCAGCCTCCTCGATCTGGAAAGCAGCAGAGGATGGGCAGTATCTGCAGCCAGGAGGTTCCTGTGTGACCATCCGTGCTTGCTCACTCCTTGTCTGCCCCACGGGTCCCACCTGGGTCACTTCTGGTGCCGCAGCTCCGGAGCAGCTGGGTTTGGGGCTGACTTTCTGTTTCAGCACTCATGGCTGTCCCCGCCTTCAAAACAAGGTGTTGGACTGCTGGCTGCTCTGTCAGCCAGTACTGCCTGCACTCCAGCAGTGTCTGCAGCTTCGCTTTTCAGCAGATTGCCTTTCAGTGCAGCGGATACTCTCACACCATCACAGAAATGCCAGCGCTGGGATCTGCTGGTGCCTGGGATCTGCTCCTGGGCATTGCTTCCACCCATGTTAGCCTCCTTGTCAGGTCATGCTGCAGCAGTCCAGGGTGCTTCCCAGCTGACCTGGTCTGTGTTATATGTTAGAGACAGAAGACAAGGTCTGCATGCTGGATTTTCTATATGGCATGGCCTTAAAATGTTTCCGTCCTCGTCTCTTGTTGCTTTTTAAACAATTCTCCATTCCTTAGCCCAGCTGCTCTCTGGAGTGTGGGGCTTTATCCACTCACATGGAGCAACCCCAGCATGCACCAGCTCCTTCTGCTTTACAAGATGTCAGGACAGATCACTGTCCACCCCACCCAGATTTCAATAAAATTATTTCCATATTTATGGAAAAAGAAAAAAAACAATATCACAGAATCACAGAGTCAAAGAATAAGCTGAGTTGAGAGGGGCCCACAAGGAGCATCAAATCCAAATCCTGGCCCTGCACAGCCATCTCTGTTCTGATAGCAGTGATCCACAATATACTTTGTGCTCCTGAGGAACCACAGAAGAAGCTTCAAAAGTCTGTAGTTGCCTGGTGCAAAAACTCAAGAAATGTGCTCAAAACCAAAACTGTTTCACAAACACATGAGCTTCCATTTGTCCAGCTGAATGAGGACTGAAGGAAAGTGGATTTTTTTTTAAATCCTCCTAAAACTATTTTTGTCTTGATAGGACCACAATCCACATATGCTGTAATGCTGGTTACTAATTAAAACACTCTGAGACTTAGAAATGCAGATAAAGCAAGAAGGAATTAAACTGGTAGTTTTAGTATCTTTAGGAAATTCCCAGTTGAATTTTATGGAAAACTGCTTAAATGAGCACAGGGACAAGAAAAAAAAACATTTTTGACAATTACTGTCTACTGTATGGAGCCTGTAGATCTCTAATAGTGATGTCTCTGCACACATTTAGAGAAAAAACTTTGTGATCCATACGAGGTCAGTACCTTCTACAATTCAGTAATGTCCAATCTTTCTTTGTGAGACAAACCTATTCTTCATCCTTGTTACCAACAGATCATATCAGTGTGGGGTGAAGATCCAAAACTGATGAGTGTGAGGTGTATCACACATGGCCTGGGAGCTCCTGGAGGCATTGTGTGGAACTTGGGCCCATTGAGCCTTACTAGGAAGGATGCACTTGGCTTTGCCCTCCATGCTGTCCACAGTTCTCCTCTTCCCATGACTGCTCCCCCAGGAGGTGCTCCTCTCCCCTTGGAGAGGTCTGAGGAGTTGGAATTAGAAGCTTTCTCTTCTCCTGAAGTTCTTATGAGACCAATGGGAAAGGGAAATCCTCTTCTGGCTCTGTGTGACGCCTCCAACCCTATATTTCCCTGACTCTGTGCAAGAGCAATCACCTTGCTGTTCCTCAGATGTCTCCAGACACAGGGAATGGGAGCAGCAAGGAAACAGGATTTTGGGAACCAACTCCTTACTGGCCCCAGGGCTGGCCCCAGTGCAGCCAGCTGTCCTCTCCAGCATCCTCACACCTAAACCTGAAGCCTCACTACTCTGCTTGGTCTTTGGCTCAGGTTTCGCAGGGTCTGGCTGAGCTCCGGTTTAAGTCAGCTGCTATTGTTGCATTACAACTTTGATTTTTGGTACTTGAATTTAGCTGTATAATAAGATGCTTAAATGCAAATGTAGATGCTCAGGTTATGGTTTATACAATGTCTAGAGCTGTACTTCTCACTTGGAAATGTGTTCATGCAAATCACTGGCAAGTGCAGCTTTTTACATCTCTGATAGTGCTGCCTTACACAACAGGACCCCGGGGTTCTGCTTGATCCTGGTGCTACAGCTGTGGTATAAAAATAACTAACTACACTTTGGAGCCCTGCCTTTGTCATTTAGCCTGGTAGTGTGATTGTCCTGCTAAGGCTCAGAGCAGGAAACCCCCCAAAAAGAGCAACACACTGGACAGAGATTTGTAGTAGCATGTTGTAGTACTCTCTCTTTCTTTGAAAGAGAGAGAAAAACATGTTACCCGTGTGAAATGAAAGTGGATAAAAGTGTTTCATTATTGCTTCCTGCCATTTTAGGAGTGTCCTGTGTCATTCTTGTTCTTTTCAATCCTTATGAAGTGTAAAAGTAACACAACCAACTATGCACTAACACTGTATTACAAGATAATAATTTATCATCTAATGCTACTTAGAATTTTCAAGGATCTTTTAAGAATACTACACTCTCTGAACTGGTAGCAGGTTAATACATTCCCTTTGTGGAAACAACTTTTCACTTTTGATGTTTAGAGAAACTTCTCTGAAAATATTTTTCCTTAGCTAGAAGCAAATTGTTTGCAATGTTTTAATATAATTGAACATCCATAAAGCTCAGTGCATGGAAAAAAAAAGACTCTTAAAAGAAGTTACTGATATTATAAATGATTAATAGAAAAGCATCATTCCCTTTAAATGCTTCACCATATTTGAAGTGCAAAAGGCAAGTCAGATGCTGGAATCACACCAAATTTACATTAGGGCTCTGTGATAATGTGATCTGTTCATTATTATTATTATTTTATAAGCCTTCTTATCATTAAGTGCTTTCCAATTGCTTCGTAAGGGAGTTAATTGATGTTATTTGGTCTTTTTCTTACCCTTTCCCTTTCATTGGTGCAGCTGAGTATTTTGGTAGGGTTGGTTTTCTTCAGGATACACAAACCTACTTATATTGGCTTAAACAGAGAGAGAAGGTGTACCTTGTATTTGGGACTGAGAGGGGAAAGGCTGAATGTGTCCAGTTCCTGCGAGACTCCATTCCCAGAGCAAACAGACTCAGTGTTTTCCAAAGACACTGAGCTGAGCCCTTTCTGAGAGCAGCATTTGTGTCGGCATAGTTAGGTTTTCACACGCCTCTAACAATTAACCAGCTCAAACCCTCCTGCCTCTGGGAGATAGCATCCCACCTCTGCAGCTAAAATCTTCCCAGAGAACGGAAGGAGCACAGATTTAAGCTGATTCACAACAGCTTTAATTAAACCTCAGTTAAACTGGTTCACACTTAAATATCCAGGAGATACATGCACTATCCACACTTAATTACCGCAGCACAGCCTAATGCCCTCTTCTGTGCACACGGGTGGGCTCATGCTTGGGGGGCTGCTGGGGAGGACTGTGGGGCGCCCAGCTCTGCTGGGCTGCTCCAGTCCCCCACTCCCAGCTTCACTTACCCACCACTCCCCAGCCCTCTCTACCTCCTCCCCACACCCTGGTGAGCCTGGTGGCCCCGGGCAAGCAGCTGCAGAGCGTAGCGAAGGCAGGCGGGGAGCCCAGGGCCACCCCAGCACGCCACTGCCCTGCTGCTGAGGAGAAGCTGCTTTTATGGGCACAGGAGTGATGGAGGCTGGTGGTGCCCGACACTGCCTGCAGCCATATGGCTGCTCCAGGGGCTTCCTGGCACAGCCCCCAGCAAATCCTCTTAGTTCAGCTTCACCCTCTTTCTTGCCTCTTTGATGTCAGTCTTGCCGTGGTCCCTGCTCCAGTCCCAATTCCTACTGCAAGCTCTCATGGTCAGACTGTGGTTGTGTCCCCAGCACTCTCATGGCCCAGCCAAGGCTCAAGGATGGGACATTGAGGTTATATCTGCTCTCTGCACAGGGTCCTGTCTGATAGTGAGACACCAGGCACAAAACAGCCCGCATTCATGCCACTAAACCATCTCACCCCTCAGACCCAGTGGCTGTATCCAAACTACCTTGCCTGCTGCTCTGGTAGCTGCCATGGGCAACTAACAGAGATGCACAAGCCCACGGAGAGCAAAAAGTGTATTCCGTTATGAGGGGCACTGCCTGGCAGCAAAGACCAGGAAAGAAGAACTTAAATTTGCTGCTGATTCTCTGCTTTGATACCTTGCTAAGTTATCTGTTTGTCTCCTTGTGTCACAAGCAGGCACTAAACACAAACCTACTTTCCTAAAGCTGTTACGAGGATTCTTGTTGAAAATTTGACAAAGAAAGTGGAAAGCAGTAATTAAAATGTTCTTATATAGAGTGGAAGTAGATACAGAGCATTATGTATCAGGAAGGGTGCGTTCACATTAGTAACAGGCCATCACAATTAATTCTGTTCCTCAAAATCTAGGTAAGAGAACAAAAATGCCTGCTGATCTCTTTTCCAGTTTTGAAACAGCATAATAAAAAAACATCTGCTAAAGCTAATGACTGCATTTGCATAGATTACATGTGACAATCCAGCACACAACAGGGTGTCCTGCCATGCAGACAACAAGCCACAAGGGTGATGCACTTCTCTGGCATTTGTTGCCATAAGTCAGCGACACGTCTACAATAATAGCATCAGCTACTTTCCAGGAGGGCTTTGGCCAACAGTGCCAGAGAAAATTACTGGCTCCCTCTTGCTTTCCAAGATGAAAGGTGTAGGGCTCTCTCCTGCCAAGTGTGGAGGAGCAGTGGAGGAGGGAAAACAGATTTCATGGAGGCACCCAGCAAAACCCCTTGGCTCTGGAACAGTGGGGGGAAGGCTGAGGGAGGCTGAGCCCTGATGCCCAGCAGCAGGGGCACGGGGCTGGCCACAGACAGCACGGGCAGGCTGTGCACAGCCCTGCCATCAGCCAGGCTGAGGGAGGGCCGGTGCCTGCCATGGGGCAGCATGGCTGAATGCCATCAAGAGTTGGAGGGGAAAAAATGGCTCCTTTGTGTTTTCAGCACAGTGGTTGAGTTTTATGGCATCGCTTTGTTATTCTTGCAGCATTGGCTATGGACAAATAAAAGACGACAATTTATATCCTAAGGCAAACTGGCTCTGATACAGTGCTATTCCTTTTTGCTTTGCTTAATTGGGCTAGCAGAAAAAGACAACAGCTGCAATGGTGGGAATGGAAAATGCCTTTGCTTGTCCTGGTTTTGACAGCAATCAGCCTGACAAGGGACTATCAATTGATCTGAGATAAGTGTTAGTTAAGGATGCAGATTGTTTTCTGTTTATCCCCTTTACTGTTTCATAGATACAAGTACAGATAAAAAAAGCTAATACCAAGAGTTACTTTGAGAGTGAGAAAACTGTTTAAGACCAGTGTGAAAAGGAGAGGAATCTCTGTGAAAAAAATGCTGTGGGACTTCTGTGTGTTTGGATGTGCACATATCTATGCGTGCGCATGTACGTTATGAAGCAAGAAAGTCAAAAGAGAGACAGACCATAGTCATGTGTTTTTGAAAAAAAACAGGTCATTTTCTCCAGTTTATTTCTTCCAAGTCTGCAGATCTAACAGCCACAGGATGCTTCCTTCTGTCCTGGTAATCCATGAGTTCAGGCAAGGCTCTGTGACCACCTGTCAGCCTATTTTTGTGAATCTCCACAGAAAAACTGCACAAAAATGAGTGGAGGATCTTGACTGTCCCATTTGATAGATACAATACCTTCTGGATTGGTGCATAATTTTCCCATTGGGTTTTGCTGGAAGCAGGAGATGATATGACCTGGCAAGGAATCAAGAGAAATGGGCTTTTCCCAATCACCCAGAGATACTGGGCAAACTGGTGCTACTGGTTTCCAGTTTGCTTGCCTCTGGCCCTGATCCAGGACTGTGGAGTTTGGTGGGAGTTTTGTAGTTACCATCCTTGGTAGATGCTGAATCTAGTTATCGTGTGTGGAAACACCACTGAGGAGAGATTTACCTGTTGCAAGAGGCTGGTGGAGGCTTGCTCTGCCTACTAGGTACCCTACCAGCCAACTCAGAGGGCCTAATCCTGTGTTTCTTATGTGGTCCTGTTTCAAACGGTGCTCCTCTGGAAACCTGTTTTGTCCGAGGAAAAACAAGAGTAGGAGTGGAAGCCCCAGTGATTATCCCTCTCAGTATGAATCTATTCTTAAACTGCTCTGTACTCCTTAGATATTTCAGTAAAACTGTCATAAATCAACACCCACTGCTTCGTTTTTCTTAGTGGTGAAAAAAAAAGCAAAAAGAGACAACCAAAAAGCCGTCCTTCAGCTGACATTCAGTTAGAATTGATCGAGCGATCTGCTGTCAAAGCAACAGCACTTGTCAAAAATAGCCCCATGGAAAAAAACCTCTGGTGTTATTTGTGTGGTGTGTCCCACACGATGCTCCTTGGTGAGAGCAGCGCGTCAGGGGCCGACACCAAAACGGGATCAGGGGAAGCACTGGGTGTGAAATTATCCGTGTGCTGCTCCACCAGCAGCCCCGCCACTGCCTCCTGCCCACGAGCTCACCGATGTGCAGCAAGGCAGAATTTCTAGAAGGAACAAGGAGGGTCAGATTTCTTGTGAAACCCTCAAAGCTCTGAGGGACCAACACAACCAAAATCCAGACTGCACCAAGCCTTTCTCATGGGGTAACCTTCACCAGAATCCCAGTCCTGCAAGCCCATGGCCATCTTAGTAGCTCCTCCAGCGCAAGGAGAAGGCACTGCCATGTGCATATACATTGAGCAATGCACATGCTTGCTGTAGAGAGGATGGAAAATGTTTTATTTCTGTGTAACAATGTTGGTTTTTTTTCCCAAACAGAAAATCTGAAAACTGAAAAATGTTGGTTGATATTTTTGGGAAAGTAGGAAAAAAACACCACAAATATCAAAACATTTAGAGACATTTGAGCAAACTTAGGTGTTTTTCTCTGAACATTTAACTGGAGTTCAGAGCTTTTCAAATAAGATTTACCCCATCCACCCATAAGCTGTCCTGTAAAACATGTCAAATAAACTGCACCCTAAGAATGCCAGTCTTTTGCCACATTAAAGAAAGGGGATTTAAGCTAACTAGCTGAAATGCAGCTGTTTACTCTGCAGCTGGTTAAAGCACGGGGAGACAAAACCTACCTTTTTGTTTGAGACAGATAGAAGCCAGTGATTCCTACAGGTTTGTTAGGCACAACCTGCTTTTGTGTGGCATCTTACAGCCAACCCTTTTGGAAGATTCTGAAGCACACCCTGTATCAAATGCAAAACACATAGAGTGTATCTGTATACTGGAGTATTTGCAGTTTTAGGGCTCCTAAAAAAATCCCGACAGTGAATTTTATTGTTAGCTTTGAAAATCTGTCATAATAAAAATCACAATTCTTTCTCTCCTTTCCCACCATGTCCCAAGACACAGATTTGGTCCCAAAGCTTTTCAGTAATTCCCTTGCAGCCTGTGTGTTTCACACGTGCTCAGGTGCCTTTTTCCTCTTTCACATTTGGCCTCTGAGTCCTTTCATGTGAGCCCAAAGACTTCCACATTTTACCATGGTGCTGGCACCCAACTGCTCCAACCCATGTTCTGCCCAGGGCCTGGTCGCTTTATACAAAGTGAAATGAGGGGAGAGGAGGAAAGTGAGACAGAGCACTCCTGAAATCAAACTAGTAGTGAATCTATCAATAATTGTAATGGAAGGACTTTTAAAAAATTTATCTGTGTCAGCTGAATCTCACAAAAGCCTTGTTAGCTAATTGGGTAAGTAATTTTTACTTAAAAAAAAAAAAAAGATCACATCTATCTGGGTACCCTATTTAGTGAGCCTGAATCTTTAATTAAGGTCCCAGTTCTGATTTTTACACCTGCTGACACTAATCAGAAGTATTTCTGCTGAAGTCAATGGAAAGGTCAGAGATAGTACAAATGCAGGCATCCTCAATGTGATTAAAGTTTTCTAAATGCTTACCTCTCAATACAAGTGTCTTAGCAGAACTGTTCTCCAAAAATCATGCTCAGCTGCGTCTCAACTGTTTGAAAAACATATTCTGACCCAGTATTCCCCATGGTCCCCTTAATCTGCTTACACTCCTGTTTGGGCTTTTAATTAAAGATAGTGGAGAAGACCCATCCCTCCTGTGGTACTATTGTCTGTCAGGTCTGCTGAGTCTGCACACCCAAGATTTTATTTTCATTAATTTTTGAAGTAGAAAAACTTAACTAGTAGAATTAAAAATAAAATTTAAATTTTTATTATGTCTCATACACTGCAAACATCCAAAGAAAAATGGCAGCATGTCCATCTAAAAAACCGTATTTATGTGACTTTTTTAACCTTCCTTATTTCATTTCAGTTCAGTATATGAAAGAAAATAAACTCTAAACATTTCCAGTAATTACAGTGCAAGTAAATCTGGGATTGGACTGGGTTAATTCTTAGAGGTTCTAGCTATACTGTTCCAGCAGGATTAAAAGGTTTTGGGTTTTTAATGCAGAGGGCTAGGGCACTAACATATTATTAATTAGAAGTAAATCTGTCCCTTGGGGGACTACATCCACTGCCTTCATTTTTAATTTGTATTTAGCTTTACGACAAATGATGGATATTTCCCCTCTTTCAGTTTCTCAGTTGTTTCCTTATTTCGCTGTAATCCTTTTGTTTTTGCATTGGGAAGAACAGTTGGATTACACAGAGATAGTATGCAGAGAATTGATTTTTTTCAATCTGTTGACTGAATTGGAAACATTAAATAATTTTTTTTGGAGTCTAATCGTGTTTTGCTTCATTTTGGGTGGGTTACTATTATTTTCCTATCTTGCTCTTATAAACAGCAAAATATAAACATTTTATAGAGAAATGTTTTTTCGACAACAAGAACTCTAAAAAATCTTGGATGAGCTACTGTATTTTCATCCATTCTCAGTTCAGATGGTTTACTTGATTTCAGAAACCCCGTGATTGTTTTGTTCAACCTGCACATGCATTTCTTGCTGACCTTTTTTCCTCTCTGAAGCTGCACCCAGAAGGGATGTTGGGGCTGAGGGACAGTAATAAAAGACAACCCCACAGTGGCCACAGGATTCCTTTCACGTGCAGAGAAGTTGTTTGCCTTTGCTGCAAGGATGTTCCCAGTGAGGACAAGTATTCCTTCTCATTAAGTCCTTACTAGGAGGTCTCAGGTCTGTCACACAGTCTGCCAGGCTCATGAAATGAGACTTTCTATTTTGGCTAGACTGGGCCAGTATTTAACCATGTGAAAAGTTAGTGTCTGTTTTCTTCTTTCCTCCACATTTATGCTGTGGAAGGGCATGATTGTTACCTGTTCAAGATTCTGTACCCTGGCTCTTCCTTGGTGTGGTTTCTTGGAGATTTAGAGGATGTTCTGGTTTACTGGAAATACACAGCTTTGCAGCGGGCACTTTCAAGTTCTATAAATTTGCGGAGTTTAGACGTAATTTTCTGAAAATAGAGTCCGGGTCTCTATTTTGAGAAACAGGTCTTGTTCTGCTCACTGAACACTTCCCAGTACTGCAGCTCTTCAGCCAATAAAACACAGTAATGACAGTTTATTATCTCCCTGGAGACTGGAGATATACTGTGCAGGGACATGCACATCTCCTAGTCACGATGAACTTTGCTATCTGTACATTGCACTGATACCAGAATTTGCGGGTGACAGTTTTCCATGTGTTATTCAGGCATTTTCTGAGCCTGTGTGGAGATGACAGTCTGATAGAGTTTCCTTACTTTATCCCTCATCTTCTACGTGCCACTCTTTAGGTCCTCCTTCCATACATTGCATTTTTTAGATTCCCTTAGGAACTTTTTCCCTGACACATCCCCAGATTTGAGCTGCCCATGAGAAAGAGTCAGCCAGGCTCTGGTCGTGCTGAACTGCACACCTCTGGTCTTTATGTCTCTGCAACTGAGGAAAGTTTGGTTGGAGGAAAGGATATGGAAAATGGTCTGGCCTGGGAAAATGGAGGTAGGAGTAACACAGCAAATGTCCTAACACCACTTGTTAGCTGCGGCTGAATGGGCTGGAGAGGGAGGAAGGAAATATGTGGTATTAGAGGGTATTGATCCATTGGGAGACAAATGCAAACAAGTGGCAAATGTTAGAAATTCAGACACTTTTTACCGGTATGAGCAGCTGCTTGCCACTGATACATGTTACAGCAAGAACGCTCACATGAAAAATAAGAGAGATTCTTCAATTCCCCATTTCTTTTTCTGAATTTTTTTTTGCTGGTTTTAACTGTTCTCTTTTTCTAGTCCCAATGGCTCTCTAAGCAGATTTTAAGGTATCAGTAGAGATCTGACACTACTTATGTCTCTCTTAATGAGCCCATTGATTTAGTAATCCAGCAAAGAGCATCTCTCCTATTTCCTGGTACTGTAATGCACTGAAGAGTTTAACAGTGCAGTAGCACATCTAATCATGTAAAAACAAAATGCTGTGTTCAAAGTAACTTTTCAGGTAGTGGGCCTGTTTTCCCTATGGACACATTATTGCTCTGGGTATCCCTGCACTCATCCTTAAATTCTAGACCCTGGCAAGGTAATTATCTATTGCTTTCTAAAAGCCTGCTGACTTTCTCCCATTACCAGCTGGGGCCTAGATGCAGGCACTGTGCCAGCCAAAGTCTTGCAATTCACATTCACTGCTTATCATTAGGAAGACCTACAAGTTTTAAACTGATGCAGCATCTTTGAGCCCCATTAATTATATATGCATATGTACAATTAGCAGTGGTACTCAATGGTCTTAAAGGTCTTTTCTGACCTGAACAATTCTATGAGCCTATAGTATATGTGGTTGGTGAAATACAACCATAGAGAATGCTAAAAAAAAAAAAAAAAAAAAAAAAAGGTAAAAAAGAGCAGTTTTGTGTTAGTTTTCTGGCTTAAAACTGAGCATATTCTGCTTATGTTGTGAGAGCTGATCCTGACTTTCTGGAGTCACTGAGCCTTCACAGGAATGAAGCATGAAGTGAAAAACTCCTGCAGAGATGTTCAAACACCTTTGTCCTCTCACCCTGTGCCCAGTGCTCCCATTCAGCACACAAGACAGCCTTGAAACACCAAAAACCAGGGCTTCTGCCAAAATCAGGTACAAGATGGTTTGCAACCTGTCACTCCCATCACTAATTCATACCTGAAAAACCTAGGATGCAGTATTCATTCTGTGCCACAGCCTGTAGTGTTGGGGGCAGCTGAGAGCCTCTTGCTGGTGCAATGGCCGGGGAGAAGGCCGGGTGAGGCTCTGCAGCTGGTTTGTGATTAGCGCCGATCCTGCTGTTCCCCCTGACGGCTGCAGCGGCGGGGGTGGCCCTGTGGCTCCGCAGGGATCGAGGTTGGGACAGGACGGTGGCGCCCGTGGGTCACCGGAGAAGGCACCGTGGTCGGAAACGAGCAAAGCCCTGACTTCCTGAGGATCACAGCACAGGGCAGTGGTGGAGCCAAGGATGAGAGCTGGACCAGCAGTCTGTGACAGTGACCTTTAATAGGCAGCTCAAAAGAGCTGTAGGGTATGTCCAGGAAACGAGCCTTCATGAGAAAATCCTTAATTGCTATTAAAAAATGTATACCCATAAATGCTACATTTTTATATTACCCTTTTTTGAATAATTCTTTTAATATTGTATTTCTTGTCTGGTTTTCTTCATTCATACTCAATCTAAACATTAAAAAAAAATCTGCCTTGGAGAACAGACCCTTTTTGATATCCCCTTCAGGTAGAATAAAACCTGCTGGTGTAGCCGTGCCATGCAGCTCAGCATGGCAGCTCTTCCACCACATCAGATACCCCTCAGGCTAAGCCAGGTCGGGGGGAATGCACCAGGAACAGCTCTCCCGTCAACAGCGGCTCAGCTGCCCCTCTTCTGCATGTCATCAGGAGCTCCCTGCTGGCTCCGAGTCTCTCTGTGCTTTTAAATTAGTTGTTTTAAATTGTTTTCACTTTGCAAGGTGTCTGTCAGTCGTTCTTCCCCCTTGCTAAGCATAAGCATGCAGAGTTATGACATTTTTCACTGTCAGAAGCAGACTTCCATTTCAGACCTACAGAGATTAAGGGAAGCCATAAAGAATTCCCTGCCATCATTCAGGGGACTGAAAAGCATGTCATAAGTTCATGATGAATCTGTAGATGTCTTCAGGTCAAAACAAAAGGATAAAAGAAAAAATGGGAATATTTCATTAGTCACTTTCAAAGTTCAGTGCTTTACCATTTCCTTTTTGGAATGACTATCCATTTCCAGAGGTACTTCAAGATTATTAAATAATGAATTTTTAAGTGCAAAAAGTATTGAAACCAAATGTATAGAAAAAAATCAGTTTGTCAAAACATTTCCCAAGTAGTAATTTCAGGCTGACTTCAAGTCACTTTCCTCCACTAACAGTTGGATTTTAAGCTGAAAAACAAGCTGAAAGTCCGCTCTTTCTGTCATAGCCACAAATATTGACACAAAAAGAAAGAAGGCACAATAAGCTGTCTGTTCCATACAGCTGTAAAGCATTAAGTCACCTCCCCTCTGCCTTTTGTATCTCTGAGTCTCCTTCCATTGGACCCAACGATTGTAAGAAGAACTGGAGAAATACAAAGGATTGGTGAAATGAAAGTGGAAAAACAGAGAATTTCAGACAGGTGGCCAAACCTTATTTGCTTTCCATTTTTTCCCCCAAGATACATGATCAAGGTTTGTTCTTTCAAATTTTGAAAGTGTGTCTGGCTCTTTGTATTTGAATTTTCTCAAGAGCATTCGGTATTCTCTCTCTTTTATCAAGTTTCCTTAATTTGTGTAAAGAGCAGAAACACGACCAAGTAATGGGGAAACTCATGACATGGTACCACTGATGGAGGCACAGTCAAGGTGACGAACTTGCACCTCTGGGCCAAGGTTCTGGTCTGTCTCCTGTCTCTCTGGGTCAAGGTTCTGGTCTGTCTCCTGTCTCTGTGGCTTCTGAGTGCTGGGCACGTTTACAAGCTGTACTCTGTAAAATGTAACTCACTCCTCCTCCTCCAGCCAATATCTTGGCTTCTGCCTCATCTGTCCTTTCCTCTGTCTCTGGCAGAAGGCAGAAGAGACCTGTAAGTTGAATGATGTGCTCGCTCATATTGCTCTTATTGAACACTTCTAATTCTGAATGCAAATGGCACTTTTATACATGAACAGGACTAAATTCACTGGATAAATTATTCACAACGGCTGATAATTCAACCTGCTCTCATGGGAGAGTGCAATGAATGTCTGATGATGTTAAAAAAACACCCAAACCTACAACTAATTCTTGCAGCCAGTGAAGTCAATGGCAAAGCCTTTACTGACTTCAAAGGGAGCTCCATGCCAAACACGACTTCTCTTCAGTGGTTCTCACTTGCATTAAGAGCTGAAACCCCGACAAGTGTTTCTGTTTTGAGGAGCCCAGACTAGTGTTGTATGGCACAGCTGGGCTGCCAGGGCACAGGCACTATTACAGCTCTGGGTGAGAGCAGGTCTGCTCTGCAGCTCTGGTGCAGAGAACTGCCCCCAGCCGAAATAACCCAGCTGAGAGTTCAACGAGTCTGGAGCCCAGGGCTGGTTATTTTGGCTGGGATTGTCTAGATAAGAGAAAATGACACTGAGAGGTGACCTCTCTGGTCTCCACAGCATCCTGAGAAGGGCAAGTGGAGAGAGAGGTGTGGAGCTCTTTTCCGTGGTATCCAGTGACAGGATGCATGGGAATGATTTAAAGCTGCATCAGGGGAGGTTCACACTGGACATTAGGATGCATTTCTTTACTGAGAGGGTGGTGAACACTCAAACAGGCTTTCTGAAGAGGTGGTTGATGCCCCAAGTCTGTCAGTGTTTAGGAGGCATTTGGACAATAGGTGCTTTAGGCCTTCAGGTCAGGCAGTTGGGCTGGATCACCGTTGTGTACGTTGTGAACGTTTCTCCCAACTGCTCTGCTCTAGTCTGTTCTATTCGCACCTGGGATAGATTTGCAGCCAGTTAAGAGTTTTGCGGTTAGGGTGACACCAGCCACGTTGATGTAACTTCGACATGGGCATGACTTGGGTGCCATGACTGTGCACAGTGGCTGCAGGGGCTGGGAGAAGGTTTCCGTGGGGGCTGCCACCGTGCTTCCCCTCCATGGCAGGGGAGGTGACTGGGGAGAAGGCTGAGCTGTGCCCCAGCTTGTACCACTGCTCCCCTCTGGTTGTCGGCAGTGGACACATGTGGCCCCGGGCACTGTGGAGAAAGAGGGACAGGGGGACGGTGGGGGTCGTCCTGATGAGGTGGGAGATGGGAAAGCAAGGGGAGTAGGGCGAACTTAGCATCCTTTTCCTCTGTCCCCGGCAGTATTTACGTACCGGGTTCTGTCTGTGTGCCCCATTTTCCCACCCTTCTGTCCCTGCCGTGTGGTGCACTGGCACCTGCAGACCGCCACCAACCCCCAGCGACCCCGGCCCCCGCTTTCTGTCGGCGCTGCGAGCGCTTCGCTGCATCCCCCAGCCCACGGCTTCAGTCACGCAATGCCCGCGGTCCAGAGCGCGATGCGACCGTGCAGCCGGGACACGGCGGCGATGCCAAACGCCGTCAAACATAAAAGCCGAGCTCTTCCCGCCCGGGCGCGGCACCCTCCCGCGGCACCCGAGAGCCCGGCTGTGCGTGGCAGAGGCGGCGCGGGGCGGCGGGCGGCGGGCAGGGGCCGCGTTATGTAAGGGCCGCGGGGCGGGCGGCGCTGCGGCGGCGCGGGGCGGCTCGGAACGGGCGGCGGCGGCCTGGCGGGCGGCGGGGGAAAGCGGCTTATCCCCCTCGTTCCCTCCCTCCGCCGGGTTGCCATGGAGACGGGCGGGCGGCGGCGGCGGGGCTGTCACTGAGGGATCGCACCGCGCTCCGCGGCGGAGGGGAAGCCGCGGCGGCCGCGGCAGCAGCGGCAGAGGCAGAAATGGACTCGCACTGCGACTGTGTCGAGCCCCCGGCCGCCGAGCAGCCGTCGGGGAGGATTAACAAAACCGCTTTCAAGCTTTTCAGGAGGAGGAAGTCCGGGGGAACCATGCCGAGCATCTTCGGGGTGCGGAGCAGAGGAGGGGAGGGTAAGGGCGCCGGCAAGCCGGGCATGGTGCGGAGCCGGACGCACGACGGCTTGGCCGACGCCGTGCTGGAGAGCAGCAAGAAGGAGGAACCGGGCGGCGGCGAGGCGCCGAGCCGCGAGGCGCAGGAGCGGCCGGCCGGCAGCCTCGGCGGCCCCGCCGGCAGCGCGGTGGCCAAGTCGCACAGCTTCTTCTCGCTGCTGAGGAAGAACGGCAGGCAGGCGGAGGGCGCGGAGCCGCGGGCCGGCGGCAGACAAAAGAAGGGGCTGAAGGGGATCTTCAGCAGCATGCGGTGGCACAAAAAGGACAAAATCGGCAAGGAGGAGAGGGGGGAAACCTCGGACATCCCGTCCGGCCTTATCATGCCGGGGTCTCTGACCGCCAGCCTGGAGTGCATCAAGGAGGAGACGCCGAAACCTTTGTCTGAGAGCCCGAGCGGCGCGGGAGACGCCGGGCCGGAGCCGCCGCGGGAGAAGCGCAGCGGCGAGGCGCCCGCCGCGGCCGAGGAGCCCCAGGCGGGCGGCGCGGAGCCGCGGGCCAGCAGCCCCCCGGCCCGGGAGGAGCCGCCCGCCGCCGCGCGGCCACCCGAGGAGCTCAGCCGCGAGCGACCGGAGCCGGCCGCCGGAGAGGCTGGGACGGCGAAGGATGCGGCGATAACAGGTGACATTCCAATAACGACTATCCCCCCTGTTGAACCTCACTGTGATAGCGGTCAAGAGACGGCAGCCGCCCCTGACCCTTCCTCTGTTGATCCACCCTCAGAGCAATCGATTGATCGTATTTGTTTGATGTTTGCTGACGTGACTTCACTGAAAAGCTTTGACTCTCTTACAGGCTGCGGAGATATTATTGCGGACCATGAGGAGGATGTGGGCGGCGGGAGTGGCGTCTGCGAGAAGAGCACCCCCGGGCCCAGCAAGCTGGGTGCCACCAAGAAGCACCCCACCATGGTGGCCTACCAGGGAGGAGGGGAGGAGATGGCCAGCCCCGACCAGGTGGATGACACCTGCCTGCAGGAGTTCTGGGATATGCTGTCACAGACAGACGAGACTCAGACGCACGGAGGAGGAAGCGGAGGAGGGACAAAGAAGCCCGAGGGGCTGAAAGAAACCCGAGGTACCGAGGGGGCCCAGAATAGGGTGGTGGTGAAACGCGGCGGCCTCCACCAGATTGCCATTCACCTGAACCACAAAGAGGAGCAGAAGAGCAGGGAAAAGGAGCAGCACGAGGGTGTCCCAAACAGCGACGAGGGCTACTGGGATTCCACCACCCCTGGTCCCGAGGAAGATAGTTCCACAAGCATCCAGAAGGAAACCCTTCCCAGGGATAGCTACAGTGGGGATGCTCTCTACGACCTTTATGCTGAGCCGGACGAGAACCCACCAGCGGGGCCCACAAACGAGGAAGTCCCCAGTGTGCCACGCTCCAAGCCTGTGTCTCCGATAACGACCGTGAGCTCACTGAAAACACCCTCCAGTGCCGCGAAGGACTCCAAGATACCCATCAGCATTAAACACCTTTCCTCGCATTCCGCCAGCCATGGAGCAGATGCCAGTAACAGCCATCACGTCGCACACCATCACCTGGCCAAAAGTGAGATGCACAGAACAAAAATCCCCGTCTCCAAAGTCCTGGTACGCCGAGTCAGTAACAGGGGCGCAGCCGGGTCAGTAACGGGGACATCAGTGAAAACTGCCACGTACCAGGACAGTGCCAAAAAGTAGTTGGGTAAGAGGTGGAGGCAAAGGCAGAGAACGAAGTCCATGTGGGAACATCTGCATAGGAGACCACAGATAATGAATTAATTTTGCATCACCTGAAGAAAGTCACCCAAAAGGCTTCCTTCACTGTACTCTGTGGGCCTGCACTTCTGAGTCTCTTCTTACTAGACTGTATGGCTGAATACAAAAAGTCAACTTCTTTTTGAGCACTTTTTTTACATTTGTATCTTTTTTCTGCAACACTAAACACTGGGGAGGTTCATTTTTACATGCCTTTCTGGAAGCAGGACTTGGATTATGACCATCCTTCCTCGTGCAAAGCAGTGTCATGAGTTCTTCAAGGGAGCACAGCTACAAAAGGAGCGACATGAGAGGTTCTCCTCCTATACCTTTATCTTTTAATCGTTTCTCGGGGAGGAGTAGAGGCTGGGTGCCTGGCTGGCTTTGGAAATGATGTTTGCTCCACAAGATGTTGGAAAAAATGCCAAGCAGAAATCAACCCACCTAACAGGTATTTTACCTGCTGTAGGAACGAGAACACTGCTCAGCAGCAGACTTGATTGACTTGTGTGCAGGAGATAAAACTAAGGAGGTTAGGTGGACTCGTCTAACAGGAAAACATATTTTCGTTTGTCTGTCTGTCTGGTTGGTTTTGATCTGGTCTAATGTAAATGGGTAACAGAGACACCTGACGTAGGCTCAGATGTTTACATCAATACTTGTCCGATAATGCATACAATCAGGTTCAGGGAAACATTTTACTAAATGCCAATATATACACACTGTCCACATTTATACAATAACTTGCTCGCCATGTGTAAATATATATGTGTTTTAGCAGATTTTTTATTAAAAAAATCACCTGTCCTTATTATCTAGAGTTTAAGCAAGAGTTAGTTTTTATAGGTAGATAATTTTACAGTTCTAAAAGGGTAGAACTTTGTGTAAGTACCTTAAATTAGAGAAAAACTCTGGTTTGTATGGGCTCATGCATCCCCAGATAAGTCAGTCTGAAGTGCTGATTTTATTCCAGTGGCACATTCCATGGCTCAGAGCTGATGTTCTGACAGCACTGCCACTGCAAACCTCTATTTTCAGGGGTTTAGACAAAAGTTGCTCTGGGCTTAAACCTTACTGAGAAGAAACCCAGCAAAGAAACTTGTTTTTTAAGTATTATTTTTAAAAATATATAAAATTAGTTTTTGACTATTTAAAAAAAAGTTTGGGTTCTCATTGCTTTTTATTTTCATTCTCAATAATGTCAGAATAATTTTATGTTAAGAGAGAAAAAATATGGTAAGCTAGTGGTACATAAAATGGTCTGATAAGCTTGGATCTTAGGAAAAATGTATTAATGGCCATGACATTTTTGAGTAGTGGCTACTGTACATGGGTATTGGCAACATTTCAAAGAAATATAATAGGGTTTTAATGTGCCTGAGGACATATTTTTATGATACACTGAGAAAGCTCTAAAAATCACTGAAGTCTAAAGGTAAATGTTATGTATTTACAAAATATTTTGATATAAGTATTTAATCATCAGACCACAGTTAATATAAAATATATGCTCCAACGTATCTAAAAATAATATACATTTTAAAAATATACCTTTCTATATTATGCAGAGAATCCTAAATTCACATCATT
Source organism: Motacilla alba alba (assembly GCF_015832195.1). Classification (NCBI taxonomy): domain Eukaryota; kingdom Metazoa; phylum Chordata; class Aves; order Passeriformes; family Motacillidae; genus Motacilla; species Motacilla alba. Next base: position 54,571,303 of record NC_052016.1, on the reverse strand, counting down.
GAAACTAATGGGTCTGATCTTACATAGCAGTTGGTTTTATTGTCTCTTAAATCAAAAGGAAAAAAAAAGGAAAATAAATATACAGAATATACATTTGAAGGATATTAAGGTTGTAGGCAAACCATAAAAAGCCAGGAAATACCATAATAAGAATTGTATATATGTATATGCATGATTCGTGGTTCACTGGGGAAATGACCTTAGAGTCATGAAGGTGAAATTGACATCCAGTTTTGAAATTGCTGCAGAATTTAATACCGAGTTGCAGCATCCCAGTGAAAGTGTTAGCTTCCCTGACCAGCCCCTGTTTTCATGGTTTAAGAACCTTAATACACTTCAAAGAGGATTATTTTATGTTTTCTTCCTGACGTGTAGGTGTGTGGTTCCCCGTGTGCCCGCTCGCAGGGACGTGTTGTACATATGCATGTGCAGCGAGCGCACGGCCCCTGGCTGGGTCCCTGTGCCGGCCGAGGCGCTCCCCGAGCACACTCACTCACACGCACAGCCTGGGGGCTGTGCTCCACATCTGCCTCCAAACACGCTGGCCATGGTTTCCTTTGCCTGAGAAAGGGATTTGCATTTGGTCTGCCTCCACTCATGCATTTGAGAAAGTCAAAGCTGAAACACCCTCTAAAGGATGTACGTACAGAACACGGAATATTAGCCTGCTCCTCAGCCCTAAACATGACATTTCCTTTTCCCGTTCTTTTGTTTTTGTTTGACTGTGAGGGATGCATCTTTCCTTGCATGACAACTCCGCATTAAAAATCATTATTCCCCATTTTGTTCTATGGAAAAATTGTGCTGAGAGATTCTATAGGGTACTGGAAGTTGAGAGGGAGGGAGGATGTGGTGGTAGTACCATAAAAACTGGAAGCACTGAGTACAGGTAGTAGGAGTGGTGCATCTTTAAACCCATTAGGAGACACCAGCTGCCATCTCTACCGGACTTGTGTGTGTCAAATTATTCATCATATGTGTTTTGTTTGCACTGTCGCACGTCTGTATTGAGAAACCAATAGAATGACACTAGACTAACTCCCTCTCACGTAACCGCTAACACGAATCATCATTAAAATCTTTGGCTTCCCTTCATTCTTCTCTCTCTCCTTTGTTTTCTGCCACGTTTTTTCCTCCATCCTCTGCATGGGGCAGCCTCCTCCTCGGTGCTAACCCTGGCAGCAAGGAGCCCTGGGCTGGTGTGGAGCGTGGGTGGGAGGGCAGCTGCCCAGGCCAAGGTGCTCCATAGGCAGTCCCTCAAGCTTTCTGTCCCATACCCACTCTAAGCACATATTGCAAATCTCTCGCAGTTTGTTTGGCTGCTTGCTATGTACATATTTTAAGGACAATCATATCCTTAAAAGGAAAATGGGAAAGTAGCTGGTAGTAGGGCGTCAGTGTTTCGAATCATTGCGACATGCTGACGTTGATTCAGGGTAATGGCTGTGAGAGTAAAGATACAATTTAATGTTCAAATTACCTTTGTACTTCCAAAATTCACTTTTGTCTTTAAGCTGTCTATGTTTTTTATTTTGAATGGTAATAGAAGATCTAATATTTACCAGGGCTTTCAATTTTCATACAAATATATTTGTATAACTCCACACAATGCCTAAAACAATCATTGAAAGGAGGTACAAAGGCTTTCTTTAGACCTATATATAATTCCTGAAAGATCCCTGTAAAATACTGTGAGATGCCTAAGAACAAACAGTTAATGGCTTGCTGGATTTAAAGGCTGAGACATAAAGAGGTAACAGTCCTGAGGCATTTTGTGGTAGCTTGCATTCTTATTTGTGTTACCCTGTTCAAGCATATATTTTCCTTGGCTTTGGTAGGTATTGAGGTAGAAATGGTGTTCTGAGTCCCAAAGATAACATTCCCAATGGTGTCATTGTTTTGATTTCCTTAAAGTATATTTTTCTTTATTTGTTTCATTTGTTATTTGGTGGTCTGAGTGATGCTTTGTAATTATCAGCTGTATGTCATTCATAAAGGATTTTATAGATCAGGACTTGGTATTTAGTTACGTGTACTCTTTGCACTTTCAGGTCCCTACTGGTAAATTTTGTATGTTCTTAGAGTTTTTCTGTATATTGCATAGTGTTTTATAGCTATCTACAGTGATTTCAGTGGTATACACTCCTATCCTTTATATCAGCACAAAAGATTTCCTTTCAGTAGCATGGAATTATGTTTTTGTGGACTTGTTTTGTCATGATAGTAGCTAAGTTTTCAGTACTAAATGTATGGCCTGCAACAGACATAAAATGTTTTATTTTCCATGTAGTGCATATGCATTTTGCTCTTGCCAGTAATAGGACTCAAACATTTGTAGTAAATTTCAGAGGAAATTCCATGACTAGAATAAGAAAAAAATGATGTTCAGTCTTATTCCATCAGTAACCAGCATTTTCTTCATCCACTGTGAATATCCTCACCACCATTCAGGGTAGTAGAGGATTGAATTTTTAAAATTACGTGCATAGATGTACACTATGAAAATTAATTCTCTGATTATTTTTTAATGAATCTTACAAAATTATTTATCTAAGCGAGTATTGCACCAAAGTCTTAAAACATCTGATACAGATGGCATTTTCAGTAAGATGCTATGAGTGCAGATGAGCCAAATTAACAGGCTTTGCTTAGCAAAGCAAAACCTTGTTGTTTCTTAAATTTGTAGTATGACTGAGCTTGTAGATCAAAGGGAGCCATTGATTCTGCTGCATGGCCATGCACTGAGGTTTTTCTTTCTCTGCTCTAATGGACTACTTTCAGAAAAGGCTTTTCAGGAAGATAATGGTACGAAAGGGACAGATCACAGTAACAATAGCCACTTACAAGGCAGATGGTTATCCAACAGCCACAACGGGGGATTCTAGGCAAGGTGGCCTGAAAATGTATTTTCGTAGTTACTGATATGAAAGGCTGGGGCTTCTGTCTTGGAAAAACAAGTTGACACCAACTCAAAGACAATGCAGAAATGAGTCTTGGCAGAGTCCACACATGACAGCTTCTGCAGGGTTTGATTTTGGTTTTCATTTTGTCTTTTCTTCCCCCTCCCCCCCCCCCACTTTGTTTATGTTTTTTATTATGGTGACATAACCGCACGTGTCCAAGCAGAACTGCACAACAAATGGCTCTTCTGAGGTTCAGTGCTACGAATACACTGTCAGTTGTCCCCAGTGGCCTGGGATGGGTTCCTGCTGAGCATCCCTCCCTTTCACTGAGGGATGGGAGGGATGGGATGATAGTCCACATGCTGTTTACTATGAGCAGGAGGTATCAGTCTGTCTTGCTGTTTGTTTTCAGGAGACAATTTATTTTTAATTTAGTTCACAGGAACTTTTTATTCATCATTAGTTCATACCTTGTCTTCCTTGTGAGTATCTCGGGTAGGAACATTCAGCACTGATTTGGTGTTTCTTAGGTCCATTTCATGTAGAGAGAAATGGAAGAACTTGTCATATGCAAAGGAATAATAGCTATAATCACTTCAGCCACATCATGGGGCCTTGATTCCTGCAAAAGCAGGTTGTAAAAACTCTTCTTGCCTTAGAAGGCTTCTCCATCCAAAACAGTGAGTACTATTGCCTAGGATGTTTTGGGGTTTTTTCCTGTATGTCTCTCATTCTATCTCAGCCATACTGCAGTTGCTTGGGAAACAGATTTTTGATCTATCCTTCCAGCACCAGAAAAGATGAGCTGCTGCCACTCTGCCTCCTCTTCAGGAGGTCTTTGCTTCTACTTCTTGGTCTTGAAAAAAATTAACCCCCTCAGAATAAGTGGCAAAGATATTTAAAATGGAGATATCTGCTGTGTCATCTCATACACATGGGTGAGGATGTTAAGTGATATTTTGCATAGCATGGAATACATTCCTCCACTTTCCTGTTGTGAGCAATTTAGTAAATGTAGCAAGGAAGCAGGTCACTCTTGAGGGAAAGTCCAGGGTAGCTGTTTGTTATGCAGACTGTGCCCAGATTTTATCTTTGCTTTCCTTTTTCCTTTTTGCACGTACTTAAATAAATAGAGCCAAAGTTGTAGTACAGAGAGGAAAAGGTTAAGCACCTCACAGGGCAAGGAATTTAAACTGCCAGGCTGAAAGGCTTCTTGTAGCAATGGCTAAAAGATTGCTTTGCCTATTTTGACATCACATCCAAGGAATGCTCTGCAATAAAAGCTAATCCAGCTATGGCCACAAAGTTAGGAAACTGGCATTTGCCAACAGGGCAGTCTCCTGCCAGGATCCAGTTCTGCTGTGGCAAAGCTTCCACCGACTCCAGTGAGAATGGGCAGAGGTCCTTAATCTCTTAATCCTAAGGAAATAAAAAGTGTTTCTTAAACAAGTCTTCCTTTTTTTTTTTTTAAGATTAACATTATTCAGGTGTTTGTGCAGTCTTTTATATTCCTGTGGTAGTGTTTTCACTGATCTGAATGCAAAACATGTCTTTCCATTGTTTTTCATCTTAACAAGCTGCACTCCTGCACATAACTCTAGTGCTCAGCATGTTTAAATTACAGCTAACACAATCACTGCCTTCCTTAATTTAACTCTTGATGGCAAAAACAGGACCAGCTTCTTTCCAGAGCTCTAAACCCCCTGCTTGTTTTGTCATTGTTTGTGTTTTCAATATGGTAACTAATGAAGCCTCCCTTTAATTATTGCACAGCCACATTTTAATGTGTCATTAGGGAGAAGGTATGTGGGGACTAAACGGTAAGATCTTTAACAGATTTTTATTATTTTGGAAGATGTTGCATCAAGACAGTTGCTAAATCAGTGTCAGGTTGTTTCCATGGGCTTTTTATGCAGATGCATTAGAAGCTTTCAACAGAATATGCTTGTAAAAGAAAATTGGTTGTATCTGCTTTGAATTAAGGCTGACCTTAAAACATCATTCTTGGTTAATGGCAGCAGAGGGGAAGGTGTGTCCCAACTCACCTGCAACCTGTGGACGGGGGGAGCAAGGCACCCCAAGTCACCAGCAGAATTTGCTGTGTGACCTCACCATGTGGTGCCAGCAGAGGGGTGCCAGGTGTTGCCATGTGGAGGTGTCGGCCCTGGACAGCAGCAGGAAAAGGCAGGGTGGTGGTGCTGGGGTGGGAGGGCTGATAGAGCATCTGGGAGATGGGCTGAAAGCATGGCCTGGACCCCTTGTCCTTGTGGAAAATGAACTACACATATGCCTAAAAAAACCCTGTATCCTTTCTTGCACTGATGCTCGGGTTCATGTGTTACACTGGGTGAGGAGCCAGTGTGAGCTCGGGTGTGCTGAAGCCAGTGCTCCTGCAGGTGCACTGCTGTGTGACTGCTCTCATCAACACCTGAGCAGTGCCCAGCATCTTACTTTCTAAAGGCAGTTTAGAAACATCCACAAACCCCCTGTAGCCCAGGACTGGCCTATGGCATCTCACTGCTCTTCCACCCTCATTTTGCCAGGAAGATGCAAAGACCCAAGCCCTAGGCAGAGTGGTGAGCTCTGGCTGCACCTTTGCAGCCCAAGGACAAGTGGGGAGGAAGTGTAAGACACACTGTGCAGCACCACCAAGTACTAAGCAACATTATCTTGCTTTTCTGAAGGGGGAGCAAGACTTAAGCTGTTGCTTTTTCGTGAAGTTAAAATAAATCCTCTACCATGGGTGAAATTTTAACAGCTAGACAATACCTCGTTCCACCAGTATCTGATAGTAGTGGATCTGTAAGTACTTTATTGAGTGAAGATCCCATAACTTGGCTCCATCTGAATTTTCCCTGCTCTGTTTGTTAATAGACTCTGTCTCAGCAAAGTTCTGGTGTTGAAGCCTGGTGTTGAGCTCCTGTTGAAATGGGAGATGAGAATGAATGTGGGTGATGGAAAATACAATAAACCCAGAAAAAAACAACATGTCTTTGGTCTTTTATGACAGCCCAACTGTGCTTAAACATCATGGTGTGCCTGAGAAAAGGGTAGCAGGGACTGCATCAGACAGGCCAGTGCTCCCGGTGTTTCCTGCGTGCTGAAGGGGACATGTGTGTCCTGTTAGAGGTCACTCAGCCTGTTTCTGTAAGAGGTGATATAGCTGACAGATCACTGTTAATTACACTATTTCCTTGTATTTTTTGTGTCAGCCTCTCCTGTAAGGTAGCGTACGACCTACTTGAGATAATGAGTGAGTAAAGCCAGAACTCCCCACTCTTCTCATCTGAAAGGTTTGGTAATGATCTGGTGGGCCTGTGTGCACCAACTTTTTCCTAAAGAAAGCTCACAACATTCTGGGGGGCTGTTTTTATAACAGACTGTTAGACACACTCTGCTCCTTTCCACCTCTACAAACTTTGATGAGTGCGTGTCTCCTCGAATCACTGTATTCTTAATGTATTTACAACCTAACTGATAGCAATAGGTGTCTCTCTTCCCTGGCAGTTCACAAGGATATACTAATCAGTGTTTGTTATATTTTTAATTCTGTAAATATTTATTTTGGTACTCTGTGTATTTATTGGCACTGATTCTGGTGTTTGCTTATGTGTCATTGTAAATGTTGATGGTTTCAATAGTCTTGCTTCTAATGAATGTAAGGAACTCAGACTAACTGCACTTTTCTTCCATTCAAAATCTTAACAGTGAAAAATATTCCCACTGTCATGTGTTATAATGAAAACAGTCAATAAAATCAGTTGTCACTTTTCATTGATGAATATGAAGGTTACTTTTTGATGTTCAAGTCAGAGCCAATCTATTGAGTGCCCCGGAAAATACTAGGCTTTTCAAAGCAAGGCATTGGGGAGTTATGTCACTAAAATAGCATAAAAGAGAATACTTGGGCATCTATGCAATTTCATTTTTATGAAATGCCTTTAGCAGTTTTACTAATAACATCATAGAATAGCTAAACTGAATTGTTACTTAAAGGAGGACTTTCAGAAATGAGAGTTTTGGTCTTCTGGTCTTCTGCTTCATCAGCATGTGGGTTTTGTTTGGTTTTGGAATTTTTTTTCCCTTTAAACCACTTACACAATGAAATGGACTGAGTTTTTATTTTGTTTTTCAAATCAGCTTTGTTTTCTGATTCTCCTGGTTGAGAAGCAAGTGGGGAAGTTTGTTCTTTTGGCACAAATTGACTTTGGAGTTGCAGTTTTGGTGTGGCAGTTAGAAAATTCAGTCTGCAGTAAGCTACATTTCCCACCTTTAAAATGTCCCTTCCTTCCTGTGACTATTAAATTAAGAACCTCTGGTTTGCAACCTTCTCTACATTTCTTGCATTTTGAACATGCATAAAGTGATTGCATCAGTCAAGTTTTAATCCTTAGGTTTATTTACTTTGCCTAGCTAAGTAGCACTGCTTTGCTCAAGGCTCTCCCATGGAATATACTGAGCCAGCCAGAGTAAGAGCTGGAATAAAATCTGCTCAACAGTTTTTGAGGAACAATAAAGCAAAAGGCGTGAAAAGCTCGTTAATGCTAGTAAGGAGCAGGACAGAGTGACACAATTGATCCTGTGCTCACAAAAGCATAACTCCTCTTTCCAGTAGCTGGAACGAGGCTGAAGAAATGTTTTCCTGGTGATTTACTGCACAAACAGTTTTACATGCATGCCTTCTCAGTCTGTGTCCCCTCTTGCAGGTTCCTGTCTTTTATCCTCTGCATCTGAAAGCAGAAGAGTTGTGGTTTAAATTTGCTGCCACACAGATTGCCCAGTGATTACCTTGCTTTTGTCCAAGTATAGCTACTGGGATATTGGGGGACAAAGGGGTTTCAATGAAGTGCAGGGCAAATGTACAGCAACCTCATGGACATTGATAACTGTAGATCTGTGTGATGCAGCTGTTGCCACCTACCACAAACCCAGATGACAGTAACCTGGCAGATCCACTGTGATAGAAAAAAATTGAAAAATCTTCTGATACAAGACTTTGCCCAGATTTTTATTTTTTTTTATTCTAATCAAGATGAAGTTTCCAATATTGAGCTAAAAGTCCCTTCCTGATTCAAACCAAAATCAATCATTCCCAACAATACATCTCTATGACTTTCAAGGCCATCTTACTGGAAATGTGTTTGCAATGGGAGTGATGACCTGGAAATCTCTCTGTGACCCATACATTGAAGGTGAATGCTCCATCCAAAATCTACCAAGCAACAAGGATAAGATAATATTCTTGACTCTGAATAATTGGTAAGGAGTGTTGCCAAGTCTAATGGACCAGTCAACTGACCATGAGTAAGTACTAGTCTGATTTTAAAATCTTTCCCTTGAATCATGGTATTTTTCCCTTTCAAATTCATTGTACAGGAGTTGTTTACTAGGAGCTCACATTGAGCAGACGCCTGCTCCTACCTACCACATTGCACGTCTGCTTCCAATTAAAACCATTCCACAGTGCCCTGAGGGGGCTGAGGAGGAGGCTCCGAAGTTCTTCAAAGGATTATTTCAGCAGCTATGGATGCTCCTATGGCAGCTGAGGACCAAGAAACTGCTTCATCTCTAATGACATCAGAGTTTATGCTCTGCAAAGACCCTTAGCACTTGGATCAGGTATTCACTTAGGCCTTGGGAACAGGAGATCTCCTGTTCTGACTAATGAAGGGGACTTGTCCTTGATCATTAAGTGTATGTTTTCCAGCTTATTTTCCAGCTTAAATGCAATGAGTTTCTTAATTACAACTCCCTGCAGCTACTGAAAAGACTAACAAATGACCCATCTTGATGCTCCACCTTATGCAAAGTCCCCACAAAGCGCCTGTGTGCAGCATTCCCAGGTGAATGTCAGGGGAAAGGTGACCTTGAGCAAAGGGTGCCACCAGGGAGGAGAGGGAAGGCTTGTGATAGAGCACTGTCCTGGACCAGGAAGGTCTGAGTCCTTCTTCCACTGCTTCCTTTCCCAACTCACAGAAGTCTGCAGGTGCAACATTTTAAAGCAGCATCCACAAAATCAGCTGCACTCCGTGGTGTTGCTGCTCAGAACCCTGGTCTGAAGTTTTATGACCAAATTTCACTATCACTTAACTGCTTGCGCTGGGTAGGCTCGAAAGCATTGCATGGCTGGGTCTGCTCTCCCAGAAGTCACAGATAGGCTCTTCCTCTGGCCTCATCAGCCTTCTGCTGGTGTCACTTGAAACTTCTAAGTCCCTAAGACTTGAATAAAGATTCTCTGGGGTATTGCATGAGCAGAGGTTGCCTGGGTAGAATAATGGAGGTGATGGGAGAGGTTGAGGCAGTAAACCTGGTGCAGCCAGAAGCCTCGCAGGCAGCAGTGTCCTCTTTTGCTTCACAGGGAGGTGGTTGCCTCCAGGGCACCAATGTGGCTCAACGTGCTTCAAGATCATATTCAATTGTAGGCTAGTGTGGGAACAAATGGTGCTGAGCTCCTTGCACGGAGCTGGGAACATGCAGGGTAACATGAGGGATGCAAAGAAAGCAGAAATCTCATGACCAAACAGTTTTTTAGGGACAGAAATTATGTATGTCATGTAAAGCAAATGTATTTAATTCCTGCCCCAGCTTCATTTGTTCACCTGTAAAGAGAAAAACACAGCCTAATTTTGCAAGCAAATACATTTGAATAAATAAAGGCAAATATGTCTTAGTAAATATGAGTAGGGAAAAACCTCCTTTAGACTGTGGTGGTGAAGATGCTGATCACAATCTAAAGGGGACGTGAAAAAAATAGTCTGCTCTATCAAAGTAATGCAGAGGATCAGAAAAACACTGAAAACAATCAAAAGGATTGTTCTGATTGTTCCTTTCCTACTCTAAGGAAAAATAGAGACAGATAAGGATTTAGCTAGGTTTGGTCTATCTTTACAGTTGGGAGATATTGAATCTACATGTGTCTTTCTGTGACTTTCTGCCTTTCACATTCTGCATTAATAGATTTTGTTTACTGACAGATAACAAATTACACAAAAATGCAGCACTTATAGTGAAGAAATCACCCTTGCTACTCAGTTTCTTAGAGATGACTTTTTCCCGTTAACTAATTAAGTTTTTGATCCTCCCGATTAGACCACATCCAGTCATTATCGTACCAGATTTAGTGTCTGATTACGCAGCTGCTGCATCTGAACAGCTTCATTCAAATCAGTAAGAAATGCTTCTATGCAGCAACTGCAGAAATGGTGCTTGTATCCCTTGCTGAGCTGCCTATCGCTGCCTTCTCAGGGGCTTAACATATTTATGTCTATCATCACTACATGTTGTTAAATTTCCCTGTGTTTTTTTTCCTTGGGTCTGATAGAAAACACCATAAATCCACATGCTTTATGGAAAAACAGTGGGACGAGATTACAGAGATAAGTTAACTTGTCTGTGCCAGATCTTAATTCTGTCTCAAGATGTAATGCATTCAGACCCATTTGAAATAAATGCTTGGAGTACAAGCAGAAAGGCAAATGTCAGCCCCTGGCTCTGAAATGACTGAGGTCCTCAGTCCGAGCTATGAAACCTTACATTTCTGCCTCAGCGCCGGCAAACACACAGCACTATTTATAGCACAGCCTTTTACTACCCTTCTGGTAGAATAGGCTTCATCGGAGGATTTACATGGCTAACCCAAAGCAAAAGCCTTTTGTCCTTCATTTCCATAAGAGAAGGCCAGTGTTAAGCTGGTGTTTATTGGGCTGAATTACAGAAAATATCAGTTACTAGAAAACCAGTTACTAATTCAAAGGCATCTGTTACCATGGCATAGGCCTTCTCTTCTCTCTCCATGCCCCAGATTTAGTACCAATGATGGGAGCTTAGAGAAAGCTCCAAAAGAACGGCTCTTACCTCTGGAAAAAAAAAAAAAAAAGCATAGTTGAGGAAGACTACATGTTTTCATGGCAACTGAGGAGTAAAGGGTTAAGACCTAGGAGATGGCTCTGAACCAATAAATAGCACAAAAGGCTCCTATTAGCAAATCAAGAGCCCAATGTGTTCCCATTTCCCCCCTTGTATCTTCAATTAAACCCTTTGGGCCACAAAATTACTGTTCCTGCCAAGGACAACAATCAGCACGAGGTGATTATTTTAGATTCTGCTACATACCCTGAGGTCTTGGGAGAATGAAAACCACCCTTCTTTTCACCCTCAGATCCGATTTCCAGGGCAGGGCAGGCCCATCAGCTACTCCCCATCCCTCCATCACGCAGTGCCAGCTGCGAGCACCCAGGCTTCCCCCCGAGACGCCACTTTCTCACAGATGCCTGCCTCTTCCTGCCTTCCAGATGGCAGCAGGGTTCTTAACAAGCTCCCCAATTTCTCTTTTCCCCTTGGGATTCCATTTCAGTGTTATCTTGTCACATCTGTTTTTTTCCAGTTGGATGATGTGCAGGAGCTTCCTCCAGAGGTTACCAACCTGCAGCTCCCGTGGCCTGTCAGACCTCCCTGCTGCGGAAACGTGCCCAACGCAGCGCGGATCACCAATGCTCTGCTGTGCCCCAGCTGCCCAGCAGAGGCAAGGACCACTTAGCTGAGGTTTGTAGGCTGCTCGTTTCCTTGTCTTGTTCTGCATCGCTGAACATACTCTTTCCTCTCTAGGGCTTTTCCTCAGGGCTTCTCCAGGCTCTCCAGCACTGCTGTGGGGCTGTTCAACATGGCTCAGGAAGGAGAATGGCTGCAGAAAAGGGCAGAGAATTGGAGTCATGCTGTGATATCCTTTCACAGATGTCCTCCTGTGACCTTCAGTGCAGAACCATACCCCTTTGCTTTTTCCACCTCTAAATGGGGATTGCCAGCCTTCCAGGGGAAAGGTTTCACATGGCCAGATTCTTCAAATTTTGCACTACTGCAAGTGTTTTATTTAGGATGTTTTTGTACTCTGCTCTGACCTGACATTGGGATGAGAGCCTCTCCGGGTTGTGTGTGCTGGAGCCACAGCCTTAGAGTGCCAAAAGACTAGACAGAAAGAAGGCATGGGCATCTGGAGAAACTGAGCCCACCCTGAGGAAATGTGTCCAGGTGGAAAAGGCACTTGCAGGACCAAAGAATGCCTGAGTTTTAGTCCTGCTTCTCCCACTCCCCTGCTGCCTGCTTGCGTGTGAACCAACGCACCTCCTTGCTGGGCATTTGCACAGTGCGAGTGTCATTAGCTGGAATATCTTCTGCTCCAGCTGGCTGTTCAAGTGTGGTGAAACAGATTAGCCCAGTTTGGGGCTGCTGTTTCTGTCCAAGCTTGTGCCAACTCCAGGGATTGCTCTCCTCCGTGACTCGAAGGTTTGACGCAAGTTAGCTCCATGATACCTTTCATCTGGAGAGCTCTGTGGGTGACATGTATGATAAGTTCCCGCCTGTTGCCTTCCCCTGACCATCCCCTTTTGAGTGGCTTTTACAGCACACTTCCAGTGAGGATCTGTGACATGCAGAAGGGTTCATGTGCTACACAGACTCTCTGGCTCTGACCCTGCTCTTGGAGGTGATGGGTGAGATCTTCACATGTTGCTCAGGCTAGGAGAGGATCAGATCTCTGCAGAGGGTTTTTGAACCCCTCATGTGTTAGAAAAGCTACAGTGCTTACAAGGCATAACTTCAACCGCTGTACAATTTATAATTTCCTTTAATTTCTTGAAGCGCTCTAATTTTTACACTGTGGTGAAAGGATCTTTGTTTACAATGATTGCAAAGGGTAATATTTCCAGCACGGGTAACCATGGCAATGAGTAATTCTATTCTTAGGAACTGTGCCAGCTGCACTAAGGCCTTATAGTAGCACTCAAGCAGTTTGCTAATGAGAGAATTCTCGTTTATTGTAGGAGGACATTTTCCTGTGTCCACACGTTAACCGGGTAACTTCTTAAAAGCACATCCTTTATACATGGGAAAAAAACCCCAACAAACCAAAACAAGCTCAGTTACACAGCTCCTCCCACAAGTAACATTTTCATGTGCCTTTTTTTCCCTTGGAAACTGTATAACAAGATAGATTTTAAAATTAAATATATGGTATGCAATAGTATGCTTTGTTTTTACTACCACCTTCTACAATAAAGATGAGCTTTGGATGCTCTAGAGCAGCAGTTTCTTGCAAGAAAGGACAACACCCTGTAAACTGACCTAAAAATATGCGGTTTTATCACTGGAGGAAGGACTTCAACTCTTTTAAAATACTAGTTTTATACATAATTTTATTTGACTAAAAATAATTTTATATTATATTACTTATTAAAACATATATTACAGCCTGGAGTTGAATTACTTCAACACTAAAGCATTGAAATTGATTAAACTATTGTTCCTATACATGTGTGAACATGATTCCTATATTTGTAAAAAAACTATATAAAATAAGTAAAATATATATAAACTATATAAAATAAGTAAAATATTTAATTTTGCTTGTTTCATTATTTAAATGCAATTTAAATTATTCTAAAAATAAATGTTTCAAATGGAATACTTTTTCAGCTTACATGGTTTAGGGTATGTTCAGTAGAAGCCCTTAAAGAATAGCTAAACCATAGTTCCTGTCATTCTATGAAACATGGTCTCAGAGTACAGAAGCAGCCAGGTGGAATAAAGCACCCTCTCCTGTTTCCAGAAAAACATTAATAACAATACCAAGTCTCTCACCCAAGAAATCCTTAGGAAAGATTTATGGAGCAATTGTTGAATTGTGCAAAGTTGTTTGAAACACTTGTAACTTGAGGATTTCTAGAAAAGCATTTCTTAGCTTTATGTCTTTGATCATAGAGACAGTGAATGTGCCCAAATAAACAGAACAGCACAAGCCTTCAAGTTTTTTCATGTCACCAAGCAGATTGATCTCTTTTCTGTGGTTGGTGAGTGATTTGGTGCCCTAATTAGTGGGCTCTGTTTTCACCAGCCTCTAAGTGACCTATATCTGCCCACAACCAGCTGTCGGGTGGCTCATGCAGTGCCCAGCCTCTCTCTCCCTAGGGCTCCTCATCATCACCCATTCCTGCTCTCCAGAAAAGATCTTCTGCACATGTCCCCAAAGACAAAGCAAGATCCACCAGCTACAGCTTTCCAACAAATTCAGTCTGGACAGACTTAAGAAAAACTCCCCCAACTTATGGTTCTGCTTGGCCTGGGATAGTTTGGTTCTTCTGTAGCTCAGTATGCCCCCACCTCTTTAGCATTTTAAAAACTAGGTCAGTTCTGACATGAAAACAGCCTGCAAAAGCCTTAGTGATTTTCCACCAGACTGTCACGAGTCAATGACCGATTTTTTTCTTCCACAATTTCTTTTTCCAGCTAAGACTGATCAAATGATCAAGTTGCTTATTTTTCCCTCTGCCCCCTGAAGCTGAAAATACTAATTTTGGGGACACCTACAGCCCATTTGCTTATCACCCTCTATTTCCTGCCAGTGTGGATGGACAGCCACTGAGCGGGCTGGTCCTCCCAGCCCAGGCACCTTTGTTCCAGCAGGGCTCTTCCCCTGCTCCACTCAATACGGCAGCAGGGTGCCAGCTCCTGGGCAGCCAAGCCCAGCCTGGAAACACGTGCCAGGGCATGGGCACTGCAAATGGATCTGATATCTGCTGACTGACAGTTTTCCTCCTGTGTGTATGAAGCCATGCTGTCTCCTCTCCCTGCTTCCACTGGAAGTTTTGAGGAGATTTTTCAATGGGATGGTGGCAACAGGAATAGTTTGTGTGTTTCTGTGCACTGACCCGATGAACCCGGACAGACCCAATGGCAAACTTGATAAACCCTGCAGAAATTGCCTAAAAGAGAACTGGTAGCTGACCTTGTGCTGCTGACCTGATCTAAACCCTGAGCTACCCAGTGGTTGCTGCTATTTTCATGGCTGCCCCAGATAGCTGCCTGAAGGCGGGAATGCTCTATTTTTGGGTTTTGTTTTTTTAATTTTTTATTAAAAGATGTCTTGACAAAGAAAGCGCTACAGAAAGGGAGAAGCAAAAAAGCAGGGCGGGGGGTGGGGGGGGATGTGGGGGGAGAGAGAGAGAGAGAGAGAGAGAGAGAGAATAACTTCACAGAGCTCTTCCAGATAGATGACAGATATCCAAGCCCAGGCTCCTTCTCAGAGGTGTAAATACAGTGTGCACTTCTGAAATTCCATGGAGTTACCCTTAACTTACCCTGGAGTGCGAGCAGTCCTAGCTGGCAGAGCTGCTGCAGTAGAGCAGGACAAATGATGAGGAAACAGGGACATTGCAGCACGATTAAAAGTAGAAAATAAGTCTCTACTGAAAGGGGAGATTTAAACAAATTCATGCTGGGTTTAGAAGCTTGTGGTGGGACCAGTGTTTTGTACAGTGCTGTGGCTAAGCAAGCTGAGCTGGCATCCCTCCCTTTTACTTGCTGTGGGCAACAGACCATGCAGAAACCCTCTCTCCCTTTCAGGCTGTCTATGTGGTGCCCAAAAAGCTCTGATGTGGGGTCTCACACCACAGAGGGTTAAAGTGCTTTAGTTTCTGAGGCAGTCCTGTGTTAATCCATCTCTGTGGGCTGCAGTGGTTCTCATTAGAAGCAATTAATCTCCAGTGCTGTGCTCTCCTGTCAGCTCGTGCCGCTGTCATGGGTCAACTCATCCATAAGGAAGCATCTGGGCATCCCACGCTGACCTCAGCATCTCCTCTGATGTCTCACTTTGCTCTCATCCCTCACAGGTGGTTTGGGTAAATATGTGCTGGGACATAATACTTTAATGACAGTCGCAGCTATAAGCCTCACAAATGAGGGAAACCTGAACAGCTTCTGCTGCTGTTGCAAATTAAAGTTTGAGACTAGAAGCAGTTTGAGAGATGTGAGCCATTCCCCTGTGCCTGGGAGCTCTGCCATCACTCTGTAAGAGGGCTGAAGAGGAACCAGTGCACTGGTTTGGGAAGTGTTCTTCTCTGATAGGGGCCTTTGGCACCCCTCTCACCATAGAAGTTACTACTCAGCCAGGTCAGAGGTGTTCTCAATACCCTCCTGCCACATCAGTTTGGCCTTCGTACAAACTCATTTTCTATTCAGGGCTATGGCTGGTGTAAAGCAGCTTGACCTAAGGGCTTCACTGCTGGTTTTACAGGTGGCACTGTCTGTCTGAGCAGCTCCCAGCGCACAGGCTGCCTGTTGCAATGCAGCTGCCAGTAGCCAGACAAGGACCATAGTAGGACTCAGTCTAAACTTTTTTCTCTCATCTGGTGACTGATCACCTGTAATGCAAACCACAAATGTCACCTGAGACATCACACTTATTTCTACAACAGGTCTTAATTCTCCTGAACACCGCAGAAATCCTCCAGAAAACATGTGGGAGATGAGGAAAGTATCTTTGGGGAAAATTTACTTGCCCTGAGACAAAAAAGTTGATGCAAAAATGCTCCACCAGAGAGCCATGGAATTGTGGTATTCACTGTTTGACTTGCCAGCCATGACTTCAATTTCTCATTTCCACCAAACAAAACTGGATTTTTTTAGAGCCTGTATTCACTCAGCTTGTAAGCCATGGAAGAACAACTGCATTAGATGTAAACACTACAGAAACTCAGGTAGTAGGACTCTGTTGTATGACAAAGTAACTTTGCCAGCATTAGAAATCTGGCTGGAGGTGACCTGTGGCCATAGGAGCTTCCACCCAGAGAACCTGAGGGAGGTGACTCAGTAGCTCCTGGCATAGCTGTGCTCTGTGTAAGAGCTAGGAGTGGCAGGTGCCTTAGACTGGCACCTACACAACCCCAGTTTGTCCTACATCCTAATATGTCTTTGTCCCCACAACTGTCTGCTGGTTGTCCAGTCTCTTTTTAAGCTTTGATGCATTTCAAGCGCACTTCTGAGAGAATTTCACACAGAATTGATCAATGCAATGTTAATGAAATACACTGCTGCCCTGCCACGCCGCCCTGCCATGCTGCCAGCGCCAGCTCTGCTCCTGCTGCTGTTTCTGAGCGGAGCAGGAAGAGCGCACATGCCTCAATGTCTTCTTGTCAAAGGCAGGAAAACATCCTTCCGTATAAAACTATTTTGACTTGTAGCTGATTTGCTAAACACTTTCAAGCACTGAATACTTATTAATATGCGTCCCCGCAGAGCGCAGGCAGCACCCACAGCCCAGCAGGAAGTGTCAGGGAAAGGTTTTGGCAGCGTTTCCTTCCTCGCCCGCAGCCAGGAGCCAGACCCTGGGAGCTGGCTCTGGGCAGCTGGCACGGCAGGAGGGATGGCAGACAGGGCAGACCGGCTCTGTGCTCAAGCTGCCGGCTCCTGCCTCGCTAAGGCGGTCACTCCCTGGCTCCCTGCTCCTCCCGAGGGCCCGGCCGTGCTGCTGCCTTCTGCTGCTGCTGCCAGAGCCCTGCGCTGTGCGCGGAGCCAGCGCCCGCTCCCGCACAGCCCCCAGGGGAGCGGCAGAGAAGGAATCTTCCGAGGGTGGGGAGCAGTTCAAAGGCTTGTGGGGCAGAGGCTGCAGAGGGAGGTGGGGAATTAATAATGGATTTTGCAATGGGGAAAAAGGGTTTCTGAATGTGGAAAAAAATTGCTCATCTGGTTAAACCCTTCTTATTTTGGGGGCTCTTCCGCCTGCTTGTGGCTAAATTCTCACTGCTGCAGTTTGTGTACAGGTCACAGTCCCGTGCAGTGTGTTTTGTGTTTAGGCTCAGTATTGAACACGGGGCTGGGAAGAGGCTGAGTCTTTCAAGCTGAATCTTCCCACTTGTTTTTTCAGTTAGTGCAGGTCTTGTCATTGTCTTCCAGCAGCTGTTGAGGAAGAGTCTGGAATGAATCACGACACTCTCCAGTTGTCCCTTGCAGCCACGATCCCGCCTGGCTGTTTGTGCTTTGGAAGCCACGCAGAGGAACGGGCAGCCAAGGTGCACAGAAGGGGCCAAACCCCTTCCTGGGGGCAGCTCCCATCCCATGCTGGCCCCCTGACAAGAGCACCTCATGAGTGGGAGAGGCTTTGCTGAGGTGGCTTGCAGGGGAGGCCGAGTGGTGGGCACCGATGTGACAACTGCTCTGCCTGGTTGCTCTGCAGTGGCTTCCCCCCAACTTGCTGGAAGGAAACTGCCCTGCCAAGCCACTGGATTGCCAAGGGTGCACTGCAGGAGTGCCAGGGAGGAGGATGCAAAGGAAGGCCATTGAGTGGAGGAAATAAAACTATTTACCTCTCCACTGCTAGTTGGTCTGCAAGTGACTCTCCAAGAAGACTCTGCTTGAATCAGTGGGTCATGCTTAGAAATCAATTGTAATGCAAATCCAGAAGAATGCAGCTCTCTGGTGGCACCCCAGGCACTGTCAGGCCTTTCTTAGCTCTCAGGAGCATGGATTTTACTTAATATCCATGCTGGCCAAATTCTTCTCTCAGTTTAGGTCATTCTTGTCTGATTATTCCTCAGACCACTTATTTTTCTTTCCCCTATAATCTCGACAGTCTTCCAGGAAGTGCTGAGCTCGTCTGGGATTTTTCTTTTGCCCCTCAGGTGCTGGGTTATCTGGTTTTAGAGCTGTGGAGTGCTGCAGTGATCCTGCTGCAGTGAGAGCCTGCTGCAGACAGGCTGCCCTGTGCTGTGCTCAGAGGCTGTAAACTTGCCTGAAAAACAACAAACTGGAGAAATGAGGGTAGCCTGGCCATTATCTGTTGATTTCCATTATAAAGGAGCACCATAGACCAGGCAGTATTTCAGTGATGTAACCTAGTCCTGTACCCACAGGCAGAATTTGGCCCTCTGTGTCCTGGCACAGGAGATGCAGGAAAGCTGTGGAAGTAATTCCATCAGGGTAAGTGCATTAATTTCATGTTTTGAAATGTAATTCTCAGCATTAAAATGCATGAACAGAGATTTTACACTAAAATCGATGATTTCCTCTGAATTCTCTTCTTTTGTGCCTTCTGCATTTTTGAGCTTTTGTTAGTCAGTTGATACACACTATTTTACAGCCTATCTTTTGTGCAGTGGCCTTTCAGCTGTCATGCTCTGATCACATTCAGCCAAGATGTATAGAGCATTTATTGTTTGCTTTGGGAGTTTTTAAATGAACGTTTCATTTAATATTCAGCTTTACTTGCCGTTTGTCAGCAAGATCAACATCCTGTTGAATTTCACTCTGGGCAACCTCAGTGCATCAGCTATGGCTCCTGTCGTGTTTCAACAATAGCTGCAATAGGCCATAGGATCGTTTTTGTCAGTCATGTTTAAAAAGTGAAGACAACAGAGGTCTAAATTCAGACCATAATGGAAATTATCCTCTTTTTTCTTTCCTTCTCAGGCTCTGACCCACTTTTTTCCCCTATATCTCATCTTTAGTAAATGTCTTGAGCTCCATCTAAGGGTGTCCTGTCAAGGGGAAACAAGAATTATGTTTGCTTTCTTCCCTTGTTTATGCTGCATGGAGCAGGCCTAAGAGGTTTCTCTCTCTTTATCCAATAATATCCCCTTGCTTTCCTCTTATAATAACTCCAGGGCTTGTCCTAATAGACTTGCTGGATAACTGGCATAGTACAGATACGTATGAAATCTGCTTTGCTGAGAGGAGTAACAGTTTTTCATTAAGACTATTCATGTCCTTTGGGGACTTTTATTCTGTTTCATTGAAATACCTTCAAATATGTAGGAGAAAACATATTAATGTCAAATGATTGGATAATTCTGCCATCTTGCCCAGCTAAGAGATGGGCAAGCACTCTGTGAGACATCCTGCCAATTCTTCAGCAAAAATAGTGAAAGCCAAAGTTGATATTTTAAATATATTTTTCTTTTAGAGCTATAAGAAGCAGTCCAAATCCTCTTATGCCTTGTTTTTATACAGAAATAAAAGCACGAGCAAGAGCACAAGCCAATTTTTTTGTTTGTTTGTTTTCCTTGGTAGGTCACTGCTAACAGAGCATTTTTTTTTTTTTAATCCCAGCAACTGCTACTGAATCCTGACCTGATTTGGAATCTTTTCAAAGCACCCAAATAAAACCAGGTTGACAAAGCTGATTTCAGGGGCTGGTTTGCCTTTGGTTATCTCAGCTGGGATTGCCACAGGGGCAGGAGAAGCACCAGCAAACTCATCAGCCACCGGCTCTGCTTTCAAGAGTATTTTATTACTCTGGAACAGCAGCATCAAATCCTATAAACTTCCTGACATTGCTGGTGTGTTGGCCATGGCATTAGCAATTGCTTTACGTGAGCAGTGACCTCCAGAAACACCTTTTCTCCTTCTCTTTCCCTCTTTGCATTTTCTTAAATTTCTTCTTTCCAACACCCATGGGCACCTTTAGTCCCTACAGCATAGACCTTCCCTGGTGTTAGTTTCCTCTTCTGCACATTTCTGCCTGTTATTTCAAGGGGAATTGATGCTCTTTAGAAAGCCCTTGGAACTGGCTTCCTTTTTTGCTACAGACACTGCAAATTTGCCCTATTTCCCCCATAGTAGGGCTCCAGACCCACTTGTTGTCAGTCATTTTTGCAGGATCAGTTACTCCAGGAGAGAGGGTATCAATAGGCAAATAACAGTCATAAACATCCTGGCTGTAAAATGCCCTGACATTTCTATAACTATTTTTTTCAGAGTTTGTAATTTCAACATGAAACAAGCTGTATTCAGATAGGAAGTGAGGAATGATGGTGAAGGAGGAAGAAGGATGGATGATCAAGGCATAGATCATTACAGTGATTAATTTAACAACATGTGCTTATGTGGATGTGTTCCAGGATTTTGTTGCACCACAGAAAGCAATGTCAAGTAGTTTTGGGATGCATATGAAGTTTTATTGCTCTTGCTAACCCTTGTCTCTCAACCCCGGGTTTTGGGTTTTTTTAAAATTGTGAATCTCATTAAATCAGAAATACAGAGAGAGTAGATCATAGAATATCAATATTCTGTGACCTGCTCTCTCTGTATTTTTGTATATTATTCCTGTATTTCACTCCTGAGTTATTCCTCAAAAGTGAGTGCTGCCAGTGTTGCTATTGCCTCCCCTCTGCAAATCATCCACTTCACAAAGGCTCTGCTCTTGAATTCGAGAAAAGAGATTTCCTCCCTGAAGGACCAGAATTTTATCCTCATCACAGAGCTTTTGCTACTCTGTAATATGCAGCAATCATCTAATATCTCTCTTCTTTATCCATAAAATGAAAGCATTAACATCCCCATCTGTCAAAGATTACATGTAAACATTCATTCCTCCCAGAGTGTCATGGTGATCCACACTCCCTTTCATATAAGCACTGCTGCCTCTTCTTTCCTAGCTCCTGATCCAGGGCAGCAGCTTTGACTAACATTTCAGAAGATATTCACACTTTAGTGATTCATCCTCACATGAAGGTAAATACATACGTAAGCATGTACTTGCAGAGGGGTTTCCACAAGTCATCATGTATTCAGTGTCTGAATAATATTTCAGAGCCATGAAAGGGAAGCTGATTTTAAAGAACCACGATAATTTCAAACTCAGGGGCTGTATCCCAGTAACAGGTCATATGCCTGCAGTCCTATGCTGTTTTCCCCAAACATTTTGGAATCTCTCAGCTCAAAATCTTGCTGGGTGTGTTTTCCATGATGGTTGTCAGTGGTCTATTAATTCTAGCAGCTCCAGGGAAAATTCTATCTGTGTCTTCCTGCAGCTACACAGCATGTGATTTGTTCTCATCTACATAATCCATCTGTCCCCCAATCTGAGAGCCCCAGGTGCCAGGGAGCATGGGATCAGTGAGCTGCTCTGAAAGGCACGGACAATAACCTTGCATAATTTCTGGCTTTTTTTCTTAGCATCTGATTAAATTAATGTGATTCTGTGTATGAGTCATGTAATGGGTGTCTCTTTAATGTACATCTTCTCAGCCGTGGCGCCTATTTCTGAGACATGATGGATATCAGTAAATGGAATTACAGGTGCTTGGCTCATCCCAGGATCTCATCTGAAGCAGTGTGGTAGTTCCTTGGTGTGGTCAGAAATCACAGGCAGTGCCTCTTTGCCTCTGAGCGTGGAGTAGGCTCTGGCACAGGGGTGCCAATCCTCAGTCTTCTAGGCCTCTCCATCCTGAGGACTTCAGCAACAGCTAAACAAGAGGCAGCCATCAGCTCAGACAGGAAAACCCTCAAGGGAGACTGTCCTGCTTGTTGGGATGCTGTGCAGAGGGGTCTGAGCACATCAGGTCTAACACAGCTCCAGACTTCCTGGATCCAGCCCTCTGTTACCTGTCATAGGAACACTGGCAGCTGGCCTGCTCTGGTTCACAGGTCTGACTTTGCACTCATATTTCCCCATCAGACTTCAAATACTGGACAAACCCATCTTTGTGATGTAGCCTTTTTTATGTACACTTTGTCACGTTTTTCTCCCAAATGATCTTGATTTATGGAATGTACAAAGATCCATGTGGTAACTGATCCAAATGGTCGAGAGCACCTGACATGTCCTGTCACCACCCCAACAACATCTGGCTCTGGGTTAATTGTGGCAGGCATTTAATCAGACACTTAGAGTATATGTGTCCAGGGATGAGTTTGCACTTTGGAAACTCTCCCCATGTTCCTCAGAGCCTGATGCTGCTGGATTATTTTTTTCTAATCTAAAGATTTTTGATTTTTGGATGTTTACATTCAGGTGGGAAGAGTTATAAGGGGACATAAGGCTGAGGACAAGTAGCAAAACATCAAAGCTTCCAGGATGTTGGAAATTAGGAAAATATGCACAGAGTTGCCCAGCAAAATTATGCCTGCTAGACAATGGTAAGGCTTTCCCTGCTAATATGTAGCCCACAAGGGTACTCTGTAAAAAGCAATCCAGACAAAAAGAAAGAGGATGTGTTCACTTATAAGTTGACTGAAACTATTTTTGCTTCCCTTTATCATTTTTTTTTTGCAGTTGCGGCTGCTGCTTTAAAACTCTTTCTTTCAGCAAGGACAAAACATGTTTCTTTTCCAAAAATTGTTTGTCTCCACCACAGTGTGTTTCCACCCCACCTAGAATTTTCACAGTTTCATGTTTTGAGAGGATAGGGAGGATCCTGAGGCCAAGCTCTGCAGCAAATGAGTATTAACATCTCGCCTCATTGCTCACAGACTTTCTCTCTCAAGTGAGTGTGATGCTACCTCACTGAAAGAGTTTTGAAGTCTTTGCTCTGGAGGCACTCTGGAATGGTTCTGATGTTGACATGACCACGTTGTGTTTAAAATTTCCTTGCAGCTCATTCTCCTACCAGAGCAGGTATTACTGCTCGGTTCCCAAATTTGCACCTCACTGAGGTGTGTACTAACCTTGTCTCTTCACTGTTTTAGTGCTGAAGGGAAATGGATGCAAAGGAGACCAAAAGATCTAGCATAGGAGACAAACACCTGGCAATAATAGTTTGCAAGTGAAAAAGGCCTCTGAGGGATCACACAAAAATGGGAGTAGATCTGCATGAAGTAACAAATACAAAACACACCTTGCTATTAAGAAAAATTAAAAGAAGGTGAAATTTCATCTGCATGTGTGGGTTCTTCTCCCAGTGCCTATCTCTCCTGGGAGAAATCAGCCCTTGGAGCCATGTGCTCTGCAGAATTCCCAGCTCACAGTTTCCTAGCTACTAGAACCAGCAAGGGATTTGGTTTGTAATCAAGCCTGTAGGTTGCAAGACTTCATTATCCATAATTGCTTGAATTTTTCTTGGTGAGAGGGAACTGTATCTCTGGCCCCTCCAGAGCCTCCCTCATGATGCTTCCACCATGCACATGAGGCCACATGGGTCCGTGTCCTTAGGAGGTCACTGGACCATCAAGATGTCAATCTGCTAATGGACTGATGATCTCATGTGCTCCATAAGCAACACAGCTTCAGGTGCACAGCAGCAGGGCCACCTCCCCTCCATCACTCCCTGTGTCCACCAGCTTGCAACACACCAGCAAATCAGCTAACTGGGCTGATTTTGGGGTAGTTGTCAGGGAGAGGATGCACTCCTGACAGCAGGAGAATTTGAAGAGCAAACAGCCAGTTTTGTGGGTCACAAAGTCACTGCAAAGAGAGATGCTGACCTATTTCCAGAGGTGAAGAGGAAAAGTGATTTTGAAAAGACCGGTTGGAGTCAGAAGCAGTGTTTGCAGCTCAGTGCTCTCTTCAATGGATTGTGCAGGTTTAGGGTATGTCTGCACAGCCCCATGACAGAGGGTTCACATGAGACATATGGGATTGTAATTCCAGATGCATCTCCAGAGTAAGCCAGCTGGTTTCCTCCAAGGTGAAACCCACCCCAAGGGTTGGCTGGACTCACCCATTTCCCTCAGAAGACCTGCCCCTGGGCAATATCACCTTGTGGTGGCAAACCTAGCACAGGGCTCTACTGTGCATCAGGATCTTCTGTTCCCCTCTTGGAAGGCAGAACATCCCCAAGTCTCCCCTTCCCACTTCTCCCATAGCTCCCGGTCACAAGTCACCTCTGCTTTGCTCTGGCCTTTCCTTGGAGGAATGCAAGGGAGTCCTGCGGGACACAGCGTGCGCAGGAAGAGAGGAGTGGGACCCGGCTGCATCCCCTACCCATTCCCACTGTGGCACATTTCGGCACTAGAAGGGAAGGGAGTGGGGCCTGCCCCAGGCCCCAGGCAGGGAAGGGGATAGAAGGGAGCACAGGACTGCTGTACATACAGTGGCAGTAGCTCTCAACTGATAATACTTCTGGGTTTAGACATTTTGTGTGCTTTGGATTGTGACATTTACTACAGTGTCAATGCACACACCATCACCAAGGTCAAAAGCATTGCAGCAGCTTGAGATTACTGTGTAGGTGTGTTACCCCTGGGTTTTTTTTCATTTTTAGGATGGTTGTGCTATTGTCTTTGGGTCAACCTGCCCAAATTCAAGTTTTGCTGCTACACCACATGCCTGCTGGACTTTAGCCAATGCCACGAGACATGACCAGTGCCTGTCTTTGTGCTTTGATTTCAGAACTCTCTTTACCAGAGGGAAAACAGATGCTTTCCATCCAGACTAATCAGGGAAGAAGTTTCACCCAGGGGATGCATCTGTTTAAAGATAGTTTAAATGTAATCAAATTGGTCAAGTTTGAGGACCAGCAGAGCTCTGCCATGAGGGACAAAGCAAAGGGACTGCATAAAATAATACATCTGTGCTCACAAGAGATTCTGGGGACTGTGTTGTGCACTTTGCTATGAACTGAAATACCCAGAAGATAAAACAGCAGCTGGGATTAAAACAAAGCTGGCATCAGTCCAAAGTACCAGTAAATCACGTGGGATTATTACTCTATCACTAGAGATTTTACTGGTGCAGAAAGAAAGTAGAAACCGATTTCTGCTAAACAAAGGAGTTAAGAGGAATCTCCAGCAAAACTTAAGCCCTAATCCTTCAAAATCTCTATACAGTTCTTAAAGTGAAATTAACAATGTATGAAGATCTAAATTCACTGTTTCCAAACAGAGGGCTGTCAAGAGCTGCACCATTCCATAAGGGTTTATTTTTCTCCATGACATGCGTATAGGATGACATACAAAGGATAGGAAATTCATCATCAAACATGAATAAATTTCTTATCTACAAAATTTCTTTTTCCATTTATACAGATGTTGAACCTGAACACAAAGAAGAGCAGGCATTTGGCATGTTAGAGTAGAAAGGTGGAAGAGGTGAGGAGGAAGGAACACGTGTTAAAAAAATAGGATATAAAAGACAGCCTTAGAAACACAGCAGAGCAGAAGTGTCAGAACAGTCCTTAAAATAACCTGGGTGATGGGTATGATGAATGATGCAGAAACAGTGGTTGCTGTAGTCAGGTGTCCAGATGAAGCATCCTCCTATAACCACATTCCCTGGGAGGCTTCAGTCTGGACCACTTGCCAGAAACCAGCCACAGCTTGTAGCTGGTGCAATATGACAACAGATGTTTAACAACATCCTCTGAGAAATAAATTTGTGCAAAACAAAAGTAAACAAATACTGATACCCAACATCATTGAATCAGTGGGAAGACTGGATTTTGCCATGGAGAGCAGGGCTGGAGAGCAATTAGAAATGGACCAGTACTGTCTCTCTCTGACTGGAGTCTGCTGGGTGTCTGATGTGCTGCCTTGGCTCATTACTGAGGCTGGTACAACTTTATTGACAATATATCTGAAGTAATTATTTTAAAAATGAAAATGAAACTATCCTCTCTTATCTTCAAGGCAAACATTATGTTTTAGAGGTTATTTAGGAAACCATCTTCTCTATATAGGTTTTTGGTCACAGCTATGGTGGAATGTGCCTTAGGCTTTGCTTTGCTAAGAAGCACAGATTAATCCCAAGCCACTCTTTCTTCCAAGGCTCCAGCACAAATGATTCAAAGGAAAGTATTAGTGCAGACTGCATTGAACTGGGCATTAATGGAGCTCGCTGCAAGGCAGGCATATACAAAGTGGCTGCAAGTCAAGCATTGCTTGAAGAGGAGAATGAATATTCTGAGGTGAGACTAATCTGGCCACAGCCTCTGGCCCAGATTTTTGCTGAATTCATCACCTGACATCTTCTTAGAGTCTAAGTATTAGGAGTCCAAATGTCTGAGTAGGGTATGGGAAGTGGATACTGTGAAAGCCTCCATCTGTGTCACTGCATTATCTCAATGTGACAGACACTTCAAAGTAATGCCACTCATCTGAATTTCATACCAACTATTCCCATCTCAAGATTTCATATCATCTCTTATGATGGTATGGGAACCCTCTATATCAACCCACAGCTGATACTACTTGGAACTCTAGTACATAGGTGTAGTTAGTCCACAGATTTTTCCTCTCCTTGTGGTATAAGGGCTTCAGTTTTTCAGTGTTTTCTTTTCTTTTAAATCCTTCTCTGTTTGATGAGCTGTTTTTTTCTGTGTAGTTATGCTCCTAAGAGAGAACAAGGTTTTGGGGATAGATGATTAGCAACCAGAATGTAGAGTTTCCTTAAGAAATGTGACCAAGAAGATAACTTTAGATCATAATAATTAATGAAAACAATTGTAAAAGAGGACATAAGACTCCCTCTTTCCTTGCAGCTTCATGCTCCTATCGGAGTACCTCTAACCAACAAGATTCAGAATGGAATCCAAGTTCTGCCTTTCCTGTCTTGGAGTATCTGGAGCATACGAGTGTACTTTGTGCAGCTATGGTCCTTTTGTAAGCCAAAGTCGTGTATTTGAAATCCTATTCTCTTTTATCGCCGATGTAATGACATTTACTGGAAAGCACATCAGGAAAAAACAGTCTGAGCTAATTTCTTTCAAACCCCTGCAATTTAGCCTGCAAGTCAGAAGATGGCAGCAGTAAAGCATGATTATGTCCTTTTTCGTCTCCAGGCCTTTGTTTCAAAACATGTTTTTGTTCCAAAAATGGCAGATTTTTTAAAAAGATGTCGTTTTTAACAGTGCCATCAAGTATGACAGGCGTCCTTCCAATAGAGGAGAATCCAAGACTGCCTTTCATTGTGATGGAAACCAGCATCAAGAGCAGAATATACCTTACCTAATGTAAGAGCCTTTATAAAAATCATGTTGCTCTAATATCATCAGAAAAATAACGTTTCATCCTAGCCAAACTCCCCCTTGTATTTCTGTAAATGTTCATATACATATAATTATGTGATAGAGTGAGCATTTACTGAAATTAAAGGATTTTTCTTTTTTTTTTTTTTTAATTGAAAAAACCCTATTCATATTGCAAGCATTTCTTCCATTTCTTTAAAGCTCAGGAAAAGCAGAAAGTGTCTGCAGTGGCTTTGGCTGTGAGTCTGTCAGCTTTACCCATAGCTTAGCAGGTTGTCAGCTATCAAAGGACGCAGTGATGCCAAGAGACAGTGTGTTTGATTGAGGTTGTTATCACATTCAGAAAAGCCAAGAAATGAGGCACTGTCACTGAGTGTGTGTCCCCTTCTGCAACAATAACTTAATATGGTTACTGGAGCGTATTCTCAAGGTTTACTCTCTGACATGGCTGTCAATCTGCTTGCTGAGCCTTGGCATGACAAGGCCTGCCCTTCTTCAAGTTCTGACCTTACTTTGCTGGATCCTTGCCTTACTTTGCTGGATCCTTGCAAATGTCATTGCATTTCATTCTCACTTCAGAGAGATTTGAAGCAATTCTATCTACTCTTTTTCTGTCGCTTTAAGGGGACAGTTCTGGGAGCACTCCCATGTGAAGCAAACCAGATGCTGGTTTTGACAGTGTGTGATACTGTCTGTGTTATAAAACCAGTGCAATATGTTCATAGATGACAGTGTATTCCCCATCAGCCGTGTACCTCACACTCTTCACTTCAGCGAGGATGACTTCCCCAGGGACAACTTTCTGTAGCTACTGAAGAACCAGGTGCCTTTTTCTAGGCAGAGCTCCTCAAGTGTCATTGCAGTGTGTCCTTCCCTTGAGAATGATGGATTTTGCACAGTCTCTTCTCCCTGGGCTAAGCTATAAGCTTTAGTCTGACAGACAGGATTAATATGTCTTTAGTTAACAGGGTCAGGAGTGCAAGTAATTTCTGGTTTTCACTGGATATAAAATATATACGTAATACACAACATGCCAGTGTTGCCTTTATTTTGTAACATTGATTTCTTCTGACTATATTCATGGCTGGGGCATGGAAATAGCTTGGGATATTCCCACAGTATTTTCTACAAGAAGTTATTTCCCTTGGGCAGCACACTTCTGCTGCTCAGCTGCTACCAGTGAGCATTTTTTAACTTCCTCAACGAGCCTGAGTGGGCTGACATTAGTGGAAGATCAAATCCCATGTGATTAATTATGCAATAACCACAGCTAATATGGTCTTACCCTGTATGCCTCTAGTAATCCATGTAAGACCTAAGTAATCTAGTCAAAATAATAATCTGGGAAGTGTGCATCAGTTGTCAGAAAGGGAGAAGAATAGCTGTGATTCTTCTGCCTGTCTCAGACTTGGAGCTCCTAATGATGAGAGCTGCAGCTTCCCACGGCACACAGGTGCTTCAGAGGGTGGCTACAAGTCCCTGCTGTGCATTTATTCCTCCTGGGTAACACAGATGTGTAACCTGATCCATTGCTGAATTGCTCCAGAGTTCAGACAATATGATTCAACTAGTTTTACAAAGCTCTGCTTTTTACTTGCTTTAATAAAGATGCAATGGGTCATGATGACATAAGATATAAAATTACCAGTGTGGTTTGACAAATATATTGGCCATGCAAGAGAGAGGGAAAAGGCTGTTCAAAAGCTGGTACCGTCCTAAATCCTGAGCAGTAATTTGATTTCCAACTGATTTTTAGAGGTACCCTGACCTAGTATTTAAGAAAGAAAAGGTTTGTAATGAAAAAGACATGTTAGGTCAAAAATGTGGAGACTGTATTTTTACAGGGTTTGTAAAATAAGCCTAAACCTAAACCTAAACCTAAACCAAACCTAAACCTAAACCCAAACCTGTTTTAATCTGGTACTAAAAATTTTCATAGAACAAAAACATCCAAAGGTAATGAATGGACATATTCTCTTAGAACTGGGGAGAATGGAGTTTATGACAACTGACTAGACAATTTATGAAATCAGAGTAGGCAGTACCACAAATACCATTCAGTCACACATCTTCCTTAGATACATTGGCTCTGCAAATGTCCACAGGTAAGATGGAGTGATCTTCCCTGTTTTGCTGTATTTAAAAACAAGATTTGAATCACATTCTCTCAGTAGAGAGAGCTTTTATGTAATACAAGATTGTTATCAGTAATAAAAATTGAACTAATGCTTTCTCCATATCACTCAGTCAGTGGGGCCAGACAATAAAATAATCTGTCTCCCTTTTAATTTAATTTTGCAATGGGAATCATTGGTGCTACTTGGCAAAAGCCCTGCACAGAGGAATATATTTTTGAAAAAAATGAAATAAAATCCCTGCACACTCATGCTATCTTGATAGTGCCTAAAAATCCATCATTGTGCCAACTTTCATTTCCTGATTAAATCAGAATATGTGAAGATTATCTATAAAAATGTCTCTAAAAACTTTGATAGAAACATATTTAGTATTGCCTGGCAAAACCCTCAGTCACTCATGACTCTAAAGAAGTATATTAATGGACTTTTCCTATGCATCTAATAAGAAAGTAGTTTTCTTCACTACAGGTGGTTGTACTTCCATTGAGGTTCAAAATAGAAAATTTTTTAACTACTCTGTCTGAGGCGGGGCAGATATTCCCATATCAGATGCATCCCAGTGCCCTCCAGAGACAGTACTTTATTCAGTACAAGCTGGGGTGTATTACAACAGCTTAAACCACCCTTATTTCTAATTTTCCCTGTGGAAGGATCAGAAGTTCAAATCTGTGGACAAATTGGCTTCTCAAGGTGTGCACATTCAACCTGTAAGGCCTTGATCCCTCTAGCTCCCTTTGGGTTCTGAGCCACTGCATCTGCCAGTGCTGTGCTTGAGTCAGCCTGTTCCCAGTCTGACTGTGGGGGACAGGATGCAAGCAGGAGGCTGCTATGTTGATATCCCCAATTCCTTCTGTACCACCGAACATGTCACTGCCCATTCTAAATGTGATGCTATGCACGGAAATACCTGCAAACCTTTGTGCAACCTTGAGGCAGGGACTGTCTTTGTGGGATCAGCTCTCAGCCACAAAAATGCTGAACTAGAAAAACCCTCAAAGTTTAGCTTAGGAAGTCTGGAACTAAAAGCTGAGCTTTTGGTATTTTTTTCAGGTTGAGCTACTGACTCTGGAAAAGAAAAGCATTTGAGATCCATGTCAATTATCAGACAATTATTGTAGACTGTCAGTAGTGTGCCTGGCTCGCTATTTCTGTACAATTTGTGAAAATGATCTTTCATACTGAGAGATACTGTTGCAGAAGTGTTATTTATTGGCATTGCACACATGGGAAGAACTTCACCACCCATAGTCAAAGCTGGAGAGCAGCTGACATATAATCCAGGCCTTAAGAAAGTATCTGTTGTAGGCACCTGATTACAGAACACAGTGAGGTGATTACAAACCAAGGTACTCCCAGATCAAAAACCTTAGTCAGTACATTTTAAGCTCTGTGAATAATTTAAAATATTCTTCTGAGCCAATTTCTACACTCAGTATTTGGAAATAAACCCAATTTCTCCACGTATGGCTAGAGCTTCAAAGTGATGAGAATTTGCACATGTAATCCTTACCTAGTTGCTCAGTAGGACATTAGCCACATGCTTAGGTTAATGGTTAGGCTTTTCCATAACACAGGGGAGAATCCTGTAATTGGTGACAATGCAGACCCCACCTGCAAGGCCTGGAATATTGCATTTTCCACATTTGCCTCAATTCATTAGCTGGAGCTGTGAAAATAGGATATGACATCCGCCTGGGTTTGTGTGTGCAAAATAGCAGCTGTGTGAGACGTGATGGGCAATAATTGGCTGCCTGCAGAGCAAGAAAACACCCACGTAAATGACGTCTCTCTCTTCTAAAGCATTAGGCAAGGAAGCCTTTCAACAAGGGGCAGGCAGCCTCTCAGGAAACAACTGTCAGATCTGCTTACATCATTGTGTCTCATTAAACTGGGAAATGCAGCTCTTCTAATCATTAGTTCAGACAGCGCATCATCCCATCATCCATCGAGACAGTACTATTGTAATGGATTATTTGTGTCAGTGTTTACCGTGGCAGACTTCTTGGAGACTCCTGTAATGCAGCCATTTTTCCTTTTACAGGAAGCAAATAAACTATTTTAAACTAGGGATTCTTGGAAAAGAGATAGAAATCAACACAAAAAGCATCATTACATTACCAAAAGAATTAGTAATGGACCTACACCTTCAACACTGTCGTCTCTTCAAACCACTCTATCAAAACAAGGCTACAGAAGAGTCAAAGAATAGAAGCAGAAAAGATCAAAGGAATGGCACCTCTATTAGGAATGAGTATACCATCCAAGTGTCTTCAAAGTAGAAGTGAAACAGCTTGAGGTGGGGGTGCTGTCATATGGATCTACAAAGTCTGAGTGACAATAAGAAATTAAGCATGGAATGTTGTTCACCATTTCTCATAATTCAAAAATCATACATACAAAATGAACTTGTTACATCCAACACTGCTCAATTCCAAGAAGTTAAAAAGATGTACTTTCCATATAGTCCACAGCCAAACAGTGGAACATATGCTATAGAGTACTTAGGATGCTGAATGATAAGTTCTCTCCATGAGTCTATAGAAGATAAAACCTCTGACAGCTCCTTAAACACTAACTTCTATGAGCTAGTTGCATCTTTATTGGGAGCCAGTAGACTTACCAGTATGTTTCAATGGTGTAAATAAAATTTTACTGTTTCTATCCTTATTATAATGAAAATGATAAAACAATACCTTGCATCAATAGAATTATTTATTTTTGAATACATGCTGTTTTCACTAATGTAAAAAAACTCAAAGGCCTCTTTGCCTGAAACTGAAAAGTAATATAGAGCCCAGAACAGCTGGTATTACAGGCAAGGCCTTGAATCAGTAGTACAGTTATTTTTCTCCAGCTTTTCAGATTATTCCTTAATTAGTTTGTTTTTAAATTTGTAAGTTGAAATGTTTTCCTTTTTTTTTTTGATCTGTAAATATCAATTTTCCTATTAGAAAGGAAAATCAACACAGATTCTAGAAGCATCTAAAATATGTAGCTAAGAAAACATCTCATCATATTTGCAACACCTTTCAGCTGTGATGCCAGGACAAGGCATGACAATGGCTGTGACTCCTTAGGTTGCTGTCATCCAGAGCCTTCAACCACTGGATCTTATTGTGTGCATATTTTGGGGCAGAGACTTTATACAGCCTACAAGTAATACTGTATTTTACCAAGAAAAATAACATCTGAAAGTTATCTTGAGTTCACAAAAGCTCGGCTCCTCCTCAGACAAATGCTGTAAGTCATAAAAGAAAAAAGAAAACAAAAGGGACATAGCCAGCAGTGTGACCTTTACAGCTGCAAACCCATTGGAAATCAGAAGAAATTGTCTCCTGTTATAGGAAATACTGAGCAGATAGAGACCACAGCAGCAGCTGGCTGGCCGGCCAAATCCAGGTTCTGGCACCTAAATGCCACAGATGCCTGCTAGGTAACTGATAAGCAGAAGCATTAATTTGCCCTCTGTTTTGGCACTCTTCAGGTTTACAAGAGTAAACCACTGGCTTTTTACGATAGTCAAAATCAGGGGCTTTTTAAAGTCATAGCATTAAGAAAGGTGAATGCTTTCATATTGTTGTGTCCTCACTACTTATTTGTCTCAACTAGTATGAATTCTTGTATTTTAAATAATCAGCAGTGGTGAGATAATACAGTTAATGAAAACCAGCAAAACATGTTTGTGGAGGATAGAGAATAAGTATAAAACCACATAAGATTTTTATTTTTCTTCATGGATTTTATTCAAGAACTTTGAGTAAGCTAAGAGCATGGGTTCTACAAATAGTGTCTACTTGATATGTCTGGTCTCCTACTAATATGCCATACAAAAAGGAGTGTAAGGACAGAGAACAATGCAAGGAATGAAGGCTTCAGTATTTGTCCCAGTAAAGGCCAGCCATAACTCCGGCTGCCGCCTGAGCTGTCCGGTGGCTGGCACCAGCCAGCTTCCTACTGCCTGCACTGGAAAAGGTCCCAATGAGCTGCCTGGGATTGTGTGGTGGCTGAGGAACTGAGTCAGGCATCCACATCCCTCTTCATACTGTGTGGCTGTCATCTCTGGAGGAGAAGAAGGAGGTGTAAAAGGAGGGTATTATGATGGTTAGGAGCAATATGCACAATGATGGTGTCTTGAGCATCCTCCAAGACAATAGGAGGAGCAGACACCATCCCTCCACTGCAACTCAGTTCTGGCTTTTCATTCTCTGATGGCATAATATCAGAAACAAGAATAAGATCTGGCCTGAACTTGGGTTTCTTCCTTTGCTCCTCTTCACTCATGTGACAGTAATGCTGGAAGAGAAGTAGGGACCACTTACAAATGAGGGAAGGGATGAGGCTTCTAATGGGAACTGGTGTGAGATGGCATAAGGCTGGGATGCCTGGGGGTGATAGGTGACTGTATCTCAGGAAGTGAGAATCATTGGAATCTTGTACTTTTGGAAAATGGAGAGATATGACAAGAGGAAGGAAATATCAGGAGTTATTTTGCTCTAGTACTTTGCGCAGAAAAAAAGTCATTTTTGGCTGTGCAACTAAAGAACCCTGGACTGGCTCTTTGCACTGTAGGAAATACAGGGAGAGTCTTTCAAACTCTTTACACAGTAACCCAAGCAGCAAATGCAGACCAAACTCTGAAACTACAACTAACAGCTTAATTTTGCATGATGCTGAATATCACAAATTTTCTGGGGTGGTGGATCTTAGGAGGCACCTCATTGTGTCAAGGTCTTGCAGTGCTGAGGGAAGCTAGTGAGGCTGCTAGTACAAAGCAACATGAGACCTGGGAAAGTGAACTGAATGGGACCCATGAGACCCAGATGCACTCCTTGTGGCCACTCATGTGGCCTTCCCCTTCAAGTGCTTCTTTTTACCTATCCTGTAATGAACAGAAAAGTGTCTACCTCCATCAGAAGGCTATTTGGGAATCATAATAATCAAAGAAAAGCAAAGCATTTAATTGAGTTTTCTCAGGGCCTTTGTGCTAAATGTATTTTGCATTATTCCAGTGTCAGAGTCAGCCATAAAATTAATACATTAAGGGTAAGTCTGAGAGGTGTAACTGCCAAAGTCACTGTGTGGCACTGGGCAGACTCTCTTGCATGTCCTTCCTCATAGAAAACAGTGGTAATACCATCTCAGTGAGTAGGTGTAGGGTATGATGTTAATGATTACTCACTGTTTTGAGAGTTCAGGCTTGCCATTAAAGTGCTGATATAGGGGTCTGGGTACACGTGAAATGAAATCATGCTCTCAGTCTCACTGCTGGAGGGGAACAATAAAAATTTGCCCAGACGTCATTAGCAGTTTCTGAAGGAAAGATAAAGGCTGCCAAAAAAGCTGCCCTATTCCTTTGGCTCTGCCAGGTATGGGGCAGGCTGGTGAAGCTGCTACCTGGAAATCCTTGTATTAAATGTGCCTGCACTACTCACATTTGGCAAACACATGTTTTTCTACTCCCTTTTACACAGAACAAAGTTCATTTGGAAAGCAATAGAAAATAGTTAAAAGGAAATCCCTTCTCTGGAAGAGAATGCCCTTGCTAAACTTGGGCTCCCAACAAGCAGGTCAGGGACCTTAGTTTTCAGAAGCAATGTAGGTCAGGATAATGTAGGGATCATGCCAAATATCCCTTACCTGTCCTCTCAGATAGGCATGTTATTTTTTCCCAGATGAAAATGCTAGACTAAAATTTGGCAAGAAGACAAAACAACCATACACAGGCTGGTAATGATGATATCATTGGGTGTCCTGTAGCTTTGAGTTATTAACAGCAGAGCAAAATTCATTAGCATGTCAAAGCACCACAGCCCAGAATGCACACAGGCCAGCATAAAGAATTAGGGCATGAAAGACAGCTTATGTGGAGAGTCACTGACAATGAAAAAAAGAGAATATTGTGCTTGAGGCAATTCTCATTCATCAGAGTCTTGTCAGCATGGTTAGAGACTACAGAATAAATGTGTCTTACCACGTTTTGTTTGGCCACACTAGAAAGCAAAGGTTATGAGGGTATCCTCCAGTTTTTTCTATTCAGCAGATGCAGATATGTATAGAATCCTTTTCTATTCCTCATCAGCAATTTCCTTTCTGATGTATAGTACCTGATGCCATAACATAAAAGAGAATATATAGCAATCAGTCTATTTTCTGTCTCTCTAGATTGATGTTTTTATACTCTCAGGCAATGTAAATGACTGCAGGCTACCTGAAATCATCAGGGTAAAGTTGATTTAGAGTGTTAGGTCTCCAGACCAAAGCCACATGTGGCCATGCTGCAATCTGCCAAGGTATTGCAAGCTGATGCAATAATTGTGCAGGTGATTTTGATAATACTCTTCTCCTCTAGATACTGGTGGTGATAATTAACCAGACAACAGTCCCTCTGAGTTACTGATCTATCAAGGGTCATTTCAGTGCTGAGGTGTGCTTAGGTGTATGTTTTCCAGGCAAGACACAAAACTGGTTTTGCATTTATCATAATTGTTCTATGAGGAAGTGTAATGCTAATGAAATCTGTTGTTCTACTTAGATCCCAAACTGGAAACTTGCTGCTCTGCTTATTTGAATGTTTGTTTGCTTTCTGTGCACTGTTATCCCATCAGGGGTTGAGAACAGGGTATATCCTTCTTCAAAACTTGATAAGTACCTCTAAATTCAGGTTGCATGACTTTGGCAGCACTACCACTTTTATCTGTGCTGGGTAACATGAAGTGAGAGATTGTTTTACTGACATTAATGTTCAGTGGAACTGGAGCAGCCCAGTATGAAAAATGACTATTAGTTAACTAGCAGGTGTTAGGTATGAGTAATGAAAGAAATGTGGGAGAAAAACTTTGCCCACTCACTTTGAGTAATACTTGTATCTTTGCAAAGAATGGCCTCTTTGTACAGGCACAAGCCTTGCATTCATTTCCTGCTCCGATCTTATCTAGAGAATTTCAGTGACCCTGATATGCCATTAAATTTGGGTACCTATGCACCGAACTACTCCTTCCGTTTTTATTCATGTCTTGGAATAACTGGTCATCCCATTTTTCTCCTCCACAGACAGATCAACACCCTGTAATATCCTTGGGCTGCTTTTGTGTGTAAGTCATAACACAAAGCAAATGTGATCTGGTAATAGCAGTCAGAGCTTTGAAATGGAGCACAGTGTAATGTGATCACACGTGTAGCCAGACACGCTCTCAGCCTGCAGCAGCCTCAGAGGGTTGCTGTTTTAAAGATACAAAGACTTCTACCTATAATCTACCTATAATCCATAGCCTAAATACCATCTATCTATAGTCCACCATGCAATGCTTCTAATTTACTCCTGCAGTATGGATTTTCCCACAAAGTAGGGCCATGGTTCTCAACTCTTTGGTTAGATGTGCCAAGAAAGAAATAGTCCAGACCTTTTTAGTATCAGTGTATGCTGTTAGATACACCATTATCCAGGGTTTTGAGTACCTCCAAGAATGGAGACTTCTCTGGGCAACCCATTGTAGTGTTTAGCTACTCTACACTAAAAAAAAGTAGATTTTGCATGTTTAAATGAAATTTCCTGCATTCTCAATCTCTCATCTCTTACATGAACTATTTTTCCTAGACAAGTGTCTTTCCCTTTGACTTAGTTAACATTAATTTTGACAATCTTCTAAATATCACTAGAAGCCAAGATAAATACCTGTTTTCCTGTCCTCAAGAAATCCCCGTTAAATTTGAATACATGGGAGTAATCTGATATACCGTAGTCAAATTCATTTCTGCCATGATATCTGAGGTTTAGCCATAGATATGACTCTCTGCTTTCTCTAATTTATATTCATGCACTCCTACAACACCATTCTCTCAATTATCATGACATGTTGTGTTTAAAAACACATGGTAAGATGTTCTATTTACTCATAATTTTAATATTAGTTTATGTTTCTTTTATTTCCTTGCTAAGTTTTGTAGATATTATTATTAATTTCTTTATTTGGCTCCTACATAGATTTAAAGGGATATTTGCATTCCAATGGGTAAAACTCAAAACTGCTTTTTGGGCATCTATCTTTCAGACCATGTTTTAATGGACCTTACTCTGAAAAAAAAAATAAAATAAGCATCCAAACTGAATATTCTCTTAGAGAATCACAAGAATTTTTTTTTTTGTAAAAAAATGTATTTTATAATATACAGCTTTAAAATGCTGCTAAAATATCAGAAGAAGAAAACTTCAAAGTACCTCATGGTTTTCACTGACAGAAGTGAAAAACTGCTAGATTCATTGACAGAAAAGATAAAGTTCAAAGTGGATAGTCATCTTCAAAAGCCAGAGGCTCCCAATGTACCTGGTCTGCAAATGATGAGAATAGATATCCTTCCTTGGTTGTCAACCTCTCTCTTTTATAAGCACTAAATTGTCTTAGAAGCAAAAGTAATAAAAGAAAAAGCATCAGACATGCTAAAATACCATAAACGTAACTTTTTTTATTCAATATTAAAAAAATTAACAATATTTAAAACAATTTTTTTCACCTGTTAGGCACAAAATATCAACCTGCTCACATGAGCTGTAGCAGCTTCCACTATTAATTAAAATAATTAATGTACCCATCAATGGGTACAATCCTGGTCATGGGCTCATTTTTTCAAGCCAAAGAGCAGGGAGTCAGATGCTGCAGCTTTCTCTTAGGAGTCTTTGATGCTTCTATGTAGATGGTGCCTGACACACACTGCTGCAGTCCCACACATCCATCCATCCATCCATCCATCCATCCATCCATCCATCCATCCATCCATCCAATCCATCCATCCATCCATCGCTCCGATCTGCAAGCAGAGCCTTCTCTCCCTCATTCAAAGAGATCTTTTGCTATGATCAGCAGTAAGCAGTGGATGCCTCCATTGCTCTGGAAAGGTAGTGAGAGACTGAATAGACATGATGCAGGAAATTTTCCCTTCGCAATTTTTATAAGAACACATTTCTGTTGATAAAGAACCACATCCCAAGAAAGATGATTAGTTTTAAGGCATGGGCTTCCTCTTGATCCCAGGAGCTGTCTGGATTAGCAAATTCAACAGGGCCTGGAAACTGGCTTGAGCTCTGTGACTTTCCATACCATTTAGTTGTCAGTTGTTGGCCCTT
Source organism: Motacilla alba alba (assembly GCF_015832195.1). Taxonomy (NCBI): domain Eukaryota; kingdom Metazoa; phylum Chordata; class Aves; order Passeriformes; family Motacillidae; genus Motacilla; species Motacilla alba. The sequence goes on along the minus strand of NC_052016.1, from coordinate 54,532,698 downwards.
ATTCCATATTTTGCTAGCAAATATCTGCTCAATGTGGCAATATTCAGCTGACCCTAGCATGGCTGTCATTCCCTCAGGGAAGCTGGTAGGTCTGTGTGTACTGTAAGCTTCTGCCTACTGTATGTGCCAACTGTTCGTGATAAATCTGTGAGAGGAAAGAAGATGGGATGATTGGTGTGGCCTTGACTGTTTTTTTTTGTCTCTAATCTACATTCACTGCTAGAGGAGGAGCAGGAGAAGGTGCGGGGCAGAGAAGCAGCTTCCTCTTGAACTGCAGCAAGATATAATTGTTTTCCATAAAACAGACAGGAGAGAGGAGAGCTATCTGACCTGAGGGAGTGTTGGCAAAAACCTATGAGAGTATTAACTGCAGGAAATTATGATTTTTATCTGCCAGAGCAGTCTGACTCTGGAGGAGCCTTCTTCTAAAAGTCATGAGGGCAAAAACTCAAGTTCTAAGACTAAACTTCATTAAAACATCCCACACTGTCATGGTTTCCTGTGACAATTGAGAACTGGACATGGTCTCAGCAGTTCCCTTTAAGCCTGTGTTGTGCAAATGCAGAACAAATCTATGCAGTCATTGCATGATGCCTGTGAGTTTATTAATCTGAATGACTGGTGCCCATGACCTTCACATTTGTCTTCTCACAAGGCTGCAGTCAGAAGTTGCTGCATGCTGTTCTCTTCAAGAACATCTTGCAGAGATACACTGTGCCTCCTTTCAGGGAAAGTTTATAGATGTTCCTTCTTTTTACTTGTTAAGATCACAGTGAGAAATGTTATAAATAGCTTAAACTTGTGAAATTTGTTCAGAGAGCTTTGATAGCAACTTCTTTGTGGAGCAAGGCTACCAGATGAAAGTTCCCAGATCTTGCTTGTTTGCTGAGGTGGTAAAGTAAGGAGATTTCATGGGAAATGTAAGACCACCTTAGAAAGGGGCAGTTTTAACATAACGTAGATCCAGGGAGTTGTAGATTCCAGCCTGTTATAAGAATTGATATGTTTCTGTCCCAGACAGACTAAAAAGAGTGTCTGGTGCATAGAGGCAGCTTTGGAAATGGAGAAAGTAACTCAATACTGAGTTAGTGCCCATCACAGTGACCTATGCTCCTGGCTTTGTGTAGGTGTGGAAACGCCCATGGGAGGATAGCAAAGGCTTTTGTGCCTCTCTCAAGAATCAAATAAAAATCTTCCACTTTTGATGCTTTAAAAATGCTTGGCTTGCCCTGTGATACTGAGTGCATTGTATGGAAAGGTTTTCCTTCAGGAACACCCTCACACTCCACCCACAAATTTTTTCACAGTTCAGAAGCTACAGTGCAGATAGATTTATGTATATAGTGCTTGTTATTCCTTTTGCATTGTATGATAAGGAAGCAGCATGGGAACACTTTTGGAAAAAGCAGCTCTTCAAGACTGCTTTAGCATGTGTCCTTTTCAAAGGGCACAGGCCTTCAGGAATGGCCTGCTCCAGCGTGTCCAGCGTGGGTCCCACTGTGGAGCCACAGGTCCTGCCAGGAGCCTCTTGCACCATGGGCTCTCTGGGGACTGCAGTGTGAGTGTCTTCATCATTATGGTTTTCCATGGGCTGCAGGGGTACAGCCTGTTTCACCATGGTCTTCTCCACAGCCTGCAGAGGAATCTGCTTTGGTGCCTGATGCACCTCCTCCTTCTTCACTGATTTAAGTGTCTACAAGCTTGTTTTTCTCACATTTTTCTCACATCTCTCTCTCACAGCTCCTACGCAGCATTTTTTACTTTTTCTTAAATATATTATCAAAGTGTTGCTTTGGACTCAGCTTTTGCCAGCAGTGGGTCCATCTAGTTCTATCCATCATGGGGACAGCTTTTGGTCTTCTCTTATCACAGAAGCCATCCCTGTGGCTTTCTTGATACTAAAACCTTGCCACTTACATAAAATAAAAACTGCCCAGGGATGTATTTCAAATGTACAAAATCTGAACATGATAAAGATTGTTCTCAAAAAAGTGTGACTTTTTGCACTGCTTACAGAAGGATTCTGGACACTAGAATTGTCCAAGGGCTGCCAAGATGAGCAGGATCTGCAGATCCTCTGAGTGTGGCAGGGAGGAAGTGCCATACAAAATTGTGTGACTCCCCAGCCTAAACAGTGTTTCAAAGGCACTGTTTGCTGTCCCACACCCTGGGATCTCAGCACACTGATAGAATCACAGAATATCCTGATTTGGAAGGGATCCACAAGGATCAATGAAGTCCAGCTCCGGAACAGCACTATCCCCAAAAGTCACACCATGTGTCTGAGAGCAGTGTCCAAATGCTCCTTGAACTCTGTCAGTCTGGTGCTGTGCTCACTTCCCTGGGGATCCTGTTCCCGTGGCTGACCACTCCCTGGGTGAAATACCTTTTCCTGATATCCAAACTAAACCTCCCCTGACTCGGCTTCATGCCATTTCCTAGGGTCCTGTCACCAGAGAGGAGAAATCAGCCCCTCTGCTTCCCTTTTTGAGGCAATTGTAGACTGCAATGAGGTCTTCTCTCAGTCTCATCTTCTCCAGGCTAAACAAGCCAAATTACCTCAGCCCCTCCATGAATGGCTTCCTCTCCAGACCTTTTGTTGTTCTTGCAGCTCTCCTTTGGGTACTCTCTAATAGCTTTTTATCTCTTTATGCTGTGGCACCCAGAACTGCTCCCAGCACTCAAGGTGAAGCCTCCCCAGAGCAGAGCAGAGCAGAGCAGGACAATTCCCTCCCTTGCCCAGTTGCCAATGCTGTGCCTGATGCTCCCCAGGACACAGGTGGCCCTCCTGGCTGCCAGGGCACTGCTGACTCTTGTTCAGGTCGCCATTGACCAGGACCCTGATCTCTTCTCCATGGCTGCGATGTAGTGTTGTGATGTGCACCTTTAACATAACACCTCTGTTATTCCTGAGCAGTAGCAGCATCTGTGTACCAAGCTTTCTAAAGGCAGTCTTTCAGAACAGAGTTTGTGGAAGACGTTTCAGTTCTCCATGGGTCAAATTCCTTATCTGTGCATTTGTGAGTGCAAGACGAAATTTGTGAATGTTTAAATGAGTGAGTTCCCTGAATGAAAGCTGCTACACAGACAAAGGCTGAAGTTTAAATTCCCCACGGCAGGCATTACTGCTTATTTGTAAAATGGTGCTCAGTGTGAGCATTATTCAATAATAAGAGCACTGACAATGAAAAATACACTTTAAAGTCTGTCAGTCTTATAATTCAATTCACCTTGTGGCAGCAGATGTCCAGTTAGAGCTGTGAACCTGCGAGCTGCTTTGCACAGATCTCTTATGCAGAAAGAGTGGTTTGCAAGTCTGGGACCATATATACTTAGAAATGAGGGAACAGGTTTTGACAAAATTTGGAATAAATTGGTCATTTTTCGTGGGTCTTAGCACAACTTAAATAGTAAGTAGTATTGAAAAAGTACTGCTAGCTGGAGAAATTACATGGAGCTAGTTCTCCTTTGTATGAAAGGGAAACATACAAAACAAATATGGCTTTTTTTTGACATATATATATATTTTGAAATAATATATTCCACTGAAAACTGCAATTTTGTAAGTGAAGGACAGCTAGAATGAAATCTCCTTTAAAGTAGGCCCTTGGCAGGACAGAAAAAAATGTTCCCTTCCTATGTGTTTGCTCAGAATAGATTGACTCCTCAAATGACTGTTGACACCATTTCCAATTCAAAAATAATCTCTGATTTCCCATCCCTAAGGGATTAATAGGGATGAGGCCTGGCTCCACATTTCAGGGCATTTCACATCAGCCCTGGCAGTAGGGAGAGGGTGAAAGATCAGGCTTTTAACCTGCCTCTCAGTTGTTCTTGGTGAGTCCCCTTGACTACAGGCATGTGGCAGCTGCCCATGGTGGAACACCCTTCCTGTGTGCTCACTTCCAGCAGAGGCTGGCAGTCTGGGGATGCTGGTGCTTAGAGGGGAAAGCTGTGGGGACAGTACACTCTGTATCTGTCCTTGTCCTCTCACCATGACTGCAAGGGCTGGAGTTCCACCCGTCCACAGGGAAATGTTCACAAAACTCCAAACGGTTTAGTTCAGGCACAAGACAGTGCCTTTTGTTATTTGGTTTGTTCCCTTGCTTGGGGGTGGTAATTTTTTAACTCTTTGTGGCTGCTCCAGGAGCCAGCCTTGCAGCCTGGAAATGCTGGGTAAGATAAGATCTTCGTTTCTTTTCTTAAGCAGAATTTTTTAAAACCTGTGGAAAAGGAAAAAAAAAATAAAAAGAAGGCGGAGAAATAGGTACCTGTGTGCATGCAGGGTCAGACGTTATGGGCCACAGGTGGCGAGGGAGCCCATCACAAGGTGGTGGGTGGCAGGTGTACAGGAGGGGCTGCCCTGCCCTTGCTCAGTGCTGCAGCACAGAGGCTCTGCCAGGAGCCCGCCGGTGGAGCGGGTGGCCATGGAAACTCTTCAGCAGCGCTGCCAGCCTGAAAGCCAGAAACCCTACCCCGTCAGCGGGGCCACCAGTGAGCTGCTGGGGTTACCGGGGTGCAGCAGTGGGAAGGAGAGCCCCAGGCCTGCCAGGAGCCCCAGGCTGCCCTCTTGCTGCATGGCTTGATCGGCCTGAGGAAATGCCCCGAAGCAGCCGAGTGACTTTCTGAGTTAACAGAGTTTTCTTTGACCTTGGGTTTAAAATGTCCGACTCCTTTCCAGGATGCTAATGAGGAAACACTAAAGGACTAAACCCTAAAGGAGGAGGAAGGGCTTCTCTTGGCTGGTGTTACTCTGGCACAGACTGGATGTCCTGCAATAGATATTAATAGTTAACAGGCAGGTCCCTAAGCACCAAAAGACCCAGGGAAAAACTGCCATGCTCTGTGAAACTGGGATATTTCTTCTCCTTCAAGAAACTTGTTAAACTGCCGTAGAATAACTCAAGCTTGACAAAGTGGAACTAATTTGCCTTCATTTTCCCAATCTTAAAAAACAACTTTGAAATCAAAAGGATTTTTGAGGCTATGCTATTCATTATAAAGAGTAAAGCATAAACCTGGATTTTAAGGAATTAAGTGTAATACAAGAAGTTGTAACTCTGCAGTCTGTGAGATGTTGAAACATCTGCTAGAAAACCAAAGGATGCCGGCCACCTCTCTGACAAGGGTGAAGGTCACCCCTTTTCTCAAGTGGGCAGTAGAATCCTTAAAATAAGAGATTGTCTCTTATATAAACACACTCTTCCAAACTCCTCAGCATTTATTATGAATGACATATTAAGGACTGGATATAAATCCAGATCTCTACCTCTTTAAATACCACCATTAATATGAGTTCTACTCTATTCCAGTCTTTTATTCTTTTTTTCTTTTTTTTTTCTTGAGGATAACAATTTCAGAATATAGTTATTTTTATTTCCTTGTTTGATGCTATTCTATTTTAGCCCCTTTTTTCCCCAAATGGAGCAGAACTGGTAGTTTCACTCTGCACAATTCGTGTGAGTTTCAGTGATCAAAAATAAATCTTGCCATCACTTTTTATTCCTACACCAGGAAAGGGTATGTCAAATCTAGAGATTCAATTCAGCATTTGGCTAACCAAGACCAGATCCCAACCAAATCAACCTTTTCCCACTACTGAAAACATGCTAAAATAACCTTAGTTTAGTATAATTAAAAGCATCCACCTGTTTTTTTTAAGTAAACTGATATTCTGCATTTCTTTCATGAACCATGTCATTATTACATATTTGTGTTGTGGCTTTTAAAGACCACAGGAAAGACTGAACTGTTAGTGTCTTCTTGTGCTCAAAGGTACTGCATGGGAAACAGGTTGTAGCTGGTCCCTGTTTCTAAGACCTACAGATCTGTGCAGGTAAAGTGCAGAGGATAAAGCAGACACAGAGAATTGAAATGAGATGACCCAGCCTCAGGTGATCCATCAGATAAGTAATGAAATTAAAATCTCATTATGTGCAGGTCTGTAGATTCCTGGTACATTGTACCTATTCCAATTCCTCAATAACGGTATGGCTTCAGTTCAAATCTTTCTCTTCAGCATTCTTTGTGTCTGAAGTTACTTGAAAAATACCTGATTGAAGTTTTAAGATGGAAACATCATAATAAGCACTGTCTGGACTGACTTTAACCTTTTCATGCAGGAGCATGGTGTCACAGCTGCACATACTATTATGTGAGGAGTGTTTTCCCCTGGAGAAACATGTCTAATTATGTAATTGTCTTATTTTTCCTATAGGTTTCCTACTAGGTGACCTATAGGTCCTAATTGTACTGCTACAGAAATGAGCAGGAATTTCCCCACTGATTTTAAAAGATTTAAAAATACTAAAGGCAAATTATGGAAGAGTTAGTGTGCCCTCAGCACGCACTTGGCAAAAAGGAGAGAAGTCGTAGGCACACAGCATTAAATCCAGTTGTCAGCACTAAATTCAAGGATTTACCTTGGCTTCCACCATCACACAGTACAGCACTGACCCTTGAGAATTCAGCATTAGTGCAGGGGAGTAACATCACTGTAACATCCCTTATACTGCAAAGGAAGGGACAGAAATTTGTTCAACACTGACTGAGAAGGGTTACTGAATTCAGGTGAACTTTCATTCTCACCATGAATGATTGAAGAAGGATCTTCATTATTAGATCTCAGGTGTACAAAGCACTAAGGCGTGTGGACTGGGGTTCAAGTAATCAAGGAGGAAGTCAACTTGGGGTGGGGTTTTTTGCACTCTCTTAAGCCATTAGCACATTCTGTGACCCAAAAACAGTTTTCTGATCTGTCACTGTCTGGAGAGAACCTCTGGCTTTTGGAATGATGGGGCCCTCCTGCCACTTACCTGTTTAATTTAAGCTTTTGCAAGTTTCTTAATTGACTTGGATAGAAGTATGTCTTCCATGCTTGCAATTTATACCAAGGCTTTGAATAAAAGATTAATGAGCGATTACTGTTTTTTAAATGTAATTGTAATGTACATGTTGATAAACCCAAGAGTAGAGGCTTTTGCAGATTACTGCAAGAAATATCGTGATCTATTAGAATTTACAACATTTGTCAGGCACGCAATAAAACAACTCCTTATTGGTTATTAGTTCTTGGAAAAAAGAACTGTAATGCTAGAGGTGCTCAGTAGGTTGTTTTCCGGAATAAAACCAGAAGTATCTTTTTCAGCTGATTAAAACAGCTTTCTGAGGAGGAATTGAATCTACAGGGAGGTTTGGAAGTGGAAGTTTCCCTCTGAATTAAAGCGTGATAGCTTTCAGGAGTAACAAATACTTAATTAACATGGGATGGATGCCAGAGGCAGTTATATTAAAAATAAACTTGAAAGCAATCACAGGAATTCTCTTAAACAAAGCTTTCTGTTGCCATTTTCTGAGAACGTTATCTCGTTGGCCTTTTTGATAGGCTGGCATCACAGGGGCATCATTCTAATTGTCATTTAATAGAAGCTGTATTTTATTTCATTCTAAATCACTTCCATGAATCTCTCATCACCTAAGCCTGGCATTAAAGAGAATTCTAAATCAAACAAGTTACTAAAGAAAAAAATGTCCTTTGACAGAACTGGGGCTTCCAATGCATTTTAATTTTTCTGCAAACTGCATGATGTGGAGAAAGGGGCTTCTGTGTATTGACAGTTGATTTCTTATCAAACAATTTGCATAATAGTTGATGTAAAGGTTCAGGGTGAATCTGCACATTTAGTATATGTAGTGAAAAATAAATTTACATTTGCAAATACTGCAGAAGACAGAGAAATGATGATAGAATAATGCCTTTGTAAAAATCAGATTTTCTCATGCAATTGTGGCAAGTACAAGTAGACAAACAGTTCTGGCTCTTCATAGTGTCATGCTAGAGCACCTGGAGTCCATTTCCCAGCTGAACTGTTCTAACCATTGCATGGGGTGGCAGGACCACTGCTCAGCCAAAGAGGGTTGAGCAGATGCAGCTTTTGGTACTTTTTAGCTAGTGGAAAACCTCCCTGTTTTTCTTCAAACAACAGGGACTCTTTGGCATCTATACTTTTAAGGAAGAAAATTTCAGATCATATCGGAAAGCCTGTGTTTAGGAATGCAAAGAATTTTATAATCTTACTGTAGTTTTAGAGGCTTCTTCTTTGTTCATATCTACTTAAGCCAACTACCTATTAAAGAAGGCAGTTAAGGTGTTGTGTCTGTCAGGACAGTAATAATTTTATTGTCGTCTATGTAGCTGCTCAGTTGGTACAAATTTGATTAACATCCTTTTTGTTAAATACATAAGCTATAAATAAAACACATGTCAGTTTAAAATACACATATAAAATTAATATATTTTAGTCAATATAATGCAGTGTTTTAATATGACATATTTAGCATATAATTTTTCAAGAAAAATGGAATGTACTTTTAATGTGATATGCTTATTTCTTGATATTCAGCATTTTTTAAAAAAAAATATTAATTAACATTTTCATTGATCTCTCTATCATCTGCAGAGATGACAGAAGAGGTATTCAGCCAATGGGATCAGAATCTGACCTACAACAACCAGGTCAGTTGCTGTTAGCTTAAAAAATTAATTTTCTTTTTTTCAGTTTTATGATGTTCATATAAGGTAGCTTTGAGCACAGACTCACATATTTAATTTTAATTAGACAAGTAAATGTTCACACAGTTTTTGTTATGAATTCTAAATTCTTTAAGTCAGGTGTGAATAGTATTCATAAGTCTGAATGACAGAGTTCTCTGATGAGATGTCTATAATCCTTTTACCTTGGAATATATTAACATAGGTTTGAATGTATGAATACATATCATTATGAGACATCTCTGCTTCACTAACAGGCACAATTATTTGGCTTTCTGTTCATGTGTTTTATGTAAAACTGGTAATGATTTTCAGTCCCTTATTCCTCATTACAACACACTCTTTTTACTCCATATCTTAATATGGCAATGTTAGTGCGATGTGATCTCTTTAGTGTGAAGCAATTCAAAGACAACTGAATAAATTTCAAACATATTAACATAAAATACATGTAACCTTTTCTTAGATTTATATGGCTGCTACTCATACCAGACACATCTAAAAATCACTGACTGGTACTGTGTTACTCAATTATTTAGTTATTCATTCTGGACTTAAGGATTGCTGCCTTTGATGTGTCTAATCCATCCATGGGTAGAACTAGAAGATTTTGATCTAGCTCACTTCCAGCAATTTTGATATCCACTAATATTTAGGATCAAGCTTGTGGATGCCCTCAAGTAACTTAATCACATACACTGCCCTTTCTTATTCTGGCTACCTTTTGCAACTCTTCCTTAATGTAATAACTTCATATATTTAAGCAAAGTCACACGTTTTGTATTATGCAGATGTTGTCTTTCCTTTGGGAATGTAACAGTGTCCTTCTCCATCATTCTCCTTATCTTCAGAGAGACATCTGCAAGACTCCATCTCTCATGGGGTATGAAGGCAGATGGAGGAAAAAATCTATCTGCCCCACCTTCCTCACATAGACAGAAATTATAAATACACCTCTCATTTCTCTTCTGAAACATCTGAGGTGGACCAAGAGGAAGTCTCATACAGCAGAAGGCAAAGCTGGGCTGTATTCTGACTTTTCACCTTCATTACTTTACATTTCTTTTGGAAAGAGGGGTAGGTGTTGGTCTGTTACTTCCCTTCCTCTACCTTTGTGGCGCAGCTACCTGTCCTCCTCTAGAACTCTTTGGAGACTTGGCCACGTAAGTTTGTTGCAGCTTCTTCATCCTTTGCAAAGCAATGATACTGAGAAAAGGGGGCAGAAGTCACGGGGGACACAAAATCCAAGAGGAGTTCCCACAAACCAGATGGCAGGCAGTTTGTAACAGTCCTAGGTGGCAGGAGAGGCACCAAGATGTCACCCAGCATGACTGGTGCAGACCCCAGAAAGCCCCTTCTGATTATTAGCACAATAACAATGCTGAAAATTGGACTACCTGTTAAATTCTGTACATTCAGCTAATGGGGAAGAAAGACTTAGGCACCATATTTTAGAAATGTAATTACCACTTACAGGTTAGTCAAGTATTGCGTGTTTAGAATTGGAAAATATATGTTTGACAATACTGCATATCTACAGATATATGTTTAAGTTCTTCAACATGAAAATTCTAAATAATGCTTGCAAAAACTTATTAGCGATTCTTTCAAATCAACTCAACAAAGCACAGCTAAGGCTGCCGGGTGGGAGTTCTCAAGCAAGATGTTGGGCATTGTGTGTGGCCTTGTAGCAGCCACTGGGGGATCAATTCCACATGTGACAGCCTGCCAGCCTAAGTAAGAAACATTGATCACTGCCCTCCAAGTGCTCGGGGAGCCAATTTCCTACCCAGCTGGCAGACCACCCATCCAGTCTGTTTCTTGCCAGTTTGCCCAGGAGGAGCTGTGGGAATGAAGTGGTGTAACAGGCTGACCTCCCTCTTCTTTCAGTAAAAAGTAAAAAAAGTAATGCCAGAGGCTCTGGCAATCATGCTGTGCATGCAGCATGAAGGAAGAAGGGCTGTGTGGGGTTTCCCTTGGGGCAGTGGGTGCAACTACTGACAAATGCAGTAGTGTTCATATAATTTACATATGATTCCTCATATTGTGCTGTTCTTATGTTCATTTTTGTTTGACATCTGAGCCATGGAGTTTTCTTTACACAAACATTCACAGAAAGTTAAGATTAATCATGCAAATAAGTAGTGTTTCATAAGCCTTTATGCTGAATTTGCACTTAAATGGATGATTAAATTGGCATCCAATTAAGAAACAGAAAAAACCAAGTGGTTTATGTAATTAATTGCTTGGAAAAATATTATTCGAATTTTCAGTGTTCAAGATCAATAAAGAAAAAGTTAAAATCATATCCACAGAGCAACTTAAAACAATTTCTGTATTTGAGAAAATTAATATTATTTGGGTATATTTTATAACATAAGAGGACTACTTAATTTTCTCTTCTGATTTTTTTTAAAGACAGGGTATATAATTAAATGCTATATAAAAAAAAAAAAACCCAAGCTTTATTTTTTCTTTTCTTTAGTTGCAAAGGGCTGTGAGCAGTATTCTCTTAATTAATACGCTTATGGTGAGCTTTTACCAGTGAGCTTTTAGTCTTTTGCTTAAGAACTTAATTTTACAGCCTTGGAGTGTATCTTAGTTTACCTGACCTTCATTGTATAAGAAACAGTAAGAATGTATACCTTAGGTTTCCCAAGTGATACAGATTTATTTTCATGAGTTCTATGAACTATAAATCCATAAACAGCAAGCAATATATTTCCTATCAAATGCATGCTTACAGGCACTCAACTGCTGATGAAGTTGCAATTAGGAATCTGACAGATGAGGGACTAATTCCCCAGAAACAGGATTTCTTCCTCCTTCTTGTTATGAACATAGCATATGGAGGAAACAGATATGAATATGCCAGAGGAATAAATTAAGAAGTCTAGGATGAAATAGAACAGCTGGAAATGTAACTGGTGATAACTAAAGGCTAATTAGCTTCAATGAACAATTTTCCACCTGGTTTTCTATTAGCCATATAGAAAGAGGAGCTAGAGAAATTGCATGGTGTGCATTTTCATTCTGAAATTCGATACGAACTGCTGTTCTACCTACATGGTAATTGGAAAATGATTGTCTCTTGTGGGTATAAATATTAATGTGACTGATTTGCAAAAATCCTTTCATTTTTTTCTAAGCACTGACTTGGCTTTGTACATTCATCATCTTACTGGAGATGTGAGTAGTTCTTAATTTAATAGATATTTAAAATGAAGAGTCTACTTCTAAGAGTATTTTTGAATGCTAAAGCTCTTCCTCTGATACTCTTCATCAATTCTGACTAGTCTGGTATAACCTCCTGTAGCACTTCCCAATCAGCAGTTTCAGATTTTTGTCCATAATCCCTGCAGCTTTTGACTATTGCTTAGAACATCATATACAATGAATAATGAGGTGGTTTTTTCCTGAAATAAGTAATTTAAAGAGCAGGAAATGGACACTAGGTGCCCTACATAAAGCTTTTCACCTTATTACACATATCTCTATTTATTACATTAAAAAAAAGAACAAACCAAAAAACAAACAACAAAAAATAAGCCATATTGCTTTTTATACATATTTCTTTCCTTCTGCATTTAGGATCCTTTGGTCCTTCAGTTTGTTTGTCATCACATAACAGACTGGGTTCTGAATTCTCTCTTTTAAAGAGGATGAGGCTATGAAAGTTTGGGATGAAACATCCTCATATTACATTCAAAAGTAAAAGTCAGGAGACGGACATAAGGAATGAATGTCATCTTTCCTAAATTTAGCTGCTCAGAAGGGATCTGCTGTACTTTTAGTGAAAAAGAAAGGATTAGTGCCTTTCTTGAGTTTTTCTCTTTTTAGATGCTTCAGATGCCTGTCCTGTTGATAAAGATGGCTAGCTGTAATTAGTCATGTAAATGAGGAAGTTGAGCAAACTAAATAATACATGTTGTGATTCACCTTCTGTCTGTTTTTCTCCATTAACTATCAGAGGAGTCGCTGGGAGGGCTATCAGTCACTGGAACAGGCTTTCCAGGGGAATGGGCATGGCACCAATCCTGTCAGAGTACCAGGAGTGTCTGGATGACTCTCTTAGTGATGTGAGTTCATTTCAGGTAGTCCTGCAAGGAGCAGAGTGTTGGACTTGATGATCTTTATGGGTCCCTTTCAACCTGAAATATTTTATGTTTCAAGGACTCTATAACTCTACATGACTAACCTAGGTTTAGGAAGTAACATTTAGAAATCTCAAGGTCAAGTTGGGTGAATCCCACCATACATTGTCTAGGAAATCAGGGATATCTTTCTGTTTTGAGAAGAGTGAGCAGAGACATAAAGCTGAGGTATTTCTTTCCAGTCTTGCATTGGAAGCTTACTTTTGGCTTTAATGAACTACTGGAGTTTTACTTCTAACTGAAGCAGAGTCTTCAGTTTTTACAAAATCAGTGTGTTCCTAAGTATTGTCTTGCCCCTGGGAGAGTAGAAAGTCCTTTTGCTGAGAGGCATATAATTTACAAAGTGATTGTCTTTCCTTTGTACAAGTGGTTTCACTATAACTCATGTCACAGATATTTAATTTTTTCCCTGCATTCTTTTTTAAAGGAAACTGCCCTTAAGGACCAGTATCTAATGATCTCCTTAAGCTAAAATGTCACTCTTAATCCCCTATAGCAACTGTTTGTACTTTGGGATCATAGATAGGAAAGGGAAAATATTGACATGGGAATTCATGATACTTATATGATCAAAGACACCTCCATCCACAAGACACGTCAAAGGAACAATATAATTTTCATTACTTGCCACAACAAAGGCTTTTAAAAATAATGAACTAGAGTTGTCTTTTTTAAAAGCAAAAAAACCCCCAGAGCCCCTGTAATTGTCAAAGGTATGGTATTCTGTTGCTTATTAATGAGACTTCTGTAGAACAAGTTCTTGCCAGAGTTGTTTTAAATCTTGACGTTCTGATTAAATTTTAATTTTATTGCAGTAATATATAAAAATTTGACTATAATAGTCAAAATATAATTTATGCAATGTTGTCAAATGCAGCAAATGCATTTACTCTAATGCCCGTAAGAGATGCTACAAAATTTGGAAAAATACCATGTAAACTATCAATAAATACTGCTGTAGTAGGAAGAGATGTGCCAAACCCAGCAGTAATGATAATAACAATCTCTATTTCTGAGAAACGTGGCTATTTAAAAGATTGCTTGACAGAAAATATGGGGTAAAGACCTGTCATCACTCTGACAGAAAATATGTGTAATTCATTTTATGTAATTCTTTATCAAAAAAACATAGAAACCTCGATACCTGAAATAGTTCACCTGTACTTCTTGAGATGCTTATGTTTTGAAAACTGCTGAGGAACCATCTGATTATGGTAAAACAATTTTGAAACTAACTAAATGCTCTGCAGTTTAGACGTAAAAATAACTGGCCAAAGATATTTTGTTTTCTTTTATCCTCACCTCTTTGCTGATAGGAAGCAGTGTGATCTGAGGGATAAAAGGGAAATGCAAAGTAACACTAAAATTAGCTATCACTTTTACAGTGTGGGTAAAAGGTGTCAAGAAATATTCCTTCGTTGATCTCAGGTATCTCAGATTAAAAGAAAGAAAGTTCCTGCCAGAGATGTTGTCCTAAATGTGTACATTTTGTGATAGATTTTATTGATATGGATTGGTATGTGCAAGGTGCTTCTTTTTTTAAATCCCGATCATGAGGCAAAAATGTTGACGGGTTCCTTGCTCAGATGATTGATGTGCATGCTGGAGTGGAGGTTTCTGTGGGAAGCCATAGTTACTGCTGGGAGATGCCTTCTTTGGCTTCAGACTTTGAGGAACAAGGAGTTCCTCTAGGTACTTCAGTTTCCAAGACCTCATGACAGCCGTCACTGGGGCAGCATAGCAGCAAACTGACAAAGGAATTAACTAATGGAAAGAAAAATTCTGAAGGCATGGCAAAGTTACAACTCTGAGACATATGGCTCATGTTTTCCTAAAAGTTATAACTGCAGGAAACCTTCGGGGCATGGTGGGGGCCAGGGCTCTCCAGGGTGGCAGAGCAAGGCCTGGCAGCTCTTCTGTGCCAGGCCAGAGCTCCAGGCCAGAGTTCCTCCGAGGGGAATGAAGGCATGGCCCTGGGAATGTGGGTGGGAAGTGGCCATGGGTGTCCTGGTGAGGCTGGCAGCTCTCCCACAGCACTGGACACCTCTGAGGGGAATGGACTCATGGCCCTGGGAATGTGGGTGGGTGGGAAGTGGCCATGGGCATCCTAGTGAGCCTGGCAGCTCTCCCACAGCCCCAGACACCTCTGAGGGAATGGACTCATGGCCCTGGGAATGTGGGTGGGTGAGAAGCGGCCATGGGGGTCCTGGTGGGGCCTGGCAGCTCTCCCACAGCCCCAGACACCTCTGAGGGAATGGACTCATGGCCCCGGGCACCCGGGTGGGTGGGAAGTGGCTGTGGGGGTCCCGCAGGGCCTGTTGGTGCCCACAGGTTCCCTGTCACTTTAGCATAACCTCAGCATAAAGGAAGCAATTGGCCACAAAGAGCAGCAGGTTTTGTTGGTGTTTGGTAAGTAGTTTTTATTTTATAGCATGCTTCTTTTTTAAAATCATGGATTTTTCAAAGCGGGGTGTTGTTGAAGGTGTACTGTCCATTGGTTAGGCAAAAAACAAAGGCAGAAGGAGTGTTGGTGATGGGGCTCTCCATTAATTAGGTCTATTGCTTTCAACACTGGAAAAATAGTGCTGTGTGTCACTGGGAAGAAGGAGAAGGGGAATGGCTGGCACCCCATTGTCCTGGTGAGGCTGGCACAGGGATGGAGGCCTGGAAATGATGACTTGGCAGTATGGTTGGGTCTGTCTGCAAAGCCCAGGGAACAGGAGAGAAACCATGGTCTTTGGCTGCTTCCTGCAGTGTTGATTTTCATGACTTTAAACAGCTCTGAGTAACATGCTTCAGGAAGAACTTTCTAGCAGCTAGGTGTTCAGATGTATTTTGCACTATGAAAATATGTGAAAAAGATGGTATGAGTTGCAGGGTAAAATTTCTGTAAAATAATGAGCTTTTTTTATGAACAATCCCACTGCTGTTATTCTGATGTCTGTTGTCAGACAGAATATTTCTTGTACAAGCAGAAAATGCATCACATATGTTTGAGAATATATCTATGATGAGTGACAAATTCAAAACCTAGTTCTGATTCAAAAGATCAACACCACATTGGGTGCTGAACGTTGTGTTTTTCTGCTTTTAAAGTTGTCTGGCATGCAGCAGCATATATATGTATATACAGTGAAATATGCACAAGAATACATATAATTACTTGTATTCATAACAAACCAACCTCTGCTTTGTTGATATGGCTGAGGCTATAAATGCAAGACAACTTGTGGAAAACATGTGAATACCATTTATTTCTTAAGCTAAATACAGTTGTGTTTGGCTGGTGTCTGTTTTGCCATCTCTTGACTCTCTTTGTACTTTTCATGCAAAGAGTGAGAACAGCCAGGCAAGAAGTTGTGTGTTTGAAATACACGGATTTGTATTCTCTCTGTACTCAGTATGGTATTTCTGCTTCTGCCTGAATGGGATGCTCGGTTTGAGAGACAGGTGGAGGCTAAATGGGATTGAAGAGACTTAGGAGTGTTTAATATATATCTGCAGCTATTTGCTTGGCAAAGATGACGTTCAATTGCATGCTAATTCCTTTGCAAAGCCAATAAAAGAGCAGATTTTTTTTTCTTACAGAAACTGACTTAGAAGTCTAGCAATGTAGACTGTTGTTGTGGGTTTTGCTGTTCTTTTCTCTGTTTTTGAACTGTTATCACGTAAAACCTAAGTTACTGCAACCTTATTCTCCTTCACAGTTAAATGCAAGAGTAGAGATTTTTAAGGACAAGAGATGAAGGATTACTCAGGAGGGTGCCAGAACTCCCATTTGAGTGTATAATTTGATGAAGAATAGAGTAAAGCAGAAGATGGGCAGTGGTGAGTAGTATTTTCTGTACTGACAAAAGGGAGAATTTCCTTGGTGAAGTAAAAATGTCCTGAGAGATGACTTGAGCTTGTGAATAATATGTGCTCTCTGTAACTAAGATTGGTTGAAACACAATTTGTCTTTGACTGTAAAGAATTTAGATAAATGAGGAAAAAAAAGAATAAATTGATTTAGAGAAAATTTAAAGAATTAACCACAAACTGGTCATATTTGAAGCTCGAGAGAAAATTTTGACTTCTGTGAAAATGACTGAACAACTTGACTATAATGGAAACAAAGGATTTAAAATCTGTTTAAGAAAAGAATGTCATTTGCTTCTGGAATCAGTAGAGAGAACAAAAGAAAGCACAATTAAGAGATAAAATCTTCTGCAATGATAAATAGAACAGGACAAATTAATCTCTGACTGAGGTTAAGAAATGCGATTAGACGTAATTTTGTTGAAATTCTGCTGCTTTGCCAAGGACGAGTTTTAGCAAACCCCTGAGGCAATAATAAAAATTACAATGTGCAGCTATTGCAGGCAGGGATTGAGGGTGCTCTTGCACAGATATGGTGTGCATAAATGATAAGCCATAATGTTTCAGAAGTGACAGTAGGTAATGATTTTAATTTACTTTTGTCTCAATTAACTTATATTTTGACATTCTACTTAATCAAACTGAGTTTTATTTAAATTCTATCTTCTAACAACTGACCTGCTTTCTTTTCTCTCCCATTCCCATTTAAAAACAGATGCCTTAATGCACAGAAGCTCATGGCCAGCAAAGCTGAATTAGCTTTGTCTATTAAATATTTTCAGAGAAAAGCAGCTACTGCTTAGTATATCAAAGACAAAGAAATAATATGCTTTCTCAATAAGGAATTCAACAATAACTGCAGCCCTCTCATTATAACTGTGCATATGGTCACATATAAATCCATGCTCTACCCAGCAACTGTGATGTCAATACCTTGATTCCATTAAGAAAGATGAGAGATGATCAGGGTTGAAACAAATGAGGCAATTATGGTCTAAAATGCATTGTCTAGCAAATAGTCACATGCTTGCATGTAAGTTCTTCAAGACAAGCATTCTCTTTTTGTTCCTGTACAGCATCTAGCACAAAGGGAATCTGTGCCATGACTAAATCTCTAAACACTACTGCAGTAGAAATAATGATAAACCATACTGAGGAGGATTATTTGTGTTTTGGAAAAGGCTATCAGTTAATTGTTCATCTAAATGTATTTAAAATTCCCTTCTCTGTTCTTTGTCATTCTTCTAATAGTGCCAAGGTAAGTTTGCAAAGGCTGCTTGTGAAACTGCTTGTAAGTGATCACTGAGAATAAGAGTATTTATTTAAATACAACCAAAATGCAAGCAGTTATTTGATGCTGGAAGCTAGACAGTTTGTATGATTTAGTGCAGTGATTCATTAACACTGTCTTTACAAGACTGGGGTATCTCTTATCCAGAACAATTTCAATATTTGAATAATTGGCTTTATTACTCTTGGTTTTGCTGGGGTTTGTTTTTTTGGTCGGTTGTTTTGGTTTTTTGGTTTGGTTTTCTTTTTCAAGTAATGGTACAAGTATTTGATGTTCAGCTCAAATTTAATAATTACAAAATATAATGACTGATACATTAGCTTGTGCATCTTTTTGGTCAGTAGACATTTCTCAGCCTGCCCAGCTGAAATCACTTTCAGCTAATTGAAGATTTTCTCACTCCATTTAGCTGTTAAACCCTGGCATATGGACAAATGAATCTTTCTAGTCAAACTGATCCTCAGATGAAGTGAGCAGTGAAAATAATATCGAAACAAAAACAAAATCAGGTTCAAATAAGGTGAAGACAATTCTGTGCTCAAATTAGAAATTCTGGAACTGTCCTCCACTCGTCAGAAGAAGAGAGTTTGATGGAAACAAAGAGGGAGGTTTCCCACACTACCTGGCAATGTGCTGGGAAGGAGCACTCTGTGGAAAAGAACAGCATAGCCACATAAGGATAGCTGATTAACTCTTGGATAACCGTGTCTCTGTAATTGCCAAATTACAGTTGGTTGTATGCTGCTACTCAACAGTTGCTGAAATATTGCTAAGACAGCAATTAAACATGGCACTAATAATAGCCTGGAGTTCCTTTTGAGAGTGTTTTTGATGGGGTTTTTTGGTGGTTTTTTCCTTTCATTTAGAGAAGGTAGGGAAGTTAAAATCACATGGACATCCCCTAGGAAGATCTCATATGTCAAATACATTGTTTCTGGAAACAATGGAAAGGAAAGGGAAAAGGAAAATCTTGTACATCCAGCTTCTTAGCTACCTGGTACTTAGACAAGGCTTCTTGTGAAAAGCAATACCCTTTATACATTAGCAGAGTTTTCCTATTACTAATTAACCAAACTGCTCTATTTTTGGGGGGATAATGTTGGTATACCTTGTTTCAATAGAACTGCAAGATCTGCACTTGAGTTCTGCTTTTGCTGCCTCTTACAGTAACTTTGTTGTGCTGTAGAGAGCTTGTGCCTGGTTGTTTTTCCCTGGTAACAGTAGTAACTTGCTCACTAATATGAAATTAGTTTAGGTGTGGGGTGATGCTTTCAGTCTATCAGATTGTATCAAATGTATCCCTCCTTAGGTGGAGAACTCCATGAGAACTTCAATGATTTTAGTGCTTCTTTGTTTCAGTGCTGTTAATTAAAAAAATAAATTAAAAGGCACAGTGTGAATTGTAAAAATTGTTTCAGAGGCAACTGAAACCTGACTTTATCAGTCTTATTCTCATATTTTCTCTATTCTACTTATGTGCCTTATTCAGGGATGACAGAACTGTGCATTGAGTAGACACAGAGGCTGCAGGAGAGGAGGTTGCTTGCATTAGTAACCCTATTATAGCACTGAATTTCATTAGCCTGTATTGTGGATCCTGAATAGAACTGAATATATTTTCATGTTTTTCTTATCTTATGGAGAAGATGTGTATCTTGGTGAAATACTCAGTTTCAGTTTACTTCAGATATAAGATTTTAAGACAAATTGCTGTAAAGATATTGAAATACTATTGGTGATGTAAATGTGTCCCATTCATCAGCTTCCCATTCAAGAATAAGATTTATTATGCCAGGGCTGGGTTGTTTTGAATGAAATCACACTTTAATTAAATAGTTTCTGCTAGTTCAAAGTAGAGATCCTGAGTGTACCATCTGTTACAATGTCTGTATATAAAAATTATACTCACTAATTACACTGTGCTGGTTGGGTGGGGGATGGCATCAGAACCAAATTAGATTTAATAAACTTAGGGAAAAAAGTACACATTTAAAATAAGAAAAGCTTCAGTATAAGAAACTAGAAACTGGTATGAATAGTACCAAAATTGTTTTTCCCCTATAAAAGGCTATTTTTTTAGTATTGTCTAAAAGGTATCTTTTCATCAAGCTTGATAATACAAGTCCCCATGGAAGACTGACAGTGTGGGATGTCTGCTGGCCTCTGTAGTGATCTGTGGTGAACAATTTAAGAATGAATATTCATAATGTTTTTGGTACCTTCTGGCATATTTTGTTACACTGTCCATATGAATCCCAAAATTGGGTTAATCGTCAGCTGAAAGGGGTTTAATGATCTGAAAATTAATTAAGAGCTCTCTAGTCATGCATGTACTGTATGTTTTTGATGGACTAAATTTGCTGATAGAAAAAGGCCTATTAGGATAATTACTAGATTCTGTAAGGAAAGCAGTTATAAACAACATTTTCCTGATGCAAAAGACTCATGAAATTATACTGCACTATGTAACTTCACAGCTTAAACTCAGGTAACTGTTTTGCTTGGAGAGAAAGAGAAGCATATGGTATATATTTGTCAGCAGATGTGCCAGTGACATGGTGATTTTATCAATAAAAATGTAGGCTGCTGGGAAAACAAGGTAATTCAAAGGGCAGATGGGAATGGGTAATATCTGAGAGGAAATGGCTTTGAGAATTTAAGTGATATTTAAAATTTAAACTAATAGCCTTAAATACATAATAGGAAGAAAAGAAAGAAAAGAAAGCCTTAGAGAAAGTTCCCTAGTTTCTGTGGTAAAATTCACAGGTAAAAGTCTTCAATTCAGGGAAAGAAGACTGAGGGGTTGTGTCAGTGATGTTAGTGTGGTAGAAAGGAATCAGTCCAGAGGTTGTGCTTAAGCTTCCCTTCCTCTGTGTCAGCAATACAATTCAGGAGTCTACTGTGCCATAACAAGGTTGCATGGTTACTATTTGATTCCTCATTTCTCAACTTTAAAAAATTACCTCTTTGCTATATTCCTGCTCTTTAAAACAGGAACTCACACATCTAGAGGGGGTGCATTGATATATTTTTTCCTTTTCTTTCTTTTTTTTTTTTTTTTGTTAGTTTATCCTTCAGAGGTGTATTGAAATTCTATTGAGTTTTCTTTGTGGTTTAAACTTTGACTCTGATAACATGTGCACAGACCTCCATATGCAGAGTTTATGGAGTAAACGATACTGGTAGTAGGTTGCTACCTTTTGTTGAACAGCTTTTAAAACATGGGATGGTTATTAATGTCTCAAACTGTTGTACTACTGGGAGGCAAATCTAGTATCAGCTCCAAGTTCTATAATTTGGAGCTTTCTGGTTGTTACAGATGTTTTCATCTTTCATCTTGGTCTTTTCTCCTTCCCCCCCTTCCCCCCCCCCTCCCCTGCCCTTCTTTTGGGCAAATAGGTCCTTTTATTCTCTGGGTGTTTGACTCCCTCTGCCACCTTCACCTAGTTATTTTATCCTGTTCCTGTAACTCCTTGCTTTTCTCATCACTCTGTGCTCAAATCCAGCTTTTCCCAGTTGATCAATAAAAATGAGTTGTAAGAATACAGGAGAGGGTGTCCTCACTTCTGTACAATGACAAAATCCTACGCCTAGGCCCAGACAATACTCTAACACTAAAATTCAAATCTATGTCCCAAAAAAGGAGCGGCTAGAGATTCTTAATGAGAGCTCTTGGGAAGACTGTAACATTTTCCAAGGTCTCAGTTTGGAAAAAAAAAAAAAAAAAAAAAAGAAAAAAAAAGAAAAAAAAAAAAAAAAAAAGGACTGTTTTGATTAAAACCTCTCCCCAAAAATTTCAGCTGAAGACAGGCCTCTTGTGTGGGAGCTCTCTGCCTCAGCAGCTGACCAGCTGGCAAACACTGAAGCCCTGGAAACAGCCTCCCAGGATAGGCAGTATCACAGACATCAGTTCTAGCTGCCAGCTTCGTTGCTCTTGCCTGTGGTAAAAGTGTTGTTTGTGCCACTCCAGCGGGTGCAGCCAAGTGGAGGAAACTTCTGTAGGGTAAGAGATGTTCATGTGAGAGCTCCTCTGGCCTTTGCTACTCAAATTGAAATGTCTCAGAGCAGTGTTAGTCAGAGAACACTTGACTCTGAGCAGTGCTGGGAAGTGTGCAGCCCTCTATGAGCAAAAATAATTTTATGGGTCATTATTTTGTTTTACAAAAGGCCAAGACAAAAAGAGGCATTTCTAGGCACCTGATCTAGACAATTTGGAAATCTAATCTCTCTTAACCTGAACTCTCAGAACTATTAATTCGATCCAAACTGTGCCACATAATTATGTTGGCTATTCCCTGTGGTGCTACACTATCTACAAAAGACACTGATCATGTGAGTGTAGCACTTTGAAGCAATTATGACCTGTATTGAAAATTGTTGAAGCATAACTAATTATCTAGCAAAAATTCAAAAGGCAAAAGCTCCTCCTCCAACTCTACATTCCTTTCTTTTCTAGTGAAATCATGAGTGCTTGAATCAATGGAAGTTTTGCTACTGATTTCTGAAAATCCAGAGAATAATCATGAGTATTTACTGCCTTCTACCTCTTTTAGTCTGGCTTGAAAATTATATTTTGCAGTAATTATTTGATAAGGCAATGAAAACTTCACTTTCAATTTCCCTTCAGGTGCCATGACAAGTTCTTCTGTGTAACTATTACATATCTTGGCATTTGTGAGGTTGATGTTGCTGTCTTTCCTGAATTTCAAAGCAGGAGGAGAAACTTAAGGGTGGCTTTTTTCTTTTGATTGCAGAGAGGGTGAAAGTCAGGTGATATTTTTACTCATTGTCTTAGAGTCTAAGATGGTTTTTTTTCTTCCATTTTTATGCATGATATAAAAGTAATTTAGAAATTGCCAAGTGGACAAAAACAACTGCACTGGAGATTTTTCTTGCAAATAAAATTGGGATAATTTTCTTTGAATTCTCCTGGTTTATCATGGGTTGTGACTACACAGCACACTAACTAGAGACAAATGGAAGATTTTTTCCCCCATAAATACACTTGAAAAACAAATTATTATTTTAATTTGCCTCGAGACAACTCCTTTGCTCTCAACTGTTTATATAGATAGGAAGATTTAAACCTTTGGGGCAGATCATAAACAATTTTCAGATTGTGTGTTCAGCTGTAGTTTTTACCATTTGAATCTGTATTGAAAAGTCAGGGAGAAAAGTTGTACTGTTTTAGTGCTGAAGTTTCAATAACAAGTAACTGAAAGATATTTTATCAGTTTATTACAGAGATAGAAGCAGATTTACAAGTATAGAAGCAGATTTATAAGTAATCTTAATTAAAAGTACCTTTTAAAGGGGCAAAAAGTAGGGAAATTCAGAGAAATAATGTTCATTCTTACCTGACTAAAATCTGATTGTCCTTTCCTCAAGGGTTTTAAACACCTAACACAGAGTAATGTGTGCTGATAGAACCTATTACTCTCTTGTGAAAGAAAACAAAGACACATGCACTAATCATCTCCAAACCATCACATTTATATCTGAGCAGTTAAACACATTTTGCCCCCATGCTGCCCCAGAAGAATTTTCAGTGTCATGAGCCCCACTGAGTGGTGCTAATTCCTGCACACACTTCTGGATTGCATTAATGCACTTAGTTTTTGTATAATCCACGGGTGTTGCCCTGAATGGAGGTTTTGCATCACCTACAGCTGCTATCTTGCATACCACAGAGGTGAGCTCCAGCACTAGAAGTTTCTCTTCCAGTCTCTAGCATCCTGGCTAATTTGAAATACAAAATTGGCATGCAATAACGGGCTTCAGATACGCCAATTTACAATTGGCTGAACAAAATCAGTTTAGATTAAGACATACCTTATTCAAAGCTTTTGGTTTCTAAAAACTTTATACAAACTATTTTGGCACACTTTCTGCTCAATTTCACGCTTCTCACAGGCACAGGGGTGTTGAGCTCATCTCCAGAGCTAGCACACCACTGGCACACAGGGTCAGGGTGATAGGGGTGGGAGCAGAGGCCCAACTGCCTGCTGACCCCACTCCTTCAAAGCTGGGAGCTGCATCTTTCTTAACCCTGACCTCAGGAAGGGACCTGACAGATATCCAGGCTGGGAGGCTTGGGGAAAAGGCAGCACATTCCTCATCCTTCTCCAGAGAGGAGCTGGGCATGCCATGTCATAGGACATTCAGGAAAACTGCCTGTCTTTTAAAAGCTGGATCTAGCTATATGTTAGCTTGGAAAATATGCCTAGTGCTGCAAAGCACTTGGTGATTTATTTAACACATTATTGGTGGTGGACTGCCTGCTCAGCTGGTTACATAAGTGTTCTCTTGCATGCAGAGCCCATCAGGGTCAATCAAGGTCATGCGAGCAGTTTGATGTGAGTGGATGTGACTGGAGTTCATTTGTTGCTGCCCCCTCTCTGCCCACTCTGGAACATGGCAAAACAGATCATGCTTGCAAAAGAAAAATCCATTGCAGGAATGGGAGCATGCAGCATTACCTAGACCTTGCACCACACCTGTTGTCAGTGAAGAAGCCCATAGGACATAATGTGGAGCGTCACACTCACTTGCCTCTAGAAATTTTGATTTTATAAAAAAGAATGTGCTAAGAAGGGTGGTGGTGCTCTTTCCACAGCCCATGCACCTTGTACACCACAGACAAATACAAGTTGGTAAATTTTAAATTACATCCTTTAAACTTGTTGGCACTTTTCAATCTCACTTCTTGTGACTTTTCATACTTTTCATATCAGAAAAGCTTACAAGAGCGTTAAATTCAACTTCTTTAAAGGCTAATAAAGTAAGTGCATGCTTGCTTGGTTCTAGTGCCTGTCAGATCAGCTTCAGCATTGCTGTGGAAATAGATTAGCACTGCTACAGTAACTCGAATTCTTTCAGCTCATTCGTAGGTTGTTAGGTATGGTGTGTATAAAAAAAAATTACCTCCTCACTGCTATAAGAGGTCTGAACCCAGCATCATTAGATAATATTATGTACAGGCTGACATCCCATCTTACTGTAAGCCAACACTCCCTTGGAACAAGACTGCACCTTGCAACAGAGCTTCCCATCAGCTCTCTTTCCATCCCTGGATGTATGGATCTTCTGTCCCAGCACATGATGATATACCTTATCCAAAGTTACAAATTAAGATTGTAGAAATTAAATGAAACAAGAAATAAGCAGCAGAATTAATTCACATAGCTTAGTGATAAAAAAGCCCCAGAAATCTTCAGTGAAATGTATGGAAATATATATAAGAAAAGACAGTTTGATCTCTCAAGTGAGGTATGAAAAGTGCCTTGAGAAATTAGCAGGGGAACTAAAATTCACAACCTTAGTGTATAGCAAAACTCATGGAGCCAGTAGAAAAACTAATAGGTTTTGTTTCCTCCATTCAATATCCTCCTCTGAGAGCTTGCTGTTCTGTAAGCAGTAATTACTGATTTATGTTCCCACAGAGCATAAAATATTATCACTATGTTTCTGCTAAAGTTCTCTTCAGTTCCCTTGCTACCAACTGTCCTTTTCCTTGAAAAGTACTAATTCAATTACACTAAAGTCAGTGCAATGATTCATGGTCTTGGTTTTGCTTGGAGATTTCGAACTGACAAAAGGCTTATGTGCTTGAGAGTTCTCTAAGTTTTTTCAGCTCTGGCAATTAGTTGCATTTATACACAGTCTTGTTTATATCCTTGGACCATTGCAAACTACAAGAAGATTGCATTACAAATACAAAGCATCATTGGTTCAAAAAAATAGTGCATGCCAACTGAAATTACTGAGATCACACTTTTGCTCTCTGAGTCTTGTTTCAGTAGCTTTATTTTTTCTTAAACACCAGAAAGTAGCTTGTATGTAGACCTGATATGGCAGCTGGGAGGTTGCTGTACAGAGAGCATCAAGTCTGGCTTGTGGTGAATTAGCCTTAATTATTCAAACTCATGAGTGGCTTAACAAAAACTAATCATTGCCTTCTCTCTTCCTCCTTCTGCTCTCCCCTGGCTTGCTGGTTCCATTGTTTATTGGTGTCTGTTTCAGTCCAGTCTGTCTGTGACTGGTACAGATAAACTGGGCTGCTGGATCACAGGCAGGGAGCCATAGATAGGGAGTGAGGAACAGCTCTGCTATTGTCCCTTTACTAGAAATTAACTATAGTGATACAAAAGAATAAAAACTATTCATCAGTTCTAACGTTCAGTGATCTATGTGATAGCTATAATTTAAAGAAGATTCAGCTATTACAGTGAAACTATAATTTGAGATTGAGATCTTCTGTATCTATAATTCTAAACTTTATGTAAGGTTTGTCTAGTCCTTAATGGTAAAGTAATTGGTGTTAATGTCAAAATTATTAAAACTGCAAAAATAAAGTGTCAGACTACTAAGATCCTGTACTGTACTCAGCGAGACTTTTCCTGAACTGCAGAAGCTGTATTTAGATGTATCAGATGATTTTCATGCCTTCTTCATTAGAGCTCCAAGGTACATTCAGTATTCCTAGGTTATTTTCTTAATTTTCAGCATGTGGGATAAAAGTCAACGTTAATTTGCATAGCGCTGAGTTAAAGCCTGGAGATAAAAATCCTGCTGTGGTTCTTCAGTTAGCAGAAGTGTAAAGCTGAGAGGTGTGGTTCATAACTCAGGGTTTATTGGTCTGATGGCAACATCTATGCCCGTGAATGGAATGGGATAAGGCTCTGTCTGCAGGGCCGCTAGTGAGACTCAGCTTGCATTCCTGCAACTAAGCTCTCCAGCCCCCCTCCCAAGCCTGGACATCTTCACCCACAGTGCTTATCAGGCATTATTCCTCTGGCTGTCTCCACTTGGTGTGCTGAAAGTGGGAGCTGGCCTAGACCAAAATCGGGCCCCTTAACTTGCTGGTGCTGTGCATGCCAGTGTAGTTTGGAAGGTGTTTTAATCAGAGAGTTAAAATATGAGCTTCTTGCAGAGAAGAGTAGGAAGAAGAAAGCAATAAAAGTAAATATTTTAGATTATTTTCAGAATGAGGAAAATGCTATTCTGTTGATACATTCATCTAGTCTAATAATAAATGCCAGCATTTTAATTTATTATCAGATACAGTGAAACAAATGTTGGTGTAGTGAACAGCTACACACTATCAAATGTTTTTCACTCATACATAGTTAAATTCTTGACGGCTTTTTGAGTTGGAAGTAAGAGAATAGGTGATGTCATTGTTTTGCAAAAATCCACTTAAATGGGCCTTTTTTCATTTTTCATTCATTTTCCAAAAAACACCCAAAACCCCAAGTCATTCAGCATAAATGGACAGTTTAATACAGTTGAATTAATGACCTAAACTCACACAATTAAGATATTATTATAAATGGCCTAGAAAATATGTCTTTATTTGTTGAGAACCTGACCTAACACAAATTTTATCTTAGATCTAGGCAAACTAGAGCACAATTGCTGAAACTTCAAGTGTGTGACATTTGTCTAATCCATGATGAAAATGGCAGTAACTGATCTCAGCAATATTGTTTTACCCATTGTGTGCTGACTTCAGCATTCCAATATGGGACCTGTTCAGGCACTGATGCTTATGGATTGTATCTCATTGATTTTCAAGCCTCATATCCTTCAGGAAAACGTTCTTAAAATGTGAAATAATCTCTCTGGATAAGTAATAAATAATCTGATTTTTTGGGTCTTCTAAAGCAATCCTTGACAAAGAGAAAAATCAGTCGCTAGCAGCAGATAGAATGATATGTCTAATATATCCCTGCTTTCTCTTTTTTTCTGCGATTAAGTTGTATGTAGACCTCTTGAATATACAGTTTTCCATATAAAAAGCTGCTATTAAGGCCATGAAGAGATTTTCAGGGATTAGCAAGTGCTGCTTGCAACTTTCTGCATTATTTAATACACTGTCCCTATTGCAGTACATTGACTAGTTTCTTTTGTCTCTTTCCAGAGTTTCTCCATGAAAGCCTTCAGTACTCCCAGCTTGGTAAGAAGAATAATTTTTTTCCCATGTGATACTTATCCTATTGATTTTAACAGAAACACACTTTTACTGAGCTTGCAGATATGCAGAATGTGTCTCAAGAGCAGTGAATTTGTTCAGTCTTGGCATCTTCATTCTTAAGAGCCTTTTCAAAATGTAAATTAGAGACCAAGCCTAAAGAATCAGAAATTTTAGAGCACATGCTAATTGCAGAAATCTGAGATGGTTGCTTTGAATGGTAGGTTGTCAGTCAGGCTTGCATTAATGTGAGCTCTGAGGATTTGTATTGCTAGCTTAGAGTAATTCAAGAGGAAGCACAAATTTTTTCTCTCACAGGAATGGCAGAACTAACTCCCAACTCTATCCACTTCCCCCTGAAGCTCTTTTAATTATTGTGATCTTGTTAGCATAATTCAACAACTTTAAAAATTAATTCAATGCAGATCAGTTAGAAACTGAAACAGTGTTCCTCACACTGCAAATTTACAGCATTACACAGCGATCTAAATTACTGGGAAGCTACGGGGTAATCCAAGTGTTTTTAGGCTTTTTCAGATTACAGGATTTTTGAATCAATACATTCTCATATAAACAAATTGACAACCTAACCAATACCTCAAAATCCTGCAGCTAGTGTTTGCTTTTTAAGCTGTAGGGTTATAAGTAAATATATTTCTATGTAAGTGCAAGGGATATTTCCTGAGCAAGTAATAACTCTTCAGTTAAAGAAACTTCATTTTTTAGTTAGATTAAATATGTTCAGATCATTTAATTTGAAAGAGTAATTTTTTGGAGTTCACTTGAAGGGAAAATATGGTCTGATAGAAGAGTAAATGAGTTGAGAGATGTGGTGCTGTGTTCCATTCCTCCAAAAAGCACAAAAATCACTCAGCAGAGGTCTTTGTATTTCTGTCCTACAGTGGGGTTCAAGAAACTGAGGATGTCGTGTCTTTACAGCAATAGGAGTGTCTGAAGGATTCTTTGTCTGTCCTGCAGGTGGAAGCAGCAGGAGCCATGATGCTGCAGGGCTGGCTCTTGCTGAGGCAGTTCAGCATTCTCCCAGACCAGTTCACACGCCAAACTCACAGCCTTGCTTGCAAGTTTTCAAGGCTGACTTGTTGGTCTTGAATATATTGCTTTATTATCATGACAAGGAGGTTTCAAGAACTGTATAGTGACATAAAGACAAACAGGTTATTCTTACCAGCTGATGGCAGAGTTGAGAGTTGTAGTGCAGCTGGTTTGCCTTTGCAAAGAAATAGAGGTGAGAAAATTTCTGGGAAAGTTACAATAGTGGGCAACAGCAGAAAAAATTCCAGGCCTGATTCAGAGCAGGCTACAGACTGCCAAAATGCTCTCAGCATTCTTGCCATGGTCTTTGAAGAATTACAAAACCAAGAACAAAATAAAACAGTCCGATTTAAATCATACAGGGAATGGCTCAAGCAGGTTTGGGAATTCTGTAGGATTATAATAAACCTTTCTGCCACATTTCTTTCTTAAGCCTGCCTCTTGTAATGAAGACAAAGAACACAGTGGTTGGTAGAACAACAGACATATGTCTGTAATGATGACTTAAACAAGCTCTGGGAAACAACAGTACAAAACATCAACTGGTGGAGGGAAGAAGGGGATGTCTCACATCCAGCAGATGTACTAAATAGTTTCACTGTCTTGTACCAGGAATGTCTTCACAGAGTTAGGTTCTGTGACAGGAATTCTTTCACCAGCTCAGTGACTTTCTTTGTGTAAGACTGCAGAGTAAGGTCTTCCAAAACTAATTTGGCCAAACTGTAAGCCACATGAGTTTTGTCTTTATTGTGTCTTGCCCTGCCTGAAACTTCTAAAGTACCAGCATGTGATTTTACTTCATCACAGCAGTGGTACATGTGAGATTTTGTGCCCTGGAGTGTTGCTAGGAAAGGTACTGATGTATGTGGAATTACACAGTACAGGAGAGAGATCTAGAGATGACTGCTATGCACAGTTGGTGAGAGCAAATATAACAGCAGCAGAGAGTATCAGAGGATCTTTAATGCTGAGAGTGTATTTATGTTTTTGCCTTGTGAGACTGTCACTGCCAGCTGAGCTGCACAGCGGGGATGAAAATAGCACATGTATCCAC
The DNA here is from genome assembly GCF_015832195.1 of Motacilla alba alba. NCBI lineage: Eukaryota > Metazoa > Chordata > Aves > Passeriformes > Motacillidae > Motacilla > Motacilla alba. Next base: position 54,502,764 of record NC_052016.1, on the reverse strand, counting down.
GTTTGGTGCAGCTGTATTTAGGACATCATCTTTAAGTCAAAACCTGTCTTGTATCTATTAAGAGTAGTTATGCAACCACTGCAAGAATGGCAAGAGGCACAAGACAGGAAATGTTTCTGATGAGAATAAAAAGTGAGTTGAGCGGGCAGAGAGGAGTTTTTTCTGGCTTATAAGAAAAGTGAAGATGAGATCCTTCCAGCATCACGCTGATGCTGAAAAATGTGCGCAGGAAAGAAAAATGAGAAGTTGGAAGAAACAGACAGAAAAACAGGGAGAAGGATGAGACACAAGGCAAATTAGCTGGGGGTATAAATGAGGCCTGGAGAGATGGCCCAGTGTACATTAGCAAAGAACGGCATGGGAAAGGTGAAGCAGGATAGAAGAAATTTGGGGTTGACTGGGCTGAGAAATGAGTAGGAAATTAGAAATAAGATTTAACATGGTTTGCGTGTTGCTCTGTTTATGTGAATATCTGAGCACTGAACTCTTCCACAGCAGTCACTCCCTTATTACACAGCAATAAATGCTATCCCACCTACATGTTTCCTGTAGGTAACACGGAGGATACTGTGCACACCTTTGACCAAAAGCCACAGCAGCTCTTGCACCTCAATTCTCCATTTCCTCATATCAATTATCTGGTAAGGACAGTAAAGTTGAAACTATAATGACTGCATTTTTATTCCCAGTCTTTGTAGTTTTGGGGGTAGTTCAAGCTACTCCAGGCACTTCAGCATTTCCAGCAAAGGGGTTCTACACTAGGGATGGGCAATAACTTGCTACCAGAATATTTTGTACTTGCATCCCTATCTCAAAATTTGTAGTAGTCTGGGGACTGATGCAACCACAAGTTCTTTTATTCAGCCTGTAAGTAGCAAGGACAACTTTCTTTTGCTGAGCAAATTGTTCCCAGGGACATCTGGAAAACCATGAGACAGATTTCTTCTCTGTAAATATTTAGGCAGATCATCATTTACCTGATCACATATGTTTGTTGTACATTTTTAGTGGTACATTTTTATCCATGTACTGACTATGCACCCGAACTCTAATATGTTTTCTAGTCTGTTGCCCTTATCATACTTACACTTTAATGGATGAGATAAGCCACACTAAAGGTATCTTGTGTAAACTTCTGGTAGTTCTTTGATGGCCTGCAGACATCTTGATCATTAGTCCATTGCCTATCTGCTTATCAGTTGACAGTCCCAAGCCATTCAGTTGAACAGTTTTGGCAATTCTATATACAAGCTTCTTGTGCCTAGTGACTTCTTTAATGCTCTTGTAATAAACAATTGTATATCCCAGACTTAGTCCTTGAGCTGGAACAAACCATAGTCATATTCCAGGGGCCAGTGCCTGAGAATACTTAATACATTTAAAATGTTATCAGGTTTTAGGAAATGACATAATTTTTTTTTGTTATTTCTTTTTGAAAGGGTTTAGAATTCTTAATGGTTTTTTGACTGAAAAATTTTTCGAGACCCTTTTCTACCACTGACAGTGGAAAAAGTGATAAAACAAACAGGATAAAAACCTTTTCCAAAGTTATAGAAATAACTTGTTCAAATAAGAGTTAACAGTTCTGTTGATTATAGTTCATGTGATACGAAATAATTGTGCTTTGACATATTAATTCTCCATAGGATCACAGTCATCTTTCTAACATATATACTGTCATTTACTTAATTCAGCTGCTAGTGGCATTATTAACCTTCTAAGAACATTACACCAGATGTCTGGTTTCAGAATAGAGCTGTTTTGACACACAGGTTCCCTCTTGCACATGCTGTGAGGGAAGGAATAACGCCTTGCAGGCAAGGAATTCAGCAGTGGAAGGTGTCTGGGTTCCCCTCTATAGCTGCTACAAACTTCCTCTATGCCCACAGGCAAGTCATTCTGTCAAAAAGCACAAGTCTACACCTCACCAAATCCTTTTTTCCCACTGGGTCTCTCTCCATTCAGCAACATGACAGCATAGCTCATGGGTTGAATTTTGGATATACATGAACAGGAGACTTTCTGCTCAGTCTGTTGAAGCTCATGGCTTTGAGTTAAACATCATAGCATGACAGCAGAAAGGCAGTGTACAAGAAAGAATCCTGACCTCTAAAAAGGATTCAGAAAGAAATGGGGGGGAAACACAAAGTTACAAAGTGGCTTATTTTAGCTCCTCTACCAGGTCAGCAGTAGGGAAAGGAACAAAACCCTAGTCTGTGATGCGTGTTGTTACTGAGCTCACTCTAACAGCTTCCCAGTTAATGTATGGCTTGCTCCCTCTCATTTGAATTGTCATACATGTTTGTTTTTTATCTAGATGACTGGTTTTGTATGATCTTCTTAAATAGAATTTTACTTTTTGCCCCTGTACTCTAGTGTGCCTTTGGTGGACAGACAAGTAAATTCAGTATAGGAGAAAAGTGCTGTGGTGGATTTATAGTGGGAAATCAGACTTCATAAATATAGCATGGTACTGGAGTCAATGACTGCATGAAAAAGAATTATTTGATTAGTTAAACACACTTTTCCAAAAGTCACTTGATATTTTCTTGTCTTACCAGAAGCTCTTTAAGGACCGAAGTGGTTAAATAACTGATTAAGGAATCAAAGAGTTATGAGCAAATGGTCAATTTTCATGATAAAGAGGTAATTATAATCTAGATTTATTACCTGATGGATCAGACAGCAATTATGTCAGTGACACAAATTAAACATCTTTCAATGACAAATTAAAAGGAGTAGGGTGTCCCAGTGGGGGTAACAAAACCCAGTGGTCTCAGGCTAGGTCACGGTTCTTGGAACAGCTTGGGATAATCAGAAGAGAACAAATAACCTCTCACCTTACTGAAGAAATGGCCTACTGAATGGCCCTTTAGCTCCAGACCTCTGGGTCATTAGATGTGCTTTAGGATGGAGAAGTGTCTCTATGAGAAAAAAGAGCTCAACCCCTTTTTCTCTTTAGGCTGGAAATGAATAAACAGAGTGAGGGAGTGACAGTAATGTATGGAGTTACGAATGTCATGTGGAGGTGAAATAGACAAATGTGGTTTAGTGTCCAATGAAATTATCAGGTATGCAGACAAGAAAATAATCAAGGCTGAGTACTTTATTATACAGACCCATAATTCAGTTACAGAACTTGTTACTACACAGCCACTGTAGCACCTACAAATGTCAATGGCTTTACGAAATAGACAAAGTCAGAAGGTCCATCCAATATTGCCAGATACAAAGACGCTTTGGCTTTGGAATGTGTGAAAAAATTATGGTAAACATGCCCACATCTTTACTTTTTCCAAAGTGCCCAGCAAAAGCTGTCCTAAAAATCTAAAGGCTAAAAGACAGATCTTTGGTTTGACCTCCAGCGTCTCTGTGTTCTTACAGTTACTGCTGACTCAGGCCTTTGGTATTCTGATTGGTTTTGGTTTTATGTGTTTATTCACTGAAAGCTGCTGGAGACAGAGATTTCTCTTACTCTGTGGATGTACAGTCTCTAATGGAGAGGGATGGGTCCCTAATTGTTCCCCAGTGCATCATGTGCTACTTTCATACACATTGTAATTAAAAGTTAGGTAAGAGTCAATTGAAAATGTGCACAGTAAACAGAGAATCTAGTTTGACATGCTCATCCCTCAGCTAAAGCTCTGCAGTTATTTACATGGAATGCTGACACACTTTTTCCTTCCTCTAACTCTTCCACTTTCACAAAGCTCTCACTTAGAGCTGCACAGTTCTTCAGTGTCCACAAAGTAAGTCCTAACTAGCACAAGGCACTCTGCCTGCAAGATTTTTTGTTCAAAACCTCCCTCACGTGTCTTCCAGTGTCCCAGAGATACAAACCTCACAAGGTCCATTGAAGAAGGGAGAAGATACGTCCTGGCACAGAACCATTCCCTGGCTCTCCCAGAGATGGCTTCTCTGTCTTTTTCTTTCTAGTGCCCCAGTTCAGGAGCATCCCTGCTGATGGTATAGTGTGAAGCGCCCTTTGTACTGAATACCAGTTAATGCTGAAACATTCAGGAGAGTTTGAATCACTTGGTAGTAGAGCATCAGCAGCCAACTCCAAACCAATTTCCCCCCAGCATTCTGAGTAGGCTCTAGACCAAATATGAAGCTAAAAAATAATCCCCTTTTTAATGTGTGAGGTTAGGTTTCCTCTGGTAACTCAGTGATGGTACCAATTAGGCCATTTTCTAAAATTCACCCTGACATCAATAAGGGTGGTTGACTAGAAAGATATATAGATTAGAAATATTGATTTTATTGTTTAGATTCTGATTTTTGGATTTTCTTTTTGCCATTAGTACCATTTTTACTACGTATACATATATTTGGGCAAAAATAGGTTGGTTTCACTTTAGTTTCTACTGTGTTGGCTTTGAATAAAATCTGGATTATAAATATTTCACATGAAATTGTATTAGAAAGATATGTGTTGTGGTTTTAAAGCTCATTTAAACACCTGTCTTATTATTTTTGTAAAATCTTGGATTTTGCCAAGTGTCCAATTTGGTGAAAGAGTGGGCAGATGGTAACTCAGTTATATTTCTGAATAACGTTGGTTTAACTTGAAGCTCTGCTTGGTGCTTCACTTAAACAGACTCAAAGGAAACAGGGGTCTACCTGAGTGGAGTTATCCAGAGTACCCTGCTGGATGTAGGATGTGAAAGATCTTCTCTGACAGCAACCATGAATGTCTCCCCAGATAAGTCTTAAAAGGAGCATCAGATAAGAAATACATTGTAGCACCCTGCCAGTGAATTTTGTTAATTAAGAACAATGCATCGTTTAGACCCAAGGCTGGGAGTGCTGCTTTTAACGCCCAAGACAATGTTTTGTTTGTACAGCTGGGGAATGATGCAATGTTACTGAGACTGCCTAGGACAGAAAGCATTCCTTGCAAATGCTCTCTGGCTGTTACTCTTTAAGAGGTGAGCCTAGAAGAAGATAGTACCTATCTTAACACTGGACATTCTGAAGGGGAAAAGAAAACAATGAAAAGCTCTTGAGCATCTCAAAGTCTGTTGATCAGAGACTTTTCAATGCATTTTTCCCTCTTGAAGGTGGTGTCCTTGAGCCTGAGCCCATGCACATTCCTATTGCTCAAGCAAGGTTTGGATCAAATACCTCTCTTTAAAGTTGATTATTGATTCAAAATCAGAACGACTGGCTCTGAGATGTGCCTTGCCAAATGTTTCATTAGGGACTTCTCTTAAACTTGCTGAGCCAGTAGCCCAGAATTGTGACTTCTGCCACTTTGCATTCAATCATCTTTCTTCATGTTTCCTTAGTTACCATAGGGAAGAAAATTTGCAGCAATATTGTGGTGGAATGGGAGGGAAGGAGGATTTCCTAGAAACCTTGTCTCCTTTACAACAGTTGTGAAGAATATACTTGGCATGACATATTTCTTGAATCATAAATTCAGTATTTGTTTTACTCATGGCATAACTTCTAGCTGTTGCTGGTACATGTGATTTACTCAATGAATGGTGCATTGATCCTGCATTACTGTGAGCTGACTGTAACAAAGCATTTTCATTCAGACCACCAGAAGGAGCTATTGAATTCAAAAAACCTTTCCTTCAAAGCAGGAACTCCTAGTACAGCAGTGCAATAAGTAGAATAATAGAGCAAACACACAGTTTTCCCTGGAAGACAAGCTAAGAAGCAGATTCTCATTTAACATCTTTGTCTTTTTCTGATTCACTGTGTTGTAGACTCAAAACTGATTTTACAGGGTTTAAGATCCAAAGAGATGGAAAATCTATTGAGGCAGGTTTACCCATACATTTTTCCGCAGAGAGTGTAGAATCTGTCGTTTTCCATTAGGTCACAGCTCCGAAACATTAGGCTAACAGACCTGTGAAATACTTGAGAGCTAATGGTAATGTCCATAAGGATAAATGAAAGCTGAAGTTTATCTTACCCATACTGACTGGCAATCAAAATGCATTGACCATGTGTTGAGTGTTTTCCGAGGTGATATGAAGATGTGCAATTATTTACTGTGTCATGATCAGATTCATAAAATGAGGCATGACATTTATAGCCTACCTTGTATGAGTTTGCTGTTCATATTTGACCAAAACCCCATACACTAACAGAAAAAGTATGATTTTATGATTTTGCTTTGGCCGATCTTCCATTTACACCTTTTTTTGTCTGACAGCAGCCTGAAAATCTGTGATGATTGTTTGAAGGTGCTGCATTCTGTGTGAGCGTGTGAGTAGCTTTGAATGAGTGTTTAAATTAATGTTTAACTAATTCTTAATTAATAAAATAGTATTTGTCATGAAGTTTCAAATTGGAATGTACTATACAATTTGCTAAGTCAGTGTTTCCAGCATATCAAAAGAATACTTGTTTTAAACACATGTATTATGCATGTCTTTGGATTGACACTCGGTGAACATGTGTCTGAAGAATAACTTTTTCTAAATACCTTCAGGCAGTTGATCTCAGCATTGGTTTGTCTTTATGTTGACTTTCTTACTTTATAATGTACTTGTTCTCATGACACTCTGGTAAGGACTCAGGCATTAGTTTGGGGGGTGTGTGTATAATAAATCATTGCTCTGGGAAGCTTATAGGGCAAATAGTAACTAGACCTGAAAAATATATATAATAAAGTAACAGGAGGGCAAGGAGCAGGGAGGAACTGAAGGATAGTGGTGTGGAAAGGAAGAAAAGGTCTATTGACTGGACATATATATTTTGCAGGTCTCATATTTTGGGCTTGCTCTTTGTTTTTTGTACCATGATAATGTTCAGTGGCCCTTATCTGGAGTGATGATCTTGGGCTAGATATTTTGCTGTGCTAAGGTGGAAATTGAAGGTGGTTCCTGTCTGAGATTTATCTGTGTGATTGAGATATAGGAAAACATGGTTGGAAAATGCTTACAAAAATAGGTATTATAGGCAATGAGTTACATGTCAAAAACTCTTTATAAATTTATAAATACTTTTGCTTTTTCTTTGAAACAGTATATCACAAAGATTTTTTCTTCCAAAAACCAGTTCAACATGCCTTGTGTTCTTTTTCTTGGGAAGTGGGAACTAGTTAGATGTGGCTATGCATCTGTAACAACCTTATACCCTGACTATTGACAATTTTCTGGAGTTATGGGGCTGTTGCTTTGATTAAAATCAGAAACGACCACCAATCTGTGTTCAGCAGCACAGAGGGCACTAAGACCATATCAGCCAAAAAAACCGCATGTCATTATGCTATGGATTTTCATCCCCAGAGCTCTGTCATTATGGCACAAACTACCAGAGGACCTGTCTGAACCTGAGCCTGACTTACTGCAACAACTATATCGCATAGGAACAACAGCATCATTAGCACACAGAAAACAGTTTCCAGTCTTGGAAACTCTATCTTTTCTCACAAAGGAAACTTTCTTGATTAGATTCTCCATAAACATACACCTTAAAGAAAAGAAAAATAGCTTTTACTAAATTAGAAAGATAGAAAGAAGATACTTCATGTTATTTTGCCTCTCTTCTACTGGTGTTTTAATAGTCCTAAAAGAACCTAAATAGACAAGTAAATAAAAGCAGACAGTAAGAAGTCAGTTGTAAACTGACTGAAAGAAAGACCTTTCACTGTGTGTGAGTCTCTTTAGAAACACACAAATATGTTACTATCAGTATATTATTTACAGGGAGATTAATCTTATTTTATCTAAATGAAAATAACAAAGCTCCCTTATGGCTTAATCACAGGAAACAGATGACTTCTCTCTGTCCAGTTAAACCTGGCTGAAGTGACAGCATATATTGTTCTGTCCTTTAAAAATGTGCATCAGATGTGTATGCCTATGCATGCCCCTATGAAATACTACTTTTCTATCATATTCAGGTTGAGGATAATTGGACACTGGCTGTTTGGTTTGTTGAACTTCTTGGAAAAGATCCTGGTACTGGGAGTTGAGCTATGGGGTTCCTTTGTTAGGAATTCTAATAATGGTTTTGTGGTGTGGCTTTTGTACCCTATAAACTCTGTGGGCTTAATTTTTGCCAGTGCAGGCACTAATGTACAGGAATCCAGCCATATGCTGTCATCTACAGGTTTGGAGCATTCCTTGCCTCTTGCATGGTGCTTGGCTTTTTCTGGCCACAGGACTTATGACTCCCCTTGGTGAGTCTGATCTGTCCAGTGCCAGTGCAACTTTTTGTATGAGTAGGTATTTGTTGGCAAGAGTAAAGGATTTAAAGTCTGGCCTCTTTCTAATATTGCAAAATGGTTACTCATGGTACAGTTACTGACTAGTAGAAGGAACATATTCAGGACATTTTGATGGCCTCCTCATTCAGGAGCGAACATCTGTCTGGAGTCACAGACCAGATTCACAGAGCAAGTAGGAGAAAGTCAATGTGTCTTTGAACTTGGTCTCAACACTCACTAAAAGTTTTCAATATTAATCTCAGGTTACATCAGCATTCTGAAATGTCAGTACATCCACTCCCTCCTTCCAGTAATGCTGAGAAAGAGGTAGTTTCAGACAGTTGATCACAGCTATGTTTCTCTATTGGCAGGGGAGAAAATTAGGTGACTAATGAACAAGAGACTTATTTTTGAAAAGATGAATGTAGGTAAGAGACAAGTTACCAAACTAAGTCTCTTTACATGTTGGCACTATGATGTGATGGTGTCAGTGAGAGATGACTGCATCTGCTGTGCCCATGGGGGAAGTGTCTCCCTTGTGTATCATCTCCCACATCCTGTAGCACAGTCTATCCATGCAGTCAAACACTATTAATTGTGGATATCATGCATAGTTTCTCTTTTTCCTTTCTTCTTTTGAATTTTCCTTTCCATGAGGGTAAATCTGTCTCAGTAAAAGACATAGAAAAAGTACTCTGAAGCAGGCTGAGGATCCTAAGGTCATACCTTTTCTGTCCTGTCCTGTCCTGTCCCATCCCTTTCACCCTTTTGCCCTAGTCTTCAGATTAGACCATCTGTGAATCCTGTTATCTAGCACTGTGCAGAACAGTGTGTGTGACTGATCTCCTGGCACAGCCAGTGTGTTGCCTTGGTGGGTTGTGTGGGATGAAAAAAGCACAATACATGCCTTTTCTGTCCGAGACTTGTTTATCTGCATGACATCCAGGCCACTCTGGGAGAGCTCTCCTCTTCGTGATTGCTTGCAATCAAAAACGAATCAAATCAAGGCAAAGTTAGAGAAATTCTCCTATACAAAGAGCTACTCTAAAACAAAGCTGCATTTTTGTGGTGCATTGTCCTGGCTCTGTGTGAGTCCTGTAAAGAGACAAAGGCAAGCAGGAAGGAAATCTCAGCTGCTTAAATGCCCTAATTTGATTTATTTTTTGCTCCCTTCCCCCACTCAAACTGTTCTGCTAACCTGTTAGTCCCAACTCAGACAAGTAAGACCTGCTAATCTGATTAGTCCTGACACACAGAAGCAGGGCTGCTGGGAAAAGCTGGACCCTTACAGCTGTTTCAGGCTTCAGCTTCGATCATAGCGTTATGGGGTAGCTGAATGTATAGTGCAGTGTGACAGAAGCCTGCAGCATGCACACAAGTGAGCAGTGTGACCGTCACTGAAGATTTCTGCCCTGGGTCTGAGGCCACTGGAATATAAACCATGTTTCGTGTCACCTTCAATGTAGTGACAGAGAAAGTAACCTTCACCTTGGCAGCCTGCCCCTCCGCCACATGGAAGGTAAGCTCAGATATGCATAAAGTAAAAGGGTTGATGGCAGCATAAAATGTGCTTCTAATCATTTTTCCCAACCTTAGGCCATGTTTGAGATGTTTTAAGGGGAGCAATAATGTTTTAAGGGAATTGCACTGCAATGCAGCATATGCACAACTGGTTGGAATTAGACTAAGTGGATCTGGTTCTAGAGAAAAGCCTACTTGTTGCATTTTAAAGTTGCTCTCATTTGATTTTTACAATAGCCATATTCCTAGTCATTCTCCTTATTTTGGTCTGGAAATGCCACATATTTATATTAACAGCAAATCTAGAGAGATATATAGACATAAGCTACTCATTTCTGTAAGGAAGGAACACTGTTTTAGGAGAGCTTTCAAGCTTCCTGGATAATTTAGGGGTTCTAAGCATTTGTGAAATGTGTACCATGATATGATCAATTAGAGCACAATGCACCTCTATAATAAGGGACTAAAAGAAAAAAAACCCTTAGATGCATGATAATACTTGGGTTGTGGTTGTGATAGAATTTGGCAGAAGTCAGAAATACTTTGCACATCAGCTCCTTCTCCCATCCATCAATTCAGTTCACATCTTCACCTTGAGACACAGATTCCCACCTTGTCTTGAAGAGAGTGGCATGGTTGGGATGAGATGGGAACAGGTTCGTTGCCTTTCCTTTCTCTTCTGGGAGTGTGTGCTTTCACTGTAATGCAGCTAAGACAGATACTATCTTCTGAAGGGTTGCTTTAAAAGCTTCCTTCTATAATTTGTTACTTACAGAGCAGTTACTGTAAGAACCTCATCTCTGTCTGTGATTAAGCCTTTCAGATGTGAGACAATTATGAATATCTAGATACAGTGCCAGAGTAATTCCTCTTGCTTTAGCTGTCCATGATTCATTACGTGGTGTAAGTAGTTGTCATATATCTTTGCTGTATAATTTTCTCAGTCTTGGCCCTGTCTTTTCTCTTGACTTGTGAGGTAGACACTGCCCAGAAGCTGTTATTAGAAGGTCTTTAAAGGGGCTGGTACAGTGTGGCCCCAGCCAGACCTGTGCTATATGTAGCACCATGCACTAAATAAAAACCTGTCAAGCAGTGCAAAGTGTGCTTGGAGTAAAATTCATGTGAAATGAATTTAACCAGGTGCTTTCTCTCTGGGGAAAGGTTTATGGTAAATAGTGCTTCAGTTTCTCTGTTTATTAGGAAAACTTAGTTTCCCAAATGTGTATTTATTAGCTAGCAATGAAAAGATCATTTCAACACAATGTAATATGGCTTTACTTATGCTTGCTAATTGTGTGTTAAAGATTTTTCTTCCTTTATATCAGGACTTAGAACTCTCTGCCTTTAGATTGCAGGGCACTTAAAAGAGAGAATTAAAATGGAAAAGGATCCTGGATCTTACCTGGATCTTGGAGCAGCAAATAGGGATGCAGATACAACCCAGCTGCATGTTGCATTTCAGTGATCATTTATGTTAGACATGAGTACATTGTAGTAAATGTCTCTGGAAGAAACTGGCAAGTGCTGAAAAGTGCACCCTAGCACACCTTTTCTTTTCTCCAGCTCTTCTCTTATTTGAATATATTGAATTATTTGATATGTGCAATATGCAAACATAAGTAAATGCTTAAAAATAAAAGCTAAAAACCCCTGTAGTGCAGTATAACTTTGTAAAATGTAGTACATTTATTGATGAACTAAATAAAAAATAGGTAAGAAAGTAGGCACAATTATATGAACAAGACAAGATGGGATGCCAGGCCAGCAGAAGAGATGGCTTTGCAGTAGAGCTTACATAATGCAAAGTTAATTTAGGGAAAGCTTTGTGGAAGGAGTAAGTGTGTTTTATTGGCCAGCTATTACAGCTGTAAAAAATCTGACATGGTTTCGGGTGCACAAGGCTTCTATTTTGATAGTTGGAGGCTAATGAAAGACTGTTTCCCCACAACCTCACTTTGCTTATGTCCTTGTGTCAGCCAGAAGAGCACTGGTATTGCAAGTTAATTTGAATCTTTTAAAACTGAAAGAGGTCACATCACTACTGGAGGAGGGAGGATGGAGTTGTCTCTTTTCAGATTGCGAAGTCTTTTTCTTCTAGAGTAAGTGACCCAGTCCGCAGATAATGCTGACATGTTCTGCTGTTCCATATAGCACAGCATGACCAGCAGATGAGTCTGGCATGGTGTGCTGGGAAGAGGATGCTGGGTGTCTGTAGCAGGTGTCTTGGGGCTGGGAGGAACAGAGCAGGTTCTGTCCCAAATTGTTACCTTTCTACCCTATGCTATGCAGTGGCAGTGTTCGTTTCCCTTAGAAATTAATTTCTGATTAGAAGTATTAGTGAAAAATATTTCACCCTATTTAAATTATCTGGAAAATATTAATTTCTATGATATTTTAATGAAAAAAGCCACAGTATTCCTGCTCCAGATGTTTCAATCTGTGGGGCATAAACACCACTGCTTTTGCAATACATTGTTTTGAAAAACTAGTTTAATTAAAAGTGGGGAAGGGTATGGACATGGGACAACTATAGGGAAGTGACAGCTGAAAAGGGCTCAAGTTGACAAGCAAAAAAGGCTCAGAGTTGAATGTGGCTGTTCACACAGGCACCAATGCCTGAAGGCCAAAGCAAGAAGAATCACTACTATAAACTGGGAGCATCTTTATTATAAAGCCTGAAGGAGGGGACTGGGCTGTTCTTTCTCACCTCTCTGTGTCACTCTGCCTCCACTCATTTCCCTGCTCCTCAGAGAACAGGCTACTGGTACTTCTCGATCTGTTGACAGGTGTGCAGCTGGCCAGCAGAGCAAAGGGCTGAGTAATCTGAGATGTGCGTGGGCTACAAAAATCAGGCTGCAGCCGCTATCAGCTTGGCCAGAATCCCTCTTCAAAGGGCTTTTCAGGTTTTGCTCACTTGAATTACTGTTGCATTTTCAATCAGTTGCTGCTAAGGTTTGGGGAGTCTTGTATGGTGTCTTTTTGTGTCCTATATCTGGTTTTAAGAGCAGATAACAAGATCATGCAGCTATTGATATACCTACCAACTCCTACCTCTCATTTCCTAACCCGTGAACAGACAACATGCTGCTTAGATAAATGCAATTCAGTGGGTACCAGCAGATTTAGTTACAGAATGTATTTGCTCATGGAGGCTTAGCTATGCTTGAATCCTATTGATTTTCTCTTACTGTTGGTGGTTCGGCTTTGTTGAATCCTGTCTGAACTGTATGGGAGAAAGCAGCAAAAACTGCTGGTTTGTGGCTTTCTATTCAAGGCCAGGAAGTTCACTTGATGGGGATCAACCTTACCAGGGGCTTTCATGCCAAATGATGCTGCACTTTATCTCCCTGACACGGACAGATAAATGAGCTGGGGGTGGCTTTGCAGTCAGTTGGAGCCCGACCCAAACGCGCATTGTTGCCAACTTTGGAAAGCTGCACAATGGCCCTGTCTCCCTGGCAGTTACAGCCGTTGGGGCAGGGACCTGTCGCCTGGAAGGCTGTTAAGAAATAATGATGTAAACCCCTCCCTAAGGATGTGGGAACAGTGTTCAAATCATATGAAGTGGGCAATATCTGTGATAAGGAAAGCAGAAAAATCGGGGGCTTAGTGCTCATTTTCTCTCTGCAGCAAGTTGAACACAGTGCGTCAGCAAGAAAAGGACTGGTGGGGAGGTGGGGTGGGAGGCGTGGGAAGTGGGCAGCAGCACACAGCTTTTCTGGCTCATATTAACCTTCCCTGTTGCTGCTTTGGAAACCTCAGTTAGACTTGCACAGAGCTACAGTTGTCTGCTCTCTTCAGCAAGAGTAAGTGCACATTACTGAACTGTCTGTTACTATTTTGTTGTCATAGTTCCTAAATACACCCCCAGCACCAAAAACCACCACAGTAAATACAGTACAAGCAGAAACAGGCTGATCTGTGGATTTAGTGCATGAAAACAAGGGACCAGACCATGAGCAGAAAGGACAGTAAAGTGGTGTCAAATATCATCCTCATGTGATGGCACCTGAAAGAGCAGTGCAACAGGAGGACAGCATAAATGTGGCACATACTGTAATGGATTATTTGGGGTTGAATTCACTGTAAGGTCTTGCATTGGTCCAAGGAGCTAGTTTGCTTCCCAGATCCTATTAAATCTTTGGACGCAGTGGAGATGAGGAGGCTCAGAACTTTTGGAGAAAAATTTCAACTTGTTCTTTACTTGGGTCTTGTTTTCAGCTTGTAGAACAGTACATTTCTCCTTAAACAATAACCACTGTTTCTAACTGTTAAATATAGAGCTGCTAAATGCTTCCAGATCTAACTTCCTTGAAAAAAAAAACAAAAAAACATTCAGAAACTTCTATTGCTCTCAGTTTTAATTTTAATTATTTTTTTTAGTTTGATTTTAAAGAGTATTCTAATATCTACACCAGATACCTGCATATCAGCTTCTATGAACTTTGTTCAAGGTTCACAAGCATGTGTGACATGTGTCTTTGTTTTCCCTGATTGTAATTTCCCTATTTTGTATATTTGTTACTTCTGGATGCACCTCAAAGGAGTTTAATGAAGTCCCTTCCCACTATACAATGTTCAGAGTCCTGTAACAATCTATGGCCCTAAATACTTGTCTCAGTAATGCTGAACACAGTAACACAGCCACCTCTGGGATTATGATGCCTAATTTGAGAGCTACTGCCATAGAAGCAAGTTCTTTTTGAAGTGATGACTTACTATTATTTCCAGGGACAGTCTCAGAGCTTTTTTTTTTCCTTGAGCCCTGATGATAGATCAAGATTTTCTTCCTGTCATTATATTTCTGAGAATTCTATCTCCTCAAAGTTCTTGCTAGCATAGATTTGCACATCTTAAGAGAGCTTAAATCCCTTTCTCCCTCTCTCTATTTTTCATTTCACATAGCACATCCTCCTTTGGTGGCCTTTGCTCCTCAACAAAAATATCAGTATTTTTTTAACCCCCTACCAAACCCTTACATGAATATTACTCAAATGGATCAGCAGGTTCTTGTTAGGGTTCAAGCAATGCATAAAATCAAGTCCGTGATGCTCTTTTGGTCCCCAACTCTAATTCACCAGCAGATGGTAGCAAACATCGCCTTCCTTGCGAGCTTTGCCTGGGTTTCAGTGAACGAGAAAGGGCCGGGGTGCCTCATCGGAGTAATTTGTTTGCAGCTAGAAGAAATAAGCTGTAAACAAAGTAGTTGTGCAACTCGGAACAAGGAGGATAACCACGGAAACCATGGAAATATTGCTGCATTCGGGACAGAAGTACTAAGTAGAGGTCGGAACAAATTCACTGCAGTGACTTGCACTGAATGGCATGAGAAGCATTTTGGTGTCACTGTTATTCTCGTAGTGACAAAAAGGAACCATTATTTGCAATGTAGCAAATGAACGACATTCAGGGAGTCACGATAAAATTGAAACTGCTCTGGGTCAGCTCTGCCCGTGTAGGTTGACCTTTTGTACTGAAGACAACTGCCTTACTAAAGGCAGTTTCTAGCCATTTATGTGGTTTTATTCTGAGATATATCAGTCTAGTTCTTTTATATTTGGTATGGGCTGCTAATTACTACTTTCTCTGTTCTGTACACTTCTCATTCAAATGGCTTGTTATGGCAGCAAAATCCCAGCTTCTTTTTCCCAACAACAGCTAGAATGACAACAACTGAAATGAGAGACATAGAAGGGAGAGAGGGACAGGATAAAGCACAAAGTGCTAAACTGTGGTGTAATTCCCATATGGAAATGTCTTTTCACTTATAAGTCAGTACAGTATAGATCTGGGAAAACTATTTGTGGCAAATCATTGGCTATTTTTTGCCTATACTGTTTTCAATTGCACCACCTCTACTTTCAACTATCTACCTAAAGATTTGAATTCTTTGGCTTCTTCATTCAAACACTGTTTAATTCCATAAGCAGTTTCTGGGAAGCATTTCCTTTGCTCTCATGTCTCCATCAATACATGTTTGATGACGAAAATCATAAGACTTGCCTGACTGCATACTGAAATTGATTTCTATGTTTATTTACTGGAAATGAAAAAAACCCATTTAAATATAATTTTAAAAAAGACAATGGCTTTTTATGGGTATAAAAATTATTCCTTCTCCAATGCTTACCATATCCTGGGTCAGAAAACTTTTATTGGTTAAACTTTTAGAATAGAAAGAGAAAGGCAGGATATCAGTTACCAGTGTTGTGCTGCTCCTTTCACAGGATGACTTGATCTGGAAAGATCACAGAACACAAATGGGACTGGCTATAACTTTGTCAGTGTTATGCCCCATACTTGAGGGTTTCAGCTGAAGCTGTCAGGATTCTCCTTTGGCCTTAAATCCTCCTATTTTCTTGCAACAACCAGAAATACCTGAATACTTCTGTGCCTTTGGCAGGTGTAACTGGCATGAGTCCTTTTATCTCCATTGGCAGGAGTCAGTGGTGTTACACTGTGTTGAACTGCATGTGCAGGGTACAAAGTCCTCCCAGTGTGACAACATTTGTCTCCCAGAGCTGTGCTCTTGACAGAGGTGATGATCAATCAGTTCAGGGACAACCCAAAATTCTGCTGTGGAGTTTTTGCCCATATCCCTTGCAAGGAGATTTGCTGAGAGAGGCCTGGGCATCAGTCAACCTCACAACCTAATTTGACAGAGGTAGAACTGGAAGAGTGCACATTACAGTATTTGAATGTCATGGTTTGGCAGTATGGTAAATCTGCCTTCAGGGACCCTCATGTTTGATCAGAAATGCCATGGCCATCTGAAGCCAAGCTTTGATTTAACATAAACTCACTGCTCATTCAAATTTGTTCAAAACCACTGATAGATCTATTTTGTACTGTCATGTTTTATGGCAAATCAGGTACAATCTGTCTGTATATTTCCATTCTTATGCTTAGATCAAGGAACATCTGCTTCCCACAGCCATCATAAAGCCTCCATAGGAGGATGAAACCATTACAGAGCTTAAACTCTCTTCTGTGTAGTGCATTTAATCTGTCTGAACTGCAGTCACCTTCTCAACTCTGATCAAATCCATTTTATACTGTTGGTGGTGCTTAGATACACCATCACGGAACCACAGCCTAAATGCAGCCATACAGGAAGCTGGTGACAAAACTGTGAAGTCACATCTCTGCTTGACCACATTTGCATTCCCGATACACATAAAGATGGATGTGCACTTTTAAAAATATTTCACTGAAAATGTCTGTATTTACCAGTTAACATCAGCACTACCTTTAGTCATCCTTTACTGGCCTTATGACATATTAGGAAAGGAGGTATTGTAAGATGAATCTGGATAAGAAAAAGGAGGGAAAGAACAAATCTGAACTGAAATTTGTCACTGTAGAGGATGACTAGAAACCCAGTAAACTGCGAGTGGGAATTTCAAGGTTCTTTTTGAACATGAAGAAAGGTTGCTTAGAGCTCTATGGAGACTGGAAAATATGATGACGCAGCACCAAAACAAAGAGGCATGTGTACAGGGGAAGTTTGGGATTTATCTTGTAGAAGTTTTGGATTCTGACCAAAAAGAATAAACTCTATATGAAATGCTGATTTGATGAGAATATATTATAAAATGATAGAGTAGCTATGTGTTCTGCCCATGGGATTCGGTTTCTGTTCCAGTGCAGATGTTTAGCTCTTGGTAGTCATAGTAGTGCTGGGGTGTTATAATTCACTTAGCCAGTTTGTGTCTTATTTAACAGTATGTGAAGTCTTCTCACTATTACTGTTACAAAATGAGAAGTTGCAAACTTACTGCAGCCTGTAGAAATCTTCTTCCACAGGGGTAATTCATTCCTCTTTATATAATATCCATTGTCTTAGCGCAATTAAAAGCATCCTAAGTGCTTTACAAAATATAAAAAATACATGGTCCTGGCCTAAAGTGCTTTCTGCTTTAGTTCAGACATGACAGAAGACATGTGAGAAATGAGGGATGAATGAGACCCAGAGTTCCTCTAAAGAGAGCACTCTTGTGTGATGTTTGTTTATATAATCCAAGCATTAAATTGTTTCCATTCCCCTCTCCTTTTTGAAGTTAGCATAACTTTTTTCAGAAGCAATTGTTGTATGACATTAACTGGCACTGCAAGAGTTCTGACTGATGACAGCTTCATTTTTTACCTTTGATAAGAGCTCTTGTGAGTCACATCACAACTTGGGGCATTAAAGAAATATGTATCAATTTATCTTAATATGCCATTCTGTAAATCAGAGTGATTTACCTGCTGCTTTAGAAGAACTTCAGCAACCCCTGCAGCAGGGACAGGCACCTCCAAGTGCTTGGGGGTGGGAAGTTGAGAAAACATATATTGCATACATCCTTTAGCTCCCAATATGGCCATAAAATGCAGTAGAGATATTTCCTGAGCTTACTCTGTTAAAGTTGCTTATAAGGCCATCAAATTCTAATCAGACTAGTAAAAGCCCCAGTGGTCTTTGCAGAGCTGGTCTCAACAGCAGGGAATGTTTAGTGGTGTCTTACTGCTACATTGACGATAACAGCACTTCTCATGAAAAGTATTTCCTGGCAACATCTCCTCTCTGAGAACCAGACAGAAAACTGTAGCTTGAAAATCTTTATTTACAGCTGGGGAAAAGTAATCCTTCGCCTTAGTGAGCTTCTGGCAGTTACTAAGGTTCCGCAGTGCAATATTCATCTGCTTTCCAAGGAAACTGGCCAGATTATCCGTGTGACTGTGGATCATACTGTGCTGGTTCCACTGCTGTTACTGCTCCTGAGGGTTAGGAAATACAGCATACTGCATGGATTTCCTCATTCCCAAGACGAGAATGGGTCCTTCTTACTGGCCATGGGGTTTCTTTGTAATCAGAGAGGAGGGGTGGAACTTCCTTAGACAGGCACTTTGGGTTCAGGGACCGAGGTGACGGTCAGGCACATCTAACTCTCTTGGAAGAACCATGCCATTTGCTTCCTTTCATGCCTTTATGCATCCCTCCCTCTGTTCTTTTTGACCAGGCAGTCTTGTTTGTCTCTGATTTAGATGTGATCAAATCAACATCCTAACACCTAGCACTTTCCAAGGGATGATATCAGAGAGTTGTATTGATGGCGGCAGTGGGTATTCACTTAATGTTAATGAAGAGAGATTTACATCGTACAGTGATCAGCAACCAGCTCTGTAAGGGTATTAGATTGGATCACCCTGGTAGTCACTACATCTCCTTTGGCTCCTTTGGTTTCCAGCACCCAAGCTGAATGATGAAACTAACCAATGCAGGGGTCCAACACATTTGTCAAAATGCTCTCAAAGTCCCATTGTTTAGCTCTATATGGAATTTAATTTGTTAGTGGCTCTGAATATCCAGCAGCACACTAGCCTCCACTGGCCAGCCTCAGGCTTGGCTTGTGCCAGCTTTGCAGGCTCTGTCTCTCACAACCAGGTGGTAGAAGGGGATTGCAGGCAGTGCTGAACCTATGCACAAATGAGGTGAAATTTTTTAGCAAACATTCTTCACTAAAAACTCATTCTGCTTGTTTTTCTTATTTCCCAGTCCAAAGTTGGGACATTTCACCTCTCTGTCATTATCTGTTGTCTCATTTCCAGGTTGAACTAAACTAAAGGGGGCTGTACACCTTCCACTAGTGCTGTGTCGGCCCTGTAGCAGGGAGGGGTTGTGCTGGCCCTGTTCACATGACACATCTTTCAGTAAAATGCTTCTGGGAAGAAAAAAGGTGTGCTTGAAAGATGGAACTCGAGTGAGCAGAAAGTTTTCCATTTGAAGTTGACAAATTGCTTGATAAAATGAATGAAACAGTGAGCTGTGTATAACTCAGGGTGTAGAGTATGTAGTGTGACAGACTTCTTGTGACCTCTTCTCTGTCTTGCTGCCCTTTGGGCAATAATATCACCAAGCTCTGGAAGAACACTGTAACTCCAGGTAAGCTCAAAGATAAGCTGAGAGGCTTTCGCCATTTAAACCTCTTTAGGATCCTAATGCATTAACAGGAGATTTACGTAGTGCAAAAGTTACATAAACTGTCCTTTACAGAAAAGTTCTCTTTCATTTGAGTGCCAAAATTTTACTTCTCTCTGAAAGTGAAGGCATTGCATTGGCATTTAGCACTATAGCTGCTGCTTCCCTCTCCCAGAGCTCTGAAGCTGTGTTTTGGAAGATTGATAATGTGTCTGTGTGTAGTCTGCAAGTTTAGCTTTGTTAAAGAGTATTAAGGTATATAGAGTTTGATACTTTCTTTGGCTCAACATTAAACCAAGCATTTCTTCACTATTTAAAGCTGCCATTTTGACCTTTATCACTGTATTAGAAAGCAGCAGCCAGCTCAGCTCTTTGCAGGAGTTGTTTGCCTTCTACGAACTCAGATTATCTGTTCCAGTAACACTCTATTATTGCACACTATTATAACCATTAACTAGTAACTCTTCAACACAATGAATCTCTGTATTCTGAAGAAACTAGAGCACTCAGTGGGTCCAGTGCCCATTACTCAAAGGATTTTGGACCCGGGTTTGTCCCTGAATTACAGAAAACATTAACCATCTGGAAACTAATAATGCAGCTTTCTCTTTAGTTACTGAGTCCTTGAAATATCCACTGATTTTTTTGTAAGAAATAAAAGGTCTTTGCAATTTTCTCTCAGTGTTTTTCAGGAAAGTGGGTAAGTGGGCACTAATTACAGGCTTTAATGGCTGAAGAGTCTCATTAAAGAAGATCCATAAGGACCAACTGTCTGAATTAGGAGACAGTATTTTCACTTCTGGAGGAAGGCTGCAAAGGTCTGTGTTTGTGCTTAGCCTTCTCTTACTAGACAGAGTCCTTGGTGTTTCTAAACTATGGCCTGGCATGCTCTGCAGGCAGCCCCAAACCCCTTCTTCATTGGGAGGCAGTGGATCCCACCTAATCATATTTTACCAGTGAAAGCCGTGTGATAGTTCAGGGCCTGGAGGGGCAATGATATGTGTACATTAGAGTCTTATCTCAACAAATATTCACTAGGCATACAGAGAATGGACCTTGATGCAAGAGTGGGAAAGATTCCCAGATTCCAGGTTAGTTATCATCAAATATCAGATTTATAAAGCAGAAGAATGACATTTCTACCTGTAAGCAAGGCACCATTCTTTTGTCCAGAAACTGAAGGACTGGTTGTCTCAAATGATGGATAATCTCAGCTACTGTGTTCCTGAACCTAAAAATGCTACTAAGGAACATTAGTCATGAGGGTGACTAATGTTCTTGTTTGTGCCAATGTTTAGCCAGTCTGAAAAGATGTAGATTCAGTAAATGATCTCCAGACTTTGAGACTCTGCCTAGTTCTACATTCAAAGCTCACCAGCAAGAGGGAATCCTTTACGCTACTCTCAAGTAAGGAAATAATGGAGTGAAAGAATTAAAGTAATAAGACAAAAGCCTGGCTCTAGCCAGGCTACAGAAAAATATTCAGCTGGTCTCCTCCCCTCAGTTGCATTGTATACCCTGCAAGATAACTCTTGCCTTAAATGGAAGGGACCATTTATAACATCCATAATTTAGAAAAATTCAGACATAAAGCATCATGTATACTTCAGTAACATTACCTGAATCACTTGGAATTTCAGCTGTCAAACTAAGAATCCAAGATTGCAGACTGAACTTTTCTGATGAATTTATTTTCCCCATTTAGAGATCTCATAGCTTGTGCTGTGAGCAGGTCCGATTGTTCCACTCATTATGCTTTGTAGTTTTGTCAGCAGAACAATTTACTGCAGCCTGTCCCTGTGTAGTGAGTCTATAATGAATTATGGAAATTTGCTGTGAAAGCCTGACCTTTTCCAAAGTTTGTTTCATGGTTTCCCAGTACTGCTGTTCTCATACTCTTCAATGGTCTAGGCGGAAAGAAGTAGTTTCAAATATTGTTAAAGAAGTTAACTTAAAAGTCTATCTAGACACATGAAAACTCATCCTTATGGAGATATTATTTCCTTCTGCCTAAAGCAATGCAAATATTACACTAAAAGAAAACTTTGGAGAACATAACAGGCTACTCATTAGGTTTTCGCCAAGGCAATTAGAGTTCTTGCAAACACAAAAAGTGTTTAAAGTTGTCTGCTGGTCCAATATTCACTGCACAGCATGTGGTCACCATTAATGTGGCTTTCAAAAAGCTCAGAAGTGTGGCTCTGTTTTCTCATATATCCTGAAAGATGATTTTTATCTCAACAGTTGTATTAGTGAGATGCATTGGCAAGGTATTGTAAACTGAAAGATTAATTCTGAAGCAGATAATTAACCTGGGAAGGGAATCCTCTGACATTAGCTTATATGGCCTCTGATGGGCACAGGGTTGAATATCTCAGCTGGTGAAAGGATACTGTGCTCTGGACATTTGTGATTTGATATAAAGCCTTATAAATTGAAGGAGAAGCTTTCCAGGCTTTGGATCACTCTTCTGATTATCTAATTCAATATCAAGTCAAGCTGGATCCATTTCCTAAACAAAACCACTGGTATAGACAGATAACAAAGGAGCTTCTGTATTTTTTTAGGCAAGCAAAAAAGGGAGAAGATTTATTTCAGAAGCCTTGAGATAATGTTTAATGTTCAAAGAATCAGAATGGGTATGCAGATACATCCTCTTAAGATTATTATGACCACAGTATGTTAAAAATTTTATGAATGTATTCCTTGATTTACTGACAGCATGGTCAGACAAGAAGCATAGATCCAGCCTCTTAAGTTCTATATAACTGCAGTGCAGTTTAAAATCCTTGGCTCTGAAGCTGATTTTAGCATATATGTTTACAAGACTTCATAAGGGATAAGAAATTTATCTCTTGGCCATTCTCTTCTTCCAGATAAAGGGATGGTCTTCAGCTTCAGGATGCCCAGGTTGGACCATTTGTGCTTCTAAATCTGACTGTCATAGGACATTCAGAAATCTGTGAAATCAGACCTTAATAAAGAAGCAGAAATTACAGAGCTAGTAATGGGACAGGAGATGTAGAAATCTACAGTGCCATCTGCACTGAAGACCTTTGCTTTTTATAATGTAGCTGTGTCAGTGCAACTCCTTGAGGTTACTGAACCGTTCCCTGGTGCTGTTGTTAATCTACTAACCTACAAGAGCAGTTTGCAGCATTGGAAGTCCTGTTTTGCCCCTAGGTAAAATCCATGTCTATGAGAGGTTTGCTAGCACCACAAGAACGCAAGAATGAGGCTGTTTTGGTATAGGGTACTGGGTAATTTCCTATCCTAAAACTTCCTGGTTTTAAAACACATTTTGTATTTTAAACTTACAACAATTGCCCATTGAATAGGGAAGAAGAAAGCAAAAGGGAACTCACCTCCTCTACTTACATCATTACTTGATTTGAAGGCTAAAGAAGCTATTTCTTGCATGTTACAATATTGCAATGAAATAAACTGATCAAATTGGGCAGGAGTTGTATGCTTGTGCAGGGAGAGGGACAGAGTCACCACTGCACTCACCTCTTGCTTCAGAGTTGCAGACTGAATTGTGATGAACCACAGAAGAAACAGTATCGGGGGCAAACACATGTGGGCAAAAATGCTGACCTTTATGGCATTTGGTGCATTCTGCCAAATCTATGCATAGGGGTGTTTCAATATTTACATATCATGGCAGTGTTTTATGTTCACAAAATATGTTCATAATGGAGCTGCAATCTGTTAGATGTTATCTATGTAGATGTGAAGAGTTTCTGCCCTAAAGGATTTGTAAACCAATAATTCTAATTCAGTTTAAACAGAAGTTAGTAAGCAAAGCCTTTGTAAGTCTGTTTCCTGCTTATATTCTGTAGTGACTTCTATATTTTCAGAAATGCTGGGAAACGAGTTTCCTGAGCTCAAACAAACTACTGACCAGCTTGTCTGATAGCTGTTCAATATGTTTATTTCCCAGTGACCAAGGTTTATTTCACCTGCTGCTGGAAGTTCAGGAGCTTGGCAGGCTGGTGCTTGTGTTCCTGTTAGCAGAGCTCCTCTAGATCACAAAGGGAACTCTTGTGGAAGCCAGACTGCAGCATCGTGTTTCGCCCTTGTTATCCAAGACAGCAGCAAATTCATTTAGTTTAGAGCCAAGAAAGATCTTGCCTATGGTGGGGAGTGGGAAATTGTTCTGTGAGTGGTTTAAAATGGTCTCAGTGTCAGGGATTTTTTTTCTTTTCTTTTAAATCCCATGGTCTTGGTTTTTAGGAAATTCTTTTTGCTATTTGATGTAAGTTTTCCTTTACTGAGCTTTATCATTATGCCTATACCCAAAACCACCTGAATGTGAAATCCTAAAACACCTTTTTCTGCAGTTTATTTTCAAACAAACTACTTGAAAAAATAGATTTTTGAACAGATTTTATTATTGACCCCTGAAACTATTAAAATGGGTACCAGCTGCTCATGAGTTGATCCTTATCTTTGTAAAGAATATACTGCTAGGGTTTTTTTCCTTCTGTGATCTTTAGAACTAGCTGACACCTAAATTATTCAATTGCAGTGTAGATTGTCTAGAAAAGTGTGGAAAACATTAGCAATGATCAAGGGACTACTTACTTGACTTCCAGTAAGAAGACATTTTGCTACCAGATGTGCTCATACTCTTTGCAAATGTACTTTGAGAGCTTACTGAATATTGCTTGCTTTGTAATGACCTAACATTATGTTTTATGAACTCCTGAAGCAGAGATTTCCTTTAACAAGACTTAGGGCCCATTACAGTAGAGGTACAGTTCTATGAATTTATGACATGCAAATTTTCCCCCAAACTGGGGATGGCTCAGCTCCTGTCACAGAAATACAATTTGGCATACAAAGCTAAGCCAGCTCTGCTTTCATCTGTCCTTAATGCAGTGGGATTGTGATATGTTGGATCAGTACTGGTGAACTGGAACTATCGCTGTACAGTTGGTGATTTGAACTCGCTGGGTTGGGAGTTGCTGCAGCCCCATGGTGCAGCAGAATCCTTAAACATGTGACAGTGTTGTGTCTTTGGAATATTTCCCCTCAGGAAATGTTTGGATGCTTTTTTGTGAACAGGTGCTCTGCAGGAGTTTTGTTTCCAGTGTTACACCAAAGAATAAACACATATTTTCTTTTTGAGGTATTTTGATGCTTCTGCATTTGCTCTTTAATAAAGCTAGAAAGTGTGGAGGATACTGAAAATTAAACAGACTGAGTATATAAACCTTTCTCTTTTGCCACATCGTAAAAATACCAGTTTCAAATCAAGTTACAAATGGTCCTTTCAGACAGATTAATTCAAACCTGCTCTCTCAACCCTATTAAACTGTCATCTTCCCCGGAGCGGGGATCGGCACAAATCAAACGCACAGATCACAATGACCCTGGTCATCGTGTGGGAGTTGAAAACTCATCTGATGAAGGGTTTGTGAATGACCTTTCGCTTTGTACCAGGCTGCATCGCACTCTCCAGTCAAATACCCATTTAATCCTTAATCTAGTGCAGGTGAAGTTGTTTACTCGCCCCGCGCTGCACGTGGGAGCCCTGAATTCCCGGCAGGAGCGAGCTGTGCCCCGGGCGAGCTCCCTCGGCTGCAGGGAGCGGGAGCACCGCTGGAGGGCGAGCGGGGGAAGCGCTCCGAGCCGGCACGGCCAAAGCGCCCCCGGCTTCTCCTGCTGCCCTCGGCCTCCGATTAGAGCTGTGTGCCTTATGTGTGAAACGTGGGCTTGTTTCAGAACCTTGGAAGCAGGCTTTTTTTTTTTTTTTTTTTGGTCTTTCTGACATTAATAGTATGAATTCTTCATGGAGTTCTTCTCTTGTTTAGCTTCTAAAAGAAGAGTCAATGAGTCACATTGAGTCACTGAAGCATTCCCGGAATAATGCTTCTTCAACATTAGAAAATGTCAGAACAATAACAACATTTCCCCTCGTGCTTTTGGAAGAATATGAAATATGAATCCCATTCGTTCAAATACTTCTGGTATTGGATAATTGTACTGGTCACAGGTTTTACTTTTTCCTTGATGCCACATGTTGCAAAGTTAAGTTGAAACAATAGGAAGACAGAAGGAAAAGAGTAGCATGGTATCCTGTGAACACCAGCGGTATCATTATCTTCTCTTTGTTTTCAGAAATAACCTAGTGAAAGGTTCTTTCAAAAGCTAAATGCCTTTGTTGAATCCTTTCTCTGAATCTATTTACCAGCACAAAAGACTTCAGCCTAAGAATCAACACAAAACCCTGAAGAACAAGGACAAATGGAACAAATGTTCTGCCCATCCTGCGCTATAATGTAGAACAACTTTTAATTTGTGCATTGCCAGGAGATGAGGTTTTTGTGTTTATAAAGGTCAGGATTTTGGTACTCTCTGAAGTCCTGAAGATCTGTTTCTGATCCCTTCATTTAGCACATATTAAGAAGTGATAAATCTGTATAATTTGCTTTAGAAGTAGTAGTACATTTTAAAAGCATTCTGAAATTATTTAGCTTATCAGTAAATCAACTGAATGACATTTCTTCTTCTCTTTGCAATTTTCCCCTGCAATTAAAGGACTTTATTTATTTTATGTGATTCCCCTTCAGAGTTTTTACTTCAGTTGTTTTTAGACAGCCTCTTAAGGCAACAGTAGTCTGAGCCTTACATTTTCCATCAAACCTCTGACTACATTTGAAAAAACTAACTTCTACTAATGCTGACAGTAGGCTCCATGTGTAATTTTCAGTTGGATATACTAACAGTCCTTGTCGAGGTGATGTTTCAAATTCAAAGCCAGGGTAACTACACTGTCTGCATTATTTGTTCTTCTTTCACCCTAATCCAGAGCGATGGTGAACAGATGCAACATGTTTCTTTTGATCAATGATTTCCTGTCCTCAAAGGACCTTGTGAAATTGCCTCTCCTTCCCATTTCCAGATGGTCATTCAGAGGTTCAGTTGAATTAGGTTTTGAAAACATTAAATGTTATCTCATTCCATTCCCTGTGATTATGTTTTTATTACTTTTATGAGAAAGGCTTGCTGCACACTCTCTGATCTGAACACAGGCAGTTTTTGTCTGGGACTTGGATGGGAACCACGCCCAAGTTCTCCGTGAAATCTACCCGATACTTTTGCAGACAAATTAGTCATGAAAGGTCTTGAATACTCTAGAGGGTATTTTTTGCTCAGGGCAATTTTATCTTACTATATCTCTCAGGGTTTTCAATCCTTCCTGTCACAAACTAGTGGATACCTGTGTGCTGAAGCTTTGGTGTTATTAGCAGTAGATATAAGACATACATTTTGGTGGTCCAATGCTTTGTTTTGCACACTGACTTGGAGAAAATGCCAGCAGCAATACTTAAAAAAAATTTCATTTTTAAGAACTTCACCAGCTATCAGTTTTCTATTTCTTGTCCACACAGTTTCCACAGACAGTTTTAGATGTGGATCTCAAAAATTGGCTTTGACAGGCCTCCTATTAATGTTTTTCAAATGTGGGGAACTACAGAGGTCTCTGTTTCTCAAAACATTTCCATGGATCATGTTCTGATTAAAAATGTATGTATCCTATTATGTGCATGAGCTGTCTCCCCTGAGATGTGAAACTTGTGACCTACTTTTAAAACAGCCCTAGTGCAGTTTCCCAAGTTCTGCTGGACTCTCTTTCTCAGTATCTGCACCAATTTCCTGCACTATGCTGGACTCTACTTTGGACATGACCTACTGCCCACAGTAACTCTTGCTGTCATCCATCTTTATGTTGGCAAACTTCCACTTTATGCCAACGTTCCTGCAAGAACAACTGAAGAATGACACTGAATCATGTCAAGTCACCATAATTCTTCCTCAGTTAAAGAGATTTGTTTTGATAACCTAGAGCTCTGCATTTCATGAAGCATCTGGATGGCTGGATGTTCCTTGTTCCTCAGCCTTTGGTGGCTGGATGATTTCATGAGTCTAATGCAGAGTTTAGCTCATTTATCTTATTCTTCCTTGTGTTCAGGGTTTAAATTGCTCTGTACTACTTTTCTCTCCCATTAAAATCTCTCAGTTATTTTGTCATCTGCTGCCAGAATATCAGAGGAAATGAATATTTGATCAGAATAAACTGATAAATCTGATATAAACTATCAAATAGTTCTGGACACAGTGTGGTACTGACTTCTCCTGCCCTTGTTATATAGCAATGTGCATACTAAAAGAGGTGCCTCTCTCCCTCCCTTCCATTAAAAGGGTGGAGTCTGCTTGCCTGCCTACCTGCCTGCCTCAATGCTCAAGTGACTGGATAGGTATTTCTGTAGATGCAAATGGACCATATCAGCAGTACAGAGGAGTGGGAGTGGGGCAAGAGGAAGCCTGGGGAGAGGTTTAATGGAATACAGGGAGACTGGGGAGAAAGGAACTGTGAGGAGCTAGGGAGGGTCCAAGGATTAGAAAGCAGAGAGCTAGAGGTGTTATGTGAGAATACAATTGAAGAGAGAGAAGAATGAGGAGGTAATTTGAAATGGAGAGAGTTTTTTGGTGAAGAAAAATGGCCAGAAGTAGGTGCAAATTGTTACAGGAAGTGAGGGGAAAGGAACGGTTTCTGGAAGATGGTGAAGTATAGGGAACCATGTAGTACATTGGGAAGAAGGATCTTCTCTGTTTGTGTCCTCTCCCTGGACAGGAGATGGTACTGGAGGCCCTGTAACCTCAGCCACATAGAGGAAGAAGAGTGTCCTTCTGTGCATGTGTAGATTTTAATCTTAGTTATGATATCTTACAGTGGGGAAGTAGGGGACCTTTCATTTTAAAAGTTTACTGTAAAAACCTGGAGTAATATGATGATTTTATGTTGATCAGAAATTGGCAGCCACAGTCTGGTTTATTTCATAGTGCTTGTAACTTCTTGATGTGCATCTACAGGAGAAAGACATTTTCTGCCTCTGTACCCTTTATGAGTTTACTTTAAATTAAATTCACTAGGCTCTCCAAAGATCATTGAAGAGATTCTGCCATGCTTAACAGGGCCCCAGGTACATTATCACATTAATTACAATCTTTTGATTAGACTTTGCCTTCAGTTCAACTACAAGCTCCATTGAGAAAAATTCCTGTAATTGAGTATATATTGATACTGAGAATACATTTTGTCAGTTTTTTGATAAAAGTTCTATGTGTACCTTAAAATTTGTTATCCCAAATTTAATATAATAATAACAAAGCACAATGAACTTAGTTGATCACAACACAAAATTATCATGTTCTTGTAGATAATTATTTCAAGTAAAAGTTCTGTCTATGAAGTGTAGAGGAGATAATAATTTGTCTTCTCATGATTAGTGAGTGCAGGCCTCATCACACTTGTGTTATTTAATATTTTAGCCACAGTAAGGTATTGTTTGAATGTCCTGCTAGAAAAGAATTAATGTATTTGTGGAATAAAATGAAGATGGAGTGCTTGGAAATATTAATTTTTCTTACATATGCTTATAAATTATATGTGTATGGAAAAATTAAGGAAATCTATTATGTCCAGCAGCCATGCCATAACATGTTTTCCATCCCATCACCTCTAAAAAATACTTTCAGCTTAACACATATTTTTTGAAAGTTTTCATTTTTCTGTTCAGAAAATTGGTTATTTGCAATATAGCAATTATTAAATCTACGTTGAATGCAGCTCTTAACATACATAGTCAAGATGTATGTAAACTTCACCCTTTAAATTCAGGGTGAATCTTTTTTCAGGAAATAGAATGTTATACTGGACTTCTAAAAATTCTTACATCAAATGGTTTAAGAGGTGTTTTGGTTTTTTTTGCTTTTAGTAGCTTAAGTCAGAGAATTTCAGAAGAACTTACCGATAAGGATGCATTTGTTATTGTGGGAAAATAATATTATTCTGCTTAATAGAGAAGAAACACCTGCACAGAGTAGTTTAGTTTTGAATTTGATGTGCAAAAGTATTAGTATGTGTGTGAATCTGTAGCTCTTTCTAGATGCACCAAATAAGGGTTAATGTTATCTCTAGGCTAGAAGCTGTTTCTTAGCACTGCTATGCCACTAAGTTCCAGCTCTATGTCTGATGAGTGAAAAGGATATTAAAGCACTAACCTAAGATATTGAAGTAGTAAAGTCCATTTGTGAAGATCATCATAGTGACACATACTTTTATTCCAAAATAACACAAGCAAAATAATTCTGTGTAGTGTTGCAGCGTGAATATGCTGTTCCTTCACTTGGGTAGCCAGTTATCTCCCGCCACTATCTCCACTCCGTGTTTTCAGTCACATACTGCAGCTCTGATTCTGCTGGATTTCCACAGCTCCTTATCACAGCAGCCCTCCAAGCATGCCACAGAGCTTCAGATCTCTGCACATGGGGACAACCCAGTGAATGGGCCAGCAAAAGGAAACTTGAGGAATGCTTGGTAAATTGATTCAAGAGAGCAGACATTTCTAGGAGAGAGATTTCAAATCGATATTCAGGTCTGGTCTGTGGTAAGCAAGGTCTGTGGTAAGCAGTGTCCATATATTTGCTTGAGCTGGAGGATGAGAAAACATGTTTTGTGCATTGCTTAAGTTCATGTTTTATTGCTTTCACAAAGATTATGCATAACCTTAGAAGCCGATCAGAAATGATTCTTACGTAAAGGTACAAACAATTTTATCAAATCTGTGTTACCTAATAGTCCTATAAATTGTCTGAGATATTATATAGATGTCCTAGGCTACAGAGGAACTGATTTTGGCATTTCTTAGAAATCAGATGGAGGTATTTTGGAGACTGTGTGGTCCACACAAGAAGGTGTTTCCTTGCAGGTAGCGAAGGAACAGAAGTTTTACCAGTACTGCACACAGCAAACCCTCTGGTTCACCCAACTGACCCCATCCTTACCATACTACCGACAGCAGTGCTTCCTTCTGGGCCCCTGGTTTTGGATGAGGGGGGGATAGGGCTATTTGCCTGCTGTTGTTTGAACAAAATGTAATAAACCAGGCCCTGCCTCTCCGAGATAAAACTTAGCAAAGAGTCTCTGCCTGTGGCACAAAGTTTACTAATTAAAGACTTTGCCCAAGTAGCCAAGCTGACAGACAAAGTATTAGTAAAGTGCTGCTGTGTTGAACCATTCAGACTGAGTGACCAAATTTCCCCCAGGAGGTGCAGAACAGGTTTGTGAGGACACACTGTATCTGACCACACAGCAGTAGTGCCAGAGCAATATTCATTATT
Organism: Motacilla alba alba; assembly: GCF_015832195.1. NCBI lineage: Eukaryota > Metazoa > Chordata > Aves > Passeriformes > Motacillidae > Motacilla > Motacilla alba. The sequence continues at coordinate 54,471,916 of NC_052016.1, read as the reverse complement.
GGAAAGAAAAAAGATGATGCATTTTTCCAGCACAGCACATGGTTAGATGGGACTGTGGCCTTTCACCCTGACATTCTCAGCAAAAGTTGCACTTTGTGTAAGTGACTCACAGGACATGCCAGCTTCGGTAGTTAGGAAATGTGTCTGTGCCCCTTGGCTTCATTAGAAACCAATAGGCAGAACAGTAAACAGACTACAAGTTTTTGGCATTTTGGGTAAGGTTGCTTTTAAAATGTTCTTCTGTATTTGAATGGAGGACATGACTCACTTAGCAGTGAGTCTCACGTTATAAATGCTGGCTTGAAAGTGCCCCATAATAGCGCTTTTCATTGCAGGCTCTCTGCTCGCAGGGCTGGGAAGAGTACACCCTGCGACTCAGACCTGTTGTCCTTTTTTCCCTTGTTAAAGCAGTACTTTGATGCTGGCATGCAGACAGCTGCAAACTTAGTAGGGCTAAACACCAGTTTCCTCTGATCAGATTCTTTGCCAGGGTCTTTGCATATCAGCTCTCAAAACACCCACAGGAAAGATCTGAGGAACAAACAAGAGCTGTAACTTACAGTCGCCTATAATTAGTAACAGTGTTATTGTCATTTTAGAGCTCAGCAATTAATTTGTCAAGGATGGGGAAGTTTTTTTGTTCAGTAATTGCATAAAATACAATTTAGAGATATAAAAAAATCTATAAGATCAAAGTGAAGCTGTTTAATCAGACTCCTTTGTTGGCCAGTTTCTGACCCAGTACAGTTTTTAGTTTCTGTTTATGTTCCGTGATGCTGCAGACTGCAAGCTCCTCTGGCTTTCCATGTGGAGGAATGAGACTCATCTCCACGTCGCTCTACCAATACATTCAAGGCTTAGATTTAGAGAGCTGAGCACTTCAAACAGCCCCTAAATGACACTCAGTGGCCTTCACATTTGCAGTGGCATTTTCCTGCTCTGAAAACCTGTCCTTTCAAATAGTCTTTGAATTGTCAGATGACTTCACTGAATTTGTCTCATTAGGTAAATGGTTCTGAAAATTACCTTCAGTGACATGACTAGAGATCGTGACAGAAAGCAATGGGCAAACCAACCTCAAAGAAGGATCAATATTACCATGCATTTGAGGTGAAGATTGCTAAGATCTGGAATTGAAACATGTGCTATTTACTGAAATCAATGGTTATACTAGAGGTACCACAAAGAACAAAGCCAAGTCAGTTTTCCTTATCTAAGGTAAATCCAATACAATTAGCAAACTTAATTTGCATATTTAATTTAAATAGCCAATTGCTGGCTAGAAGCAACAGCTTATTTCAGAAAAAGCACACAAGTAAATGTGTGTAATGTACTGCAGAACCTAATGAGGTAAACAAAAAATCACTAATCATAAATGATTAGCAATATGTCAACATTATGAATTAATTTTTAATAGCACAGGCAAGGTTTCCTGAGCAAATTTTCTTACATAAGATTTGTATTCCCAAAGCATGATAATTTGTAACCAGATGCTCAGTGTTATTGATGATGATATGAATAACTAGTAAGCCCTTTGGGGGAATATGGGAATAATATATTAAAGAAGAAAGGAATGATTTACAGTGTGCATGAAAAAGAAATTTTAGATTGTTTCTCTTCTACTCTGCTCTTAAGAGGTTTTCTACTCAACTCAGCAAGGGGTTTTGTCAAAGGTTCAGCTATCAGCAAACTGGTATAACCATTCCCACTGCGATTCAATACTGAAAGGAAAGAATTAATGCAATTTCTGGTCTTCTGTGATCTGTGTTCAGAACAGTTTTAATGATAAGCACAGAGCACTGCTGCATGGAATGCTGCAGCAGTAAGAAAATTAGGAAAATATTTGGGATGCAAATATTTTTAAAAGTGTATCTCATCTTGTTCTACCTACCTTGGAGGTAGATATTATGGATATGTTTGGTTTAATTTGAACAATAATTCCAGCGAGGGCTTGAAAAATTTCAATACCAGAGACCACACTAGTGAATTTTTTGCTTGAACAACCATGTTATTTTAAAGAGGATATTACAGAGATATTGATGTCTTTCATTGTCTGTTTGGCTGCAGAATCAAATCCTCTCTGTGAGTCCTGATCAAAAATCAGAGCTGTTTCGGGTTGAAAGGGACCTTAGAGATCATCTAGTTCCAAACTCCCTGCATGGGCAGGGACATCATCCACTAAATCAGGTCTGCAGGTCTTCAAGGCATATTGCAAGATAGCTTGAACAATTGTAGAGTATGCAACCTGGGTAAGGGGTGTACAAAGGCAGGATGCTTGAGAAAGTGCCTGAAGGGACCATTGTGAGAGGGTTTGAATTAACCTAGTACTTGAAGGGTTATCTTCTCTTCGGTTCCTTTTCTGTTTGCTTGATCCAATTTTAAATAAAGTCATTTTAATTTTTATATTAGTCTCTTTCTCTTATAACATGTAAGTGCTACAATGAGTTCCAAGGCCTCTGTAGTATATTAAAACCTAGATAAAATGACAAACTGGGCTTGCGTAAATATATCATCTTTACTGATTGCCTACATTAAACTGGTTAAAAATCCAAGAATCCCCAAATGTGGTTTTGTATCCTGAAAAAAAACCTGAAACGAGAACACAATAAGCAATTTCAAAGTTAGGCACAAAAACGTAGTATGTCTAGGATATGTACAGTTTTGTTAGCTCTTTCATTTACTGAATTATCTGTTTGTACTGTTGTATTTTGGTATTGTGGGTACGAACCTTCACAAAATATCTATAGCCCAATGTCCTTTTATATTACAAAAATTCCCACATTTAATATTTCAACTAGTTTAATTGTCCTTTCACTACCATTAAGAAGAAACAGCATACACATCTCTCTCTCCTAAATATATACATTCAAGGAGCGAGTTGCAAATTATGAGACACAAAATATATAAAATATCAAGGGGAGAAGCACTCTATAATGAAGAAGGTGTTAAAAAGTATAGAACTAATTCATATAATATTGTTGAAAACTCAGGTCTCCAGTATTAGATTATTTTTTGCCCTTGGTTTTCTAGTGATGTTTTAGTTTCAAGGATTGGAATACAGCCTGGTGGAAATCAAAACCTGAATTTATTTAAGATTTCAATGAAAATTTGATTGGTACCATTGAATGAGAACATGGCCCGAAATGTTGTTTGAAAAGAAATGCTGGATAAAATGTCTCTTCCTTCTCTGAAGAAAGATTGCTCAATTAAGTTATGTGTTGAGTAATACCAAGTGTGTTGAGAAGCTCAGAAAAGAGACATTGATTCCAGCTGAGATTAATTCTGAGCTCCTGGCTTGCTTTGAGTGGTGATGTCAAAGTGAAACTCAAAGGTCTCATACCATTGTGAAGCCAAAACTCAAAGGTCTCATACAATTGTGAAGCCAAAACATGAAATCTGTTTATTCAGACTTCAAAGAACTGAAAATGCTGCTTCTTGTACAGCTGTTTCACCCATCTTTCTGGTTTAGTGCCTTTGCTCATCGATAAACAAAAAAGGAAACTGAATCTCCTTGGGCACTGTCTGTTTTCTCAACTGTCTCCTGTAATGTCTCTCTACTGATTTACTTAGTTTCCTTAGGTTTTGACCAAACACCATGTGCAGAGATCAGTCAGAGAACAGGACAATGTGTGGGGCAGAGTACTGAGTCAGCTGGGAGCTGGCCTATTGTTGAGTGACCAGGGACAGTGTGCTGCCCCCTGGCACCATTCCCACCTGGAACTGGGGCTGCTAAGTAGACTGATGAAAGTCACTCCAGTTTGTCCTCAACCAGGTGAAAGATTTTGACATTTAGTGTGTCACCTGCCAGAAGACTATCTGTTTTGCCAACAGCTGGAGAAAGGGAAACACAGGCCCTGTAAACACATTTCTTGGTAAGCAAAGGGGAAGCTGCTTATGATTGACTTTATTTTCAAGAGTAGTCAGCTAGGCACTCTCACACTGCTGTTTTGGACATTAAGAAGCTCCACAGTGCTCTGCTGTTTCATTTAGTCTTGCTATTAACAAATTTTATTGTGCTCTCTTGCTCAGTCCATGTTTACGGGAGGCATAAACTCTGCCTTGTGAACTTGTCCTCAAAGCCATCCAGAAGGCAGTGTGGGCAAGGAGCACCGAAACCAGAGGTTTCTACATCACAGAGACTGACTGTAGCTAAGTACATATCAGCTCTGGTCTTGCTGCCTCTTTTTTGGGAAGTGGGAACACACCAGATATCTGTCAGAAAAATGCTGCAGCTTTGGACAGGAATCAATAAAGCAACAAACATTGTGCTGGAGGCACTGTGACTGATGTAACAAACATGTTTATTGGGGAAATCTTCTGTTTCACATGTAGAAGAGTTATACATGAGGCAGCAAACTCTCCATGGATGGAAAAATAAGTTTATGATGAGGGAACTGCATGAAAATCAAGTGAATGGCAACTTATGCTTATTAAAGCACTTGCAGTACTTGGAATAAGAGTAATGATTATTAGTCATGACATGGCAAAATGCCGGCTTACATTCCTGCTTTTTTTATTTTGGGAAGATAAATATATTGCTAAAAATTTTTCTCTAATGCTACTGCAAGTATGTCTTGTTTCACTCAAGAAAATGTTGCATTTCACTGAGTCAGTAGTACTCTTAATACATGTCTTTATTAATAGTTTTGTACATAGCCCATTATAGAGCTAAACTGATATGAAAAATGTGAGGTTGATCCATTCCCAAAGAGATACAGATGTTTTTGAGGTAAGACTCCAAAACAGCTTAGAAATTTGCAACATTTTAAAGTAGGAAAATTGATCACATTAAGCTATCATAAAAAAATTCCAAAACTCATTGCTGAATGGTGACAGTTTGCTAGTTAGTATTCACATGGTTAAAAGAAAATCCTCTTCTTTCCAATTGATTCCTCCAATGATGAAGAATGTATGAAGCAGAAACACCTATCATCAGCAAAATTAGACTCCCTGAGGAAGTGCTTAGGTGGTCATAACTTCCCATGGCATCTTGTTTCTACAAGGAAAGGTCAGAACAGCAAGACATCTTTGAGATGACGTTGAATTTGCTGTAAAAAAATTTTTGTTGTTGCTTAGGCATGAACTCTGTTCCATTAACAGAGATAAGTTGTCTCAACTCTTGGCTGCAAGGAAGGATTAGGGTTCCAGAAGGAGATGGCAGCAACCCTGTGCCCAGATCTCCCAGTGCTGGCTGGGCAGGAGGCCTGGTTTAGGCCACTTTCTTACTGCAGAGTAGCTCTATGTGTATCATAGCAAGGCATTGCTCTTCCACACCCTTGTGCATTCATGTTGTGTAGCATCCACCACACTTCTTTGGTCACCTACCAAATTTAGGAGAATTTTCCTGGAACTCAGGAAAAGGTGAACAGTAGAAGAAGATAGTGAGAAATAACCCCAAACTCCCAACAACCCATTAAACCTTAAACAAAACAAAATAAAATCCTTTGAAATTGTCTGTGAAGATTCTGTGGACATTGGCATTATTTGCACCCATTTATTTTTGCTGTTAGCCCAGATGAAAAGTAAACACTTGAGCTTGTGATGATTTTAAATTTTTTTAAAATATATTTTTGGTGAATGAAAACACTTCTGGAGTTTCTTAATATCAGTCAAACTATCCATGCAACCCCTCTTACTGTGATTGCGGGATTGTACAGGTATTTCTACCATGCACAAAGATATTTTGCAAGCAGAAGATTGCTAATGAGTTTTAACTAATTATTTATTGGCCAATCAATCATCAGTGCAGTGGAGAATTTAGCTTGCACTTTGGAACTATGTCTTGCTCAGTTGCCATCTGCAAGTGCTCTGCTTTCTTTCCTTAGGGTTTTGTGTTGGTTCACTATTTTTTCTCTCACATGCTTCAGTTGTTAACTCTTACCCATTATTATTCAATATTTACATTTCTGTGTTTTCATCTTGGGTTTTTTTGGGTTTTGTTTTTAAGCTTTGTAATACCGTAACAACTATTTTACCAATAAAATTAAACTGAGGTGATGCAGCCTGGCTCCGTCAAGCTATACTTGGGATAATAGATGGCTGAACCCTGGGGCCATAGGTTTCAGCAGCAGCAAGCTCTTTGTGGGTTTTGCAGGGCTGCACAGCAATGGCTGATGATTAATTTTATAGTCTTCGTGATTTCATGCTTTACCTGAACAAGATGCCTATTGGGACCTCTCTATTTTTTGATCTAGTTAGGTCTGTAGCACAGAGTTATCCTTTGAGTCTGGTATGCTCAGCAGTAGTTACACACTTCCAGAATGAAGATGTTCTAAAGGTTTTAGCTTCACAATGAGCCATATAAAAAACACCATAAAGAAAGAAGAGTGTTGTTTGTTCTGCTGAACATAATCTTCCTGTTCTGCTAAAGATGATCTTCCATCTTCAGAAAGTCATCCTGAGTTAGAGTTGGCTTTAAGCAGGACAAGACCCAGCTTGAGGGAAGGTATAGAGAAGACATAGATGTTCTTCTCCTAGAGGTACACAATGAAGGGACAAGATGCCATGGCAGAAAGCTGTAGCTAGGTAAATTTTACCTAGATATGCAGGAAAAAATGTGTACACTCTTTCAAGAGAGAGATAATTAAAGTATTGTAATAGGTTACTAAGAGAGACTTCAGAATTTTCTTCCTCAGAGCTTTTCAGAATGTGACTGTACCAAACCCCAAGGAAACTAGTTGAGTATGGAGTTAGTTCAGCTTTGAGTAAGAAGCTGGAAGAGAGCTCTCCATAGCTGCCTTCCAAATTAAAGTTTTCCTATGATTCTGTGCTGATACATTACATACCTAACCTCAGAGTCTTTTCCTATTTTGTCCCTGATGATCTGTTAAACAGGAACTTAAAAGACAGTACATAATTCATAATTCATAATTCATAATTCATAATTCTTCATAATGGAGAAGGGCAAATAATCCAAAATAAAACTAGTCCTTCAGTCTGTCAGATTTCAAAGTGGTGGACTGATTCCACCTTTTGTATCCTGCAGTCTTATTCAAGCAACTCATGTATCTGTGCATATTCAAGTTCTTACAAATTAATACTGGGAATGTAGAACTTGATTATCTAATTAAAGTTTCATTTCACTATGATAAATTGCCTTATTTTTTAAAGCCATCTGTTCTACAGAAACACAGATGTTAAATGACCAAAAAACCCCTTTTTTGTCCTAACTTTGATTTAAATCTTTAAACTTCAAAATGCCTTCCTCAACCAGCACTTGACCACCCCAACTATACCACTTCCTTTGTAAAGCTGGGCATGAGATCATCTCAGTAGATGATTTGAAAAAATGTTCTCCATGCACATGTTCACTGATGTGTTTTGCTGTATTTGTGTAGGTTAAATTTCTTTTTTCAGTCTACTAAACAGACATTTTGTGGTACAGATGTGATGTGACAAGCCTATTTGACTGACAGGACACATCTCAATCTGGAGTGAGGCAAATGCACTGGGATTCCAGGAAAGACACTAACTTGTGTGGAGGGCCACTGGATGTGCATAAGCACCATGTTCCTGCCTTGCTTTTCACTGCCTTTAGAAAAGACTGATGTTCTTCTCTGATCCTTTTCTAACTGCTGCCTCAGCTGTTGTTAAAACTAAGAAACTCATATTCATGTGTTGGCATTCCAAAGAGAGTATAATTATTATTTTTTCCTATTGTGTGTGAGCAACCTGAATGTAAGAACTATTACATTTTAATATAATCTTGATATTGACACTGATATCAAGATTATAGTCTTCATCACTTGTCACATCATCCTGTATTCTATTTAGAATAATACTTAGACTAATTTGCAGGTGTGATTTTAGTGGGTGTTTTGAGAATGAACCACTCTGTCACCTGAATACAAGGGTGACATGTCTCTGTAGACAATGTGTTTTGTACCAGTTACCAAGAATGTGTTGCTCTAAAATTTTTGTGCTGTTCTGATAATTGCACATTGATTCCCTGGAAGTCCATGCTTTACATGTGACAATAAGATTTTAGCTGCTACAATGGTTTCTATTTGATGTTCTGAAGCCCAGGGAAAATGAACGTTAATTTAACTGGACTTTGTATTATATTCTGTGGAAAGGATCTCACCTAAATATCTGAAATTAATTAGACACTAAAATGAATTAACATAAGCTGATTTTCTGGGTTCTCCTTCTCATCAATATGAGAAGAAATGCACCTCCAGAAGCAGATAGACACCTGAATCTATATTTGTGGGAAGAATTCAGCACACTTGCTGAACATATTCTCCTTATGTATTCTCCTTATGTAAAACAATCTGTACATTGTCTTATCTGAACAAGATCTACATTACCCTTTAATTTAGGCGTCTGTTTTTGTTTTTAATCTTTAACAGTTTCACCTCAGAGAGAGGGAGATGAGTTTGCACCACTACAAACCAATGATTAAAACTTTGTCCAAAATCCGATTTATTCATCTGTGATGGTGCATGTCCCAAGAGACTGCCTGCTCAATCCCTTCTCTGCACTGAATTGCAGGTCCAGCCCAACATTAAGTATCAGCATACTTTAACTGCTGATGAAAGGTAATGGCTCTTTAAAAGACCTTCCATAAGTTTAAATCCATATAAGCATATTTTGTATTCTTTTTGTAAATTTTCTTGGGGCACACATATCGTACTCCGGTGTCTAGCTTCACTTCCTTCCTGAAAGTCCCTTAAGCATTTTTGTTCAATGTGGGCTTGTGTCTGTCCCCAGGAAGCAGTTCCCTGTCTGCATTAACCTCCTCTATACTGTGTACAGAAGGCTTTGGATGTGCACAGTGATCCCACATGTACAAGGCCCCCTAAGCAGCAGCCTGTGCTGAAGTCTTGTCCACAGGACTGTCTGGACCCAACTCTGGCACCACTGCAATGCTCCTGTGGTTGTGCCTGGAGATATGAACAGGGCAGCCTTGTGCATTAAAGGCTCATTCATGAGCCCTGCAGTTTGCACCACGGTCTAGGAGTACACTGTGTGGAAAAGAGCAACCAAGGCCACCCAGGGACACAAACGAACAGAATCCAGAGCCCTGAGGCAGTAACGCTAAACTCATAATCCAAGAAAGTCATCAGCAGAAAGCAAAACCCAGAGGAAGGAATTCATTATGAGCAGCAGAGAAGGCCATGGGTTGCTGATATGTTATCTTTGCCAGCCAACCTGGCTCATCAGCGTGCTGAGTCTGTCTAAAAGGCTGCTGATACACTCAACTTGCTTTGTGCTGCAATCAGCCCCTCCAAAAGCCTTCTCAGACAGCGTGAGAAAAGCGTGACCTGACTCATGCAGAGCCTGGCTACTCCCAGGAAACTTGAGTGCTCCAAAATCTTACTCTAGCTGGGAGCCCTGCTATTGTCTTGGAGCTGAGGGGTGCCAGGACGGCCCGGAGCAATCCAGTGAGGAGTTAATTAAAAGAAAACAAGTTACAGTTTCATCTCATTTGCTGAAGAAGGTGGTTGACTCTTTGTTGCACTGGGCTGCCAGTGATTTGCTGTGCTGGGATGAAAGCCCATCCTCTTCAATCATTCCCCAGCAGAGCAAAATTACCAGTGTCAGGAAAACTCATTTGGTGGCATTAATCAGAATGGATTAAAAAGGAACAATTTCGGAGCTGCCCTGCAAGAATAGCTGTGGGACATCAAAGAGGGCCTGTGATTCACAAAACCAGAAGACTGTGTCCTCTATTTTGAAATATTGTAGTGAGACAATCATTTATTGGAATGACCTGCTAACTGCATTGTGTATAAAAGCACTTCAGTGTTTGATAACTTGTGTCCTATCTCCTCCTCTGTAATATAATAATCAGATAAGTAATTATTTGGTGTGTTCAGGTGCTTCTGTTGGAAGAGTTTATAGATCCATTTAAAATCTTAGACTGCTGCTTGATTTTAAGTGTTCAGTAATGCCAGGTAATGGACAACCACAGGGGCTATTCAATCCATTAGGAATAAATGCATTGCTGTATATATTATAGCTGCATGCAGTTACTTTTAAAAAGAATGTTTGCCTGGCTACTTTAAAGAGTGGTTTTCTTCTTCTAAGGGAAGTAAAAGAGAAGTGTGGTATTTTATAATCCAATAATTTTCTTGCCTTAAAAATCTGTTTCAGATAGCGTATTTGAATTTGTTACATAAGAACACATTTGACAGGAGTAAAAATGTTTGCATCCAAATCCAGATATCTGGATTGTCTGTAGAACTTGGAAAAAGTACAAAATGTCTCACACTATTTTTTTTTTGCTTGAAGAAGAGGAATGTATGTACAAGCTGCATATACAGTAGATATATGTGACATGATTTTCAGATAAAAAGTGAGACAAATATGTGTCTTTTCAGATTCTTTTCTACTTTATGTAGCATCCCACATCTACTATAGTCTATGTCATTGCTGAGTGGAAACCACTAATTTGTACTTGATAGACCCACAGAAACCCTACACCTCCAGCATCTTACTATGGTCATTACCATATTGTCATTAAAATAGCCTTTTGTAGAAGTTCTTGGGGTTGTAGTATATAGTTGTGTGAAAAGGTCAGCTTGATGCTCAGTACTAATCAAAGAACCAACCAACCAACCAACCAACCAAACTCCCCAAATAAAACATTAATAATTTCTGGGAAAGGAGAAAAGAACAAAATATCGTGATGCCATTGTATAAAAGAATTCCATGCCTCCCATGTCAAACCATGACAACTGTGTAGAAGTCTGCTCTTCCCAGCTCAAAAATACACAATGCCCTTGGAAATGATCCAGAGGCTAGTCACAGGAATGTTCAAAATTATGCAGTGGCTCCCATGCAAGGACCAAATAAGTTAGGATTCCTCAATCCACAAAAACCCCAAGCAAACAAAGGGAAAATACAATAGAAATCTATAAACTAATAAATTCTAGGTTTTACTAGCATTGACTATGATAAACTAATCTGATAGTTTTAGAATAAAGGGTGAACAAATATGAGTTTAACCTGTGTAGTAGTTCTGTCACAGGATGTTCTAGATATTTCAAGTTTCCAAAAAATAATTCAAAAAATTTAAGAGAAGCCCATGAAGAGCTATTACATATGACACACCCCTTCTGTCCAATGAAGCCTGTGAAGGCTGGGAAGTATTCTGATGAATTACCACCATGTGTTTGCTGGAGTTTTTGCAAATTTTGCTAAACATTCACTTTTGGCTAGAGCCAGTTGTTGAACTAAATAAAATTTCTTGTCCCAGTACAGCAATTCTTCCCTAACCTGAATTAACTAAAAGCATTGAAGCCTCAGTGTGGAGCACACATGGGGAAGGAGGGAATGGGACAGCACAGCTAGGTGGGCATGGCATGAGACTTGAAGTGCTGTCCCAGGCAATGCTGTTAGGAAGGTTGGAGCATCATTAGGTCTTCTGGCAAAATCACACTCATGTAAAAGGCAGATTTTCATCATGAAGAATCAGATACTTATGCCAGTATGGCTAAGACTGTGTAAGGTCTTCATTCCTTTACATGAATGGCAGAAGCTGACGTAGCTTTTGATTACTGAATTACTATTTTAATTTTTCTAATAAATAATGTCCACTTTAGAATTCATTGGAAAAGCTGCTTACTTGTTTTGCCATGACTCCTTCAATTGCAGCATTGCATACGAAGACAGAATTTGACTCACATATTCTGATTTGGGAGGAAGTGTGAAATCTATGTGGCACTCAAGAAACACAGGAGAGGTGTTTTCAGTCTTTTACTCCAGAGGTATATACCTGCAGTGTTAGAGCAGCAGCTCTGTGATGATGTCTCATAAGGTTCAGGACAATACTGGAAAGATGTTTGTGAACTCAACAAGATTTCATGGTTTGCTTGCTTTTATTTTCTCCACCCACATAGGATCTGCGCATAGTGTGAAGGAATATATCATGTGGGAGGCAAGGAAAAGGATTGTAAACAACCCTACACAGGGTGATTAAAAAGTTGTTTTCCTTTGAAGCAGGCCTGAACTTCCAGCTACACAAGCTTTGGAGACCAATTCAAGTACCAGTTTTGAAAAATACCAAACTACATATCTCTACTAGTGATTATTGCATTTATGAATAGTCTCTATGTAGCTCTCGTCGGAATCCCTGAAGACTTTTGTTCACATTGGAACATTTTAGTACATTAGAAGTTGTAACTTAGGGTATGATTTTGTCACATTAACTCACCCCAATCTGCTCCCTTCCCAGTGAGTAGGGAATGTGAGCAAGGTGGCTGGCAGACATTGACCCCGAGATTTTTATTCAAACTGACCTAACTTCAGTGCTAGAAGATTCACACCTTCATGTGAAGCAATAGACAATTTCCTATCAACTGGGCTGTGCTGCATCACTAAACCTTAAAAATATTTCCATAATGCCAAACAGGGTGGGTGAGTCAGATCATTTCTGGAATTGTTTCTCTGGAAAATAGTTCAGTACTTAGAGACTCCCTTATCTGTGGTATCCCATGTGCATATGTTATCCCTTTCAAATCATTGCTGAAAATCAGCCCGTAATATCAAGATGAACAATTGTCCTCTGCAACTGACACTTTACAAACTATCTTTTTTCAACATCTTTGCATCAGAATACAGAATCAGTGATCCAATGTCTGCTTGTAGGAATGACAGGAATAAAACAATAGAGGTGCTCCCAGCTTCATCTGTACCAGATTCTATATCTAATCAGGTCCTATTTAGTTGCAAGCTATCACTTGATTACTGAAACCCATTTTACTGTCATGCAGCAGCTCATTTTATACAGAAAAAGAATTACAGGGCATTCAGTCTGATCCTGCCTTTGAGCATTCATGAATAGTTCAAGGGGAAAAAAAAATCAGTCTGTTTTTGTGGGACTGGAGTCTCCATTTTATCCTTAAAAAAAAAAAACAAAACGCCATTTTAATGGATATATTTTATTTCCCCTGCTCTGAGTCTGAATCATCCAAGGAAGGGATGAGTCAGTGAGCAAAAATGAATTGCACCTCTTGAAAGGGATGACTTGTAACCCTCCCCCCAAAGATGTATGGAAGAGAGGAATAGCACACACTGACTTTGGGCAGTGCTAACCCCAAAATGCACATTTACATTGCAGTGGCTGCTGTGACTATAGCTTGTGTAAGTGGCTCTGACTCCAAAAAAGAGTGACCTCCATTGCTGCTCTTTGGGCTGCTGCACTAGCAAAGTGCTCAGCAGGAAGCTGCCTTCTGCTCAGGGGGGGCTTTGTAGCCAGTCCTGAGCTCTGAAACAGCACCAGTTATCTATGGGTAAGAGGATCCAAGGAACTGTGCCTTAGGTGTGTTCCTACCAGCCCCAGTGAAGCAGGGCAGAGCTCTGTACCGAGCCTGTCTGAAAGGCCTTTGCTCCAATAATGCTGGGCCAGGGGACACTGAGTGCTGAGCAGACAAATGTGCTTTGGAGTTAACGCTTTCCTGATGCTGTTGCATGCTGTAGGGAGCTGCATTCCTTCTCTGTGTTTCATTTTTTGATCCCAGAGGAACCTAGGGGATTGTCCATTAAATAGGAAATTATCTCACTTCAAGATGATTGTAAGTATAGCAGGCATACATGAAATTTTAGAAGGGACCGACCATTCACCAAAATTTGAGGCATAGTTCTGAGCATGGAAGGATGTGCAAGAGTCTCTGGAGATCTCTGGGTCAAGGAAAAAGTGGTTTATTTCTCTACTCTGCTGCAATGTTTGTGCATGTGCTGTAGAAATAATTTGGGCTGGAATTTGTGAAAGCACTTGGCTGCCTAAGGACACAGATTTAAGACTGCCATCCCTGCAGTCTTGAAGAAAAAAGAAAGAAATTGGTAGAAAGAAATTGGCACAGGCAGATGTGCTGGTGAGAATGGGTAAAAGAGGCTGTAAGAGGCCACAGGAGAGCTCTGCTAGCTTCTGTCTCACTCACATGTGTGTGTGCTGTATGTTCACCATTTGTGAGGATTCACCTGGATTACCACTCTTCTTCTAGAAGGTCCCTCTTCTAGAGGGTCCCAGGGAGGAGAGGAGGATCAGAGAAAGGTAGCATAGATACTTTCCAGAACAGTCGCCCAGATGTCCAAAAGTTTCACAGTTGAGAGCCTGTCAGAAAGTTCAGTGCTTGTTGAAATGTCAGCCATCCTGCTACAGCCTAAGGTTTGCAGGAGCCTTTAACACTTATATGTAAATAAATGTATATACATTACATATATATGTATATAAAAATATATAAACCTTCATTATTTCAGAGGACTGCCCACAATGTCTATGTTACAGATTTTTCAACATTTTTAGCAATACACAAAATAGCCTTGCAGTATCTGCCAACCTGTGCCTGGGAAGCTGGTTAAACAAGCATGTTCCAAGTAGTGTTTATGAAAAGTGAGGACTTAACTGGGATGTTTTCTATGGACAAGTACAGCAAAAACATACTGAGGTCTATTACCAGTGCTGAAAGGATGAAGTGCAACTCAACAAAGGAGCTTGGTCAATGCATGAACTTGTAAATACGTGATTGGTGTAGCTGTGGTGCCTTTTAATAAATAAACCACTTGAATAGAAGAAAAATTACTCTGAAACACACTTAACTATGGCACTTTCAGGAACATTGAACGCTTCCTTCAGAATGATTGATCAGCTTCTTGATTTTGGTATTTATCCTCATAAAAGAGCTGTAAACATTTGGACTCTTTTGGAAAAATCTAAAAAGATATTTCTGTATTTGCCATGTGCTAGCCCAGGCTTTTGTTGCATGTCACTTACACCAGTTCCAACAAGCTGAGGTACTGAAGAGGGCATTTCTTGTTTACTTCCCTGGAAACAGGAACAGTGTTTAAAAAAGCCCTGGCACTTGAGTATATGGCTCCTAATTTTAACCCACAAACAAACCACTCCATAACTGCTTGGATGACAAACTGTGAGGAAACGCAGCATGTGACAGCCGGTTCATCTGCCTCAACAAGTGTTTTGTCCAGTTTTCCAAAATGATGACTCCAGTGACAGGGAATGGGTATAAGAGCTTCCCTCAGCTCTTGGGATACAGACAAGCAGAGCTGAGGAGCTCTGTGAGTTCACTTGCCTGGTGAGTGGGTTGTGATGTCTCCTCCAGCCTTGCTCAATGTCAGGGATCTGGACCAGACTGGATCTGCCACTAAGCAACCTGGATTCTTTGCACCAGAGCTCCTGTCTGGGATTTGAAAATCTTCCTGTTTCGGGCTTTAACTGAAGCAATTATGAAGCTTTTCGGGTTTTTTGCACAATGCATTTTTCATGAGAAAAATCTTAATAATATTGCTCTGCTATTGCAGGAAGGATTTCAGGCTTCAAACTGAATGTGGCTGAAGGGAGAAGCAGCAGGGGCTCCTTTACACTGGGGCAGAACACACTGATGCAGAGCACAGGGAGAGGGAGCCTGTGCTGCTGTAGTTCCTCTTGGAAAATGAACAACATTGAGACAGTGTGTGTTTCTGCATGCACAACTACACATCCATCCCTATCTAGGCTGGAAAGCAGCCCATTTCTTAATTTAGGGGGTTGAAAGTCCTACTTTAAAAGGATAAGAAAGTATAATTTAATGCAGAGATCCTCACTTCCTCTGTAACCTGAATTTTTTTAGGAGAGATTTCAAAGGGGCACACTCACATTTCTCATTTCTGTTGTCAAATGAAATGTAAAAACAACAGCAGGACGTATATATTTTTTACTTAAATTATTTCTCTGACAGAAAGGATCAGCCCACATAGTCTAAAAAGTATAGTACAGTACCTTTGACTTGCTTTAATAAAAAAAAAAATAAGATTTCTTCAAATACTTGCAAATTAGAGGAATTTGCAGAGCCAATCGTAGAAAAAGACAAAGGTTGTGTGATTTATCTTGCTGCCTAAAGATAATGTTTTTCAGAAGTATCTGTATTGAACAAATCCAGAAAAATTATTGATGAGCAAAAAAAATTGACAAATGCTTTCCACTTACTGTTGAATTGTCTGTAGATTTATTATATTTATTCTCAATTTAAAATTTATTTACTTAGTGATTTTTGAAGATGACCTTTCTTTTTATGCTTTGTTACTCAGAAGAATTCATTGCATCAGTGGCTCCCAGACTCTTCTGAGTGAGCCTCCCACCCACAGTCTCATCTTCTTCCCTGCCCCCTCCATTCCCAGCAGACTCTGGAAGTCTGGGAGATGAAAGAAGGGGGAGGTTTGTACCATAAACCATCTGGCAGCAGCTCTTTTTGCTGTCTTGTGTCACTTTCTGCCCCTTTGCTATTACCTGAAGGGAGTCTGCCAGCAGCGCAGGGGCCTCTGTGCTTCCCAGCCTCGGGTGCAGGGGGAGGCAGTGCATGGCTCCGGCTCCCTCCTTCGCCCTTCCAGAGTCCAGCTTTCACCCGGTGCTCTGTGCTGACGATCCAGGGTGCCTGTGTACGGAGGCACCGAGGGAATAAGGGGTACATTCTGGATTAGAGTGGTTTAGAGTACCTCTCCCTCTCCTGCTGCTGCTGTAAGAGCACTGTTAACATGCCAGAGCTGAAATGTGGGGAAAACACAGCACACAAATGATTTTTGCTGCTCAGGTTTATTTTATTTTTTTCCCGACTTTCTGATCATAACTCTTAAAATCTGGTTTCCTATAAAGCGCAGTCTGAAATGTGTTCTTGGCACAAATCCATTATATTTGTCAATATAATTGTTTGCACTAATTCCATGGCTGCATATGTACCTCAACATTTGAATTTATTTTGGTTTTGACTGGTAGGGATGTAATTTCTTCTTTTTGAAAGTTAGGCATTCATTTTGAAAAGAATATAGTGCTTCCTTGCTTCTTGCCTTTGCCTGGCATATCTCCTTGGCTTATAAAGTTTTTATGGTTTGGGGATTGTCTCTTGCCTTCTGTCTGCTTACGAATACCACTGAGCCAAATCTGAACAGGAATTTCTAAGGGCAACCGTAGCACAAGTATTAGAGTAGTGGTCACAGCAATTGCTACAAGAGCTGTAGGAACAGAACATAACAAGAAAACACAGTTCTAGCCTGTTTATGTGTAAGTAAAAATTGCTGCATAGCTTTTTGCAGGGTTTGTGCAAGCTGAACTCAGGTATTACATTTCAACTAGACTATGGAGTGAATTAGTTAATATCTGGGGATGGTACTTAGACTGCATTCATGAATTATGCCGTTTGGTGGTTATAGAGGAAAGGATTACCAACCTCATGAATTTTATCCAGTGTGATTGATTGCCTGACTGTTTAATGTGAAGTCCCTGATTAGTCAGCCTCCCAGATGGTTTTTCTCTTCTCTTACATTTCTATTTAGATATCCTTTATCTATTTCTTTTTATATGAGTTTTTCCACTTATATTTTCTTCAGCAAAGAATTCTTTCCTCCCCTTTTAATTCATTCCAAAGTTTAAATGACAAATAAAAAAATGCTAGATTTGAAGACTCTGGCAAGCTGCAAGAGGACTGACAAAACCAAAGTGCACAATGTCTTCCCCACACTGTGAGGCACTGGAAGATAACTGCTAATAATCTACCATCTGTTTATAAGATACATATAGGTCATAATTCTAAAAACTTTTATGGCATGATATGAGTTTATTTGCATGGGTAATTCCAGTGAAGTAAATGGAAATATATACAACAGTAAAGTACCTCAGAGTAAACTTACACACAAGCTGTGTCAAGCAGGGAAAAGTCATGGGCTTACACACAGAGTCCCAGTTGTGCCAGCCTGTTAGGATGTTCCCCTGTGTGGGTCAGGGGCAGACAAGCCAGCACTTGCTCTGCACCCAGACAGTATGCATGGAGCCCCTTATCGGAAGGTAGGAAAGGATAATGGCATGGATGTGGTCAAAGCATGCCACTTGACTTCATGGCAAGAGACCAAACTCTGCCACTTTGCTGTACTCAAAAAATATATCCTTAGAGGCTAGTGCTGTATAAAAGGAAGCTGCAAAACCCACAAGATCCATGAAGTTCTGTGTTCACAGATAGGTTAGGTGTGAGTGTGTCCACAGATAGGTTAGGTGTTTGCGTCAGTTTTCATAACTCTGCCTATCCTGAGTAATTGAAATTATGCTCTACTTGGGTACATTTTTCAAATGTGATTTTTTTTTTCTGAGCTCTCTGGAGCTTTTTGAAACTGTCCTGCCCTTTGTTCTCATTCCTTCCTGCATATGGGCTTTATGACACCCAGAAGCCCCAGCTAGTTCCCTGAATGTGGCTTCCCCTGTTGATTTTCCAGCTCCAATATAGAGAGAAATCAGGCAACTTGGATCTAGTGAAACTTTCAGATACATTTTGTGATGCAAGGTAGTTGGGCTGTGGGGTTTAGTTTACCAGTGATGATTCTGACCCACTTCTCAGGACAAGAATGGAAAAAACTGTTCTCTTTGCTGAAACTACTTATGAGCTAATGCCTTTTTACAGAGAATGGACCTTTTTTTGTTCTGTTCCACTTTTCCTGAAAATGTCATATTGAGTCATATTCATTAATGCTTTTCAATAAATAAAAAAAAATGTAACTAAATGTTCTTATTACAGGCATAAGTACACTTGTAGAGCCACTTGTAGGTCTTATTAATTGCCTTCCTCTAACATGTTAAATCTGTACCAGTGTCACATGCTGAAAAAAATACCATTAAGATTAGGGGGTTATATAAAGTAAATGCAAAATAAACCTGTAAGAAAGCCACTTCCTGAAGTAGAGCCTAGAATTGCTCATCTGAGTAACAAACAAGAAAATTAGATTCTTGAGAGCAATGAAAGACCTGGCTCAATATTTTAGCATCTCAGTTGCTTAGTGTTTGAAACACATTTCTCTTCAATGCCAGTTATGTTTGTTGCCATACAGTCTCAAAAGCCAAATTGATACATGCTTTGGATTGAGCCTGTAGCCCCAGAGGAAGTAAGGTTATTTCCAGGTACTTTGGAAGATCTCTAATAGCTGCTCTGGCTGCATAAAATCAGGAAGAGTCTGAACATTTTTTAATTACTTCTCTGCAGAAAGAGTGAGCCATCAGCTTTGTTTTAATCCTCTTCCTGGGTGAATGAGCTTATTGCTCTGTTAAATGGCCAATACAGGGAGAAATATTGTGAGTGGGTCATATAGTCTCTCACAACTATTAATGTGAGGAGCTGGAAAACAAGCTCTGACACTAAGAAAGATTCTGTTCTGAACAGATTTGGAATCCCAGCCCAATCCTAACGTCTAAGGCAGTTTTTAACGATGTTGGTTGCTTTTATTATTTAGTACTTTCATACTGTTCATCACTATTTTATTTTACTCACTCCTTTTCTCAGATTAATATCAGATCACTTGGATAAGGTGATGAACAAGATTTGCTTGTAACACAGTGTGTTGATAGTAACCTGTCAGCTTTACTATGGTACATTTCCACCCATGCATGTAAAAATAGACACCAAAAGACTATAAGAAATTAAAATTATAGAGAGAACTTCTGAAGGAGCTAGAAAAATTTCATATCCCAGTGTTGTTTCCTTTTGATATCAACAGGCAGGCATACAGGAGTCTTCTAAGTAAAAAGATTATGGGACAATGGCTGCATGAATGTTTAAGAAGGGAATTAAAATAAGGGAGAAATGGATACTACAATTGACAAGATATTTCTAGGAACTGGTAATACAGAAGAAGAGAAGGCAATTTTGCATAGCGCATCATAGGATAAAAATGACAATGATTTAAAATAAATTATTTGGTACTAAGAAGAATGTCTTAACTATAATTTTGTTCTATTTTATAAAATTTTCAGTGCTTCCTACAGAAAAGATAGAATTTGCATATCTCTTAGTCAGTCTTTGACATGGCTGACATATTTCATATATGTTTTCTTTTTCTTTCATTCTTTTATCTGATAATCAGTCAGTGGTGGTAAAACCACTGTCATTGCTGTTCTTTTAATGGAATTGTCACACAAAATACAGTAGGGGAACTTTAACTTGTTTCAGGAAACTCCATCTTGTTTGAAAGCTCCAAACTTTGGTTTCATCTATTCTTTTTTTATTTGTAGAAGACAGCTCTTTAATACCCAGAAGTGTTAACATGCACCCAGTTCACAAAGCATGAATTTACCAATACATATCATACACATCCCATGCAAGTTTTCTTTCATAGTTCAGACAGTCCTAAAGAACCAAACACATAAATTTCAGACTGAAGAGCAGTTAAATTACTCTATATTTAATCCAGAATGTAAAAGTTATTTTATAATGTACCGAAAACAACAAAGTGAAATGAGAGGAACATTTTCAAGAAGAACATATGTTAATGTCTACCCCAGAAAAACACAGTTCCAGATTACCAAATTTGAATGACACCAACTTTTCAAGATCTTAGTCCATCAAAGGATATCAATCACTCTTCCAAAGGCAGCCTTGCCTGAGGAGGTTCACAAGTTTTCAGAAGAAACACTCATTAGTGATGCGATTGGATTCCTCATCAAGGCATTTTTTTCTTCACTTAATTGCGAATGGACACATATAAATCCCATGGAAACCACTGAATCTTTGAAATACTGTGGGAAATAGTTTGGAGCATCAATATTACAAGATGAGCGAGTGTTACCAATTTCTGGGTGACACAGTATAAATCAGTGAACAAACCAATTAATTTGGCTGTTATGCTCCCCCTAAAGAAAATGAAACTTGTATCCTGAAGGTCCACCTTCCTTACTTTCCAGAGCATTACTGAAGAGTATTTGCTATGGGCCTTGTGGGTCTTGCTGCCTCACACGACAGGAGGGGCAAGCACGGTGGATGGGCAGGATCCCTGGAGGAAAGCTGGCACAACAGGACCCCACTGTGAAGCAGCTCCTCAGTCTGTCTCAAAACTAAACCTGAACAGTCAAGGATCATTCATAACAGAACTACAAAATTTCTCCCCTTTTCCATGACAAAGTTTTGTGGGAGGCGGCCTGAAAGAAGAAAGTTTGGGAATGCCTTGGGAGACAACATGTGTGTTATGCAAGCTCCCATGTCAATCACCGTGTCAATCACTGTGTCAGTCACCCACTCCCCACTCCCCTGTTCTAGAAGGTTCCTTGGTTCCCTGTTCCCCATTGGCCCCTAGGTTGGAACCACTCCTACCTCCTTTTCCTATTGGTTCGTGTTGTGTTACCCCGCCCTAGCTCCGCCCCAAACCCTGCCCACCTCCCTGAGTATATATACCCGGACCTCTGCCAGGGTTGGGGCCTTTTTGGCTTTGCTCCCCTTTAGGGAAGGCTGTGTCCCTGCTCCTCTCCATTTCCTCCCTCAATAAACCTCTCTGGATTAAGCGCGCGAGAAGCCCTCCTGCTCTTCATTTGGTGGTAAGGCTTTTTTATATTACGACATCCAGGCTTGGGCGGAAGGTGGGCTGAGGGTGGTACCAAACAGCGCCGTGGAGGAGACGCTCCCAGAGCAAGAGGTAGCCTGGTGGCACTGGCCCAAGGAGAAACAGCAATCCTGCAAAGTTTGACTTTCCATACAATTGATATGTTAGAATTGCACTTCTCATGGGTTTGAGGAGCAGGAGAAAATCTGTGTGTAAGTTTCCCACAGGGATACCTGGATTGCAGACAAAATAATGTGTTAAATTTTGACTCAAGAGTTGGAAAAATATGTCCTCCATCACTATGAAAGGAACTCAAAATTTGGTAAGGTATCTTCTATCCACCTTGGACTGTTTCCTTATTAAATGTTGTAGATATTATAAATGGTCCGCTGGCACTTTAATTACTGGTGTATACTGAGGCAGGTCAGGAAACACAGTATTCACAAAGACAATTGCTAAAAAGGTACGTGGTCCACTTCAGCTTTTCACTATTGCTGAGGCTGTTGAGGATATACTGGAAAACTGGTATATTAGCAGTGCAGAAAAAGGTAGATAAACTCACAGGTTTTGTTTCCCAGGCTGTGAAAAATGGATAAAATTTCTATTTGCCCAAGTAAAATTGATAAACTCTGAGCAGCTTTACCTGCACAATTGCTTTTGGCAGGAACTCTGGAAAGTTTTAATGGAAAAGGGCTAGCATAGCTGCAGGATCAAGAGATGAATGTCTATGTGCTCTTTCTGCAGATAACTGAAAACACGTGCCCAAGATGATACACTTGCATTGAGTATTGAGTATTGTTATTATGGCTTGCTTAAGTGCAAAAGTAAAATAATGGCCATTTACATACATTGGCTGTACGTTGTAGGAAAATAAACTTCACATTTTGTGTTCCTGCCTCTTTCAAGTTAATATTCCACAAATGTGATATAGAAACTTCCACCAGGAAGTGAACTCAGTTGTAATCTTAGGATATAGTTAATATTTTTTTTACTGAGTAAATTTCCATGGAAAAAATACATGGAAAATATTAAAATATATGAGAAAAGAAGATTTTGGAAAGCAAAATACTTGAAATAAAATTAGTTTTAACATAGTTAGCTAGTTTTTTCTGTATTAATGACTCATAAAATCAGAAGGGTTTCTTCAATTTAGAAAAAGGGTTGAAAGGCCATTTGAGGACTTGCGGGAGATGATACTTTCTCACATATTATACTTGTAAGCAACTTCCTCATAGTTACAGCTGGGGCACTAAAATATGATTATGGTACAGGTGAGAGTATCTTTCTGCCTGTTATAGCAACAGTGCAGGAAAATACAAGTAACTCACTTCCACTCAAAAAGTATCAGACTATCTGAACTCTGGGAGAATTGTTTTGAGCCTTGCTTTTTGCTCATGTATGGTGAAGGTTTCATCCAGCAGCAAGCTATAGTTCAATCATTAATCATGTGCATTTTAATAATTCTAATTTTAAAAATTTGCATATCTGGATAGTAATCAACAATAGAAAAACATTGGGAGTGTAAACGGTATTTTAAAATATGTTGCAGAAGAATATTCAGCAATTAAGCTGTGCTTCTTTATGCAGTCATATTTGGAGGGATGAGACAAGCCCTTTGAGGCCTGCCTGTTGCTAATAGACACCCTGGTGGAGTATTTTGCTCTCAAAGCTCAGAACTCCAGGGTTTTTTTCTAAGTGCTTTTATGCCGTTAAAGTTCTTGCCCTTGACAGTTCTTGAGTGAACATAATCCAAGACACACCACACTTTCTGACAGCCTCTTTTAACAGGCATTCCAATGCATTTTTCAAACTTCATCTTTCATGCAGCCTTAATCATCTTCTCTTGAAAGAGAAATGATACTGCTCACCTACAGCATTTCTAAGTTTACAGTTCTTTGTTTAAGTTCTCACTTTTTTAGATTGACAGTCAATTTCTAAGGTGATAATTGAGTTCTAGTTATGTAAGCTTTTTTGTTCCTTTTTAGGAGGTTTGATTGGGGTTTTTTGGGAATTTTGCAGTTACACAACTTTTTGATATTTTTAGGAGTTTTGGTTTTACTTTTGTGGGAATTTTGTAGGCTATATGCCAGTTCTGCTTTGTAGTTAAAATGATACAGTAGTGTTACAAAAAGTACCCTGATGATGTGTTTGAAAATTGCATGGTGTCAGTCAGTTCTGTTTGCAAAATAAGTCAACATAAGATTCCATAAGGAATGAGCCTCAAAAGTAGTATCATAAAGATTTAGCTGGTGTCAGCTGAGCTTTAGTTTATTGTTGTATTGGATGAGGCTGTACTCAGATGTGTGTGAGTGACTCAGCATTCATGTGCCGCACTGTTCTCACAGCACCACTACCATCAAGGAATTTATGTACAGATTCTATGCAGTGCTGGCTCTTTGGGCTTTGTGTGGTTGTCAAGAGAGCTTTGAGCTACTGAAACCTGTCGCCGTCAGATGAAAGAAATTTGCTCTTCCTGCCTTCCTGGCTGCTCATTTCTGCTCCAGGGCTGTCCAGCCACTGAGCTAGCACAAGTTTCTTTGGCCTTACATTGGAGTGAACTGATGAAACACTCCAGGTAAAATTATATTGTCCAAAAAGCTATTTGGGAACAGCTTTGGTGAACTGGGTGAATTACATTGCGTAATCGTATTTGACTCAGCTTGTCAAGTGCAGTAGATAAAATAATTTCTACAGGAGCTCTTGGAACTTTGATAATTGAATCTTGACATTATAGAAGGGCTAATATCAAAGCACAGCCACTGGCCCCTCTTACAGCTCTGTGCAACAGGGTCATAATGTGGGGGAGGGGACATGGGGAACCATCTCCTGACTACACGCCCCTGCAAACACTGTTCATGGACACAGAGACACTCACAATGCTGATACCTGCAGATGGTACCAGTGTGCTCCATGAACAAGTGCTTGCCACACTGGTTAAACAAGGGTAACTTCCCTCACATTTATTCAAGGGCAATTAAGCTGCACAGGAGGAAGGAGCCAGGCTTTGGCTTTCCTCCCTTACAGCATAACCACTGGGAGTCCTGCAGCGATCCTTGAAGGTGTGGTGAGCCTGCTGCCTTCTACCCTGCAGGGGCACAGGTGGCAATGTGCCAGCGGGGCTGGTTCTGGCAGGGCAGGGATGGGACTTGTTTCACACACGCTCCTTCAGACACATCTCCTACGGTGGCCTAACGTATTCCTCCAGGGGTTTTGCCAAGACTAGTTTCTTCCTATAGATCTGTGGTTCAGGGAATAGGCAATAAGTATAATTAAAACTGCTTCTACTTATTTCCTGAGAACTGAGCCTCTCTAGCTTCCAGCTGTGTTCCCCACTAGAAGATGTGCCAGCTGAAATTGCAAATGTCTTCCCTACAGCTGAAAAGGTAGGAAATCATTGTGTCTCAGTATTGTCTTTCTGCTCCTTAGGAACCTGAGAACTTTTCAGGGCTACCAGGCCACTAGGGTAAGCCTTATGGTATCCCAGCACATGTATCAGCATAAACTGAATTCCTCAGTTTTGTTTGGGTGTGCACGTGTTTGTCCCGTAAACCTGCCTGCTCCCTCACTCTTTTGAGGAAAGCTTGCCCTGGCTTTGGGTGAAGCGTTCTTCTGCTTGGTCATGGGCTGGACCCATGTCCCAGACAACTCTTGCAGGGCAGCATCCTATGGACAGCCATGGCTTTGTGATGTAGAACAGGATGATAGCCCTTCCCATCATAGCCACATGAGGAGGCATGAGGACCCAACTCTGAGCCCTCAGTGTCCCTTTCTTCCTTCATAGCTGTGTGTCCTGGCAAAGCAAGGCTTTGTCAGGTCTATCACATCCACTGAGTTCAGAGGGACTGTCTTGCTTCATGCTTGATATGATTTTTTCCCACCATGTTTGATAACTTGCTGCTGCTGTGAATTTCAGAAACCTTACTTTACTCCCCTGGAAAAAATAATAAAAAACAATCAGTCTCTATTAACATACAGCAATTCAACATCCTGACTTTTATGAGCTCACTGTAGGAGTTTAATTAATTAAGGATGATTCTGCATTCTTCACAAGGAAGATTGGCTTTTTTGTTTTCTTTGTCATAAATAGTCTCATATGTTGGAACATTTTGGAAAATGCCAAGGAAATATGCTTGCCTCCCACTTTGAGAATATTCTCCCTCAGCATTTTTGTGTCTTGTTTTTACTATCTTGGCCTCCAATAAAAACTCTAAGATAGGCATGACTTTCAAGGAGAAGGCTTCTGTGCAAACAGCCTTCAGTGCACGTTAGCAGATTTAACAAAAGATTAAAGACAAGATTAATAGAAAATAGGAAAATAAAAAGCTGAATCAATCCTGCCAATATTCTCAGGTCCAAATTTTTGTTTTCCTCAGAATAAAAGTATATCTGCCAAAGTGGTGCACCCTTCAGTTTTAAAATTATTTCAATGTAAAATAAAATATTCTATTCAATATAAAACATTTCTGTTTATAAGATTCAATTCTAAAAAGAGAAAGTGACAATGGGAATCCAGTGTCACAGCTGAGATCAGCTCTATAGGAGTAAGAGCAGGACAATAGTCTCTGCTGACAGGAGAGAAAGAATCAGAATCCAGATTCCAAGATTCCAGATTTGGGTCCTCTGATCCTGTTAGCACTGTAGCAGAGCAGGAGCAGAATCAGAATCCAGATTCCAAGATTCCAGATTTGGGTCCTCTGATCCTGTTAGCACTGTAGCAGAGCAGGAGCAATGACTGTGGTGAGATTCTTCCCAGAGCCCAAACAGCCTTTTCAGATCCATGCTGACAAGCAAAGCCTCTACTCTTCCTGCTCAGTGTAGCAGAGAGAAACTCTCCAGCCAAACCCAGTGAAGCTGCAGAGCCCTCCTGGGGGGCATTTTTCATCTACCTGCCTTGTTTGTAACATGTCTAACGCTTGCAGTGCCTGGTTAATCTAGCATTTGAGGGTGAGTGTTAGGCAGTGAAGTGCACAGTACCCCTGCTTTTCAAGAAAAGTAGAAAAAAAGAACTGCTAAAAACTGGAAGCACAATTTCAATTTCTTTAATAGTCACAACTTCACCCATATTTGTGGGTGTACAGAAATCAGAGAAGTAAGGAGCACCATGTACTAGTGTAACAAGCCCATTTCTTGCCCACTGTGTCTCTGCCTGTTCTCCCAGCAGAGAAAGCTACTTGGAGGAATGCAAGGTTGGCACAGAAGGGTCCTGGAGGAATGCAAGAAACATCTACTGTGTGCAAGGAGTGTGCCTCAGGAGCACAGCAGAGACTGTGTCTCAGCCAGGCAAATGAGCACGCCCTGAGCACTGTGCTGGCAGCAGGGCTGTACCAGCACCCATGTGAGCACATTTTCAGCTGGCTTAGACATGTCTGAGCAGCTCTATAGGCAGTGCAACTGCACTGTTACCAGTGCTAAGCTGAGGCATGCAGTCCCTTAGTTTTACAGGCCTGAAATTTCCTTCTGATAGGAAATCCTGATACCAAAGCCTCTGCATGTACCTGAGACCCGGGGCAGAAGGAAAGCCAGCATGAAGGAGCATGTCTTGGCAGTCCAGTAGCTACAGCACTTACCTCAGGAAGGGGTTCCCTTCTCTACCCTCAAGATTATTTGTGGTTTTACATTTCAAGCATCCAAAGTAACTCATAGCCCATCTCAAGTGAGAGAACTAAGCTTCTGGCATCAGGCAATTATACACCCCCAGGCCTGCTCCCCTCACATCCCACAGCTCCTGAGGTCCTGGAACAGCAGCCCAGCCACATTAGGAGGATCCTCTCATCTCTCTCTTCTGAAGCCTTCTGGTGATGAAGGCTGGTGCATGTGTTGGTAATGGTAATGAGGATTGTGCAGGAGATAAAAGATACGATTGTGGATTCTACTTGGCCAAGGGATGCAATTAGCTGTCTTAAACAATTAAGGTGGGAATGGTTTCAGGAAACAGGTTACCTGGTCCAACAGATGAATATCACTGAGAGGCAGAAGACCACTTGCTTCCATTACTGACTTTATGCCAAACCCACCAGTTATTGGGCAGACTGTAAACCCATAAAGTCGTTAATACATGAGATGATGAGATGAGACACCCCAAATGAATTCTTGCTGTTATAAATTAATTAAATTGTCTGGCAGATAAGTCTGAGAAATTGAAGGGGTGGAAAGGACCACTTTAATCTGGAAAGTGGGTGAGACCTTCCCTTTCAGCAACAGTGGGCCAGTTTATTAGGCTTACAGCTAAATCCCACATTTTCATTTCTGGCAACTCCAGCAGCCACAGATGGCCCATCATTGGCATCTGGAAAACTTTTAGGTTGAGCAGGAAGCTTAGTGTAGAAATGCTAAAGAAGATGCAGAAACTTCTCTCTTTTTTGCCTTATATACTTAAAATTTGCTTACATCCCATTTTAGACATCAAAATGGGCCTTATTTTGCATTTGCCTAGTCTCAGCTTTGAGACATTGATTCTTATGCTTCTGCAGCTAAATTAAAAGCTCCCCTAGTTCTTGTGTAACTCCTTTCTGATAAACTAAATAATTTGATCCCTTTAAGTCACTTACTGCAGGGCATTTTCTCCAATGCTTTTGAGGCTTCTTTTTTGTGGCTTTTCCAATTCAGTATAATTTTCATCCTAAGTCTTCTCAGGACATTTGTAAATTATTTTGTTGTTCATTAAAAATGCAACAAAAATCCAGTGCACCCCTGGAGCAACTTGTAACTGTGACAGACAAGGCACTAGTCTGAATCCAGAATGTTTTCCTATTAAACATATGCAAAGTCTTTTTGTCCCCATACTTCAGTACATATGAGCAAACCAGAAGCAAAATAACAGTCTGAAAACATCTTTGCTTCACAGGGAGGATCTGACACCAGAAGACACAACAGTACATGCAGTTCAAATGCATTGTGATTTTTCAGGTGTTGCCTGGAAGCTGTTTTTAAATGTATTTTTGGGAGACACTTTTGAGTATGGCAACTTCGTACAGTTAGTCAAAATGATACATATGCCCATAGGATTAAAGCTGTGTGGAAATTAGCATTTTATATGTTGCTGTTTGTTCTTGGTAAAACCAAAGCACTTTTCACAGTCTTTTTTATTTAAAATGAAAAATTACATCATCATGACCTTACATAGGTATCTGCTCAATCTAGTGATCCATGTATTTACAGGCAAATGTCTGCATTTGGATAAAAACTCAAAGCATAGGACAAAGCCTTACAACACAGACAAGATCTCATTTCTGAAAGATGCTGACAGTATCCTGGCATTCCAGCTGCAAAACCCCAAAGCAAAATCGTTTGTTCTCACCCTTATGCATTCAGGAAATGCACAGGTTACTTTTACTCTTTTCACTACTTCTTGGTATTTTCTTCCACTAAAGTTATTACACAAAGTGGTCAGGTCTTTCAGTTTCTCAGTCTTTCTCACTACCTAAACAATGCTGATATTTTTATCATGCCCTCTTGGTCTTCTGTGTTTCAAGATGATACGCTGGGGCTTAGCAAAGTCTTGAGATATATTGCTGTTAGTAGAACTGGAGGTGCCTATTCAGCTGCCACAGAAATTTCCCTACCCCTGGGGTGGTGGGAGAGGCTTTGGGAGAATATAGCTTCTGCAAAAATCCTCTCCAGGAGATCAGGCTTGCAGGCTGACTTGCTGATTTTGAGTGCATATCTTCAATGAAAGGGGACTTCACTGGGTCTGCTTATGCTTCCCCACCTGCCAGCAGCACTTCTGTTCTTGTTCTGCTGAGCTTTAACTCGCTGGAAGTGTGACTTACATTGTGTACATGTAATCTATGTAACTTCCTTGCTGATAAAATGCCAGAGATAAGGAAGTGCCTTCTCTGCAGCCTGCCAATGATGTGCTGCAGCGCCTGCCAGGGCACTTCCCTGATGCCACCACAACATGGTTTCATAATGACAGATTGTTTTCTGTGTGTTATCCTGAAATCAGATAAAAGCCACACATGTCCATATCCATGTCAGACCCTGCTTTGTTGTCTCCCTGTTAAATCATAGCTATGTTTTTGCCAGGTGAGGAGGACACATACTGGAATCTCTAACTCATTGGGGTTTGGTATAATGTTTGAGACCTAATTCAGGTTTGTACCTCTTAGTGTCCCACTAAATCAAGGCACTTTAAACTGGCAGTGTTTATGTGCTGAAAATCCAAACCAGACACTTTTAGAGTTACTGACTGGTATAAATTATGCTAGG
The DNA here is from genome assembly GCF_015832195.1 of Motacilla alba alba. Taxonomy (NCBI): domain Eukaryota; kingdom Metazoa; phylum Chordata; class Aves; order Passeriformes; family Motacillidae; genus Motacilla; species Motacilla alba. The sequence continues at coordinate 54,442,423 of NC_052016.1, read as the reverse complement.
CTGATGTCAGCACCTGATTCTGTGTTCATATAGGTCTTCCCTAGACATAGTCCATATTTCATTTGCCCACACGCCTGACTACACACAGTGTGACCTTTATTTACATTATTTACAGCTAGCCTCAAAAAAGATAAATTCTGGCTCTATCTCAGATATTCATGCAAGCAGCGAGCATCTAAAAACCAGCTCTGCAAGATAGCCAGCCATCTGGAACAAGAAAAATTGATTTCCAACATATAGTGACAAAGCAACCTCCATACATCCTCTGTGGAGTGCTGGCTCACAGCCAACAATAACTTTTCTATGTAATGTACTGTGAAATATTTGTGGTTCTGTAGTGGTGTTTCCTTTTACTATTTTCCTCCAGTTATCTGTCTCCTTGGTTGATGAGGATTTAGCCCACCTTTGTAGAACATGAATTATATACAGTAAAAGGCTTATTTTTGTTGCTTATCCAGTACTCTTTGTCTTTTTAAAAAATGAGTCCACTAGTGATCAATATTGGCTGATTTACTGTCTGAAACAAATGTACAGAGTTGAATGATTAAAATAGTAAATTAATTTACTGTTCAGAACTATCTGAAGAAGTAGAATTACATCCAAGATTAATTTTGTTCAGTATTTCTCTTGGTACATTTGCTTTTCTTTTTCTGTAGAGACTTGAAATACTAGTACCAAATTGTCTGAAGCATTTATCTCTTGCCAATAAGACTATTGGTTCAGACCTAGTAAAACATGTTCAAGCTTTTCCAACACAAGCACTCTGTGCTTTATGAAGTCTAAATTAGGTTCTTTATGAAATCAGCACTGGTTATATAACCACTGTACAGTTTCATTAAATATGGATTATTATCAAGAACATTCTTTTTGGAGATTTTGCAGGCTCCTTTCCAAGGGGACCAGACAAAATCTTTCAGTCTGACAAACTGGAAGGAAGGAAATAACTGTTGATTTTTCATATTTAAATGCTGAGCATTTCTTCTTGGGTCATGTTTCATTTGAACCTGCCTGTCTTCTGAGGATGTTGAGGAGGTACTCTGAGATAAGTTCATCTGAATACCCCCTAGATGGATTTCTGAGCAACTCTTTAGAAGACTGGAATTCTCCAATACATCTGATTCTTTTATAGCTCTTCCTGTACTTTAGGTTCTGGGTAACATTTATACAGTCTGGTCTTGGCCATGTTCCTTGCAGTCCCAAAGCCTGCTGATCTTCAAGGTCATACACAAATCCTGTGCACAAAGCCAGGAACTGTTTCTAGGAAACAACGGAGCAACCTTTTTTTTTTACTCCAAATTACTTGCCAAATTTTTGTAGCTGGCAATTCACACTCAGTGTGTTTGGATTTTAGGGATTTTTATAAATTTTGATTTTCTGTGGCTAAATCCCTTGGTCCATTTTCCTGAGACAGCTGCTGCTGCTGTTTTTAAGATATGTAGGAACATCAAAGTATCTCTCCCATCCTATTCTCCACTATCTTTCTTCCCTCTTCTTACTGTGGAGCCAGGAAGTGCTCATCTCACTCCAGTACTTGGGCACTGCATGAATTTGCCTACTAGAAGACTATGTAGACTGATCTAGAAAATTTAGATAATGGGGGTGATGTAAAGCTGGAATCCATGGAAAAAACTCCTCCATTAACTCAAACTAATTCAGCATTTAGTGGTTTTCATAGAAATTAAATTTTTAAAAGTGATTTATTTTAAATGTATGTGATAAAATATTATCAGCAAATAATTTCTGGAAGTAAGCAATATCATACTTTGGTATCAAACTTCCTGGCACTGCATTTCAAGACATGAATTCAGTAAAACAGTAGTCCTTGAATATTTATGGTGCATAAGGACTAACAGTGTCTATAAAGAGATGTTTATAGAGGGTGAAGGTATACTGGATTCTTTGGTGTATAACCTGTGCATTACTGAGGTGTTTTGCTACTAAGAGAATTCCCAGGTGATGGGGAATGCCATTTTGGTTAGGACTTTCACTTCTGCCAGCATTACAGCAATAACCAATTTTTCATATCGACATTCCTGCCTTTAAAAGCCATCTTCTGCGCAGCAGTGCAGTGACAGGAGTATTGCCATAGGCTGTTTGAATGATTCCCAGCTGACTTGGTTTTGTAGGCATCATAAATCTGGGTATGTCCCAACAAGGATGGAAGAGAACAAGGATAACAAGGGTTTACATCATTATGACATCACAATGTCAGTGAAGTGCTCACCAACCTCAGCTCAAAATATATATGGGGGAAGGGAGAGCAAAGACATCTAAGGGAAAAAAGGAGCTGTAACCTGTATTATAACAGCTCACAGAGTACCCAAAGGCAAAAAATAGTTATATTTACCCTCTCAGAAATACTGCATTCAATAGTTGTTTTCTATATAAACTTTCTGGTCATAAGTAAATGAGTTTTTATGGATATAGTAATGATCAAGTAGAAGGACTTAGTCTGAACACAGGTGCCATTTCAAAGCAAACAGGTACAACTGTTTCTATTGTGTTGTATTAAACCTATGACCCTCAAGGAATGGCAGCAGCAAGGTATCAGTTCCAGGAATATATAAGGGCTTATCCACATAAGTAATTTTGTGTTTTTAGTACATACCAGCATGTCTGTGGTGTTTTCCAGAATGTAAGCTTTTGTTTTAATATAAGTAATTTATATTCCTTATGTTTAATGATTATATAGACCAATCTTCTCCAGGAACTGAGTTTGTCATTTAGAATTGATGTCATTTAGAGAGATGTCATTTAGAATTGGATGGAGAGACAGCAAGGAAATAGAAGAGCTAATAATTATTTATAGAAAAGACTTTTTACATGACTTTGGCGGTGTAAGAGTCTTTAAGCAGCTTTAATGTCGATGAAAGGCAGTCTGGAAGCTGGAATAAGTTATGGTGCAAAAAATTCTTCCTGTTAATGACAGCTAAAGCCTTGTGTGTTTTCAAGTGCATAAATGCCAGGACTTCCATGAGATATGACACTACCACATTGTGTAAGAAGAATATAGTTTGAAATGAAAGAACAAATGAAAACTTCAGAGAAGAGGGAACATGTTAAAGAGCAAGAAGTGGAGGGGTCAGTCAGTGCATGGAGAACAAAGTGAGATTTCTCATGTGTGGGAGGAAAAGCGAGGGACACTGGCCTTCTCATCTGTGCATTTGCACTGTAACCCTAACTTTCCCATGTTTGATCCTTTCTCCCTGTGCAAATTTGAATCTGTGGCAAGGTTATTAACAAACATGTCACTTATTCAGAACTTTTCTATCATGTAGCATTACAGTGGCCCAAATTCAGCATAAAAAGGAGGATTCAAAGGAAAGGATGACCATTTCCATTACAAACTTCTTTGACTATATGAAGAACAGGATGCAGCTCAAACACCCACAACTTAATCTAGCCTGGAGGTCACTTGAGCAGCAAACAAGATTTTTAGTTTCCACCCAAACAAAAGCTGTTTTCCTATGGGTACAAAAGGAGGCCCAAGAATCTGAAATTTTCTGGAAATGAAAAGCTCTTATTGAATGTAAAACTACACCCTATCCAAAGGGATAATCTCCAAAAATTTTGTATGTAGGTGGGTGAACGTTTCCACCCATCTCTCCAAAGCATGTGAACAAATGTCCGAGGTTTAAGAGTTTGAATCTCGAACAGATGTTTGAAACTCTCATTGTTGTGTAAGACTCCATTGATGTTTAAGACTCCCATTTCAAGTATTCATAATTTACTCTGTGTTAGGACAAGTGGGCTTTCACCAGTGTCATGATGAAATAACAATTTAACATTTTATCCAGTGTGTCACTAGATGCAGATTTCTAACACTTAAACTAAGGCCTCGCAAAGCCTTGGAACTGGTCTTTTGGTCTATATTTCCTCTCTGACTGCTTACCATAAATTTTGTGAAGGGTGGAAAGGTTGTATTCAGGCCTATGATATCATCGTGTGTTCTTTGCTGGGTACACTGTGATACGTGCAGTTTGCTGACCTGGGATAGGATTTATTTGGCAGAATGATTGCTCTTGTAGTCTGATGAATCTCTGGTGTGCTTTCAGTTTCTGCAGTGCTAGATTACTTTGGACGATATTGTTGCTCAGAGCTGAGCATCCAATCTTGCAAAGCAGAGGTACACCTCCAAGGAGATGATGAGACAAAATGTATTTTTGTGGCAGTCAAAGGCACATTTTGCATTTTTGCAAAGCATTTCTGTAGTAAAATTACTATAGTAATAGCATACAAGTAATTCTAGTTCTCTTAATTTTCTGATTTTTTTAATTGCTACTCAGACAGGAGAAGGCTTGATATAAAGTGGTTTGTAGCTGTTTTGTCTCAATATTTTCCACAGAGCAGAGCAAAGTCTTCTTTAGGGAACACATATGCCTGTTGAGAGTAGCATAGGTATAATTTCACATTGATTACATCTAACCTGCAGTAAGTACAGACTTTTTCTTAAGAGTCTAACCAAATCCTACTTTTCTTTAGCTCTGTTTCCTACTGTTTGTGTGGTTTTGGGGTTTTTTGGGTTGTTGGTTTGTTTTTGGTTTTTTTTGGTTGGTTGGGGTTTTTTTTGTTTGGGTTTTTGGGGGGTTTTTGTTGTTTTGGGGGGGGTTTGTTGGTTTTTTGGGGGGGTTTGTTGTGTTTTTTGTAGTCATATCTAGAAGTTGTTTCCTTTGGAAAGTTAATTTTCTTTCCAGGTGGGAAAGGGAGCTGAGCTGACTTTCCCTACAGCTCCCCAGTTGCTTGTCTCCTCTGGCACCTGAAAGGCAGCAGAGCTCACAGAGGGGACAGTCAGGAAGCTCATTGCATTAATTGCTTTGGAATTGTATTGGTTTGGTGTAATATGAGATGCTCCCACAGCTGGCCTTTCCAAATTCTTTAGAAGTAGATCCTTGCTCCTCAGGGATCTATAAACCACAGAGGAAAACCACTGCTTAACTAATCGGATTATCAGCTAGCTCGCTTGCATGTAATACATATCTAAACACTGCTTAATTTGGGATATTAATTACAGCCTGTACTGAAAGAATATGCAAAAGTCTTTAATTACATGGAAAGATCTTCAAACTGGTGGCTGGAACTCTCATTTCAAGGGTTTAAGAAGCTGATAATTGCTTGTGATAACCATTTTACTCTGTAAATAGGTTTTGGCAATATATTGGCGATGTACTGACTGATCTGAGTTATGCTGCCAAATGCCACCCAGATGGAACCCAAAACAGCCTGCAAATTTGTAAATACAATATTTCCTCACAAAGCTTCAACATTGTCACACTTGTTGTCTTACATATCTGACTGACTGTGAGTGAGCTCAGGCTAACAGGTTTTTTTCATTCTTAGCTGCCTTTTTTATAACTTCTTGTTGTGCAATGAAAAATGTGAATCCCTTTATGCTCTGGGCTGAACCAACGAGGGGCTGTGCACAGCAGTGTTTAATGCATAGAAAGCAAATACTCTATGTCCCATGACTGATTTCTTATCAAAACAGCACTGATGCATTTACAGCACTGATGAACTTGCTGATCCTATTTGTAACCCCATTATGTGTGAAAAGATGACAATGACATTCTGACACATGGAAGTGCATTACTTTCAGAACAAATACTGACAGTTTTTAGGGAATCCATAAGGTAGGAAATGGTTCTTTTAATACTTCTTGAGCTAAATTGACATGTGGAGAGTTTTCACATTTAGCAAGGATAGGGATAGGGATTGAGAGATACTTTTTGTAATTCAGTTTTCTGCACAGGATTGAATCCACTTTCGTAATCCATAGATAAATCCTTAGAAATTCTTTCAAGAATACAACTTGGAGGGTAAGAAACAATGAAAATTTTCCTTGACAGAAAATAGTTCAAACAAGATTAAATCTTATATCTCAACGTTTCTGAAGACATTTTTTAGCAGTTTGTTATATGAATTTTGGGGGGAAAATTAAATACCCTTAAATTACTTGAAACAAAATTTAGATACAGATCCAATAGGAAGCACACAAATACACAGTGCAGAGAGACAATCACAAGCCTTGCTGAAACTTTTATCAGGATGCATATTATAAAATGAATAGGGTGAAGCTCATGGTGAAGGGAGAGGGCCTACATAATTGCATTTTTTACATAACTTTTCACAAAGGCTTTGCAGGAGGGACTTTTGTTGCAGGTTTCTTCACAAAAGAAGGTAATTCTGAACTATATCAGATGCACTGGTGATAGCTTCCCTGTGGAGATGATTCAGTTCTGCAAGTTTGTTCATGGAATTAGTTGAGTATCTATAACATATACAATGAAATTTATCTCTCAGTTACTAGTTAAAAAATACCAAACAGTATTGCTTCCAGACTTGTGAATGTTCTCATTTCAGTAGTATATTGGATGAATTCAGTACTAATTAATGAAACTAATCTGGTATTCAGTAATAGATTCAGTAATAATTATGAATCTGGTAATCAGTAATAGATTCAAACCTCCTGTCATAGTCTACAAGTGTAAGAAAAATTGCAATGTTCACAGAATATCAACCTAGCTATTTTGTCTGCCTGCAGTTGTCCAACCTTCATCAAATTAATACAATCCTGAAATTAGTCCACCTAGAATATTTATAAATATTTCATTGTTTACTCTTGAACTTCCCTGTAGTGCTCCAGGATGCAACAAACTTCTCTCAACTGAGGAAAACCCGACAGTAAATATCACACAAATGACATGAAGATTTCTGTCTGATACCTAATACCTAGACAATGTAAAAGTCATAGCAAAAAGAAATAAATAATGTCCAGTTTCAGCTACATACATAATTTTCTGACATAAAAACCTTCCTAAGTACAAAAATATAATTGAGTAAATCTAATTAGTACAAATACATTTTTTGACATCTCAGCCCAGCAACTATACACAGAAACTCTTCTCTCACTTCTGCTCTGGCCCAGTCCTGCCCCTCTGTTTTGAGTTCAGTAATAAACTAACAAATCTCCTGTGTCGGTTTCAGCCAAAGGTGGGATTTTCAAGGCTATTTAGTTTTACCTTCCATTGAAGGTAATGGCAATATTTCTCTTCTGATCAATTTAAATAAGCCAGGCCAGCATGGATTATCCTCAAAAATCTGACTGTGATTGTGATTTGAAGAAACCACACTTAAACAGTGAGAACTAGAAAGATCCCTATATAGACTAATTTGTTATTGCTTCCCTCTCTAACTTTTAGTTTGACACTTGGCAGTAAAGAAATGCAAGCACTGTTAGAGCTGTAAAATAGTCTTAACTGGCTGTTTGACACCTGGCAGTGATAAACTCATAGAGAAATCTCTCTAATGACTTCTTCAAAGCAGTGAGCTCCTGTGATTCTCAGGTAGCCTTGCTTGAGGCCAGGGGTGGCAAACTCAGCAGAGGAGGTGGAATGAAAAGGGCTTCTAACAATGATCATAGACATTTTTCAGCTAATTCAAAATCTACAAAGAACTGATGTTGTCTCTGAGGCAAGAAACAACTGGTTTCAGTCCTGTCATAAATACAGCACCTTTTCAAAAAGCGGGAGAGCTTAAATTGACTGGCCTACAAGTTCTACATTTACCTCTAAGCCTTTTATCAATAATGCATGGTCATTTTAAAGTAGTTGACTTCACATTGTAAACCACTCTGTACTGGTATAGTTTGTGCTTGCTGCCAGAAGGGAAAAAAGAGGCCCCAGCTCAACTACAGCTTTGAAAAAGAAGCAATGCAAATTAGCCTGTGTTGCAGTCACACAATTAAATGGTTGCTAGTATCTGGTGTGGCTTCTGAGCACTTAATGTGAAGGCATCTGTCCTACGCTGTCTGCATAACATGGGTACTCCCACAACCTCTGGAACTTCTCCTTCAGAGTCTTCTAGGAAGCTTTCCTCCTGTAGAGACTATATGAATGGGAGTATTTCTAAAGAACCAGAAAAGCTGGAAGGGACCTCTAGAACATCTGGAGGTCCATAACCCAGCCTCCTGCTTGAAGTACCTCCCATGAAAGCAGGTTATTCGGTGCCTTATCCTGTCAGCTTTTGAAAGTCTTCAAACATGGAGATTCTGCCACCTCTGTGCAACCCAAATCCTCATAAAAAACCCTTTTTTCTCTATATTGAGTCAGAATTTCTTATGTTACACGTTGTATCCATTTCTATTGCTTCTGCTGTGCACATTTGAGAATAATCTGGCTCTGTCTTCTCTTCAGTCTCCCATAGGTAGTTGAAGACAGTACTAGTTATCCTTTGTAGCTGTACCTCACAAAATAGAAACAGAACCTCTTCAGAACTTCTGCCCAGTTCTGGCATTGTGCAGAAAAGACTGAAGACTTCAGAAACCCTGAGAAAAGGAAGAAAATGTGGGGAACCTGGCTCTGGGATTCTTTTCCATTTACGAATTTTGCATGGAAAAATCATTGAGTAAAAGTGTATCAGTGGTACAGGGAGCAGAGGCTTGGAAGCTGTAGAGTCATCAAGATGTGCAGTCAGACTTCTTTCTTTTGCTCTCTCTCTTTTCCTTTTGCTCTCGCATGAATCTTTCTATCACTTCATCTCTCTGCAATGGCCCTGCTAGGGGGAGAGGTAGCAACCATCATAAGGACTAGTGGGTTGAAGTGTTTGCAAAAGTGCTTTGGAAAAAAGGAAATCTAGTTAATGTTTCACAGACCGCTGTGTAACAGAAGTGTGTTATTAAGCATGTTTGTCATTAGACTGATGAAACAGTAAACGTGAAGGATTCCTCTGCTCAAGGCATACAAACTGAGAATGGCAGACAGCCCTGCTCAGCCTCATGGGTTTAGGAAACCAAAGGCAGCTAGATGTCTGCTAGACATCATAAAAAATAATTTCCTCCTGGAAATGTCTTTTTCTCCCTAGTGACAGGGAGTATCAGATGCTACCTGAAATGAAGCCCATGCCATGAGTAAGGGATGCAGTACTAGAGGGTGCAGATCACAATGAATTTGCAGCAAAAAAATCACCCATGTTGCCTTACTTAGGGGAAATCAAACAGCTAGAGAGGTAAGTGAAGAAGGAATAACATGGAGGGGGCCAGTACAGGGGAGAGAGCAGCTCTAGGAGATGTAATGAGAGAGAGGCTATGATGATGTGAAGAGAGAGGAGAGGCAGAAAGGGACTCGCTGGTCTATGAAAGATGTACAGAGCTCCCTGGCTGTTCAGACATTTCTGCTTTGGGATCTTTGACTGCTTCCTGTCTGAAGACAAATCTTCCCAGCAGGCTGTGAGCATGTCTGGAGGGCAAAACCCCAGATTCCAGTGTCCCCCAGTGGGCCTCTCTCCCTGCATACTTCTTGGCCATGTGGTGACACCTTTGCCTGTGTCCATTTCTTTTCCTTGCTGTCTCCACAAGCTGCTACATTATGCACCTGTCTAGCACCTGTGACTCCATCAGATACCTGGTATCAGGTTTTTTCCATCCACTGTGTTTTGATAACAACTTGCCTTCTGTGTGAAAAGGACAAGGAGGCGTCTCTACTTTTAGATGTTGCATCCCACATTTGGGTGCTGTAGCGCTGGCAGGAGGGGGAATTTCTCCCTTTACAACAATTGTATCTCCAGCCAGGTAGACTTCAGACAGGGATACCTGGTTCACCCAGAGATATCATTAAATGACTCCTTGTTTAATGCACACATGACTTAAGGTGATAGGATGTTTTGCTTCAATATACAAAAATAACAATTGCTTTGAGCTGCCTGGAGGCATACACCTTTCCCAAACTACCATTTAAATCTTACCCAAGGAGGGAATTTAAAAACACCTGTCAGTGCACTGTATTTTAAATTAATGCCTGTGAAACAAACACTAGGAGCACAGAGCTCAGTACTTAACCCCTGATACAGATTCAACAACTCAATAAACCAGAAAACTGTTCTGAAGGCACAAGGTAAGAAGCTGATGGTTGATCCTAAATAAATGTAGTCGACAGGCAAGATTTAAGGTAGTAAAAGTCTGTGCCGCAGGTGTAAAGGGGCAGCACTGTCCAATCTTCCATCCCTGCAGAAGAGGAAGAACTGAGCTTCACCAGGGCTGCAGTAGCCCCTAGTTAGCCCTGGAGAGCATCATGGTTGCTTTAAAGCTGGTCCTCTGAGTTCTTCAAATATCCCAATGCTAAATCTCACACAGCTGTTTGTCATGCAGAGTCCATATCATTTAAATTCCTAGAATCCCAAAGAAAGATCTCAGCTGCTGATTCTGTACTGTCTAACGTTTAGGGGAACTAATGTTTAGGGGTCTCAAAAAAAATTGTAAGTGCATTAAGTCAGCCTGGAGAAATCAAACTTCATGAACTAAATATATATATAGCCTTGAAAAAACCAACTTTTCCTACTTAATATGTTGGTTGTTTTTAGAATAGCTGATTTAACAATGCTGGATTTAATATTTTTTTCTTCTCCAAGCCTTTGACAGTTCACTGTAAGCTTTGAAGTCTGCATCCCACAACCATAAGATGTCTCAATAAAAGTCAGGTAATTTCAGAAATAAAGATTCACTGAAGGGACAGAGAAGATTCACTCAAGATACAGAGTTTAGCAGCAAAGATAGTGGTCCTTCAGAGACCCTCACATCAGGACATTTAACTCTTTCTCCTTCACTTCTGCACTATGGGTTTGTGTTTTTCACAGTGGGCCAGACTGAACTTGCTCTTTGCACTGGTGTACAGGGAGGTTTCCCTTCCACACCTATATAATCCCACTTCTGGTTAAGCAGGCATCCTTTGGGGTAGCAGTCCAAATCTCTTGGTATGTTTTACATCAAACAGTTTGCATAACACATTTTACATCACATTTTTTCTATTGTCCCTCTTATAGTGGACTTACAGGACTATAAACCACCTCAGAGGATTTGCTGAATATAATGTGCTAACTGTGAGGCTCACGTAATTGTCTTTGGTTTCCCGCTGCTGAATCCATGCATTCGTAGCTCCACTGCAGTCTCTCCTATCCTCTGCTCCTGTATGCAAGATGCAGATGATCTGTGGTCCAGCAACCTACTCCCTCTTGGGTAAGAGACAGCAAGCAGCAGAGAAGCTGCTGAGCTCTGCCACACTCTAGATCTGCCCCAGAGCCAGATGCCATGGTTAATGGGCTGCAACTTGAAGACAAGCCACAGGCTCCAGGCTGCTCTGTGACCAGCCTCCCATGCTCCCACCTTCACAGCTTTAGCAGGGAGCTAATACTGCTGTGTTCTGACTTTCTTAGGCCTTCATTATTTTTTTTTTTCCACTCACTTGAGAAACATGGAAAGACAAACTGCACTGGTGAGGCTCAGCAAGAATAAGATACAAGTTTTACATTTTGTTTTCACTTGTAATTATAGTAATTATGTAGTCCATGTTACACTGCAGTCTCAGAAGGTAGCTCAGAAGACCTGAACTGCAGAGCTGTCTGGATTTGAGTTATTCCTGCATGTGTAATAGACTATCTCCTGAAACAAAAGGCCAACCATATTGCTACCCAAGCCTGCTACAAAAAGGCAAGCTTTTTGCAGGATGCTAATCTCTCATCCTGCCCAGCTTGTTCTGAGGAGGGCTAGGGCACAGGGGTGCAAAGCTGTCATTATTGTCTATTACCTAATGCTAAGCATGCAAGGGGGGAATCTGCTCCTCTGTAATCAAGACCAGATGAAAAGCTGTCTGACCTGTGGATGTCTGAACAGTTTGTTCTCATTCCACAACATACCTTGCAGGCAGTTGTAATGATTTGCCCAGAAGTCTGCTGCTACGCTGTGTATAATAAGGTAACTTCACTCAATTTGGAATTAGACATTTAGAATATCATCCTCCCTGAGCAGAGGCAAGAAAATCTTTGTTACTTTTGATATCTGAGCCACTATGTCTAACCAAAATATCTTTAATTGATTACTTAATTTAAGTCATCTTCAATTGAGAGTAAGAAAGCCAGCTCTCCATATGTTAGCTTTCTACAATCCCTGTACGACTTTGATGTTGTATTTTTCTGTAGCCACATTCCCTCTGGAAATGTGGGATGTAACAAAAACTATTTTAAGGAGAAGAAGAAGGTATATTTATGTTTCCTCATATATCTTCACATCTAACAGATGCTGCAGTTCCAGACTGAAGCAGTGTCTGAGAGCCAATGTGGTTTTGGAGTGTCACAAATAGCTGTGGTACATTATCATTAGGTGTCAATATTAAGTTGGATCATGATTTGCCAGTAGATGTGAGGAATGGAAGTATGGAAGTATTTTTGGCTCTTGGCTATTAGGAAGAGGACGTGTGTGGTTTGTATCTATCCTGGCCCAGGAAGGGCTGTTCCCCATATGAATGTTTTCTGCCTGGTTTACTCAGCTGGGGCTCTCAGTCCCCTCTGGCAGCTCCCAGTTCACTTCTGGGACAGCTTGTTCTGCCTGAGATGTTGCAGGTGTTCCCCAAAATTTGTGGCTCCAGGGGCTGAGAATAAGAGAGACTGATTACAGAGAATGCCTTCACCCTTTCCTCAGAATCTCCTACATCAATGGGAGTAATAAGACTGTAAAATCAAAAACAATCTACAAAGAACTGGATAATTAAAATAACTCAGTGCTATGGGACTGGCTGGCTTAAGCCACAGCAGTCTGAGCAACAACCCTTTTCATACCTTCACCTGGCTCCAGGGCAAAGGAAAAGACAAGGGAATGCCTTTCAGTCCTTTCTTTAATATTTTTCCAGTTGTTGCTGGATTTCTTGGAGTGTTTGCTCAAGGTGACACAAGGTGAGTGTCACGTCCCTGGGGTGTAGGTTTGCAGTGTGCAATGGCTGGTTGCACTTCAGCAGATGAGGTGGAAATGTGAGTAGTGGGTCACTGCAGAAAGATGTCCACAGGCCAATGACCATACCAGCATGTCCGCTCAGTGTCACTGAGCTTAGAAGGGGCCTTTCCAAGCCTGGCTGCTACTCTGAGGCATCAGGGTATACTTGAGCTGCCACTACTGGTATTATCTTTGCTTTCTAAGATAAAGAATTTGATTTTGTGGCACTGTTAAGTGTGATACCTCTCACAAGTGCTACATTCAATCATTATTTATTGCGGTTGCTTATTATTTGTGAAAAGCTGGCTTTGTGCCCAGCATTTTGATGAATTCTGACTCCTGTCTTTATTGATTCTATAAGAAATATGACAAAATGGAAAGCAAGCTTTTGTTAGTGAGGATTAAAAGATGCTGTGAAGCAAAGATGAAAGGACTGTTGTCACTCACCATTTCTATTTATAACATGAACTGTTGGTATTTATAATGGGATGCCAAAGAACCATGCCATTAGTAACTATTAGGCAGGAAGATGCTATAGTGGCACATTTGCTTCAGCTCTATTAACTTCTTTGGGATGAGAAAATCATACCTGAATTGCCAATGAAGCAGTAAATAACTATCTACACTTATTTTAGTAGTGCTAAAGTTAGTTTCTGCCTAGCTCCAGACTCTGAAGAAGGCTACAAGGCAACTGTGGATTTTGATTCTGATCTCCCAGGTGATTTCCAGCTCAAAGCCCTCTCCTGAGTCAGTCATGGTCTTTCAGCGTGTCGCCATGTAGATGCAGGTTTGTCACCTTTAATCTCTTGCTGCATAATTAGGCAGGCCTGGATTTATCAGAAAAGCCAAGGAGTTGTTAATCCTTATTCACCCTGCCCTCTGCCCTCTTCTTGCTGCAGTCCCAGTCAGGACTGAGGGCACAAGTGACACCAGGCAGGAATGGGTGTGATCCAAGAGTTCATGAGGAAGCCCAAAGCCTTCCCTCATGTCCAAGGCTGTTTTGAATAGGTCTTCTACCTCCAGGACCATAGTACAAAACCAGAGACCCAAAGACAAGTGAGGTGTTTCTCCTGACCCTATGGCCAGAGTGGCTCAGTGTGCTGTGGTTTGGAATTCTGCTAAATTGCAAAGGAAAACTGGGATTCAGCTAATGGAGTCCCTGTTATGTCCGGGTCTTGAACGTGCTTCGTCCCTTTCATAGCATCTACAGATTCAGGGCTGCATCTGACACTTCCTATTGACCTGGCTGCTTTTCCTCTGTCTTCAGTAGATTTTTAGGTTCTGCCTCATTACACATTAAAAGACCTATATCCTCCTTTCACTGACCCAGGCTTGACCTCATTTGTCCAGGGGCCCTCTCCCAGCATTTGGGGAAGGAAACCTGCGTTTGGGAATTGACATCTCCCTGTGGCTGAGGGTGGCACTGGTGTTTGTGCCTGTCTGAGGCAAGCCTTGTTGTTCTTCCCTCTTACTTTCTCTCCAGCTTAGTTGACTGTGTGCTCCTGAAGACTTTGAGGATGCTTTTTGCATAGGGTGACTATATGCATGCATAAGGAAGGGAAAGAGGGCAAACACAGCTGTCCTCTGAGCCCCAAGCACTCCCTGGCTCACTGTGCAAATGGTGCCTGCAGCACTGGTGGAGGCAGGGGGAAGAAGTGTGACTTCTGCTCCCTGCAAGCGTCCCTCCATCCACCTGCGACACGGCAGAGGGAACACACTAAGGATAACATGAAGCAAGTTAGGATAGGTAGTAGGAACAAGTTTCAGTGTGCTTTTCCTAGGGAACTGCTGCTGAAGTTCAGTTTTCCAGAAATGTAGCTGCGACTGCAAAAGTGTATTCCAATGTACATCATTGTGTTTCTGTCATTTGTTGTTGTACATACCAGAACTGAAACACACATCTGTGCACTGATGTAAAATAGTGGGAAAGAGTCTTATATGAAATTATTTACAAAAGGAAATTACTCCATGACTGTCCTTTCTTTGAGCTGTTGTCTGCTAAGACCAACTACACTGCCCTGTGAGTAAGGGTGGGTGAGGAAAAAGCAATTTCAAGAACGGGTTACTCTGTACCTGAAGAATAGTTTGCATGGATCAGAAAGGTAGGCATTGTCAGAAATCCTTCATCCCACAGAAAAGCCTAAAGGTCCAGTACAGCTCAGAGGACTGGAGTTTGTACAAACAGGAAGGATTTTGGCTGGCAAACTCTGCATCTTTTTATTTTCTAGGTATAAGCAAATGCTATGTTTTCTGAAATCAGCAAATATTAGCAAGACATTCAGGCTATTTGTGTCCCAAGTTATAAAATAATATTTTGTAATGGGCCATTTGGCCTAGTTCAAATGAGGCAGAAGTATATTTATTTAAAAAATAAATTATTTTTATTGTAGTTATTAAATTAGATCCCATGGAATTTCAGAGGGTTATAATTTGAACTATCCCTTTTAAAGTATCAGAGGAATCCTAAGCATATTTAATGTTTGCTATATATAACAGATCTGTGTGATTTTATCTGAGTCATCCTCCTCCTACTTGGATGGCTATTTGTTTACTTAAAACCAAAAGACAAGTCTCTGGGGAAGCCATTGCCGTAATCACACTTTGAGTGGTTTGATTAGTGCAGCACTTCTCTGAGGCATCTGAACAGTGTAAATTTTTGTCCCCACTGGTAAACACGCCAGGATGTGCCAAGAAAGCCAAAGTAAATGGCACTAAGTCAAGGGTTTTAAAAAATCTTCTTTCAAAAATAAAAGATGATGTTCTTCCTCTGACAGTAACATGCTTCTCTATAAAACCACTGTTTTCTGTGTAGCTTCCTGTGACTTTATAAACAGTACATGCTGAGCTCTTTGCCCTTCTACAAATAGAGAAAATCATATTTGTAGGAGGCTGAAGTCTTGTGTCAAGTGACATTTGGCTGCTGGTTGTAGCACCAGTGCAATTATAATCCAACAGCCACTGTATTTGACTCACTGACAGCTAAACTTGTGGCCCAGTGTGACCGACTGTAGGAGTCATGACTGCTACTTAGCAAAACATGGTGCAAACATCACTGGGGCCCCTGCAGCTCAGAGAACTATTCCAGCAAAAGTCTGGAGTGAGCTTTGTGAAGGCTAGGCTGAGCCGTATTTTTGTGAGCAGGGATAAGCAGGCAGTGCCAGCCACTCAGAGGGGCAGAAAATAAAACCCTGATGGGATATGCTCCACAGATCACAGTGGCTTTGCTGACCTTAAGGAGTTACAGAGGGTGAATTTCCAGAGGACCAGAAGGACAGCAACAGTGTCTTCACACTGGTGATGTCACCAAATTTTGCAGGGGTCAACCCCTCTTCTAAACTTTTATGATCGGTAAGTGGTTCTGCTTCACCTTCCTTAATAGACTAACATTTCCACAGCACTTGTCAACAAAGTAATTAAGTACCTCCACATAGGAGTAAATGTCTTCTAAATAACACAGTCAATTTAATTTGATTTTGGACTTGCTGAATACACTCATGCAGTGGGATGTCAGTACAGGTGCAAATGGTAAATACAACACCCACAGTGTGTCACCCATGTCAGAGTAAACACATTTCTGTTCTGAACAAGGAAACACTTTGTTCCCCATACCTGCTCCTGCCCTCAAGGGCCAGCAGATGAGTTGTGGCCCTATTCTGGGCTATCTGGTCACAGACGTTGCCTTGCCTTGCCAGTCTCCAGGAGCAGACAGCTTGGGACGCCCAACCTCCCGACCTCCAACTAAAAGCTGGGGCTGGAAAAGAAAACATGGCTATAACTCCATAACAGCTATCAGTGAACAAGATTATGTTCAGAATAATATTGTCTTGGCAATCAAAAAAAAAAAAAAAAAAAAAAAAAAAAAACCAAACCAAAAACCAAAGAAACACCCAAACCCACAATAACCTAAAAATTCTTCAGAT
Source organism: Motacilla alba alba (assembly GCF_015832195.1). Lineage (NCBI taxonomy): Eukaryota > Metazoa > Chordata > Aves > Passeriformes > Motacillidae > Motacilla > Motacilla alba. The sequence continues at coordinate 54,425,755 of NC_052016.1, read as the reverse complement.
TTTCTTGGCATCCTGGCATTGTAGTGGCTGGATTGGATGGTGGCTGTACCCTGCTGTTGTACTGAAGTCTTCCTGCAGTCCTGAGGTTCAAAGATATCTCTGGGTAGTTCTAAACAACTCTTCTCCTTTGGTCCCAATAAGCTCCCAACCATCTGGGCTGCAGATCAGCTGTGCAAAAAGCTCTGTGTTTCTTGCCCTGGTGAACAGATAAGAGTAAAGGTCAACAAATTCAGATTCAGATGAAGCAAGAGTGAATTCCAAGGACTCTCCACTCTGTGCCATAGCTTCAGCTGCCAGACATTTCCACCCACAGGCTGTGAGCAAGAGATGGCATGTAAAATATGACAGGTGGCCAAGTTTATTTAATATGTTGGCTTTTCCACTGCTCTTAGCACTGTTATCAGAACACTTAATTTAGTTACATGAGGCAACATGGAAAAACACTGGTGAACATAAAAGAAAAAACTGCTTCCAGGTAGCTTCCAAATTAACTATTAGTCCCTTTGCATTGCTGGAAATCTAATAAGGCACTGATTACGTATAGGAGTGATGAGTTTTAAAATATGCTCAGCTTCAGCTTTTACATACATATTGCTCAAAAAGCCTTGGGGCAGGAAATATGAAGTCATCTTGTCAGGACCTCAGCACAGATACCATGAGGTCTTTTGAGCTGGCTCCTCAAAGGCTTTCTGTATATTCCCACATGGCAGCTGGGAAAAGGCCAGCTCTCTGTGCTTGGGAGTCATTTTCCTCAGTCATTCTTTTAGGATGGGACCATTCTTTTAGGATGTAGCAAGAAGATGAGTTAATCTGCCCTCCAGTATGAGATAGTCCAGCCAACTGAAGATCCCAAGTAAGGCAGGTGATGTGGCAAGTCCTGGGAAGCATGGCAGTAGCCATCAGCTGAGGTCCACAGGAGCTGCAGGTTCTGCGAGGGTTTGCTGTCCTGACTAGTATTCCCAGGGGCCTGAGAAGCCAGGCTTATCCATGTGCTTTGCCCAAGAGTGAGATTTGCTTTGTAGAACAGAAGACTTATTTAAAGGGACTTAAATGGACAAATTGGATATGTTTTCCACAGCCACACACCACCCTTTCCTCCTGTTCTAGAACATGGAAGTGGATGATGGTCAGCTCTTTGCTCTCTGGGAAAGCAGCGACTCTCTGAGAGCACCTCAGACTACAGCATCCTCTGCAGACACAGGCACAGTACGATTTGCTACCTTCACTGGAACGCTGGCTTTTAGAACATTCGTGCCCTGCCTCCTGGCTCTTGATTAGATTGATTTCGGGCAAGAGTGAAATCCAGCTTCTTCACCCATTCCTCCTCTCACTTCTCTTCACCATGTATCTTTGCTGCTTGCCTTGTTGCCAGCTCTGGCACTGCTCCAATGACAGAATAAGCCAATTCAACTCACAAGAATGGCAGAGAATTAAGTCAGGACAAGTAAATAGGGAGAGGGAGGAATGTGGAAACAGGGATGGAGGGAAAGGGAAATTGGTGAGAAGGATAGTAAAGGCCTTCTTTCTGTGGCAGCCAGATTTTAGCTTCATTCAGTGGTCAGAGGTTACTGGTGGAGTTGGTATCAGAGCTTGGGCTACATGCAGATATACTACCCATTTAAAAAACAATGTTCCAGTATTGATTGATTGATTGATTGATGCTGTGTCACAAGAAGGCTGTGCTTGGGAAAGCATACTGCTTCCGAGTCCTGCCTCTATGAGCACTTCTTATCCAGAAGATTCATGGCTAGAAGAGGAAATCCAAAACTGTCAGTCACGGCAGGATGCAGGTCTTTCAACTTGCTATTTCAGTGGAGCAAGAGGTTTGAGAACTAATGTTGGGAGACCTTTGAAAGGATTTTCCTTTTTAGAAGGCAAACTGCCTCTTCAAAATGTCATGCCTTCCTGTAAGCAGACATTTAAAAAGTAATCACTAAAAAGAAATCACTCCCACAAGTGTTCGAGCCCTGTTTGAAACATGACCAGCTACAGCAACCTGCACAACACAAAAGCCAGCAGGGAGAAGGCAGAATGTCACCCTACAAGTACTTGCTACAAAATATAATACAAAAAGAAGTGACATTCCCCAAATCCTTCTGAAGTAAAGCCAGGGGTGACTGCACCAGCTTGCTATGGTATGCTGGCACTCAGGCTGGCATTTGACACTCCCTGAATTTCCTTCCTCCTCTGTGCAGTTGTATTTCATTAGCAGGCAAGTGCCAGCGGGAAGAGGAAGATGATGTCAGCATCTGTACCTGGGCTGGAGTGGAGCTGGTGTAGGCTTGCAAGCAAAGCAGTCAAGAATCACCAAGGTAACTTGGTAAATCAGAAGGCAGGAACTCAAATGAATGTAACAAGGCCCGATGGAAAGAGAGTAATTAATCTTCCACTGGTTTTCCTGATTTTTCCCCTACTGTCCTCTGGCAGCGTATCCAGGTACAAGTATTGCATCATCTGAATGGATGCCCTGGTGATTCAACGCTCCCAGGTCCCTGCAGGGCAAAGGAGCTGCACAGCAGCTTTAAACAAATTAACACTTTCCTGGGACTTGTTCCTGTCTATGTCAAGAAAGAGCTCTTCCTTGAGAGGAGATGAAAGGTCTCCAGCACTGAGCAAACCATCCATCTATGCTCACCACGGCTTGTAAAGTATGTGCTGGGACAGATCTCAGGCTCAGCTAGGAACTAGCAATAACAGCTATTGTTCAGGGGAGGCTGCAGCTGACCCATGTTAAGATGCTATTGTACACTGAGCCCTTCTTCCCCTTCTTTCCCATCACAATGCACTCCAGCCCATGCACGGTCTGGGTTCCTGACTGCATGTTCTGAATGCTCTGTCACTCCTGTGTGAGCTGGTTCATCTCACAGGCTATAAAAAACGGAAAATAAAAGCGCTTTCTGTCAGTTAAGTGAGCTGAACTGGTTCATCCAATTGTCAGAGGAACAGTGGAGTTGGCATGAGGTGGGGGCAAAGACAACTGTCCAGGAGGGAGAGGAGACTCTGCCCTGTTTCAGTGGTAATAAGGCATTAACTAAGGCATGCACCTGGTGAAACCTTACCCTCTGATGCAGTGATATAATTGCTTATTTCGTCATTCCCTGGCACAGTTCTGTGAAAATGATCTGTACTAGCCTCAGGGATTTTCACAGGAGATTTTTGTTTTCCAGATCATTTTGAGACTGTGGGGATACAAAAGGTGCCACCCTGTTGGCAGGTCTGAGGAGGCAGTAATCTTCATGGAAGTGTGAGAGGGATAAAGAAATAACCTCTTAACCCCGTTAATCTGTGGCCTGGACAACATCTCTAGTTGTGTCCCAAGGGTACAGTCAGGCAGTATATCTGAACTGAGCTAAAAGATAACTGCTGCCAAAAAGTGCCAGGCAGCCCCTCTTCTCTTTCCACTTGAGTGCACTCCTGCTGTTTCCCTTGGAGCATCACTGATGCTCGTCTTGAATCTGTGGCGAGCTGGTAAAGGAGTTAATACAGGGCAAAACAATCCCAGAGGAAGAAAATGAAGTTTTTTTTCTGGTCACTGAGTGGAATAGATCAGGTAATGGTAAAGTCAGACCAACTCCAGCTCCAGCATAAAGAGGACAGCTGTTTCATCACCAGCTGCTGCTGTGAGTGGCACAGCATCATTATCAAGAGCTGTAGGCAGCAAACACATAGCACTTGCACACCCATTCGAATATAGGATGCTTACCTCATCAGTCATGGTCTATTTGCTGTAGCTGATATATCCACAACTGTTGTATTTAGGGCCCACAATCAATAAAGGTCAAAAATAAGATAATGATGAGATACTTTCCAGAACACCATACTGAACCGGGGTATGTGCACAAAGTTTAGAAAATTTGAGCAAGTGAAACAGCCCCACAAAATGAGCTCAGCTCATTGGTCTGCTTTGGGTAAGGGGCATCCCTTCAAAAACCAGGAATTGCAGCTTTAGCTTTTTTAAGAGTGGACCACAAACCTTGTTTGTTTCCCGCATGTTTTTATTCTGGGTTTTTCCTTTTCAGATTGCCTCAGTATTTTGTGGCTTTTTGTGAGCTGTGTCTTGCTGGACTGAGTAAGACCCCAAAGAAATAATTCTGTGAAACTCTATTTATGGTCGGAGCACCTAGGAGGTCAATCCTAAAATGGGAAAGGGTTCTCAGCCCCAGCTCTGACAATCTGCTAATCCCTCCAGACACTGTTGAAAGGATATTTGAGACTTCCATTGCTGGACATAAATCAGTATCACATTCTATAGGAGAGTTCAAGAATGCCTATAGAAAGTTTATGATTTGCATTAAGGGCTTTGTGGTTTCCTGTGCTTTCCTCCTCGTATTGTTTTGTTCCCTATGGCTAAAGCAGTACCCAAAACTCCCACCCCACCGTGCATCCCCCAGCAAATAGGTCTTAGGCACACATTGCAATGTAAATAGATGCCGAATACGTGGCAAGAATAATTAAGCTTTAAAATTCTAGCTGAAAATCCATTGTCACACAAAACGGAGCATGCAGATAAGAAGGAGGTAATGAGAACAGCCTTTTACTGTCTGCACTTAACCATAAATGCTGGCCAGAATTCGGGAAGGATTAGGTGTTTCTACAGGAACCAGAGCATTTACAAACATAGCACTAAGCAGCTGCTAATGGCTCTGGGCCAGAGCCCATTTCTTGAGTTCATTCACTCCTTGGCTTTCTGAAACACAGTTCCTAAAGGCCGTAGGACTTTTCCGCCATCTCATCAGTGTAGAGGTTCATCTTCAATAGCAGGTCTAGTAACTGTACTTGTGCAACTTTCTGTTATCTTATGAAATCCCGTGGATGATGTTGTCAAATTACTACAATTCTTAGTTATCTATGTGCGGTAAGACAATCCAATTATTATATAATTGTAAAGTAAACAGTGCAAGCTGGTTATTTTCACATTTTGGTTAAAAGTTTTCAGAAAAACAAAGCTAAACAGACTTAGCACAAACGATATTGCAAAATAATATAGAACATATGCGACTTCACACCCCACTCTTACCCCCAGTTAATAGCTTATTTCATGGATCTGGGCTCAATTTACAATAAGAAGAGTGACTTTAGTACTTACAATTTTGCTAACATTGGAATATTTGTTTGGTATGCACAATGTACAGAAATAAATCAGTTTAACTTCTTGTATATTTTAACATTTTTTGCTAGATGATGATACATTATTCGAAGTTGAGTTTTTGAGTTGGTGAAAACTCTGATTTTCTATACCCAGAGGTTTACAATCTGTAGGACAAGGAAAGAGTGTCATCCCATTTGGCTGGGAGAGCTTAGGCACAAACAAGCTTAGATGGAAATTTAATAATACAAATAACCTAGAACTGCTGTTCTGCTGTCCCACTGCACTGCCCACCCATCTGCCTGGACTGCATCCAGCATTTGCACAACTGTGGTCAGCTTAGCAAGCTGATGAAATGGAAAATAATAGCTTTTAGGTTCATTGGTTTTCAACTGGATTAGCCTGCTGAAACGACTGCCTCAGTTGCCCCAGAACAGCTGCAGTGCAAGGCAAACACAGACTGGGGCAAGGGATGCAAGGGAAAGATGAGGGTGACACTCACCTTGAGCCTTGCAGCTCATGGTCACCAGCTGCTCAGGTGCAGGGTCAAACTGAGCTCAACAGCAAGCCCAAAGAAGATCTGGCCAGAAGCTCCCTCACACTACCTTGGAGCCACCAGAGCTACAAACACTTCCATAGTTCCATGGGTTTCACTGAATGGAGCCAGAGTGCAGGGCTAGTGGTCCAACCTTTTAGACCTGCTTTGAAATACATTCAAGCCTTGTCTGCTGAAAATATTTTGTCTTCATATGCACAGTGGAATACACATCAGAGCCAGAGCTTTACAACAAAGCTTTACAAACTTCATAATACCTACTAGTTTCTGAAAACATATAAAACATTTAAAATAGCACCTATATAGTTGGTATGGAATCAGGATATGAGCGGTGATAATTTGAGAGATACGTACTGATACTGGGACTATATTTGAGAATCTATCCTTAAAAAATGTAATGAAACGTCATCAAAGCATGTGACTTCCAAAGCTGTGAATGCACATTTAAGCTTCTCCTTCTTTCTCTCTTCTCTTTTCTCATTTAAATGACAGCTCTGGAAATGATTTTCAGCTATAGCCCCGTAAAAAGATGTGGATTAAGAACTTACCTGATTTTTTTTTTTTTCGTTTCGTTTATGTTTTGTTTGTTTTGGTTTGGTTTTGGAGGGGAAGGGGGGGAAAAGAGAATGAACATGATGTGAAGAAAATGAAGCTGCCTGGGTGTTGAGGGGAAGGTTATGGTCAATTGTAATGAATTTCAAGGCTGGAGGAAAATGTTAGATCTCTCTCTCTATGTGCTCTGCTGCTTCCGAGCTTAAACACACATTTAATCCTGATCAGAGAGAAAATTGTTTGTAGTAAATAATACACAATTAGACCCTGAAAGACATTTGTAAATCAAGTAGTTTTTAAGGCAACGTTGAGTTAAAACACTGAAACGTTGCTTGTAAGACTCTTTTCAACTCGAAATACCAAGGTTCGGGTTTTGTTATTTTACCCCCCACCCCCATTCTTTTGCAACTGGGGTCAAAAAAGCCCTGCAGGGTAGCATGGTTTGCACAAGCCTGCCAGGCTGCTCCCATAGCCTAAATTACCAGTAAAAGGGCTAGAAATCTGCACGTAGGTCTGTGTAGGGTGGCAGCAGTTTGGATGAGGGGATGCATTAAAACCCATTAAACCCCACGTGATCCCTGCAGCACAATTCTCTTTTATCTTTCTTCTCTCCACTGCCCGGAGACTAAAGAGCTCATCTCCATAGGGCTCATCGCCATAGAATTGGGAAAGCAAAGTCTTCCACAGGCTTTACTTGATCCTGACCCTCTGCTCTTTCTCACAGTATCTGCTGTAGATTTACAAATTCAGTTGGGAACTCTTAAAATGTTCTAATCATCTTTGAAGAAATCGGATAAATATATGTGAATAACTTAGAGGTAAAATACAAAACATTTTGTGACCTCCTGAAAAATTCTAAAATTTTACTTCACTTAGGTGTTAGAAATGGGCTGTTTATCTGAGTAATGATTTTCCCCCTTTTACTTGGTGTTACATTTCCTTCAAAGACTCGTGGAAATCCCTAATGTTATCTGCTGTAATGAAGCAACCCCTTGGTCTGGGTGGGAAGTCTAGTGTATAAACGTCCAGTCTCGTCTTCCTTGGACAAATAAAACCACACAAACCAGCACGCTGCACGCCGGATAAATCTTTTACATAATTAATTGTTTTATGCAGAGGGCTTCTGAAGGGGGCAAAAACTTAAATGTGGTTCCTATGCCAACAAACGACGGGATTTCGGCATTTTTCTCAAGGACTTAACGTCTGCAGAAGACTGGGGGAGAATTTATGGAGCGCGTTGTGCTGACACCCTCCCAGCAGTTCCTCCCCCCGAGCGGAGCAGGCAGGGGAACGGCTCCGGGGGCGGCGGCGCCTTCGGGGACCCCCGGGCGCTTGGAGGGCTGGGAATCCTCACGGAGGGAAACCCGGCTGCTCGAAAGCAGGGGGGGTTGGGGGAGGACGAGAGCGCCCCTGCTTTTCTTCCTGCTGAGAGGAGATCCTGACGTGATTTTTGGGAAAGCTTTGTGCATGCAAGCGTCTGCGTCGGCAGAGCGGTAAGGCAGGTATTTCTCTCACGAGTTTCCCTTGCTGCACTTTCCCGGCTCTCTTGTCAAGTTACGAGCGCCCACCAGCATCCCGGTCCTCCGAGCGTGACCGCCGCTGCCGGCTCCTGGGGGGGCTCTGGGGACACCCAGGGGGGAGCGGGGGCTCTGCGGGCTGCCAGGCGCGCCCCACGGAGCTGCCGTGTCCCGGGCATGGCTCTGGGGACGGCTCTGGGGATACCCAGGGGGGAGCGGGGGCTCTGCGGGCTGCCAGGCGCCCCCCTCGCGGCAGAGCCCCCGCCGCAGCCGCGGGGCTGTGCGGCTCCGGGGTCCCGTGGGACTGCGGCCCGCGCAGAAGTCTGAAACGTAATCCACGCACGAGTGATGCTATTCCCAGTTTGGGGTTATTTGGGGGTCATGAGCGCTTGTGCTTTTTGTTATTGCATGCGTCAGGTCTTGTATGTGCATGTGGTCATTCCTGTTCATGTCTGATCTCTCAATATCAGAAATTAAGTTAGAACGCCTGAGGAATACTATAAGTTGCTGAGGGGATTCAAGTGTTGCCTGGGACATCAGGAGATATGCTGGAATCCGCACATGTGTAGCTGGAGTTGTTTTGTGCAGATGCTCCATGTCCTTCTCCTGTATGGCTCATACGTCTTTTTCCAGCACAGATCTCTGGCAATTCCTCCACCTTATCCTTATGTATCACAGCTAGTCTCATTTGGATTTTGATAATTCGCTCACGGGATTTTGAAATTCATCGCACAAGCACATTTTTTACCGTGAAAGTGAAGCCAGTGTGTAGCATTTTCTGCTTTCTTTACACCCACAAACTCAGAGTCTTAAAAAGCTTCTGCCTCCTCAACTCTCTGAAACAGAAAATGGGGCCTCATGTATCAGACCAAAGAATAACCATCTCAGTGCTTCTGTAGGAAAAGAACAGCTGTGTGGAAAGATCAATAAACACCACCAGTTGCTTCAGAAGTCGTAAAATGGAAAGACTGCACAAAATAGAATTGTGGCAGGAGACCCTGGCTCCAGACACTGCAGGAGAACTCCTGGGAAATGCAGTAATTAGTGGGAAGTCTCAGACTTGTTTTCTTTCAGTGGTTCCATGCATAAAAATATTTGGTGTAGGAGATGAAATCACAGTGGCAGGAAGAAATACCTGTGTGAAATGAAAGCTTGTTTATGCTTAATGCATTGGAGAAATGGTTCATGAATGGTTTATGTCAGTGAAAATAAAACACTCACAATGCTGCCAAGGCTACAGACCTCAGGTGAGCTGTGTATGTGCTGGCTGTGAGCTGAAAGTGTCTGGGGCTGCTTTGGTTTTTTTCACTCTTAAAAAAAAAGTGATAACCTGTTCCAGTGAAATTTTCTTTTTTCTACCTGCCTTTTCACATTACTGTAGCTCTTTGTTACTGTGGCTCTTGACTCCTTTGTTTAATCTGCATATTTCCCCAAGTTTCCCTTCATTGCCAAGAGAGAAGAATCATTTGGGAAGGCCCAGCTTCTCCTTGATGGCTCTCTCTTGCCTCTCCAGGTCACTACTTGGAGGCCCCTCTGTCATCTTCGCAGATCTCTCCTCCCCACCCCTTGCTCTCCTCAGCCACTCAGGATGTGATGGTCCTTCCTCATTACTTTCACATCTCCTCCAGCCCAGTCCACTCCTGCTCTTCTACCTGGATCCTGCTGCTGCTTTCACGCTCATTGGTCAGCTCTGTCACCACTTTGGGGACTGTTGTTTTCCCCAATCCTTACCTGAGAGCACCCTATCACAACTAGTTTCCTAAGGAATGCCGCAGGTTCCACAATGATGTCCTGCAAAGGAGGAAGAGCTGCTTGGGATTCTAGATTGCTGCCAGGCACAGTGTGCGGAATTCATGCAGAACTCTGAATATATTTACTCCATGCAAGTGGCTGTAGAAGTAGCCAGTGCTTCCCCTGCCTGTACAGAGCTTAACAGAAGGGCTGCTTTTCTTTGCTTCCCCTTCACATTTCCTCTTGAAGACTTTTGACAGCTGTATGCCCCTGAGCTTGGGCCTTGAGGTGTGATTGAGAGACAAATTAAGTTTTCTAAATGGTTATAAAGGTAAGTCCTAAAGTTAGAATAATTTGGGTTGTGTAGGGGTTTGAATACATGTGAAAACTTAACCGTAGAATAATGGCAGTAACTTAAAGCTCTTCAATTCACCTTGTAGGGATTTGCAAGGGGATTGGAAAGAGTGAGTGAGACACTATATTCCCACCAGATGCGATGCTTGCTCCATACTGTGTGCCAGGGAAGTCAGTCCCTCCTGCCATTTCCTCCCCCAACTGTTTCCTGCCCCTAAATCATCACATGGAAGCCTGCAGTGCAGCAAAGATGTACACCAGTGTGTTATATCACTACAACAGTATTAGTAGTAGAGTGAGCCTGGCTGACTTCACTGTAATGGCCAGTGGTCTGCTTTGAGTCTCACTTCTGCAGTCTTTTGCTCTTATGGGATCTCATCCAAAGCTCTCTGAATTCCCATTCACCTTGGCGAGCTTCCACTCTGCCTCACTGTAGCTAGTATCATAGATAAGAGCTCCAGGATCGAGTGCTTTGATTCTGCCTGAAATTAGTTCTTCTAAGGAAGACCCTAAGTATCCCTTCATCCAGATAGCCAATAAGGATATTAAACAGGGCTGGCCCCAACAGTGAGCCCTTGGAAACACCACTGTTGACCATCTGCCAGATGGATGTGCATTCACCAGCACACTCTGGCCCCAGAGCCTTTACCCAGTAAACAGTGTACCTGTCCATGCCATGAACAGCCAGTTTCTCCAGGCGAATGATGTGGTAGACATAAAATCGTGACTGCACTATGTGGTGTAGACACTTGTCACACTCTGAACTAAATTCCTTGTTGGAGATGCAGGAATCCCTTGAAGCTCTAGGAGACCCATGTGCTTCTGCCTATGGACTGGGATTTTGTCTCATGGACATGATGGACTATGCCCCACATCCCGTGTGCAGGATGCGCACATGCATGGCAGCAGCATGCCTGAGGGTCTCAGTGGCTCACTGTAGCCTCTGGTAGGCTCAGTCATGAGTTAGAAGAAATCCTTGGCAAGTGGTCTAATTCCTTCTTTTCTAATAAGACTAGATTTCTGGAGGGAAAAAGGTATTGTTTGAGCAGGTAAGGCTCATAAGGGAATGTAAAACCAAGCTGTTTTTTCCTTGCCCTCTTCTTTCATGCCCTTAGGTGAAACAAATTGATGGGCATAATTCCTGAAAACATGGAGCACCAAAAATACACTTCTCAGTGAAATGAGGATTTCCTTGCAGACATTATAAATCCTTTCCAAAGGCTTTTTCCTTTTTGTTGATTAGTACAATCAGCAAGCAAATCTCGAATGAATATCAAATATGCCAAGGTTGTGAGTGGCTAATTGTTACTTGTTGCCTTTCTTCCGATTTGCAATGTCATTCCTGATAGTGGCATTACATGTCATCTGTTCTCAGAGGGGCCACAAATCTTCACAGAGAATCACATATTTAATTAAAAGTTTTTGTTTTTCCTCTCACAGAACACCAACATGTTGTCCCATGAGGTTTGAAAAGAACATTGTCTATTTACTGTATCTGTTTCAGTCCCTGTTTCTCCTGCAGTTTTTGTCTTCTAAATATAACTGTCCTTTAGATTCCAATACGCAAGGAACAGAGTGGTTTGCCAGTCCTTGATGCCACTCTCTCTGCATATTCTGTTTTCAGAGTCCTAGAAGTGCATAAGCAGAACTCATTTCCAAGAATTTATGAAGTAGGTCTGATAATCTAAGGCTGTTACTCAGAAAAAAGCTGGTGCCCCTTAATGAGTTGCATGAATGCTTTTTGTATGCAATACTTAAAGGGAAGGGGATAAAAAGAAATTATTCATGATAATTTTAACCTTTTAATGTGACTGTATCAGAAATATTTCTTGCTTTTGATGCTTGAAAAATTATTATTATGAGCAAATGAAGATGCAGTATTCTTGTCTATTCCAAGTGTGAAAGACATAAGTATTTATGGGAAAATCTAAGAGCTGGACACCATAATGCTTTTCCTGCCTGCTGTGATATAGCAGACTGCCATACCTGTATGTGTCCTAGCTGAGGGGAAAAGGTCAAGGGCTGCAAGAAGGACTTGAATAAGGCCATGGAGGGTTTTAATTAGAGCATTTTAACAAGCTTCCCAACCAGATGAGAGCTACAGCTGTGGCTGAGCTCCTGTGGCAGTACAGAGCAGCAGCAGCAGCAGCAATCCTCATATGCTTCATGAAGCGTGGACAGCTTTTGAATGGCAGTTGTGTAATGAATTGATTTAGTAGGGGGCAGGCTCAAGACCCTTTTCAGCACCTGTCAAAAGCAAACCCATCTTCAAGGAAATCAGTGGCTATTTTGTACTGCTAGGGCAGCAGACAGATCATTTGCTCATGGAGAGACCTTTCGTTTTATGAGCCAATATATTCAAAGACTAGCCAAGACAATGTAAATCCCCACCATGTAAAACTAGCAACTCAAATTGCACAGCCTAACCATTGAAATGTTATTTTAAGGCTTTCTGGTCTGTTTTAGACTTAAGCTAATTATCTGGCACAACTGACCAATTAGTAAAGTGAAGCAAAAAGAAAAATTGCACAAGTTTGAATCTGGTGATGAAGAGATTTTATTTCTAGTTGTGACAAGTTTACCACTCTATGAAGAGATTTAGTGGCTGGCACCACTTGTTAAAAGAAAAGAATTTTTTTTTCCTGTATGAAATATATCTTCCTTAGCATATTGTAGAATTGTGAAATGCTGAGACAAGCATGTAGTCAGGGAGTGAACCTGGCTCATGTCATGGTCTTACACTGTACTAATCTAAGAATGCTCTGATGGATTCCTGTATACACACAAGGACAAACACACACATATGATCTTCATGACAAAACACCAGTTTGTGATAGGTAGGTAATGAGACCATGAAAGGTATTATGTTATATTGGTTGTAGGTCTTCCCTTTGACCTTCTTGGAAGAGTTTTAATAGATCCTACGTGTTAAACCCTATGTGCATGAGGAGAGGTGTGACCTTGGATCTCAGGGTTTTAAGACTGCCCATTTGAAGGGCTCTGTGGAAGAGCTTTGCAGCTGTATTTGTATGCTTTGCCCATGAATTTTGGGGAAAAAAGCAAGCCAAATTGATTCTTTGAGCCATCAACTGAGCCATACTGACCTTCTGTAAAAGAAGCCATGAGGAAAAAAAACCCAAATACTTTTTGCTCTCCCCCTAAAACCAAAAATTATGCAGAATGCATTATCTGTACAAGGTTTATTTCTCTATAAAAACATGTCACTCTGCAATAGCTGTGTTTTCTGTCACTGATTCCTGGTCTGTAGGTCCATACAGAACAGACCTGTTAAACTTCAAGACAGGGAGAAGGGGTCATTCTTGATCAGGGAACGACAACCCTGCATCCCTGTAGAGGCAAAGGCCTGCTAATTACAGGCTCATTGAGTGATCTCTTTGGGCCTTGGTGTTTGCCCTGACTGCCACATTCTTAAGGACCATCACATCACTTTTTCCTCCTCCTGATTCCCTGATTGATCGTGAAATTGCCTAACCTTCTTCTTTTCACTGTGCACAGCTACCACTCCTCTCTACTGTTACCAATTTCTTTACGATACATGATTCCTCTTCACTTGGAACAGAGCTCCCCACATCTCAGCCAATCCTGCCTTCAGATTTGACTGCAAAATCTTGTGAAGTTCAGATTCAGACTAAAGAGTCAGTTAATTTCCCAGGCAAACCTCCTCCTTTACAAATACAAGCATAACATTTTCTGTTCTGCAGTGATATGGTTATCAGTCTGTATTTAACCATCCTTGCTAATGCACATGAAATGTCTTTTTTTGGTTATGTTCTGTTCTGGGAGAGAACAGAATTATTTGGTCTTTCGAGAATTTGATTTTGCTGTTGTTCTCAAAGTATTAACATTGCATGTAGGTATGCAGTTCTGGAGGAGTTGTTTCACTTGTATTAGCTGGATTATTTTAAACAGAAGGAAAATTGTTCATGGGTCTGAACTCCCCAATTCATATTAGTCAAATACAATGGTGATTCAATAGGAACACAAAACATGGCTTACTTTTGCTACTCAAAGTGTCATTACTTGAAGCCATGACAACAGATTATAAAACACATTATTGTGATAAGAAGAGTTACTTGTCACACAGTTTTAATCGAGCTCCAAGTGCAGTGCAAATTGCAGCAGCCATCTGTTGAACAGACAGAGCCTCCTAAATCTCTGTGTACTTACACTCTTGGCACAGAGTGCCCAGTTAACAAAGAAAGCACCTATATCATTACGATGAATTATATGTCTGAGGTATTACATCATTTAATATTCCTCTGTCTCTTTCCCTTCTTTGTCTTCCTGGAGGCGAAATGGAAGAGAAGAAGAATGTTATGCCTCTTGCTAATGAAAAGCACCAAAATTTTTTTTCAAAATCCATCTTTGTTCTAAGATCTCTGTTCAGGACACTTAATCCTTGAAACAGCCAATTTTCTCAGTGCTGCCCTTACCACATGTTCCATAGCAACCTTTGATTTTGAATTTGACTAAATTTTGTGCATGTTTTATGAGAGTATTTTGAGTCTTAAGTAGGTTGACCATAAATGGATACAACAGTAATGAAGAGCTTGGTTTGATTAGTTCTTTGATCTAAGAGTTCCATAGAGCCTGAGGTTCAACAGGAGAGCTGAGGGGTACTCAGCACACAAGAACTGCAGAGAAAGGCTGGTATCTACTGTGTCAGCAGCTCATTTATCCTGGGTCCAACCAGGAGCAAATTCAATTCCTGCTAATACACACAACTTCCTCCAAGCTGTGTGTTGGCTCGTGCAAGGGGAGGTGAGAGAGATTAACACTTGGACAGTATCACTTATGTCTGAGATGTTTGTCTCTGTGTCACATCTGTCCTCTCTACCTGACTCAGCTGGAAAGTGCCTGACCTGCAGTTACAGTGCAGTCTGTGGGACCATTGCTTGGCTTCAAGGCAAGGCTCATTGATCTCACCTGGCATTTTTGTTACCCAGTCAGAATGCCATGTTAGGCATTTCTGTACTTTTTTCACATATTTTTATTTTGTGTTATGGACATGCTTTGTGGTCTCTGAAAACACACTGGATTTGGCTTATTTCATTAAACAAATTCAAGAGCAGTTCAACTACGCTGTAACCTGGCTTTCCAACACAGGGCTTACCTTACATACACTCCTGGCTACCAGCACTGCTATTGGGAGGCCAACTTCCCACTGCACAGGTAGCATCAACTAAGAGTTAATTGGTGTGGAAGAACCACCTGTCTTATTTAAAGCCAACTCATGTCTCATTCACCCTCACCTATCGAACTCCAGCTAAAAGTGACTTTGACTTATCTACTAGGCCCTATCACCTGCACCCTGTTAGCTTTAATAAGTAATTGATCATTTATCTTGGTTACATTTATCATTTGTTTTCTGATTAAATTAAGGAGTAGAGATTTTCACAAATTAATCATCCCAGTGGTTTCTATTTTATTTGTATACTATGGCTCTAGATCAAACTTGCCAGCACTGCTTACGTATTCTGAAGGTGTTCTCTTTCATATGGCTTCCGTTTCCTGGGATGAGAAAATAAAGGAGGCTTTCATGCACGTGTGGCAATAGAAAGTAAGAGTCTGTTGTAATGTTCAAAGTTCAGATGTTCAGCAACTCACCCAGGTACCCTCTTGAGGCAGCAGTACAGAAGCTGCTCAGCTTAGCCCACATTTTGTCAGTTGTTTCCTTCTTTCTAAGGAAGGAAACTTCTCTACAAAAGCTTCTGGATTCATTTTCACCATGCTTAACATTGCTGTAATGAGGAGTGTACTTCCTTATTCTCTTGTATTTTCAACTAGGTCCTAATTATGGTAATTTCATGTTTTACTTCCATGTGGAAGAACTGCAGCTAAGAGCTTCAAATAAAGCCAGGATCTGTCCCTGTATTAATACAATTGCAGAGATGGATTGCAGAGACTGAATTACAACCAGAATGCTTTTTCTCAGAAACAGATAATGCTGCCTCTGGGCAAAATGTGTGAGTAAAATGCTTCAGTCAGTTAACAGACTAAATAAACTGGATTTAAATAATAATGATAATGATAATAATAAGGAGGAGGAGAAAGAGGAGAAAGAGGAGGAAGTTATGCTAGGTTGCACCAACTAAAAATAATTAATGCAAAATTTAAAAAGAAAAATACTGTACAGAAACTTTGTTTAAAAATAAGTTTCCAAATGATACCATCAGTATGAGATTTGGGCTACTAATGGGAAGAGTTTGGCTGTTTGTGGTACTACAAAAAATTAATGTTTGAAAGCTGGCTTTTATAGATTACTGGGTTTCTGCAAATTTCTGTCGTGGAACTTGGAATTCATTCAGAGCAAAAACAGTTTTCTTTTGTTTTCATCACTTGTCCTTGCTTATGACAAAGGTCAGCATTTTTAAGTACAATGATTTGGAGCTGTTTGAAGTAAGCTATTGCCTTGTTCCAGTGTGTTAATCAGGACCTTGTAATTAAAAGTAACCTTCCAACAATGAACTTGGCATACTGCATGGTTTGTTGCTGTGTTGTTTAAGCATTTTTATGTTGCTGATGGAACAGCTTAGCTATCCAGGAAGAAAATAGCCAAGTTTGCTAAATACCTCACTGTCACACACTTGTGGAACACACTGGAGAAAAGGTTAACATGGAATTTATACTTCCTGGTGCACTGGCTGCTGAGAGAGAGCAAGTGAATTTTGGGGAACTGGTGGCATTCATCAGCAGGGCTTTGACTTTTCATCTTGTAAGAAAATGGAGTTAAATATGTTACTTTAAAACCTGAATGACATAAAATACAAGAAGCATGTAGAGAAGCTAGAAAATAAAAGATTGAGAACATCATGCTTCTAAGGAATTAATTATTTATTTATCATTTATGTATTGCAATCACTGAGATTTTAAAAACCAGGAATCCCCTCCTAATGGTACAAGAAGCAAGTATGACCATCATTTAAATATTTAGGCAATAGTCCAGAAACCTAACTTGCCTGTCTGCATATATGTTTTCTTGCCAGCTGTGCTCCCTTTTCTCATTTTCTCCTGGCAATCCATCCTTCTTGTTTGTTTAACAGCCATACCGGGAGGCTGGAGGCACCCAGCTCTCAGCACTCTGGCACAACTAGGTTTTCAAATAGATATGGCATCATCTGGGCAGGAGATTAAAATCAAACCAAAGGAATATATTTCACTTGGGGTACCTGTTAACTGTGGGAAATAATTATGGGAAATCCAGTGAAATATGAGGATATAGAATCCAAAGAATTAATGCAAACAGAGGAAGCAGGAAAATTTGTGGAAAACTGTCCCAAGAGGATTAGAAAAAAGTGTATTCTGAATGCAGCCTGTGATTTAGGAAGACTCTAAATTGTAGACTCCCAGAAAATGGGAGAGTAAAACAAAGGGAATTTTTTCTGTGTTCATCTTGTTTCTTGTTCCTCCTTAAGCCACTTGGATAGTTAGATGGCCTTTTGTCCAATTTACTTGGGCAGCAGGTCTTCCTAACAATTTTCTCTTGAGAACAAGATTCAGAAATATGGCTAAAGATTTTGTCCTGGATGTTTCACTATTTATTTCCAGTGTGCCTTTTTATTTTAGTTTTAAATATTAACATCTTATCTGCTATGTTTCACAATATATATATTTATTGTATTTTATTCTATCAGCTGCATTTTATCTTCAGTGTAAGAAGCTGTCTCATTCATCCCGTTAATACTGTATTTGTATATAAGGTACTTGTTGAAGGTTCTACAATCTCCCCTATGAAACAGAGTCTCATGATTGAAGAACACACATTAGCAGGTTTTGCTTTTATGGATGTAATCTACTGTGTCTTTTCTGCATGAGGGCATGAAAAAGAGAATAAGGAAGAGAGAAAATTGTCGGAACCTTTTCATCATGTTGCAAAGAAATCAAACTTCTAGGGTGGAGGAAAGCGGTGGTTTTGGGCACTGACATTAGCATCAAAACAGTAACTCCCAAGTCCTAAAAAGAAAATTCCTGTGCTGAGAACTCAATTAGTACATCATTTTACCTTGGCAGCAGCAAGGGAATGCTGAGGCTTGGGCTGAGGAATTAATCTTCTCAGAGGCTTTAAAATATTGTTAAAAATAAACCAGGATCACTTAAAACATCTTGGTGGTTGTTAATCTGCTCCCCTCTGCATCTAGTGTCCAGGCCTAATTGCCTGGTATGACCTGGTGATGAATTGGCCTTATGAATAGTGCTGTGCCTGGATTACTTTGCAGTTGCTAACCTAAATATTTGCAGGGGAAATTGCCCTTCTTTCAGAGCCTGCTTTGTATTGTATTGTGTGGGGCTGTAAAGACTGAGAAGCCTTAACGTAACTGATACAGCAACATGCAGACATGCTTACTTTTCCCTTCTTTTCTTTTCTTTTTTTTCCCCCCAATTTATTTTATTGCTGTTTTGCTGTGTTCTGACCATAGTAGAAGATTTGGCATGAACTGTTGGTAGGTGAACTGTGTAGTCCATGTTTCCACATTTTTCAACTGAGCTTTGAGATAGCAAAAGGTAGTGGAAGAAAGGCCTGGAAGACAGCTCTTGTACTTGTGGAGCATATACAGCATGGGAAAGATATGTTGTTTTGTTAACATGTCCAAACTCAGGTCACCAGTATGAAAATACTACTGTGTGTTTAGTGTCCAAGCCTTCTTAAAACTTCTTAGCTTTGGTTGAGACTGCTGGCAGTGGTTGTAAAATGCAAGAGAAGTTTCCAGAGAGGAAATGGTCCTCTGAAAATGTAACAGATTTTCAACCAGGAGCAATCAAAGACAGAAATTCTGCAGCTGCATGAATATTACCAGATGTTAAACCATCTCATGATGGAAATCCTGGTTGTCAGGGGCAACTTAAACCATTCCCATGTTCATCAGAAAGACAACACTGCAGGGCACAAGCAATCCGGGAGGTTTCTGGGGTGCATTGAGGATAACTTCCCAACCCTGGCAACTGAGGGGCCAATGGGAAACAGCACTCTGCTGGACCTCCCTGAGCTTACACACAAGAATACACAGCTGAGCATGTGAAGGCTGGGAGCAGCTTTGGCTGCAGTGACCCATAGTGATGGAGTACAAGATTCTTAGAGGAGGAACAGGACAAATAGCAGGATCAAGCCATGGGATCAAAAGAGCGGGCTTTGGCTTCTTCAGGAATATCCTTGGAAAATTTCTGTGGTATAACATCTTGGAGTGAGGATACATAGTTGCCTGGCAAGAATCACCTCTTGAATGCTCCAGTCCTACAAGCAGGAAATCAAGCAAGGATGGCAGGAAGCCTGCATGGATGAACAAGGAGCTCCTGATAACTTAAACATCAAATGGAAGAATTCAAGAGTGTAGTGGGTTTACATGGCAGGGTTTGGTCTGTGGGGATTACAGGGTGGTCTTTGTGAATAGGAATGAAGAGCTGGGAAAGTATAGGTTAATCAGTCTCAGCTCGGTCCCCAGGAAGGAGGTGGATCAAATCTTCATAGAAGCCATTTCCAAGTGTATGAAGAACAAGAATGTGGTTTGGAGTAGTCAACATGGATTTGCAAAAGGGAAATCATGCCTGGTCAAGCTGATAGCCACCCAACAACAAAATGACCAGCTCCAAGGACAAGGGGAGAGCAGTGAGTCTTAGCAAAACTTTTGACACTTTTTCTGATAACATGATTCCAGGCGAACTGAAGAAGCCTGGACTAGGAAGTGGACAGTCAGGGGATGTAAAACTGGGTGAACCACTGGGTTCTAAGATGTGTGATCAATGGCATGAAATCCATCTGGAAGCCAGGCACTAGTCCTGTATCTCAGACACCAATGCTGTGGCCCGTACTGGCTAACACTCTTGATGGGACAGAGCACCCTCAGCACATTTGCAGGGGATATAAAACTACCTGTTACAGCAACTAGAGCATCTGACATATGATGAGAGGCTGAGACAGCTGGGATCATTCATCCTGGGGAAGAGGATGCTGAGGGGATCTTATTAATGTGCATAAATACCTGATGGAACTGAAGCAGTAAAGAGGATAATGAGAACAGAGCCAGACTCTTCTCACTGGTGTCCAGTAAAAGGGCAAGAGACAATCTGCACAAACTGAAATACAGGAAATTTCTGAAATTTCCAAAATTGCTGAAATACTTGAACAGGCTGCCCACACATGTTCTGGAATTTCCATCCTTGTAGCCTTCAAAAAATTATTTAAAACTTGACAGGACACAGCTCTGCTTGCCTGCTCTAGCTGACCCTCCTTTGAGCAGGGGAGCTAGACCAGGTGACCTCCACAGATGTCTTCCAACCTCCACCCTTCAGTGAGGGGGGCTGGACTGGATGGTATCCAGAGGTATCTTCCAACTTCAACTCAACCTGCTGTTCTGTGAGTTGCAGATTGACTGGAGATCCATTTGTGCATTGTAGTATTATTTGCATTTCAGTTTCTCCTAAAATTTCAAACAACAAAGATATATTTAGTATTTTCTTCATTTTCTCCCCTCTCAGCACCATAATCAAAATCAATATTTACATGGCAATACTCTAGAGGTGCACCCTGGTGAATCACCTGAGACCAAGAAAATTGCTTGGACTTAGCTTTCTTTATAATCTTTCCTTACAGATTTATAGAAGCAGAGGAAAGTCCCCTCAACTTTTGTGGACCTTGTGTCTGACTCAGAAAGCTTAATGTTGTAAAAGCCCAGTCTTGCATGAGAAGAACCTGGCTCTGAGGAGTTTGCTTCCTCCTTTTTAGTGAAGGTGTTGAGCACATTGTGGAGTTGT
Source organism: Motacilla alba alba (assembly GCF_015832195.1). Taxonomy (NCBI): domain Eukaryota; kingdom Metazoa; phylum Chordata; class Aves; order Passeriformes; family Motacillidae; genus Motacilla; species Motacilla alba. Next base: position 54,405,192 of record NC_052016.1, on the reverse strand, counting down.
AGTTCTGTCTTTATCCTCCCATACAGTTAACTTTCTTGGTACTGGGATCCCAGCAGAGCATTCAGCTGAAATGAATTTAAACCAGAAATAGGAAATTCCATAATGTATGAGTTTCAGATTATTGCATGAAAAATAATATAAAGCCTTGTACTTCATTATAAATTATTAATTAGGTTTTGAAAATTATCTTGGCTATGTAAACCTATTATTAAGGAAATCTGCTGGCATTTCCACTTTTAAGAAATTAATATGGTATTGTCATTAAAGATTCTCATTTTAATTATTTGTGGAATAACTATAAGAACTGCAAGACAGAAATTAATTTCTCTTTGAATTAATGTTCTCTTGCATTCACAATTGCAGTTATTCTTCACATCTTCTAACTTAGAAAAAAATGCAATTGAAAGTCGATTATATCTTCCGTGGAGAAAAAGGGGAGATTGAATCACATTCCAGCAGATCTTCTGAAATATAGAACTGTGTCTTCTATACAGGGGTGTACAGGAGAGAGCTGTACAGGTTCTTCTGACTGGAGAGCATAAAGCCGGGGCACTCCATATTTCTATATGTGATGCCAGGTTCTTGGGATTCACCTGAGTCTCTGGGAAAGTGTAGCTGCACCCCCGCTGAACACCAGGCAGGAAAAGCAGGGAGGTACATGTCCCTGGCGCATTTCTGGCAGGCATCTCTCTGGTGTTCCACACTGTTCTGCCACTGGGATAACTCCCAGCAGTGTCTGCTGCACACCCCGTGTCCTTCCTGTGCCACTTCACAGCTCTTGAAGACATAATTGTACCTTTGAGTTCTGCCTTTTTCATCTGCTTCAGTATCACCAGGTATGATTTTGGCGTTTGGTTCTGCTGCTGACACCTGCCAGTACTAGAGCTGGGTGATAAAGTTTTGAGGTTTCTTGTTATTTTCACTTTCACGGATATGTACTCAGTGCGTACCATTCTGGGTCATCCATTTTGTCCTAGCTGTCAGGTGCAGCTTGCTCAGGGTAGATTCCAGCTGATAATAACCAGATCACAGTCTGCACCATATTTAACTAGAAGCCTTTGGTTGCAACTTTACATTATTTCTGCCTTGGCTACTTAATTTTACTTTCACTAGCACACTCCCAAACCTTACCTTTTGATTTGAAAATATATAGGCATGCTGCATACAAGACTGTTCAAGACAAAGATTTTAAGGAAATGGTCCTGTAAATATTCTTCCTTCTGTGTTACTGTTATTCCAAGTGTATGTTTAACTTGCTGATTTCACACACTGCTGTGCCGCCGTTTGTTATACATTAACTTAAGGCTCAATCCCACAAGGTACTGACTGTGGACCATGCTGAGCCCCTTTTCCTCCTAGAGGTGTTTAAGGGCTTACAGGGGGCTCAACAGAACTGAGCCCAGAATCCAGGCAACAACAGGCTCTTTCAAAAAACCCAGCAGTTTTTCTGGAACAAGGTTTGTACTGTAACTGGACAATATTTTGTGCAATGGATTTTCATACATGCAGATTAAATATTATCCAGAAGAGCCGATGTTGTAGTTAGTGGCTGCTGGAAGGCATAACCATTTAGGTATATATGGTGGTAATTAATTTCATTTTATAATTATGGTTTTATTAGTTTTTCCAGTTAAGTGCAAAACCATGACTGAGACTAATATCAAAATATCTAAAGTTTTGTGTGTTGGCTGCAGTGTGGTTTGTCCTTCTGTTAATGTGTATGTGGTTTTCAGAGTTGCAGATAATCTGTGCAGTTCATCTAGCAAAGCTGTTTGGGCATTATTCTGTGGAGATCACACACTGTGCAACCAGCTGCTTGTACTCTGTGACTTCAAGGGGATCCCACTGGCAGTGGCATTGGGGGGAAAATTCCCTGGTATGACCCCAGCTTCCTGGACCCACCTTCCTTGGGCAGAAGCCCATCCAGCCATAGAGCTGAGCCGTTCGTGGCTGCGTGTACCGGTGTGTCATCATTGATGGCACTGGGCTGGAGGGCTGTCCTCCACTGTCACTCCAAAATTTTGAAAGACAGACTTTGTCAAAGGCTACTGAGCTGATCTGTTGCTTACATTTTGGGAAGCAAGGAGAAATATGGAGTGACCAAATGTATCTTAATGTGATCATACTACGGTGTGGCCTGTGCAAACTACAGTATTAATTATTACTCTTTCTATGACACTTTTTTTCAGGAGAAGAGGGTACTATTGTCTGTGTTGTAATGTATTTGGCATTGAAAAAGTGTTGTAACATACTGTTTCTAAAAAGCTGTTCTCACTGTTTTGTATGCAGATGGAAACAATAATCTCCCATTGTTTGCAAGGAAAAAGACAGGACCTGAAAACTTTAAGTAATGTGGTTTAATTCCATCTACAAACAAGGAAAATTACTTCCAAAATAGCAGTTCCTACCTTTCCTCCTAGGCAGAGAAGGAGATACTGTTTGATTTCACCTGCAAACAGAAATTCAGAAATACAAATGAAACCTGAATTTTGCTTTCAGGCTTATACTTAAGGTTGGCCAAAGCCAAAGGCACAGTTCTGCTCTAAGAACTGTTGGAGCAGTCTCACTTTAATTCAAATACACCTGTATGTTAATAAACGTATCTTTTTAAAATAAACAATTACACTCTTGGCCTTTGCCCTTACTCCTCCAGTTTAACTATTAGGTGCACACACATTTATTGTGATCATCTCTTGAGATCAGTGTGATTTTAAGCATGCAAGAGCAGAGAATCATCTACTTAAACCATCTGCAAGATCACAGCTCTAGGAATGCACTCTAACTGAACTTCCAGTATGAAATCAGCAAGTAAATTGAGGATTAAGCAACTTGCTGAAGGCCAGTTTTCTTGGAGTAATGGCTGTCAAGTTGGCTGTTGTGCTTTCCTAGGGAATAAGCAAAAAACCCAAACAAAACTGAGCTTTTAGGAGTCTTTGGTAAATTAGAGAGGTTTCTCTGTAACTTAAAGCACAATTAGCTAAGCTAACAACTTAAAAGTTACGAGCTGTTTACCCATTAAGGGAAGTCAGGAAATAGGTAGAAGTTTATGAGAACAAAAGTGGGTTGCTGATGCCAGTGAAGTATTTTCCAAAACTCTCAGCATAGGATGAAAGCATCACATGATTCCAAGTAAGAATACTGCAGCAGAAAGTAGTCCCAAGTACTCAGTAGCCTCCCTGGGAAAACAGTTCCTGGTTTATGTGAAATGAGCCTGGACTTGGTTGTATGCTAATTGCTTTTCATTACTATGTGTTAGCAAAGCTGTTTAATACTTGCTATAAAGCCTGGATTTCATTCTCTCTCATTTAATACCAGGCTAAATCTGAACTAATAAGCTCTCAAAAGCTTAGAGGTTCCAGTAAAATGAGATTTGGCTAAAAATTGCTTGTTGGTTTCTACTAGTAACAGTGCTGTAGCTTTTGTGCTCTAGGCAATGAGAGGAGCAAGACTCGGAAGAGAGAAAAGAGAATATGCTTCACTGGGATGCTGAATGATTTTGTAGAAGTCATGGTGCCTTACTGTAAACCTTAGGAAGGGTATCCTAGCATTTGGAACAGTGAAAGATGTAATAGTCAATTTTGAATAATTTCCAAGTTTTTATTTGTATGATGTATTTTGATTAAGTGTGGGAAAATCAAGCCATAGAATATTGTGCATGGAGCAGGATGATTGTTATTTCAGTGTTTCTCAGGCATCAGTATCTGTGACTCTGAGGACTGAACACTGAATAAGAGCTGCTTATGAGCTGAGTAGCAGGATTTCTTACAAATGAAGCATCTTCTCTTGGCCTGGTACAGTGAAGTATAAAGATGATACTGCAGCCTGCTGAAATTGGCTGGTTACAAAGATGCACCTCTGGCTCTTTGGTTAAAACAATTATTCTGGAATGCACTGTCTGTGGCTCTTCAGGACTTTCAGAGTTAAAACTTTCATGTAAGTCTTGTCGCTGCTAGGAAAATTACCAGATGCTGACAGGGGGTGTCAGCAGTGCCTCAGCTGAACATATGCTGCATATGGTTTGGCTGCAGGCACAGACAGGGAGGCCCTGTTCCCTGCTGCTGCAGAGACTGGTGAAAACAGGCTTTAGACCAACTGATTCCAGCACAATACTAAATGTTAGCCTCTATGCAGTGTTCATCCTACCAATCAGCCTGAATATACTACTTGAGTATAGACTGGCCTGCCAAGATTTTTGCTGCAACATAAAAGAGTTAGGCAGCATCTTTACTGAGTTATTTTACAAATGGTTGAGGCACACAGCAATCCTGACTGCTGTGCATTGTGATTATATTTGTACTTTTTTGTGGTGAGGCTGGAATTGAAACTGAATCAGAGATTGAATACAAAGCACTTTAAAATCTCTATTTACTGTAATGATTGATCGTAATCTCTGACACAATGATGCATCATAAAAAATTATATTAACTGTTTTCTGGAGTAAGTATTTCCCTGCTTTTCCAGAGAACACAGTGAAAAATATTTCCTGTTTGTGATGTTGCCCCAGAATTTGGAGATATTTTGTGTCTCTTGTATGAACCTGCTGCAGGCACCCACCCAGCTCCACCACTCACACACCCACCTCCCACCCACACATTCTGGCACCCTGTGACAGAAACACAGCACATGGGGAATTGCTGAGGGCAACTGCATGTTTCCCCAGCCCTTCCCAATTCACAGCACTCTTGAGCAGTTCCTGAGAAAAAATTCAAGTCTGGACCCATTTCAGAAGTCCTGTAGCTTGTGGAAAGCATTTCCACTCTCATTCCCGCGCTCCCCTCCCTGCCCTTGGATGCTTACTTCCACCTCCTGCCCAGCAACAGCTCGGGTGCAGCCAGGGGAGCTGCTTCAGCTCACAGCCTGGCAGGAAAAAGCAGAAGGCATGTCCAGCATCTCTCCCTTTAGGTGGTAGCATGCTCTTAGATTGGCAGGAACCACCAATTCTGCCCTCATCCTTAGAGACCAAGTAGATCAAAGGAGATGATGTGAACAGGATCAAGTGATCTATGGGGAGCAACAGCATCTCTGGGTCAGTGTGTGGTAACAAGACAAAAAGGCAGGCACAGCTCTCCTGGCACAGAAATGAAGTTTGCTGAACTATGTAATGAAAGGCAAGGGGTGGGAAGAGATCTGGCTCAGATATCCAGTATTGCTTAGACAAAAGACAGACCCTACGACAGAATTTGTGCAGACTCCCTTCGTACTGGAACTAGAAATATGGCTCATATCTCCAGCTTAGTAGTTTAATTATATACTCCAGAATGTTGAGGGAATGGCTGGTAAGGTTTTCCTCAACTGATTTTCTGAACCTGAAGCATAAGGTCTTTTTAAAAATGACAGTGTCACTGACAGGAACAAAAGCAAAGGCAGCTCACCAACATAAATTAACTTTTTTAGTAAGGCTATGTGTAATCTTTCAGGTTCAGAGTTATCCTGTGCTCTTACAAGACATAAATTATTAGCCAAATCTGCAAACGCCAGTTTAGAAGATTAATGGACCATCATCCAAATAGTCAATTGAGCCAATTGAATCTGAACTCCTTTCAAAAAAATGGAATTTAGGGGTTGTCCTCTGCACGGGTAGATAATGGATTATTTTGCCTATTTGTACACTTTTTATAGCTGTCATCATTGTAAGCATCAAAGTGCCAGAGGAGCATTGATGGATTGGTCCTTGCAGACCCATAGGTTATAAGGCACTACTCCTATCATCACATATTTTACACATATGGCACTTAAGCTGAGAAAAGTATGCTGAACTGCCAAGGTCAGAGAGAAACAAAATCCAGAATCTGTCCTCTCCAGCCCCAGGGAAGATGTCATAAAGACATCTCTCCTGCCTGAAATGGGTGTTTCCTTTTTTTCAGATCATTTACCATTACTTTTGGTGTTAGAAGAATACAGAGTTGTTTTACCACTAGTTACAGGAATATGGGTGTCTGAGCTAATGGCCATAAAACTTGGTGCAGTAGTTCCAGTTCCCCCACTTCAGGCAGTTATGTAATTTGGTACCGTAGATATAGACACAACTAACTCCATCTCAGGCTACTAAAGCTACAATTTCTTCCTTGCTGTTCTAATAGGAAGGCAGTTGCATGACTACAGTGTTCTGATTTCAAAAATAATCTGATTTCCTATCAAAATGTGACTAACTTGTGCAGCTGCCATATCTTACAGAGGCAGTCAATTTATCTTATTTGTATTGACTCCTAGAAACAACTGAAATATTACAAAAAGCATAAGACTGCAAGAGATTTCTTTGGGTATACTGCAGATAAAAGTTCTAATTTAATATGTATGGGTCTCTTTAAAACAGCTTTAAGTAAGCTAGTCCAAAATTTATAAACTTTTGTCTGGCTCTCTGTCCAGAAAAATTCTCAAGTGAGTGGCATTGTGTGTTTTCTGCATCTTTAAAACTAGGTAACTTTTCTGGACACAATGAATAGACAGTTTGCTTAATGTGATCATCCATGCTTTAAAAAATATTTTTGAATTTAGTACTACTAATGAAAAAAATTAGTTACTACAACAGCAGAAAAATTGAATGATGACTATTAGATGGAGGTTTGTAATTGCTTTGAAATTTTCTGACAGGCTAAATTCAGAGAACAAATATTATTGAAAAGACCTAGCACATAAATGTTGTTGTAGTCCTTGTCTCCTGATTTGCTCAGATTATTCTTTCCTAGCTTTTCTGATTCAAGGCATTCTTGATAGAGTAAATTCAAACAAAAAGTAGAAATTGACAAACTCAAGGTAGAATTAGAAAGATGATTTTTTTGTCTGAAATAGAAACATGGTGGAGATGGTAATTCAATCATCTGGCACAAGAAATACAGCCATGAATGTTAATTTACTTCAGACTGTAACAAAGATAGCAAATTTGTCATTTTGGAGAGAGACTAAAGAAAGAAAAGTATTGGTACTAATTGAGAAATAAATCCCAAGAAACTGTGCGGTTCTTGAAGGCCATGAATCAATACCACCTAGGAACCTCCTCACAACAGGATGCCCCAATCCTTCCCACCAAGTGCAACCTGTTTGTTTTTTTTCCCAATCTTACTGAAATAGTACCCGTTCTGCTCTCAGGAGCGTATCAAAAGCTGTAATTGTTCAGGGGTTTTTGCTCTGGCCAGCACAAAGGTACCTAAGGTCTGCAGCCACACTGTAACCAGGTGGGAATTTCTGTAGTGTCACGCTGGCTAATTATTCTGTTGGCCTGTTATTTTGTTATAATAAGCACAAGAAGCAAGATGATCTAATGTATCTTTGCATAATTTCTAGTGATGAGGCATCATTCCTAACACAGTCCACTACCTGCTTCACTTTCCTAGTATCTGATGGACACTGTGCCTCTGCAGCATTGCTGTATCTGTCCTCCCTACAGCACAGCTCAGTGATTTAAGTGAGCACTGAGTGCTGTTTGTGATTCTTCCCTGAGCCCAGGGAGAAGCATCATCCTTCCAAAATCAAAATCAAATAAACCCACGCACGGCCCCTTGCTGTGGCTCACACACAAAAACGCTCCTCGCTTTCACTCCAGCCCCTGGTCTGAATCATTCATTCACCCACTGCAGATGGTCCTCAGCCCTCAAACTCCTCAAGACCCTTTCTCTATGTATTTATTTTTCCATCTTTTTTTTCCCCTCCTTGTTGCATAACAAAGTGCCTTCATATCCTCAGGTAATTTTGGAAGAACAGTTTTGAATAGGGAAGAAGGGATGGCAGGGTAATTAAGTGGCTGAGGAAGAAGGTTGATAAAGAGCTGCTAATAGTCACTTTTACATGCTATTATTTCGAGCAAGAAAAATAAATACAGAATGGCTGCAGGGCCATCAGACTCTGCAGTGAATGTGACATAGGAAAGGATGGCAGCCAGAGCAGAGAAAGAGGAAGAGAAAGCAAAAGGCTTCACAGTGGGACAGCTCCAAATCTGAAATCTTGCCCGTTCTCCCCAAATAGTCCATATCACTTTAATGTACACCCATCTAACAGAAAATCTAACATTTTTCAATATATTAAAAAAAAAAGAAAAATATATAGTGAAGGGGGAAAAAAAGAAAAAGAAAAGAAAGAAATTCTTGACTAATCTCTTTTCCTTCGTATTTCTGTCAACTTTTCATCTCCACAGTCCTTTCTCTTCCTACTCCTTATACTTTGAGAGACACAAAATAAAGGTGGAATTCAGCCTTCCTAATTGGTAACTGGAAGTCTTCTTTATGTTAAAACACAATGATCTGTTTATTGGAAACTGCTCTTCTGTAGTAACAGCCATCTCTCCATGTCATGCTGTCTGAATAATGCCTCTTGAGGATGGGGAAGAAGAATAGCATCGCAGTCAGACCCCGTGGGGTTATAAATAGCATTCTAGCAGCCTGAAAGGCTGAAGCCATCATTAAGTTGCATGCAGCTGTAGTAGTGTAGGTGGGTGAGTAAGAGCAACTCAGAGATGGGATAATGGTAACCTGGTACACAAGGGTCATTTTTCATTGATGGCGTCACTCTGTTGGGCTATTGTGCTCTCCCTAAATTAGGTCCCTGTGTTTAAGAGAGCTAAGCAAGCTCAGCCTTGCAAAGCACATTTAAAAGAAGATTAGAGGGGAAAACAGTTTGTTGTGTATTGTGATTTATACCAAACTGTGATAAACTTTTCTCACCTGGGTCAGTAATTGCTTTTATCAGCAGCAAAGTAAATGCAAGCGGAAGGGCCTTTAGGAAGCTGCACACCAGCCTCATGCATGTGGGCAATGGGGACTTTCACTGGCCAAATCAGGAAGTTGATGCAGCAATTTAGCTCAGGCTGTCCTTTCAGTGTTTTTCTCAGCAGTGTGATTCATTTTGTCATCTTGGATGTTTTCAGTGCCAAGAAGACAGAGGTCTTGGTTTTGAAAAGTCCGTTTCCATTTATTACTATTAATTTGCTTGCAGATATATAAAAATCCTACCCTAATTTCACATCGTTTATATAAAAAAACCCAGATGAAAATAATTAGCTGCCTATGTTAATTTGAGCTTGCATACACAAACATACTACTCTTCACTCATTTCTAACTAAAAAAATTGAGATCATGTTCCTCCTCCCAGTGAAGTTGTTGGGGGAGTTGCCTTAAACTTCAGTAGATATATGATTCAGCTCAATTCCCCCTGTGGGACCTGTCAGTAAGTTAAGATTCCTTGGGGGTTAATTGCTTGAGAAGAGATTTGCCTGGGATCTAAAAGGAAGGTGCAAATTGCACAACTGGAGCTTTAGTTCTGTACTGCAGCCTGGAAAAGACACTATCATTTAAAGCAAAGGGATCTCTTTTTTCAGCAATTCTGCGTCTTAATGATTAAATTTGGCTATTCTTTAATTTAGAGTATATCTTAGAGAGTCACTTCCTTTGCCATCTTGCCCAGCAGCTGTGGAAGTAGGACAAGTGCTTTTATGTTTTACTGAAATTATTCCTTTTGGCTTTTTTTGTTTGTTTGTTTGTTTGTTTGTACTCTCTTTCAAGAGTCCTTTTTTAAAAAAAAAATAAATTACTACTTTGAAATGGACTTTTCAAAAGTATTTATAAAAGAAACATGAAAGAAATAACTGTTGCAGGAGTGGAAGAGAGGACTTCTAAACTAAGTAGATAGAAGCATTCTTATTCAGACTTTTCAGATTTATGTGTGTGACTTCATTATATAAATGTGCCTTTTGCTATTCTGAAAAATCTAAGAGATGTATCACTACCAACTAAAAGCCGGGGGAAGGTTGTTCCTTCATCTTTAAAACTCTATATTCATTCTCCCATGTCACATTTTTTGTAATCCTTTCCCACCTGTATTACACTTCGAATAATCCTTCTCACTCCTTGTCACATGTGCATTAAACCTCTTTTAAAGAACAGACTTAGAGCTTCTAAAACAAGCATTTCATTTTTGTTGTGCTAAGTGTGATGTCAAATCACTATTAGAAATCTCATGCATATACCAATCTGGTATTTCTTGTGGAAGTTCCTTCCTTCGTAAATTGCTGTACTTGGTCAACCATAACATGTACTGCTGGCACTGCTCCTCTGTTCACTGCAGCTTTTGTTGTTCATCTGGAGGCAAAACATTAGCCTGTAAATAATAGAGTATATAGCTCAGTCTTCCAGAAATACCCATGCAAGTGTTATGGATTTGTTTGCATTAGCAAGGCTTCTCAATGGCAAGTGGTAATAGTACCCTCATTTTGCTTTTTGAGGATTGTAGAAAAACCTTAATATAGGAAGGACTAATCTCCTGAAACTTTGGTTTGTAACTTTGAGGAAACACTATGGCTTGTATGAAACTGAAAGGGTTTAAGTTTATAGCTGGAAAAGGTGTTTGCCTTTTTTCTCATGGCAGTTCAGTTGATAAATTCTGTTTTGCATCAGTTTACTAGACCTTGGTGTGACGGCACCTGAACACTATATACAATTTATCAGCCTTCAAAAAAAAAATTCAGATTAGGAAAAGATTTTGTTAATTATTGGTCTCCAGTACAGGAAGTTAATCCTGTTCTCAGACACACTCTTTAGTGTACTGCATCCAAGCTTCTCTGAATAGTACGCACATGTGGAAGGGCTGACTCAATCAGTGAACCTGCAAGATTTAGAAGAGGGTTTTACCACACTACCAGCAGAAAAGCTACGATGAACAAGTCTGGAAGATTAAAACTATTTACTTTCAGAAACTTGACAAACGTCTAATTGACTAGATACAGTTATATCTGCAACTGCATTTTTCTAGGTATTTTCTTCCTTAAATGTAGTGACATTTAAAAAATACAACATGCAATATAAATTCTTATTATCTAAAGTGAGTTTTCGTGTGGCTTTCTAAGGAAATCAAGTTTTTGTAAGCAGTTTATTAATCTGTCAATACCTTCTTTGATAATTTCTAGCTCTTCGAGCCTGTTTAATCTGTTGATGAACTTCAACTGCATTTAAAAGATGGTTTCAGATCTCAGTTACCAGGATTTCTTAAGTTTCCGAAACACTGTTGGCTGGATAAAGGAAAGACCCAAATTAGTGGCTCAATTCAGCTCAACAGTTTTTTCTGCTTGGTCTTTTTGTCTAGCTGGTCAGCAGAGGACACCTGAGGAACTGAAGGTTCCTTTCTCTGAGCAGGCAGAGGTTGTGGATTTAAAAGTATACTCAGAAGGAGTGTGATGCATATACCTGGGATATCTCTGGAAAGAAACTTAAAGGAACATAGGAACACAAACACACTGAAACTCAGGGTTGAGTAACGCTGTTAGAAGTTTTTAAGTGACCAGCACAAATCCTTACAGATACCAGGGAGGCTGTGATACTAGTTTATAAGACCTGTTGAAAGTGGCTTTTAACTTAACTTCTGACACACGTCTTGTCTCATATAAACGAAATTTTCCTCATAATGTTGCCGCTGAGGTCCTTCTCTTGCCTGTTTAACCAACTTCACTGAGTTTGCCTTCAGAAACATCCTTTTCCCAAGGTCTGAAGCAGGTACTTATTGTCTGCACTGACACTAGAACTTCCCCAGGCTGTCCCAAGCTAACACAGATCACCAGCTGTGGTCCATATGGACCCTCTCAATATAATGTCAGCATTTCCAGTCTTAATCTGCATTTATTTATCCTTTGCTTCCAATGCCCAGCACTGTAAAGCAACCACCTTGCCCCCTCATTTGAGTGATTATTCCAAACTCATTCCTTCCATGGGATGTACCAGAAAGCTGTGGCTGCAAGAGCAGGGCTGGTGGCAGGCTGTGCCTGCTGCTGCTGACTGCTGGAGACTTCTGTGGTCACTCCCAGTTATTTGCAACCTCATTTGACCTGCATCCCTTAAGCCCATTTGTTTGCCTCATCCCGTAACTACACCTTGCCTTTGAGAGTGTGTCTGTACTGCTCTCCAGATATTTAATTACACTGCATGTGCAGTCACACCAGTCTCGGAGGAGAGGCAGGGGGGCTGATGGCCTTCGCTCATTCTTTAGGGCGTCTGCTCTGCCATGCAGTCTGTCTTGCCTCAATTTCTCTTGGTATCTTACCTGAGCTTCAATAAAACTGTTGGAATTATATCTACAGTTCCAGTACAAGCATAGAAATATTTTTTGAACAATAAACTTTCTGAGCCAGGGCTACCAGTTTGTACAGGTCTTTGCCCGGAGTCATGACACAGGGCTTTAAGACACTGTCTTACAAAATTTTCCTTGTAGTATACAAACTCTTTTCAGATTGTGCATAAAATGTTGTTTCTGCTGTTAGGTTTGAGGAATAGCAGCAAGCCAAAAAGTTGCCCAAGTTTTGGACAGAAATGGAGCCTGGGAACCAAGCTTGAGTTTGGTCAATGAGCCGTGCAAACTGCACTCGTGAGCAGGGCATACAGACCTAGGCGGGGAGGGGCACCATCGAGAAAATTTTTAAGCTCCTAAACGTGACCATCGCTGCGCGGCCGTTTGTTCCTCCGCCGCTGGGAAGGAAGGCCGGCTCCTTCCAGCGAGCGGCAGCGCCGCAGCCCCCGGCGGGAGGCAGCGGGGCGGGCGGAGCGGACCCTGCCGGGCGCGGGGGCGGCGGGAGCGGCCGGGGGTGCGCGCCCCGCCCCGCCCCGCCCCGCCCCGCCGGGCGCCGCTGCCATAGCGATGCGGGAGCGGGCAGCGGCCGGGACGCGCGGCGGCGGCGAGGGAGCCCCGGGCCTCCCCAGGTAAGGGTGCTGCTCCGGGGTTGCTGTTGCAGGCTCCACGCTACGAGCTGGGTTTTTTTATCTCATCTCGTTGTGTTCTCTCGCCTGCCCCCCCCCGCGCCCCTTCTGCCCGCTCAGGTGCAGTTTCTCCCAGAGCCGCTTTCTCTGGGGAACTTCTCTGCCGAGAGCAGCGTCTTGGGCTCGTTTATCGTTCGACGTTTTCTTTCCGCGTGGAAAGTTGCGAGCGGTACCAGGGCTCAAGGGTCGGCCGAGGGTTGGGTGCCCGGCGGGCTTTTGTCCGGCCGGGGTGCTGCGGCGGCGGGGCTCGGCCCGGCTCTGCGCTGCCCTGCTGCCCGGCAGGCTCCGCCGCGACCCCGGCAGCAGCGGGGATTAACAGCTGCAGCGGGGGATATTCCAGGCGTCTTGCTGAAGCGCGAGCAAATCCTTTTATCCGCGGAGGAGCGGAGGCTGGCAAAACTTTCCAAGTGCGCTCGGGAGGGAGCAGCCCGAAAGGCAGCGGGCACGGGCTCCGCAGCTGCCGCGTTTCACGTGGAGGTGGGGAGTGGCTGTGCGGGTCCCGCCGGGCGCCCGGCGGTGTCCCCGCGATGGAACCCTCGGCGGGCTCCTGCACCACCTGCCGCTGCGCCTCCGCCTCGGCCAAACCCCCCGTCCCGCTGCTCTCCGAGCCCCCGCGACCCTTGCCTTGGGAAAGAGACAAAGAAGGGTCCGGGGCTGCCGCCTTCCCCAAAGCACAGCTGTACGCGTTGTCTCCTTGTTTCGGGTCAGGGGGAAACCCCCCCCCCCCGCCCCCCCCCCCCCCCCCCCCCCCCCCGCCGCCCCCATGACCCCGCCGACAGTGGCAGGTTTTCGAAGCTCCCACTGCCCCTTGCTGAAAGAACCGTGCCATGAGCTGCGTTTTTAAGGTGGAGCCAACTTCAGACTGAGCATCTCAGTGGTTTTCAGGGCATTGTTTACCATCGTGGGGAAAACTCCTGCCTAGCTAAGACCCCTGGCTGGGGCAGGAGACACATGGCCGGTGGTCCCCTCCACAGCTTTCCCAGGCACTGGAGTGTGATCTGGTCTGCTGGATCTCCCAGGCTCAGCTGAGGAGGAGATCCTTTACAGCATGTCCCAAATGCTCTAGTCACTTTCAGGTTTAAGTTTTCATTTTGTTGTCACCATAGCATAGGGTGGCTTCTGCTTTTAATTCTTGTTTTCTTTTGTAGGGAAAAAGACTTTGCTGTGCACTTGATGTAATTTCTTAGAATTTTATGTGCCAGGGGACAGACAAGTCAGTCAAGTGTCACTCAGCCTTCCAACAGAAGCAAGTCTAGGAAAAATTATGCCTGTTTTCCTCTTCCTTGCCTCCTGTTTGAAAGTTAGGTGTCCCTTGATGAATGTGTTTTAGATGAAAACCTCCCATGTGTCTCGGAGCTCAGTGCTGAGCACACGAGGAGGAAGACTGGGTTGGTGTTACTGGGAATTTCTTTCTTTTACGTGTATATGAGGATTGTATTTACTATTGTAAGGTAGGTGTGCTAGTCATATTGAATTTATTAGCTGATTAGCATTAGAGAAACAAGTACCTATTGAAATTATTCTGGTCTCTTAAATTGCTGACAAATGCAATTATACTTTGAGGGAGTGACAAATGCCTTCTCTGCACCCCTGCAACACACCTTTGTCCACCACAGAGGAACTCCTTCATTTTGTGTGTGCCTTTATTTTCTAAAAGGTAGCTGAAACTTCTTTTAGCAGGGGACTTTGTAAGAAAATTTTGTAATGTTGGCTTTTGTTTTCTTGATGCAGGCAGCACCGCCTGAGGAGCTCAGCTCATCCAGTCGATGTGAAGACAAGGCAAACCAAGGTGCAGCAGATGAAGGGGAGGCAGCAAGGTCAGCTGGGGGAGACAGCAGTGTTGCTTTGAGCTACCCCAGCCTCCACCTCCATGCCTACAGCATCGAGAGCATGACAACATTTCCGAATGGCTGTGGAAATGGCACCACTGTTACTTGTGTAGTTATGGATAATAAAGAGCCCCAAAACCAGACTACCTGTGCCAGTTATAATGGGGGACACAGCACCAGCAACAGTCTTGAGGAGGAATTTCAAGAGGACAAGCTCAGCCCTTCAAAAATCATGCGCTTTTTCACCACCCCTCGGAAACGGGCTAATTCTAGCTCTGACAGGCCTCGTTCTCTGGTTTTGATGGGCAACTCATCTACGTGGAATGCCTTTTCTTCTATCAGAAAGATGGGATCTTTCAAGAAGTTGAAATCTTCAGTTCAGCAAGGACCTCAAACAAGGGAGTGCTCAGACATTGTAAATGACAACAGCATAGGCAAACATGGTTCAAACGGAGCAGTGGTGCGAGTTCAGAATAACAGGTATTCCTATTCGGGGCCTCTTCATGATTTCCAGAATGCAGTGGATGGTTTAGCTTCTGACTGCTCTGATGTGGAGGAGAGCGATGAGTCCTTCCTGAGGAACACTCATCGCTCACGCAGCATCAGGCGGGCTTACGGTGCTGGCCGCATAAACTTGTTAGACACAGATAAAGTTCAGAGTCGCCACAACTGTGTTAGGCCAACATCACCTGTCATTGCAGAGCCAAAGATCTGTGAAATTTTGGTGAAAGACTCCGAAAACAACAGGATCATTTATTGGAGAAGCAAAAGTTCAGATAATTTGAACTTTCTGAAGAAAAGCTCATTCAAACGGAAGTCCACCTCCAACCTTGCTGATCTGAAGGTTTCAAATGAAAAACAGATGCCAGCCAGGACTGTGAGTGTTCCTTCTGCTGACTCCGACAAAAGTGGTGGAAACCCGGAGAGGCGATCCAAGCGATGGAGGAGCCCTATCAGAGCAAAGGATTTTGACCGAGTCTTGAAACTCGTCAGTAATGTTACAGATGTTGCAAGGAAGAAGGATGGCCCCAAGAACATAGCCCCTTCTTCCAGTGAGCTGTCCCAGAGAACAAGGTCAAACAGCAGGCTGCACGATGACTACTCCCGCAGGGTTTCCAGCAGCACGGATCATGACAGGAAGAGATGCACCTCCTCAGTATCCAGTCCAGACTCTTCCTTGCCAGGAACACCTTGCCTGCAAAGCCCTGTGATTGCTCAGGATAAAAAGGCTGAAATGAATGTAGGTGTCACTGAGGATAAAAGCTCCAGGATGTCATCAGGTATCCCGGACTCTGATAGCTTTTCACCTACTCTGGATGACATGAGTCCATTTCCCAATGAAGTCTTTTATTCAGACTCAGATGAACCAAAAGCTAGTCAGCAGTGTACAGATGAAGCTGAAAACCTTCACATTCCAGTCAGGCCAACTACTCCAAAGCCTCAAAGTCCAACTGCAGGGAAGGTCAAGTGCAGTATGAATTTCCAGTGTTCAAACCATCACAGCACATTGTCACTGAGCTCATCGGAGAGCGAGGAGAGAGTTGAGGTACCAGGGCTGAAGCTGGGCAAGAATCCTGTTTGCTTCCAGGACTCAGTGCAAACTGTGTATTATGATGATGGAAATGAAGACAGTGGCATAAGCAGCCACTCTCAGCTGAGCCTCAATTTAGCCTGTGGTACTGAAGAGAAAAAGGAAGAGGTAAGAAAGAAAGCAAAACTCTTCAGAAGTGATGTATTTGCCCTATTGGGTTTTGTCTATTAATGCAAAACAATGCAAAGTAATGGCTGCTGCAGCTTGTTATTGCTAAAATATGCTGACAGCAATTATTTCCTTTAAATATTCTCTTTGGATGCTAATGTACAATTATTTTTTCTTTGCACATTAATATCAAAGGAAGTTTTGGCAGCAAAGGTATTTGTGTATGTTTTCAAGGGCAGCTCGTTGCACCCTGAAGAATCACCACCTTGTCATGTGGCCTTGTCAGACTTTACCAGCCTGAGCAGGGTCTGGCTGTATTTTCTTCACAACTGAAAGGTCTTTTTAATTTTAAAGAGTCCGTGTATTCTGAAGTAGTGTTGACTTACTGTAAAGCACTTTGCCTGTGGAAACCTTGCAGAACATGGTAATATTTGTAGAGCAGTGTGGCGTGAAAGACACAGTACAGAGGTTTAAGCATTCAGTTGTATCCAATGTTTTCCCTGTGCAGTGATGACCATACCGAGGGTAAACTGCTTGCTTATTCTTTTGCTTGCCAACTGCAGGCAGCAGTACTTTAGACACTGGACTGAGTGCTTTGCTACTGTTCTCGCTGCACCTGATGAATGATTTCATACTCTCAGTGAATGGGTAGATGGATATATTGCAGCACCTGTGAGGTAAATTCACATGATAGCGCTGTGCCCCCACCTAAAAAATGGTGTGAGTTGGCACCAGAGAAGTTGCAATGATTTGGCAGCCTTGGTGAAGAGCTGTCAGACATATCCTGCTCCTGTCTGAAGCAGTGAGGCTTAGCTCAGCCCCAGCTCACTGTGGCAAATATCCATCTGGATCTGTATAAATATGCAAGTCATTCACAGAATAAAGCTTACATATCTTTTAAGCCACCTCAGTTTGACTAAAGTATCTTAGACCTTAGGTAGGAGATAGGCAAGGCAATGGTGCAGCTGCACAAGCTTCAGCCTTTCCTGCTGTGAAGTTTTAAAATGTCTGCGAAGCTGTCCTACTTTAAAGGCTTGGCACAGTTTTTGCAAACTAACTGTAAATGGTTACAGAGCTTATCAGTATTGTCCTTCTGCTGGAGAAAAGCAATTTTGTTTGCTGTTGTGTTTGCAGCAATGGTAAGATTGAAAAAGTAAACTCAGTGTGTATAAATGTCTGGGCTCAGAGGTTATTCCTCTTCTGGAGCCATAGAATTGCTCCAACCATCCATATTTTCCAAAACTCTCACTTATGTGCAAGGAGAAGCTTTCACACTGCCAGAAGAGGCGAGAGTCCTAGTGTGGAGAGATGCCAGTTGTATTTCTCAGGAGTAAAAGGAGAGGTGGAATTAATGCTACTCATCTACCATCTAGTGGTGAGCTGCCATCATGACCCAGAAGAAATTAATCAGGTCCTTCTCCTTAGCTCCCAACAAACCAGTACAGTTTTTACATGAATGTGTGTACATTGGTTGGATAAAAGTTACTGCAGTTTTTAGTTTTAACACCACATTCTGTTATTATCTAACATGCAATTTAAGTTTTCTCTTTATATTATAACATTTTTTAGGGTAATTGTGAGTGTCCTTTAGTGCTTGCTTCAGTTGTCTAAAATACAGAGTGTGCACTGGTGGCAGCTCTGGGGTTGTGTAATGGGCAGGCAGACAATATGGGATGGATCCCAGCAAAAGATGGAGGAATGGTGGCCAGGGAACAGGCTCCTTGGCTGTAAGCCCTCACTCTGCTGTGAGCACTGCCTGGAGCCCCTGTGCTTCGTAAAAACAGCTGTGGCATAGCTGCATCCAGACAGACCTCTCTTCTGATGGAAAAAAACAAAATTTTTGGAGGTGGTAGGTGTGGGTTGGAAGCAGGAGCTGTGCAGGAGAGGGTCTGCTTTTATCTTATTATACAGGGGGTATAAAGTCTGTTATTTCTTTTTTCCATGCCTGTTTCTCATCTCATACACAACCCTAAAGCTGTGGCACTCAGAGTGACTGCAAAACAGGTAGAGTGGTATGATTTCTTCCTACTGTTTCTTTGGAGGATTTAATTTCCTGCTTTACAGCATGCTTCCCTCAGCGTGGAGCTAGCTTGGCACCAGAGATACTTATGCCAGGTTATTTTTTAATTGGAGTTTATTCAGCCTGTAGGCACTTTTATGAATGCCACGTACTTGCACAATGAGGTCACTGGGGTTTGAACTTTTGACTACAATTCATTTTTACCTTACACCTCCGCAGAACTGTACCTGCCCAGCAAGTTGTTCTGTGATGGCTGAGTGCTTGGTTTGCTCTCAACAATGAGTGTGGAGCCATGGACATCACCCCTTTGAAAAATTTTGTCTGAACCTTAAATACACTGTATTGATGGACAACTCTGCACTGTTTCCATGTTTCATGGACCTGCCTTTCTGTCCAGATTTCATATATAAGCCAGTATATATTCCAGTACAGCTGCTAAAGCTTGAAGACATGTTTCAGTACTGAGCTTAGAAGGTCCTAACCAGTCAGGCTCAAATAAGTTCTCTTTTCAGGACTGGCTGCTGTAGCTGGAAGAAAGTGTAGTTGATTTCCTTACTCACTCATCTAATAGATTAGTCAGCAAATGAAATCTGTGGAATTTGGGCCATATTTTCCCAAATATGGAAACGAAATATTTCTACCTTGTGTTTCCCCACCAGTGTAAAGCTGGTTTTGCAGTATTCTTACAAGGACATCTATTTGTTCATCAGAGCTGATGTTTTGGGTTTGTTTGTTTTGTTTTTTTTTTTTCTTATGTGACTGAGTCTTGAGATCCTGTCACTTCACTTTGTTGGTTTCACTAAAACGCAAAGTTTGGAATGAAGCAGGGGAGATTTCTTGGTTTTTGGTCCTGACTGAGGTTGTTTCCCAGGGAAAAGCTAATTAAGTGCAGCCTGGATCTGTGCCTCAGCACTTCTGAAGCTATAGAGGTGTGAGTCACCAAAGCTCACCTGTGACATCCCATGCTTTGCCACTGTCTACTTCATGCTACTGTCATTTATATTGAATATTTTGCTTTTAAATAGCATGAAGAGATGATTAAGTACAAGCTTGTACTTGTTTGGAGTGTTTCACATAGTCTTTGCACTCATGAAGGAAGAGCCCCATGTCACTGGAATAATGAAAACTTAGTCTATTTCGCATTGGCGTGTGTCAGCCACTAAGGCTGCCTGAACAAAACACTGTTCCGAATTTTTTATAAAAAAGTAAAAGTCAAGTCACTTGACATTTCACCTACTCCTTCACAAACTCTTTAGATCATCTGGTATTTAGGTTGCCTTGCTGGCATCTGGCTTCACAGTACACCAGACTTTTTATTACTTGAGTACCTTATCTGCATGACCATAAGTGCATGATAAATTACAGTGAAGAGGTAACTCTGCTGTAATTATGATTGAGTCACAGTTTATTTGCAGACAATATTTTAAATGTTCTAAGACCTGTCTGTCAACTCATTTATGCCCATGCCATATAGAAGTCAGTGGTCCCAGCTAGTCCACATCATAAAGTGCCCAGTGCTCAGCTGTTGGCAGAGTTGAGCTGCTTTGTCATGGACAGGTCTCTGGGCTCTGAATATTGAGCACACAGGGTTTAACTTGGAGGACAGCTTATAAAGATGAAGCTTATAAAGACAGCTTATAAAGAAGACCTTTAGGGGTGGGATACAGAGGACTTAGATATGTCCTCACTGTTTGTCCTCACTATTTCTAGCTTCAAAAAGTGTCCTCACAGTGAAGGACCAATGGGTGGTAGCTGGATGTGGTCATGTTCAATGCCTGCAAGGAGCAAGCAGCAGCCAGGATCTGAGGATGACCATCTGTAGTACATGCTTTAAGTTCCTGAGTGCTGTGGGGCTGGGCATGAGAACACTTGCTGGGACCTAGCTGCTTTCAGCTCTCTGAACTCTTCCTTTTCGATTTATTCACCTCTGGTTCATCCACATGCAATTTAGAATGTAGCTTAATCATTCTAATGTATATAACTGTAAATGTGATAAACTGTGAAGGATAATTAGGTGAAGTAGTGGGGGAAATTTCTTAAACTGGGTTTACTCCTAAGGGACTTGTAATTTGGAGTGAGGGCTCACCACTCCAGTGGCACTCTGGTCTTGCTGACTACAGGGCCTGGGGACAGAGCAGCAGAACCCATCACAGGCTCTGAACAGCATCTGACAGAAAACTGAGGTTTCAGTTAGACCACACAACACTGGATTTGCACTGAACTCTGAGCTGCTCTGCACAAGTCAGGATGCATTCAC
Source organism: Motacilla alba alba (assembly GCF_015832195.1). Taxonomy (NCBI): domain Eukaryota; kingdom Metazoa; phylum Chordata; class Aves; order Passeriformes; family Motacillidae; genus Motacilla; species Motacilla alba. The sequence continues at coordinate 54,384,659 of NC_052016.1, read as the reverse complement.
ACAATGTTCCCACAGTCACTCAGTGAGTGACTTCCAGACACATTTGCCCAGAGCTGGACTAGAAACCACTGCTCATTGCTACAAACCTAGATTGCAGAATCCATTGCTGCAATAATGCAGCAGGGAGCCTTCAAATGACAGGAGTATCTTGTTATTGTAACAAAACCTCCTTCAACTCTCAGCAGCAGAGCTGTCATCCATTTGGTGTGGCCCATAATCATTGTTGCTATATCCGCTACTAGGAAGAAGAAAAACAAGGCAGTCGTGACAGTAATCTGAATTCTGGATTGAGTTGAATTTTAGACCAAGTAACTGCAGTTCTTGATAAAATTGGCCATTCCTGAAAACTGTAGGATAACATAGGAGTTACTGTCATCCCCTCAGAAATATTTTGGATGGTGACAGGGAGAGCTCAGATGGGCTTCACTGCGGTTAGCATGGGGCAAGCTGCGCCCTTTTTTCATTGCATTATGTGCACTCTGCTTTTCCAGAGCATCTCATATTTCACTCTGCTGTAGCTGTAGCAGTGGCACCTCAGTAATACCCAGGTGTTGCTCACCCTGGGATCAGGAGTAGTAAATAGTGCCCCAGAAAGTGGAGCAGCACTGTACCCATGTGGTTTGGTTTCTTACACCAAGTGCAGCATTGAGTTGTTGGCACTGAGAATCCATCTCAGTGCTAGGTGGCTGAGATTTCCAAAGCGAGCAGAGGCAGCTGCAGTTTCCCCTGAGCCACCTGCATTTTCCCTTTGGGACATCTGGAGGCTGCCATGTTGCTTGTGGTGGCAGGAAGCTGTGGCAGGCTGGGAGACCAGCTGAGTGCTGGGGGAAAGCGAGCCCAGCAGCCTTGCCCCCACCCCGTTCTTTAGGAAGTAGTATTTGGCAGAGTTGCCCAAGGCAGCTCCACCCCTCCCAGGCTAGGGTTTGTGACTGCTACTGGGACTTGCTGAGGGCTTGGGCTTGGGCAGGGATGATGAGGATTTGCTCTGCAAGGGTGGAGAGAGTGAGGAACCAGAGGACCTCATTTTGGAGAGACTCTGAAGAGAGGCAGAGGCTTATGGCTTTTTATGTTTTGCTTTGTTAACATGAAGTTCCACTTCCGACCTGTGGTTATTATCTGGCTTTTGTGATCTGCCAGTGGGTATTACAAAGATATCCTGAAAGTAGAAAAAAGTCCCTCATTTTGCCAAATAAAGGGAAATTTAAATTTTTTTTTTTTAGACCTGTTACTTGTTCTGGGGTGTTCTGAGTTAATTCAGAAAATACGTAGGGATTTATTTAGGACTTATTAATATCTATACATCTAAAAGAAGCAGAGAATATGAATACTCCTTCACTATACACTACATGTTTGCAGTTCCAGTTCAGATAGTGAAGGAAAGAAGGGACAGTGTAAGAGCATCATCCAGCCATCCCCAAGTATCAAGTCACCAAAAAACTAGCAATTTTCTGGTTTTAGCATGTTTGCATTTTTATATGAGTGATAAGATTATTTCTGCAAAGGAAGTACATTTCCCTGCAAACTCCTCCCCTCTGCCATTCAGAAATATGTTAGCTGATTTGGACGTGGAAATGAATTAGAGGAGAGAACGAAGGAAATCCTTGAGGCTGAGGAACAGATTTGAGAATCGTGACATCCGCTTGTCATTTCCAGTCCTGCCCTATGCTTCTACATGACTTAAGTGCTTTGTGTCTGTTCCTTATCTGTGAAATGTGGATATTACCAAGGTGAACTCGCTAATCTTGGTGAGGCATATTGCTGAGAGGGAAAGCTTTATGCTTTATCATTGATTGTGATAAGCAGGCTTTCAAGGATCAGGTTAAATGAAGCAAACCTGCAATAAAGGCCTTAGAAAATAGATGGCTAAATTTTCTTTGTATCTATACAGCCTGATCTCTTAATGTGCTTTTATAGGTGTATTTGGTAGTTAGAACACCACAATTGCTTTGGTGTCCACAGATCCCAAGGGGGAAATTATATAAATCTTTTTCCCAATTTTTAAAACTTCTAAAATTAGTGTTTTGCCACAGCAGTTTGTGTTGCTAATGGGGGTTGCTTTTGCTATGTCACAGGGCACAGTAATATCATTTTTCTTTACTAAAATGCACAGTGTTTCCTGCATCTATTTTGTGAGCTTATACTGGTGTAGTGCAGTGGTATTCCTTTAGGTAGTCCCCCTCAGAAGCAGTGCTTTGCAAATTTTTCAACTGTGGCTCCACACACTTTTTTTTGGAGGGAAAGAAGGGGAAAAGAAAAGGGAGGTTATCCTCCAAGCAGCTAAAACTTATGTAAATGTTGGCCATGGTTGTATTGCACTGATTGCTTCTGCTTTGCTTGTGTATATAAGTGTAATTTAAGCAGGTTTTTTTTGCAGTTGTTTCATAGATTGTACTTTGCTCACTTGCTGGCCCCTGGTCGAATTGCCCTTGGTATTCTAGGGATAGATAATCAATGCATTTATGTGGGGTTTTCTCAAAGGCTAATTAAAAAGAAAAGATGTTAGTGGCAGAGGAGGCAGAGGGATGTAAAGAAAAATAATATAGTGCAATTTGCATTTAATTACAAAGGAATAGATGGAAATTATCTTGAATTGGACTGGTTTAATAATTCCTGTTTGTTTGTGATTGAAGGTGCAATTACTGAAAGTGTGCTTTCTTCTTCAGTAAAAGCAGTCATTTCCATGGTAGCTATTGCTGTGGTATCACTGTTAGAAATTGTCACTGTTGGATCAATAGGGGATCACTGGGCTCTCTTGAAACTTCAGAATCTTTTTATAAAACCTAGAAAGAAAGCAATAAATAAATTTTCTCTGGGATACTTTATTTATCCAGTGTTTCATAATCTTTGTGCCTGTTGCAACAGTTTGCAAAAAACCCTGAAGTATTGATCATGTCCATGAAACATAAAACAAGCTTTTAACCTTATTTAGTATTGGTGATAAATGAACTTTATTAATGCTCTCCCAGCTGCTATTTATCAACAAGAAAAAGTGCAGTGGTTACTTTTTATCATGTACCTAGGTGGAGACATGTCCAGGCTTTTACTCTGTTAGGTCAAGGTAGTAAAATAATTTATAGCGACTAGGTCACAATCCCTTGGCCCTTTTTATGTTTGGTGGCTTGTATAAACTGAAAAGCCACTTCTAATATTACTGCTGAGTTCCTAAGATTTGGCAGTTACTGTCTTATACAGAAATAATAGCTGTTTAATAGTCACCAATTATAATATGTTATGTAGCTGTCATTGCTAGTGAAAGAAATTTGTACATTTTTATATAGACCCCTAAATGTATGCAGAAATGTATATTCTTGATTGAAACAAAAAGATACCTACATGACCTAGCACAAGTATTGTGATAGTTTCAAGCCTTGTCATTTGCAGAAGAGCACGACTGATTACCCATCAAAACTTTTCACTGAGAAGATGTAGAAATTGTGTTCTGAAACTTCTCAGCCTACTCAGGTTTTCCTTGTAACTTATTCTCAGTCAGAATCATCATCTGTTTAATTTATCACACCTTTCAATAAGTTGCATTTGGAAATTAATGTGCATTTTTGTAAAGACATTATTAGATTTTGATTATCTGTTTTCTCTGGGTTAGAAAAAGGCAGTAGTAGTTAGCAAAATTATATTTCAGCCAAGCAGCGCAAGCATAAAGAGGTAACAGAAGAAGTATTGCAACTTAACTGTGTAGCTAAGGAAAACAAACAAATCTCCGCCCCCCCTTCCCAAAAAAAAGAGGAAAAAAAAAGAAAAAAAGCAGAAGCATAGTCAGGATGCTCTTTTCCCTGGGGAAGAGGAATGCTGGGGATCTTTGTCTAAGAGGCACCTACTTGTGACTTCCCAGAAGATTGCCATGTAGGGAAAACTTTTCAGGAGAGAAGTGTCCCCTTATACTTTGGTACTTGTCTGTATGTGCATGTTATGGAACATCATTGCATTTGGAACTTAAAGGTTAAATTTCGAACATCCAAATAGGTAACAGTAGGGGTTGAAATGCAGATTAGTGGTCAGGGAACCTCAGCAATGTACACAGTCATCAAGACCTTTATAAAGTGGGGATTTTAATTAGGGAGTTTATTGGCTAAAAACATTGACAAAAAAAATCACTCAGAGCTTGTTTTTCCTTTGCTATCATGGCCCTCAAAAGTGTCCCAACAGCAGGAGGATGACCAGCAGCAGTTTCTTTTGGGTCAGACTTGTAGTTTGGGCTTTCTCTGCAGCAGAGAATGGGGTCAGAGGGGGTGCAGAGGTCAGAGAATGGGGTATAGAGGATGAAGGATTTTTCATGGTTGGTGTAACTGCACCAGCAAAAGTCCTGCCATGCAATTTCAGGTACTGGCAATTTCTTTGCCATATCACTGATGAAAGTTGCATCCACATAAGCAACATTTTATCAGTGCTGTGCAATTCAGATCTTGTGCTCCTTGAGTAGCACTTCCTCTGAAATCAGTTCTGAGTGCTGAATTTATCAAAAGTACACTGTGGTCTGAGTAATAGCTGGAGAACCGGGCTCTGGAGACTAAACTAAGATTTCAGTGATTAAACACCTGATGCTGATGTTGCTTACCTTGGTTATTAATGAGTACAGGGAAGGCCAATAGCAGTCATGTGCCATTAAATGGAACGGAGTTGTACCAGTGCCAAGCTGAGCTGAGTGAGATCATGATCGAGTCCTTGAAGTTGTTGTCGCTGGATTGGGAAATCAGTCTGGGCCCAGGCATGGGAGGGGTTTGGTCTGGCTGGGCACAGACTCTGTGGTGTCATTGTTTATGTGGGAGCAGCCTGGGAGAGCTCCCACTGTAGCCTGTTGGGTGTGGTCAGGGGGTCCTGGAGAACACAGCATTAACAGCACACCTGAACGTGGCACCTGGAGTTGAGCCCAACTAAAAATAGCTGTCAAATGAAGTGAGGGGCAGCTATCAAAGACAGCTGCACACCGGTGGAAAAACCTCATGGTGAAGCTGCACATTTCTGGAGCAGGAGCTAGGGACCAAGCAGGGTTGTCCACAGCACTGGGGAACATAGTTGTAGCTCCATCTAAACCCACCTGCAATCCAGTTTGACACCTGGTTCCTGCCTGTAGTGCTGCCTGGCTGGTCACGCAGTAGGCTTGGCTGATACTCTTGTTTAGGGGCTCAACTTGATTCCTGGAATATAAAAGATCCTGCACTGCTGGAGATGTCATGACAGGCTTCCCTTTCACCCCAGGGGCTGCTTCTGGATGGCCCAAGCCTCCCATAGGTCCTATGCCATACTTGCATGATGCGTGGCATGTGGAGATTCCTTTGGGCATTTGAAATGCCACTGGGTGCTTATGTTCAGGCAACAAAATTTCATTCTAGATTTCTCCTGGCTATGGTGACAGCTTTATTATCTAGTTAATGAACAGACAGCTCCTTTGCAGAATTGAAATTTAAATGCAGGAATCTGCAGCTAAGAGTGACATATTGAAAGGGAGCAATAGCAAATATAAGTGTAACCTGGATTGAAGTAAATGTTCATTTTAAATGGATGTATTTGTAGATACAGTGCTGTCAGGAATAAGGAAAGCAATTGAAATACAATGATTTAACTAGTTTGCTGTTTTAGGAATTTAGTTATCCAGATAAAATGAATTCATTTGCATCAGCACAAACAAGCAGAGCTGTTTGCATTTAGAGTCTCAGAAGATACCTTACTGAGGATACAGCCTAAAAGGCAAGATTAATAATCTTGATTGCTAGTATTGGTGAGCCTGTGCTGTTGCTAGACTAGCAGGTATGACTTTCAGAAAATACAGTGTGGATTAATCTTAGACCTTAACTTCTCAGAAATCTCAAAATTTGAGATTTTTGACCAGCCTCGAAATTTTTGACCAGCACTTAAAATGCATGAGCCAGTGCATGAGGTTTTGATTTTCATCCTATATGGAGTGCCATGTGTATCTCTAGACATGTGTAGATGTTCCCAGTAATAATTGCACAACATCAACCTGCTTTCACTTATAAAAGATTCATTAGGAGAAGGTAATTTGAGGTCAGCAGTGGTGCACCAGTATAAAGCCAGTCATAGGTGGAGTACAATTGTTTCCTCAGAATTTTTTCCTTGATGTCAAGAATCACACTTACGCTTAAGTGACTGCAATACTGGAGCCTATGAGTTGTGTACTGGGTATTTTTATTCCTGCTACTAAGTGGTCACTTGATCAGGTCCTGCTTGAGCAGGCCACTTAGAGGAACGTGAGATTATCAGCCTGGTTTCCCCTGGTTTTTGCAGTGACAGGATTATGTTTTCTCTTTTAGTATTTTTCAGTGCAGTTTATACATCTAAGACTAAAACCACACATCCTTCAGCATTATTTGTTGTAAGCAGAGATTAATCTGGCTGTCATTTGGATCACTACTTAAGGTGGAGTCCTGCAGAATGCAAGCAGTCCTCTGCAAATGTTATTGCTCAAGATAAGGGTGTAAGCAGCAGATTATGAGATGACGTGTGACGTGTCCTTCCTCAGTCTAAAAGTACAGGATCATGGTATGAACTTTGCCTGACTGGTTATGCAGAGAGTGTGCTCACATTTGTAGCTCTTATGGACGAGACTTTGCGAAACAAAAACATAAAATGACTCTCATGAGCTCCTTTCTCAGTCACTGCATATGTGGAGACCCTTTACCTGTGTCTGATTCTGAGGTAAGAACCTTATTTAACCTGTGACTTTGCTGCTCAGTCTTGGAGGGGCTGTGCTTAAGGGGCAGCTTTGCTGAAGCTGTGTTAATGCACCAGCTGGGCAGTGACTCTCTGCTTCATTAAATGTACTGTTAGAACTGATCCTGAACACAAATCTGTAGAGAACCTGAAGTTCTTGCTGGAATGACAGGTATAGAAACAATTTTTTTTAAAGTACTCTATTTAGAATAAATTTCATGCTGTAAGTGAAATAATTGAATGTAGAGCAATATACTTAGGAATATTTGAAAAGTACAATTTTCATAATTGCAGTAATCATGTTAAAATATTGACTGTTTAGTAACTGCTTACTGGCTGAAGTGCTTTCATACCATGGAATTAATCTTAAACTGTCTTTCAAACAAAAAGCTGTTTCGTGAGGCTTAAAAAAGAATCATTGAATTTCTAGTGGCCTGGCTGAAAATGACAGGTGGACAAGAAGGTGACAGGAGAGAAATCCTCTGGCACCGACATCATTGCAAAAGGCTGCTTCTGGGCTGCATGTTTGCTTTGGTTATGCAATATCTGGAATGCCTTCATCTAGTCTGGAAGAAATGAACAAAATATAGTTAGAGAGAGACAAAATGATGCTTTTCTTTTTTGGAATACTTACTAGCTTTCTCTCTTTTCTGTTTTTATGAAAGAACTGGGAAAAGCCAAGAAACACCAAGAAATCAGAAATTTGAGGGAAAAGTGAGCATAAATTTTTGTGTGCAGATTTTTTTTCTGAAAATTTGCAAGGATTTTGCTAGAAAAAAATTACAACAGTATTACTTCAAATGCATTGAAGTGCTTAAAAATGTTCCCTCTTCCAAGTATTTCAGCGGAGGTTATTTTATTTCCAAACTTGTAATACCACTGCAGTTGTGATACTTGAAGGCATTAACCTCTGTGAGCCAGATGTGGTGTTAAATAGGAAAAATATGCTCATTTTCTGAGCTTCCTATCTCAGCCCATCATTTTTTCCTGTGTTTGTGCTATAATATATCTCCAATATAATCTGCATGACTTGAACCTCCCAGAGCTATGGGAAGCAAGCTTCTCCCTTCCAAACTGGACAAGCTTGCTCACCTAATTCACTCCTGGCTGCAGAATCTCTCATCTGACCAAGTGGCATTGTGGGAGTGATGAGTGGTAGGAGGGAGTGTGACTGCCCAGTCTGGCATCAGCTTACAGTTACATGGATCTGCAAGCAGTCAAAATGCAGCCTTGCTCTTTGTTTTCATCTGTTTTCAACAGAGGTGAAACAGAGAAATATTATAGAATGGGTTGGCTTGGAAGGGACCTTAAAGATCATCCAGTTCGAGCTCACCAGCCATGGACAGGGACACCTTTCACTAGACCATGTTGCCCAGAGCCCCATCCAGCCTGGCCTTGGACAATACCAGGGTTGGAGCAGGCGCAGCTTCCCTGGGCAACCTCTTCTGGTGCCTCACCACCTCATGGTCAAGAAAGTCTTCACAATATGTAATCTAAACCCACCTTCTTTTAATTTAAAATTGTTGCCCCTTGTTCTGTTTCTACAAGCCTTGGTAAAAAGTCCAAAAACACAGTTGAGCTCTTTTTACTGGTGTTACCTGTAATATCCAACTTGTGCATAGAAACAAGTCCTGTGAGCACAGAGCTATCTTTCTAAGATACTATTCCATGAGTTCAGTGTTAGGATAGGACCTACCTGTACTGCTGAGGTAATAGGTGAGTTTTTAGTGTTATTAGTCTGGTTTGACAAAGAGGTACTGATTGTTGGGTGTTTACCTTACTCAGCACAAGCATCATGATGTCTCTGCTTTGCAAAGTTATCTCTTCCTGAATTGTTGATTGCATTCATTGTATTTATGGTAACTCCTTCTGTTTTAGACACATTAAGTTGATCTGACACACGACAAACTCACAAATGATTAACTGTCAGAAAATTCTGTGGCTTATTTGACTTGTTCACATTTGAAAAGGTTGTTTCTGATGACCACTGGAAGAGGTCCACATCCCAGGAGGAAGAAAAGGCAGACTCACAAAAGGTCACACCCAGGAAATGGGGCTCTGGAAAAAGATCCCGGCCCAGACCTCTCTCAGACTATGGCCAAATGTCGATCCGAAGTTTCTCTATACCAGAAGATGCAGTTGCAGTGGAGTCTCAGAACACAGACTGCACAGATGGAGAAAATCAGCTGGGACTGGCATCCGTTGGGTCTGTGGTCCAAAGCAATACTGTAGGCTACCACAGAGGGAGGAAAAGAAGACCCATCTCTGTTATAGGTGGGGTCAATTTCTATGGAGATGATCAAGTAGAAGAGACAGAAAATCTGCTGACACAAGTAAGATAAACAGATGTGCTCTGCAAACTGCCAAAGACCCTTTCACTTCCTTGTCTCTATCTTCAGCCTAGAAAATAGAATGGATGCTTCCTTCTCTTCCTTCCCTTTTGTCAAGCTGACATCATGTACTTAGACTACTGCTTTCCTGGTCACTAATTACTTTGTCTTCTTGCTAAAAATACAGCATGGAACAAACCTGATACTGACTTTGGGATAATCTTTTCTGTATTGCAAATTAATCTGATTTCTTGGCATGGTCATTATGTTTTATGTTGGTCTATAAGGGCTTATTTGTGTGTAAGACAGATGTGTGTTTAGTCTCCTTATAGAGGGCCTGAGGAACAGAATAGTACAATCAAACAGAATAATAACACATTATTTATTGGTCATTTCAAATTTTCCAAAAGCAAGCCTGTTCAAAAACTGTGGCATTAAAAGTGGTGTTCAGAATCTTGGTTTTGGCATAGCAAAGATACTTAAAACTAATTAAGACAGTGCTTGAGAAAATTTGTGATCAATTGAAAAATTAATGAAATTAAGAATTTAAGAAAACTGACAACATGAATACAATGTCTGTCCATGTACTACTAAATTGATCAGATGAAACAAAGGTAGGAAACCTATAAGCAAGCAGTGTGTATTTGAGTAGTACCTATATTTGCCGTCTCTGTTGGCTTAAGTAAAAGAGTGAGAAATTAAAAACTTATGAAAGGTGAAATTGCTCCTTTCTCCCTGGAGATAGTGCTGAGCAACTACAATGAGTAGAGGAACTTACTGTTCTGTTAGTGGTCATGGCCCCACCTTGCACTTGATTGCAGAGCTTCAGCTTTTGTAAGACTGCACTCATCAGGTGTTTTCTACTTTCTCTGGAAGCTGGAGGACTTCTGCCTAAAGCAATTGTCAAGCTGATAAAGCAACAGAAAAAAGAATTGGTATTTGCATCCTCAAAAAATTTGATTCTGGTGGTCATTAATGAAATTTGAGTCCTGTTAGTCTTTCTCAAGCCACTTCATCTCCTGCTGGGAAGTTTACTGATAGTGCTGAAACAATGTCAGGACTTCCAGTTTCCTGTGAAAAACATTTTGTAACATGAACGCTGTTATTGTGTATTACATATTTTTTCTTTATTAGTCCCTGATGAAAAAATACATCTTAATGCAAAACTCCAGCTGAAGCCAATGAACCTTTTACCCAGGCAAACACCTTTGTTTTAAATCATATATAATTAATATATATTAAAATTAATTCTATCTCTTACCTTGGAAGGGGAAAACAAAAAAAAAAAAAAGAAGGAAAATTATTGTTGTAAATTCCAGGCCATCTTACTCAAGAATAATAGATGGATTTCAAGAGATAGTAAGTATGGGCAACTTACTGTAATGTGTAAGGGATTAAACACTCTCCAGGGCCTTCATTTAGTGCTGACACATATTGATCTCTTTTCTAACCTTGTTCACATCAGTTTAATAGTGAAGGAACATGCATCAAGGCAGCTATTTGAATTGACTCTTTCCATGCTCTGGTGCTGCCATAAGAGCTTGCTTGGAGCACGTTGCTGGATCACTGTGGTCAAGACCAAAACGATGGAGCATTCCTAATGTTATTAAACTAAATTATGGCCTTCCCAGGCCAATTTCCCAGGATAGTCACACATCCATGTCTGTCTGGGGGAAGGATTTGAACTGAAGCCTTATAAGAAAATTTTAGTTGCACAGAAACAAATAGCTTTTTTTGCTTACACAGCCAGTTATTTGCATACAGTAGTTGCCATCACTTTTATTAGCTATTTGATACAACAAATCAGACTTTTTGTGGTGAAGGATCCTGGTATACTGATAAGGCACTTAGGAAATGAGGTTTAAAGATGAGTTTGTAGATGAATCATATTCTGTACACATTGAGGTTTTTGGCAGTCATAATAAAAGTAAACTTTTAGCTGGAATGTGAAAAAGGGCTCATCAAGCAGGCATATATGCACTAAGAGTATTTTATGTGGGGCTCTCAAAGACTGCTCCTCACACTGGTGATTTTTTTTTTTTAAGCTTTGAAAACCCTTGGGAATATTTGAAAAGTACAAAGCTAATTCCTCTACATTGTGTTTTGTTTTGGTCTGACAGCTTAGGTGTGAGAAAACATTTTCAAACAATACTGTCATGGGTTTCGTAACAGAGTGTCAAGAGATCGTTCATTAAAAACCATCCCTGATGTTTCAGATTACTTGATAGAAGAACAGTAACAGCTGAACAATAAGAGAAGCTGTAAAGATGAGTTTCTCTGAAGTTCATGTGCTGAAGCCTGGCTATTTAATGTTGAATGCTTATGCAAGATCATTCAGCCTGGCTATTGTGGCGTTGTTCATGGACAACGTAAAATCAGACTCAATTTGCAAATAAAAAGGGGTAGGTTTTCTAATCATAATTTAAGAAATGAATGATTTATCCAAAGAAAATGGCTTTGAGATAATGTTAATAATAAACTTAGTATTACATCTTTCTTACAAGACTCCTGGGAACTCAAAACAGAGCATCATTTAGACAATTATTATTGTCTTGTTTATTTTACTGGCAAGCAATACATTTAACTAATGAAAGCAGAAATTTACCACCTCTGCAGAAAACCTGTTCTAGTGTTTTACAATCCTCATCCTAGAAAGCCTTTTAATGAATCTAAATTGACCTTCCTTCAGTTGAAAGCTATTCTCCCTTGTCCTCTCACTACATGCCACTGTAAAAAGTCACCCTTCATCTTTCTTGTAGACCTCCTTGGGTACTGAAAGGCCATAGCGAGGTCTCCCTGGAGCCTTGTCTTCTCCAGGCTGAACAACCCCAGCTCTCTCAGCCCAGTCTTCATAGGAGAGGTGCTCCCGCCTTCTGATTGTCTTCAAAAAGAGTATTACAAGATGAAAATTACAGAGCATGTCTGACCACAACAGAAGGCTAAGGAGTTTTCAATGTAACAAAGAACTGTAATGTAATAAAACTTGTTCTGTGATGCTGGTGGACATGGTATGCAGTGTTTAAGCAATGTCACTTCAACACAGGAGATATTACTGCCCAGGTAATTACCTGGACTATCTGGAGAAACCTTACTTCATACCTGAGCATTTCTCAGTTGGACTTGCCTGTAGCTTTTCTAATACTGGATTTTCCTGTTTCCTCGGTAGCCTGTGGCACGGCCACCTGTTCCAGCACACAAGGTGCCCCCGTACAAGGCTGTTTCAGCCCGGTTCCGGCCACTCACCTTCTCACAAAGCACCCCCATCGGCCTGGACCGGGTGGGACGGAGGCGGCAGATGAGAACATCTAATGGTAAGATGAGTATTTTTAACTTTGTAGATCAGAAAGCCACACTCCAGACTAAGCAAGAGTTAGAATATAATATGGAGGAGAAAAGAGTGCAAACCAACTCAGTGACAAAGTAATTCCCAGATAAGTTGCTTTGTTTTGTGAGTTTCTTACTAGTAGCTGCTGTTCTCATGTAAAACCTTTTTTTCGCGTCTACTCTTTGACATTACTATGGTTTATTGTTCTGTACCACTTACATGCCTGTATTCTTCACTCTCTTAGTCATATACTTGCCTAAAGTCAATAGATTATGAAGGAAGTAAGTTCTGATATGCTTGAGTTCGTACCTGAACGCTACCCACACCACACCTGTATTTTTAATTTTCTGTTTGCAGTGCATTCAGCTTTACATAGATAGGCAAGCCTTAAATAATTAAGTGGCTTGCTGGTGAGTGTAGTCCAGCCAGAACTCTGGTACATGAGGGACAGGTTCTTGGTAAAAATTGCCTTTTTTGGAAGCACTGCGCTCTAACAGGCTCACTGATGCGTCCTGTGTAATTTTGTTGTAATTGCTTACTCTTAGCATGCAATGCTCTCTGGAGTTAATAGAAGTAGTCTATTAACTCGTCTAGATGTAGTGGAACATTTCTCCACAGGTGGGTCCAGGAGAACCTGGGTTAACATCATTTGTGTTCCTTCAGATGGTGGCAAGATTTGGAAATAAAAGCAAAATTCTCACTTTGTATCTTTCACTGTTAATAGTGAGCAAAGCACTGTTGGGAACCTTCACCCCGAATCATGGAATCAAGGCTTCCCATGGCTGAAGTAGGAAACTTAACAAATAGCATTTTCGATGTTTATTAAAATTACGTGTATGTTTACAAGTCAATACTTGGCTTCTATGGTTCTTAGCTAAGTTTTAGCTACAGTGATATCCAAAATCTGCCAAAAATACTTCAGCTGCAAATTAGTTTATGTAAGAACGTGTTAAAACTGAATTCTTCTGTTTTGAATAGAATGTGTCAGTTTTTTTCAGGAGGTGCTCTTCAAGAAGCTGACTTGAGAATTTCTAACTATGGCTGTAAGAGGGACTTATCCACTGAGATGAGCTCAGTTGGTTGGAGCATGGTATTGATAATGCCTAGGATGTGGGTTTGATCCCCATATGGGCCATTCACTTAAGGGTTGGACTTGATGATCTTGGGGGGTCCCTTCCAACTCAGAATAGTCTGTGATTCTGAGATACATTATTGTGCTGGTTTAGACAGCTGGTTTAGGGAACTAAACTCCAAATAAGCCACTCTCTTTCCCCCTGCTCCTTTCAGTCATGGAGGGACATTAAGGAGAAATTACAAGATAACAATTTACTAAAATTGCAATGACATCAGCAGTGTTAATAACAAAAATTATGCAAAAAGAAGGTGCCCTACCCACAAAAAACAGCATTTACCACTGTGAAAAAAAAATCCAGGTCTTCCTGAAGACAGTGCCTGCTGTGGTCTCCACACAAAAGCAATATAATTACTGTTCCTGTATCTGGGCCACGTGGTATTTGAGACACAAAGGCAATATGTCAAGGAGAGTGTTCTCCCTCACCTCAGTCAGACAACAACAAAGGAGTAGGGCAAGCAAACCCCTTGGAAGCAATCATCGTGTTGTGCCACAGCGCTGCCTCAGACCACTCCGCTTTGCTGGTTTGATTCTGCACAGCTGCCTCTGGCACTGATGCTGCTCTACCCAGCTTGGCTCAGTCCCACATGGCTGCCTCCAGCACCGGTGCTGCTCCACTTGGGCTCTTCTGGAGCTTGGGCTCTGTGTAGCTCAGCTGGGCTCAGCTCTGTGCCGCTGCCTCTCTCTGTTGCTTTTTGTTCCCTTGGAGTGGCATCTCAGACTCATCGTTGTTGTCCTTCAGCACCGTGTCTTAAAGCTGAGACCTGAAGGGATGGGAAAGGGACTGACAGTGGCGGAGAGGGGCTGGATCTGCTTGGCCAATCCCAATACCTTCTCCCTGGAGAGATCCAGCAAGATGGCAAACTTTGGTTTCCATTGCCTGCCTACTCCTGCCAAAACTACGCCCCCAGCGATGAATGTGGGTGGTATGGAATAAACAGTGCTAAAAGCTCTATCCCCTCTTCTCTTTAACCAGGGCAATTATATATACTTTATTTGTATTTTTCTTTTAATTTATATTGTAGTAGAATATTGGGAACTACTTTAAAACCTATATCTGGAGTGTGTTCTGCTGTATGCTTCTTAGTACACTTAATGATCCAGATCAGGCACTGAGGTAAATTAGATATTGAATGCGGTGAGTCTTGCTTGAGATTATGTGGTGTCTCAGTCCCTGATTCCAGAGGGATCACTCACAGGTCTTCCATGATGTAATTCGTGAAAAAAAGAGGCTCTTTTGTTATCACAGGGTAGGGATTATTTTTGGTTATCCTTTCCAGTTGATGTTTGGAAACCACATGAAATAGTATTAGTTACCTAGACAACTGCCTGAGAGCAGTATCTCTGCAGGTATTTAGGTTTTGAATTACTGATCTCCTAAACTTAAACATCAGGATGACAAATACACAAACCAAGATTTCTGACACTTTTCAGGACAGTGAAGCCAAAGCAACCTTGATTATGTTAGATGTGACTTTTATGAGACCTTACAATAAACACAGAAGTGGAGCAAGAAAAGTTTCTGAAGTCAAAACTCTGAAGGCAAGTGAGGAAGATCATAGACTTCACAGTTTGAAAGCAGTTGCAAAGATCTGTTTGGTAGCTCCAAAAAAAAAAAAAATACTAAAGTGGCTAGTGTCACAAATTCTGATCTCTTTTCTTTTTTCTCTTAAATCACAAGGCACTTCCTTGTCTTTGAACATGTGAGAGTTTTTTGTTTGCTCATGCACAGTGAAATTTGATAGCACAAAAGCCCTTTATTATAGAAAGTAATTCTAAACCCAAGCACTGAAAACCAATGATATCTTATTTTAGTTACTTGCTAAAGCCTAATATATTATATGCTTTCTTCTTCTAGCAATGGCAGATAAAAGTGGAGATGCAAATTTTTAGAAAAACGGGTGTTACGAGACAACAAATCATCATCTGTAGGAAAGAGAGTAAGAATCACACAGCACACAAGAAACTGCCCTTGAGACTTACATTGCCACTCTTATGCTTGAAGGGTTACAAGTTTTAAATTGCATTAAACAGGCTGTCTATTTGTCACTGCAGTGCAATTTTTGTAAGCATCTGAAAAACTAACCCATCTTTTTTTGCATATTTCTGTGTGGGACTAGAATTTGGCCTGTGTGGAGCACAGCTTAGGAATGACTCAGGAGAGTGGTTGGTTTTCTTAAAGAGAGTGGAATCAGATGTTCAGTGTCTGCACGAATGATGTGGGAAGGGAGGTATAAAATGAAATGGTAATTCTTGCTGGTGTGCTGAATTATTCACGGTAGTAAAAGTGAGACATGAGGCACTGCACTGGCGTCAGGTGTTGGTAAAGCCAAGGTAATGCATGTGGAGGAGGAAAAGAGCCTGATGTGCTTACAGAAGGACGGACTTTGAGCTGGATATTGCCATTCAGGAAAAGATCTTGCAATCTTAACAGACATTTACAGAGTCAGTGCAGTGCATAGTAACAGTCAAAACAGTAAATAAAAGGGCAGGAGTTTGTAGGAAATGAA
Organism: Motacilla alba alba; assembly: GCF_015832195.1. Classification (NCBI taxonomy): domain Eukaryota; kingdom Metazoa; phylum Chordata; class Aves; order Passeriformes; family Motacillidae; genus Motacilla; species Motacilla alba. The sequence continues at coordinate 54,368,678 of NC_052016.1, read as the reverse complement.
TAGAGAACAAAACAGAAGGCCCAATTGTGCCACTCGTGTGTGTGGGGGCCATCTCCCCATTCCTTTCCATCCCAAAAGGCATTTTTTACAGGGGACAATATAGAGAAAAGTAGAAGGACAAGAAAATCGACTCAGTGTGTGTCTCTGGGAGGAGTGATTAATGTGGCTTGGGCTCTGGAACATGGAAAAAAAGGACAATAGGAGAATAAAAGTCTGTTTGGCATAGGAAAAATGAACAGATAATAGTTATTGTTTCCAATAATTTAAGAACTAAAGGGCACCAAATGAAATCACCAGAGAGCAAGCTCAAAATAAAAGATAGTTTTCACAGTCTGTAAAATTAAACTATAAAACTAATTGCTACACATGGTATTTCACATCCCAACAGTTTAAAAAACTCAGAAAGTGGTTTGAAAAATCCAGTTCATTAAACACAAAGATATAATTTCTGCCCCAGGAGGGATCTGACTGATCTGGAAGATAACTGGAATTTAGAAAAGTACATCAGAAAAATGCCATCACACGCCTCATCTATTTTTATGTTCTTTCCTGGCTGCTGTCAGAGAAGTGGTTGGGGGTGACCTGTGGTCTGCCTCAGGATGGAGGGTTCTATGATACCAGGGTGTTTCTAGAACTGAATTTTCTTGAGGTGGATAAACTAGCTTTTAGTATTTTAGTAAGTGCTACCCACAGCCTTTTTAGAGTGCCCTGCACAATGGCTAAGCCAGCTCAGCATGCATTTGGACAAGGTCACTGTGGACTGCCACTACAAAGGACAGCCTGTGACTCCTCCTGTCCCTGGCTGATCTACAAGGAAATGAAACCACCACCACCTCACCCCCAATGAGCACTTTTGCGGTGGTTCAGTTTGCCAGATGTGCCCGTCAAAGGAGGCAGCGCAAACCCCCCTCCATCCGAGCAGCATCCCACGGTGGCAATAGGTTAGTCATTGGGCAAAAGCACACAGTCTGGTCCTTTCTGCAAAAATCAGACCAAAAGGGTTTCGAGTTGTTTTTCAGAGGTTGTTTTTTTAAAGTGTCTTGTAAAAGAGCTGTGTGGGGTTTGATCTGGTTTTCCTTTGGCAGTTGAACTGTTTTTCCCCGATGGGTAGGGGTTTGACATGGCAAAGATCTTGTGATCTGGCTGATTAAAAAAGTGTGAAATTTTCATTTGCAAGTCCTAGAATCATCAGCATTTCAGTGTCACCACTGTTGCTTTTGTTTACCAGCTTGCTTTTTTTAATGGTTTATGCCAAGAAAAATGCTGTGTGTGAAGATCTTATGTAGTAGCTTTTTTTTTATTGTGCTATCCAACTAGAGTCCTTGCAGCAAGAAATAATAGGGAAGTTTGAGATATTCAGAAGATGATTTCTGTCAGTCTCCCGTGGAGTGCAGCACAAGTAGGATTTTTGCAGAAAGACAACATTAATATTTCAGGGTGATGTTTGGCCTTCTATGTCTGAGGCAGTGCTGGGGAAAACCATGTGATTTTAGTGGGTGTTGAGAAGTTGCTGTATGCAGAAATGCCTCCAGGGTTTTGTGAGCACATCCCTGCAGGAGGCAGTCCCCAGTTACAGGACAGGCTCAGCTGAGCAACAGTTTTCAGCTAAAAAAGAAGCCAGTAAGTTTTTGGGGCTTTCCAAACTGTAGGTGTAGCACTGTGTGCAGACATAGGTTGCAGCAGGCTTTGCACTCTCCTGACGGGAACAGCTCCTGCCTTTGCTTCGAGTGCATGGCCTGATCCAGCTTCACGGCGGGAGGACACAGATGCAAGGGTGAATGCTGGTTGTGTTGGGTGAATGAATGAGGTTGTTCTCTGGCTGGGTCAGACCCAGAGAAAGATGGATGGCTTGAGTCCTTTCCTGCTTCATTCCCTATTTCATAGAGCAGCTGAATTATGTTTGTAGTTTCAGTGAGAAAATGTCTCCCTCCTCTCTATTTTCCTGGGAGCAGTCTGCCGCAGCCTTAACACTTGTGCTGCTTGTGCCCTAAGAAATGATACAGCATGTGCCTGTGAAGCCAGAGAAATTGTGCAAAAAATACCTTAATTGTATACTTCTTCTGGAATTTTAACTGGCATATTATGACAAAGATAGACCGATACTCTGAACAGTGTTGTAACTCAAGGAACTCCCAACTCCCATCCAAATAGTCTCTCCCTCTGGATTGCAGTCATTTGAATATAGATTGAAATCGCGTAGCTGCTTTAATGGAAAACAAATGCACTCCCTGGCTTGCTGTGTTTGTGATGTTCAGGCTCTGTGGGAGCGGTCTGGGCGGCTGCAGGCGCAGCGCGGCCAGGGCCAGGCAGCCAGGTTTTTGTTTCTTTTCTGGAACTTCCTCCCTAAGGGCACCCCATGATGTCAGAGAGCCGGGAGCTCGCGGCAGGCAGGCTGAGCGGCTGAGTGCGCTGCTGGCAGTTCCCAGCCAGGCTCGGCCTCAGAGGCACCGCCGGGAGCTGAAGGCAGCTGACAGCCTGTTCCTCTGAGCTGCGCGTAGCTCAGAGCCTCTTGTGATCCTCCACCAGCCCTGTAGGACTGAGCATCATCACCTGTTAGAGGTCTGACGGCAGCATGGTTGCCAGGGGGGCAATGGCACGTTTTTGGAGTCTGGAAAGCCTTCAGATGGGTACGTGTGAGTAGAACATGCTCGCTCTTGCTTTTTTCATGATGTTTTTTGATTGAACTGGTAAATAGTGGCAGTCAGGGGACCTGATTCTGATGACACTTACTCTGTATCATCAATGGAAACCTACAGTACTGGTGAAAAGCTGTTAGAAGATCAGCATCAATTCCAGGCTGTCTTAAGTTTTTCGCATCCCGTTGGTGCAACTGGAAAAACACACCCCTCCCTCTGGTATTTCTGTCTGTATACAGTACAGGAAAAGATGCAGAATGCAAGATTTCACTTGATTCTACCCAACAAAGTCAATGTAAGCTTGTTGATTTGGTACAGAGTAACAATCAGCTTTCTGTCCCAAAATTGTAGTTCTTTTTTGTCTGGAGTCAAATGAATTAGGTTATTTTGATATGCCATTATTACTGGAACAGCCCCACAGGCAGTACGGATAGTGCAGTGGAAATGTATAAAGGATCACTGCTGGGATTAATTTTTTGGATGTTGTTTTATAAGATAAAAAATGATTCAATGAAATATTTATTTGCACATTTTTTAATAAAGCATTTTCAGTAAGTTTCACAAGATGTATTTTAAAAGTTTATCAGTGCTCAGATTAATGAGTTTGCGGGGAAAAAAAGTCTTGATTTTTTAAATAGGTGTTCTGCATCCTTCTTGCTTAAGCAGATTATACTGTTAATGTGAATGTCTATTTAAAATGCTGGGGAGTAGAACAGAATAGCCATGTTCTGTTGTATCAAGACTATGCCATATTTTTCCATTTTTAATGGAAAGAAAAATTTTGCAAGTTTTTTATTGAATCTGCATGGTGATCTGCTTTGATCTCTCTGGCAAATTAATGCTCAGATGAGTGAAGATGCTGGTGATGGTATGTGTGCCCTAAGGAGGGGGTTGCAGTATTTCTCCCTATAAGGTAAATAGCAGATGGCAGCAGAGTGCCTGGTGGTAGTAGGTGTGTGGAGTAAAGCCAGGAGTTGTCTGCTTGCGACTCTTACCCATCCAGAGCCCAAAGCTCAGCAGACAGGCACTGCCCAGGACTGAAGCAGAGTAGAGAAAAGGCAGTGTCAGGATCCTGCTGCTCGGCCTTGCTGCTTGTTGGAATTGGCAGGTTCAATAATTCTGCTTAAATGTCCCTTTTCAGCCACTCAGGAGTACGAGTTGCTCTGTTGACTCTGTGGCACCTTACCTGGGACTCACTAACCTTTAGCAAAGAAGTTCAGGGCTAGCAACCTATTCTGAATTTCACTTTTTACTTTTTAATGCATTTTTGAGCATTGTATGATCTTCAGAATCTAGTTCACAGCTTGGGCTTGCCATAAGAATAAATCTTTAAGAATAAATTAACAAGGACCAGAGAGTGCACTCAAGCACGGAGCCGCTAGTCATGAATGCTTCTTGATCCTGAGTGCTTTGAACATTACAGGCGGCTTTCAGAGGCAGACCCACTTGGACAGAGTCCAGCACTGAGCAGTGTGGGTGTCAGACAGTCAGACTGGTTCCTGAGGTCAGCCTCCAGTTGTCTTCCTCTGCCAGTGGTGATCGCCAAAAGGATCTGTCACCCAGTGGTGTACCCCAAAGGGGTTTTATAGTGTTATAGAGTAACAGTGTTTCTTATGTGCTTGTGTAATAAGATGAAACCCAATTTAGCCCTGACCTCTCTCTTTATACAAAGCTGCCTCCTTGGCCAGAAAATGTACAACTGTCAAACCAAGAAACTGTTGTGATTTGGGAAAATTAGAACAGGTTTTTGTAGGGCCATTCCACCATGCCCAATCTGGGCTCCATGTCCCCTTGAGCCTTGCTGCTGGCAGAACCTCCCCAGTTCATGGGAGAGGCGGCAGCAGCCAGCGCAGAGCTGGGGCTGCACACGGGCTGCCCTCCCCTCTCACGAGTGGGTGGGCACAGAACCATTGGGTCCTTATGTCCTTGCAGGGGATGTGACGGTGTGGGAGCACCTGGCCTGGGGCTGACTGTGTCCCCACTGACTGCTGGGGACTGCTAGGGCTCTCACATCTGCTGTCTGGGAAATGACATTGGGGCTTTCCTTCTGATGCAGGTCATTTAAGGTTTCCTCTGATAACAAATAAGTAAGGAATCGTTGTAGTTCTGGGTTTTTTGTGTACGAAAGTTTTATCAGCTGCTAAATGAGAAATTCTAAAAATGAGTAAAATGCATTTAATGACGGAAAGGTGGTTTTCCTGAGAGCTCTGCTACCCTCCACTCCTGCTGTGACTGTTTTATTCGTGACAACAAAGGCAGTTTCTCAGCAATTCCTCTTGCATTGTTGTCTTTCTTTGAATCATAAAAATGATGAAGCAAACAGCTGTTGCACTTTTGTTTTAGTTGCTGCAGATGGTGGGACTGAATCTTCAGCCTTAGTGGATGACAATGGCAGTGAGGAAGATTACAGCTACGAGGAGCTCTGCCAAGCTGCTCCCAGGTACCTGCAGCCCGGAGGGGAACAGCTAGCAATTAATGAGGTAATGTCCACGGCTTTGCATTGCTGGAATGATGGCACAGGGAGGGCAGCGACAGGGGTGGGGGATGTGGAGGGATGTTTTCCACAGTCTGAGATTTCATAGTCATAAAAAATTCAATGGCAATAGCTAGTTTCTTTGTGAGGGATTTTTGTTTCTCAGTGGTGAATACTTTTTGTGGGTAAAACTTTGTTTTGTACACTCTTTTACTAGCATTATTGTGATTATTGCAGTTTTTCAGTAAATTGTGATTCCTTCTATAACCCCTCCTAGTGTTTCCAGGAAGGGAGTGGGGGAAAGGGGATAGTTTGAGTGGGTTTAATTTTCCCTCTGGGTTTTAAACCATCACAGACTGTAACTGTTAACCTATGGAACTGCTCTGGAGCAGGATTCTAATTGTTTTCACTAATGAGAATATGCATAGATTTCTGAAAATTTGAAATTTTAGTTTTATCCTAAACAGGATAAACAGGAGTAATAGTAACAGGAGTAATAGTAGGCAATCTAGTGACCTATATTGATATCTTAGTAGTTTATAACTTCATAGTTTATCTCCCGTCCTTTCCAATCTCATTTTCTTCCTATCTTAGCTGATAAGCGATGGCACCGTCGTCTATGCAGAGGCTCTCTGGGACCATGTCACTATGGATGATCAAGAGCTGGGCTTCAAAGCTGGAGATGTCATTAGAGTTCTAGAAGCTTCCAACAAAGACTGGTGGTGGGGAAGAAATGAGGACAAGGAGGCCTGGTTTCCAGCTAGCTTTGTCAGGGTGAGTAACTCTTTTGCTTCTTGCTTATGCACTATTGCAAGATTCCTAGCAGAGTGCAACAGTTGTTCTAGCATTACATTTCATACCTGATCCTCAGCATGTTTATAGCTGAACCTCAGTGGTAACTCCTAAGTAGTTCACAAGGAAAAAAGCAGTAGAGAATCACACCCTTTGCTCCTCTGACAGCTTTTACTCTGTCTTCTTTATTTGGTCCCTTTGTAACCCAAGGAGTTTCTCGAACAGAGAGAACAAGAGCAGGAAGCTCAACCAGAAAGTCATCAATGTATACAGAGATGACACAACAGTTCTCATAAGGGCAGGGGAGAGGTATGCTGCAGGGATTTCTTGGTAAAATAGGGCTTAGTTTGTTATCAAGGACATTGTGTAGAAATCTGGTTCACAGTCTGAACTCCGCAGTCAGAACTCACCCAGATTAATGACAGTATAACTCTCAGATGGTAGAAAATTGAAATATGTTTTAGAAAATAATCTGAACTGCCTTTTGAGAACCTGCAGTGAAACTTGGACCACACTGCATGAAGTACTACATACACAAAGTGCAGCAGGTGGTTCCTCCCTTTCCCCTTCCTAGATCTCTGGGCAACCTGGGCAATCAGACAGAAGTCAGAAAAGGAGGTGCTGCTGTCTACATCATACAGATGGGGCACAGGGAAACTATTTAAAAGTGGTTGAGTGTCTGCTTTTGTAATTTTTACCCCTGTGCTAACTTGGCCAAACACATTAACTATTAGTAAGGGTCAGAAATAAGCTTAACTCTGAAAAGTACATGGACAGCACAACATGGTCTCTCTCAAATACTGTGAGTGGAAGTCATGTATTTAACCAGACAGAAATCTCAACACTTTATTTGAATATGCAGCAAGTACAATGAGATAAATCCTGTTGTGAAGCCCCATCTGTAAGATAAGCATGAGAACATGTCTGTATCCACTCTCCTCTTAGGTGTAAGAAGTTTATAACAGTTTTACCACATATTGTAAAACTTTCTGCTTCACTCTAATTGCTTTGTTTGTTCTGGCTGCAGCTGCGAGTTAATCAGGAAGAAGTGCCAGAAAATTGTTGTAATATCCAGGACGAAGAACAAGATTCAGATATTAGCAAGCATCGCCAGAAAATAGCTGAAAACAGGGATCAGATGAGAACCAACGTTATACAGGAAATTATGAAAACAGAACGAGTTTATATCAAGCATCTCAAGGACATCTGTGAGGTACATGCTTTAACCTGAGGATGTTCTGCTGACCTAATGAGAACAAATCAGTTCCATATCAGTTGAAACCACAGTGGTTTCTTATATCAAAATACTCCCAGTTGTGCTTCTGACGCTGTTGATCAGATTCTTCGTTTCCTCTTATGGCTTTCCTCTCTGATGACTGCCATGAGCCATTGCTTCCTTTCTTTTAAAAAAACTTCCATTTTTGACAGTGAAAAAGTGCCTCTCTGACTGCTATTTACATAATAAATGAGAGAAGGAAGTCCAGTCTATTTAGAGGTTTTTGCCACTGTATAGAAAACTTTGGGTAACTGCAGTAAAATAATTTGCAGTTCAGTTACAAAACTTCTTGGAAATAACTTGGAAAGAGTATTTGCTAAATGATTTTTCTCCCTGTTTTCTCAAGTGAGGAGATTTTTACTGAATGCTTAGGAGTTATGAAGAAATGAAGTGTGTTTTAGATCTACCTTGCTTGTTTGAACCATAAAATGGGGGTGGTTTTCTGCTTTTTTTCTCAATATTTGTTGGAGGCTCACACTTGGACAAGAAGCTTTTTAATACTTTTCACTGAAGTTTGCCTATTCTGACATGAGTTACGATTCATTTGACCTGTATTTGACTTGTCTTTGTGGTTTGCATCTGGAATGGTGCTAAGCAACCTACAAAAATATTCTTTACAGCCTTAGTTTGCTAGGTCTGTCCTTGTATTTGTCATACTGTCATTCTTTAGTCCACCACTTACCATTAGATTATTGAATTCACAGCAAAGTAGACAAGGCAGCAGTAGGTTTTTATTTGTTTTGGTTTTTTTGGGGTTGGTTTTTTTTTTCCCATTTTTAGATCAGGCCTTTTTCTTGAAGAGAGAAAAAAGGGAGAGAAAGGGCAAAAATCGGTTACTAACTGGCTAATTTTAAAACATTAAATGTAAATTTTGTAATTTATATTCATTACTTAAGTTAGTAAGATTGATTGTGTGCATGAAAGATTAGGGAAGAATTTGTACGCTCTGCTGGGCTGCTGCCATAACTAGTTGAGTTCTAGGACATGACTCTCATATTTTACTGACCTGTTAAGACTTAGGCTTATATTAATTAATTAATTAATTTTTTCTAATATGTATATCCTATACAGGGTTTTTAGTATCTGGCAAGCCTCCGAGTTTAGTACAAGACAGCAAGCACACATTTTACAAGAAGAGAAGCAATGGGCCATTCTCAACATGTGGGCTAGAGATAGTCTGCTGTCCTCAGCGTGAATCCGTAGGGTGGTGCAAGTAGGACATAAGGCTGAAAATACACTCAAGTAAGACCTAAGCCAGAAAAGCTACACAGATAGTAACCCAAATTTGCAAGCTCAGCCCTCAAATGAATCACTCAGGCTAGTTGTAGCCAGGATCATGAAGCTTGAGTATACCCATAAAACATGTTTTACATTCAAGAAGTGCCTGCAGTCCACATTACAGGAGCCGCACAGGAATTAGCTTTCCTTGTTGGTGCAGCAGGAAATGCGGTAGCTGGCTTGCAGCGTAGCCACTGCACAGCTCTCAGAGCAGATGGCTGTGGAGGAGACAGGAATATTCCTAGCAGTGCCAGCAACAGTCAGTTTTACTTCCTGGTAAACCTCAGCAGGGCAACTGTGAGGCAATTTCAGCTGTCTGCTCCCAGAGCTGTTTGCGGGAGGCCTGCCTGCCAGCAGCCAAATGGAGGAGCCTGGCGGATAGCCCCTATCACATCAGTTAACCTTTGCACTCCCTGAGCCCTGGTGCTGTAACTGCTGTGACACTGTGAGCACAGCAGCTGTTCCTGGAGGTTCAGTCCCCTGCAGTGCATTCGCAACAGGGAGATGCGGGTGGGCTTTACACTCAGGAGGTTCCCCGGTTCACTTGGGGTACCCTGAGACAGGGGCTGGACCCCAAGAATCCACATGTGAACATCTCAGATGCAAATCTGAACTTCTGCTTCTGTGTGTGTGTGTGTCTAGAAAACCACTCCCTTGCCTGGAGACCACGGGGGTCTTGGCAGCTCTAATGATTTTGTTCAGGGTAGGACCTGTCTCACATCCTCAGACTAAGGAGTGTTTTTTATTTCATTTCAGGGTTACATTCGGCAGTGTCGCAAACATACAGGAATGTTCACCACAGCTCAGTTAAGCACCATTTTTGGAAATATTGAAGATATTTACAAGTTCCAAAGGAAGTTTCTGAAGGATCTTGAGAAACAGTACAACAAAGAGGAACCTCATCTAAGTGAAATAGGGTCATGTTTTCTTCAACATGTAGGTTGAAAAAGTTGATTTTATTTATAAAATTAACAAAATATGATAATGAAAAGCCAAGTTGCCATATTAGGAGGGGATTTTACTTACAAGTGCTACTTAAATAATAAACTGGCAGCATTTTAGAATGTAAAGTAACTTGCAATTAATTAAATATTTGTTTTAGATTTCTCCTCATCTTTAGTAATCATGTAATTTTGTAAACAGTTTTAAGTTTCTTTGTCGAAACTCTAATGAACACAGATGAGCTGGATTGTTTGCAGTGATCTCATATTCAGCATGCAGAAACTTCATGCAGACATTAAGGAAGGTAGGTAGTGGGGAGATAGGCTGTGAGTTCTTGATAGAGACTTGCTAAACATATAGCTGTCTTCCCCAAAGAAAAATACTTCTTAAAGTGAGTTTGATTATCCTGACTCAAGAAGACGCTTGTATTTCTGTGTTCTGACAAAGAAGGGTACATGGTTTTGACAGCTACAAAGTAGATTTCTGCATACTTTTAAGGCTGATCAGCCTGGAAGCAATATAGAAAATGGATTACTTAATGTAATTATATATAATAGATATTACAAAAATAGATAGACAAATACTTTAGTAAAGTTTTACCTTTTTTTTTTAATAGCAAGAAGGCTTTGCTATTTATTCAGAGTATTGTAACAACCATCCCAGTGCCTGCATTGAACTCTCCAGACTGATGAAGCAGGGCAAATACCGCCACTTCTTTGAGGCCTGTCGCTTGCTCCAGCAGATGATTGACATTGCCATTGATGGTTTTCTTCTCACGCCTGTTCAGAAAATCTGCAAATACCCTCTGCAGCTTGCAGAATTGCTCAAATACACCTCTCAGGAGCACAGGTGAGAGAACTAATATTACAAATTCTGTAATAGTAGTAACACCTAATTACTTAAGTTTTCTGGGTGACACAATACTGAAGGTTTTGAGATCTGGAACAAAACTGCCATGGACTGTGATAAACAGGGCTTCTTGGAACCATCACAGTCAGTCACCAAAGCAGTATCTGAAAGTGCAGCATCAGGGACTGAGAGGATGCATGATACAATGAGGAATAAGTCAAAGAGGGAGAAGGAGAAGAAGATGGTGTGTAAACAGGATGCAGGGAGGGATGTGTAATTCAGAGTGAAAAAAAAAGGCCAGTGTGTCAAAAGAAATCAAGGAGAAAGAAATCCAAAGAGGAAGAGGGGAAGACTCATAAAAGTTGTGGATGTAAGGAATAGTGAAGAGTGCCTAGAAAATAACCACAACCTGAATAAGTTTGGAGGTAATTTGTTTTAGAAACTTAGTAGTAATAAACATTACCTTAGTTTGCAGTAAAGTCCAGATACTAGATTTTCAGCTGGCATAAATAAAAATTGAAGTTGCAGATAGCCTTTCTGGTATACCCCTCCACTGATTCAATCTTAGACTAAATTAAGATTTTATCTGTAAGTGTCTTTTTATCTTGTATAATTGCAAGAAAGTATTCCATTGTGACCCCTGTGCTCAAAGTCCAAATGAAGCCTGAGGCAATGCTTCCTGACCAAAGTCAGTACTTTAACCTTGAGAAAACTCCTCTTGGAGAACGCTGGATTTTTGCCAGGGGCAAAATAGGGGGTCTGTGAAGCACTGACATTTAGATGTGAAATGCTTCTATTCAGTTCTGTGACCACCTGGGAAGTGCTGCAATAAGAATTACTAACTAGAGTTTCTCTTTCACTGCTACTAATTTTAGAAAGGTTATTCTGTAAGCTATTAGACCTGCAGATAAAGTGACAGTGAGGTCTCACCACCTTCCTCCCATAGTACCTATTTTCCTTTTGTGTGGCATAGCATCCAGAGATGCCTTCAAGCAGAGGCACTCACTGTGCAGAGATGGCAGAGATGCTCACAAACAGGCAGATCTACACCCACATGGAGCCTTGGGAAAGCTCCAGCCAGCTAGGGGTTTTGGGAGCATAAAAATTTTGTTTTCATAAAAAATTTGGTTTTGTTTTCATAATTTTTTTGTTTGTTTTCATAAAAAATTTTGTTTTCATAAAAAAAAAATTGAAGTTCCAATATGCACAGCCTGCTGTGAAGGCCACAAGTTGTGTAGCATGTGTGGAATAAATACCAACAAAAGAAAAAAGGAACTGAGATAAGGATGGGCAGTGTAGCAGTATGGATATCATGTGGTCACCCTGTGGGACATCTCCCTGATGTTAGTAGGATCCTGGTGTTGTCAATCTCACTTTCTGTATTCAGTGTGGCAGAATAGAGTTCCCACAGATGTAAATAAAGAGAGGAGAGAATGCACACATTCAGAAGGGAAGCAGATCCATCAGCAGCAGCCAATGAAAACTGGAACTGAGACAGAAGCAGATAAAAAGGACAGCAAGGCTAACGCCTTGGCAGGATTTATTTCTGGTTCGTGCTGTTTTCTGCCTCTGGCTCCCTTTTCTGCAAGAGGCATTCTGATAAAAGAGGAAAAGCAGCTGCTCTGCTGGGACTCCTTAAGCAAGAAATAAGTCTCTTCCCTTCTCTCTTCTGAGAGACTCCATTTGATGAAGGTGAAGGAGAGAAGGATGCTATTCAGAGGAGAAAAAAAGCCTGCCTGCGAGCTTGGGGAGATTCATAGGCATGTTAGGAGCTTAGGAGAGATGGAGGGGAGCAGAGCATTGCAAGAAGGACAGGAGGATTGGCCTGAGTTAATTGCATTAGTCCTGTAGCAGGAAGAGGCAGGTGACCATTATGGCTCTCACACATTTGTGCTGTAGAAACGGGATGCTTTCTTCGTATTGTCTCCTTTAATTCCTCTCTCTGGTACCCCTGTTCTTGGGCTCCTCTCACCCTGTGTGGGATTGTTTTTTGGTTTTTTCCTGTCCACCTAGCATTCCCCATTTGTGTTCATTGACCCAGTCATTGGGAACAAGAAGCAGAAAATACAGTTGTTAAACATGATTAAAAGAATGCCCTTCCCAAAAAAATCTGACTAAAGTCTTGCTTAAAAACACAGTCCTTTGGTGAAATACAGCCATCACTGAGCTCAGTGGGAGTTCTGCCATTGTTTGCAGTAGAGACAGTGTTGCAGTTCATTAATCAATCTCTTCTGCCTCCTTCCACCAATCTAATAATTTACTCCTAGACAAGCTCAGTGATCAGCACTGAATTGTACAGGCTGCTGTGTGGGGTTTGGGATAGTGGGAATCAGGTTCCTCTTTTTTAAGTACCTGAGTAGAGGAATAAGTGGATAATGTGGGCTAATACTGCAGGCACTGTGGTTGCATCATTTCCATGGTTTGTGATTGCATCATGTCCATTGTATAAGTGATCCTTGAAATGTGCTTACATTTCCCAGTGATTATAGCAACATAAAAGCTGCATATGAGGCCATGAAGAACGTGGCATGCCTGATCAATGAGCGAAAACGGAGACTAGAAAGCATAGACAAGATTGCCCATTGGCAAGTCTCTATCGTAGACTGGGAGGTGAGTGTCAGCCTGTGCTTTTCCTGAGCAAAGGTACTGTGTACAATACTTGATGTCCCCTGCAGGAGTCTTTCTGCGTAGGTGGTTGTTTATGGTGTCTACTTTTCAAGTGGTCATTGCTCCGTTAAAAGTCCAGTTGCTTCATTTACAATGTTTCTGTTACTGATTAACCTTGTTTATAGTTCAGGAAGAGCAGTATGTAACATGGACGCTTGCCTTTGAGATGAGATGACAAAATGGAGCTTTTAAAAATGTTGAATCTCATTTGGTAGTTCTGTCAGAACCGGAACCTCTTTCACTGACTTAAATGTTTCCCTCTGTTTATGCAGCAATAAAGTAGAGCAGAACAATATTGATTGAATTTACTTACCCCTATGATATTATTTCCATTGTGTGACATTTTCAAATCTAATAATAAAAATACAAGAAAAGTGAGTGAACTTAAGAGTTGATTATATAGTCAGACTGGTTAGACACACCATGAGATCTTAAAATATTATTTACTTACTACAAGTCTCTGTATCTCTATATACCTGTCTTCCTAGGGACCAGATGTGTTAGCCAGAAGCTCAGAACTGATCCACTCAGGAGAACTGACCAAAATATCAAAACAAGGCAAAAGCCAGCAGAGGACTTTCTTCCTTTTTGACCATCAGCTTGTGTTCTGTAAGAAGGACTTGCTGAGAAGGGACATCTTGTATTACAAGGATCGTATTGACATGGACGAGACAGAAATTGTGGACGCTGAAGATGGCAGAGACAAAGATTTTAACATCAATGTCAAGAATGCTTTTAAGATAATAAACAGAACAACAGAAGAGGTTCATTTGTTCTGTGCAAAAAAACAGGAGGATAAAAAGAGATGGATGGAGGCGTGTGAAAATGAAAGGAGAAGAGTTCAAGAAGACAAGGAAATGGGTGAGTGAAACAATTTCTAAACAGTGGTGAAAACAAACTTGCTTTTGCAGTTCTTTTGTTTTGTACAGATGTGCACTCTGTCTTCTTGAGCTGGTGTCTGTTTCTTACCTGTCATGATGTTTAGCTGTGTAAGTGAAGCCTGTTCAGGTGTGTTAGCCCTGTCACTGTGGGCCAAAGGTCCAGGGCAGGTAGCGTCATCCATATGATTTTGGTGCTTGGTAGAGCAGAATGAGAGATGAGAAATGACAAGATGCAAGTCACAAAAACCATCAATAATAAAAATCCATCTAATATCCTAGCACTTCTGTATGAACGATTGGTCAAAAATATCTGTCCATAAAGGATGCTTTTTTACAAAGCCAAGTGGCAATAACTGTAGATTTATACTGTCTTTGTCATATAGTGGTACCTCCTGTGTCCAGGAGGCCCATGCTTATGTGTGGTGTCATTAACTACAGACCCAGCAATAGCACCACGGGGCAGTGAGTGCTCTGGTACTGGCACAGAGAAATGAGTGAGCAGGAAAAAAGATAGTAAATCCTAGGACCAGTTTTAGACCTGCAGCCTGTAGGACACTCCAAGGACAGTGTGTCTTCTGTGTCAATGTACAGTTAGGATTGCTTTTCCAGTTTTGCATCATTTCATGCGTCCTTTAAGATCAATGACAAAAGCTCCAGCAAAATTTCATTGGCAAAACATATACAAAGAAAGCAGCAACACTAATTAAAAAAAAAAAACAACTCTTTTTAGTGTTTCTAAAAAGTCATGTTAGAGCATCTGTGAATGTCAGCTGCATGGGAACTACCCTTTTCAGTAACATTCTTGAGGCTAACACTTTGGATTGACATCAGGTTAACATTGGAAGTGAAGTGAAGTGGATGATACAATTCAGAAATTATTAAAACAGACAAGATGCCAAATCTTATATTCCATGATTATGTAAAACACGTGGTCAGAATAATAGGAAGATTGGAATAACCCTTACATTACAAATGTAACCCTTTTGATCTTAGTTGCTTTCTCTTGTTTGATACTGTTGTATGATGAAAATAAGGCCTCTTCCATATGTATTTTAGATAGTCCATAAACAGAAAAAAATACTTAAAAGTTTGCCAATTCTTTCTTGATTTAAAATCAGTTTTAACCCTTCCACATTGCACCAACTGTTGCAATTAATCCCAGTCATCTTGAGTCTAGAGTAAACAGTGAAGGAGCCACAGCCAAACTCACCTCAGACTTTGCAAACCTGAGTCTTTTCCAGTGCTGAATGTCACAGAGTGACATTACAGTCAGTGTTGGTGGGCACAATGCTGATGACTTTTGTGCCTTCTCTATGTGGAACTTGCTCTGTCACCTTGTACTCATGGGGATGGGAGGTAGCTGCCTTCCCTAATTCACCTAAACAGAACTCCAAAACAGTGAACATTGCAAAGGCTGAAGGTGATCAGAGGGTAATAGAGCAATGCTGAGGATCTGATCATAATTGTCCTCACAGTCCCTCTTACAACAAAGTTACAGAACGACTCCACTCCACTATACAGTGAGAACCATAATACAGTCACATGGAAGGATGCTACTGAGTAAAACACAGCTGCTGCACTTTTGTGAGCAAGACTGAGGTAAAGAAGATAAAAAGTGAACACTTCTCTTTCCATCCTTTCTAAGAAGAAGCATTCTAGAGCTCTGCAGTGCTTCCTGGGTGGTTACTTTAAGGAGCGCTGGGAGAGTTTGTTGAGCAAGTTAGATGCTGTCTGTCAGGAAGCTCCTGAGGCTCTGCCCTGGGCAGCCACAGGTCTGTCTTGGTGTTACCATTCCTTCTAAGTGACACTGCTGCAGAAATCCCCGAGCGTGAGAAAACTGCAAAAGTGTCGCAGCTACAGCTCTAAACTATTTATTCTGCTGGGACCTGATGAAAATCAACATATGATATTCAGAAGAGTAACCATCCAACAGTGGTGGTGGCACTGGCAGTGAGATTTGTCATAAAAGCACTAACCCTTGTTTGGGGCTGGGTCACAAATTCCTGTGGTTGCTGAATGTGAGAACTGCACAAGGAGGGTCCATTGTGCTTGATGCTCTTCAGGCACAGTGCAGTATAGTGGGGAAAGAAAAACAACAGTTAGAAGAGAAACTGTATGTTTGATAATGGCACATAGGTACATGCAGTCTTCTCGGCCCATATAACATCCAGTTTTCCATAAAGTTGCTTTTCAAGTGTTGCAACTCACTATTTTCTGATGTTCCTGTTTTGGGACAGGTATGATGAACCAGAGGGAAGATAGTTGAGTTGTAATGTCCATCTTGTCTTGTGAGCCACAGTGGCTTGGATGGTTTCTCCATTAACCAGAAGACTCTTTCTTTTCTAAAATTTCTTCTTTTTTTGGCATAATTAAACATTTCCTTCAGCCAAAACCAATGGAAAAATGCCACTATTCTCAACCTCAGGTTTAAATTTGTCGTGTTGATTTGGTAAGCTATCTTGCTGGACTAAACACAAAGCCTCTAATCTGACCACTCAGAGAACAAATAATAGTCTTTCAATTCAGAACTGCAAATGGCATTTTACTTCTATTTTCAAAGATACTTTGGTGTGAGTCATTGTCTCCCTAACCATATCTAGCTTTTCTTAGCTTTTGTGAATATATGAGAGAAAAGACCACAGCCAGAAAATCCTTCTCCAAACCACTAATAGTAGCCCTAAGAAGATGGTCTGATCTCTCTTGATGAAATTGCTTTCATTTTTAAAAATCTGTTTCCTTGTTTCTGTAAAGGAAAAAAAAAAGCCAAAAACCCTGCAGAATAAAATAAAGTAAACTACTGCTACCCAAAAATTATGGATGTTTTAAGTTCATAGGCTGATTTGTAATAACTTCTTCAAAAGTTCAGGATAAAAAGTAAAGGGAGTTTCAAAAGTGTAGAGAAATGAGGGAAGATGCAAAATGGAACTGAAGCAGACACTTCATTCTGGCTTTGAACCACAGCTTCTGTGCTCTTTCTGTTCATATGTGTGAAATGAGTGCAGCCTTATGCACAGTATGAAATGAAACAGCATGTGCACCCTGTTGTCACCTTGTGCAAATGTGACATTTCCATGTATCTCAGCTGTGTTTTGCACAGGGAGAGGAAACTGGAGTGCCTCTACCTGGGCTCCAGACAGCACTGGTCTCTGATGCCACCTTCTAGCAGATGTCTGTCATCTCTGTACTCACCACAGCTCAGCCATCCACCTGTCACATGATAGTAAATAGCATAGGGTTCATGTAAGTTACACAAGTATGTATGAGAAACCCAAGTGAGGGATCCAGCCCCAGAATGATGCAGCCAAAAGCACATCACAGCCTGCTTCAGCATCTGCCAGATTTTGTGGTACTCTCCTTTGAGTGAAGGGAAAGATACCCAAATTTGTACTAGCAGTGACTCCAATCTGTTACCAAGGTTAGCTCAGAGTGAGTGAAAAACAAAAGGATTCTGGATTTGTGATCTATTACTTGGTGACTTGTAGATCTCAGAAATTTTAATGTCCCTTTTTTTTTTTCTTTTTAAATCTCTTGTTATCTGGACTTATCTGTTGTTATCCCAGTGGAAAACCCTCTTTAAGTTCATATGACAATATAAAGCATACTTCTAAAAACTTCAGGTGTATTGCTACTGAGATTTACTAAGAATTGTTTAAGATACAGTTTACTTATTTGTTTTAATTTCATGCAATAAAGAATTAGATACAGTAATTATGTACTAGTGCCCTAATTTACACTTTAATGTGTAGGTATGGAAATCTCAGAAAACCAGAAGAAACAAGCCATGCAGAATGCCCGTAAGTCAAGGCAAGGAAAAATTAAAGGTGGGTGCTCAGAATTGTGTTACCTTCTTACTGTGTTCCACTGATCTTTTCATTAGGAAATAGCACAGTCTGGCTATTTTCTACTTTTAAAAACATTTTTTGTGGCTTACATGGAGCCAAATAATTGCCATTAACCTGTATTTTAATATTAAATTCCAATATCTCTGTAAACTGTCTACTAAATCAGCTCCCCAAGCTTCTTCAAACAGACAAGTCAGTATTCTGTATATTAGAGAAGAAACTCAAGAGATAAGGCAAGCTGTTTATTTTTAATGTTGTGAGGAATTGGATGCACAGGCTAAATTAAAAATTAGTGTTACAATTCCTTCCTTTGCTTTTACTTAAAGAGCTTGTTCTTCTTTACCAATTCTTGTCTTGTTTAAAATGTCCTAAAGTTCTTTTTGCAAGCCACATTGTTGTATTATTTACAATAACAGTCAAAATGCCTTCTTCTGGCATTCCTCTAGAAGGAAGGATGGACCAGAAGCTTGTTGGTCAAGAAATGGCTTTTTTATTCATTTCCTCTCTCAGAAAATAATCACAACAGAAACAAATCACAAAGGATTTTGTCCTTTTCCATCTTAAAGTCAAACTCAGCTAAATCTTTAGTGTGCTGAAAGTGGAATAAGATTTAAGTCTGAGTTTAGGAATGAAGGAGTTCATATTAGGTTGTCTTCTGTTCACTGGGATTAATGTTCTTAAAGCATTTTCTCTTAATCAGTCAATAGACATCTCTGGAACCTGTCTGGGTTTTCAGGGGAGCGGATAAAGTTTGTGATTAGGAGATTCTGTTCAGAATGCACAAAGCTCAAAGTCTTAAGAACATTAACCCAGAAAAATATATTTCAGATGGAAGAAACAACATTCTTGTTGGTAGCAGTATTTTACCCAGCCTTACTCTGAGAGCGGACTGAAGTACTAGTATCTGCTGTTTGAAGTCATTCCTTTGAAATACCAAGATTTATTTGTGCAAACAATATAGTCCAGCTGTGTGAAACTGCTGCTTGTTTTTGGTCATTCTGTTATATTATTTTACTGGTACTGTTGTCTTCTTAAGCCAAATCAATGCAGCAATTAAAAAGTCAAACATCAGAAAAGGTGACTCTTAGTAGTTGTGCCATTGAAGATCATGGCAAAATTCATCTTGTCCCCTGGCTCTGTGCTTAAATTTCCCTGGCTGACTCAGGTGTTTTCTCCAACTGTTCTTCTGCAGGTGTGAGCTATAATGGGTGTCCTGTGCCTCCTCCACACCAAACCCTTCATCCCCTTCACCAGCGACACATCACCGTGCCTACCAGCGTCCCACAGCAGCAGGTCTTTGCCCTGGCAGAACCCAAGCGGAAGCCATCCCTCTTCTGGCATACCTTCAACAAACTCACTCCCTTTAAAAAGTGAGAGGCCAAGGACCTGGAAGGACGTCAGCACAGAGGGGGAGACTCACTCCAGAGGAGGACCTTGGAGACACGGTCAAGCTTACTTGAGCTCAGCGAATCTCCCGTTTCAGAGGCAGAACCATGGGTTCCCTTGAGCCAGGAATGCAGCCTTTGTTAAGAAAGAAGTTTGTCAGGGCTGCTCTGAGGTCCATGTTGCCAAGTGTCAGCATTGCTGATGAAGAGCAGTCTCTCTTCTGACAAAGACAACTTGCTGTTACTCAGAAACAGCAGTATTTGATCTCTGTTTCTTAGTTATGTTGAAGTAGTGATGGAACCGTGCAGGTCATTGTAACATTTCATTTTTCTTAACCTTATATTCATGGCCAAATTTTGGATAGGGAGGAATTTTTCTATTGGGATGTATCAGCAAGGAGTCTTAGGAGAATTTTCTCCTTTCTTCTGGAGCACTGAGCATAGGTCACCCATTAAAATCAGGTGGAAATATCCCATGTGATTAACCAGCTATTGCAGAATTTAGTGGACCCTAATCCTTCCTGTATTTTTCTATTACATTGCCAAATAGCAGGAGAACATCCCGCAAGGCCTTACCATATTCCAGATTGGAACAGGGAAATTTTATTCTGTCTTATAGAAACACGAACAGAGTATGAAATGGACTGTAAAAATGTGTGCATTTATTGCACACAAGTGGAAACACAAGGAGCCCAGGGCATCTCAGATTGATTCATTTCAGTCAGAGCAGATGCATGCATGTATGCTCTTCAGTGCAGAGCATTCACATCGCTTTTTCACTCATTTCTTCACCTGGGAGACTCTTTTTTGTATTTCCAATATGTTTATTTCTCTGTGTAAAAAATACATTTTTATTTTCTCACAGAGATAATGTGAATGTACAAAATCAGAGTTGAGACATTACATGGTGACTGCTGGCTATGTTGCATATATCTCATGCTTTTTATTCATATAGCTGGACTTAGAAAATGAATAAATTGTAATGTAAATATAAAAATATATTGAAGCGGATCCATGCTTCTTGTACACATTCAATTGACAATGGGTTTTGACCAATAACTTCTTCAAGAAGAAAGAGAAATCCTTACTGGAAGGGACAGAGAAATCGTGTGGACCAGAGATGGACTTTTGTCACGGTGTCATCAGTCCCCATTGGAAGAGGAAGAACCTGACTTGATAAGGTCAGTTCTGGCCAGCATATGCAATCCATGATTTGCATTGCTTCAATTCCTCTGTGGCGCGAAGTTGATCTGGGAGAACAACTTTTAAAAAGCCACCAGGAAGAAAGAGGATCCTGATATTTGTAGCACTGATAGTTTCTGCTTGCTTGCTCTTATCAAGGATGACAAGACTGCTGGGAATATGAAAGGAAGTAAAGACTCAGTATGACTCAGAAGTGATTTGCTATGAATGTCTTTACAACACTTTATCCTATGCTGCTGATTAGGGGCATTACCTGATGATTAGGATAGATCCAAGGGTATTCTTTGACAGTGGGCACAATCAGCTTTGTCATGGATCTGTAATATATGAAAAACAAACAAGGGGCTAAACACCAGGCATTTTAACAACAATGTAAAAAAGCCTTATTTTAAAGATGCATTTGTTCCTGCTACTATTGTTACCTCCATATTTTTATTTATCATCAGTGTTGTGAAGCCCACTATTAACTAGGTTTTGTGATTTCCTAACTTTGTGGCCACTTCTGCAAAGCCCGGGTTTGTGGTTTTGATTTTAAATTACTTCTTTTTGACAACTGTACATTTCAAATGCCTTGTGTATATAGCTCAGCAATAAGGCAAAGTCTGGTATGCTCAGCCAAATTGTGCCCTGCATAGTAAATTTCATTGCTTGTGCTTTCCCATAGCAATGGGAGATGATGTAAACTAGTTAAGAACTGGAAGTACACACTGACATTTGTAGTGATCCAGCTGAAAGAAAATGCACAGGGAAGTCAGTGGAAAAAGCTGATGGTATATTTCTCTTGATGCTTAAGCCAGCCATTGCTGCTCAGATTTTTAAAAATAGGTAATTCTAAATGCTCGATTTAAACACAAGGAGCAGACTTCCAAATGCAGGCATGGATGCACACCCTTCCCCTCAAATGAGTTAAGCCTTTTGCATTTCTTACATACCCATTTTTTTGGGTACTTGCCTCTTTCAGGCCTGTAAACCAATGAGATGCATGTACAGTGCGAGTGAAGATGATGTTTTTCATAATCACATTTTGAAAGACTTGTTCTAAGTGCAAAAAAAAGGCTGAAGTTGGATTGCAGTGCTCACCCAGAAACTTTGCTAGCTGGACCTGAAGACATTATGAGATCCACAATTACATATGTGTCTTGGCTGAAACCTGCTTCCTTCCAGCGCTCGGTTCTGTGGGGTACTGGAAAAAAAGGTTTGGGGATTTTTCTTCTGACATGTCAGTGCCCATGAAGGCTCTTCCCATGTATTAGCGCTGGTGCCTTAGCCCTAAAAATGAACAGAAATGTTTGCATATGGTTTTGGATGCAATAGGTTTTTTTCTCAAGAAGTGAATTTTAAAGATATAAAAAGAAAGTATTTCATGGTGCAGATTACTCAGGACAGTTTTACATGTAGTACCCTTCACGTAGACATGGTTGTTTTGTAATGCTCTCTCTTTCTTTGCAATATGACCTTGCAACAGATTTAAGATGGAATACAGTAAGACAGGCCAAATTTATACTATGCCATAGTCTTTTAAACAAATTATAGTGAAATGAAAACACACAATTATATTATTCAACAATTAAGACAAATATTTACTTGGGAGTTAGCCTCACTTCAGAGTCTGTGGGAAGGAGTTGCAACTTAAATGTAGAAGTTTGAACTCTAGCAACTCTTGCCCTGATTCTCCTTCTAGTGACCAAACTTATATATAGATCATCAGAAAGCTGTGATGGCAACATCTGTTCTTTTCCACTTGCATGCTTTAAGGTACTATAAAAAATTCTAGGGCAACAACTAAGAACATTTGTGCCTCATTTTGATAAAGCCCAGCCGGAGCCTTCCTGATGGCCTGCTGAGCAGATAACCTCAGACTTTTTGCATGAGATGCAGTAAATATAATTGTCCTCAAATGTGTTCCCACTGAGTTAGGAAATGCCAAACCATAATTGCATCCAACTCAGAGCATTTGATGTATAAAATAATAAGATTGTTTTACAAGTGGCTCTTGCCATGCTAAATTTCACATTGAATTTTAGTGGTCAGCGTAAGAACTGAGTTCAAAGACAGACTTCTCAAATGTTCCACATTTTAGTTGTCTTTTGGAAATAATTATATCACAATTTTGGAGCCAAAGGTCTTTAGCCATAACTAACACAGTACCTTTCTCTGACTGCCTTTTTTTCTATATGTGTGGCATTTGTATGCAGCAGATGCCTTCTAAACGATCTCTAATTTAAAACTCTTTGTTGTAAATACTAGGGATAACTTGCATATATTTTTTATTTTGGTAATTGTTTTGTAACATTATATCTTCCATACATTGCTTTGTGCATCTCACCCTGTGTGTGTGCTGTTACACGGGTTTTAAATGAAGTGTCTGGCTGCAGAGCAGAGAAATTGGCTGTTGACAGCTAAAGTACAATGTATAGGACAGCAGTAGCTTGATGTGCATTTCTTCTGGAGTAACTGCATTGCAAGGTTTATTTACTCTTTGAATGTTGTTTGTCAAATGAATCTATTTTCTGGAAATAAGTACAAACTTACATTCCTATTATTTTTCTCTTATTGTACATGGTTGAATTAAATAATATACAAAGCTGAAGTTCCTCATCTGTGTCTTATAAAACTTTGTCTGCAGTTTTAAAATTATGTGGGTTTTTTTGTTGTCTACAAAATTTCCTTCATGATGCAAAAATGTATCAACTGTCATATTTCTTCTAGTATTTTAAAGAAAAAGATTGTTTTCCCAGTAACAGCTTCAGTACTTCCCAGCACAAGTTCATTTTAACAACGCCTAAGCCTGGTTCTGGTGTTGAACTCTGCATTGTTCAGGCAAAGCCCGTCCTTGTTGCTGTCTCAGCCTGTGATTACTGTGCTTTACCTTGTCCTGGCAGAGGGTTCACACAGTATCCCTTGCAATACATGCAGGTGCAGCTTCTGTGCTAATAAAGCTCCTGCCAACAGAGGATGGTGACTTAAGTACTGCAGTGCAGAGAAGGAGGATTTAGTTTTGTTTTCTTTGGAATGAAAGCAAATCCATTTAAATGGGTTCACCCAAAAGGCACGTTCTGCACATATGTGTGAACAGGCTTACCTGTCTGCTTGACAGAGCAATGGGCAACAAGCTGGGGATTCAACTTCTCAGATTCAGGGAAGTTTTTTGTGTCTCATTACTCTGACAGGGCAGAGGGCCACATCTGAAAGGTGTGCCTGTGTCCTTCCTGCTCCGGGCTGTGTCAAAGATTGTTTTTTGCTGTGACACACCAGCTTTAACAAAGTAACATACTTTGCTGAAATCTTTTAATCAGAAATATTTTGACAAGTTCAACTGCTGGCACAATAGTTGGTTTGTTAATTCTTTACCCCTCTTTTCAACATCCTTACATTTCTTGGTTCATCTCACAGCTGGGAGTTCCTGCCTCCCAAGGCAGTGGCTGCTGTGGTGGGATGTGTGCTGAGTGCTCCAACATTAAAGTGAAAAGCACAGTTTGAGCACTTAGTGAGATAGACTGGATGAGATAAAAACATACCCTAAGCAAATGTTGGAGTAGGATGTAGCAATCAATAGGCTCTCTGAGGACCCTGTGATTCATCTGGCCAGGGTGAGCTCATTTGTGCCTTTTATTTCATGCTTGGGCAGTCAGGGTAAATCCTGTAGATCATTCTGTACTTTCAGCTTTTAAGTTCCTTGAGAGCTGATCTATCAGATGGACCTTTTAGTTTGCACAGAAATAGCACTGCTTGTCTTAGATATTTTTTTTGTTGTTGTTGTTTAGGATTTTTTCCAAAGGCTGCATAATGGTCTGTGCTTGGTAACAGAGGCAAGGACTCGGGCCTTTTCATGTTCCAGAATCAAACGAGAAATTAAAAACTCAGCAGTGAGAAACAGCACACCATGTAGTTTGTAAGGAAAACACGCAAATACTCCTTATACAAACAAATGTGTTTCTAAATGCTTTACAAAATCTAGTTACTCTATCTAGAGGATACGTAATTGTGAGAATATGGTGAAACTGTATAAAATGTTAGCACACTTTTTTTGTTAATTCTAAGTCTGTTTAGTTCACTGCAGTCAGAACTTATCCAGTGGTTGGAGCTGAGAACTCACCTACTGCCACTATTAGGTATTTAGGCTCTGATTTCAAAGAAGAGACGTGTGTGTGTGTGTGTGTGTGTGTGTGTGTGTGTGTGTGTGTGTGTGTACATGTTTACACCTGCACCTCCTTTGTAGACTCCGTGGGGCATCCCCAAATGTCTCTGCTGGCACCTACAGCAGGTTGCACCAGACAAGTGACCTGCATCCATCACACCTTCCCTCTGTTTACATTACATCATTGTCTGTTTACAACACATCATTGCATCCTGCATTTCTGTTGTGCATCCTGGGGGGGAGCGGGGGGGTGTGTATGTGTGATTGACACCTGGGCAACATTTATCTGAGTAATTTTAATGTTTTAAGCATTCAGAATGGGACACCTGCATTGGCAGCCAAACCATTCTGCAGACAAGCAGAGGTTGGAAGGTGTCCATCCGCATCACTGGAGTCACTATCAGTGAAGTTCAGAAGAGCAGATCTGAGAGGAAGGAGTACCAGTGCTCTTCAAGGGCTGAGTTTCTCTCCAAAGACAAGGTAATGTAGGATTTATCCACTGTTTCTCCCAGGGATTTTTTTTCAGGAAAGCTGAAACTGCTTAATAGGAGAGGAGCCCCAGGTGCACTGTGGCCTCTTCCTCTAATAAGGTCAGCTATATCTAATTAACCATCATGGTTGTTGCTGTCATATTCATCTCCTAATAAAGGTAATTAGCACAGCAGTCAATCTAAAAATCTCTGCATCTCCTGCCTTTCAGATGCAATGTTTTTTAAGAGCAAATGATGAACTCTTGCTCCCATGTAATTATTTTCAAATCATTATTCTGTGATGAGACAAGGCACTAAAAAGGAGCTGAAGGAAACATTAGTCTTTCAGGCTACTTCTACCGCAGTTTTCTTGGTTGTCTGTTCAAAATGCTTCAAACCAGACTAACTGCAGTGTCCATCAAGGTATCGGTAACTAATGAATGGTGTTATTCCTAACTGGCAGGATGGACTGTTTTTTAATGACTCAAACTTTTAAGTGAGAAAGGAGGCTGAGGCTAAGCAGGCTTAGAACATTTCAGATGGTGCTTAATGGGTAAAAAGGATTGTTCATTGTGGCCTTCATTTCTTCTTCTCAGTTAGCATAGCAGCAAGATTAATTTGGCTGCAGAAGTTCAAGTAGAGCAGAGAATTGCTGCCCATGGTCCCTTCTTTTCCCCAGAGCGCGGTGGACACGATGTCCCAGGTTCAAGCCAGGGCAACTCAACTCTTGCAATATTTTGGTGTCGCCACAGGGTGGTGGTGAAGATCTTACGGAAAACTTCGTTTCTCTGCTGTGCTGAGGGAACGTTCTTTGATGTGTGCAGAGCACACGTGCCACATCTTTGCGGAGTGGTGACACCCTCAGACACTGTTTGCAGTCACTTGAACCAACAAGGGTGAATTAAGGCCGCTTCCTCTAACACATTAACTCATGTTACTTTTGGTTTTATCCTTCACTGTTGATGATCAGCATTTAGGGAGTTGATGATAAGCTCAGGTGACTTCCAGTAGTCCTTAGACAGCAGCAGTTCCAGTAGTTTCAAAAAGATACAGTTAAGAACTGAGTTATGGCTTTTTTCAAATTAGTTACCACTAATACATAATTTAGTAGTCCAATAGCTTTGACTGTTGGTTGAATAGCTAGATAGGGAGCCTGCGTATTACACATGAAAAGCTTTGTAATTTATTTATTCTATTTTTAATTTAACCTTGTTACTTCTTTTCCATAATCACCTAATAATTGTAATGCCACGTTCTTAGCATTTTTTGTTTTAATTTCTATAGTCTTTGTCCCTAAAGCCATTGTAAATTACCTGATTCAGAAATTACCTTCATTACATATTTTAGCAGCACAACAATGGTGTGAGACATGCCTTCCATCCCACAAATCATCCAAGCTGTCAGAGGCTAACATTTGTGTGAAAAGAACAGGAAATCAAAGCCTTATTAATCCATTTTAACAATTTCCTTTTATGTAACAGTGGTAAAAGCCAAAGTACAGAGCACTTCAGCTTAATATTGGAATAAATAGAAAGATTCCACTTTAAACCTCTGTTTTAATTATTGAACAGCTCTCAAAATTAAATCACTGACCTTTGAGAATTTAGTGACCAAACAAGTGCTTGTCCTTGAGGCACATATCGGAGTGTGCATTCCTTTACATGAAGTTTCTGCACTCGGTTAAAGATGCCCAAGAACACTGCAAGTACCAAGTGAACAAGGTAAGAACAAAGGTCTTATATGTATGATGATGATGTCAGGTTGTAGAGAGGAGTGTATATATGGGGATCAACCACACTGTCTATTTTAAGGCAGGAAATGCTTCCCTAGACAACTGGGAATGGGG
Organism: Motacilla alba alba; assembly: GCF_015832195.1. Classification (NCBI taxonomy): domain Eukaryota; kingdom Metazoa; phylum Chordata; class Aves; order Passeriformes; family Motacillidae; genus Motacilla; species Motacilla alba. The sequence goes on along the minus strand of NC_052016.1, from coordinate 54,342,000 downwards.
TTCTCTGTAAGTGGACAAGGACTGTCAGATTTCTCCATGGGACGCACCATAACCTAACAGTGTCACACAGAGCACGTCTTCCTTTTGAACTCTTATGGAGTCCTTCGACTAAGGCAGCAAATATTTATATACCTCAGAAGGAGCAAATGTTTTATCTGTTTTCACCTTTCTTAAGTGCCAACCAGCAGCAGCAGACAAAGTGGGATTTTTCTGGATGGTGATCAAACACCTCTGAGTAAATCCATTGGCAAAGACACCATAAATAATTTCTAATAATGGTTCCAAAATGGGGAACTTTTCTAAACACAGAATAAAAAGACTAAGGAGCATGTCCCAAAGCTAAAGTCTTACTCTATAAATTAGATTACGGGTTTAATTATTCTTTTTGTGGACATACTGGTGTCTCTCTACGTGGTACTTGTGTGCATTGTTTCATGAGTGAGAAATTGTGGTGAAGGGATTAAAGAGAAGACATAATTTTTTAGTTAATGCTAGTTAGTATTGCAAAATAAATACTGATCTTACTCCTCATTAATAAAAGAACCAATTCCAAAGCCAATTGTGTTACATTTACTCATACTAACAATCATTTTTACCTGTTTAAGTACTTAACCTATATAGCTGAAGCTTCTGTGCAATAGACATTTCTAGATACTAATTCCAAATAAAACAGGTATTAATTTTGTTGCTATTTGCTTTTTATTCCTCAGTCTAATCTCTTCCCAATAATTGCTCTTACACTCAATTAAACCAGCTGTGTCCAGGATTAAGCCTTAATGTATTTCAAGGGGCCTATAATAAAAAACATTGTATAGGAGGGACTCTCTAGAGGAAAGATGGACTTTTAGTAGCAAAGTTGCATGAATTGGGAGCACCCAGCTAACGACTTGTTTTTGCCAAAAATCTCTCTTGATCCCTTACACCTTTGCCCTCATATCACTGTGCTCCAGCTCTAACCCCTCCTCTGAGGTCATTCAACTTATTAACTCAGTAGGGGACTAATTTGAGTGAATAATAATTTAAAAAAAAATTAAAAATTTAAAAGTGATTGCTTTGTGCTGAATGAGGAAGTTGAATTGCCTTAGCTCACCTCCCATGAAACTATCTCCTGGTACAACCGTGCAGTCACAAGTAGGTGCAGGGAGAAATGTGAATGGAGAATTGGGTAAAGCTAATATTTTAAATGTAGAATGATGCCAGGACTGATACATCCGTTAAATAATTATTTAAAATAGCACTCGGTAGTCTCCAGGACTGTAATTAATGCTATAGAGAGATTTATAAATAAAACAAAAGAATAGACATGGTGAAACCCCATTTCCTTATTTTCCTCCCTGTATCACCCTGCATTCCTTTCTAAGGTAGGCTTAGGCAGATGTACTTTTTCTTCTTAAATATTCCAGCCAAAGTCATATAACCTATCTAAAGAATGAAAAGCTGGATTGTGTTGCTGGCTATTGTAGTCAGCACAGCAGAAACACAGAAGCAGGACGTCTGCACCCAAGGGTATCCTGGCATCCCTGGCAATCCTGGGCACAATGGCATACCTGGTCGTGATGGACGTGATGGGTCAAAAGGAGACAAGGGAGATACAGGTACTATGTTCAGAATGAATTATTTAATATATCAAATGCAAGGTCATTCACTCCCAAATTTGTCTTTAGCTACTCTGCATGAATGGGATTATTCTGCCTAGCCTTCAGAAAACATTTCAGACATTTGTCATTTACCTGTTTGAAGAAGGAAATATAAAAAAAGGGCATAATGAAAGCAAGACAGCAAATACTATGGAGATGTAAGGTTCATGGGATAAAAACAAAAGGAAAAAAGGCTTTACATTCTATCATGGGAATATTTTCAAGTGTATTTGAAAATTTTAAAGCCTGCAAACCTACTCCTACTCCTCTAAGATAGAAACTATATTCCTGCAAAGAGCTTCAAGTCCACTAAACAAAAAAGCAACAACTGATATCTTGTTTGGTGTAGTCGGAAGTATGCAGTGGTGAGAAGATTTCTCTTTCTTATCTAAATTATATTTGCTGTAACTCAAGAGTCGCTAGAGTAAGTTCAGAAATGGAGACTATTGAACAACAATGTGGGATTTATTTCTGCTCTAGCAGGCTATAATAGAGATTTGTGTGAGATATCAAAGCCAGAGATAATCTCAGCATCCTAAAGCTAATCACCCCCATAATACCTTAAGCCTTAGGTTAATGATGGCCCTTGTATCCATGCTGGAATATCAAGGCCAGGGTTGCACAAGGTGATAAATCTGCAGGCATGTGGACATATAACACTTCATCACCTTTTAAAATATAGAAAGAAACAAAGATTTCCATTAGCATCTTAATAGGCACATACATTTAACTGCCCTCTTTTTCTGTATGCAGGGTTCCAGAAAGGTCTGAAAACCAGAAATCCTAAAGCTTTCTTATTTTCATTTATTTTCTAAAGGCCCTTCCTGCACTCCAGTGAGTTATCATGATACCATTAGATTCTGATAAACTCTCCAACATTTTTCCTAAATTCATCTGTTGTGATGACTGTACTGACTGTTCTTTGTTTGAACAAAGTGGGGTGAATGCACCATTCTTTACACTCTATATAGATACATCTTTGTGGTTTAATGAGAATTAATTTTGTTCCTTACCAAGTCAATGAAATTTCAGCAGATTTTGGGATGCAGCCAATGCATGGGAAACTGCTAAAGATCTGTTCTCTGGTCCATATGACTGGAAAGCTACTCTTGGAGTATGATTACAACCAAACTGCCAACTCTTTTTCTTCTGTTGCTGCATTCAGGATGTATCCAGTTATTTGATCACGGACCTCTTGGGCATCTGAACTACCTCTGTACTACAAAAATAACTTCCATAATAACTTGCTGTCTGTAGAGCAGTGGAAAGTCCATGTCATGCTAGGTACAGGGATCAAGAGTGCGAATGCCTTCCTCAGCTTTATAGGCAATATTATTCCACTGTAATGTTCCATTGCCATTGGTCAAACTCCTGCATGTCTCCTCTTGAGGTGGGAGTTCACCATTCTTAGAATCACAGAATCATTACAGCTGGAAAAGGCCTCTAAGATGATTTAGTCCAACCATTAAACTAGCACTGCCAGGCCCACTACTAAACCACGTCCTTGTTTAACTGCCAGGTTTCCTGCCCCAGCAATGCTTCTTGCTGAATTTCCATGGATGGAGGCAACAAGAGAAAAAGTTTTCACACTGGTGATCCTTGCCAGGTTATAACAACTGTACATGTCTCACCTCTTTATGCCAAGGATTTCTTCTGCACCCCAAAAGCAGCATCCTCAAGCAGAGTTTCTCTGCCCTTTGTCAGTCTCTCTGTAAGATAAGACTACCAGCAGTGCAGACACTAAAAGTCAGGAATAGGGGTATGCTTTACTTTACTGTTTGGCCAGGATTGAGGAGGAAGGATTAGAGAAGGATGCTTCCCAAATTTTCTAGTAATTTGTTTAATGAATATCTGTGTTTTTATTTCTGTACTAGGTGAACCAGGAATTCCTGGAAGTCCAGGAAAAGATGGTGTCAATGGAGAGAAAGGTGAACAAGGTTAGAGAAGTGCTTCAATTTAATATTTGTCTATGAACTGCTGCCCTTGTGTTTGTGAAGTCATCATACAATCTCATCTATTTTAAATTCCCTCATTTCTAAATTGAGAACAACAAATTATACAAACAGCATTATTCCTAACATGAGAAGCCAAAGGCTGTTGAGCAAAATTGATCAGCTTCTTTTCTTGATGGATTGAGCATATGTTCTTTAGGGTGTGTTTTGTCTATCAACTGCTAAAGTGCCTTTCACATCATGAGATCTTCACCTTCAAAACCTTGTGCAGCAACCAGGGCAGTTTTGAAGGCTTTGATCTTCTGATCAATGATGGATGAAGGATAAATAAAGCATAGATTGGCAAGTAACCAGGACAAAACACCTTTAGTTGTGCTGCAGTAGCAACCTATGTAACCCAAGAGAAGTAGAAATTATATGTAGAAATTATAAAAACATGTGACAGTTCAAGTCAAGTTTAGGGTGTTGTAAAAAAACCCCTTTCCTCTTCCTCTGATTAAATTGTGAACCCTCTCACCCATTCTGTACACCAAAGGCTGTAAAAAAGTGTGGACAGATGTTGCTTTTGTATGAGATGATGTGAGCTGTCAGTGTTATCATCAGCCCATAGACAACCTTCCTTTCTCTTGCTGCTGCCAGCCACAGCACCTGTTTTCTAACAAAATAGCAGGCTCTTCAGACTGCTATCCTGCTTATGCTTATCCTGCACTTAAATGTATGAGAAACTGTGTGTACAGTGAGCACAGCGGAGTATGCACAGTGGAGATGCACACCTGCACATGTATCTCTTCATGATGAACCTCCATTTGCGCCTTCCAATGGAGGATCACAAGAAAGTTGTGGAGTTGTTTTATTTTGGTTTTATTATTATTTGGTTTAGTTGGGGTTTTTTTGTTTCTTTTTTCTTTTTTTTTTTCCCTTTAGGAACCAATGGGACTGTTGAAGAGAAGGGGAACAAAGGAGATAAAGGAGAAAGAGGACCACCTGGGAAACTGGGACCAAAAGGATTTATAGGGTCAGTGGGTTACAAAGGTCAGAAGGGAGAGCTGGGACTGCAAGGACAAAAGGGGTTAAAAGGAGACATTGGACCCATAGGTCCAAAAGGGACAAAGGGTGAAATTGGCCATCCTGGAAGGGTTGGTTTCCCAGGGCCGATTGGCCCGCTTGGTAATCCAGGTCCTAAAGGTAATACTGGAGGTATAGGGCCACAGGGTAATCCGGGAGTTCAGGGGGAAAGAGGCTTGAAAGGAGATAGAGGAGACAAGGGGGATGTAGGTGCCCCAGGAGTCCTGCCAAGGAGTGCTTTCAGTGTTGGCCTTACAGCCAACACCAAGTTTCCCCCTCCAAATCGCCCGATCAAGTTTGACAAGGTGCTGTACAACGGTCTGAATGACTTCAACTCGGCTACTGGCAAGTTCACCTGCAAACACCCCGGTGTTTACTATTTCACCTACCACATCACTGTCTACTCAAGGAACGTGAGAGTAGCTCTCGTTAAGAATGGCATCAAGATGCTGCACACGGTGGACAGGTACCAGAGCGGAGAGGATCAGGCCTCGGGAGCCGCCATCCTCGAGCTGCAGGGAGGAGACGAGGTGTGGCTACAGGCCCACCAAGGAGAGGCTTTCAATGGGCTCTTTGCAGACGGTGATGACGATACCACCTTCTCTGGGTTCCTCCTGTTCAGCACTGCTGACACACTGGAGCCACTGCTGCTGTCCACCCCGTAGCTCCACGTTTTCCCTGAATTCTGCATGCCTGTGCCCTTCAGCCCTCCCTAAGAAAGCTGTTATCTGCTGGATTCAACAGGAAATGCTTGGTTTCAGGAACAGCTTCTGCACAAGAGAGGACAAGTCTTCAGAATCTACAGTGCTGGGCTTAACAATATTAGTGGTTTGGTGACTTACTGTAGGCATTCACAGGGGTGTGTACCCCAGTTCTGAAGAACAAATTTTAAAGCAAAGTGGGATGAAATAAAAGACAAAAGTTCTGGAATTATGGTGTGGGATATCTCGTATAAACAAGAAGCAACAGTCACTTCCAAGTCAGTTTATATCTTCCAATGTGGCATGTGTAGATGAACTTGAAATTTGGTTAGTTGGCATCCAACCACTTTAAAATAATTTTAAAACTTGAAATTAGCGCAGTGTGATACCTCTGCAGAAGCTGCTTGCTGTGCGGTGCAAGCAAGTTTCATTGTTTCATTTACAGCTTTTAAATACGGTTATTTTCTCTCTGTGTAGTCACAGGTGTGAAACTGAGCAAAATGGAGTGATAGGAGGAAGTGCTATGTGGATTCTCTAATGTGGGCAGATATTCAAGGCCAGTGCAAATATACGGCATAAAGCTGCTGTACTTCAAAATTAGCAGGTGCAAAATAAATTCTCCCAGATAAAAGATAATATATAATCAACACTGAAGCAACCATGCCAGAGAACTGATCATGAGTTATTTCCTGTGCCATAAAACAGGAAATAAATACACATAAAAATAAATATACATACATAAATATACATTAATTTTTTTTACAAATTTTCTTCTTCTTCCCCCCTCCCCCCACTCCTTTTCTTCTAAAAGCAAAAACATATTAAAATAAAAAGGGAAGTCTCATTCACTTCTCTTAGAAGGCAATAAAGTAGAGATGCCAGTGGAGATGAGTCAGCATCATGAAATTCAGGGCAAATTCAGTGTTAGGAGCTTAAGGCCTAGCTTCCCATCAGCATCTCAGGGTACCAGGGGAATGTGGGCATGTTCCCACAGTAGTTGAACCCGAGGGTGGATCACGGAGCCCAAGGGAAAGGGCACGGTGATTCAGGTTAATTCAGGAGGAACAGCTGCACTTCTCAAATGACAGCGAGGGAGCTAAAAGGGCACTTAGGCGGAGGAAAGGGCTGAAGTTTTCAGCAAGACGAAGTTTCTTCCCATAAGCCACACGCCGCAAGTTTGTATCACAGAAACATCTAGAAACATCTAGACAGAAAAATCCATTTTAAAGGAGCCTTATGTTTTACTGGAGAACGTGTAGGACACGTAGCAGCCGGCAGAGGCCCCGGTGTAGCCGGGTCGGGCGCTGGTGACCCGAGAAGCGGGACAGGCCCCGGGAGCGCTCAGAGCTCGGAGCAGAGCAGCCCAGCGGGAAGCGAGGCAGGCCGCAGAAGCGCCCAGAGCCCGGGTCAGAGGAGCCCGGCGGGCTGAGGGCCCGTGGGAGCCCGGAGCCCCGCCTCGCTCCGCCTCCTGCTGCCGCTCCTCCCCTCGGCGCGGACGCGCGGAGGTCGGGGCCGAGCGGGGCGTGCGGAGGCCGCGGCCGTGCCGGGCCCGCTGCGCCGCGCCGCGCTGCGCTCTGCCATGCTGGGCGGCTGCCGGCGGGCGCTGCCCGCGGCGCTGGGCCGGGCGCTGCGGGGCCGGGCGGCGGGGCAGGGCGGCCGGGCCGTCAGCACCAGCTGGTGCCCCGTGGGCACCGCCTTCGACGCGAAGCAGCAGCAGCAGCAGCCGCTGCGCGGCGGTGCGGCGGGCAGGGACACGGTGAGCGGCGGGACGGGAGGGCCGGGCCTGCTGCGGCCGGAGCCCTGGTCGCTGGCAGCCTCGTGCTTTGCTCTGCTTGTCTGAACTGTTTTAAGGGAAGTTTTTGGGGCTCTTGTGTCTATTTTTTTAATAAGCGTTTATATTGGTTCCAGCAAACCCAGCGTTGGGGCTTTTGGACGCAGAAGCGTTTGACAGTGATGGCCTTGTGTGTGGGAACGCTTTGAGCCTCAGCGGTGCCCACAGGTCCATAAAGTGAGATTGCCCCTTCCATTCCCCGTTGCCTGCCAGCCCTCCTCTGGCTGTGCCGTCGTTCACCTGTCAGTGCCGTGCCAGTGCACTCGGACAGTGCTTCAGGAGTAGCCATGCTGCTCACATCCTCTTGCCTGGGCTTATTCTTGATGTCCTGCCTATGGCAATAAAAGGATTTCTTTGCTGATTTCCTGACAGTTGGGTTTTCTGATGCATATCTTTTTTAGGGTTAGGAACGTTTTTTAATGTTTGTCCAGGGAATCAACAGGCTCCTGGAGAGGGTAAGTTAGCACAGTGCATACAGAATAGGTACAGCTGTAAAATCCAGGTGTTTGCCTGCTGACTCAGCTATTCCTGCCATGGTGCCCAGCCTGGTGGAGCTGTTGAACTTTGGGTTTTAGAAAGGACAAATCTGACCTCTGTTTATAATCCGGCACTTGCTTGGGAAACCTTTCTTTAGGTTCTCATGCCTCTGCAAGCACACTGGTGTAAGTCTTGCTTCAGGAAGTAATCCAGTTAAATATTGTCCATTTGGCTGGTCTAGGGAATGTGTTCCAGATGATTCACTTGGCCCACAGTTCTTTTGGAATAGAGGTGTGTAATTCAGGCTCACAAAGAGGCTGTCCCAGGTAGGGTGTAGATGCTGAGACGAAGTGAAGACAAAAATGTTTCAGCCATGCAGCCGATGACATTAATGAACAGAGATAACTACACCAGGCTTCCTTTTTTTCTGTAATTTTTATTTTTTTATATCAAACTTGATATGATATGTAAGAGGAGTTCTACAGGTAATTTATCTCTAAGAGGAGATACATCCTGGTCACAGAGCACTATGTGTGCAGGAAGAGCTTGCTTGGGAGGGTGGGTGATGATGTAGGGCAGCAGGAGGACCTGGAGCTTCCAGGGATATTGCAGGACACTGCATCCTCTGGATCAGGATCTGAGTGAAAGGGCAGTCTTGAGTGTCTTAGGCAGCAAACGTTATTCAAGAGTGCCGTGATACAAGGATATTTATGTTTTGTGCACATGTGTAAAAATACCTTTTCTGATGTTCACTTTAGTCCACTTTCTGTTCCCAAATAATACATTAGAACATGGGAAGTGTGAGGATAGGTTTTCTTTCATTAGCATATGAAGAAGGTGCTTCTAGCAACAGCGACAGACAGAAAATAGGAAAAAGCAACCCAAAATGTTCTGGATGCGTACTTGAAGGGTTGCTTTTGCTTCAGAATATATACTTGTACAGATGAGCTGTCAATTTATAGCTTTTTGTTCTAATTAGATAAATATTAGCAAGCTGCAAACCTGCAGCTGACTACTATAATACAAAGAGTTTGCAGAAAGTGGATTGTAAACTGACTGGACTGCATATTTGAAAAACCAGATTGTGGTTTTTAGATACTGAGGTTGAATTTGGAAGGGATAGATTTTGTGTGAAATCACATACCTTTCACTGTTCGATGCTGTAGTCAGGGGGTGAGGAGATGCTCATGTTGTAGTTGGGCAGTTGCAAAGGGAGTGTATTGCTTGAAGAGATCTTGCTTTAACTTAATTCCTTATGAAATTAAGGAATTACTAGGATAAGATTTTTCACCCAGGGGTGGTTGGGTGCTGGAACAGGCTCCCCAGGGAAATGGTCACAGCACCAAGCCTACCAGAGTTCAAGAGGTGTTTGGACAGTGCTCTCAGGCGCACGGTGTGATTCTTGGGGAGGGTGCTGTGTGGGGCCAGGAATTGGGATTCAGTGATCCTTGTGGGTCCTTTCTTCATGTGGAATAAAACACAAAGCTTTCCAAACAGTGTTAAAATGATAATACAAAACCAAATCTTTAATTGAAAGCCTTCAAGGTGCAGAACATGGTGATATGTACATGTGATACTGTAGTTCTGCAATTTTTATAAGGTCAGTTGATTAGTATACCTGTCAGATATTGTCCGATTAGATAATTTCCAGTGAGGGTTCAGCCTCATTGGAGCTCCCCCCAAGCCCCCCTGGTCTTCTAACCATTTTATTATGTCTATGATACATGGTGCAAAATAGTGTCCTTGCTAAACTAACCGGCAAGACTAAACAGAATTTCAAGAATGCATCAACAGGAGTTTGTTAACTGTGAGAAAGAGAGCTGGGAAATTACTGGAAGTTATATAACTATGTATTAACAGTCTACAAAGCTACAAATACAGGAAGAATACATAAAACCGAAAAATCTTTAGTCATCACTTCCTACTCAGGGGATTCTGTGATTCTTTGAAATCTTTTTCCTGTTGTAGGTCTGCACTGTGGAACTTCTCTATCTGCTAGCATTAGTAATTTTGTTTGATCAGTGGTAGAACCTCTCTAAGTCTCTTCCACAAATGCAGAACATAAGTGCCATCTGCATTTACCCTGCACAAATAAGTGTGTTTACCTTGCCCTGTGGGACAGGGCCAGGCTTGATAGGAACTTCAGGAATAAAACTGTTCATTCCACAAACATTTTCACTTGTTGATTATTCCTTTGAGGTCTGCTTCTAGTACTGGGGGCTCATTTAGCAAGCCTGAAACTACTCTCCTGTTGCCTGCAATCTCTTGATATCTGGTGCTGCTGTCCAGTGAAGTGTTACAGTGTGCTAGCTGGGGTCATTTGGGTAAAATTCTGTAGTGATAATTTAGTCTTGAAACAACAGTGCAGAAATCAAGGAGGGCAATAATGATGTGTTTTCACTGTGTTTTGCACTGCAGGGTCTGTTTGGTGTTCCAGAACTGAGCTGTCCAGAAGGATTTCAAGAAGCACAGGACAAAGCATTGCAAGAATCAGAACAGCTTGTCCAGAAGGCATGTTCAACACCACCTGGGCCAGAGACTGTAATGATCTTTGATCAGCTTTCAGATAGCCTGTGCAGAGTAGCAGACTTGGTATGGTACTTTCTTTTATTTTTACATCAATTCTTTTAAACTGGCTGAGCTTACACTATGTTTCATTTTATGATTTTCTACACTGCAGTGATAGCAGTGTAGAAATAGCAGATCAGCTCCGTGAAGTTTTGTATTAAGTCAGAAAATTAAATTGGTTGAAAATGAATTACAAAGGCTTTTACCAAATGATAACAAATCCGGTCAAACTGTCCAGTTATTTTTAAGACAGATGCAAAAATAGTATAAAGGCCACAACAAGAAAAACAACAGTGAAATCCTACTTGTGCTTCTGCTGCAATATTAATACATAAGCTCTCTAGCATCACTTATATTGTGGAAAAGAGGGTTTTGATTTCAGAGTTAAAGTTGGAGTGACAATGCGCATCTTTAAGTTATGATCATTTGTAGGTGAAGGCCCATAAAGAACTTCCAGAGTAAAGGCAGCAGATGAAACTCAACAGTATCTCTTTTTTATTAACTCAAGAAAAAGGCAGCAATTTCTTAGATTGTAGTTTTTGTGATCCACAGATTTAGAGTACTTGGTCTGATGTTCTGCATCACAAAATTTTAAGTTTATTAGAGCATTTCATATTGCTCTCTGGAAGTTTGTCCAAAGTATATCTTTTATCAAAGCAACATTCTTTGGTTGGAGGAAGCAGACCCAACCTTCATACAGATATTACTTCTTAGTGAATAGCTTACTGAGGTTTTGAGGTCAATTGGGTTTTCACATTTGACTGTCTCAGTGTGTTTTCAGTTCTCCAATCTTTTTTCTTATTCTTTTGTAGATTTAAGGGATCTTTTGTGCCAGGCACTTTTTCCTTCTGAAAGTACTGACAAGATCTGTCAAGTCATTAGTTCTTATGTTTTGTGTAGACTATGCCTAATTCTGCTTAATCAGTCAATACCTAAGTAATACATTAATGTCAGAATTCAATGGCCATAGTTTTGTACAAGTTTGCTGACCAAAAATTATCTCCTTTGTACTATATTCAGTTTTTTTAATGTTCACAGATGCACAGCTTGCAGTACTGTCAGGAACTTATTTGGTGATTATTATCTGTTGTTAGGAATTTTGATATCTGTCTTACAGCACCTTTTCTGTCAGTATTATACAGGATTTTAAAAAGAAGTAAAAATTTTAAGTGTGTAACATTTCTAACGCTGCCTTTTCAATCAAAATGCAATAATATTTTACACTGTCAGCTTGTTGCATGTACTTTCTGTAAAATCATGCTTAATATCTTCAATATAGTACTAGCCTTTAAATATATTCCTAATATTTTAAGTCTATAATTTCAGTGCTAAAGCTGGCCCGACTTCATGTCAGTAGTCGTGGAAGCCCCTAGCTCCCCAGCCCCTTTTTGCATCCTTCTAGCCTTATGAACCCCCTGAAGGATGTGGAGATTTACAAAAATCAGTATTTCTTCCTATTGAGAAATATGCACATTTAGTGGTGTGCTTTCTTCTTAACTAGAAAATTTAGTTTTAAAAATCTTTTTTAATAACATCTCAGTATGTTGGAGTAGCTCTGTGTTGTAAGGACTCTAAGATACACACTACTTAAAATGTTTTAAGAAGTGTGTGAATTAATGATGTTTATTGGAAAGACACAGGCACTGTGTGGTTTAATAATTGTCAGCAAAGTTTTCCAACCAGCTTTATGTTTTAGACAAAAAAAGGCAAATTCTACAAAATGATTGCATAGAACTGTAGAAATAAGTGTTAATATAAATGGAACTGCTTGAATACCATTTATTTATAAGCCAGGAGGTTTTTTTTTGTTTTTTTACCTCACTCTTTTCTTCTGCTTTGTCAGGCTGATTTTGTAAAAGTTGCCCACCCTGACCTTGAATTCAGAGAGGCTGCTGAAGAAGCTTGCAGGAACATTGGTACTGTGGTAGAGAAGTATGTTTTATTCTTTTTTTTTTTTTCTGTTTCTATATGCAGCTTTAAAAATTACTGTATGATCATCTGAAAACAGCAATCAACCAAAAATATTTGTTTATGGGAACAAAGTGTCAGTCTTCTGTTACAGATATTTAAGGGTTTAGTTTTGTTACAGTATCTCATGAAAGGTTTTTCTGTTTTAGTTGCAGTCTATGGCTCCGTGTCCCTGAAGCCCATCAAAGGCTCAAGTGATGTTTTTCTAGGACTTGTGACAATTCTCTAGTGGTTGTAAATTTTATGTACAAAATGCTTGGAAGTGGATTTCTCAGGACTTTGGTTAACTATACCATATATAACAAAATGACTTTAATATCTGAATACCACTTCAGATATAAAATTTGTAGAAAGAAGAAGTTACTCATAAGTTATCTTGAGAGGCTCTTAAACTGTTGTGTGCATGTGTTTCATTGTCCACCGTATCCCACCTGGGAGTGCAGGGTAACATGCCAGCAAATCCAATGGACAAAGTGTTACCTGCATGGGGACAGTGCTGGGTGTGTGGAAATGTTCTGGGGATAGTAAGCTTTTAGCCTAGCCCAGTGGCAGTCAGCACCACATTTATCTGATGGCAAACTTAAGCTCAGGTTTTCCTTTAATGGTGTCCTTTCAAAGGATTAGAAAACCGTTCTCCCACCTTTATGCTCTCACCATAACTATCTTTGTTCATAAAAAAAAATAAGCAGTCATGGTTAGACTTGCTCAAATTGCCACAAAATACCATCCAAAAGTATTTTTCTGTCAGATGCACAATACCTGTTTCCATGCTGGTTTGTCCACACACGCTCTGTGTAGAAATTTTCTACTTTTTAACTGTGATTGTGAACCAGCAAGCATTTTGAAAATACAGTCCTTGGCTTTTAATGTTGTTTCACTAAATACTGCCTTTGAATGAGTAATACCAAGAAACTGAAATATTAGTCTGTTGTTAATGCATGATTCTTTTACCCTGTATCTTTTCAGATTAAATACAGATGTTGAACTGTGTCAGAGTCTGAGACGTCTACTAGCTGATGAAACTGTATTGAGTTCCTTAGATCCAGAAACCAGGTACTTATTAATGCTTATAGATCTTTATAGATTATAGACCCTTGCAGATTTAGTTTCTTAGACGGTATATATTGTTCCTTACTTACTTACATTTTGTGTTTTCTTAAATTAATAAATGCAACTTTCGGAAAACAAACCACATTTCCATTATTCATTTATTCGTCTCTACCAAACTACCAGCACAGGAGTTAGGAAGTTTGTAGTTGTTTAATCTTGGAGAATGTGACTGTAGAGCACACAATGTATTTATCCTGAATAACTGAGATCTTGCAAGAACAACATAAAGGAAATGAAATATTTTCTTCAGTAATATTCTTTTGATTATATACTGTATTATATACCATATATGCTGTATTATATACTGTATTATATACTGTACTGTGGTGTACATATCAATATTTTTAGGACTAAAATTAGGAACAGACTATATAACTTGATTTCACTTTATAGAAGTATATTTATATTTTTCAAAATCAGATTAGCAGCATATTTATTGAAAGTTTACTTTATGATTGATGTAATAGGTTTTATTAGCTGTTTATGCAGTTACAGTTTTGAATTATTTATTCACTGACATAGTTAGACTAGCTTAATGTATAAGTTATTTCCTTCTTCCTTCTTTTACCATGATCAAGGATGTTAGAGTTGGAAAGGTATTTTTCTGATGCTAGAATAAATGAAGTGTGAAAGGAAATTAAAATGGTAATTTGCACAAATGGTTTGAACATCTAGATTAAGGTACTGGAATTATTTTGAAGGATATTTTCAAAGCAGATGACTAAACTAAGAATGAAGGACAAATTGTTTCTCACTGAGTGAATTATTAAGGACCTAGAACATAGGAAATCTTTGTCCGTAATAAAAACATTCATATAACTGTGGTGTTAATCTCTGTGAAAGACTTGAAACATAAATAAATACTAAAGGCAAGATCTGTTTAGAAATGCTGCTTACTATCAAATGGGGCTGTTTTAACAGGGATTTACTGTATTTTTAGGCGAGTGGCAGAACTTTTTATGTTTGATTTTGAGATCAGTGGCATTCATTTGGATGAAGAAAAGGTAATTTCTGGCTACAATTTATGAACAGAAATTTGTCTTGTCTACAAAAGACCAGATAATGAAACGTGTGGGACATGAAATCATGTGCTTCTGGGTCAGTTTGTCCTATGTGGAATTTTGTCACCTTAGAAGTGGTTAATTTTGTCTATTTTAAATCACTTCTAAAGCTAGTTTTTAGATAGTTGGTTGTTCTTTCTAGTTTAGTCCTCATCATTCCTTTCTGTTCTGAGGAGTTATAAGCAAGTCCTGGGATCCTATGTTCTTTCTTTGGTGTCTGCATCAGATATTTAAAATAGCTACTCAGCTGTCAGAACAACATATTTACAGAGAGGGAAAAGCAGCACTCCATGCACCTTGATGACCTTGAGGTTAATCAAGTGGAGTGTGTTAGAAGGGTTCAGGTGTGTGTCCAGGCACTCCTGGGGTGCTTACGTAACCAGAAGTTCTAAATCTTGTTCAAAATTGAGTATCTGGGCATGGTCTGATTACCTCTCTTGGAGCTTTTATATACTTTTGCTGTAGTTAGTGATGGATTGTTCAAACCCAGTGGCTTACATCATGCTTTGTGGTATGGATGATCTGTCTGTTCATAGTTCATGTCACTGTATGAAGTTAATTCCTTGTTTATTTGAGTCATCCCCTCCAAAAAGATCTGTACAAAAGCTCTTCTACCAGACTGATGCTATAGAGTAATTCTGAAGATAATGGTTTTGATGATGTTTTGTGACCTAGAAAATGGTTCTAGAATATATTTTTACAATTACTTTGTCCAAAGAACAACCCTGAAACTTCAGCTCTGGAGTTTATGTCTGATTTTACTATTGATTCTATGGTGTTTCATCTCCTTTCAGTTTCACTTATTTTTGCATGTTTTCCTCTTCCTCCCCTTCCTATCCCACTTTTCTTGCTTGCTGCTTAGTGCTTCTTTTCAATTCTCATTTAAGACTTTAGAAATCCTTCCCTGTTCTAAGCTGAAGTGTACTTCTGCTACAAAGACTTCCTGCTTTTTAAAATAAAACTCAAAGACATATTTTCAAGAGAAAGGGTGGGAATGAGAGGACAGAGATCACGTTATGCCATTCTTTGGACTTTACAGGTTATGTTGTATCTGTACCCTCAGCCTTTGTTTTTTTGAGCTATGAACTCACAGAAAATGGAGACCATACTCTACTAATGTGAGCAAGTTCACTGATGTACATCTTGCGTGATTAAGTGTGTGAAGTACTGTGATGATGATAAAACTCTATATCACAAACTCCTAAGAGAAGGATTGAAATACTGTAAATAGTTTACAGTCTCCAGAAAACAGCACAATACAAACAGGGAAAAGAGAATTTTATTCTGTATCTATTTTAGGGTATCTCTCTAAAAGATGCTTACTTTTTTTTTATTCAGTGTTTTATATAGCAATCCATTACAAGTTAGCAAAACTTTTGAATTTCTATTTGAACTCCACTGTACATTTTCTTACTACAGAAACATGAGAATTTTCTTTGACATTTCAATGCTTTATGAACATCTGATCTTGTTGACCTGCCCTGCTTTATGACTTTGTTGATTCTGTAGGTATAATCTTAAGTGTTGTATTTTCTGCTTCATTTTTGAAAGAGTCGTTGAAGGTTTAAAAACTTTAAGTTCTGCTTGTACTCTGTCTGAAGATGTTATTTTGTGCTTTATATTTCTTACAGCGTAAAAAGGCTGTCGACCTCAATGTCAGAATATTGGATTTATGTAACGAATTTCTGATAGGAACTCACATTCCCAACAAGATTGACAAACATGTTTTGCCAGAGCACATTCGGTATAATTTTACAGCTGAAGGCAATTACCTACGAATTGCTGGTCTACATGCTGATTGTCCTGATGATCTGGTTTGTATTCCCTGACTTTACTTTGGCATCCTTTATACAAGAAGTGCATATCAGTTATTTGACTTGTTAGTGAGGCACATCTATGTGGTTTGTGATTATGCTGTAATTGCTAACAAGGAAAAACTTTGGTAGAATGTAGTAATCAATGGCATACTTGATAATAGCAGGTATGAAATAATGGCTGTGCAGATCCCAAATGGCTCGAGGAAGAAGAGGGGCAGAATACAAACTGGATTTTAGGCAAGCACACTTCAGTTTATTCAGAGGTGGGATCCCATGAATTGCAATTGTAAAGGGTAAAGGAGATCAAGAAAGCGGGCAGTTCTCTAACGGCAGCATCCTGCAAGCGTGTGAGAGTATTGAGATACTCAGTGCATCCTGATCCTTAGAAAGCCAACCAGATGTATCAGGAACCAGGCTTGACAAGCAAACAACTCTTAAAAAAGCTTCATCTCCAAAAGATAGCATAAACAGAGTGGAAGGTACCAGATCCAGAGGAGTAATGTAGAAACATTGCCTGTATGTGTAGGTATGATGTTGGCAAAGTCAAAGCTCAGCTGCAGTTGTGGCTTGGAAGGGACATCAAAAGCAATGAGAGCAGTTACTGTTGCTACTGAAAGCCTGAGCAAGGGAAACATAGGCTCAGTGCTGTGTAAGGTGGGTGAGTGACAGTGGCAGCAGACAGATAAGGCTGAGATGCTCATCACTTGCGTTTACCTCAGTGTTTAGGTAATCAGTGTTAATTAGGATAGTGTTTATCCCTGACTTTAGTCAAAGGCAGGAGATTACAATCTGGATTGGTGAACAACCAGATAGGTAAAAAACCAAATTTCGTTATTAGACTCAGAGAGTGGTGGTTGAAATGCACCCTACAGGAAGACTGGTTAATGGAAGAATTCTTGTAAGGGTCTATCCGGGGTCCCCTGTTTAACACCTTTATCAGTGACAGAGGGCTTGCCTACCAGATGTGCAGGGGAGAGCAAATAGGGAGGAACAGTCAAGACACTTGAAGGTGAAGGCTGTCATTCAGAGTGGCCTAAAAGCTGGGATAATGGTTCAGTGGCAGTCTTAATTTGAATAGGACAAGAGCAAAATCATACACCTGGAAATGGAGAATTCCTGGTTAAAGGACAGGCTGGGACTGCCTGGCTGGGTCTGATCTGTGGCAAAGGCCCACAGTGCTGGTGAGCAGCAAGCTGAGCATGAGCCAGCAGTGACCTTGGCAGTAAAGGGCCAGCAGCATCTGGGCTTTCCTTAGAGACTGAGGGGTGAGATTATAGCCCCACTCTTCAGGAGTGTCTTCAGCAGAGGCCACCAAGATGGGCAGTAACTAGAGTGCTTCCATTGTGAGGAAGGGCAGAGGGATTTGGGCTTGTTCACCCTGTAGCAGAGGTGGTTTGGGGGGACCCTGACAGCATCCTGCCAGTACTACTAAGATGTCGTGGAGAAAATAGAGCCAGCCTCTTCAGCGTGGTGCATGACAGGAGAACAAGTGTCAGGAGGCACAAGTTGAGGTGAGAAATGCCAGATGGAGAAGTTTTTCCTGTTGATGATACCCAAGCAGTGAAATAGTGAGATTATGCTGTCTCTCCCATATGTGCCGGGTTTCAGGGCCACACTGGAAAAAGCTCTGTGTGACTTGGTCTTAGCTCATAGCCGTCTCTGCTTTGTGCAGGAGGTTGGATTAGAGACCTCATGAAGTCCCATCCAACCTGAATTATCCTGAAAAAAAACCCAACTTACTTTAGTTACTGTTAATGTTGTTTTTCTGAAAAAGAATTAATTTAGAGTTATAAATTTAAAATTAATTTAGACTCAGAAATGTGGCAGTGGCACTCTAGACTTTTAGATACAATTCTAGGATCAGGAGCATATTGAAAAACTCCAGGGTTCTTTCTTCACTTATGCTATGTGGAGAGAGACTTAGTTTCCTTAGATGAAGGCAAGTATTAGTTGTTGCTGGATTTCTTGAGCTTATTCTATATGTAGAAATAAAGTTATTTGTGATTGGTTTGTGAAACACAAAAGCATTTTATTAAATTTTATGAGTCTTCAGGTAGGTTTTTTTTTCAGAGTTATGAAAAGACCCAAACTAACTAAAAATATGAGAAAAGGTGAAGGTTTGTGGACTGACTAAGTTTTCTACTACAAAAGAAATAGGGCTTTTTTCTTCCTCTCTTTGCTCTCCGCTGACCTTGTCTCTTTTTCTTGTCAGATTCTACCATAAGCAAATGTAACCGATATGCAGAGAACAACTTGGGTTTATTTTCAGAAGTTTTAATGAGTTAAGACAGTCCACAGAGTGGTCTGAAAAGCGCAGATGTTGGCAGAAAGGGGGAGGTGATGAGAGACTGTTGACAGGAGTAGAGAACAGGACCCTTTCTGGCAGTCTTGATCTGTTAGGTTGCCTCATTCCATTTCCTCATTCCACTTTTAATGGGTAAGAGCTGTAATTGTCAGGCAGTTGTAATTACTATTGTTAAAAGGCTTTAAGCCTTTTCCCACCAATATCAATGAAATGCAGCTGTTACGCCAGATCTTCAGTTGCATCACTTGTTTCTGTTAAAAATTACTCTGTAGCGATGTGGCTTTTTTTCGTTATATTAGGTGCGAGAAGCTGCTTACAAGATTTTCCTGCACTCAAACGCTCAGCAGCTGGCTCGATTGGAGGAGTTGCTTGCCAGCCGGAACAGCCTGGCACAGTTGGTTGGCTATGACACCTTTGCCCACAGGGCTCTTCAGGGAACAATGGCCAAAAATCCAGGTAATAAAGGCATGCGTGGAAGGACATGTTGAGAAGTCAAACATGTAACATATGAGATCAAAGGTTGTCCGTTTCTTTAGCTAAGTTTGCACATAATTCTTCCAGTGAAGTGTTTTATTGCAGTTACATTTTGCTGTATGCCATACTCAGTGGTCACTGTAAATAACAGTACTCACTGAGGGGGATCTGATGTTTTGGTTCAGAATTGATGCTCACTCCTTAAATTATGAAGGTGTCATTATCTCAGCACATAGCAAAGTAAATGGAGTACTAAATTCTCTTGAAATAGTGTGAATGGAGTAGTTTGTTAAAAAGTCTAACGGAATTTTTGTTTGGAATAGTCTCATGTAAATAGTCTCATGTAAAGGGAAGAATAATTTTAATATTTTTTCCTTCCTTCTAGAAACAGTAAGACAATTTCTGGAGAAGCTTTCTGAACAGTTGTCTAAAAGGTATGTCTTGTTCAGTAAGTTTTTTTTTAACCATACTCTTTATTTCAAGAATAGAGGGACTTATGCAGTAATAAATTAGTCAGTGCTGCTTATTATGTGCTCTGATGAAACAAAAACCAAGACTTCCCCAAAATTTTGAGAGAAAGAGAAAGCTGTGTGCTTAGAATGTCTGTGATCAGAGAACACCCAGGACTGAATGCAAGAAGTGCAGTTAACAGCAAGCAAGAAGACCAAGTTGAAGTGTAGAACACCTCTCCTAGTCGTCTTGCCATATGCACAACTCCATACATTTTGCATCTATAAACAAATTTCCCTGTTTGTCCCTCTTGCCACCCTGAGCTCCACACAGCACAAAACAGTTTCATCACTGGGTATAAATGGGGTGTATTTTAAGAATGAAAACACTTTTGAGCTATACTGCAGGAAGAGGGACTGAATTTGTAAGCACCAGAATGGCAGAAGCAGACTGAAAAGGTTTTTCTACTGTTGTATGTGGGCCTGCCATTTTATCTATTTATTTTATATAGTACTATAAATTTCTGATGATGGACATTTTATTAGGATGCAATATTATCATGTACTGTATTTCACTGCTCAAAAATATTTCATTAGCATTTTCATAATAAAAATATTTTTCAGAACTCAAAAAGACTTTGAAATGATGACAAAGATGAAAATGAAGCTCAATCCCCACAATTCAGTAAGTAACATTTCCATATGTGATAGTCTGTTTTGCTTCTTTTAAAAAATATAGTATAAGGTAATCATGTTCTACAACTACTTCTACTTTAGTGAACAAGATGTAGTAGAATTAGAAACATTCTCTCTACTGGCTTCAAATGCTTTCTGACTACTTGCTGTATTAAAACCAAATATTGATTATGAGAGAGCTGTTGGTTTATACAAAGTGATACTGAGATAACCAACAGATAAAGCAGTGAAAGGGAGTATCACTTTGCTTTGAATTAATTTACTCATTTGATAAATAAAGGCTCTACTTTAGGTTAGATTCAAGCCCAGTTTGTATACTGTATTGAAGGTATCTTAGTGCTGTACATATCTAGATTTATCTTTTTATTTGAACTGCATATATTTCTTGAAATCTGGTATGAAGTCCTATCATATAGTTGAATAAGAAGACCAATCTTCAAGAAATGTTAAAAAAGTTTTCAGGTTATGATATATGATGCTATTTTTGGTTTGAGCCCTAACTGTTCCACATCACTTTTTAAAATTCTGTGACTTACTGAAACTGCAAAAATACTCAAGTGAAGCAAAACTTTTATTGTGGGTTCACTTGTTGTGTGTTATTGTAGTTATAAGCTGGAATTCTCTTTCAGATGCTGATGCCATGGGATCACCCCTATTACAGTGGAGTCCTTCGTGCTGAGAGGTAAGCTCCTTATGTTTCTGATTGTAATGTAAATGAGTGTCCTTGCAATAAAGACAAAGATAGTCCTCAACATAAACAGGATTTCTTTCTTTGAAGATGTACCTCAATATGAAAAAATAAATATTATGTGATAGGAGAGTTGTTTGTAATATTTTTTAGTTACTGCTCAAATGCCTGTACAAGTTTTTGGCTCCTGTGTTGTTTTGCAGGGAAGTATTGGCCCTCTTTGAAGATAAAAGAGGATGAAGCAGTTCTAGAACAGATAAAAAATCCTTATGCTTGTTTTGCTTTTAGTTCTTAGCTGGGCTGTAGTAATGTTTAAAAATAAATTTTGAACACTGAATACAATTCAAATTCATATTTTAACTTCATTGTGCTTCTTACTGAATGTGCAACTTCATCCTCTTTTGGAGACTTGAAATAGGAACTTCTTCTTTAAATCTTTACTGTTTATGGATAGAATTCATTCTTATCTCTCTTGCAAAGAGTGGGAAAGAAATCCTTTACACAGACTTAAATAGTGCACAGGGCCTTTGCACAGAATGAGATGACAGCTCTGAAAGATGTAAGCCGTGCATGTTGCCTTTATTAGATCAGCAACAGTGACCTTTGAGGTTTCTCTTGGAAAAGATAATTGAAAGACGTGCTGCTCTCACAAGGGGGTTTAGAAAAAATTCTTCCTTCACTGCAGATTTACAGGTTTTTTTCATCTTTAAACAAACATAGACTGGATGTATCTGATTAAAATAGTAGTTTATTCTGGATCAGAAAGCTGTGGTAGCATAGACATGGCACGAAAGGATTGCCAGCAGCTGGCCTGGTTGTTTTCAGGATTGGTGTGTGCCATAAGGGTTAGAGCATTAGGTGTAGAAGGCACTGTGTTTGTTACTCCTCCTGGAAGAGTGTCCTCTGATGCTGATTGTCCTTAGTCTTAGTGGTCTTACTGTCCTTCTCAGATGTCCTCATGAAGCTAACAATCTCATGGTTGAGTTGCTGGTGATCACAAGTAGATTATTCTGCTCTTTTTGGCATTAGAAAGAAAAATATTTCCTTTCCTTGGGGGGCTTTGTAAGAGACCCAATTAAGTTACTTTAAGAATTGCATGGTGGCTTTGGGAGAGCAGCAGGTAAAACACACCTAGACATTGGCAGTGTATCTTTGTTATTTTTTTGTATTCAGGCACCAAGCCTGGAAGTTGGATCAGTGTGAAGAGTCTCCTGAATCTGTGTAAGGCCTCCCTGATTACAATCCAGGATTGGGGCCCAATGCTTTTCTCCCTCCAGCTTGGGTAGGACTATTTGTTTCTGGCAGATATACAAGCATCTACAAGACAGGGGGAATAAAGTCATTTTCCATTGTGTGCAGAGCTGCTTTGCTTTAACACAAGAGTGTAGATCTTTCATGGTCCTGTTTTCTGGATAGTTGCCTGTCTTTGGAAAAAGTGATCTAACTGCCTGGACAAGGCTTTACGTTTATTCTGCTCATATTGTGGGTGGTTGACAGGGTACTGGACACTGGGTAATGATCTCTGAAAAGTAGAAGTCACTACTCCCCTGCATAGTCTCAAGGACTGTGCTCTATGGGTGAGACTAGGCAGGCGTCAGAGTATTTGTACAACAAACAGAGGATGGGAATATACCTTGTCATGTCTGTGCCCTAAATGGGAATCTCCTATCCTTTATCTTGTATTTGTACTTACCTTGTTTGACCACATCCCTTCTTGAATGCCCTGTGGATGCTACAGTATGTTCAGTTCAGCACTTTTGTGACTGGAAGAGGAGAACTGTATCTGTCACACAAACCTTCATGCTTGGCTGGAGTTTGACTTTTGGCTGTTTGTTGTTACTCTCTTCCTAACTGAGCCAATTATCTCATAGTATTAAATTATTCATCTAAGGAAAAGTGATGTTATTTTCCTTGGTTGGTTGGTTTTTCCATAGGAGAAGGATGGAATGCTTTTTAAAAAAATATTGGTTTTTTATTTATGAGCTAAATAAATTATTTATTTTTACTTCTGTCCTATTTTATTTTGCATTTTTTCATCTTGGAATCACAAAATATATTTTAAAACAAAATGCACTTAACTGTCATGCATTTCTCCTGTTCTTTGTTTAGTCTATTACTTTTTTTTTTGTTCTCCAAGGGTTTCTTTCTTTAGGAAGAAATTTACTTTTAGCTTTAAGTCTTTAACAGAAACGCCATGGTTGCATTTGTAGTAGTGCTGTGCACATAGCGTGGCTTATGTATTTGTCTCTCATGTTTTGGAACTCAGTAGTATTTTGCATGGTAGGATTTTGTATTAGGAAATTCTCTTCTGCTTAGTAAAACATTTTTGTTGAAAGGGAAGCAAATGTATGCTTTTGGGTATTCCCTTTGGACTACTGTTGTCACCGAGGCTCCAGCTGAAGTACAGACTCATAATTTTCTAGGTATTGTCAGGTACATGAAATGCAAATTATTTTTACAAATGTAGGTATACTATGGAGAGACTATGGGGATTCAGCTCTTGATTAAGTAACTCAGCACTAGGGGGTGCAAGAAATACTAGATGGGATGGTGTGTCTGCTGGAAAATGTTTGCTGTTTCTTAGTTTGGCCTATTCAGCCATTTCTCTTTAGTCCTCCAGATTTTGACCAGTTACATCTCAAATGACACTGAAACTCCGGACATGTTTTTAATGTGTCTATTTTATATTTGCAGCATGTTGTGTATTTTAAATTTATTTATATATTTTATCTTGTAAATATACATTTAGTCTTTACTGTAGCAGTATTAAGGGAACAAATCCTTCACCAGATTTCTAATAACTGATTCTAAGAGGTAGACATTTACATCTGAAGGATGCAGGATGTCCTCATGCATCCTACGGTTTGGACCCGTAGAGTTTTGATGCCATTTGCTGTCCATCGGGTTGGTTTTTGTCGCCTCTTTCCGCGGCGTTACCGACCGTTGCTGCTGTTCTGTCCTTTGAACAGCAGGAGGCGCTCCAGACTCAAGCCGCAGCGTTGTGGTTGTTCTGTCTAAAAGCGGCCGCAACAATTTTGTTTCTGTCAGCTTTCACCAAGTTTTTTCCCTGGAAACTTGATCCTACTTCAAAAGTGTAAGCCTCCTGTTGATGGGAACAGGATATTTTCCTTTTTTTTTTTCCCCAGACTATGTTAAGTAGCCTCTCTGGCTCTAAACCTACACTTAGGACAGTGTAATGTTTTTGTAGCTATAGTTTAAGAGGCAGGGAAAATACATGTCGGTATAAATGTACTTTTAAGAGAAACAGGAGACAAAAGTCTGAAATCCATGGTAGTAGTGTCTTAAAAGAAGATAGAGTAATTAGGAGAACCTCAAGAATTTTGGCAGGATGAGGGTAATAAACCAGTGAATGCTAGAACATGCTTCAGCGTCTAACAAGTAAGAAGATGTCTAATATGTATATTATAAAAATAATAATGTTGCATTTTAGTGCAGACAAGTACCCAAGTGTTAATTAAATTGCATTACTTCTCAGTAAATGCAGCTGTAATTCTTGAGGCCCTGATCTTGCAAAGATGTGGTAGTCCTGCTGACTTCTTCCAGGTCAGAGAAAAAAACACAACAGAAAATCACCACAAAATGCTGTGAGAGACTTTTTGAGGTCAGCCATTTGCCTTGAAGGTAGGATTGGCTGTGCTTAGTCACTTCTGACAGAGGTTCAGAACTGTTCTTGAGAACCAGTGAGCAGTGAGCTCTGTGTATTTGGTATTGAACTCTGTTTCCTTAACCTGTGGTTCTTGCCAGGCTGGGTTGACTTCACTGGCTATAAATCACACTGTTAGGGTTTTTGCCAAAATGTCCCAAATTTTATTCCACTTGAAGCTGTGATGTGCTTGCAGAGTACTGGCTCTGTGCTAGTCCCTTTCTTTGGGACTGCAGAAGGAAATAAGACCAGCCTTGAGGATGACAGATCAATGCAAAAATAAGTTTGTTTCCTGATGTGTAGGAAAGAGAAGCCACCATGACAGCTGCAGGCATTTTGGATCTGAGGGTGCCAGCTTAGCAGAGATTAGGAATAAATCACCACCTTTCTTGTTGGGACTATACATAGTTTGCTGGCTTCAGGGGAGAGTGGGCACCACTTCTGTGTTTTTTCAGAGGGTTACCAAGTATCAAGGTATGAAAATGTGACTGGCTGTTTCACATGTTCCTAAAAGCTGCAATTAATATTGAGGTTTGCAAGTTACTAGTAAAGAAACTTGTTCATGGCTGCTTTTTGTAAAATCATTTTTAATTTTATGAAAGACTGTTCTCTCTTGGGAATTCCATGTGGAAGTATAGCCCAGACCTTTTGCAGAATGTGTGAGAAAACTGTGACTCTGTTCAATTTGGAAGCTGAAGTGGAGACATAATGCAAAATATATTGGAAATCTTTCAACCAAAGTGCTCAGAGAGGAGGAGAACTTTGTGTAACAAACTATTTGTAAGAAAGGGAAGGCATGCCTTCTGTTAACTAATGTAGGTATAGAAAGTCCACTTTACCTCACCAGTCACTGAAGCTGGTGGATTAAGCTTTTTGAAGGAAAACCTGAAAGTTATTAAAAAGCATTGCTGTAAAGCAGAATTCAACTTTCAAGAATTATTTCTTTATTCAAAACATTGTGGACGAACAAAGAAATTGTTGATTTAAAAACTAAATCAAATCTGAAAATTGTATGCAGTGTTGATACCAATATTCTGAAGTACCCCTTGACCTCCTCCAAAATATTCTCGGAAGTACAATTAACAGAAAGAAAAAAAGAATGTGAAATACAGGTGCTACTTTATGGTTGATGAGAGTACAAAGGCATTCTATTATTGTTGTTATTGTTATTATTTTTAAGAAATCCAGAGTCTTCTATAAATCATGGTTCAGAGTCTCCCTTTAGGTAAGGAATTAAGTTTCATAGTCTGGCATGTAATGAAAATTGGAAGGGGTTTTCCTTGTCTTGATCTCTTCAAGTTAACCTGAGGGATTCATCTCACTTTTATCTTCACTAACAAGATCTTTTCAAGTTTCTTTGAAAGTTCTGACAGGATCTTTTTTATTAGAGATAGTTAACTTTGTCATCTACAGTTTTGTGGATGTCAACAGGATAATAATTTTTCTCACAAAAACCCCCAAAAAGGTCAGGATATATCAGGGACTACATATAATAGCCACTGATAAGAATTTTTGCCTGGCAGCTAATTTGTAATTGTTAAGAGTCTGAATGCCTGTGATCTGAAGAACAGTGATCCTGATTCAAATATCCCTAATGTTCAATTTTATAAAAAGCATTCTTAACAGAGTAGATGAAAGTCATGTTGCACAAAACAGTCTTAGCCTCGTTCCATAGACACAGTGATTAAATGAAAGTGATTTTAGGAGTCTGCATTTCATTTAGACTCAGTGAAGTCACAGAAGCTTAGAAATAATTATTTATAATCACATACTACATCTTTGTTTCTCACAGGGGCATAGCCTTTTTATTTGAAGCCTGCTGTTCTTGAAGAATAACCAAACCTCATTGTGTCAGTTAACTTCTTTTTATAATCGTTTTTTTTAATTGGTTTAGCTACTTTGCTTCTCTTAAAAATACTGCTGGGCTGCAAACTGTGAAAGTAAAGTGTCTGGATTTCTTAAATGTAGTTTATCCTTTAATAAGAAGTAGGAATTTGCATTAAAGAAACTACAGCTTTCTTTGATACTTCTGCTTTAGTTAGGAGGCTACTGATGTTTCTCTTCATAAAGTTACTCAGTTCACATTCTGACATAGAGTATATGAGAAAATTTTCATTCTTTCCTGGGTTTTGTTATAAATACAAATGCTTTGGCATTTGAAGTCAGATGTTCAGAGTGAATTAAGTTACTGGAATATGCAAAATGAATACAGAGCAAACCTATTATGTTCAAGTTTGTGTCTCAGTCTTTTACAGTTTTCAACATGTAAGCATGAGAGTTATGCAATTCTGCAGGAGAAACAATTAATTTAAGGTTCATTATTACAATAAAAGAGACCTCTATGAATCTTGATTTTTATCTTTCTTAAGTCAAAGCAGCTTAACTGAAAGTTTGGCACAGAGGAAAATATTCTTTTCCATTGTAGAGAAGTTCATGTATATATTTGTTGATGCTGTTACTGATTTGGGCAGGGTGAATGTGTGTTGGTGTCCATTTTTTTTGCATAAATGCTATATTTCCTACATCAAAACTAAAAGCAGCCTTTTAAAAAGAAATTATTAATATCTAGGCATGTACAAAAATCCTTGATTTCAGGAAGTCTTCTTTTAGATTAATCATTGTGTTTTCTGATGGGTGTGTGTATGTCTGTAATGGATAGAAGTTTTGATACTTCCTTTTCCTGTTCTTCCAGAATTACATTCAGATCCTTTAAGTTTCACATAATGGCTTAAGAAAAAAATTATGTGCTCAAGGTCAAGGGCAGTTGGGAAAATCTTTTTGTAGCAGAGCAAATTGCAAATATCAAAAATCAATCCATACCTGCGTTTGTTTTTTTTTATTGGGGATATGCTAGAGGAAGTGTTACATGGTACTGTCTTTTTGGCTGGAGTATATAGTTCTCTGCAAAGTTAACACCATCCATCTCTTTTGCCTGCATTTTCAAAGGTTTTCAAAGGCATATTCCCCATAACAAATACTGTGCTCTTCATCCTTCTGGGATTCAACTATACAGCATGCAGTCCAGTCAGGGAAGCCTAAGCTCCAGCAAGAAGCAAGAGCTCAGAGCTGAGCTCTAGATTTGTGCTACTTACCTCTAACTGGTGCCTTATGAAACTTGAAAGTATCATAATATTTGTGTCTGCCCTTCTCTGGTGACATGGTCATCCTATGGTCCAGAACTCACATTTTAAGCAAAAGGGTATCCAGACATGGTGTTTGATTCTTGCCCAGGCTTGCTTAGCTGCCCTGAATCCTTTTTCTTCCTTAGGAAGTGCCATAACCATGTTTCCATGTGTTTGCCAACTTTGGAGACAGCAGTACAATGTCTTTCTGGTGATCTTACTCTGCCATGTGCAGAAGAGTCTGTCTGCTCTTCTGGGGCTGCAAATTACAGCATACAAGAAAACTGTCTTCCAGGTCTCCTTTGCAGTAGTTATTGTCACTAAATGCTGTCTGTCTCCACAACATTAACCTTTCTTCCTAGTAGCAGTAACCCTTAGCAGAAGTTTTACTGGTAGCAGAGTGCCTGTTACTGTAGTTCAATGTGGGTCATGATAATTTCCTTTCTGATTTCTTTTCCCAAAAATACTTCAGTGTACTTCCTGTTGGAGATAAAAATCATAACTTGTCTGAATAAATGTGGAGGCCGCTTGCCAAAGAGTGTGTTCATAATAAAGCAGCTGCTTCTTGCAGTTTTATTTCAATTTTTTACTATTGGTTTTAAATAGAAGGCACAAAGCTGTACAACTGTTCAAGCTCACAATTGATAACAGCTTTAAAATTGTGCATAAAGTGATTCTTAGAATGGTTGCTGCTTTAACATGTAGTATAATAAAAATAATTATATGCACAGTAGGGTCATCAACATTTATTAACATGTAGATTATGAAGATAGCTTTGCTCTGGCGAGTGAGCATTTCAAGGCCAGGCTAAGCTAAAGCACTTTGGAAATTCTGCTCCTTTTTTATGTAGAGTCAGTCAGTATCAGCTAATTCATTGACTGAAGTTGTACTTTCATTCTGTCAATTGAAAAGTAATGTGCGGTGGAATCCCAGAATCACAAAATTGTTAGGGTTGAAAGAGACCTCTGGAGATAATTTAGTCTAACCCCTTGCCAAGGCAGGAATGCCTTGGTTTTGGTAGGATTTTTTTGGGAGTCTTGAGTCTGCATTTACAAATACACTTGGTTTCATGTTTGAAAGAATAGGGATCAAAGAAGAACCATACACCTGGAATAGAAGATTGGGAACTTTGAGTTTTCCCTTTAGCTTCAGGAGAAATTAATTTTACAGTCTTGGATCAGCACTCAAAAAGGCTGTGCATCCTACACAGACGAGTTCTGTCTTTGTTACTGGGCAATTTAAAATGCTAAAGGAGTGTGTTAAGAGAAGTCTTCATCTTAAAGTTTTATGTGGTCCTTTACAAAATCTGGCCTAGGTCAGAGTGTGTTTTGAAGATACAACCTGAGACTCTTTAACAGAATGAGAATTTTCTTTGTAAGGACTGAGGGAAGAGAAATTTTGTTTGCTGTCACAATCACAGTCCCCATTGCTGCTGAAAGTTGAGCTACCATGTTTTTAGATTGGTATGAATTTGAGTGCCAAAATACTGTGCCTGGGAAATGTGTTCTTGCAGGCCCACTAAGATGATGAAGCTGTCAGTAACTGAGATTGGGTAATCATTTGCTAGCTAACAGATGCTTTTTTCTTGTCATCTGGAAACAATGAAGTTGCTAATGACTGCTACCATTTGAGTGTCTGAAATCAACCAAGAATCTTCAACAAGGGAGCATCTACTTTATAAAATCTTCCAAATACTTTTCTACCCACACCCATATGTCAGATTTAAGTTTAAGAGATCTAGTAGAGATTGCAGCATTTCCTGTTCTGTTCATTGAGTATTTTTATTTTTGGGGAAGGTTCAAATCTTTCAATTTCTTCCCTTTTCCCCATTGTCTTCTAATCTTTCCTAGTCTTACACCTTTTATTTTTCAGTGAGTAGCATTAAATCTTGAAGGTGGAGGCTCAGAAAAGAGTCAGTCATATGCTTGCTCTTGCCACTGAAAGGCAAGATCATCTATCAGTAATAATTCCAGGAGCTGGCGTTTTGGTTATAGAACATCAGTTTCAGATAGCTGAGGTTTCAGCTAACTGCTGTTCCTAAGTAAGCCCAAAGAGAAAGTTTTCCTGGAATCAGTGCAAGTTTGGGGTTAAGTTTTCTTCACTTAGAGTTGGTTGTACTTAATTTGTGAAAATAGA
This sequence comes from Motacilla alba alba, assembly GCF_015832195.1. Lineage (NCBI taxonomy): Eukaryota > Metazoa > Chordata > Aves > Passeriformes > Motacillidae > Motacilla > Motacilla alba. Next base: position 54,312,279 of record NC_052016.1, on the reverse strand, counting down.
GTTCATGTATGAGGTAGGACCAAATTCAAAACTTGGGAATTGAATCTGTGTTTTGGTGTCTGGAATGATTACTGCTTGGTGGGTATATATACTGATATTTAGACAAAGATTTTTGAAGATGTATTACACACTTCTTGGAGGAGTAGCTTTTTTTTTCACTACCCAGTACTCATTTTGAAGTATTATTGGTTATTATAATCTGATTGTGATAATTGCACTTTATTATGGGTTTTAACCCCTTTCTGCGTAACTCCTTGGACATTGCATTGGCTGGCAAACAGTGGATGCCAGATAACTCAAGGTATAATAATACCTGACTGCTGCCAGGTGTGTCCAGAAGTAAGTTAAGTATTGAGTCTGTGGCATAAGACAGTAGTGGTATTTGAGGCTTTTTCAATATCTTCAGCTTTGATTTTTTTTTTGCACACTGGCGTAATAGGCAAGGCAGAAATGGACAATTGAGATCAGAAGTAGAAACACTTTTGTTTTGGCATTCTGTATAAAAAATTTTGGTTTTCAAAACTTTTTTCAATTTTCCATTGGCAAGAAGAACATTAACACACATCTTTCATTAAATGTGGGAGAGGTTTGATCCTGGCAATGTTCTACCAGAAGGGACTGACATTAACTTTGTGTAGTTTCTATTAAAGTGGTTGTTTAGTCAGGACCTCATTGTACTCAAAATGTCAAGATTGTGACATCTTCAAACGTTAGCCAGAGTAGGGGGCTAGTTCCTCTGGGGAGGCTGCCTTAAGGCATTATAGTCTGTTACTACTGTTTTTCTGAGGGGGTGGATAAGTATCATGCTTTTTTCAAAGGACAGAACTATGACAGAGTGACTTCCGGCCACCACCCCACCCCCTCTCCCCACTTTGGGCAGTGACAATATATTACAAAGTATTTATCAGAAGGCCTTCTTCACATACTTTTCATCCTGGGGTGGGGTAATGGGGACATTGGGCATGTTCAAGGAGTAGTGAGAATGAGAAGTTGATCTTCTCCCTGCAGTATATTAGTGTCAGCTGTTCCATCCATGAAGAAATATCATTGCTTTGTCCTGCTAGTATGTATCTGTATTTGACTGAAATGAAATTAAACTTAGTTTCAGAGGTTGTTTTGTTCCACCCCTCCAGCAACCACATTAATCCTGTATTTCAACTGAATGTGGTAATCCTTTGTGGTTAGTATGAAACATTGTCTCCCTCTGATAAAGCTGGAATCTATCTCATGCTGCCGCTGCATGCTCTTAGTCCTAGGTTCCATATAACATCTTCACAAAGTACTTGGAGTTGGACATTTTCTCTGGAGGTCATCTGGTTCAGCCCCCTGCTAAAGCAGGGTCTCCTAGAGTTGAGTTTCCATGATCATGTTCAGGCAGCTTTTCAGTATCTCCAAGTACAGGACTTTGTAGCCTCTAAGGATAACCCGTGCCAGTGCTTGCTAATACTCACTGGGGAAAAAAAATTTTTGCTTATGTTCCATTCTGTGTCCGTTGCCTCTGGTCCTGTCACTGGGCAGCAGTGAGAAGAGCATGGCTCTGTCCTCTTTGCACCCTCCCTTCAGGAATTGATATTCCTTATTAAGATCCATCTGAGCCTTCTCTTTCCCAGGCAAAACAGTGTGGCTGTGTCTCTCTTCCTGATGAGCCGAGCGCTGGGCACAGCACTTCAACACTGGACACAGTGCTGAGCAGAGCGGAAGGGTCACCTCCCCCAGCCTTTTGGCCATGCTCTTCCTAATGCACCCACGGTGCTGGTCACCTTCTTTGTGGCAAGGGTCCCTCGCTGGCTCATGTTTAACTTGCTGTCCACCAGGACCTCTGGGTCCCTGTCTGTAAAACTCCTTTCTTGCTGAGTCTGGGTGTCCCCCAGCACATACTGTTGCCTGGGGTTGTTCTCCCCAGATGCAGAGGAGAACTTTTTGAACTTCTTGAAGTTCTTGTCAGCTCATTTGTCATGTAAGCCTGTAAAGGTCCCGGTGGATGGAAAAGACCCTCTGACATATCAGCCACTCCTCCCAGTTTGGATGACAGTTTGGTGTTATCTGCCAATGATTGGACAGGACAGGACTAGACTCAGTAGTGACCTCTGGAGTATACTGCTGGTCCTTGGCCTCCAAGCAGCCTTTGTGGCACTGACCACCCTCTGGGCCCTGCCATTCAGCCAGTTTTCTGTCTGCTCATCCAGCCCATACATTGACAGCTTCTCTGTGAGGATCATGTGGGAGATAGTTAAAGGCCTCTCTGAAGTCCAAGGAGGTGATGTGCACTGCTCTCCCCTTTTCTCCCAGGCCAGTTATTTCATCATATAAGGTTATCAAGTTTTTTAAGCTTGACATGCTTTTAAGCACGACTTGTCTTGCTGAATCTATACTGACTGCTCCTGGTGACTTTCTTGTTGTTCATGTACTTGGAAATGGTTTCCACGGTTAGCTGGTCCATCAAAAAAAATTCTGCTCTTTAGAAAATTTTGAGCAGTCTCTACACATCTTTTGATTTTTCTTATTACTTGTGTGAAAGTTATCTAATTTCATGAAATGTTTTCAAGGGGCTGTTCTTTAATTTCGTATTATTTTCATGTTCTCTTATCCTGCAGCTGAACTCACTGTTGGGAGTAACACATTTTAATTTCCTGCAGCTGTGAAAATCTGATGTTTTGTTATGAATGTGAGCTGTTGTAGTGTTAAATTTTAATTTACTGAAGTGTGTGTTTGTAGCACTGTATCATAGATTTCTTTCTTGAAATACCTTGTATGCTTGTCTCTCTTCTCCCACTGGGCAGGGAGGAAATAGCACAGGAATCCTGGATGATACTGGGTGTCTTGGGGGGGAGGAGGGTGTGCAGGCTTTGCAAATAAGCATAGATTTGGCAGGACTGATTGAAATGCACTCAGCAAAAAAGCCTTGCTAAGAGCCCTTGTGCAATGAAGCCACTTGTGCTTGTCTGTGGTGTGTATTGAGATAGTACTTTGTAGCCAGATATCAGTTAAAGAACCAGTTTTTTGAATTACAAATGGAAAACTCAGCTTACTGTTCATAGTGGCATGTAGGATGATAGTACAAGATTTTAAAGTGGTATGACAAAAAACAGTTCTAAACTGTTATGGAGGTTGTTATGATTTGCTGCCAGGAGAAGGGTTGTTTTAACTGGTCTTGTAGTCTGTATGCAGAGAGCGCTTCAGAGGAGACTCAGGAGGTCTGAAGCACTTAGTGGTGTGTTTCAATTTTCATGGTAATAGTCTGGCAAGAAGGCAATCACTGGGTGATTCTATAAAAGTATAGAGACATCTGAGATTTACCTGCTGAAGCTTTCTAAAAAGTACCACTGTTGAAAGCAGTCAATTCTTAGGAATTACTGAATTAAAAATTCTTAGGATATTCAACACACATACCCTGTAATTCTGTATGTCACGGTGGAAGGGGCAGTTTTGTGTGTCAGTCAGTGTCCTTTGTACTCCAAATTTCTGTGGCTTATATGAAAATTAACTCATCTCTTCTGCTTTCTTTTAGAGACTTGCTTTCAGTCTTTTTATCTAACTTGATCTAAAGTTATTTATATAATGCTTATTCCTTGGGTGTAATGACTTTTTGAGTGAAAAGGAAAACATGTACATGGAGGTGTGCGGTGTGTGAATTTAGGTATGAAGTTCTTGAAAAACAGTGTCAGTATGGTAGAGGCAAAATCTGCTTTATTTTCTATGTTCTAGTATAATTTAAAATAGTTTAAAATATAAAGAAAGAGAATGGAATGAAAGAGAATGGAATACACTGACTTTAGCTTCTTGCATTTGTGGTGTGAAAATAAGCAAAATCTTGTACCTTGCCATATTGTGGCTTGCAGGAGTAACCCCACCCTGCTGTGCCTCACAGCTCGGTGATGCCCATCAGTGAATCAGAGCTGCAACTGTAAGCAGCACTTTGGCAAATGAAGTATCCCCAGTGGGCTTCTTTTTCAGGTCTTCTCTGTGGGAGTGGGAAGGAAGGAAGAGTGGGTGTGTGGGTAGGGACTAGCTGGTTCTTTCACAGCTGGTCTGTAACTAAGCCTTTTGATCCCAGGCCTTAAAACAGCATGGTTCTCATCTTTGGTGTCCAGCTATTGTAGCCTAGCTGATGCATGTTTGAATTTAAGTGACTGTGATTGTCTAGAGTTAAACAGTCTTTACTCTGAGACCCTAGAAAATGGTATCAGGTAACACTTGGGCTTTGTATGTGAAATGATGCAACATTTTTTGCGATTTGGAATGCACACAAACTACAAGCCGCTTCCAGTTCTGATTTTGGTGTTGGCTCAAAGGAGTTGTGTGGGGCTGATCAGCTTCTGAAAGGTGTAATTTTGCAAAGCATTTTTTTGCTTGATACACTTGTAGTGTGTTTACTTTTTAGGGTGAGAGTCTCAGGGAGTGTAAACCCTTCTACACACTGCATACATCTCTGAACTCCTTTTTGAATTTTTTATTAATTCTGGTTATGTGGGTGCATGCAGATATATGATGTCTTCCTCCCTATGAGTATCTTCTGTACTGCAGCATCTTGAACATAGTTGAGGTTGGCTCAGGAAGCTGTGTTGGCCATGTTTGAAATCCATGTCGCATACTGAAGTTTCCAGGTGGCTCACAGCTGTAAGATACTTTCTACATGGTTCAAGAGAGTCCCCAGAGCTTGAGGTGTGATTTTTGTGTAGGAGGTGATTGTGTCTACTTGGTGTTTCTGTTGCTGCAGGGAAAGGCAAGACTGCAGAGTCAGCAATGCTTACCAGTTGGTTTCCTGCCCTAGCTGGGGATTCGGCTTACACCACAGCCAAAGCCAGCCTGTTTTTCTGATCAGTCACACGATGCAGCCTTGGCATGGGAAAGGCACTTAAGTGCCAGTGGCCTCTTGAGCAAAGCCACTGCTTGGCCACCATCATGTTGCCATGGTCTGTTTGGGCTACATGCTCACCACATTTCTGAAAATCATAGTCAACATCTGTTGAATTTGGTATCCAGATTTGAATATAAGAAAAATTGAGGTACTGCAAAGCACTGTGCCTGTAACTTGGTTTCACTATTTGAAAAATAAAGCCAATTGTTCTCGCTGAGGGTCTTTGGACTGAGCTGGTGTATTTTGTGACATCCTGTGGCTTGAAGGTGAGTAGTTTATGTAGCTCTGCTGACTGGTTTGGGATTCTTGTATTCCCTTAGGTACAACATTGATCCTGGCTTGTACTGTCCATTTTTCTCTCTTGGGGCATGCATGGAAGGTTTGAACTCTTTGTTCAGTCAGCTCCTAGGGATCTCTCTCTATGCTGAACAGACAAAGAGAGGAGAGATTTGGTCTGAAGATGTTCGAAAGTTGGTAAGTATTCTTGTTCCCAGCATCTGAAATCAAAGGGAAGATAAACAAGGTAGTGTGTTCCTGTGAGCTATGAATCAAAAACACAAACTAGTTGTCTAATTTTACTTGAAGTTAGACCTCAAGAGCTTTATCATCTCTTTAAGTGCCTTTTGGATGTTTGATATTTTATGGCCTTTTAATAGCTTTGTGTCAAGGAAGCCTGAATCAGAAACAGTTTCTGTTTGGAGATTATTGTTCACCTTTCTTAATGGGCCCTTGTTAGTTTTAGTTTCAATTTGTAGATGACCACAGATGACTAGAATGCTGGAGGTGTGTATCCTAGCTGTCATGTGTCTTTGTCTGATTTTTTTTACTCTTTAAGTCATCTGTACTTTGAGATTGATTTTCACTTTTATTTTTCTGCCCTCTTTTTAGGGGAGGGTGGAAATCAAAACTTGGGCAGTAACTTACTCCTCTGGTTCCCAAGTTCCTCTGTTTTCTTCCTACATTTATTCATTGCCAGATCTTCTCCACTGCTCTTCTATCCTCAGCCTCCAGCAAGAGATGCTGTTCTTTATATACTGAGGGTCAATTTATAATTATTCCTTACTTTTTCTATTTTTATTTCTGTGGTCAGTCAGCTTCTGTTTGTCATTTGTGGGCTTTTTTAACACTGAAAGTACTTTTAATACTAATCTGTGACTAGCTAGTTTTGAGTGAAATGCAGAAATGTCTGTAGTTTGAGATACAAGATGTGAATTTTGTCCATATATTTATTTTCAATAAAATTAAGAACAGAATTTATAATAGTTATTCCCAGTTCGTTTATTACTTCATTATAGGTCTTGAGATTAGAATATTATTTCTTCAATTTGCACGTTATCAGTGCTTTCACTATGGAAATGATACTCTCTTTTTCTTCAGGCTGTTGTTCACGAAACTGAAGGTTTGCTAGGGTACATCTATTGTGACTTCTTCCAGCGACCTGATAAACCCCATCAGGTAACATTTATGATCTGACTTCAGCTTGGGTTTTATATAAGTAATGACTGTAGCATTAGTGCTATTTGTGTTCAATATAAATTTAGTAAAACTTGCCTCATTTTAAAATAAATTTAAACAGGGAATGCTTGTAACTTCATGTGTGGGTTTAGGTAAAATATTTTTTAGAGCAAGCTTTCATTTAAAAAAACACCCAATAGGCCGAACTCAGACTCTTTGTGGTACAGAATAACAGGTGCTACGAAATGTTTGGAGAACTCTGCTTAGAGAAATGGTAGATATTTAAACACTTGTTTTCTGGCCTACTGTTTACAAGTAGAAACAATCTGACATTTATACTTTCTAATCTTTACACTCAACTAACTTTTATTCTAAATTCTCTTTATAACTGTAGATGGTTCTAACTGTTGTGGCTCAGTCACTACGTAGTGCCAGTATATTTGCAATAGGATGCAGTACAGTAGACACTTCACTCAGTAGCAGCATCTGCAAATTACCACCTCTAGTGAGGGGATGAGTGGACAAGCTTTAAATCTACATTAGTTTGATATATAACTCTTTTGCTAGTAATTCACAATATATTAGTAGTGCTGTGTGGTATATTTTATAACGAAGTTACTGCTGAAGGTTGAGGAGAGAATTTAATCTGTGCATTATGGATTGGGCACATCAGTAAATTTCTTGTCACTAGTGATACCTGTTAGAAAGTTTGAATGGTTTTGATAATTCTAAAACACGAAGAAATAATTTTATTTTCTAAAAGCAACACAGCCTTTCCTTTATGGAATAAAGTAGTTTCTGTATGAATTTGAAGTATATGGTAAGGATGGAGAAACAGTGTTGTTCAATAGCAGCACTGAATTCTACTTGTGTAACTGAGTATGTGTTCTGATTTGATTTAACAGTTTAGTTTAATTTAATCATTGTTTTAATTTCACTGATATACTGACATTGCCTGTCCATGTTTGCTTTTACCTCGAAAAGGACTGTCACTTTACAGTTCGAGGAGGCAGGCTAAAGGAAAATGGAGAGTACCAACTCCCTGTAGTTGTTCTTATGCTGAGCCTTCCCAATTCAGCAAGGGGTGCACCAACGCTACTAAGTCCTGGAATGATGGAGAATCTGTTCCATGAAATGGGACATGCTATGCATTCTATGCTGGGAAGAACTCGGTACCAACATGTCACTGGTAAGAAAGTTAAAGTTGTGATTTTTTTGTTTTAGTCAAATGTTTAATTTCCGGAAGAAAGGTGTAGGTTAAAAAAATAAAAATAGAACAAAACAAAAGAATAAAAAGAGTATGAACCAAAAATGGTTGTCATGTTAATAGTTCTATACCCTTGATGATTTGAGAATACAGTATCAGATCTGCAGATATTATGTAAAACTCAACAAAACGCCATTTGAATATTCTTTTTCTAATAAGAATTAGGTGTGTGTACCTCTTCTTTATGTACTGTTGATCTTTACTCTGTTGGTGGTATCCACTCTTTCAGGTTTGTCTTATGTGGAGTTCATAATCATTGGAATAGTTGGAGGTTGGGAAATAGATTGTACCTACTGTAAAACCACATTGAATCCTGGGTCAGAAATGACTTAAGAAAATGAATGAGGGAAAATTAGTGAATTAGGTCTTGCAAAGAGTAGTGAGGGTATTGGCTGGCAGGTCTCTGGCTTCTGTAACCTTCTGCAGTTGTGGCAAACAGGTTCAAATGCCCATGCTGGCTAAGGCTGCTTGGCATGCTACTTTTTGTACCTGTGGACAGCTTGGTATATTCTTTTCTATAATAGTGTACTAGAAATCTCAAGTGCAGTAGACATTTACTTATTAAAAAAAAACCAAAAACAAAACCAAGCTACAAAACAGATGAGATTGTGAATCCCTTGTCTGAAGAATTAGTTTTTTAATATGTTTTACCATTTTTATGCTAATGATACGAAGGGGTGTTAATGTTAATGTTTTATCAATAGTTACCTTTGCACCCAGTGGCAAAATACTCTTTTTTTTTAAGTTGTCCATTTAAAATTAAAGTTGACTGAACTATTTTATAAGTATGTCACTACTAGACATTGTTAAAACAGATGAACACTGCATAATTCCTTCAGTATAAGCTCTGAATAGAATTTGGGACAGCTAAGGACTCTCCCCCACTCCTTCACTCATATAGCCTTGCTCATCTTGAGCTACAGGAATACTTATATGCCCAAAATAGCCGCTTTGGAGTGAGTTCTCCGCTTGTGCTGAATCATGTGTTTCTGCATGTCAAACTCTTGAAGGGTCAAACTCTTGAAGGGGCAGGAAGCGTCTCATTGTGAGGCTCAGATTTTCCAGGAGTCCCTGTATATGGTTTCTGTGTTGCCTTAGCTTCAGGCAGTCCTGCATCCCAGAGGATTTCACTCCAGATCTAGCATTGCAAAAGCAGCATTGGAGGTTGGAGGTCAGTGGTGTTGTTTCTGCAGAGAATCCTTTTTTAATGGATTTGGAATGTGTAAAAATCAAAGGGCTCATCCCAGAGATGTCTGTTAGGGGCTGTCTGCTCTCATGGAACACGAGGGTGGTAAAGTATGGAAGCAATATTACTACAGGCTATTGTGAGCACAAAAAAAATTGGCATTCTAGTTGAGACGAGCTGAGTAATTTGACATCTTTCCTGCTCTCTCTTGCCTTACTTTTCTTTAATTCAGAACTACACAGTGCAGATCATGCATTTTCAGAATATAAGGAGAATTTTTGCTACCAAATGGATTTTTCAGCAGTGATGCACAAACAGAATCACAGTTTTATGTGCCAGTGCAGAAGTGCATGTAGCTAATGTGTCTGTGAAAAGGTCCAGTGTGATTTGAAATTACATCAGAGCTGTATCTAACAGCAGTAAGTATTAGAATGGTAAAGGTACTGGTGAAACCTCATGCAGTGTTTGGGCATGTTCATTTTGTGTGTCTAGTCTGAAGGTGAATTCAAACTGCAGCAGGTACAGTGAACTAGAATGGATAGTTTCTTAGACTTTATCTTGCCTTTGGATAATGATGGCTCAGAGAGAATATAGTTTCTCTCAATAGTAGGTAAAAAACATTGTGATAAATTCTATTTATATTAAAGAGCAGTATCAGTCTGAATCACTGAGTGTAAACAGATTGTAAGTTAAGATTAAAAATTAGAGAAAGGTTTGTAGAGGTCAAAGGAGTGATTTTAAAAACCAGTCTTCAAATAATAGTAAAAGCAGACTAGGATTTAAGACTGATTCTGAATGTTGACGTTGTCCCTGGCAGACTGGGATAGTGGCAATGACCCAGTGGTTCCACTATGAAAGCAACAACTTTTCCATTGCTAACTTTAATATAGAAATTAGAAATTCAGCTTTGATTTGGCAGTATGTTACACTTTAATATAGAAATTAGAAATTCAGCTTTGATTTGGGAATATGTTACACTTTTTACTAACTTCTATTGGGTAAGATACTGATAAAGATTAGAGTAAATAAGGTTTTTGGGAAAGTGCTTTTTGAAAATAGGAACAGCTGAGATATTACCTCATTGCACTTACATAGAACACGTCTTCAGTCTGCAAGAGTGTTCCTTGAATGAATGACTCGGTATCATAAAGTGAGGTTAATATAAAGCACAAGAAAGCTCAGCAAACAGATGGAAGCTAAAACTTGTTACTGTGAATGGGATTAAGGCAGAGTTTTATTTACATTGTAGTTTAATTTAGGTTTAGGACACTTAAATAGATTTGGTGTTTCATGTAGGGCCAGTTTGGCTACAGTCTGGTTACTTTAAAAAGGGTGTGATCCAGAGCTTTATAAGGTGCCTCACCCAGCTGTTCAAATATTTTGTTTTACTTTGTGATTTATAGTAAAATGTATAGGATTATAATGAAGCTTTTCTGGCAGTATGTACAATAATGGAAATAAAATATTGACTTAATAAATGAAAGAACATTAAAGTTCACCAAAAGTCCATACTGAAAGTTGCAAAACCTTTTGGGAAGAGTTAACTATTTTTTAGTGAAAATAGCAGATGCTAATGTGTACAATTATTCTACCTCTAGGAACCAGATGTGCTACTGATTTTGCTGAAGTTCCCTCAATTCTGATGGAGTACTTTGCAAATGACTATCGAGTGGTTAACCAGTTTGCAAGGCATTATAAAACAGGACAGGTAGGCAATAAATGTAAAATTTTGAAAATAGGAAAAAATGTATGTAGGAAAAGAATCATCTTTACATGTGTTATTAATTAATAATGTTTAAGTAGAAATAAACAATGGATAAAGTTACTTTAGTAATATAATTTCATTTATTCAGAAAAAATGTTAATATTGTCATTGCAAAAGAGATAAATGTAATCTGTGTAAGAATACTAGGTTTTTATATCCTAGGTTCCAATTACCTATTTAAAACTTTCAGCCTTTTTTTTTCCTACAAGGTATAGTAGGTGCACAACTTCTGTGTGAATCAATTTGTTTGGAATGATTTAATATAATTACAGGTAAGTTATGACAAAAATAGCATTTGTCATTGAACTCTCCAAAGTCTGTCTTAAAATAAAGCTCAGGTAACCAATCATGGATGTAAATGGAAATGATCTGCAGTGTTTCAAAATTTCCATTTTTAGCACAGTGTAGGGCAGTGAGGGAAATATTTTGTGATGAAAAATATACTGTTCTATTTAGGATTATATTAGGATTCGTTAGATTCTGCCACTCATGAATTTCTGCATTAAAACTCTGATGCCATTCTTACATAAGTTCTTTATCAGTCTGTTGCAAGGATTTGCTTTCTGTGGGGTATTTGGAAAGTAGTGCTCTTTGGAACAAGGCGACTTTTGGTGGTCACTTTAAGACATGGTGATAGACAATGATTTATATTTATACAGACATTTCAAAAATTCTTCCTAAGTTGTGTAGTGTTACACTTCATTGGAGCTTCTTATGCAGTACTAAGCATTCAGTGCATTTGAGTATTATGGAAGTAGAATTATGTTTGCCTCCATTGAACAGTTAGGAAAATATGTTTTCCAACCTCTATTTTAATAGATACTGTCTGAGAAATTTGCTCTGTAGTTTTTCTCTTTTTTTTTTTTTTTTTTTTTTTTTTTGCAAGAGGGCACAATCCTTTCTGCAAAATTGATTGCACTAAGAAAGGTCTCTTTGAAACCTGGGAATTAAACTGAGTTCAGGAGTGTTGATCATTTGTCTACTTGAATCCACATACAGAAATAGGACTTTCTGATGTTCTCTATAAAGTTCATGTCGTGTTTAAACAGTGTTTTAACATGGAGTTAATCTGATTGCATATGAGTTCAGAGAATGAGCTTCACTAAAACATCTGAAAGAGATTTGTGGAACATTATTTATGGCTTTGTATTTTCAAAATGACTTGACAAATCTAAACCATGTTTAGTTTCAGTGCAAGAGCTAAGAACCAGACATTGTGTCCCATTTTGCATTTCCATAAACTACTTCTGTTTATTGGTGGTGAAATCTTCCCTTTTCAGACAGCAATTGAGAGAGATTTGATGTAAAAATCCAGTCATGAGGAGGGCAAGAATAGATTATGCTGGAAGATGAGAAGAAGAGCCTGAAACTGCTCTGTCACTCTTGAGAGCTTTAGATTACTTCCTTTTGATTGCTTTTTAAAAAATTTTATCCATTATCCAACATATATAAATCTGCTTTTGCTTATATTGGCTCATCTAAGCTGATTTTAAGAATCTGATATCAGATTTCTATGTTTGTCATTTAAATACAAATAGATTGAAGCAACTTTCCTGTTATGTATATGTTATGAAGTACTTTGACTTGAAAATCCCATCTCTTACATTTTCAACTTCACAAGGATCTTTTTGGGGCTTAATTTCTCTGCTTGTTCCCTGATTAATTATTTTGTTGTGCAGATAGGAAATGCAATTTTTTTTGTTTCTCCAGTTTTTGATTTATTTGGGAAAAAATGAGTCCACTTTACCCCCTTTTCAAGGGGAAGTAAGGAAGGTGGACAAAAGAGGTAGAATGTGAAAACTGTGAAACCATTTAATCAATATGTTGTTCTCTGTGAGAACTTGGATTAATTTTCTTCTTATGAATTAAGAGACTGAGCTTTTCTATGCTAGAAGGCTGCTAGAAAGCTGTGTTCTGCACCAGCTACACCAGCAGAGCTCTGCTGGATGTTGGCAGAAGGTGGACTTGCTACTGACCCAGTTTGTGTTAGAGGCAATGCAGATAGTTTGACAAAGCATCCTTCTATTGGCATTGCTGCATCTGCACTCTAGTTTTTGCGTGTAAACTTCAGCTGGTGTGGTTTCTAATATTTCTACTGAACGTAATTGCATCAGAAAAACTTGCCAGTGTAATCTCACCTTATATTAGCCACTGCTATAAAAGTCAGTTGTAGAAGGACTCATGTTTGAGGATCTGCACTTACAATCAGTGCTTATGCTTGTGGGAAGAGGAGGGGAAAGAGGTATTGTGATTATTAAAACATGTGAACTGTTGAAAATTGTATTTTAGTAGCATTGCAGGAAAAGAAATTGATGGGCAGACTTTCAAAGATGAGAGTTCATTTAGATGTAGATCATGAGGTTCTGGTCCAAAATATCTTGAAGTCTATAGAAAGCTTGTCTCTGCCTTCTGTCCCTTTTGAAAGGTTGTGGTGTTGAATGTTGAGGAGTGACAAAGCTTGCAAGCCTCCAGTCAAAAGGAGCAGGTCTTTTAAACTTAGTTGAAAAAGCTGGCCAGTACAAATCTATTTGTTTCAAGAAAATAACAAGCCTAGTTTTCCTTTCATCCAAAAGATGACTCAAACCAAAAAATCCTTGAGATAAAATGAATAAATAGAGAGGACTGTAATAATTGGTTACTAAAGTTGGATTACAGGTAATCTCATGAAGTCAAGTCATACCAAAATGGGGACATTACAGTACTTAAGCAGACAGTGTGCTGCATGGGTGCCATTCTGTATCACTGTGATTTTGTTTAATTTCTTTTATGAAGTGTAGAGATATGTGGTAGGTCTGAGCTAGATAATTTTAAGATTGTGTGTTTTTGAAGGCTCTCTTGAACAAAGGCCAGGGTTTCAGCTGTTCAAATTTGAACTGAATTAATTTTTCACAGAGATGGAATTACAAAGACAGTATTGTATTAGCCTGATTAAAAGAATAAGTCCACAGATAGTACAGTTGTAATGTGTTGTGATTACTACACAAGAGTAAGGAGTTAAGCATGCTTTGGAAAACAGAGAATTCTTTTCTTTCAGCCACCATGAAAAACACGCTGAAAAATTCATTCCAAGATCCTAAAGTTACTTAATGGAGAAGGATAGAAGAGTGGACTCAAAGTAAAGCATGTAGTGTTTAAATTATAAAATATGAATGGTTATTCAATGACATAGTTTTAGGCAAAGCCCTGTGAAGTCTTTTATTTAGAAGGAAGATGACAGTCTCATTCTGGTTTTATCAGAGAGTTCATCTTTCAGGAGAAGTGAAGTAAGAATGCCGATACCTTTTTTCAATTCAATCAGCTGCATATTAAGCAATTGCCTGAGATTGTAATAGAGCAAGGAGGAATAGTTTCTACTGCCTGAAACAGTACATGCTCCAGTTCAATACCTCAGTGTATCTGTGTGCATGACATTCACAGAAACATACCTTGGAATGGAGTTGAGATCTTTGAAAAACCCTCTGGAGTCAAATTCTGATTCCCTGAAATCTTATGATCACAAAGGTGTTTTGGGAAAAATAAGTGACTTCTCTATCAATTTAAATTCTTTCAATTTAATCTAATTTTGGCAATGTTTTTCTGGTGCCAAATTCTGCTTGGCTTGTGAATTATGATCACAACACAATTTTTGAGCCAGGTTAGTAACACTGATAGATTTAAGAAAGACATAAATGTTTTTTCCTCCTTTGCTTTTTTGTCAACAAGCGTAGTCATAAGAATGACTTGTACTTTATTCTTGATTTTAATCTGCTCAAACAGTAGAGCTTGCTCTTCAATGCATAGTAGATTGACATTGTTTGTTTGACAATCATATGACTACAAAAAAGTTAACAGAATTTTCTTGGAAATTCTTGGTAAAATTACCTGTGTTTTACTCAGTGTCTTGAACTTCCTCTTGAACTTCCTCATTTAATATAGAAGAAATATAAAATTGAAGTACCATTATGTTCAAAGAGTTGGTTTGACCTTTACTGGTAGGAGGGCTCTTGACTTCAGCACTCTTAAATGATAACTTTGTAAAATATCCATATTTGCTGTTGCTAAGCTTTTGGGTGTTCATGTCTTTAACATTGACAAATTACAGTTTAAGAATTTCCATCCAGTTTTCTCATTCTTTGCTGTATCCAATATACAGATGCCCCTAGAAGAAATCAGTTCTGTTTAATTTCATGTTGTACTAGTTCATTAGGGAAAAAAAAGCCTGTAAAAAGCTGCCAAAACTTTCTGATCGGTTTTGTGCTTAACCAAATCTGTTCAAAATTCTATAGGTTTCCTTGTTGAAACCATGTTATTGAAAACCTAGATGTGCTTCAGTTTCAAGATGAAAGGGCATTGAAGGATGTTCCATACTTGTGTAAGAGGATGAGACAGAGCCATTCGTAGAACAGGGAGGATAATTGTCCAACCAAAATACTTTAACCAATTGTAAATTTTTTTCTACTTTACTTTCTGCGTTATTAAATTCTCTGGTTCTATACCATGCTTGACTTGGTTCTATACCATGCTAACTTTTGACTTGTAGCAGAGGTTGCAAGCCTTAGCAAGTACTGCATAAAGCAGCTGTGCAAGCAGAATATTTTTCTTAGCTGCTTCAACTTTGAGATTCTAGAGTCAACTGATAAAATTTTCTTCACTTCGATGTAACTTCTCTAGAGCTGGGATTTTATTCTGTGAACATTGTTTGTCTGGAATTCATATCATTTGCAGAGAATCTAAACATATGGCTCTGCCATATCTGTAGACTTGCTTGGACTATTTCTTGAATGCTTCAACACACTATAAAACCATAGTTATGATTTTAGAGTGAAGTTTAATACTTAGCATCCCTATAACATAGAGATGCTAGGTATTAAACATAATTCTATATGTGTTGTACAACTTGTAGTACCTTTCCTAATATTTTAGCAAGAATGCAATTATTTTAACCATATTCCATTTGTTTGGTTAAGGAAGCTGCTAGGGAAAAAAAAAAGGAAGATATTTGTTAGGAAAAACATCTCTTGAAAAGCTTCAGCAAGTGGTGGAAGAAGCATAAGGTCAAGCATTCATAGACAGATTTTCTTAAAAATGTGGCATCAAAAAGTCTTTGGATGTTTTTTGCAGACATCTGGATGGAAAGTCAAAGGATTTTTTAATAACTACTTGAAAAGTGTTTCTGACTTTTCAGTATGTGGTGGCATGGATAATTGTATTGCCATATATGTGGAATAAATTTAACTTTGTTAAAAATTTCAAAGGTAGATATTTACTGTTCAGTACAACTAAATATTTTTGTGTTGGTTAGGGTAGAAGGTCTGATGTTGAAGTTATGAAAACCCAGTATTATTAAGTTCAGTATTATGAGTTATATGATGAGGGAGGGCTTTAACTGCCCCAGTCCATTCTTTATGTCTAAAAATAATAATAACATCTTTAACAGGCATATAAGGGAATATGGAAGCATTTTATAGAAAAACAAACAGATTTGGCTTAGTGATTTCTCTATTGCTATGTGGATTAATGCTGATATCTTAATTGGCCATTTAATGCTTTGTTCAGCAGATATTTCCTTCCTCAATGCAAAATGCAAGGCACTTCAAATGTGTTTTATTGGCATCAGGGTTTTCTTGGGGTTTTTTTGGGTTTTTTTGTATCTTCAGCCTCTTCTAGTAATTAGCTATTTAAACACAATTTACAAATAAACAATAAGTCTAAATGTGACCTGTTTTTTTTTTCAAGCCACTACCAAAAAACATGGTATCAAGATTATGTGAGTCCAAAAAGGTGTGTGCTGCAGCTGATATGCAACTCCAGGTATGTGTTTTGCATTCTAGTTTCTACTCTCTATTCAGCACTTACAAAACATGTTTTTGTTCTTATAATTTGACCAACCTTTTTATTTCAATGTAGATGTGTTATCTAAGTATATGAAAATTAATTCAAATTAATGTTTAGATTAATTTTTATGTTTGTTTTTCTGAACATATTCCGTGTTGTCTGCTTCAACCTGAATGCTTATATCTATAGGAAAATATCATGAAAACCACAGCTTTTGAAAATGGTTGGATTATCAGAATTCCCAAATGTAGTTTAAGATCAAATTCCTGAGTTAATGGAATCATTTAAGGAGAACTTGAAGTAGAGGAAGTATTGTGTACCTTGGACCATTAAAATATAGTAGGACTGAGAGATACAGGCTACCACAGTAAAATCAAACCAGCACATCTATTTACTAGAATGTGATTTGAGCTCTTTGTCTTCTGCAGCTCTAGCTAAAAGTGGCCACTTGTCACATCAAAATTGCTGGCTGAGCTGTAAGGATATAAGACTTCTCTCTCAGTGTTAGGAAAAGTAGCTAAATTCATAAACCTTTATTTTTGGTGGGAAGGTGTGATTGGTCAGTCATTTCTATAAACAGTCAGTGGTGCCATTCTTCAAAGGAAGTAAAGGAAATCAGAGTTCTAGTTAAAATGGTATTTGGCCTTTTTCAGTCCTGCAACAACAGTTCTCAGATGTGTACAGTAGCATTAGCATCCAGTCAAGTTTTTTTTACAGTAAGCATTTGGCTGTGCTTAGTGTGCTACAAGTTCTTGCTGTGTGATTTTTGTGATTTTGATTTCTTCTTTGTTTTGCCTTAAGCCTGAAGCATATAGTTTTTCCTTCTACAATTAACCTAGTGTTTAGGTGAGATAACTCTGCTAATATTAGGTTAATATTATTAACCTTCAGTGAAGGTTAGTTACTGAGATGTGAAAAGAAACAAATTTACAGATCTTTGGTATTTCTTCCTTTGAGAAGTAGCCAAATGATCACAACCCTGTCTACAAACATGAGTTGGGCTGGTTAATTGAAGTTGATCTGAAAGAGAAACTTCAATATTTGCAGTTTTCTCTGTGCAGTTACATAGAAGACTTTAAACTAATCAGAAACCTGGAGTGTGGACCTGTAAGTTGTATACATGTCATTTACACTAGTCAAAGCCAGACTGAACACTGTTTTCAGTGTATACATGTGGTTTTCCTTGGTTAAATTTAATGGACATTTGAATTGTGTTTTCAGTGCACTGCTGGCTGTCAGCAGCCAATGTTGGCTGGGCAGGTGCTACCTGTGGCTCTACCTCCATGGCATGAAAATATAACTGCACTCTCTCTACAGGTCTGATTTTAAAATGCACACTGCTGGTTTTGAAAGATTCTCATAGACATGTCTGATAATCCAGAAAGAATGTGGGCAAGAATATAAGTAATTAATGCAGGAGGTTTTTATTGGGAAAAGAAATTCTGGATTGAAATAAAATTTATACTGTGAATGCTTAATTGTGGACTTCTACTCATGGGGGCATAATACGTGTACAGATTAGTAACCACCAAAGTGTTGATCATGTCCTTTGACATGCACCCTTTCTTTTCTGGTGTCTCTGTCCATACAGCTATGTATCAGTCTGACAGATTTCTTTCAACTTTTTATATGTATTTGCTATCATCTTGTCAAGGTTTGAGACCAAGTTGGCATTGTGGAGGCTAAATGGGCTCATATATCAAGCAATATAAGTCAGAAAGATATTCACAAATGACATGGCCTCCCTGTTCTGTGGTACAGGAGAGAGTATTCCCAAAGGAGAAGTCATTGCATCAGTTGCTTGTGGTGAGGCTGTGCAATGTCCCTGCTGTTGTTGGCCCTCAGCTGCTCCTGGGGCCTCTTTAGAGTCTGTCTTGGAGTCATTCCAAACCCTGTGGCTCAAGAACACCCACTTCTGGTGGGCTCAAGTTCCCGTGGGTGCCTAACGATTGACTGGTGCTGGCAGTGATGCAGTGATTTAGCAGGCTGCTTGCCATCAAATTTTTCTTGTGTAAATTAAGTTAAACTAGTTTCAATGCATGCCAAATGACCGCAATGCCATACTGAGTAATATTATTCATTTCCTACTTTCAGCACTATGTTTTTGGAGATGCCAGGTGTAAAACCTGCAGAAGTGTGCGCTCATTTCAAAGAGACAAATTGGTAGAGCTGTTCTGTTGAATGATTCAAAAAAATGTCCCAGAGAAGTTGACTACATGGCAGATACAAAGCTAATGCATTCCATTTTAGAAGTGCATATTGTAAGTCATGCAAATTAAAAAGTGTCATAATTAAATGAAGCAAAATATATTTTAATTTGCAGATGCCAAAATATATACGTGCTGCTAGCTGTATACCTGAAAATACTGTGAATGATAATGGTAATACTGTTCCTTCAGACTTTGCAAAGACTATATTCTGCATTGATGGCTAGATGCTATGTTAGCTATATTTGACCTTTAAAAGTAGAAAAAATGCTGACAAATATTCCAGCAGTGTGGAAAACACCTGGAGGTTCTTCTTCTGTGGTCTGTTCAAAAAATAAGTCTATTGGCGCATGAAAGTAAGAAATATTGCTGCTTTTTCATAACTATAATACCTCTGAATTTTCTTTTAGGTCGTGTAATCAGTTACTCAGAAGGAAAGATAGGAGAGTCCATACATCTTCTCCTAAGGCTTTTGCCAGGCAGATTGAACCCCAGAGTCTTTCAGTCAGTAGTAACTTCACTGGAAAATGCCTAAGTGTGTGCATATTAATGCTATTAAGCAGACAAGGAGCTAGAAAGAACTGGAATCAAGTGAAACTAATAAATACCAATGTAAGTGCAAAATAGAGAGACAGTATGAAGAGAATGTGTCTTTTGAGAATGTGTTTCACTGAAATTAGAAATCATCTTCTATCTACTGCTTAATATAAAGTATTAGCTTGATCCTCAGCAGTATCATCTAAAATCCTGTGGTCCTGGGATGTGTTTCCCTTTCCCATTTCAAAGGCCTGTGTAAACACACAGAACTGTGGTTTGTAGATGGAAATGCATGTGGGTATAAAGTTCATCCAAGTTTATTTTCAGGGATGGCTTTTTTAACCGTGCTGTCCAGGTGGCCTGGCTCACGGCTTTCTTCCCGCACTGTACATGTGCCAGGATCAAGGGAGAGCTTATAGCTGACTTCAGTGACTCATTTCCCTGTCACCACATTGTTCTTTAGGCAGAACATTTCACTGGCCTTTAGTTGACATTTCCCCACTTCCTGGCTCTGAGTTGAGCTTTTGCTCCTTGACCACAAACTACTTCACTCCAAGTTTTACTTTAGAGAAGGTCCCCTGCAGTACAGATGCAGTTCCCCCATCTTGTGAAGAACACTGAAGAGCAACTGCAGACTGGTCCAAACAAAGATGGGAGATAGAAAAAAGGGGGTCAAGACTGTGCTGAAGCTTGAAGCTAAAGTCTGTTGTCAGATGTTGAGGTTCCTCATGTTTGATTTGCGTTTTGCAGAGAGGAGAGGGGAAGTTAGTGTGAAATGACTACTGCAGAGTTAAAAAGGTCTACGGTGACAGGAGAAAGTGACCTTTTTAGGACTATTACATGAGCTAATTTTCAGGTCTCTTCATGGTACTTACTGCAGGTCATACTCTTAGTCACCCTTGCTGTCATAAACCTGTAGCTTTTGTTAAACTGTGTAAAAAAATAAATAATGGGATTCTAGTGACTAGAAATGCAAAGCCATTGTAAAGCCTCTTTCTCAGATAAATAACAGTCAAGTATTTTTGCAGTCTAATGTAGATCTCTCTGTATATTTTTATTCTGAACAGATGCTTTCTGGCTACTCTGCATTTGTAGATGGACAATGTTGAGTGCTTACACGTCTTGTTCAGTGTTGCTACCTGGGACATAAAACTTGCTGTGTCGTTAATGGATGATTGTGCAAGTTGAGTCTTACTGACCTGTCTTGTCCTCATTAGCCATGGCTAATAAGGAGCAAGCAGGAAATCTAGGAGTAGCTCCTGCAAGTCACGGTTTATTCACCCCCCTGCTTATAACCCTCAGTTTTTCTTGGAAAAAACCCAATGTGCACATTTGTTATTTGCCAAGAGAGACTGTCAAAGGGTTTATCAGAATTCTGTATGTTACAAGACAGCTTATTCAAACAGAAGGATTATACTCCTTTAGAAACAGTCACAATTTTGGTGAAACTCCATGTTGTATTCCAGAACAAATAAAAAGATTCTGAATTCTGATAAATTATTTAGGAGTTCAGAATGATTTGTACTAACATTTCATAACAAAGAATCTTTTCTGAGTTTCAAGGGGTTGTGTTATTTATGTAACATAAAACATCCGAACAAGTTTTTTTTTCCATAAAATTTCATGGTTATAGTTCCTGGAACAGTGTGTTTATGTCATTGGGGGTGGTATTGCACCCCGGGAGTGTGACTGGGCCTGAATATCTAGCCAAATTATTTGCTTCGTTCCTTGCAAAAAAAGCTTTTTGAGGCTCCTTATTGTCAACTTTCCTATGAAGTGTGCTGACTACAGGATGACCTGACCTCTTCCCTTAAGCATCTGGATCCATCAAACTATTTAAAAATATCTTGTGTTGTAGAGCAGTGGGTATCCTCTGTGTTCCTTGCACTTCCACAAAATAGGAAATCTTCATACTAAAAAAAAAGGCTGCAGTCATTTCTTCTGTCCATGCCTGTTTCATGTTTTTTTGTTACAGTTCCAGAGACTCTGCTTTGCTGTCTTTGCTTGGAAAGTCTTTTTAAGGGTGCTGCTTTCCCACTCTCTGAACACCTCCGTTATTTGGTTATGCGCCTGCATTCTCTTGTAGTTCACATGCATAAAAATTGCTTATGGAGCAGCTCTTACTTCTGGCAAAGTACCCTCCTGGTGCAGTGTGCTTTTAGCTAAGCTTGCACTTAAGCAATTTATTGCTGTGGTGCTGAGAGCTAAAATAAAGATCAGCCTTAGTACTACACTGTTGCAAGGCTCTAGCAGAAACTCAGTGGCATCCTCAGCTCTGTGTAGTGGGCATGGTGCTTTTAGGTCAAAGGTTGCACTTGATAATCTTGGAGGCCTTTTCCAACCTCATTGATTCTGTAATATTCTTAACATAATTCTTATGTTCACTGCCTTAAGCCATAACTTGCTCCTGCAGGGGTGAAGTGTTACCATGGCTGCCTGTACACATCTTGAAATAGCTTATTTTGCAGTGTCCACTTAAATAACTTTAAAATAAATAACTTAAACATAGGAGTTTTTATTAAATTTAAAAATATTTAAAAATACTTTTCTTGAAAAGGGAAATTGCTGGAGGGCCTTAGGGACAGATCTTAATTTATTTAAAAGGCGCAGATAGTTTAGTATTCCCAGTGTCCTAAATGACATAAACATGGATTTACGAAAGGTCATGATGATTGTGGTCAGTGAACTCCAAAATCCTGTTTCTGTCCCTGTATAACATTAGTATGTTATACTAATTATAGAAGATTTCCAAGCCATCTATATTTAAACTATTCCCTCTCTCTAGTCCATCTCTCATGTTCTTTTCTTTGTGTCTTTTTTGGTTTTCATTTGCCAATAACATGTGCCAAAGACAAATGTGTTTTCTCTCTTCAGGTTTTTTATGCTGTCTTGGACCAAATCTACCATGGTAAACACCCTCTAAAAAAGTCAACCACAGAAATTTTAAAGGAAACACAGGAGAAAGTTTATGGATTGCCATATGTACCCAATACAGTGAGTAGCAACAGAATAAGTGTATAAACTGCACCTTTTCTTTGATAGCATAATAATACCCCTTCCTCTCCCTGACCCTTGCCCTGCACACTCATGTGTTTACTGCTGTATTGTTATACTGAAAGACTTTTCTTTCTTCCACTCACTTTATCCAGAGAGTAGGGATGTTTTTGTATAAATGTAGTCTTTCAATGATGAACTTCATTACCTTGCCTTTATTTTCTTAGTAAAGAAGGCACTGGAAACAATATATTGGAAAGAGAGTTTATTTGAGCTTTTCAAAGGCTTCTTAGGAAAGGCAGCAAAACACTGTACTGCAATTGGTATGTTTATGCTGTCAGCCTGAAAGTGTGAAGCAGGAAATGGAAGTGTGTTCTTCTGACTCTATTACTGTGACCTTTGTCATGTCATTTATACTTTCATGTATGATCTGAAAGTGAAGAAGTCTGGAGTTCTGCTGAGCTATCTAATTTTGATCTTCATCATCATGACATGTGTTTGTTCTGTACATCATATGACAGCCAAAGGTGTAGTTTGTATACGGCAGTCACGGGATTTCCTGGTCTGCGTGAAGCTGAATTCCTGCCTGGAGCCTGGCCCCCCCAGTCACTGTTTGACACCGTGGTCAGAATACCCAAATGCTTTTGCAGCTTCACAGGAAATGTACTTTTCTCCTTAGCAAACAGGAGTTCTCTCTCTCTCCTGAGAACGGTGTTGGGAGATCCATTTCCTTGTCATAACTGTACTGCCCCTGTTCACCCCTCCAAAAGAGTGTAACTTCTTGAAGTGAGGCTGTGATCATTTGCAAGTGGGACAGCAGGTTTTGGCCTGGAACTTAATCCCAGCAAAATATACTGTGAACTTCTGAATAGTCATAAAGTCTATATTTAGACTTTATATGTATTGAATGTTTATATTTATTGAATGTAAAATTAGTGTCAAGAACTGTAAGACAGTTTTAATTTCAGTAAAACATTGTGGAAAATTGCATTAGGATAACATCAGTACTCTGTAGAGTATTTAATATCTGTAGTTTGTCTTGCTGTCCTTTGCCGTTCCTCCTTCCAAACTTGAGACATGTTCGCATGTTTAATTTGTAGTCCAGATTAAAAAAAAAAATAAAAGCCTTGAAATAAAGGTTGGGGTTTTTGAGTGAAAAGAATGTATTTCTTCTTTCATTTGATTTCAGAGCTAGACATTGAAATACAGTAGTAGGGACCAGGGTATTTTTTTTTGTCTGTTATTTGGCTAAGTACTGAGAGAGCTGGCAGAGAAAACAAAGTGTTTTGATTATTTGAATTTATCTGTTCTCTCTGCATGTAGATTCCATTACGTATTGTTAAGTCAGGCTTCTATATCTTAAGTTAGTGGTGTTGGATAAGAGTATTTCTTCCTTAGTGAAGATCTTCACTGCACTAATGTGTTTTTTCTGTAGCACCATTGTCTGTCAGGGCTGCAAGCATCCATTATTATCTCTTCCTGAGGAACCCTAATTCTCTTTTACTGCTCTTGACAGGCAAGTAAACTCAGTAAATATTCTCTGAATGTACTTGGTTGGGCTTCAGTTGTATTGTGTAGACTTATTTTCTGGAGTAGAGCCAAAGCATGTGTCTTCTGTCATTCTAGGCACAGCTCAGATAATAGGACAATTTGCATGTGTCTTTTTGTTACAGTGCTTTCAAAATGAGGCATATAGACTACACCTAGTAAGTAAAGGCTGCTGCTACACCTATGGGGTGTACCTATTTAAGGTAAACCTAAGCATCACGTGTTACGTGCCAGCAGTAGGAGGGATAGTGCAAAAGAGGCCCTGTTGAGAGATAGTGGAAAATAAGTCCTGTTGAGGTCTGCATTTGCCATTCAAACAGATTTTGCAGGCACTGGGGCAGCAGCCATTGCACACAGCCGTGTTTGCATTGGCTGCTTTGATGCAGACGAGCACGGGAGCTGGTGCCACATGCAAGGCAGAAAGGAACTCAGATGGAAGCATGGAGAAACAGCACCCCACTAGACTTTGTTTGTCTGAATAATGCAAATCTCAATTTCTGGCTGGCTATTGCTTATCTGTTCAAAAGTATACAGAGTTTACTGCTGGCTCCTGGAGGATAAAATTCCGCTGGGATTTCATTGCTCTGTTACTGAATCCAGAAGCTGATGATTGCCAGGAAGGGGGCAAGGAAATGTATCTGCCTGGTTTTGTAGAGTCCAGCAGTATTTGTTGCCAGAGGAGATTAATGTTACTGAGTTTGGAAAGTGAATAGCAATTTTTCACAGGCTGGATTCTTGAGTCCTTGTGATACCTTTAAAAAGCAACCAGTCTTCTTTTTGATTCTTCTAGGTAAGCAAGATAAAATAGTAATGACCGTACTTTTTCCAGCCATTTCTTCCTGAATGTACATTGTGTCAAACTGTGAACTGTGGGGAATTCAGTACTCTGCTTTTGCTCCAAACTTTTGTTCAAATCGTAGCTTACTTCTTGTCTCTTGTGAAGTCAGTTTTCATTAATTATGGCCTGCCTTGCAGTTGATGATACTGTCTGCTTTTAGAGTGTCTCCCCTGGTCTCTTCTACATTTGTCCCCAGGATGCCCAGAGAGGCTTTTGAAAATGTATCGGGTGACCCTTTGATCAATCTGAGACACGATCAAAGTTTCTCCCCATAATCTGTTGCTTAGTCCCCTCATGTCCCCCAAGTTCAGACTTGAAAGTACTTTCCTTTGAGACAGTCATCAAAACCTAATGATATGCCATTGCTAGTCCTTCGCCAAGCATAATAATTCCTATCTCCTGCTGGGGGGCTTTGTTCAGTATTGGAACAGAAAATGACACACAGGGTAAACAGACTCTGCAATGATAGGGGAGTTTGCAGCCTCCTGGAGTTACAGGAAGAGCTCTCAATAATGAAGTAGTAGTACAATAAACACCACCTGCCCAGATCATCATACCTGTATTTTTTTGTGAAGTAGTTTGAGTTATTAATTCTTATTTTCAGAAAAATAATGCACCTACATATTAATTGTCTGTCCATTGTAGTAACCTTTGCTAATGTGGAATTTTGGTGGGAGATGGTTTGACTGTGACTGTGAGGAAAAATGGTTTTGAAGAGTGAGGCAGAAGGAATCTGGGTTCATTTTTAGATGACTGCCAAATAGTCCCTTTTGCATTTTTCAAAATTACATGGTGTTCTGGTAGGCTTTTTTTCCAGAAACAGCTGAATTTCTTTTGTGGTACTTGAATACAAAGTGCAATGCTGGAATTAAACCACACACATCATTGTAATTACTTTTGATAGGAGGCAACATGTTGGTATGCAGGGTGCCTTTGATATTTTTTGGAACACTGAATAATTTGCTATATGCCTTTTTGTTTTAACATACTAAAAATACAGATTACTTCAGAAGGACCACCTTTACTGGTACCTTAAAGTGTGCATCATGTTACAGGTTTAATTAGGGCTATATAGTTTTGTCCAGAGTGCAAGTTTCTTTGGCAGCATGGCCTATGGTTGCTAGTGTTTGGAAAGACCAAAACACCTGTGAGACCAAAAATGTTAGCCAGCCAAGTTTGCCAACAGAAGACAAGGCAGGTATTGTGAGAGATACCCTAGAGCAAAGATGTGGATGAAAACGGTGTATCACCAGTGTGGTTGTTAGTCTGTCTTCTTCCTGCAGCTGGGAGGACTCTGCCCAGACAGGGATCCTGACCTTGGAAGGCTCCACCTAGGTCCTTGTCTTAACTTGCTGTGGTTGTGTCTGTCATGTTCCTGACAAAGGAAATCAATGGATGAGATGCAACCTAACATTTGGAGTGCTTGCTCAGGGAGGCTGTCAGGCACTATGGGGAGATGTGGCTTGCCATGGGAGCTGAAAACACAAGTTTTTCATTAACAGGCAACATGCAGAGGCATGAGTGTTTGGTCAGCTGAAGAGGAGTTGATGTCAATAGGCAGAACTGGCTTCTCTACAGAGAGAAAATAGTTTTTGCATCACACATGGTTGCCATGAGCCAAAGCCTCCTGTTTTGTTGTTGTTGCAGAAAATCTGTGTGCAAGAGAGTGTAGTTTTACCAGGTTTATTCCTCAGCCTACTGAGGGCTGGCTGGCAGTTGGGGTGAAATATCTTTTTACAGAATTTGCCATCTGTGTCCTTGTGGCATCTGTTGTCTTAGGGATCTCTCGGTAGGTTTTTGGAGTGACTACTAATGTGCAGTTATATATAACTCTGTTTTTGTATAAAATTTCATGTGAATATCAGTAATGCATATAAAAAGAATAAATAGACTGGGCAAGCAATGAGGCAGATGGCTTAAAGTAAATAAGAGATAACCTTTAACCTCTGATGGTAAAAGTGGTTTTGAATTCTCAAAACTTAACTCAAGTGCTGAACATAAATCTTAAAATTATTGGTAAGGAAGGCTAAGTAATAAGGCCACCTATTAAATTTTAAACTGTAATTTCACTTCATATTTATTCTGTCTAGAACCTTCCAAAATTAATTTAAGATTTATTAGGCTAAACTATGATGTCACCTTAGAACCTAAGCAAAACTGAAAGCCCGATTAAAGAAAATGTAAAAAACCAGTTAAAAGGTAGAATGGGTGATATTGGCAAAGAGCTTTTAAAAAAAACAATTCTGGGTGGCAGATGAGAGAGTAAAATTTATGGTGCTAATCAATAAGATGCTAAAAAGAACTCAGTGGGAGAAAAAGCCTGTATATCTGACTATCTGAGAAAGGGAGGTTATTAGAAAAGTAAAAGCCATATAAAAGTGTGAAAAGCAGAATACAGCGTAAGTTTTAACGAGCCAAAAGTAAAACTGTGGAAGTTTCAAGCAGCTTAGAAACCAAACCCAGCAATAATAATTAAAAACAATGCATCAAAAAGAGGAAGGCTGCCAGATATATGCTGGAACTGGAACATAGCTAAGTGTGATGATTCAAAAGACATTATGTAGTTATCCAAGAGACTGAACCAAGGATACAAACAAACCATCCTGATGCAAAAAAGATTTGGCAGTAAAGGACCAAGCCCTTTAAAACTTTATTAAGATAATAAAAAGTAGAAATCATTATGTGACTAGAGGTAATTACTAAAAGAATGCAAGAATTCAGAACAAAAAAGACTAGAAATGCTGAGTTGAGAATTGCAAGTAGAGAAGGAAATAGAATTCCATAATTACTCAAGAAGCAAGAGGACAGTGGGAGAAAGAGCAACAGTAAATGTCAGAGAAAGCAGTGATGTTCTATTCTGCCTCAACATTTTTGAACAATAAGTGAATTTTGATTAGGTAAGTAACACATGCAGTTTTTGAGATGGATTAAAACAGTAGTGAGATTACAGAATAAAACAGAATAACTAGAATAGATTTTCAGAATATTTAAGCTTGTCAGAACAGTCAGTGACTTGGAGGAATTATCACTCACGAACTCATGAAAAAGTAGTAGTGTTATGATAACTGCTCTTATGAAGGGAGAAGAACTTGGGAACTGTAGACTAATTGTTCAGATTTTGTCACTCAACAAGTAATAGCAGCAATTATTAAGCAGCTCATAAGTACCTTGAGAACAGTCAAGTGAGCAAAATAACCCCAGCCTTAGATGGAAAAAATCCACTTTCTTCCTAAGACATTGATTGATCTTGGAAACAGGATGTAAGTAATTGATAGCATAACTCTGTGCTTAACAAGCTTTCTAACTCTTGCAAATCATAATTGTACAACCAAACTGTAGATTTGTTGCTGAGTCAACACACAGAAAACATGGTGACAAATCAGGTGAAAGCTTAGTTTCAGACAGGGACATTTTAAGTGGACATCACCAGGAATCTGTCCAGATTGGAGACAGGAACTATGAGGAAAGTAAGGAAATCCAGTATTGGGCTAGCAAATATGATATGAGCACACATGAAAGGTATTGAAAATCTTTATGAAAAAATTATTTGGAATTGAGGCTGTGATTATTTGTTTCTTATTAATGAGAAAATAGTAGGAGGGGGAAAATTATATAATTTATAGCAAGTGTGACTATGGGTAGTATCTAATCTTTTAAAGTATTGTTAATTTTTTCCCTCATTTGTTGAAGAGAGAAGCAGATACCCAGTATGTCTCACATCTCTCGTAGGCAGTTTTAAAGAAACCACTGTTGTAGATCTCATAAGAGACATAAGTTTCATAGTAAAGCCAGAGAGCCTTCGTAGAGGATGGCTTTTCCACTTTTCCCTCTGCAGTTACTTGAAAGGTGCTGATGTTGCTCATATTGCACTTTTTTGAGTTTTGAAGAGAGATTAAGTCATATGTTATTACTCAACCTCTTGAAGTTTGTGTAACCCCTTCAAGGTAATTTTTTACCTTGCCATGTTGGAAACTAAAGTTGTTTTTACAGAGTGCAAGTCCCTGGATTAGTTTTCATATGAGCCTTTTTAAAAGTATACTGTAAAATCAAGTTGAAGAGTCTGGGTCTGAGGAAAAGATTAATAAAGGAGTGCACAGTGAACTCTGGGGAAGTGATAGTTCTATAAATAATTAATAGCTAAAAGCCATTTCAAGAAGATTGGTGCCCTGCTGAGGTCAGTATTAAAGTAGATGCTGGGACTTTCAAAAGCTCTTAAAGTCACCTTTCAAGGTTTGTTTAGGTTTCGTCTTTGTGGAGTTGAGTTCATTTTATGATAAAGAAAATGCTGATAGCAAATACTGTGAAGATTTGTTTTCCAGTGGTTATATGACACTATTCACTGGGCAACTATCTACAGTAGTAGAGTGTTTACAGATATCATAAGATATGAAGCACTTTTAAGGAAATTCTTTTTCCAAGTGTTAGCCCCATGAAACTCAAACATACTTTAGTGATATCATTTGCCATATTTACCATGTGGTAGACCATTCTAAGGAGCAGTGCAAGAAGTAGTTGCATACGTCTCCTGTTAAAATTCTGAATATACTTAGATGTATTGTACATATGTATGAAAGCACAGATAGCTTCATCTAGTTTGATATAGTTCTGTTTTCATGGCTCACATGTTCTTTTTCCCCCCTGAGATTGCATTACTGGAGCTATATTTGACAGTGATAGATACAGCTGAATACCTCATTGCCATAAGCACAGCCTAGAGAGTCTGAAATGAAATTCTGTTCAAGCGCCATGGGGGACTGTCCTTTCTATGAAAAGTCAAAACAGAAAAGAACAAGACAGAGGAACTATTAGCACCCTTGCTTTTCAGGAGGTGGCTGAGATGAGGTGAATGTAATTTCTTTAAATTCACACTTCACTTATGGCAGGATGAAGTGCATCATCCTAAGGAATAGAGTCATGATCCCTTAAATCCATTTCTAAAATTACTCTAGCAAAAGTAAATAAACAGTAAACATGTAGTGGTTTCATCCTCCAGTGTTGGTTCAGATACTTTACTTGATTAAGTTGTACTTGCAAATATATTTTGCAGTTACCATGTTGCTTAAGGGGTTTCTTGGTTTTGTAAGGGCTTATTTTAAGCAGTGTTCATGATGTTTATTTTAAAATAATAGGTCAATACTTAAAATTAGGTTTAATTGGAAAAGACTAGCTGTAATGTTTACAAGTAACACTGTCTCTTAACTTGTCCAAATAAGATCTGTTAAAGGACACAATAAAGAATCCATTTTCATATATCTGTGTCTTTTAAAGATGTGAAGCAATGCAAATAATAAGTACAGATTTTTGATGTCAGTATTCTTTGTTATGACCCACATCTCCTTCCCTCAGTCCATTTCTGGGGAGGAGAGAGCAGGGTATAGAGTAAATAGTTCTAAATGATTTTGCTATAAGCAGCTCAAATTCATGAATAGTTTATAAATAAAAATGAAATATTTTTCTTTAAGTAATTCAAAGACCATATGGTACGTATCTAGAATCACCTAAGTGGTTAATTGAATGTTAAATTCCTTTCCTCTTCCTTAGTGTAAACAACTGCAAAAATATTTACATTTCCTGCCTTGCTAGATTTATTTATCATTTTATAATAAAAACACGGAAGTGTTATAAATTGAAATGTTAATCTCTTGCTTGACTCACTTTCTGAAATGTCAGCAGTGTCTCTGGTTTGGTTTACTTTGTGTTCTCTCCATTCCTAACACAGAATTGCAGAGCACTGGAAAACTGAAGAGTATTGATATTAGGTGAGTTAGAGATGCAGCATGAGATGAGGTTTCTTGAAATTAGTTTTCTGTTATTCTAAGCAAGATTAGAAACTGCGGGAAAGAAAGTGGTTCTTTATTGTATTTTATTATTATTGTGAAACTCCAGAAGAATGATGATGTAATTCTATAAAACTTAGAGGGATTGAGGTCAAAAATCCAGAATGTAAGTTGACTGAGCAAGCCGCTGCTTACGTGAGGAGAGAATTGTTTCTGCAGTCAGGGAGTGCTACAGCTTTTCTCCAAAGGTAGCTGCTGGCACAAACAGTTTGCAAACTTTGCACTCTGATACTCATTAAACTATTTCAAAGTGCTGGCCAAAGTGTGCTTGTCTGCCTGGCAGAGCAGCATTGTCCTGGAATCCCGCTGGCACTGATAAAGCTCGGCCTCAGCAGAGGGAAATAGCCTGTGCTGATTCCCATGCTAAC
Organism: Motacilla alba alba; assembly: GCF_015832195.1. Lineage (NCBI taxonomy): Eukaryota > Metazoa > Chordata > Aves > Passeriformes > Motacillidae > Motacilla > Motacilla alba. The sequence continues at coordinate 54,281,605 of NC_052016.1, read as the reverse complement.
TGCCCTTCTCTCCTGGCTCCAAGGAACCAGAGCCTGCAGCTTCCCCTTGACCCCCCCCCCAGTTATCCACCCCTGCTGATAGCTAAATTCAAGGGCATTAGGAGCAATAGTGTCACGTGAGTGCCAGACTCAAGGAGTTCTCCGCTCAGTAGCCCCTGAAGGAGGTAAGTTAGCTACTCCTTTGTTGGGTTTCCTGTCAGAATAAGATTTTAATTAAGAAGGGTGAGGGCACCAGATATCATCTCCATCAAATATTGTTCTTCATGGAAACAATTCAACAACTTGCTCATTGATGTAATTACTGTAGCACACTTTTTGTAATTAGAAGTCTTAAATGACACAAGTACTTCCCTTAATTTAGTATTGGGTCTTTTCAGGTTCTCACTTGTGTTTTTTGTCTTAAGATGCAAAGCAAAATGGACATAAATGTACTTTAAAGTGCCTAAAGTCACAGCAGAAACTGTTGGAAGAACGTTTTGATAAGTCCAAGCAATAGTCAAGAATTTCTGTAGGATTTCTTTTCAGAAGATGTAGTAGGATTTTGTAGCACTGATTGCTGATGAAATTAGTGGAACCCTCCAGAACCATGTTTACCCACTCAAGCAAAAGCTAGCTTAGTATATATTAAGATACCTACAGATTTTCTTTCAATTTTGTCTTTTTACCATCACATATAAATTTTTGTATCAGATAATTTTTGTGACAATATTAACAGTCCTAATTTAAAATTCAAATAATTGAATCCTAAAGTAATGTAACCTGCAAAATAGTTTAGTTTAACTGATCCTACCAGATTGTTAAAATGAATGAAGGGGCTTAACTTTTGAATAGAAGATGGAAGGTGTAGTAAACTATTCAGATTTCTCCTAAAGCAGTAATCCTGTCCTTTCAAAAGATAACAGGATAAATATTTCTGTCCTCTACTATAAAGGAGGCCTATGTGACTAGTTTGGGCAAGACACATAGTTTAAGGTAGCTAGAGTAAAATGAACCGAGTCTTACCCTAAGAATGTATTCTACAAGGACTTTAAAAAAAGTCTTGATAAGGTGTGAGAATACAAAAGTATCAGTAATGTATTTTTGTTTTCACATGATGGGGTGGAAAGCCATTGCACATGGAATTTTGGAAGTGCTTCAGACATGGTTATAAGAAAAGATGGATAATGTTGGTGGAAAAAAGTCTGTTTAATAACAGCAGTGGAACAGTCACACACCTTTATTGCAGTCTGTTGTGCTGAATAAAAAGCAGGCATGAACATGACCTGTGGATGGCATATTATCATAACCCATGGGCTATGCTGTAAAATGCACTGTTTTATAAACTCCTGGAATGGGTTCATGGAACTTTTTGAAGTAAGCAATTACTCAGAGTCTTCATTAACTTTCTAGCTGCTTACCAAAAATATAACATTTAATAAGGAGACTGCCCTAGTTCTACATGTCTAGCCTTTACCCTGTCCAAAAGGGAATTTGATATGCCTTTTGTTTTAAATGAAGAAATATCTCCTTGTTGGAAATAACACAAGTAATCTTATAGCTGAATTTATTAACATGGAGAAATGGAGTTTTATGCTACAAGGTCAATCATTTAGTTTTAAATATTTGTGATAGTATTTTAGAATTTCTCTCTTTTTTGTGATAAATATTTTTAAATATTATTTGTGATAATCACCCCGGTAATGGGGGGTGTCTTTTTATTCATCATAGAAATTTATAATGGAGCAGTAGCCTATATGTTCTTGTGGGTTTTGAACATGTTATTGCCTAGGTCATAATCTCCTCTTTATGAAGTAGGAGGAGAGGAAGAGGTTTTTTTATGTGGGCAGGTAGCTTCTTGTGAATTAGGGTAGAGGATGCGTGTTTTAATGTTTAAATATATTTTTATATTGCTAAGTCCAGTCTTGAAAAGTTAATTGTTAGGACAGAATAGAATCAGAAAATGTACTTGAATAATGTAATGGTTTCTGGGTAATATGGAAGATTGGGAGTTCCTGATCAGAAACTTTGTGTGAGGACTTGGACAGAAGTAGTGACAGAAAGTGATGACATGCTAGAGTTATTCATGCTCTAGAGTGGGGAAAATCTGTACTGATTAAAAAAAAAAATAAATACAGGCTTCTAATTTCAGTAAGGAATAGCACTGTTTGTTATTGGTTTTCCTTTACTGCTGTTTGCAGTAGGAAAACAATCTTAGTTTCAGTTTGACTCATCCTCCATTTCTGTTTCTTGTTTTAGATACTGTTCTGTTCTGAATGAATTTTTGAAATTTCCACTTCATCATATTTGCAAGCCTCCCCAGATGTAGAGAGGGAGATGAGCAATGTCAATTCTTGGTCTTTCTGTACTTATGAAAGGAAACAATGTGACATTCATTAGTAAAGCTTAGCAAAGACAAGGTCGAACAAAATTGAGCAGAGGGTACTGAGGCTGTTTTAGGTGCAGACTTCAAAATCAAGCTTTTGGTCTTGGACAGATTGCTGAGAAGTTGTTCTTTCTCCTTGCTTAATTGTGATACAGAGTTTCAACAAACCAAATAAATTGGGTAGTTGATCAACCTGGAAGTGCAGATAAGCTGGTTTAGGTGCAGACCATTAAAGCCAAGAGCATTTGAGGAAACAGTGTAATCTGAGGTTTCATGTAAGACATACTGTCTTAGTTACAGTTTATATGATTATTAAAGTAATTCCTTTCTGATGGGAGAGGTAGAAATATCCTTCAGTATGCCAAACACCTGGAAATTATTTTTGTTTGTAGCCTAAAAACCATTTCTGAGTATATGAAACCAATTCATCAGTAAAGTTTCCCACATTCCAGACAGAGACAGTAGAAACGTCTAATCATAACTTTTAAAATTTATTATAAAAGAAACTGACTTGTTTTCCTGCTCAGTCTTCTAAAAATGTAGTCTCTCTGCTCTGTTTCAAAATGTGCTTTTGGTTTAATGATTATGGTTGTAATTTAGGGACTAGTTAGAAAAACTATAGCTATAAAGTATAAACATGGCAACCAAAATACCTTTCAAAGCAAAGCGGAGACTCTGTGTCTGAGCTGGATGTTGTAACACACTTGCATTACAATGAGATACAGTACAGTGCTTTACCTTAAAGACAAAAAAAGTTAATAATTTTTAAGAATTTGTACCATGCATCAAGACCCATATGAAAATTGAAGGCTGGAGATGTTTTTTCATGTCATTTAACCTTGCTGCTCCTACTTTAGTTGTGTAGGTCACCAGTACAGGCTCAGTTGCTCACTCATGGCAAATTGCATTTGTTTTGGGCACCTGTCTTAGGGTGGAGGTAACCATCTTGTCAAAAGTAACTTTTGAATGGCTGAACTACAGCTAACTTTGAGAACTTTATTTGTAGCTGTTGCTCAGGAAAGGTAGCGTAGCTAGCAACTTGTTTCCCATCAGCTGTTAGAAGTAGTTTAGATTATGAAGCTCTGTTTGTTCCCTTTTTTTTAAGGAAAAAAGATTAAATACTTTTTCCACCCTTTCAGTTGGTCTTTTTTTAAGAATACATGTACATCTTTTTGAGTAATGGAGAGAGTAAGATAATAATCAAGACTTTCTTGAATAAAGAAGCATAGTTTATTTCAGCTGTAAAAAAGAAGGAATTTGTTAATTACAGTGTGCAAAAGAATCACAAAGACAAAAAGTTTTAGAAAATTACATATGTCCTTTCACTTTTTTGTTTGGCTTCATCAGAATTTCAGCCATTGACTGTAGGATAAGAACAAGCATCTGAGAGCCCATGGATTTAAATTTAAAACATCTGTTATACTACATTACTGTTTATCTTTTGGTTCCTCTTTGAAACTCTGTTTTTTATGGTACCTGCAAAAATCATGACAGCAGACATGTCACAAGAATGTTAAGAGTTTTGACTTTGGATAAGAAGGCAAACAAGATAGGGCACTTGTTTTCTCTGTGGAGTTTCCTCAGAGCCAAAGGGCAAAGGAAGTTTCATTCTCCTTCTCTTCTACAGTCATGCATTCTCATTTCAATCTGTTGGGAAACAGCATTTCAGTTTGGACCTACTTGCTTTACACGTCACACTGGAGAGGTGATGAAATCTTCATCCCTGGAGACTTTAGACAGGGCCCTGAGAAATCTCTTCAAAGCTGGCTTTGCTTTGAGTGAGAGTTGGACCAGATGACTTTTGGAGGTCTGTCACAATTTAAATTATTCTTTTGCAGTCAGGGATATAAAAAGAAAAAAGTATTTTGATTTCTGTGAAGATAAATCTGATAGTTCTGATTTTTCTTTGCTAAGAAAACATAAGGAAACAGTCAATTCTAAAAAGCACTAAAAAACGTCTGTCATCACTTGAATGAGTCACTATGCAAAGTAGCAATCCATAACTGAACAGCAACATAACTGTGGATTATAATCTGCTATATATACACACATTTAAAAATGTGCAGACAAATCTGTGAATTATGACATTGCATGTGAATGGAATTTGTGTACCTCTAAGATGGTTGCCACATGGAAAGCTGTATTTTTTTTAATAGTGTTAAGCACAAATCACTATTACCATTTTGTTTCTGACAAAAGCTATAAATTGAACTTTTCTGAGTGTGATACTGCACATACCCACATGGAAAATTATAAAATACTGTGTTACTTGTAGCAAGGTAATTGTGGGTTTTGTTCAAGACCAGTAGAACTACCCAGCTATTATCAAACACAAGTAATTTATTTTACTGCCTTAATTTCTCCTGCTCTGATCCTGTTTATATATAGTTTCAATCCTGATGATCAGCGTATTGGACGTACACCATTTAGATTGAAAAATGCTTCTTCTGATAAAGGATTGCTCATTCTGGGATTTATTTCTGGTGGATTTTTTTTTTTCTTTTTTTCTTCTTTTGTTTGTCATTAATAGGATCAGATTTCTTCCATCATACATAAGAAAATGTTGAACAACATAAAGAATTTAAAAGATAATATGGGGTTTGGGTTCTTTTTCGTTTTACAGGCCTGGCAGCTGCGATTCAGTCACCTTGTGGGTTATGGTGCCAAATACTACTCCTACCTCATGTCCAGGGCTGTTGCCTCTATGGTGTGGAAACAATGCTTTGCTCAGAACCCATTTGATAGGTAAAAACACAGAAATGTTAAATAGAATGAAATGCTCATTGCTTCTGGAAAACATGAAACAAATTAGGTTGGTGTGTTTCTTGACACAAATTAGTTCTTAGTGTTTTTCTTGATTTTAAGAGGACTACAAAGCAGGAAATAACCACAGATATATGTGTGTGTGTGTGTGTGTGTGTACATATATATATATATACACACACACACACTTTGGGACATGTTCATTTGTGCAAAAAAAAAGTTGTGTCAATGTTTTAAAATACAGGTGTGTCAGTTGGGAGACACTGAAATCCCTGTTTAGATGTAATTAGAGAGCTTGAAATTCATAGATGGCTAATAGCTTGTAATTTTCTATTGAAATCAAAGCAGCTGTGGGTATTAAATAAGCTTCATGTCACCAACATCAAAGCTCAGTAGAGTTATCCTACTCATTTTGCTTTGTGAAATTAAAAAAGCAAATTGTGAGGTCACAAATTATAAGCATTCTTATACCTTTGCTGAATGTTCACAACATTGTAACAGAGCAACTTTTCCCTTTGGCACAATGAAGCCCGAAATGTTGTTCGCAAATTAACTTCTATTAACACAAACACACACTCCTATGAATAAAATTTGTCTAGTTCAGTTCCGCATTGTGGGATTTTAAATGTAATTTGAATTTGAGGAGCTAACGTGGCATCAGCCATTGTTTAAGGGTGGAAAATTTCATTTGGTCTCTGTCTGTGAGTTCTGTAGAGATCCTAGAAGCAAACCTGAATGAAAGCTGGACAGGTTGTGTTTGCAGATGGCTCTAACACCTGTGTTTCTTCAGGGCAATGGGGGAGCGCTATCGTAGAGAGATGCTGGCACACGGCGGTGGAAAGGAGCCCATGCTGATGGTGCAAGGTAGGAAATCAGTTATAACTGTTACATTCCCCTGCAAAAGGAAGGAACTTCAACTTAACTGCATTTCCCAACTGGGTCTTTTTACTTTAATTATGATGTTCACTGGATTTATGAAAGAAAAATTTTAGTGGACTGGTCATCACCTTTGTATCATGGTCGGTAGAACTCCGTATGTATGTGGAGTACACACAGAGAGCTGGGCTGAAGTGTTGGAAAGGTTTGTATTACAAGGCTGTCTAAAGAATTCAGAATAAACTTGAAGGAAGATAGATTACATAATTTCTTGCATACAATAAAGTAGTAACTTTTCCATACATGGAATTCATAAAATTTCAGGTTATTTTTTATAGGAGAAGTTGAACTTGTTTTGGCTGCATTATTTCAGTGTCATCAAAATACCTTTGGCTGTATCAGTACTTTGAGTGTACATTTTCATGAAATGCAGCTCTAACAACTGTAACAAAGAAACACAATTAATTATTCATCTGACCACCATATTTGCCTTTTGAATCTGGAAAATAACTTTCGAAAATCATTCATACCCATAGCAAAAATACTGTGTGTTCACATTGCAAAAAAATAATGCCAGGAAAATGAAACAAGTTTGAGAAACTGCTGACTTTATGTCAAATCTCTGAAATCAGGGTAAAGACTTTCCTGTGTAATGTTGCAGAATTCAAACCAAACATTACTTTTGCTGTTCCTAAGGTGAGCACTTGCTAAGTCCTGGCACATCTTTCAACTTTCTCTGAAATTCTTAGTATTAAGAATGAGTGTGAATTCACTGGCATTTGTAAACTCCATTTTAGCAGACTGGAACTTCTGGGACTTTTTTTTCTACTGATAAGGAAGACAGTGGTAAAGTGTCTGTATTTCATCATGAGATTGGCACAGTTTCATGACTAGAACATTTCAGTTCTTTGACCCATCTGTTTATATTTGAGGCTATGACCTCTGCTCTCCTTAGACTCATCATATATTAAGCATATATTCTTTAGGTTGTCTATCTACGTTTCTGATCTACAGGGTTACATTTAATTCAATATGACTTCCCAAACTTACTTCTCTTTACTGTTCTTGAAGAGTTTGTGTTTGTAACCTTGAAAAACTGTAGCCCAGAACTGTGAATTTGCAAAACAGGAATATGTATCTTTACAAGCATATCCAATTTTTACATTGTAAGTCATATGGTGGAGAAAGAGAAAATGTTTTTAAACACCAGATATGCTAATGATCTCTTTCTGGGATATATTCCTTATTTTACTGAACATGGAATTTTCCTGGAATGTCCTAGAAACTATGTTGAAGTTGCTGGCAGTGTGCTTCTGTGAATCAAGTACTATTTGAATGAAGTTTCAAAATTCATCTGTGGATGGTCTTATAGAAAATCTATGGAAGTAAAACTGGCTTTCCCCCTTGCATGTGATAGGATCTTATGGGAGACAGTGTTAAAGGGCTCACTGAGGTCCAAAGGAGGTGATGTGCACTGTTCTTCCCTTTTCTGCCAGGCCAGTTATTTCATCATATCAAGTTATTTAAGCATGTCTTGCCTTTGGTGAATCCATGGTGACTATTCCTGATTTTTTTACTGTTCATGAGTCTGAGAACGGTTTCCAGGATTAGCTGGTCCAGACCCTTCCTAGGGACTGAGGTGAGACTGACCAGCCTCTGTTGCTTGGGTTCTGCTGCTGGCTCTTCCTGAAGATAGACATGACTTTTGCTTTTTTGCAGTCTTATGGTACCTCTCCTGTTTTACTAGATTACTGACAGTTGCCTAGCAATGCCATCTGCCAGCTCCCTTAGTGCTCAGGGGTGCATCCTGCCAGGGCCCATGGGCTTGTTTATGCCCAGTTCTATTAAGTGTACCATGATCTGATCCTCTTCCATTAAAGATACAACTTCCTTGCTTCAGATTATCTCCCTGGCCACTTTTGTGTTCTGAATTTCACTTTTACACTCTTTATTCAGAAATCCTAACTGGTATTCAAGATCATAAAAATAACCAGTGTTCATCAGCAGATTCTTTGTCTGTGCTTATCATGATGTTCATTTGTAGAGAGTAAAAGTGGTTAAGTAAAAAACTTAATAAATGTGCTTGAACGACTCCCTGAAGAATGAAATCAGGGTGACTCAGGTGTTCTGACAAGATAATAACTTGAATGCTGATTTGGGATTATTGGAAGCTAAATCATAGAACATACCTGATGAAAAAAGTTATATTTGTACTTGATTGGTCTGTATTTCTTACAAAAAATGAGAATTTATGGAGAAAAGTTGGAACAATTCAATTTTTGTTTAGGTTCAATGAGCTTCTGATTCCTCTTGCTGCTTTATTTTCATTATCAATATTCCAGACTACTTGATTTCCATCTCCTGTTGGTTTCATCAGTTGCAAAACTGTACTCCCATTGCAAATAACAAAACATATCTGATTGAAAACAGATTCCACTTTAAAGCTTGTTGATTTTACTCCTCTTCAGAGAAACAGTCCAGAATCTGTGCTCACTTGTGCCCTATTTCAAAAAGTTCTTTAGGTTGTTATTTCAGGTGTTTTTTTATAAGGGCTTGCACATGTCTGGCTTTCGGATGCACATCTGCAGCCTCACCCTTGAAGTGTTTCCATACCTCATTAGGAAGTTAGCCATGTTCATTGGCTGTTTGATAGCAGGATACTTCACGAGCACATTTCATTTATGCAGCTTTTTTGTTATGATTTTCTTCTCAGAAGCTATCTATTGTTTTTCCTTTGTGTTTGGATATGACCCTAGCTTTTCATCTTTCTCCAACATGATTCCATAGATGTGCTGATTAGGAAAGATAAAGGATCTGACCTGTGGAGTTGCTGACAAGGTTCCTGTTTGAACTAGTCTTTAATTAGGAAACACAATATACTTTTTGTTGTTGTTGTTGTTTACATTTGATTCTCTTGGTATTTGTTTCCTTTAAAAAAACTAAAATCATAGAGGTTTTTTGAGAACTTTTTAAACATTTTCTGAAGAGACCTTTTTTATCTTACCCCCTTGATAGTCAATGAAATAGAGAAACAGTCACTAATATGGATATCAGGAGCAATTGAAAATGGGTGGGCAGTGTTTTGTCTGAGAGCCCTATTTTCTTTTCATTTTTCCTTAGAGGAAAAAAATTGTTTTGAGAAGAACTTGATTCCTCTGTGATTTTGTGTTGATTACATGGCTCTTGCAGATTTTCTCCTTCCTAGAATTACATGGCATTAGGGATTCCAAATTCCTTTAAAGTTATATAACCCAGGTATCCCTTCCAGGTCCAGTTGTGTGCTGGTTGCAGGTCTGAACAAGATTCAGGTGTGCACCATTCCTCCCTCTCTCCCTTGGCACTCTCTGGCTGAAAAGAAACCCAGGTGCATAGGCAGAAAGTGAATTGCAGTGTGAAAACTACTGGGTTGGATGTTTTGGGAACTAAGAGCATGGAACATGTCCTGGAGTACACTTCCCCTGCAGCCTTGGTGCAGTCATGTTGTCCTTGGTGCTTCTGAAGAAGTCCTTGTGCGAAATGCGTGTGAGGTTGCGTTCTTGCTTTGTTGATGTCGTATTACATTGCAGACAGTCATACTCAGCTCTCAGCCTACATGGTAACCAAACCAACTGGATAAATAAACACCCATTTGCTCCAATGCTGTTTGAGAATTTGCTTTTCCATGCCTCAGACTCTACTTCATGGAGTAATTATAATTTGAAGAGGCTGCAAAAAATCTTCAGATAATCATTGTACATCTCTTTGAAAGTGTAAGAAATACACATAAATCCTAGAAGGTGATGTGAACGGCAACATATGTTAGCTCAAACTACATGGACCCAGAATAATTAGTGTTCCAGGGGGGCAGAGGCCAAATTTTGCCACAGGCTTTATTCTTCTTTCAATTTTCAGTGATTGTAGGTTATAGCTAACCATCTCTCAAAAGGGTGTGGTTAACCACAGTGCTGTAATGTGAAAGAAACTTCAAAGCGGCGAAGATAAGCTATGCAGTTGCCTTAGGCTTGGGAGAGACTGAGCTGTAATAGGAGTTGGGCTGAACGTATTAAAATACACTCCTAAATTTGAAAACTGCAACCATCAGACCTTGTGGACATCTTACTAAATCATTTAGACTGAAGTGCTGAGTACTTACAATATATCAAAGCTGATCTTGCTTTGATATATTTTAAAGGGTTTTGAAGAGAGACATGACCACTCGTTAGCACATCAGTGTAGAGTAAGAGGTTAAAACACAGAAATACCATCATTGCCTGTTTCTTTTGGAACTGTCTTACTCTAAAATCCGTAGTTATTTATTTAATGAGGGCATGATCATTTCACTACAGTGGGAGTTCTTTAGCAATGACCTCAGTTACTCTCCATCCTTTCTTTGCAAAAGTGAAATCTGTTGGCTTCGGCTTTTGATATCAGTGTTGAGAAAATAGGAGTGCAATAAACCACTAATGCAAGAAATCTGAAATCTGTTTTTGTTATCAAAAGCTGGAACTACTGGATTGGAGGTCAGTTGACATCACCATTGCCAGAATGATTTTGGAATCTCCTACATATTTAAAGCAAACTTGGTTTTAATAAATAAATACAATTTGTAACAAGTTTCGAGTGATACTTGATAAGACTCTATTCAGCTGCCCTAAAATACATCCAAGTATTCTGTAATTAATTATATTTCTCTTACTCATTTTGTAATATTGAGGGTGGGAATGTTTTTGTTACGATTTGCCATTTTTATGTAAGAGGGGAAATTATATCTTCTTGAAGATAATCCCAGCTTCAGTTTCTTCTGCCTATCATTATACCATTGGCTCTTGTTTTTTTCCAATGTATTGATAATTGGCAGAGTAATTGTTAGTGTGTCAAAGAATTGGCTGAACATCATCCAGACTAGCTGGTTTTTATTATAAAGTCAGTAAAAGAAAGGGAGTTTTGTATAATGGGGCTCGAGGAGTGATGGTTATGTCTGTTATGGTCATCTTTATGTAACATCTGTGCAGTATTTTAGTCATCTCTCCATTCTGATATCTGGTGAAAAAGGAATGACTGTACATGTTCCAGTGGGCTGCCATCCGTCACCTTCTTAAGGCACTCTCTCCTCTTCTGTGAAAACTGCAAGAAGATATGAGTCTAACTGGAATTTTTCCAAGGCTGCTAGGGAGCAAATATGCGTGTTCCCCAGCCAGGAACCCGAGAGAGGGAGTCTGCAAGAGGCCACGGCTCTCCGGGGAGCTCAGATCAGTAGCTGGGTATCTGCACACATCTGTTTCTCAGCCCAGCACACAGCAAGCCATTTTTCACTGTGAACTACAAGTAACTCCACTGTGATTTTTCTAACATTAGAGTAGGTGACAAGTTTACCAAGAACTTGGAAATATTAATTCTGTTCTCTTTCATTTTGAAAATAGCTTGATGCAAACTTCATTTAACAGCATTTCAGTCAATCTATATATAGTGTGAGATTTGTTTTCCTTTTAGTGCTTGCTATTAATCTACTGAGCCTGGCAGTTTGTGTTGACGCTTGTAACATGTTTTTAAATCAGATTGAAATGGAATTCTGTAAGGTCTTAGCAAGGAAATTCTTTTTGGTTGCTCACATCAATGTGCTTTGAGCTGATCTGTTTCCTGATGGGTTTTGAATCATTGTGTTATAGTAAAAGATTATAGTCTTTTAGCAGCATGCAATTATAATTTCCACCAAAAGCAAATATTGTTGAGGATGTGAAAAAATATAAATTTATGTTCAGTAGGTACACCGATCAGAAAGGGTAGAACAAGGTTATATTTACATTGGCAGATGCCAGAAAGATCACTTCAAAGAAATACAAAGATTAAATTTTACATTATTTGGCAGTTGTACTGTTGTTTTTGTTGGTGTTTTTTTTTCCTGGTACAAGTTATGCAGTAAATTTTCATGTGTAATCTTGAAAATGTTAGTAACAGTGAAAAGACCAACTGTATGTGATGTTAAGTACAAAGAAACATCTGAAAATAATATAAAGGATATATTCTCATGCCGTCTAAAAATTGGTATTTTGGAGAGGAAGGGGTGAAATTTTTAGTTTCTCTGTTTATAGAATTACCTGATGAAGTACTTGGGCATGATTCTAATTTGTGAGCTAATTTTCTTGTCTGTTATTGTGTAGCCAAGTGTTACAGCTAACACATACAGTAATTTAAATTCTTAAAAAAAGGTAAGTCCTAGTACTGTAAAAAAGCTAAACTCAAACTGCAGTATATTGAAAATGCTTTTGTTTATGTTTTGTGCCTTGTCAAAAATTTCAGCTATAGCTGTATTTTAAATGCTAAATTAAATGGTTCTAAGGTGTGTGTAATGCTTTGAGAAAATACATTTTTTTCTGGCTTGGTCAGAACTGAGACTTAGCAGATAAGGATTTATATACCTGCTCAATCACTAATTTGTTTCAGTCATTTAGGAATGACTGGGTCTGTGGTTACATTGCTTTAAAACAGATATAATTCCCTGCTTATATAGATCTTAATGACAAAAATCAGTTGCCAGCCTTGAAACCTGTCAATTCTGTGAAAATGTATAACAGGTATCTTGAAGAAATTAAATAATCCCTCTACACTATAATTGCACTTTTTTCTTGACAAAGAAATCTGATAGCTGTTTCTGTTGTATAGCAACATTCAAAGTTAGTTAGCAGTAAGTGCTATCACTGATGAAACTGTCCAGGTCACAGCATCCTGATGAAGAGTGTTTTGTCTTGTTTTTTTGTAGGTATGCTGCAGAAATCCCCTTCAGTTGAAGATTTTGTGGATGCCCTTGTTTCAGACTTAGACCATGACTTTGAAACATTTATCATGGACTCTTAACAACAGAACTGAATTCTTTTACGGAAGATCGCTTATATCTTCATAATTGTGGATAAAACATTGTTGTGACTGGTTTTGCTTTTTGGTGAACACTTTTAGAGTTTGACTGTTCATGTTGGTGGAACGGTAATAAATACTTTCATTGGATCACTTGGTTTCATTAATGAAATGGCTGTTTTCCATTGCATAGGAGTTTAAGCGTGGAATTTAGGAGAACAAATCCTCTAGCATGGTCTGTTAGAAAATTTGATCTTGTTGGAAGAGAGTAAATGGGAATTGAACTCATGTTCAGAGTGACTGGAGGGATTTGAAAGGTCTTTTGGTGCATGCATTGATTCACTATTAGGGTTTACCTCTTGATGTTATGGCCCTCTGCTCACACAAGTCTTTCTCATGTGGTCATGGATTTTCTTTAACTTTGTTTAACCATATTTTGTAGGAGTCCTGCATCAGGGAACAGCAAACTGTGTTTGAAACAAAGGGAAAATTGGAAAGAAAGAAACTAGGAGTTGTATTTGAGATAAGGAAGAGAAAGATGGAAGAAGTAAATATGTGTCCTACTGGTGTGTAAAGGAAAGTTTAGGTGAGAAGCAAAGAGATATGTTGCAACACATAAGAGAGACAAAGGAGTAAAATAGGTACCCTACAGATGATCTGGTCCCTGCATGTTTGTTCACATGGAGTTTCCTTTTTATGATGAGTGGACGAGTTTAAAGTACAAGAATTGTTTAAAGTACAAGAGGGTGGGTTTTGGAGGGGAAACAAAATAATTCAGAACAAAAGTGTTTCTTCAGGATAGACTGGAGCAGTTTGGTACGGTTGCATATGATATAGTGGATGATGAACAAAGGGAATGTTATCAGTGGGTTTTTCTTTTTCCCTCTAAGTAAATTATGAAATGGTATTTGAGGGTGTTTTGGGGAAAAAAAAACCAACCAAAATCAACCAAACAAACAAAAATAAAAAACCCAAAAACACAAACAAAAAAAACCCCAACCAGAACACCAAAAAAAACCCACCAAAAAAACTGGTGTTTTTTGCTGTAGGACTGGCCTTGTTTAGAGGTCCTCTGTAGGTTGTTATGAAACATAATGTAAGTGTCCTGCTCAGTGGAAATGCAGTGAAAGAAGCAAGAGAGGAAGTAAACCAAAGCTGAGAGATGAGGGCAAATAACTGAGAGAGAAGCAGGTAAAGGTTAAAAGAACTCAGCCAGAAAAAGTGAGTGTTTGAGAAGGGTTAAATAAGAGTGAGAGCTGATTGGATGATTTGCCCTCTTTTTAGCAAAATCTGTGCAAAAGGGTATTTTTTGGTATTTTGCCCAATTTTTTCACTGCCTGTTTTTGCAAGGTGGAAGTTGCCTTGTGTGAGTAGCACTGTCATTCTGGTAGAGCTGGGTTTAGACATTTTTAGATGCATTGGTTAAACTACAGTGGGTGCATTTTCAGACTTGTACCAAAACTAGGCTTATTTCTTGTGCCACTGCCTGACACCACTGAGTGGCTGCAGTTGGTCCCCGAGAGGAAAGAATGAATGGTTTTGCTTAGCAAACTAGGTGGCCATTTTGCTGTAAGTAAAGTCATTAAAAAACTCACAACGTAAGTGTCAGTTTAGGTGTGAGGAGAACCACATTGTGAAGATGGGAGAGTCTGTAAAGTATACAAAAGCTGATGAATGTAAATTTAACAGCCCATAGTGGGGTATTTAATGGAAGTGTATTTCAAAGGGAATTCAAGGGTGTTGCTAAGGGAGCCTCTCATTGTTTGTTGCCTGGGTTTTGTACTGGAACAAACTAGCGATTATGTTTATCTGGAGCTGGCACACGTTGAAAGATTCATTGTGACAAAAAGAACTGAGCAAACGGAAATCCTCGTGCTGACACGGCTCTGGAAGCAGTGCGGTAAAGAAAATAAAGCATCATAATTGGCGGAATAAGCAGAACATTTACAATTAAGAGATTGCCCCTACATTTTAATTTGAAAGAAATTCAAGCGATATTGGATTTAGTGTACAGATACCTCTTCAAACTATATGTAGTAGTCACATTGCTTTATGTTCATGGCTGCTATTACTTCGTTAATTCACCATCTCATTTGATACTTCTGCAAACAACAGTCTTTTCAAGGTTTTATCAAACAATATCTTCCTAATACGAAATCAGATGTCAGCAAAGAAAGGAAGAAAATCTTGCCTTTTGCCAGAGAGTGGTGGATTGCAGTATATTGCTCAGATTTATAACTCATGAGATATCTGACAAAGATGAGAGCTGGTAGAAGAATAAATACATCTCAGAATGACAGTTTCAGGTTCTTTTATGAAGAAACTCTGTTGACTCCACCGATTTTTTTTTTAAATGAAATAACCTTTGAGGATTGAACAGTAGACATGATTAAGCCTCCAGGGAACATATTATATACCACCACAACGAGGCTTACTACAGAAGGGGAAATATTATTCTAAATTTTTTCTCTTTTTTTGATAGTTTCTAAAAATGCTTCCAGCTGTTCAAATGTCTGATGCTTTTTCCTTTTCTTTTTTTTTTTTTTTTTTTTTTTTTGCTTTTCAAGAGACTTTTATTTTCCAGCAAATAATGTGTACTCTCAGTAACATGAGACCTCTCTTGTGACCAGCAGTGTAACTCTTCATAAATGTAAAAACCACTGTAATCCTTTTCCAGCATTCCATGCTTTCCCACTGGAGCTGCTGAACCAGCTATCCAAAAGTTTGGTTTATAACACTGTAACTCAGCATCATGCTTTTAATCTGAAATTTTACAATGTTTTGGATTTTGGCTGCTATGGAAAATAAGTAGTGAACATCTTCAGAAGAAATTATACCCTTATGCAATCCTGAAATAATAACACATAATTATAACACATCAGAAAAGCACAGGTGGATTACATTTGAAAGTCTGAGGTGTGAACTTTGCTGCTTTCATTTTTTTAATGTTTGATGTGATTATTTTTCTGATTCACTTAAGATAGACTGAAATATTGTGTAATAATTACTTTCAGGTGACATAAATACAGCTGGTGCTGGATGAAGTTCTCTAAACCTCAAAAAAGATAACAGGAGGAAAAGGCAGCAGTTAAGAAAGCAGGGAAGAGAAGGGAAATCAGACAGGGAAGAATTTAATATAGATTAGAAACCAGGCATGGTAATGGGTTGATATAGAAGCAAAAAAACCCTCTGAGTTAAAAGCTTGGGCAAAGAAAATAGGGCTTTCTTTGCACAGCAGTGAGTCTGAAATGGAAATTACAGCGCTGCCAGTAACAGAAAAGGCAGAGGTGTTCAAAAATGTTTCTGTTTTGTGTTCACTGGAATGCCAGATGGAAGAATTCATATCATATGCTGATAAAAGCTTTTCTGCAGATGTTAAATAGCTGCTTGTACAGCGAGTCAGAATCTAAATCATTGTGCAAAAAATAAAAAATGAATTTATATCAAAGTAAGAGACTACTATTATAGATGACACTAAGATGGAAATGTAGAGAAGAGATTATTGTAACAGCAATATTGATGGCTTAAAAAATATACATCTTAGTCTATCAGAAGATTAATGTAATGATGATACAGAAGCATAAATTCAAAAGATTGGACATTGATCTGAAAACAAGTGCTTAACAAGAGCTGGTAGCTGAAATTAGGCAAAGTTATGCCTGATTTCTAGTTTATATGTTGACAGCAGGGACAACATAAAGAGAAGAGCTGGGGTTGACTGATCAGCCCCAGAAATGTACATCAGAACTGGATTGTTTTCTGAAAAACCTGCCCAAATTCAGATGAATTCAGAGAAGCCATGTAGCCTCAGTTACAGCAGGGAAGATCCACCTTTTGTGGTCCAACAAGCTGTGAGTGAGGAGAGTGTCTTTAGAAGGAGGTTTTTCCACAAGGGTAGCAAGTCTGTGCTTGCTGGATAACTGTCCTGCTGGCAGCTTCCCCTTCTGTGGAGAGCTGGAAAAGCAGTGCCAGCCAAAGCACCTCCTCTGCTTGCTGTGAAGTGGGAGGCACTGTGTGTCTGCTATTTCAGATTGCTTCTGGGCAAAGTATTGGAGATTTTGTGTTCCCAGAGCCAGGGATTTATTTGTGTGCTCTTGGGAACAAGTTCAGATTGGCGCTTTGCCCCAGCAGGTTCGCAGTGTACCAAAAGGGGAGTATTACATTAAAATTAGAAAGAATTCAAGAGTGAAAGAACTTAAGAATTGAAGATGCACGATAGCAGAAGGCAAGCACGCAGATTTCCCTGGGAGAAGGACCGTGGGAGAACAGCTAGTGTGCTCGGGGAGGAGAGGGAAGGAGATAAAAGATAAGGAAGTATAAATCAGCACCAGTAGGGCTGTCTGTCGGCCCTTCTGATCTTCCCCGGGCTGAGATTTGTTTATTTTCAAGTCCTCTGCGGCTGCTCCTCAACAGCTGGCATGTGGAGCTGCACGGGTGTAGGAAATCATTACGACTTCTTGTTTGGAGGAAGTATCCAAAAAAATCTCTTGGGGACAAACTACTTAAACCAGAAGCAAAGTGGCAATACAGATCTGACAGGGTGACTGGTTGGTGCTCTGCTGCTGTGTAGATTTAAAAGCACAGAGGGAAGGGAGTGGGATGCCTCTTGCCAGCAGTTGCCAAAGAGCCAGTAGTTTTTAAGGCAGCTTATAAGTGGCTAAATCTTGCCATTCTGGCTGCATTCACTCTTTATGAGAAGAAACAGACGTCTTCAAAATGGAATATATCCTACCAGTCTAAGGATGAGGTTGAACCAGCTCTTTTATGTGCCTTTTCTTGCTCCAGTAACTAGAGAGAGAGAGCACAGATGGCTGGAATAAAAATGTCAGGAACTCTGATTTCTGTCCAGAATACCTCAAAGTACTGGACTTTTTTTTTTTTTAATGTTACAATTTTTCAATTATCAAATGCCACCATTGTTTGCTTTTGCTGACTGTCATACATGACTGAGTTAATGCATCATTGACAGCATCACGTAGTACAATACTAAAATAGACACAGAAGATGCTCTTAATTAATCTTCAGGATATCTTGGATTCTCTGAAATGCCTTTTGGTTGTTGTACCTCTGATTCCTTATGACCCTTTCACTTCACTCCTTATGCACCTCCAAACGCCCCCATCTCCACCTGCTCTTACAGCTGCACTAGGACAGGACCTAGAGGGTAGGAGGAGGCGAGGGATACTTTGGGCTGTGACTGACCCGGGGGTTGTGATCGTGTCAGAGGAAAAGCAAAATGGCAGCAGGTTCTTCCTACCCTGTCCACAGCTGCAGCTGCTGCTGGTGCCCATTCAGCCTGCAGTTTGTATCATGCTCTAACAGCATTTCTCATCTGCCTTCCCTGTGCTGTGGGAAAGCTGGGCCTTGGGGAAATGCCCTGAATATGACCCACTAAGAAGCTGAAGCGTTGCCAAGCTGGGCCAAGTCAGGGTGGATAAGCCCCTTTAGGTTACAGGCCACAGGACAGCAGCTCTCAATACACTGCAGGCTCCTCATGAATAATTTATCAGGTAGGTGTTTGAAGGTGTTTGGCTGATGTTTGCAGCAGCAGCCCTTAACCCTCATCAAGCTCCTCTGGCATACTCACAGCAGATTAGCAGGGCAGTTGTTAAAAATAGTCTGTTTATTAATGGTGCTCTTCAGAAGTAGCCACAAGGCTCAATCATAGCCTACATTCAGTATTTAAAATACATATGAAATAAAAAACATGCATAAGATCAGAAGGGCTTGCTGGTTTCACTTAGTGCACTCTCCTACCAGGCCCACTTTTCTTCCTCACAAAGATGCAATCCAGTTAACTCACCTTGCAGCTCCCTGCACAGAGACAAATCCTCTTCCAACATACCTTTTGTAGCTCAGATGAAGTTATTAAAGACTTGCATTATTTATGTTGAGTGTTTTCCCCCAAGGTCATTTGACAGCATCCCAGCTCCCGGGCTGCTGATCTGCAGCATCTGCTGTGGGCAGCCAGGGGCTGTGTGGAGGTGGCTGAGCGACAGCCTGGAAGCAGAGGGTGTCTTTGGCTTCGGGCAACCGATGGGGCTGGAGCCCACAAATGCCTGCACTTCTTCACGTGGCTGTTAGAAATGAAAAAGGCATTAAAATGGCCTTGGATGCCTTGGCTTACAATGCCTCTGACATACAAATGTGCTCAGTTGTCTGCAATTCACTTCCAAGGAGAATACAGTTGTAACAAAATCATTTTATAAGAGAGCCCTGGGGGAACACAAGTGATAGAGCAGCTTTTATAACATACTAAAATTTCTATAAAACTAATTATATATGTTATCAAAATGATTCATGTTAGCCAGAGTAAATCCTGCTCATTACAAATGAGAGTTGAAGTGACAGTTCATTGTCTCTTAACATTTGCACAAATGTAGTGCCTTTTCTCCCTGTGCTGTCACAGGGAGGTTGGGGAAGGAATTCCCCAAGAACTGGAGGTGCCATTGCAAGAAAGAGGCAGTGCTAGTCGGGTCTGTAACCTCAGCTGACCGTGACAAGGTAAGTTCTCATCACACCTGGTTCCTCACCATTGTGGCAAATGTTCTTCTTATCTCCTGTAAGTTTAATTTGTTGTCTTGCCCTGAAGCCTGCCCAGCAAATGTGTCCCTCGTGTGTCTATAGGTATTGCTCTCGTTGAAACTATTTAACATTGAAGGCATTTTGCAAAACAGTGCTGAATTGCTGGCGGTGTTTTCCCTAAGTGGGGATTTAGATAACTTGTTCTACTTAATCAAATTAGCTATCTTTGATTTAATCTGGTGTTTAAGCCAAATTCCCAAGACAAAGTGGTTTTAATAGTCTGTTCAGTTTGTAAACTCTGTTTTCCAAGAAAATCAGCGCTTTTTTTGTTTTGTTTTGTTGGTTTCTGACAGTCTCAAATGTACATGAAGAACTGATGTAGGCTGGCTGACTACAGGGAAACAGCTAATTTGACATTCAGTTTCTTCCATTGTGAGCTATCCCATTTCCCATGCCTTTCCCTCGGTCTCTCAGAGGTGTCTGTCAGCTGGGCTGGCACCTTTGCCTCTCTGGCTATAGCCTGTATTTTTTTCTTCTTCCCTGATTCATGTTTGTTTCTCATCCCATCTTGCAAATCCAGCTTTTTCTCCCTATTTGAAAAAAAAAGAGTTTTGCGAATTAAAGTGGGTCAGTAAAAGCTGCAACCCCCCCTTTTTAGAACTCCTCTGTCAGGAGCCTTTGTTCCAGCTGAGACCACTGCAGATCCCAATCACCACACCCTATGGAAAAGGTCACTTCAGGAGTGCAGGACTTGCTGGAGCAAACAGGAGCCTTGAGCTTTGCTCTTCCTTTTCCATTCTTCACCTGGGGTTTTAGCCTGGAGCAGAGAGGCTGTGCACCTCTTATCAACATCAGGACTGGGGAAGGTGACCCTCAGCTCACCCAAAGGTCCCTCTGGTGCTCCAGCTCTAGGCAGAAAATCCATCAGTGCTCTCAGTCAACTAAAGGACATGGGTGTGAATGCTGCATTAGCTCTGGACCTCTGAAACAGTGTTTAAGGGCCAAAGTCAGCAGGGGGCTTCTGTGATTGTTGAGAGGCTTTGTTAAAAGAGAGCTCTTGGACAGTTTATTTATCAAGACCTGGAACCTCAGTCACAGGATGAACATGGAAATAGGAGAAATAGGAAGTTTGAGTCAGTGGCTTGGCTGATATCCTATAGTTCTATTCTATTTCCCCCTGAATGTTGGGGAAAATGATGGGGTAGATGAAAAGCTTTGTTTTCTGCATAATGGAGAAAATTCCTTGTTATGCCAGATTATCAAAGCCAGTTTTGGGTCTTTCCATTTGTACTGCTACTGCTCCTTACCACCCTCCACTGACCTGAAATCAAACCTGAGTAAATCCTCCAGATAAATTTACCCTGTTTATACTGACTTACCCTACAGAGAAATTTCATCTGGACTCAGGGTGTTGCTCTCCAGCCCTGCAAAGCTGGTCCTGGGAGAGACAAACTCTGTCTCTGCAGCCAACTCATTCTCCTACCTTTTATTTGCCTTTTTCCTATTACTATACTATAAATACTACAGCCTCCTGGACACTGCTATTTGTATAAAAAAACATAATACAAACAGAACACTAACAGAAAGGCAAGCAAGTGTCTGGCAGGGTGTCTGTAACTTCTCTCTTCATTATTACTGCTCTAAGCAATTTAAATGTGAATAAACCAGCTCAAAGTGGAAGGAAGCACTGAATTCAGTATGACATGGTTAGAAAAGAGTAGGTGTTGATATGCCCAGAGGTCACCTGGGGCTCGTAGCATCCCTTGTCAGGGCCCGTGGCAGCCAAACTGGTATTTTCTTACTCTTCAGGAGCACTGGGGTGTTCGCCAGCAGCCTCACATCTCACTCCACTTTCAGGATCATTATCAGTGAGGCTGCTGAATTGCCATCTCTGCTGCAGGGACTGGAAGATGTCCCCAGAAATCTGGGCACTGGTGACACTGAGGAGATGAAGCTGTTGATAATTGGTGGATTTTCTAATTTGTGGAGACTGGACCTGCTCTTGCTGCTCAGTGCCACAGCCACAATGTCAATGTCCCAAGAGTGTGCCTTCAGTGGCTTTTCCTGCTGGCCTGAGTCCAGCATGCCTCTTCTGTCTCTCCCAGAAAAGGGATGCTGAAGTTGCAATAGTTGTTGGTTGGCTCAGCTGGAAGTTTACAGTATTTAAATTACAGTTCCAGGTCTGAGTTCCACACTCAGACCAGTGAGGTGGGATCAGCTAGCAAAGGAGGAGGTAATTGAAGGGCCATTACAGCAAGCTGGTCCCAAGGGAGCCGTAATGGTCCTGGTGAAGCTGCTGCAGGCACACTCGGGTCACATCCTCAGCTGCCTTGCTGAACTCAGAGGTTGGGAAGCATGTTCTTATGGGTTGGTTTGAACTGAAATGTGTACGGCACAGCTGTGCTCATTCAAAAAGGAATCCACAAAGCTCTAAAGAGGGAATTAAACCTTGCTGAGCCCTGCCAAGAAAATGTTGAGATTTTTTATTTTGACTGGAAACCTGTAAATCACCTGAATAACTTACTCAGGCTTACTTAAAAACTGCTTTCAGAAGCCTTCATAGAGAGAGAGTCCACTGTCAATGTCTTCATACAATCCCAGATGGCATGATACAAATTTTACTCTTTTCTAGGATCTGTTTTCACCAGCCTACTTTCCATCTTGCATTTCTTCCCTTTTGACACTGCTGATGAGTATGTTTCATTTTCCCATGGCTTCTACTCCTCAGTGCTGCACTGAGTTGGCTGCCAGCTACGCCTGCTCTCTGTGGTATTTGGAATCCCCCTCCTTGTCCAGGTCAGCCTGAGACTTCATTTTTGTTTAATTAAAGCAAAAGAGGAGCAAAAAATCCCCACCCAGAGGAACACCGGAAGAACTTACACATCGTAGTGGCAACATTTTCAGACAGTCCTGAATCTGGGCTTCCACACACCACAAACTGATGGATTAATTGCAGACAGAAGTACATGCTTCAGCTGCTGGAGGTCCATGAGTAGTGCTAATAACAAGGCTCACTCATTGACCCAGTTTGCAGTTTCCCACTCCATCACCTAATAAAGAGTTGGAGACAAGCAGGCCAAGTGCAAACGCTCCTTTGTGGCCACATATCACAGCACGGCAGGACATTGCAGTGCTGTACATATTTCCTGTGTAAAAACCATTCACCCGCTGGAAGACTTTGAGCAAACAACAACAAAACACTTTGCAAAAGCACAGGGAGTGGCAGATGCCACGATAACTCAGGATTGCTCCTGCTGCAGGGACGGACAGAGGAGTTGCTGTGAGCCACGGCCACGGCATCGCTTCTGCCTTCACTGGGGGCAGCTGAGGAGCTGCAGAGGGACTGGAGCAGCCAGAGCCCAGCCCTGATTAGCAGCTGAAGGGGCTCTTGAAAGCCCCCATTTTAGGGCCCTCTAGTTTTCTTTCCTGTAGAAGTGTAAAGATTGTAACGGCATAATATAAAAATATATAATTCTATCATTTACACTGAGCCTGTTCACCAGCAATAGCTGGGGAGGTGAAGAGATGAGGGTGTGAGGTGGGAGTGGGGGGCTGCCAGCGAGCCTGCAGGCAGTGGGTGTTTCCCTACCCAGGCATCCCCTCCCAGTGCCTGTGAGGACTCTTGCCTGTTTTGGCCAAAATTAGCTTGGATTCTTTCTTCCACTTCTTCCATCTGGCTGTTCTTAAGTTTTTGAAGTGTTGTAAAACATGAGTGTTAAAATAATTTCTGTTT
Source organism: Motacilla alba alba (assembly GCF_015832195.1). Classification (NCBI taxonomy): domain Eukaryota; kingdom Metazoa; phylum Chordata; class Aves; order Passeriformes; family Motacillidae; genus Motacilla; species Motacilla alba. The sequence goes on along the minus strand of NC_052016.1, from coordinate 54,258,518 downwards.
AACTGAGTATAACCCAATAACTTATAACCATTATAACTTTGGGTTTATTTATAATTAGCAGTTCTAAGTAGGAGACCAATTTAACTGTGTCATCCTTTCTGCTGTAACTTCTTTGCTCTTTGGTGCTGTTTTCCACCAGCGTAAGAGCACAGGAGGGAATGCCCTGCTGTGTCTCAGCTAACAGGCCAGCCCAACCCAACCTGCTTTGACTCACCCATTTAGGAAATTGAGTCGAATACCAGGTGTGCAAAGTAGATCTGATATGAAGGATTATTTGTTTTGCTATAGTATTTCGTGGTAAGATTATCTCAGGGAAGAGAAAGTGAATGTTCCACACCAAAAAAAGAGGACAGCTTTGTGTTTCCAATCAGTTTCAACCATTACACTTCCTGACTGACCTGTCTAATCTTTTCTACAGATAATTATTTTGCAGCCCTTGAGCCTAAGTCCTGTTAATCAGCAATTTTTACATACTGTCATGGATAGCTCTGTCTCGCTGCTGTGACCAGCTCTTGTCTCTAGTTTTCATGGAGGGTTCTTGCAGAAAAATCCCGACTGGGGCATGCACTTTAAAAAATCACCATTTTAAGCACTTTACCATTTTCTTCCATTTCAGAAGCAGCTGTCCACAGATAGGAATCCAACCACATAAATCCCTGGGTAGATTGCCTTTGAATTTGAGCTCTCTGCCTTTCTAAAAGCAAGCTTTACCTTGTGCATGTGTTACATCTTCCAAAGTAATGAATTTAAACCCCCAATTCTGTTTTTCAGAGGCAAGGGGAGATCAGACCAGGCAGTTGAGGAGAATGGGAAATGCAGACCTGGAGGAAAGCAGGCAAACAAGTACCTGACAATTGCAGCAGTGATAAATAAGGCAGACGGGTAGGAAAGAGCCATAAAACAGGAGCAGAGGGGATAAGAGAGACATTCCTTTCCTGAGTAGAAAGAGTCTTCACTGTGTTACTATTTCTGACACGGTGCAGGGGATGGGGAGGACAAATCCTCCTGTGCCAAGAAAAAGGGGTAAAGGCAGCATGTCTTCTTCATAAAATGGATATTTTATGAAGACTAAGAAGATAAAATGCCTGGTATGCTTGAGGAGCAGGGTAATTCTAGAGAATAGAAGAGTTTTCTTTCCTACTTGTTTTCCCATGCAGCCCAGGGTTATTTAGCTAGGCTTTTAATACACAAGTGGGAATTTTGCTGAATGATTCTCCAGTACAACTTTTATGTAATTTTTTTTCTCCTGTTTCTTTTCCCCCCGCCCCTTTTTGTTTTCTTTTGTTTGAACTACCCATAGGCAGTGGTTCAATAGCAGACTTTTAAAGAATGGGCTGTTGGTGTGGGTTGGGGTTGATCTGGTCAAAGATGTGGGTTTTTTGTTTTTTTTCCTGGCCTGGTTACCGGGCCAGAGGACAGAGCAGCAGTAAGAGCATGAAGCAGTAGCTGATTCCAGGGCCATTAGGATTCTGGTTGGCATTAGGATTGCCTCCCTTTTTTTTCCCATGAGAAAATGTAATGCAAGTTAAGCAAAATCTGAATCCACTCTTTTTATTGTTTTGTCCAAAACCTGAGGCAATTAGGAAAAGAACAGAGATTGTCAGGCATTTAAACCCTCCAGCTCTGGCAGCATGGAGTGTGACAAGGCCGAACTGAAAGCCAGCTTCTCAACTTCTCTTCCCTGAGACCAGGTAGAACCACAGGGGTGTCCTCAGAGGAGCTGCAGCAGCTGTAGACCCTGGACTGGATGAAAAGCAAACATCAGAAAGCAGATCCAAGGAAGCCTTGAGTCCAAAACTTTTTGTTGTTTTTGGTTCACCCCCTCAGCTAACAGATGATAATCATTGCTTTTTGCTTACCTCACCCAGCTGCTGCAGTTACAACACTGATACATCTGCAGAAGGTGCAATATTGCATCTTTGGGGATTTTGGGGCTTCCAAGCACTTTAACAGCTTATGTCTGCCTCCCTAGCCTTGCAGAAGGAAATCAGCTGCAGGAAGCTGCCATGTGCTGGAAATGCCAGCACTGCCCCCTGTTCTCCCCTGCCTCCTGCAGCTGTTCCAGCTTCCCCCACTGCCCAGAGTCCCCTCGCTGCAGAAGGGCAACTAAAAGATTTCTGTAGGAAAAGAAAGCATCTGGGCCATAAAAGCCACAAGCCCTCCTTAGTGACACTCTGTGTATTAGGAAACATCATCTGGCACTCAGATATTTTTCAGGAATCGCTTCTACAACACTTGCCAACACCTTGAGTCAACTCCAGCGCTGTCTATTTGTTGTTGAAAGCCACAGGAGATGTAATTTATGGCATTCTTCAGCTCCTCCCTGCAGATCCCACAGCTTCTCTCATTGTATTAATGAGAAGGCTGAACCCACAGGGCTTGCTTCTATTAACCCATCAATACAATAGGCATTTTATCACCTAAAGGATTTAGAGTCTCTTCTGCCTGAGTCCATCTGGTCTGTCAGTTTAAAAAGAGTGTATGAAGATAACTTTGAGGTAGTTCTTGCCCACAAAAAATTGATTGGTCCTCCCTGAGTAAGCAACAGATCCTCAAGGTCTAAAGTATATTCAAAGATATATTTAAATTGAGGATTTCATTAGACTGAGGGTTTAACATGGAGAGTAGCTGCACAAACCTTCCCAGGGAAAGCTTCCTTATATAAATTTTCAAAGCATTTTGTCAAAGTGTATAAATTTTTCCATCAAGGATTTTTGTCTTTTTGTAGTCCCAAAATATCAAAAAAGTGTGATGAATTTTGACAAAATGCAAGTGTTATTTGCTGGAATATTATGGGTCTGTTTTAATATTACAGTCAGAAAGATATTCTCACTCTTGCACTGGTGCTGTGTCCCCTTAGCTTTAATTGTTGAACATCCTTAGGGAAAAGGTTTAATAAAGCTGAAACTCTGATAAGGAAACACAACTGCTGTTGTATCTAGCAACATAAACCAGCACCAGGTCGGTCAAAAACTTTCTTTTTTCTCTTGCAACAGAGAGACAAAAAATGGCCATGCTGATACTTGCTGCTGAATTTCTTCAGGTTAAATTCAGCTACCAGATGTTGCTGGAATCAAGATCAACATGCAAGAAAGCACATTTGCAAGGTATGGACCAAACTGGCATGGTAAATGCTGTTACTCTGCTAATTCCAGATCTGCCTTATTTTGCTTTGGGCTGCTACAGAGTTTATGTGTGTTTAGGTGAACATGAAATTAGAGAAGTAAGGTGGCTGTGGACTAGTGCTTTACTTTGGCTTTTAAAATATGTTTTGCAATGTAATGGCCCCTTTTCACTTTTTTTTTTTTTAAATTTTTTTTTTTGTGCACTAAAAGCCAGATATCCTTTCCTTATTCTTATTTTAATGACAAATAACCTCTGCTGCTGCCATCCTGTTCAATATTGGTCTGTAGAACACCCATTGTGTGCAACTTTTCCCTTATAAGGCTCCCATATTGGCCTGTGAAATGTCTACAGTGACTGGATGCCTGGGCTGAAAGGCATTTTAAAAAACTGAAACACACCTTTAGTATTTTTTTTAATGTTCTCAGTTCATTTTGTAATCTCTGCCACATGCAGAATAAGTGCTTGGGTGATGGATGTACAGGCCTCCCCTGAGGTGGTCCACAGTGTTCTGTAATTTCCTCAAGTTTAAGGATTTAGGAATAAAATTACTAACTGATCTGGACAATGCCCTGCCTCAGGACATTGCAAGGTGACAAGTTCATTAATTTGTACATATTCTGAATTTATATATGTTTATTGTACATTCCAATTAACTGTGTGATACAGATCTGGGGCAAATCAAAATGATCTCTGGAATTCCAATGGTTTAATATTTTTTCTAAGCTGTAAATCGGTGCTCTCCCTTAAACTGTTGGTTACAATCAGATTTTGATATATTAGCTGCTATACTTAAGGGAATTTTTGCATGCTAAATAGCATGAGAATTAGCCATCCATAAACTGAGACTGAAACCTGGGCAAAAGAAATGGAAAACTCCACAAGGACTGAGGCTCAGAGGAAGCACTTTCTAAAAGCTGCTTTCTCTTTTTTGTCTGCTTTTCCACCAATGCTTTAGAAAAATGTCATTTATAACCTTTTGAGTAAGCCAAATCTCCTTTTGTCAGATAAACTAAAAGGAAAAAAAAAAATCCAACTGTGATAAGGATTTAGAAAATCAAATGATGGGAAAACACCCTCAGTCCTCCTCGGCTGACCCTGCTGTTGAAGTTGTGGTGCTGTGTAGAAGCCTCTGTGTGCCCCCAGTCTGCCACCCTCTCTGTCATTTGGCTATTAGAAACCATTTCCTCTAATCCCATCATTCACTGCTGTTGTGGAAACCAGCAGGCTCCCCAGCAAATCCACCCACAATTATTTTTATCCTATTGAAAGCACCACCTTATCAAACATAATCGAAATGGCTCATGTGCTGCTATGTGAAGAGCAAGTGGGTTTTACCAGCACTCAGGCCAAAACTAAATATGGATTAAATTGCACCCTGCCAGCACAAAGTGTGCATTGTGTGGCTCTGCTCTGCAGTGCCCAGCCTCAGCTTGCTCCATGCCTGATAAAACACTGCACCCTCCTTCAATCCCTCTTTTTGAAAAGGGCAAAACAAAGCAGCAGTGTCTGTGCTGGAATGTGCTGCAGGTAGTGATCTAAACCTCCATCACCAAAGACAGTGAGAGGATTAATTTAATGCATGGAGGTTGTTGCTTGGAGGGACTTCATAGGAATGCAAACCAAAGGCCCTCAAAGAGCCCACAACAAAGGGAAAAGCCATGTGATCTCAAACTCCTGGTAGGATGAGGAGGACTGGATTAAGGGCTTGGTCTACCTTGTAGAAAAGGCAGGAAATACTGATGTAGTGAATATGAATGCAAGCAGGGAAAAGATTTTGGGGTGGGTAGGTTTTCTTCTAGACCTTCTGGAAAGCTTGGATGGAAAATTGCAGCCTGGTTAATGACATTTATATAGTAATTGGTATGAGCAATTGTCTGTGCAAATTTTGAGGTCATGTATGTCATGTGTTCTGAGTTGTGCTTTGTTTCCAGATAGAGTAAATATCTTTTATATTTTAAAACTATTGAAACTATTTTGAAACTATTTGAAACTATTTGAAACTATTGAAAAATAGTTTTTCAATTCCTGTTTATTGATTATATTTTTAAAACTTTTTGTCAGGGGCACTCCATTGCAACCCTGGCAGTGCTGAGAGTCATGAAGATCCCTGTCTTGGCACAAAGTGACCTCCCAAACATGCCACGTGCCCTCTGTGCAGACTTGCAGACCTCCAGGTGAACTCCAAGGACACTCAGGTTGGTTGGGCATGTGGCAGTCAGAGCAGAAAGCAAGATTGCTCAAGAGAGCAGCACATGGACACAGGGGTATAAGGAGTCCTTGCTATTCTGGGCAGGAGATCCCCAGTTAAGCTCTGAATTATGTACTTCAAAGAATATAGAAATAACAGCATTACACTGAGAAGAACCAATGTGAAATTTGCTCAACTAAACCAGAGACAGGCACAGAGCAGCTTTTGAGTCTCCCCCAAACTTTCCCCCCAAAAATCACACACCCCAGCACAAGCATCCTGGCTTTATGTTATCTGCAATCTCTGTCTGGATTAGTCATATATGGATTTCCCATCACTGCTTATGGCTTTATCATAAGGACCAATTTTATGCAATTATCAAATTACTCTTTCTTCTCAGTCTTCTACTCTTGCCAGTCAGACTGTGCCATTCCTTTCTTATTCATTTAAACTGGGGTCATGACTCCAATCCTGCTTCAAAAATACAGCTCCTCTCATTATTTGCTTATCTGTCTTATCTGAAACAACCTAGTGGCGTGGAGCACCAGGTTCTCTTTTCTAAGACATTGTAAAGACAGCAATCTGAATTTTTTCCCCCACCTCTTTCCCTCCCCCCACCTTTCTTGAGAAGCAGAATTTTTAAACAGTTTTGAAGTACTATGGTTTTAAGCTATGATGGTAATTTACTGCTACATCTAACACTATGATGTTAATTTACTGCTTCTTCAGGGTCCTCCTGCTTGAAGAATGATGTTAATTTACTGCTAAACTGCAAGCATCTCAAGACAAAGATGCACCGAATTCTACCATAACCCTAATATAATTACCCCATTATGGAATTCTAAAAGAATTAGAAGAATTCATCACTAAATTTGTACAGAAAGCTATAATTAATTAGAGGTCAACAAACCAAGACTGGTTCACGTAACATTTTATTCACAAGTAGAAAAAGTATTACAAAACAATTTATACAAGGTTTTAATTTACATTTGTTAAAGGAGTATTTAAAACAGCACTGTAAGTCCCTAGACATGACATGTGGGCAGTCTAAATGCAGTGATAGTGGATGTTTTCTATTGGCATGTACAACATTGCTTGCCACAGGCAATATACAAGAGACCAGTTTGGTTAAATTAAGGAAAAAAGTATTTACAAAATATACACAAATATCTAAAAAAAAACTCTCTTATTTTTTTTCCTCCCAATTTCCAATTTGCTTTCAGGTTTTCACTCATTAAAAAAAAAAAAAAAGAGTATCTTTTTCTAGGGCTGCTGGATAAAAACAATTATACAAAGTTTAAATTCCAATGGGAAATTACACTGTGGCAGATGCTGGCAAAATTTTTGAACATTGCTTTTTCAAGACCTGTTATTAGTGAAAAGTTAAATCTCCATATGTTCTGGATTGCCATATACTGAAATGCACATTGGATTTTTTTCTATTTACAAAGTATGTACAAAGAAGCACACATCTCTTCGTGCACATGTAGTGAAAAATAATGTTTTGTAACTTCTTAAATGTATGAAAGTATACAAAGAAATTATTCAAAACTACTCATATTTAAATATATATGTGAAAGTATTTATCTGAGTACTTGTACTGTATAACTGCTTATTATTCCATCAGTGACCAAAAGGTGGTATCTGCTACTTAAAACACCAAACCCAACAACAGCAAAAAAATCACTTGGGTAACTTGTTCACATTGGTTTGAATTTGGGAAGTGTTATTCATGGCTTTTGAACAAATGAATAATCTCACTGTTGAAAAATTGAAGAGTTGCAGCATCTCTCTGCCACGGCTGCCTGTAATCTTTTCAGCTATTTTTATGTAGGTCCAACCTTCTTCTGTGTGCTTCAAAGCAAAAGTCTTTTTCCATAATGGATTCTGAATACTGTCTCAATGTTTCCATTGCCACACAAACCATGTGTGGAAAGATGAGTAATATTTATTGCCAATTTGTTGGCATCTGTTTTGCTGATTGCTTAGCTTTAGTCAAGGCACATTGGGTACTTTAAGGAATAATTGCTAGAGTTCATCACAGACAAGTGTGACCCTGTTGAGTGTCATGAATCAGTGCAGGTTACTGGCATTATCCACAGAAGCAAAAACTATTTTAGGGATGAAAATGGCTGAAAAAAATGATATTAAGGGATTTGATAAAGCAAACCACTTCTTATGTTTTGTGTGCAAAATTTGACTTGATGCAGTACTACAGTGAGAAGGACAGAGGGTCTTGAACGAAAGGGACTCCTAAATTAATGAATTAGTTCACCACAGAGCTTGACCCTTAAAAATAATGCATTAATAAAAAATCTTGGTAACAGTCTCACTGTATAAATACTTTCATGGCACACCTGCTATAGTCTGACATTTTGATTTGACAGTTGATTACAATTATTTCAACATTCAAAATTATATGCTATAACAAGAAGTGCTGTATTCCAATACTGAGACTACTAATTAAACACAATGTCCTTATCTATATGTCTGACCTTCATTAAACTAAAACTAATTTTAAGCTAATCTCCAGCTACACTTAACAGAACAATGCCACCTCCCAAAAATGTAATAATTGGATGGAGGGGACTTCAACCACACACACTGTAACATGCTAATTCTCTAACTCCCCAAACTAGCTTATTGACTATAATGTAATACATAACAAAAGCTTCAGTTTATTAATAGGTGATTCTTTTATAAACAGAAATGGATTTTTTTACGTCCTTCAATAGCAGGAATACTATTTAAAATTGGAACCAGCAGAAAAAAAATCCTAATGCACGCACAAATCTGCAGGCAGAGTAACTGGCACCATGTTGTCCCACATCTTCTGACACCTGTAGCCATATTTGAGACCCCCCCTAAACACACTGAAGTATTTTTATTTCTTGCTGTATTTATATATACTATTAAGCCCACTCCATTAGACATTTTGAGACTCTGAAGAAATAGAAATAGACACTGGAAAGGTCATAAATCCACTTTCAGGGTCCTCATAGGATGCTCCTTGAAGTTTAACTTCACAGCTGTTACAGCTCAGACACAACTGCTCAGAAGGTGTGAAATGATGCCATTTTTTCCCAGCTGGATTGGAAACCATGCAACATTGAAGACCAAACTATGTTTGATGAGAATCAGCAGGGGAGTGTAGGGGAAGCTTTCAGCTTTAGTGCTGAAAAAAACAGCTCCAGTCCCTAAAACAAAGTGAAAGAAGACTGGTTACATAAATTCATAAGAAACCTGTATGCACTTCTGTATTTGACTAAACACTAAAAGAGTAGAGGTATACTTCTGCTTGCTGTAAAATTCACCTAAACCTGTATTAAAACCCACATAAAAAAGCTTAGACTTGTGTGTACATATATAAAATATGCTATATTCTGATTTTGAGTTATTCTTTTGAAACATACAGTGACCTAGGAAAGACTGTAATACATCCTCAGGCAGTACAAAGACCATCCTTGCCTCAAAATATTTGAAAAAGACATGAAAGATGAGGAGCAGATGGGAAAAAAATGTTATAGACTGAGATGAAATAATTGTCTTGGAGTTGTACAGCTGGCCAGTGTTCATCCTGAAAATACATCTCAAGTAATCCTAGTCCTGGTCCTGTCCCGTGAACACTACTGAAATTTCTCTGCCAAAAATGCACACAAAATGATGCACTGTAGAGTCTGAACGGGGTAAAATTGTACAAAATTAATCAGTAGGGTCTATTATAGGAAAAAAAAAGAATAAAAAATTAACCCTCCTGAAGACCTTGATTATTCAAAATTATCCACAAATCTCAGTAGTAATAGAGAACATCAGAAAACTATCAAAGCATACAGGATTTTGAGATGCTAGAAAAGCTGTCTCCATACACACAGGAATCAATAAAAAAATTTACAGTTCATATACTATAACAAGTATAGTGAAATAAAAGCTTATTTTTGTAGTCATATTTTGAAATCCTGTGGTTCTTTTGATCTGTGAAAATTCTTAAACAATATTAATTGCATACCTCTGAAGTCGATGCATGGCTTGGTGGGAAAACACCCACAAATTTCTGATTTTTAGAATCTTGTTAATACAGAAATGCATTCCCTTAAAACATCAAGAACTGTCAGGAACTAGCAGTGCTGAGATCTGAAGTTGTATCCATGTCACTGTCCCCTCCTACACACAGCTACAGAATACAACTGTCACCAAATTACATTGGGCACACACAAAAATAAAACTGTCAGTGCTGCTATCTGACACATGGGCAGGTAGTGCCCAGCATTGTTACAGACAAAACTTTACACTGTAAATAATACATTGAGAGAAAGATGTGCCACCTGGATGAGGCTGATGTTGTCAGTGGCACAGCAGATTTTCAGGGTGACAAGTTCCACTGAAGTCAATGGCAAAGCCATTCTTGATTTAACAGTCAGTTCCCTTCCCTTTCCTCCTCTTGACAATGTCACCTAAACAATTAAGGCTGGATTTACAAAGAAACTACTGCACTTATATGCTTTCAGAATATGTGTGGTTTTTGCTAAACACTAATTACTTTCTACTTCATATTTAGGAATAATACAAAAGTGTTAATGCGAACCAAATGGAAGAGGATCAAAGGAATGGAGTTTTACTTCTGCAGATGGCTCCAAATTTTCGTAATTACAGATAGAATAATTTTCTTAATTAAGTTTGGTGCATTATTAATATTAGTGGCAACTTCTTGTGTTCCTGCCTCTGAGTTCATGCACAGGAGACTGTTTCACCTTTCCAGCCACCGCCTGCATAGGCCTGGAGTAACAACCCCACTTGCCATCAGAACACAGGCCATAATTTGGGATCCTTTCACAGTTTAGTTACTTGAGGCTCCAGATTACTTCCAAAAGTAGAAAATTCCATTTTAAAAATATGGAGCACAGCTAATATTCAAAAAGATATAATGATGAAGCAGCAGCAGTGTGACTTTTTGCAACTGTTCCATTGTTACATAATTGAGACAATTGTTTATCACCTCTTTGCATTTTGACTTCAGACCTGCATTTTCTCTGAGCTTTAATAGATAAAGTTTCATTTTATGGACTAACTTACTTACATTTTATCTGAAGACATGGGAATATAAATAGCATTATAAGGCAGTTGAGATTCTCTTGTGCTTCTAGTACGACTGCAGTAACTCCACAGAAAGGCTTTGTAAATATTTTTAAATGAACACTTGTACGTCTTTTATGCTTTATTTGCAATAAGTAAAGCCAATACTTCTGCTCTCACTCATAAACAAAGGCTAGCCTCACACGATGGTTTGGTCACAAGGCTATTAAACTGAATTTTTCTCTTAAAATTTAATGAAAAAAATCCTTGATAAAAGCTGACTGATGTACAGACTTACCCCTGTATTCTGAATAATATTTCAACACCACAGTTTGCGTAATTACACCTTTCAAATTTAGTTAATGATTTAAAAATGTGAAACTGCTGGATCTCTTGTAGAGGTTTAATTTATTTCAGCAATAGCTAGGTGTAACCTATGGAGAAATATAACCCTAGAACTTCTTACAATTCTATATTTATCTAGCTCTACATGCCTGGAGCACTTATTCTCATTCCTTTGTAGTTATGTTTTTTACCTCTTTATCAGTCCGTAGAGTCATTTGTTGTTCCATTACACTTTGTCTTTGGCTGGTCTTCAGCAGTCACCGAGTTCTGAAGTGATGAAACTTCTGTGCATGTTCTATGTTCAGAGATTTCAAAGGACTTTGCAACATTTCCATCAAGAGACTTAGCTGAAAGAAGTACTTCACTTGGTTCCTGGTTATTATCCAACTCAACAATGGCTCCATTTTCAGTCTCAGGGATGCCGGATTTTGCAGATCCTCCAGCCAGTTCTGAATATGATTCACAGATAGAAATGCTGTCACAACAAGCTGAGTTTTGCATAAGAGGCCAAGCATCTGGAATGTCTCCACAGGCAGAGTGTGAAAGAGAACCAAGAAAAGCAGGAATCATTTCTCCAACAGAATCAGAAGCTCTGCAGAAGGATAAAAGGCACTTGGTTTTACAAAGCATTCCAGAAAATATTATTTTATTTACTGATCATTTGTAATAGGTATTTCAAGAAGGTTTAACAGTGTTATATGAATACTCTAGAGACATCCTGTACAAACGAATTCTACTGAGAAGGAATACAGTCTGTTCCTTGGCAGGAAATGACAACAGCTCTGGTGACCAATACTTCAGACAGTGAATCCAGAATTCCACAAAACATGGACTACAGTTGGAGTTGTTTAGGGTCAGAAATATGACAAAAAATATTATAGTGTTTTAGACAGGTATAAACACTGTCACAAAGAAGAAGGATTTTTTTTTTCTCAGTGCATGGATAGGGGAGTATTAAAACAAGTTGCAACAGGCTTAAAAAGCAGCAACAAAGATGTTTGGTCAGAGCCTAGAATCTTCAACAGTGAAGGGGGGTTGCTTGGTTTGGTTTTTTTCTCCCCAAAGAGAAAAATATCTAATGGAAGCAAAAGAAGTAAAGTGGCTTCAGACTGGGAGAATGGAATAGGCAACAAGGCTTCTTGAAACTGTGTTTGCTTTAAACCTGAAAACGTATTCACTTTAGAATTTTCAGTTTGTTCAGTCTAGCCTTCAAAATGTGAAAAGCTTTTCTTCTATTCTCTTTTACATGTAAAGGACACAATGTTAAAGAAGAGCAAGCATTATTTTTATTTTTTGGAAAATGGAAGAAAGTATAAGTGGAAACTCAGTATTATCTACCTCAAGTGTATTTAAAGTGCATGATAATAGCGACATGTGCCAAACACGGTTGCAAGCCCAGTAGTGTTTTTCACTATATAAATAAGTATTAACAAAACCAGGAAGTTACACCAATGTTTTATTCCAAAAATCATCTACAGAAAAATGCAAGGGCTATATTAAGTCTGAAATGCAGTGTGACAAAACTCATCCCATATTAACATGCCTAGAACAGTTTTTAAGTAGTCTTACTAATTTCCAAAACATGACACTTTAATAGCTTTGATAGATACACAAAACATTTTCAGAGATGAGGCCAAAAGTCAGGACATTGCACCACAATTGAAGGAAATCCATTATTCTGGCAAAGGAAATTGGCACAAGCTCCATTTCTACTGGAAGGAACCACTGGATCTTTGATGTCCACATAGCATGGATGTTATAGTTATTTTTAAAGCCTTAACCAAAAGATTCCTCAAAAAGTACACAACTCTGAATTTGTCAGCCTTGGTGGTATACAAGGATGACTCAGGCTTGTTGGTATTTAAACAAGTTGTTATAGAAAACTTAGATATTTGTACTTAGGTCGCTAAGTCACCTTGCACAAACAATACTTATGAAGGAGCCACCTCTACATTTTTAGTAACATGTGGCCATAAGAACAAAACAGCTGAAGACCAATTTAAACCTTATATGGAAAATCATTCCAGCTAAAAGAAATAAATACATCCTGTATTAAAATCTGTAACCAGGAAACTCTGAAGGACACCATAAATTTTATATATTTAGCTTGTGGCTCTGCTGTAAAAATAACTACTACTTACTTATACTCAGCTGATTGGGAGAAAATAAAAGTTAAAACCTGCTAGTAATTCAGAAATAATAGATATTTCAAATCTTGCAGTCCTAAAGAGTTCCTTCAAAAAAAATCCTCATGCCTCTTGTGAACCGTACCTCAATCCCCACAAATTCATGGGTTTATGCAGCAACATGCTAACCATTAGCAGAAGAGGGGGTGGCCAAAGCCTATAAGGTGCCACAGAGTAGAACGAACATTATCTGCTTGTGAGAGAAGCCACTTCTTCAGAGAAACCCACAGATCAAGTCAGCATTTACTAAGTAATACTTAATTTTTTCACCATAAACCTGTTCTTGCACAACATAGGATGATATGGGTACAGCTCATCAAAATCCCTCATTCCACTTCAAGCAGCTGTTGTCTCTGTATAAATATTAATTTGACTGCATAAAAAAATACTTCATGTTTAATACACATTTGTTAAACTAAGTTACCTTTCATTGAGTGTGGTCTGTGAGTGGAAAGCACAACTGTGACTGCTGTGCTCCATGCTACAGGTTTCATCACAGCACAGTGAGGGAATCAAGTGAACTGGTCCTGAGGAATGAAAATTAATTTTAATAGTGTTAAAACTATCAAAGCTCTGTATAAAGTTAGTCTCTGATCTTTTTCAAACTTGAGTATTAGTTTGCCAGTTACATTATAATACACGAATTGAGGAAATGTTTTTACAGCAAGAGATTTCTTGCTGTAAAACCATTTTTTTAGAAACATCTTTATTCCTTTAAAATTAAAATATTTATAAAAGACAAGTCCTTCCTCTAGTAGTAACACAGAAGCCATTCATGAGTACCTATTTTAAAAATTAATTTTCTTCTCAGTTGAATACACATAAGTGGAAGCATTCTAAATAAAGCTATCAGGATAATATTTAATCCTGTGCTTTTGTGTTAAATTATGTATTTCTTAATGATCCTTATTATTTCTTATTGTCTTATTATTTTTTCTTATTTTTATTTCTTAATGTCATAACTGCATCTGTTCTGATATGACTTCACGAAGTGGCAATGATTTGAATTGTCCAGGTTGTTAATGTCCTTTAGCATTCATGCCACATTCTTAGATACCCTCTGGTAAATCCTTCACACTAATTTAAGTCTCAAAGCCATATGCAGTGCTATTTTTATCAGAAATAAATGAGATAGACATTTTAATTTTTTTCAGGTGAAGTCACTGAAATGAATACGGGAAGAAACAGAAAAAAAAACGAAACCCAAATAGCTACTTAAAAATCCTTTCTGCTTATTAAGAAATTAGCCTAGGACAAAGGTTAGTTTGACAGTGTTAGCTCTGCAGTTGAATTGTCACAACTCAAGTGTTAGATAAAATAAAGTCATCTTTCAGTAGACCTAACATACCACATGTCTGTGATGCACTCCTTTGGCACTGGCAACATGTTCTGTGGTCATATTCACTTAGCCGTGGTCTATCAAAACATGATAATTCAGAGCCATTGTAGTGAATGTCTTGTGATCTCAGAGACCCTTTGAACAAAGTGAATACAAGTCCATGTCAGTAAGTGTTACCCTTTTTCCTGCTCAGAGCCCTCTATCTTCACAGCAAGTGTAATGTCACACTATAAAGTATGTCCATACATTTTTCAACTGAAAGACCCACAGTGACCACGTGGCTTCCAATAATGTAAACCACAGACTTTGCAACAAAGCCTAGAACAGCTGGTTCAACTACAGCCTCTTCTAGGAAGACATCTGCTCTCATTTTGGTGATTTGAGAGTATATCTTATTCACTGTTACATTTTTGCATTCTCACTGATTCCCATCTGAAATTTTCCAGAGTCAGCTTTCAGCCACTGGGATTTTGTTTATATTATCTTAAAGAGCTTTATATTAACAGCAGACTACCTTTAATCTCTATAATTGTAGGCCAAAGCAAACAAGTTACTGCACTTCACTAAATGAAGTCTGAATTCACTGCGTCAGAATTTCTCAAAACACATGTGTAAAGCAAATTCTAGGTTAGGAACAATTCTTACAATGCCTCTGTAAACCTCTGTAAATTTCTGCTTGTGCTGAGATCAACAGTAATATCAATTCATCCTAGACAGTATTCTTATTTGGCATCCCGGGTTCATTAGATGCTGTAAACATATTTTAATAAAAGTTTTATAAAAATATAAATGGGAACTAGAGTGCTTTTCACTTTTTTCTTTCTTAATTTAAATTAAGAGACAGAAAATTGTTTATTATAAACAAATTACGTTGATGAGCTGTTAAGGATTTAAAACAAATTTACAGATCTGTCTCAGGCATTTAATTCATTTTGAATATGCCCATAAAACCCGAACTGTTAAGGACAAATCTCTCATCTACACTGGTCACATTCATTATCTTGATGACCTAATCTGTGTTTCACAATAGCATTTGATGCACAGATCTTCCAAACTGGTATTTCCACATAGACATTGCAACTCTGTAATGTCCCATCTTGGATCATGAACAGTCCAAATGTATCTGCGCAGCCTCTAGCAGTGTTTGGCATGGGAGTGATGTAATTGGAGTGTTTCTGGGCATTTATGCAGCATTTTCTCAGCAGCAGCTGAGACTTTCACACTGAGTTGGCAAACTTGGAAGGAGTCTTGGGCTCTACCACGTTGACCATCTCGATGCTAAACTTGCTTAAATAATGTAGACATTTCATTTCTTTACCTACAGATGGATCTGCCAAACTAACACCACTCTATAAATATTACCAAGAAACAGTAAAAATTAGAAACTCACAGCTTGGTTTCTTCTCCATGAACTGCCTCTTGCAATAGATAACACAAAGGATGAGAAGAGCCAAGAGCACTGTTGCAAGTGCACTGCAGATAACAGCTGCCAGAGCAGTGTCTCGAGGGCTTGAAGCAGTTGAAGGGATCTTCACAAGATTTACCTTGGTAGTACCTGAGACACAATTAAATAATAATTAAGGCAAACTGCAGACATTTCCAGAATATAGTCATGTAAATGAAAGTCTGGGAAACAGAACAGGTTTGCAGCACAAAAAAAAGAGAATGTTTTTTTAAGAAAATAAAATGTATTTATATGTGCAACATTAGTGGCACATATAGATAGATATGATCGTCAGCCCCTTCAATATGAAAAGGAGTCCTAGAAAAGATATACTGCAAAATGTGCCCTAATGAGTGGAGATGCACACAAACACACCCAGACTGTCCATGAGAATGAAATCAGATCCTCACTATGAAAACAAACACATTTGAATGTTTAATGCCACGTGAATTAAATATGGAGAACATTTCCTAGGGCAAAGTTGAGAAAGTGATCCACTAGAGGGAGGCACAAATACATGAACTTCCCTTAATAAGGAAACTTTCTGGGTACTGAGACACCCACAGAAGTTCAAATGCTGTCAAAATTATCCTCTTGCTTTGTTGCATATATCATGACACCCTGACACCATGGTCATTTCCAAGATCAAACCAGGATTTCAACTCTGCAAACTCTTTTTCTTCAGTATTTTTTTTTTTAATACTAGATAATACCTCTAGTCAACATTCAACAGATTAACTTCATACCCAAGTTAGTGAAGACTTAAGCAATGTTTCCAGCTACAAATGTGTTCACCTTTAGGTGGAAAATGAAAACAATCTATGAATTTTGACAGCCCATCTATTTCAATCTACTGTGAAGTCCTCCTAAATTCAATAAGAAAAAAGGAATAAAACATAGAGTACTTCTATGACAGCAAAATTTTGAGAAACCACAAACCAGATTTTACTAACTTTCAAAAATAAATTACTGTGCCTATATACCCAAGAAGATATTTGGTTAAAACCTAAGAAACGGTCCAGGTAGTCATAAGTTTAAATTGTGAGATCAATGTCTGCCAGAATATATTAAAACCTCTAATCAAATTGTACATAAATAAAATTGTTCAATAACATTACTGCAATTTCATGATGGCAGAAAAGAACTTCCTAGCTTAGCTAGTGTAATCAGTGGAATTGTATCACTAAGGAATAATTTTCTGCAATAGTTGCGGTATTTCCTCTACACACATCAAACATGGGCACAAAAATGTTTGTGATATGTACTGCTTTTGTATTGCTTTGTCAATCCCTGTAGGTATAATACCCATAGGGATTGACAAAACCTAGGCATTTTTAAAAATTGACTTAATTCTAGGACTTCAGACAACTTAATGCCAAAGAAAAAACTCTATTCTATGAAATAAAGAATCCAGAAAATTAAAGAAATAACCTACTAAATGAATTAAATAAAAACAGTTTCTGCAGCTTTTAGTACCATGTAGTTGCTAGTAAACAGGGTAATATAAAAAGGTGGAGAGATCAGATCATGGCCATTATACAGAAGAAAGTTAGTTTAGTTCCTCATTTCCTGATTTCAGCATGAAGAGAAACAAGTGTTACTGCATTTACATCTGCTTAAATAGTTCCATTTACCTTCAATTTGTACTATTATGTTCCACTGTCACATCAAAATCTGAAGAGCAAATTCCTAGCAGATCTTTTTTACATGCTTTCAACTTGCCAAATTGCTCAGAGTGGAGCAACTGGAGAAAGTACAACAGAGAGCCACAAAAATGACTGAGGAACTGAAGATTCTCTTATGATGAAGATTCTCTTATGATCAAAGTTTGAGGGAGCTGGGATGGCTCAAGCTCAAGAAGGCTCAGGGGAACCTCATCAGTTTGTATAAATCCTTGGAGGGAGCATGCAGAGAGGACAGAGCCATGCTCCTTTCTCAGTCAGAGCTAAGTTCTATGGCCTCTTTTCCAAATCTCCAACATTACTTTTAAAGAAAATGCAAGAAGTGTCATAATAATTTGTCATAACTCAAATGCTCTTGGCAGGAGCACCTCAATCTTCCACAGAAAAAACTTTTCACTCAGTTTCTAGGATTCTTGAAGCTGTGATTTACAGTTTATAGTTTAAGCAGACTGAACAAATTTCTCCATGAAATTCCAGGATATCTGTGAGAAGCAGGAAATATATACAAAATCCTGCCTATATAGCAAGGTGTGCTGGCTTTGGTATCAGGTTTTCAATTTTAGTTAACTGCCTGATCTAATCTTTAGAGGGTTAAAGACAGACTGGACAAGTATTTAAAAGCAGACAATAAAAAAATGATCTGAACATCTTCAAATATTTTTCATATCAATAAACCTATTTGTATTAATGTATATAAGAGCACTAAACAGTTCCTAGCAATTAGGCCTTCATAATTTGCAGAAAAAAATTCTCAATTTTGAAGGGCAAAAAAGAAAAAGCACAGGAGATGAAGTTTCCATGATTTTGTCTCTATTCATTTGCTTAGAAAATACATCTATTTTCAAGTATGGTTACATATTACATATTCTAGGAAAATAAAAATTATATATTTCCTTAATGTCCACCAGCAATATTCAAACTGGAAATACAGTGATTTTATTTGCCAGGGATGGCAAAACTGATTTTTTTTTTAGCCATCTAGGTATTTAAGATTTATTTTGTCAATTTTTTTTCACTTGAGAAAGCAATTTTCTATTCCTGAGAATGTCTACCACTCATCTTCACCTTCAAAGAACTTTTTGGAATAGCTACTCTGAGCAGTCCATTGTAGTCTAGCTCTAATTATAATGATAGTGATCTTCCCTGCAGAGACCAACATTTCAGAAGTGGATTGCTATTGTAGAAGTGGCCCGTTGGGCATTGCTGAACTCTGCTTTCAGTGTTACTCAGACATGTATGCATTTTCATAAACTCTTTCTTTTCACAGACTTAATGGTCCCACTTCAGTAAAGCAAGGAGTTGCATTTTAAATTTAAACTTGTACTTACATTTATTAGATGATTACATGATTAAATTTAAATATGCAATTAAACACTTTGTGAACTGGATGGGATACATTCAGAAAGGAGGGAGGAGGTGCACACTGTTTTCTGATTGTGGAAAGCATGTGCATATTATCCATATTTTATTTAAGAAATTGATTTCCTTTCTAAGACTTAGTTCTAACATATTCTGAAAATGTGCTAATGTTGATGGAGAATTACTCAAAATATCAAACTGTCTCCTGCATAATTTTGAGTAGTAAGCCTAAATACACATTCTTCCCTTAATTAATCAACATTACATTATAATGGCAGTATATGCAAAGGTGTGGTCCTTAAAAGCAAGTAAAGTTTCTCTTAATCCAAGGCAGATAAAGAGCAGTAACTCAGCTAATATGGAACACATGAATCCCAGCTGCATCACTAAAATCTCTGCCAATAAACAGAATAGCTGAATTTTTGGCCTATTATACCAAACAACAAGAGACAGGGCAAAATATAGAGACTTCCTTTGTCACTGATTTCATGTTTGTTTTCTCCATTTTTATTTATTTATTTTTTCAGAACCATGATTAATTACAGTCGCTACTGGAATGAGCAAACCTAAAAGAAAGCTTTTTGTGGTAGATCAACCATGTGAAAACAGAACTTGCAACACTGTATGTTTCTTCCATGGATACAGGAAACATATACTAACTAGTAAAGCTGAGGAGAATAAAATGTGGAATATTACGTCTGGGTTTCTTTCTTAAGTATCCAGTCAATGCTAACCTAAGGAGAGTTTACTCAAAATAACAAAGCTAATCCAAACTGCACGTAAAAAGCAGTAAAATGGTAACATTGTACAGAGTGCCATCTGTACTGTCAGGATTGGAAATAAAATGCAAAGCTTAAAATGTTGTTAATTCCTGGAATATGGGTATTCCTGGTCGACAGGGGAAAGGAATATTTACCTATTACAAAAACTGTTTTCCCATTACCTTTATGTTGAATGGCCCAACTCAGTGGTATCAACCTTAATTTGACAAGAATTAAGGGCTCAGACATACCCTCAAGTTATGTAATTTAACAAGTTACTGCCTGTCAGCTGCACTGCAGTGGCTATCTGTGTCTGTGCCCTTGCCTTGAAAAGGCAAGCCAGTGTAAGGCAATGTGGCTCACTTTGAAATTCCTTCATTTTGGAAAAAAAAAAAAAAAAGGAAAGATGTTTACTTTAATTTAAAAGTAAGAAGGCAGTATGTTTACCTAGCCCTAAACAAGCAAAAGGATGTACTATATATCCTTATATATTATGACAATTCAGGTACTACCTGTAAAAGATCTGTATACATAGATTAAATACGT
The DNA here is from genome assembly GCF_015832195.1 of Motacilla alba alba. NCBI lineage: Eukaryota > Metazoa > Chordata > Aves > Passeriformes > Motacillidae > Motacilla > Motacilla alba. The sequence goes on along the minus strand of NC_052016.1, from coordinate 54,238,472 downwards.
ATGTTTTATATACTACTGAGCATCAACATAAATGGAAAGCAAGTTTCCCCAAATATATCTTTGAGTCTTTACAAAGCAGCAGATTGCCTCCCTTCTCCTGGTCTTTCAAGTAGAAAGTAAGAAACTTTATTAAACATTACTGTTGGAGACTGTGGTGAACAGTGGGGACAGAGTCTCCCAGCATCTGTAAAAAGACAGCCTTTTGCGTGCACAGCCTACACCCAAAGTTCATCATGTCAAACCACATTTTTCAAATGTGCTCCAAGTGCTGACTACAATTTTTTTCTTTTTCTTTGTTTTATTTTGCTGGTTTTGTTATTTTTTAATAAATGTACCAAAAGCCCTCAGGGAGAAAATGACTATTCAAGTATTTATCCATTGTTTGGAAATCCTGAGAAATATGCTTATAAATTAAAATCTTTGAATTTGATTTATTCATTTCCAAGACCATTTCTCTTGCACTGTGTATTTTCACAAACTCCAGCTGCTGACAGGCTTTTATGTTTAAAATAGTAGAACAATTGCACTGTGTATGTGAATTTAAAATATATATATGAACTCCACAGTACTGGATACACATCACAATGTCTGTAAGGCATAGTCAACCTCTGCTACACATTTTTCTATCAGCAATTCAGAGATGTGAAATCTTGGTATTACCATGGTGACCTAAATTGAGCCACTGGATGGGCACAAAAGTAACATTGTTTCATACACAAAACTGCCAACTTCAAGAATTGTCTAGCATGTGAATATAAAAGTCCATGAGAGTAACAGCTCAGACCACTGCTACCCTCAAATAACAAAAAACCCAAGAGTAAGGAAACACATAAATCAGAGGAAGTGGGATGAAATCTGTGTCACCACTGAACTACACATCCTGCCCCCCAACATAACTGGTTGTTAATAAGAAAAGACAGATCTCTCCTCCATAAACTGGAAACACCCAGCGTGATCTGATGGCACCAAGTCTGTGCTGCTGTTAATGACTGTGGTGGTGTCAACAGTTTCCTTTCTGACTTTTGCTTCTAAAAGCCAACTTTACATCACTGACAGCTGAGGGTGGGCAACATCTATTTTCTTGAAAATGCCACTTCTTTTTTAGGTGTTTTCATGTGTTAAAACGATGTCCCATAAAGCTTATTTCAGAACATATGAGATTGCTTGATAGAGCAGAAAATCTATTTTCTTACATCATCTCTAACTTGTACTTTTAAACACATTCTTTGCCAGATATGTTCTGTTAAATAGAACACTCCATTTTAGGCTATTCTCTTGTTCAAATCCAACTCCAGAATTTATCCAACCCACAAAGGCTATGAAAGGTGTTTCATCTTTTCAACGAAAAATGAAAGCATGAAGTATTTTTTTGCATTTTTGTACTTTGTATTCTGTATGTGCAGTCCTATTTAATCTTTAGGACTACCCAGTTAGAGAACAAAATGTCCCTGTGCAGAATTTGAGTCAGTTTGGTCTGTTTATGACAGTTTCTGCTCTATTCAGTCTCCGTACACACTCTGTTGCTCTCAGTCCCAAAACACTTCCACAAGACATGGCCCATATAAGCAGAGGAGGAGTTTGCATTGCTGAAAAGCAAACCATGTTCATGTGGGCAACTACTGCCATCACCCACTTGCTAAGATAGGAGGGGGGGACCATGAACCCTTCAGAATCGACCAGTTAAATGACAATGGCACGCATGTAAATAGAAGAGTAAGCGCATCTGAAGGCTGTCTCTTTAGCCGATAGAGAATAACCCACTTTCATGAATCAAAACTGTAATTGAACATTGTGAATCCCACGCATACAGGTTACAGATCTGTTCCAAAAGGTTCAAACAAGCTTTTAAAGCTGCTGGGTGATGAGGTTGGATTGGTGCATAGATTGGTTTTCAGTAGCTTGAAATACTAGTGTGCAAAGCTCTGTCCTGTGTCCATGACTGAGGGCTGGTAGAGCAGCTAAGCCTTCCCCTAGGCAGGGAACACACATGCTGTCCCATATACACCTATGTATTTATTTGTACAAATCCCAGTAAAGCAAAAAATTACATGTAAATCAGTCATAAAAGAGTTTTTGTCCCTCTCTGATTCAACAAGAAGTAGTTTCTAACACTTCACTTTCTATCCCAAATATTTCCCTCCTTATCCTGGTTCAGCAGCGGTAACACCCAGGGAGTAAAGCCAAAGATTTCATAATGATTGCAAGCCTGTGCCCTAAGTTTGTTGACACGAATTTCCATAATCATCACTATGCAATATGTATGGCATATGTCTATACAATACATTTTCAAGAACTATGGCTTTTGTCCTTGCTTTAAAGTTTCTTTGTAAAGGTAACAGTACTCAGCTACGGCACTTCTGTTTGCAAGCTGCTCTGTCATCAGAATAGCAGAACATACTGTGATACATTAAGAAAAATGACTCTATTTGAATATCAAATTAGGTGCAGGAATAATTTCCTTATTTTGGTCAAAAAGCAGCTTCTTGAATTGGCCAAATAAATTATCTAGTCCAGACATCTAGATGTTCCAGCAGCTACCAGAAAATTCAATAAAGTTTTAGTACCTTTACCTTGTTGCCTCCTGGCCTAAAATTAAAATCTGAAATAACTGAGAAAGAAAAACAAAATCCTGATAGAAACAACTTCACTCTTCAAACTCTCTGTGAGGTACTAATATTTTTTGCTACCAAATATGAAAAATATAAATGCCAAGGAAATTCTTCCAAGTATTAGAAAACCCATGCCAAAAGAGCCCAGTTATTAGATATGAATAATAAAAAATCAGTACTCAAAGTGATCTGGAAATACGTAAGTATGTGCATGTGTGTTCAACACTGGACTATTTATTACATTAACATTTTAAAGGTTATTTCCAAATTGAGAGAATATACGAGAAATAAAATAAAGAAGACCCACAACTCTCAGATTGCAGAGAATTCAGGGTAATCTAAAAATCAATACACATAAAAATATTTATGCCATTGTATTTTGGTATCCATTTTGAAAAGTGACAAAGGGACAAGGCTTAAGTACACAAAAGTTAAACTGTAAAATCTGTAATTTTACAATACAAATCTATCTGGGAAGCTAAAGACCTGTATTAGGTCACATACTTCCCATGTGAAGAAAAGGTTAAATACAGAATAGAATCTAAAATATCTGTCATATGAGTAGCAGTTCCTCGTGTCACCATGCTCAGCCCATAGACACAGAAACCTGGAGAAGGATCGTGTACTTTGCTCTTCCCATAAATGACTCAGAGGTAGAGAGGAGCCTCCACTTCTCTTAAAACTCTAAGGAGAAAAAAAAATCTATGATCTTATTTTAAAATTAAATTAAGAGAAAAATCACAAGCATGGCTTATAATGCCTTTCAGATGCAGCTCTTGAAAGAGGAGGTAATGATGGGGTTTCTGCCTTCTGAGAAAGCTTAAGAGCTCTTTGCCAAGACATAGGAAATGAAGACTCTTCTACCACCTTCATGGAGATTTTTTTAGCCACTAGGCTAGAAGCTGAGCAAGGTAAAACCTCATTTCTCCTACCCATTTGAATTTGTTTTGTTGTAAAGCTTTGGCAGAAGGAGTAAGGGCCCCTCTTTGCACAGTCACGTGGTACGTAGACCGGAACAAAATTAAATAAACTAGACTTAGGCTTGCTCAGCAATTACATTTTTCCTGTTTACAATTACGTTTAAGTATCACTAAGTTACCTTAAATTCTCCACACAAGGCACATGTTGGGGAGAGAAATAAGTCTGTACTAGGGAAAACAAAAAGTATGTTTATGTAATTAAGACAGTTTCATAATACACTCCACTGAGCTGAATTACAATTCTGAATTAAGGTTAAGAGTTGCACAACCAATGCTACTAGTATTTTTTAAGTTTTTAACTTTGTAATCCCAAGGTCTTTTAAAACTACTTTTTTTGGAGGGGTGGGGAGGTAAGTAACATGAAATACATGGGATTGAATATAAATTTTCAAAATTCTGCAACATGGAGGTTAACATCTTTAGAAGTTGGCCATGCATCCCCAGCTTGTTGTATTACTGCAGAAATCATAAATGCTGTAATTTACTGCAAAGAAATTACCCACAGTGCATCAGTGTGCATGCACATGCAAACTGTATAACAAATGAAAAAGCTGTAGCTTTGACATCAGAAAGAAGAATAGCTTATGAAAAGCAGTTATTAATTCACCACTTAGAGCTGTGTGGATCAGAAAGTCAAGTTATATAGAACAAAAGGCTGCTATATACCAGATCCTTGCTTTATTATATTACTAAATCTGAAACATAATCTCTCCCCTTTTTAACAGAAGTCAGTAGCAATCAGCCATAGAATACAGAAGACATTCTGAAAGGTTATATTTGAAAAGTCAAGCTCTGCAAATGAGATTCATCTGACCAAAGCAAAGATCTGCTTTGGAGGAAATCACCTGAACTTTCTCTACAGGGGATGGGTAGGGCTGGAGGGGTGTGTGGGTAGGAGAAATTAGGATGTAATTAGTCTGATTTGTTTTAAACACCACCCTTGATCTCACCCCATATAGAATTATAACTTCAGATCACCAACTCGCAGATGTACCCATTACACATATTCACAGTCAAGAAGGTGGCATCCTACTCTGCTTTTGTCAAGAAACAATGAAGGGTTTTGAGGTCCTTTGACTTGCTCTGTTTCAGTTTATTAACAGATGTTAAATATTTTACACCACTTCCATTGAAAAGATAAAAGTCAGTCACAACTGCAAAATCTGTAACAACTTCTTTACAGCGGCAGAACCCCAGAAAAGTCTATCAGTACTTAATTCCTCACATTCTGCATGGAATATTAAATAGTGCGTAGCACATAAAGTGAGAATTACAGGTTTTGCCTATCCTGTGCTTTAAGTGAACAGAGGCCCAGTGGGAAATAATATGCAACAATGTAAATACAACCTGTACTAGAGTAACTGTATATAAGGGAATCTCATGGTTGCAGGTCTCAATTCTGGCATATTCTAACTTTAGCAAGTTCTCGTAGAATATGGGCTTTGGTTTGTAAGAGACATTTTATCAAAAAGTAAGAAAATTTTTTTTCTAAATTTTTTATTTGTGTTTTTACTTATACAGCGGGAGTGGAAAAAAAATCTTCACTATGTACACTATGAAAAGTAATTTTCTGCTTTAGAATTAATTAAAAAGAAAAAAGAGTAACATCAGGTTCTAGGGAGTCAGACACAAACATTAAATGTTGAATTGCAGTTTTCATCTAATCTGATATTGGCATCTAGGTGAAATTAATTACTATAGAAGTCTGAAGGTCTGAAGACAAAGCCAGAGCTAGACACCTTGGGCTCTCTTTCTAAAACAAAGCCAGAAATAGAATCTCCTGAGAAGTAATTATTCTGAAAAGGCTGGAAAGACTACTTAGTGTTAGTCACTGAAGCTTACCTTAACTGGCTTGCCTGAACTCTTGAGGTACCTAATTCTCAGCCCTGATTGGGAGTTTGGGCTGGCAACTTCAGTGCTAAGCATTAACTTCTAGATGCCCAAATTAGAGTGTAGTAATTCCATCTTAAATTTCCACATGCAGACGGGGTAACTAGAAATCCCAATCAGTAATATGCACATAGAATCATACCACTGGACTGAAATGAAACTTCACTAAAACTGGAGGACACAATCCTTACGTTAAAAAAGCTCTAACAAAGAGCTCATGTTTTTAGGAAACAGTCACAGACTATACCTCAAAGGCACGTGTCACTGCCCAAAAAAACATGTGAGATTATTCTCTCATCTTTGTAAAAGAGGAGTTTGGCAGAACACTGCTTTAGCACAAGTGAACCAGTAGGAGTGAGAATGTGTGAGGTCTATCACCCAAAAAATTAAAGGTGAACAAAGTAGAGGACAGTAATTTGAAGGATACAAGTGAGCTGTAAGAACATTAGGCCGTTCTTCTATAAGGCTGCTCCCAGCTCATGAGGTGTTGGTTTATAATGAATCATTACTGCTGAGGTCCTCAGCACACATCTCTTGTTATAAGGCTATTGCATTTTATCCTACTTCCAATACATTCCAGTCCTCCAGGTAATTCCAGTCCTCTGGTGTGGTATTTCAGTCTTCTTTTGCTTGACAATGATTTTCTTAACAGAGAGTTGGCAGTATGGAAACTTTGAGCCTAGATGGATTCTATGTTCTCTTCTGTATTTTCTTAAAAACCAGAAATTTCAGTGAAACACAGCCAAAGAATTTTGTAGCTGAGCAATTAAGAATCACTGAATCTTTAGAAGTTCGGAAAGACCTATAAAATCATTGAGTAAAATAGTACCTACCAGGAGCAAGTAGAATAAAAACCCCAAGACACTACTGTGCACTTGTTCACCAGTACTTTATATTCACATGCCAGTCACAGCTTGGACTCTGTACCCAAAGTCACAACAGTCAGCATGGATTTATACCAGAGGTACCAAAACTCAGTGCTTCTGAAGAGGTGCTAATGCAACCATTCTCTGTGTGATTATGAGAGGTACATTTGAAATAGTATTTTCAGTCTGAATACAGCTTAAAAGCACGTTATTAAATTAATATATTTAAAACAGTCTAATACTTCTGTAATTAGAAATTGTCTAAAAAGTACTGAAAAGCTGTAACTACTACTTTTTTTTCAGATTGCCTCTAAAAACAATAAAGTAAAATGATAAAAAAACGTTTTGCAACTTTACTGCAATGCATGCAATCCTGGAATAATTTTGAATAACCCAATGGCCAAGTTAAATATGAACCTTGCAAATCCACTCCATACAGAAAATAGATAATTGCTTATAGCTACTGCAAGCCTGGGCTGAAGGGCTACCCACACTAGTAAGTGCACATAAGGCAAAAACCATAGGAAATAGTACTTATTCACTACAGGTCACAGATTAGCCCTTTCTCTGTAACTCAGGAATTTCAAGCTCACTTTAATCTAGTGTAATTGAGCTAACCAGCTCTTACATTAAAAAGTAATGATTAAGTTAAATTTCTTGCAGACTTTCTGTACCTAAAACAAACATGCAGTATGCCTCTGGCAAAGAAGGATACTAATTATAGGATTGACTCATAAGATGAAAGGTTGCACAAGTTACTACTAGAAACTGAAGTATGGTAAGCTGCTTTGAAAAAACACATTGAAATTCTCATAGTCTGCAGTTGAGAATTTAATGTTCTAACTGTACTTAACAGTGTCAAGAAACAAAACTAAATATGCTTGCAAACTGCTTGTTCATGTTTTAGATGAACAAGCTAGAAGTGAATAGTGATTACTTCATCATTCTGCAATAAGGATTTTTAAAATGTAATAAAGAAGTGAGCTCTACAGTGAGTTTTTATTACAGGAAAGCATGTGAAATTAAGTATTTTTGGTCATTCTTGGCTTTCTTTTGTTATATAAAACATGGTCTTACAATGGGTATTCGAGGATTCATTGCTTGACTTCACTCTTAATGCAACAATTAATTCCGTAATTTAACAGGAGTCACAAAAGAAACATATCTCCTAGGCTTCAGACATCTCTGGGAAAGGATATGCAAGTTCAAAAGTAGTTTTACATTTCCAGTTGCAGCTTTCACTGGGATTAGCAGATAGAGCTGCCAGCTGTGAGTTAGAACAAAGATACAAAATATGCCCTATGTGCTGTCATGAACTGATCAGACACAACCTTCTGAATGCCAGATGGGTACTGCTTATGTGAACTCCTATTATCAGCTGCAATTCACTTGGGATGTGAATTCATGAAATAAATGAAATTTGATTCAATTTATTTTAAAAATCACATGCTGACATTTCTACTTTCATTTTAAGAAATATACTTGCCATCATATTCTAGCATGAAACAAGGAATGTATTTTCAAAGAACACTGTGGAATACTGTGTTCTCTCCAAAATACATTAATACACGCTTTAGTAGATAAAAATGGATTACATATAATTAGTGCAATTCTCATGCTGAAACTAGACAGCCAAAGCCACTCCGAGCAATTCAACTAGGTCAAACTTCACATCAACTTCACCTACTTTAAGTTTTACTGGATTATGACCACATATATTTTATATGTTACATTTCCAGAGATTATCAACAAGTAGAGAAAAAAGACATTTATATTCCTAATTTATTCTACGATTTCCATCTGTATTATAGAGCCATTTACATTATATTTGCTCACTCTGAAATAATTTAATATTTATATTGCTAACGCCTTACTAAGTAGGGACTGCTAATACTAATCTAGATTTTATATTAGATAGATGATTTTCTTAAAATTTCAAACTTCAGTATTCAAATTTTTCTGTTCTTTCCTCCCAGTCATAATAAATGAATGGTTTCAAGAGGTTCAGAAATAATAATTTGTTTTCCATTATTTTCTTTTCTATACATTTTCTGCCATCAACAAATGTGGTAGGAGTTTATGCCACAACCTTCTCATCTCAGTAAATGCACTAATGTGGCTCTCTCTTCTCTATACATTCATTGTTTATGTAGAATCTGAAAATTCTTTGTCTGAGATCTGTTACTCTGTCAGCACAGACAAATGATTCATCAATGTCAAAAGGATTAAAAAGGGATAAATGACAACAATACAGATAGACTGTGTTCACCTAGGAAAGCAAACTGAAAAAACCCACAATTCTGTTCTTAACATGTAGCTTAAAAAGTTTACAATAACACTTAGATTTACAATTCTGAAATTATTTTTAGCAGACAAAAATTACAGCTGTCACACCTATGACCACTGGCAACATCTGCCATGCTTAAATACATAATAGTTAAAAGCAATGGAAGGCAAATTCCCTGTTCTCAGAAATCTAACCTTCTGTGGCAAGGAAGGAAAAAGCAGTTTCCCTCAAAGAACAAAAAACTGGCAGGAAGGAAAATTCTTGTAGAGATCCAGAGATTAGTGTGATGCAGGCATTAAAGAAATAATCTATGTCCTCAATAATAACCACCTGATAAGTGTTAAATCAACAAAGCCAATTCAGTTCTTAACTCAGAACTCAAAAGAGAGTGATGGAGAATGACAGGAGATGTTTGACTGTGAGCAATAAAGCCTTTTGTAACTGCAGCAGTATCTGTGAGACACAATCAGCACTAGTGTGGGACACAAGCTCATCCAATTCAGGAAGAGAAAACCTTATGGCTGCATCCCACCTGTGTTACATCACAAGCTTGCACAAAGTAACAGCAGGAAAGGACTAGGAAAGAGCTAGGCTTTTCCAGTCTGGTATTTTTCCTCTGTTGCACCAGCTATAGCGTTCCTTCATATATAAAAACTCTTCAGTATGGAACTTTTTTATGTATATTTTGATCCAGAAGAACGTGTCACAATCCATCTCACACAGCCCTAATTATGGAAACCTGTGTGAAATCAATCTAACAAACCATGTTTTGTCTAAAGAAAAATCGCATGTTATAATTACCATATGTAGTTAAAGGTTTAACAATTTGCTGGGAAATTACACACAGAAAAGGGGGATTCAAAGCAAGTTCTCTAAAGCCTCCAGAAAGAAATACTACCAAGACACATGCATTAAAATCCAAATTTTGTTTGGTTTTGTACTTCTACTGCAGACTCTGTTATTGAATCATACCCTGCTCTTGCATACTCCACAGAAATATTTATTTGTGTATCGAGGATATTTTGTCTTTTTACACAGCAAATATTTGCATTTCAGAAGTGTAAATGCAATTATAATGAGGGAAAGACAAGAAGACAATACATTTCTGAATTAAAAGGGGCTAAATTCACACCAGTTAACACATCAGAATGTCTTCAAGTGATTCTTTTGTGTAGATTCATTCCCGGATGTAGAGGATTACTCCTTATAGTGCATGAAGCAATGCATTAAACCTTTGCAAAGCCTTTACAGTGTCATATTCAGCTTTTTAATTTTCCACTGGATATTATCAACAGACCTCCTTTATGACTTGCTGGTCAGTCTCAATGCATCTAATAACACAAGGGTGGTAACAACCAAAACAGAGGACTGCCCATTATTTGAGATTAAAGAGCAGAATAGTTGAAATAGAAAGCCTAGCCCAATCACCTGCACTTTACACACAGAAAGCAGGAAGTAGGGAATAGAGTTTTGTTGATTAGTCAGATAATTTAAATGGAAATTCACTAATTTATTGACTGAATTTTACTTCAAAAACACAACTCAAATTCTTAACTGTTTGAACAATTTCTAGTCAAAAAAAGAACAATCTTACTGGTATACTTTCATCAGGAAATCCAAACAGGAAACATAGCAGATATGCTTTTCCCCTTATTTTGAAAAGCTGCGAGTAGTAAATTAGATTCTATTATTTAACCATGACTGGGTTGCAGTCAGAATGTGAAAATTATAAACACTGTAATTATCTCAACAAGCGATCTTAGAGCCACTGAGCTGTATTGTAACTTGCTAATTTGAGAAGGCATGAAACCAGCATCTCAAACAGGCCCAGGCCCTGCAGTGCCAAGCAGGCAACACCTGGGCTGCATCCTCAGTGCTGGGAACACACCTGGGACAGGAACACCAGTGCTGATGTAAGAACCAACGAGTAATGGCAGGCAGCCAACACACAGCCAGTACAGGCGGTAAGGCAAGAGTTCTGCACTCAAAGAAGTCACCAAGAAAAGGACACCCAGACATTATCCCAACCTGCTCTGCTGAGTCTGCCATCAGAAGGCACCACATAACAGACTGTTCAGAGATGAGCAACAGAGCAATTAGCTCGTAGATCCTGATAGCTTTGGTGCCAGCTGCGTACGTAACTGCTCAGTGTTGCAAAAACCTTTGGATGACCACTGAAGGGTACAGAGAAATTTGGAGGTGTCTCCTTAAATTCCAATTCCATTACCTCTTGGATCAGCTGTGCTAGAGAAAGGGGTCTGTATTGTCCAGTTATACACCTGTTTAGAGCATCCTGCTCAGTCCATGCATATGTACTTCCTTCCAGGGCAGTCAGGGCAAAGCAGGTAAATCAAACCTTTCGGCCTAAACTAAAGCTGGAATGCGTCCAAGCCTCCTGGACCCAGAATTAGTAGAATACTCCTGGAGACCAAATGAATTGTTGTAGGTCCCTTGGACTTTTAAATGTTTGCACAGTTAGGTAGTTCTCAAGCAGGACAGTTGGTGATGCAGTTTTGGAGCCAGAATGCTGGGTCTATTTGAATATTTATTTGTATGTTGCATACCTCTAGATATTTGACAGGGCTAATGTTACCTATACTGAGATACCCCTAGAGCATTTGCTACTAGCTTAGTTCTTTCAGTTTGTAGCTTGACCTGGGCTACTTGAAACACACTTAGTGAAATGAAATTTCACTGTGCAAAGAAATCTAAATTAGGTTTTAGGTAGCAGGCACAAAATAAGGACCCTGCTTATTGTCATTATAAGAGCTTCAAAAAAGATAAAGAAATTTCAAACACTCATTACTTTAGGGTTCTGTAGACTTTCATAATAGAGCAGACATGCTATACTGAGTACTTCTGGTCTACAGAAGTTACTAGTAAGTGAATCCATTCATCGGAAGAGCCCTCACACCTAGAGTTTTGCAGAATTAAGCTATAACAGACATGATTAGAAATCTTTCTGATAAAATGAATTTTCCATTGTAAAAAAACTAACTGAATGGTAGAAAACATATAAGTATAGTGCAACAAAGTGGGCAGAAGTTCAACACTTTTAACTGATTGGATGCCATGAGAGCTTCAGCTTCCAAATCTTGATTTCTTGGTAATTCCTTGGTAAATTCCTTGGTAAAGTATCTGGCTTACTTAACAGAAATTCTGTTAGGTTTTCCACATCCTTGCAATGGCATTTCAATTCATAAGCTAAATTTTCTTCTATGGAAAATTTGCAGTGCTTTTTGGTTTGTTTAGGCTTGGTTTTATTTTTTAATTTCTTTTTTTCTTTTAAAGAGGCGTAGACAGGATAGCAGATAGAAATGAGGGAAACAATTCTGACCCTTTCTGTCTACTAACCATAATACATATGTAGTGTTAACAAGCTACATAATGAAGTGCTTCCATACATATAGGCACAGAAATGAGAGGTACATGCAAGGAAAGTTGATGAGAGTAAGCTGGGAAAGTTTCAGAACATGATTAAACTGCAATGTATTTGAATTTCCTCTCCATTAAGTAATGCTTCAGAACTATTTAAACTCATTTTAGTGGTAATACCTCTGTTACTAAAATAAAGAAAAATCTCCCCTCTCTTTTTTTACAACTTTTTTTAGAAGAGGAGCCCAACATATAAAGTAAATTCAGAACAGTAAGAAAAGGAGCTGTTTGACTCTAAGTTATACATGAACCATAAAGGGTCAGAACCAACTCAATTACCAAGGACAATGAATTAAAAACATTTAGGTTTCCTAAGTTAACTCTCTTTATGATGAGTGAAAGAAATGAAATTGTAATAAAACTTTTTAAGACATGAATAGCAATTCTCATCTCTCTTAAACACCTCGTGGAATTTGTTTCAGACTTCCTGAAGATAAGTTACTCTATCTTCAGGTCACATATGGAAAATATCAGACTGACTGACTACATTTTTACAAAAGTCTACATTTCAGTTTTGAAATAATGGGAAGGCAATGTCTCTGTAATAAAACAGTAATGATATTTACAAGCTAATGATGCTATTATCTGCTATCAAATTAGCTGTCACTGCTTATGAATGTTGTGAAAGGCTTATGCAATATTCCAGCTGCTTTCTATCACAGTGTTCAAAATGGCAAAGAGGACTATGAGAGATGCTGTTAGGTAATCTCAAATCAGAACAAATACTGAAATTAGAAGGGGATATATGTTGGAACAGAACCAAATAATTCGGAATAATTTCATTTGCTATATACTTTCAGATGCCATTTGCCTCATGCACATGAGTAGCCTTCCTTGAAAGGCTGCTTTGCATGAGTAATACAAAGTTTACTGTGCAAAGCAACAAAATAAAATTCCAGAAAAACTCAATTGATGGAAAAAAATATCTGGAGCCTGCCTGACAGCTTTAAAATCACAAAATTCTGAAAACAGAAAGAAGAAAGTGACACAAATAAATTAAAAATCCACTATATAAACAGTGGAACTAATGTGATATTGAATGTCATCCAAAAGTTACTCTCAAGTTAAAAAGCTGTACTTATGTTTCATGAAATAATATAAAATGTTTCAGCAAAGCTGAGACAGTGGGATTTTTTCTGTTTTACCACTAGTGAAATTATTTTACAGAATACACATGTAGCCAGCAAGCTTTCAGCTCCCCCCTTACAAAACAATGTAAGTTATAACCCTGCAGACTGCAATTTCTAGCTTTTCAGCTTCTTTGTTCTGATGTTTAGTCCTTGCATACCCCCAATACCCATTACACTCACAGGAAAGTTTACAAAGTCACAGATCCTAATCTTGTTCATGTAAATAAGTAGATCTATGTGAAATCTTACTTTTCCTACACCATCTACTTTTAACACCAGGAAGAAGGAAATAACACCAGATTTTGTCCCCTAAATAGTACTTGTCATTAGTGAAACAACATACCTGGTAGGTTTGAAGAGTGACACTCAGCTCCAGAACACTTATATTTAGTTCCCAGATAAAACAATACTGTAAACCTACAGAAAGTAAGTAATAAAAAATCTGCACAAGAAAACTGTAAAGGGAACTTTGTGATCAACCTTAGTTAAGGCGGTCAAAACGTCATAGGAGTTCCTTAAAAGAACAAAATTTAAAGCAGATAAGATATGGATGCCTCAAGAAAATGTAATGTTTCCACATTTAATGATCTTCTTTATGTATTTTGGCTCAACAAGCCATAGTCTCTACATTTATTCCACACCTTAGAAAAAACTGTTTCTTTTCTAGTTAGAGACATTCTTTATAATTGAAATCAATATGGTTCATGGCAAAGTAGCAATTTTAGACCTGAGTGCCAATTTATTTCAAATGCACATGACTTTACAATCAAACTGCAGATATGTCCACTGCTGGGACTTTCTCAACAAAACATTTCTGCTTCATTGAAGCAAAGAATGTGTTTATTTCCTGGAACATGTAGAGGCTAGTTTCCCAAGCTCCACACGGAATCGTATCCCTCCCCCATCCTGTCCCCCTGATATTCCCATGCTCCTTGATCTATGCCATGAAGACAAGCAGAAACAGTCATGGAGAAGGAATAATGAATTTGGCTGGAAAACCTGTGCAATTTTTCAGGATGTAAAAAATTAGTATTTTTAAAAATGTATCAGCATGGTTACTAGAGGGAAAAAAAAAAGGACAAGTCTGTTCTTTTGGTGGTCGATTGGCTGTAAAATACTCTCTTGTGCCTAGGTGTTAATTTTCTCATTTCCTTGACTCTCACAATTTATTCCCAATTAACTGTTTGTGCAGCCAAATTCTACACTGAATTTGCACATAAAAGGGAAACACCATTGATTTTAGATTGATACAGAAAAGAACATTATTGTGGAAGTTCTAGGAACTATTTTTGTAATACATCTCAAAAAAGTCCCATGCCACAAGCTCTTCTGCTTAGTAGAAAGCCCATCCAGAAACTAAAGGATTCTTGTGACTCTGGGGCTTTTTTGCATTTTGAGTTGAATAATACAAAAGGAACCACTTGTAAGAATACCTGACATAATAATTCTCTTGCTTCAATTTTAATCTGCCATCTTCTTATGACTGAAAGAAGGTAAGGTTGATTTCTAATGGTGGGGGTTTTTTTTGTTTATTTGCTAAGACAGACTAGCTGAAAACATAATGATTGTTCCAAGAAAGCAATGGTATCTTCAGAAAATCTGCTTGTTACCTGAACCATTCCCACACCTCTCCTTAACTTGTGCCACCACAAGTGTTTTGAGGTCAATGAGCTCATTAGATTTAAAAATAACCTTAAGAAGGGAGTTATTTTAATTCTTTTTCTATCACAGATAGATTCACATAATCTAGCTTACTGAGCAGTTTCAGTAACAGTAAAAAAGAATCATTGAACCATATCAACATTACTGTTTCAACACTTTTGGACAGTCTATATTACCCTATATTACCTTCTATTTCAGAATATAGATCTTTGATAAATTCTAATTCCACTCTAATTCCTAGTTCAAATAATTAATATTCTATCATTCAGATGAGGAAAAAAAAAAAGTCTCCAGGTGAGAAAAATGTCTTCAGTTTACAAAGTGAGCATAAATCACAGTTTTAAAAACATGCTTTCATTTCTAATGTTTAGATGCTGACCAAATACATAAGATTGGTCTGTACAGTTTATTTACCTGAACTAAGTAAATTAAAATATAACTATATAATTGTGTATTTAATTTTCTGACATTTTAAAAACACACATAAGTCATTGTGTCCCCCTTTAAAGTTTCCACAAAAGTGATAGCAATTCTCCTGGCCTCTAATACTCTCTTTACTTGTTCATTATAGAATCCTTTCAACTTTGCCTCCAGCAATTCACAAACTCATTTTTTCATGAGTAAATATTTAAACCAGATCTGTTTTAAAATGTCTACAGAACAGAGATAAAAGCAAGTATTTAGATTTATAGCTAACTGGGTAATAATCAACTGCTACTAGAAAGAATTAGATCCATGTCTCAGCTTTAACACGAACCTGTAGTCCAGGTAGGGGGCTGTGAGCCTTTGTGCCCTTATGGTAATGTTCTTAAGCAAACAAAAGATTACCACACACCTTGGAGGACAATTAATTCATTGAAACAGGACATTTAAACTTTTCCTTTTCATCTGTAACATAAGAGCTAGCTGGACTAATATTTGACTTTCTGTTTCACAGTGGTAAGAGAGAAGGATAAGAAAGGCAGAGAATTAGAACTTAGTTCTCTGATCATTGAGAGCTTGTCCCACACACTTAAACGTCTGTCTCTACTTAGCTTCAAGTAATGCAGTCTTAACTATCAAAATATTGCCATTATTGAAATAGACCACTAACATTTTCTGCATTACATGTAAAATGTTCCACACATTATTTATGTATCCTTACAGAATCATAGTTTTTACTCGGACCTAAATTTCCCCCTATTTGATGCTAAGTAAAACTCAAAAGTATTTCAGTTCATTTAGGGACTGTTGTAGGAAAAACTTCCTAGGCTGCTTGAGGAAGGCATATGCACTTTCCAAAACTGTTGCAGCTGCTGTTAGAACCTGAAGAACCAACACAAATTCTGAACAAAAGCCTTCTGAAAACCACAGCAACATATGGCAACTGTACTTCATGCAGGACTTCTGTTATTTAGGATTTTAATGGCCAGTTACTATGCAAATAACAAACATTTTAATGACTTCCAACCTTTTCTTGTTGCTTCTGTAAAAGCTAGAAATACTTTCCAATTCTCACAACTTTGCTGTTACCACTTCTGTTATTTAGCCAAAGGTGGTGTGCCAGCCACGAGAGTAGGGAATGAAAATGTCTCTAATCTGGATTTACCACTGCAGCTTGTGCCAGAGAAAATGCTCTTTTCCATGGGGTTGCCTGTTGTCCATTTAAAATGAGTAATAGCTTCCTAATGGTTCAATTTAGGATCCAAGCTCAGGCTCAATTACAAAGGCCAAATCACTATTAACTAAACAATCTGAGTTATTTCAGAAGACTTGGCAACTGTTCTTTCATCACCTTTTCAAAATAATAATTTGTGACTTTGAAAAATATGAAATCCACAAGTCACTAATTACAGTCAAAGCCAAATGATAAGGCAGATAATTTCCTCTTCCCTGTCTTCGATTATGCTAGAGAACAGAATTCATGTTTGAAGAGCACACTTTATTAGATGGGAACAAACAAGAAAAGAAAAAAAAAAACCACGTAAAATGAATTTATTAGTTAGAGATCCTCCATTAGAATAGCATTGTTCCACTTTACATTTCCCCAATTTTCTTTTTATTGCAGATAAAAAAATATTAAAAACAGATGAAGGGGATAATACTGAATTTGCCCAGTTGAAGGAATTAAAATACATACATATATGAAATGGCCTGTCTATACTCTGTCTAGAAATAACTTCTGCAACTCATTGAATTTGAGCTATTTACATCAGTAAGTCGAGATCAGCATTTCATTCTTGGCATCAAACCCGACAGTGTTTGATAGGAAGAACATTCTTTCTAAACACTCTAAGATATTGTCTAGACTACAAAAATAGTTGAACATTTTTCAATTTACTTTCTAGGCTTATGTTATACATGGGCATGAGTTAATGCTGCAAACATTAGAACTTATTTGACTTATTCTCTGATTTACCAGCTTTGAGTGCTGCAGTCCTTAAAAGTTTTTATAGATGTGGAAAATGTTTGAAAATCTGGTTTTAGAAGTTTATTACCCAAAAGGCACTAAAACTAGGATGGAAACAAAAGAAGAAAGTTTGATTTACTTGAAAAAGACTATTTAAGCAAGATATGAAAAATATTGAAGAAGAAGAATTATTTCATTGAAGTTAATACAATATAAAACTATTGAAAAGTATGGGTTTAATGCACAATAGTATACTCTTGGTTCTATTTTAATTTTACACAACTAAAAAAAAAAGAATATTTATAAGAAATTCTATGTATTTATTAAAGTAGCATAGAGTATTTAATGAACCTGACAATTTATTCTTTCTATAAACAAATGTTCCTGTTTGAACTAGGGGAAAAAAAACTCCTAAAACATAACTTCACCATTATAGAAACACACAAGTAAACCCAAGATTTTCCACATAATTATCTTGAATCACATGTATTTTTTTATTTTATAAAGTAGACAGCAATAAACACAAAAAGAATAGTTCACTCTTTTCATTGAATTAAAATCATGATGCAATGTAGACCACCAACAGTCTTGGAAGGAGTGGTAACAAGGCTTCTGCTACAGAATAAAGAGGTTCCCTCCTTTTGAAGAGATTCTAATTCTCTCATTGGCAAAAAACAAATAGAGAAACCAATTGCTTACTTCCTTTAAACAGCAGACAAGAATATAAAGTTATTCTCTATATTGTTCTCTCTCACTGTAACGTTGTATAAAAGTTATTTTTAAATGTATCAACAAATACCTTTTTTGGGGTCAGGAAAAGATACTACCCTACCTGATAGTTGTCAGAGGGTCTAGGAAGATTGCTTTTCTTTTGGCATTAACAGAAATTAAAAAATTATAAGACAAGATCAGAAGTGGAATCAAGACTCCCTGACCGTGTGGTGTGACAGGAATATTTATCCTCAAGAAACTGGCTATTTGTGGGAACATCTCAATGATAGTATTGGACCTGCTGAAATGTATGAACAAAATCATTTACTAACAAGAAAAAGAGTTTTAAAAATAATTTGTAACTGTGACTGTCCTTTTTTTTTTTTTTTTTTGCCAGGCTTTAAAGTTAAAAGAGAAAACAGGAAAACCAGCACTTACAGTGAGGCTCATATGGAGGAGGAGGATCACCACAAGGAACACATTCCATGTCTTGAAAGCCTCCAAGCTTAGTCTTCCTATAAAATCTAGAAGATAGAAGAATTTGAAACAATAGTTAATCAAAACCAGTTATTATTCCTCACAGAATAAGTCCGGTGTTTTAACAAAATCTTCTATAATTGCAAGTCTTGTCAATCTGTGTCTCAATGCAAACAATCAGAAAACAGAAGAAAATAAAACTAAACAAAAGTACAGTAGCTATTAATTAACAGTGCAAGACAGATTGAAAATAAATTGAGGAAAACATCTACATCTGTTAGTCCAAATGCATGGTCGCTATAATCTTATATTCACAGAAGAAATAAACAGTTCTGGAGATTTCGGGCAGAAATCAATATCACATTTTCCACACAGATCACAATGAACGTGACACGCATTAAGAACTTACCTTATGCAAGCTTAGTTACATGTCTAAAAAAAAGAAAGTGAAGTGATTGATCTGTATAATACAAGGTAATTATCATCTCTAAAAATATATAACAGGCCAGATATCAGTGACATTTTACTTAAAGACTCTTCAAGAACTTTATTACTGAGCTAATGTTTGAAGAGCATACTGACTACAGTGACTGGCAAAACCCTACATATCCAATCAGGGAACAAGAGTAGCACCAAAGAAAAAGCAGAACTTCAGAATGCTGTATTTCAAATTTTAATGTAGGACATCCTCTAAAGAACTTACCTACAGCTTCCAATCAAATAGGTCTGTCTTTCAACCATTCATTAGTACTAAGACAGAATCAGCAGTACTGGCCCATTCAAGATGAGTACATGAACTTTTTTTCTGCAGTGGTAGTGGCACGTTAAATAAAAGGTACTAACTCTACTGATGTTATATTCCTAACACTGCAAATGCCATTAAAGTATGAAGCTTTTATCAGCTAATGCAAACAGCTTTCCAACTGCTCAAGAAACTCCCACTTTATCAATGTGAACAGAAACAGATCCATAGGCTGCAAGACTGAAGGGGTCACTGTGATCATTTGCTCTGAACAAAATGTGTTAATATTTGTTTTTAGCTGACATGCTCACTGTAGTATTTTGAAGCCGAATAACAGAGAATGGCATGTTGGAAACCCATGGAAAACAGAAATAAATAAGACTGCTAAGAGGTAAAACATCAGTTAAACTATTTGGTTAGGCTAGATGGATCCTCCATTTGTTTGGGCAGCATCTAAGCTAAAGGACAGGTATGAGTGGTGGTGTGTGTTAAAGTTCTGTTACTCAAAACATCCAGACCAGCTGTCCCACCACTACCCTTGCCATGGCCATGACTCCCTCCTTCCTCCTGTTTCAAGCTTTGCTGCCAGAAAACTCAGGTTGTGGAAGCAGCTCTCATTTTAAAACATATTCAACACACCTATCTAGGAGGCATATTTGACTGGAATACTAAGAGGCATTCCCATGTCCTCCAGTTTAGCTTTACCTTTAATTCATGTCTTAATGCAGCTTCTTTTTTAATTCTTTCTCATCTTCCAAAATTCAGCTTATATTGTTTACAGAAGAAGAAAATCTTCTCCCTGCTGACAACCAAATAAGCCCTACAATACTTATATATTAATATGATATAAGAGCATAAATCAATTTACCATGTGGCTGCAAGTAGTATCAAAAATGGTTGTGAGTAACATCTATAATGCCTGGGGCTGCACCTTCTTGTACAGTGACTTAAGGTAAGATTAGCTACCAAATCTGTATTAAGTGCTTTTAAATGAAGAGATTTCACCACTAGCTTGAGAAGGAACAATGGCAGAAGCTTCAACAGTGTTCAGGTATTTGATAGTTGGTATTTTAAAAAATATATATGTAAAATAAACCAGCTGAAATATAGATACTAAACAAATGTATGAACTTTTAAGCATGTCTGAAATATATACTCTGAAAATGCAAAGGCTGTTACAATTGCAAATCAGTTCTCATACACTACTCTTATCAGTTAAATTACCAGCTCAAAAAAGCAACAAAAATGTCTTTTTACAAATTCACGGCAGGTGTTTATAATATCAGAACTTGGCAACAATGTAAAGAATAGCCTTTTAGAGAGCTTAAGATTTAACAGTACAAACAGAGAAAATTAATAACAGAGTTTTGGGATGACAGGACAACAAACGAAGCACAGCTCTTGATTTATAACAGCAGTTTCAGCAAACAATTCTTTCGGATTAATTTATGATTTTCAGCTAGGATAATTCTTTATGAATTTTGAAGAAAAGAAAGGTGAAAGAAATTTCAGACAGTAAACCACAGCCACTGCTTTTGACCTAAGAATCAATGTGCATGAGAATTATTAGGCATTGACCTAAGGAGGGGAAAAAACGCAAGTAAATAATGGCATACTTTTTGAAGAAGGTAGCAGTGTATATTTTCAAATATTTAAGTGTTTATAACAATTAACTAAATCACCAGTAACACTGTTTGAGGTATTTTGCTCAGGTGCTGTACAGACAATACTCTCATAGACCAAGTAGATAATTATCAAAGCATTTTTGTAGATAATTATTACTGCAATTCAGAAATTATGTGCTCAGATAATACAGTAAGGCCAAGATTAGATTATACAGGACCTATATACATACACAAAGGGTACCAACATTTATCCAGAAAACACGAACAAGCAATTTTAATGTAAATTAGGTTAGAATTTGTTCAAGTCTCATCTTCAGAAATGGTCTTACCCTGGTAAACAGTCCCCACATAGTGCATTGCTGGTGGCAGAACAGTTGGCCTTCTGAAACCTGTTAACCAACGCACAATCCAGACAAGGCTTGCACTTCTGAAAGCCCCAGTCCTCCTTGAATCTGTTTGGCCTGCATGTCATGCACTGTGCATCCTCCCCATATCCAAAGCCGCATTCCTGCAGGGATTAACAAGCAATAGCAAGCTATTCAGTCACTGAAAGCGTGAACAAGAAGAGAATGCTGGGATAAAATGAAGACCTGGTGTAATTATTACTGAGAGTAGGTCTTTCTTGAGACAAAAGCCAGCCTTTCAGCAAGTTCAAATGTGTCTTCCACTGCTAATAATCTCCCTTACTTCTATAAGTAATACTTAGTCATCCACTTTATTCATGGAACCAGTGTGTATTTGAATGATAAAGGGCTTCAAGGACTCCCACAGTTTCATTATTACTAGCTTATGGTAGAATTATTGAGCTGTCTGTTTTTTAATTAGGTCAGTCATGTGAAAGTGAGGAAACTGGGACAAGTGAAGTATGAAGGCACTTACTCAGTTACAAAAACAGCAAAGAAGCACTTTGATATTAAGGTTCATAGCTAAGGTGAACAAAGTTAATTGCCAAAGAGAGTGCACTGATCTTCAAAAGCTTAGGACTTCTGTTACCAAATAAACCAGAGCTGGTTAATGACCATCAGCTAGGCACAAAATGTTGCTTAGCCACTAAGAAGCTCAAAACCTCAAGCCCCTACAGTTCTAACAGTTCTCAAACTGTCAGAAAAGTTTAAGAGACCTGCAGATCACAGGGAGGCACAATACTTTACTATACAAGTAATATTGTTATGGTTGGTTATTTCTGCCAAATTTAGAAGTTTAAAGGCATTATTTCCATTCATTTGCAAAAGGACACCTAATACCATGGACAAGCTGCAAGGATGAACACCAAGCCCTATGTAAAAGTTTGGGGACTGAATTCTATGAAACTGGTTACCAAGAACTATCAATCAACTTCTTAGGAGTTATCAAGTTACTAGGAGCTGCTATTCCCTCTTATCATCCAAATATCCTATCAATTTTGCTCGGTACCTTCAAGTTTGATTTGATGCATTAGTGATACACCACAGAACTGCAAGGGGAATACAACAAATTGCCAGAAAAAAACAATTAGGAAAGGCACAATACGGGGACCTTGCTCTCCTGTGTATTTTCAGTGGAAGAATAGGGCATCTTCCCAGTGGGAAAGCTGCAGGAAATCTTCAGCTAGGGCAACTTCAGAGGATGTTTCCACCAGTTTAATGCATATAAACATGTTTGATGCATATAAAAAACTTATTCCAAAGTCACCAACCTAACCAAATCTGCTGCAAAAAAAAAGCTTTTAAACTTTAGAAACACACTCAGATTCTCCAAGATCCAACACATTTGGATTCTCCAAGGCTTTGTGCGGAAAAAGCATCTATGGGAGAAGCTTTATGATCAAGCTGGCCAATAGGCCTCTAACCTGAAACGATAAAGTAACAACAAACAACTTCAGATGCATTTTACAGGGCATTCTAAGAATTTTTTCTTTATTCCTTTATTCTTTCCTAAGAATAAACTTTACTCTCCTCTGAAGAACAAACCCTCAAGTATGCAGAAAATGAACAATTTATGAAAGCAACTACAAAAAGACAGTAAAAATAGATCCACAAACTTAGTCTCTAGATCCACAAACTTAGTCAATAATTTTTAGGTTTTGTTTTGCTTTTAGCTGAAATGTATTTTATTACTACTGAGTATTTTTCAGATTAAGGAGCAGACAGGTAAATCGTTGCAGTTAGTAACAAAACCGAAAAACACCCTACAGTTTCATGCACTGTACAGCACGGTCCTCCTGTGATACACTGGGACCATATTAAAGCTGGTAGGCAAAAAGCTTTAAAAAATATAAAAATATTTGTTTTCTTTTTTTTACTTACTTCAGATATAGAACATTTCATACAATTTTATTTCAAATTGACAAGTTTCTACTAGGAATCAATGCCAAAGCCATGTCAGTTTTAGCTGTATCTTCCTGTGCTAATTTTTACACTGCATTTCATTTATGTAATTGTAAGACTGTATACAAAGCTACATGATTACCACCAGGGACTGGAACTAGACAAACTTGTGTTAGATTTTGCTCTCCCTAAGTCTAAATAAACTTCTTCATTGAATATCATTAATCTTTAACACACTCTTTCTAAATACCTACTCTTTCTAGTTAGCTTATCCAAACAGTAGCATTATGGAATATATTATACCACTCAGTTAAACCATTTACATTTGGATCTTTTGATAAATCACTTGGAATCAGTCTCTCCCAAGTTCTATCAAACTTTCAAATATAAGGCTTGAATTAACTTAATTATAAGTTTTCCTTTCCAGACTACCTTTGAAGCTTTGGATCAAAAAACAAGCAGGAAACAAAAGTTAGAATTAAATGCTTTTACTCACTGGCCCAAAATACCAAAGCTGAGTAAATTGTTTCTAGATCAGATTGCTTTGCTATAGCTGGATGTATGGACACATCCTAGTGATCCTTTCCATCATGGAATGGTTTACTTTAAAGCTATAAAAATGGTGGATGCAACACAAAGAAATCTTCTGCCCAAGGAATTTACAGCCTCCCATCTTTTCAAAGATGGTTTCTAAGTCCTTGCCAGGAATTCCGCAGATGCCAATTCATAACAACTAAAACTTTATGTATGTGCTTTTTCTGTTCACATCACATAATATTTGAGGTAGTTAACTGCCTGGCAGGTGCAAATAAATATTTAAGCTTGTAAACCAGGCAGAACTTCAAAAAGATCTGTACTCATAATTAACCACATTCCCCAAACTAAAGGATATGATTTGGATGATGAATTCAAACCCTTTGAAATCTTGGACTTTATAATTTAGCAGTCCAGAAAAGATACAAACAATTGACTGTTCATTTTTTATCAGTGCACGTGCAAAACTTATGTGCACCAGTTTTCTCTGTGTTCTATTTACAAAGCTGTCAAGTTATATGGCTGATGAGATCAAAATAGTTCCCAACTCCCCCTCACCCTCTCCATCCTCCCACTCTTAACTTTAAAAGAGAGCTCATCTCCTGTGGCATTTGACCTTAGGACTGCAAAAAAGAGAAATAAAATTTGTAATAGCAATCAGATAGATTTCAAAAAAACCCATTTTTTATTTTTGTGCCAGAAAAAAAAAGAGCACAAATATATGCTGCCTTTATTTTTGCCGTTGCAAAGCTTTCTGTGAAGAACACTTAGCACACTCCTCCCTTTCTACTTTCCCTTTCCAATTAATGAAAATTTTCTGTCTCAAAATATACACAGTACAAGCCATAAGACTCAAACACTTCTACAGAAAACTGAATTCAAGTTAATTACAAAAAAATCTTCAAAATTCAAATGCATCTCAATTTTCTTGATATCTATACAGCTTTCACTACCACAATAATGTGCCATCTCTTGACCTTTAGCTTCCGTATCTCCAGAACAACTCTGTTCAAAAGTCTTTCACTGAGGTATCAAGTGGGGTGACTGGTCAAGGCTGCCTAGGAACCTGTAGCAGACTAGTTAACCAAACTCATCATTTTGTTTCTAGCTAAAAATATTAAAAGCACAGAATAATGCAGACACCTCTTCAAGAACTACCAGGCCACTGTTAAAGTTTTCTTCCACTATGCACTACCCAAACATTGATACAGACAGAAAAACCATAAGTTGAGCAGACTATAAAGGGTACTGGAGTTAAGTGGTATGATTTTTCCCTAAAAGTTGAATCCAACACAGACAGTAAATGAAGAGTCAATTAGATTGTAAACATTATTTCAATTAAAAAAATCTCAACTTTCATTAAAAAAAATGCTTTCAGGCATCATTAAGATAATAATCTGCAAGTATATTTTAGAATTGTTTCTAGTTCCACTGATTATCCACAAACTATGTAAATCCCTAGACAACACAGCCAAAGCAGTTCCACTTATGCCATGATGATTACAAGAATACTTGGTATTCTCAAGAAAAAGTCTTCCAGGCATTAAGACACTTAATTGGTGTCGGGTCATGTAACAGGTTGCGGCACTACACTGGTGCTGGGAAACAAAGCTTTTCCTAATACCTTTGAGAACATGGCCTTTTTAAATAGCACACAGTTTTAGCTTCCTAAAGTACCTCAGGCTGTGGGTCAGCCTCATCTAGAGTCCAATAATGAGCTGGATCTATCAGCAGAAGTCTCTGAGCAGGACAGGCTGCAACAGCATGCTGCACACATCAGACTTAGCTGCTGAGTCAAAGTGCACAGCTAGGGTCAGAAAAGTTTTATTCTCAGTGAAGATGATTTGACATGCCTACATGCAGCTGCTCCAGTTTCCAGAAACACATGCTGGCCTCTCCTGAGCAGAGATCTGGCAGACTTCCTCACAAACAGCTCTATTGCTTTGAAAACTTAAGAGCAACTGCTAAACATGGCAGCAGCTGCTCTTGGTGGCTTCACTGTGACAACACATCAGTCACAGCACAGCAGTCTGATGTTCTTCAGTGAGGACTATCACATCCAGGAGAAGCTTCAAACAGTACCTGCCTGTTAAATTCACAATTTCTTTTTCTGAGACAGCATGCAGGTCTCCTCTTTCCTCATCATACACCTGGTACAAGGAAGCAAGCTGTGATTCACAGCCCCACCTCAGCAGCCATGAAGCTGCCTCTGTCCCACCAGCTCTCTGTAAGCAGCTGTCTCTCAGTGACAGTATTTATCATGGCTTACTCGATGGCAGTGCTGGCTTCAGGCAGTCTCCCTTTCACCTCTTGGTTTCTATTCCTTCCTTGACATATACTGTCCTCAGTGCACTGGCTCAGCTGATAACTTTAAAAAAATCATGGTGAAAGGACTGGAAGGACTTCCACTTCCATACTTGAACATCTTTAAGAAAACGGCTGAAACATGAACTACGTCATCTTTCTTCCTGTATTAATTGTGATTTGTATAAATTTCAATAATATATAAGGCTTGATTTATTTCAGAAACATATATGAGATAGGATGAAAGGCTGTTACTCTCAAGCCAAACCAATGACTATTCAGGCACCGGCAAACTGAAGTTATTAAATGTTTTGTGCTTAACTATGTGATGCTTTGCTATCTACTAAATGAATGAGAAATGCAATAATGCTGAGCCACATGAAGCAAACACTTCCTTCTGAATCAACACAACCATTTCAGTCTCCCACCCCAGAAGAAAGCCCTGCTAAACAAAAAAGAAAAAAACCTGAAAAAGCTAACAAAAAAACCCAAAGAAAAAAACCATCATGAAACAAAGACTGCTCACACTGAAAATGAAGCTAATTCAGTGATTCAACAGCTTCACAAATATTACCAAAGACACGTTTATGAGAAGAAAAGGCAATACAGAGATTTTTTTAAAATTAACAAATAGAAGCAAAAAAACATGGGAAGAAGCTTTTACTGTCTTCCCCATCAATTCTACTGACACAAGAACAATGCTTCCTTTCTTCTGATTGCAATTTGTTAAAAGTACTTAGTAAAAATACAATTAACATAAGTGATCAATGGATTTTAGTTCTAAGCTAATGTAACATTGTAGCATTGTTGTTAGAACAACATAAAGGCAATCAGAAAGGAAAAGCTGAGGGTAGTACTATTTCTTTCTTACTTGAAGGGAAAAAAAATTACTTTAAAAACATTTTTGGAAAAGACAGCCCCATTAAACTGTGACAGCAAAAGCTGAAAAGAATGGTCTAGATTCAGAATTAGTTACATGAAATAAGACTGGGGTTTTTGCTGGTTTTGTTTTGTTTCAGGCTATCAAGAGTGTCTGAAGTTGCTTACCTATACAGAAAGGTCAGTCCAATAGACTGAGCACTGGTTTGTAACCAAAATTAAAAGACTCACTATCGAATCACAGAACAGACAGGTTAGAAGGAACCTTGAAAGAGCATCTGAAGCAAACTTTCGTGGGTCAGGGACCTGAGCTGATCTGAGATGATCTAACACCCTGTCCAGTTGCATCCCAAAAGCTTCCAGTGATGGGGACTCTAGGGAGACTGTTTCAGTGAATGAATGTTCTCAATATAAAAAAGAAATTCTCCCGGTACAATTTGTGCCCATCACCCTTTGTCTTGTCCATATGATGCCTTGTGAAGAGAAAGCTTCTGTTCCACTCTATGGCCTCTGTCTACTCTGTTCCACCAAAATATTCCTGCATTTCCACTAGCAAGTTGATTTATGTTAGTGTCTCATGTATAAATTGAGAAAGGGCAACAGCATTTCCCT
The DNA here is from genome assembly GCF_015832195.1 of Motacilla alba alba. Lineage (NCBI taxonomy): Eukaryota > Metazoa > Chordata > Aves > Passeriformes > Motacillidae > Motacilla > Motacilla alba. The sequence goes on along the minus strand of NC_052016.1, from coordinate 54,211,034 downwards.
AATTTAGAAAGGTGAAATGCTCATAGAGTATAGCAACAAAGATATATATATCTAACTGAAGTTGTAAAAATAAGTATATACACACACACATACATATATGCAGTCTGTACAGCTGGGTTTTTGCCCTGTATTTCTGTAAAGTCAGTCATAACAAGAAAGAAAACTATATATTTAGATTGTAACTGAGATACAGTAATTTCTCTTACACAAGATGAGAAAAGCTGGGTTTTTGCAGTCAACCATACAGGCTGATGTGTTTTGTTACAAATATAAAAACTAAACCTGTCTGTCAATTGCTTAAAACACTCAGGGGGAACTGAAGCAAAAACCCCACCACTAACATTGCATTTTACTATACACTTAGACACACAATCATGCTCACACATCCAGCAGTATATCTAGTTTTATCCAGGAGCACTAAATATTTAATAGGAAAACTGACGTATTATTTAGTGCGAAGAAACTGTTATTAAACTATAGCATTATTATATAATTGCTTTCTCATATGTAAAAAACCAAGCAAACAAAACTTCTCCTGGGCTGCAAATTACTTCAAGTGCATCATTAAATGCCTCTTCCCTGTGCGTTCTGACCTTTGACTTTACATATTTGTTGCTTCAAGCTGTAGTTCTACGGGACTACTTTCAACCACATTTCAGTTACAGCCACAGCATCACACCCTTCCCTGTGATTCACAGAGAACTGTACCTCTATTTATAAAGGAAATTATGATTCCAATCATTTAGATTTGAACAAAATCTGTTATTTCATTTCTAGTATAGAAAAAAAAAATATTTTGAAAGTCTATTACTGTCTGTGACAAGTAATTGCTTACATAGTTAATTTAACCAAGCATTCCTATTTTCAAAAACACCAAACTAGTCCTAGAAGAATCAGGACTATCAGACTGTAAAGAAAAATAGGTGAAGCAAAACCATAACTTCAATAGTGTACTATTGCAATCTATAATCTTGTGGTTTTAGTTTAGTGTTTCTTTATTAAATTGAGTGTAATTGCTGAGGGCCTGAGTTTTCATGCTTTTGGGTTTTGTTTGCCAACTAGATAAGTATATTATCTGACTATATAAATGCATATAGTACTGGCCCACTGTTACAAAGTGACATATTTACAAGTGCCTTTATAAATTAAAACACCCCCTAGAACATCTGAGTTCTCAAATTTAGGCCAATTTGAAAAAATCCAAACTGAACCACATCCATGTCGTAAGTCATGTCTAAATCTCTGCTTTAACAGCATTGCTTGTATGACTAAACCTTAACTAATGCTGCCGAACATATAAAGGGATTCCCACTAAAGTGTGAAACTAAGTATTTCTGTTAATGCACTGAACACTCGCCACAGGGGGTCATGAGATAGAGAAAAGGTGTCACTCAATTTCAGTAAATCCCTCCAAATCTCACACAAGCCACAATACTTAACTTGTGCTTTTTTTTTCAGAGCTGCACATAATAGGAACTACAGAGCCATAAACTGAAAGCTTCTTTTTCTCCCAAGGAGTTTGAACACACATACACACCAAACTTAGTAACGGTTCATGTTAAAAAATTTTCAAAATAAACATTTCAAATTCCCTTAAACACCCTAAATTCCACCTTCAGCATCCTTTTTACACTATCAGTAGAAGTACAAGACAAAGTTTGCCCTTCTGCATGCAAATGGCATGCTCTTTATGGCCCCACCTCTCAGGTATGGATCTGAGTGCACAGTTATGTCAGGGTCACAGCTTCACACTCCAACAATGGGCAAGATGTGAGTTTAGAGCTGGACACTGAAGAAAGGGTTTTACACATGCATAAGTCTTGGTAGGTCTACTCACCCTTCCTGACACCACCCTGCACTCTTCTTTGCCTTACCATCCTCACATCTCTGGCAGGATACTCTTGCTGCCTCAAGACATCCAATCTCCCAAGACATGCAAGTTATTTTGTTGCCTCTTTCACCTCCAGTAGCTGAGTTAACCAACACCAACATATTCCTCCCTTGCAGCTGTGTTTTCCTTCATTGTTCTCTATCCCTGCTCATGCACTGCACCTACTTTCTCTGAACTGAAAACAACTAAGATCCCCCTCGTGCCTTGCATTCAGACTTGGAATTTTGTTGAAAATTTTGCCAAGTGAACTTTCTAGTTCTACTGAATCCCAGCCTGTAATCACAGCCAGCATTCATCTCCGTTGATTCATTTCTACTGTCCTAAAATCCTAGTAATACAAAAACATTTATGGGAATTTTTTTTTGGAAGAAATGCAATTATTATAAAAGCAAAACGCAATTGCGTAAGATTCACAATAGAATTTCCTTCTCTATGAAATCAAAAGAACTTCTTATGTGTTTTCTAAATATTGTCATGTACTTTTCTGGCCTCAACTTTTTCAATTAGTTTACATGGCATAAAGATAAGAATTAGGTTTACAGCATTTTTAATGAATTGTAAAACAAAGAACTTGTTCAAGCCTGACTTGAATCTGGCTTCCTAAAGTGCTCCAACCACAGACCCAGTGAAAATAGAACAATCACCCATTTCCCTCCTGTTCAAAGGAAATATATTAGCTCTCATTTGAATCTTATTCTGTATTTATTTACTTATGACCTTTGTATAATAAACCATTCTGTTAAGACAAAAAAGTCATATATAAAATATTTAAACTTTGTCACCCAAAATCCAGAACTGATTGTGAATGCCAGCACTGTAAGAATTAAGCCCCTCCATGTCAGCAGTCTGTACCAATCACTGGCTTGAAATTAATTTTTCACATTCTCTTCTACAGAGTAAGGTTATGCAGTCTTAACTCCCTGTAGATTTTTTTTCCCCTTTGTAGTTTTTCCCCTCCTTTGTTGCACTAACTCACCTTAAAAACAATTATTTGAGAGCCCATCCAGATGGTACTGCCAACTTTATTAGTAGCATCATCATTTTCTGAACTGAGCATTTAATATAAAATGAAACAGATAACATGGTTCTTGAAAAACTGCAGAAGGCTCAAATTCCAAAAGAGTACATATTTTCATGTAAGTACAGATATCCATCATTTTAGATCAAATAAATGCACTTACCAGAAATAAAGTAAATTCAAGAAAGCATGATTTCCTTACCTTTGAGAGTTCCATTCCAGGACCACATTGTTTGCAGAGGATACAGTTTCCAGTCTGGTCCCTAAATTCTTGCTCTCTGCAGTCTCCAGTCTCACAAATTACCTTACTTAGCTAAAACACCCAAACCAACAACAAAGCAAAAAACAAACAAACAAACAAACAAAAAAATTAAATCTGAGAAATAAATACATGTTTTGATCTTAAAAATAACTTTCTGAATTATTAATTACCCTTAGTTTACAGCAAGCCAGAGTTAAGTACATTGAGGAGGCAAGGTAATTGTGTGCTGTGCTACAATCTGTCCATAAACTAAATACTCCAAGCACCTAGAGTATGTACACAGCACACTGGAGTAAGAGATGGTTACTTCTGAAGTGAAGCAGCATCACCTCCACAGCACTACATTCACTTTTATTTTCTGTTCTAGTCCACTCCTTCACCCATGAAGAGGCTCACAATGTAAAATTTTGTAATTGTGTACGAGGAGCAGCCAGAAATTATATGAATCAGTGGACCAAGCTTAAGCCCAAATCAATAAAATGTGTAAGCATTGTCTGCATGCAGCATTTGAAGACCTTTAGTGTTAGCAGTAATGTGTAAAACAAAAGACACAGTTTCTGTGCTCAGTACAATTTTTTCAACATGGGGGAAAAATATTAATCTTTAACTTACCAAATATGCTAATAAAATGACAAGCACCTTCAGTTTATCATCTCTTTGAAATCCTTTAGCATCCATTTCTTGTGATTAAAGCTTTCTCCCTAGAAAAATATAAAAATAAAAAATATATATTTACATTGTTTAAATTGCAGAAGTCATGTGTCCATTGTACTTCACAACACTTGGCAGGTCAAAATACAATCTGTCAATGCCATTAACATTTTCAAATGGATTCCTGGAAGCTGCTAAAGAAACAATATATGCTTTAAAAATCATATGCCTTTTGAAGACAAGACAATAAACACAAAGTTTCTATAGTTTTAAATCTCAAAAGAAGAGATGGCTACCAGTCTAGATTAGAGAATATTAGCATTTATTAACCTAACATCCCTAACATATGCATCTTGTTTGTTAAACAAACACTCAACTAAGTACATGATCAACAGACAAAAATAAATTTCTTCATATACACCATGTTTTTATTAGTAGAGCAGGGACTGACAAATAAAAGGATGGAATCCAAAACAAAAGGAAAATATCAGAGAAAAGCATTAACAAAATTGCAAAATGCTTTCCAACATGGAACTACTGCAAGCATAATATGCTTTCAAAAATATACAACCAGAATGAACAAAAACTATAATTAACACACAATTCCACATTTTACTGCATGAATACTCTAGTTAACAAATTCTAATCAATAAGAAGAAAGTATGCTTCAGTGTCACTATTGATATTTTTTAAGAGGAGCTGTATGTTGAAGTGTAAAAAGAGCAAAAGTCTACTAGAAAGAACAGAGCAGGTAGAGAAGTGTCAGATAGCTCTCTGTGGGAAAGCCAAGATGACACTTTTATGGTTATTTCTCACTTAGTGATGGCAATGCTCTATGGGCCAATGACAATTGCCAGATTAAATGCAGGTCAACATGGGTAAAAAAGAAGACATACTCTCAAGGAATATGGATACATACAGATATAGTATTTGACATGGGTTTCTTTTTAAGTCTGAGGGAAAAAATTAAGGCAAGAAACATTAAATGGAAAAATCCCAGAAATAATTCTGGATGACCAAAACACGACTCCATGTAAAAAGTACTGCTGGACAACTAGAAAAATTAAAAAGGAGAGTCAACAAATGCTAAAAGTTCTGAAGTCATGAGAAGCTGACAATTCTAATGCTGAAAAAAACCAGGTATGCACGAACAAAACAATTTCTAGTAATAGCAAAGAGCAAACAGTGGACAGAGACAGTAAAAAATACTGTTAAGGGAACTCAGAAATTTCAAGAAACGTTTCTCATCTGTTTTTAGAAACACAGAAAATGGGTAAATACACACACCATACATTATATCATGTACTGGCCAACAAGTAACCAAATATCTTCTAAGTAAAACCAGATTAGATAAGAGACAAATTGTGGCACTTTGCACCTCAGTAACCTTGAAGTATCAAGAAAGTCTTAATTTTGATCCTGTTCAATTTTGCTGTTCATTCACTTTGGAATGCTACAGAAATTCAAGAGTAATATATGAAGAAATTAAAAGATAACTAAGAATCATCATACAATAAACAATTCTACACTGCATTACTGAAAAGCAGTCCTGTAAAACCAGCTTGACTTCACTTGATTCAGAGAAGACAAGACAGTAAAGCCAAAAGCCCAAGAGTTAAATTAAATAAACTGGTTAAATATTGATTCAAAGAATCATTCTGAAAGTAATGGGACTTGGGAGAGAAAGTCCCCATTCACTTTTTTATTTCACGTAATACTGATTAGTGGAAAAAATAAATACTTCATGTGTTTTCTTAATTGCTGTAGGACTTAAAGCTTCACAGAAGTGGGAAAGGGAAACAAAGTTGTAAATATAATTGAATTTCTTAGATTTGAATGTCAAGTGATTACTCCAAGTCATATGCTAAATCATAACAGCTAAAGCATAATACAGTTCTAATGCAATTATGACCATCTGTAGAATACTACCAAAACTTCAAAAGCAGGATTCTTCCTAAGGTTAAAAGTAAGTTTCATTTTAAGTTTTAATGTTTACTTTTGCTTCTGAAAATAGATGTGTAACATATCAAAAAGAAACTGATGAGTGTAATGATTGTATATTTTTGTGTCAAGTTTCACAAAGAATTTTCAATACAAAAAATACTGCTGAGCTGTAATAAGCCTAATGATCTAAAATATGGAGCTGTAACAGAATCTAAGAAGTCTATTATTTCTGTGGAAGCCACCTGAAGCATGGAAAAAATAAAGCAAATTAAGAACAGCCCAATTAACTGCCCTGCAGACTAATTATCTGCAATAAAACTATATTAGCTTAATGTAATTCAGGTATATTAACCCCTATACCTTTTCTCCAACACGCAATAACTTGAAGATTAAATATTGTTAAGAAATCATTATATATACAACTTATCAAAATCAATACTGAAACAAAGCTAATTACCTATTTTCATCTTTTAGTACTCTGGAGTCACAATTGGAATAAAAATCAAACACCAGTACAGAACAAAAAGCAGTATTAAAAATCTTGCTGGTCATGCTGACATCTTGTATTTCAGTTTTGGAATTGCCCTGTTATAAGATGATCTTTTTATAGCAAGTATCTCAAAGACTTTTAGAACATAAAAAGCACATGGCAAACCACCTTGTACCACAATACATTTTGTACACTTAGGTGTGAAATTTGATCGCAGCTGTGAAATATTCTCTATTTAAAAGAAAATCTGCTGCCTTTATAACAGTCTTGGCAAGTCTATTCACCAGGAGTTTCATAACCCCGCGTAAATTTGCAAAATCAAGCATTTTATTACTGGCATCAAACCAGCAAGGACTTCTCCAACTTATCCTACACTTGACTAAGGTTCAGTTTTTTGACTGATCATTACAAGTTTCATGAGATCTTATAGCTTCAAGCCTATGATATATCTTCTATATAATAAGTCTTGTAAGATCAATAAAGAATCCAAAAGAAGCTTGCAGGTCTATGGACCTTAAACTTCAGAGCACTTCAGCAGCCCCAAAACACATTTAAATAATCTCAGCAGATGTGTTTGAACGCCTGTGGTAGTCTAACACGCCATCATTGTGCCTATTGTCACCACTCCTGCCAAAACAACACCTGAGACTCTCTACTGACTAACAAGAGAAAGAAATGAGCCACTGTACAAGAAATAACAATTGTTAAGAGGACAAATAAAATGTTTCTTTCATGACAACATTTTGATAAAAATAATTGAAAGGCACCTTAATAACTCATTGCATTGAACGCAAGTCTCACAGGAGAGATAACTGTGTCAGCTGCATGCTTTCTGCTTCAATCTCCAGTTCAGTAAAAAGTATTGCTTAAAAAGCAGAGACTGCAGCACATAATAATAGGTTGCCATTGGGCAAATTTCTACTCTCATGATATCAAGTGGCATTATACTGATGTCTGTTGGACACTAGCCATTCACCCCATGCTTTCAAGTAAGAAGTCATTAGAAGTTTTTTGCCTCTAAAACATGTGCGAGTAAACAGAGGTTTCATACTTTTAAAGACTATTTGCTCTTGTCCAGATACTGATATTTAAAATGCCAAGTTCAGTTAGTTTTATTAGAAGAAAGAAACCTGTGGAGAGAGTTTTTTGAGGTCACTAAATCATTCCAAATACATCTTATTAGGTTAACAGTAATATGCTTGCCTAAAATACTCAGGGAAAAGCAATCATTACTGGTAATGTACTGAACTCAGGATAGGGAACTTGCATTAGGAAATGTAGTTGCATAATTTTAAGGTCATTTGGGGCCTACTATGCATACGCATAAAGAGGGCAATACCAAACAATAAATTAGAAACATGTAATGAATGTATTGTGGAAGTAAGAACTTCCAGCCTTTTAGGGTTCTAGAATCCATGGCCCTCTGAAATTTACCAGCTTGCTTGAATGGTAGTCATCATTTTATTTCAAAGTCCATGTCAGAAAAACATTTCTTTTCTCTCTCCAAAAAACTTCAAGTTCCACCATGAAAGGCACACTACCTCAAGAAACAAAGCAGCATGACTAAATTATGGCTGACTAGCAGGTTTCTCAGACACAGAAGCATCAAAACTTTGAAGTCAACATCATACCTCTTCTAAGGGAAACTTTAGAATGGTGAAGAGTCCCAACTTCACATTAACTTAACTTGAAGTTGTGAATTCTCAGTTAATTCACAACCAGTTCTTTGAAATTTGCCATATTTGATTTGATATTTTTACTTGATGATCACTTTTCACACACTCTATAACACTGGCAGAGTACTCTGAGAAGTTCTGGGTAGGGAAGAGGGAGAGAAAATATAATCATCTTATCTTGCCAACAGAGGTCTCTGGTATCCAACAAACAGGGTCTCAGCTCCTTTCTAACCACCTACTTCCCACCCGCAGCTGTCAACTGCAAGCAATAAAACAAGGAGTGGCAGATGGCTTTAGCAGAGTCAGTGCCCCAGGGGCAAGAAACAAGAGAAGGGAAAGTACTAATGGTGCTGCAATGACAAAGACAAAGCAAGGGAGCAAGTTAGGGACAAGAACTTCCACTACAGAGCTGCACATTGTTATTTCTGTCTCACAGGTCTAGAACACCTTCCCCTTACACCCTGCCCACAACCCTTGTAGTCTTCCCCTTTGTGAACTAAATGAGGTCTCGTCCGACCACATTTGCTCCAACTTTTCCAAGAAATGTGGGGAAAAAAACTCCATACTGGCAGTTGGGGCACATTCATCACATTAAATATCACATTGAAAAGATCTGTATTTTACGAACCTGCCATACATGAAATGTACGACATTAGGCCACTATGGATTTATTTCTACTTTTGTAAAGACAGAAGTAGCAGATTGAAGTTAGAACCTTGCTGGTGGTCGAAAACACTTAGATGTATTTTAGGGGCTGAGGGGGATGAGAAGAAGACAGGGCCACAAGACACAGCCAAGAAATATTTGTGCTGCTTCTGAGTACCACACACTTCAAGTTACTTCAATTGAAGTACTTGTCTTTACAGGAATAATGGTGATAAATCAGTTTATCATTTGTGTTCTTCAACATATCCAGCTTATCATTAATTAGACATTAGAATGAAATATTGTAACAAAGGTGCAATGCAGCAACATTTTTCCTACACATAAACAAAGCATTTCAGAGGATCACAGCCTGTGATTCACGCAAGAACTCCCACTCTCACCAAAGCTGATGAGCCTACTCACACAACATCAAAACTGTGGTAAAAAAAATGTTGCTCCTTCTGTTTAATACATCTCACCCATCTCCAGTTCTAGGAGACACTAGTTTGCTAGTTGAAAGCTCAGTGTTGAGATGCACTTTTGTACTTGGATACGTAAATATGTACTACATTGAGAATGCCAGTGTTATATTCATACTTCACTTACACCAAAATATACTAATAGCTCTTTTTCAAAGTAATTTTTAGGGATCATGAATTATAAAGCATTGAGCTGGTTAATGCAGTTAATACACCTTGCAATGGTGCAATGCCGCAATGCCAATATGCTATGTTTATCCAGCCAGCCTTGAGCAGTTTTGGATGGCATGCAACGTCTTAAAAACCTCAGACATAAGTTACTTTCACTCACACCATTCTCTTTTACGAGGATTGCAAGTTGTTGAAAGTGAGAAAAAGTGACTTATTACCTCCTTAACTGGCATTGTAATCATCTTACTAGTAAAGTAATAAAGAAGCTTACTTCTAGGTCTAAAAGAAACAACAACAACAAAAAAAAAAAAAAAAAAAACAAAACCAAACAACCAAACCAAACAAACCAACCAACCAAAAACAGCAACAAAAAAACCCACTCTAAAAACCCAACCCTCTTCTCTTATGGTAACAAGCTCCCAGGTAACATACCTAAGTAACTCACTTTACACCTGATGGTGAAGGTGTGCTTGAAAGAGATTATGCAGTAGTTAAGAAACCGACCTACAGATTGAATCAATTTGCCGCTTACTCATATTAAATGCTACTGGACCATAAACTTGATAAACTTGATAAAAGCATCCTTCTAAAGTAGATGTAAATATAAAGATGGTAAATAAGTAGTTAGACTTTTCACAAACATCAGGTAAAGCTTTCGGTCCAAGGTCAGATTAAATGGGGACAGGAAAGGAAGTCAAACAATTAAAACCTTTTCAATAAACCGAACTGTAATTGGAGCTTTTAAACCTCTTACCAGCCAAAAGAAAAAGTGGGGAGCTCCTATTCCTCCAACTCCAGCTCTAATATTGTTTGAAGCAAACAGCAGCTTATTAATGCAGCAGACACGAGAAGCGCTTGCGAACATGAAAGCCCGGCTTTCAAGGGCTTTTTGTTCGCCGCACGCCGGGGCGTGGAGCAGCCACTCCGGGGCTGTCGAGACCTGCAGAACCCACCACCCGCAGCAGCCGCGGCTCCGTGGCTGCGCCGTGCCCCGCGTACCCACCGCGGGACGCCGCGGGGGCGGCTCGCAGCGGCAGAGCCGGAGCCGCCGCGGGAGGCAGGGGCCCGGCCGAGCCCTGCCCCGCGCCCCCGCCGCCCGCAGCCTGCGCTTTCCGCGGAGCTCGCTGCCATCACCTCCCCGGCCGCCCGCCCCGGGCCCCTGGGGCAGGCGGCGCGGGTCGGTGCCAGGCGGGGCGGCCTCGGCGCGGCGGTGCCCGGCCAGCCCGCGGTGCCCAGGCGGAGCCGCCGCTTGTCCCGCAGCCGTCCCGCTCCGCGACCCGGCTGTCGCACGCACCCACCTGCCACGCCGCGGCTGCGGCCGCCCCGGCCGGCCCAGGAGCCCCCGCCGCCACCGCCTCCCCTCGGCGGCCGCCCCGTCACCCCGGCAACGCCGCGCCGCGCCCGCCCCGCCCCGGGGCCGTCAGCTGAGCGCGGGCAGCCAATGGGCTGGATGGATGGATGGATGGATGGATGGATGGATGGATGGATGGATGGATGGATGGATGGATGGATGGATGGATGGATGGATGGATGGATGGATGGATGGATGGATGGATGGATGGACGGACGGACGGACGGACAGCGGGTGCTGTGTGTCTGCACTGGGAGGGCGCGACTGGGGGTGTGTGCCTCCTATCACTGGGGCGAAGCCAGGGTGAATCACAAGTGAGCGGCTGGTGTCCCTTTTATCCCACCAGGAGGACAGGATAGCAGGGCACTCCTGTGCCCACCTCTGCTTCCATATGCTGCTTGGCTTTGGGACTGCAGCCTTGGCATTGCTGATGTCCTTCAGAGAGAGCTCAGGCTTGTGGTTTCTGGGCTGTTCTAAAGGTACTGTCTCTTGGCCACTGTTCAGGTGAGTGTACAATGAGTCCTTGTAATTCAGCAAAGCCCTTTCCACCTCTCCTGCCCAAAAAACATGACAGGGGCTTTCTGATAAGACACTGCAAATTCTCCTTTCTGCCAGCCCTCCTTTCCAAAGTACTTGAGTAGCTTTTTTGTCCTGCTAGCTCAAAGCCTGAAATATTTTATCCATTCTGCAGGTAATAAGTTACCCAGCTGTAAGCACAGTGTTGATACCAAATGCGAGTATCCATGGAGAAATGGAGAAATCCAGCCCTTCACGGATAGTAAATTTTTCATAGTCGCTAGGTTGGGTGTTACTGCGACTTACTGTGACACAAACTAGGAGCTTTTCTGAAGTTAGTGATGCTCCAACATTGGTGAAACTAGTCTTGGAGACCTTGGTAAAAGTACTGCTGCTGCAGGGATTTCAGATTATTAGTTATACTTCTAATGAAAAAGTTAATGATCCACTTACAGTCTAGACAACTGTATGGACACACAAGGAACAGGGTTAGGCTCTGAAAAAATTAACAAATTATTATACTGGGAGGGAGGTAAAGCATTTTCAAATAAACAGAACTTTTGGATCTCCCCACCAAAAAATTTGAAGATCACCAGCCAAAGGGCTTCCCTAAAAACAAGCAGTGCTTATTGAAATCGAGAAAGTTGTATGCAAAAAGAGAAATGATTGCTGCAAAACTAGTTGTTTCCAACTGTAAAACCCAAACAACTCTGAATGTACAGGGGTTTTCATGTAATTCTCTTCTAAAGGGCCTTCAAAGAAGAGCTTTGCTTCAGGACCCTTGCCAGGAGGAGCTCTGCAAGAGGCTGGAATTTCAGTGAGGAATGGCATACTGTGGCGCAACAGCAGCGCATCTGTTGTGAACAGCAGCTGCTGCACAGCACTGAGCATTGTACACAGTCTCACTATTTACAGACAATCTTTTGTATGTTATCTGTTTTCTGGAGACACCAGTGAAACTGTTGCGTGCATTCTTCTTAGAATCATCATGTGTGTTTCAGATACTTGTTTTAAAGCAGTATAGTTAGACAAAGGTATTAAAATATCTCAGAGTTCTTGAAGTGTTGACTAAACACTCAGGATTACCATATAAAGAAACATCAAGACTTTCATCAGACAGTGGGTTACTATGCTAATGAATTCAGAGCAATGTGTTGTCTGTAACACTGAAACTTAAATGTTTAAGTCCTTGTTGTAGCATGTAAAATCTTTCATCTGAATTTAAAATGGATGAATTAGTTCCATTCATCATTGAAAGGTATTGAAAATTGTAGTATTTACTTTGTTTTAAACCATGATGCTTCTCAGGAAATGGAAGAAGTGAATTGTTAGAACTAGTACGGAGATTCTCACTACAACAGAGAAAGCAAAAAAGAAATACTTGGAAAGTACGTTCAGCTGACCCCTTTGATAAGACTAAGTTGCGTGACATATCTGATGTGGAAGCAGAAATTGTACAGCAATAGGAAGTTGTTATCTCCATATCTCAAATGCTAACACAGTTCCCCCAGTCAACTGTGAGATAGATCTACTCTTGTTATGACAGCTGCTGGAAACTGATGTCAGTATAACTGTGCAATGTCTTTTGATAATCTTAACTATTACAAACCTTAAAATATGTTTATGATGTTATCTAAGGCACACTGTTTGAAAATGGCTCTATTTATAATCAGAAATTGCTCAAGCTATTTTAATAAATAAATCATATACTTGGGAGCTTCCTAGTCAGATCTGCTTGAAAAAGCATTGTGAACTTTTTGTTTCTGAAGGCTTAAGCCTGAGGATTAATTAATGTTTATACAGCTCTTAGTAAAAGCAAAGTTACTAGTGCCAAGAATTATTACCATTTAATCTTTAAAAGTCAGATCAATGACAGGCTAAACTCTCAGAGAACTGCTATTTAAAACAACAAAAATTGCTGAAAATCCTCTTCCCACCATGCATGAATGTGTTCAAGTGTGATTTCATTTCAGCCTCACTTACATACAGACGAGCAAAGATATTTTTCAGCTTAATTGGGTTGACGCCCATCTTTGTTTAAATATCTGTGGAGATTACCTAAAATCCTAGGGACTTCTTACAAAATTAAAAAAAAAAAACCAAACCTTTGTTTCTTAAATGCATTTTCAGGGCCTAAATGTTGCAAATAGTTATCTATACAAATCCCACTCAACAGTGTAATCTATCTAATTAACCAGTGTTCCTTCTGTGTGCAACTTCACCCATTTGTGTGATAGGTCAGACCCTTGTAGTGATAGTTTAATTGCGTTAGACTTGCACAGCTATTTTGACTTCTGAGGAAAAAGACTCCTTGTGTTATTTTTAAAAATTTGCTTCCCTTTCTACTTTACACCAAGCAGAGGTAAAGCTCAGAGACAATTTTCCTCAGAAAATAAATGTACATATTAGAAAACAAGCAACAAGCAAGAGGGGACTGGAAAGGCAGAGAAGCTCATCAGCAAAGCATAGAATTAATAAATAAAGCCATCTTTTCAGAATTACAGGAACATATTTTAGTACATCATTGTTATTTGGGGAGAAATACTACATTTTGCTTTGGCTATACCTTAAATTATATTCTTTTTTGACAGCTATACCCATAATATTCATACAGTGCTAATTACTTTCCTTATAATATAATTGACTTGTTAAGTAAGAACATGAATTAATTGGTGGCATAGAAAACTGAGTGATTCCAAGTCAGGCCTAGTTAATCTGTGTCTGGCATATTATCTCTTGATATTCAGTAAATTGAAGTTTTATATATACAAATATTGTTTTAATTACAAGAAACAAACTTTGCAGACTGACTAATGAAAGCTATCTACATTTATCTGGAAATGTTGATAACTTGGTCTTGCTCAGATGCAATCAGACTGTTAAAATTTGGGTTTACATGTTGCACTATGGTCCATACTGAGATATGAACATCTTGAAGGTCCTGTGGACTGGTAGACATCTTAAAGAATAGTGTTCAAGTGATGCTTGACAGCTGTAATTTATGCTGACTTTTAGTTGCACTTTGTTAATAAATGCATTTAAAATTTATATACACTTTAAATTTAGACTTAAGACTATATAAGTGGTATTACTAGCCACCATTAAGACTAGATCTTCAAAGACCTCAGTGTCTGGAATGTTTGCAAGCCTGGTCCCAATTATGGGTTCTAAGTTCTTCTGAAAATCTAAATTATATTTAAATACTACAGAAGGAATTTGAGTCTTATTTTAACAGTCTGACTCCAGCTGCAGGCACAGAACACTCATGGATTTGGCCCAAACTCACACAAAGATCTGGCCCTTTAAAACTGCAAATGTGTGAATGATCCTAAACCTTCAAAAGATTGTTCCCTTATAATGAATTTCTGGAGTAGATGTCTTAAAATTTCTTCAACACAATACTTTTCATAAATACGAGCTTGAGGAACAGAATACAAAACACTGTGAGTGGAAATTGCATCACTGAAATGCAGCAAAACTTCTATGAAGTTCAGCAAAACTAGTTGTTGGCTCTAGACAAACCTAAGAATTCTTTAGTATATTTATTAAAATGCCTTAGAGGAAACTTCTATCATCAGGTTAGAAGATTACTTTTATTTTCAATATTTCATATGATGCAGCTGAACTATAATCCCTTCAATCTTAAAATAAAACCATTTCCTTTTGTGTATAAAAATGTTATGCTTATAAATTTAGTTCTAATAACTTGTGGAAGTAGAGACTTTTTTTATTCTCACTATTAGGCTTGAAAGTGTAGTTTGAAGAAGACACAGCTAAATAAATGCACTGAGAGCAAAGAAAGTATTACAGTGTGTAGGAGATATGGTTGGTCTTTCCTTAGAAAATAAGTACTCCCCTGAGTCATGTAATATATGTATTCAAATACAAATTTACAAAACTATAGACAATATGAATGAGCAGGGCAACCCAAAATCTTACATACACCCAAAGCATTGAAAAAGACTGGGTTTGCTTCAGTTTTTCTGTCTTTTATTCTAGATAGTCTGTTCTCTATATAATTCTGCCCAAGAGCTGCAAACAAAATGCTGCATGAATTACAAACAATCTTTTGAACTTTGTACACACAATGATGTGTAGTATTATTGGTTAAGCGAACTTTGTAATTCCTTAAATTCTTGCAACACAAAACTGAAAAACAACCCCAAAATTCAGTACCTGTTATCTGATGAAGTTTTCCAGTGCCAGAGTTTCTGCAGCTTAATTTCACACTGCCGGAGCTTCTGTATTAAATGCTTTTACCGCCTTAAAAAAAAAAAAAAAAAAAAAAAGAAAGAAAAAGAAAAAGAAAAGAAAAAAAAGTATGTCAGCACAAGCCCAGACGAAACTCCAAATCCGGGAAAATAAAATTAACCATGCAGATCAAAGGCAGACGAGCACTGAGACCAAATGCCTGTAATCTGATCAGTGATCAGTTGCCGTACATCAAAGGCAGTGCTTTGGCGAGGAAAAAGAGCTCCTTTTCCAGCAGGTAGCTGCACTCAAATTCTGCCTTTTAGTGCTCTGCACCGGCTCTTTTCCCCCTCTCCTTGCTTGTGCTGGGAGAATGCACACGATTCTGAAATGCTTGGGGTTGAGTGGCTGGATCTGTAGCTTTTGAGTTCCCAAGCTGTGTTGTGGATTGTGTGTTGGAAGCTTTCCCCAGTGCCAGCGGGTTCCGCTTTATCCCTTTCATCTCGCTGAGCTGCAGATCCCATGACATCATTCAATGCTGTGGGACTGGTTAGAGAGCTGTAATACAGCCTGTGGGGGAATGCAGCTAAAGAGCAGCAAGAGTTTGCATGATTTCTAATCAGGTTAGTCCATTGTAACAAACCCAAGGCTCACTTCAAAGTCTTCACTACATTTAAGTTTCCTCCCGAGAAGAGAGAATAGTGTAGCTAGAAAGTTTTCTTTAAAAGATGCTTTATAATTTTGTCTGCAAAAGGAAGTTTCAGTCTTCCACAAAGTTCTTAAAGTCAGACATAAAGGTCGGTTTACCAGGCAGCTGTAATACACGAGAGAAAACTACTTTTGTTTATCTCTTTGTTGAGATTTGGAGCTGAGAAAATGGTGCATTTTGCACGCTGGCATTGGATTTTTGCACTGGCAAAACCAAGCACAATGGAGCGTGCTCTTAGTCCCTGGCTCACGTCCTCCCTGCTGCTTACTGTGTGGCCTTTTGCAAATCATTTTATTTGAGACTGATTCATCAGCGGCTCATGATTCCTTTACGTAAATGAGCTGTGAAGCTGCCATAAGTAACTCACTGAAGTGTTTTTCAGTGTAAAGGCATTTTTCAGCTAGGGTATATTTGAAGTGGTCACCACTGCGCTTCCGCAGAGGGAGGGGGAGGCTTTTGGGGTCATGGGAGTATATTGACAGACATTCTCTGTGCTGCTGCAGGTCACAGCTCTGAGGATTGCTGGAGGGTCCTGTGTAGCCCTGGCGAGCAGGGAAATCCTCAAGGCTGCTGTGACTTTCTCTCTTGCAGTGCAGGGGAAAGGCAGAAGAAATGTACTACTGAATTTCATATTCAGTGATCTGACGCTGAGGTAGCTTTTGGCACAGAGATTGATTCAGCCCTCTGTACTTCAGCTGTTAATAAAGCATACAAATATCAAGCAGGATGGATTTTAGGATAATCAGCCATATCGAAGATGTCACTGAAGTTCCCATCCATGCATACCCCATGCTTTAGGCATACCACATGGGCAGATGAAAGTGATACGAGCCTGTCACGGGGAGACGCATGCAAATATTTGCACACCGAGTAACCGAGAATTCATTTAAAAGGCAAAAGTAGAAAGAGGCAATATGCTAGACCCGTCTGCCTTAAGAGTTAAAACAAAAGCAAACAATCGGCTTACAATGGGCACCGGATAGCCGAGCGCGGGAGCGATAGAGGGTCCGGCGCAGATCCCTGGTTCTGCTCCTCGTGGGTGGGCTGCAGCCTCCTCCCTGTCCGCGCTCGTCCCCCGCTGCTCGCCCGGCGCAGCCCGGTGCCGCTCGGGGATGAGGCTCCCGCGGCACTCGGCGGCATAGGGAGCCTTCTGCTGGTGGGATGGCGCACTGTGGGACGGCAAGGAACATTTCCAGAGAGACTTGAGAACCTTACAAAAGGTGCCGCAGAATGTAATTGTGTTGCTGGCTGGACGGAGTTTAATTACTGGTTTGGGTCACCTATGCAGGCAGGCCTTTGAGGGATGTTCTGGTAACTGAGACGGAGAAGAACTGATAGACGTACAAAGGAGTATGGTGCAGGTCATGGATTGACTTTCAGGTATACACTGCTGAAAAAAAACATGAACAAACCATATATTTATCTATTTCTCTAATTTCCACTTCCACCTATTATTAATAAAAGAAAATTATCCGGGCTGCTTTCTTCTCTTTCAACATTAATTTGTGTTCTTCTGACATACAACCCTCTATCACCAGAAAGTTTTTTGATAAGACTCCATTTGTAGCTTTTGTGGTAAAACTGGAAATGCATATATTGAAATGAAATTTATGGGTGGGCAGTGCTGAACTAAAATAACCCCTTCAATTTCAATGGTGCTTTGAGAACAAAGCTCTTCAGAGAAAGTGCCTCTTATTTCTCTGGATTTTAAGCAAAAACAAGTCCTGATGGTTTATTAGAAGTCTTTGATCTTTCTTTCATACATATGAAAAAGAGAAGTGAGGTTAATTATTGCCAGTCTAACCTTCTAAAGGTTAGGCATTGCATTTTGCATTTATGACACTACTTTTCACTGTGGAGTCTGTCAGCCTGAACTATCTGCTATTTCCCATTCTATGGCTCCTCAAAATTTGGCCAGATGTGTGTAATAACAACAACAACAGTTGTTTCTATAGTTCAATATTTTTCCAAAAGCTGATAAGGATTTTTTCTCCTTACATAAAATGAGGATAATATTGTGATTTGCATAAAGCACAGAACAGATTAGAGCCAGAAACGGAACCTGCCTAAGATGATACTTCACTTTTACACTTTTTGATCATCAGCTCATGCTTTCTCTCATAATTACTAACCTAGGAAGGCATCCAAGCACAAGTGGCCTGAAATTCTCTAGGTTCCTCTCTAGATGCCTCATTCTAATCACTGAAATTACTGGGGTAGAAACAGAAATTACAGAAACTGGGGATTTGACTTTTACTCACTCTCTAGGTATCTAAAAAAATTTTCTGTAAGAAGCACTTGTGATTCCTGTGTGGTACCAGAGAGGTGTCTCTGAAGTCCTGCAGAGGGAGATGCTCTCTTCCTAATTAATTGCTTAAATTTTTCTAAAGTTAGATAGAATTTTCCTTGAGAAATATTTAGTGGGTTTATCCTTCTCTTTTTACCACATGAGGATCTCAGGTTCTTAGATTCCTCTTTAAGAATTTTTGGGGAAACAGAACAAAGTCCAGGGCTGCTATTCATAGCCAGTGCTTAACTGGGTCAAAGCCATAAAAGATTGTCAGTTGATAGAAATTAGAACTTTCTCTAGATGTTTCTTAAATATAACTAAATCTTGGGAAAAATTATTTGTGGAAGAAACAATCAAGCCAATAAAGGGGTTTGTACCCCTGCTCCATTCTTAATATACCTAATATTCAAGCTATGCCTTATATACTTGTATCATATACATCAAATGATTTATCATGTTGCTTTATACAAGCGCTGTCTACACCTCTTCCCTTTGCTTTCCCTCAGTACACAGGAGCTCCCACAGACATTCAGAGAGGAGAACTATCATCAGGAACCATCACAGGAAAAGCAGTGCCATTGTTACAGCCCACTCACTGGCCGTGCAGCCACTGTTCATGCTAGCTGCAGCCTTTCTAAGTGTGGCAGAAATGCTGGCTATCCTATTATAAATACCACACAAGCAGCATTGGTGCAGTTACAAGCTTTCATCATGCACATCTACTCTGGCTGTCTTCTGATGATAAGTGGTGAGATACTGATTTATAGAGGTGGAAGACCATTTCCAGAACCTTTTATGGCAAATCAGCACTATCTCTGAAGCAATGCTTATATATCCTGGTCCTAGTTGATGTCAGAAGTGCTGATCATTGCTCTCCTAAAGCATTAGGGGGATATTGTTCCATGAGGCAAGTCAGTCCTGTGGTCAGGAGAGATGCTTTAGAATACCCAAATCCAAGCACCTGCATTATCTGCATTGCCATCCTGATAAAAGCTGACATCCTGCTTCTGCTGTATCACACGGGTGTTGTTAGGCCAGGTGTTGCTGATACCTACTCCCACTTCCTGCTTCAGCACTTGCAAGCTCCTTGAGAGTCATAATGTGTAAGAACTTCAGATTCAGCACCTTTAGGCAGAAAAATCAAGACCCTTTGGCATATCCTGAAAAACTGGCTCACTGTTATCACCTAGTGTGTCATCAGACTCACCCTAATCTGCAACACTCTGCACAGTCAGTTGCAGTGCAACTTGCTCTAGCTAATACTAGCTTTGGATGAAGTTCCATTAGTTTTTGATTTTCAGGGAGAAAAATTCTGTCTGCTATTTAAGTGTTCTGCAATAGCCGGTCTCTGACCTCATGACTTGGGTGGAGAAAACAGCTTTTTTTTTTGCCTGTCTTTGGTCTTGAATTTTTATTGCAGTTTGCCTGTGGGTTTTTTTTTTTCCCTCGTGGGTCTTCATAGGAGACAGCTTTGACTTGTTCCCTTATGAGTACCTTGAGATCTAAGCAAAGTGGAGATTTTCAGTTCTTGGCTCATCAGGTGGATCACTCTAAGGGAAGCCTCACGGGAATTGCCACATCTAGATAACATGGAAAGTTTTGAATTTGGCTTTGAGGTTGTCCTCAAGGATAATGTAGATGCATGCTGTAGGAAGTAATAGCTAATTTACCTGTGATTGGGAGTCAGAAATTGTGGTTTTATTCCTGGTTCCATTACATGGTTATGACTGGAGGCAAGTTACTTTTTCTCACTGTGTTAGATCCTCAGTTGTGTAAGTTTGAGCTAAAATTAAATCAAAGGAATAGTGTCGGTTTATGCTGTATGGCCATCCAGTTTCCCTCAGTATGTTTTCCTATCCCTTTAGAATAATGTAAAATAATTGTTTGTAATACTATACCTGAAATAATGCAAAGCAATTCTGCATGAATTCCAACCCAAAATAATCAGGTTCTGAAACGCTTTCTGTATTGAAAGTGTTCTTGAAGATTAACAGGAATAACAAGCATCCCTAGGGCAACAGTGTGCTTATCACTTTAATGTGCACTGCAGTTTCACAGCCCTTACCTGTCCTCACACACATCCAAGAAGTGAAGAAAGAAGCTTCTGACATGTCTTCATTCTTTATTTTTTCACTAAATGAAACCACAAAGTTTCTTCCCTCTTCTACATAGAGTTTTTCACTTGTACTGAAATGGTCCACTGTGATTTTCTGCGTGTTAGGGTGGGTGAAGTTCTGCACCAGCCTGAAAATTTTAACAACCTAGGACTCTTTCCAGAGGTGCTGGTGGAGTTGTGTCAGTGAATTGACTTCCCTAAGGCTGCTGAAGCTTGATTAGAAGTATTGCTCATGTAGCTGAAATGGGAGATTCAATGATTTTGTAATTTGTATTTCAGAAGTCAGCAGATATTTTTGAAGTATTCTCATCCTACTTTAAAGAAAAAATTACATACCTTTAAGCACACCCTTTTCTTCAAAGCACTTAATGAACCAACCTTTACTCTTAAAACATACTGAGGTTTCACCCATGAGATGTCATATTTTGCAGAAAACAATATAAACCCCCCAAAACTCCAAATCCAATTCTAACTTCTCTACAGAAGATGCAATGAAATCAGGCTAAGTGGAAAGAAAGGGAATGGAGAAACAAATCTGAGGTGTGCAATTCAGTGATCTGGAGTAGAGATCCTAGGTGGCCACCTGCCTAGTTGTTATCAAAACACAGAGTTTCAGAAGCATTCCTTTAAGAAACCTCTAGCAGAATAATTTCTAAAAGATCATTAAGTTAATTGCAACTAGAAAGAATGTTCTTATTTTAGACAAAATGTTGTTTATAAATACATACATCTGATCACAGAGACACTTCAATCACATCACCATGCATCTATCTTCAAACATTTGTTCATTTTTGCCCTTTATTCTCACTTCATAGTTCAGAATTTCCCCCATTTAAATAAAATGCTCTCAGTCTATTTCACAGATCTCATATGACTTTTCCCTTCCTCTTCCCCTTTTTCTGCCAATCTTAAGCAGAATTGGCCCTCTCTCCCAGTCTTTGTTTTCCCCACAAATACTCAAGAACAAACAAAGAACAAGTTTACTGACTTCTTTTTGGTCAGTGTTGTATTTGAAAGTGGTTTTTTGACAGTGCTTTATTTGAAATTGTGTTCTAAAATGCTCTTTTATACCAAAGCTTTGATTCAGTGCTGATATAGTTGACACATGAACCTGTAGGAATGCAGCAGTCAAGATGCTCAAATAATACTTGTAGTTTCCTGTGAATTATGTAGTACAGACATTAATGATACAATTCTAGTGTCCCTCGTTTGTCATTGCTTTGGCATTTGAGAGCTCACTTCAGTAGTTCAAATGAAAATTCCCATACTGCCTAAATCCTATATTCCAAAGTACACATACTGCAAACAAAAATCCAAGTTTCTGTGCTGAGCAATTCAAGTTCCTCATGAAATGACTGCAAACTGCAGGCACTCATTCCCTTTGCAGTCAAGAGCCTAATCTTAGTCAGTAAAAAACTTCTAATCATATTCAAAAGTCAAAAGGGGGAGAGAGTTGAGATTTCTTTAATTCCATCTGTAAATCCGTATAGCAAAGCACTTATATGTCCATATCTTAAGGTAGGAGACAGTCAATAGCACATAAATAAATGCATATTTCTGAACTAAGGCCTAGCCTGCATGTTATTTTTGGATATTCAGACATAAAGAATCTGTCCTCAGATGATGACATATAGTAACTGATTCATAGAGCAGCATTAGTGTAATTTTTGGCCGAGTTTCACCTCCCAGAGAAGAGTAGGTTTATTTGAAGAAATTAAAGACAAGAAGATATACAGGTTGTCACCACTCTTAAATAGGCAGCTTTGATAAATAGCACTATCATTAAGAAGACATCTGAACAGAATCAATGTCTCAGAAGAAATAGTAACTAGATCTAATCCCTAAGCAACTGTCTGCAGTCCCACTCGCAATACATCATTTTTTTTCACATATTCTACTTTGAAAGAGTTGATAGATTTGCTTTTTTTCTTTTTTTTTCCCTGTTTCCTGGTTAGAGATGATAAACTATACTTTTCCTGTATGAAGTATTCACAGCTTTATCCTACTGTCCTTAAGAAATCTTCCATATTAGCTACAGCCATAAAAATACCAAATGAATAAGGAAAAATATAAACAAAAGAGCAGAGGTTATGAAAGACGCCAGGCTCAGCTGATCTGCTGCCAACTTTTTTCAAAGCAGATGTTCTTCTTCTGACATTCATCTGTTTTCAGTCTGGAGTTCTGTATCTACTTTAACACATTTCCTAGCTCATGATTTGCAAAGTTTCAGTTTATTTTCCCTAGACATATTTTTGCACTCTTCCTCACCTTATAGCTCTTTGTACTCTTCTGAAAAGCAATGAGCTATGAAAAGATAGTTGAAAACAATGGAAAAAACAAGGGGCTATAAACACTAAGTGAAGCTGACTTAGGAAAAGCAATCATAAGTTCTAATAATATCTTCAAAGTCATACTATAAGTGATGAGAGGGCAACTTTTAAAAATTCCTTACTGAATTTACACAGAAAATTAATTCCTTAGATGCCTGTTTATTCTGTGGAGCATGCCCTTGCATGACAAAGTGGTTTATTTCTTGATTTATTTTTGAGTGATGTACTTGCTTGCTCTCAAAACATTGAGCTATAGAAATGTGGATCCATTATTTATGTGATATGTCCCAGCTTCTGATCTATTCTATGCACTTGTTTATTAAACACACACTTTTATCAAAGAATGAACTGAACTTTATAGCATGGTCAAAACCATCAGTAAAATGAAAATGCCCTGATTGTTCTGCAATTTCACATCATGCTGGATGAAGCAATTCCTTCTTTTTTTTTTTTTGTTTGGACCTCATGACTTGTTTTATTTGATACCCACAAATTCTCATACTGAAGTAAACAGAGAAAATTTGTTCCATACCAACACTTGGGATTTTGTTTTAAGTTTTAGTAGTAATAGCCAGCAATTGAAGAGTGCCATGATCTATGAGGTAATGGATTCCTATATGTTCCACAAGATTACAGCAAATGTCCAGACTAAACCCTCTGTCTTGTTGGGCCTCTTTTGTAAACAGGAACTGTGTGAAGATGCAGTCTACAAGAAGCTGCAGAATGGGAGTAGATCTACAGGGTAATTCTAGGTTATATGCTCACCATCATCGGTAGCAAGTGTTTCCAGAAATTTTAGGGGCTGCAGCTATGTCAGTGTAACAGTTTACAGTGATCTTTTATTCTGTTCCTCCTGAACCTGCAGCATCTGGCCCTACACTGCCCCTGCCTTTCTCCTGCAAGCCAGAACAGATGTTACTTGCAGAAGCTCCCTTCTCTAGGAATAGAAGGGGCAGAGCCTTGAAATTCTCTGTGTTTTCACATCTTTTTCTCTGTCTTTTGAAACACCTGCCTCAGAGCAGACTGGAGTATTCAGCAGAGAATCCCTATGTCCTAAAAGAAGAGGATGACAAAGTGGGTCTCCTGTGAGACAGGAGAGGTGAACACAGAGGAGACCTCAGGCCTTTGAGAACCAGTCTGCTTTGTGGCACCCACTGTCAGAAGTTATTCTCAATCATAGAGTCAATCATAAAATACCAGGTTAGAAGGGACTTCAAGGATCATCTGGTCCAACCTTTTCTGGCAAAAGCATGGCCTAGAAAAGATGGCTCAGCTCCTTGTTCAGCCAAATCATAAAATTGTCCAATGTTGGGTAATCCACAGCTTCTCTGGAAATATTATTCCAGTGATTAATTTTTCTCATGAATCCTCTTGTGTCCAATTGGAATCTCCCCAGGAGTAACTTGTGCCCATTACCTCTTATCTTTTCCATGTGACTCCTTGTAGAAAGGCACTCCCCATTTTCTTTGCAGCCACACTTCAAATACTGGAACATGATGATAAGGTCTCCCCTAAGCCTTCTTTTCTCAAGGCTGGACAAGCCCTGTTCTCTCAGTCTTTCCTCAAATGGCAGGTTTCCTTCATCTGTGTGGCTCTTCTCCAACCTGTCTCAAAATTCTTTTATTATGTAGTGGGGATCAGAACTGAGCAGAGTATTTTAGAAGAAGGCATCCTGTATCCTCCATGGTACAAAAGTGACAGTTCTGGAATGGCACTGACTGCTTCTGCAAAAGATTGCAGTAAGACTAAAATGCTTATGACTTCATGATAGTTATTTGGTACTGTTATCAGTGAAAGGTTTACAAAGTATTACTCATCCCTACTACAGGAAGAGCATGTAGGAAAGGATTACTGGGAATGGTTTGCTCTTATTTCCTGATCTTTGCTGATCTTTGCTGTATTTGCTTACTTAGAGGGAATAAAACTTGTTATTTCATCGCTTCTGTATGTCTGTCCCCAATATTTAATTTGTTCAGATAAGGAAAAATAAATAATTCAAAGCATCTATAAGTACCTGTTCTGAACAGCTATGCTGTGCTCACATTCTGGTAAACTGTGGCTATACTGGCTTCTCCAGCCTTGGTTGAGCACTGGGCATCCTACAGAGGTATCTTTTGTGCCAAACAAAATCGTGCCAGTATTCAAATTTCTTTATTGAGAGTCTAATGAAAGAACCTGTTTGGCCTTCCCTTTCACATGCTGGAAAGTGTTTGTAACATGCCAACAATTTAAATTCAATAAAACACATAAGGCAATGCCCAGTCTTACTTCACTGTATGACCTGAGTTACAGCCATAGCCAAAGAGCAGCACTATTTTGCAGTGTCTCCTTTTGTAGGAGGCAGAAAGGCCATCAATTTCAAGAGCTTTGGCTTTCCCTCTGGAGAATTCAGTGAGGGGTTGGTGGGACAAAGTGCAGATTTGCCTATGATCTTGGCATTATATCGACACCAGGTGTTGATTTAAATTAGCTGTATCATCTTCTGAGCTAAACAGTGATTGGAAGCAGGTTGGCTGATACTACATGTTGTCAGGCTACATGCTGGCTGCTGTCAGTTCTGTCATGCTGAGCAGCAAGGACTTCTGTCAAGTGCTACTTGGAGATAGTCCAGTTGGAGAAAGAAAATTTTTGTTGCTGGGCATTTGTGAGAAAATTATTCCTGTGATTTATCTAACCTGCATGAGCAGGGTTGATGAACAAGCACCTTACTGGGATGAGGGAACAGCTAGAACAATCAATTTTATATGTGTGCTCTTTATTTCACTTCATATCTCCACGGGGCAAATATACATAAATAATTAAAAAATAAGGAATAAGTATTATTTCATTTTATACCTCTTCATCAGCCACAGAAAAAAGAATGAACAAACACTGGTGATGAGGCAGTCATGGGACATCCAATATCTCTGAGACTCATATATCTAAGGGACAAGGGGGGATCTTACTACCTCCCAAGAAATGTACAGGACAACTGTTCATTGTTCATGCAGAGAGCCCAACCTGTTTCCAGTGCCCTGCATCACAAAGCTGTGTGCTGTACCTGGCTGAAGATCTCATTACTCAAAGACTTGGTGCTTGATGGTGGTAGAATTTTGGCTGATTGAAAACAAGAGGCTTTTGTTCTGTAAACCTGTATGAATAGTGAAATGCCCAGTACTGTTCATGCTATTTATGCTGCCAGGAAAAAACTTAAGCCAGCAGTGGGTTCAGGATATACTTGATGACAGGTGTGGCTTCAGGAACCCTCAGAACACCACTACTGTCCGGATGTATCAAATGCTGGTCATTTGAGGCATTGTGGTGTGATTTCAAATACACTCATTTCCTGGACTCATTATGTTGATAGGAGTGTGCAGACACAGGCCAAATCCCATTACACAGAGAGTTTAACTCTATGAAAGCTGTCTTTTCCTGATGACGGCCCACACATTACTTTAGGAATGAAAGCCAGTGGAAGATGCTAAATCACTGGAAAAGATCTCTAGTGCAGAGTAAATCAGTGGGCAGAGTGGCAGGTGAACACGGATGAAAATGTGTTGAAATTTGCATTACGACGATAATCTGCAATTAAGAGGTTTGCGGCGGTATTTATGAAAATGCACAGAGATTTACAGATTAGTGCTACATTTTCAGGCAAGACTTACGGCACAGCAGCCTTGAAAAGTATGGGACCTTGCATCATGTTACAGTAACTCAAAGATAGAATTTCAAATAGCAAGTGCTGTAATAAAGACCCTATCTTTAGCAACATAAAATGAAAGGTTCTGATGTATGAACCTTTTAGGATCCTCAGTGCTGTAAATATGTTTGTGTATGTTATTGGCACTATGATTTACGACAACATTTTCTCACTGTTAAAAGCTTACCTTTTAGCCAGCTATAAGAAAGTGACTGAATCGCCAGTGGTTTGGGGCAGTACCAACATGCTGTGTAGGTCAGCTCTGCACATCTGCTCTTCCTTCAGCCCTGCTGGTTCAGCCTGGCCAAAGCTCACTGTTGCCCGGCTCAGATCACACAAAGGTTTTATGGAGATGTTGACTCCTTTGTTGAAAAGCAGCTTGCCTTCATATCCTACTCAGCAGAAAGCCCTTCATCCTCCTGTCTCTGGACACAGCCTGTGCAGGCTCCCTGAGGCCCTGCCTGCAGGGACAGATGCTGCCCTGAGTTGCTGGTCAGTGAGCACGGGCTGCCTTTGGCTTGGGCTCTCTAGTGGGGCAGAGATCCCCTCTGAGCCAGGGAACAGATGCTGCCTGCCGTCCTGTGGGACAAGCAGTGTGCAGCACATCATGCGGTCCTTGATTCCTTCTGCCTGACACGTAGGGAGCAGCATGTCACACCACTTCAAAAGGGACAGAATCAGTATAAATAATTGTACTACTTACTGGATTTTTAATCCTTCGAAAATCATGTTAACATGTGTCTTGCCATTTTGATGTCTGCAGCTTTCATGTGTCTCTTCCTCAGCATACACACTTTGAAAACAGACATGCGTGTTGGAAGACTGTATAGAAGGAGAGTATAAGGTTTACATTTTGGGGACTGGTAATCTCTGTGGTTTAAAAGGCTTTGATAGCTACCTTTTAATTAAGGATGTGCCAACAGTAATTTTCATCCCTATTTCACAAGAAACATAGTTTTGTTCAAAGCTTTATTTTAGTGTCATAGTATGGTTGCCCCAACTACTTTCTAGAGCTAGGCTCTTTCTCTTCATGCTGAAAACATACATAAACTTATGTTGAAACAGAAAGTACTGTGGATATGATTCAATTTGTCTGTCATTATGTCCATTTCACCTTCATCTTTTGTGAATAGTATTTTGCATTTCCAATAAGTGATTTAACTTAACCACTGCCTTCCACAGAAGCTCACAGTTAAACTCTAAATGTTATTTACTTCCCTTTAATTATAAAAATACACCAGGTTAGTTTGTAATTAAAGATAATGATAATGTTGTTTGGTACCTTGTGGGGAAAAGTTTAAATATTTCATGACCAAGGAGTTCTAGAAAGGAGGGCAGCAAAAATAGCCGAAGGTTTTTTCTCCCCCTCTCTCTTCTGGCATGGAGAACAAAGATAATAACCCCCAGGAAATTTGGTATGTAAACAAAATGCAGCAAGCTGGTAGAAGTTGAAGGCTCACTGGATGCAAGAGAAGAGAGGTAACACTGAAAATCACATAGATGAGCTCACACGGATCTTGAGACCCACTTCCAAGAGGTCACCACATCATTCCCAGCTAAGTGCTTGTGTTCTCCCAATGGAGACAGCAGGAGCAGCGCATCAGGGGCTTCTGTCCAGACCTACCTCTTAGAGGCATAGAATCATAGAACATCCTGAGTTGGAAGGGAGCCACAGGGATCACTGAGTCCAACTCCTGGCCCTGCACAGGACAGCCCAAGAACTACACCATGTGCCTGAGCACATCGTGCAAGCACTTCTTGGGCTCTGTCAGGCTGGTGCTGTGACTGCTTCCCTGGGGAGCCTGTGCCAGTGCCCAACCACCCTCTGGGAGAAGAACCATTTTTAATACCCAACCTAAACCTCTCCAGACACAGCTTCTTCCACTTGATTTAAGCTGGGCATAAAAAGGGGTTATCAAAATGCTAGACTTGTCACAAAAGTGGCAGAGGCTTTGTTTTCAATCCCCCTTGAAGGACTCTTCTTTCAAAGAAGTGGAACAGACAGTTGGAGCTCCTAGTTTTGCTAAGCCACCAGCAATGTGCACTGAAAGTACTTTGTCAGCACTCTTAAGCAGAACGGAGCACTGGGGAACAACATCTTTGCATCCTCATGATTAGAAACAATATGTACTATAGACAAACATGTATATGTGAAATTATTTTGTGGTTTGTCAAGGCTGAATATTTCTTGAAAAGATTGTTTTATATTGGATACTCAGGCATAATGAAATTTTCCTGCATCTGTGCTAATTGTGTCTTTATAAAAGGGAGGAAATAGTGAGAGTGAGGGCCACTCTTTCACAATTATCACTATTTGAAAATTTAATATATCCTCCTACCATATAAATGAAAAATTTACCTTGGCCATTCCTCTTGTTTCAAACTATGAATGCTCAGCAATATACTTACTTTACGTACCTCTGGAGGTTTTAAATTCCAGCCCATAAAACAGTTTATGGGTGATGACTTTCCTTTGCTACTTAGTTAGAGGAGGATAAATCTGAATTGGTATTTCTTAGTTTTCTGCTATTTAATCTCTATGCTTCATATGTGTATATATTAATAATAATCTCATGTGGGAGTTAATCCATCTTGAAGGAGCTCTTTTTGCACGTGAAGTATGCTGATATATGTGGGAGACAACACAAGAATGAAAGAAAAGAAGGTCCTTAACTCAGCTGTAAAGAGTGGACCTAAATCAGTCTGTTCTGACTGTGTGGATTAAACGTCGCTTGCTGAACCTGTGGGATGGACTGAGGACTGGATAACTTTCACTGAGTTTGGAAGACTTGATTATTTATTTTGTAAAAGATTTGTAAAATATGCTTTGTGAGACATTGAGAATCTTTAAAAACTGTGTTACAGCAATGTTTTATCTAGCACTATTTTAGAAGGCAATAAAGTTTACAGCTGAGGTCACACTTAAACTAATATTTGTAATATTGTCTAGCTTGATTTTTGAACATTTTTGACAGATGCGGCTGGTCCTTTTTGAATGTTTTCAGGCAGGGGAAGTGGGGCTATTAGTCCTGATTGCCTACATTCTTAAGGTTTCTTGAATATGAGGAATGAGAAAAGTACAGTTGCATAGTGACTCTGGAAGGATTGAAGAGGGCAAAGAAACTTAAATAACACTTTCTCTGAAAAGACCAGAGCCTCTCCCTTGATGAGGGTTTGCCTCAGCAGAATCAGCTAGAAAGGTTTTGGGTATTCCCATGAGGCCACACCATTGCTCTGCCATCCTTAGTACAGGCAGACTTCACCTTAAGTAGTAACAAGTATGTTACTACTACTGCAAACAGTAACAACCCCTTTTGTGTAAGTTTTTTTACAAAATAAAAGGGTCTTTAATAACATAACTTGTGAGGTTATCCCCAGGTTGCCATTGGGAAGTGTGAGTGCAGTATGTGTGGGCATGGTGAGATGACTTTCATCAAGCTAACAGACCTCTTGGTGTCTGTGCTGGCCTTAGATGCTGCTGTTAGTCAATGCTACCCCACAGAGGTCTGAAGCAAAAGCCCATCTCTTCTCTTTCTGGCAGTTGCAGAGAGCCTCAGGTGTACCTCAAAGAACTGCTGCAGAGGAGAGAAGTGCCTTGGAATTTCAGAAGGACACAGCTCCCAAGGGCTCTCCACACCTGTCCAGCTGAGCAATCTCAGCCCACAGACAGGAGACTGCTGCAAGCAGATGTGCTGAGGGTGGGACTGCCTGTAATTGTCACAACATCTCCTGTGTAAAAGGCCAGTATTTCTATTTAATGTTTGTGGCATTTCCTCCAAATAATTACAAATATATTGGTAACTGGTACTAGTAACTGTTACAAATGCTTGGTAAGGGTTAATCACATTTAACGGTGTTGCTGTCGCAGTTCACATAACAGTGGCAGCTGTAGTATCTATCATGGGTTAAATACATTTGAAACCAGTAGCTTGGACTTTTCATCTTGTTATGTTGACAGTTGAAACAAAGTAATTTCCCCTGTGTAAACTGCTAGATTATAGCATTACTACATACTTGGACTTTTAGATTCTATTTTGTTCTGTTGAAGTTTGCATTTAGAACAGGCATAAGCAGCTACCACAGCTTATTTGAGACACAGCAACCTCCATCCTTCCTCAGCCCCTAGTGCAATGAGAGCCTTCTTTCAAGGTAAACAGAAGAGGAAAATAAACTCCTTTGAGTTGGCTGTCTGAAAGACTCAAAAGCATCTTACAGATGTTTGTCAGTATGAAAAACACTGGGGATGTACAGGAGGATGTGTGTTTTGATGACCACTACAATAGAAATACTGAAGAAACTCTAAAATAGGCAGAAGAAAGTCAGAATAGAATAAAGGCTACTGTGGTCCAGCACTGCAGAAAAAGATCTGGTAAAAAGCTTTCAGGTTAAGGGCTAACTGGTGCAGAATTTCTGCTCTATTTCCCATTGATTGAATTATGCTGTGCCGGGGTATTGAGACCCTGCCCAATTTTTGTATCAAAGAAATCCTCAGCTCTACTTAATAAATTCTTTGGTCCCCAAAAATGGACAGCTGTCAAAACTAGCTAGTAGGTATGGAAATATGTAAGAATTTTATGTTGATACTAATATGAAGTATATCCTTTTTTTTGATATCTGGAAATAATTTTCAGTACAGTAGGGAGAAAAGGAACAAAGGAGGCTCCTTGCATGATAATGATTCTGGCATTTTTACAATAGCATAGAAGGTGGAGACATAAGGAGTTATATAAAGGATAATTAATCTCAAAAAATAGTTCTTATATTTGCCCTACAATCATTTTTGACCTTTTTACTTGGGAAAAAAATGCTAATATTTGAAAACTCCATTAGTTGCAAAAGTAAACACAAGTTTTGACAAGTCTGTACTTGTTTGATTTTACTGGAGGACTTATTTTTCTACATTTTTCTACATTTCCTATAAATCACACTGTGAACATTGCACTGTCCTCACAGTGATGTGACTGCTAAGTTTTCTTCAAAGAGGTTCCTTCTCTGACTTTTTACTGCTCTGGAAGTGTAAATGGGTGATAACTAGAACAAGCCCAAATTTTCAGTAATCTGACACTTCCTTTCTCATTGAATTGCTCTTCATATGCCCTGATGTTATACAAATCCTGCCAAGGTGGCACAGCCCAAAGCCTCAAAATAAGCTTCAAAAGAAAAGACAAGTTTCTGTAACAGTTCAAAAATTCCAGCACATAAAATCCTCACAAATATTCCTGAAAGCCACAAGTTGACTTGCACTTGACATCCTAACAGTTTCATAGTCCATAGATAAAGAAGTGGGTTCTGTCTAAGGTAGAATCTCGACATATTTTTATTAAATGCAGGGATTATGTCTGGGGCTTCTTTTGTAAAAATGTGCTTGCTCAAACAAAAGATACAGTACGCTGTAAGTTCTGAGTTAATTGTGATCCCTCAATTTAATTTAATCTTTCCTTTTTCTTTCTCCAGAAAATGTAGTAAAATTATGAAAAATGCATTACATCCTTATTTGGCTTATAAGCTTCTCTTCATGCATGAGGGACACAGACTGACAGTAAAACAAAATGAAGATTCTTATGTTTATGATGGGTGACAAAATCTTATCACTGAACAAGCAACACAGGTGCTGGAAAATAATATGCATAAGTGTTTTAAATTTAATTACTTGGGACATTTGAAAGTATTTAATTTACAAAAGGAAAACACAGGGAATTTTTGGTTTTTTTTTTTTTTGCTTGCCATATCTGCTGGTTGAAATAAATAGAACTATTCACTTTACTAGAAAGAAACTTTTTAGTTATCTACTTTAAATTGAAGACCTCCTAATGTA
Source organism: Motacilla alba alba (assembly GCF_015832195.1). Taxonomy (NCBI): domain Eukaryota; kingdom Metazoa; phylum Chordata; class Aves; order Passeriformes; family Motacillidae; genus Motacilla; species Motacilla alba. The sequence continues at coordinate 54,178,810 of NC_052016.1, read as the reverse complement.
AATTTTAACTTCAAAGTATCATGTGTACAGTGTGCTGAAGCATGTTTTCACATGTTTCCCAGTAAGTAGCTGCTCCTTTCAGTAGGAGGGCAAGATAGAAGATACCGTGAGCAGAATTAGAGGGCCCTTCAATTAATATGAAAAATCAGCCCTGTTCCCATATTTTAAGTCTTGTACTTCCTGATGGATTTCAAAATCTTTTTCATTCTGCCCACCCATAGAGTAACTTGAGCTCTTACTAGTTAGAATTTCTGAATATTAAGATTGGTTAGTGTGATTTATGTTCTCTAAGTGCTGCTGTCTCTCAGCTGTCATTTGTCTGGCAGGAATCTATAGCCACCTGCCATGGCGTAAAAACAGCATTCTACAGTTTTATGCTGTGCAGCCTTATCTAAACTGAAGATGTGTCATTGTTCTATGCTTTATCATTACATTTCAATTTAGTATTCCGAGTCTCGTGCCAAAGTAATTTCCTGAAACTTGTGTCTATCTTGATGCAGACAATTGTAGTTCTCTCTTTTAAATGTAACCTGCCTCTTTTGCATATGTAATTTTGTAGGAGGTGGAAGTGTGTATAATCTGATGTAGTTGTTCCATGCATACACCCACCTTTTAAGAATATTTTATATGTAGATGCCCTAAGCTCAGAAGTTTTAAACAGGTTTTTCTGGGTTATCAGAATTCCCCAGGTTTCCCCTTCCCATGGTAAAATTTATGCAATGTACTCTTGGTTAGGAAATGTGTGTGAAAATCTCCTGTAAAGGTCTTTTAAGGGAAACGATATTTTGTTTGCCATTCTGTAAGCCCAGAGACTCCCTCTCAAGCTGGGCAGATATCCCATATCCTCCCTGATTCATTGGGAATTATGTCAGTTCCTATCACTTGTGTTTATTCCAGGGTCCAGCCAAGTGCTCATCCTAAGTAACTGCAGAAATGTGTGACTAAGCCAAGGGTGAGAAGCAGTTTGAATGAACAGCATGGTGAAGAACAAATTATCCTGGACGGTGCTAAGGGGTCCAAAGCAGTTCTCTGTAAGCAAGACAGGTTATCTCCTTCGCACAGATCAGTCTGCAGCCTGGTGGTGCATTGTTCTCTGAGGACATCCCAACCCTGTACAAAGAGGAACGACCTGCAGCTGTACCGCTTCTTTTTTGGGGAATGCTTCATGGCCTGTGGAGGAAGCCCTGTGTGATTCTTAGTCCTGACTTTTGCTGTGCAAGCCCTGCCTTCTACCATCTGTCACAGATTCTCCTGGGGGTGCCTGAGAGAAGGGTTAGTGGCAGACAAACCCTCAAATGTCTCTTTTTCCAGAGGAGGCAGATTTGGGGGTGGAGAGACGGGAGCCACATGTGAGGAGCTCCCTGAAGGCACTGAGGTGGGCCAGTTGTTTAAGCATTGTAGAAGATCATATTCACTTAATGAGATCTTGGCTAGTTTGATATTCATAGTGGTTTCATTCCTCTTGCCCTTTCCCACCCTACCAAGGAGTAGTGATTAAGAACTACTTTTTGGTTGATTGCTTTTTAATTCTACAGCTTTAAGTGGTAAAACTGGATAAGATAAACAAAATGCATTGTGCTGCTTCTGCTTTATGACTACTCAGCTCTCTGGAGTTGCACTAAGGCCAAAAGGATCAAGGCCAAAAATTACTCTGGCCTTTGAAATCAGCTTTGTTTAAACACTTCCATACATCTCATAGCCTGGGGTGAGGAAGCTTGTAGCCTTTCAGCAGTGACTTGCATGTGATTCAGATGCAGTTCTCATGATAAGACCGCAGCACAAGGCTGCCAGCAGTGCTGTAGCTTCTGGCTGCAGGAGGAGGCGAGCAAGCAGGAGGTGGGGGGACCCAGCATCAGCAGGAAATGTAACACCAAGCTCCGTGCTCTGCTCTTCCCCAAATTACTGCAGGATAGATGAACTCCCACTGCCCTACTACCACCCTCATCCTCTGAAATATGCCTGGAGTTTCCTGTGTCCTTCAGATCTCAGGGTATGTAGCGTGTGACATTTGGCCTTTGCTCCTGAGAAGATTCTGAGTGCTTACAGGAGAAGAATGGGTGCTCTAATAGCAAGTCTCTAAAGTACTTTTAGGTAAAGAAATGAAAAGCGATCTCATGTTGTTCTTCTTTAAATGCGCTACCAACGCTTCTCACTTTTGATCATATTTTAGTAACAACACCGTGCACTTTTTTCCACTGCTCTAAGTCATCCCCTGTGTAAATGATTTTCATTTGGTTCAATGGTTGACTGAAATATCAACTTTGATCAAAGGAAAATGTTCTTGAGACACTCTGTGTGCAATTGCCTTTAAACTAACGTTTGGGATGGTAAAATGTCACAATTACATTTTTACCATGCTTACACTGGCAAATACACGTGCATGCTTGTGGATAAATACCACATGGCAAAATTTTGCTATCATTTATTTCACTGCATACTTGTCACATTGTTATGCTTAAATATGCTTATGAAAATTTCAGGACGAAAAAAATGGTATATATTTTAATATTATTTGTCACCCTGATTTTCTACGACTTTGCTAAGCCTTCTAATGTTTGTATTCTTGTAACAAACTTCCTCACACACAGTTCTGTAAACAACTTATGTTTTGCATTCTTTCATGGAGGAGGAGAGAATTGATGGACTCTTGGTCTGTCCAGTGTCATGGGAGAGGTGGCACTGTCACCCTCCAATCCACTGTCACTTTTGGAAAACTATAAATGTTGGAGTCAGAAAATAAAGGTCCCTCTTTCTTGTTCACCTGGAGAGCAGCAGTGTCCATGTCATCTTTTCGTGTCGTATTACGACAATTATTTATCTGCTAAAAATGCTTAGAAAACCATCAAGAAGGAGTCCAGAAATGAATGCTATGATAGGTGAGCATACTGGGCATGGAATGCAACCAGTTACACAAAAGACAGCTAAACCACTTCCAAAGTAATAGAAGTGTTGAAAAATAAAATAATTAGAGTAGAACAAGGGCCCACTATCGATGTAAAAATAGCAAAGACAGCCAGTTTGTTCTTAATGTCATGAAAACAGGAAATAAAATTTCAAAGTAATACAAGAGTAACTATGTTAATAATGTCTTGAACTGGTGAACCCTTCTAGGTGAAGATTCTCAAATAGTTTTAAAAAGAAATAGGTCAGAATTATTACCATAACAATAACAAAGGAGGACAAAATCACCTCATATCAAAAAATATCCATTCAAAACCTTTTGGCAGATATTAATAACAAGACCAGATGTGTAGATGTAGAGGAATTGTTATGTCCTTGCTGAGGCAGTAATTTATGGAGAGGATTTGTTGTGGAATTTACCCCTTACTGGAGAATTGTTGTCTCCATTTCGAGGGTGTGCCCACACTTGTGAAGCTACTGGAATTCATTGAAGTAATTATTCCAGAATAAGTTGGTAAATTTCCAGAGAAACTCCCAGCCCTAGTTTTAAAATATTTCTGGCCCTGAATTTTGAGAAACTATTTGAGTTTATTTCTATGGTTGTAAGGAAATATAAGTGCCTTCCTGAGGTCACAGAGAAAGCCAGAAATAATACAGCTGAGAGATGGGAACTGCCCTGTACCAGGCTTGTTTAAACTTAAAAAGGCGAGTCCACAGAATAGTAAAGATGACAGACAGACGAAATAAAAACAACTTACTATCAGATAGCACAGAAGCAGGATAATAGAATGGATACTTCATCATCATACTAAAACTTCAAAATTCTTGAAAATTTTAAAAAATTGAAGGATCCTTGAAGTCACAGATTTCTGGCAATTTTCTCTCATGTACTGCAAAATTTGGGATTTTTCCTGAAAAAATAAATAGTACCCAGCTTTCTGCCGGGCACACTAAAACTCCAAAAGAAGCTGCACATCATGCTTGAGGACTTGCTAGGAAGATTGGGTAAAACTACACACACTCTCAAACCCAAACCACTACAGCTCTGTATAAGAACCTTATGTCCCCCAAACACTCCCAGGTGAACACCTGTAGGTAAAGGTGACTCAGTCCTACACGGGCAATCAGAAGAAACATGTTCAATTTGAGTGCCTCAGGATGTAGAATTTATGTTATATTGGCATCACTAAACTCCAGAAATATTATTAAATTCTTTTCCACCTCAGTGAAGTAAATAGTTTGATTTCAAACATGTGCACATATGGGATAAGTTATATAAGAAATGTTTGGTGTATTAAGGTGAGCAGTAGAGGTTTTTTGGTGGAGTCAGTTCTGATCTCAGGGTTGGGGAGTCTGCACTCTCTAAGAAGAGTATCTGTATTCTCTATTTCCCAAGCTCAGCTGTTCTGTTTTTGGTTTTGTTTCGTTTACTTATTTATTTTTTAAAACTAACAACTTTTGATCATCAGGAAAACTAGCTATTTTGTACAACAGTGAATTATTTTTTCAAGAATTTTTTTTCAAAACCTTTGAATGAAGCATTCCAGTCTGAGTGTTAAGGGACTGGCTCACAGACACTGAAGTCGTGGATAGTTCTATTGCTGATTTCAGCAGACTTTGAGGATCTGCAACTGGTTTGTCTTAACTGTTCCTGTCTAAAATGTTTACAACTCATGGAAGTAGCAGAAAGTTACTGCTTGGGATATTTATGTTCTTGTTTCTAAATTCAATTTTGCTTTGATGCACAGCTATGAAAGAATAAAATTGAAAATATTCTACAGAGTACATTCTGAGTGAGCGACATTTTCCAGTTCAGAAACCCATGATATACTGTTTAAAGACAGTTTTGATACATTTCAAATGTCAAAGCTTCTAGAAGTTCCAAGGAGTTGTAGAAAAATGTGATTTATTTTCCACCCATGATTATCATAGTAGATGAAGATATATAGTGATTAAATACCTGTAATGGACTCAGAATATGTAAAGCTCAATTCAAGTTCTTTTGAGGGGAGGAAGAACATTTAAAATCAAAAAATTCTCTTTAAATACTGAAACATACGTACATATTTTAATAAGCCTGTTGGGATGATCTGTGTGAAACATAATGTAAAATGATTCTCAGTGCTCCTATATGAAATTTAGTTCTGATATTGAGATGCTTTGGGGAAGAAGTAAATAATGAAAAAGACAGATTGTAAATGCAGGATCATCTGTGCCTTGGTACTTGAGTGTACCATTACCTGCCATTAGTAAGAACAGCTTGATGCTACCAGTAGTAACGCTTCAATTCATAAATGGTGTCCTGATAGGTGTTGGCTGTGATATTTGTCTCCCTGTCTCAGTCTCCTGTGCAGGAAATTTTCAAGACAATTGTCATCAGAACATGATGCTTTGTTGAAAACAAAACTTTCTATCCTTGGATGTGCAAACAGTGGAGTATAGACAGAAAACTCAACCTGAAATATTGTTTGTGGATTTAGATGGTCACAGAACTTAGAGAAAAAATATCTTAGAGAAAAAATTGTCCCAGGGTCTCATGTCTACATGTCAAGTAGGTGAAGGGCTGTAGTAATGACCAGAGTCCTCAAAAACTTGCCTCAGGGTGAGACTCAATGAATGCTTAAGTACCTCTATCAAAACCAGAAACTGCCTATGAAAAGGCTTTTTGAACTCTAAAATGAACTAGGCTTTAATAGCCTCCAGTTGGTGCAAGATGAAGCAGATAAATGCAAACTGCAAATAAAGCACACATTTTTAATAGAGATGTTAATTAAACCCTGGAAGAGTTTATCATGGGTTGTGGTGGATTTACCATCCCTGGAATAATTTAAATCAAGTTCATATGTGTTTCTAGTTGTCTCTTCCAGTTGAGAGGGAAGTTAACTCAAGGCAGTCCTGTGGTCTGTATTATTCAGAGAGTTAGGTTCGATGATCCCAGTTGTTACTGGCCTGGTTAAATATTAATCTAACAAAAATTAAAATGGAAAAAGAATAAAAAGTATGTATCTTCTGGAAAAAAGAAAACAACAACAAAACAAAACAAAACAAAAAAAAATCAAACAAAAACCACAAACCCCAACCAACAAACAAAAAAACCACCAAACACCCCCCACCAAACAAACAAAAAACCCAAGAGCCCCCCAAACAGACAAACAAACAATAAACCCCCAAACCACCCAACATGTTTTCCCACATGCTTATATGAAATGAGTGGAAGGAAGAGGATAAATAGAAGACACAGGAAGATAGCATGGTCAGAGATTGTTTACATTATGTGACAATGGGGAAGAAACCATCATATTAATCTGAGTCACAGTTCCTGTCAGAATGAAGTGAAAATTAGTTGCACTAGTGTTGAAACATATAAAGTACTAAGTGATGCATTTTGGAGCAGCAGCGATCTTTTGCTTGGCACAAGTCTCTGATGTGTATAAAGTGTTGCAAATGGTATTTACTGAGGACTAACAGATAACAGTAACATGCTTTTAAAAGCTGCTAAATGCTCAAATGGTTCCTTAGATGATCAGCAAATTTTTTTTTTTTTTAGTGGATATGTACTTGGGTAGATTGTAAGGTTATGCAACCCTTGAATTATCTTGTGTGCCATCCATTTAATGATGTGTTTTCCTGGGAATGTATTTTAATACACTTTCTTCTTTATTGGGTGTAAATTGTAATGACCTTATTCTAATTTGGCAGATTGCTTCCCAGTGATTGCCATTAATGTAACAGTTTTCAGCCAACAAGGATATACAGTGCTAGCACAGTAATGAAATCAGGCAGCTTAATTTGTTTTTAGTGTCTTTAACCAAACAGACTGTCAAAAACAGCCCCAAAAAATAGTACTCCAAAGCAGTGTAAAGGATCAAATTTCTTATACAACTGGCTAATTCCTTGTTCTGTAAAAGAGCTGAGTAGGACCCTGGGCAATATTTGATGCTCATGGAGAAGTGGGATTAGCCCATCTCACTAGCATCAGGCTTGTGAGTTGGAACTCACCGATGCCATCCATTTTTCCATCTGACCCCACTTCTTCTGAGGAGGATGGATTCACTCGGGGAAATAATTTTCAGCTTGTATGTTGGGGCCTACCTGTGGTTCCCAAGGTAAAATGTGGATTGAGGGATGCTGTATTTGGAAAGGATATCCTAGTCCAACCCAAGCTTCTGTGAGAGGTCACAGCAACACAGCAGTGGAGCTTGCAAGTCCTTTTTCTAAGATAATTGTTGGGTCTTGAAATTAATTTATAGGAAAGTTTTAAATGTAGCACCACTTAAAAAAACCTTTAAAGTTGAATTTTAATCCAGGCTGTGGATCAAAGGCACTTCTGCTTTGCAAAGAAGAGCAAATTATGTCTCACATGACAGGCAGCCCTGCAGGTTGCACCGTACTGCAGCAGGAAGCCTAGCCCCAGGAGATGACCAGGATGCCTCTTAAGTAAGGGTGGGTGGCTTTTCTTTTTGTGCCATGAGAGTCCCAAGCAGCAGCAGTGGCTGGAGCTCTGAGAGCAGCCTGTGGCTCCTGCAGCTGGGGCATCTCTGCAAGGAGGTGGCACCTGGGGAGGCTTGTGGCTGCTTGTCACTGCCACTTTCTTCTTTGTGCCCCAACCCTGCTCTGCCTCAAGCCACCTGCAGTTTCCTTCTCCTAAAGAAGTCAGATGGGAGCCTGAGTGATGTTCACCCAAATCAGGTCAATTCCTTTGGTCTTTACTTCAGCCTCTGTGTGCTAGCGGGTTGCACATGAGGCTCAAAAAAAACAAAAAAAACCTGGAGACCACTGTACCATGAAGAAATGTGTGCCCATTGGGACAGGGATCCCAAGGACATGGGACAGCCTGAGTGGCACCTTCCATTGTGGTTTTGCTCTAACTCTGTAGAATTAGACTTACTCATATGTGGTACTGGGGATTAATTTGGCCATCAAGAAGCCTGGGACAAAGGGACTGGAAAAGTGGCTGATACTTTCTATACCCGTATCTCCTCTCCACCAAATGTGATTGTTGTACAGCCTAGTTTTATACACCTGCAGATATACATCCTCTCAAGATTGGACTTCTGGGAATGTTACAGACACAATCCAAAAAACCTTGGGATTTTTTTAGTTTTTTTGTTTGTCATTTTTTCTTTATTTATTTCTGATTGTGCCCAGTTGTGCCCACAGGTAGTATCTCAGCAATTTATTTTCTCAAAAAGATTGCGTTTTTGGGCACAGAAGTGCCAGTGACTCAGTGGTGTTAACTTCTCTCAGTTATTCTTCTGGAACAGCAGTGTAACTAGTAGAAAAACACATGTAAAAGTGGAGCATGGAGCTTTCCTTTTGGTGGTCAGCTGAGGAGAGGAGAATGCACTTATCTCAAAAGCTTAACTTGGGAGGTAAGTAGGGCAAGCATACAAAACATGTTGATTCCTTTTGGAAATGTAGATTAGAGTTGGTATCCAAAGGGTTAAATATCATACAGCTAACTATTTCACTCTTGCAGCTGCTTCTGTTAAGGCTTGTCAGGGGAAGAGAAAATGTTCATTTAAAACCTGTTTTCTTCATTCTTTGCTCTTTTGCTAGTTTTCATGGCATAATGAAGATATAATTTAAAGTCTGAGGTTTTAAAATTAGGTAATTTAAAAAAGTATAAACAAAAAATTCAGACACTTTAAAAGATGTGAAAACAGATGGCATTTTTATTTGCATCTCACTTAGTTTGATGTTTCTCCTCAGATGGGGCTGGGAAAAATGCTTAAAGAACTTTTTTTGCATTCTGGCAACAAACAGAGAAAAAAGAGTCTGCGTGATGGTGGGTGCAGGGGAAAGGAGGGCTGAAAGAGACGAAGAAATTGAACATTTGAAAGAGGGAAACCTCATTTCAATGTGAACTTTGATTCAGCAGATGCTGGCACAGATGCAAAGTTTCTTCTAATTCAGGGCTTCAGGATCTAATCTGTTATAGATGCATTGTTAAGCTCTTAAGGAGGATTTCATTTTCATACCTGGACTGCAGAGATGAAGTTAACATTCATTACATTTTTCATTAAATCTTGTGTTTTTATCACTTTATTTCACAGGGTTTTTATTAATTACACCTTTCTTAAGTTTCTATACTTGGTGACAGGACTTAGATCTGCATTAATTCACCAAGACATACCAAATTTACCTTCTTCATTCATTCACATTATATATATATATCTAATAACTGAATACATAATTTGGGGCAGTTTCCCAAAAGCATGATGAAAATATGTGAGTATTGTAAAAATTATAAATTGATTTCCTTTCAGAATTCAAGCAATGCCTGTTTCTTAGAGAAATCTACATTGAGGCCACAATAGTTTTTTCTTCCCCAGCCAGAGTTTTCCCTAGCTTTCACAGAGTTTTTCCTACAATATTATTTCTAATATATCAATAATAGCTATGAAATTAACAAGAAATCTGTGGCATGTGTTTTGTTCCTGTCAATGATCAACCTAATTTTGGTTAAAGTAATTTCTGTGTAAAATTCTAGCACCTTCTAACAAATGAACTTGTTCCCAGTTGTCAAAGAAGGTTATTTTTCTATACTATTTCATGTGGCCTTAAAATGATAAGATATTTTTCTTTATTAAAATGTGTAAATACCATTCTGGGCTTATATTCAGCTCCCTTTCACCACTTTGTTAACAAGTTATAAATGGTTTTGAGTGATAGCAGAACATGACAGGTTGGAGAGTGTCATATAACATAGAGAAATATCCATGTATCCAAGATGAAGGTTTAGCTTACAGGAATTTTTTTTCTGCAGTTTCTGTTCCAGTTCACGACAGTGAAATAAGAGGCTAAGGGCTAAAATTAGTCCTCATAGTGTTTGCACTTGGTCCTGTTTATTCTCTGTGTCCTAAACTGTGAGATTCTTTGTAATCAGAATACAACATCTCATGTTAGAGTGGCACCTGGTTCCTCAAATGCACAAACTGCAGCTTTATTTTTGTATCCTTTCATCCCACTCTTGACTGGCACCTGGTGGTGTAACCATAAAGTGAGTAATCTAGGAAAAAAGAAAAACACTGAGAAAACAAACAAATTAATGTTTTGGTGTGTTTTCTAGGTTTGGCTCCCATTGCTTTCTTATGAAGCATGCATCACCCCCCTTCAACCAGTATTAAGGCACAATTTTAAGGTCAGCAACATGTAAATCATGTGAAGATACCTGAGCTAGCTTTTTGTAGATGTTACATTCAGTTTATAATTTACACTTTTACTGCCCTAAAAGCAGGAGAGACACCCATTCACCACTTCACCTCTGCTGACCTGCGATATTGAAATTACAGCTACTTGTGCCAGCATTAGCCAAGTGAGCCCTGGAGGGATTCACCTGACTGCCCCAACTGCCTTCACAATTTCTGGATGAGGGGTGCAGCTGTATTTAGTGAAAGCTCCTTAATATTCCTCCGGTGCATAAAGACTGATGAAAGGGCTAAGCTTCTTGCTTTCCAGCCTTGCTTTCCAGCCACTCCAAGGGCAGAGGGTCCTGACACTGCAGAGGATCTCATGAGCAATGGTTGTTCTCTGGTGAGGGCAAGTCTAAGCAGGCTAAATTTAGGTAGACAATCCAAAAGCTGCAAGCAGTTTCCCAAAGTGTCCTGCTCTGCTTCACTAATGGTAGATGAAACAGTGAGTCTGGCTGAATACAACCAATCCACCTTTTAATCCATTTGCTTGAAAGATGGGATAATCTAATCCAACTTTCTTAGGCAATCTGAACAACCATTTTTAAACCAAAAGGCATCCATGCATGTTTTTGGTTGGAGCTGGCTGCAAGCAGATCTGGCAGCAGGGTGCTGACACTGGGACTTACCCATCTTTCCCCATTTTCTACTGGTTCATGTATTTGGCTACACAGTCAGCATGCTCTCCTGCAAATATCCCATTCGTAGATGCTTCAGACTCCAGCAGGTAGTGTGGACACTTCAATATCTAATTTTGGTTATGAATTTGATTTTTACCCCATCACCTAGATGTTCATGTGGCCTCACTCCACAGCAGTGCTCCAAGGATTTAATTAGTCTGTGGAGTCTGACATTGCTGGACATTAAAATGACATAGTCATGGCAGAAGTGCTAAAGATCCTAAACATTATCCTGTAAATCCTGTTATAAACATTGCTGCATAGCTGAGTTAGTGTCCTCGACAATATGTTTTAGTGAAGTCAGTTATTAATATTGATTTGTGCTACACTGGACAAAAGTTCTCACAACTGTGGGCTCCTTTTACATCAAACACAAGGGCTGTATATTAATCACAGTATTAAAACAATGAACTGAGAAATCTAACACTCTTATTAGAGATACAATTTTTGATTTTACATTTCATTTTTCACAGTAACTGTATCCACAAATTTTAAGGCCTGAGGGCTGAATCACAATATAAAGTATCTAGTTTCATATATCAGATAAGTGCTTAGGAAATATTAAAATCAATTATGCTATTGTAAAGTTTTAAAGTTCAGAGGGATTGAGATCTGTAAAAAAATGTTTAGATATAATCTCAAGGCAAAGAATTAGGCACTTATGGCTTCATTTGAAAGTCTGCTCCATAATCAAAAGCTATCTCATTCCATCAGTCTTAGCCTGGGACTCAGTATTGTAGTGTATTAACAGAGGATTTGATAAACCTCCTTCATGCTGAATCGCAGGAACCTTATAGCTGAATTGGCATTGCAGCAAAAACCCTTTTTACTTCCATTTAGTTAGCTTAATCCATGAAGAGATTGAAATATCAGATCATAAAAGCTCTTGATAATTGGGTTTTTTTTTGTTTTGTTTTGTTTTATGGGCTCACAGGCTCTTGTGAGCACTGTTACTGAAGTCTAAGGATCAATGTGCCAGGAGCAGGTGGATCACAAATATTCCTGCAGCAGTATTGGAGGTACAGCACAGAGAGTTTAGGAGAGCGCAGCCTGTGGTTTAGCATTTGCAGACTTAGACCTTCATGTCTTGCTGCCAGGCACACTGCACGGCTGTGGGGATCCCTGACTTCATAGCAACACACCCCAAAACTCTCTGCTGGGGGCTGTAGCACTATGCAGCAACTAAGCAGTGGAGCTGAGAGATTTCTCCTAAGAGTTTGAGCTACTTTGGATAATCCTGCAGTCCCTTTTTCTGCAATCATTTCATCTAGGACAAGATGATATATGCAGTCATCTGTGCCAGGGCTGAATTTCTCCGGTAAAAACTAGAAAAGGAAATAATGGTTTGCAGGTTTATATCTATATTCATCATGAGAGAATTTGGTTTAATGAAAAAGAAAAAAGCGAAGGCTTTATCTTACAGCTAGTGATGTAAAGTTAATTGGAAAAATAGTTCCGAGGGACTGGGAAGGAATGTATCTGCATATATATGTACATATGGAGAGCAGAAAGAAAATATATATGGAGAGCAGAAAAATACAGACCTTTTTTCTGTGTCTGTATTGGCAGGCATGGGCACTTGCATTTTGAACCTGCCAGACAAGGGCCAGATCAGGACTGACATCCATGCAAACATGCTGGTGTAGCATGAGATACTTGATACTTAATTCTTCTCAGAAAAATTTTTTCCCTTAAACTCACGACTCTGTTTATACAGATGCCTTGAAGGTCGGCCAGGCTTGGGAGATGGGTTTGGCAGATGTGCAACCACTGGTAGCAAAGCGCAGAGACATGCTTGCAAGCCTCTGTGCAACTGTAGAATGAGTGGCAAGCTTGGCTTTCTTTTGATTTTTTTAAATAGCTACTTTTATTTTAAATTTTATTCCCCCCCTTTTATTATTACAGCTGTATTCCTAGAGCAGGGTGCTCCCAGCCCTGTGGGTGCTGGGAAGCGTGACACCAGGAGGCAGAGAGTGCCTTCAGCATCTCCACAGCTGGGTTGTCTGCATGGTTTGAGGGAGCTCAGAGAGGTGCCTATGGCTGAGCAGAGCATGTGCAGCGGAGCCCAGCACCCTTTTATCTTTCCTTCCCCAGAACCAGCTGGAGGGAAATCATAAGGAAAAGAGGTTTTGCTGGGAATAAAGGCAAAACTTGTCAGGGCACACTCATACGTTGCTCATTTTATGTGAGTACACTTTGCTTCTCCTGTGTTTGCAAAGTAGCACTTAAGAGAGTTTATAACTAATAACAGTAAATTATTCTACATTTTCTTATCAGATAGTAAGAGATGAAGTAGCTGTCAAGACATGTTGGGCAGACATATACAAAACTAATGATATCTAAAGATCCACAACAAAAAGGAAAAATTTGGAAGGTCTTCAGTCAGCACCTAACAGCTGCAAATTTTGCTTTGGATGAAATAATGAACCCATCTAAGGGTCTCTCTCTGAGAACAATCTTGCTGAATTATTCTTGTCAGAAGCTGTATTTGGCTTCTCACCTTGACCTATTCCCAAAAAAGGAATTGGAACAAACACCTCAAAATGGGTAAGTCTATGTAACATCAGCGTATAATGAATAAAGAAAGAAAGAAAAAAGTGGCCTTATACGCAGTTGTTTTGCAAAACCAAGACAGTGCTGAAGTTGCCTTGGTATTGCTTACCTAAATGTCTTCACTCATATTTATATTCAAATTTTAGAGTAGATGATATGATGTGCAAGATAAAACCCCAATCTAAAATCAGCCAATGCCCTTAAGGCCATGATACAAATGCTTCTATTTGTATAGTATTTGATTAACTATTATACTGCACTTGTTTCACAGTTTTGATTTCTGTAATGAAAATGAGTTGCTGTACTGGCAAGTAACAACACAGGAACTAGGGAGGAAGAAAAGAACTAGTTTAGGTGCAAACACACTGAAACAGAGGTTGTCCTGATTTTGGCTGAGATAGAGTTAATTTCAGATTCAATCCTTTTTGTATATTTGAGGCTGTTCTGTCCAAAAACAGAATTAATATCTTCTTCACAAGTGCAACTGTTTAAGGAAATACATATTTAATTGCATAAAGATGGATTTGCTTTACTTTTTTTTTAAACAATTGTGTCATCTTTCACAACAATGAGTTTTTACTTGAGAGTTGTAACCCTGTGTTGAAAAAATCATTTGGATGATGTAGAAATTGTGATCTTTTATTTTTTCCCTGTGCAAGAATGTAATTTATTAACTCCTGGGCAAAACTGATACTAATTTGCAAGTATTTATACGTGTATTTATTTACTTATTTTGCCAAACTTACTGGTTGAAGGCACATTCATCAGCCATGAATTGGGGACATCAGCATAACATGGATGCTGCATGCTAGCTGAAGGCAATAGCTATGGCATGTTCATACAGAGAAGGATGAAAAATTGTCACACAGCTTTGTGTGTGTATATGAGTGTGTGATGCACAGGTGTGTGTGGCAGCCTGGCCCTGCACTACCATCTTGTTTGATATGTATATAATTGATTCAGCTGTAATGAAGCCCTTCTGAATACGGGGCCAAAGGAGTTTGGTTAGAAAATTTGCTGGTAGAAAAGACTTTAGATAGTTACAGAGTCCCCCTGTTTACAGAACTAAAACTCAACATTTTTTGCTCTTTCTCCTACTGGCTCAGAAAGCACTGATCTTTAAAAACAATATACGTATATGAACTGGGAGGTAACTATCCATTCAAATGGTCAGGGCTCCTTTATTCAAATGTGTGCTGAGATGTGTTGTCTAAATGTATAAACATCAGTTAGCATTGTGGAATGGGTGGCAGGCCAAGTTAATCAATAATTTAATTACCAGTGACCCAGTTTGTTTACTTCTAGTTGAAAGGGAATTTCTGCATTCTTGCATACGTTATCACTTATTCAGTTTTTCACAGATGGATTCCAATGATGCTTTTCCTGCCTTCGGGATGAGATGAACTTAATCCAATGTTATAAATGAAAAACAGGTGTCCAGACACACACTTTTCCTGACAGCTTGCATTGAATTTATTTACCTGGCATAATTCCTGACAAAATTTGCCACCAAAAGTTTAAGTTACCTTCACTTATGGTGAGTGTGGCCATGGATGCAATTGCTGCAGTGACTGTCAATAATGTTTTTTTAAAAGTTGCAAGCCCTTGTGAGAAGGCCAGTGTTCACATGTTGTAGTTATTATTATTACTCATTTTTATTGAGAAGGCAGCTGCTGGAGCTCCAGAAATAGAACAGTTTTAAAGTGAAGCAGAACTTCTCATTTGTCTCTAAAAATAAGTCATCTTCCAGAATGGAATTTGAAACTACCAGGTTTTGCGCTTTTGAATTCCCAGAGTTATTCCTGTTGCGTTTCTCTTCATACAATTTTAATATGAACCCTTTGAAATTGGATGCTGGCTGAAGTGTTTCTTTGGCTTGAAAGTCTGTGCTTCACTCGCAGTTGCTTTAGTTAAAAAAAGAAAAGCTGGATGAGAGCAGGTGGTGTGACATACCTTTTTTTATAAGCATTCTGCATTTATGTGGTATGTGGCATCACCACAGTCAGGTTGTAGTGGAGAAGCACACATTACATATCCTTGAGAGATCAAACTTCAATTTAATTGGCCCTTTTGATTTCTCCTAGTATGAAGAATGATATGCTCTATATAGATGCTCCAACACTTTGCAACAAATTATTGTGCATGTATTAATTATAATACTGTCTAGAGATTTAAACAGAAATTAGAGTGTGCATGTCTCAACTCTCAACAAGAACTCAGGAGACCATTCTTACTTCTGATAGCAAGCAACGTGGACAGCACCATTTTACCTCCACCATGCAGATGAGAAACCTACGTGCAGGAAAACGTAAATTATTGTCCCCGAAGCACTAAGCCTTAGTCTAGACACCATAACCTGGGAAACATCTGAGTTTCTGACTCAGAATGTGCACAAAGGCCATGTCTGGATCACATTTTGGGGTGAACCCATGTGCATGCCAGTCACCTCACCTTGGATACCTGAATTTTATGGGAAGGATATCTGGGGATGTGAACCCGGCTAAAGTACAGTGAACTCCAAGAGATGCCTGGCCTGGCCAGTCAGGGAGCTGGATGCAGACAATGAAGCACCTTGGCAACGAGTTGTGCTTCAGGCAGAGCCACAAAAAACAACAAACAAACAAACAAAAACAAACAAACAAACAAAAAACCCCTCTAAACTTTACAAAGGTAACTCCAGTGCTTAGGCATGAATTTGTCCTCTATGGGTCCAAACATTTAACAGGATTAAAATGTTTAAATGTTTCTCAGTGTGTGGGTACAGTTTTAAATAGGGTGATGGGGAAATGGTTGGAATATTTCCACTATTGTTGGGAACCATTTGCTGGATTCTGGGAACAACACTTCTGGGCAGCACCACTTTTCAATGAGCAGAGGCATAGAGCAGATTGATTAGGCATTTTCAAATGTGTGATGATTATTTAAAAATAAAATGTCTGTTATGTCACAGGTGGGTTACTAGTGAACTCCTAGATGTATCAAAACTTCTTGAATGTATTAAAGAAAAAAAAATGAAGGGGCACTTCAAACTGAGAATCCTGCCTGTGGGCAGTGTCTAGTACTACAGTAGCAGTGACCATTTAAGGACATAAGCAAGATGTAGTATATGAATAGTGGCAATATGGTCTATATTATCCAGATATGGTCTTTATTATCTCTTCCTAAAAACACTGTCTTTATGTATTTCTTTCTGATCTGCCCTACTCTCAGCACAATGGTCTGTAGGCTTTTCTGAAAGTTTTTATGCAGAATATTTTATGAAAAATCTTGTGAGAAGACAGAGCTTTACTGTTATTTGCACCTCAGACTTCAATATAGCTGTTGGATTTATTCCTGCTCAACTAATAAGAACTTCAGAGAGCACATTTGTTTAATTTAAAAATGCGCCTCAAAATGTGCAAATTCGCAGATGTTAATGATTACACACATGTTTTCCCTTACTGCTTCAAAGCCAGCAAAGGCCAAATTCAGCTGTAATTTGTACTGCAGTGATGGGATTTGAATTAATATCAATGACATGAAAAAACATATTCAGGGGCCTGGGGATTTTTGCAGATAATGGGGCATTTCTGGAAACGTCTGTTTTGGAGAAGTCAGTCCTACACTTCAGCTCATAAAGCAGCAGGAGGGTCACTCTCTAATGTGAAGTCAAAGTTGTGCAGAAGGTGAAGAGAAAGGACAGAAGGCACCTTCTGCACCCCATGGCAGCAACTGCATCCTGGAACCATGCATGTTCATGTCTTCCTTTCCATGTCATGGAAAGGAAGACAAGAAAAAAAGAGGAAATGAAGTGATGGGGGAAAAACATGACACCCAAGAGCAGTGCTGTGTGGCACACACTCTGCTACAAGAAACTTTACTCATTTCCTCTATATCTATATACATTTTCCATGTGCTTCCATGCATGAATTTTTGCTGATATATACACTTTATATGATATAGTTTCCCCATTTCTATAGTAATTCTGGTATTAACCATTGTAAAGTAAGACACTGAAATATGAAAAAAAAGAAAAGAAAAAGCCCTTCTATACAAATATGTGTGATTATAAATAGTTTAATAACATGCAGAAATGTGTGCCCTAAGAAGAAGCTTTTCATAAGTTTTCTTTCTTCAAAGCTTATGCAACCATATGGGTTTATTCAAGTTCTTTCTACATGATTGCTAAGCCTTTTAGAAGACGCTTGGCTTCAAAAGCCATATCTGTGTTTTTATATACATTTGTATATAAATGATGCTTTGAGAAGGCTGCCCTATAACAGAGGCTAGACAGAGTTAAAGGATAAAGTAGGTATTTAATTAATGGTCTTAATGGATATGCCTTGGGCAGCACAAGAGTATGGCCAGGGCTGTACCCAAGATGAACCCAAAAAGGTCACAAAATGGACAACCGGTCACAAGGTCTCACACTTTCATAAGTTTTGGTCCAGTTGCAATTTGGGGTTAATTAATTGTCCAATTAGAGATTTAGGTTATGAAGTTCCACCCTCTTTGTTTTTGTCTCTTCAATTCACCATTGTTTATACTTTTTTGGCCTTGAGCTGGTAACATTTGTCCTTGGTCTCAAGTTGGAAAAGGATTGTTTTGTCTACCTACCCTATGAAGAGAACTTGCTAACAATTAAGCTCAGAGTTATACACTGCAGCACAGATTCTGAAAAATATGAAAGCTAAAACTTAAGGTATCATAAGCCCTGTCTTGCACTTTCCATTCATGTCAGGAATATCCACTAAACACAAATTTCAGAATTGAAATTGTTAAAGTAAATTTTAAATTTTAAATTTTTAAAGTACAAAGCTGGCAGACTGAAGGCAACTGCTTCTGAAACTTGTGCTCTAGTCTCTGCAGCAGCACCTTTAAAGGGTCGGATTCTATTTTCTCTGAATGGAATATAATGCCTGTAGAAATACACATTCACACAAACATTTTTCCTGTCTCTTTGATATCCAAATAGAAAGCTGGTGCCATGGCTGAAGGCACTACAGTAAGGCATCAACCTGGCACTTTGTAAAGCTTCTAACTCACTGCGTGACTGAACTCCAACACAAGTTCATGCCACCAGTGTGCCGGTGCCTTTTGGGAAGGACAGTCCTCACCCACTCCTCCGTGGTGACAGTTCTGCGGTGAACTTGACTCCTGGCTCACCACACAGGAGCTTTGCAGCAATGGCCACTGTCCAAATGCCTGATATATTTAGCATCAGAAAGGAATTAAAATTCTTTCAGCTCATGTCTTCAGATTGGAAATTTATTCCTCTCTTCAGTCACTCTTTAACGACAGGATAACATTTTCCCCTCCTAATCAGCCACTTCCAAGGTTTCTTCATTCCCTCCTGGGTCATCCAGTGCTAAAGCAGAAGCATTTATGAACAGTGCATGCAAACACACATGTGTTCTGTGTGTTGCAGAGCCTCTCTGAGGTTTGTTCCTGAGGCATCTGAGGTGTTCTTCACATTCCAGCACAGCCTCACTCCCCAGTTTCACTTGTTAACACCGCTGTACACTTACTGAACGTTTTTTATCTGGGAGTTAAGCAAGAGTTCTGGGGACCTTAGGTAAACAAACATTTAAGTCTACTGGACTGTATTCTTGCAGTGTCCTAATCACAAGTCATTTACAGAATTTTGAGGTGGTAAGTGAACAGGGCATTTTGTCAAGACAAGGCACTGCCCAATTTTTACGCAAGCTGAAGCTGTTCCTCTAATGCAGCAATGATCTTGAATTACCTAAAGTTGTTTTGCCATATTTCCAAACTCAGTTTGATGGGGAAAGAGTGCAACAAGCATATGGATTCATCATTGTAGTTAGTGCAAACAGGCTTTAAGAGGTTTGGGCTATAGAAACCCTTCATGGCTCTGACATCTGCCTAAGGGGAGCTCATGGCAGGACTGGGCCCAAAATGACCTGTTCCTCATATGAGGCTGTATCACTGCAGGCAAAGGAAGCTGAAGAACCAGATTTTCAGACACTACAAAGAACATTTTTGTGTGAACACTCTCAGGGTATTGGAGGGAGAGGTCTCATCCTTTATGGCATTTTTACAGGTGCATAATTTCAAACATGAGAATAGTCATACTGATGTGAATGAATTGCTTACAAATGTAAAATTAAATGCATGCTTTGTTGGATTAAGGCTGGGGCACAATCTCACCAAATTTAGCTCCTGGTTCTTTCTAATTGTACAACTAGGCCAATCTGTTTCTCTCCCATTACCTTTTGCAGTAGCAACTAATATGCAATGAGCTGGTCTCTAACATAATTTTTAATTAATTTTTTAAAAAATGAGTGACAACCATTGAGATGCAGCATTGACCAAACCTAACAGGATGGCTAATTTGCTGCTGCCTGCACCTGCCTTTCATGTTGATGAATATTGCAGATGTGTCACTTGTACTACCACAGACCTTTATTCATATTCACAATTCAGAGCACACCCCTGCCTGAAGTCATCTCGATGCCTACCAAAACGCAGCTCCAAATATGATTCAGTGGCAAGTGCTGTGTGAAAAAGTTTAATGCACATCGTTTTGCCAGGGGCCCACACATGGCAGCAAAATGTTTGCACACCCATTATAAATTTAAAAGTAGCTTTGGAGAGAAGAGACAATAACTGGGTTTATTTGAGGGCTTACCAGAGACAGAATATTTTTCTAAATTATTCTGAATATTTACTCAATGTCTTTTCCCCCTCCTAGGTCTAGTTTTATTATTTTGTTTTGTTCTTTTTTTCTAACTTACTCTATTAAAAGACCAACACATGTAGCTCCAGTCTTTCAAACCCAGCACATATCAGTGCGAAGATGAGACTACGAGGTAGAAGTCTGCAAATTTCATTATTTTAAACACCTTCTTAGGTAAAAGAACCACAAATCCACCACTACACTTTTGGGTGGATAAGCTAGGAGCAGACTCTGCTCTCTGCTGGATCTTACTATTCCTGTTCTTATTCCCAATACATATACATCCATCGTGTGAGAAAACAAACAAACAAACAAACAAACAAAAATTTAAAAAAAAAACCAAACATAAATAAATTTCGTACCCAGGTGCTTCATTTTACGGGCTCAAGTTTGACGCAGTGGCTTTCCCAAGGAGCCCGCGGCTGCTGCGAGCGGTGCCTGCCCGGCTCCAGCGCAGCCCGGCCGGCAGCCCCGGCTGGCGGGGCTCGGGGGACCTCTCGTGGTGGCAACGGAGGGAGCAGCCCTGGGCTCCTCCGCTCCCGGACACCCACAGCAAAGCTGCCCTCGCAGGGAAGCCGACTGGAAGTGAAAAAGGGAATGCAAGCGGAAATTAATGAGAAGAAATTAACGCTGTGACCGCAAGACGTTGAGGTGCTGGAGTGTGTCCAAAGCAAAGCAGCAAAACTGGCGCAGTGTCTGGGACACAGCTCCCGTGAGGAGCAGCTGAGGGAATTGGGTTCCTTAGCCTGGAGAAAGGAATGCTCATGGGGGAGCCTTGTCCCTCTCTACAGCTGCCTGAAAGGAAGTTGTACCCAGGTGGGGGTTGATCTCTTCTGCGAAGTAACAAATGACAGGATGAGAGGAAATGGCCTCAAGTTGCATCAGGGATGGTTTAGTCTGGATATTAGGAAAAATTTCTTCACTGAAAGGCTGGTCATGCGTTGGAAGAGACTGGCCAGAGATGTGGTGAAATCACCTTCTCTAGAAGTGTTCAAATTTGTTGGTGGGGCACTTAGGCACACCTTGTTTTGGTGGTCTTGGCTGTGCTTGGCTAGAGCTTGGACATAACGATCTTTTTCCAATCTAACAATTTCACGATTCTATGATTATCATAGAACCATAGAACGGTTTGTGTTGGAAGGTACCTTAATGTGCATGTCATTCCAAACCCTCTGTCATGAGGAGAGAGAGGCTGGTTAAAGCCTCATCCAACCTGGCCTTGAACATATCCAGGGATGGGCAACAGCTTCTCTGTGAAACCTGTTCCACTGCCTCAATAGTGGAAGAATTTCTCCCTAACTCTAATGTAGAACAACTCTGTTTCAGTTTAAAACCATTCGCTCTTGTACTATCACTACACTTCTTGATAAACAGTCCCTCCCTGTCTTTCCTGAATTTGAAATTTGAAATCCCTTTAGGTATTTGAAGGCTGCTCTAAGGTCTACCCAGAGGCTCCTCTTCTGTAGACTGAACAACCCCAGCTCTCTCAGCCTGCTTTCACAGGAGAGGTGCTCCAGCCCTTTAATAATCTTCACGGCCCTCCTCTGGACTTGCTCCAACACATCCACGTCCTTCTCATATTGGGAGCCACAGACCTGGACACAGCACCTAAAGTGGGATCTTACAAGAGAGGAGCAGAGGGGCAGAATCATCTCCCTTGAACTGCTGGCCACACTTCTCCTGATGCAGCCCAGGGAATGACTGGCTTTCTTGGACTATGATTCTATGTCTATGAGTCTATGAATATTACTCAATGCCAGTGTTGGTGCAAACGTGAGAACCTGCCTATATTTTAAAAGCATATAGCATGAAAGTTCACAGTTTTATGAATAATTAGTGCCTATGTTCGTTGTGCAGATGTAATTTTCAGTCCTTTCAGTGACACACAGTCCCAACAGAAGAGTTTTATCATCCCAGTTTGAGGCACATGCTTTCATCCTTCCTCCAGCAGTAATGCTGCAAATTTTTATCTATTCCTGTAGCATTAGTTTTGTAGAATAAAAGAAATGTCGGTGTACATTTATATATTTCAATATTTCTTGTTTTTTTCATGCGTTCTGGATTTTTTTCAATCAAAAATACCTAAATTATAAGTTGGAAGAAATTTGAAGATTCTAGTTTCATAAAAAATGATGAACAATGCATTTGATCTGGGAATAAAACTCTTTAGCTGTGACCCGAACTATGCATGAGATAAACTGAGAACAGAACCAGATACAAATGTAAACTCACATACTGCTCACCTTCTGGAGTATCTAATGGAAATGTACCTACATGTGCGTCTTCAAGGCAGATTGCCCAGATCCCCTTTTAAGCTTCTTAATGGAGAAATAAAGGGGATCTCATCAATCACTTTTTACCTGTTTGCATGTATGAAAGTAAGATGAAGGTGCAGTGTTTTGTTTATTTCTTTATTTGTTCAGGATTTTTTCACCGAGAACCACCACAATGAGGGATGAATAAGCTTCTCCCACTCAGCAACCCAAGAAATCTGCTTCAACCAGTTTGCTGAAGGGCAGCTGTAGTGCTGAGATTGCACCTCAGGCAGGTACAAGGTAAGGTATAGCAAGAGGAGGCTCTGCACATGCTTCCAGGATAGAAGTGGAGCTGTTGCTGTGATGTCTGCCCAGAATTTTAATGGACTAGAGGGACACATTTTCAAGAGGATGGATTCAAAGGATCATGGGATCATAGGCCTTCAATATAAGCAAGGGGGGCCACAGGAGGCCAACCTTCTCTCCCAGCAGAGTCAGCTCTGGGGTCAGACCAGGCTGACAAGGACTTTACTCAGTCAGGGCTTGAAAAAACTCAATGATGAAGAGTGCATCACCTCTTTGGACAACAAAACAGCAAGGAGAAAGCAAAATAAAACCCATACACAAAAAATTATGTATGAAAATGAAAAGAGTTTCTCATCACCCACTGACAATGCACAGTCAAGTCCCTGAGCAGCTGCATCCCTGCCAGCCTCCATTCACTGTTTTATTGCTGAGCATGATACCATATGGTCTGGAGTATTCCTTTGGCCAGTTGAAGTCAGATATCGTGGCTGTGTCCCTTCCCAATTCCTTGTGCACCCTCAGCCTCCTTGATGGTGGCATGGAGTGAGAGGAAGAAAAGGCCTTGACCCTGTGCAAGCCCTGCTCAGCAGTAAGGAAAAGCATCTCTGTGGTATCAACATTTTTTACAGCACAAGTCCAAAATACAGCCCCTACCAGCTACTATGAAGAAAACTAACTCTGTTCCAGCCCAAACCAGCACATCATTTTAAACTTTTATTCTTTCAAAGTCTATTGGCTGGTTCCCATCTTCCTGTCCTGCATTGCTATGAAGAATCTGGCTCCTCCTCAGTGACCTCCCTGTTGGTACCAGGAGCTGATAGATCTCCTCAAGCCATCTTGGCTCAGGCTGAACAACCCCACTCCTCCAGCATTTCCTTATAGGGCCAGTGCTCCATCCCCCACCAAAGGGGTGCTGAACTCTTCTGCTGAACTCGATCCAGTTCTAGTCAATGCTTCTCCTGTATTTAGGACTTGGCAGTAATAAAATAAGAGCAGAGTAGAGGGGAATAATCTCATCCTTTGGTCTCTGGCTCTGTCCCAGCACAATATCTGTTGGCCTTCTTTGGTGCCAGTGCACTGCTGGCTCATGCTCATCTTGCTTCTCCACAGAGCTGCTACTAGCCAGGCAGGATCAGCCTGCACAGGTGCCAGAGGCTCTTCCTTTCCAGGAGCAAGGCTTTGCATTTGTCCTTCAATTTCACAGGGCTGGACCATTCTTCCATCCTGTCTACATCCTTCTGAACGGCTTGTACTCAAGCGCATTCACTAACTTCCCCCCAAACTGGGGTCATCTGCAAAATTTGATTAGAAGTAGATCTGTGCATGTAGTCAAATGATACGGCTACATGATTTTTTACAGACCAGCATCTGCTCACACCTTCCCTGCTCCAAGTGTTTATGTGGCATCCCGCCTAACCTAATATACATTACCTCTCAGCAGAGTTTAATAGATTTGGATCAAGATTATGCTAATTACAGCTAAATAGTCAGTATTTGCTCTGTTTTAGTGTCCTGGATTCTCAGAAGCCATAACTCTACTGTGAAGGCTGTGAATTGATGGATGCAGTGATGTGGTTCATTTGCTATAATCTCCAGTTTTGCCCCCTAAGATCCTATGCACCATTTAAAGTCTTGCTAGCCAGCTGTCATTGCCAAGCAATTCCCGCAGAATGCACAAAAAAGCAAACAAAATTTGTTTTGACAAAGATACCAGGAAAAAAAATTCTGAACTGTTGCCACTGTTGTAGGCAGGTTTCCTAAGCTCAAGGACTCAAGGTGACTCAGAGAGGGGCAAGCTGCCCCATTCCTCTTGCAGGTGACCAAAAGCCTTGTGAGTATCAGCACTGTTAAAGCAGTTCAGTTTCTCTTGCCAGCAGACATTTGGTGCCACTACCCCTGAATGGTGCAGATGATCTATTTTCTTTAGGCTCATCCTAGGGGTGCCAAGGCCTTCAGAAACTGCACCTGAGAGAGCCAGGTGTGTAACCTAGAGCTCTAACCAAAAGTCCCTGCACTGACAGTGCTGATCTTGTGCCTCATGAGCTTGGTATGACTCCCTGGAACAATTCTCACAGAATCACAGAATGGTTTGGGTTAGAAGGGACCTTAAAGATCATTCAGTTCTGACACATATGCTGTGGGCAGGGACACCTTCCACTAGACCAGCTTGCTCACAAGCTCCTATCCAACCTGCTCTTGAAGAACACTTCTGAGGGCAGAGCATCCACAACTTCTGTGGGCAGCCTGTTCCAGTGTCTCACCACTGCCATGGCAGATATTCTTCCCAATATCTAATCTAAACCTGCCCTCTTTCAGTTTAAAGTCACTGGCCCTTGTTCTGTCACTACATGCCCTTGGAAGATAAAAGGCAGAGCTGGTTATCAACAAGTTTCTGAAAGCTGATCTAGGAAGGGTTTTTTGGGAGGGAAATACTTCTTAACTTCTTAACAATTATTAAGATTATCAAATAAGTTTGTAGTTTTTGGAAAGAAACATATTTATAAATAAATACATAAAAATTCCTTTGTATTTATTTACCTACTGAATATACACATAAAATATAACATATCTGTATTTTGTATCATATTTTTACTATTAATTACTACAATAATTAATAATATTTTCTTTGCTGGATGGAGTCAGGGTTGTGTTGTGTTGACACTGCAATCTGACTCATGCTACCCCTCATTTCACACAGCCTGCTCTTCTGTCCATGATGTCCAGTGAGCAGTACAAGAGAGAAAGGTGAGAGATCCCTAAAATATTTTCCAAAAGCTTGACTGACATCTACTGGGGGTCTGCAAATGATTATGTATGGGTCTTCATCTTTCCCTCCTGAGTAACTTTCTTTGGTATTTAAATTGTAGAAAATAATGTGTTAAGCATGGTTGAACACTGTGGCTCATGCTAGCTCAGGCCTACCTTACACTCCCTGTGATATCATGTTGAAGAAGGTATTAGCTACTAGGGCTTATGCGAAACATCTTCTCATTTAGGAGAGATGAATTAGTAAATAAACAGAGACTGGAAGTGGCACAGCTCTGAGCTGATTGCTGATGAACAACCTGCAAAAGTGCGACACAAATTCTACCTAGTTTTTCAAACTCTTCCATGGTAAACAAAACACATAAGCCCATCACAGGAAAAGCTGATTCAGTTATTTGTATCTTTGTTCACCACAATAAAGCACAGGAAAATCTCCATGCTGGCATCCTTCCAGACGGAAACTACACAGAGTTTCTGCCTTGGAGTGAAATATACATAGAACAGTAGAGAAAATGAAGAATAACAAATTACCAGGACCTAGACATTTTCAAAAATCAGTTAATTTAACAACTCGTAAAGGAAATACCTGAATGGCTGTCCATGCTTGCAACTTCTCCTTCAAAACCCTTTTTTCCTCACAGTGCTGGACAGCAAATGATGGGACCATTTTTCAGAAAGGATTCCAACAGGGATTTGAGGAACTATAGACTGGTATGTTCATTATCTCTACAGGACACTTCCACAAAATTTATAATAAGGAATAAAATTAGAGAACACATGAATAACTATGACACTGTGAGAAAGCATGAATTTTGTGAGTGCAAATCACACCTCACATACCTACTTCAACCGAGAGGAACAGCATAAAGGGATATAAGAAATCCTGTCTACCTGGAGTTCCTAAGGCATTTGAGTCCACCACTGAAGGTTTTTTAGGAATTCAAAGTGGCCACAGAATAAGACTGCATGGCTATCTGGAGAGTTGATTAAATAATAGAAAATTCGGAGTCGCAGTAAATGGTCAATGTGCATATATGATTATATAGAGAGTACAGGGAATGTATATAGATATACACATATAAAAATGCTACACAGGTTCCAAGATGCAGTGTAGGTGCAATTCTGAGTTGAACTCTGATGGCCTGAGTGCTATAGCCCAACAATCTTCTGTAACATGGCTTCAGCCTTCTGTAGGTATCTGCTTCTAAAAAGGTGATTCTTCATGGCCCCACTTTTCCTGGACAGCCTAAACCAAGGTCTCTGCCATGACATTTTTGTCCCTAATGTTGAATTTTTCCCCTTATAGGAATGTGCCCCCTGTTGACGGAGTGACAAAACCATTCTTTGTCCCCTTAAAAAGGAAATAAGCCCAGAAGTTTCTCTCCTCAATTAGATGAAAAGACATCTCATAGGACCTGGGGGACTTCACCTTAAACTTAAGGATAGCTAATTGGACAGAAGCCAAAAAGTCCTGCCTGAACACTTTACTAGAAAAAGAAGAGAACAAAGAAACTAATCGCTTTTGTGAGGTGTTTTACCAGGGACAGGACGACCTCTTGCACCTGGCTTGGTTTTCCTCTGTAAAGAGCTTTGTTATTTTGCCTTTTATTAAAACCCTTTTTTTTTTCCAACGCTACCACAGAAGCCATCCTGCTGATTTTATGCCTTCTAAGGTAGCTGAGCTATCTTGAGTGTGAAATAGATCTCCAAGATCTTATGAAACCTGGCTCAAGGAGACCCATATTTCAGCCCCTCATTGGTGTTCCTAGTATTTATCATAGAAGAAGCCCATCTCCTGAATTTGAACACTTGATGTCAAAGCCAACTCTCTCCATGAACCCATCCACATGTTCTGCATCCACAGAGAGGGCTGCACTGCACTGAAGTGGTTAATGCATTCACTGCCCTGGGCAAATGGGGTCAATCAGGCTGCACGTCTCTGGCTGCATGCCATGGACTGACTGAGCTGGCATTTAAGTTTTAGTCAGAGGGTGAACAAATTCCATCATTGTTTTAATTTCCCTGCTTGGAATTCCTACTTGATAATCCAGTCTTTTCATGACTCTTTCTACACAGACAGTATGTTACATGTTCTATTATCACAGTGATACAAGCAAACAAAAAATATTTTTTCTTATGATTACATAAATATTTGAAATATTCATATGTATATTTCAATAAGGTAAAGTATAGGTAAAGAAAAAACATCATGTCAAGCTAATATAAGTCTAAATTAATTATCAAAAGACTATAAAATTCCACACCATTGGTGGTGCTAGCACTAATAGCTAGGACTGGCAACACACTAATCACTTTGGCTCTAGAAGGCCCGGCTGGTATTTTAATCACACAAACGCTAATTGCCTGGCCTTGCTGGCATTAAAATTGTTACGGCACTAATGCACTAATAGCCTGGGCAAGACAGTATTTTAATCATCCTGGATCACAGCCGAGAAATGTTAATTTATAACATTTTTGTCTTTTTATCTAGGTTAAGAAGAGGTCTACCGCAGATATGATCAGTTACAAAATGCAGAAATCACAATTTTAACCTAAACAGAAGAAAATCAGGTGTCTCCGCACTACAATACTGGAGAATTTTCAGTTAGGTCACCTCTTCCTCATATTTAGTCTTTTTTAAAAACTTTTTCCTTGTAGCAGCTTTAAACCACATGTGAATCACTTAATGCAGCTGAAGCAGGTTGTGCTAAAGAGCTGCTGTTTCAAATATTACAGTTACAGTTTCAACTATTACACCTTACTACAAGATCCAGCTATTGCAGTTCCATATATTTAACCTTACATGATTAAAAACCTGTCACTATTGTTGACATTTAAAAAAAA
Source organism: Motacilla alba alba (assembly GCF_015832195.1). Lineage (NCBI taxonomy): Eukaryota > Metazoa > Chordata > Aves > Passeriformes > Motacillidae > Motacilla > Motacilla alba. Next base: position 54,150,633 of record NC_052016.1, on the reverse strand, counting down.
TTATTTCAGGTTGTCAACAATTCAGATTATCTTCAAATGTCACTTATTAGTTATTTGTTATACATTCATCATCTCCAAAGACTCCACTTAATCTTTGCTGTTACATTGTGCAGGTCTCTTATACATGGATTTTGTAGGAAGGTTTTATGGCTAAATTTCCTTTTTATTCCCTTTAATTAGAGGATGGCTATGCTGAGGGCTGGGGAGAGGAATTAAATAGAAAATTGCCAGTCTTCCTCCTACGACTGAGGAGTGTGATCTTGCAATGCCCGGAAAAATTCAATAAAATTGTGGAAGAAATAGAGCTTACTATAAAAATTAATTTTCATTAAGATTTTTCATTTTGTTTTTTATTTCTCAGAGTGGTTGGGTCAGCTCTTATGAGATTTTCCACAGTTAAAGCAGTCAGAGTGCTCTTGTACCTTCTGAACTGGGTCTGTTACCTAGATGCCACTTGAGGAAGATTTCAGCTCCTCTCATTACAGGGGTGGCTGTGGGCTGCATCTGGATGATGAAACCATTTGCTTGTGCTGGAATGTGACAGTGTACCTGTATGTGGCAGGGTGAGTGAGGTGGTTTTGGCTGCCTCCAGCCCAGTGCTGCCCAGTAGGAACCCAGCTCTCCTCATTCTGCCACTGCCACAGTGAATGCCCAAGAGGCATCAGGGGATGTGACTTTGTGCCTCTCCCTTCATAGACAACATACAGAAGCTGCTGATGCTGAGGGTGCTGTGTGAGGGTAGGTGTCCCATTTGAGGAGGGGGGGAGTGAAATTAAAGAGGAAGAGAGATAAGAAAAATGTTTCTGACTAAAAGAGGAGGCAGGTGAACTTTCCAAGGTATCAGCTTCGCAGGCCACCAATTTGAGTAGCTGGCTGGCTGCGCTTCACCCATGTCAGCACCAATAAAAGTCATACCAAACTCAACAGCAGCAGAAATGAACCCTCTAATTTTACTTGATTTTCACAGCTGGGATGCTGAATGCATCAATCAAATACTTATTTTTGCCTTTGTTTTAAAATGTCCCTGGAGGAGAAATTTGCCCTTCACCTGCTTCCCACGTGGGAAGCCCAGCTGCTTTTTCAGGCTCAGTTTTCAGACACAGGGCTGCCCTCAGCTGACATACTTCTATAAGAAGATTGCTAATAATGCTAGTCGTTCATAATCTATTTTCACTCTAGGAATGGAATTTCAAAGGAGGGCTCTTTATGCCTGCTGCTTAAAAAGGATTTGAGCACTTTGTGAGAGAGTGCTTTTAAAGCATTTTTATTTCGATGTTCTCTCCCCCATTGCCTCCTATCCTTGTGATGTTTCCTGTGTCAACTATGGCTTCATTCCCACCTCGCTATATGGATTTTTTCCTGCATTCAGAATGTGACATTGATAAACAGGGATGATGCCATGGTACTGGCCTATGTGGCCAGCGTGGCCACGGGCAGTTGCAGCTGACACACGTGCGCTGCTCAGGAAGGTCATTCTCGGAGTGCCACTGCATTGGGGCCAATCCTTTCGGCAGTGAAACTTAGGAGCAACACGACAGCTGTGTGAGATCATTGTGCTGCAGGAGCTTATCCAGTGGGGCAATGTTTTGGAGACTGGCACTACATGTTTTCCCGGCTAAACAGTCTGCTCTGCCTGGTTACAAAGTCCTTTTGTTTACTTGAGCTCAGACAGGATTTCTTACTGTTTCTGTGGTTTAAGCGGAGATGTGATGACCAGAAAAATGTGTTTTCCTTGATCTCCATGCAACAAAAAGCAATATTGTAGGGACAGTGTGGTTGCTTACTTTCTCAGTTCCTCATGACCTTTCATGATCAGGATTCCAAATATAAGGATGTTGTCCTCTTCTGGTAAATTGCTTCTGATAACACAAATAATTTCACTTACTATCAGATGCACTTTAATATGGAACAGACTTCTTTTCCTTGGAGGAGTAATATTTTCTTTTATACAATGCAGCAGTAGGGTCTTAGTATTTGCAATGTTATTTTAACCTTCAACATGACAGAAGCCAGCCTCCGCTCCTTGGCAAGAAAACAGGCTTTTTTTAACCAAAAACAGCAGAGGTGTAGTAAAGTCCAGGAGTTGTCTAAGGAGGAGTCCTCTGTCTGTACAAAGCTGAATTAGCACTTTGTGTTTGTTTTTTCTGTCTCTGATGACATTACCCTGTAGACCAGCTATTTCTAGTCTACCACCTGTGCAGCTCAGGATTGCAGAGGGAAAAGAGAGGTCCAGACTCAGGAGAAATCCCTAATCTCATCCTTTCAGCCAGTCCTGAAGATCTTGAGAAGTGCTGTGTTAGTCCAGCATTTTAAATGGAGACTGACAGGTTGGAATGATGTGTTTCTGGCAGTGGGCTACTGGATCAAGGGGAGGGACAGCATTCTACACTTACATGTGGAATTTGAAGAAACACAACTGGTGAGATTAGAAGGGCTCCCAAAGGAAAGGTTTCTTGGTTTTCCTGGAGGACAACCTGACAAGTTAACATGAGTGACCAAGGGGAGAGAATGAAAAATCTTAGAAACCTTAGATCTCAGCCTTAAATGCTGAGATCTGCTTTATGCACTTGGTCACATTAATAGGAATATGAATGTGAAGTTAATAAAGAGATGAGTTTGAAAATGTAGAAGTGGTAACAGTTACCTGTGCCAGCTTGAAAAACAAAACCAAGCTTGGGATGCTACTGGCAGCCCAAAGACTTCTGACTCTTGATGTAATCAGCACCAACAAAATTAATTTAAGGAAGTCCTAAAGAGTGTGAGAATACCATGTTGGCAAAACAGAGGCAGAACAGTAAAGATATTTGCTAAAACTGCTTTATAGGCAGAAGTTTTAACAGACGACTTCTTCAAATTGTGAACAATTAAATGTGAACATTCTTTGACACAGAAGGAGAGTTAAAAGTGAAATAAATAAGCAGAAAACCTATTATTTCCATTGTATAAGCTGAAAAAAGGAAAAAAGGGAAGAAATAAAGCAGCAAAATATCAAGAAAAATTTTAATTAAACAGAACCAATCACAAAGTTTGTTCTGTTACAGGAAACCGTTCAAATACAAATAACCATTCAAATGTTACACCTTGAGTAACATCCCTTAAAATTGTATTATTTTGGCCTTCTGTCTTGGTATCCTTCCACATCTGTTTGACTGGCTCATGTCTGGAGCTTGTATTGTGCTCCTGAAACCTGAGGTTAGTCAGGACCATATCTCTTTAAAAAAAACCCCACACAGACAAAGAAAGAAAAAGCCCAGGCTGGGAAGGGGGAGCCAAAGCTTCTGCTGCATTGGGCTGTTTGGATACATCGGCTGCAGCAGTTGTCACGCATCCCTCCGCAGCCTGCTGATTTTGCAAAAGCGGGAGCAAAGGATCATTTTGCAGTCCAGATGCTGCCAAACACAAGCAATCAATGGAAGGAATGGCACAACGAGCAGACAAGCATGTGGAAGCAGCTTACAAAGAAATAGTTAAATGCCCAGCTTCGTCCCGGCTGATGCCGTGATGTAAGTACTAGCTCAACAGCAGATCCCGTGGTCACTGCAGTTGTTTGTGGGAGATGTTTTATGGATATCCTGATGCTTTTAGCACTTACAGCTCGAGAAAACATGAACTGTGACTCGTTTCATAGTGTATTTAAGCAAATAACTGCATTGTCTCTGTCTCTACAGGATTTTTGAGTGACTCACAGGCTGCAGTGTGTCGGTAGGGTGGGTGAAGAGTACATGAGCTATGCACATGAGCTTATTCTCCTTTCCTGATGGCTTATCTGGGCTCTGCTCTATAGATGTGCTGGCAGATTGCTGCAGCACCACCCTCCCTGTGCAGAGGCCTCTTGCTGAATTTCAGTTCTGCCTTCAAGCACAGGGATGCACGATACATTTTTTACACATTCCCTAGAATTATTTCTTAAACAAACTTACTTCATGCCAAGTGCCTTATTTTAATTTTTTTCTCATGTATGCAGTTGTAGAAAGCTTATGAAATTTCAATGGCTCTGTGTGTTACTATCAGGAGACTAGTTCTTAACATAGCTCTCCCAAAGAGACTGCCAAGGATGATTTATTACTCAAAGGAATGTACACTTTCATATATTTGGGCTGTTGCTAGCTGAAGTAGATGTATATATTTTTAAATGTAAGCCTTTTTCTTACAGAAATCCAATGTCTTTCTGCTTGGCAAATGATTTGCTGCTTTTTATTCTGCATATGCCCTAATGATCTAGTAATGATCTAGCTTTAAAAACAAGAGAAAAAGCAGAGCTAGGGCAAGTTTCCCGCACTGGATTTCTCAGCAGAGTGTGTTTGTAATCACACAAAATTTTTTATTGTAGCTAAAACTACACATATAAGCGGGGTGGAAAAAATGCAAGTAGTATTTCCTTGTTATTTCATGAGAATATTAATTTTGCTTTCATCTGTATAAGTACTGCATAAAGCTGTGGTGAATTGCTCTAAGCCAGAGAATATAATCTCTCTATTTGATGTCCTCTGTGGCTGCACCTTGGTGCTTAATGCAGGTCCTGCAGAAACTGCTGGGAGATCTCCCTCTGATGTCGGGGAGGTGACAGCGGGGTAATGGTGACAAACAGCCTGTGTGGACCTGTTAAGGAGGGTGGGCAGCTGATGCAAGGAGGAGCTTTTTGTGCATCTCTTTTGGGACTTGGCAGACCTACAGCTCCTGATGCTGAGGGCTGCAAGGTAATGCACCTCTTCCCCATCACACTGATCACCTCAGTGGGGATGTGAGGCAGAGCTTCCCTCACACCAAGGAACCCACAGGGAAGTTTTACCATCATTGCTTTGGAAGTTGCCCTCACCTTATATTCCCAGAGGTATAAGAGCTCCATCAGCTGTCTATTTGCAAAACAACTTCTTACTTCTTGCTATCAGAAACTGAATTATAAGAAGCCAAATTCATCCCTTAATGAGCTTATACCAAATTACTGTTACCTAGGGAGTGCTCTGGCAGTGATTGTTAATGGTGAGGCTTGGTATTGCCAGTGTTCATCCTTGTCCCTTCCTCCCCTGTGTCAAGATTGTCATCCTCTCAACACCAAGCAGAATTTCTGGTTGGAAACAGGATTTCCAAATATTAAGAAAGTAATCATTTGCAAGAATACAAAAATATTAAAAAAGCCCTCAGTCCTACATAGAAAAGTTCTGTTCACTTACTGAAAATGTGCAGGACTATTGGATAAAGTAGTTTTACAGGCTGCTTACTGTTGTGTAAAGACAGTGGGAAAAATTCAGCTCCTGTATACTTCCACTGTTTTCAGCAGAATTACACTGGGGTGAATTTGGTGTTTCTGGGGCCCAGTCAAAAACCTTTTGTTTATCTGTCCTTCTTTCTTGATTGTTTTCCTGTTTCTCAAATGTATTTTTTTTATGACCTCCAGGGCAACAGGCACAGATTTATAAAGTATAATACAGAAGACCTAAAATGCTCAGGTTTGGACTGTATTTTCTTTCCATTAATGGAAGCATAGCAGCACTTCCAGAAAAAAAAAAGATATATCACATATTTAAAACTAGCCCATGGTCACTGATCTCAAATTTTTGGGGGCCCTTAGATCCTACTCTCAAAAGCGGAGTTTCTAAAATACAGTATTAGTTTTTATGTTAAAATATACAAAAGTGTAGGCTTTGTAAGGCGAAAGAACATTTTATTGAAGAGTTTAAACAGTGTCTAGTTGCTCAGTATGTATCAACCCTTGGAATAACACAGAATTGAAAACATGTCATGCATGTCAGATTTTGAAATATTTGATATTTTGGAAGATTTAGTCTTTTTTGAAAAAAGTGTTAATTCATCAGCAATATTTTTTGTTATACACACAATTATTCAGCAATTATTTCTGCCTCAGCTAAGAAATATAACAACTCATACAATTATTTGGTACAGTAGGCTGGCATTTTTCTTCTAAATGTGTACTTAATGGATATATTTGCACTTTAGCAGTCTTGAGCCAAATCTTTAAATGGGATGATCTAGTTCATTGGCATTTTTTGTCTTCTTTTTGATCAGTTTAGCAGAAGATGGTCATTGTTTGAAACTTTTAGCAAGTTGTTGGTTGTGGTGGAGGTGCACCAGAGCTGTGAGAAAGGAAGGTTTCACATTGTCTGTGAAGACCTACATGTGTTTATGTGCAAAAAAAATGTGCAGCCATGAAGGTCAGACTAGAAATAAATGAAGCTTAGTTGTCTTCCCTAAAATTACCTGTAGAAACTTTCTGCACCCAAGTGAACCCAAAATAAGGCATTATTTCTTATGGGTGATGATTACACTCATGAGAGGATGGGGCAGGTGTTTTGATCTCCTCTGGTGACATCACAGGAGTGCATGAATGTGCCTCAGGCCCCTCTTCGTGGTGAGGTTTGGTTTCTCTTTTCTTTCAGGAGAATGTTACAGCTGGCTGCATATACCAATCACCACCTATTTCAGATATGACAGCTGGTGGAAAATAGCAAAGGTCAGAGCTTTAACACTTCGGTCTCCCATGAGGAAGGAAACAATAATGTTAGTATTTAAATTGCTGTTCTGACTGGGATAGAGTTAATTTTCTTTCTGGTAGCTGGCACAGTGCTGTGTTTTGGATTTAGTATGAGAAGGATGTTGATAACACACTGATGTAGTTGTTGCTAAGTAGTGCCTGCTCTAAATCAAGGACATTTCAGTTTCCCTTGCTCTGCCAACAAGGAGGTGCTCTGGAAGCTGGGAGGCAGCACAGCAAGGACAGCTGAGCCAAACTAGCCAAAAGGAAATTCCATACCATAGAATGTCATGTGCAGTATATAAGCTGGTGGGAGGGGCTGATTGCTGCTGCCCAGGGATGGGCTGGGCAATTGTCAGCAACTGTGTTGTGCATCACTTGTTTCACTTGGGTTTTGTTTCTGTCTCTCTTTTTGTTGTATTCCTTTGCATGAAAATTATTATTGTTGTTATTGCTATTGTTATTGTTGTTTAATTACATTTTTTAACCTATATTTATCTCAACCAATGGGTTTCATATTTTTTCTGATTCTCCTCCTCATCCCACTGGGGGAAGATGGGTGAGAAAAGTATCTGTGTGGTACTTAGTTGCTGGCTGGCATGAAACCACCACACAATTTCAGTTAAAGCTTCAGTGAAGCAAAAGGAACAGCCTGTACTTTTTCTCATTTTAGGGGAGGATAATTTACCTATCTTTTTGTTAGTCATATATGATGCAACGTGGAGCTCTGCAGAGGTAACAGCAAAATTATTGTCAGATTTTAAATGATGTAAACTGAGATCCTGGGGAATGTGATAGTTGCTTCAGAGTGGTCTGATGAGCTTTACAAGAAAACACCAGCTGTTGCCAAATCCTATCCCATAAAATCACTCACATAATGAAAGAAATTGCTAATGTCAGATGTCTAGAGACCTGCTGGGAGAGAAGGGTAATTTCAGGATTGTGCCCTCGATCCTTGTTTGTGCTACCTGCACTTTCCCCATGAAATGCCTCCTGTAAAACTTCCTCTTCCTTCTGAAATTTCTCCTTCCATATTATTGTTTGTCTTCATACTGGGACAATTCCTACACAAACCACCACTTCTGGCCAACTCTCATGAGTTTTTTTTGTAACAGCAGTGTCCCCAGCCTGCCCCAATCCTACAGCAGCACCTTGCATTTCTCCTACTCTCCAGGCCACACATGTACTGCTCAATAAGAGGTAGGGAACTAAATTCAACTCAAGTCCTTAGCTCTCTGTGCTCAGAGGTGCAGCCAAGCTCCTGCCTGCATGTTCTGAGCCAGGCTCTCTATCTAGGGTAGGCCATGGGTAAGAGTGAGAGAAAGATATGCACTGGTGGATGACTTTTGCACTATAGAGTGACGTAGAGCCTCATTCCAGGTGCCAGCATTTTTTCAGGTCCCTACCTTCATGCTCGTGTTGGACTGGTGTTTGGAAATGCTTCCCTGGATCTTGGCATTGGCTTGTGTTTCCCCACCCTGTGCCAGTCAGAATCTCAACCTAATGCTGTTGATGAACCACACTAAAGTAGATTTAAGAGCTGAAGAACTTAAATTGTTTAAATTAATTTCTGGCTTGTTTTGGTTACTCCTGTCAATGGTAAAAACATCTCTTTGACTCATGCTTGTTGTTTGATGTTTATGCAATGTACTCATATGGACACAGGGACATCCCTCAAACAGCAGTAGTGGTGTGGAAAGCTCATCCCTTTGGGACATACACAATCATATACAATAATCTATTTAGTTGTGTAGGTTAGCAAGCCCTTCCCTTCCACAGAATAATGGATCATTAGACGTGAGATTTTTTGTATCTTCTGTGAGAGATCCATAAAGATGGATTTATTGCAGTTTCTCATTAGCTGTGACAAGGATGATGTCAGATAAGTTGTGCATGCCCTGTCTCATAAATAATAAATGTGAAGGACCCTGTCTCCTCTTCAGCTAATGGATTAATGTTATAGCTGGATGGAAAAGCCACCAGCTTAATTTGTGGAACTTAATGGAGCAAAAAAATTGCTTAGACTCCCTTAAGTGTATTTATCCCAGGGCCTCCTGCTTGACCCTTTATCTTGATCTTCGGCATCTCTCTCATCATGTTGTAAAATCCAAGTAACAATGAAACATGCAGGGTTAAGTCTGTGCTAGGAACTTTGTGCTAAAGCAGTACAATTTTTACTTACTGTTTTCTAAAAAATGCCAAAAATAATATGACAAATTGCACTGGTTTTTGGTCAGCCTTAACTCTATAATATAAAAATATTCCACATACCCTTTCAGCATGGCTTAATTTATTATTTATTAGCATAGCAACTGCAATCTAAAGTGTGCTTCTCATTTCTTTCTTTTTATTGTAGTGCTTGCAGAGAGAGCTTTGTTGTTATAAGCTCATCATTAATCATAATTTTCACTAACGAGGTGCAGTTTAATCAAGTAGTTCAAAACACTCTGCATACACTCATGAATGCAGCTTTATTTATTTATGCAGCACTTGATGCTTAATATAGCTCTCTATGAATAATGCTATGGCTGTTTGATGCATTGAAAAGTTTATGTTCAGACCCTTGGTTATTTTCTTTCAGTATTAGGCCACCTTTTTAGCATTTTTGAGTGGGGGAAAGGAAAAAGGGCATTAAAATGTCCCTCTAGAAAGTACTACGTAGAATTGGGTATGTTGTGAAGCAACGGAAGAGAAGGATGTGGTGTCAAGTCATGGGCACAGCAAATCTTGACAGAGTTTTAAAGATGTTTTTTAGCAACAGTTGCTTTCATGAATGGCACCTGCTACATAAACAGGTGACATTTCAGTGCTTTTTACACTTGGTAGCATCTGTAAATGATTTGGGCAGCCTCAGCTCTTAAAATATTTCCTCTGTGCTGTCTTGGTATGCACTGTGTCAAGCCAGATCTGTGTTCATCTCCTTACTTCTGCAGCACTTGGCATTCTTAGCTGAAAGTTTTTGCCATAATGTGTCCCAGTTTAGAGACAAGCTACCCCCACTTATGAAGTAGAAATTAATACAAATGGATTCCCTGCTTAAAAGCATACTAATCATAGACAGAAAATGCCATGCCATTTGTCATCAATTGTGGCGGACAAATGACGTAAAGAAAAAACACTTCTGGTCATGTTTGTCAAACCCTATCCATACTTGTACAAGTACATAGTAATTATAAAAATATCTTCCTGATTTTTTTAATTAAAAAATTGGAGGAAATGAAGAGAAAAATTTTTTTTTATTAATATCAGCAACTAAAAAAAAAAAAAATTAGCCAAGCAACAAACACCTCAGAAATATTTCTGTTGGTCTGAATACCCTTTGCCAGGTATATGAACAGAACTCATCAGAGCTGATGTCAGTCTTGTGTTTGTTTCCGACACAGCTCCCTGTCCTTTGCAGGGAAATTTGGCTGGTTACCATGTGGAATTGTTTTAGAGAAAGACTATAGCCTGCAAAATATTCCCCACTTACTCATGGACCTGCCCTTCTCCTGAACACCAGTCATGGAAACATGCAGGGTTAAGTCTGGGCTAGGAACTTGGCGCTAAAGCAGTACCAGTTTTACACAATATAACCGTCATTATTTCTGGTCTTTTGACCTAAAATGAGCCCTATTTCTTCAAAGTTCCCACAAATCTCTCAAGATCACTGGGATGTCATAGGGGACACAGAGACCTGGGAGCAGGGCTACCCACTGGATGCATGGCCCAGATCTAGCCTGGTTCTGACCCTGGGCATGGTGTGTATCTGATAAGCCAGTTTCTGCACCCAGGACCAGGTAATGACAGGCACTTGTACAAACCACGAGAGATGTACATGTGCAAACCTGGGCTGGGGAGCAGCCCAGCAGAGAGGGATCTGGGGTTCTTAGAGGGCAGCAGCCCAGTGGGAGTCAGCAGTGAGCCCTGGCAGCCAGGAGGGCAAACGCCATCCCAGGGTGCATCAAACAGCATCACCAGCTGGGCAAAAAAGGGAGTATTGATACACTTTTCCATTGGTCAGGATCAGCCTGATCCAAAGTAATGTTTTGTTTTCCTTCCTCTCTGCACAGATCTGGTCTGTATGTTCAGGTGGCTGTGATGTATCTGTAGGTTTCAACTACGTGATTCCTTCCAATAGTTGCAGATTGGGGGCCTTTATTCTAGATTTGATACCATAGTGCTACTGTATCAAACAAACAGTTGTTACAAAATATTTTGCTCCCTGGCCTAAGTCAGAGAGTCCTGTGGTAAGTCTGGGTGCAAGGCAAAACTGATGTGATTAGCTCTTCTACCTTTAGCTGAACGGTCTTGTGGTATGCTCGGGTGCAAGCAAACAGAACAAAATCACCAACATCAACACTGAAATTCTCTGCCAGCTGACTGAACAACAGTGAGTTTCTATTTCAGGAGAGCACACTAAGGTGTTTTGTCCTTAATGTATCTATTAATTTTTGGTTTATAGCCTACCTTTAGCAGATCTGAGATGCATGAGTGCACTACTCACAATGCACAAAGGATTTGTAACTGCCCAGAACACTTTTTCCCAGTATATAGTACTAATTTCTGATTCATTAAAAATATTTCCTACAAAAAATGGCAATTTCAGAGATAATCTAATTACTTCCAACTAGAGTGAATTAAGTTTAATTCTTACCTCAGTTAGGGAATTTCAGTTTCTGCACCTTTTTTTCCTACTACCATCATCTTGGCTCCCATGTTGAATGCTAAAAATATCAGGGAATGTTACTTGCCTTTGCTACCTTGCTCTATAACAGTTTGTGAATGAGGCTTTCTAAGTAAAAAGGCCATACCTCAATTTGTACCCAGAAATCACTTGGAAGCTATTGCAGGATAGGAGATGCATTGTTCAATGAACAAGTGCACTGTACACAGCCAGCAGACCAAAACTGCTGTCCTGACAAGGTGAATCAGAGCTCAGTTTTGTCAGAAGTATTTCTGGCAGCACTACACATTTGTTTTACCTGGAGATTCCTCAAACTGGGGCTGTCTGCATATCTCATCCCTCCCAAAGCACTGGCTTTGCAGGCTCATGATGTCATCAGGATTACCTCATCATAAGCTTTCCAGTAACCCAATGTGAAGAAAGGTTCTTTACAAGAATAATTGAGGCCAGGAGAAATATTGGGAGAATGTTTGCCTTCATAAATGTTCCTTTGAGAATTGTTAATATTTTCCCCTTCATGAAAGTATTGGGAACATACTGTAACTGTAGACTTGAAATTCTCTCATCAGGCTTTTGTCAGTCAAATGCAGATTTCTGAGATGTAGTCTAAGAATTTCCATCTAACTCAAACTTTAACAAATGAGATACTGCAAAACACATTCATACAATAAATCGATCAATCAATCAATCAATCAATCATGTTTATGTATATCTGATACAAGTTAGTGCTTTGTGGCTATCAATCTTTCCTGAATTCAAATAACTGTAAACAAAAGGAGGAACTTCCATATAATAATAGATACTCATTTGGTGAAAGCAAAAAAACCCAACAACAACAACAAAAAACAAACCACAAAAAACCCAAAAAAACCCAAAAAACAACAACAACAACAAAAAAGAGACACTGAACTGTCCTTGAAGACAGAATGTCCAACTAAAAACACAACTACTCTTATCATCAGCCATACTTACTTCCTGGCCATCTGTGCTGCAAAGTGACCAAAGGGGAAGATGCTAGGCCAGAGAAAGCAGTGAGGCTACCTATCATATTGATAGCATTCAGGGAACAGTAATGCCTAAGTCAAACTTCAATTCATTTTTTTCATTGAAGATAATTTTTTTCAAGATTTGAACCCATCTACCTTTCATTGAAATGCTGAATTTAGATCACTAACAATGTTTGGATATAGCTAAACCCTTCACTTATGGGTAAAAAACAAAAATAATTTTAGACACAATGTGTGAAAGGATAACTTTCCATATATGTGGATTACTTGTTATAATTACTTGGAGTTTGATTTACTTAGTAAGGAATAAAATTTCCTAAGCGTATTTTTTTTCTGCTTTAAACACTTGAACGTAAACAAAGAGTTGTTTGTGTACATCTAAACCAAGTAAATCAAGTATTCTTATTTGGTATAGTTCAGTATATCTAAGCCTGAGCTGCCTGTTAGCTTAAAGTGCAGGAGGCAATGCATAAGGAATTTGGATATCAAGATTAGGTATTCAGCATTTAGAGCATAACTGACCTTATAGTATATAGCTATTCTAAGTTCCTCTTTGGAATAAGTTCAGTTATTGTTTCAATTTAAATGCTTATCTGCAAAGTGCACTACAGATGCACTCTGAGACTTCTTGTATCTGTTATAATGGTTTTCTGTGTACAGCAAAGTACAGTGCCCTTAAGCAAGCAAGAAGGGTGTTTGGTTTTTCTGATATTTCAGCCACTAGTAATGTTGCAAAACAACAATTAAGGTGTGAATTTTCCAGGTTACTCTTGAAGAAAAGTGCTTGAAGGAGATTTATTTTAGCTAAATCCAGACAAAATCTAAATTAAAAAAAAACAAAACGAGAGAGAAGGAAATCTGCAAAAGTACTCAGTTCCCTTCCTTCCTGTGGAATTGTATTTTCAGAGCACTTGACCAACTACTTTTCCTTCCACTCCTCTATCACGTACAGAGACTGAGTTCAACAAAAACTATGTAATTATTCTGAAGTTTAAGTATATTCTGTATAAGGGCTCAGATCTTATCTTGTCCTTTGTCTGGTTTCTCATCAGGGATTTGTGAGACTGACACCCTGCTGCTGGAAAATTCTTAAACTCTTGCATTGGCCAGTCTGCACAGAACAGTGTGTTGCTATGGTGGTTGGTTCAGACACTAGAAATTAGTGTTCAGCTCAGACTTATTGTACCCTGCTTTAGAGCAAGAAAAGTTTATCTATTAAGCTGTGTATCTCTAAAGGCATCATATTCTGCAGTCAAGTCATAATTCATACGCTATTTTTTCCTCAGCTTAATAGCCCATTGTTTATATCTTTGTGACTGCAGTGCTCTTTAGGCTTTTGTATTATGGTTCATAGGCAGTGTCAGTTTCCCATTTCATTGGAAAGCCCATTAAAAGATTCAGAACGAACATAAGCAGAAATAGTTCTCCTTCTGCTTGTCCTTTTTTATGGCAATCATTTCAGAGAAAAGGTCTTAAAATCCTCACATTTCAGGAGAACAGCAGTGAGATCTTAACCACATGGCTCTTTCTCCTAGTTTTGTGGCTTTTTTAAAGACTTTTCCTTCAGCTGCTATGCATTGTTGAGAAATCACTTTGAGATATTGTCATTTGGTATCTGAGTTTACTTCATCAGGATTTGATGAAAGCATTCTTTATGCATAATTCAACCACACAGTCCCAGATGGTTACTGTGTGGTCATTTGAATACCATAGAATCAAACTTATTCATACTATTCCAAGTAATTTTTAGAGTTTTCTGGATGTTGCATGTAATCATACTTCTTGAGTCACCTTTTCCATAAGTGAAGTATGGCAGGCTTTGTGTTGAGCACATTTACACTTTAAGAATTGTGTTGCTTTTGTTCCTCTAAGAAAAAAACAGATAAAGATGGTATGAGACCTATTTTTTGTTTCAGTTAACTTGTTCTTTTATGCCTGAGACAAATTTCCTCAACTCCATGGCTTAAGATAATGGTCAGCTGATGTATCCATGCAGCATTGAGCTGTGAAGAGATACTGGATTAATCTTGAGAAACCATAGGGCAGTCAGCTCTGCTTGCTGCAGCACTGGATTGTTAGCACCAGGCTGCTTCTGGTTTTGGAGCTAGTGGCTGCTCTGTTTGCTCAGGAACTCTGAAATCTTTTCCAGTATGTGCTACAAATGCAACCACACCAGAACTACTACTTACTGCTATGCTTTCACTGATTGTTGCTGGAGGCTGTCCTCTTTCCTTTAATAACAAAGAAGTTTTCACAATGAATACATTTTGGTGATGGTCAGGTGACAGCGATGCTGTGAGGCAAAGAGCACGACAGGGCCTTCACTCATCTTGAGGGAACTACAAAACTTTGCTGTAGGTCATAGAATCACAGAATGTTCTGGGTTGGAAGGGACCTTTATGGTCATCTAGTTCCAATCACGTACCATGGTCAGGGACACCTTCCACTAGACCAGGTTGCTCAGAGCCCCATCCAATGTGGCCTTGAAGACATCCAGAGATGGAGAATCCACAGTTTCCCTGAGCAGCCTGTTTCTGTGCCACACCACCCTCACAGTAAAGAAATCTCTTCAGAAGTTCTTATTTAAAGCTACTCTTCAGTTCGAATCCTGTCTCTACAGGCTCTTATAAAAGCCCCTCTCCACCTTTCTTGTAGGCTTCCTTCAGGCCACGATTAGGGCACCATGAAGTCTTCCTTCTTCCAGGCTGAACAATCCCTATTCTCTCAGCCTTTCCTTGTAGGGAGGTGTAGTATCCCTAATAATCTTGATGGTCTCCTCTGTACTCGCTCCAACACGTCCATGTCCTCCCTGTGCTGGGACCCCAGAGCTGATGCAGCCCTGCAGGTGGGGTCTGAGCAGAGCAGAGGAGCAGAATCCCCTCCCTGGCCCTGTTGCCCACCATTGGATACAGCCCAGGACACCACTGGCTTTCCGGGCTGTGAGAGCACACTGACAGCTCATGGCCATCCTAAGAAGAATAACTGCTGCTCTTCCTGGTGCTGGTGTGGCCTTGGAAAGGGTAGGCACAAGTAATACTTGCTTCAAAAACTGACGGCAGCATTTGTCCTGATTTTCATCTGTTAAATATTTTTATTCTTGTATGTATGTTTGTGGTGCTTCATCAAAAAGCAACAATGCCTACTGTGCAAATGCATCAAATTCATCACACTCTAGAAAAAGAATCACTGTTACAGTTGCAAGCACTCTCTTCTCTATATAAAAATCAACAAGGATACAGCATCTTTATGGATTTTATCATGAATAGCATTAATGATATGGAATTTGTAGCATTAATATTATCAACCCTATAATTATTATTAAAGTATTGGCACTTTGGAATGCTTTCAGTATATTTTTAATCTTAAAATTCTATGTGATAAAGCATGAAAGCTCCTGCAATTCATGACAAAATAAATGCAGAGCCATATATTTTGCTGATGGCACTGATTCCTATCTGCTGATGGTATGGACTACTCATTGCAGTTGAAGTTGCTACACCAAAACTGCCAGACAATTAACATATTAAGGACATACTTTATTCCCAGCTTTTAAAGCTTGCTGTCACATTATTGTATTTCACTGTATCAGGTCTGTCTCAAATTTCTGCAGAACAGTTATCTCTGAGAAGCAAGTCTTTACATTTGTGTGGTACCTGCAGTTGCGTGATGGTCTCGAATTTAATTTGATAGAAATTAGTTTTGAACTCAGCTAGTATAAATTGTGTCTTGACAAGAACAATTTGTGCTTTTAAACTGTCTAAAACATAAATTAAGCATTAGCTACCGCAGTACTTTGTCCACAGATTTCCTACTCAAAACTTTGGATGGTGTACAGTAATTCTGATGGTTCTGTATGTTTTTCCCATGCTGCTGGATGGACTTAACAATTTTGATTTAGGCATTACCATTGTGGAAAGAAACTCAGTGTATTTCATTTAGACTGATCTTTATATTAAGTAGGACGGAGGAGGAGTGAACAGATAGATAATCAGACAACCATGAATGGTTTTTAAAACAAAAGTTTCCGTAGCAGTATATATATATATATACACATACACACATATATATCCACCTACCCGGGTTGCAGGCAAAATTAGGTATTTGTGTAGCAATACCTGTGGCTCCTACCTACAACTAATCACAGGCAGCCACAAAGTTGAAGATTGTTTTTGCACTTTGACTGCTAAACCTCCTCCCCCAAAATTCAATTAAAGGCACACATAAAATCCTCCAGAAAGGGTGTTTTATCCTAAAAGGTAATAAATTTCACAGCAGAAAATTGGCAAAGGCATTGATTGTAACTGGCTTTTTTTCCCTCCAGGAGAGATTAATGGTTGGCTATAGCAATAAATTCAATTAGAGAGTGTTCTCAGATGCCGCACCTCAGTATCACATAAAAGTATAAGGTAACCTCTATGACCAGCTCAGGCACCGGGGAAGTGTAAGGTCAGTAAGTTAAGTGTGCCAGGATAAATCTGGGTCTGGTATCTGGCAGCCAAGCTGGCTCTCTTTCTTTCCATGGGAGACAACATAGACATGACTGTGTTGAAATCTTTCTAGGATTGTAATGTGATCTGGTACCAAACTTTTGGTCACATCTATGCTGGCAAGACCAAGCACCTTCGAGGACTATTGGAACTATTTGCTGGTGTAGAGATGTCAGTTCACAGTGTGCTAGAACGTGCTTTTCTGCTAAGCAAAGTATTTATTTTATCAATAATTTTAGGCTGTTTTCAGGTAATTTGGACCTCTCAATTTTCTGAACAAGTTGTCATGGTCAAAAATCCTAGAAGATATTTTTGTTTTCCTAGCATATGTCAGTATCAAGGAAAGTAACATATCAAGGGGGCGACATAATAAAGGACAATCTTTGAGAGACCAAGTCTAGAAATAGAACGGAGTCTGAGAAAGTGTGTCACTCACTAATTATGGAGAGGCTGTCTCCTAAAGTAATAATTAGCTTTCTATTACTTTCTATTACAATGTATTTTTCCTTTATCATTCCTCAAGGCAATTGAAGCTGCTCAAATAACTTGAAATACTTTTCATGTGTGATTTTTTTTAATGACATTTCAAAGGGACTGGTATAAGCTACCCTTATCTTCCAGCCATGGGTGCACACACAGTGCCTGGGCCTCTTGAGCCTGGCTTTCCACTGCAGCCAAAAAGCCTTCTCTTAGCACTTCCCTTCAACTGCAACCCATTATGCAGCTGGGCTGCAATAGTTTTGCTCTCTCTGAAATCATTCATATCTGGAGAAATGAGGCTGGATTTGCTTCAGTCTTATTATTTGTGACTTAAGGGTGGACTTTTCTTTTGATTATAAGGTAGATATAAGTCTCAGCATCCACAGAAAGAAAAATTTATATTGAGGCCACTTAATAACATATTATGCTAACTTAAATTCTTCATAATGCTTGTCACAGTAAATACGCATTCAGGAGTCATACATTTCAATATTTTTTTTTACTGAGTAGGTAAAATCCTTAAGTATTTTAAAAAAGCCAGTATTCAAGCCACAGATTCTACTCCCCTTTCTTTCACACCATTTGTATTTCAGGATCATGCTTACATCTAATTAATCTTTTGCAATTTAGCCACAGTTGTTTTTCTTTCTGGGTCAGGAAGGAATGTCTGTGCATTGCTGTTTGAAGATGGACATATGCAACTGCATATTATGAAAAGACTTGCCAACACTGACAGAGACTCAGAGAAGGATTTACATTTGCACAGATGCAGAACAATGATGGAACACCACTGTTAGTATTCCCAGCTCTCTAAAACATATCTTCCTTGGGTAATAACTTAATATTGAAGTATGTTGTTTTCTGCAGCTTGACAGCACACATCTTGCCTCACTTGTGCACAGTTCTGGTGCTACAGAAATTCAGTGGAAATAGTTCCCAAAAGTAGCATAGGGAAGATGTTGACCTATATAGCTTGAGACTGGGGATTAGCTGGGAAGAGTTTGAATCCTCCCAGTGGAAAGTCAGTGCAAGCTAGTTAACCTCTTCCCCTAGCTGCAAGCCATTTGAATTGAAGGGCAAAATCCTTCCCCATGAATGCTCTGCCCAGACTGTTATTTTCCTTGATGGCATAGTTTTATATCCAGACTGTTACACCTAGTGTAGAGGAATATATATCCTAGAACAGTTGCCAGTTGTACTGGTTTGGGCTGGGATAGAGTTAATTTTCTTCCTAGTATCTGGTACAGCACTGTTGTTTTGAATTTAGTATGAGAATAATGTTGAAAACCTGCTGATGTTGCCATTGCTGCTCAGTAGTGCTTACTCTAAATCAAGGTTTTTCAGTTTTCTGTGCTTTGACAGCAAGGAGCTGCACAAGAAACTGGGAGGGAACAGAGCCAGGACAGCTAAGCCCAAAGGGGCTGAAGGGATGTTCCAGACCATAGAATGCCAGACTGACTATATAAACTGGAATGTATTGGCCATGAGGGATGGATCTCTGCTCAGGGATGGGCTGGGCAGTAAGGTGGTGGTAAGAAATTGTTTTGTGCATCACTTTTCTTTCTTGGGTATAATTTCTGGTGCTCTTTTGGTTGTATTTCTTTGCATTAGCATTACTTCATTCTTATTAAAATTAATTATAATATTTTCAATCATAAAGCTGTTCTTATCTCAACCCACAGATTTTACCTTTTTGCCTGGTTCTGCTCCCCATCCCACTGGGGAGAGAGTGAGCAGCTGCTGGATGCTTGGTTGCCAGTTGGCATTAGACCATGACACCCATTCAGTCAGCATACTTGCAGCTCTGTGGTGTTCGTCACTGAGCTGACTGTATGGTATTAAACTGGAGGAGAAGCAGGAAACCTCACTGCTCTGTGTCAGCTCTCCCTCTGTGGGCCTACAAGCAACGCACAAGGCCGTTTATAATTAGTATCATGACTCACTCCATACTGGTAACTGCAACTATGCCCTCAAAGGAAATGGCTTTTTCATACCTCTCAGCTCAACTCTGTTCTGCATTAATGACCCTCCCCTTTTCCCTTGTGTTCCTTCTTCCAGAACTCCCGAGCTGATGTTAAGAAGTGTCTTCTAGCAGGTGTGACAGAGAAGATATGACAGACTTTGGGCTTTACTAATACTCTTCCAACTGTGCCTGCTTCCAGAAAAAAAGGAAGACAAAGCAGAAATAGCAGCTTCCAGAATTCCACACCTTTTCTAGAAGATAAATAGAAATCAATTGCACAAGGATATAGCCTGAATTCAGGCTATATTAAAGAAACTGAAAAAGACTTCCTTGCTTTCTGAGATCTGTTCATTCTCTTAAAATCAAGAACTTCTGTGAACAATTAAGCAAGTAGCTTTGAAAGAAAACTGGAGAAGTACCAAATGGTGTTGCGCAGAGACATCTTGAGCAGAAAAGGGATGGAGTGAATACTTTCATATGCTTGGGCTTTCTGGTGTCCACTGAAGAGATGATAAGCAAAAAGGATTAAAAATAACTTTCTAATTTATAAATCAAATATCTGCTTCATGTTCCTATCAAGAAGATATCAAAGAAAAAGAGACAATGGAGATCAAGGATAAAAACAGGTAAAAAAACACCAACCAAGCAAAAAAATCTGAAAAAATTTACTGTTAGGCTGGCATTTACTGTTCTTGCTCAAACATCCATGGTCAGTAATTTAAAGAAGTCTGAAATTTGGCTAGTGTTTGCACAAAATTGCTATTTTTAAAGGTGAAATTATTTTCTTAAATTACAAAATATTCTATAGATGCCAGGTTCTGCTGCATTTGCTTATGAATTGTCTTCATGAAATTAATGAGAACCACTTGGAAAAACTCCCGTGATTAAAGGGTTCATAGTCTAACTTTCAATTTACAGTCTCCATTCACTATAGCACTTTTTGTAAACAAGTGAAAGTTTCCTTCCTGTGCTTGCCTAACTCTGAATTCAACATATTGTTTCACTGGGATGAATGTATAATCTTGCCAGCGGCTAAGATGCAAAGCAAGTTCTTTGTGTCAATGGTGTCTAAACAAAGTTGTAAGTGTTTACTTGCTGTAAGTTGCAAAACGTTAGGTTGTGATTAGAATTGTTCTTATTTGCTGTCAATGAGCCTGCAGGAAGAAGACCAGCTTCCCCTCCCAGCCTCTGCAGAATCCCCCTTGATGAGCTGTTCTTTAATGTACAGCCTCTGCTTTTTCCTGTGTGTTGAGAAGGTGGGCTTTGCATTGTGTTAGACCGTGGTTGTGAGCAATAGCTGACTACTCTTTTGGGATCTGTCCCACTGGTTCCCTGGGTAATTCTGTGAAAAATCATGGAAGATATATAGCTTCATTGCCAGGTGACTGTGGGATAGAAAATTTGGGGCTTTGAATCTCTCTCTCTTTTTTTGTAGGTTAGTTAACTAGGCCCTTCTAACGCAAATCTTATACATCTGGGCATCTCTGAGGATTTTTTCACTTCTCTGTGTTTACCCAGAAGAGGATGACCTGTGTTCTTTCTTCCCCTTTTTCCTCCCTTCCTCTTACTAGCCTTACATGTGACTCATGTTCCTTCTTGTGTGCCACCTGTCCTTCTGTTTTCTGAAGAATAAAATGGTAGCTTGTATTTCTCTATGGAATTGTGTTATGAGTGAGACAGAACTGATACAGAGGTGGAAAAGAGCTAGGATTATCTGGAAGGGTATGGCTGGATATCATCCACTACCTGATGAAGAGACAGTTGCAGAAGTGCTTGAACTTGTGGTTTTTCACAATTATTAAAACTACTTGTCTTGTATTTCCTTCTATTTTGTGTTCTAGTTTTCTCTAAATACAAAGGACTCTGTTCACTGATGCCTAGAAAATGTTATGAAACTTTGAAGCATTATTAGATGTAGTATTCAGCAAAAACAGAGATCAGTAAATACTACTTAAAGTGTTTAATGCATGTGTAATCTGGACCATTTTAGTTAATGAGTTGATTTTCCTCAGTGGAAAGATAGTAGCTTCATTAACTCTTAAATTAAAATAGGAAAAATGTCTTAAGGTAGTATGGAAAAAGCCCAGCTTTAACAAACTGATGAATCTGTGTCCTAAATGGAGGAAAAAACCCTAGGCCTGCATTAATGAAGGTGTTTAGGAGCCTACATTAGGTCCTGAAATCAATTTGCAAATTTAGGCTCTGATCTTTTGATGTTTCAAGGTTAAAGTGGGTGTTCTAAATCTGGCCCTTTTATTGGCACCAAAGGCCAAAAGAAAATACCACCAGTAATTTAACATATTGCTTATTAAAAAATGTATGCCAACAGCAGCTCTTGCAACACTGCAGTCCCTGCTATTGCAATCCCTAAAGAGCAATTGAGGAGTTTATTTTTATCATTTGGTTTAATCTTTTGCATAATTTGAAATGTCAGATATTTTGTACTGGTATTTTGTTATTTGTACCATCTGGAATCATAAACTCTGATTCTCAGCAATTCAAATTTGTGGAGTAACAGCTACTGCTCTATAGCTGAGTTGTCTCCTCAAGGACTTAGCTTAAAGTCGTATTTTCTTAAAGGTGGATCAAAGAGGAAATTTTACTTCAGCATTTGAAATTTTGAAATCTTGTAATTTATTTTTGCCTTCTTGCTTTGCTCCTTATTTGTAAAGAATAAACTGAAACAACTTTTATAGGTTTTTAAACTATTTTCCATTAGAATTTGCTTAGTGCCATCAAGGAACTCACTTGTACATTAAAGCAAATCACAGAGAGATCAAAATCATTAGATGAAAATAAATATCTATTCCTGGTCTCTGTGCCCTTAAAGGTTTTGCTCATTTTTAGTACTATTCGAAAGTATCCTGTTCTGTTGATATTTGACTTTTAGAAACATGTCAGCTTGAAAAAGGAATAAGATAATACTTCAGTTCTTCAATGTTTGACTAAGCTATGCTCATGTTGATATTTTGCTTAGAAACTGCTAATAATGGTTTCACATGAGGGGTGCAAAGTAGGAGTATTTCTTTAAACTCACTGCACCAATCTAAAATAAATAGTTTCATCAAAATATCCAATTTGTGTAATAGATCTGAGGAAAAATGAGATATTTGTTTGAATCAAACACTTCATATGCCATAGATTGGGGTGGGGTTTTTTTGCCATTTGTACTAGATAGAACTCTAGCTAGAGAGAGTAGATGTTTTCTGTTAGAGGAGTAATTCAAATGAAACAGAAACTGTACAGTAAGGGGTGGTTTGCCAATGACTAGCACGTGTCATCAACAAATGGTAGGCCTATTTTCAAACTTCTTGAAAAGGCATTAGTAAACAAGAGTATAGCAAGATCCTGGGAGTGATTGTAGACCAATGCAATCTGTAATGTCTGAATGCTGGGAAATACATACAGTGCAATGTTTAAAACATCTGTCGGTAACTCTAAAGGAGTTGATTTAAGAATGAAGGTCAGTGCTTGTTGTGTCAAAGAAAGCTTTGCTGTAAGTTTGGTGTGCTCTGTCTCAAACCCAGATGAAGTTGTTGAGTCACTGCTCCTTGCCTGCCAGCACTGCAGAATGTTACTTGCTCTGCTGGAAGCTGCTGTGCTGCAGCGGTTTTCCTCTGGCAGGACTGACCTAGTCATGTCTGTTTCTTATCACACCATACACCCCTTTGTAGACTCCATTCCATCTTTCTAATCATACTGACAGGATGGAAAGGACTTGCATACGTCTTTTTTCTGCTACTGCAGTCTTATTTTAAATAATTGGAAATATGAGGTGGTTCTTCAATGCAGAATTTTCTGTCATCAAGGGAATGTTACCATGAAAATGGCTTTCATTTTATAAAAATAATTTAATGTTGCAGA
Organism: Motacilla alba alba; assembly: GCF_015832195.1. Lineage (NCBI taxonomy): Eukaryota > Metazoa > Chordata > Aves > Passeriformes > Motacillidae > Motacilla > Motacilla alba. The sequence goes on along the minus strand of NC_052016.1, from coordinate 54,127,676 downwards.
GAGTTTTTAAAATTTTAATTTTTTTTTTACTGCATGTACCTTTTTGTATGGCTTATATGACTTCATTCTGAACCAAACAGAATTTATTTATAGCCACAGGAGAATTTTCCACATGTATTTTTAAATCTAAGTGCTGTTCTGCTTGGAAAAGTGGTTATAAAATTGTTAGCATAGGCAATACTATATATAATATTTAAAAACTCTCAAATCAGAACCAAGCCTTTTATATCTAAAAGTTTGGTGGGTTTTTTTTTAATTACCATGGGTAGTCAAACAATTCCTTGCTGTTAAGGTCATATGTGTTCTTTTAACATTGTCATGTAAAATAATTTTTAGTAGTTCTGCACAGCAAATTTGTACATGATACCTTGAAATTTTCTAGGATTACCCAGCTTCCAAGTTCTCTTTTCAAATGGATGAGATTTTAAAATTTATTTTTGTTGTTGTTATTGCAAAAATCTGCAAGTTGAATTGTGTACTCTATTATATTTTTTTAGTCAGTCACTGTGATTTCTGTCTCATCAATTTCTAGGATATTTTTATTTAGACATGAAGTAAAAGTAAGGGGATGAGATTTTTGAGAACAGGCATGGCTAACTTCCAATAGCTCAAGAGTCCAACTTCTTTGTCCATAACCTTGAAAGGTTCTATTTCTATATTACCAGTTCTTCCCAACCCTTTCCTTCTACTAAGAGGTTACATACTAGACAGAATCTGTGGTACTCAAAGTGTTTTTCGTCTAATATTAATGTTACATCATCACAGGACATAATTTGTATTATCTTGTCACATGGTGTGGCATAGGTTGGGGAACTTCAGCCTGGCACTGATGGCTGGATGGTTCATGGCCCTGTATGTGCCCCACCACTTAAAAATTTTCACAAGGAGAGATGGCTGTTACTTGAGATAGCTTTGTTACTCTCCAGGGTCCCATTCAAACACTTGTGCATGCTTCATGAGATGCTAAATCACTCCCGTGATCCCTAGAAAAGAAGAAGAATTAGATTTTGCCAATGTGGCTTGGTGTTTCACCAAGGTCTGGAGAGTATTTTAGTAGCTAATATGGATGGAACAGCATGGGGTTTCAACTCCTTCAATTTTCCAGCCACCCTCATTTGTGTCCCTTCTGCAGGTATTAAGACATAAAAAGATAAACATTAAGAGATTAGAAAGCAGCCTTCTCATTCTTTTAGACATAGCAGGAAAAAATCTCTTATGAAGAACTCTGTAGGGGATGTCACAAAATGGAAAGTTAAAAGGACAAAACGATAGAAAATGATAGAAAAATGAACAAAGTCCTAAACAAAAGCCAACAGAGACATCTTGTTTATGTTAAAATAGTTTCTGTATTATTTCTGGTGAAAGCATGATCAGATCCACATTATTTCCAACAGTTTCTTATAACCATGTAGAATTCAATATACAAATATTGCTAATGAATAAAATCAGTTGTTGTAGCACTGGTACCTACCTGCTTAGATACCAGATTGGATCCTGATCCACCTGATCTTTGCAGGTTTTTTGAGGCTTCTATCAATTTTAGTGGGCTTTTTTTTCTTTTTTTTTTTTCTTTTTTTTTTTTTCTTTTTTTTTTCTTTTTTTTTTTTTTTCCTTAGCTTGATATACTTTCTGCAAAGGTTAGTTGTGTCTTTTTTGCCTTCCACAGAAACTCTGTTTCCTTTCAAGTGACAGCCTCAACTCACAGACTCAACTGTGAGTTCAGTTTTAGCTCCCTGTCATTGACTAAGGTCTTAAATGTTTTTAGTTTGGTCATGGATTGGAATTAAGGACCTGTTGGAACAAAGTGGAACTGTTGGCTGGAGGTCTGTAGTCCATATTTTGCTCAAAGCAGGAGGATCAGTATTGGTTCAGGTCAATAATATACCTCTAGACAGCTCCTCTCCTAGTGACAGGGTTTTTCCTGCTGTTTCACACGAACCTCCCAAGCTACACTTTGTTGCCATTGCCCACTGTTAGTCTTGCACTACTAAGAAGAGCCCAGTTCCCTGGCCTTTGAAACTGCCCTTCAGGGGTATGCAGGATTTTATCATACTGCACCCTATAGTCTCCTCATCCTCAGACTAAACAGCCCGACTCCCCTCATATACTTCTTGTAGGTCACGAGCTTTGGGCCTCTGACCATGTCAGTAATCCTCTGCCAGGGAACAAAGCAAGTCCAAACCACCACTATGTTGTGGTCACAGTACCTTCATCAGTACCGAGTAGACTTTCCTTGATCTGGAAAGCCTGGTATCCCTGGTATTTTTCAGCTGCTTTGGAGCAGGGCTGCTGTCCAGCCCCTCACTGATGCACAGCCCATAGTCCCGGACGCAGAACTTTGTACCCAATGAACAGTGGCCTTTCTGTTGGCCCCCTCCATAGGGTTCTCCAAGTGCCTCCTCAACTCATTGGGATCAGGACAGGCAGGCTAAGGCTCAGCCTTTCAGGAGCGAGAGCACTTTGCTTAAGTCTTGAATGGCATGAGGACTTAAGATACGCCCTTTTGAGATAGGGCAGGATGTATGACCTTTGGCAGGCTCTCCGACAGAGAGCAGAAAAGTTATGTTTCCTTGTGTATTTTGCATCCTTGAGAAAGAATGAAGTTTATCAGCTGTAACTATACGTGCTCCATACGGTGGTTCCTGAATGCCGTGAATTACGTGAAACACCAGCGTGCTTCTCCGCAGAAGGAGGGCTGCGCCTGCGGTACCATCTCTAGATCTCACCCTCAGTCACGGCTGACGCCGTACATGCGAGGCTGCAGCCTCTGCCTCGCCACAGGCGACCGGGCTCTCTCTCCCGAGGGCCCTGGGGACACCGGGCCGCGGGGAGCCGGGAAACGCCTCCGTGTGCCGAGGCTGAGGAGCGGCCCGGACCCCGCCGCACCTCCGCAGCCACGGCCGCCGCTCATAGGGCGGCACTTCCAGCGCTCCCGCCTCCTCCTCGGCCTCCTCCGCGGCGCGGGCCTCAGGGCGGCGCGGCCCCACCCCTTCCCCGTGCGGGGAGCGCCGCCGGCGGCGCGAGTAGCGGTCCTTTGTGTGCGGCGCCGGCGGGATGTGAGTGCGGGCCGGGCCGGGCGGGGAGGCTGCGGGATCGGCTGCGCCGCTTCCCCTCGGAGCGCGGGACAGGCGCCCGCCCGCCCGCCCATCGCTGCTCCCTGCGGGCTCCGGCGCCCGCCTCGGGCCTCCGCGGTGCCCGAGGGGGAAGCGAGCGGGCGGCGGCGCAGCGAGCCTTTTCTCATCTGATGTCTGTCGTGTTGCCGCAGGCTGGCCCGGGTGACCGTCCTCCATGACTGCCTGGGCTGCAGGACCTTCGAGCTGCCGCCGTGCGCGGCCGTGCGGGACGTGAAGAGGCGGATCGAGGAGGAGGCCGGGCTGCCTCCCGCCCAGCAGCGCCTGTGGCACCGCGGCAGAGAGGTGAGGGCCGGGCCGGGCGGCGGAACCTCCGCGGCGCCTCTCGCTCCGCCGGGCTGCGGGAAGTCCCCACCCGGGTGCTCCTGTGTAGTGCGTGTCCTTAGGTGTTCCTCCCGTGGGAAGCACGGAGATAGTTTGGACGACCCTCACACCGCTCTTGATGGCTCCAGCTTTTAACATCCGAGCTTTTGTGTATTTTTTTTTTCCCCCCCAGTGAAGTTCTACGTGTTTTTTAGCCTAATTTCTCTGGGGAGTTGTTGGGTAGAGCAGAAAATCACCGGAGAGTGCTGATGTGTTTGTTCTGCCCTCTTGCCTTTCTGGCCAGTTTCAAGAGCAGAGTTGACAGTTTCAAGAGCAGAGTTGACATCGCGGTGAGATGAAAGTGACAAGTTGAAAATTGAGGTCTGGGCACAGGAGAGAGTCGAAAGAATGAATGAATGACCTTGTTCTGTTGAAGGCATCAGCCTGGTGTCAGTCTTTCAGTACTGCTTACTGTGCTTACTGTGCTTCTAGCTGTGCTATTGGGAAATGGGAACCTGGAGACCTGGTGAGATGGGATGAATAGAGGCAAGAAGGGGAGAGAGAGGAGGTTGGAAGTTAGTGTTAAATAAGGCAAGGGGATTTGCAAAGGTGTAGAGAAGAGAGGGCTCTAGGGAAACCTTAGTGCGGCCTTTCTAAATACTATGGGGGCTTATAAGAAAGATGGAAGGATACTTTCTGCCAAGGCCTGAAGTGATAAGACAAGGGAAAATTGCTTTAAACCAAAAAAAGGTAAGTTTAGATTTGGCACAAGGAAGAAATTTTTTAGGATGAGGGTGATAAGATACTGAAACAAGTTGCCCAGAGAAGCTGGGGATTCCCCATGAATGGAAATGTTGATGATCAGGTAGGATGGGGCTTTGAGAGACCAGATCTAGTTCCTGTGCAAGGTGATGGTAGGAGGGAGAGCTGAACTACATGGTCTTCAAATGTCCCATTCCAACCCAAACTATTCTGTAAGACAAGGAAAGATACATATGTTGGTTGTATTGCTTAGGAAGCTTTTAAGATCCTGGGCAACACAAGTTGCTTTGAGGGCTCAGGTTTGAAGTAAACTGCCTGTGTAGTTTATCTTTTTGTGTGTGTCCTTGATGTTGTTCTTGCCAGGCCTTCCTTTTTGGAGGACAAACTCTGTATCACTTTCTAAAATTTGCCTGGAAGCAAAGATCTAACTGCCACAGAAAACTTATCTTTTGCAGGGAACAGTCAGTAAGCAGACTGTAATTGCTATTCTGTTTGTTTGGGGTTTTTTAATATAATACATTAGCATATATATGGGAATATTTATTGTGTACTGTAGCAATTTTGAAAATCCTTTATAAACTTTTGAACTCCTGTTTATTGGGTGGGATCAAATGATTTAAAATTTTTTTGAGTAGTAGAATATTAATCTGTGAATGATTTTTTTGCAATAGGACATTTATGTGCAATTGATAGATGTTACGTAAAGTCCAGTATCTTTTTCTGTCGTAGTTCCTTACTGTATTAGACTATTGATTTGGATCTATTCAATGTCCAGGTTTCTAGTGGTGTCTTGATACAAAAATCCTAGCTTATAATATTGGGTTACTCTATCCCTTTAATGCTCGGTGATGGCTTCCAGCATTCTGTGGATTTCTTTATATTTTAGTGGTTTCAGAATAGTTATAATCCAATTTTACGTCTTGAGAAAGTTCAACTCATGTACAATATTTTTGCAGTTTTACGATAAACCCACTGTTGTTTTACTCAGTATTTAAAACTGATAAAAGTAAAAAAGAATGTAAGTTTTTTTCTTACTAATGATGTTAAATGATGATTATGTACTCTGGACTTTATTAAGTGTAGTGAGATTGTGTGCATGTATGTCTGTGTAAACACCAACTGCTTCTAGTGATTTGTTTTTACCCATCAAAGTGAGGAAGTAGTCCCAAAATGTACTATAGACTGAGACTAATATAATAATATAATTTCACAAAACAATATTTTAATCTAGTTTCTAATTAGTACAGTGGCTTTCTAAATCTGCATTTGTTGTTGCATGCAGGATAATGTGTCATATATGAGTCTTCTAGCAGCACTTGGTATATGACTGAAAGCACTTGGTATATGACTTATATCATAAGAAACTAGAATTGCAACAAAACCTTTATGTGCTATGAGTATGTAATAGTTTTCCCAATGGCTGCTAAGGTATGTGTTGCTTAGTTTGCCTCAGTTTCTCTATGATGTTCCTGGTGAGGCACTGGAGGTTGGATTAGGTGACTTTCAGTGGTCCTTTCAACCTTGATCATGCTCTGATGGGTCTGCATGTAGAGGTAATGGGGGATGAGGCCGTCGAACTCTTCAGGGGTGTTTCTCTGACAGACTTTTGCCTCTACACAGTGTCTTGCCAGTTGCTTTGAGCTGCTATTGCTTAGTTTAAGCCCCCGATGAAATTGCATACCCAGATGTACTTGTGGAGTATACAGACCACGTACTTCCTGAATATGTTAATTTTTTTTTTTTGTGGGCATGCACCTTAAAACAATAACTGCTTTAGTTTTATGCTTCCAGAACTTCCCTGAATACAAAACTTTTTCAGTTGTAGAAACAAGAGGCCATGGCTTGCTCTTAGTGTGCTTCTATAGGCATTTTTTCCACCTGATTTGTTTTGTCCTGTTATTATCAAACTGAAACTTCTGACCAAGATCTGTCTTATTTTTTTCCTTCAGTTGTCTGATGGTATCAAGATTGTGGATCTTCAGAAGTCTCAAAATCAAGTTTTTCTAGAGCTTCAGTCAAAAGGGTTGAAAGGAGGAGGTATGGAAAATATTTGTCTCTGTTTATAAACTGGAAGCTCAAAGCATTTTCTGATGCAATGTGGAGTTAATTGAAATTTTTATCTTCTTTAAATGGGAAGTGATTATTTTTCATGTAAGTCCTAGGTTTGTCCCTTGTTCTTTTCATTCTGCTCTAGAAAAATTAAACTGCTCTTTTTAAGTGTCTTGGTGTTTATTTTTTTCCTGTGCTATAATGTGTAGAATTTAGGTTATTGCTGTCCTTTGGAATCAATAATACTTGCCTTTCAGTAGTGTTGTAGCTGCTTTGTCTCATGTAAAATAAGCTGGACACTTGAAAACAATTCAGATACTAAAAGGACATCTTTTCAGTAACCACCATGTAAAAAATTATAATACTGGTAAAAATTTCTGGATTTCTTCTGTTGTTTTTAGGGTTTTTCTTTGATAACTTGGTTTTCTTTTGGTTCTGTCTGTTATTTACATATTTATTAAAAAAAACTGATGGTCTGGCTTTTCATATTGTATTTTGGTAACTGAATATCTTCAGAAATGCTCTAATTAAAATCTGTCATAATTATTTTATTTGGCTACTAGCATTAATATTCTTCTCACAATAACTTTATTGTAAGGCAATGAAATAAATGCTAATCAGATGGCATGGTGAAGAAGAAAACCCTTCTTTTCATGCAGATATTTTATTTGGTCTCACAAAATATAGTATTTCTTAGCCTGTTCAAGGCATGTATATACTGGGTTATGGATTTTTAGTGACAGAGGGAAGTGTGTATATTAGCCAGAAGTTCATGTTCATATTCTCTAGAACCTGAAGTGATTAGGAAACACCTATGAAAATGGACCTCATTTCTATGACCTCATGGTTCTGATATCAAACGTTTTTCTTTCTGTCATTCCTGACTGCTTGCTCTGATATTTTGCTGTGTGTAGGCTGTGGTAGACTAAATAAAAAGAGCCTTATTTTCCACCATGCAACTATATAGAGAATAAAGTGTAGTGGCCCTAAGAAATCTTTCATGGGAAGGAGAAACTGTTGCTGTATTTTTGTACCTAGGATTGGAGATTTTCTTAAGAGATGTCACTGTAAGCAATCTATGTCCAGATAAAGGGCTTAACTTTTCCTGGCCCACAGTTCTGAGGCAAGTCAGTTTAAAACATCTGAAGGCTTCAGTATCAGCCTTCTGTGTTCATTCTGGAGTCTTCCAGTTCACAGATTTTTCCTTACAGCAGGTGAATCAAGAAATGCCCTGAATTTCTAACTTGGAAGTGCATGGTCAGTAGGACCAAGCACATGGATTGCTGAAGTACTCTGAGGATTATCCATGTCCTCTTTGTGTTCATTCATTGCTAGTGTCTATCAAATAAGGCATGATCTTTTCACATGATCACAAAATAATTCATGTTGGAAGGGACATGAGGAGGTTTTTACTCCAGCCTGCTGCTCAGAGTGTGGGCAGCTTTGAGGTCAGTCTGGGTCACTTGAGGGTTGATATGGTTGAGCTTGGAAAGAGGAGAGAGACTGCACAGACTTTCTGGGCTCCTGAGTGCTTGACTACTGTTATAGTAGAACAAGATTCTCCTTTAAATTTGTGGTACCAGTTTTGTGTTAAATACGACTAGCTCTAATACTGAAGAAATGTCAGTTTAGCCTTTCATAGGATGCAGTAAATAATGACCTATAGCCAGAGTAATTGTTGTGACATACACAGAGCTCTGCTTTTAAAGAGAATAAAGTCAATCTTCATTCCTATCACTAAAAGTTATTTGTCTGTTTTTGTGGTGGTTCCCATGGTGAATGAAATGTGTTGTTTAAACACTTGCACTTGTCTGTCCAACTTAGAGAAGATCAGTTTCTTCATTTTAGGTAATGTCTGTTGATCAGTTCACCTTATTTTGGAGGTATGCACATGGCACATTGACTTTCATATACTTCTGTACACTGCAAATGTAACAGAAGTTATGAAGTACTTCACACATTCAGCTGTCTGTTGCAATTTCTTGCTTTTTTTTCATTGATGCTATTAAGTTACCTTAAATAAAGTGACTCAAGCAAATTTTAAAGACAAAATATTTGATGTTTTTGCTTGATGCTTTCTCAGCAAATAGAACTGTTATTTGTCCCCTTTTTTTCCACTTTTCTTTTTTATCCTAGTGTTTTATTCCAGAATATACATTATATGCGGGTTTGAATCTGTGTGCTTCATAAACATGTATATGCAGAAGAGAGGGAGAGAATAATTACTTGTTAACAATTTTAAAAGGAAGCTTTACATGGGGCATCATTAGGGTCTGTTTTCCTTGTGAGGATTGTATCACTGCTGTTTGTTTTAAGCACATGTTTTAGAGCTTTGGTTTAGGAAGCTGCCCTTTAATCTCAGACTGGGGTTTGAAATGGAGAATATTGAACCTTTCATTTTGTGATAGACTTTTTCTCTTGGAGCAGATGTCCATAATGCCTGGACTCTTTCCCCTCCAGCTTTAGGCCCTGGCAACACCAAGGCTGGCACCAGGTCCATGCCCAGAGTATGTCAGAAAAGGAAGTGTATGCTAGAGCCAAAAACTTCTGTGCCTGTGTGTGTAGCTGTCACTAGGGATCATCACTGGCTGTAAAAGAGTTAGAGCCACTGTTGCCTTGGAATACTGTCCTGCTACTTAAAAAGCAGTAGTCCTTTAGAAATTGTTACTTTTGAGCATTAAGTAGTTGGAATTGTGGCATAACTGTTGCACAGACTTAGCCCCCAAATTTATTTCATTTAGATATGAAACATCTCATTGACTTCAACATCAAGACTACTATTTCACTTTTTTAATTAAAAGATTTATAATGTAGGATTTTCACAGCTGATTCTGGAAAGACAAGATTTTACAATAACAGGACCTGAGTTAATTTTAAGAAATTATTGTTTCAAATAATTGTTCAGTATTTTTTAAAATCTGAAATTAAGTGCACAGTAGCATAATACACAGGGATTTTTTAAAAATTGACTTGTTTGTTTTTAGGTCGTTTTGGACAAACAACTCCGCCACTTGTTGATTTTCTAAAGGATATATTAAGAAGATATCCAGAGGGAGGACAGATTCTTAAGGTAGACAATAGATAGTATTTTTAACATTCATTTAATGTGCATGACATAATGCCAAAGTTTAACACTTCCCAGCAAATCTTGTGGTTGTTTTATCTTATATTCACTGTACTATAGAAGATATATGTTTCCATTTCTGTAGACAAGGTAAAGTGAGTTGTGTGCTTTGTGTGGGGTTGTTTTTTTTTGTTTTTTTTTTTTTTTGTTTTTTTCCTTTAAACATTTCTGAGTTTGCTCAGTAGAACATAAATTGTGTGATTTATCATAGCTTCCTATGCTAATGTATGAAAATGGCAGTTCGATTTTTTTAAGAGCATCTGGGGTTAAGATTAGTTGGTTGTTAAACTTCTCATCCAGCATGCTTCATCACACGGGTGGTGGGAACTTAATTTTCTTAGTGTATGGGAATACTAGGTTCTAACGAATGGTATTTGATAGAGATATATCTTATCTATGTATACATGCATACGTCCAAAACACCCAAACACAAATGTTGACAGATGATGACAGTTCCTTATGTCTGTTGTCTTGTTTGCAACCATGGAAGTAGAAGCTGATTATGCTTAGTGAGAATGCCCAAGATAAGCATATCTTCAACTGTTTTGGCAAATTAGAAGCAATAGCACCATGGCCCAGGAATGGTTGGTTCATACTGTGAAATGTTAACTTGAACCTAATTCAGTTGATGTAAAGAAGAGTGCTGTGCATTACCCCTTTGTGCCTCACTGTTATTGTACAACTGTTTGTAAGGACTTACATAATCTACTTTGATAAATTTAAAATTCTTTTTTTCCTCTTCTCAGATTTGCTTTATTTTGAGACTTTTACAGCTCTGATTCTTAGGATAATGTAGTAGTAACAGTTTAGTGGCTTATTTCTCAACTTTGTTTGACTGCTTTTATATGGTATTTGAGCTCCAAATTCAAATCATATTTATAGTATTTGTCTGAATATTTGTTTATAAGGATACCTATTCTCATGCAGGTAAACTGGATAAAACCATTTTGGTTGAAACGTATGAAGACAGTTATACTTGAGAAATTTGCTTGTTATTTTCTACTGTTTAAGCCAGTGGTAGAATATGTATTACTGCATTATACTTTGTTGTGATTTATTTTGTCGGCCTCAGGAACTGATACAGAATGCAGAAGATGCTGGTGCCACGGAGGTTAGGTTTCTATATGATGAAACTCAGTATGGAACAGAAACGTTATGGTCAAAGGACATGGCACAATATCAGGGTAAGTATAAATTTTATTGAATTTGGCCATTATTTTTCAATATGCACGTTGTTTGGGGTTAGCTGTCCTAGCTGTGTCCCCTCTGAGCTCCTTAGCAGCCCCAGCCCACTCGCTGTTTGGGCCACATGAGAAGCTGAAAAGGCCTTTGCTCTGCACAAGCCCTGCTCAGTGATAACTAAAACAGCCCTGTGTTACTGTCACTGTTTCCAGCATAAATCCAAAACACAGCCCCCAGCTACCGTGAAGCCCAAGCCAGTTTTTAATGTAAAAAGGACCTTTGCCCTTTACATTTCAGCATTCTCTAGGTTGTTCATTTTTCTTCCTCATCCCTTTTTCTCTTGACCTTACACCCAACTGTGCTCCATGTTGTCTGTACACTGCAAATCCAATTTCTTGAAACTTTTAGGTTTTTACATTATTTATTATGGCTTTATGAGATAAAGGTCAATTGTGTATTTAACAATTATTAGTATTAATATTATTTTAAAAATTAGTTTGCATAGTCATCCCAAAAGGCATTCAGTTGTGATTTGAAGTTTCAGTGATGGATGATCCACTACTTCTTTCTTCTGGCTTTTTTTCAGCTGTTAATCAGCCTTATTATGTCTTCTAATGTGAATTTGTCTTACTTTCTAGACACAGGTTATTGTTTTATCTTGCCTTATATTCCCTTCCAGTGGAGGTATCTTCAGACTGTGACTAGTACAGTTTTCAAACATCTTTTTGATAGTGTGAACAGATTGAGTTTAAGCCTTGTGCCACATGACACTTCTTCCAGAAGTTTTGTTGTTTTCTGCTTTCTGTTCAGTTTTTCAGAATCATTCTTTTAAAATGAGGATGCAAGAATTAAATAACACATCAGAATATAAATCTAAGTACCATTTACAGAGATAAATTCATCTCCTTGCTTTGGCTTTTGCATTTTGTTTTTTTTTTTTCATTACCAGGCATAATTTGATGTGAGCTTAGAGTCATAGCTTCCCCATTTAATTTGCACATGCATATACTTCAAAGAAATGCTTTCTCAGGTCTGTGAGTTCATTTCCTAGAAATTTTAAACATTAAATATTTCTTCTAAACATTAAAAATTTTCTTCTTCTGTCATTTTAATTATTGCCTTTTTATTATAGGGCCAGCATTTTATGCATATAATGATGCAATTTTCACCCCTGAGGATTGGCATGGTATACAAGAAATAGCAAGAAGCAGGAAAAAGGATGATCCCCTGAAAGTTGGAAGATTTGGAATTGGCTTTAATTCAGTTTATCATATAACAGGTAATCTTAGTAGTTATTTTAAAAAGAAAATGTTAAAGTTTTAAATAGTTAATTTATTTTAGATATTCATAAACATTTAATATTTTCTCTGTAATGTGTTTTAAAATTACTTCATGGCTAGATTTTCTTATGAAGCAGTCCTGTTTTTCACTAATCCTATAAGGTATCTGTTTGATTTTGAAGGTTTTTGAAGGTATTTCTATTAACATCATTACGTACTTAGTTCTTTATATTGAAATGAAAATTCCTTTACACTGGTGTTTCAATTATACACTGCTGCTCATTTTATAGAGGCACATAATATCGGGTAGATATTCAAGTAGAAGTGTGAAAGTTCTATTCACTAGACTGAAAGTCTTCTGCAGGTTCTTTGGATAGTAGTGATTTTTATTTATTGCTAGAAAAGATATGTAATAGAGGCGGAGGGGTGGAGGAACTCAGAGAGGATAGCACCGGCCGGGCCGAGGCAATGGGAACACCCTTCTGCGATAATCCTCCGGGAGCTGATCTTTTGGCTGGACTTTTCTTGGAACCTCTCCTGTAATACAGTAGAATATGCACATCTACACTTGAAAGAGATAGTACATACTGTTTTGCAAACTCTTAATATTTAGTCTTGAAATCTATTATTCTCCCAGATTGTTTTATTGTGGTACAGAAGAAGCATAAATAATGCTTACAGTCTCCACAATTATAACAGTGCAGGGAAAAAAGGGTAAAAATATTTACCTTGTGAAGTAAATTTGTAAGACACATGATATTTAAAAAAATATTTTACCTAGCTGAGCATGAATAAAATTAATACATTCTGTCATTTGATAATTCTGTGAATTTGTGCTTTTAAATGTATAGAATTACTGTCTGCCAGCCTTCAAGATCTGCAAAGTATGAATCTAGTAGAACACACATGTAGTAAATTAATTAGTTGGTTTTTTTCTTGAAAATAGTGGAAACATAAAAGTAAGTAGTTGAAAGAAGTTGAAAGCAACTTTCTGTTGCTCACTGTCAGCTAGAATTCAAATAGCTGAATGAATATTTATATATTCAGTTGCAGAATAGATGTATGCTTGTTTCTTCCCTGTTAGTAAGCACTGAATTATGTTATCAGAATCATGTAGGTTGGAAAAGATCTTTAAGAACATTGAGTGCAACCACAACCATAGGCCTTTTGGTACCAAGTCCACTAAGCCATGTCCCTAAGGGTCATGTCTTCATATCCTTTTAATGGCTCTAGGGATGGTGACTCAGCCATTTCTCTAGGGATTGTACTCAGTTCATCACAGTTTTAGAATATTTTATTCTTTCCTTTTAAAAATTTGTTCCTTAACAGTGTATTTTTAAAGTATGTTGTTTTAGGATTATTAGTAATTGTTGGTTTTTATGGATACAGATGTCCCTAGCATCTTCAGTGGTGACCAGATTGGAATGCTTGATCCCCATCAAACCCTCTTTGGACCTCATGAGTCGGGCCAGTGCTGGAATCTAAAAGAAGATAGCAAGGAAATAAGTGAACTTACAGACCAATTTGCACCTTTCATTGGTGTATTTGGCAGCACTAAGGAAACCTTTAAGAATGGAAACTTTCCTGGTACATTTTTTCGTTTCCCACTTCGTCTGCAGCCTTCCCAACTGAGCAGCAATGTTTATGACAAGCAGAAGGTCTTGGAGCTGTTTGAATCCTTTAGAGCAGATGCGGACACAGTATTGCTTTTCCTGAAGAGTGTTCAAGATGTTTCATTGCACGTACGGGAAGCTGATGGAACAGAGAGGCTGGTTTTTAGAGTAACTGCCAGTGAGAACAAGGCCTTGAAACATGAAAGACCCAATTCTATCAAAATCCTGGGAACTGCAATAAATCAGTATTGTAAGGGAGTTCCAAGCAATAGCATAACATGTGTGACATACCATGTAAATATAGTTGTAGAAGATGAGAGTGTTAAGGATGCACAGAAAACATCTTGGTTAGTGTGTAATTGTGTGGGTGGTCGAGGAATGTGCACAGAACTGGATTCTTTAGCTGATGACTTGAAATTTGTTCCTACTATTGGAATAGCCATGTCTTTAGCAACTAACGAGGAGGAAAATGGAGCTGTAGCAGACTTTTCAGGAAGAGCATTTTGTTTTCTGCCTTTGCCTCCCGGCGAAGAAAGCAAAACTGGACTTCCAGTTCATGTTAGTGGTTTTTTTGGTCTCACAGACAACAGGAGGAGTATCAAATGGCGAGAGTTGGATCAGTGGAGAGATCCAGCAGCTTTGTGGAATGACCTTCTTGTGGTAAATATAGTGCCTAAGGCATATACCACCCTTATTTTGGAAGCTATCAAACGAATGGAGACTGAGAAGAATTCTGATTTTCCATTGTCACCTGAAAGAATTTATAGGTTATGGCCTGATGAGAATAAAATCAGGGTACCCTGGAAACCAATAGTAATACCTCTCTTTAAAGACCTGCTCCAGCATACAGTTATTTACTCAGTGAGTAATCAGTGGATAAAGGTGGAACAGGTGCACTTTTCTGAAATGGATGAGAGTTTGGAGTACACGCAGTCTGTTCTCAACTACCTCCAGAATTCAGGGAAGCAGATTGCTAAGGTACCAGCAAATATTGCTAGTGCAGTGCATCTTACTATTTCTACTGCTAAAGCTGTGAAAAAAGTGACTCCTGCTGTAGTGCGGCAAGTCCTAAGGAAATCTGGGCACAGTGGACCTGCTGAAGAAAAGCTTCATCTTTTAGAATATGTGCTTTCTGATGGAGTCTACAGTGAACTGATTGGATTGGAGCTTTTGCCTTTACAGAATGGGAATTTTATTCCTTTTTCCTCATCTGTGTCAGAGCAGGATGTAGTTTACATAACCTCAGAAGAATATCCCAGGTATGCTTAATATTTATAATACTGTGGGGAGGATTTTTGTCAGGTTTTTTTATTTTTTTTAATTTATATGTTAAAACACAGCTTCAGACTCCTTTGCTTGTCAATGAACAAGATATGCAGCAGCCTGCATTGGGATGAAATAAGGCATAGATAGAACCCAATTTTCTGTATATATGTATATGTCTGTGTGCATATGCCTCATTTGAAAAGTTTGACACCCGTTTGCCATTAACCCTTTATAAAGGAATTGTGTGATCTACACTTTAAGAGAATACCTCAGGATACATTTCCAGTTCATTTTCTTCTTGGAATTACAAATACGAAGAGTTAGCAACATGCATACTAGGAAGTTCATTAAATTAGGTAATGCTAAGGGCTTTTATTAAACTTAAGCCTTGAGATTATGTCTGGCTGTTTTTTTATCACAACACTTAATTTCAGTGAGGTACTACTAAAAACTGGTTTCAGGAAATAAGCAGATACTACGATGAGCTGTCTTTTGCATCTCAGACCTTTTGCTCTCCCTTTGTTCTCTCCAGTCCCTCTCCAATTAGTTTTTTTTCCTTGCTTATTTCCCAGCTGCATCAGTGCTCCAGTTTGGTTCTCATTTCATCAGCCAACAGAGCTTGACTGACACTGGGGAGGGGATAGCAAAGAGCAGGCTAGCTGGAATGAATGAGCTGGGGTCACTGGGAAGAAAGCATGACTACTGCTTTTTGTGTCTGTTCTGGATTATGTGTGTATTAAATACTTGTTAAATCTGGACCATTCTGCACACAGTGTCTAAAAACATAAGGCTTGAAGTCACTCAGACATGCCAGATGTTTCCTCTTACAAAGTGCTACCCCTATGCATGATTACAATGAGCCCTTCTTCTCCTTTGCCTCAGAATTCCACTAATTTCCAGACCCTCAACTTGAGAGAATGTGACACTTGGCATATGTTTTGTTGCTTTTGCTGCTCTGTGGACTGTTTAAAAGGGAAGGAGAGGTGGGTTGGAGTGTGCTCATATAGGTATTATTAAAGTAAAAAGTGCTTCAAGTTAGGTCCTTACGTAAATTGTGTTTTGACTATACATATAGACAGCCAATCTTAACGAAAAGTAGTTGGATGCAAGTAACTTTTCTTTCCATGTTTCTTGAAAACAATTTGCATATCTTCAAGCCTGCTGCTCTTTGTTTGCTATATTCTAAACAGAATCACAGAATGGGTCAGGTTGGAAGCGACCACTGGGCGTCATCTGGTCCAACCTCCCCGCTCAAGCAGGGCCATCCCAGAGCACATGGCACAGGGTTGTGTCTAGATGGTTCTTGAGTCTCTCTAGTGAGGAAGGCTCCACAGCCTCTCTGAGCAATCAGTACTCATTCTAGTACTAGGTCATTGCACAGTGCAGAAGTTCTTCCTCATATTCAGCTGGAACTTCCTGTGCATCAGTTTCTGCCCATTGCCTCTTGTCCTATTGCCTGAATCCTTGGCACCACAAAAAAGAGCCTGGCTCCACCCTCGTGACAACTTCCCTTCAGGTACATATAGCCATGGATGAGGTCCCCTCTCAGCTGTCTCCTCGAGGCTGATGAAGCCCAGCTCCCTCAGCCTTTCCTCATAAGAGAGATACTCCAATGCCTTGATCATCTTTGTAGCCCTCTGCTGGACCCACTTCAGCAGCTCCATAAATTTAAACCCATAATCAAAAACCCATAATCTTTTCTTGTTCTAAACAATTCAGGTTATTTATCAGGGGATTAAAGCTACTGGGGCCTTAGTGTCTTTTTCCAAAAAAAAAAAAAAAAAGTTTTTTAGCATCTACTGTGAGATGATTTATCTTTTGTTGTTCTTTCATTTTGTTAATCCTTCCAGAAGTTCAGCCAGTATACTAATACAGAAAACATTCCCATGGTGAGAATAACAAATTAGAGCCCTGCTTCAGGCTAGTCATAAGATACTTTTTCTGAAACTTAAGGATACCAGTATTTTTTATTCAGTTCATGTTCCATTGGTAATGGACCTGGTTTGATTAGTCTTGTAAAACTGATACAAAAGCATATTATAACAGGCATAAATCTCCTTGCTAGTGGTGATGAAACAGGAATTTCAAATAGTAATTCTTTCTTTGCCTCTATTATTGCCTACATCAAGTATCTTTAATTCTAATGTTTTAAATATGATAAATTATGTATGTTAGATGTTTCAAAACCCTTTCAGTTTAGGAGATTGGTTCTTAATCAAATTTGCAGCCTCCTAAGAAGGTAAAATAAGCTCTTTGAAATTTTCTTTCTAGTAACTGTGGAAGAACAAGATTCTATGTTGGTTTATGTCTAATGAACACACCTGCAAACAGAATTAAACTGGCTATTTATTTTTGATTTCACAAAGACCAAAGCCCTGAAAGCCGATTTAGTTTTAAGTGCCAAAGTAAGAGAAGGGGAGGATGAGATTGACTCTTGGCACAATAATTTTAAGTATTGACTGCAGATCTTCTGAAATCTGTAGATCTTTTCAAATCTACAGGTCTGTGTGACATTCTAGAATTATGTGTTTTATTTTATGTTAACTTTTCAAGCAGAATTCTAAGAGACATAGAATGGTAGGTGCTATTTTAACTCTTTTTTTGGTTAGAGTACAAATAGATGAAAGTAGTTTTTTAATCCCAGTTTTTCTATCAAAGAAAACTTCCTTAGACCTGCTTTGAAAAGTAGTTGGAAAAAATTACTTTCTTACTACTCTCTGCTTCTAAATGTATAACTTTTCTATTTGTCAGAAAATACCCACTGAAAGCCCTAGAGTGCATGCGCACATGATTGCTTTGCATGCTACTCTGTTCTACCATGATGATTACCACGCTGGTGATGTCTATACAGTAACACAAATAAATGAGGCTTTGCTTAAGTGTGGGGGACCTTTTTTTTTATTTTTTTTCTCTTTTTTCATGGTGTGCTAGATCACTCTTTCCTGGCCTGGAGGGAAGGTTACTGTCTGATGACCTGAAGCCTGAGGTCCTTGCTGCTTTGAAAGAAGCTGCCAAAAGCCGAGGTAATGTGTCTTTTGTATTTTCTTACAGAGCTTTTAATGGTTCAAACAGACTAGCTCTAACCCCAAGTTCAAAGTAATGTCTCTTGAAGTTGAGTTCCCATAAATAAGACAATCATCTAAAAAAACCCCCATTAAGATATGATAGATTTTTTTGAATTGAAATGACACAAATGAAAATTATAAATGAACAAAAAGGCAAAGGAAGAAAGATGAAAATTTGTGATAAAATTTAGCAAAATGTATTCAAGGATGAAGAATTTTATTCAAATAGTATTCTTCCACATAAACAGTCTTAATTCTGTTTTATATTTATAGTATTTGCATATGCAATAGCTGTGTCATGGTTTTAGTACTGTGGATCATCTTTTAACTCACAATTGCAGGTGATCGCTTCAGTACATTTGTTTTAAACCAGGTTAAATCAGTTAAAGTGTCTAGCCTCAAGCATACAGTAGATCAAATAGTTTTATCATTTGTTTCCTGATTTTTAATTCATGGTTTATGGTTATGTCAGTGTGGACCTACTGAAATACTCCCAGTCATGATCAAAAGACATGGTGAAGGAGTTTGTTTTATCTATAGATAATATACCTCTATGTTTAACTGTCTTCACAATTAATTTTTTTTCTGGTATCTATTCTTCTCAGAGTTTTTCTGCACTTACCTTTCCACCCTTGTGTTTACCATTTGACTGATAAATTTGAAGCCTAAATCTCAGAAATATTTTCATGTAAACACAATTCACAAGTCAAGCCACTTGTTAGTTCACCATATGCTAATACTATTTAAAAGTAAGCGGTTCTTCAATGTCTAGAAAATGTACTTTTCAGGACAAGATTCTTGTCTCTTTTTTTTTTTTTTTTATTACTTGATTCATCAGAACTCTTTCTTAGACTGAAGATGTTAGAACTAGAATATTGTTATTCACAGTCTTGATTTGCTTTTCTTAGTATCCTTTATTATAACCTTCAGTCATTTAGTCTCTATTTCTTCTATGTTTTGACCTTTTTTCCCTTTCAATCCTTTAAATCTTTCCTCTTTATTGTTCTTTTTGTTGAGTTCTAGACCTTCTCCTTTCTCCATGTTTTTATCAAACACAAAAGAAAAATAAGGTAATCCTGAGGCAAGATGATAAATTTTTAAACTATGGCAAAGCATCTATGAAAAAATTAAAATAATTGAGTAACTTTTTGCATAGAGTAAAACATGTAAATATTTAATATAAAATATATTGAATATATTAAATCTGTGACTTTAATTGAATACGAAGGACATCAAGTTTGAAATTATTACAAAGAAAACCCATATTTTAAAAAGCAGAATTTTCAAAGTCCTATCAGCTTATTAGATGATGGATGCTGTGTCTGTCAATGCATTAGAATATGCTTAATTTTTTTTTTCTCTACTGGTAATTTCCCTCTGCACTATTTTTAAACAGGATATAAAGTTGAAAGTAATGACTACTTTAAATTGTGTATCCAGACAGGGAATATTTGTGATCTAGCATAGGACCAAGGTGCTACTGTTTAATAGTACCTTTTAAGGAATGGGTATATATAGGTATCAAGACAACCACAGTGAGGTTAGATGGATGAAGATTTTATATAAGACAGCAATGTTAGTATTGAAAAATGCCTGTTCTGTGTGATGAAATCTTGAGCTGATTTTTGAGAAGTACTTTTCTAGACATGTAGAAAAAGTACATCTAGAAATGTACTTTTCCTCTGAGTGAATGTCACAAAGCAATCTAAAAGCAGGTTCAAATTAAAAAACAGAGCAAAACAACCAAAATAAAATACAGTATATGCTTGAATACATCTTAGACAGAAAATGCAGAGGTGACAGAAACAGAAAAACCCCTGTATGTTATTAAACCAGTCCCTTGCTGAGTTCTAGGACATTCCTTCTCTTGCAGGCTTGGTCTCAGAATTGCAATGAAGTATTTCTACTCCTTTTAGTTACTGGGTCACATTTAAGTCTTGCTTTTGTCTCTCTTTTATTCTGGCATTTTGGATGATATTTTTCTAGGGATTTGTTCTTGGTAGTATGCCTCTCATTCATTAGAAGAACATACTTTTGTAAATAAATATGGCAAATATTCTTCTAAATGTTCTCAGAATTATTACATACTATTAGATAATCCTTTACAAGATTCAGGTGTCCTACTTTTCAGTCTCCCTCCTCCTAAATTATTATTCAGTCAATGATTCTGCATAATTATACAACTGCACTACCATAAAATGTGTATGTTACAATAAATAATAAATATTAGAGGAGGTTTTGACAGGTTTAGAAATCTTAATCTGTCAAAAATTTTATTTATATAGCTATAGAAATTACATCAGAGAGATTTCTGCTACAATTGCAGAAATAGAAACTTTTAATATTAAATAATTAAACTTTTAAATATTATTTTAATCTCTGAGATGGGATGCAATTGTTTTTATTGTGTTGTTCAAAGACAAACAGATCTGACTTTTACTCTCTTAAAATGTGAACTGTATTTGTCTAGTTAGTAACTGTTTCTATACTTAGTGTATTAATATGTAGTTCAGAGGATGTTTTCTAAAAATGAATTTGATTATATTCTAGCCCAACAGCTTCTCTGGGGATTTTCAGGTATGGTTATTAATTGAAGATGTACTGGTTTGGACTGAAGCTTGATATTTGTGTGAATTTGGTGATTAGCTTTTCTCATTGCCCCAGCTTTCTTGTAAAAATCTTGCCAAATAGTGCTGCCAAGAGATAACAACCTAACATAATTATGAAAAGATTTCTAAATACAGCTGAGGGGAAAATGCATATTGATGAAGAAAACCTTGTAATTATGTTACATGGAAATTATCAATATTTTCATTGGTTTATTTGTATATATTTAATAATTTTACACGCGGGAAGATTTCTAGTACTTTAAGATTACCTGTAGAGTTTTAAAAACAGTATTTTTAACTTCTCAAAGTAAAAAAAAAATGGGGTTTAAGTTTAGCTTTTGAGTAGATTCTTGTCTTCCATGGGCTCTTTCTGCAAGTTTTCCTCACTTTTGCAGGGCTAGTGTGTTACCTATTTTTCTGTTCAGTAGAGCTGTCAGAGTCTGTAGCTCTGTAGGCATGAAGTGAAAGAAAAAAGATTTTTTTCTGAAGGATGTCTGTAACTGCTCTCAATCTTTGTTGGGGCTGTTGCCTTCAAGAAAATGGCAATATTATCTAGATGTGTGATGAAAGATCTGAAATTCAAATAGATGTCTTGCTTTCACTTCTGTCATTATTTCTGATGCTTTGGGAGGGTAGTAGTATTTTTTTTATTCTGTGCTGTTTTACTCTCAGAAGTTCTGTAGTTTTTAAGTATAAACTTTCCTAATAATAATTAAGATGTGAGTGTAAAGACATATTTCTTTTAGTGAGAACTTAAATAAAAAGAATAAAAACATATTGACTTTCAACACTTCCTGCCTGAGTCTAGTTTATTGTCAATTTTAGTTGTAAGAGCAGCTGCACCTGAACCACTTTGCTGTATCTAATAAATAATCTTTCAAATCTATTTGAACATTTGCAATTATAGACAAATAAAGGATTAGATTTTTATTTACAACTAGGGAAATAAGTTAGATAAAGAATCAACTAAACAAAAAAATACATTTGTAGTTCAATTTTAAATCTCTAGTTGCTATGTATGCCTGAGAACCTTTGTGCTAAACTAACAAATATAATAACATACTGATAATTTTCAATTTGTTCATATTTTCATACTAATATGGAATGTATTTTCTTTTAATTAACTCCTGAAAGTAAAGGAAGCTGGTATCTGCAGTCGTGGTTAACAATTTTTTTTTTTTTCCCACAAAAAGACAGGGCACAGAGTAGACTTTTTTTCCCTTGTTTTCTTATTTCTTTGTCCCCTGAAGCCATTTGCTAAGTAACTCTGCTCTATGATTTTCACAGCTTTTCCCTTGTGCTGTAATTTCAGGGAGGCCATGCACTCAGCTGCAGCTCCTGAACCCAGAAAGGTTTGCCCGGCTCATTAAAGAAGTTATGAACAGCGTGTGGCCTGGGAGAGATGTGGTTGTACAGTGGTATCCAGGCTTGGAAGAAAAAAAGCACCCATCAGTTTCCTGGCTGAAGATGGTCTGGAAGAATCTATACATACATTTTTCTGATGACTTGAGTGTGTTTGATGAAATGCCACTTATCCCCAAGACGCTGCTGGAGGAAAATCAAACATCAGTGGAACTGGTTAGATTTAGGAATCCATCACCCATCATTCTGGAAGATGAATCTGAGACTCAGCTCCCAGAATATTTAGCTGATATTATTCAGAAAATTGGTGGAGTTGTACTTAAGAAACTGGATATTTCTATCCAACATCCACTTATAAAAAAATACGTGCATCCACCATTGCCAAGTGCTGTTTTACAAATAATGGAAAAAATGTCCTTACAGAAACTATGCAATCAGGTTGCCTCATTCCCGCCAACACATAAAGATGCTCTTAGGGCATTCTTAGCTAGTTTAACAGATGCAAATGAAAAAGAGAAGAGAATTATTCAGGAATTGCTAATATTTAGAAAAATTGAAAAATCATCTGATGAAAGTGTCCCTGTTTTTACTGGGCTAAAAGGTAGTAAGGTATTACACCACACTGCCAAAATTCCTCCTGGTCTAAGATTTTCTGTTCCAATAATTGACAGCAGTGATGAAGCAACTATTCGCTTAGCTAATTTGCTGAAAATAGAACAGCTAAAGAGCACAGACTGCTTGAAGTTTGTTATAGAAGACATAAGAAGTGATTATTATTCCTATGATGAAACAGCACAGATAATGCAATGGGTTCTTGAAAATCTGACTTTTCTGAAAAATGAGAATACAGATGTGATAGATTGGCTGACACCACTCAAGTTTATTCAGATCTCACCAGAAAAGATACTGTCAGCAAACGAACTCTTTGATCCTGAGGTAGAACTTCTGCAACATTTGTTTTATGCTGAGGAAGAAAGTTGCTTCCCCCCTGTTATTTTTACATCCTCAGATATTCTTCATTCACTGAGACAAATAGGCTTAAAAAATGAAGCCAATCTTGAGGAAAATGATATCTTGAGAGTGGCAAAAAAAATTGAAAGTTTGCATGCTGACTCTAACACCAATCATGATTTGCTGTTAAGAAAAGCTAGAACTCTCTTGACAATTTTGAACAAGAACCATATGCTGCTTCAATCATCTGAAACAAAAGCTGCGATGAAAAAGATAAAATGGATTCCTGCAAGTAAGGAAAGGCCTCCAAATTATCCAGGGTCCTTGGTTTGGAAAGGAGATCACTGTAATCTTTGTTCACCACCAGAAATGTGTGATATATCACACGCAATTTTGGTTGGTTCCTCAGTTCCTCTTGTGGAAAATGTACTGTTGGATATAGAGAAAGCACTTGGCATCCCCACCAAGCCCAGCATAAAAGCAGTCCTGAAACATTTCAAGGTGGTAGTTGATTGGCATAGTTCTAAAACCTTCAGTGATGAGGACTACTATCAATTTCAGCATATCTTGCTTGAGATTTATGGATTTATGCATGATCATCTAGAAGAAGGGAAAGAAGCTTTTAAAGCCCTGAAGTTTCCCTGGGTTTGGACTGGTAAAACATTTTGTTCCCTCACACAAGCAGTTATAAAGTCAGTTCCTGATCTTGATCTCCAGCCATATTTACATTATGTTCCAAAAACTATGGCAAAGTTTCACCAGTTGTTTAAATGTTGTGGTTCAATTGAGGAGTTAACACCAGACCACGTTTCTATGGTCATTCAGAAAATATATCTGAAGAGTGAGCAGTCTCTCTCAGAACAAGAGAGTAAGCAAAGCCTTCACATTATGTTGAGCATCATAAGATGGCTGTACAGCAATCAGATCCCTGCGAGTCTGCATACGCCCATGCCGCTGTACAGTGGCAAACTTCCTTATAAACTTGCAATGAAGCCAATTCATGAGTGCTGTTACTGTGACATCAAAGTTGATGACTTAAACGATCTGCTTGAGGATTCTGTTGAACCCATAATTTTGGTGCATGAAGACATACCAATGAAAACTGCTGAGTGGTTAAATGTCCCATGCCTTAGCACAAGACTGATTAATCCAGAAAATATGGGGTTTGAGCAATCTGGGCAAAGAGAGCCTCTGACTGTGAGAATTAAAAACATATTGGAAGAATACCCTTCCATTTCAGATATCTTTAAGGAACTTCTTCAAAATGCTGACGATGCTAATGCAACGGAATGTAATTTCCTGATTGACATGAGAAGAAATATGGATATAAGAGAGAACCTTCTGGATCCAGGAATGGCAGCATGTCATGGTCCAGCATTGTGGTCATTCAATAATTCTGAGTTTTCTGACTCTGATTTCCTAAATATAACTCGATTAGGAGAGTCTCTAAAAAGGAGTGAAGTTGACAAAGTAGGAAAATTTGGACTGGGATTCAATTCTGTTTATCATATCACTGATGTTCCTATTATTTTGAGCCGGGAGTTCATGATTATGTTTGATCCAAATGTCAACCATATAAGTAAGCATATCAGAGATAAATCTAACCCTGGCATCAAAATCAACTGGAGCAAGCAACAGAAGAGACTGCGAAAATTTCCAAATCAGTTTAAGCCATTTATAGGAGTTTTTGGTTGCCAGCTACCACTGACAGTAGAATCTCCCTATAGCTACAAAGGAACGCTTTTCAGGCTGTCCTTTAGGACTCAGCAGGAAGCTAAAGTGAGTGAAGTCAGCAGTGCATCCTACAACACAGCAGACATTTACTCTCTTGTGGATGAATTTAGCATTTGCGGTCACAGACTGATAATATTTGCTCAGAGTGTAAATTCAATGGTTTTGAAATACTTGAAAATTGAAGCAGATGATCCCAGCGTGGCACAAGATGTTGTAACTATCAGAAAAAATCTGTGTTCTTCCAAAGCCTTGAGTGCACCAAATGTAAGTGTTTTAAAGGAAGCAGCTAAACTCATGAAGGTGTGCAGCAGCAGTACTAAAAAGCTTCCCACTGAAACACCAAAGTCATCATGTATCCTGCAGATAGTAGTAGAAGAATTTCACCACGTGTTCAGGCGGATTGCTGATTTACAGTCTCCACTTTTCAGAGGTACTGAAGATGATCCAGCTGCTTTCTTTGAAATGGCTAAATCAGGACAGACGAAAAGATCAGGTGATGAATTGCCACAGAAAACAGTAGATTCAACAACGTGGCTTATATGTTCTTGCATGGATGTTGGGGATGCTTTGAAATTTTCTTTGCATGAAAGTGGACGAAGACTAGGCCTAGTTCCCTGTGGTGGTGTAGGAGTCTTGCTGTCTGAAACCCAGGATCAAAAATGGATTGTGAAACCTAATTGCAACAACATAGGTGAAGTATTCTGCTACTTACCTCTGCGAATAAAAACAGGCTTACCTGTCCACATAAACGGCTGCTTTGCAGTTACTTCAAATCGGAAAGAGATCTGGAAAACAGACACAAAAGGAAGATGGAATACAGTATTCATGAGGCACGTTATTGTAAAAGCCTACATAGAAGCCCTTTGTGTTTTACGTGACATGGCAATCAATGGTGAGCTGGTTGACTACAGTTACTGTGCAGTGTGGCCAGATCCTGATTCAGTTCACGATGATTTTTCTATTATTTGTCAAGGGTTTTATGAGGACATAGCTCACATGAAAAGCAAAGAAGGGATCAAAGTGTTTTCTGATGGTTCGTCTTGGGTTTCCATGAAGAATGTAAGGTTTTTAGATGACTCCATACTGAAACGGCCAGATGTTGGGCCGTCAGCTTTCAAGATCTTCCTGAAGTACCTTAAAAAAACTGGTTCCAAAAATCTGTGTGCTGTAGATCTTCCATCCTGGGTAAAGACAGGATTTGAAGAAGCAGGATGCAAATACATATTATTGGAGAACACTTTCTCTGAGAAACAGTTTTTTTCTGAGGTATTTTTCCCTAACATTCAGGAGATAGATCCAGAGCTACGTGATCCTCTGATGCGTTATGTTCTCAATGAAAAAGTTGAGGAGTTCTCAGGAATTCTTCGTGCTACTCCATGTATTCCCTGTTCATTGGATGGACACTCATTAGTTACACCATCAAGACTGATCCATCCTGAAGGAAGAGTTGCAAAGTTGTATGATGCTGAGGACGGAAGATTTCCTTATGGTACCACTCAGGATTATCTTAACCCTGTTATTTTGGTTAAACTTGTGCAGTTGGGAATGGCTAAAGATGATATTTTATGGGAAGATCTGATAGAACGTGCAGAATCAGTAGCTGAAATTAACAAGACTGATCATGCTGCAGCTTGTCTCAGGAGCAGCATTATATTGAGTCTTATTGATGAAAAATTAAAATCTAGAGATCCTAGAGCTAAAGAATTTGCTGCAAAATGTCAAAGCATTCCTTTCCTTCCTTTCCTTAGCAAACCAGCAGGCTTCTCACTGCACTGGAAAGGCAGTGATTTTCAGCCTGAAGCAATGTTTTCAGCAAATGATCTTTTCACTGCTGATCATCAAGATATAGTTTGCCTCATACAACCAATTCTTAATGAAAATTCCCACTCTTTTAAAGGTTGTGGTACTTTGTCATTAGCTGTCAAAGAATTTTTGGGTTTACTGAAGAAACCAGCTGTTAATTTAGTCATAAATCAGTTAGAAGAAGTTGCAAAGTCATTTGATGGAATCACGTTGTATCAAGAAAACATCACTAATGCTTGTTACAAATATCTGCATGAAGCGATGTTAGAGAGTGAATCAACGAAAGCCATGATAATTGAAGAGCTAACAAACTGTAGTTTTATTTTGGTTGAGAATGTGTATGCTGATCCATCAAAAGTGTCTTTTCATTTGAATTTTGAAGCAGCACCCTATCTCTATCAATTGCCTAACAAATACAAAAATAATTTCCGTGAGCTGTTTGAAGGTGTGGGTGTAAGACAGGCTTTCACAGTTGAAGACTTTGCTGTAGTTCTGGAATTAATAAATCAAGAGAGAGCGACCAAACAACTAACAGAAGACAACTTTCAGCTCTGCAGGAGAATAATTAGCGAAGGAATATGGGGCCTCATTAGAGAGAAGAAGCAGGAATTTTGTGAGAAAAAGTATGGTGAGATATTGTTGCCAGATACTCGTCTTGCACTTCTGCCTGCAAAATCTTTGTGTTACAATGATTGTCCGTGGATAAAAGTTAAAGACACAACTGTTAAATATTGTCATGGCGATATTCCAAGAGAAGTTGCTGTGAAGCTTGGAGCAATACCAAAACGCCATAAAGCTTTAGAAAGATATGCATCAAATATCTGTTTTACTACCCTTGGAACAGAATTTGGCCAGAAAGAAAAACTGACTAGTAGAATTAAAAGCATTCTGAATGCTTACCCTTCAGAAAAAGAAATGCTGAAAGAGCTCCTTCAGAATGCAGATGATGCAAAAGCTACAGAGATCTGTTTTGTGTTTGATCCTAGACAGCATCCAGCCGATAGAATATTTGATGAGAAATGGGCACCACTTCAAGGACCAGCACTGTGTGTTTACAACAATCAGCCTTTTACAGAAGATGATATTCGGGGAATCCAGAACCTTGGAAAAGGTACAAAAGTAGGAAATCCCTGTAAAACTGGACAATATGGTATAGGTTTCAATTCTGTTTATCACATTACAGATTGCCCTTCTTTCCTGTCTGGCAATGATATACTTTGCATTTTTGATCCTCATGCAAGATATGCACCAGGTTCAACATCAACAAGTCCTGGCCGCATGTTTAGAGATTTAGATGCAGATTTCAGAACACAGTTCTCAGATGTACTGGATCTCTACTTAGGAAATCACTTTAAACTGGACAATTGTACGATGTTTAGGTTTCCTCTTCGAAATGGAGAAATGGCGAAAGTATC
The DNA here is from genome assembly GCF_015832195.1 of Motacilla alba alba. Lineage (NCBI taxonomy): Eukaryota > Metazoa > Chordata > Aves > Passeriformes > Motacillidae > Motacilla > Motacilla alba. The sequence goes on along the minus strand of NC_052016.1, from coordinate 54,100,027 downwards.
AGAAATTTCATCGGTTCCCTGCTCAGATAGAATGGTCCAAAATCTTTTGGATAAGCTGCGTACAGATGGAGCAGAACTCCTAATGTTTTTGAACCATATGGAGAAAATTTCTATTTGTGAGATAGAGAAAACAACAGGAGCACTGAATGTCCTGTATTCTGTACAAGGCAAAATCACTGATGGAGACAGACTGAAACGAAAGCAATTCCATGCATCTGTGATCGACAGTGTAACTAAAAAGAAGCAGCTAAGTGAAATACCTGTACAGCAGATTACTTACACAATGGATACTGAAGACTCTGAAGGAAATCTCACCACTTGGTTAATTTGTAACAGGTCAGGGTTTTCTGCCATGGAAAAGGTATCCAAAAGTGTGGTCTCAGCCCACAAGAATGAGGACATTACTCTTTTCCCTCGTGGTGGAGTAGCGGCTTGCATTACTCACAATTACAAAAAACCCCACAGAGCATTCTGTTTCTTACCCTTATCATTAGAAACTGGATTACCTTTTCATGTGAATGGACACTTTGCTCTGGACTCTGCAAGAAGAAATCTGTGGCGTGATGATAACGGTGTTGGAGTAAGAAGTGACTGGAATAGTAGTCTAATGACAGCGCTGATAGCACCAGCCTATGTTGAACTGCTGATTCAGCTGAAGAAGAGGTATTTTCCAGGCACTGACCCTACAGTATCAGTGCTGCAAAACACGCCTATTCATGCTGTGAAAGACACTTTAAAAAAGTTTTTATCCTTTTTCCCAGTTAATAGACTTGATATTCAACCAGACTGGTATTGCTTAGTGAAAGCAGTTTACAGTTGCATTTATGAAGATTTGAAGCGTCTTTTACCTGTTATGAGAGCTCCAAATGTTGATGGTTCTGATTTGCATTCTGCTGTTATCATCACATGGGTTAACATGTCTACTGTGAACAAAGGCAGACCATTCTTTGACAATTTGCTACAAGATGAATTGCAGCACCTCAAAAACACAGAATACAACATCACAACACGGAAGACAGTGGCTGAAAATGTTTACAGACTAAAGCATTTACTCTTAGAAATTGGATTTAATTTGGTATACAACTGTGACGAGACTGCAAATCTCTACCACTGTTTGGTAGATGCAGATATTCCTGTCTCCTATGTGACACCTGCTGATGTCCGATTGTTTTTGATGACATTTTCTTTTCCAGACTCTAATTGCCACATTGGAAAGTTACCCTGTCGTCTTCAGCAGACAAATTTGAAACTGTTCCATAGCCTCAAACTCCTGGTTGACTACTGTTTCAAAGATGCAGAAGAAAATGAAATCCAAATTGAGGGTTTGCCACTCCTCATTACTCTTGACAATGTTTTGCAAGTTTTTGATTCAAAACGACCAAAGTTCTTGACAACATACCATGAATTGATTCCATCACGGAAGGATCTTTTTATGAACACATTGTATTTGAGATACAACAATATTCTGCTCAGCAGCGAAGTAGCAAAAGTCTTTGATATCAGAAGTTTTGCTGAATTGTTATCATCTGTGCTGCCTAGAGAGTATAAAACCAGAAATTGTATGAAATGGAAGGAAAACTTTGCAAGTGAATCTTGGCTTAAAAGTGCTTGGCATTTTATCAGTGAGTCTCTGAATATTAAGGAAGAGCAAGAAGATACACAAGCAAAATTCGATGGCGTTATTGAAACTTTGAAGGACTGGACTTTGCTTCCAGGTGTAAAGTTTACTGTCTCAGCCAATCATCTGGTTGTGCCAGAGTGTGATGTCTTGCTGCCACTCAGCATCATGCATATAGCTGTCTTTCCAAATGCTCAGAGTGATAAAGTCTTCCATGCTTTAATGAAAACGGGCTGTATTCAGCTGGCATTGAACAAAATCTGCTCCAAAGACAGTGCTTTAGTGCCTTTGTTGTCGGGACGTACAGCAAACATAGATAATCCCTCCAGCATTCTGAAAGCCATACAATATATGGTACAGACATCAACTTTTAAGACTGAAAAGTTAGCAGAAAGTGACTTTGAGGCTCTCCTAATGTACTTCAACTGCAATTTATGTCATTTGACATCTCAGGATGAGATTAAAATTTTAAAGTCTCTTCCGTGTTACAAATCAATCAGTGGCCGATACATCAGCATTGCAAAATATGGGACATGTTATGTCCTCACAAAAAGCATCCCATCAGTAGAAGTAGACAGATGGACACAGTCAACTTCATCGGCTTTTCTTGAGGAGAAGGTTCATTTGAAAGATTTGTACACTATGCTTGGCTGTGTCTCTGTGGATGATCTTGAAGTGTACTTGAAACATCTTTTGCCAAAAATTGAAAGTCTGTCTTACGATGCAAAATTAGAACATTTGATCTACCTAAAGAATAGGCTAACTAGCATTGAAGAAACTTCAGAAATGAAAGAACAGCTGTTTGAAAAGCTTGAAAGCATTTTGATCATTCATGATGCAAGCAATAGGTTAAAACCTGCAAAGTACTTTTATGACAGGACTGTAAAAGTCTTTGAAGTTATGCTGCCTGAAAAATTCTTTATACCTCAAGATTTTTTTAAGAAGCTAGAGCAACTTACAAAACCAAAAAATCAAGCAGCGTTCCTTCCATCGTGGGTAACTTTTCTGCGCCATATCGGATTGAAATTCATCATTTCACAGCAGCAGTTACTGCAGTTTGCTAAGGAAATCAGCATGCGAGCAAATACAGAAAACTGGTCTAAAGAAACACTACAGAATACTGTTGATGTTCTTCTCCATCATATATTTCAAGAAAGAGCTGACCTTTTTTCAGGAAATTTTCTGAAAGAATTGTCTTTAATTCCTTTTCTGTGCCCTGAGCGAGCTCCAGCAGAATTTGTGAGATTTCATCCTCAGTATCAAGAAGTTAATGGAACTCTTCCTCTTATACGATTCAACGGGGCACAGGTGAACCCTAAATTCAAGCAGACCGATGTGTTGCAGTTGCTGTGGACATCATGTCCTATTCTTCCCGAGAAAGCAACACCTTTAAGCATCAAAGAGCAAGAGGGGAGTAGTCTTGGTGCGCAAGAACAGCTTGAGCAAGTTTTAGCCATGCTGAATGTTAATTTGGACCCTCCTCTGGACAAAGTTATCAATAACTGCAGGAACATATGCAATATAACAACTTTGGATGAGGACATGGTGAAAACTAGGGCCAAGGTCCTAAGAAGCATATACGAGTTTCTTAGTACAGAGAAGAGGGAATTCCGCTTTCAGCTTCGAGGAGTTTCTTTTGTGATGGTGGAAGAAGGTTGGAAGCTCCTTAAGCCTGAGGAGGTGGTAATAAACCTTGAGTATGAATCTGATTTTAAACCTTATCTTTACAAACTTCCTTTAGAACTTGGTACTTTCCATCAGTTATTTAAACATTTGGGCACTGAAGACATTATTTCAACAAAGCAGTATGTTGAAGTTCTAGGTCGCATATATAAAAGCTCGGAAGGAAAGCAATTGGATCCTAATGAAATGCGCACAGTTAAAAGAGTAGTTTCAGGCCTGTTCAAAAGTCTTCAGAATGATTCTGTAAAGGTTAGGAATGACCTTGAGAATATGAGAGATTTTGCCCTTTACCTTCCCAGCCAAGATGGTAGGTTGGTAAAGTCTAGTATCTTAGTTTTTGATGATGCACCCCACTACAAAAGCAGAATCCAAGGTAACATTGGTGTGCAGATGCTTGTTGATCTCAGCCAGTGTTACTTAGGCAAAGACCATGGCTTTCACACTAAATTGATAATGTTATTCCCTCAGAAGCTGAGGCCTCGCTTACTTAGCAGTATACTTGAAGAGCAGTTAGATGAAGAGTCTCCCAAAATTTGTCAGTTTGGAGCGTTATGTTCTTTGCAGGGAAGGTTACAGTTACTGTTGTCTTCAGAGCAGTTCATCACAGGACTCATTAGGATTATGAAGCATGAAAATGACAATGCTTTTCTGGCTAACGAAGAAAAAGCAATAAGACTTTGCAAAGCTTTGCGAGAAGGTTTGAAAGTTTCCTGTTTCGAGAAGTTGCAAACAACATTAAGAGTTAAAGGGTTTGCTCCCATTCCCCACAGCAAAAGTGAAACATTTGCTTTCTTGAAGAGATATGGAAATGCAGTAATATTGCTTTACATACAGCATTCTGACAGCAAGGACATAAATTTCCTCTTAGCATTAGCCATGACCTTAAAATCTGCAACTGACAACCTGATTTCTGATACCTCATATTTAATTGCCATGCTGGGTTGTAATGATATTTATCGGATCAGTGAGAAGCTTGACAGCTTAGGAGTGAAGTATGACTCTTCTGAGCCATCAAAACTTGAACTACCAACACCTGGCACTCCTATACCAGCTGAAATTCACTATACACTTCTAATGGATCCAATGAATGTATTTTATCCTGGTGAATATGTTGGTTACCTTGTTGATTCTGAAGGTGGTGATATATATGGATCATATCAGCCTACTTACACCTATGCAATCATTGTTCAAGAAGTAGAAAGAGAAGATGATGAAAGCCCCAGTTTTCTAGGGAAGATTTACCAGATTGATATTGGATATAGTGAATATAAAATAGTGAGCTCTCTTGACTTGTACAAATTTTCTAGACCAGAGGAAAGCTCTCAAGGCAGGGATAGCACACCTTCTACCCCAACCAGTCCCACAGAATTTCCAGCACATGGACCAAGGGCCATTCCACCTATCTTCACTGGTAGAGAGAGCCACAAAACAATGTCCTCAAAACACCACTCTCCAAAAAAGATAAAGTCAAACTCGTTGCCAGAAATATTAAGAGAAGTGACATCTGTGATTGAACAGGCTTGGAAGCTTCCAGAATCTGAAAGAAAAAAGATTATTAGGAGGCTCTATCTTAAATGGCACCCAGATAAAAATGCAGAGAATCTTGATATAGCTAATGAGGTTTTCAAACATTTGCAGAATGAGATTAACAGGATGGAAAAACAGGCCTTTATGGATCAAAATATGGACAGAGCCTCAAGGAGACCATTTTCATCTTCTGCTTCTCGATTTCAGTCAGATAAATTTTCATTTCAGAGATTTTACACTTCATGGAATCAGGAAGCTACAAGCCACAAATCTGAAAGGCAACAGTATAAAGAAAAGTGTCCCTCCTCCACGGGGCCCTCTTGCTCCCAGCGCTTTTTCGTCCCACCCACATTCAGGTCCGTTGGCAATCCTGTGGAGGCACGTCGATGGCTTAGGCAGGCCCGAGCCAACTTTTCAGCTGCACGAAATGACCTTCATAAAAATGCCAATGAATGGGTGTGCTTTAAGTGCTACCTTTCTACTAAACTAGCCTTGATTGCAGCTGACTACGCTGTGAAGGGCAAGTCAGACAAAGACATAAAACCAGCAGCCCTTGCACAAAAAATAGAGGAGTACAGTCAGCAACTTGAAGGACTTTCAAATGACGTTCAGACATTGGAGGCTTATGGAGTAGATAGCTTAAAAACTAGGTATCCTGACTTACTTCCTTTTCCACAGATTCCCAATGATAGGTTTACTTCAGAAGTTGCTATGAGAGTGATGGAATGTACTGCTTGCATTATAATAAAACTTGAAAACTTCATACAACAGAAAGTATAAATTATTTGAAGAGGTTAGGGGACTGTTTTGTCAAGAATCAGGTGTTTCAAGTGGTGGCATACAAATGCAATTGTGCAGATTATGGAATATCCAAGAGGTTGCATGGTGCCAAGCAGCTTAGAAGTGTCATGCACAAAGGTGGATGGTACGGGGGTACTTAGAACTGAAATTTACTTAAATGGGATTTTTTTTTTCTTAACTGAGCCTGCTGTTAAGCAAACTGTAAAACCTGAATATTTTTTTAGAATTTGCAAGGAAATTGAGCTGCAAAAATTAGATGTATGCACAACATTAATTGGCATATTGTTGAACTGCACTTTATATAACCAAAGCTTAGCTTTCTGTTAGATAAAGCCTGTAATTATAACTCCTTATTAGAATTTAATGTAATGTTTCTGAAAGGGTAATGTCAGTTTTCAATGTACTAATCTTAAGACTGGACATACAATGAAATGGGAAGTGGGGTGAAAGTTAAATTAACTTTGGAGATATTACTCCAAAGCATATCTGTATTCTTTTGCGTTCTGTGGACATTCATGTCATTCATAGTAATACTCTTATCAGCTGGATCTGATTATAAATTTGCTGCAGCATCACACTGTAAACATTTAAAGGATAGTTTAGTACATGTAAACTGGTACAGTTATTTTAATGCTGAATAATGATACTTGATTTAACATGCCACATCATGTCATGCATTGATTGCATTTACGTTATTATGAAATAATTAAGTATTTAATTTACTTTTTTTTTAGAGCCTGTCATTTTTTGTTTAATGAAAAAGCATGTGGATGATATAAAATCTGTGAACATTATTATATGGTGTTTTATGATTTTTTTTTTTTGGAACACCAAAACTCAGTCTTCAGATTCCTAAATGCTTGAGTTCCTTTTTTTTCCCCTGTGTGTGTGCCTTTGTGTGTGTACATATATATATATTTTTCCACAAACATGAGTAATAGTACAATTGAGTAACTCATTTTTGGTGTACACAGAGCACTGTTTTTTGTTACCTGTTTAAAGGTGCTGCAATGTAATGCTGGTTTTATTTTGTTATTCACTACAGCCCTTGAGAAATCTGATTATTAGTTCACACTCTTTCTTTTATAGTTTGTAATACTTTTGGTAATGTCATGCAGTATGTTCAACATTAGCTTTTTGTAAAAAATTTAAAAAAATAAAAAATGGAAGGAAAATGCTAAATGAAAGGATTTTTTTTTGTTGGATCAGCCACATTAAACAAATGTCAAACATTTTCCAGTGGCATGCTGTTACACTTGTCTACTTGACAGCACAGTGAAACTGCAATTTAACTTACAGAATACAAAGGAAAATAAACAACAGCAAGCTTGCTGATACAGCTGTGATAGTGCTGTAATACAAAAACAAAAAATCACAATGAAGTCTGCCTCAGTTTTGAGTAAATTATAAAGGCCTTGTTCTCAAAGAAATGTGACAGTTGGAAAATGATACTGCTTCTGATTGTGGAGCCATGATTATTATTATTTCTGCTATTAAATTAAGTGCCATAAATTTAATAAAGAAAAATGCAAACATATATTTCAGTCCGATGTGTTTTGGTTTTGTAATGTTAGCTAACTTTACCTGTTATTTGAAGCTTTTATATAGGTAAATACACAACGTTCTTTTTGATTAATTCTAAATAATTGTACAAATATTTAAATACTGTTGAAAAGGAAACTTGCCCCCCCCCCTTTTTTTTTTTTGCAATGACAAATGTTTGCAGTTTTCTCAAACAAATTGTACATTTTGCTGATTTTTTTGCAATAAATAGCATGTAAGTAAAACACAAATCCTGGTGTGCCATTAAATAAATCAGTTTAGTGAATTCCCTATGTTTTAAAAATAGATTCATTTGTGGTTCTTGCTTTGTGCATTAAGTCAGACAAATAGTATTCAGGGTAAGCAAAATACTTGAAAAGGAAACAGTTCTCATGCTTTTCATTTTAAATGGAGCTAAAACATCAGGTCTCATGGAAGCATGCAAAAGTGTAACAGGAGCACCATGAACACTTTGCTGTTTTTATGTGAGCTCTTGAGGAAGAAAATCTTCTAAGTGTATAATTGTGTTTTATAAACAACTTATGTTGCCTTACCAGTATTATTATTATGAACTGTTAAAATGGCTGTGCAGAACCACTGAACTATTCTAATTTTGTTTAGTTTGTATATTTTGTTGAGTGCTGACACTGAGAAAGAAAAAGGTCCCAATTCTTAAGAAGCTAATGGTCTGAAACAATTTTAAACTCTGAGCTGAGTTGAGAAAGAAAACTGTAACAACACAGAAAAACTAATTAATTTTGTTATTCCTGAATTAAAACTAACAATAAAATTTACAGATGGCTGCAGAGGGACACTGAGAGGCGTCTCAGTTGGAAGTCTCTTAGTTTCTTATTTGCTTAACTCACTCTAACAGCTAACATAAATAAAGAGGCTTTGTGAGACCAGGAAACCATATCCTGACAGAACATGCTTTTTTAAGAGCCATTTAATTCCTGATTAAAAATAAAAACAAATAAATCAAATGCTTAATTGATTCTTCCTTTTGGCTCAGCTGGGAGACTTGTCAATGTGTCTAAGTCAGGTGTAGAGGCTTAGAAGAGTTAGGATGTGATGGTCCTGTAGTAAGGGCCTGTAGAAGTAAATGTTAGCATGTAGGTTCCACAAAAATACATTTAGCAAGTAATTCTGCGCATTAAATGAGTTCTCATTGGAGAAAATATCTTTTCATTCAGGTCTATCTCCTGCCTTCCACAGGTACCAGCAGTTTATCTAGGAAAAGCAGCTTCAGTTCTTGTCTCCCAAAATTACAGTTGTGGAGTTTAACAAAAAGGAGACTACTTCAACTATACATAGAGCAGCTTAAATCTAAGGAACTGCAGTTGGAATGAGCCTTGATAGGCTTGTTGCTATCGTGTGCTTTAAAAGTTTTCCTCTCAAACAATGAAGTGTTACACAGCTATTCTAAAAAGCACAGGACACTTGCCTCAGCAATTAGTGACAAGAAAAAATACCTTTTGTTTGTTTGTTTGTAGTTTTGTTCTGTTTTGTTTTTGTTGTTGTTGTTTTTGTTAAGGACATAGATTTTTGTGTAGCTGACTACCGGAAGAATAAATGGTTTATTGTGTAAAAATTGCAGTTTTACAATATTTGTACTCAAATCATTATCAGTAAAGTTACTGTAATGATTTGTGAAACGGGATTTAAAATTTACTATAAGGATTACATTCACTTGGTGCTGGTATGCTTTAAACAAAGCTGTAATTAAATCTATTGTAATTTCTCCAGTTAAAGTAGAGGAATGTAGTACCACCTTTGAGATGCTCTGTTGCTGGATCTAAACTCTTTGAGAAAGGCTGGATTGGTCCTGGGGAGCAAAGGCGAACTAATAGTTCAAAAATAACTAAACCTGGCAGCCAAAGTAAATGTTTTCATTTGAAGAAGACATGCATTTTTTGTCACATGAACGGTTTTGTCAATGAATTTTTGATCAGAACTGTTTATCTTTTCTTTGGTTTGTTTTCTGGATGATTAAGTCAGTAGCACTGCCATAATTTCTTTGTTCACTTTCACCTATTTCTGATTAAGACACAGGAATTCTACATGTCCAATGAAATCTAATTGTAAAGCATTTTCTAAATTCTGCTAAGTACATTTTTAGCTGGGACCAAGAATTGTGTTCATATTTTTAAATAAAGTACATTTCACAGTCTTGGAAAAACAATTTTGTTTTAAAAATGAAAACATTCATTTAAGCTGTGTTTCATTTGAATACAAAAGCAGAAGCAGATTGTTCAAAATGTATAAAGTTTATTCAAGAACTCGGTTTCCAATTCTTGCAATTTCCTTTTGCATAAAGCTATATAAAGACAGACAACTGCAAATACTAAAGGACTGTGAAATGGGAAAAAAAAAAAGCTCATGTTTGCACAATCACCAGTGAAGTTTTTCTATCATTTTTCCACTGTGTAACAATTGCAACCAGTTGCAAGAACAGCTGTAAATAATTCTTTTTGAGGGAGTAAATATGCAAACAAATCAGTTCACTATGCTGGTAGTGATTTTTTTCTCTTCTCCATTTGGATAATGCTTTTGGAAATAAACTAGAGAACTGCATACTCTCACTTCCCTGTGCCATAATTTTCTGTTACTCTAACTAATTACTGAAGTTTGATTCAAGTAGAAACAGTAATTTTGAAGTATTAAAAAGGGGGGGGGAATAGACATCCACATGGAGATATCAGAAATTATAATTTAGTGATGTATGACCTATGTTGAGATTAACAGCAATTCAAATTGTAGCATCAGCTGATTATACTCTGGTAATGTTAACATAAATTTTGTTTCTCTACTAACCACACCTAAAAGAAAAAAAAATAGTCAGTGACAAGATGTCGCCAGCCATGCTTTAGGTGCATAACTTCTATACTGGAACAATACTTCTGATGTCAGTGTTGTAGCATAATGAAAAGAAGAATCAAATTAGACAATGAAAAGGATCATGTTGGTGATTTGTGTGGTGGCAGTGCTGAGGATACAGCAAACCTCTTTAGATTTTGGTACTATTCACAATCCACCTGTGAAATGAAGCAAGTCCAGAAGATTTATCTCCACAAGAAAGGTGGTAGTTACTGCAGTGTCTAAATGAAGTGCCATCCTGCTTAATAGTGTTACCAGCCAGGGGACTGCACCCTGATTTTCCTAGCTCTTTTGGGGTCAGGTTATTCTTTCCTGGAAAGCCTCAGTTCAGTCCCTTGCTGTGAATTAACTGGCAAATCACATTTGAAAATGTGCCTCCAAAACAAAAACTTAAAATGTGTAAGTTGAAGTGCTGTGCTTCTTTTACCAGCAGAACAAGGAGATTTCAACTATTTTGCAGTATCTGGCTAACGTTTAGGGGTTAGATTATATTTGTTTGACACTCCATGGAAATAGGCATATGTTCCTTGATGTCAGAAGAACAACGTCTGAAATTTCTAAGGACTCATGTCCCAGTTTTTGCTGTTAAGACTACACCTGTAAGAGGCTGGTGACATTACAGTTCTCCAAGTTACTGGTAGCAGCAGTTTTTAGGTATCTGGCACATGCAAGGGCATTTGCTGACCTTTACTGCAGTACTCGAACTTTCTATCCAATGAAGTCTGCTTGTATTTTGGGTTGTAAAAGCTTGTGCATGAACCACGTGCTGTGGAACCACCTAAACTGACTTTAAAGGAATACTGAAGACAGGTTTCTGTTAAAGTCTGCCTCAGCTGAGGGCTTAGCCTTAGAGACAGATATAGTCAAGAGATACAGTTGTGGAGATAAACATTTCTCTCCTTATGGCCAACAGCCTTGGACTCACTCCTGAAGACAGGAGTAAGTGAATGAGTCTAAGCCCAAGAAAAGGCAATGATATGGAAGATGTGTGGCTTCCTACTTCTCCTGTAGGCAGTGTAATAACAGTTGGAGCACTCTTCAGATAACATGTGGACCCTTGCTCCACTCGCCTAAGCTCACCTTTAGTGTTTCCTACTTGCCCCACTGAAGTTCTTGGAGTTTGCATTAATTGCTGAGGCCCCACCCTGCTGCTGAAGGGCAGTTTCAGTTCTGTACATCAGACTCTTGGAGAAATTGCAAAGGCAGCCCTTGAAGCGGGGACTGCCCTGGGCTTTACCACAATAATGGTGGTAAAGTGGAAAATAGTGGAAAATAGTGGAAAATATTAACAAGGGACTCTTTCTCGGCTCAGGTTTTTGTGTGTACCTGGGGATCTCATCCAAGTGTTGGTTTTCTTCCCTTGTTCACCAGAGCTGAAGTAGCAAGTTTGTTAGTAGTTATTTTGTCCTGATTCTTTTGTTTTAAGGATGGTGATTAATTTTTTTCCAAAAGGTGGGCATTCGTGGTTTACTAACACTATGGGTTAAAATCCTTCTGTAAATAGACACCAAGGCACTATGTGATAGCTCCTTCCTGGATAATAAGATCGTAAAGTATATACAAAACAGCATCAAAGGAATTAAAAACCCATGAGGTTTAAACAACAGACTATTAAATACAAATCTTGCTACCCAGAGGTGTGCAAACAATTTATTTGTGTTCAGTGCAACACTGTACAGGAGAATGGGTCTGCCGTCGTGTTTCTTTACAAGGCCAATAAACAGTTTGTCAGCTCTGGTGAGCATTTATTTTGTATCCAAAATCCTAATGTAAAAAATAATAACAGTTTTACTCTCTCTGTTTGTGATGGAGTCCCAGTCTGACAGGATCAGAAATACCAGTAAACAGGTGCAGATGGGAATGAAATATTCCTCTTAATTGAAATCTGTGGGCTGCATAAAAGGTTTTTTTCCCACTGCCCAAATAGTTCCTTGTGTCAGACAATCTGAAGACACTTTTTTTTTTTTACTAGTCCAGCTGGCATAACAGATTGCCTTGTTGAATTAGCATGTCCTAAAATAAAAAAGGATTTAAATGAATATGATGATACAGGCAGTAGAACAAACAATTGCTATTATAAAATATACTAACATACTTCTCTGTTGTATAGTGAATGGATTTGAGACACAGACAGGTCTTCATGACTTCTGGAGCTTTTTGCATTAGTTATTTTTATATGAATCTCAGTAAGAAGCAAATCAGCATATATGTTGCCAAATTAAAATAGAAAGCTATTAGCAAATTAACATCTTTACACAGAACTGATACAAATACCACATTTTTCTATCTTGTGTTATTGCAAGAACAAAATTGCATAGACCATTTGCTGGCACTTTCTGAATTTTCCAAATAATGCTTCGTCTTACAAATAATTCAAGTAGTTCCCTCAATTTCATTTCACCCACTAATACAGTAAGTGTTTACATGTAGTGAGAGGAAAAACCCACAGATCTCAAAAATATGAACAACAACATAATCATCTGATTGAATAATAGTTCAGCAAGGAAACATATTTGTTTTATTTTTTATACTCTCAGTAAGGCTGTTTTCCAAGTGTTACTGACAAAACATGTAATTTGATTCAAGTTATTCTTCTGAAGTGGAAATGTCATTTGTGCTCTTCTTCCCCTTACACCCTGTATTCCAGAACTGTAGATGCGGATTTGTTTCCTAAATTGTAAGTACTTTGTTTTTAAAATGCTGAAAAATATGCTTTCAGTAATGCTCTTCAGGAGTTATACAAAACTCAGATGCCCAAGGGGGTGTGTGCCTTTTGGGGTGCCTCACTGGCAGACTCGGCTGTATTCTTGGCAAGTGGAGCCCACGCCGGCCACTGACAAGTAGAGCTTTCCATCTGGACACACACAGATTTCATAGAGCCCCTGAGAAATGCCAGATCCACCCCTTGTACCCTCAGGCAGCTTGGGCAGTCGCACAGTTTCAGCATCGAGCAAAAGCTGTGTGGGAAAAAGCAGGACAAAGGGGGTTTTTAGAGATGGAAAAGCAATAACGTGCCACAAGACAAGTTGAATTTGGCTAGGCAGAGGCTTAAGAACTGCCTTTTACACAGGACTTCTTATATACAAAGTTTCTCTGAGCCCTAGGCTCTTGGCAGACCTAACCACAGGACAGGAATAGGCAGGTGCCCACCCTCTTCTTAGCAGAGAACTCATGAAGTTCAACAAGGCCAAGTGCAACGTCCTGCACCTGTGTTGGGGCAATCCCCAAAACGGATACAAGCAGGGTGATAAATGGATTGAGAGAAGTCCTGAGGAGAAAAAGGTGGGGGTATTGACAAATAAAGACCCATGAATGAAAATGAAAAGAAAAGCCAGCAATGCATGCTCACAGCCCAGAAAATCAATCACATCCTGGGGTGCAACAGGAGCAGCATGGGTAGGGGCAAGGGAGGGGATTCTGCCCCTCTGCTCTGCTCTGGTGAGAGCTCACCTGCAGTGCTGCATCAGCTCTGTGGCCCCCAAAATACAAAAGACATGGGTCTGTTGAAGTGAGTTCAGAGGGGGGTCACGAAGATCCTCAGAGAGATGGAGCACCTCTCCTATGAGGAAAGGCTGAGAGAAATGGGATTGTTCAGCATGGAAAGGAGAAGGCTCTGGGGAGACCTCATTGCAGCCTTACAGTACTTAAAGGGTGCCTACAAGAAAGCTGGGGAGGGACCCTTTATTTTATCAGGGATACTGGTTTTAAACTGAAAGAAGATAGATTTAGATTAGATATAAAAAGGGATTTCTTTCAGTGGTGAGGCACAGGAACAGGTTGCCCACAGAAATTGTGGATGACCCATCCCTGGAAGTGTTCAAGGCCAGACTGGATTGAGCTCTGAGCAGCCTGGTCTAGTTGAAGGTGTCCCTGACCATGGCAAGGAAAGTTGGACCTGGATGATGTTTAAGGTCCTTTCCAGCACAACTCACTCTATGATTCTAAGTGACAGAGTCCCTGCCCGTGCCCAGAACACAAGCACTGCTGCTGGACCCAAGTCTACCCTGGCCTGAGTGCTGAGGCCTCACCATGGAGCCAGCTGGTTAAGGATGGACGTGGGTTGGTCTGTAGTTCCTCTGTGGAAGAACTGGCACAGCACAGCCTTGCAGAGGGGATAAATAGGCTGCTGCATGTTGCCTGCTGTTAATGATGTCTGCAGAGCTTCACTCCTTAATTTTACCACTCTGGGGCTGCATCTGCTTCTGAGCCAAGGTTCCCCACTGGGGTGCCTGGGAATCACTGTACTAGTAGGGAGCTAAGCAGTATCCAAGTTTTATTAGAAAGCCTCTCTCTAAGCTAATACAACATTATGTCTGTTGGTAGTATTATTTACATAAATAGAAGTTTTATTATTGGCACTATTAATTTTAATATCCTGACACCTAAAACCTGAGGAATTAAATTAACAGAAACAGAAAAAAAGACCTGAAGTTGTAGTGACACACAAGGTCAACCACAGCTGTAGAAAGGAAGGGCTTGTACTCACCACACCATCACTGCTGTGTAGTTTGATATCCATCTGGGAAAGAGCTTCAATATTCCCAGCTTGTGCTTTGATATTAATTCCTCGTGGTGCATCCATGCTCAAAGATCGAGTTGGTGATTCCAGCCTAAAAGCAGGAGCAGGAAATTGGACAGTAGCACAATCTCATATGTTCCTTCATTTTAGAAGAACAAGTAAACATTGAACAAGCCCTTGCAGGCTCTTGCCTGAAGTCATATAAAAGATACATTTTCCCTTTTCATCAGGCAGACTTGAAAAAGGAGGCAGCTATTTCAAAAACCAACAAAGCATCCCAAATGAAAAACACAATTTCATTCATAATACAAATACAAGGTATTATTTCATACATAACTGCAGATTATTTCAGTATAACAGTAACTTAACCTATTAACCTGGAAGCCAGTTTTACATCAGTCAGTTTCAATTTATTTTCATTTTTGACATAATAAGACATTGAAATTAATACAATTAATATAGTCTGGAACTTTTTTTAATCAATGAGTTTTTTGACACTGCAATTAGCTGGACCAAGATTTCACTCTTTGTGTGTGTGTGTGTTATTTAACTAGATGGCATCTGAAACTTAAAAACTGTTAATTGGAAATAAAAAATTATACAGCATAACAAACAGGGAGTTGCAACCCCAGCAGTGCCACAAGATGGCAGGAAGGCACTGTATTATCTGAGTAATCACCTCGTTGGATCAGCTGTGCAGGAATAATGATTTTTATTTTTCAAAGAGATAAGGTTTTGTTTCTTCACAATTTTGGTATCATTTCCATGCTAAGTAGAAGGGATAGGAGTACTAATTAAAAATCATGAGAAGGAAATAAAAAGCCCAATCTTGGCAACAAGCTAGTGATTATGTTGCTTCTTTTGACTGTTACCTAGAACTGCTTCACCTGGAGGCACTGCAGAATCAGAATTGATACCTATTAGGATTTGATAATGAATATTCACTCACCCTTCCTGATGACACCAGCCAACACTAAACAGGTGAATATGAAGGCTAGAGAAAGTGAGACGACTGTGGTCCCTGTTTACATGTGCTGGTTTTCCTATTCTCTGGACACATACCAAAGATGTATGGGTTGCATCCACACTGCAGAACACAGACACACTTGTTCCCAAGCCTGCATGTTCTCATACACTGTGTTTTCTAGAAATGCAGAGGCTCGTGTGTGTGTGTATGCATGCACTCCCAGCAGATGTTGTGCTGGCTCCACGGGTGCTCCACAGCTGCCAGTCCAGGTGAGTGAAAGTTGTGCCCAAGCAGGTCCTTTACTGGGAATGCATTGTGTAGAGAGTCCAGACTCTGACTGACAATTATTGGCAGGAATTAGCTGTCTAATTTACTGAGATTCAAATCTTCATTTTCCTTTTGTTTTCCTGTTACTTCATTAAAACCAGAATGTAAAAGAAGACAGTTTGTGCTTGTGAGAAAGTTCAGCTGTATCTTTGAGTTCTGAAGAAGCTAAATCCAGCTGATAACTTAAAACCTAAATCCATGATCTCTAAGCACAGTCACTGAAACTTCATTTTTTTATCCTCAAATCTGAAAATAGCTCAAGCAATATTGGCTTATCAGTGCTGGCCAGAGTTAGCAGAAGATTCTATCTTCTCTGATCTTGAAAGGTCCCTTCCAACCCAAACCATTCTATGACTTTATGTTTCTATGATCCGCCTCTCCCTGACACCTCCTGGGTTCATCACCTTCAATTAGTTTAAACTCCAGACTGATAAATAAATAAAATACTAACAATGGGTAAATGCATCATGGCCCCATATTGAGACCATACCCACAAAAATAATTTGATGCCTCATTCCATGAATCTGAGATAGCACAAACTTCTATGATCATGCTCTGTACCCGGTCATGAGAATGAGTTCTGAATCAGACAACCAATATAGTATTAGTAATCTTTATTAAGCAGTGTTTGGAATTTAACAACTTTTGTATGAATTTTTGCTTTAGATCTCCAAATTTATACCTCTATGAAATAGAAAATCAGTTCTTCCCTGAGTGATTAATGTGGGAGGTCTGCTTCATGGGAATATTTTTCAGTGTCACATTTGTATGCATTATATACTGAAAAATTAAAAAAAAAGTTTCTATTTTCAATCTTTAAAATTTAACGCATTTTCATAAATTAGTGTCAAAGTAGTTAAATATAACTTTGTCATAGTTTGTCTTAACAAAAAGCTTTAAAGTCTGAAATACCTCATATTCTTTTGTAAAGCATTTCACCTACATAAGCAAACTACACGTAGGTATAAATTTTTATTTTTAAACTCCATTAAATATGACAGGACAGCAGACTGGGACAAACTTCTGAGAGTATATCAGACCTGGAGTTTAAAAAGCAATCAAACATGAGAGAAATATTTCTTACTTTCCACAAAAATTAATGCTGGCATGAAGCCTACAGACTTCGGAAGCACTTAGATTTATTATATGACATACACATAATTTAAATTACATTGCAGAATTACATTTGCTATATTAATCACAAACCTAAATTTCTGCTGTTTATACAGGTCCTATTTCTGGATTAACTCAGCCTGGATTTGCCTAATTAAGCATGTCATTGAAGCTTCCTGGCAATGCAAACTGTTGTGAATCAGTGATGTGAACTGTAATATGTAAGATTCTAGCAAAGGCAAGAGTCAGTAACACTAATGATGCATTTCTTTGTACAGTATTCAAAGGTTTGGTGTCTGAAGTCCAGATGAACTCAAAGGGAAATGGGCACCTAGTGTAGAAACAGCCTAAGTTGAACCTTGACTTGGAATGTCCTTTTTCAGTCCCCACATTGATGTGCATCTCTCAGGTGTCCCAGCAAAACAAGAATTCAGTTTATTTGCAAATGATGGAGGGTGCTTGGAGAGTAAGAGGGAAGAAATTATTTGTCTTAAGAGTTTTTGGTCACTTAATAATGTTTGATTTTGTGCATTAGAATGATGAGGGAATATATTGTTACCAGTCACTTTATATATATATTTTTTTTAACTTATAGACACATAAATTACATTTAAGAGGATGAAGTGAATGATCTTTACCATCTAGGGGAATTAATCTATGTAATGTGCTGTCCTAAATGTGACATCTGTCACAGCCTCTATCTCACTTGGGAAGATGGATTCTGTACTTATCAGTAGCTTCTAGGTACTGCAGTAGCTGCCAGGGTCAATTAGCAAGGGGTGTGGTGCAAGAGAAATTGATCTGGGCAGCACAACATTTGATGCCAAGGACCTGACAGCCCATTATGTGTGTCCTAAGGAGAACTCTGGACTAGGTGTTGCCAACTGGATGCCCAGAAAGGTTGGAGCACATTAGGTGTTCTCCAAGAGATCACAGCTTTCAGATTAGTTTAACACAAATGTCACCCTGTCCATGTACCCCAAACAGTTCCACAATGAAAATCAAGATGTGGAGAGCTCAGGCCATTGGGAGATCTCTCTCCTAAGCATGTTTCTAATTTGAATTAAGACACTCAAGTAGACATACCCACAGATTGTAAGGCAATGCAAGCCACACCTGAGCCCACTTGCAGAATAGTTACTTTGCCTTGCTCCCCTTCACCTCGATCCCTGCAGCCTGAGAAACTGCACCATGTCAGCTTCTGAAAGCCAGGGAAAGGTGAGGGAATAGGTGGTCCCAGGTAATATTGTACAGATGTCATTTGCTGGATATTGGTTCTCCATAGTCCATTGCAACTAAAGCAATTGATTACAGCAAAGATAGTATTTACTTTTTGGTAAGAGTTCCAGGAGTCAACTATACTGTCTTGTCTGGCAGCCAAAGAAATTTGGTGCTGAACTGTGCTAAATAATTAATGAAGGACTGTGTGAAAAAATATTCTGAGGGAACCTCAGAACCTCAGCATCCAGGCTCTGGATCTGAAACCATCCCAACAACTGAAAGGCTTGGAGATTTCCCTTTTCCTACAAGCATGTTGCTAACTCGTGGAGATGTCAGATCACCAGAAATTGCTCAGTTGGCTGTTAGGGAGGATGTGAGGGCAGGGACAGCCTGCAGCAGTTCTTGTAATGAAGATGACACTGTCTGTGCATGTTGCAGGAATATTGATCTCTTTTTTCATCCTGGTCTGGCAAGAGGCAGAAGGATACCTTACAGACCTTTTAAGTACCACAAGGTATTAGAAAGCTAGTTCTAGCACTGAAGAAAGACTACCACAAGTTTCCTACTGCAGTTTGGGGTTGCTTGACCCTTAGAGCAGGACAGAGGAACCAGCTTGCTCTTGGGTAATTGTTTATCCTTTCCTTCTGACCACTTTTTGACCTTTCCAGGTCAGGAGTCATCATGTCTCCTGAGTTCAATGGGAAGAGAATTCCGTGGTATGACCTTGGACAGAAACTGCCCATCTGTATGCCCAACAGGTCCAGGATCAACACTACCTCTAATAATGTAGTGAACCCAACAACTGTGCATTCCTCAAAGTGTCCAAGGTCAGGTTAGACAGGGCCTTGTGCAACCTGGTCTAGTGAAAGGTGTACCTGCTCATGACAGGGGACTGGAACTAGATGACCTTTAAGTACCCTTGTAATCCAAACCATTCTATTATGGTTCTATAATCAAAACATCTTTCTGACATCATCAGGTAAGGAAGAGACCCTCATATACCTTTGGTGTGCAAAAAGAAATCCTGCCATGAACACCTGCCCCAGAATTCATTTGACTTTATAAAGGTTTAAGGGGAACAGAAATTAAATTATGATGATTAAACAATAAATGATTATAGTAATTTTTTATTAAAAATGACTAGAGGTCATGGAGCAAAGGATGAATAGAAAAGGCAAGAAATTAAGAGGAAAAAAACTCATAAGGGAAAAGGGAAATCTTTAACCTGTCAAGGAACTACTATTTTGAGAGGCAAAAAAGCAACCTAGAGGATTCTGTGGGCTTAATTGGCCTTGGTTCTCTGTAGATGTCTGCTTTGATCCCTGCTTTTTGAATGCACGTTAACCTTTGAAAGGCAATAGGAGTATATTGACTTTTTGATTAGTCTGAAAGCAGTCTAATTCCCCAGCCATGCAGCTAGGCATTGTAAGAGAGTAAACCATGGGTAGAGCATGCACTAGTCACACAGCAAAAAGAGATAGTCAGCATTTATTTATGGTGCAGTACACGCAGTTTCAAACCATATCCTTTCTTTACGAGGAATCTGGAGTCCTGCTGACATGAGCTGAGCAAAACTGGGCTGGAGTTCTAGAGGTGGAGAGTGAGCAGCAGGCACGGAGTCATGCCTACTGCCAATCCCCACCCATATTCACTAATCTCCCAGCAGCTTGCTGTTTTGAGGTCAGGTGAGTGGGGATGGAAATCGGGATGTTGCAAGAACATGATTACCCAAACTTGAGCATCTTGGTGTTCTGCCTTGTGGCTTTTGGTTGCTTGCCAGGTGGTCCAAGGGCAAAGAAGGACAAAACAACAGGACTGAGATCTCAGTCTCGATATAAGTCTCATTTCTGTATTTTGTAAAAGCATTTTCTTTGGAACGGCTCCTAAAATTACATCTCCTTGCAAAAAAGAAAAATGAGTTTCACAGCATAGTCCATCAACTGTGTCTATCTTAAGGACACGGAAGTATCAGTATTCAAGAGTAAGCTGTGATAGCTCTTACTGAATGTCAAAGAATAGAAAATACTAATGACTCATTAAATCTTCTTCCCCGATAAGTTTCTGCGTAATGAAAATATAGCAGTTACTTAGTCAAGCCTTAGCACAAAATTCTGATTCGATATAACTTCTATAAATCTTTCAAATGCTGACTGATTTTTCTTTCTAAAATGTCCCATTTTGCATCACACCTATTGAATTCCTTCTGTTAGAGGTGGAATAATCACTCCCCACCTGGATGATATTGTCTTCCATATTGCCTTCGTTCACTTTGATATTCTAAGTCTGAACTTCACTGACTTAAACTAAATGAAACATAATGAGAAAAATTGACTGAAAAACTGCATTCATTTTTCCTTGTCAAGCCCATTAGTTGGTCAATGGTTATAATCTATCTCCCAATTTTTGTAGCTTAGTTAAAAAAAATCATTTTCCAAGGACTATTGCCTCTGGGAGTTGCCTGAACTAGGAAGCATATTATGTTTTAGTAAAACCAATGTCAATATCTACAGCTCCTATACACTGAACACTAAGTTAATTTATTATTTATGCTACAATAAAATGTAATACTCAAACCAGTATATTTTTAATGAATCAAAATTTAACAGCAATTATCTCAAAATCTAAAATAAAGAACACTTAATAGTTTTCTATCAAGTGGATCTGGCTCTTCCATTGCAGAAAAATCTACAGAAAAACTTAAGAGTAGCATGAGATACAGCTTAATATTAAAACTGTGCTTTCAACTTAACCATGCTAAAATTATAATTTAAATAAAGTTTTCGTGCCCATAATAAAAACATTCACCAGTCTCTTGTGAAAATAGGCAAAAGTTGTCTGATAACACTTTAAGAAAACATATAGGGTACAAGTGAATTCAGAGAAACATACTATGAAAATATCTGTTTAGAATGAAGTATATGTACACAGGAACTCCATTAAAGAAAAATTATTTGGCTGGAATATAAGCAGCTGTTCATAAAGCACCTCATTTTTTCAGGAATTCTGAAGCTTTAAAAAAAAAATCTTCAGTGACCCTATGTTGTAACTTAAAGACTATAAAATGATAGAGCAATCTGTTCTAATTTGATTTTAAAAGTAACCTCTTTTTTTGGTTCTTCTGTTTATTGCTTAAATACATTAATGAAAATGTCATTTTGGAAGGTCCATCATTTTGCCTCCAATCACTTGGGGAAGTCTCAAAATGTGCTGTGCTTTGCTGGCAGCCTGTAACACCTCTGACCTCTGAAAATAGACAAAAATGTAACTTGTAATGCACTGAAACATCCCAAATACTTCCATACCAGCAGAACTACCCTGAAATAACTACAAAATACTGTAGTAGGCCCTGCTTTTCCTAGTAGTCTTTTTTCTCTGGACAATCACATTCAGGCACATAGTCAGTCCTAAAATGTGAAACACAAGCAAGTCATTATTAATTGTAGTACAGGACTTCTGTATGGCATGTATAATACTGCTGCAGGATCCTTTCTTTCATGTTTATTAGATTCCCCTCCCAGAGGGCTCTGTTGGTAAGGCCTAGAAGCACTTCATTACTCAACCATTTCAGGGCTGAGCTCTCATATCTGGAGGGTAAAAAAACCTCACTGAACCACTTTCATAATTCCCTTTCTTCTAACTCTCAGGAAGGAGTTTTCATCATACACAACACAGCTGGGCTTACTGAGCTTGGCTGGGATGAAGGGGAGTCACAGTGAAATGATGAAATCATGTAATGGAGAAACCAAGAAATCAGATCACAAATACTCACTAAGCTCAAATAAGCAACCTATAGGGAATGCATTTTCTAAAGCTAAAACAATCTTGTAATGACCTTTTGGAATATTGAGCCATGGCAGTAATGGATCTTAGACTCTTTATGTTTTTTACGTTAAGACAATCACTGTAAGAAAATAAAATAATAATTAATCGGAGTCTATTGTAGGCTTAATTTTCTGTAGATAAATTAATCCATTTATCCTTATTTATGCCTATATTTAAATAATTTTATCCATGGACTTAATATAAGCTTATAGCTCCAAAATCTTAGATTTGGAGTCAAGTCTGTTATGTGCCCCAGGGCTGCATCAGGGTGTCTAATTTTTACGTATTCCAACATTAGAGATGCAGGACCCAGGAAACCAACCTGGATTGTGTTCCTCTAATGATGCCTGTGCTAAGGACTCCATGACAAAAAAGTACTAACAATACAAGGCTTTCATACTCTCTTGTGCTTCAGGCTGTGGGCAATCTGATGACCTCAGATTAGAAGAAAAGAGAGATTGTGCTATTTTTCTGATTCATATTTGAATAATCATAAGCTTTAAGAAATAAGTCATTTAAAGGAGGACATTGGAGATGAGTGAGCAGTGTAGGATAGAAAACCAGAAAAATGTTTAAAACAAGAATTACAGGAGCCAAGGGAAGAACTGTAGGAGATCATAAATATAAATGTAAATACATGGGATGCACAATTATCAAGACTGGTATAAAAAAGAAATCTGAATTTGATGCAGAAGATATAGAGAAGGTTTTGAAGGAAGAAGATACTCAGAAACTTGATAGCAAGGAAAACACTTATACTGTATTTGAAATTCTCCAAGTCTTTAGTGAGTATAAGACAACCATGGATTTTTACCAACTAAGAAAGGATACTTCCTTTAGGTAAATATGATGGTGTCATGACTTTCCTGGAAAGAAAAAAGTCATAGCATTCCAAGCTAATGATTAGCTTGGAAGGACTCATTACCTCATACCTGATATCAAACAAGAACCAGTAACTGGCAGCCATTTCTAATCCTAGTCCCAAGGTTATATAAGCTATGACTAGCAATTTAGATGAATTTATGAAATACTAGGTTCCAAGTGGAAAGCTTTATTCTGCAATTTGAACATTTCCCAGCACAGTGACTCATTTCTTATGATGAATTTTCATTTCCTCAGACCTTAACCAAACATGGTGTAGTTGGCAAGTGCATAATTCCTAAAGAAATGCCATTGATCCCCCATTCATGCTTCAAAATTAATAGAAAGAAAGAACTAGTGCTAGAGCATAAATGATCTGCTCTGTTTTAGATATCTCTGTAAAATGTCCTCACAATACCTGTTGCCTTCCACCAAAAGTGATGAGATGCAGTACAGGTATCTGCACCTAGATGTCCAAATAAATTGAATCAACTCCACCTGAACATCTGCCCAAACAGTTGTAAACCCCCGGGGCCATGCCTCAGGAGTATTAGCTTCCGCGTGGGTGGCTTGTGGGACGATTCCTTTCCACTTCAGCAAATGAATGAATGAATGAATGAATGAATGAATTTGCTTGCAGAGAGAGGAGTATTTGAAACCTGGATGGACATCTGAGATGCATCTGCTTATTCTGGGCACACAGAGGTCCTTTAGCTTTGGACTCATTTGCAGGAATGCAGCCTAAATATGTAAGTGATGAATGGTAACCAGGAGTGTGTGCTGAACCATCAGCTAAATCACATACATGAACAATGAAGAAATCATTTAGAATCAGCAAAAATGTTAGGCACATGCAGATGAAGGGGTTTTTGTACGTTTTCACTTTTTAGTCCTACTCCATATGCATAGGAAGCATTTTTAAATAAATAAATCTACTGGGCTTTTTAAAGATCATTTTGCCTTATGCTAAAAATGATCAAGGATAATGATCAAGGGCAGAACCCCAAAGCATTGCATTCCCTTGGGGCGCCATTCTTAAATATTGGGAGTACCTGCTGCTCTTGAAGGTGTCAGCTGGTGTTTTCTTCAGCATATTTTTCTTTAATTTAAATAAAAAATTCTTAGCATAGTTTTATTTCATGAAATAGCCTGTGTTTCAAGTTAGTTCTGTATTTATGTTGTAAATCTGAAATGCGTGGCAGCAGATGATTCCAGTAAAGCTCAGTGATGAGATTCTGGATTCAAGGGAATTGCTCAGCATAAGCACAGCAGGCACTAACACTGTTTATGGCTTAGGGGGGATCTCTGTGCACAAGCACAATTACAAAGCCAGATTTGAATAACAGATGTTTCCAGCTCCCAAGGTTTTGGTTAACAGACTTTTTTTTAATGTAAGCCACATAAAAGAAGTGCTCAAAGTTCTAGGACAAATGCATTTACAGGTTCTCTTAAAAAAAGAATAAAACAGTTGCCAATTTTAATAGTACTTTGAAAAGGCTCTAAAAGCAATTTAAAACAACATTTATAACATATTCCAAAACACAGCAGATATGATTATCACAGTGTACTTATTTGTTTACTAGCTCTTCATCCATTTTAAATATTGAGGTGTTTTTTTCCTGTTTTCCCACTGTCAATGCAGAGTCGCTGAAGGAATGAAGACTAAAGATAAGACTAAGACATGATTAAAATAGAAGCCTCTTTCAAGACTGACGGTTGTGATGAAGAGTGGTAAAAGCTAATTCAAAAGAGGTCTCTGTGATGACCTCAATTTTATGATGTGCTGACTCTCCAGGTAATTAAAAATGACCAAGGCCCCACTGAATGTGATTAAATCTGGCACATCACAGATGCTTCCAGCATAGCTATCTTTTTCAAATTACTTTAATAATATTATAAAGTAATGTCTTGTATTATAAAATTTTAATCCCATATAATAACAGCACTTGCATCATTGTTGTATAAGAAATGGGGCTAGCATTTTCCTTATGAGTAGTGTCATAAAATTACCTTCCATGTTGAAATTTGCCATGTCTTTCTCTTATATGTATCTCAAGCAATTTTTAGTTAATTTGCTGAAACATAGCAAGATTTCAAATGACTGGAGTTCTTCAGTAAATGCTGTTCATAGTGTCCACATGTTCTCCATGAGAACAAAGACTCAAGTGAAGAGGCTTTGCTGAAAAGCAGGTCATACCCTTGACTTCTTGTGATTGTAAGTACAGTGGCTGAATGTGCCACACTGTCATCAGATTCCTCACAACTGAAGTATCACAACTGTGCACACAGTCCAAGGGAGAGGGGAAAGAGGGAGTAGTGATGGTGTACATGTGCAATGCATCTTGGAAAAGCTACTTTTAGCAGGAAACGCTCCCTTTTCTTTTCCCAGTGCTTCCCACACCCACATCCTTATGGTGGGTGTCTCCTGTTTCCTGCCTCCTCCTCAGTTCTCTTGATATATGTGCAGATATGTATGTAGGTGAAAGATAGGGTAAGGCATGATCTGCTCAACTCAGTATCACAGCTTGGATCAGTGACAGCACAATCAGGCTTACAAACAGGGCTCCAGGTGGTCACCTGCAAGGTGGTGTCTAAAACTGTGACAATCTCTAACAAAGTTTTCACAGTGGCTTGTGCTGTGGTGGAATATGCTGTAATCACTGATGACAAGTTTCCTTTAGCAAACTCACAGTCTGACATTGTCAGGGACCCAGTTCAACAGGTGCATTAATCATTACAGCTTTGCTCTTTGTGCTACTGACACAAGCAGCCATGGAAAATACTTAAATGACTGCCCTATGTTTCTGTTTCTGCAGCAGAAACAACTTTTATTGGTTTTAATGTGTTGAATGACATCTCTGAAAAAATGAGGCTTTAGGAAAAACATCACCATGTGACTGGAGCAAGTGAAAGCCATTTATGACAGTGCTTGCAAAATTCTTTTCACTGTAGAACTAACATTTACAGGTAAAATCACTGCTTACAAGACAACCAGATATGATGTAATACACAAGACTTTGCTAAAACAGTTTTTTAAAAATATCCAAGTCAGAAATGCTTCTGCAAAGATGATCAACATGATGCCCTGTACTATCCAATTCTTTGAAACGATACCTTTTTACACATTTGAGTCCACCAGATAAATGGAAATAAATTCTTTAAAGCTTCCAAAAGATATATTTTATGGTGTTCTTAGTTAACCTGATTATGAAAAGAATATGAATGCAAATTTATATCTATCAAATTAAGGCCAGGGCTCATAAAATCACACTGCAGTAGAAATATCTCACTAGTCAGGGAGCAGAGGTGCCTTGAAAACA
This sequence comes from Motacilla alba alba, assembly GCF_015832195.1. Classification (NCBI taxonomy): domain Eukaryota; kingdom Metazoa; phylum Chordata; class Aves; order Passeriformes; family Motacillidae; genus Motacilla; species Motacilla alba. Next base: position 54,073,829 of record NC_052016.1, on the reverse strand, counting down.
CTGAATCATAACCTTATTTCTACTTTCCATTATGTAATTCATTCTCTTCTGACTGATTGGGCTTTTGATTTACATAATGAATGCAAATCAAAATGACTTTACTTCAATTGGTTGGATGGTATTTTTAGGCAATTAGCATGCAAGCATTAGTATTACAAATATGATTAAACAATTATTTGGCAAATGCTTTTCCCCTGGTTGCCTTCTATGCATTTCTCTACATTTCCTTCATAATTCTTACTCATACAGCCATAAAACTCGACAAATTCAGTTTCCAGCTTTCTCCCTTATTACACAGTTTAACCATAGCAAATACTTTAAGTGCAAAAGGAAAAAAATAATATCAATGGGGACTGGAAAGGATGAAATAAGACTTCAGAAAGAATCTGAGAGAAGTAGAAACCATAACTACATCAGTAGAGTTACTGGATGCCACAGAACAGACGTAAAATTAAAGGGTATATGTCAATTATGAATATATAGACAGGGAAAAGTCTACCATTAGTACAGTAATCTACCCTAAACAGATACCTAGAAACCATACAACTGGCCTTCAAATTATCAATATTCTGTAAATTGTCAGTCACATACCTGTACATATATATTTTTATGCTTTTAAGTGTTGGACAGATATTTCAGTTACATATAAAACAATGCTTCCTTAATTACACATTTAAAGTTTTATTTAATACCAATATTAAATATTTGTTTAAAATACATCCATTTCCCTGGGGAATATTGAAATATTTTTAGTATATACCCATAAATTATTAAATACCCACATTCTGGTAACATATATCTCTCTATAAATTTATAATCATACTCTGACAAAACTTGACTCTCTGGAACAGTGATATCATTCCTGCTATAGAGCCTTCCAAAATCAAGAACAGTGGAATGATGTGGACCACTCTGAACTTGGATGTAAACCTTAGTTAAAAGACACTCTAAATACCACAAGCTGAGTGTACTAAAAGTGATTTCCCACAGGATTTGTGCCCAGAAGGCACAGTTGATGGCAGTCAGACAGCCATACACAGCAAATATGAGAACAAAGATAGTACTAATTTGTAAGCGTTACATTCATTATTCATAGTATACAGTTAGTTGATAAATGGAAAAATGCCACATTTGTAAGCACATTTTTGTAAGTTTGGGAAATGCAAATGCTTGGCTCAGAAACATTGTTTTGAGATTTAAAGAGTATTGATGATCCACTGTGTTCCCTCAGAAAACCACAAGCCATGTAGACTGCAAGAAGCAAACAGTATCAAAATGACAAAACTATGTATGAACTCCATGTTATTTAAGGATACAAAATTTAGGAGGAATACAGGAATAGGCTAAATAATATTCTAAGCTGTTTTAAGTTATCAGAAAAATATGTTAGCATCAGACTGGAAAAATGTCTAAACTTAGACACCAGTTTTTACAGAGAATGTTATTTGATAACAGGAGATATAAAAAGGTATGTGCTGGCATGAAACTCAGGATAATATCAGAAGAGGCTATTTCCAGAGCTTAACATGGAACCTGGGGAAAAGATGGCTTTTAGGGAACTGTTATAAATGTCTCTGTCTACATCATCTAGTTCCAGTAGTTACTGTTACAGATTTTTGACCTACATTTTGGGTCACAAGGTATGTATCTGAACATGAGCTTTCCTAATTCTGTTTAAATTCAGGTTTTTCTGGGAAGGAAGAGACCTGTTTTCCATTAAATCTTTGCTGTGATCCAGTTACAGGTGTCAGCTAAATAAATTCTTGGGAAGCACCAGGAGATCTGACTGAGGCAAGTTCTCAAGGTGCCAAATACATACCAAAGTCCAAGGCCTCATGAAGGGCTATGGAAAAGGCTACAAAATAGCTTGGCAGGAATAAAGAGCTGGATCTTGGCAATCACTGACATATTTCCATTCTCACCATGACAACTGGCTGTTTTTAACCAGGTGCCTCCTCAGTGCTGTTTGTCTGGGACAGATATTTCCTGAATATATCCAAACCTCCCTGGTGACTCTCAACACGTCTTTGAGATGTCTGTCGGACACTTCTTACATGCAGGCCCCATTTTGAGGTGTCCACCTGGTCCTAAAGTCTTAACAAATTTTGTAAATTAAAACTATGGATCTTATTTAGATATAGGAAGTCCATTAAAGGTATTAAAAAGTAGGCAATGCTATTTTAGACTCAGGAAAGCTACAATCTTGAAATGTAGGTTTTGTTGTTGTAATTATTCCTACCAGTTGGAAGTAAGCGCGAGCACATCTCCTTTTCTTTATGAGTGAGTAAAAAATGTTATCTTTTAGACTGAAAAGGGCTCTATAATTTCCCTTCAAGTTGCAAATGAAAAGACAGTCACTGACCGCAGCATAATTGCATTGCTCTGTCTCAGTAAGTTAGCTATAAAAAGACACGTTCTAACACACACATCGCTTTGTTTCCAAAAAAGCAGTCTATCTTGAAATTGGGCATTTGGACAAGAAAGCCAGCAGAATGTGTAATTCAGAGGCCATTTGTGTCAGCTTTGTTTGAAATCCTACTCTAAATCTGAATGACAGAGAAAGAATGTGGCCCCTGTTCATATGACACGAGCTGAAAAATTACGAGCATTAATTAATAGCTTTCCAGCTCCTTGAAACCTGAAACTCCATTTGTATTGGATGGGGTTTCTCAAAACACTATTCCCCACATTTAATGCTGCAGACCATGGCACTTCATAACACATTCATCCAGCATATCACATCCACATGGCACAGCACAACCACTGAAGGAAAAATAGCAGAAGATTAATAGATGGTGGAAGTGTGGAGATAAGGCTCAAGTTAAGCAAATATGTTATATTAACTATAACTCGGTGCTTCCTACCCTAGTCTGGAAAGGAAGTATTTTCAAATCTAAAATAGGAAAGTCATACTTAAAATTGCATTTAAAATTTTCATATTGAAGTGCTTTTCAGTGGGTAGGTACCTGTATTTAACCATGTGGAATGAAACAGAATATTTAAGAAGTATTACAAAATATAATTTTTTTGGTAAGTTTGTCTGAACTCCTTCACAACAGAATGCATGAATTCTGCTTATGCTGACATTTAAGATTACCCTTCAAAGTAACCTTTTTCCAGCTTGACAAAATGGTATTCTCTGCCTACATCTTTATTTACCATCTGCACTGCAGACCAGTACATTTCCTTCTAAAACCCTTCCAGAAGCCCTTCATGAAAACATGAAATCATTGCCATCTCTGCTTTCAAACTTGACACTGATTATGACATAAAAAGAAAATAAAGGACTGAGGCATCCTGAACTTCTCTGGGTAAAGGCCTACCAGGACAGGAGAGAAAAGAGGGATGTTTTACAAGGGCATATAGTGATAGAGCAATGAGGAAAGATCTAGATTAGATATTGGGAAAAAATTCTTTGCTGTGAAGATAGTAGGGCACTGGAACAGGACGCCCAGAAAAGCTGTGGATGGTGGAGGTGTCCAAGGCCAGGTTGGGTGGGACTCTGAGCAACCTGGTCTGGCGGGAGGTGCACATGGCAGGAAGGGCTGGACCTTGATGATCTTTAAGATCCCTTCCAGCCCAAGCTATTCTATGCTGGTACAAGTGAGTGGTGTCTACATTGCACAGCCCAATGCCCACAAAATCAGTTTTCTTAGGGTGAAGCTAACTCAGTTTCTAGCACAGGTGTTTATCAGCTCTGTATTCATGTCAAATACAGTCACAAGTGTGTCAGTGGCCATGTCGCTAGTTCCCTGACATCACAATAATTAGTAGCAAACTTCTGTTAATTCTCGAAAAGTCTGTACTTCCCACTATTTTAAGTTAATCAAAGATAGAATTGAGTGGGATTTTATTTATTACATTTGAGCACTGCCAACAAATAGCAACATTCTAGATCAAAACATGTATTTATAGTTGACATGGTAAAAATCACTAAAGAGGTAAGCGCTGGGGTAAACTAATTCATGGAGGAAAACTTAAGGAACACTTTGAATTAAGCTCAGTGTTTTCCTTCCTACTGTTATCCTATTTGAAAAAGAGGCAGAAAAATTATACTAACAATAGTTGTATATAGTCAGGAACATTGTAACTGTTGTTAAACAAAAGTGCAAATAAGAACTTATAATGTAACAGTGCATAACAGATGTAAAATAAAACTACATTAAGCCTATAAAAATATGAATTGATTATGCATTTGAAGCAATGTAACAACCACAGAAAATAATAGATACGTATTCAATCAAAATTTGCAGAGAGCTTCTTGATTTTGCAATTAAAAAATTTGATTTCCTTCGTCACTGAAGTCAAGATGATCACAGAAAATGTCAAATTTACAACATAATGAATCCACTTCCTACAAAACCAGACAATGTACACTTAAAATGCAGAATATTGGTCAAAGTCTCTCACATTCAAATTCTACCATACCAGAAGAAACACATTTCTGAAAGTGGACATCAATATGTTAAAAATTATGCCTTGAGTTCATACTGTTTTCAAATGCAAGGACAACGTAAAGTAAATCTCAAATATAAAAGAGATAATCAAAATAATTATCTTAACAGTCTCTCTCATTTGTCATTCTCAATTTGCAAATTCAATTAGCAAGACACAGACAGTGTTTTTGAAAGCTTTCATCAGCCTCCACTACTCTCTAGTAGTTATCCCTATTGGAGAGAAAAACTAAAAAGAGAAATTATGACAAAAAAGTAGCAAACTGCCAAGGTATGAAAGGACAGAAATACAATCGTTAAAGAGATCCTCTTTCATTTCAAACCTTTCTTTGAACTAGCATATAAAATGAAAGATAACATGTTCATGAAGAGAATATAATTTGACTTTATTACCTCATCATAACCAGAATATTATAAACTAATTTGGGATATTCAAAATTAAATAGAATAATGCACAAAAAAAGGCTTTCCTTGAATTAACGAGCTCTGAAACATACAAAGTATTTAATAATGATTTTCTCAGCCCAAACTGCTTTTTAGTGATTTTTATGGTTTTTTCTTGATTTCACTTCTTTTCTTTTTACCATCTTCTCTGAGGCTGCCCCAACCAATTTTTAATTCTATTCATATATTAGAGCTTCATACATTTCCAAACTTTTCTTATTAGTCTGCTTCCTCCGATACTGGTTTTCAAAAACCTTGACTAATTACAGGTTGATGACCTACTTCAGACAAGCAACTTACATTGTAACAAAGTAGAAAAAGTCGTATTTCAAAGTCTTTCAAAACTGCAAATAGAAGTTTACAGAAAATCTTTCCACAGGGGTTTTAAATATATTCACCATCAGCAACTAACAATTCATAGTATATTTCAAATTGCAGAACAATATATATGATTTTGCTTCGAAATAGTAACTTGTCACATAAACCAGAAAAAAAGTTATTAGCAATTCTGTGTTGAAAATCATGTGTTCAAAAAATGTGAATATTTATAGAAAATAACATTTACTTATTAGATTTATGTATAAATTCTTACCTAAGCTGTTTAAAAGCTTCTGCTTTTACAAGTGGTGTTTCTACAGAATGTTCAAAAAGTGCCCCTTCAGGCCCTGAAAAAAAACCCAAAAAAACAAAAAACAAAAGAAGAAAAACACTGTAATGTAACAGTTCAAATATAACACAAAAATATCAAGAGTGGTTTTTTTTTAATATGGCCACTTTGATGTTGGACATCAAGAGAACACATTAGGAATTAAAAGACAATTGAAATATAGCTATGTTATTACCATTGCAGTATTGGTTGGACAAATACAATATAGAAGTAATGTAAATATACAGCTGTAAATTCTTAAAGTGGTCTGAAGACAGATAAATTTTAAACTACTTGTGGCAATAAGTAAATAAGATTTATACAATGTAACTTTCAATACAGTTAATAGAGATAATTAAACCCATACAAAATCTTTGCAAATGCTACAGTCCTAAATAATCATATTTATTTTAGACTGCTCCATGCATATCACAATTTCTGTCATATAGCTTTATCAAAGATTTTCCCCTATTTATAGGCAGACTTGCTGAATATGAAATGGTGTTTCTGCATGCAAAATGTTAATGATTATGGGATCAGATAGTTTACACCTTGATTGATATATGAGTAGTTTCATTCCAAAGAGGAAGAAACAGCGGGCACCCAGCCTCACCAGGAGCCTCCCTGTTGGACCTGAAAATCTTCCAAGGACCTCCATTTCTGCTCTCCTGAGTTATTAGCATTATTTCACCAGCCCGGTGACCACCTTCCACCTAAGCTCCACTAGGATCAGGAAATGAGCTGATGTAGGACAAAAGCCCCTCAGCAACAGAGAAAGCTCAAAAAAGCAGCTGAACACCACCGCCTAAAGTAAGAGTGGAGGCTTTCAGTTTCTGTTCCTTGGCTTTGTGAACACACTCATCAAAAATTGGAGAGGTCTCAGGTTGAGAGATCTTCTCCGGCTTTGAGGATTCACATACCTGAGCACTTTCCAGGTGAATATGTAGCAAGGCAATATATTTTAATAGTGAGGATATTAGTCAAGGTGGCTTGTCTGGCTGCTCTTTATGCCATTATCCTCCGGAAAGAATTCTGGGCTGTAGAAATTCCTACATTAGGGATTTGGGCTCTGTCTAGACAGAGAATGGCAATGGATGATTAAGAAGTGTGGTGCAGATTGTATAAATGTGGTATTAGGTTGTATTAAATGTGGTATAAAGGGAAAAAGAGAATTAAAAATTGGTTGGGGCAACCTCAGAGAGCATGGTAAAAGGAAAAGAAGTAAAATCAAGAAAAAACATTAAAACTAATATATTGCTGAGACAATTGATAGGAAGACTGTCTCTTCATGAGGGTTGCAGGAAAATTCTCAGATGTCCTGAGAAGGCATAAAATGTGCTGCTTTTTGAGAAGAGTTTTAGCTGAAATCCTGATTTCTTAGAATGAAATCTCCTTGGATGGAAGAGAAGTACACAAGATACAGAAATTACCATATTAAATCACTGATTTACTAAGCTTGAATTTAAATTTTATTTAGTGTTGATACTCTTCTCATAAATTTAAATAGATTAATCTTTCTGTAAATTACAAACTGGCATGAATATAATACTGGAAAATATAAAGTTTATTAATTCAGACAGAGCTTTAACCCTGCTTCATTAACATTTCATTTCATGTTCATTAACATTAAGAATATTCTGCAGCTTATGGAATTAAAAATGTTTATCAGAAAATGCTAATTTGGTACAACTAAGATATTTTGCAGGGATATTCTGATACGTTAAAAGTGCAGATCTGGGGACAAGATTTAGTGGTAGACTTAGCAGTGCTGGGTTAATGGTTCAGCTTGGTGATCTTAAGAATTCTTTTCCAACCTAAGTGATTCTATGATCCCATGATTCTATAAAGACAAGTAAGTGGTTACAGAGACTCAGTTTCATGGAAATAGAGGCTAATGGAAGAAAGAGAACAGGAAACACCAGTGTTAATGTTCTGGGCAGTGGGCAGATGGTGTAAAGTGGAATGAAAAGGCTTATTTCCATATTCTAGAGCTGTCACCTCTAAGCAAGAATAAAACCTTGCCTTTAATGTAAGTAAAACTTCTTCATCAAACAGCATTAACAGTATGCCACTAAAAGAAAAAAAAAATCTTAGGGCAACCTTTTTTGGAAAATGGTCCTAAATTGATTTCCTGTCTTCGTTTCTTAGTTTAACTGTGATAAGACTATTACTATATTTACTATTTTATAGGCTACTGTTTATAAAGATATTGTAATTCATTCCTAAAATACATAAGAACAAGATACTAATTTTCTCAATGACAGGACTGAAGTCAGCAAGATTCATTAACACCCCACGCACCCTATCAGGCAAGGACCATTTGCCTCCTCAAAGCCTAACAGAATGTTTACTCATACCCTCAGATTGCCTCCTACTTAACTTACCTTCTGAGCGGAAGTGTTTAAATTAAACACACACTGTCACACTGCACTTCAGCATTAACTACGCAAACTGAAAACCTTTGCACAGAACAGAGCAAAGACTCCAGGGGATTTTTATAAAAGACAAACAAGCAGAAGGGCAAGTAGTAAACTGGAAAAAGGGTGATATAAATATGCTTCTCCATAAAAAACCTGATCCTCTCTGCCCTGCCAGCTTTTCTTTAAGGAAAAAAAAAAAGTGTAGGTGTGGCACTCGGTGATGTGATTTAGAGGTGAACATAGCAGTGTTAGGTTCATGGTTGGATGTTATATTAGAGATCTTCTATGTTTCTATGAGCCTGCCATGACGACATTATAAAGCCAGTCAATACAGTTACAAGGTGGTTTCACTGTCACCAGTGCCAGCTGAATGTACAAAACCTTCCCAGAACAAAACATAGATGTTCAGTACTGCCACAGCAACATAATAAATGCCTGCAAAACACAGGTCCTTACTGAAATAATGTTGAAGAGGATGCAGTTTTTGTCCATGCTCCTTCAGGAGCAATCATTTTCACAAAGGGTTAAACCCAGCTTCAGTTTCATATACACTGAGATGTGTCTGTGATGTAGATGTCACAGATGAACCAGAGGCAGTGTTTCTTTGCCTCCTCCTATGTCCTTACTGTCACAGGCATCCTGCCTGGCCTCCAGCTGCCACGATCACAGGAAGTGTCTCTTGGAGATAAAGTGATGCCATGTGGTGTCTCACACAGCCTAGGGTGTTTCATACGCAGCTGGATGTTAATGTTTGAGCACGTGAGCTCAGCCTCTATCCACTATACCCAAGGGAGATGACAAGCCCTGGAGCCCTCCCCAAAGCAGAGAAGAGCATTTGGTGGGTACAAGAGCTCTGCCTGGGGCAGGTGCTGGCATCTCTCCGTGCCCCAGGGAAATGTGACCACCCAGATCTGCCAGTGACCCTGTGGGGTATTGGAGGCACGTTCCTGGTTGAGGCCTTCCCCAGGCATTTGCTCTTCTTTGATTTGCACTGTTCCATTCTACACAGGGGCCCGAGAATGTCTGACTGAAATAGTATATGTTGAAACATACTAATTGTAGGAAAATGACAATTCTTGAGGTGTTGGATTGGATTATATTACTCTTAGACATTTTCCTTTGTCTTGAAATAGCGTAAATCATACACATTTGCTCTCTGCTACATTATATTTTACTTGAAAACTTTCAGGTTTTCTAAAAAATCATTACTGAGCTTTTCATCATTCACATAAATAAGGAGAAGTAAAATGAAATAGCTCACTACACTGTACATAAAAAACTGCAAAATGTTCTTTATGTATTTTAAACCAAGGATTATCTGTTTTTTATGGTATGAACTTTCCAAAATTTATTTCACATTGATCTTGTTCTCTATCTAAAATGTTTAAAAATAGTCTCAGTATATATTAGTGTTACTAATTTATCCTTCATGCTAATAGTATCATTTAAATCACAATAATTTATCCTTCATGCTAATAGTATCATTTAAATCACAATTTTAATAAATTAATTTGAAGCAAAGTAGGCATGAATCTCCTCTCACATTAATTTTACACTGAAATAACCTCACTGACTTTAATGTATTTGCTTTTGAATTTTACTACAGTATAAAAAAGAAACAGGCAATGTGTCTTAGTACAATATCTGCTGAAGTAAATAATTATCAATGCACTGTAAAGATTAATATTGGATGAGTGAGTCATTAATATTAGCATAACAATTTCAACTCGTGTATGAATGATTTTTACTTACTTTGAGCAGAGACAGACCTTTTCCAAATCAGTTAACAATTATGCAGTTTTTCATATCTTTGTTAAACACACTTTCTATTAAAGTTTAGCATCCCTTGGGCAAACAATAATTATTTGATATGGTTTCCTGGTTAAACAAAGTTGTAATTTCAATTAGGTTAAAAAGTAAAAAACCTTAAGATAAGACCCTCAGGCGTAAACAAAATTTATTAACACAATTATTATAACTTAACTTTGGCTTTGAAACACTAATTGTATAGTTACTACCATATTTATAGTTTTGACAGTGAAATAATATGAATCTACTCATTGAAATGAAGACCTCAAGATTTCAGAGGACCAGTAGTTAGTGAAGGCCAAACATGACAGTTGCAATCAGGTAAAAAAAAATGTTAAAAAATTAATTGAAAAGAAATTACAGAATAATTTCAATATTTCCTTTGATGGATTCTTCTGCTCAAAGAGAAATCACACCTTGATGTATCTATTTTAATGCCACCTGGAAAATGAAGGTTGACTTTATCAGGTTGTATGAAAGGAAGTAGCTTTTCATGTGATAACTTTGACATATTACTTTGTAAATGAGTACTTCAGTGATTTGAAGAAACAGCCTAAGACAAACTTTTCTCTTGACAGGTGACATTTAAGATATACTACAAATATCTTCCTGTGACATATGTGCTACTCACAGAACAGAAATACAGTAGCTTTCACTTTGAAAGATAAAACCATATAAAAATATCAGAGAGATATTTCTCTCCCTAAAGTTTTCACAGATCCGACTCATTACTACTCAGAATGGAATATCTAGAATTTTTTCAGCTTTAGACAGCATGCACTAGAAACATTAAATAATTCATAAAAAGATGGACCACTACAGTTCCAGCTATTAATGGCTTTAAAATAAAACACACACATATTTACACATTTTATAAAATATTTACACATTTTACATATATATATATATAAATTCTTACTGATTATTTATTGGAAAAAGTCAGATTATCTTCATATTTCTGTTTCCTAATGAGGTAAAACAAGAACTTGCATTCACACATAAAAACATATTTAAAAATGCCATTCTTATTGTGCCTTTCATATGGGTATTATCTGAGCATTTATTAAACCATTACAAACCTGTGACTCGAAGCTTATCAGTGCCAATTACAACTTCATTTTCATCCACTGTAAAAAGTGGCTTTCCATCCTTTGAGTTGATCTGAAATTGCTGACTGTGGAATTCTACCATTTTAGGACCTGCAAAACACAGTAGAATAATGGAATAATTTAATCATATTTCTTCAATTTTATATATAAATTAATAATTTAAATTGGTGTGTTAACAATGCAGTGACTCATTTAAGTACATTGAAGGGCACGAAGCACTCAGATATTCTAAGGATACTGAACTTGTAAGTTCTGGAATTGGTTAAGTCTATTTACATATTTACATGATATAATTTGTTGTTCAAAACCATGCCTTGGAATCTTCCTTTGTAGTTGGGTTTCCAGGGAATCCAGAAAATCCCACACAAATTGATCCAGATTAACATTCATCCCCTTGGTGTTGAAACAGTTTTGATCAAATGAATCTATCTTTTTTTTTTTTTTTTTTTTTTAACAGAAACTAATTATCAAAGTCTTTGCAGCATCATCCCTTTTCATTAGGAAGGCTCAAATGCTGCAAAATTACAAACATCTCATGTAAGAACAGGATCTCAGCTCTTCCTAAGAGATGCCAGTTTGGCTCCACATATCTAACAAATGCTACTGATCATGTTCTTAAGGGTTTCAAGAAGCTAAGAGAATATTTGCAATTTATTCTGGTACTCCAAAAATGAAAATAATATGAGCAAGAGAGTCTGTGCATAGTTCCAGATCCTAAATTCACTAAAACATCATATTCTACAGTATTGGCTTGGTAAACAGATAAAAATCAAACCCTTAATATTCCCTCTTCTAACAACCTGATCAATTAAAATTCACACCACATCGAGCCTGAATATCTATTACATAGAGTTGTCATCATAAATCTATATTCAGAATTGAAATTACAGAGAATGGTCAAAGCAGTTAAGACTCCTTTTCAGTGATTTTTAATAAATGCATTTCATAGATGATCCACAGGACTGAGAGGCACTGAACTGCTTCCTTCCCATTAAGAACCTGTTTTCCCATGTCTGCTCCCATAAATGTTAAATATATTCCAGGCAGTAATTCTCAAAAGAAATAGGATTTTTTCTCTTTTTTTTAGCTCCTATGTCAAAGGGGCATTAAATATATGCAGGTATTTCACAAAATCTGGTTGGTAGCTGTATGAGAGAAGTACACCATGAGGCTCCATACAAATTGCTTATTGCTTCACTCAGCAGATGCAAAACATTGATTTTAACTGTCCACTAAACACAAATAAATAGTTAGAGAAGACAAAATGTCCTAAACTAGGGCAACAATTTTAAGGCATAAAACCCAATACTGATTCTACCTGAAAATGGTCAGGATAGAGGGCTGAGCTCTGCATTACATTATGCTCTGCAGCACATGTGCACCCAAGCACAGCCTAATGGACCCCAATTTGGCTCTTCTCTAAAGCGATTCTGAAGCCCGTGACTATTTCTGAGAAGTGAGTTACAAAAAATGAGAACGGAAAATATCTTTGTCAACTGAAAAGGCCTTAAGGAGTATTAAAAAAAAAATTACAGCAAAAGAAACAGTTCTGGGTAAGTGATACAGGTATGGATCCCTATCAAAAGTTTCCTAGAGAATCTTGGTTAAGGTTTTATTTAAGATCCTTCCAACTCAAGCCATTTTATGGTTTAGTGATTAATTGTTCCTGTTTGTGCCCAGCAACAATAATGAAACTGGCCTTTTATGTAGTGTAGCTAGATCCTTGTGTTTTCAAAGAAATCAAAGGCCTGAGTAAAATGCATATTATTAACTTTACCAATGCTGCAGGGGCTGGTCCCTCATCCTTCCCATTCAACCAACCCAATGATTTTAAAAGCTGGCTTAATTAAGGAGAAACTCTGCAGGCATTGTGAGAGCACTCACTGAACATTCTATATGTTCCAAAGGAACTATAACTCATCTCTCTTTGAAACTCCAACTCATGGCCTTGCCCATGCTGGACTTGCATTCAGACTGTTTGATCCTGGACCTTGCACACTTGAAGAAGTCTTTAACAAGAATCTTTAAGTCCACAGTTTTCTTAACTAATGTGAGACAAGGACTGTCCTATAGATAATCTTCAATATCAGAGAATGGTATGAATAATAACTGATGTATTTTGAATCTTAAGAGAGAATGCTAGGATAAACAAAATTCAAGTATATGTTTTATTCATGCTAGAGATGAGAGATCTCAGGGTTTCAAAAAGAAATAATAGGCTTTTACATAAACGGGAATAAGTTTATGTAATGAAAAGTAGCCATTAATTTCTCTTAATGGTATTCCACAATACACATAAACTAGCTATATTGCAATAACACTAATTGTATTATAATCCCAGTGAGATTAATTTTCAACTCACAAACAGCAGCCAAACTCAGTATCTGAAAGTGTAATCTTCTAATGCCTAAATGTGTGTTGCTTACCACCCTAGTGTATTAACTACATATAAGTCAACTAATACTATATAATCATATTTGCTGATAAAATCCTACAAATAAAAATGCAATCTGACAATGCAGGTTGTAGAAAGTATTTATTTTCTGATTGCTGTCAGATGCGCCACACGAATTTCTAGGTCAATGGGTTATCCTTGTTAATCAGGCTGATCACTGCCTATTGTTTCTGTGTGTTTTCTCCTTTAACGTGCAGCCCTGAAGCAGATCTTGTATGTGATCTTCATATCACATATCTCTTGACACTGAGGATGCTGCTTTAAATGGTGAATTTTTTTACCTAAAAGAAACTGACATGCTGCTAAAGAGTCTTTATTTTCATTTGTCCTCATGCTTTACTTCCCTAGAGATTTTCCAGGGAAGGAGGCTCTTTTGTTTAGTGACTCCATTTCAGTTAAAAGCATTTTAATAAACTGTCTTTTACTGCTACACAACCTTTGAATTCCAGGCCAATACAAATATAGATGTACCAGACAGCAAAGGATCTTCTGTCAAAAACAGGGCCAGCCATAAAATAAATATCTGCAAATGCTTAATGCCAATGAAATCTGAGGAGTCTGAAATTTGTAGAGTCTGCCTACATGTCACCAGCAGATAGACTCTTCAAATAGTTCTGCCAAATACTAAGCATTTTTAGTGTGTCTTTAGATCTTTCAGAAGAAAAGGCTTTCCAACATTGTATTTACTTATATCATTAAGTAATTTAATATCTTTTATTTTCTTATTTTCTTTTCTTGTCTGCCATTTCTAATTAACCTATGGCTGTTAGCTACTCTGTATGCTTTGCTCTTCTTCTACTACCTAGAATCACTGAAGTATTGGGTATGAACCAAAATCCTGCGTGCTCTTTGGTATTCCCATGCAATTTCCTTTTTTAGTTAATTTTTATTAAACTAAAACACCTTACTTAAAATAAGATCTCATTAAAAATGTATTAAAAATGTAATACTCCTACAGATTCAGTTCTCATTCCATGTATGATAGAATACAATACCAATAAATGTAGAGTCCTTACTTTCAGAAAATTAGTTAATTTTCATATGGAAGGGTATGGTATTTCATTAGAACAAAGGTATTATTATGGAGAATATGCAGCACATTGCACATACACATTCTATGTAACATACATCTCTCATAGGTTGGAACAACAACTCTAATACATTAATAGAACACTTGCTGCTCCTGTTTTCCCTTTTTCTCTCAGTTCTCCTTTTATGCAATGGATGAAACAATTATGTCCTCTCAGATCAAAGTAAGAGTGCCTTACTGTCACCACTGCTAATACTTTGTTGTGATCTGTGATTGAACACAAGTTTAGAGATCTTGAAAAATTGGTCACCTTTTCTCACAGGCTTAATGAATCTAAATTTTGTTGCATGATGAAGAACTTCAACAGGAAAAGCTGAAACACACAGTCCTCAGACAGATAAGGTGAAAAGGAAAATACTAAAGGAGATGAGGCATGATAATATGAAACCGTGTATGCAGAGAGGATAACTGATCCGAGCCTCTCATTCCTAAGTGAGTACTTTACTTTATCGTCTGTATAATGGATATTCTTCTTCCCCTTTTCCTCTTTTTTTTAAAAAAAAAGAAAGTCATGAATGCATTTTCATAAGGTCAACTCGTGCACTGTGTTTCAGCAGTATTCTAAGCATACCTACTGGATCTGGGCAGAGGACAGTATGAGAGGATCAGCTGAACAGATGGGGCATGATTCACTTCACAACATCGCTGTCTAGTATCGTTATACATTCTTTCGTGTTCTCTGTCTGGCCTTCAGCTTATTTCAGATGTCCTAGAGTGTCTACGACTTCTATATCAGACCAGAAAGTCTGACATGGGGTCTGTAAGCAACGTGAGCCCTGCCAGCATGTCAGCTGAAGACTGGGAATCACAGAAGAATGCAAGCCAGAGGTCACCTCTCTATGTCCTACCTCCTAATCACAGCAGGGTCAGCTCAGTTGGAAGTTAGATAAAGGTGCTCCGGGTCTTGTCCAGGTGAAATTTTAATACCTCTGAGGAAGGTGATTTATCAGCCTCCCTGAGCAGTCTGTTCCCATGGTTATCGATGGAACAGTGGTGATTCTCCCCCACCCCTTCTATCCAGTTGCATTTTGCCTCTCTGCAACCTGTGACCATTGCCTTTTGCCCTCTTGCTGGGCAAATCAAGCCTGGATTCATGCTAATGATTGGACAGCAGGAAATGGCCTCAACCAAGCGAGGTTCAGGTTTGATATTAGGAAAAAGTTTCTCCACTGAGGAGTGGTTAAACCCTGGAACAGGCTACCCAGGGAAGTGAGTTCAAAAATGTTCAAAAAATAAGTAGATGCGGCACTTTGTGATATGCT
This sequence comes from Motacilla alba alba, assembly GCF_015832195.1. Lineage (NCBI taxonomy): Eukaryota > Metazoa > Chordata > Aves > Passeriformes > Motacillidae > Motacilla > Motacilla alba. The sequence goes on along the minus strand of NC_052016.1, from coordinate 54,058,140 downwards.
GTAGTTGGCATGGTGGTATTTGGTCAAAGGTTGGACTTGACCTTGGAGGTCTTTTTCAACCTTAATGATTCTATGATTTATTTTGTCTCTAGCCCTCCTAGTATCAGGTGCCAGTTAGAAACTCTCCTTAAGCTTTCTCTTCTTGCAGGTTAAACAAACACAACCTTTTCAGACTCTTACACTTCATGTGCTCCCACTCCCTGGCCAGCTGAGCAGCTCCCTGTGGGTGCCGCCTCCACTGGCTCGTAGCTCTGTCCCACTGGAGAGAGTCTACAGTATTCCAGCCACAGCCTCCCAGGAGATGGATGGTGCAGCCCAGTGTGCTCCTGGTGCTCATTGCCACAAGGCTACACTGCAAGTGCATGTTCAAGCTGTCCATCAGGATTGGGGGTGTCTTCTGCACACCTGCTGCACAAAGACGGGGTGTGGCTCCTCCTTTGGGCAGTAGCTGCCATCAGGGTTCAAAACTGCTGTTGCATTTGAAGTGACTAGGATTTTAGACTGTCTTAGATTCTAGTCTCAGTATCAGTCTTAGATTATAGTCTCAGTAAATTTCAGCTGCTTTAAGCTAACCTTCACAAATTCATTTAGCATTAGCCACTGCCAAAAATTCTATTATTTTTGGTGTAGAAACTGTCCTCACCTTTAGCAGTAACTATTACCTTCCAATTACCACCCAATTACTTATGTTAATTATTACTGTACCACTGAAACCAAAATATATTTGGGATTGGAAATTTAATAAAACTGTTAAAACTGAGAAGGTTACAAAACCATAATAATTCCCATTTTTTCACTTACTTTGAATTATTTCCTCCCATTGGAATAAAGAGACAGTGAAGCTACTCAGATGAGTGATTGCTCCCTGATAAGAGACAAGTATCCCCCAAATGGTTATTTTCCAAATAAAAAATGGCTTCCCAAATATTAGTTTGTTTTTTGGTTGTTTTTTTTTGGTTTTTTTTTTTTTCCAGAGCCAAACTCTGCAGAATTATGTCCTCTTCTAGACTAAGTGAGAAGAAAAGTGACAACATAGGATTCAAGTTCCCTGGGCCAGGTTAAATTTTCCCTTAATGTGATGCTGTCAGGTTTAACAAGTCAGCAATGCACGTTATCATAGAATCGCAGAATGCTCTAGGTTGGAAGGGACTTTAAAGAATGTGTAGTTTCAACCCCCTGAAATGGGAAGGGGTATCTTCCACTAGATAAGGTTTCTCAAAGCTCCATCCAAGCCTGGCCTTGAACACTTCCAGGGATGGGGCAGCTACAGCTTCTCTGGGCACACTGTTCCAGTGCTCTTCCACCCTCACCTTAACTATCTGATTAACTCCTAGAGGATGTTTTAATTCTGGCTTAAGTCAGTCTGTCTGACTGTGAACATCATCATGAATTTCTTCATAAAGATTGTCATATTTGGGGACAGGGTGTGCATACCTTGCTATGGTAAGCATCTTACTCTACATGGTGCTTAGACCATCAATGGTGTTTTTTTTCAGAAGAGGATACTTTTCCTTTGAGTCTAAATATTAAACTGCAGTTTGATTTGCTTAGCTAGCTCTCATTTAAACACATCTTGAATATTTCTTACTGTTTTCTGCTACTTGTTTTAATTCTTTTCAACATGATATACATTCAAATACTCAATGTATTCGAATACTCAATGGTCACAAAAGAATAAAAGCATTTTCATTTAATGCATATTAAAAAACATGTGCATTTAATGCGTATTTTCTTAAAAAGGAGAATTGGTTAAAAAGTCTGTAGAAGGTTTTAGCAGCCACCCGCCACTCTCTAAATCTTATCCATCTAACCAAATTTTGCTTTTAAATAAACTAGCATGTATGTCTTTATGTGATCAGATTCACTGATAGCTAAAATTTTTATACTCTAGGAAGTAAACATTCCTACTTTAAACCCCTTCGAATAAATATTCTAAATTCTTGATCACAGAAATACTTTATCACCTCAAAAATACTTCAATGAATTTTCAGATTTATCCTTCTATTAATTGCTCCTGTGTTGTATCTTCCTTTCTTATAGCCCAGCTGGTCACCAATTAAAGTTGTGCAAATAATCATCTTGCAGACAAAGATCTTCAAGGAATAAGTTTCTTAAAGATAAGAAAGAATTTATTTGGACAAAAATGGGATTTTTAATGAAGGACTTCTGGGAAAAATAAAGAAGGAAAAGCTAAATGATTTTACAATGTCATTAAGTTTATGAAACTGGCTTCAGGGTTTTCCCTGTGGAAACAAGATCAAACTCTTCTTAGAGTCATCATGCTTCCTTAGCACTGTTTTCTTCCTCCTATGTCTCTTATGAAAAAATGCAATCACTTGAAAAGAAATAATAAAGTGCTGATAAGAAACCTCTACATGATTTGACTTTGGAAAGCAGTAGTTTTCTAAATGGCAATTATCAGTGCTAAAGCAATGTATGAGGCACTGACACTGATCTGTTTCCTCAGAATGTTGTTCCAGTCTGAAAAAAGAGATACCACAAATACTCTCATTGTAACAGCTGTTCAGATTAATGTTACAGACATGAAAAGAGTCTCTAAGCAGAATTTTGACTGTAATTCTGTTTTCACACTGCATAAGCCATTTGGACTTTCACCATATTCCCATGTCTTCTGAGTGAAGCTGATTTCATGCTTAACAATGCAGAACAGCTTCATAATCCAACTATCTAAATAAATTCCTACAAGTTTTAGACACTTTAAACTGAACCCCTGACCTAAGCTACTGATGGTTACTATTCCTTGGTGTAAAAAAACTGAACTAGGACAAGGATCAGCAATCCATTCTACTGGAATCTGTTCTCACAAACCTTTCATGACTTTAGAAACCTCTTTTTTTTTTTTTTTTCTTTTTTAAAAGAAGTTTTAATATTTTTCTGAAATTTTCTCCTGAAAAAGACATATTACAAGGAAAATTTAGGGTCTTCGGTAGGTTGAAACCTCCTTACATAATCCTTGAAAGACAGATATCTTAAAAATCTGATCCCACTTTTCAGCAGAGACAGTTGTAAACACGCTGCTCTTCATTTACTTATTATCCATGACTGGAACAGAACTGCAAAAGCTGACTGTACTATTTTCATCTGCTGATAAGCTGTACATAGAAGCCTATGTTTACTTAGGTAAAACATCATTTACCATTTGATACCAATGTTGCTCTTAATGATAACAGACTATATAGTCTACATGTTTCTTTAATACATAACATATTTATCACCAATCATTATTGATTAAGTTTGATAAGTTTTTTGCACTAAGTTGATTTATTATTGCTCAGGATATAAATCAAAAGTGCTGCATTGCTCTTTTATTCTAGGATTGAATAATGCTTTGAAGTGGTTAAGAACAGAAATCTTGGAAATCATAATTAGCAGCTTTGTGGATTACCAAAGGACGTTCTAGATATTGCAGCTTTGAAAGTTGATAAGCAAGCCGAAACAATGACACTTGAATTGTGTTCATGATTTTAAGGACGGGAGCTATTCTAATGAAAATATTTACTATCTGTTCTGTACACATTGTTGCCTTGCCTATAAGCAACTCTCTCCACAACCTTCTTAATTCCCTATGACTATCAAGCCTGTACATTCCCAGAACTATGCTTTGCTTAGATACCTTCCTTGCTGTCTGTTGGCCAACATTCTTCTGAGTCCCATTTCTCCTAGAAATATTAACAAAGCAATCACTTCCCTTAAATAAAATCTTATTTCCTTTTATGCCTTGTTTTGTTCCTGTTTGTTTATTGGTAAAAAGTAATTAAAACAAAATGGGTGTTTTTGTCATCCAGGGAGCCACTGACGTAAAAAAAGCATAGATCGTAATTGTTTTTTTTTTCTTTCTCTTTAATTATGATCCCTATTATTTTGAAAGTATTATTTTTCTGGCAAGTACTTTTTGAAGTATTTGCATTTAGTGAGACTTTTGAAAGCAGTGTAATTATGGCTCACAGTACAAAACTCAACATCTACAGCATTTTGATTTAAAAAACAATGTCCAGACAACTCCTCCAAGAGGTATTTCATGCAGATGAACTGAGGGCCATGCAGAAGCTTTAAAGCCAGAGTAATCATGTTGGAATTTGCTCACATTTTATGTCTTTTTTGTATATCTGTGATTCATGAAGGAATGCATAATATGTGCCTATTATCTTCATAGGGGGAATTTCACAGAACCTCAAGTAAAGATTTGTTTCACATCTCTCGTGTGAATTACTTCTGCTGAAGACTGGGTATTTAAATCGTTCTTAGTAACTTATTAAATTCTTTTAACAGATCATTTGAATCACAATTTCCATGAGTTAAAAGGTATTTTTGTTATAATCTTCTGAGAAATGCTATATTATATTGTCATCTCTGGAACAATTCCAAGCTTATCTATAGGACTCCTTCACAATTGCAACTAGTCCTATTTATAAGAGGACTAGAGTTTTAAGACATAATTCAAGCATATTGGCAATTGTGGAAGATACTAACTCTTTAGCAAAGGCTTGTGCCTATAAAGTGAATATGCCACTCACCTATTTATCACACTCCTTTTGATAAATACTTAGAAGTATTTTCTTAAGACAAGTCATTCAGATCTTTATGACTGACTGAATTAAAAAAAGGGAATCTGAAAACACTTAAAGGCTGAAGTGTGATTAATTGTGTAATTATACATTTTTAAGGGGAATAACAGGCTCCTTTATATATATTAAGTTTTTTTCCTTTTGTTTGAAAACAGTGAAGCTTGCAAAACATTATATGAATTGAAATGGTAATTCTTCAAACAGGAGTTGTCACAGAAGTTACACAGTCTCAACAGCACTGAAAAGTTGCTCATAAATGCTCTGCTGGATCCCAATTTAGTAAACTACTTAAACATATCAGGTTAGGCTACAGTTAAATGAGCAGGAATTTATGCTTTGCTGCCTGAGGACCTTGTAAGAAATGCGTTAATAACTTGCTACATTTTTCTCCAATGTCAAATAAAGGTTGAAAAATAGTAACAAAGCTAAGAAAAATTTTGTCATAGCTCACACATATTGTTGCCATTATTGCCTTAAAAATATGACTAAAAGAGTAAGGTCAGCTTATTTTTGCTGCCAAGATCTCTCACTTATATCTGTCTAGATCTATTGATTTCACTGAGTAAACTGATGTATTTTACTGCCACCATAGATAGTAAAAGATATAAATGTCTGAGTTTTGAACTTGAATTTTTTTAGGATGTCTGCTTAAATGGTTTAGTTTCTGGAACACTAGGAAATAAAGAGAGACTCCAGCCATGTTTACATGTTGAATTTTCTCAGAAACTGATTTGCAACTATCAATAGATATTTACACAAGGAAAAAGGGTAACTTTTGCCAAGACCTTTCTTGCATAACTCTGCAACAAAGAAGTGCTTCAAATATTTAAAGAATTATTGCTTAACTGAGAAACTGAAAATATACTGCTGCTTTTTACTGAATGGCAGGTGGACTATTCAAATATGACCATAATAGTAATAAATAATCATGTGTTTAGTGCTTTATATTCTCAAATCTCTATACAAATATTCACTACAATGTTTCCAAAGCAGTGGACAAGGAATAATCACTCAGACTTACCCACATTTAATCTGCCTGTGACTTCCCCATTTGAATTGCGAGCATTCACAGTCACATTGTGAGTAGACTGGAGAAGCAGTGATGAGTCCTGAAGTATGGAGAAAGAAAAAAAGTCTGTTGGACAGTACAATTAGAATTGTGAACCATTTTCTAGATTTAGTCTAGTGTTGTTATCAACTCAGTCACTGAAAGATCTTTGCAGCTGCAAAACTATCCACAGATCTCATCAAATACTGTGGGCAGATATTTCTGATTACTACAACTACATCAGATTTAAAGCAAGAAAAATAATTAAAGGGAGTACGTCAGGTGAACAAAATCTGTGTTACTGGACCAATGAACATGGCTGCTAACATTTTATCTTTTGGAAAAAATGCTTTAGTTTTAGATTTAGTACCTGTCAGTACATAACTGAGACTTCTAGAAGACAACCATTCAATTGAGTGTGAGAACTCCATTTTGAGAATTCATATCATTGTACTAACTTGGTGAGAAACATGCATGTGCATTCTGCTTCCTCAATGGTCCACACAGTCCACAAAATTAGGCTGTGGTCTAATTTTGGCACCTGGCACTGACTCTCGATGGAGAGAGTGGCAGGCTGACTAGATCAATGCTGACTTTAACAGATGACAGTACAGGTGATTTTCAGGGGAATCTCAGTGGCCACTGTCTTTACGTGACATTAAGTATCAGAAAATTATCTGGGTACACATATCTTATCACTCATTTGGATCAGCAAACTGTAAATACACTGGTAGACTTTAAAAAAAGAGGAGGAAGTTTTCTGCAGTACAGGTGCTTTCATACTAAAGCACACTTTGTCTCTGAAGGACAAGAACTCAGTAAGTCATGAGAAGTGCCTATCAGATCTCAGCTGCCAAAGCATCAGGGAATACATGATATGTATTCCCTGCCTGCTTGTGACCTCAGTGGAGATACCCATTCCCAAATAAATGAGTTTCTAACTACTGGAATATTATTAAAAGATCAGCCTCTTTCACAACTATGCCTTCTAGTTATTTTTCTGGACTCACCAGGGACTATGTAGTACCTTGAAGGCCTAACCCCTGAAAATAACCCCTAGGCATGTTTTCATCTCAATTTAATGCTTAGAGTATGAGACAACCTGAGAGTTTTAAACATTTTTTATGTGATGAATTTTACTACAAACACTTATTTAGTAACAAAACTACAAACTTAATTAAAAAGTCATGAAATAGAAGTAACACATAATTTGGACTCAAACTTACACATTTCTTAGAGAAAACAAACAGTATCTTACAAGTAGGTAGAAAGGCTCTTTCAAAATAAGTCATTAAGAGAGCAGAAGAAATGAATCTCACTTTGTAAATTATACTGGGAAAACATAAAAGGTCACAGAACTAACACAAATAATCTAAAGTCTTAAGAAAAAAGTAAGCCATGTGTTAGATTGAACATTAATGGTAGTAAGTTAGTGTGACGTGGAAAAGGAAGGCCAACAAAGATTGGGGATTGGGTAAATATAGCACATTTAAGTAAATCTGCTAAATGATCCACAAAGCTGGGCATCTTTTCTACATTTATTTCATTGCCACTGGTTGATTAAAAAATAATTTAGTAATTTGTGATATCGAATGAAAGTGTGAATAAACTGTACTCTAGACCTGCTGCTGCCACACACATGGTTTTGACTAAATAAAATCTAGTAACATATTTAAAAATGCTCATCTTTTATCTTTCCATGAAGATGTTTTAGCAAAGGTGCAATGGTCTTGCCCACAGCTCTGCGTCGGACTCATAATGAAGGCATAAATTTGTAATGGGCTCCAGAGATAATGCACAGCAAGTAGATTTTCTGCTATATATTTTCTTAGCACTTTGGAAACCTCATTAGGTGAGAAAATCTGTTAGGAGACTGCAAGGAGAAAACTATTAAGGCAAGGGAGCAAGCTGCTTTGAAAGCTGAGGGGCCTGGTTCTCCAAGACAAACTTAGAAAAAGAAAGCTTAACAAATAAGTAATGTTATGAGAATAAACACATAAATGGCAACTCAGGAGACCAAGCTGCAGGCAATTAAGCCTTTAGAGAGTTCAAATATTTAAAAAAAGCAAGGATACAAACAAAAAACCTCTGATGAATTATCAGCAGGCAGAGAGAAGCAGTAGCCTGAAGGCTCTAATTAATGCACGCTACTAATGATCATGACGGCTCATTGGACAGCTAAGCTTATATTAGATGCTGCCACACCTCTTTTTCCTCTATTGTACTAAAGGTATTAAGAGCTGAAAGGAATATTAAGAGAGCACAAATGGTAGCGTAACACTGCATAACGATCCTTGGGACTAGAGGGAGTTCTTAAACATTAGCTGTGGTGAAAAGTTACATGTCTTACTGGATAAACAACCTCAAGGGAAAGTCACCAAAGCACATAAATAGTTTTCGCATTGTCTGTGAGGCAGAAAAGAATACAGCATAAGAAGCTAAATGGAAATACAGATACAGTAATGGAATTTCACTGTCTTAGTTAAGACCTGTTCCTGAAACTGGAAATACTTAGAGAAAAGGAAAAGATCAGTATAAGTAAAATATGTTGGCATTGCTTAAATTTTAGTAATCAAGCATGTTAACAACCTCATTCTGATAAATTTATTTACATTTTCTTTTGCTATAGCAATATATATACACACTAACTTTTTTCCTAGGTTCAAAAAACTCTCATGGCTGGCTACTTCTCAATTACATGTCTGAAGATATGAAAGAGCAATATTTGGCTTTTATTGTCACTGAATAGTACTTTATTCAATGAAATGTCCCATTGGTTGATTTATTGGTTGACAATAAACTTTTATGTTACAAAACATAAAACTTAATTTTGTGAGACACTGGACTATGGACAATAGTTATGAAAAATATTTCTTTTATCGGGCAGAAGCAGACATCTCGCTACAAAAAGTTTCAGAGTCCCCCTGGATAATTAAAATCCAAATCAGATTCTCTCTTCCATTTTCTAAACCCACAACTTCCATACCTTTCCCAGTGAAAAGGAATTCTCAGGTATTCTCAGCGACATTTTAAAGTTAATAATTTTGATAAACATTTGACCAAGTATGGTATTCCCTTTTTTACCTCACTAGTAATAACAGCAACAAACTTTTCTGTCTAGGTGAACTACACTAAGTCTTTCCATTTAGACTTGTAAATTTTATATACATAAATATATAAACATGCCAGACATCTCATGGCATTGTCCTTGAAGTGAAAAAACCTATATATTTTACAGAAATTGTAACTTTTCCATTGGGATCCACTAATTTTAGAGATATTGAAACTATTCTGTAGTCGATAAATAAACAGAACAAGCAGTTTCCTAGGGAAGCCTATATTAAAAAATAATCTCAGTAAAAATAATGAAAACCTTTTTATACACTCCTCAAGTTTTAGCATTACTTACATATGATAACAATTATAATTCCTGTTTGAGCTGCTTATCACATGCCTAAGAGATAAATGCTAATTCTGACAAAGCATCGTAACACTGACCTTGTAAAGAGTGCAGAAATATGTGTGTATACAGATATACATGTACATACATAAATATATATGGGTTTTTTTCCTAACATGACAGAAACCATAGAAAGTTCAATTATTCAGAAGTGCATTCATTTCATTTAGCATTTCTGCAAGATTACCCACTTACCACTCTTGAATGGATTTCTTTGGCATATAGAGGGAATAAGAATTCAGATTCCCCTTCCAGTCGAAGGCCTTCTTTTGTAACACGCAGGTGTCCCATTCCAGTCTGAGGAGAAGATGTGAGAATTATGCTCAATTTACTATTGTTGCTGTATTTATTTTGTGTTCTTTTCATGAATTAAACATTTTCAGAACTGCCTGCCTCAAGTCTACTGATAAATATACAAATAGTAATGCATTTAAAATTTTGAGAATACTTTATTTTTTCCCAGGAGTAATTTTCTGTGAGGAATTGCAGGTTTCATGAAGTTATTAAACTTGGCTTGTTTTTGGTTTTTTTTGTTTGTTTGGTTGGTTTTTTTTGGGGGGAAGGGTGTGGAGTGGAAATACAGTTTTATAGTCATTAAATTAAAAAAAAAGTGCATTTGTATTGGCTTTGCTGAAACAGCTTTTATACTTGCCTTCTAAAAATGTAATGAACAATAAACTTTTACATATGAGTACTCACATAAAAAACATTACAACATCTCAGGGTTCATTCTATCAACAATGTAAGCCTACAGAACAAAGAGGGATTTTTATTTGCTTTCATTTTCAGCAATAACTTCTTTTTAATTAAGTTTTAATTCACTGGCTTTGGTTTTTTCCCTTCAATTGTAGGTCAAGGCTCTATATCTCATTATCATATACCTTTTTGTCTATCACCTGCTTCTCAGCTTTCTCGTCCCTTCTTCCTCAGTCCCTCCTGCTTTCAGCCCAATTATTCTTTCCAGCTGATATCTCCTTCCTTTCTTTCTTTTTACTTCCCTTCATCATTATCATAGAATTGATAATGTGAAAAATGAGTGAGGAATCACTTCAGTAAGTACATCTGAGGGTGTGCAGGCTTCAGCTGCAAGGTATTTCACAGGTATTTAGCTAATTTTTAAAGGATTCGCTGGCTTCCCAGACATAAAGAGTGACAGAAAACTTGCCAAAAAAACCCAACAAACCCAAAAAAACAGCCTTCCAGCTAGGCCACATGAAAATATTTCAAGATAACTGCTGCAAACTGCAAGGAACAGATGGTGGGGCTAAATAAAAAAAAAGTAAACCCAAAAAAGTTTTTTCACTCTGAACAGTTTTCAGGTAGTTCTCCATGTAAGCAGAAGAGATAACAGGCCACCGATGACACATCAATAAATTGTTCATCTAATGAATTATGCTTGCCACTGAGAAAAGTTATAATTGAAGAGATGGTAATTGCTTTCTAATATATGTTCTGACTAATCAGATTATATATGCGTATATATACATATAAATAACATATCAAACCAGCCTTCCATGAAAAATCATAGCTATTTTTCTAGCAGGCTTGAATGGAGACAAAGAGAGAAACAAGTTTTGCTTAAATTCCATAGGGTAAGAACTGTTCATTCACTCCACTGGAGAGTACAACCACAATTCTTCCTCAGCAAGATTTGCTTCAGGAAAGAGGCTTTTAGAAAAGCTATTGATGGAATCTGATTTTCAGGGTCAAATATTTTACTGTTTTGAAATATAAAATGTACTGACTTTTCTCAGTGAAAACAGCTTCCAAATTCTACACAACTGCAAAGCTTTTAAAAAGTACCCAGTATATAGTGATACATCCCATAAGGCAAAACTAAAATACCGATGATGAGCTTTTATAATGACAATTCCTAGCCAGCACTGACTGATTTAAAAATATGTTTTTCTAGCAAAGACTATGCTAAGTTGCAACACTCCAACATTATAAAGACTCTTAGATTTTAAGGAAGAAAATCTGATGTGAAATATCAGGATATTCTAAAGAAACACCACCAGCAAGTATCTCCTCTTTTATTAACCAAATTTAGGGTCTGATGATTCGCTCTGACCTCATACCTTTTCCCATCAGGTGAAAGTAGTTTATGTTAGTTATCAAGTTTAAAACGAGTTTTTACATTCTTACATAATACAGAGAACTAAATAAGTAGCATATTACATAATAAGTACAAAAAAATGACATTGACAAATCTGAAATTTAAGAAGGCAGAGAAGAACCAGCAATTAATTCTTGCTCTGAAGCAGACTGGAGAAAATTAGCAAACTCCTAGGGGCCAATCTCTGTCCTGCCTTTGGCAGGAAGAAATTTTTAGTAGAAACAGAATAAAAAAATTATGTGGAAAAAAATACGCAATTTAGTCAGCACACTCTTTCTAATGGATTCCAGTTTCCCAGCAATGACTATTGTGAAATTGATATATAGACAAAGAAATGTCTTTGACAAAAAGAATAGTATGTCACGCGACAAAACTCAGCACTTTCAACTTATCTATAAGTTCCTATTTTTTCAGTAAATCCAGTCATACCCCTCAGGATTACTTTGCATAAGTATGTCCTCCAGTATGCCGTATTTTCTTATATCAGATATTTAATTTAAGCATTGATACAAAGCTCACATTCTCACATATTTGCCTAACAGCCTCATTATCCATTCTCACTGACCGCTTGGGAAGTGCAAACTCAGGGAAATTTAGGTTTGGGTTATGTGCATAAATGACTGTAAGGAGTAACATAAACTTTGTAACATGCATACAAACAATAAAACTGTGGATTTTATATAACGACCCTCACTTCTATTACCTTTGTGACTACAAACAATTATTATGTTCTTAGTACTACGATACTTGAGCATCTTAAGATCGTAAAAACACTGAATTATGCAGTACAGCAAGACAGGAGAATTCTATTATGTCCCTTTTATAACTGGCAAATTGAAGTTACATGGAATATAAAATAGAAGGATTTAGAATAAACAACCATCCCAATGCACTGAGATCCAATGCTAAGTTCTATGAAAAGGCAGAGCATAATATTTACACATAATGTTCTCTCAACAACCACTCTGCTTCTTACATTACCAATTGCTTTTTACTGAGTACTGCGGATTCCTCAGTGATGAACAAACATGATGCTTTCTGTTTCAAGGATTTTGTTCTGTTCCTGTTCAAATAACTGAATAAAAATATTTCTACTGACTTCAGGAAAGGGACCCAATATCAGTTAGATGTGGACTTTGATGCAGTTGTACAACCAGCTATTGCTTAGGGTGGGGAGAAAACAAGTGCTTCAATAAAGACAGGAAATGTATGGCAAATCTGGATTCTGGTTATCCTGATGCTGGTGACTGCCACTGCTTGAGTTTGCTGGCCCTGAACTGTAACACACTGTTGTACATACAGATAAAGCTGAGACTCACATTTTGTAATTACTCAAAGCCCTCAGCGAGGCAGGGACGTAGCTGTACAGCAGGGAAGGATGAAATGGCATCTCTGTAGACAGCAATCAGGTTTTATTGCTGCAAGGAGTTGACTAGCGTGGAAACTGCTGGCAGCTGCCAAACTCTTGTGTACCAAAGATGCAACTTAGCATTAGTGTTCACACAGGTGTGACCAGTTTTCATTTCAGAACTGCCTGACTTATTCTAACTGCAGCAACAGGATGTCTTCAACTACAACAGAAATATTTTTTTCATAATTTGAAAATGCTCCCAAGCAGGTAAGTGCTTGGAGAAAAAGAGACAAAGCCTTCTACCACAAAAATTCAATCTCTGAATCTTTGTAAAAGCTCACCAAGACTACCTGATTGAGAAGTCCTGGTCTAAAAGACATTTGACATCTAGCTTTTCAGTGCATTATCTACATAGGGATACTCCAAACCAGCTGAAATGAGTAGCCACCACTGCAGAATTCTAGGTAAGATGCACTGTGTTGTGGAACATCTGGATGGGAGAACCATCTTGGATGTCTTATCATTCTCTTAGACTCTAAACACAGACTCCAGACTAAGAGGAGTGAAAAACAAGCAGATGCAGCTCTAGGGCTCTTGCACTCACAGCGAGTAGCTCTCAGGAAGCTGAGCCTCATGCTGCCTATGGCACATGGAAGCAAAAGAGCATCAGGTGATTTATCTGGGATTTATCTCCCATGAGTATGACAATGTAGGTCTGCTGCTGTAGGCATGTGGCCCTTAGAAAAGAGCATGAGGCATGGGGAACATTCATTCAGTTTAAAAATGAGTACTTCCAGTCACCTAAATTTGATCAATAACTATAGTTTTTATTTTCCTACCAACACTGAAAACTGATAAACATTGGTTCACTGTATTTGGTCAACCACTCTCCATATCGTATGTCGTACTGTAACACACCACATCATATCATCACTGTTTCTGTACCTTCTCGGCATTAGACTCAAATGCAGTCCTCAGGCTCCTCTGAGTAAGAGAAATTGAACTTCTGCTCTATGGATCAGCTAATAGCTGCAAGGGAAGATGTGTATTTCCTCCTTTTGGGAAGAGATCAAATACTGGAAAGACAGGCTGACCCATATGTTAGCACAGTTACACCAAAAATATTCTCAAAGTTGATTCCAAAATTAGTTTTAACACATATTCAATGCAAATCAAGTAGCTTCTGTCTCAGGAGTTAAAAATATGTTTGATTTGCAGTATCTGTTCCCTGAATATTCAACTTTTCCATATATTAAATGTCCACACACGCTGTATGGCTGAATGAAACCAGTACTGATATTAACTTCAGAGTAGAAAGGATGCAGCATTTCCACTCAGTTAAATCCTTTTCTTTCTTGTAGGAACCTTACATTCTCCTTCCAGGCCAGATCAGGGAAAGACCGTGGCAAGTTTAGACCAAGACATCACTTGTTGTGCCCCAAAGCTAGTTAAATTAATGGCTTTATAGATCCAGCTTGCTCTGCAGTACTTCTTGCAGCAATTACTATTTAGAGAACTTGCTTCGCAAACAAGAGTGTACTGTTTCATGGAGATAATAGGACTGTGGGTAGAGATTGTTAAACAGCAATCAGCAAAACAGGATTGGTAATGAATCTGATGAAACTCACTGTTTGACTTACAATATCAATTTTGGAGCTAAGTACGTGCTTGGTATAATAACATTACTGATGCCTCATCTCATTTTCAGTTGCAAGGACTCTATTTGCAGGGCTCAGACAGAGGTTATCTGACTCATCTGCTTAGATGACAGTGGAGTAATTTCAGTCAAAGACATTGGTCAAATCAGAGCCCTTGGCAACAGCAAGCACTCCTGGTATAGAAGTTAGTCTCACCTGGCTTAGGGCTGGATACAAACCCAAACAGCATCTGTGGACAAGAGTGAAAAGTGGGTAGATAATATTTCGAGATTTAGAAAAGTAAATGGCCACTTTGAATTCAACAGATTTGTAAGAAAACAGCTGTGAATTATGCAAATTATCAAACCACTGATGTTTGCTTATTTTTATAACATTTCTTTCATAAAATAGGATTCATACTTAAGATGCATATTTTTAAGATATTTTCAGGTCCTCTTTTATCTTTGTCCTGATATACAGAATAAGAAACTTTAATTAAGTATTAATTAAAACAGGTGTTACACAAGAGAAAAGAATATATTCGCAAAACAGATGCAGTTTTAGCTTCATTTCTTTGTTCAGCAAGGACCATATTCTGTCTTTGGCTCTGTACTGCACAGATATTAAAAAATGCCATTACATCTGGCATTACATCTGCTGTGTTAGAAAAACTGACTATGAAGAAATAGACTTCTACTCCCACTGCTACATGTATTTATTCAGGAATTAGGTTTTTTAAGTTGGGTAAATAATTTTATTATATTAACATTTGTAATAATGCAACTTAGCTAAAGAAATGGAATTAAATATTTTCCTTTTGTTTGCAAAGGTTGTCAAAAGGGTTTTCTTAAATCCAGTTCTTAAACTTGCATGTACACTCTAATCTCACTGTACTCAGATTTTTATAACTCTTTATTAATATTATAAATTATTCCAACAGTACACTTAAGCGTTCCTCCACACCCTTTTACATACACATTATTTGATTCATAACATAATTCAGAATAATCAAATGCTTTAAGAAAATATATTTAAATGAAAATACGTATCACTACTGAAAATTCTTTCTTCAGCAACAGCTTTCTGCAGTAAGCATCTCAGTATCTTTCTATTCAATTATTACTCTTTGCATAAAATATTTAAATATTTGTCTGATAGAGACGATGGGAATGACTTTAGCCTGACTGGAGGCAAATCGTATTTAACTTAACAGAAAAGTTGCGAAATACAGCTGTTTGGGACTATTCAGAATAGAAACTATGGTATGTTTATGTTCCAACATGAAAATTTATGACAATTCAATAATTTATTTTATTTAGGTATTAAGGTAACGCAACATTCTCAAAATGGAAACTAATTCCATGGAGGACCCACTGTTAATCACAAAATGCATGGGAAGGCTGTACAAGTTCACTAATGCATGTCTTTAGTGAAGGAGATCTCTTGCTGTAAGTGTTCTTTACTGTACCTTTTCATTGCTGTCTGCTCTGGTTTTAGGTGATACAAATGGTTGAGTATCTTCAATTTAATAAGGTATGCTATTACACAGTCTATTAAGTCTCACTGTCAGAAAGTATTAACTGATTTTCAGTTAAAATTTGGCTTTCTTAATTCATTACATTCCTAGTTTTATATTTCTGTATTTCCTTAATTCCCTCCATCTTCAGTGCCTGAGTTTATCAAGTGCTTGAATAGTTGTTTACCAAGTATTTTATTACAAAAATCATTTTTTTATTTCAAAGTACATATTCCATTTATAGATTTAGAGCAGTACCATTATCAGACAACGAATATGTACATATAGTAAGATTATATATAGTTTGCTTTTCAACATGTCTTATTAAATGAACTATCAACAAATTACTATTGCCTTACAAAAAACTTTGAAAAATAATAAAAAAATAATTTTGATGCTTTGCCTATATTAATTTTTAATGGGAACCCCAGAAGTTTAGAAGAGTGCTATGGCTGTGATAAAAGTTTCTGGGAATGGCTACATGGGTAGAGTACTCCCTAACTAAAAGTAGGCCAAAAGAAGAAAACACCTGTCAGTAATATCTAGAAAACCCTGCATGTTTTTGTACAACTGTGGCAATCGCCCTATTTATTA
The DNA here is from genome assembly GCF_015832195.1 of Motacilla alba alba. Classification (NCBI taxonomy): domain Eukaryota; kingdom Metazoa; phylum Chordata; class Aves; order Passeriformes; family Motacillidae; genus Motacilla; species Motacilla alba. Next base: position 54,041,832 of record NC_052016.1, on the reverse strand, counting down.
CAGAGCCAGAAATTTAAGTGCATAACGGAGAAAGTAAAAGCCTGCAATCTCTCTTAAATGTGCAGAAACCCTCCCAGTTCTCATTGCCTTTGTCTCTATGTCCAGCTGAGGTGCAGGCACAAGAGCAAGCCAAACATTTATCCTGTTCTTAGGAAGAAGCATGCTTAGGATAGGCACTGTTGGACTGGACATTGGACACTGATTGACTTGGCCCTCCACAGACCAAGTTACTCCTTGTCATAATAGGGTGACCCGGGGGTTATTCTAAGGCTTAGTATTAGGACTTGACTTTCTTCTTGTTAGACTTAAACCCAAGTAAGGTTTGATATGGATGGCAGGAGAACTTGAGATTGAGTGCAGATTTGAATTATATTTGATTAGCAGTGCATCTAAAGCTACTAAGACCGGTCTACTTTTCTTACACTGTCTCTGTCAGAGGAAACTCCACACTGAAGAAAGGCAACTAGTTATCCTGGTAAACACTGTAGTTGCATTACTATCTGTCCTTATCAAAATGAAATACAGTGCAATTTCCTTTCTTATTCCAGGAGACCATGATAGCTGGGGTATCCACTAAAATCCATGGAAAACATGGGTGTCTCCATCAGAGGCCAAAAAAATTTAGAAATAATCTTTGGCACACAACTGTTCTTGGTGTTATGATAACATGGCAAAATCTAAATAATGCAATAACTGAATTAATGAGGGGTTTCTGAAAAAGATTTGCTAGAGCATCAGGAATTGTAATCACCTGATCAGGCGCATTTTTCACACCTGAGTTCAAGACACCACCTGAGTTCAAGAGACCTAGCACCACAATCCTGGCCTAGAGCTAGTGTGACCTGCAGCCTAAACCTTGGAGGTTTTGAATGGTACCCCCAAACTGGTATAACCTGCTAATTCAGTGAGCAAGCATTCTGTCACCTCCTCCAAGTTGCTGATTAGGTTTTTGCAAAGGACAAGACACAGGACAAGACAACTGCAATGCTTATTACTGCCCTCCATGCAGACCCCAATACATTAGCATCTACCTTCTGAGCCCATCTACCCAGGCAGTTTACTTTTTATACTTATCTGTTTGTCCACTCCTCATGGCAGCAATATCCTAACCAGGGTACAGGAATATTGTGGGAGAGAGTCAAAAGCCTTGCTGAAGTCAAGGTAAATTATGTACTGTGTCCTCCCATCATCTATAATTCCGGACATTTTATCATAAAATGGCAATCAGAATGGTCAGGCATCATTCACTCTTGGTAAACCCATGGCCCCTTTTTCTAAAGACAAATGCAACACTCGCATTCCCCCAGCCACCAAGCACCTCCCCAGTCTCCAATATCTTTCAACCACTGTAGAGGGTGACTCTGCAAGAGAATCAGTTCTCTCTGCACCAATGGATGCACACCATCTTGCTGCCATTTGCCCCTTGTAATTCTTAACTGAGGCTGAGCTTTGGTGTTCTGGACACATTTCCTGGCTCAGACATTGTTTAGAATTTCTTCTTTGTAGCCTTTATCTGCTTCCAACTCTTCTATACTACTTTTTCACTGAAGCTCCATCACAAGTAACCTGCCCAACTAAGCCAGGATATTTATCTAAGTAAGTATCAGGAGTGATCCTTCCTACATTTGGAGGATACTGTCCTTAAACTTGATCAAGCTTTTCTGGGTAACTTTACCTTCAGATCTGGCTCCCATGGGATACTGTGAGTAGCAGATCCAGCTGTGTGCCACCTTTAATTGTTCTCTTCAGAAGTTGTTGCTGACACCCTCTAGAAATATTCACTGCTTCCATTCTGCCACACACTTGTCTTTCAGCAGATATCAGAGACTTGGAAGGTCCTCTCTTTCAGACCTAATGGATCCTTCAGAATCCATTGTCCACAGGACTTCTGACATCCTTGCAGCCTTAAACCCCTTAAGATTCTTAGTTTTCTAAACTCTTAAAACTAGCAGTCCCCTTTAGTCCTCAGAAGGCCTCATTATGTTAAAAACAGAATCTGAAATTTCCATTATATGCAAAATGTGATATATTGTCCAGGGGAAAAAACTCAACCCTTTTTCAAACTGATTTTCATGCAAAAATAATGGTATTGTTAAAATTACTCTATTTCACTATATTCACCAAACTCAAGGCATAATTATTTGAATGTCTTCTCTGAAACAGCTGAATATAATAAATTCACAGGTTTCTTCATTTACTCCCACAAAAAAACTTGAGACCCTGTCCCTCTGAACTCCAAGAGAGAAATGAAAAAAAAAAAGAATGTGACACAGCTGATATCTTTGAATTAATGTGCACAATTTGGAGATGCCATATGTTTTTTAATTGGGCAGCATCAGAAAAGGGACATATTCTCTTTTCAGGTTGTTCTCTTTTAGTCTAGCTTTTATGAAATGAAATGAAGTGAAATGAAATGAAACAATGAAGTTCTGTTTCATTTAGTCACCTACATTTGATGCCAAAGGCCTCTCAAACAATAGACCTTAGAAAAGTTTCTGTCTTTCATCATTCCAAATTGGTAAAAAGAGATCAAACTCTATTCATCTTGCAGCATACCTATGTCTGGTTCATGTTCTCCTTTATCAGCTTTGCTAGTATTTATCACACTGTCTGGTTTTATGGGGGTTAAGGCAGGACATGTGTACATGGATTAATTCAGTGCCAGAGCTTCTTCAAGCTCTGTTCATAATTTCAGTATTATTTTAATCTGGATCTCTGAATAGACATAGCATGTGATTTTTGTATACTTCAAGTTATTACTTAATGAAAGAGTCAAGGATTTGACTTTGTAGAAAAAGACAACACTTTTTATAGAACTAAAGAAACTTTGATGTCTAAATAACCAGTCTGTCAGCTCTGAGTGGGCTTATGAAAGGGTTGTGCTATAGAATCATGTCACTCAATCACTAAAGCACCAAAACCCCTATTACTGAAAACTGTTTTCCTTACAAAATTATATACTGCAGTCATATTATGCTTATGTTTTCTTCCAGCATAAACTCTTTTCAGGACTCTACTATAAAATATATTTTAAAATGTTTGCAACATTTTTTCTAAATATGTTTATCAGTCTTAAAGAGAATAAAACTTATTTCTTGTATTATCTTACAGAGAAAAAAGCTGTTGTATCTTATAGGTATGAATATTTAAATATTGTTAAAAGTGGTATTTTTAAGAGTGATCGTAAAGATTTTTTTTAAAACTAGGACCAAATGCTCCTAAAGTATTAGCTAAAAATACAATATCTATTATGAATATTAAACATAGTCCTATAATATCTACATACTATACCTACAATACATTTAATAAATATAAGTGTTATCACACTTTACAGATTAATATTTGCAAAATAACTAATGATTCCATGGATAATATTTCACAATTACTTTTAAACTCTTCCCAATCATGGGAATGCTTAATTGGTTAAGTGTAATATACATCAATCTACTAATTCCCTGAACAGCAAATACTTGTCAAGCTTGGAACTCATGAATCATAAAAATCTAATTCTGACACAATACTGATATTTCTCTTTTCAAACAGCAACAAAATACTTGGAGGAATAAATGTTTAATTCCATCATGAAAAGGGTTTTATGATAGTATTGGTAATTTCTTATAACTACACTAATTACACTAATTCTTCATAATTGGTGTTTCCTTTGACACAGGAAAGAACTGTGATGCTTCAATTATATACTTCCAGACTTTGAACGTGCACTAAATATCCTTCTTAGACTCAATGGCTAGCAGTGCTTCCCTGTGATTCTCTGAGTGATATTTCTGGTATACTCAGAGTTACTTTTTGTCTTGAGAGATGTAGTCTATCAAAACAACACCCAGTAAAAGAAGTTCTCTGCTCTTAACACCACATGTACCTTTGCTGAGGATTGTGACATACATGTGCACATTGCACAAATGTATTTATAGTTGATATTTATCTGAATTTCAGTATTTCCCTAAAATTATCCCAAATTAATGAAGGCATTACACTTAAGTCACTATCCAATTGGGCATGTGAGGCATACAGATTCTTTAACACAGAATTAGGAAATTCCTAGTAATTGTGGCATTCACAGCCCTTTCACACTGTGAAAGGATGTAAACCCACACTGCTAGAGCTGTTACTCCACTGGTCTTATTGTGAAAGCAGAAGGACACTGTCCCTCAGCAGATCAAGGAATTTGGTACCTTCCATACAGGAGATGGGCATTCCTATAAGTAGACTTTCTAATGTAATTTTTTTTTTTTTTGGTCCTCATTGGTATCAGAGAAGAAATACTGAGGCTCATATGTAGAAATCAAATCAACATAAAATATTTTTTAAAACTCCGTAAAAACAGAACTCTAAAAATAGAAGAATAGAGCCACACAGAAAACAATTATAAGTTTTTCATGTTCTCTGTGATTTATGACATGCAGACACTAAAAGCCTATCTTCCATGTGAGCTGCATAAGAGAAAAATTATATGTGATCTAAGATGTTTTGCACTGTAATCTGTATGGCAGTAACAGTGCTGTAAAGAATTCATGTAGGGAAAGACCTTTCACAGGAATTCAAGCACTAAAATCTGTATTGGTAAGTAGGACTGAAAATTAACATACTTTCTTTTTAGTGAGCATAGAAATATTTATATTAAGATTAAGTGGTCTTCACTTAGTGACAGAGGTGTAATAACAATAGAAAACAGAAATTTTCTTCAGTAGCCAGGGCAGAGCTGTAGAAATTTATTATTATGTTTTTTCTTGTTACAAGTCTATTCAAATCATCTGTGTATCACAGCTGCATGTTAGGAGCAAATTAGCTTAGCTTCAATATTCACTGATGCATTTTATTACATTCTGACTAAAGTCGTATCTTGCAGACTTCTGAAACTTACCCTTTAATCTACTACATGCAAAATTCCATTATAAATATTAAAATACATATGACAGTGGAAAGTTATTAAATTTATTTCTGAATTATATAGCTGCTTAGCCTCAAGCATGAAGTAGTGATAATTACCTCCAAGCTGTAATTAATTGGGCAAATAAATTGTTAGATTTTAGATACTGATAAATAGGATAAAGAAGCTAAAAAACCACAGCAGCTGTCAGCAATATTTTAACAAAGGAATTCTGTATGAGATAAAATTACAGCAAACATATTTATAAACTATCAACTAAACAGAGATTATGAGACAACAGTAAAATACTTTCTCATAGAATGGTTAGAATTCACTGCAGTCTAAAGCATCAACAACCTCAGTATTTCAAAAATTATTACTAATGCAGAAATTACATATGAGGAAGTACATTCAAAGATAAATTTTTCTAACATAGTTTCAGCCAAAGTACAAATCACAGTTGAGAAGAAAGAAAAAAGAACCATCCATTACCTACAGAGAAGCTGGTGTACATATAAAATAAGTGAGGGGATGATGCAGGGAAGAGAAGTCAAAAATGGAAAATTAAAGAGGACACTTACTGGGGAAAACCACATCACTTTAAGAATCCAAATTGTCAAAGAAAAATTCACAACTAGGATGATAAGCAGGAGGAGAACAAACAGGTAGAGACAACGCTTTCTCCAGCCATAAATTCCAATTTTGTAGATATATTCATTCTTCGGCCTCTCTAGGCTCGTGCCTGGTGTTGTTGTCATGTATTGTTCACGTACCATCTGCTATGTAAAGAAAAAAAAAGAAAGGGAAGTGCTTAGTTGCCTAATTTAAGTGACAATATTTATATAAAGCCCCAAGGAAATTTAACGATATAATTGTAATAGCTAGGATCAAGAAACTCTTATGAAGTTTTACCTGGAAAGCATTACCTGCTCAACTTATTTCTTCACTCAACATGATGTTTTAATATATGAATTGCATTAACTGCTGTTTTCAGGAGGTTTAAATTTATTTCATCCTATAAAGAATGGCAAAACTTTCCTGCCATTTGTCATAATATTCTAATTCTCCCATCATATAATATTTCATGGGATCATATCATAATCTACAGCTCACAAGTATGTATCAGTTGGAATGCCAATATATATTAGGCTTCAAAATATGTATGTAAAGAAATTAAATTATTCTTTATGATCTACAAGAACTAATGATTCCTCAGTTAATCAGATATTCATATTTTAAGATATATCAACATTAAAAACATTGCCTACTGGGTTTAAACAACTTCACTTTATACTATAGTTCTTAAAGAAGCATTGTTTGAATTGAAAGGAGTCTTACAAGCTTGCACTTCCTTAAAACATGAGAATACTCACTAACTTCCACTTTTACAGCACAGAGATCACCAACAATTCAAGCCATTCATTAAAGCTTACAATTTTTGCCAAAAGAATAAAAACTGAAGCTGCTTATCAAGAACAACGAAGGGCAATTATGTGTCTCATTTACACTGAGATAAAGCAAAAACCCCCCAACCCAATCACAGATGTCAAAAACAAAATTGGTATTGTAAATTCATGCCCTTTCCGTGAGCCAGGTATGTCCACAGGCATCTTACATCCAAAAAACCGGTCCACTTTCTTCTAATACAATGCTCCCAAATGAGAGTGCCTTCAGAAATGTTTCGCACAAGGTCTACTTTCAATTCTGAATTTAGTCCTATCAATGCTCTGCTCACACAGCTTTCAAAACTTGATCAAAAGACATCCTTGCCTCTGTTCAAGTTTTCTGCAGAGCCATCCTGTGTCTATAACATGCTTGTGGCTTTCAGTTCTAACCCTCATCTTCAGGAAGACGTCTTTTTTTTTGTCTTTGTCATCTTTCCTTTCCTTTCTTCGTAGCAGGACAGAGAATGCCATGTAAGTTTACAACTGAACAGAAGCCTAGGCATTAGCCATTTGCATATATGCAGCAGTCATCTTATTTCTGCACTTCCACCAAAATAAATTAATTTCTTGTTTATTTATATTCAAAAATGAGACCAAATAATTGGCAGTTCATAATGTAATTTTCTTACAGACATTATGGTATAATATTATTTTTTTTCTGCTATCAGTCTCAGTTGCTAATAGACTATATATATAAATATTTTCATTGCTCAAAATAGTATAACAATTTATTATTGAGGAATTCTAGATTTGAAATAACTTGGCTTAATCTTAGTGCAAAACATTTACAAGATGTTACTTAATATTCACCAGATGAACTATGTTTGTTTAAAAATATCAGATTATGTATTTTATTTTCTGTGTATTACTCAAGCACATAGTACTCATTACAGAATGCTGTTTAAGTTGATACTATTTTTTTCTGTTTTCTACCTAGTTATTGTATAGTAAATGATACAGCGGTTGCCCCTTATCTGAAATCTCTGTTACCATATGCTGCCATAAGATAATCGGACATTTATACATACGATGGGTTCCATAAGATGATGAGACAAACCTTCACCCTTACTTCCACACAGATTTCTTCTCAACACATAACTTACAGAACAGGATGCAGTAACTCTTATCTGGTAACAACCAGAGACAAACGTTGAGAAATAAGCTGTGCAGTTCTTGCCCCTAAGTAGTACAACTATATGCTGGTTCTGGCCAGGACATGGTTAACATTTGCAGTAGGCAGGAGTGGCATGGCTAGGACTCTGAGGTTATCCTATACAGCCTCCTGCCATGTGCAGGGGGTGGAGGGGAAGAAGGGATCCCCCTGGTCCTGCTGGACATGGGTGAGCAGTCATGTGTTGCTGGTTTCTGTGTGGCGAGTACTCACACGTGAATTTGTTTGCATCTCTTCTACACCTCCTTCACAAGGCAGACTGCTTTGCCTGTTCCTTGTATTGCTGCTCCCTAGACTTGCAAGGTAAATTTTGAAGTACAGACCACTTGCCAAAGAGTTAATTAATGGTCACATCTTCCTGTTCTTACGCAGCCTCATTACAGTGGTCTCTGAGGTTGGAATTCAGCTCACAACATTAGATATGAACAATTTAGCCTCAAATATCTGAGCCAGTCAACCTGGACTCCCTTTATGGTTAATGGAGATAGGTCTCCCTGATGGGAATTATTTATCTGACTCATGTTAGATGTGAATTTTAGACATCCAATGAACTGCTTATCTTCTCTCCATCAAAAGAGAAAGAAAGAGAGCCTGCAATGACTTTTTCATATGTGTATGCCTATATGTTGTAGACATTTCTACCAGAATGATTTCCAAAAGCATATAATTTAATAATAACATACAATTTTTCTGATTCCTGTTCTTCTCTGTTCCATTTTTACCCTGTTTTAAAATGTTTATTTAGTGAGTTGAGTGTTTTATACATTATGTATTATGTACTGCTGTTTAATGAGGTGAGGTCAAAATCCATTATGCATTTCAGCAAAAAGCCTATGAGTTTTGTGATTGTTTTCAGCCCTTCAGAAATTCCACAGGGACATCTCCCAGCACAATACTGTTCCCTGCATGGATTATTTTTTTTCTGATAGAAAACAGTTCTGTTGTTTCTGAGCATTATTAATACTGCCAAAAATTGCTTTCATCATAGTAAACAGGAAGTGCCTGCCTAGACAAATGAATGCTTTGAGAAGGATTAAGTTTTTCTCCCTAATATAATATTTCATGATTTTTAGGAGATTTAGTGTCCTTCTAACACATAATTACAGAAATCCTTTCAGAACTGATACTGTTAGACTGTTTCTTTTGGGAGAATCAAATTTCCATATTACTGACTTGTATGTTCACGAGCTAAAATCACATAGGAAAATAATCTCCCACCTGTCTGGAGAAGTCAGAAAGAAAACTTTTTGTAAGTCTGGGATGTTTCAGAAACGTGGGCTGAAAGGAAAGGCTTTGATAGGCAGACCTCATAGTTGTGTTGTGAAGTCAGCTGAGATTCAAGATAGACCCACAGAAGAAGAACAACAGGTAATTAGTACTATGATGAGAAACATGATTTGTAAGAGGAATAACCATGAAACTGGTTGTGTAGGAGCATTCTGAACAGGTACCAAGAGGGAAGTGGTGACTCAGACACTTGGATGTACACAAGTTAGTTGTGTTAGGAAAAGCATGAAACCTGGAGAATGCACAATGACTTTAGTAAATGTTATCTTTTTTCTGTTAACTATTTTACAAGGAAGCAGCACGCAGTGACTAAGAGTAAGAAATACTGGCAATCCACAGTGCAGATAAAATGGCAATTGAGTTTCAGAATTAAAATTCTTACATCCTTCACATGGGCCATGAAAACGTCTTATTTGCATCAGGTCAGCAGTACCACAATAAAAAAGCCACTACAAAAAACCTACTTAATTGGAAGTGGAATTTCCTGATGTTTCTATTCAATGACCAACACAATCAGCACACTCCCTATGGATTTTTGTAGATTTGGCCATAATTCATGGGATTGAGCTCTATCATGACAGTTTGTTATTTAGAAGTATTTTCTAATTGTCGACATCTATTTTACTGGGATCCATTTAAATCCAATTACTTCTTGGCTATTTGCTGATTTAAACTAGATACTGAATGCTAATTAGCTGCCAAAAGATTTTTCACAGATTTTAAATGATAGATCAAACTTGTGAACAACCAGTAACACTGCAGGTTTTTGATCTCGTGAGATTTCCCATGTGTTCAGACATTGTATGCATTGCATGTAAGACATGAAATTCATGCCTGTAATAATTCATATGAGCTGCCCATGAAGGACCTGTAAGCTCTTCACACTTATAATTGTCCTCTAAAAATATATAATAATGACAGAACATTTCCCTGGCTATAATGCATGATGCAAGACTTAGAAACTGGTCTCAGTCATTTGAGTGATTCTGAAGTCCAGGAGATTTTTATATTAATATTATTTGATGAAAGATGTTGAAAAACTGTCTAGCATGAATGTTACTGTTGGACTAAAATTAGTTTGGGCATCAAGTTCAAAATCTATTCTGATAGCTCTGAAATATTCACTTAAGACAGCCATGTTTTTAAAAAGTAATTTGAAAACTTATCCTTTAGCCTGCTTAGGAAAGCAAGCCTGAGTAAAAGCATGATACTACTTTCAGGAAGGACTTATCTGTAGGAAATACTGAAGACAAGTAATCTCAGTACATTTCAACTGCAAAAATATATTTTCATTCTTTTTGTTCATAAATGGCTGTTATTTTCATGTAAATAAAATTCCCCTTTATACATAGCTCTGAACTGTGTTACTAAAGTACTTTGTCATGTTGTCATAAAGCAATTGATAATAACATACAAAGAGAAAACATAATTTAAATACAGAGTTACTTAGTTATTAATACTAATAACCAGTGGTAATTCCATTAATAATTATGTAATTATTAGCATTTTATATTTTTAGCAAAAAGCTTAGCATTCAATAAAACCTTTTTCAGATTGGAGTTCAGAAGAACTGGTGAGGTTTCACGATGAAATTTGCACCACTGCTGCTTGCACTATGCTTGTTCTTCACGAACAGTCATCAGTGCATCTACTCTTCCCTCTTGTTCTGGTTTTGGCCAGGACAAGATTAATTTTTTGCAGCAGCTGGAAGGAGACATTGTTGAAGTGGTGTGTCCAGGACCCCAATGTTTTTCTACAGCCCAGCAGGTCATCGCCAGGCGTGGGGGAGAAGGGACTCTGGCTTCTGAGGAAAAGGGCATTCCTTTCAGTGGAAAATAATATATTTGCTTTCATGGAAGAACTCATTGGTATTTTCTTATTGCTGCAAGCTTTCCATGCAAGTAATCTCTTGGTGCTATACCTTCTCTTGTTAATCTTGTTGCTGTTACTGTTTGTTTTCTTATCACATTGCTGTGTCCAGCAAACTGTTCTTATCTCAACCCATGATCCTTGCCTTTTGTGCTTCCAATTGGAGGCGAGGGGGAGCAAGTGGCAGCATGGTTTTGATAGGAATACTGAATTGAAGAACACCCACCAACCCTAAACCATGACATCACTTTATACGAAGTATATTCATTCATGTGCAAGAAAATTCACAGTATGTGTGGGCATGAAAGAGGTGATAGTGCTAAAAAAAACCAGTACAGTGAAAAGACCATTTCAATGTCTTCAAATTCTTGTGCCTCTATATACAAACTGAAAACTGAAATTAAACAACCTGTCAGCTAAAGCAACTGAGAACTACTTTTACGATCTACATACAGTATCTTCCTGGAACATTATGTTCATTTTTTGTGTGTGTTGTATTGGGCTAGGTGGGTATTATTATAGTATGAACATCAGAAGTACACCAAGGCTTCATGCCAGTGCATTCAGGCATGCACACTTTTGTCTTTGTGAACACAGAAGCACACCAATGATTAACCAACAGCAAAGAGGTGCTGTTGAAGTATCTTCCTGAAAGAAAAAAGACAGTTTAGGCAATCCTGTTGTTCAGAGAAAAAGATGAAAAACCTTTGGAATCCATGTGGAAAAGCTTTCAGAAAAAAAACAGAAAGACATGGAAAAATCAAACTCTCATGATTAGGTGAAAATTTTATAATTACTTTCAGCCTTTCCATCATATTGTATTTAATTTTGCCCAACCTTGCTTTGTTGAAATTTTTGTGTTATCTAGCATATTACAGTTTGAATTGTAAACTAGTGTCATCAGCTGAAAAAAGCTGGATCCCTGCAGTGTAATTTGAGGAAACCAGCGAAGAAATTTATATGGGCTAGTTAACTGTTTGCATACCCTGCAATGCATATTTGCATAATAACTATGACACAGACACAATTAACGGCTTTGCACATTTTTAAGTAGAGCTGAAAGGCAGTGACTGACAGCACAAGATTATATAAATATTAATGACATAATAATTAATATTATATAAATATATGCACATTGCTATGAGAACATAATATTAATATGCCATATAAAATATTCTTTGTCTAACATGTCTACTCTTGAATCTCATTTACAGTAATTTTTTTAAACCTTGTTTTCTATCTTTCAATTATATTTATTTTCCTCCTTTAAAAATGCCAAAAATATTTAATCCGATAAGAAAAAAAATAAAATCATGTTACTCCCACCAGAATTAAAAGACCACACAGAAGAGACAAAAGAGCAGTCTGTACAACATTTGTTTTCATTTAACAATTAAAGACTGAGAACCATTAATGTTGTGAAAATCATCTAAGTGTTTCCTTACCTACTGTTCTTTGTGTAATGAACTTTCATAGTTTCAGTGTGTAAAACCCTGTTTTGTCCTGTTGAATGTCATTCAGTGTTTTTCAATAGGGTTTATTACCACAGGCATTTTAAAACATTGAACCCGCAACAGGTAACTAATCTCTTCTTATTAATGCAGTTTTTATTCTCCAATCCCTTTGAGAAGATGGCATCTCATGGGCCCTGAGTAGAGGATAAAAAATGCGATAGTGAACAATTTGCTTTAATGAACCTAATTGTGAAATAGATTTTGCCCTCTACAGTCCAGTACACTTTTCCCCCGTAGTAGCTGCTCTTCAACATGACTTATTTTTTCCTCAAAGGACTGCAAGTACACCAGATACATAACGTACTGCCATGAATATCAGAACAGAAATCATTGTAGTCTTCTGGCTGTGAGGTTTCTCTTTCTGAAGTACAAGCCAGAGTTGATTAATTCCTCTAGATCCCTCTTTTTCCTCAATTGTGGATTTAAGAAAGTGTTTCTTACCAGGCTAGGTATGAACTTTAACTGCCTGTGTTTGTATGGGCAAGTCTTTAAACAAGTAGCATGAGCTCTGTAGCACCAGCTCAGGTAGAAGAAAGGAAAATACTTATGTAAAAGGAATGCTGAGAGCCGTCTTTTTCTTATGGAAAGGCTAGTAGAATCACCCTTCTTTGTCTCCTTATAGTTTAATAAAAATCCTGTCTTTATGAAAAATAAGAACCATGTGCATTTAATCTCCTTATAAAGGGCTTTCTCACTAGGAAGGACAAAATAAACACACAGGGATGTCTTGAGGATTTAATAAATTTTCCTACTCTAATTTATAAAATGATAGTTTGAAAGAATTATAAAATTACTTAACACTGCATCCTCTCTTATTCTGATAATTTGATCCTTCCAGGTGTCAAAGGGCTTTTCTTCAGGTGGAAGTTGAAGGTTTCCCTTGGGGTTGTCATTCCTTGCAAGTAATAAAGGTTTACAAAGCAATTCATGTATAATCTGACACTTCAATGAGAGAAATGAAGAGAAGGTGGCTGTCAAATTTACAGAACTTTTGCTATAATCTACCACAGGTAGTTTTTGTTCACTAGCATTTTAGCTCTTTCATTCAGTGACAGCTAAATGATTTCCTTATTCAGAAGAGATGTGCACATTACACTGTATGCAGATAAAGCCTTTCCATTCAGTCCTTGTTATAGTTAATTACTGTAAAAGTCTGGCATTGAATTCTGAAGGTCATTGGCAAGTAACTTGGTGACCAAAATTTTGAATAAAACATCGAATTAGAGAATTTTGTAAAATTTCATATACACAAATCTAATACCAAAAAAGGACATGATGGTTACAGACTACAGTATATAAATTGTGTTATCTTATGTGATCTATCCCAGACTTCCAATATTTTATTATTACTAAAAACAATTAATTAAGGCAAGACAAAGTCAGTTGAAATAAGAAGTTAAAACATCACAATTAAAACCACATATTTACTCAGACCAAGACTTAGCAACATCTTGCTGTATATCTGCCTACCCAAGGAGGTCAATCATACTTGAGGAAATTACTAAGATTATAAAATCCCGCTGTGGAGAACAAGAATGCCATGCGTTATACAATTTCAAATCACCTTCTCAGAGAAAACTTATTGCCTTTATAAAAGGGGATAATTCCTCATTTGAAATATAAAATGTTTTATCAGCTTGTACAGAAGAAGTGAACTGTTTTATATCATGACATACCTCTACAGGGCTATATAATGAAAATGTATGTTTTTACTTAGATTTGCATGTAGGGCACAAAAGATGCCATTGTAACTGAAAAAAAATCTGGAATGTGCACTGATATTTATAGATTAATTTTTCTTAATTCCCTTCTATAGCCTTTTCATTAACAACTTTAAATGGTAAATTATTAGAAAATTCTAGTGAAAATAAAACATATTGTGCCCTTTAGAGATATATTTCTGTTTTGTATTTGAAATTTGAAGACTGGCAAATGAAGACACTTAATGAAAATCAAATTTTTACTCTTGATACCATATTTTCACACCACAAGCTGTTGTACCTGCAAAAGCAACACATCCTGACCTGCTAGAAAGTGCTGGACACAAAATAATATGTGAGTCTGCTGTTCATTTCCAGGACTGCTCTAGAGAAGTCTTCTTGTATTCTCAATTGTATATTAAACTCTCTACTGTCCTCCAGAGAAAAACTCTTTCACTTAGAATTACAATATCATCGGCAAGTCCAGAAAATCACAGCACTTGAGAGACAGATACAGAAAATATATGTTTTTAAGACATTGCCTTTGTTCTTTAAGAGAAACTGTTTTTCACATTGCATTACAATGGACTATGGAGATGTCCACAATACCTCTGGAATTTCTAAGCTTATTGGAAATTATTCTGTTAAATGGCTGTAACTTAAAATATTCTTCCCCAATTGCTTGCGAACATCTGATAGTCTCTGTTTGCTTACTCTACATTTTACTTATTCATAAGTGACTCTTCCTTTACAATCCCTTTATAACCATTTCTAAACACAACAAAGGTTACATTTTGGCTTAAACTTACTGCCATTTAAATTGTTGCTCTTTTGTCTATTCAAAAGGTGAAGATAGGGATCATCTACCTGGGAGTATTCTCTGACAATGAAAAAATTCTTCCTGTTTGAATATAAAAACTAATAGGAATTGCATAATATTTGAAGATTTATTTGTGTTTCTCATCACTATTCTACTCTGTACTCAAGCTCTTGGAAGAATGGACAGTGGGGATATATTGTAGTAGTAAAGCTAAAACCATGCAGTTAGCAATACCTAAATATATTGGAAGTTCTTGGGGCTGAAAATTAAGATGAAGCCATGTCTGGTGCTATCTTGCTTCTTTTACCAGAAAGGTAAAACTTTTACCTTCTAAACAGGAATGAGTAACATCCTGATGACAGAAAACTCACTATTATCAATTGAATTGATTTGTCCCAAAATATCTGCTAATGATTTTTTTCTCATTTGGGACATTTCTTCAGAGCCATCCTCCAGAATGAAAAGGTATATAAATTTTCCAGATCTCCTCAGAGGGGAACATTGATGTTAACTCCTTTAGGATTTTCTTTTTGATATCTTTGTTCAGACACTCAAAACACAAATCTTCAGTGTATATCCAGTACTCAAATATACAGTATTGATACTCGAAAACAAATACAAGTAAATTATAAAAAACCCAAGCCCACAAAGGAACTGAATGAATACTTCTGACTACATGAACACACTCTTTGTAAAGTATCAGGTTAGATGGTTGCAACATCAATCGCCAAAAATATTATTCACTGTATTTAATAATTTTTAACACCAATGGTAAATGATTGTTATCCAACTCTGTGCATCTTCTGTGTAGGAAGGTATTCAAGTCTACCTTCTCTGACCATTTTGCTAAAAGCCATGGAGGGGAAAAAAAATCACTATCAAGACCGTGATTCCTGTATGTCTAGGTACATACAAAGTCATTCAGGAAGTACCACAAAGCAGAGTTTCTGTCTCTATGGCCTAAATACTAATTTAACACCTACAAAGTTGACGTGTGATAATTTAGAGCGTCCTAACACAGGAATTCTTAGATGTTACAAAAAGCCACAAGACATGAGGGACTGGTCCTCACTACCTCTGATCATGAAGCAGGTCACACATGGTACTTGAACATATAGGACATCTTTTATGAACGCAGCAGTAATATTCTGAAACAAATTCAGGATTTGTGTTGGGAGGTAATGGTTTCATCTGGGAAGAGTGCTAAGAAAGGGCAAACTCAAAGCCCAGTTTGTGCTCATCACTTAAATCAGCAGCAAAGATGAAACTAAAGTTAGTAGCAAAGTACAGAGGGAATAAAGAGACTAGGGTACAGGACCTGTGTGTGTTTGCTGTTGCTTTCAACTGTGTCAGAAAATCATTTAAAAGCAGCAAAGAAACAGTGAAAGCTGAATTAATAATTTGTACTATAACCAAAAGTAGTGATGAGGACTAATTCTGTACAGGTTTGGATGTTTGGTCAAGCACCCACATCAACACAGTAATCTCGTTACTTTTGCTCTATCCATGTGCTTTATAAAAACGTCCTGAGCCATATATAATACACAAGAATTAGGTAGCTTCAATTGTGTATTCTGACCCAGTAGATATTATTCACACGTCAACAGAAGGTACCACAACAGAGTTTTCCTCTAATGAGGGCATTATCTCACAAGACACTTTCAATAAACTTGAAAAAACTTTTAATGCCTTTACTATGCTTTTACTTCATCATAGTCAAAATTGACTGCAAAGTCAAAAAGATAGTGGGGAAACTGGGATGGCAGCAACTTTGAGGTGAACAACAGTAAGTTGAATTCTGTCAGTTCAATTAAAAAAAAAAAAAAAAAGAAAATTCAACCAGAATAAAATATCAATAGACAGCAACCATTTGTAGAGTAACATTTTACACAGCTTTTAAAAACAGATTACATTTAAAAATAAAATTTCTTTTCTTGCAAGTGGAAACACTTGATAAATAGGAGTACTTATTTAGCATACTATTTATTTGGAAATAACATCTAAGAACTCCCCTTAAGTTATCACATTCAAACTTTTATTAAATCAGGTCAGCAGTACTACTCTTAACCTAGATTATTAAACAGAATTCTAGCTACTTTAGAGTGGTTTTCCTGTCTCTGGATGTCACGGACATTAAGAGAAGAAGTTTATTTGAGTATCGGACAAAATGGATATATCCCATGGTCTTTTTACTGCCATTTAAATTGCTGCTCTAAATCAGGTTTCTTTGCTCTGTCTTGTTACTGTGAGACTTGGATGCTCTTAATTACCTTTAATTCCTCCTTTATCATCAGTGTACAGTCTCATAAGAAAAGAGAGAACCATAAAGTTTTCCTTTCACACACACTGAAGTTAAACTTTGCAGACAGGATCTGGTAGCTAGTCAGTTTGAGTTGCTGCAAATAATAGGAAAATCTGTGTACAAAATTTCTCAAGCGCCATTAAATGCAAGTAAGAGTTGTTTTGTGGCCTTCAATTTTCCTTCACTGGAGACAATCAGAAATCTCAAAACACTTGTAGGCCTATTTTTTTAAAAAAATTTGTTGTCATTAGTCATGCTTTTTCTGGTTATTTGTTGCACTTAGAACTGTGACACTGTGACCAGAATTGCAAAGCTAACTTGGGAAGGAATGGGAAAATAATCTTCATTGGGGTCATTGAAAACACATCAAAAGATCTGAAATCCCAAATAAATGTGAAGAAAATTAAAATAATCCCTCTGATGGAGGCAAATCATGAAAGAATCTCTTGTGTCATAATCTTGTATGCATATTTACCAGACAAAAAATAAATTTAGATACTTTTTTAAAAAGCAGTTGCGTATTTTTCTGTTTAAAAATACCTAAAACAATTTTTTTTTATTTTCAACGTGTGGGATAGAAGAGCTTTCCTATTATACCACAATGATTTTGAGCAGCAAGGCCAAAATGTATCTTAAAGAAATAGTGTTCCTAAAACAAGTCCTGTTTTAGAGAGCTTTTAGCAAAAGCTCTTTAATGCTATCCTCAATGTTGTTTACAGGAAAAGTATTTCATGTTGTCAGAGGTGGGAAGAGGTGAGAGTGAAAGCAAATAGCTCTATTTAAGTACATAAAGACATACACGTTGGTATAACTTTTCCCTCTTTTTCCTTGTCTTGCTTCTGCTTTTATGAAAGCGCTACTTCCAGGTAGAATGCTGTTACCTCGTGAGAAGTATACTTCCAGTTCATTTAGTAGACTTCAGCACATTTACAAAATAACTCCCTTTTGTGATGCTTTCCTGTGTTGGTCGTGGACCTTGAAAAGCAGTTTATTTGCATTTAGCCTTGGTAAACCATTTCATGTAGTAAATGGAGTTATACTGCTATTCTGTGAAGCCTTTTTTTTTTTTTTAATTGAAATAAAAATAGACAAAAGGAGGAAGAGAAGTAGATGTAAACTAGATGTAGAGGCTAGAGATGAAAATTAATCCTCAAGTCTTCCCCCCCTAGTTCAAGTGATTCATCACATACATACTTTAAAAAATAAAATAGAATAATTTGACCTTGCATCTGGAAAGTAACAACTGTACCTTTTTTGACAAGTCACATGTAGCTAAACTAAAGATTCAAAATTCATTTTTCAGTAGCAAGGGAAGCAAAATGCTTTCCTATGTATACTGTGTCTCATTACATACTTTAAACCTCTGCCCTTTTCTGAGGAATTTTAAATGTCAATGACTACAAAATGATGTGTTCCCGTTGCTTTGCAGTCCTGGTCATAACAACTTTATTACTCATTTTTACTTACACGGGGAAAACCCATTAAACGTGTATTAGACTCATAAGGACATCACCAAAAGACTTGTACTGCAGAAGCCTTTTTTGGTGATGTTGACTCCAACTGTTTAGGCAGCAACCATCTCTAAGTTTCTGTCTCAGCAACTGTAACAAAGCAATAACGCAATGCAAGAAACAGAAAATGAAGAACATGCAGAAGTGTATGAATACTGGTTTTGATCAGTATACCAGTTCTTGGATTAAAAGCTATGAGAAAGACATAGTTGATCTTTCAGTTAACTGTAAAAACAAATGAAGCATCAACAAAACCCAAATTACCTTTCAAGTATGTAGGCATTCCAAGATAAACTAAAAGATCTCTTATTTGACATAACAAATACACTGCTTGCATTTCAAAGCAGAATCTTCCATACAAAGTATTTAATCCAAAATGGAAATCAGAAGGTATTACTAAAATCCTTAACTTTAGCTCAGAGATGATTTACTGATGTAAATCAAGTAGTACAATCTGAAATATAGAAATTATTTTTCTTTATTTTAAAGATTTCTTCATTTTAAAGATTCTAATTTGTGTAATTGGAAAACAATTCTTATTAGCATCAAATAACAAGCACATTACCTTCTCCAGAAAATCTGTCTGAAGTTTCTTTAGGCATACATAGGAAAAGACATTCAAACACCACAAGTATAACTTGTCTTTTTAAACTTCAGTTAGAGGCTGTTTGTTCCTCAGATTTGGACAGTAGTGCTTGACCCATCAATCAATTTCTGTAGCCTGAGATATTGAGAACCAAGAGCTGCAAATCAGGCTTCCCTAAACTCAAATTCTGCACAAACATACAACTTTCTGATGGCAAGATAAAGATAAGCTATGCCATATCTTTTAGTGCCTGCAGGTTTGCCTAGTTCAGGTTTGCAGAGATTTGGACTGTTCTCCACAAACTGGGTAACTAAACTTTGGCTAGGATAGATCTTGATTTCCTTCTTGGCAGCGGGAGAACAATGTCACACACATTTCTGGAAGGTAATCACTTTTCAGAAAAGCTTAAGTTCAATATACGGACAACTTAGAGATTTCTTTCAGCCCCTGGTGTGCATAAGCAGAGTGCCCTGAAAACTTTAGAATCTATTATTTCAATTTAAAGAAAATGCTGGATAACTTCAGCTGAAATTTAACATCATCTACCACAAGGTGGAGATCTCTTTTGGTAGGGGAAAATGATCTTAAAAATGTTTTTATTTCTTTTTATCTGTGAATTAAAAAAATATGTGATCAGATACATAAAAAAGTCTCCACATTTTAATTACAGTAAAATAAACACTGTGAGTAGACACTTGAGGATAAGAGAAAAAGGTTAAGTAGTGAGTACACCCAGGAAACTAACATGAGATGTGTAAGTGAAGACTGTAAAATACGGGAAGAATGAGGAAGTACCTAGGGATGCTGAAGAAAGTAAAAAAAGAAATTAAGAAAAAAGTACCAAAAGATGGAATCTTTTGATAATCTAAAGGAATATAGATTAATTTTGCTTTCTGCTGCCTTTACCTTATTTTGCATTCTAGCCATTTATACACTTTGCTTACCAAACAATCCTAAATCAAAGCTTATTTCTACATAATTTTTTGAATGCTAGCTTTGAATTTTTTCTTGAGTTAAAGCCATTTGTTATTAGGTGCCTTAGGACTTCTGATATAGGAAGACAGTCATATTAATGTTCTCAACTTAAATAGTATTTTAGATGTTTTCAATATGACTAAGGGAATAGAGCTTTTTTTTTTCTTCCATAAATGTGACTAAAATCAGTTAAAACAAATCACCAACTGTGAATCACAATGCTATCAGTTCAACAGATGTTTAACTAAAAGGAAAATAAAAAAAATAGAATATATATTTAAAAAGTAAGTACTCTCACAGATTGTGAAAGTTGTTACTAACAGAATTTCAAAAAACTATTCAATTCAGAAAGAGTGGAGGGTACTCAAATAAATACAGTGGTTTTATCAAATATAGCTTAGAAATGCTTTTTTCTCTTTTAAGACAATACATTAATAGTCTTATACAACTTTGTCAATATAAGAACTGCATTTCTGTTTTTGGAAGCACTATCTTCACACATGCATTGAACATAATTATCAAATGACTCATGAAATCATTCAAAATGGAATAAACTATTTTGTGATGCAGTTCCGTGTTTAAGCAAGATAACAGTTCTCAGCAGACGTCATCAGTATTCTCATTAAGTGGGAAATACCTACCATAACAGAACAAAACTAGAAGTAGAATGTTACAGGGAATAAAAGTTTTGGGGCTAAGGAAAAAAAAAATCTCTTCTTATAGTAAACAGTAGGGCTAAAAAGTTGGCAAGTTTTTTGGTGTACAGGCTACATCAGGTCTGTTTGAGCATTTGAGACTAGAAAAATGTAGCATGGGCATCACAGGACTACTAGGACTACTAGGTCTTTTCTTGGCCTTGCTGCCCACCCTACAAAGGGTTTGGCTCCACCTCCATAAAATTCTATGCCACACTCATCCATATTACATAAACTTGGCTCTGGGTACCCTCTGGGTAAACTTGGACCACTTCAGCCCTCAAATATGACTTTTTGTAGCACCAGAATATATGCTGGAAGTCTTGGGGTGTACTGCAAAGGCACAATGTGTATCAGGACACTGTCACGTAAATGTGGAGGAAACAAACCTGACACTGCCTTGTCAGCCTCAACTGTGCTGGCTTTTGGGATTGTTCACCATGTTCACTTTCTTGTTTGGCACTCTCTCTTTGGCCAAACTCAAATCAACCTCTTTTTCCTGCACATACTGAAATCTGTCTTGTTATTTTATTATCCCTATTGTGAAAACTGTCACTCAGGCAATCAATAACAGCAACCTTTTCTGCCAGGCGTACAAATATCCTCCTGTGGCTTTTCTGTCCATAGGGAATGCTCATATTAAAGTAATACTTACTGTTAGTTTTTTGGCTTTAAGTTCTGAATCCATCTATTTCCTTCCTTGTATTCCCAAGTAAAAGTCAAATATTGAAGTTAATTCTCATTGACTTACAGCAACTTTACGTGGCTGGAGAATACTGCCAGCTCACCAATCTCACATACTGCCACCAATCTCACATATTTATTAAATTGTGATGCTCTCTTCCATGAACTCTGAAGCACTGCCGATTGGACCAGCTAGTAATACAGCCAGGTGACTAAACAAAACCAGTAATTAATAATAACAATAATTAATAATAACAATAAAGTGAAAAGTAATGAAAATCTGAACAAATTCTGAGAATCCTAGAAAAAACTGGGCTGCAATGGACCTCTGGAGATTATCTGTTCCAGTTCAAAACTGGACTGGAAGAGGCCTTTGGAAGAAGCTTGACATCTAAAGCGTTGCTAATGTAGCCTGATCTGAACCTTAGGGTTCATTACCACAGCTTTGCTCTACTGACTCAGCTTGATTTCAGAGCATTTATTTTTTAAGAAACTCTTCCATTTTATTCTGTTTTCAGCAGTCTGGAGTCACCAGAACATGTTTTTTATTTAATTACTACTGTCTCTCACTTAAAATCCTTTTCTTTAAAACTCAGGAAATTTGGTGCAGTGGAACTTTGCAGACATGTCTACTTCCATCAGGAGCCTCCATGGTTCTCTCAGAAAGGTCTAACAGCTTGGAAATTCAAGGTAGGACCTACATGAAACTTTAACATGAAACAGGCTGTTGCACTCTACACAGTCAGCCTTTTCTGAAAGCCACAAGTATCCACAACTAATAAGGCAAAGATGCAAAAAGTCTATATAAAATTTAGTATCTGGCACTTGGAATACTGGGAAAAGGTAAGGTGAAGTAAAGGTACTAAAATTTCTGTTCCTCAGAACACTGACAGCACAGCAAATAAAAGGGGAGGAACGGAAGAATTTTGGCAGTCATTACTACAAGATGATTCTATCCCTACATTCCTTTATTGAAAATATGTATATACCTGATTCTTACAGGCAACCTTCAGAATATACAGACACACAAACAAACATACACTTTATTGAAAACCATGTGTTTTATGGCTGCCTCCAGCACTATCCAACACTTCAGTACATACCACACTCCACTAAAAAATATGTATTTTAGTTTATATTTCTCTTCACAGTCTTATACAGACTTCATCCACCATAGAAACATAACCAACCATGGCATGAAATACAGCAGCTGTTTAACAGCTT
This sequence comes from Motacilla alba alba, assembly GCF_015832195.1. Classification (NCBI taxonomy): domain Eukaryota; kingdom Metazoa; phylum Chordata; class Aves; order Passeriformes; family Motacillidae; genus Motacilla; species Motacilla alba. The sequence goes on along the minus strand of NC_052016.1, from coordinate 54,019,164 downwards.
TTGGCAGATATACAGAAAGGTTTAATGAGAAGACTGGCCCAGGTAGCCAAAGCTAAGATGAATTAAATAGTGAGAATACTATTACCCAAGCTGAAAATTTGACCAGGATATTGAATCAACCTGTTATCCAAACTGCCATGATGCTTTTAGCCTGGTTTAATAAATAAAAAAAGCAACCAAACCCCATGTCAATGTCTAAACCATCTGTCTCCTATTCATTTTCCCTACCTCCTTCAATAGTTTTTGAGTTTCTTGGCCAATTTCAACAAAATTAAACACAAAGCAGATGCCTCAAATACTACATCCCTGCAAAATTTCTGAAAATGAGATAACAGAGAAAATAAGAACCCCCGTTTATGTCTTTACCGAGGGACTGCAATGGACATGAAGACCTTATAAAATATCAGAAAACTGATGCGAGAAAAAGACCTTGTAAATGCCTCTGTTACAAAAAACCTTCAGTCACTGCTCATTAAACATGTAAGACAATCAACTCTGAGAAATAAGTCCACAGGAAATCCAGCTTTCTTAATTCCAAGTCATGAAAATAATTAAAAACAGTAAGAGGTTAGGACCTGGGATTTGTATTTCATGTACAAGGCATTACTTTCCACAGGAAGGAAAAAAATCTCATGAGGCTATTCAAGCAAGAAGATCTTTGTACACATAACTTCATCTGCCTTATGATTATGAGTAAAACTCAAAGTATAACATGCTTTAAACTATTGAGTTTTCAACCAGGAAAGAGCTGCATGCTGTTAGCAAAAGCATGAAGGTTTGGAAAAGAGATTTTAAAGTGGTTCCCTCTAATGCTGGGCTTAATTTAGACTCTTTTATTTTTAATTTAACCCCATACACTTGTTCTTAGCCTTTGGTGGTATTCTAGGAGCATTTTTTCTTCATTACATAGTAGAAAGGAGGGGTGTATGTAAAACAACATTTGTTTAGAAGATAAACAGAAATCCATCTCAGCCAAAGTGGCATCATTTGTGACTATCACAAACAAAACTTCCAAAATCTTAACTCATGGCAAACTTACAGAACGTTATGGTACAAAGTTCCTATAGTTCACTCGAATAGACTACTCACTTGGAAGTAGCTGTGCAGACCAAAATTAATCTCTCCAAACACAGACAAGATCAGCCACACTTACCTAGGCCCCCTCCACAGAAAATGGAGACAGACAGACACTTCTAGGACATGATTCACGTCCTCCTCAAGTAAGAGGAGATTTTAGACAGATACAGTAAAAACACCCATATCTCAGTAAAAGGAGCCTAGCTGACTGGTGTTGATGTACTAAAATCACATTCCTACACTTTGGCAATATCCAGTTTTAGGAACTTATGTGCTCATTCAGATTCATGATTAAGTATGCAGTTGCAAGCACCTGTTGGTGGGCAAGACACCAAGTATTATCCAATAAATCATTTGATAATGAGTGAGTAATCCACTGATAACTAGTTGGTGATTTTTTTTCAGGCAAATTATCCACAAGAAAATGTATTTGAATTCAAAGAGATTACAACTTGCAAAACAAGTTCTGTACACACATAATAATATGCCCTATATTAATTCAAGTATGCTTCACAGAAGTTAGAAACAATTTTGGTAACAATTCCTCAGGTGGGAGGTTTTTATTACACCATCAAGCCAAAAAGAAGTGTTCAGCAGAACCATGGATCCATTCTTGACTAAATTTAACTTTTGCTATGTGATAAATAAACTGAGAGAAATCTATCGCTACAAGCATCAAAGGTTTACTACGGCAAATCAGATATTTATGTAAGTACAGTAACATGATACTGTAAAAGATTTAAAAGTTACTAAACTTAAAATTTCTAATTTAGCTTCTAATATTACAGAAGTGCAGGTTTAAACTATGTAACTTTTAACTGTAAAAACAAGTATAAATAAACTATCTGAATTGAAAATAATAATTGTAGTTAAAAATGAACACATAATTTAGGCACTAAAATAAATCACATAAGCATCAAAATGTCCTTAAATACGGACAAAATCAGTCAGAAATGTTGCACAGAAACTTGGACAGGGGAGAAGCTCAATACAACCATGTAACAAGTCAAGAACAAACAAAAAGAACTAATTTGTTAACATGCTAATGTTTTAATACAGATAGAAAAATAAATTTTTAAAATTGTTACTTACCTTGGAGATTTGAAACAATGTGGACTTGTGAAAAAACTACAACCGGTCTCTTTCCAAGAGAGAATTGTCTAACTTTTCCACTACTTTCAGATCTGGAGTGGAAGATATTTTAGGTCTGGCCAAATATCACTGGAAGAAAATTCGTTCACATGTTTGGCTACGTTTTGCATTCCATCCTGTTGCTCTGGCACACAGACACAGCTAATTATAATCTGTGACATAAGCGGTTAATTCTACTGCTAAAACAGTTGTGTACTGACTCCAGAAATGAACTTATGGTAAGACATAACCAATCCATAATGTGCACTGAAATCGCTCAACCTGTCACATAATGCCAACTTCTTTATTAAAATCTGAGAATGTGAGCACTCCATAGAACCTGCACATAAAAACAATTATCAGAGCTGGCTGCTAACAGCAGTCAATGGAAAATTAGAAACAAAAAAGACTTCTGCTTTCTTTTATGAAACAGTATGTAACACCCCAACTGAATTTTAAGAGTTCATTTTCTGAAAACTTTTCCTTTTAATGTTAACATTATTCTAGCTATAATATATACTGGCTGGCATATTAAAAAGTCTCTTTAAAAAAGGAAATACAGGTATTGTAATATACCTATAATAGCACATATAAATTCTATACAAGAACCATACTAACAATTACCAATCTTTCCAAGAAGTTAAGCCTGTCTTGGTATCTAAAACACAGATGCATATATATGCATAGACACACACATAAATACTAGGAGCTATATAAAAAAGTTGCTTATATTACATATTTTCAGATTTCAGACATTAGAGGAGTTATAAGATATCTTTTTTTTCCCCCAGTATCATTAAAGCGTTGAGCTCTCAAACGCAGAAAAAGAATTTCAGTGTGTCACTGCCTACCTACACAAACATTGACCAGCAGACTTCTTGTTCAACCTCAGATATATTCGAATCTGTGCCAGTAGCTTTCCACAATTTAAAAGGCATTATAATATACATACGTAAGATTTACAGAATAAAAGGTCTGTGCTACATGAAGCATTGCAATCATCACCCACGTTCGGACAGTCTCATTTCTCAAAGCACTACATTTCCTTTTTCTCAGCCTTGTGCTCACACTGTCACCACGCTTTAGAAGACAAAGCTCCTATCACACATTTAACAGCTGCAGATCATAAATTTAGGACTGACACAAATCCAGCTGATCACAGGCTTACAAGAAACTTTTTTCCCTTCATGAGTTCTGTGGCCATAAATCCTTTATCAGACTCTGTTTACATACACAAATGGTGTTCTTTTCTCTGCTAAGAAATTAATTCACTGGTATCTGCCAAAAATGACAAATATTTCCAGTAAAAATATTTATCAATATTTTTTAAAACAGATTTTGTATTTAATCTCAGGGTTGTATGAAAGAAAGTGTGAGGAAAGCATTTGTATGTTGTATTAATACCAAAGCATTTCTTTAATTGAAATTCCTTTTAAATATTAGAGGAAGAAACCTATAAATGATGGGAGTGGTTTGAAAGGTTCATTATTTAGTCATTATTTAGGTAATTGGGAATTCATGTCTAGGGATTTTCTGCAAAATCTTTTGCCCATTCTTGGAGATAATCAGAGGATCAGGTAAAACTGGGTATATGACCCTCAAAACCCCAAAGCTTTTAGCTACATTTATAACATGCTTTCTTTTGACATATTTGTAATTTGATTTCTGAACATATAAAAAAGATCGACTATCATAGTGTCTAGCTATTGAAAGATGAGGTCCTACTGCTCAGGATCTAGCCTATCTCTTTATGACAGAACTTTGTGCTATTTTCCATATACGATTTCTCTTTACTAGTCTAGGTGTCTCCTTTGTCCTAGTCTCCCACATAATTAATTTCTGCAAAGCTAATACTTGAAAAAATGAAAAGAACAAATAAATACCTCAGTTAGTAACTTCTGAAGTTCTCATGAAGTAGGACTGAAGCAAGAGCAACTGTCAGTGAGTTCTGTACCATCTGAAGGCAGCTGTCGTCCTATTTAAATGCACAGAAGGGAAAGAGAAAGCAAAATTTTGCTTGAATATGGAGAAAAAATAACATATATTCATGAGCTGCCCTCCTCACTACTTCAACTGACATCTTACAAGTGATAGGCCAAAATTCACTTGGCTTAAAACTGTGATACAAACAAATGAAACACTGTACACCCAAGAGCTGTTTGGACTGCAAATGTTCATGACAGCAGAGTTTACAGTAAATGCAAAATAAACATTAGTCAAAAATCTATGTGCAAAATAATACAAAATATTTCTGTTGCAACTATAAGATTGGAATCCATTAGTATAATGAACAATAAATTCAATTATGGGACTACATTGCATTTGTACAAAATCTAAATCTTTCTCCCTCTCCCCCCTAATTTTCTGCACAGTTCAAGAATGCTGATATCCCATTCTTCAGCCCAAAACTGAAAACCTTCTTTTCTATTAGATTTTGAAAGTAAATGAAAGTCCATGACTTAGTCCTGGAAAGGTAATTAATCAGACATATTTATCTTCCACATTGTCAGAGTCCACCCATACCAGCACCTGACTAACTAGAAGCACTTGCAAACTCATCTCAGGAAAAAAACCCAACAGAAACGATGGTTTCAATATTCTGCTACTTTAACTGATTCTACATATTTTCCCTCTCTTTTTTTTTTTCCTAAACGTTTGATGTATGCCTGTAAGATTTCAAAAACATCAGCTTATTTCTCAAAGTACAAAACAACACAATGATGGAGAAGACACTATCAGGTATCAGTTTAAGTAATTCATCCAACTAGAAAGGACATAGAAGACATTTGGTCCTGTCAGATATTTTTCAAGTCTGTGAGATGTTTAAAGACTGTGATAAGCAGTGGAAAGCAGAGGGTATTTAAGTGGTGATAAGGATTTGGTAAGCAAAGGGTATTTAGGAAACAAGACTATTCTAGCCTGTATAGGAAATGGAATTTATCTGAAATACTGTGATAATGTGGAAAACACTTAAAATAACTAAAATTAGGTTGTACAGATGTGTAAATCCAGATGATAGCAGAGATCTTTTTCACCCTAAAAGATTATATGAAACAGGAGTTTTTAGATATGAAATATTAAAAGATACTTTGGTAAAGGTTCAGAAAGGTCAAGCAGTATAGCAAAAGCAAATTTAAAGATAAAATGGCAGAAACCTTGGGGAAAAAAGTATGAATGCAAAACCAAAAATTAACCAATTTCTAAAACAACTGAAGTGGGGGATAAATGTAATAATGGCCAGAAAATATTAAAAAGTAATTATTTACCAGAAATCTCTGGACTACCAATAACAGAGGAGAAATGTCCAAGTATCCTCTATTCTTGTTCTCAGGCATTTTAGTTACTCATGAGCTTGAATACTGATGCCACAGAAAAAGCACCTTTTCAAAAACAATGTTTTCCTGTTCTCCTGACTTCCCACGACGTTAGAGACTCCACTGTGACATCAAGCAAGAAGTGTTGGAAAGAATTTTTCTACTGTTTCCTTCCAAAGTATTTTAAATTTGCTATATTTAATGTGCTTTTTAACTTTTTATGGGATAAGACAGATGATCATTTACTGATAGATTGAGACCTTGCCTCCTCCTAAGGACAGGGCTATGGTGAATATTTAAAATGGGATGTAATCTGCTAAACCTGAGCAAAAGAGTGAGCTAAAAGAGCCTTATATCTTTCCCATATAAACAGAGAGAAACACTTGAAAGTTACTCTTACATCAATTAAATCTATAAAAATGCAATTGTTTTAAAGAGTTACAAAGTGGAAAATATTCCAACAGGAACCTTTTAAAATATCAACGTACGACCCAAAGATATAAGGCTTTAAGGGAGATCTGCTTAGACCATTCCATTACATGATTACATGATATCTATAAGGAGGTTCAAAACAGCTTTGAAAGCTGGAATATCTATGTTTCATTAGAGAATGAACAACAATAAACTAAAAGAGAAAAATCTGAAAAGTAGTATGCATGACAATATGAAAATTAAAGAACTTGTAAGTATCCAACTGCCTCGTGTCAGTGCATGGCAGGTCTGGTTTCTAGGAAGTTTTTGCCTGATCACCCCAACAGTGTTTCAATTGCTGCTTCAGCTCTTAGGCTTCTGTTCCTTGCTGCCACACTGCTTTTCTCTATCCCATTTTTTGATGTGTTCTGTCACCTTTCCTCCCCAGTACACTCAGTGGGTCCAGAAGAAGAATCTTTTTCACTTGTTGTTCACCAGCTCTACTCAATCTCTTTTCAAATTAATGCAGACACAAAATTAATTTATACAGAACTGTTTCAAACTGTCACAGAGGGCTAGTTAAGGTTTTTTTTTCGGGGAAAGGATGTGTTAAATGGTATCTTCTACTTGGATTGCATCTTCACACACTCTGATTAAAAAAAGATTTCATTTCTGTGAGTATAATTCTGCATGAACCTTTAAAGAGATTACGTAGTGAAGCAACAAGTGAAAAACTGCATGTGTACTCTGTGCTCACCACTGTACTCCATGCAAAGATGAGCCTGACAGCTGCCTTGGAATATAGCTAAGTAGGGATAAATTTATATTTCAAGAGCAAACAAGACAGCTCATGATTGTAGACCCTTCCAAAGAGCCAGCTGAAAAGATTAATTTGGAGTCTGCAGCTTATGCAGACTGGAAGACGCAATGGAGTGACCTTGCTATAGCACAACCTTAAAAGCAGAAAAAGTTGCCTAACTAAGTATCAAGGAGGAAAAATCCCACCAAACACTACATATCCAAGTAGATTTGTAATGATTTTGTCCCATTGTGTTGTTGGTATAATTCAAGCATTCTCCTAAGCATGAAGCAGAAATACTGTTAGCTTGAGGAAGTTAATTGTTAGCTTTTTCTCAGGAAGGAAACCAGAAATGTTTTTTCTTTGGTATACTTACCAAAGCATATAGAAACATATACTTTGGTTCATATGAAACTCACAAATATTCTGGACAGGAGGGTGGAGAAAAGCACTTTTTAATAGGTGTGCTATTTCGTGCACTGGGACTTTTATTTTAGGACATGATTCATTGTGCACCTACTCACAGCTCCACCAGCAAGCACTCTGTGACAGGCAGAATAGTGTATTTACAATTCTATTCTGTACAGTATGTCAAATCACTTCTACAACAGACGTCAACAGCACTGACAAGAAACAGAGAACCACATTTCATGTTCTCTGGTCATAACATTTCCTCTTACATCATCTGGTCTTTACTAAAAACAAAACCAAAACCCCAAATGCACTAAATGTCCAGAGCAGGATGGTCTAGTCTGCCTTGGGATACCTGAATTCTGAGGCATTCAAGTGAAACACATGGCTGTCACCCAGTACAGGTGAAACAGAAAATGGAATGACTGTCCCTCCATGGTAGAACAAGTTTGCTAGGTCTTTGAAGCCCTGCCTCTGTACCCATATTCTCATATCACATAATGGCTTGTACAGATACAAACCCTAAAAAATACAATTATTTTAATACTATCTTTTGCTTTCTTCCTATTTCTTTTAACGTCTTTAATTTTTCTTGCTTCCTTCCCTATTCACTGACAGAGCAAAAGTACTGGTGATCAAGAGATATAAAAGTCTGCCATTTTATTATTAAATGTTACATTTCAGTAACATAGCATATATTTAACTCTGAGAAAGAAAGCTTCTATGTAATTTGCATTTAAAACAAAAGCATATAAAGAACATAAAACTCTGTTTAAATCCAGTTATATAGTGTCTACTTCATTAGTTAGAATAGTATTCCCATTCAGTACCACCATGCATCTTCCTAAAAAGAAAAAAAAAGTTAAGGCACACAAGAAAAATGTCTCCAGTTTCAAAAGATTTAGAAGAAGAGAAGTCAAACCATGGAAATTACAGTGCTCTGGCCAGAACCCTATAACAGGAACCATTGTCCCAGAACTTGTGCCCTGACAGATCCAACAATCAGAATTTAGTGGATTCTAATTTTATATTTGGAGCAATTGACTATTAAATTGTGGAAGGAATCTGCATTAGTTTAATTTTCTTGCAACTTCAGTCTTCAATAAAGTGATTAAAAGATTGAAATCTATTTAATACTGTAAAAATACAATATTAAAACAGTGCTTCTTCCTTGTTAAACCAGAGGGAAAAGTTATTTTAGGATGGTCATACTACAGATCAGTATGTATGCTCAAAGGAGAAGTAAGACTGGCTGTTCATTATAAATAAATGAACGCATTCTTAACAATTTGTTATGAGACCTAAAGAGAACTTCTTGAAATTCTTTCGTTGCACATGTTCAGCTTACAAAGTACTTCAGCAAGTACCAAAAGTACTTGCAAAAAAAGCTCCCAAGAATTAATGTCTTGCAGTCAATGTAGGAAAAGCTTTTATCCAACACTGATTATCTCCTGTGTTTTTTTTTTTTTGGTAGCCAAGAAAAAGCAATGTTCCCAAAACATTTACTTTTCCCTTAAAACTATGCTATAAAATGCTGAATGATTAATGATTTTTCCTTCACAAGTTCCCATTGTAAAGCTGTTCTGAAGCAGATTACTATTAATTTTGCAATCAAAATCATACTACACCCTATGACTCACTAAAAGAATGCCAGGGAAAAAAAGCCCTAGCATTCTAAAATGCCAAAAATGGGGTGGAGGGTGAGAAAAGGCACAATAAAAAACATTTTTCATGCTACAGAGTAGCATTATCTGGGGCCTAAGCCCCAGATATATGAGCTATTATTCTGGAAACTAGAAGTATGCAGCATAATATATCATTTCCATTTTTGACTGCAAAACTGAGTTTCTCACTTTTAAATTCTCAAGAAATAGTTAACACATGCACTGTACAGGTACAGAGTCAGCCCAGCAAAACAGTTCACACCCTGAAGTCCTGGGCAATCTTTGGTTAACCAAACACAGCTACACATTGGGTTTGCATGGACAGGTTTTGATAGCACAGGGGCTACAGGGGTGGCTTCTGTGAGAAGTTGCCAGAAGCTCCTCCCGTGCTTCAAAACAGATGTGCTGCTGGCCAAGGCTGGGCCAATCAGGAAGGACAGTAATGCCTCTGGAATAACATATTTAAGAAGGAAAAAACAGTCATTGGGCAGATGTAACTGCAGCCAAAGAGTAGTGTAGTGAGAATATGGGAAAGGAACAGCCCTGCAGACACCAAGGTCAGGGCAGAAGGAGGGGCAGGAGGTGCTCCAGGCATTGAGCTGAGATTCCCCTGCAGCCCTTGGTGCAGACTGTGGTGAGGCAGCTGTGCCCCTGCAACCCATGGAGATCCACAGCGATGCAGAGATCCACCTGGAGCCCACGGAGGAGCCCACACTAGAGCAGGTGAATGCCTGAGAGGAGGCTGTATGACCCCATGGAACACCCATACTGGAGCAGGCTCCTGGCAGCAACCTGCAGACCCATGGAGAGAGGCGTCCATGCTGGAGTAGGTTTCCTGGTAGGACTTGTGACCCTGTGGGAGACCCATGTCGGAGCAGGCTGGGCCAGAAGGACTGCACCCCATGGAAGAGTGACCCACACTGCAATAGTTAGTGAAGAACTGTTGCCCATGGGATGGAGTCACATTGGAGAAGTTCATGGAGAACTGTTGCCTGTGGTGGGAGGGACCTCACACTGGAGCAAGGGAGACTATTCTCCCTGAGGAGTGGCAGGAACAGCATGTGATGAACTAACTGTAACCATTCCCTATCTCCCTGTACTGCTAGGAAGGAGAAGGTAGAGATGAGAAGGAGGGAGAGGTAGGGGAAGGTGTTTTTAACATTTGTTTTTACTTCTCATTATCCTGCTCTGATTTTATTAGTAATAAATTCAGTAATATCCCCAAATCAAGTCTGTTTTCCCCATGATGGTATTTGGTGAGTGATCTTTCCTGGTCCTTATCCCAACCCATGAAACCTTCATTTTATTTTCTCCCTCCGATCCAGCTGGGAAGAGATAGAGGAGCTTTGGTGGGTGCAGGGCATCCAGCCAGAGTGAACCCACTACATATTATAAAATAAAACTTAATTGATGATTTCCCAAGATCACTCCATGAAGATTACACATGAAGAATGTGTACTCAACCATATTTAAGAATGCAAGACCAAAGTACTTAACTCAGAGTCACTTTTCTGGATCAAGATGATTGTCCTCATAAGGCGGACAAAGGAAGCTCAGCACTTAGCTCAGGAGTTTTTACATCTTCTAACATTTCTAAGAAGACAAAATGAGGCCAATCCAAAGGAAGCAGAAAATGGACAAGCAATTTTTCTTATCAACCACCATAACAAAATAGCAATTTCTGCTCCTGCTTTCTGTAGAAAAAAAATGAACAGCCCTTAAAGAGCAACAGTAGAAAGCTAGAGAAAATAATTTTTAAGAATTTGGTTTGACATTCTGAACTTGTATTGAAGCAGAGCCTTAGTACCAAAGGCTAAGTCACAGCTCCTGATCCATAAGATCTTTTTTGAGCTACTATTCATAAGAAAGACCACAAAAATAACAATAATAATGTTGTTAGTATACCTCGACTATCTGTTTGCCCTACTGAGATTTTAGCTTTGCCAAAATACAAGCACAAAAATTAGGCACATGAGAAGTGAATTTAATTAGGAACTTGCCATCTGGCATAAGCAAGCAAATGTTAAGAGGCGCCCTTTTAATATGAAGAAACTATAATCAACCAGGGAACAGACTATAAGCTATTTCCCGTTTGATTGAAATGCTTAAATTAACTATGGGAATAGTGTAATTGTCTAGTACTTTGAAGGGTTATCCTCGAGGCTGAGCTGTAGGCAACCACAGCAAGCAGAGTAACCATAGTGGAAGTGTTGACTTAAAATTGACAGATTTAAACTGATAAATTTTGGCAGTCTTTAAGAATATGACATCTCAACTTACTGAGCAGAGTTTCAATATACTTGCAAAATAAAGTGTTGCATCAGTTTAAACAAGAAATATAGTAGTGCTATCTGGAGCAATGTTTATTACAATATGGCATTCCATTCTAACAGGCTATTTTGAAAAATAATAAATATTAAAGGAAAAACTAGTATGGAAATAGACAACAAAATGAAGTAGGCTCTACTTGGCTGCTCTAGTTGTGCAAAATAGGACACAATTTGTTTTATTTTAGTAAGAAACATTATTACCAAATGCCCAAGTTTCTCCTCTAGTGAACCTGTGATTCATAATAGTTTCACAATTACTAGTCAATGTAATTGACTAGTAGGGAATATATTCATTTTAACCATAATCAGAATGTATGGTTAAAAGTCTTTTCCCATGTTATTTACTCAAAACATTTAATGTCACATCTTTATTTCTCACACTTCACTGGCTTTGCATCAGCTGAAGTGACAACAGCTGCATCCTAGTTGGTATGATCATTTCATTTACTGTCTGGATAACTACACAAACAGGCTGCTTCATTTTCAGCTGTGCAGTCAAATACCCAGCCCATCAACTGTTAGAAAATGGTTGCATGGCTAAACACAAAGCCAAGGCACAGATCAGCCCCTCCAGCAGAAAACAACTTCCAGAAATGCATTTCCCAAGGTAAAGGTATCTGACTATCTACTGTGATGACCCACAATTCCCCTTAAGGGTGGCTGTCACACCTACTCTGTTATGGTGTATTAATTCAGCAGATAAGCACCAAGACCAGTCTAAAAGTGCATTGTTCTAGTCAGCTGTTGTACCAAACTGAATGGACCCCTTTATGCACAGTATAACTAGCTGCATATCCAGCTTAACCATGTCTTAGAAACATCTCTACTTTTTCTAGCACTTTCTAAGTAAGTATCCTTGATATTTTCTAGAATAGTGATAGGAAGAGGCCTTATAGGATAACCAGCAACATACAAGTAGTCAGTGACAAGCCTTTCAGATTTTCAGAATGTTCATATACCTTTAGGGCTCTTTCACTTTAATTGCCATGGTTAGACTTTATAATTAACTGATTTTACCTGCCTCATAGGAACCTTAGAATCTGATTCTGGGCTTGGCAAAACCATCAATACCAGAGCACTTCATTTTTATATTCTCAAGGAAGTTCTAGTAGACACTTGATGTACTTCTCTTTCCTCATTAACTTTGCTTGACGTGCTTAGATTTTAAGCTTGTTTTTAAGTCAAGGGCATCTTGCTTTACTACCAATAGCTACCAGTTCCTATTTCTTATACAAAACTTCAGTGCTCCTTGTCTGTCTTCTATATAATACCCCCAAAAGAAGAAAAAAATCAATGAAAATGCATTTTAAAAACAGATACATAGCCTAATACATTCAAGGGTGCATGTGAAAATACTTACAGGTATCTCTCAAAATTCCCCCACAATTCTCTACTGCTTGCCACAGGGCTGAGCAAATGGAAAGGATGGCAGTTTTGTTTGCTACTGAAATAGTTTGGGGAGAAAAGGTCTGGTCAAGACTATATTCAGATTTTCTCCTGAGAATGGCATAGGAAGAAAAGCAATATTTTTGGATATTTGTGTTCTTCTTACATTTTTAAGACTGAATCAAGGAGGGATTGGCACTTTGACACCTGAGGCTAGAAGAGAAGTTGCCTCCAGCCATACTGATTTTCATGACAGCTTTCCTGGGTATGTTGTTAGCTGAAGACTGGAAAGTCAGGGAAGACAGACACTGTGTGCTGCATTTGTGATATTTAGCATCCAACAGCACATAGGAACTCTCTTCCTGCAGTGATATGGATACTCAAGTGACTGGGAAAAAGTGAAGGCAATGACTCACATTCAGGTTACACATTGAGGAACTGGAAGGAGTTGAATGAAAATGTGTTTGCACCGTTGCTAGGGAAGTTGTGTAATCCTTGGAGCAGATTTTAACAACGCTTCATGTAAAGGCCATGCATTGAGAGACCAGGATGAGCAGCTGGTAAAGTACTGTAGGAAAGTATGACCTTACTCTGAGAGAAACTAATGGGGGAAATCCCACAGAAGACAGACACTGAACAAAGAAGGAGCACTTTGAGGCTCCTGGTTTAGTACCCAATCTGCAACAGAAAGATACCACTTCTGCTCTCGATGCTTAATGTGCAAATTAGAGGTTAAGGAGAACAGTCTTTCAGATGTAAGAGACTACTTCTGTGAGCAACAAAACTGTACACACTGATCATTTTCCAGCAGCACCTTCCCCAAGATGACACAGGAAGTTAGCATACCCTTTGAATCATACAATGTAACCTCTACAGAATGGAGGGGAGGGGTGGGGAGGGGGGTGTCAAGAGAAAAAGAGATTCTTCTACATTAAATTGTATCTCTTTGCTCAAGTACCATTTTATATCCTCATAAATTGCAAGAATCTTGTCTTCATTGCAAATGAAGTCTTAACTTGTCTTTCACTGCAAAAAGAACGGATTGGGCTATGCTTTATACCATTAGTTCCACATACAGCATATTCTTATAGTAAGTCTATACCTTAGGTAGCTTGCTTTCTTTTCAAGCAATCAACATTTGAAAGTGTTGATTTCAACATGGTCTATACACTGTCAAATAGCTCCATTTAAAATCTTCTTATAGCAGTACAGATAATCAGGTAATTTGCATTTGTTAATGGTTGTATGGTTAAAAATTGGAGAAAACATATCAACCTAATTCACATTTATATGAGTGTTATACATTCATTTATAATTTTAAAAAATCAACATAAATAACAGAAAATATTTTGGGCTATATAAATTTTTAAATGGCATATTCAGAAACTATGAAATTAAATATGACAAAAAAAGAGATTCATAGTCCAACTTCCGTGCTTAGTAAACAGTAAAATTTACATGCTTATATTCCTCTGTGAAAAATATAACTACCTTAAAATACTTTTTTTCAATTATTTTACTGGAAATGCTACACAAAATCAACTACTTGTTCTGTGTTGGCCCAGGGAACTGATCCAGCAGAGGGCAAAGGCCCTGATTAGCAAGATGAGGTAAAAAAATAGCAAGACAAACAGATGGACACATGGTAACTAATAGTGTGTCAAGTTCTTCTGAACTAAAGTGACCTGATACTTATTTTGCATTCCCAAAAGGTAACTAAGCATAAATGAGCTTCGGGTTGTTTCTGGGGTTTTTTTTCCTGTCGAAAGAGTAATTATAATTAGCAATGCGGAGAAGGTTTTGTGTCACTTTCTCAGAATCACCAACAATTTCAAACTTTGAGATACATATTTAATGTGCTTGATGCAGGAGCAGCACTGCTGAAAACTGGCTATCTCTGAAGGATGCTTCCCAATTTCCTGTAGATTGCAATGCAACATCTGTAAAAAATGTCAAGCACTAACAACTCTCACTCCTCATTCCTAAGCCAATGCCATGCAATTCATTACAGTTTTTGGTTTCGCCTGCTTGTGAGGATCCTTGTGAGAGAACATAAAATTCCACAAATTAATGCTTTCCTGAGTATGAATAGTGTAACTTTTTTGGGGAGTTGAGTCCACCTCAGATAGACCCAGTGATGTGCCTTTGGAGGTATCTGTAACTTTTCTTAAAGATGGATGCTTTTGTCATCTTGCTTCTTTTTAGTCACTGTGAAACAAAGATTCAATCTTAAGAGGAAAGACAGAATTTAAGGAACAATGCTTGCAGTCATTAGAAAATCTTGACTTCTACAGAACTGTTGAGATACTTCTTATTAAGAATAACTCTAATAATGAAAATGTAAAGTATAATTTTGAGAATGAAATTAAAAAATGTCTTCCTGGTACATTTGTGTTAATCCAAGCTAATGATCAGGAACAATAGCCTTTTTTGAATAAACTACATGAAAATCTCATCTAATAAAGTAAATAATATTTAAAAGGAGGCTACTGATTTCATAAAGAGGAATGTTTATGAAGGCACTGAAAATGCACACTAGAATAATTTCCAAAAGAAAGTTTTATAAATTAGATGCTTTGAAACATTTTCAGAAACTAAAATTTTTTTGTAAATAACTCAAACTATAACAATGCAGAGAATTCAGCAGCTATAGAACATTTGCTGCATTTCTCATTTTCTCTATAGCAATATGAAGTCAAGGTGAAAGCAGAAAAGGATTTTATGGCTGTGAGACAATCATAGAATCTCACAGCAACAGACTTAAAGAGGGCCCAAACAGAGAAAACTGTGAATGTGTTTGGACAAAGAAACTGCAGTCAGCCTATAAAGTAGAAAAAGGTATCTACATACAAGCTTACGGGGGAAAAAAATGGCATCCTGGTGTACCACATCAATCTCTCTGCCAGAGTTCTCTTACTGTCTTAATAGCCACTCAGCATGGGGCTAGAATCTAAGTCCCAATACAAGAACAATTAAAAAAACAGCAGGACCACACATAGTTACAATATGACATTAATTTTTTTAACAATCAGAAAACAAACAGTCCTTTTGGAAAAGTATTCAACTTCCTAGAAAAGCTTTTTTTAAAATTTAAAATTAAATTTTTTTTTAAAAAAAATTTCCCAAATTTTAAATAAGAAATTGTCTTCTACTGTCTATAAATCTTTACTTTCCATGTTAGAATTTTATTTTATGAGTAGCTACTGAACTCCATTGAGATAAAATTTTCTCTTATCATATTTATTTTCCAGTTGCTTCAACTAATTTACAAAAAAAAATGGAAAAAGTGTAGCATAAAACCAAAATATTCACTATCTACCCTAAACCTGTCACTAAAGTGGATCATTGTACAGCTTTTTACCACAGGACTTAATTCAAGCCACAAAAATAAACTCTCTTTTCATCAAGCTCCTGTCTGTGAAACTCTAATTCAGCATTACATATGGGAATTCTCCTATCAGCATTCAAAAACACCACACATAGCTAGGAGGAGAAACAAAGCGTCTGATGGTTTGGTTAATGCCATCCAACACCTCCCACAGCTTCTCAGCTGAAAGGGCTGTTATAGCTCCAATCCCCCTTTTATCCTGATATTCTTGCTTAGCTGCATTTTGAAGCCCCTTCTCATGAATGCAGCTTTCAAAACTAAGGGGGGGAAATTATCCTGACCAGTAACAGCGTTCCTTCCTTGGATAGATCCCAAATGCATTTTAACAAAGGGCAAATTTATCATAATCACGAAAGAATGAAGTTTCCCCTTGCATGGGAGGAATGCTCTAATCCCTGCCCCACTAACATTGCACAAGATAGAACAACCCCACTGCCATTTTTATACCACTTTGATCAGTTCCTTGAGATGCAGAGAATACACAGAAAAACTTGCCTTCCTTACCCCACTTTCTTTGATGGGCTCACACAAGTATTGTAACAACAGCCGATGTCATGGCGCTACCCAACCTCCAATTAAACAATGGTGAATTGAAAACACAACTGTAGACTTTGAAAATGGTGCTGTGCTTGGTAAGAGGCTTTACAGTAAGATGTCTGAGGTGAGATGTTAAAGAACACAGGTACTGAGACCACTAAGTACCACTAAAATCCTACAATGGGTTGATTTGGGTTGGAAAAGACCTTAAAAATCATCTAGATCCCACCATGGGCTGGACCATATGCTGGTGTCAGAACTGGTTCCAAACACAACACCACATACGTGAGGACAAATTGCTACACTGAAACAACAGAACCCACTTCCCACTGTGAGAATGAAAAGTAAGGGACACTTTCTGTAAGACTTACCCATGCACAAGTAAAGAAAGAAAATCCTTTTTTATATGTTGAGCATGTAACAATACAGAGCTAGCTTCAGAAGCTTAAGGCAAATGAAGAACACCAAGGGGTGACTCTACCTAGATTAACTTTAATAGTATTTTGATGCAGCAAGGAAAGCACCAAGGAAACATACTGAGGGATTTTCTGTCTTTCAGAAGGACAGCCTGACAGCTGGAATAGATGGAAGGTCCCGTCCGACTGAAGTATTCTGTTCCAGTCTGTTCTAGCATACCTTACATTTGCATTATCTGGATTGGCCATTCTACTGTCTCATCACTCAGAATCAGAAGGTTCTTCTGAAGCTTTTCAACTGATCCTATTTCTAACTTCTTTTCAAACATCATGGCTCCAAACCCCAACAGAGAGCCCTTTTGATATGTGCTATCATGAAAAAGACATGCAATGTGCATTGTGCAAGATCTGCGTTATGTGGACAGGTCTCAACATAAACTGTTGCTGCTGCAAAAATTCAGCATACATTTTTACTCCCTGTTTTTCAAGTTTTAGCCATCTGTTTATCCTTCCATAACCCTACTACTTGTGCCACAGCTGCTTAGCTTCTTAAATTTCTGGTTAGGGAATATCTTGAAAGTTTCCTGAGGAAATCTGAGGAATCAACAAAAGAATTTTTACTGATGCTATTCTCCATGTGCAGGGACACATGATGTCACACAGCTAGAATGAAATTTAAAACTTGAATTGCTCAAAAGGCTAATCTAAAATATGAAAACAAAAATATCTAGCCAAATCCCAAGTCAAAATAATTTGCTTTACCTGGTTCTTTTCATATCTGCTTTGCCTTCACGACACATACTTCAGAAGCTTAAAAATTCATCTAATTTTTTAACTTCTCAGGATACAAGAACAACAAAATCAATGTCAAAAAGCTGCATTTAAAGCTTTCAGATGCATCAAAGAACCAAAATTACAAGCAACACTGCTAAAGAATGACAGAATGCAAAGAAGCTTTTAGTTAGAATTCAATTTCCTGAAAATTAAAGTACAACTATCAAAGGGGTAACAGTACTAAAATGAAGGTTGAAAACTGTCAATTTTTGATAGAAAGATTACTTTTAAAGTGTTAGAAACTAGTCAGATATTTTTAAGTCAATAAGAGCACATTAACAGCCTAAATGTTCAGGTTTACATGGGATAGATGCATACTAAAATACAAAGAAAAAAGTTTTTAAGAAAAAACAGCTTGAATCTTAGAGAAAGGCAGAAGAGGCTGTGATAACAAACAAAATTCCATAGAATTGAAAAACCATGTAATTAGAATTATAATGTAAAGAAACATGCTATTTAAATCAGGTAAGGTTAATTTACCTATTTAATGAACCAGCGCAAGGAATTCTGTAATCTGTTTTGGCAACCTATGCATGGTGATCTAGGAACAATTAAAAAAGGGAGAAAAAAAAGAAGCAGTGATTTTCATTGTATTCTCAATTCCTTCTAAACCCACCTCTTCTACAAGAAGAAATTGTTTAGAAGAGGTAAAGAAAAGACTAGTGAATACATGCATATAGAGGAGCTCTTTCCATTTCTTTCTTTTAGGTATCTTCTCGATCCATCTACAGGAACACAACTTTTTGATTTACAAGGTAAACTACAAAAGCACAGACAGCTGTTAGACCAGCACCTCTTAGGCAGAAGACAGAAATTAGTTCTTTCTGTCTCTTTTCCTCCTTCACACACAGAATTTCAGAAAAAAAACAACAAACAAAAAACCTTCATGAAAACAAAAACCCAATCCCTAACCCTCCCCTTGTAACCATCAAAATATGGCTGCTGCCATCACTATCAGGAATATAGACTCTCATTTATCACCAGCTGGTATGCAGGTTATCTTATTTTACATGTGTGACCTGAGATGGAATGACTCCAGCCTAAATATCCACAAGGAAAACTGCAGCATTTTTCTTTCACTATGTGTGCTTCAAGATGTCAAGCCTGGGAAAGAGAGTTCAGCTACCAAAATGTTTGATATTATTGCCTCCACTGACTCTGATCACACTTCAGACAATGGCTGGCCAGCGTCCAGTGCCCATATGCTAATCCATCTAATGGGAAGATACTTGGCCAATGACTTCAGACTGAATTACAGTTTGACTTCCAGGGGATGGTAGGAAATCTACTGGGCCTAAGAAGGATTCTTTGACAGAACTCCAGGTCCAGAGCAAGGAGGGAGAAAAGGACTGGGCATGACTTCCTTCCCTGTTTTCACAGGGACTTCCTAGAATACGAAACTACTGAAAACATGTTACAGTACAGGGCAAAGAGATCAAATGCAATGATGCCTCTAGACAGCTCACATGCTAAGAACTTTGCCAGACTGTAGGGGTAAGGTAGACACATTCCTGGAAATCTGTCTAAAACTCATATACAAAGGCTTGACAACAGGCTCTGATAAATCTTGAAATACTCAAAAAAAGTAGGAAAATATTTTGGAAAATATCACTAAAAGATGATGTTTCCTGTCCTTATATTCTTTCCTAGGCATTTATTGTGAGCTTTTGGGCAAGATGGAGCTGAGGTATTTCCAAAATTTATCATAAATACAGCACTGGAGATACCAGCATCTCAAACACCTCTCAAGTCTTCTTTTTTTATGTTAAGGGGAGCAAAGGCATAATTCATTTCTACTTGCAAGAACTCAAGACTGAGCTGTTGTCTCTGTACTGGCTTCTGTTATCAAAGAATGATTGTCACTTGCAGTGGGGAGCAGGGCTTGCGTGGCACCATCACCATGTAGACTAATACTCTGAGATTGATACAGACAGCATCATGGGAGAGGTTAAGAATGTTATACACATCATTAGAACAAGTCTGACCTACACAATGTACATTTAGCTGTTAGAACAAGTCAAGGAAACCACAAATCTTCCCTGGTTATCCACAAATCTCTGTAGACACCCATGTGAGGCAATTGCCAGTTATAAACATTATAGACAAAGCCACATAAACAGACCCCATCTACTACTCCGAGACAAATGGGAACTCCCCTTGAACATATCCCCTATAAACCTGGTTGTTCTCAATATGGATGATTTGCAGTCATATCTTCTGCAACTGACCATGGAAAGACTCAGATTACTCACTCAGGCTGAAGTTGTTCCTCAGGTATGAGCTGGGGATTGGCTCACTTTAAAGAAAAGTATCATTCTCCTACTCAATAAGGACAAGTGCCCAGAAAACAGAAGAGCAGATGTCAGATATCCCAGGGTCTAGACAGTAAAATTTGAGACCCAATCCTGATATCGGCTCAATAGGACAACTGAGTTCAATTTTCTCAACCAACATTCTGTGTAGTGAGGACTAACACTTGATGAAAGCAAGCACACAAAGAATCATCCTTCACAAGACAGCAGCTTCTCTCAAACTCCATAGTATAGTAGGACCACAGATGCCAAACTACAACATTTCATGTTAGCTCATGAAGTTGTATTCCATAAAACAGGATAACCCTATATAACCCTATATAATCCCTCACTCTGGGATCACAGCTTCACCAATGGTGAAGTTACAGCAACACAACATCTAGGCAATTACCACAAACCAATGGCTTGTATAAATAGCACAACACATTCAAGAGATAAAGCAGCTCAAGAACAAGGAAGCCTATGCTGTGAAAATCCCAAGCCTTCTGAAGTAGCTGCTTACACCACCTACACTCCTGCTTAGACGCAGCAGGGATGCAACTTATCTTTCGGAAGAGTCTCGGGCTTGGGAAGAACGGACATGAGCCAGTATCCACTAATCATCTCAGGGAACAGACACAGTCAGTGGACACATTCTTCTCTGAAGTCTTTTTCTGATTATACTACAATGTCCCCTGTTGTTATTCTCTCACATCTAAATCTATTATTCTTTGCTTCACAATGTTCCAACATGAAACAGACTGGCTTGAGACTGAACCTATCTAATATTAATCTACAGTCTGGCTGTTAAGGCATTCTCTTGTAAGGTGAAGCAGTATGCTTCCATAGCTAGTAACTTTCTGAATTTGGTTTCCCACTTCCCTGTCCCTTTTTTAGTCTATAATCAAAAATGTGGCTAGGTCATCTATAACTTTTTCCAAGTTACATTAAATACAATTCAGGGCTCTCCTGTGTAAAACAACTCCTTTGCTACTGCTCCAGAGACAGAATTTTGGACTTGTAAAATTTATAGCCACTGCACTATTTTACATTAACTGTATGTGCACTATACACCAAATCATAAATTATTTTAAAGACCTATTGCATAGTATGTCATATTTAGTACAGGCAAATGCCTCCCAAAATATTCCCAATAAGAAGTACCCTTGCCAGTTGTTGTGAAAACGTAAGCCCTCTTTATGAGACTATATTTGGTCTTGTGCATTTTATAAGTTTGTATACAAAAGCTCAGTGTTACAAACAGTATTTCCTTTTTTATAATCTAAGAAGAATTAGATTATATTTAGCTTGTTTTTACTCAGTGTGCAGCAGGTAAATTGCAATTCTTTTAAAATCTTTCAAGAACTTTAAGAAACAAAGCCCACATATACAATGTAAATTCTTAACATAAAATCCTGAACACAATCTGTCAAAATACATCAGTGTGAAGAGACTTACAGGTTGTGAGATGTATAGGTTATGACCTATAATTTTTCAGGATGACAGCTTGGGTGCATGAGGTATTTGCAAAGATCACAAATTCCCCTCATTGGATGTAGCATTTAACCTGTCCTTGACATCTGCTAATATTTATGATCTCCATTATTATCTGTGTATGTATCCCATACTTGTACTTTAAACAGGTGGGATACATTTAAGAATAGCAATGTTCCAAACATCCAATACTTACAAATCCATAGGATTTGTAGTAAGATTGACTTCCAATGAACTCCAAAACAAAATCTGTCTTTCTGCCTATGCAACATGTGTTACATATCTGCTTTTACAATTTCTTGTAGAGTGCATTAGCAGCACACAACAATTCACTTCAGGTTTAGCCTTCTCTCCGCGACCCCCTTTTACTGTGAATTTTCAGTGCCAGGCTATTGGATAAACTAACTTTAACAGCAATAGCAGGCCAATC
The DNA here is from genome assembly GCF_015832195.1 of Motacilla alba alba. NCBI lineage: Eukaryota > Metazoa > Chordata > Aves > Passeriformes > Motacillidae > Motacilla > Motacilla alba. The sequence goes on along the minus strand of NC_052016.1, from coordinate 53,997,251 downwards.
CACTACTAGTACTTTATTTTTCAGGATCCTTGGGACAAAAACCAAGGAACAAGGAATATACTGGAGAAGCCCTTCTGATGGTGGCACATTTCCAGTGAGCTGATTTCCAAAAGACCAAACAGCCTACTTCCTGTGACAGTGGCAAATGCAATCTCATGCCAAAGCAGAATCCATAAATCTTCAGAAAAAAATATTGACTGGCACTGGACAGCCATAACAGAATGATCCACAGCCTTTCCCTACTGGCCCACAAAGAACTTTAGGAAGAGTTCAGGACTAGGGCTAATCACTTGTTTCTGACAGCAGCAGCACACTCCAAACTACCTGGAATAGCACACAGAAAGTCTAAAGTGAATATAGAGTAAGCCTAGTATTTCCAGCTTGGGGAAAAAAGAGTTTTTAAAAATTACTTTTAAGATTGTATTTTTAGCAATGTAAGGGGGAAATTTAGGCCCAAGAAGTTTGGTAAATGCTCTCCCCTTGTCCAGTTTCTGTGACCTTGTTTGTTACTTACAAAGGAAAACAAAGATATGGTACTTTCGTTTGAACTGCTTGCTAGGGTTGCTTTTGGTTAGTAAATTAAATGCAAGGTCAAGCTGCTTTAGCAACAAGGAGTTTTGATAAGGTGCTCCCATGGTTGTGTTACAAAATCATGATGACCTCAATGTTACTATGAACTCAGGCTTAATGAAAATGTGAAAAAGTGATTTGTGTAGCCAGGAAATATTACATAATCAGAATGTAGCAGTAAGTCTAGCTGAGACATATATATGCAGATGTAATATTGAAAAAGTGTATGTGTGCAGATTTTTATGTATACACATAACAAAATTAGGGGTGCTCCCTGAAGTTTCTTCTGAGGCAATGTTTACTTGTCTTCCAAAAAGGAAACAAGACAATAAGAAGGCCTTGTGATAAAATGTAACAGCTTTTATTCCAGTTATAAAAATGTTCATTCTGCCATCTATCTGCTGAGGTAAGCCTGAGAATTCTCATTAAAATTTCAGCACGGCTGGTCATAAAAAAAATAAGAAAGTAGGAATAGTTAAAAAAGAGATAATTGAATTCTTACATGATTACAGTATAGTGTGACACATCTAAGTAAGGCTGTACCTTCTGCCACTGAACAAAAGGTTACCTGGCATGGGATGTGTCGCCTGTCACTAAATAAGCTATGAGATTTATTCACTTGGAAAGTTGGGCCCTATTTAGTCTGCTACTTACAGAAGTTAAACACTATGATTTTATTATAAAAATAATACAGAGTACTAGTTCTCACTAACACATTACTCTAGTTACATAAAACACGTATTAAATTTGCTTTTAAAATGTAAGGCAAATATCCTGAGGCACTCCTAATGGCACAAAATGGTGTTGTTACTTCCAGAGACAAAACTGAGCTATTCAAGAACAGTAAGTCACCAGTACTATAGCTTTAATTATATTTGTCTAATTCTGTGAAGAAGCACAAGTGAGTAAAATGTTGTCTTTGTCTGTTCAGGCACTTCTGTAATGGTAAAAGTCCAAAGATGTCTTAGAAGGACAGACAATCATTCAATAATGATGATGGAGAACACATAAAACTAGAACTATCAAACTCATGAAAACAAACCTGGTTTCTTCTGACAAATGTGATGAGAAAGACGACGTACACTAACAACACTAGTGACTCCTCAGGAAGCTGAAGCTCAAAAAAACTCACATCAATAATGTTTCCCCTATACTTTTACTTAAAACTGATCTGTCATGATCTCCTGGAACTGCTTATAGACAATTCTTTCACCAGATTAATCAAAACTTCCTCTTTTCTTTTTCCTTCCAGTTCCTGGAGCTCACTATGGAATTTTGCTGTGCAATGAGGCCAGACAGCTTTTCACTGGACTTTAAAAATTCAGTAGAGGCTTATGCTCAGGAAGAAAGGAAGAGTCATCTATACTAAAGAGAAGTGATAAGATGGCTTTATAGGAGGTAAGAGATGTGAAGACATAGGAATGACATGCAAAAAAGAATTTGAGAAATATGAGAGAAGCAAACAAAATAAAAGGGACTGAGAAAGGGTGGAGACAACAAAAACAATCTGTAGCAGTAAACCACAGGACAGAGAGCAACAGCAATGTCCCACCAAAAATAGCCTTATTTCATAGGATAGATGGAAAGTACTCGCTACTACCAATTGTTGTAAGCTTAGTGACCTTTTCCACTTAAGAACTGAAGGAGTTTGGAACAGAAGCTAGCTCATTTACATGATTTTATAATGGGTAGAAACAACTGCTGAAATTTCAACACTGCTTACCAAAACTCAAATGGGCTACCTCCAAACTGGAAAGTAATGACAACTGGAAAGTAATGACAACAAGTCAGTTAGCACTTAAGCATTAACCTGAAGTATCACCAAAATTATTTATTTTCTCAACTGAATAGTGCATATTGTAAGACTCGACTACTGTGAAACAAAAGTTATTATTTTGCTAAGTTTGTAGCAGTAAACTCACTTGTGTCTACCAACTGGAAATGGAATCCTGCTATTCCATGGAGACAAAAGCATTTCAACATTTTCTGTTGGATTAGCATCTGAGAACTTTGTAATGTTCATAAGTATTGTAAATGCAATTTTCATACAGAATCATAACTCAATTAAACATCTGGTCCTCATAGATTATTTTAAATATTACTTATAATGAAATACCTAAGCTATGCAGGAAAAATAAAGTTAAACTTTTCCATTTTTAGCTGCTCTACTAACAATTCAAAATCTAGTTTTAGAACCTCTTACTTTTCACAACAATGCATGCATTTCTCAGCCCAAGGAAGTTCTTGAACATAAAGTATCAGAATAAAGAACGTATCAGATGAAAGTTTGAAGTATATTGGCAAATACGTATGCTTAGAAATAAATAATTTTGTACCAGTTGTTTAATTAGTTCTTGTGATTTCATAAACTCTTTGAAGATTTCCCTTCAAATAAAGTAATGTATATTAGTGCACTGGTGACATTCACTAAAACTTTCAGTAACAATAAGTAAAGAGACTGCACACATCTTCCCATAGCACTGTGCTTGCTGCATCTAACAATCATGTTGGCAGCACAGTCATAGCTATTTCCATATTAGTTGCTGGAACTCAGATTCCTGCATGTATTGGGCACTTTCCCCTAAGCAGACAGTAATCCCTACCTACCAATATGATAATCTCCAATTGGCTGCTGTATGATCTAACTCTTTTTCGGATGTACTGGTGTCCAGAGCCAGGCTGGATGGGACTTTGAGAAGCATCGTGTAGTGGAAGGCATCCCTGACTGTGGCACAGGGTTGGAACTGGATGATCATTAAGATCCCTTCCAACTCAATGTTATGATTCTCTTCTGTGATGTAAAGACCTCCTTCCATGTTGCAGGAGACTTACTTCACATTCTGTAAGAGTATACCATTTCCCAGAACTGTTACCAGAAAATGGTTATGATTTACCATTACCCATTTACCAATACCCATTACAAGCAGATAAATGAAATTGCTTTGAGTATGTTTCAGGCATGTTTACATTTGTTTTCATGCTATCATTGACATACAGTTTCAGTTAAAGATTCTCATTTATTCCTGTCACCTGATCCTAAAGAATAATGATCCAGTGTAAGGCTGTTTTACAGGGGGTAAAAAAAGGAGATAATATTTTATTTCCATTCAAATCACCCTGTTTCCATAGTCTGTTGTGACTATTGAAGACATCATCAGTTGTTCCTATTCCTCATGCAGTACCAATTGGTTTCTTGTGACAAAAAGCACGACAATTTTACCTCATTACTTTTTTTCCCCATCAAAGACCTAGATTGTGAAAAAATGTAATTCATGTACTTGATACCAAATGAGTTTACATCTAAAACTAACAAGAAGAAAAGACATGCCAGCATCTCCTTTACAATAATGTCTGCAATAATAAGCTATTCAAAAGGATGAACAGAAAGAAGGAATTCATTTTCCAGACTTTTCCGAAGTCAACTATCAAGCGATTTGTAGCAGCATTGGGATACTTCTAGGTGATGTCTGTTGCAGCTGATTGAAGAGACAGTTTGTTACTACAACCAACTTTAGTCAAGCTACTTATTGTCAGGTATGCATTTTCTTCTTTTTTCACAACTCCCAATAAAGTAGAAAAAGCATGATTGCTGATGGTTTTAGTTGTCTTATTACTTTCATGAAGGCATTGTATTTGCAGAATACTGCCACAACTCATCAGTAAGAGATGGAAAAATCACATAGTAGTTCAACCTCCAAGACAAATTCAAGTGCCAAGAAGTAATTTTGTGCTAACTACTAAATCTATACTAACTTCTTAAAAATATTCTGCCATATGAATAAGAAAATAATTGCCTGGAAAAAGAAGTGAATTGTAGACACAGCTGTAAGGTAAGAGTGTAGTGAACTCAACCAAAAGTGTATTCCCATAGCTCAACGAAATTTTCCAAAACCTTATGGAGCTGCAATTAAAATAAAAACAAGATTTTACATGCAGCCATAAAAATTATTTTAGTCTAGTCACTTCTGCTGTTAATTATGATTTTCTGCACTCTCTGCAAAAAGACTCCTTGGGTCCAGGCTCATAATTGTCCAGCCCACACAGTGGGCTGACAGCTGCAGTAGTCATGGGAAAGAGACTGACCCTGATCAGAGATTATACCTGAAAATGACAGTACAATCAATAAACCCTAATGATACATAGATGAGAAGCAGATTTTACAGATGGCCTCAACTCTTGGATATTTGCATGAAGGGCTGATTTCTGGATAGGCATGGACCTTGAGGTAAGCCTGTCAGCCAATAGTGGATACAGCAAATATCTGCTGGAGAAACGGCAAAATTTTCTGCCCTTGCTCACCAGCTTGATGATAGAACTAAAGAAAATACATGGATCAGCATGAACGTCCAAAATTTATTATCTGCCACTGGAATGTCTTCAATCAGTGTTGCATTCATCACAGATAAAGGTCTGCCATGCTCAAAGACATATGTGCAAACAGAGGTGTCAACTATACAAGCAACCTGAGACAAGAACTCACTGGCATGCTTAGGCACACTTGCATTTTTTGTTGGAATGGAGGACTGAATGTAGTTGTTATTAGCATATTTTTGGACTCAGCTGAGCAAACAATAACAATGGATGCTTAGTTTGGGTTACTGATTCAACCAGCTGCAAGTTAACCTACCACTTAAGCACTGAAAAAACCCAAAAAATAACCCCAAAAAAATCATCACCAACAAAAAAACCCCAAAAAAATAAAACAAAAAACCCCCCAAAAATATCTGAATACAGCTTCTGACAAAATTTGCCATAATTAACACATAATTTCAAAATATTCCAAGAAATTCAGTATGTGTAGTGTATGAGACATTGTATGGCAGTAAAAATCCCAAGAAAAAGTATTAAGATGTGTTTTGGAGAGATTACCACAAAACACTCCCAAAACTGAGAACAGTTTGGCCATCATTAAGTTTAACCAGTAGATAAAAGAGATACACAGCACCATACTTAAAAATGGAGGGATGCTTCCTTTTAGCACAGATATTTCATTTGTTTCAGATTTAAGATTAACCTTCACTTATGGGAATAAAAAAAGCAATGATAGTGAAAATTTCCTTACAATCTTCCTTACCTCCTTTATTACTCAAACGCTAGTGTTTAAAAAAATACAAGCAATTCCTATTCTTGGCAAATCTTTAAACAGGATTAGGAAGGCAAGATACAAGCTGGACAAAGAGCAGAATCATACATATATTCTAATTATATAGTATTAAGAACCCAATAACCCATGTTGATGGGTTACTGCACACACTTCAGAAGTAGCATAATGAGTTCCCCTAAAAAGGCAGGCCTGATGAGACTGCTACATTGCTCCAAGCTATCAGTCAAATGTGCTGTTAAGAAGACAGCATATGCTAACAAAAGGGTATTATTAAAGAAGATAAAAAATACCTTTTCCCATAAACACATATAGTTTTCTTGAAGCCCTGTTAATTTGGTTGGAGGACAGGCACAAATTTTCTCTGTTGATCTAAGTAAAGTTGACTTTGCCTTTCCACTGAGAAGTTAGAATTCAAAGTTTCAGTCTCCTCAAGTCTAGTGTATCCTAAATATGCAATGCTCAAATGTAACATGAAACCAACTGTACTCCTTAAAATGCAGTACTTTTAGTTGCATTTGCAATTTCTTAATGTATTCCCTTGCAATAGAACCAATACAGACCTGTGCAACACTGTAATATTGCTGCAGCTTTCAAACCTATGTTCAGGAGCATCAAGAACTGCAGCACATCTGCAATGCTTAACCTGAAATAATCTTTTGGAACAGAGAAAGTCCTTAGTGATACCCTGGGTCAATTGTTGCAAAACTTGACTGAAATTTCATGGTAATTCCACCCTTGAAAAAGTCATGATGAATGAGTGTACTTATCCCCCAAAGCACAACTATTTTTTTTTCCTTTTAAAGTGGTATTTAGACCAAGTAGCACCACAACTTAACAAGGCTTAAGTTCAAAGGTGTAATAAGTGATTCAGGCCATACTGTTATTTTCTCTACACAGACTGAACAAGAAGAAAGTATTAAACATTCTGGAATGAAAACACCATAATTGACAAGATTATTTAATTAGACTACAGTAGAAGGCTCTCTGAAGGCTCTGTCCTGGTGTCACTCACTAAAACTACGTCAGTAACAATAAGCAAAGAGAGTGCACACATCCTCCCACAGCACTGTGCTTGCTGCACCTAATAATTACATTGGCAGCACAGTCACAGCCATTTCCACATTAGCACATTAGTTGCTGGAACGCAGATTCCTGCCTGTATCTGCACAATCCTCTATGCAGATCCCAATCCCTAACTATGAGTATGATTACCTGCAATAATAGAGATTCCTGTATGATCCCTAACTCTTTCTGGGACATTCTAGTGCCCACTTGGATGAGGCTTTTTACAATTTGGTGTAGTAAGAGATGTTCCTGCACATGGCAGAGGGTTTGGAAATGGATGATCTTTAAGGTCCCTTCCAACCCAAGCCATTCTACAATTCTATTACTGCTGGGGATCATGCATTAGCCAACGAGTGAACCAAGTGAAGAAGAAGAAGATCCCATCGCCTAAAGGCTTGGTAGCTCATCACATTCCTTAAAAGATCCAGAGAAGACCTCTTGACTTCCTTCCAGATCTGTGAAGAACACTGCTCATCCGACAACTAAATGACCTGAGAGAAGTAATTTGACCTTGCACTTCAGACATAAAAGTAACTCTGACAATTGCCAAGACATAGGAAACGGTTTACTAAAACCTGAATCTTCTTCCTAAATAATAGAAGGCTTCAGAACCCAGTGCTGGTTTCGATAACAGGGAGGAGGCACAATGTCTCTGAACTTCCACAATGGCTGCTACTGCAGTCTTTTTAAGACAGGTTACAATATTTTTCTCAAATTACCTGGGGAAGTTTGTTTTTGAGAATGGATGGAGAGATTCCAGTAAAATTTATTTAATCAGCCAGATCTTTCCATTTTGTTTCTCCTTCCTTGGTTGTTTAAGTCCTTCCAAGTTTTGAAGTCAGCACCAGGAAAAGTCTGAGTCCTTTTTATTTATGCGCATATGCACCTCTATATGTAAAAAATATTCCTGTCTTCAAATTTCTGAGCAAAAATCTTCACAACCTGAGAAAGTGCTGCGTTCAAGAAAATTAAGTCAGGGAACCAGTATCATGTTACGATTTTTCACATAGAACATTTTTCTCAAATAATGTTGCATGTTAGTTTACAATTCCTCATTAGCAAATAAATAATTTGCAGAAACTGACAGATAGTTATGGACAAAAATTCCTCGTTTCCGAAATCAAATAAATTGCTGGTTTAGAATCTATATATATATATATGTTATTATGTCATTTTTAGATTAACCAAGAGGGGTTTTGGTGTACATTGCGCAATCTTGAATCTTGGAACTTCTTCCTCAAAACTCGAATTTGAAAAGCAATCTACTTTTTTTCAACATAGAAAAACATGTTTTTATAGTATCTTTGATAACAGCAAGGGTGTTCAATACAAAAAATCCAAATTCCAGAGTGCTACTCTTAGAAAACAAATAGAAGTTATCTCTCCAGGTTTATACAGACATGATATTATGAAGTTTTCAGAATTATTTATAATAAATATGTTCTCAGAAGTATAGAATGCTTAATGCACAACCACAAGCAAGGAATTTATTTAGGAACTTTTGTATGACTCACATATATTGAAGTTTCCAAAAGTAATTCTTCAATTTCAGAGGTTGATACACATAATGCAACTTGACAGCAATATTGGCAAATATATTAATTTGGAACATCACAGTGAGTCAATTCAGTGAAGTGGATAAAAAATAATTATACGTTCAGAATCACTCTGTTAAACCTAAGACTCTACATATTTGTGGAAAACAGGAAAATATTACAACAAATGTTATATTATGGCAATTTCATGAAATACTGTTAAGGTTTTCAATGCCATATGACTCTAAAAGAAAATCAGTTTTCATAATACTATTTTAGTTTTCCTCTAATGTTTTCATGAACATGTACAAATGTGAAACTTGAATGACCCTTAGAAATTATCTAAAGCATAGCAGTTAACCAAACAACTCAATAATTTGACATATTATTCCCCATTTTTGGTGACTGAATTACTACATAACATTGTCAAAAACTAAAAAGTAAAACTAGCACTTATGTTACCTTGTTAATTTTCATGAGGTTTGTGTACAGCATTTTAATTGCAAATAGGATACATGATACGATTGCAAGGGACACTGCCCAGGAGTATTCTGACCTGACATTCAGGAAAAGGTATGTGGTTACTCAGTAAAACTATTGTATTAAAAAGAATTTCTAAATTAAAAGGCACTTTCTTTCCTTGAAAGCTGTGATGTTTTGCAACAAAACCTTTCTTAAACAAATACATACTACTCCTGCTTTGGACTTCATAACAGTTTGTAAAAGACAATAATACCCATATTTATACACTCTTATAATACCTGTGGACTGAAACCCATTCTATTGGTTAAGTAGGAAACAGGTTACATTACCATATTAAGAGAAGGCTCCCCTAGTCTTTCCTGATAAATATTAATCACTTGATTAATAAGAGAAGTGACAGCGTATAGTTTTTACATCTAAACATGGCATTAGGCCAAGGAGATCTAGAAGCCAGGACTAGAAATCTTGGTATACAGGACTAAAGCTCAGAATAATTATGTTACACTGAAAATATGATCTAGGAGAAAATTAAGATGTTACTAAAGAATGTTAATAGTTTAACTGAAAATAATCAAGCGAGAAAATACTGAATGAGGATGCAGTGTGTAGCTACTCTGGTATTTTGGTGGTTAGAGTTACCACGACTAAAAATTATCAGGAATACAATATTCTTGCATAAGAGACAACATGCTACCTTGAACTGAAGCTAATCTTTACAGTTTACTTGTTGGTAAGGCTACAGCTGTAATTTCCATACAGAACATTCTCTACCTATGGAATAAAGGAAGAAATTAGAGGAATTCAGCAGAAAATATTAACTACCAGAGGTCTAAAAAATGTGACAAAGAAAGCAAAAATTAAATAATCAGGAGTCTTTCAGGAGAGGAAGTCTTTCAGTCTTTCTGTTGAGAGGAAACCAACACCCAGAATGTGCATGCGAAGTGAAAGCACATTCTGCAGGAATATTACTTGTTTGTAGTGACCAGAAGGAATCCTTCACCTAAATCTAGCCCTGTCTTTTTACAGGTTTATCATATGTACTTCTCAGCGCTTGGGAATTCAACTTGTAACTAAGATGCAATTTTCTTTAGCCAGTATATTCCACTTTTTATCAGTTTCTTGCTTCTTGTAGTAAAAACACTACACACAGTTAACTAGTTTTACAATGGTATTATCTACACCAAGCACACCAGATGGGTTTAACAACCAAGTAAAAAGTTTTCTATTATGGCTCAAGGGATGCCTTTAAATATAGCAGTTCAAGGTCTGCAAACAGATCTACAGGAAAAAAAAGCTGTATATGCAACCACAATTTTCAGATAAAAGCAAATACCTCAACTGTTTCTTCATGTACATCTTTACCCAAAATCCTCAAGGTGTGTATTACCTTCAAAAGAGGTAACTGTTTTTTGAGCAAATGTTTGTGTTAAAAAACCAAACAATCAAGCCCCCCCCCCAAACAAACAAAAAAAAGCCACAGCAAATAAAACCCCAAACCCTAAATTCCTCCTCTTTTTTTTTTCTCCTTTTACCTAACTTCCCAAACTTCCAAACCTTAATGGCATTTTATATGCTCTCCTTGCTTCACCTGGCCATTTTCATTGCTTAAGATTTTGCATTCTGTAAAAGAAGATTTGTTGGACACCCAGCCACATTTAAGCTTCTGACTTCCAACATGAGCTCAGCTTTTGATAGCAATTCCTATATACCATTTGGACATGTTATCAGAACAGATATCTTATTAGCAAACAAAGAATTTTGCTTCAGTATATTCTATCCATAGTCTACCTCTGCATAGCTTAAGTACCAGTATTTCTCTGTGAATTTAACTAAGATTCTGACACGAATAAAACTACTTCAAATATCTGGTTACAGAACTGAGCACTAAATCCATAGTCTTCTAAATATTAAAACTATATTAAAAATCCTAAGTTTTACCCAACATCACTACATCAATTCATCCTTACATCTTAGTTACATCACAGCAGTGATTTTACAAGCAATATATTCACCTCCATATAAAAAAAGAAACGTTGAAAACTTTGTCAGATAGTTTAGAATGACATCTCCTTTAATACACTACACATGCTCACTCCAATGCAAACCAAGTTTTAACTGTCATGCTGTCAAGAAAAATGATAATTCCCTAGTCATATCTTATCTTTCCAAGGAAGTAAGAACTACAGAACATTCTACAATAGAAAATTGTATCATGTGTTTAATAAAATCTGCCGCTTGCATGAAAGCCCAGAGTTGCTGTATTTGAAGCTGACAATGAAAAAGAAAAAATCAAAAAACACAACCAGTGAACAAAATGCAGAAAAGTGGGAAGCATTTCAAGTTTTATACATGTCTATTCTTTTATTTCTTCAGCCCTCTCTCAGCTTAATGTGATATAAAAGTCCATTAATAAAAGCCTGAGCACATACAAAGAAGTCTTAGAGCTGCATTGGGTCATTAACTGTGATAGACCTTCTTAAGAGATATATCCATGTGCCTATTAAGGAAAGTCCCAACCTGAAAATCACCTTAAGTATGGTGCTTTATCAATGTTCGACAATCAGGCATTACCTGCAGCAACAGATGTACATTGTGAAATCTATGCTACTTTTGAATGCTCCCCTAAATTTGGTTTCGAATTTGTTTTATTAAAAACCAACCAACCAAAAAAAACCTCCCAAAACCAAGAAAATAAACCCCCAAACCAAAAAGCTACTCATAGTTCTTTGATCTAATGAAATTAGGTTCACTGCACTTAAGTTTTCCTTTTAGATTTTGCAACAAATATTGTGGAATTGCCTCGTATTTGAAAATATGTAAGTGAAACAGAACTGCAGCTGATAGTTAAGTTAGACTGTCTCTGATTGTTAAACCAAGTGAGTTAGTGCGGAACATTCTCTGTAAGGGGAAACTGCCTCATTTGAAATGGCTTGAACCCTTCCACTCTCAGTGCAGTCTGCAATGCACGTATTCTTTGTTCAGGCTGGGAGGGAAGGAGGCTTCACAAGGTGCAGATTTTTTGATTAGTTATTTTTCCTTAAAGTGGTTCAATGTTGTTTTGTTTTGCTTTGCAGCAAAGATACCTAGAACCTCTGCGTGGAACTCTGCTCACTTTTGATTCCTTAAGTTACTTCAGAAGAACTAAGCAAAGTACTTGAGTCTGTCCTTTATATGAATTATGAGCAAAGGAGGAAGAAAATAATTGCAAAACATTTAAACTGGGATTTGATCTCCAACAGCGTTATGATGAGTCACACATTTTACTCAAAGTTTCTGCTTAATCCACAAATGTTCAGTTAAAAAGCCCCCATGAAATGTGAATCAAAAAGAGCAGCAGTTGCATTTACTGTTACGTCATGCAACATAACAAACCTACTGAAGTCTCAGGCGCGCTGCTGTGCGTCTCTTTCTGGTAAGACTTTGCAGTTTGTTTTTCCTAAACATACCTAAACTGACACAAGCAAGTACGTAAATTTCACAGAAGAGTAAGCCATCAAAGATGTCGACATTACACTTGCAGGGATACTTGATCCTACTCCTCTGCAACAAACCAGAGTGAAATCAACGAAACAAGTTGAGCGAACTGCCGGCAGCACCGCTCCTGCCACCCGGGGAAAGCTGCGGCACCCACTGCCCGCGGCAACACGGGCTGCTTCTCCCCCGCCACGCTCCCGTCCCGCGGTGATCCTCTCCCGCTTCTCTCTGCCCTCAGCCCGCTGGAAACTTTCCGCGGGGCGCGGCACGGCCGCTGACACCAGTGCCGAGCCGCTGGGGCCGCGGGACGCCGGGGCCGCACTCCCGGCGGGGCGGCACAGCCTCGGGCACGGCGCCGGGGTACCGGGGCACCCAGCGGGTCCTGCCGAACACCCCGATGTGCCACCCTACAGCGCGGGCTGCCTCCCGCCCGCCTCCCCCGCCCTTCGCCCCTCGGCCGGCGGCGGCAGGACAACTTTCCAGGGGACGCTTGCCCTCTCCCGGCACTGGAAGTATGTCGGCTCGGGCCGGGCCGGGCAGGCGTGTGGGGCGCTTACCTGATGTCCCCGCTCGGCTGCAGGGCAGGGCAGCGTCCCCGCGGTCCCCTTCATGCCCGAGGGGCTGCCTTGCCCGCACACACGTCCTCATCCAGCTTCTTGCCCGCGGGCTGCGCCTCCTTCCCTCGCCCTGGCGGGGCGGGCGCCGCTCTCGCGGTCTCGCCGGCGCTGCAGGGAGGGAAGGAGGAACAGAGGGCGGGCGCCAGGAGGAGGAGAAGGAGAAGGCGAACAGGGGGCGGGAGACGAGCTGTGCCCTCCCTCTCTCCGCCCCGGCCGCCGAGCGGACATCGAGCAGCCGCGGAGGGGCCGCGCTCCCCTGCTGCGGGAAGCACCAGGGCTCCCCTGGCCCTCGCTGCACCGCGTCCCTGCCGGGTATCCCCGGCTCTGGCGGGCACGGTCGTGCCTCTGGAGGGCGCCCCGATCCCAAAGCTCTGCGCTTTATCGGAGCGAGCCGGCTCCAGGGTCGGTGGCTGGGCTGGGCTGGCAGCGCCGCGCCTCGCCCGCTGCCGGGGATGGAGTTTGGGGCCGGCCTCAGGGTGGGGCGGACGGGCTAGCGAGGCTTCGGGATGTGTGGTAGGAGCCGGGGCAGAACAGACGTGGTGGAGAGCACAAAAGGAGCTGGGGGGCGAATGCCGGAGGAGATCGTGAGAATAAGGTCTGCGCAGTTCAGGAGCAGAAAAAGGGATCGGGGAGGAATAGAGGAGAACTGATCGAGACAGAGATGGGTGATGTGCAGATTGGGAAGATGAATGATAAATGCACTTTTTCTTGATAAATTTTGCAGGGAGGGTGTTCAGAAGGACAGGGAGGAGGGAATACCAATGGGATAATTGAAGAGGAAAAAGGGGTAGGAAAGGATTGTCGGGCAACAAAGGAGAAAATGTGTCCTGTAAGTAGTCAAAGGCAGGTTTCGGGGAGGCAAAGAGACTAAGGAGACAGAGATTCAGACGAAGCCAAAATTTTACTGGGCTTGGCTGGAAATACATGTGACACTTAGATGATGGGTACAGAGAAGAAGTTTAGCAGCCTTATCCTAGAGGTTAGAAATATGAGTCACTGAGGAATGATTTTAACTTAGAAGGGATTTTAATTAGGGGAAATATTCTCAAGTGGAAGCATTGGAAAAGTAGGAAATAAGTATTGCAGGAATTGCTGGGTAAGAAGGAACTCTGAGATCAAAAGAACAATTCCCAGCCTGAAACAGCTAGTGCATCTGAGCAGAATGCACAAAGTTCTTGGTAAATGAGTGGGAGTATTGCTTCTATATGGGATGGAAATCACCCTGTCCAAAAACTTATTCTGTAAGAATTGTGCAGTATATCTTACCATTTTCTGGCAAATCGTGCTGTCCCACATGGGTGGTGGAGAGTTGGATTCAAGCTCTCCAAACTAAACTCACCTTTACAACCAGTGTAGCAAAGTGGACCCTGACCAACTAGGACTAGCAGTAAAAGCAGTATTCCCTACAGACGTGATATCATCCTAGTCCTTGGAGAACTGAATTGAGCTTTAGCTTTTAGCCAGTCCAGTCTGAAGAATGTATGGGCGTGCAGATTCATTGCTTTTAGTGTCTGGAATGTCTAACTGCCTCTCATGTGGAAAATGACTTGAGATATGATGGGATATAAACTGGGATACGTGCAACTGGAGTAGAAATTACTGGGTGTACACTGAAATGTGTCATTGAAGTATATACTTTAGAAATGAGAGGAAAAAATGTTGAACATCAAATTAACCTCTTCATTCAGAGGACAATTTATTGTTGGAATAACACTTTCCTTCATTGACCTCCTCCAACTTTTTGACCTACAACACTCTGAAGTAGTTATTTGGGGTTTTTTTTAAGTCAGACTTTTATTCTGGTCTATTTTAACACCTTGAATCTCAGCTATTGTGAGACAACTGTAGTGAACTGTAGTAAATTAAGTGTCCAGCACAAGGCGTGTGTTGTATGAGCGATTTACAATAAGCAAAATATTGTAAGCACAATAGGCTAGTCAGAGTATGGACTGGATTAAAAAAAAAAAAGAAAACAGTATCCTAGCCTGCTTTGGGATAAGACTGTGTAATCTATATCTTTCCCTTTGGTTTTCTCTCTCCATTTTTCTTCCTGCCATTTATTGTGCAGAATCTTCCTTCTTCTTGTGGCTCATCAATCCTACCACTGTACTAATGTCTAAAACTAATTTTACATATTTTATGTATGTAGAAATTTTTATGGGAGTTGTTACCAGAGATCTAGCAAATGATACTTTGGTAGCCATCTCTTGCATAAAAATGGTGTGCCAGTCTGGACTTCCAGGTGCTGTTGTAGTATTGGAGAAAATAAAGATTGTTAAAAAGAAATGTTTAGCTGGTTGTTCATGGGAGTTGAAAGTTCTCTGGAAGTTACCTGTGGAGCTGCTGCTCAGGACTGGTAAAAGTCTTGTATATATGAAACAAGGTGAGATCAGCATTTTCAAGTTATTTCTGAGTTTTTCATCTCTGGTTTGTTTTTGTTTTTTTTTTTTTTTCATTGTGAAAATCTGTAGCTAATCAGGAAATCTTTTGTGAAAAGCCACTCTCAGAGGTGCTGTTTGCTACCAGTTTGTATTTTGTGTAACAAATCTCTTCTTGTTTCCTGAACTGTTATGTGTCTGAATTTGAGATAATGTACTGCAAATTATTGTCCTGGATACACTAGCAAATTTAATCAAAATTAGTGGAAAATTCAGTCATTTTCTTAAAAGTATGTACTTGTTAACAAATTCTATACTTGTTAACATAATCCATAATGTACATGGATTTGTAAATTCAAAGTATCATTTAAAATCTATTGGTATGGGTAAAATTCTAACAGTATGCTTTAATCACTGAGACAGCATTAGAATTGGATATGTTGATCACCTAGATTCAATGGTATTAATAACTTTTGCATAAGAATCTGTTCCATAGAAAATGAAATATTGTATTATGGATACCAGCTATAAACTCCCTGAAGAAAACACATTTATTTTGAGTGACTCTCTCTTTTCTTTTTGAAGACAGATTGCTTGTACAGTGGAATAAGCAGTGAGTGAGATATAAATGTAAAGATATTTGGGTTTGTAGTGAACTGGCTAACATGTTGATAATTTCAGGTTTGTGGCATCTATGCCATCATGTAAACAGTTGAGTTCACCTTCTCCTCCCTCACCTGTCCCCACCCCCATCCACCCTTCACTGGCTGTGTTGCTTATGTCTTTTTTTGGATTCCTACTCAGCTGTGGCAGAAGCTAAATAAGCTTTCCCAATAAAGAAACTCAAGGTCGGAGTTGGGAATAGCTCATACTGACGGCACGGATCCATCTGTACTGAGCTGGCTCATAGCAGTTTAGTCATTGTTCTCCAAAGATGCATCCTTTGGGTTATGCTGGGACTTCTCACTGTGCTGTCATGTGCCACACAAATGTAAATCTGCCAGCATAGCCCTACCCTTCAAAAATTGTGTACTGGATTGTGAAGCAGCCCAGTTGTCTCTGGGAAATCTCTGTGGCTCAAGCTGCAAGTCTGATACCATTGTTTAAGCACTTCAAAAAAGAGGAATGACACCCCCCTCCCCCCCAGGAAACACCACAAGCCAAACAAAAAACCCCCTAACAACAAAAGAGCCCCCCCTTGAGTTCTTAATATTTTCAGGGATTATGCCTGAGAGATAGGAAGCTTCTCAGCTTCCTTCTGAGAAGAAAAATTTTAAGTTTTTTTTATGAGGCCATCTCCCTGGACACCATCCAACTGTGTAAATTCAAGTCTGGAAAATGGAAGGTGGTCTATCTCGGGGCTAAGGGATCCAACAGCTTTTCTGTGGCTATGCGTTGTATGACCTGCTTTTTCTGTGAGCATCTGTACAAAACATAAAGCAAACCCTTGACAGCCTATTAGCCCCTTCAAGAAATCCAGGGCTTTATCTGAGTTCTGTGGTCAGGTAGCAGTAATAGCTTCCTTATTGAAATCCAAGGACAGACTGACAAGACCTTTCTTCACATTCAGACTCAGTGTCCACAAAAAGAGGCCAGCCTACATATAAGCTCCAGAGAACTGGAGCCCATGGGCAACCTTCAGTTGTGAAGCACGCTGTGCCTCTTAGAACCCTGAGCTCCTGAGAAATTCATACCTGTTCCTCTTCAGCTTTTCTGTTGCCCATTTTATTCCTTGTACTGCATCTGGAATCCATGATTGTGTCTCAAAGTTGTTTATGCTCTTTACATAGCCAATGGAAAGCATCCTGAGCATTCTGAAGACTGGTTTTGAAGATTTCTGGCTACTCCTAATAACTCTACAGCCACTTAGGCAATAATATCAGGATTCATTTGTAAACTGGGATCTGAAGCCTTTTCTGGCATCTTCTCCATTGAGGAGTCCCAGAGTGCTGGTATTGGTTCAGTCCAAGGCTCTTTTCAGTGTGAACCTGCTAGATCCAACCAAGAGGAAACACAGACAGGATAATTTCCTTGGTCTTTCCTGGCTGGTATTTTTTTCCATACCTTCCGTGCCTCCTTTTTTCTCCTTCACCCCTGTTAAGATTTTTTTCCTCTTATATTTGAATGTACACTTCCAAAGATTTCTTGCTTCGATGCAATTTTACTGTAATTAATTCAGACTACACATTTTGCTTGGCTTTTTGTACCCTTTAGATATGACCAATATGAATGCACTCTTAGCAGAATGAACACAGTTCTAATTTCTACCAGTTCTGTACCAATTTATATTGTATTATTTTCTTCTCAGTTGCTAGTTTATCTCTTTTTTTCCCCCTCTGTCTGTGGAGAAAGGGCTAAACTAATTAGATTTTAAATGCCATCTTGCAGTTCTAAATAAGGTATTGCTCATTAAAAATAACCTTTTATTAGGATCCATTTGGTCACAAAATGTCTTGTAGGCCATGCATTGTCCCTAAGTAAATATTTTAACAATTTTTTAAATTTTTTTTTTTAATTTTACCAGCTTAATTCAAATCAGTCAGTGATACAATGTTCCTGGATAAGTGTTTTGGTAGTATCATGATAAAGATGTTTCATAAGCATGAAGCTTTGTTTCATAAGCATAATTAATAAGCATAATTGTCTCACAATGGTGTATGTTAAAATAGTGTATTATATTTTAAAAATGACAACTAAGACTTGTCTTTTTTCTTTTTTTTTAAAAAATAGGACTATTTCCTGAAATTATCAGAATCTCTTTCTGTAGTCATACAAAGAAGATGGATCTCTGTTGTAGATATTCTAGCAGGGGTTATGAACAAGTGTGTTAATATCCTCCTGAAAAGAAGGGTTTAGAATATTGTTAACAGGGGTTTTCTGCTTTGCTTTGCTTCTGGTTTTACTTCTACCTGAATTATACTATATCTTTTGCCAAATTGCTATCAACATGCATGCGGCATAACAATTTTATTTTCAAATCTTTACTGTCAGCTGAATAATGTCCTTTCATGACACTATCTATGGAAATGTGAATTCCTTGGAAGCTTTGTAATAGTGATCATTACTTTTGAAATTTCTTTAGTGCTGTTATTCAGACTTTAGCAAGAATGTCATACAGCCCTGAAGAGGAATGATTTTTGTTGAGCCACTAGTTCTTGTTTCATCTAGATGAATTCATGCTCACTGTATGTCTTTTAAGAGTACCAAGAAATGGTAGTAATAAATCTGGTGCTTCAGCTGTGTTACTACACTGAAATGTTATTTTACATCATTCTTTTACTGTGCAGTAGTTGTGCTGGAATTACCTCAGCTGTCACATCTTATATCTTTCATAAAATTTTAAGTTTAGTTTATATTAGTATGTGTATCTTTGTTTCACTTTTTGCTTTTAAGAATATGGATAACACATGTCCCAATAAGGACCACAAGGAAAGTAAATAACAATAAAGAAATAAATAATGCTAATTACAACCATCCATATAGAGACAAATTAATATATAATAGCACTATCATGAACAGGCCATGAATTCTATCCTATTTGTGGGCTGTTAGGAATGTATACTACCCATTTCAGCTGCTGTACTGGGTATATTCAGTTTTATATGTGGCTAAATATTTACAGCATGGACTTTGTGTACAGTAATGCATAGGGAAGTCCTTTAATAGTACCCATAGATAAAACCATTTAGAATAGTCCATGAAAATCAGTGCTCAGGTCTTTTTCCACAATCTCACACGTGGTATAATATGTATATATTATATACATGTGTGTATATATATGTATATATATGGATATATATATACGTAGATATAACACCCTGTTTGCTGTGCCACTGCTTCTGTCCCAACTCAAAAAAGAAAAATTTGGACTGTTATGAAATCCCCAAACAATTTAGAGTCTTTCAGAATTGCTTGTTCCCATTTAAAGCAAATTTCACTCTTCAGTCTTGAGGCTATAATGATATTTGGAACTCTATTCTTCCATGAGTTGTGACAGAGTGCACCCCAAATTGTCCCCTATCTGCTTATAGAAGAATTTCTAATCTATGTTCTTACAGAAGTTCAGAAATATTCTGAATTCTGAAAAAGATACCAGTGTGGCAGATCTCGTAGGACTTCTGAGAGCCCTCAGTCCTGAGTTTCTGCCATTCTGAAACATGATGAAGAGGCACAGATAATTTTGCATTGAAAAGGAGGGAATTATAGTAAATGGCAACCAAAATAAAATAGCTACTTTGGAATTGTGGCTACCTTTGCAAAATTGAAGCCCAGTTCCATGAAAATACAAGAATTTTCAGGAACAGTAATTGAGATGAAATAGCCATGAAGAAAGGCACTATGAAATCATAGAATTCTTTAGTGTATTTTCTCAGTTAAAAAAAAGAAAAAAATTATCTCAGGCTTTATTTTAGTATTAAATATAATTTTTTTTTTCAAACAAAACACAGTTATGGCTTTGGAAAAGATGACCTAATAGATCCTGATTCTGTGTAAGTAGTGCAGGATATAAATTTTCTTTGCAAAATATAAATTCACTTAGAATAAATGTAATAGAGGTGAGAGTTGCTTCTAGAGACATAAAGTAGGAAAAGTGTTTTAAAATCTCCTATAAACTCCCACTACTCCCAATTTTGGTTCACTTTTTCAATCCTCAGTGTTATCATAGGCATAAATGTAGTTCCTGAATAACTTCTTATTTCTAGGATCAGCATTCCCACTGCTGAGTTTGTGAGCATGATGGTTTAATTCTTTAGAATTTCTGAAGAGTGAAGGAATGAAAGATATCCTTCTGTGGGCAGTGTTTCTTAGCTCTCTGCTTAACCTCTGTGTAATTTTGGATTTCATTATGAGAATCCTGTCTTTGATTGCACATTTGTGTGTGTCTTGTGGAACCTAAAAGCCAAGTTCCTGTATTTCAGTCCAAGATGTAGTCTCTTTTAGCTATGAAGATTAACGGAAGTCTGATGCATTCTAGTGGCAATGAAGTATCTCTATATCTGAAGCCATATTCTTAAAATTACCTTCATAGAGTAATTACTTCATTCATTATTTTTAATGAAGTAATTAATTAATTATTACTTTATAGAGTAGCTCTGTTCTAACAGGCGTTCTGAATGCCATCTGCATTAATTCCTTGCTCAAAGCAGGTCCAATTAGGTCAGGTTGGTATGGGTCATGTCAGGCTGAGCCTTAAACATCTCAGAGTCTGTAGACAACCTCTCTGTTTAAAATTTGGATAACTCTCAAGGTAATTTTATCCCCTTAATATCTGCTCATAATTTTCTGTGTTCCAGTCTGTGTCTGTTTCCTCTCCTCCCACCCCAGTTCACCTCCAAGAAGAGCATGTCTCCCTCTTTATGGTATCTACTGGTGAATTCAATTTGACTTGCATAAACGCATTAGTGGATATATGCCTAAGTGATGAGGGAGACAGAAGTCCATTTATTTCCACAGGCTACTGGGAGAAACAGAGCCACCACTTTTTCTGTGTGTCTCTAGTAGAAGCACTTGTATTTCTCTGTGCAGAGCTTGCATGTTGGGTCATTTGGGCTGTTTGATCTGTCTCCCTCCAGGTCAGCTGGGATCGTGTCACTGAGCTGTGGAAGCCAAGTTGTTCTGAGTTCGTGTAGGTGCAGGACTGCTTGTGAATAGAGGGCTTTACATCAAATCGGGAACCCTGTAAGATTAGGTGCACCACTGAGCTGCAGTTTTGTCTTATAGCAATGTAAATATTATAAAACATGTCAGTTGATCATCTGTAGGGTCTAGTGCTCTTTGATATGCCCTAAGGGTATCCTACTTGGCACCCTGCAGTGTGCACCTTCCCTCTTTGTCCTTTGTCCCATATGGGTTTCTTGGACAATGTAAGACAACTCAAATGACGTTAGACACTTGTATGTGGATATATGCTTATCCCCATTGCAGGTTTTTTGGCTCTTGCTCTAAGGACAGGATTCAGTTTGAGATTTAGAAACCTTCACACAACTTCCCACCTATATCTAACTATAGAATAAAGGTTTAAACTCCCATTATTGTCAGGGGAGACCTGGGACTTGACTCCCCTGCTTGCACAACCAAGCGGGCAAGCTGTGTTCTGGCATATCCACAGCAGCAATGGGATCAAAATGGCGTGAGATAGGATTTGTAGGAGACAAATGTCCTTCTGGGGCAGCAGCTGGAAGCCAGTTAAAACACCCTACTGGATCTGAAATTGCAGTAAACCTTTTCTGGCTAGCTGAGAACTTGTTATGTGCTTATTTCTTTCTTCCCTTCAGGATGTAGGTGGAAACTTTTTTACCCTTTCTGCTGCTTCTGCTCCACTGTGCAGCAGCATGTCACCCTGCTGTCACTGTTCAATTATCACTTAATTGAAAATTGGCTTGATTATGAATTGCATGCTTATTAAAATCAATTTAAACATAAATTGCTGTTCAATAATATACTTTGATGTCATCCAATGTTATTAGTAAAAATGCTATGTTTTTTTCATACTTCATTGATGCTTATTTCAAACCAATGAATAAGTATTTTATTATATATTTTATTAAAATGTGATGAAAATGTAATGGAAAGTTTTTGTAGCACATGAAATGTACTTTGCAGATCTTTTTCTCTTGTTTTGTTAGGTGCAGTTGCTTCTAGTTATCTTTCTTTGGAGTTACAAATATGAATGTATAATGCATCTACTTTTATATATAACCATAATTTTCTCTTTCACAGTAGGTACAACAATAAATCATCTCATTAAGTAATTTGAAGAATACATAATGAGCAACTTTGGGATATAAACTTTATTGTATACATGAGCTGAAGTCTTCATAACTATCCTTGAAAGAATTTTTTGACTGGTGGGATTAATTATATATTACACAGATGCCTGTCATACATTCTGTTTACACTATAGGGAAATGAAATAGGATATCTAATTTTCTTTTATTCTGTTAAAATGCCAAGGTTTAATTAAACTGCTTCAGCTTAAGGGTTGCACAGCTACTTTCAGCTGTCACAAAGCATACTAGAAATTGATTTGTCATTGCCTACATGCCCAAGAAGACATTCAGCAGGCATCGTAATTTCATTCAAAATTGTTTATTGTTTTTATTAATCATAGCTACTTTTCAATTTCTAAAATTTGTATGAGAAACAGAGTATATTAAAATAAGTTTTGGCCATATGCTCAGAGAGTAAAAGCAATGCAAATATCTGAAATCTACACTGAGTTTTGAATTAACATCTGGGTTTTGTTTTTTATGTGAGATTTTTATAACATGGAAATTTCATGCATGTTGGAACATTTTACATAATCATTCCAGTTATACAAAAACAATTAGACAACATCATGAATTAGCAAGACAATTATGAACAATAAAAACATAGTAGGAGACAATGAAAACTAACCACTTGCTTGCAGCAATACATACTTGCATGTAGTGTATAATAACCACAATAGAGAGGATTTTAAAAAATGTTGGCAGAAGGGACATTAGGCTTGCTCACTTCAAGCACTCCACACCCAACCCTCAGTGATGTGAGAAAAACAGCCACCATGCTGAGCAAGAGAATGCAGCCATTACTGAATCTGCATTTCCAGTGTAAAAACCACAAAGGCAAAAGCTACATGTATAAGAAGGCCCTTGGTGCTGTCTTTAAACACTCGGGGAACACACTGGTGTTAACAGAATCCTTATTCCTCCACCACTGTCTGAGTTTGCAGCGAAAGCCCCAGCTGAAGTCTGTACACAGCGTGCTTGCAGCATGCACACAACTGCCTGGAGTTTGGTGGTGTTCCCTATCAGCTTCTGTGCAAATGAGCATGTGAGGTTTCACACAAAATGTAGTAATTTGCAAGGGAATAATTGCAGAATAGAAATACATGTAAAACGAGTACTGTCTGCATGGGGTTCACGTCCTAGGCTGGGATCTTGTAGTAAGCTCGTTACTGGGATTTCATTTTTGATTGAACCTTCCTGTTTTCCATTTCCCAAGGGTAGCTAAAATTTTTGTAGTTTCTGTGGCTGTTACAAACACAGTGTTATTCAAAAGTTCTGTGTCTCATATGGCAGGAGAGCATAAAAATTCTGACATTTTTAGTCGAAGAACTAATGGCTCTCGATCTTAACCTGTAATTTAACTATGGATAAGGTGTTTTCTTTAGTGGTAGAACGAGGATAAAATATGTGACTTAAATCAGAGAGGAGCTGATCTGAAGCTGTTTCCCATCTGCTTTCCTTCAGCTGACTTAGAGGCACCTAATTCTTTCTGAAAGGCTGAGCTTGGATGCTCTTACCTACTTGTAGTTTGTGCTGCCTAACTTAGTTTGTCTCTTGCTTGGCCTGCAAGCAGGCCTCTCTTCTTAACCCTTTCCTGATCTGAGAATGTGGTTTACAACTAGCAACAACATATTAATTGAGCATTAAGGTTTTAATGCAGCTCTCATCAGGGTCTGTAGGTGAGGTGAGAGTGCAAACCTCCGAGAGTGATGTGAACAATGGCAAGTATAGTAAAAAAATTACGTTCTGACAATCTTATCAAAGCCTGGTGACAGAACAAATTAATTTTAGCAAACTGAACATAGAGTTCTAGGATATAGTTACTTATATTAACTATTAAAGGAAGGTAAGCTGAATCTTTAGGCATTACAGTAATGGATAAATTTATAGTATTTCAATGAGGTAAAGGGATGTAACTTAATACATTCCTTGTCTGACCTCCACCTATTTTTTTTAGTATATGCATTGAGATATTTAAAACCATGAAAATTGCATAGAAAGTGTTGTACAATGCATTTATTTGGAGAAGCAAATGGAGTGAGTCTTTCTAAATATCCAATACCATTTTGGGAGGAAGAGTAGGAAGTAGATCATCACTTGGTATAAACTGGCATGGATCTTTTTCTTCTACTGGAGGTGACACTGCTCAGAATGTGAGCCATAGACTGTAGATATAGAACCTTAAACCAGAAAGGAAAACCCTTCCTTTCATGTATTCCTATCATAATCCTTCATTTAAAATAAATTCTTCATTTTAAATAATTTCAAATCATTCTTCATTTAAAATAAATAATCTTCAGCTGGCATAACACACCTTAAGGTCTCCACATGAAATTCTTATCATTGTTGTATGATTTGTGGAAAAGTAAAGAACCTTGTGTTTTAATTCACCAAGGTTTGTCTACCACACTTGGTTTATTTTAAAAGTACGCACTGTGAAGCTGAAAATACTTTTTTTGGGAAATTGTCTTCACTTTTTCCCCTTGCTTCAACTGTCATCTGCTTCAGATACAGTATTATTCATACTCATTCATGCAGGGATGCACTTAATAGGCTCACAGGAAAAGTGTTCATTAGTTGATTGACTGTAACTTGATTGCCTGTGGATAACATTTACAGGTTTATTTCTTCATTTCATCAAGGAATGGAATCTGCCACACCTCAGTCTGCATAATTATGAATACAGTTCTTACTGTCATGAGGAAACATTCATACAATTATAAAACATTCAGTGCAAAACATTCAGCTGGTGATGTCTTCAATAACACTAGGGCATTCAAAAATCAAACTATACTTAATGATGTTCTAGAAAAGTGAAAAAGGTTCTTTAATTTTGCTTTATGATCAATATTTTAGGAGCATAATCAAATAGAAGATGCAGACTTTCTTGTAAGAAGGGTCTGTCCAGGGCGCCTGGTTTGGTGGAGTAGTAAAACATACAAGTAGTACCTTAAGGTGTTCACAATATAAAAAACATCTATAAAAAACAGAATAAACTTAATAAAACATCTATGCAAAATAAACCAGCTAGATTTATTAATAATTTTTGGGGAGGCTGTTTTTGGAAGATATATAAAACAGGATTCAGTAGTATTTTAGAACTTCATTTTCAAAATTCCTTGGGAAATTTCTAATCTTTGGGAGAGGAAAGAAATGTTCATTTTCAAGAAACATTTAGGAAAAAAAATTTTAAAAGCCTTTATGCAAATATAGATGATTGCAGAAAAAGTGGTTAGAGGAACACACTTCTTCTTAGTGTTCAGACAGATAAAGACACCTTGCTTTCAATGCTTGCACCTTGCTTCCCATCTGCTTTCAATAGTGGCAGCAGCCCTGAATCACACACACACACACACACATAGCTATTCTTGATCTGTCTGTCTGCCCCCCTGCTCACCTGTATGTTCATGATGTTTCTCTGCATTACAGGATTTGTGAATATCTTTGTAAAGAATAAAACAATAAATTTAATTTCACATAATAGATGTTAAAAGCTAGGCAGTCCCTCCATCAGTTCCTTACGAATCAGTCCTGGAGGTTTCCATGTGTATATTTCAGTTTATCTTTAAATTTCAAATAGATTTATTATTTCTTCCTGCTTTGCATAGATCTTTTCACAAGTTAAAGGAGTGTTTTCATCAGGTTGGTGATAGAATAATGGGAATGGAAATTAATTTGAGTGGAGAAGAAAGACAATGTTTGTGTTTCCTTTATGACTTAGATGAAAGGAAATAACAATAAAAAAGGGGTGAAAGCAGCATACAAGAGAATCTGTAGATGTGTGTAATGTAGTCAGTCATTTCAGGGTGAGTGGCAAACAGCCATCATTCAGAAATAACAGGTTATTATTGTGGTTTCAGTTTGAAATTTTGCTGTGACTCAGCACAAGTGGAATTATACAAAATAGTTCATTTTTCTTAAACTGGCAGAATTAGTTGCTGCTTTGTAAATTATTATCTCTCTCCATTGATTAGAGAGAGGGCCTGGATTATATAAAGGTTTTTAGTAAGGATAGATTAATAAATGGGGATAAAACAAGGAAATGTGAATTCTAAGCAACGTGTCAAGCTTTCTTAAAAAATGTTTAGAGTGGTAACATTTGAAAAAGCAAGACCTTTTTATGCTGGCTGAAGTTTGTGTGTATGTTAACATGTGGCTCCATAAGACATCCACAACAAATCCTCAATGTGTTTACTTGCAGTGCTGCTGCCAGTGAGACACTGATGTTGTAAGGCCTACATAGGTATCATAAAAGTGTAAACCATATTACAGTATTTTGTGCTGTCATGCCCATTTCCAGCAAGACAAAGTTTGTGGGGATTAAGATTGCTGACATTATCATGTTAGTGGTACTAACAGTATTAGCTTAAGGGACCCATTGCAAGCCCACTAGTTTTGTTTTCCCATGATTGAACAGGAAAGCTCTCAGTCAGATGAGTTTTTTCCACATATGCATTGTCAGGTAATTTGGGCATTCTGAGTAATGGTTAAAAAGAACAGGGAGAGAACTCTGTTTCAGCTTAATACAGTTATCCTGAAGAAGGTTTATCATGAGAATTATGGTGACAGAAGCTGCATGCCATTAATTGTAACAATCTAATTAAACACATGCACTAAAAGCATAGTCACAGTCAAATGGTCACATAATAACTCTCTCATCTCCATAGTTTCTTTTTGAAGTTGGCTCAGCTTAATTATGAGAACTGTGGAGCTGTGGTGCTCAGTGCAGTTGCCTCCTGTTTTCCCAGACCACCTTGTCTTTCTCTTAGTGTTAGTTTCAGTCCGGTGGTATCACTGATGTGTCTCACCAAAGGCCATCAAAGAAGCATGCTGCCACCTGTCTGTTGATATGAGACTAGATTAATTTAAAAATTAACTTCAATTTATTATGAAAACTAGTACCTGACTGATTACTGAGCTTCATGGCCTCAGGGAACCATTTTAATGCACAGCTCTTCTTTTGTGAGACTCCTAATGGAACACTGAACACTCTTCTGCTTCACAGTGCCTTCAGAGATCTTGAAATAGTGCCAATTGCTGCTGACATCTTTATTCCATTTCAGTTTTCCTTTGATTCGTGCATGTCTAATAATTATCTTATGGCAAAAATCTCTATGTAACAGACTTTATCTGCTTCCCTGGATTAAGGAACATCACGAGCATGGTATGTTTTGCTGATATATTTTCCTTCATCTGTGGGTGTTTATACAGGTAATGGTGCATAATATTGCAGAACAGACTGCCATATGGATCACAAAAGAGTAGCAGCCTGTTCCCTGCAGAATATAGAGGTCATCCGGTCCTCCCATTAATATTTCACATAAAAGTGAAGATAGATTAGCCTATATTGAGGATTTAGTATGTAGGGAATGGAAAATATAAGATGAGGTTAGCAGGTCATCCAAATTGAATGCAACACGTTTGCTTGATAAAGAGTAACATGTCTTCATGCTTTTCTTGCACTCTTCTGCTTCTGGCCTATAGAATTTGTGGTTTCAGTCTTGGATTGCACTGGGGAAGGGCCAGTTAGGAATACAAATTCAGATGTGATACAGAGTTTTTGAAAATTTCCTTAGACATCAGTGGGAGGAATAGAACCTCATACTAATTGGAAAGGGGGATATTACCTAATTCTGATGCATAGATCTGTCCTAGTTTAAGATTGTTCTCAGTTCATATGGGGTAACTGAGTATGGAGTCCATAGATCACAGACTGCAGCCATAAGAGAGGCAGGTTGCTATTTGGCAGAGGTGTCTGTAGTGTCTGCCTCCTGAATGACAGGCACAGTGATTAGGTAAAAGGAACAGGATAAATCTTGTAGGCAAGGAGGCAATGTAAGTTATGCATAGAGCAGCTGATTAATGTAAACATGTTGTAAGTAAATGATTGATTAATAGGCATGACTAATACATGAATTAAGTCATATTTTTCAGCAGCACACACTATGGTTTCACATTTTAAATCTGTGTCTAATTACAGTGATTATGCATGCAAATCAGATAATGACATATACAAGTAGCCACTTAGATGCACAACTGGCCATTTGCATATAAATTTGCATGCAATCATGTTATAGACTCATTAAGTACAGAACTTTGATTAGTTTTGTGGGCACTGTCATTCCCTGAATGAAGTAGATCCTCAGAGAAAAGTATTTATGACCATACAGTTAAATAAGGCACACAAGCACCTGAAAGCAAATGTAAAGTTACACAGCAAAATCTTAAATCTAACATTTTCTAATCTCTGCATAGTTGATTTTGCAGACTTAATGTTTTAATTTTTTAGCATTGCTTTGAAATTGCATAAATTGAGTTTAGATTGAGCCCCACATATAATCATTAATTTTTATATCTAAATAGATTTTTAAGATAAGATCCTACTATCCTTGTGGTTCTGAAATCTAATGTTCTCCAGGCTATTGTGACCAGGCTGGGTAAATGTTAACTCATTTTCTAAAAGGGTGGCCTTTTCAAAAGCATGTAAGTAACTTTGAAGCCTGTCCCATTTTTACAAGGTGACTTAGTGATTTAAAATCATAGTCCTGGAGACTGTTGTTGGAATTAAGGCTCTTGAATCCCTTGCATGTGTCTGGATATCGTATCCAAATCTCTGTTTCAAAATGTCTGAGGAGCATATTTTAATAGTTGTATAATTACCTAAAATATTTATGGGTGGTAAATGAGGATTTAATACTATTTTATTATTTGATGTATGAATCGCTTATGGCTGCCTCTGTCTTTATCTAAATGTCTTTGCAAATCTGGCCTTAAATCACTTTTGAGAAAATCGTGGCTTAGTATTCCAATTAACATGGGTACTTTACAATGTTGACTCAATATATTAACTCTCCAGATTTTAGTGTTTTCCATCAATCAACTATCAAAAAGAAACCCAAACCAAATTAGTTTGAAATCTTGATCTTTAATCCTCATAGTAACCATTGTAGCATGAAGACCTTGGGAGAAAAGCTGGAGACCCAAGCACTGAGTTTCTAATTGTTTTTTCTTTAATCCATGATTATCCCCATTGTCTATGATTGTAAAGTATTATGGAAAAATGTAAAGTGTTACTGAAGAGGAGCCCTCTCTAGGTTCTCAAAGGCACCTGCAAGTCCCACAAATAATAATATATATGTTAATCAAGTGCCACTTTCTGGTTTTAAGTACTTTTATGACAGATTTGATTTGCTCCCATGCTTGTGATAAAATTTTTGAGTCTACAGTTAAAGTGGAAATCTCTGAGGTTTCCAGGTGCCTGAAGCTATTAGTTTTAGTGTCATGTCAGTTACGATATCCATACCTCCATTAACAATTAGAAGAGCCTACTGGATCAATAGTCTTCCAGGGTTCACAGCTGTGATATATATTGCCTGATGTTCACTGAGCCCTAAACTGTCCTTACCAGCTGCTGCTCGTGAATAGCCTTCAAAAGGAACATCACATTTTAAATCTGAACAGGCAGCTTTGTTGCCTTTTAATGGTAGAACAAGGCTGAGAAGAATAGAACAAAGAACAAATTGTGAACTTTTGTTTGCAAGTTTACTTCAGATGAACTTTATTCCTTTTCACAAAGGAGACTACTCACTCCCCTTTATTTTAGTCTGTGAAATATTCAGATAGACCATGTAGTTTGGTTTTCTTTCACACTTGTGATTGCGTTTGAAAGGAGGCTCAGTGTTTGTTAATGTTACCAAGTCACAGAATAGCTGAGGTTGCAAGGGACCTCTGGAGAACATCTAGTCCAACAGGGGTCAGCAAGAGCAGGGCCATCTCCAGTCAGGTTTTTAGTATCTCCAAGGATGTAGACTCC
This sequence comes from Motacilla alba alba, assembly GCF_015832195.1. NCBI lineage: Eukaryota > Metazoa > Chordata > Aves > Passeriformes > Motacillidae > Motacilla > Motacilla alba. Next base: position 53,967,442 of record NC_052016.1, on the reverse strand, counting down.
AAAACCTTTCTGGACAACCTGTGCCAGTACTTGACCACTTTCATAATTAAAAAGCTTCTTCATAAGTCCAAGTGGACTTTGTTGAATTTAATTTATGCCCATTGGTTCTTGTCCTGTCACTGAGCTCTGCCTTTTTCACTACTCTCTATCAAGTCCTTATAAACATGGATAAGATTGTCAATGAACACCCTCTTCTAGAAGTTAAGCATCCTTTCTCAGTCACTTGTGTGTTAGTTGCTTCAGTTGCTAAAAATGCCTTCAACTGTCTTTGTGGTGAATCAAGGGACTCACTCCAGTATGGCCACACCTTCCTTGCGCTGGAGAACCCAGAGGTGGACACAGCACTCCACAGGTGGCCTCACCAGTGGTTACCTTGCTGGTGGTATTCTCCCTAATGGCAGCCAGGACACTTCTTATCTGCTTTGATGAAAGGAAGCATCAATGGCCCATTTCTCCTGCCTGTTGAGGTCCTCTGAATAGCAGCACAACCATCTGGAGTATTGACATTTTCTCCCAGTTTTATACCTGAGAGTGCACTCTGTCCTGTTCTCTAGCTTATTAATGAAACTGTTAACATTGGCTCAGCACTGACCCCTGGGGTACTCTGTAAGTGGTTGGCAGCCAGATGGATTTTTTGTCACTGATCACAAGGCTTTTAGAGTGGCAGTTGAGCCTGGTTTCAGTTCACCTCATGGCCTACTTCCCTATTCTGTACTTCATTATCCATGAGGATGTTATAGCATACAGCAACAAAATGCTTGCTAAAGACAAGGTTAAATATATTCTGCATGTTTTATGACAAAACTTTATGATAGAATGCTCTCATATTGGTTAGCTATGTTTTTCTTTCACAAATCCATGCTGATTACTCCCAGTCGTGATCTTGCCTTTCATATGTCAGGAACTGGCTGCCAGGAGTATTCGATTCTATCACTTTTCTAGGGATTTGAGGCTGCTCTCAAAGACAGGAACAACTTTTCCTCTCTTACATGAGCCTCATCTAAGCACAATTCAAAGATCACGAGTGTCTTTGCAATCAATGACCCATAGAACCATAGGATAGTTTGGGTTGGAAGGAACCTTTCAAGGCCATTTAGCCCAATGCCCCTGCTGTGAGCAGGGACTTCTTCAAAGAGATCAAGTTGCTCCTGCAGCAGTTGTGTGAGATTTTGTGCATGTGGATGGACCACTTCTGAGCATGGAAGAGGTGATTCTTGAAATTCAATCAGCTCTTCAGGACCCCTCATGTCTCCAGGATGGCCATGGGAATCCTTCCAAGCAAATTCCTGAACGGATTAAAATCTGCTCTTCTGAAGTCCAGGACTGTGGTCTTCTAATTGTCTATTTTCCTCTTCTCAGGAGGAATCCTCTCTCTTAAAGCAATAACAAAAAAGTTCCTTTGCCTGTTTGTTTTTACAGAACTGTATTATATGGCTCCTCAAGTTCAATTATGCTTGTAATTATTTGTAAAGTATTGGAAGAATGTTAACTGTATTAGAAGATGTCTAATCTTGGAGACAAAAAAGACAGTATACTTAGTACTTACATTGTACTTTGGCTAATTCATGAAAGACTTAAGATTATATCATATAGCAGGAATACTGAAAAAAAGGTAATAAACTAGGGGAATAGATATGGTGTTGAAATTAAACATTATAATTGCAGTGGCTTTAAGCTATTCCTATTATCCCCATGTGCAATACAAGAAGAAAATTCCTGAGGGGTTCAAGGTTATTTTGTTTCTTATGGATATCAGTCCTTAGCAGAAGACAAATGAGAATCCCTTGGAACAAAAATCAACATTTCAAATGCATTTCATTTAGGGATAAAATACATGAGTGACAAACAAGACCTCTTCTATAGCAAGCTCTTCAGAACAGGACTGTACATATATTTAAGGTGACACCAGACCTTGAATATTTTAATGGTCAAATAGAAATTAAAAATTATACTGGCAATTATTATTAAATATCCATGTTAAAACATGAGCTGAGGAAAATATCAGAACCTCCACAGCCATTTCCCTGTTATCTGCATTGATACCTACACACAACCTCATTCAAAATGTAAGCTACACTTATGTATATATTTTTCTCAGTTCCAATTATTTATGAAGCTCATTTTTCCTTTCCTGTGTGTAGGGTACTCATATATTCCTGAAGTGGTCTGATAGTTCCTGAATTTATTTAAATGACAAGGATTTATTTAAAGGTATCCATTGTATAATAAAAACTAATTTGCATTAATATAATGAGGTATTTAGTCTAAATTATTCTAGTGAGAGTAGCTATGAAAATTGTTTTGAAGGATTTATTTTCCACTTACGAGTTTCTTTCAAATGAGGATTACATACTCAGAGGAGAAGAAGTAATTGATAAAAATAGTTTTTTGCCTTTCAGTGTTTTCACTCCCATTATCTTGCTTTAGAATAAGATGTTAAATCTTTACAATTTGAGACAATAAAATAATAACCATCCCTAAGTCCTTACTGTAGTCAAAGAATTTTAAATTGTTTGCTACCTGCATTATAAAAATCACCTAACATAGTTGTTCAAGGTCTCGAAATTTTCTTGTCTGCTTTGTTCAACTGTGTGCAAGCATTTCTCATTTGATTACAGCATACAATGAAAACAAACCTCTGGATTTGGCACATGCTAGTGCCTTTGTTAATACTGTAATAAAGTAATTTACAACCCGGTGAGGGAGCTTGACTACTGCTAAAGAGTCATAAATGCAAAGCAAATACAAAAACCAGCAGTTTTCTGAATGTATGTAATACTCCTTGCATGCCTACATTGTCAGTTTTGACCACACCAGAGCTGGAATGCATTTTCCAGTCGTCCTCCTGTCCACCCCACAGGTACCTCGCAGGAGGGCTAAGAAACACAATTCTGGATGAGCTCAGTGGTACAGGTTAAGGAAGAGAAAAGAAATTATTTTTATTTTTTTATTTTTTTTTTAACCATAAATTATAATAATCTCTTGTTGTAGTGTAAAAGAAGGTGAAATATAATTTGTTAAAGTCTGAAATTCAGAATAAAGGTCTCTGATGATTTTTTTTAGTCTCCAATCAAAGAACCACTTTTTTCTTCATCAGTTTTTATCTAGTTAAAGGAGTAAAGTAATTAAAGCCAATCACCAGTAAGAATGTATGAACTTGGCAAACCCTTTCTTTTATTAATATAATGATGTTTTCCATGTAGTTGCTGAGCTACCTGTGGCTGTTTTGCCTTGCCTATCATTTTGATAGGTGGACTCACATTTGATTGGTACACAACCTAGGAATGTATGTATCTGTGTCAAGGAAAACTTCTCTTTCCAAATAGGATGAAATTAATGGCCCAGTAGACAGTGCCCTTTTGTCTGAAATCAAAGTTAGAAATCAGTGTGATGACCAAGTTTTCAACCTTCTGATTAGTTCAGACATGGAAGACCACCCCAGGTGAAAAATGAAGTTTCATATTATTCTTGCAAGAGGTCAGATCTAAACAAGGTAGAAAAATATAAATTAGCTTATAATATCTTCCTAAACTTTGCATTCATACCTTGACTATTTAGAATATTGTTCTTTTGATATTTTTTAACCAATGCTTCAAATTTGAATGTTTTTTTAGCAGGAAGAAAAAGACAGTGCCTCACACTTCAAAATACATGCTTATAGAGTGTACAGTTTTCCATTTAAAACTCAGAGAGTTGAGAAAAAACCTTCAAACATTCATAGCCTTTTTAGATAACATATATATGTATATAGACACATATATAAAATACTTACTTTATATTTTACGGAAAACAATTTGCAAATAAGTTTTTATTTTATTTATGTGCTTTTAAGTAGGATTAAATAGGCTATTTAGGAATTGTAATACAGAACTTTCTTGGATTATTCAAATTTAATCTTATTGCTAAGAATTCTCTTATTGGTATCCTTGGAAAACCTGCAAGACTTTCTGTGGAACTTAGCTTGTACTTCATCTTGATTTTGAAAGTGAACAAAAGGCTTCTCTGGGAAGAGACAATGTCCATTTTGGAGGAAGGGATATCTGAACTTTGGAAGAAGTCCAAACACAAGCGATGTATTAAGTGTCCTAAGGATATGTAACAGGAAATTATAAACTGCTATAGTGACTTGACTGTGGCTGGATGCCAGGCACCCCCTAAAGCCTTTCTAATGCTTCTGTCCACAGCTGGACAGTGGGGAGAAAATATAAAAAAAGGGTTAATGGATTAAGGATTAGGAGTGCTCACTCACCAAATTCTGTCATGGGCAAAACAGGCCTGAATTAGAGATATTAATTTATCTTAATGGTAAAAAATCAGAGAAGTATAATGAGACGTAAAATAAAACCTTCAAAACACCTTGTCCCTACCCCTCCCTCCTTCCTGAGCTCTACCTCCTCCCCCAGTGGTGCAGCGAATGGGGTTATGTTGTTTCTGCCATTGCTCAGGGAGAGTAGTTGTTCCCCTGCTGCACCGTGGGGTCTCTCCCATGGGAGACAGTTCTCCATGAACTTCTCCAATGTGAGTCCATCTCATGAGCAAGTCCCCCTCAAACTGCTGCAGCGTGGGTCACTCTTCCCTGGGGTGCAGCCCGTCAAGGACAGGCTGTTCCAGCATGGGCTCCTCTCCCCAGGGGCTTCCCATGGGGTCACAGCCTCCTCTCATCACCTGCTGCAACATGGGCTCCTCCATGGGCTCCAGGTGGATCTCTGCATCCCTGTGGATCTCCATGGGTGGCAGGGGCACAGCTGCCTCACCAAGGGCTGCAAGGGAATCTCAGCTCAATGCCTGGAGCACCTCCTGCCTCTCCTTCTGCTCTGACCTTGGTGTCTGCAGGGCTGTCCCTCTCACGTGTTCTCACCCTGCTCTTCTCTGGCCGCAATTACATCTGTGCAGCAACATTTTTCCTTCTTCTTCTTCTTCTTCCTAAATATGTTATCTCATGAGGAATTACCACCATTTCTAATCAGCCCAGCCTTGACCAGCAACGGGTCCGTCTTTGGAACTAACAGGGATTGGCTCTTCTGCACATGGAGGAAGCTTCTGGCAGCTTCTCACAGAAGCCACCCCTGAAGCCCACCCCCGCAATTAAAGCTTGGCCATGCAAACCCAATACAACTGCATAGTTTATCATCAGTTGTAAGAAAGTGTGGAAACTGACTCTATGACTTTAGATATGACCCTTTTATCTAACAGATAAAAAGGGTAATATAGATCTTGTTTAAAAAATAATTTACTGCCATTAAATGGCCAGCATTCCACAAGGAAAGCAGCCACGGCTTTTTTGTTTATAATAAGATGTTCTATGGGTAGAGTCCAAACCAAAAAAGTTGGTAAGAAAAATAAATGCTTTTTCCCTCCAGAAATGATTGCGTAATCATAATATTATGTAAATATTTGAGTACAAAGTGCTAATTTGGTAATGGAAAAGAAACACATAGAAATAGAGGCTGAGTGTAGTTCCTGAGTGTAATGGGAGCAGAGGTGTGGTGGGAAATCAGGGGATGATTTCTACCTTTGTTGATGATACCCACTAGAATCATGGTTCTACTGCCTGACCTCTACAGGAGGTCAGATAGGGCGGTCATCCAGATCTCTTTAGCACTGTTGGTAAGCAATTCTCTTTCTCTCAGAGGAACAGTTCCCAATTCTGTACAAAGAACTGAACAAGAAAAAATACTGCTTCTTTCTTGTTGACCTTGTCTACATGTGCTGGTCAGGTTCTTCAGGCCCCAAATATTTCCATATAACAAGATAATCCTGTAAACATATTAATCAGTAACTTTCTTAAAATACCACTATTAGTTTTTGTGTTTTATTATTAATTTATCTAATCATTTTCTGACTATCTGACTGTAGATTTATACAAAGGCTTTGTCTGCAATATTCAAAGTCATCAGAACAATGTCGTGGCTTTTCTTCTTTCCTGAAAAAGATTATTTTTCTTAGTGCAGTGCACTGAAATTTTACATAATGACTTCGCTTTAGTTTGTATAATTTAAAATTAAAAAAACCCCTTTGTTTGAAAATATTCTCTGAAGAGAAAATCAACTCAATTATGCAGCTTTGGTATCATTTTGAATCCAACTTTAAGAGCAAATTTTACATTATGTCTAGGTTTGTGTGCTAGCTACACATTAAAAAGAAACTGATTCATTCTAATAGGCCTGTTGCTTGGAGGATTTAGGTACAATGGTCTCAGGGGGGGAAAAGGTAATTGTGATATTATTGTGTAACTAAACAGTTGTAAAAATAGTGCATTTTCCTCTGGGCATGTCAGAAAAGGTGGTTTGAGTGCCTGAGCTGTAGTCTCAAGCAGCAAAGGAGCAGTATTTCACAGTATCATTATAAAAAACTACAGTGGGAGGCTGTGTCATCAGTAGGGATACTCTGAGGACCTGACAGAAAAATCTGCAAGAATCATTGTTAGTACATTGCTGTGTTAGGAGATGGGAGTGACCCACTGAACTGAGACCAGTCCAGCCTTATTCCAGACAATCGTCCTTGACAGGTCTACTTAGAAAACTTATTAAGAGGAGTCTATTTAGAAGCTTAAGTGTTGATTTTTGTTTAGCTAATGAAAGGTTCATCCCCCCAAAAAGCTACCTCTGGCATAATCCCAGTGAAGTTGCATTTACTCCCTTTTATGGTCTGATTTATCAAATTACCAACACATTTCTGACAGAACTGGCCTTTTGCTTTCGTGCTGTATGTCTGTGGATCACCTAATGTATGTGACTGTAGAGAAATAATGGATTATAATTGGGATTTTTTTTCCTTTTTTATTAGACCTACTGAATTTTTGTAAGCTGCTTGCATTAATTCTAAATCCTAACTAATAACTGTTAAAGTATTTCTGGATGAAAGTCATACTTTTACCAAAGCAATCCTATTTTGAGATTTTTAACATGGTGCATAGGTCTTAGCTGGCCTTCAGCAGAAAACACCTTTGCATTTGGAAAGGATATCTCACCCAACAATAAATTACCAAAATACCCTATACATGATCTGTGGTCACCTAAAACCAGCTGGGTTTTTCAATTTCTATTGGACTAAACATGAGGAATTCAAACGAAGTATCTCTAATTTAGTAGCATAAGAGCTATAATGTTCTGTGGGATTTAAACTTGAAAGTTACAAATGTGCTTGAAAAATTTGCTAAAAGTTCTCTGAAATATGCTGTCACTAAATATAATAAATTAATTACCAAGTGTAGTTTTTTTCTGAAATATGAAGCATTATATAATAAACTGCTAATCCAAATGGAAACTGTAATTACTGAAGACTGCTTTCAAATTTCAAATGTCATCAAAGCTCATCTTTGACCTCATACGTTGATGTCTGATACATTATTTTTGCTACAGAATGATGGTAAAGGCTTATGAAAAGATGACTCATTGAACAAAAAGAAAATTAAATTAAAAAGCAGGACTTCACATAGTCTTGCTTCCTTAGACTTCAAAGATGAAGGGAAACTGTTTCAAAGCTTTCAAATAGCTAAATTATTCTCACTGCAGTTCTTACTGATTCTTTATCATTTCATCTGTGAGGTTTATATTAATCATAGCTAGAGAGTTACATTCTGAGATGTAGCTGTGCTTAGGAGCAGGGAGTTTTGAGACCAGTTCCTTAGCCCTTCAATTCTACCCTAAAATAGTTGTCCTGCCTCTTTCTGTAGAGTAGAAAGGCTGCATTGGGAATCCCTTCTACATGTTTTAGGCAGCTGTCATGGCTAGAATATAAGGATTGGCCCTTGTACTCCCTTATCTTCCTATGTGCCAAGAGTGAGCCCAGGAATATTGCTCAGAGTAGGACAGAACAGAAACTGCAGGTTTAGCATGAGAAAGTTACATGAAGTTATTGGAATCCCTCAAAATTTAAATTGTGTTCTGTGTAGCATCTCCCAAGGGTCTCTGGCTCTGCTTCTGCAGATTAAATGTGTTCTCTCACCTATACTTACCTCCTGCTCTGTTTGCTGTTAGAAGTACAGCATTTATTGATGCCAGCTGTACTGCCTCAAGTCCACACAAAGAGAGTGGCATTGTTGTCTGCTGATGGATCAGTAGAATACAAATACAAGAGAACAGCGTATTTCCCTGAACCTGGCCTGTCACCTTTCTTTCTCCCTCGTTTTCTTGAGCTGAAGCCACACTTGAATCATCACGCTGCTTACATAGGGGTTAGAAAAATAAATAGCTTTTGCTACTCCTTAAGAAATAGAGCATGAATAAAGACAAGAGAAATCAAACACTGCATGTCCTTGTTCTCAAGGAAAAAGTGATAATTCTTCTTGCAGGAAGTTGTGACTTAAATTTCTTGATGTCATATGAGATAACCTGAGTCAGAACTGACTTCCACAGAACCACTTGTGAAAATAAGGCTAATTTAGTACAATTGCAAAACAAAGCAGTGTGGCTAAGTTCGTCATTCAGACAAAGCATATTGAAACTGATAACACCACATACTGAAAGCAGAGCAACTTATGTACTATTAAGAGATTTATAAATAGTAAAAAATTTATTAATAGTTTAATAGAGAATTTTCAAATATTTTAAATTGTCTGATTTAGTAAGCTAAGTAGATAGTATACAACTCAGAATATTTTTTAATAAAGTTTGGGGTTTCCCCCATAGAATCCAAAGGCAAATAAGAGAATGTTTTCCACTGATCTGACTGCCCAACCCACATCATGCAGTTCTGAAGCTGTAACTCAAGTCCTGCTTCAAACTGATAATTTCTCATTGGAAACAGATCCCTTCCAGAGAGATCACCAGCTTCAATCTCCAAAATTCAAGTAACAGAGACCCACCCCTGAAAACACCTATTCAGACTTGTTAATTATTTTCAGGTTTGATAACATAGGAAGCAAGTCTGCAGTCAGTATTTGAGGCTTTGGTCATGTGTGAAGAGCAAAACCCAAAGGAAGTCAAAATGTTATTTTTTTCTGCACTTCAGGTAATTTTGACTTCCTGTAGGATTACAGATATTGGAAATGTGTTCTAAAGTTCAAGATATGGGAAAACGGTCTCCAGAGAATAATGCCAGATTGTAATATCATAGCTACATATAATGTGAATTTATATTTACAGTTAGCAGATGAAAGTTTCATGAAGTGAGAAAGTGTTTTTTTAAAAGAGCTGGTGGGTTGCTCAGTAATAAAGAGAAGAATGCCAGTTGGACAAGGAAAATACTGCAAGAAATATCAAATATTTGTAAACAAAATAGGACTAATTAATTATAAAATATACAATAATAGAAAGTGCTAGCCTCATCTCCCTTTTCTTCACATTTTTTTAATCATAGATTTTAAATTTTCTTCCTTTGCTAAAGAAAATCTGTCATCTTCTGTTCTAACTTTTGCAACAGACACGAGTCCAAACTTACAGTCTTAATTAAACAGAAGAAAACCAAAAGTTTTAACACCTCTTTACAAGAATCAAGTAAGTTTCCAGATCTTTAGCATAGACAAATCAAAGATATATTAATTTTACTAGCAAAAAAATAGTTTGCTGCTGATTTCAAATGCAGTAATGACTAATAACTTCAGTGAAACAATAAAATCTGTTCATTTTTTCATACACTGTAGGTTTTCCCACCACTTCAAAACCCAGGGAATCTTGGTAACCTTCAAGGTTAGCCTTACCTCTTGCAGTACTGTAATGCTCTGGTAGCAGCCTTTCCATTTTTGGAAGGTTCCTGTGAATGTATGAACATTTAGCATTCTATATTCTTAGTTTAGTCTTTTTCATATTCAAGGTGTTATCAATACTGCATTTTGGTTTTCCTTCTGATGTTTAAAGTATAAAACAAAAAACAACAAGAACACCAAGTCCTCCACCAAACCAAACCAAACCAAACCAAACCAAACCAAACCAAACCAAACCAAACCAAACCAAACCAAACCCCCAAGAAATCAAAACTGATATGTATCCCTTCTAAATGACAATTAAATACAGCAACTGACCCATACTCAGCATTTTTCAGGTTTTCAACACAGTTTTTAAAGTAGTCCACATTATCAAAATAACATGGTTTGGGCTGCAGTTTAACCTTTCAAGGTCTTGATCTAACAGCATGCTGTAGAATGATAAAGCATCAAGAAGTCCTGCAGACATCTGTGGAGCTCTGTAAGGGTGCACCAGTCTGTTCACACATTATTAATTGCAGAATGGGTCTCTAAAACAGTTTATCAGGCAGTTTAACTAGCAACAGCAAAAAAATCCAAATTATAAAACCCCTTCTTTCATGTAGAGATTAAGAAAAGCTGAAGACCTGAAAATTATTTTGCATTACAAGTAGAGAAATTGGCAAGTAAAGAAAAATTTACAGATATCAGAAATAAAATTTTAAAATGTGTATGTGTTTTAATGGCAAAAAAATAGATACTTTATCTATCTTATCATCACAATCATTCTTCTATGAATGAAATTTTTTACAATGAGCTATTTTAAGGTATCAATGCCTCTATATAAATGTCCTTCTTCTAGAAAGAAGAAAGAAAGTTTGGAATTGTCATCAATTGTTCCCAATTATAATTCCACACTATGCTGCTTTGATATCATTGCTATTTTCAAAGACCCTGATGTTGAAGTGAATGAACAACATCTTATTTTATTACCATGTCACAAAGTTTTTCATGTCTTCTGTATTCTTACAATGAGGTCCAGAAGTGAAGCAGATTTCCTTTTTAATGGAAAATCAAAGGAGAAAGTATCAATGCAATTGTCAAAGATAAGTAAAGAGGGGCTAAAATGAATCAGAGAAGTTAACCAAAAAAGAAGAACCACCTGAGAAAGTTGGACTGATTGTATTCAACATGGATTGCTCATCTTTGCTAAATAATATTCTCACACTGATGTGGAAAAGATTTTAAAAAATTGTCTAGCAAACACAGCATTATTTCTACCTCTACAAGGGGAGATTTTCCTTACTGCTCCTGTACTGCTTGATTTGTTTCTGGTCTCACTGAGATGAAGAACCTGTGCCAGCCAGTGTAAATTTTCTTGAGAGGAGGAAAGTGACCTAAAAGTCAGAGTCCTCTGCCCTGTGACTCAGTGCTCTTTCTGTGACACTGATTGGAATTTGAAACAGAAATTTAGGATCTTTCTACAGTTTAAAATTTTTACAAACATATGAGAATGTGTTCACACGCTGCTGCAGTGTGTGCTTGCCATCCTTTATTTACAATAGGGAAATAAGTAAGGTGTTAAACGTGAGTGACCCTAGGCAATATGTTAATTTCCCCGTCTATTCTGTGAAAATGCCTCACAACGCTACATCACAGTCAGGAGCAGAGGGACTCTGCCGGGCTTGCTGTTTCCTCTGTGGCAGAGGATAGTTTTATGTACTGTGATCTATTTGCTTGACAAGAGTCTTCTTCTAAAGGATGCTTCTTTGTGTTTTTTTCCCCTGATATTCATTTTTTCGTGGACAGCACAGGGTGGGGGAATGGTCTGTGGAGTGATCTCTGCGTTCATTTGCTTTGATGATTAGTCTAGTTGCTCAAGATCTGTGACAAATTAACTCCTTTATTTCACTAGACTGTTGAGTGTCTTGTGCTACTTCAGTATTTCTGTCCAAAAAATAACACAAAGCAACATAAAATTATAAACAACATTTCAGAAGATAGCAATGTGTCATGCTACTCATCAGACACTAATGTACACAATAAAAAAGCAAATACAAATATAATAATGGAATATTAAAATGGGATATAGAGACAAATAGCTGGTTTTAACCTCATTGCATGGTGGGGGGCAGCCTCAGAGTTCTAAATAAGGAATTTTGACTTCATGTCACAGTTTGATGCTTGTTTTCACATCTCTGCTTGAAAGTTATGCAGTTGCTGTCTTTACCGGTAGCTAAGCTATAATTCATCCCAGTGGCTCTTCTTGACTCACTGGAGATCTAGAAGGAAGGCAAGAATTTTGTTAGCAAGGAAACTCATACACCAGGAGATATCTGTGCTATCTTTTCCCGCTGTATAGGTGAACAGAGCTTTTCTCCTACTAGACAGCTGCCTTCTCCAGATCCTTCCTAGCCCTCGAGTGGACCCCTTTCAGTTGATACAGAAATCCAGAAATCCATCTGACCTTACAAAAAATTTGGGCTCCTCTTCTTGGTTGTAGAGCTAGCAATCTTAACATCAGCATCTGCATGGGTTTCCTAGGAACTATGGAGCACTACACTGAATTCTCAAAACTGAAGAAAGTTTACTTGCCAAAGGATGTGACTTGAACTTTTAGATGTGACTCAGAGTTTTAAATGGATTTAAAACAAAGTAAAAGTGACACGGAACAGGACAGATTCCTGTGATAAAATGCAGATGGCTCTAGCTGAGCTGGCCACAGAGGTCCTTCTTCACTGTCAAAGAAGAAACATGGACCTGGCTGATCTGGGGTGATTTAAATGCCCTTAGTTCTTCCTCATGACTTTAAATGATCTAACAGCAAGTAGTTCAGAAGTAAGTGAGTGTTTTAGCAATTTAAAGTTGGGCAATGTGAATGTCACTCATTCTGTCCCACCTACATTAAATTCCAGCCTGCTCACCACAAACTTGGGCATCTGAGACTTTCTGAGCTGATGGCTATTGCTGTGACAGCACAGTTCCTCAAAATCATTCCCTTTTTATAGTTGTCATATGGGAATTAACAGCCTTTTCCTTTAAAACAACTTAGTCATCAAAATAATCTGTATTCATTGGGATAGATGAGGCATTTTCTAATTAACAGATTCTCCACTTTTTTTCTCCTAGAACTTCTACATGCAATACAGTTTTGTCTCTCCTTGATCACTTCTACAATTCCTCTAGATGAAGCTCCAGTGTAAATTTGATTATTTTCTAATATAAAAATCCTACAGATATGTAATATTTCAAGAAAATACTGAGATTTCCCCCTTGGTTATCCACAAGCCAGAAGAAGTTTTGTACTTCTTAGCAAATTTATTTTCCATTTATGAGTGAGTAGTCTATGGCATAGTTAATTCTGAGCAATTTAAATTCCAAATATACCATTGTAGATAACATATTTTCCTTTCTTGTTGCCTTTCCAATTATCTTTTTTGTATCTTATTAGTAAAGAAAATTTTTAGTGTCCCTACCATCATATAATTTCAACCACTGGGAAAAATTACTGATATTAAAATTATTAGGGAGTGATAGCAAAATGTGTTATAATTATTGAAGCATTTTTCCTGTTTTTAAAATCAAAGAGCCAACACAATAAACCTGTTAAATTTGTTTCTCTTTTATATGTGTTTGCAAACTATTGCATTTAATTGATTTAAGATCTCTTTAGTCCTTTTTTTCTGCCTATTTGTAATCCACTGTTTTTAATATCATGTCAGTTTATATCACATCATTTATCTCCATTTTTGCCATTACTTTGGCAGCACTAAATAATGGGTAACTAGGAAAATCTTTCTCTCAAACTAAAACACAGGGGTTCCTTTTTTAATGTCTCTGCTTGGATAAGAAAAGGAGAAGAGCCTAATTTGTTTTCCCTGGTGTTCATTTGTTTGGAAGTTTTCTATATAAGTACTCCCATAAGCAGCAGTGATGTCTCAGTGTACGTAGGCCTTGTCATCATCTTTCCTTTTTACAAGCTTTATTTGGAGAGGCTCATTCCAGCTGGTGTTAGTGAAACCTGATAGAATGCCTCTTCTTGGGGTTATTTATATGTGTGTGTATATATATATATATGAGCCCTATCCTTTGAGACACTGTGACTCAAGCTCTGCTTCATTTCAGCAGTTACCTCTGTGTTTGCTCCCAACCAGGGCAGTGCAGAAAGCACCAGTAAACCTGTGCCTCTGAAGATAATACTTTTAGATTATATAGAAGAGAACAGAGGATTTACCTTCCTCACAGCAGAGCACCCTTTTTAGCTTATGAAACTGGAAATTATGGATAGAAATCGTTCATTAATGATAAAAAAATGGTTTGATATCAAGTATTATTTTTAATCCCATAAATTACTTCTATTTCTGTACCACTTAGTATCTGTCTCCATAAGCAGACACCTGCATATATTAGGCCTTCCGCAAACACAAATTAAAATAAAAATCTCCTCTCTACCCCCAGATTTCTATGAGAATAGAAGGAAAGGCAGCAGATGAGTGCAATTAAAAGGATAGTATAGAAACATTGAGGTTCTCTTGCTTCATCATAGACCTTAGCAGGGGTCAAAGTGCATTGGCAGTCTAACTCATGTCTGGCACTTTCAATGTGTAAACATGGCACTGAAGGGAGGATTTGTTGGAGAACAAGGAGGTGATTTTGTGGCTTTTTACATGGAGCTCCTTCCAGGTAGGAGAAAGCAAGATGTTCCACTTGCAAAAGTCTGCAGCCAGTTTAAAACACATTGATCAGCAAAGGGCAAATCTGCTGGTACTATGAAATATTTAAAGTAAGGTCTAAGATACATGGATACATAAATAGTGGCAGAGTTTGCAAAAATTTGTGTAGATCAGATGGGTCAGGATAAAAACACATGGAGAGTTTAACAGGATTTTTTCTTTTCTTGATCAGAAGGCTTAATCTTTTTGAAGGGAAGTGTTGAACTGACCTGTCATTATTTAAGTAGCCATAGGGACAAAGATCCCATTTGTTGTGATCCATCTGCTGACATAAGCAATAGACACCAAATTCTTCATTGTTATTTGAGAAAAGGCATATGTATTCAGCTGGACAATTTAAAAAGAAGAGATGAAAGTCTTCTATCACATTATCTTGTGCTGACCTAGTGTTCCTGCTCAGCTTGGTGCACTCTGGTGCAGTGGTACTGCTCTGTGCCATTTGCATCTAGTACTTCATACCCAGTCCCAAGGCAGCACAAAGCTGCTGGGAGGAAGCGGCTTCTCCTCTCTGTGTGACTGGCTGAAGTAGAAGCCTTCTCCACGATGTCTCTGCTATTCTTGTCGAGTCCCTGCTGGTGTGTCATGTTTCTTTCAGCACAAACAAAATGCTCTGGGAAACGAGATGAACTTGTGAGGGAAATTCATCGTTTGGATTGTGTTCTTGTGCCGTGCTTGTCCCTCCATTCATTTGTACTGGTTAATTTAAACTAACATACCTGCAAAAGGGAGAAAACTGCTGAATTTCCATGCTGAGCAAAACAAAGACAGTTTGCAGCTAAACAGTGCTTTCTATGCCACGAAGTTATATTTATTATCTTCTTTGTTGTATTTCCTAACCAGCACAGAATTTGGAGAAATTCAGTCATGTTCCTGGAATATCTCAAGCTGCTGATGAGGAAACATAAAATGAATGCATTTCATATTTCAAAATGTCTTCATTAAATCAACCCTGCAAAGGTTTTACTTCACAGGAACACAACACTCCAACAGAACAATGGTTCCAGGGAGAAAAAAAGGACCGTTTTTCACATTTTGTCCTTGCTGATGTTTCAATTCTATTACAGTGGCAGTTGCTAATTGCTAAATAATACAAGTCACTTGTCAGGAGTTTCTATTAGCATGTTATTATCTCTGCAGAAAAAGGGAGATTAGCTTGGCACTTCAGCTACCAGACCTAGGCAGGATTTTATACAGAAAAAAATAAATATGCAGAGCACAAAGTTTTCTCATAAGGCCAGATAAGTACAGGAGCTTTTGTTTTGACGTTGCGATGAAATAGCAACATAATATAGATACAAAGTCTTCAATGCCAAAACTTTAGCTATAAAGTTATCAAATTTAAAAATTACAGATATTTATTTTCTCTTATTTCAAATAAACCTCAGGACAATATTTTGTTTGTTCTTTTTAAATTGTTCACTCATGCAACAAAGGCTCTCAATTTTCTGATGCTGCAGTTACTAGATGAAATCAATGTTGGAGTAAAATTTGTTGACAAACAAATACACATAGAACACAATGTTAGGTTAGAAGAAACATATTATTAGAGTATACACCTTAATAGTGTTGAGAGATCTCATACATCATGAAGTCATGATAAAAGATCTATTGTCTGTGCTATTTATTTGGCAAGTATGAAGTTTCCTGCTACTTTTCCCTATTTTGTATACATTCCAGTACTCTGATTGGAAAAATCTGACTGCAGCACTAGAAATACAAAGTTCTGCCCTGAAGAGTTTATGGTCTAAAAGGCAGAACACTACAAAGAGGATTAAAGCATGCAGATTTCTGTGTGATTAGCACTATGACTCATATCTGTAATGATGGTTTCTTCTGTGGATTCCCAGTTTTTCCTGTTTTTTTATATATTCTAAATATTTTTGACTGCACCTCTCATCTTCTTCTAGCACAGACTTATTCTCCAAGATGTATCCCCAGCTTTCCAACTCCCTTAAATCCTATCTTCCCTACATTGTCCTGGCTTTTGAATAAAAAAAAGCAAAACCAGAAAACGCCATCAGAAAGAGACCACAACACTAATTTTTATTCTGAACATGGAAAATATATTATCATCTAATAATTCAAATTAATCTCATTTCTTCACATGGTAGCCATATGCCATGAAGGACACATGGACTTTTTGGAGGGCAATAGGTATGGGAAGCAAAGAGGAGCTGCCTGTAATGATGGAGATTTTTTGTTATCCCTAGATGATATGATTCGCTTCCCAGAGACTTAAGAATTGGAAGTTTTCTCCTGAAAAAGAGATCTGCAAAAGCAAATCACAGGTTAGCCATCTGATAGTGACAATACAGCAATGGCATGATAAACTGTTTCTGTTCCCAAGTTTGAATGAGAAGCAGTCCCTAGAATGGCAAATCTAGACAGAAATCCTGAGCTTCATACACAGGAGGTTTTATGCTTTTTACTGTCATTTTTGTCTGATATTAGTTCAGTATTAAAGTTCAGTATTACAGACTTTCATTTTTAAATTGCAGGCTGATTTTTAAAATCAGCTCAGCAACTCAGCTGGAATAGATTTTCTAGATATTTCAGCAACCAGCAACCCTCATTCCCATGTTCACTGACATTCAGAAGAGCTTAGCACCAAAGGTATGATCTCCTTAGTCATTGTAGACAGCTCCCTGCCCTTGCAGGCAAACAGGATGCACAAACACCCTTTATAAAGTTCTTCAATTCAATTCTAAACATGAAAAAATATTTTGTTCATGTTACCCTTTCTGGAAAGTTGCTCCAGACAGGTCAGTGGATAGGTTTATTTCTGTAGGATCAGAGTCAAAAGATACTCATGTTCAGTTTATTACCTCCAGTTGTTCTTGTTCAAGTGTTATTCTTTAGCATAAACAGTTTTATTTCCTCTTAGCATTTAACCCAACGCATATTTATTAGCAGCCATATATTTTATTAGCCTGTATTTTGTCAAACCAAGCAAGAAAAGGCTTTCATACTCTGGATGATGCTATTTACTTTTTTCATGTCAAAGTCACTCTTCTTGAGCATTGGGGACAAGTTTTGTGTCGTATTAAAGACAAAGTGTCATGAGCACTTTCTACAACAGGAATGATGATGCTTCACTACCTGTGCAGCTAATGCTTCCTGGTGTTCTATTTTGTTGTTTCATAAATAAAAAAGAACAATTTTTACCTCCTCTCATGATCATTTTAATTCATTACCTTCTAACAGCATAAGTTCCTCTTGAGAGAGCTTCTCCAAACTGTTTATCCTGGAAAAAAGGAGGCTCAGGAAGGACGTCACTGCTCTCTCCAACTGCCTGAAAGGAGGGTGTAGCTGGGTGGGGGTTGGCCTCTTCTGCCAGGTAACAAGTGATGGGATGAGTGGACACAGTCTCATGCTGCACCAGAGGAGGTTTAGGTTTGACATCAAGAAGAATTTCTTCACACAAAGGGTCATTAGACACTGGAATGACTTCCAGGGGGTTGGTGATGTCATCATCCCTAGAGGTGTTTAAGGAAAGGCTGGATGTAGCACTCAGTGGTCTGGCTGACAGGGCGGTGTTCACCCACAGGTTGGACTCAATGACCTCAGAGATCTTTTCCAGCCTAGCTGATTCTGTGATACGGTGGTAAGGATCACAGGGAATGGACTGAGTGCCATGCACACAGATGTGTATTTATCACCTTCAGCTCAGGCACCTCACTTCAGTTACTGAGGAATTCTGTTGCCCAGAGCCAATACAAGGAGACAGAGAGGGGCATGTTTAGAGAGCAATTCTCTCTTAAGTATGGGTAGTACCTTTACAGCCCTCCTGACATCTGGGACATCGCTCTCCAGACAATGGATATGAAACACTGGGATACATGGTTAACACTATCAGTACTTCTAATTTTGGTTAGTAGCATGGGACACATTTCAGAAGGACGTGAAGAACAGTTGCTCCACTTGTGGCCATGCAATCTGTACCACCCTTCCTCAGAATGATTCTCTATAACAATGTTAAAACCTGCAGTAGAGGCAAAAAGTTAGTGTTTTTCAAGTGCAACAAAACAACTCAGATGAAACTGTTAATTTTCTGGGTTTTCCTTTTTTTTTAAACATAGTAAACATTTGTTAAACAAGGTGAGAAATACAATGTTAGAGAAACATGACTGCAGAATCTGCAAGTCGATATGGCAGCTCTAACAAAGCTTTGGACAAAATTCATTAGTATCTTGGAGTTTTGTTTCCACTTACATTGAGATAACTTCCATTCCCATTATGGTCCTACTTTGCCCCCAAATTCAACATAATTAATTGTGTTGACAAGTGAAGCAAGTGTTCATTTAGTTTTGAGGACCTTTCAAGATTATCTTTAATCTTGACCTTCTCAACAAATTTCTTTTTCCTTGCTTTATTTTAATTAAAATATTTGAGAAACATTTGCCACTGTTTCAAATAACCTTTGAAAGCTCTAGCGGAGCTTGACTTGCTGTCCTCTTGAACTCCTGATATATGGTTGTTTATTCTAGCATTTCAGTGGGAGTTGAATGTTGACCTCTTCAGAAAATCTAGCTCCAGGAATGAGTTCTAAGCTCATAAAAATTCTAGCCTGAATCCTTAAGTATTTTCAAAATCATGCAAGAAATGATGAAGGTTAATTACCAGTGACTTCATGTAAGTCATTTAGATATTTTTGAAATTCTTTTCAAGGATATAAAAAGTGTCAGTCACGTAATACAAATCTTTTGTAGTTGGCTCATTTTGTATACAATGAAGAACTACTAATTTATACCTTCTGCATTTTCAAGTGTAGAAAAGTCAATTTTTTTCAGAAGCAGCTTTCCATATGTACTTATGATCATGTAAGTTCACTGCTAACATGTTCCTTATTTATCATTTTCACACTTTTGTTTTGTGTTAATACAAAGATTACAATCTATCAGCTTGTAACCTTTTCACATGATGGTTTATCTAAAATTTGGTAATTTTTTTTTATTACAAATGGGTAAAAATTATCATATTTAAGGATTAAGAAATGAAAATATCAAAGCTGTCTACTTACTCTTTTAAGGGTTTGTACTAACAATTATAAGACTATTCCATCAAATTAGTTTGAGGCATCTTGGAAAATGAGATACTGCTTCATGATTCTACATTCTGGATTATTCCTGGGGAACCAGCTGCAAATGTCCTGTCTCTTTTAATACTGGCAGCATTTTTTACTTCTGTTTCATATATAAACACTGGCAGTAAACTGAATATTTAAAATGCTTTTTAAGTTTCTCAGTATTTCTCATAGAATATATATACCTTGATGGTTCTGACAGCTGGATAAACACTAAATAGACTTTTCCTAGAATGCAATAACTGTATAGAAATGAGAAAGTGAGAATCTGACATACTCTCAAGGTTATATGAAGACAAAGTGATTAACTACCAAGACTGTATACATAAAGGGAAGACTTGCTGTCTCTGCATACATTGGGATGAAGAGCACAGATTACTATTCTGCCAGTACCAGCACACATGTAGGAGATGCTAAAGTATTGTCCTTAGAGCAGGAGCAATTCTCTATAGTTTGTGTTACTGATCCTCCATCC
Source organism: Motacilla alba alba (assembly GCF_015832195.1). Lineage (NCBI taxonomy): Eukaryota > Metazoa > Chordata > Aves > Passeriformes > Motacillidae > Motacilla > Motacilla alba. Next base: position 53,947,529 of record NC_052016.1, on the reverse strand, counting down.
ATTGGCATAGAATAAGAGTGACACAGAAAAGAAGACATTAGTTCAACAACTTCCATCTTGTCTGGAACTCAAACTCAGGACTGAAATTGCTGTTTTATTAAAAGCTAATAACTTTAATTTTATTAAAAGCTAATATGCACAAGCAGAGATATAAGTTTCATGTGTAGTTCTGGGGTTTTCTGGCATGATGTGAATATGACATATGGGAAAACTGCCCTGTGCTGCCTTTGGGAGATGTCCTGCCATTCACAAGCCATTGGATGTGTTCTCTGTGTACACTCTTGACACCCTCGGTCTGCTTGGTGAAGGTACAGCTTGCTTCTGTGACACATGACAGGAGTGGGTGTCTCTGCTTTGTCTGCCCTGTAGTGCTTGTGCCGTGACAACTCTGGTTCCTTTTAACAGACCCTCCCCTGAGAGGTCTGCATCACACACTGTGGTAGCACTGGCGTGCTCCATGCATGGCTGAGTGAGCCTGACACAATCAGTCCCTCATCCCTCACTGATGTCCTTCTGCCTCCAGCTGCTCCTGAAGGCTGAGGCCTAGCTTTTCTTGGACCAGGACTGTTTGAAGCTTCTGCTTCTCACAGCAAGTGGGAGAGTTAGGCACTGTGCTTCTTCCTGGAGTCAGGGATCTCATCCTGCTCCCAGAAGTAAGGTGTGGGGGTCCCACTGGCATGCTCCTCCTCACCCTCCCCAAAGTCCCAGATGTCAGTCAAGGCCATGGCTGTGTTCCTGCTCCATTTTACCCACACATAGATGAAGCTTTGGCAGAGGGCTGCAAGAGACTGTTCCATAAGTACAGGGCAACGGCGCATATCCTCTTATTAAAATTTACCCTCTTCACTAGAAGGAAGCCACACTCCCAGATCCATGCAAATATTCAGCAATTGCCCAGCAGCACCAGAACAACTTCTTAGGCCCCACTTCCTTTGTCAAGAATGTCACTATGGTCCTGCACTGCACAGCCACTCTCATTGATCTATTTCCTCAGATTAAGATGAGGAAAACTCTCATTTGCTTGAATATAACCAAAGTACAAACCCAAAAATCTCTTAAAACTAATTGTAGTGTTATGCTGAGTGTAGTAGTCTGTAGCAACTATTGCAGGGAAGGGGAGATGGCAAGAAAAATACAGCACTGACCTATGTATCTTCTGTATTGGAGAGGTCAGCTCTGGATGGCTCATCTGACCTTCAAATGCCCAGACCTGCCAAGCCACCAATGTATGACAGACAGGGTAAGTTCAGTAACTTGTCATCCGCACAAATAAGCACAATTCTAGACTCAGCAGTTCCAAATGACACAACATACCTTGACAGGGAAACTTGATAGCGAAGCAGCTTTAAATGGAAAGTTATTTCTGGTGGCCTGATCGTTTGCCTTAGGCACGTGGGGTGTGATGTTGTGTGTCTCAGTGGCTTTGTAGCTGGGATGCTCCACAAACCTGGGCAAGTGTTACTGTCCAGTCACTGAATCACATTTGGCTACTGACAATACAGAAAGATGGTCCAAGTCCAGTGGGGAACTTCAGGATTAAATACAAAATCTCCTCAGAGGTAACTGATCTTCTTTTGCCAACAAAACAGTACTTAATTGTAATTAATACCTCTATTTTTAAGCGCAAGAGAAAGCTCTGTAAAGAAGATACTCAAACACTCAGAGTGACAAATTTGAGATTATCTCTAATGCCTGTGAAATAAGTAAGATCTGGTGATTTATCCTGCTTGAAAATTTAAATTCTGACACCTAGAAGTAGCCTCATGAACACCATTCAAGTCAAGTAGTGTCCCTCTCTTTCCTATGTCTGCACAGGAACAAGAGGTTTGGTACCACTATAACTTGGTCTTATTCTTTATTTTGTGATCTAAAATACTAGATTAATTCTTCTACTCTTTAAGAAAGTGGCTATCACTTTTTTTAGTGAAATAACCATGAAAAGACAGAAAACCAGCAATGGAGTAAGTATTTAATTCCTTCTGGCATTTTGCTCTGAAAAATTAATATGAAGCACTGGAAAATGCTATATTGTCTCACCTCACTGAATAGTAATTTACAATGCAAATATATGTAATTTTCCTTAAGCACAGTAGACTTGGGGGAAAAAAATAAGGTATGCAGTCAATCCTGCTCTATAAACACATGAACAAAACTGCCCCTGAAGCTTCAACTCCAATCTCCTTTTCCTTTGGCAACTCGATTTTCATTAAAATTGTATCATACTGTTTGTTATAATGACTGTCCTGGCAGTCTTACGTGGGAACTGTAACACTGGTAAACATTATTATAACTCCTAAAATCAATCTAAAAAGCAAAAAATAATTGATTCTTTTCAACAAACCTTTCAGTCTCAGTTGAAAAGGAATAGTCTTAAATACTGTCTCATGTTTTAAGCCATGGGTGAGGAATAGCTATGGTGGTAATTGAAGGTCTCAGTATCTGTCCCAGCAGAAAGTCAGCCTTAGGCTCCTTCATGTGTTTGCTGAGAAGCTGTAGAAGGAAGGGTGGAGGACCAGAGGAGGGGTTGAAGGGTCCATATATGTGCTTGTCTGCTATGACAAGAAAGAATCAGGGCTGTAGGATTTAACCGTGAAATGTTTTATTACCAGACTCCTTTCCCGGGCCATGGAGCCCAGCATTCCTCCTCTGTAGATGTCTGTATACAAGAAATTGGAAAGCATTTCAGCAAAAATATTGCAGTCTGTGAAATATTTCTCGGTGGTTGGATTAATTCTTCCCTTTCACCTTTGACATACGGGTAGTGCTAGCATATTTCTTGACTATGGCATCTTTCACACTTTCAAGATTTACAGCAAAACATAGTATTGTCACACTGAGTAATAACCCAATAAAGTGTCTCTGTTATTTTCAGACCTAAGGGAGATACTTCCAGTGCCTCCATCCCACTCAGATGATGTGGCTTCGTCTCCGTTAGGGCTTCAGGTTGGAACTACAGTGTGAGTTTTTAGGGAAGTCCTGAATATCCTCATTTCCCACAGCTCAGAACTTACAAAGAAGTTCTGGGAGTGGGAACTGGATGTCTTTTGGTGGAAACTCAGTGGGAATCTCCCATCCAGGGCACGTCACATGCACTGCAGTCACAAATGCTCACAGGCACATGAAACCAGAAGTTTCAAACTCTTCAAACAGCTCTTCAAGCAGCTTCAAGTTGCATTTTTCATGGCCATGTTCAATCCAGTAGACCAGATTATATCTAACCAGGTAATATCTGTGAGCTGTGGGTTGTGTGGGATTAAGGGTCTCAGTACTACCTCTTTTTGTCTATTAATCCACCCCTTTAGTGCAAAGTTAGATACTTGCATAGACATACCCTGGGTCTTAGAGCTATATTCCTCTCTTCCTGGAGGAACCATCACTTATATATATTTATATACGTACAAAAATAAAATACTGACTGTACACAGGGACAATCAACAAAATTGAAATTACATCCTTTTCTACTTCCTAAAAATACTGTAATTTTGTCCATGAAAATTCTGTGCTTACAAAATGTGATTTTCTGTGAGACTGGTATTCAGTCCATTTTCCAGGGGGACTGATTGATGCTGAGCGGGTGGCAATTGAGTAACCCTCTAAGGTCACACATTGAGACATAGCTTTTCCTGAGACTGCAGCCCAACATCTTGCTGACTAGCAGTCCTGCTTAATAGAGGCAGCATCTACCTGTAAGAAATTACTAGAAATGGCCATATAACTACCAACCACTGAAGAGAAATGTAACAACATTGAATGACCTCCACATTAATGGATCTAGTTTTCAGGTGAATACTACACAAAAGCAAACACAATTCTTTCAGGTGGATTACTGGATAGTGCTTTCTTCTGTGGTGATCACAGGCACGTTATTCTCCTGGCCAGTTGAACATGTCCAATGCACTTTTAGGATGCACTCTAAAATACTATTTGAAAATACTAGTAAGTATTTAGGATTAAAAATGTAGTCCTGTGCTCTTCTAAGTCCTGACCTACTTTGGTAAAGATGAATGTCAAAGTTGCCCTGTGTACATTATAATGTTTAGAAAAGAAACTGTCTTTTATCTGTGCTTCTTGTAGTGAAATTATTTCCTTATGATGCCTCATCTCCCACTGCCCAGGTATGTTGTTTTGCTCCATATGAAGTAGATATGTGAGGAAAATGACACTTTTTGCCATTCAGACCAGAATACCCAAAGTGTTGTTCTTTTCAGCCTGAATTTCTGGAAATATTTCATGCCACTTGAGTCTTCTTTGTGCTAAGAATCATCAACTAAAAGGATAAAAAAGGGAGTAGTGAAGCCTGTAAATATGTTAAGAGAAAATAATTATGAAATGCTTGATTATGTCACTCAGTGGCAGCATCAGCATACTTTGAAGGTAAGTATCAGCCTAAGGTTCCAAAATCAGGGGTGATGTTTGCAAAAATAAAATGATCTCTCAAAAGTAGAAAAAACACAAAAATAAAAAGAACTTGATACGGTTTATACTAATGAAATAGCTTAGATTAAAATAAGTGTTGACAGAAAAAGCTTTCTCCTTGTTAAAAAAAAACTTGGTTCAAGTATAATATAAATGGAATAAAGTGTCCACTTAAAGGGTTTAAATATTAATATTACTTTTACCTACATGATTTAATTTTTATATTCCTGACTAATTAAAAACAATGCTTTCAAATGCAAATACGCAAGAAACAAATATATCTCTGAAATTATCAAAATAGGGTGTTAGGGCCCCAAATTCAGTTACAGTTCTTTCACAATGCTGGCTATAAAACATCCATTTGCCTGATATTCAAATCACTACACTGTGAAGTCACAGTGTGGCGGATTGACCCTGACTGGATGCCTGGTGCTGACCAAAGCCACTCTTGTCACTGCCCTCCTCAGATGGACCGGAGAGGGAAAATAAAAGAAAAATCTCATGGGTTGAGATAAGGGCAAGAAGAGATCACTCACCAATTACCATGATGGACAGAACTGGGGAAAATGAATTTGATTTATTACCAATCAAGTCAGAGTAAGATAATGAGAAACAAAATGAAATCTTACTATATCTTTCCATCACCCCTTCCTTATTCTCAGACTTCACTCCTGACTTCTGTGCCTCCTCCCAGCAGTGGTGCAGGGGGAATGGGGGTCAGGGAGTGGTGGCTGCAGTCAGTTGATCACGTTGTCTCCACTGCTCCTTCCTCCTCAGGGAAGCACTCCTCACAGTCCTCTACTCCAGCCTGGAGTCCCTCCCACAGGAAACTGCAAACTCCACGAACTTCTCCCACCTGAGTCCTTCCCATAGGCTGCAGATCTTCACTAACTGCTCCAATGTGGGCTCTTCAGGAGCAGGCTGCCCCAGTGTGGGTCCTTCCACAGGCTAACAAGTCCCACCAAGAGCCTGCTCCATTGTGAGCTTTCCATGGGGACACAGCTTCCTTCAGACATCCACTTGCTCCAGCATGGGATCCTCCATGGGCTGCAGGTGGATCTCTTCTCCACCATGGTCTTCCATGGGCTGCAGGGGCACAGCTGCCTCACCATGGTTCTGCAGTAAGGGCTGCAGGGGAATCTCAGCTCTGGCGCCTGGAGCACCTCCTGCCCCTCTTTATTCATGATCTTGATGTCTGCAGGGCTGTTTCCCTCCCATATTCTCACTCCCCTCTCCAGCTTCTGCTGCTATTTCTCCACCGTTTCTTAAGTCTGTTATTCCAGAGGTGCTACCACCATCACTGATGGCTTTGGCCTTGGTCTGTGACAGTTCTGGCTCAGAGCCAGCTGGCATTGGCTCTGTAGGGTATGGGGGAAGCTTCTGGCACCTTCTCACAGAAGACACCCCTGTAACCACCCACTACCAAAACCTTGCCATGCAAACCCAATAGACACATAAAAAGCATTCACAAAGGAACAGATTGTGCCTGACTGGTTCTGAAAATCTGCCTGATAAATAATTCCTTACTAATACTGAGCATTTCTTTACTCAGTGTTCTTGTTTTAAATCCAACTCAACAAGAAATATTTTCTCAGAACAAGTGTTTTAAGTAACACTCTTATGTTCCAAAACAAGAAATAAGTATTTTCTTGTTGCTGCAAATGATCTCTAGCAATTGCTATAAATTAAAATACAACACATCTTTGAAATAGGTGATTCAATGCAAGTTATTATGTAAAGACTTCTTTTCAATCATTCCTGAATTTTGTTTTACATATTCTTAAGAGTTCTTCTGCATAGAGCAATTTTCACAATTCAAGACAGTTTGGAAGTGACATTGTCCTCTATAGACCAATCAAAATTTAGAAGAATCTGATTATGCATGCCGGAAAACCTATATAAGTTTCAGACCAGCCTCATCTAAGGGATCTTTCAGACTCCATGGTGAAGTGCTCTTAAACAGCTGTGAATGTATGCAGCTTTACCAGATTCAGCTAAAGCAACTTAATCATCTGAAAAAAAACCATAAAAAAGGACCTTTATTTCTCCTCACAGTCCTCTCCCTCATGGGCTGCCTATCAACACAGGAACTGCAGAGATCTCTGTAGCTCCACAGTCAAGGGAAGGATGGATACAGCTGCTTTACCAAGACATCTTTGCACCTGGTGTGAAGGGCCACACATTCCCCTTGTCATTCACATCAGTGCTTCAGCTGCTGAAGGTCTGGGTGCTTTCAACTCATAGCAAATGTGTTGCTGTATTCAGAACTGCTTTGTGAGGACAAAGAGCAGAGCCAGATGCCTCAGAGAAAAGCAAGAAGTGGGGAGACCAAGCATTTTGATGATGTTTGGGAATATTTTGCTAGTCATCTGCAGTCTAGCCGATCCAAAAAACATCCTGCCTAGTGCATTATGTGCTTTGCTGCAGCCAGGTATCTAAATCTCTAACAGGATGCTTACCTGTGTTATTAGAGCCTTTGTTTCCTCCCATTAAACAGATAAATGAAAAACTGATCCTATTAAGGAAGTAGAGATAATTTATTCATTACTACATCTAATAAATAAGAAAAAGTCCATGCAGAGAGCTAGCAATGAGAACCTCACATCCTAAAAATATTCTAGTGGAGCAAAAGTAGCCTGTTGTGTGTGGATGCAATAATTTCCCCAAACCAAGCAGATTAAAACAGCCAATGAGAAGAAGTCTGTTTCAAATTACTTTTTTTCACTCGGGAGCTGTGATATAGGTCTTGCATCATGCTTAAAGGACTAGTAGCCTTATGAATATGGGGAAAATTAGATCATTTACCAAGCATCTAGTTTTTAGGAACAGCCTAATGAGATGCTCAGACAAATATCTGAAAGTGCATTATTGTTAATGCAATAGATGATGTTCAGAAAGAGTTTAAATGAACAAAGTTGCTTGGAAAAGATGTATTCAGTATTCAGGTACTGAAACCTTTCCAGAGCTTTGTTCATTCAAAGACAATAGCTGGCAGGCTGCCTAAGAAAGGGAATGTGATAAAGAGAAAACTATTACATCTGGCACTTCTTTTGCAGGAAACTGTACCTCCGATGTCTCATTTTTCTGCTCTGCTTGATAATGTAATAATTCTCATGAAAGGAATGCACAGAAATATAATGAAAAATGATACGATTGTGCAGTGAAAGATAAAGCAATTTGAAACTTCATGGTTACAAAGTACGGCACGGTGCGTTAGCTGTGGGCCCGTCCATTGAAGTCAACACAACTCATTTACCTCCAAGTGTTCACACTACCTTGAAAATTGAGTTGAGTTCAGCTGAGTCTTAGTCTCTGTCTACCTGGACATGTCTCTAGGTAGTTATTTCAGGCTCTGTGCATGCATGGACCAAGTATCACAGAACTGCATGTAAATTTTACTTCTAATCACAGACAAAGCCTGTTTGAGGCTCCTCCAAAGGCAGAGGGTGTGTGTTTCTGTGTGCATTTGAAACTCCGGTGTTAACAGTTCAACTCCTCTTTACCACAACAAATTTCTGCTAGAACTGCTTCTGATTTAAACATATGAAATGTGAATATGTACATAATGTTTCTAAATAATAAAAAAATACAATCTGTAACTGCCATTGGACTATTATCATTCATGCTGTTGTTATCAATTAATCCATCAATCAATCAATCAACTACAGACAAACTGCCAGTTTGCTTGTAGGCATTCCTGGAAAATAATTAATTCAAAACTTAATGCAAATTGTATATCAAGTTCACCAGCAGAGTTTTTTTCTCTGTTTATTTTTATCCACTGTATGTAGTAACCAGCTTTAAACAAACTCTGGACATTTCCTATTAGATGAGTACATTGAGAATTTGATCTACGTGATTCATTAAAAGAAGTACTGACCAATTTTTTTCTTATGTGGTATCAGCAAGTAGCATTCAAATCTGGAAAATATCAAGTGTCAGGATATCTCTATCTCAAATCACAGAAGCATTTGGAAACACTTGAAAGCCTTTGTGCTAATGAGGACAGAGTGCTCTTTGCAGGCAAAATGTGATCACTGCTGAGATACTCAGGCTCCTGTGTGCTCCACAGTGGGATGTGATGCCCAGGCTCCTCCTGTGGATAAATAAAATTCTCCCACTGAGTTGCAGGGCTGCACAATGAGCAATGTACTGCAGAGTCAGAGACAGAAGGAGATCTGAGTGCTGCAGAGTACTCCTGCCACAATGGAGCACAAGACCTAAGTTCAAGTGTCAAAGATTGATTTCATTTAGACACATCCTCTTAGCACTCAGGATACAGAGCAGCCTCAGGGTGAGGCCCTTCAAAAAAAGTGCTAACTGCCACTGCACCCAAACATTGCTCTTCAGAGATAAACTGAGTCTCTGTATTTTTGTGACATTATAGCTACCAGATTAATTTTAAGCTAATCTCGAAAGTTCTGAAAACAATACTGAGAGGAAAAGATCAAAGTCGTTTAAAGGTATTCATGAACCCATAAATAAAAGTTTCTTGTACAGATAGATGACACTTGGGACCTGAGTTAAAAAAGACCAAATCAGCATCACTAATATATGACCCCAAGGAGCACCAATTCAAGAACTTATCCTTGAGGGACTGATTCAAGGCTATGAGCAGCTTCAGATCACTGGTCTTTAAAAACAGTTATTTTATGTGGACCTGATTAATAACACTTCAGCCAGGCTAAGGCCAGTTCTGGTATGTGCTTATCCTATTACCATCAAATACGCTGGCAAAAATGATACTTACTAAAGCAATCAAATAAAAAAATATATTTCTCTATGAACATCTGTTATCTTAGGATCAAAAAATATCAGTCATGAGGAGAGGCAAGGATAATGCAATGTGGAGCAATAAATCAAAATCTTGGAACATTAAAGTTACATTAGTAATTGTATTAGCAGTATAGTAAGTTATAATATAGAAGCACTTTACAACTGTCAGGAGAAAAGACAGAGAGAGATCATTGCAACAGAAACAACAGCCTGACCTGGGACAGCACATCCATCAGCATCACTTGGACAAGTAAACAGGACAACTGGGAAATGAACAGTTATACAAAGCTTTTAAGGCTGAAGGTTAAAAAAATTTTCTCTTTTGTAGAGTTAGAGGTTTAAAAATGAAACCTTAGTTCAGAGAAAATGTAAATACACTCTATGTTAATGACTAGGAATGACAAAAAAAATTTTCATTGAATAAGTAGCTTTTAGTCATAAAATGAGAAAGAGTTGTGGAATCCGTCTTCCTGTAAAACAGTGGAATCATCTTAAAAAATTATAATTCACAGTTTCATTATAAGTATAATGAAATGTGAGCTTGCAGATCAAATTATCTCATCATTAAAAGACATCTATCAAAGAAGCATTAAAGCAAAGATATATTTGATAGTCAGATGCGGATATTGAAATTGGTATTGGCCTAATAAAGTGTTCTCTCTAATACAGAATATTTTTTATATATTAAGATGTTATCATAAGCTGCCAAAAATGAAGTTTTAAAATCTGATAAAGAAATTCCCTAAATTACTTAAATCTCCCATGCTTTTCTTTTATGGTTTTAGGGTTTCCTTCAAAACCTGCACAATGTTTAGAACAGAATAAGGAGAAGTCGCTTTGGAGAAGATGCTTATTCCAAAGATTGTTTTCAAAAATCACAAAGTGGTAGAGGTTGGAAGGGACCTCCTGAGATTGTCTAGCCCATCCCCACCTGCTCAAGCAGAGTCAGATAAATTAGGTTGCCAGGACTGTGCCTTGTTGGGTTTTGAATCCAGAGGGAAATGGCACTGGGCACTACTGAGCAGATTCCAGCTCCCTTATCTTAATTCCCTCCCAACACGTATCAGTACACAATGATAAGATCACCCCTAGGCTTCCTTTCTTCATGTTTCCTCTTAAACTCAGCAGAATAAAATATTATTTTTTTTTTAATTCAGGAGGATATTGGGTAAATCTCACAAAAATTTCCAGAGTTTAAATACTTGGAAAATATGCTCCCACTGCTCTAGATATTTAATCCAAGTGGAATTGCCAGAGTTTGTCCCATCTCAGATTTTACAGGGCATTTTGAGAAATCTTTGAGAGAATTCAAAATTAAGGGCCCTTGGCCCTTTAATTGTAATACATTGCTAAAGAAAAACTGCAGGCATAAAACCAACCCCCCAAAAGGGTTGGTTTTATTTGCTGAAGGGAGGATCCCAAATAGTGTCTTTTTTATGCTGTGTCTATCAGCAGAGAAACATTTTAACCTGAAATCCTTACACAGATCAAAATACATAAGTTAATTTATAAGCTAATATACCAGAGGGGCCTTAGCTTGGCCTTTAATTATATTGCCATCAGTAATATTAAATATTAATTGTTGGCAGGAAAAAATAGATGCTGTCCTGTATAACTTGAAGGTGCAATTTACCTTTTGTTCTGTGATCACAGACTGAGAGTTGTACCACATCTAAACTCTAACATTTATGTCTTCAAATAGCTGCTTGGAAAGTGACATGTGCAACTAATTTCAAGCCTGGCAGATGTCTTGGATCCCTGTGGCCATTTACCGAGTGGAGGCCTGAGCTAAGCCAGCTCCTAGCTCACGGGAGAACTGAGGGAGGTGAGGCTGTCACAGGCACACAGCCCCTCTCCAGAGTGTCCTGTATCCCTAGCATCCCCCCTGCAGCTGACCCCACTCATAAACAAAGTATAGTCAAGTGTCCTCTACTTCAATATGTTGTGTAGGGATCATGTCCAAAAAGGTGACACAAAACCCCTGAAGCCCTATATAATTTTGGAGGTGCCTTGGACACCAACAAAAGACACCCATTTGGGGCCCTTTTAATAGGTTTTAATAATTTCATCATCTCTTGAAATTAGTCTTGATTTAAAAATTGACAAACTCCAGGAAAAAAAGAAGAATAGTAGCCTTCTTCTGTGATCAGAAAGCAACTGATATTCTGCAGATCTCAGTGCTGCGTACATTCTGTGTTTTCACAAGAAAGCAAAAGAAGTGAACATCCTGATGAAAATATGAGGCAGTATGTCCTACATTGCTAGACATGCTGGAAATACCCTTTGCTTGGAGAGTTTACCTGGCAGTTCATTCAGCTGCTTTCCTGGCAGGAAGAAGGGAATGGTGATATTTCAAAGTGGCTGAAAAAGATTCAGAGAAGTTTCTGATACCTGAGTGCTCACAATGAGATCATAGAAATTTTGGCATTGAAATCTGATACCATATTGGTTGGTTTTATTTTTTTACTGCATTATTAGGTGTTCATTATAATTTTAAAATCAATGTTTTACTTCCATGAAGTTAACAGTGGTAATAAGATCTGTTGTAGATGGATCCAAATAAATACTTAATAGTAGTTTGAGTTCTTTAAAATCAAACTTCATATTCTTCACCTAACTGGATTCACAGTTCAAAAGTAGCTATCAGAGCTTTTGAGTAAAGGCGTTCTTGACTGAGCTAAAAGTGACAATTGTAATGAAAATAAAACAGTCAAAACTAATAATTCTCAGAAGCAAAGAAGAAGACATATTTTGGGCAGTATTAAAGAATTGGAAACACTGAATATATTCTTCTGTTACCCATGTTTGTAGGCAGAACCAGTGTAGTAATTATTAGTGCTATTATTAAAAGAGTATATGGTCACTTAGTACATTAATAATAATGTCTACTCAATGTGAATATAGTTTGCATCAACTGCAGATATGCCAGGGAAGCTTATTCAGGGAATAGAAATCTCATTAATTAAATGTGAAGATGATACCAATCTCAGAGCTTTTCTTACTTTTAGAGAAGAAAGCAAAAATGACATGAGAATACAGAAGTACTAATATATTCAGTAAATGAAAATCTAGAATTCTTATTAGAGAAATGTGAGCTAACAGATCTGCTTGAAAATTGTCTGTGATAGTTAATATGAGAGAAACATGAAAAGCAGAGGAAGTAGAGGGCATCAAATGATATATTAATTTGTAACACAATACAGCAAGAAAATAGATGAAGACTGTCTGTGCAGCTGCATTAAGCCTGCAGTAAGCTGCTGATGGCCTCATGCTACACAGCTCCATTAGAGCAGTTCCTCAAGTTCTGACTTTATTTTGGAGGCTTTCTTTACAAGAGTAAAGTAAAAAAATTAAAATTAATTCAGAAACAACTTTGAGGAAAGGCTGTTACAACAGGAGCGCTGCTGAAAGAACTCACTATGCTCTTGCTGGCCAGGTGGTTACTGAGGCAGGATCTGCAGTGCTGTGTTAGGTTATGGCTCAGCGGAGTAAAGCCACATGTGGTCACTGTAAGACATGTGAATCTGTGCATGTGGCTTTTTAAGGGCTCCAGACAGCTGCACATGGAAAATATACCTTTGGGTTCCTGAACAATATTAATTCCTTTTCCAGTTCTCTGCACCTGACACAGCTAGTAGCTCCCCCAAACTGGACAGCTGAATTGGCACATGGTGCTGCAGAGGGCAGGGCCCAGCACCTCTCCCACTAGGGAGGGTTAAAGAAGGGGTCAAAGACTCTGTGAGATTTAATTGGTTGGCCCAGAGGTCTGGGATGTTTTGCTACAAACAGCTTAATCTAGTGAGACCAGCTCTCATCTGATGGGGGGCACTACTCCTGCTCTGATTTGCAAGAACTAGGATGGGGATGAGGTAGAATCTAAGGTTTTCTGTCCTGGTCACCCCTCAACAACCCTCTGAACATTGGGAAGCACTCTGAGCTCTTTAAGGATGGAGAAAGTTTTTTCAAACGGGCATCTGAGAGAAAAAGAAAAGTAATACGTATGAAAAGGAAAATATATATTGGGAAATCAAAACTGGGACCTACATGTGACTAAAACCCAGTCTGAGATTCCAAACTGGAGAGATCGCCTGTAACAGTAAAAATGTTGCCACTTTGAATTATATATTTGAATGCTGTTGATAAGCTTTGATCCCAACATTCAGTGTCAATACCTGGTGTTTGTAAAATGAACATCCTGCATCATCACTATTACCATTATTGTTGTTATTGGTATAGTAGGATTCTGATTCAATATGACTGTTAAACAGACATGGGATAGTGAGCTCAAAGTACTTAGGTATGTTACACAACTTATGGCATTTGCCCAGCAATAAAAACTAAGAAAAAAGGGAGTGGGGGGCACTTGTAATTACATTTGGCTTTCAGATGAAGACAGATCCTGATGGACAGAAATATTTCCAAAAGTATAGTTTTGATTTATTTAAATAAATTTAAAATTAATATTAAATTACCAATAGTAATTTTTTAAAAGTTCTAGAAGGAACAACACAGAAACCATGTAAATAAAGACTATGCACATTATAAGACATGCTGGTTTTGAATAAGGAATATTCAAAGTTGCCCTGTGTAGTATGTTTTAAATTGTGCAATTGATTTTTGCATATATTTCTAAATTAACAGCAAATCCAAGTATTGTGGATATGTGTTACGACAAAGTTATTCTGTGCAACTTTTCAAAAGGATATTCCCAAAAAATATCTGTTGAAAGAAAATGTGGATTGTTTCTCTACTAGGCTGCCCCTTGGTAACCATGGAAACTGCAGTCTTGCCCAGGACATAAAAGAGCCCTGGACACATTTATTTGTTTAGATTCGAAGTTTTACAGCAGTGAAAGTCATATAACACTGTGCGCCAGCTCTCTGTCAGGCCTGTGACCTCCACACTGCAGCAATACTCCTTGGAAATAAGGAACTCTGTAAATCTCTGGTGATCTGCTACAACAACAGCTGTTATTGCCGTCAGCTCCGTGTTCCTGTGAAGCAGAAAATCATTACAGATCAATAAATCAGACTTCTAAGGAAATACTGGAAGATGATGGCTTCATCTCTCTTCCATCCTTGCAGTGAGGAGAGATGCAGTGCACACAGGGGCTGCCCCAGCAGCATCTCATCCCTGCAGAGATGCCCAGGAGAAGAAGCCCTCGAGCTCTCACCTCCTCTTTATAAAAGTGGCCCGTCTCACTCAAAAATTGCTAGCTCATAAAGGTGGCCCTCATCCCTGATGTCTGGAGACAAAGTCACATCAGTGCCACAGGTACTGCCAATGTACTCCATGGCTCTGCTTTGCTCCAAGGTAGATGACAGGAACTGCTCGGGAGTGAGGAACCGGCCAGCTGAAGCTCTACATGCTGAGAAGGCTGTTACTAAAGAAGGGGAGAAAAGTTTAAAAGGAATTTAAATTGTAATTTGTCTGAGAATTGTTCATTGCAGTGTTCAATGATGAGGCAGTTGCACAAATTTTTTTTTCCCAAATGACATCATAGCAAGAAGAGATACTATTTTGATTACCAATTTTTTGTCTAGTGTCATTTGGAAAAATTACTTTAAAGAAGATCTATTCAAAAATTTGAGTTAACTGATTATACATGTACACACCACAATTAGATTAAATAGCTATTTGTTATCATTCACCTCCAAACCATGAATGCTTTATGGTTTATTGAAGTTAATTGAGGGTTAAGTTATGGAATGAAAATGTAAAATTTCATTTTCATTTAAGTTTTTCATTTTCATCTACAGTTTTTGGAGACTCTCTGAGGAGAATAGTGTATATTCCCTGGTCATTGAATCTTACTAACTGCTGCCATGAAGGTTTTTAATCAAAGATGTGCCCTATCCATTACAGATCAAACCAAAAGTATTCTGAATTGGACATGCTGCTGGCTTTCTTTGCAGCTTCCCTACTGCTTTAGGCAACATGTGGCCAGTTGAGCTGTGCAGACGACAGAATCTGCAGCTCTGTGACCAAACAAAACAACAAAAGAACAACCCCCTCCAAACAAAACAACAAAAAACAACAAAAGAACAACCCCCTCCAAAGAAACAAACAAATGAACAACAGACAACAAAAATAAGATCAAAAAATATTTTGTGTGAGGAGTTGAAGTAAAAATTCTTTAGCCTGAAATTCTTATCTTTAAAGAATTTCTTAGTCAGGCTGATGTCAAAATTAGAAACATTATACAAAACAAAACAGCTAAGATTTTTAAAGTATCTATGTTTCCTTTTTTTTTTTTAATCTGAAAATATTAAACAAATACTGTTTGTAACATTTTTTGGTTCCTCTTTATATAATTGTACACAATTATTAGTTGTATACTTCAAACAAATATTTTGCTGAGATCTGTTGAACACTTTGTAAAGTCATAAAAATCTTTACACAGAGCACAGGATCGTAAGGAATTAGTTCCCAAACAGATTTTTTTCCTTGGTATGGCCCTACACTGAAAGGTGGTTTGGTGGTTTTGTTTGTTTGTTTGTGTGTTTTCATTAAATATCACAAGCATTAATTTGGAAAATAAAATGCTATACTTTTTCATCAGCAAAGTTACTTTTTGCTTATTTTAAATGTTCCAAAATGGTGCAGGGAACACCTTTTCATGTAGTGTTGGGGCTTCCTTTCCCCTTTCAGCCATTTAAACAGTTTCTCGTATTTCTCATATTTTATGTGAAAAGATATTTCATAGCATTAGTTTTCAAATAAATGTGTAAACAGAGAAGCAATATTGGTGCAGACAGCTTATTTATGCCTTGAAGAGTTTTGACTTTATCTTTAAAATCATATTCCAGTCATTCTTTCTTAGCTTTAATGTGAGTTTTGTTTGAATACAAATTTGGGCAAGGGTCCAAGGAGGAGGAAAGAAAAGGTGAACTTTCTGCTACTATGGAGTGTAAGAATGAAAATTAATAAAATTATCTGGAAAGCTGCCAATACTGTGAGAGATATATTTATTATTCTTGCATAAATTTGAAAGAAAACAAAATAAATACAAAATAAAAAACAAGATTGTCAAAGAGCAAACTTGTATGAAATCTCAACATGTAAAATAAATTAAAACTGTATTTAAATTTCAGATATGACAAATAAAATCTTTCATCACACTGGACAAAAAAATTCTTTTGTTATTTAGGGTCGTTCAGGTAATTTGAGAAAAAGAGAAGCTGCATTTTTTAAAAAGCTAGGAGAAAAGAGAAATATTGTGTGAAGATTGTAGAAAGTAATTAAATGCAAACTCCCTTGGCAATTAGCAATATGAAAACTCTGTAAACATGCTCTTAGGATTATGGGATTATTATAATTTACTAGCTCAATGCATTCCTTTGTCTTTACATGCAGGAAAAGCATTTGACAAGCTTGAGTGGTCAGTTTTTAATCAAGTAAACATTTTTAAAGTGTTTCAAGGATACAGAAGTGGAAAATTAGTTTTAAAAAGCAGTGGCCTCGACAAGTTTTCCAAAGAAATTTATTTCCAAAGTGAAGGTAACAGATTTCAGAAGTTCACTGCTTTTTTGAGAGCTGTGTTTCATTCCATTTCCCATATCCACTGGTGTCCTCCAAAGCAATCATAGCAAAAATAGAGTGCTCTGTTAGGATGTCTACAAGTGCCCTATCCATTGTAAAATCTATTACTTTGAGGATGCATGTTATATAAGGGAATTTAAATTGTGATATGTGAGCTGAAACCACAATAAAATGACCCAAAGTATGGGCTGTACTTGTTTGAGGACAGGAAGACAGTGGTGACAGAGCCCTAAGGAGCTGAACATCAGCAAGCCCCGCCAGGCCAGACAGCCAAGTCTTGGCTGGGCTGAGCTTTAGGATGGGAACTTTGCCAATTCCAACCTTCATTCTGAGTGTAACTTATTGAATTGTTGATAGTAAGGGAAAGCAGGGAAAATCTTGAGTGGGTCATCAATCCTATTCTTATCAGAAGTTAGGGAGCAAAGAAATATTGAATTAAATTCTCTGCTGCTTCTTGTGAGAGTGAGAGAACAGGATGTACAGCTCAGGGGGTGGAGGTGTATAAGGAAAGGGATGTTTGAGGAAATCGTCTAGAGCAGATTGAGTGAATCATGTGGGAACAAGGACTCCACAGGTGGCAAGCCTTACACACTTGACAGGATTGTATAAAGGGTTGGAATCAAAGATAGTATCTGGCCCATTAATTTTCACTATGGGTTTTACTCCTCTTTATTTTTTAGTTTGTTGAAGGAAATTACGGTAGTAAGTATTTAGTACAGTTTTATTTTAAAAGCCTCATTGAATTCTAGCATAACTGAGAATCTTGGCAGAGAAAAAGAATAATTAGTCCTACTATTATGTATTTATTGTTCACTTATTTAAATTTTTGCAGCACTTGTTACAGATTAAAATAATTTATTTTCACCAAACTGGAAGCTGAAGGAGTGTGTGATTCCTCTGAAGTTTGGGATTGCTGTTGGCTTGTATATGTCATCCTCTTTGTGAGTGAATGAGAGCATCTCATTGTGTTACTCATAAATATGCCATTGTGATATACAGTAGACTTGAAGTCTCTCATTGCAGCCACATATCCATGTATTTTCCTTAATCATAAAGAGAAATTAAACTTGTCCAGCTCATCTCTAAGCGTAATAGGGGCATCCTCCCCTTTAATTTGAGAAAAAGTTTCAAAGCTTCTCCTCTGCTTAAAAGACTTTATTAGATTCTTCAAGGTGTATTAAATTGAATAAGGGTTATATCAAGTGATTTGTCACTCTCAGCAAGCCAGAATAGCAGGAAAAGTAGATTTATTCAGGGTATTTTTCCAGTCAATGTATTTACAGCCTCCACATTTCCTTGAGATAAAGCTAAGCCAATTCCTAAACAGATTTTTTTTATTTTTAAATGATTTTCAGCAAAGTCCCTCTGCATATCTCTGTATTTTCTCTTTTGATTTCTATGTCTCCGTCTCCTCTTAATATTGAAAAATCATTCCCAGGTGGGTGGAACTGCTTCCTCTGACATCTCTGGGGGTTTTTTGTGTCACTTTGGAGGATACAGGTGCTATTTTTGGGGCATCACATGAAACTTGTTTTGTCTTGCATTTCCCTTTTATCTCTTATTTCAGCATGGCCATATTACCAGAACAGTAGCTATATGTTTTTTCTTTAAAGGAAGAGTGGCTTGGTGCATTTTTTCCTGATGCCAGGTCTGTGCCATGTTTCTGTGCAGTTGTGTGTGCTCAGTGGTGGGAGGTACTGTGAAAGTCTGTGAGTGCACAGTGTTGTGGCTCGAGTACAAAGCAGAGCCAAATGCCACCCTAGGCTCTGCTGCCAGGGGCTGTAGGCACACCTGGCTTGGAGTCACCTGCCCAGCTCTGGAAAGGCAGTGGAGGTGATTCAGGCATGTTGGCTTTAAAAGCCAAAGGACAGGGAGTAGGGAGAGAGAGAAGCTGCTGCTACTTCCTTGCTCCAAGGCTTGCTAATTTTCTCTCAACACTAAATAAGGGTATTTGGTTGTTAGGGACTTCCAAAAGACAAAAGAACAAAAATAGGTATTACCTTGTAAATAATCTTGTAGTGCTTGTAACTCTGCTTTTTACCTGTTAGAATGCTGGAGGAACTTTAAGTGAAGATTATTCTACTTGCACATATGGACATAGAGGTAATTTAAACATCATTCCTCAAAGATTTGCTTTATAGTATAAACACTGATGCAATCACAGTAGAAATTAAATACTGAATATATTTATGGCAAACCAGTAACAGAGCTAAGATGACTCAAAGAAATGGCTGGTTTTAAGTACTTCCCAGTACTTCCCTTTCTCAGTAGAACAGGCTGGTATTACTCTATAATTTCACTGTAAACCTAGGGAGCAGCCTTGCTGGCTGGTGGCTGAAGGTCTAGAAAATTTATGGCTCTGGGTGATGTGTGTATTTACTTCCATATTCACAACTGTAACACTATAAAGTTCACATTTACACCAAGATAAATGAACAGCCAAAGTTGTCAGTTTTTGTGCAGCAGGAAGATGTAAAACTGAGGGTGACTGCAGTTAAATATGGAAGACTCATTAAGTGATGTGGTCTTAGTACAATACTGATGCTTACATCAGTAGACCAGATGGCTAAGAAAGAATAGAAAGATGGTCTGGCCTTGAGACAAGTCTTTCTCCAGGATTTTCTTAGAGAACTCCAAATCCAGGGCACTCACATGACCAGAAAAAGTCACCTATGTCCATGGTTGTAAGTCTTAAGGACAAGAACACTGAACATCTAAATGTTCAGCTGGATCAGGACTGAATTAGCTGTAGCACTTTCAGTCTGATCTCACTGGAATCTGAATGAATGTTATCTCCATTCTATCAGAATTTGTTCTAACAAGCCCACTTGGGTGCCTACTCACATGGCTATAGCAGGGAATAAAGCACATTATGCTCAATAAACTGAAAACTAGCAAGAAAGTTCTTCATCTCAGAGCTTGAAATGTCAGGTCCACTGAAGCTCACAAGAGCAGGAGACTTTAATTTTGTGAACACTTTATGTTCTGAATTACATTAACCATAAAAAATATTTCCGAAATCTATCTTAATTCTAAAGTATTATTCATAGGTTTTCTTCTTGTCTGGAAATGTTGCAATAATGTTGACTGAAAAGGCTGGGCATTGCAGCCTCACAATGCATGTGGGGAGTAGCAACACCACTCTGTGCAAGACAAGCATTACCCATTGTCTAGCATTTAATCCTACTGAAACACTTTGGAAACTTGATGATGAGAAGACTGTGCTCCTCCAGCTCTCTTCTGGGAAACAAAATGGTTGATAGAATTTTTTAATCTTATATTGGCTCAAGGCAAGAAAAAAAGAAGGTATTTGCATACATGTATGTATCTGATAAGAATTTTGCCTCTATTAATAAGTGCCTCCACTCATTGCACCTCCAAATCAAAGATTAAACCCCTTACAGTTTAATTTATATTTAATATACTCACACGTCACCAATTTGCATACCAGTCACATTATCACAATCCTGATTTTGTGAGCTGTGAATGTGCTACAAGATTCTTATTGAAGTGAACAGTAATTGAGAACCCCAGCATAATAAAGGATCAGGCTGAATAGAGGGTGCAGTATAATGTAACTCCTCTATACTAATTTCTTGGTTGTTCTAGTAATAGATAGCTTTTTTCTTCATTTCTTATCACTTATTTGCTGGATCCATTTTTGTCTTCCTAGACTGAGAGGAAAATTCTTTGCTGACACTGATGAGTACATCTCCTTTCATTGATGATGTGCTTATCTGCCCCAGCAAATTGTTGACCTCAACCTCAAGAACCATAGTGATTTAATTATATGAATGGGCAATTATTTTCCCCATAACAGGTGAGAAACACCTGCATTATTTCTATGACTTGTTTCTCTTCCTGCTGAACTAGTTGCTTTGGTGATACACAAAAGAGGTGTCTAAAAGACCAAGTAGACAGTGAAATGATGACCTTGGTGTGGGGCAGGCCACCAAGAGCAGCCAGCTACAGACTTGGCACAGTTGAACCCCAAGCCCCAAGCTGGGTGAAGTGACACACTGAAAAGAAGCAGATGTAAACTGAAAGGCCAGAGTTTCCCCTTGGCCCTGGAAAACACTGTTGGGCCTCTGTCACCCCAGGAGAATGTGTTGTGGCCAGGCATAGACTCACTTCTACCAGCTACAGCTGCAAAATTGCCTGATCATACAGGGTGAGACTGAAGGGGAATGCCTGGGTGTCCTGCATCAGTTGAGGGCAAGAAAATGCTTATCTTTTCCTTATTTTGGCCATGCCAAGAGAAGTTTGACTACTGAGACTGACCTCAAAAACTCAGACAAGGGAATAGCAAAAAATGTCTAATGATAGAAAAATGTCTCCTCTACCACAGCAGAATTAATTGTTTTGCTCCCAGTATTCCTCCTGGAACTGCTCACAAACCCATGCTATTGTCCTGCTCTCATTTTTAAATACTGGAATTATAGCTTGAGGTAAATCACCTGGAATAATAACTCTTCTCTCTATTCCTTACTGACATTGAAAAGATAACTTTTGTCTAATAATGTGTTGATACATTCAAAGAATCCAGTTTTAAAAAATAAAATTCATATTACAAGTTTTACATAACCTTTCTCTTCTTGTAAATTTAAGAGATGGATTAAAGTACTTTCAATTCACTATTGCTTGAAAGTGGTTGATTTGATAATGTCAGATAGTGTTTAAATCCTCTTCTCTATTCAGTCAGTGTCAGTCTTCCTTTAAATACCCCAATGGCATCCTTTGCTTTATCTGGAATAATTTTGAAGAGACTGTAAATGCAAAAAATGTCCTTGAGAAAACTCTCTTTTTAAAAATGGCTTCTTCATTTATGAAAAAAATATTATTTCTGTTTGGTCTGTCATTCTGCAAGTTTCTAATAATCATTCAATATGATCTTACCTTTTCTGATCCTCATGATTTTGATTCAGTCATGGTTTCTGCACTCTGAGAATATGATTTAAATCAGGTTAGAGAAATTCCAGACTAACCTATTGGTTTACAAGAACTTTTCTTTTGCAATCAAATCACAGTAGGACCAGATGAGCTGGCTTGGTGTACTTGATATACTTGGTATGATTGATTATACTAAAATCTCTTATCCCAAATTATGTCACCTTGTCTTTGAACAGAGAGATTAATTAAAGGACCTTTTCAAGTAGTGTCTCAGGCTTTTCCCAGTAGCATGAGGGATCCAAAAACAGTAGGTTCTCATAAGAATTGTTTTTCACTAGTATAATAATACCATTAAACCCATTTATGGACTGTTTTATTTAGAATACTTTAAAATTTACTTGAAAATAAACAGGTTTCTGGAGTTTTGCCAGGCTTTTTACTGAATACTCCCTCAAGGTTTCCTTGGTTAGCTCGTTGCTCAGCAATAGTGAAGACATCTTTGATTCAAGTTAATAATTATTGTTAGTGAAAGCATAGAGGAGGGAACAAGAATGATCAAAGTTATAGAGAAGCTTCTACAGCTTCACCAACTAAGACTCTACCCCTTGTAAAAGGTGTGGAAGTTAAAATACAATTAGGTTCTTTCAAATAACAAGTGACAAAGATGACAAAAACAGAGAAAATAAAATTGCTGCATTTTTGAAGAAAAGTGAAGTGAAATCAGAAGGTGATTATTGCCAAAGAGAAGTGTTTGTTCATACAGCAGTGGTAGAGCTGTGAAATTCCTCTGGTGCAAGAAAGAGTGGAACACAACTTGCAGAGGCTTACGCTGGGTAAAGAAAAAAGTGAGACAAATGCACAGAAGAAAAAGTTACACAGGACTATTAAATAAAAACAGCAATAAAATACATCACACCTTTGGCTCAGGAAACCTTTAATCCATTATTTTTGGATGTGAGAAGAATATATACAGGAGATATCACTATTTGCTTGTCCTCTTTTTTGCTCTTCCCTAGGCATTCACCATTAGTCATTGCCAGGGACAAGAAACTGGGCTAGAGGAATACTTTGTCTTACTCAGGAGAACTTCTTTTGTGTTACTCCTTTCCAAGTTTCACATTGCTTTAGCAAGTTTGTTATTTCTAGAATTTTCTTCTCATTTCTTAATGATATATAGAATTTTCTCCCTAAAAAGTCACAAAAGTAGCATATACTCTGTTAGAGATTATTATTAAATAACCCCTAGCAGTTGGTTTTGTATATAAAATTGGAGATAGCTCCTGAGTAGTTTTAGGCTTTAACATCAATAACTTGCAAATTTAATTTCCTTTTTCAGAAAGTCTTTGGTATGCCTAAGGGGTTTTCTAATGGTTTCTGTCATCATATGCTGTTTCCTTCCAGTTTAAGTGACTTCTCAATATATTGTTTTGCATCAGTATTCCTGTGAACCCCTTGCACATTTTATCTTTTGGCCTAGTTTTCACTTGTCTTCAGCTCTCTTTATCAGCTGACTGTCAAAGCCTGTTTTATGACATCCTTTAGAAGATCATCTCTTCTTTCTCTTCTTATGATTTATTTGGAAGCAATGTCCTCTAGTTTTTTGCAAGTGAATCTTAATACTGTAGAAGATGGAGCTTCTTAAATACAAGATCTCACTTCCAACGTGGTCCAAGCACGCTAAAATAGTAGGATCTTTACCACTTCATTAACAAATTCAGAAGCCAGTATGGAATAAATGTATAGTGTAAATAAATTAAACATTATTATTCCTCTAGTAGGAATGATTGATCAAAATATGAAAATAAAAATGTTAAATGCTTCATTATCTATATATTTTTATTTTCTGTCTTTTCATGATAAAACGATTCACAGCTGAAGTCTTTCTGTAGACATGATTTTTCCAGGGTATTGCAGTAATTCAATGAAACATCTAATGTAGGACTTTCTTTTTAATGTGGAATGTACTTTATTGTTGCTAATAACTGACAAATGTCCCTATTAATAAGACCAATTATATTTTTTCTTAAACATATTGCTTTTAAAAATATACATTTGACAAGTGTTTCTTTTTTTTCCCTAAAGCAATAAATGTCCACTGAAAAGTCTCTTTCACATCCCTTGAAAAATGGTGTGATAGTTTAAGTAAGGATATTTTAGTGTTTCCAGTGGTTTTTTCCCTTTGATATTGCTAATTAGAAGCCATTCCATTAAAAGAAGGAGATACATTCAGTTTATCAAAAAGCCTGGAAAGCCTTTGGATGTTTAATACAATTAGCCCTTATTGGCAAAGGGATTGAGGATTTTTGTGTGTACATACATACAGAGTATCCATGAATATGGCTTGACTGTTAACATCAAATACTGATTTCTCACTTTGTTCCAATCCCCGCCTCTTCTGCAGTCTCTTCAAGTGAAAAAAAAAAAAAAAAGAAAAAGAAAAAGAAAAAGAAAATAGGAAAATATCTAAATGAACTCTAAATGGATGAAGAGCTATAACTTCTAGCCATTGTGCCTGGATGTGTGAACTGTTTCTTTTGCATTATAGAAAAAGTATATTTCCTACCTATGGTGTCACATGTGTTAAGGACAAAGTACCTCCAAGTTGCGCTGGGCACTTTATCCTCTTTTTTTTCTCTACTCTCATACTGGAGGTCACGCTGATTCTTTCTTTTTAGCCTATCTTTTCTCCGTTTTAGCACACACAGGCCTGTTTAAACAGCTGTAAGGATGTATGAAGTCACAGTTAGCATGCAATTGGTAGTGTTTGACAATCACTCAAAACCTGTAAGGTTTTGGGAAGAGCAAACAGCGTTATTGCAGCACTGCCATGCCATCATTAAATCAAAATTTCTACAGGTTTTTCCACAGCTTCACTCTAATTTTAGTTTGAGTGTTTGACACGTGACATGACATTCATCATGCCTATCTCTGTCTAGACATGGGGTGTTTAATATAAGCTGGCTGTCTCTGTCCTGTTTGCAGGAGATATCTCCTTAGTGTGATTCATCCCAACTGTGTTACATGTTATCTTAAAAGAGTGTGAATTTCTTCTGTCATTTCTCTGCCCTGTGAAATAGAGAAACATCTGCGGAAACTGCAGGTAAGTGACAAAACAAGGCTTTGTCCTGCCCCATTGCAGTGACCCTGACCAGAAGACTATCACAGGTGGAGCAGTTTGAGGTGCACAAAGCAGTTGCCCTAAGCACACCCACAGCTTTCAGCCCTGTGCTGGGCTGCCAAATCCCTGGGCTGAGGGAGGAACTCCTCCAGTTTATCGTGACACAGCACCCTGCAGGCAGATGCCAGCTTTTACCTGCAATTATGGCTTTGCTTTGGTCTAAATGTCAACATGGAGTTCTCAGATGAACCTCTTCTGACTCTAGAAATGACAGAGTTGTTTCCTCTTG
Organism: Motacilla alba alba; assembly: GCF_015832195.1. Taxonomy (NCBI): domain Eukaryota; kingdom Metazoa; phylum Chordata; class Aves; order Passeriformes; family Motacillidae; genus Motacilla; species Motacilla alba. Next base: position 53,922,498 of record NC_052016.1, on the reverse strand, counting down.
AATGACAATACCAATACAAGAAGGCAATAGCTGCTTCCACTGCAGCATAAAGAACACAGAGCACTTGAATCCAATTACTAAATATTATTTTTTCATATGTACATATGTACATATGTTGTTGCATATGTGCACCAAAGCTTTTAGAATTTTGGCACTTATACTTTCATTCTTCTTTTTAATAACAAACTGTAATCAAATGTAACAAGTTTAAGTCGACAGTTACAGAGAATTGTATTTGTGCTTTTACAGATGCTAGCTTTTAATTATCAAGATGCTATACTTAGATGTATAAGTATAGCATCTGAAAGTTCTTAAAGCATGAGAGAGATTTTGTTGTTTTTTTTTTTTTTTTTTACTTCCATCTCAAGCAATCAAATGGAATTGACTAATATTTCCAAACCCTATATTTGAGCCAAGTGAACACATGAGAAACTTCAGCCTAAAGATACTTTGATTCAGGAAGGAATTTTGAGTTTGAAATAGTGGCACTGCAAGAAAAGCATTTCTAGAAGCTCAAGGCCACCCTGTAGTTGATGGGACCAGGAAATTAATTCAATAATGAAAAGTTATGGCACAGATTTAACAAAGACATTTACTCAAATTGGCCACATTGGTTTTTTTAAACCACTGAAGATATACTCTTGCATTTAAAAGCAGTGAAAAAAGTGCTGATATGTTGGGAAGCAGATGACCTAATTTTCTGGTCGTGAAGTCTTTCCATAGTAATTTAAGAGCTGTAATTTCTAGAATAACTGAAGAGGTTGACCCGTTAGTGCCTCAGTTAGATCCTTTGTAGTCTAGTATGAATTAGATTCAGGAGGGTCTCTGCTCAGAGCCAGCCATTTCTCCAGAATGAAAGCTGAGGAATGGCCACGTGAGTCCTGTTGAAATTATCAAAAATTCAACTTCTGCCAAACTGAAATGGGAAGTAATTACTTTTATATTTCTAAACTCATTTTAGACAGTGCAGAATAAAATCAGATTAGGTCCCAACACTGCTGAATGCTGCAGCAAGAAGATCATGTCACCTACTACATAGGTTCTTCCTAGAAGCGCCATTCCAAGATGTGTGATGTCTGTGGGCATCCAGCCACCAGGACACCATAAAGGCAATGTTTGTCCTGCCCAGTGCTCCTGTGCCACAAGGGGCCTCTGAGGGGCATGTTTATTTAGGCAATCTTGTGAAGTTTAGAAAGCTGCCTGGAACAGGTGCTGGCTTTGGAGAGACAGATGGCTTTACTCCAGCATGCCTTTGAAGTGAGTTTTGGATTTGAACCAAGCTCATAACACCTCAATCTGGAAACATCTGTGATAACTGCTAACCAAGCTGAGTTGCTCAGTCTTACCACATTAAGTAAAAATGAGTAGGAAATAAATACAGACATGCTAGGACTAATATGAAATGTGGGCCTTACCTACCTTGATCTATGTTAAGACTTTTTCTTCAACTTAAATTTGCTTTACCTGCAATCCATCAGAAATTTTCAGGCGAGACTCTGAGGTCAGAAAATAATTATCTGTCAAAAGCAAAACTCAGTAGGAGAGCAGAGTGGGCTTTGAAGCCTTCTGATGTCACACTGGCATTGTTGAAAGCCCTTTCAACTTTTAAAATAAAAATTTCAATACATTTCCAAATTTTATAAAATACTTTCCTGAAGATTTGAAGGGTTTTTTTAAGTAGAGGGAAAATGAGAAAGAAATTTTCAGATATATTAGGAACAACTTTTTTGTAGCTGAGCTTTACTGTTCTTTTAATATAGTTGAGTCAGGTAAAATGTCAACATTTCAACTTTTTGTTCTATTTCATTAGAGATAAAATTTTCAAAACCTCGCAGGATGGAAAGCTCAACCTGATAGTCCCAGGTCTAGTTTTGAAGATCTTTTGCATAGATTTACTTTGAACAAATCTGAACAGTCTGTTCCAGGATTTCTAGTCATGTTACTTTGGATATAAATGTTAGAAGCATTAGAAAAACAAGGTCACTGGTGGAGGTAAGAACTTGATTAGATGCACAAGGTACAATTTACCTGAGCAAGAAATAGACAGTTCTAAGGCATGGAACACTTCTTCCTTAAAAAGGCCTTTAAAATAGGTCAGATAAAGGCTACTCTGAAAGTGCCTCTTTCTTTTGGCTGGCTATAAAAAGGATGATTAGTTTGAATCCAGACAGCTACTCTTTGGACACAGAAATAAGAATCCCACCCAGAGAGAGCAAAAAGGATTAAAATAGATTGGATCAACTACTTTGTCACTGAGGACATCTGAAGTATCTGAAATTTTGTTATTGTCCATTCATGACAACCAGCATGAGAGATGGGATAAAAATGTAACTGTTCACTTGTAGAACAGTCAGAGAAGTTTGGGAGATATATGGGGAGATGGGACCAGAGATACTGACTGATTTATGGACAACATTTTTATAAATGGAAAAAAAACTGGTGAGGCTTGAATTTGATACAAACATAGAATGGGTATAGGCTTGGGTCCTTCTGGTACCTTGAGGGAGCCCAAAAAAGGTGGAGAGAGGCTATTTACAGAGAGAGCTTGTAGTGATAGAACAAAGAGGAATGGCTTCAAACTGAAAGAATGCAGGTTTATATTAGATATTAGGAAGAAATTCTTTACTATGATGGCAGTGAGGCACTGGAACAATTTGCCCTGAGGAGCTGTGGTTGTTCTACTCCTAGAATGTTCAAGGCCAGGCTGGATGAAGCTCTGAGCAACCTGGTCTAGTGGGAGGTGTCCCTGCTCATGGCAGGGGGATTGGAACAAGATGATCCCTTCCAGCCCAAGACAGTCTATAATTCTATGACCATCTAGTTCATCCCCCTGCCACAGGCAGGGGCATCTTCAACTAAAACAGGTTGCTCAAATGTCAGCGCAATCCGACATTGAACATTTCCAATGATGGGAAATGCACAAACAATTTTTCAGCAGCTTGATATTAAAATGACATTTCCCTTTTCCAGTGCAAGTAGAGGAGAGGCAGAGAGATGTGACACCACCTTTATAAACTTTTATGGAGCAGTAGTCTAATTTGGCATTTCTCCTGAAAATATCTGGAGCAAAACACACATAAGAAGATGGCCAGAGTTATTTAGCCAGTCAGTTAGATAGTCACTACACATTTGTTTGAATTCTTTATCTTGTTAAAAAAAAAAACCCCACAGTTGTTTTTTTTTTTAAGTTATTTTTCTCTGTTTTAGTTTAGGAGAGTTTATTGTGCAGTCGCTTCCTTGAATCTGCCATAAACCCCTTCAGTGCCAGTGATTTTATCCATGGACAGTACCCTAGACACTAGAGCAGCAATGGTTTTCTTTGCAATGCAGTGCACTGAGCATAATTGGAGTGCTTGAAACATATCTAGAAATAATTTGTAGGACAACAGCATCTAATTAGGTTGGACACAGAAGTCTGGTAAGTAGCACAATTGTAGCACTGAAAGTACTTTAAATGAAAAAGAAATGTAATTTAAATAGTAACATCAGGATGATGAAACCAGTTTATGTAACAGAAGAAAAACAAAAACTAATTAAAATATTGTGGACTGTGCAGAAAGTTCTTCTACAACTTCACATAAAAGTTAATTTTCACAGTTGTGGTATCTGTTGATTTGTTTTGGTTTTTGATACGAGGCTCATTAGCCCACATAAATTTCTGATAAAAATTACTGTTCTTTGTGGTCTTTTAGTTTCCCAGCATGAAATATTCTGTAGGACTAATCCTTTCCACAGCTTGTCATATAATTAGTGTTGGTGCGCATCTGCATTGACATTTTGAGAATCTGGTAGGAAATCATTTTATCTGGAAACATTCATTGGGACAAACAAGTTACACAGTGATTGTTTGCTGATCTTTTTTTGTTGTATTTCCCATTTGCAAAATAGTTAATGAGCTCTGAGAAGATGCATTTTTTTTTCACTCAGAGACTTTCAAAATACTGCCAAATTACATTTGATCTGGGAGCAAGCACTCTCCTCAGGGAGGGAATGGGGGCTGGTTGGGGCAGCCAGTTTCCAGGGGCAACACAATTGCACAGGTACTTTCCATGAGCTGGCAAGTTTGGCTGGGCAGTTTGCCTAGGGCAGCAGGCTCCTCTGGAGCTTAGCCTGTTGGACTTAACCAGGCAAATAAGGAATAATGCTCATTGAACATATGGCTGTAATGCTTAATGTGAAGGTTCTTCTGATAGGGAATAACTTTGAGCAGCTGGGTAGACTTGGACTTGGTAAGTGGCTGGTTTATTTCTTAGACAAGAAAAATGAGCAGGCCCTGAGTAAATGAATTATCCCAATTAAGCTTTATTTTTAGTATAGTATTGGGTAAACATGGATACTAAGCCCAAATCTCAAGTGTAAACTCAAGATTATAGGAGAGGGTAGAGAAAGAAAAAACCTTGCCTCTGTGAAGTGGAGGTGACATAGGGTCACCCCATAGTTTCTTCTGATAGCTGATAAGTGTAGGATCCAGGTGCTGTCATCTGTCATGAAAATTAGCCTAAGGAATTAGTGTGGGAATCTCCCACCCTGCCCAAGGATTTCTGGTTTATTGCATGGTTTATTGGTCTTTATGATTGTGATGATAAATCTCAGGCTCTATCAATCCCACTCTTTTCTCATGGCTTTCCTAGGGGGAGTTGATGAGTTGTTCATGTCATAAGTCATTGTGACCTAAGACACTGGGAAACTTTTATCAGTGCAAATATTACTATATCATTAACTTAGTCACTCACCAGACAGGGCATATTTGGTTATAAATAGATTAAATTATCAGGGTTGGTTTTTTGTGGGTTTGTTGTTTTCTTTTCCTTTTTTTTTTTTTTTTTCTGGTGGAAGAGATGACAGAACTCTCATTTCTCTCTACAGCAGGTACATCCTCCAGGGAAAGAGGAGTGGAAATTCATGACAAGACTGAAATTGCAATTAACTGGATGACTGGTTCCCACAAAGAACAAAGATAAAAGAGGAATATCAGGCCAATTACCTGGTGTTGAGGTAACAACATTATGTTTTATGAAATACAGTGGTTGGTAAGCCCAGCATTAGTGGCAGGTGGAAAGTTCTGCAACCTCTGGCTTGTAGGCAGTGCTATACTGATAATTTAACAGCACTGAAATAAGCAGGAATGTCAGCAATACTTACATAGCTTGGCTGTGGAGGCAGACAAGATAAAACAGACAATTTAGACTACAAGTGACAAGAGGGAAATGCTTCAGTGTAGCATTAAGAAAAAAGGGGAATGTGAAAAAGAAGTCAGAAGTGAAATTTTCCCTGGTGGTATTAGAACTTACTAAAACTGAAAAGATCTGGAGAAGTAGGATTTGTCTGAATGCAAACAATAGAAATGCCTTAGAGTGACAATGCTTTCAATAACATCTTTAGCAATTTTAATATTGTATTATTTATTAAAGCAAAAGAACTATGGTACCATTTCAGCACATGGGCTGAACACTTTGCCAGATATAAATACTTATCATTGTTATATTATCAGTAACTCATTCTCAGGAGTAAATATTCTGATCATAAACTGAATGTCAGGAGTAAAAGTATGGTGGACATGAGAAGATGTAAAGGCCTAGTGCCATAGTTCTTAAAAAAAACATCAATCAGAGAAGGTCAAGAATCTTCATACAAAGCAGGCTTGCATGAAACCACCAGCAAAGCTTCTTTGCTTTTCTTCTTCTGCTGAAAATCTGCAAAATGGTGTCCTCATATGAAAATAACCTGCGCAGGAATCATCATCTTGGAAATCTGTCACAGGGCAGAAAAGGAAATCCTAACTCATAAAAACACCTTAGAGTTAATGGGAAAGGAAAAAATACCATTGAAATACTTAAATGCCTCTTATTTCACATTTGTAGCTGCTACCTTCTCTTTTCACAACATCTTTAGCAAAAAAATGCTAAAGGTTTATTAACATATATTAGTCAAGGTATTAAGAAAGAGATTTTTTTTTTTTTTTGAGATCTCAAGTATTGCTTAAAAGTGTGATGATATAGGGAGGTAAGGACATACCATACCTGTGGCTCTTAATAATTCCAAAGATATAAGCACGATGTGTTGAGTATATGAATGTAGTAATTGCCTAACTCATGCCAAGGCATCCTCTATAAAAATGAAAGCATCAAGAATTTCTCCCTTTTCTTTCCAGTAATATTTGAGAACAAAGAATAAAATATATTTTAAAAGGGTTTTAATGAAGAAATATAATTGACTACAGCATCTCGACTAGTAAGGCAGAACTTGTTTTAGAAAAATGTCTATCCCAAAGAAGTGTTTTTATTAGATTTCAATTAGATTCTGGAATTCCATATTTATTCTCATTGGAAATTTTCAGATAACTTCAAGATCAGCTTTTGTATCTTGGACTCTAACTTCAAAAGCCCATAAATTGAATAACTTTGCATTTTATTTCCACAAAGTTAGACAGCCAGGAATTGAATGTTATATTCTGTTGGGTTTTTGAGTAAATGTCTGGGGATCTGTAAACAGGGTAAAATAAACCAGCACTGAGGTAATATAAATTAGGAATTAGGACTGTTGGCAGTGTAAGTACTTTTAAAGTGCTATTAACAGAGGGATGGTTTAACTAATGAGGTACAACGTCAATAGTGTTCTTTAAAGTATTAATATATAATGCTCACATATTTGTTAAACCATATTAACAGAGGGACTGTTTAACTAATGAGGTACAACATCAATAGTGTATTTTAAAGTATTAATATATAATGCTCACATATTTGTTAAACCATAATATCCAAAGAATATTGTCTTGCTATTTAATTAGGCATTCAGGTTACAGTAAACGGGCTATTTAATCTCTCACTTTATATTAATCAAATAGCTGCATTCTTGTAAACATTACCCATCAACATTAAAATAATATAATTACCATCTTGTAAATAGCAAGTTAGGTGCCTCATAAAAGCAGAAATGGATAAGGTCACAGCCCTGTGCTTTTATAAACTTCCCACCTCTATCTTTTGCGACTTTTGCCAAATGCACAGTGCACTGTTCCTGTTCTGGGGCAGGAGGCATTTGCCCAGTGCTCTGTATGAGAAAGGTAAGTGTCATCTGAAAGAAATGAGTCACTGCCTCACCAGCATCTAAACACAAATCTGGTCAAAAGATTTCTGGCTGGAGTAGCTCCCTTGCCTCCTCAGGTGGAGAAGCCTTCTGTAGTTTGGTGTCCCACCATGCGCTACTGTGGCTCCAGCCCCCTGGGGCTGGGGTCTCCAGCGGCTCCCCATGGGTGCGGGTGCCCTGTGGCATTGGGGAAAGCTGCAGTGGCTCTTTTCACCCTGCCTGAGGGAGCTGGGAGGGCTCACCTTCATTCTTCACTTCCCACTTCTGTAAGTTTTAGAAAATTGCATGTATTTGCCGAATAAAATCCCATGACTAGTTTGTGTTTTATCATACAAGTCCTGGTCTCTTCTTCAAGCGTTCCAGATAGTGAAATGGTGTTGTGGTTTAAGCCCAGCTGGCAATCAAGGCCCACACAGCCATTCACTTACCCAGCCATGATGGGAGGGGGAGAGAATAGGAAGAGTAAAAGGGAGAAAACTCAGAGGCTGAGATAAAGACACTGGAATAGGGAAAACAAAAGCCACACACACGAGCAAAGCAAAATGTGGATTTTGTTCACTCCTTCCCATGGCTAGGCAGGTGTTCAGCCATGCCCAGGAGAGCAGGGCTCCACCATGTATAATGGGGACAAACACTCACTATTCCAAAAGGCCCCCTCCTTCCTCCTTCTTCCCCCAGTTTTGTATGCTGAGCACGACTGTATATGGTATGGAATATCCCCTTGGTCAGCTGGGGTTCCAGCTGTGTTTCGTCCCACAATCTGGATTACTTCTTTACATAGCCATTTCTCCTCATCAGCAGGCTTCTTTGTCATTTTCCCTACTTACTTTATTTTGCCAAGTTTAAAAGAAAATGATTGTTATTGCAGGTAATTTTATTTATTTAAGTCAGTCTTTTAAAACAATGTAAATATTCCCTCATGATAATTTTTAAAATTTAACCTGTATAAAATACTTCTGAATGCAAAAAATTATTTTAAATATATTTTCTATTTATTTTTCCTATGCTATCAGTAGTTCTCAGCTTTGCATTTAGGATCACAACTTTGGGTAGAATTTTAAAAAAATAGAAGGGCACATTTCACACAATATTTCTCTGAGCTGCTTTTTGTCCTTCATCCAGCTAGAGTTTGTTATTTGAAAATACTTCCCCTCCCTAAAAACAGTTGATGGAAAACCCTATCTCAATCTTCATGAAAGTATAATATAATTTTTAAATTATCTGATATAGTTAAAGGACTGCAATGGATAATTTCATTGTATGATTTGTTCTCCCTCCGTTTGCAAGAATTCCCAGTGAAAGCTATAGGAATTCCACAAACAAAATAAATGCCTTGTCTGACAGGCACCTTCAGAGACAGAGTGTACCTTGAAGAGAAAGGTGGTATCATCAAGGCACTCTCTTTTTTTAGGCTGTGATAAGGTCTGGGAATATTGCCTAGAAACTACCTGGAAGATTCATTTGAATTTAAAAATTTATTTTGGTTGGATCCATATATTTGTTTTCTATAATGAACCAATTTATACCTTGTGTCCAGCTAAAAAGCTTTTATTCTGATGTATGAACAGCAGACACTAAATGTTTTGCAAGACACAGAAATGATTAATCTGAGATTTTGTGACTCATATTAGAAAACTTAATATAATTTTCTCCAATGTAATTGTTTAGGGATGTTATTTGCAGAAAACTAGATTATTTACAGAATATATGATTTGATATCAATTATTCACCTGGTGTTAACTTTAAGAACAAGAAAGCAGGCACAGGCTTTTGCATTGTTTGTACAAGATGTTCCCTCTGCAAGGTCAAGCATTGCCAGAGCTTGGGTGAAACTTTCAGAACAAGTAGTAGGATCAATATGAGAACTAAGGATGCCTGGTTCCCCACAGCTTTCTTTTGAGGTTGGTTCACTTTGATGTCTAAGCAGGCAAGATCTATGAATGAAGCTTTTCACTTCTTGACAATGTTAATAATGGCTCACGCTACGTGGATCCTCTGGTGTCTAATCAAGGTTAAACCTCCAAATTCATCAGTGCAGGTCCTTAACAGGCTGCCTCAGGTGCCTTTTTTTTTTTTTTTTGCTTGGCACTAGTAAGAAGCAGATTGCATTAGAAACCAGAAAACTTCCACTTGTTAGGGTGCCAATGGCCAGTGGCTTTTGGGGGAGATAAGTTACTTGGGAGGACAGGCAAACAAGCAGAGCTAGAATAGGATCGTGCAAATTTTCCCTAAAGAACAAGGAAAGAACCACAGTGCTTATGAAGTGGTACTGAAGCAGAGGCCCTCCCTTCTCAACCTGAGTTAAATCTAAGGCTTCCTGCTGTTACAAGGAGGCAAAACATCCCTACATGTCTCATGACAGACAAGCTGAAGCCCTGACCACTGATGGCTTTCTCTGCTCATGTAAGAGGAGCTGCTATGGATTTCACATTCCGAGCAGAGGGGTCTCTGCCCATGATTAACCTGTGTGCTTTCCTGCACAGAGACACTGGTATCCAGTAATGACTTAAGCTATTTCTTACCAGATGGCTGAACCCTTCTCAGCAGGACGTAGGTAAGACTCTAAGAGAAAGATCTGAAAACACAATTACAGAAATGTTCCCAGTGTCAACACATATTTTCAAAGGTAGTGGCATCCTTGTGGAGTCACACAGTGAACAAACACAGAATCAGTACTAATACAGCTTATGAAAACTCAGGTTACTGCTAGCAGGTGATGAGACTATCTTTATCAGGCACGAGCAGGAGCTGAGAAATTGCTCCCATTTTTGACAACCCTTATCAATATACTGAAGAGATCAAGCTCTTCCATTCTTCTGATTTTTGCCGAGAAACTTTTGAACTGCTCACTTAAAATCATGGTGTCTGTTCAACTCCAGACAGGTGAAGTCTTTGTAAAAAATACATCAACATTTCAATGACAAAAATAAACTTTCTTTTGTGCTGCAAAATTTAAACAGAGAGATTAAAAGAAGCTGGTGGTTTTTTTGGGTTTTTTTTTTTGTTTTTTTAATCATCTGGCCAATTTGTCATTTCTCTCTTACTTTCCAAGCTTGACCAACCTTCACGGGGAGCAAAAGGTGCTACTGGAGTGTTTTACATTTTGTGGCTTGTAGAATCAGACTGTGAGCTTCGGGTGTGATCCAAAGGAAGACAAAGACAATAAGAGTCTTCCCACTGGCTTCAGGGAACACTAGATCAATTCTTACAGCCAAGGATGATGGTGCTATATTCAGATCTGATACTTCAGGTTGCAAAAGATCACAACTTTTTTTTGAGATCTACAGAAATTAGGCTTTCTGCATATGTAGAATCCAGTCTTGGTGTGGGCTACAATTTTAAGCTGTTCGGGTGGAAACAGATGCTGTGCTTCAGAAGCTGAAATAGTTGCTAATTGAAGATATTGCCACTGTTTTTTGTGTTTCTGAGAGGGCAAAGGCAACAGGGACTTCAATTTGTACCAGTGATCCCAGGAGTCAGACAAACATAAGACAGTCTCTGAGTTCTTCCTGCTAATTGGAAAATTAGATACCATATTTATTCCAGTCTCTAATAACACAAAGTGATTCTTCACTATTTATCAAATGAGACAATTTAAAACAAATGAACTAGCTAAATGGAAAAAGAGAGAAAAGTGCCTGCAAGTTAGTTTTCTTTTGTTTTTCAAAAAACATTTCCCTGACTTGTTAGCAAAGAGAAAAGGACAGTACACAGACTCATGATTCTGCTGTAGTCAGCAACATCTAAAAGAAGAAAGCAGTTTGGCTGGCTAAAAATTTGAGCTTGTTATATTTATACAGCAGCATGTGGGACAGTGTATTTTATTTGACTTTCCATTGCAGCTGTTGCAATTTGAAGCCTAAAGGTGGGTATAAAAATAATATTTGACTTTATTTGCAGGTTGCGCATGGACTGAGTAAAATCCACCAGAGATCTGTTTCTCCTATTTTAAAGTATAATAACTCACCTGCACATTTTGAACAAAGAAAGGCTTTGTAAGGCACCTGCCAGTTGTCATGGAATCACACACTATCGTTTTAAATAGCATATTGCTCCTGGGCATAAGCAGCAATGATCATAAATTATATACAGGTTGGAAGAAATGGTACTGTCATTGGTGAGATAAGCATGATCCGCATTTTTAGGAGTATATGTTCATCCTGTTCAGACTGAAGCATCTGAGTATTTTTAAAAATTTTTCCCTTAAAAAGAAAGAGGTATTTTAAGTATTTTTTTTCTTCTTTTTCCTCACAGAAAAAAATAAAAGCAGAAAGCATTTTTATGAGTGTGTTGACATCATAAACACCTTTCTGTATCACATACATTTATAAATCTTGGATTTTAAGGTTGAACAGAATCCCAGCAAACATAAAACATCTTTTAAGCCTCCCACATGAAAAATCTTTCAAAATGAGCCTATGGGGAAGTGGTAGCCAAATGTTCATGTCCTAAAAATTTGTAACATCAAATTTAAAAGAACCTGCCTTAGGAGTATTTAAGACTACTCAGCTGAGTATCTCAGCGCTTTATAGAATGAATGAAATGCCATATGTTCATAAGGAAAAGCAGGTTATTTTAAAATCTTTAGTCATACTAATAACCTACATGAAGATAAGAGTAATGCATGTGGATTTAAAGAATACTGTCATCCGTACTGTTGTCTCTCCCTTTTCTACCTGAGCAACAAAAAGTGTGTGAAAGCAAACGGAGAGGTATATTTTTGGTGTATTGAGCATGAGAAGTGAATATATATTGAAAAATTGAAGGGTGTTTTTTGGTGTGTATATATATAAAATGTACTAGATATAATGTCTACATAGATACTTTTAATTCTAAAAAAGTAACCAATGTCAAAGACTAAGACAGTGGAGGCATCTGTCAAAACTAAAATCCTCTCAACTAATTAGATATTTTATTTCTTAATACTTCCTTGTAGAGATGGTTAGAAAAGTTCCATAGAAAAATTTTATAATGCAAGGCAATAATCCCTAATACTTGTTGGTAGCATAAGAATTTGTTAGCTACACCCAGAGCCATCTGCCATATTTAGCAAACCTTTAAAATAAGCAGTAGAGGAGATAAGGTGTTCCACCTGGAAGACTCAGAAATTCATTACACAATTTTTCATAACAACAACTTCTAAAGTCAAATTCTTGTATCCTTCAGATTTGATAGCAAGCAGAAGCAGTGTATGTATTATTATAGAAGTTGAACAGAATATTATTCAGTTCACTGGACTTATTTGAACTTCAAAGATATATTACTGGGAGTGTATTGAAATAACTGAGACCTGATTCTGATGTAAACAATGCCATTTACTCAAGTAGTGTAAATGGTTACTCATCATTCACAAGAAAGTAGCTTAGAGCAGAAATACACCTCACTGAGATTCCACATTTTAGCCTCTTTTCTTTGTCAATTTCATTTTTAAAATATAGAAGATAGAAACCAAAAGCTTCTATTGGGTACTTTAATTTGACCAAAGGGCAAAACAGTTGCTTCTTTCTGCCTATTTGTTTTGCAGACGCAATGAATAGATACCTTTGGCCAGCTAAAGCACAATTATTTGGCTCACAGCATTGACTCACAGTGTCTTTGTTAGCTGAAAAACCAAAGGAACCTGTGTCATTCAGGCATCCTAAGAAAATGCTATTACTCAGAAATAGCTGATCCATCAATAGTCTTGATTCCTCACAGGGCTGCTAATTTTTTTTACTGCTTTTCAGATCTTTATGTTAAGTGTAGATGCCTTGGCCTAAAGCAAGAGTGAAACATTTCCACTCTGTTCACGGATAGCTGGGCAGCCCACAAAAAATTTAAGGAGAATGGGGAACAAATGGAAGGCAATCCTGCTAGACATAAAGCATGTTCAGCTTTGTTACCTGAGAGACATTTCTGTTAAAGGAAACATAAAAGAAGTGTAGAAAGGTTTCTTATTGCAACAGCACAAGGAAATTCACATCAGCTACCTTTGCTTAAATGAATCTGCCATAGGTGATCACAGCCACCAGCACTTAGAGAACTATAGCCACCAAGAACTATAGCCTGAAACTAAAACCAAGGGTCATCTGTCATCTTCAAAAAAGATGAAGCTGTTTCAGAATCTTTATGCAAGCCCCTCACAAGCCCTCAGTGATATAAGCATGCTTGCCAAGCACTGAAATCACATGAACGGTCAACCCAGGAGCAAGCAGAGCAGGATGTACCAAAAAAAAGGCTCACAGGACCAAAGCAAGGAGAAATGAGCCTTCCTACATGGCAGGTAGTGACATTTGTCTGTGAGCACAGAGCACTACTGTGCAGTTCTTACAGCTGTGCCTTGGGCGATGATTGCTGGAATAATATGTAACAAGTCCAAGTGTTGGATTCTGCTCCTAGGGCAGAGTAGCACCAGGAACAAGCATACACTTCGAGAGGAATGGCTGAAGAGCAGCCCTGCACAGAGGAATCTGGGGTGCTGGTGGGGAGTCCCTCAGTGTGAGCCTGAAGCAAGCCTGAACCCTATCTTGGAGGGCAGCTGAAGAAGGAATGCCCTGTGACTTTGAGCTTGTCTTATTTGGAGTAAAGAGGCTGACTTCAGTTCAGCCCCTTTGGAGGGGCAACTTCATTGTTCAGCTTCTTGAGGAGGGGAAGTGGAGAGCGAAGTGCTGAGCTCTCCTCCTGGGACTCCATGACAGAACATGTGGGAGTGTTCCAGAGTAGGTACAACCTGGACATCAGGAAGTACTTATTTACTGAGAGGATTGCCAAATGCTGAGAGACTCCTAGAAAGGTGGTGGATGCTCCAAGACTGTCAATGTTTAAAACACGTTTGGACAATGCACTTAACAACATGCTTTAATTTTTGGTCAGCCTTGAAGTGGTCTAGAAAATCCCTATAGGTCCCTTCCAAGTGAAATTATTCTATTCTATTCTATTCTATTCTATTCTCTTTAAAATTACCCATTGAGATTACTCTATTTTTCTACCTTATTGTTCATGCCTAAAATACTATTTGTAAATCCAGTCGATTCCTGTTTGAGAAAGAGGGAAATTGTTTTATCTAGTTGAATTTGCACAATGTTCCACAGCGAGGCTACACCGAGTGTGTTATTGGCAATCCCCTTCAATCTGACCCTGACTTTGCTGATGTCAGTCACATCCTGGAAGAAAACTTGCATGCACGTATGTTTTACTTTGCCACTAGTGCTCTTGCAAGAATAGTCTAATCAAGTGAGTAACTATGTTTAAGAAAACCAAAATGAGACAAGTGGTGTTTCTAAAAGCTACTCAAAATGGGCTGCAATTTGAGTAGTATGGGGGAGGTTTCATAATCAAAAGCAGTCATCAAAAATAGGAATTCCTGTGCTGAGAAGGAATATAGTCTTTGAGACACATTTCTTTGCTCTTACTTTAGAAAATAGATGTCCCTGGCAGTCAGTGCTATGGTCATCAGCATTCATAATTAACCCAGTCTTGGACAATGGGTAAAATTGCCCTCCCTTCCATGCAAGTATTTTTTTCCCTTCTGTTGTCTTCAGAACTGGGGGCATGAAACCACTCTGCCCCAGGACAGCAGTGTGAGCTTTTCATCCATGATCAGCTTTGGTTTCTCTTGGCTCCTCAGAGCTTCTCTCCTGGGAGGTATCACAGCTTCTTTTCTCAGTATTGCTGCCTCTATGATTCAGTCTTCTCTTGCTTCTGACAGGGTTGTCAGGATCTTGGTGGGAGACAGTAGGACAGTCTTCCCCAAGGTCACACCTAGGAAATCTTTTCTGTACTTTCACCTTCTTTTAGCAAAGTTTTAGTCACCAAGGGTCTGAAAGGCAAAAGTTAATTAAATGGTCTTGATTTTTGTGCTATGCATTCCATTAACTGACTTAGGGATCATTTGTTTCACAATATCTGACAATTACAATACTGATTATCAGTTTAATTGTATAATAGCGCAGACAGGGGACACTGAGGAGTGATTTTGTTAGGTGTGCTGAAGCTTGTCAGAAAAAGACTTTCTGTATCAGTCTTGTTAGCTTGAGTCTGTCCTTCCATTACAGCCTAAAGCTATGAGATGAAAAAAAACAAATTCAGGCAATATTTTTATATTTTATGGTTCTGAATTTTGATTTTTAGTCTAAGAGAGTTTAAATTTTCCTTCAGCATGCCTTCTGAGGAGCATATGCAATTCTTGACAGATCACACAGTAGTGAATGAAGACATTAATGGATTTCTACTTACATTAAAGTTCTATATTGGTATTTTTGTCCCATGTCCTTTAAGGCATAGTAGGATTCCCTTTCCTGCTGGATCCTGGGTTGCACTGGGATCCTATGCCGTTCACAGAATAGTAAAAAATTGCAAAGGACCTTTGAAGGTCATCTTGTCCTGTCGTCTTGAAGATCTTAAACAGGACTGGACCCAGTAATGAGCCCTGGGGTGCACTGCTAGTTACTGCCCTCCAACCAAACTTTGTGCCACAGGACACCAACCTCTTTATCAGCCTCTCTATTAGCAGGATCTTACAGTAGGCAGTGTTCATTGTCTGGTCTATAGTCTTTACTGGCCTGTTTTCAGTAAACTCTCAAGTCCTGATAGACAATGTCCACTGCTCTTCCCCCATTCACCAAGCCAGCCAATTCATGAGAGAAGGTTATCAGGTTGTTTGGGCATGAGTTTCCTTCTGTTCATGTCAGTCTGTTGCTAGCTGTTACTAGATTGCACAGGTCCCTTTGTCCTCTGACTACTCAGTTTAAATCCCTGAGAAGTGACACCAGAGGTAATGCAGCCAGTGATACCTTCTGTTACATCTGAACTTCTACTCAATGTGGAGTTTAGATATGGACTGATGAATATGGACCTGGAAAATCAGAAATCTGATTAACATAGCTCCTTTGTATGCAGTATCAGATGCTAATCCAAAAAGGCTGCAATGTCCTGGAAATGAACCTTTTTCTATATCCAGTAACAGAAGAGGCACAATAGTGAATTGCAATAAAAAAATTCAATTGATGCATTTGTGAGAGCTTCTTTTGTTCACACAATATTTTTGAGTATCTGTATTTTCTACATGCTTACATTGGAAAATAAAACTCATATGAAACAGGTGGAAGGAGAAAGAAATAGCTTATCTTTCCTACGCAGTCTTTTGTGTTTTGAGTATCTCATCCTGTAGTCCTAATCACCAGAGAAGAGGAGAGAGATGAGGCGGTAAGAATACTTCTCATTTACACACCTGGTTTTGGGAATCAGGAAAAACCCATTTACTATGTTATGAGAGCAGGTGTCCATGTGGTGTGATTAATATATGGCTAGCAGTACAAGTAGAACAAAGGGTTTTTTTGTGCTCCAAAAAAACCCCGAAGACATAAACAAAAATATTTTCAATGAGGAAATAAAATGATGGATGATTTTGTGTATCCTAAGGAAAGCTTGAGGATCAGCATATTATATCACAAGAGAAAGCAAACCTTTCTTGACAAAATCAGGACAGAAAAGTATGTTTCCAGTGCAAAGTTCCACAGTCCTCAGGAAGATAAACTTCTTGTTCTCTTACAGTCTACAGCAGCATTCCCACCTGACACATGCGTTTACTGATGAAGAACAACCATGAAAAAATGCTACTGAAGGCAGCATCATGACATCCAGACTCTAACACTTCACAGTTTTTGAGACAAGGTTCACAAAAAGGAAAGGAATGCAACAAATAAAACAATGTCTAATTTTTAATAAATGTCCAAAAGATGGAATATGTGAAGTGTAGCTGTTTGTTGTGAGAAGGACATTAATACAAGAAATCATACATGATAACTAGAGACAGCTGAAACCATCTTTGGGGAAGCCCAGTGGTCTTCTCAGTGCTCTGGCTCTGGTTTGGTTGAAAGTGAGTCACAGTTTTGCTGCACCAACCAGCAACATTCCTTGGAGATGCAGTTTTCACAAATGAAGAGCATTTGATTGTGGTTTGGGTTTTTTTGCTTCCAGAAAAGTATAACATTCTGGGGAGTTTTCCAGGTCAAGCTGAGGAGGCAGATGGTCAGTGTTGGCACCGTGGCCAGTCAGAGCCTTGCAGAAATGGACCTTCAAAGTACACATTTTAATGGAGGCTCCACCTGTGATCAAATCTATTGAGAGCCATTTTTATTTACCAAATGTTGAATGATTGAATCACTGTCCTGAAAAATGATTGCACTTCTGTAATACTTTCATCAAAGAAAGCAAATAAGCTCTTCAGAATCATAGCTTTAATGACAGTTGTGCAATTCATACATTTTAAATAAAGTCCCTAATTGGCTGGCTGTGAAGTAGAAAGAGAGTCTGTGCAATGAATGGTTTAAATGCAGCAATTACAGCATTTTTTATTCTTTGCCAATCTAAAATTAATGAAAAACCTTTCTTGCTGTGACCTTGACAAATGGTGGTGTAACCTTTTTCGATTCTCAGAGGGTGCTGAATTCTACCCTGTGAGAAAGTGATGTAAAGGAATTGCAGCTGAACATTTATAATTAGTAAACTGAAACCCTGTGACAGGGAAGAAAGCTAAAAGGCACTGATTGGATTTAACATATATTAGACACCATCCCCAAGGAATGGAATTGGAAGTTAGCTCTGAGTATTTTAATTTTCGCGTACCTGATTATCTTTGGGCATCACTGAATCCTGCATTATTGAATTGTCTGCAAAATTGATGTAAACCCGCTAGAATTCACCCAAGGTGAAGTGTGATCCTGTAAAATATTGGGTATGTTCAACTCCTACTGCTCTGAGGAAATGCTCAACTCCTCAGGGAAAGGGACAGAGAGTGCAGCTTCCCAGCACAAGGTCTGACATTTGCACTGGAGATATTTTACCTATCACTGGCATTACTTAGGGGTTTTGACATGGACGTGCAGCACATTAAACCAGCTTTCAACCCTTGTACACTGCCAAGGTGGTTTGAGGGAATCTGGAACCTTCTCATTCAAATCTAGTTGGGGTAAGTATCATTTCCTTGTAGGTATAAAATAGTGCTGGATTACTAAAAATGATTTGTTGATTTGACACCATGAATACTCCTAGGAGACTCAAAAATCCCTAGAACATTCTTTTCTTTTCCTGATAGGTCACAACTGTGAGGCATAATGATTCAAGCTATGCTGTTTTATCAGCTCTATTTTTATTCCTTCTAAGAGACAAAGAATCTTTGGCTGGTAGATAAACAAGAGAAACTAGTACAAACATGTACTTTCCTGTTCATATATTTTTGTGTTGCTAAATCCTATTTTCAACCACTGGACTGTCTAAATTGTCTAGGGTGTCTTACAAGTGATGGTACAATTTCTATTATTATTTTCTAATTTCTTGGATAACTCAGAAAATTTTTAATCCCTTTTGAGAAGCTGAACATCTTGTGTTTTATTTAGCAATTAATATCTTAACAATGCTCCTTATTATGAGTCCCACCTCCTTGACTCCTTTCTGATAAGCAAACCAAGTGCAAATACAGGTCAGGAGAACTTATACCCAAATTCCCTGTCCTTAGCATGGAGCATATGAAAATTTTCAGTGTAATTAAAGAGACTCTGAAAGGTTAGTGGAGCAGGTCTTTCTGCCATTAATTTTTATTATATGTTAACTATTTTGCAAGTTCCTTTGATTTTAAATTTAAAATAGGCACTTTTTCTTTCTAACAGCAGCTGGCCATGTTGGTCCTTTGTTCTGTCACTAAAAATCAGTCCTCTGACAGCAAATGATTATGTTTGTGTGAGAAATAATAGATATTGAAAAGAAATAAAATTTAAGTGCTTTTTGGGATGTTATCAGTGAAAAGTCAGGTGACTTTTCTTGTGCTATTTTTTATTTTCTTCAGTTTTTAATTGAAGAATAGATTTTATTTATATAATTCGAGGCAGAAGTAATTTCAGGCAGAGCTTTTAATTATCTTAGCAATTCTTCACTGCAAGTTAAAATGGCAGAAATGGCTCGTGCTCTAATTTTATTTCTTTCCATCTTTTTTAACCTCTCATATCCCCTTCCATACTCCATCTGTTTTTCCTTAGCATGGTTAATGTCTGATTTTTTGATTGATGTAACTTTAACACTGGTTTATGGAATATTTGTAAGTACTTGGTTTTAAAATTAACTGTACCTGGAAAATAATATGAAACATCATTGCACCCTAGAAATGGAAACATAATAAAAATAATCACTCTGCTGTATGATTTTTTTTTTTACCTTTGTGGAATGAATTTTCCTACTGAATGTTTTTAACACTAACTGAGGAATGTTAAAAAAATATCAGTGCAATGAATAAAATGAGCAGAGATTAAATTATTGAATCATAGTAACTGCAATCCTAGATTTTGTTAAAACTGATGGAACAACCATCTTCATGAAGACATCTTTCAGATTACATTTTTTACATAGGTATTTCCCTTCTAATGTTGCATACAAATCCAATTGAGTGTCAGTGTTATAACAACAAATTTTTATCAAAGGGACAATTGGCCACATATTCACAGAATAGAAATCCCCAGCAGACAGAAACCTCTTTGAGCTGAAGTCAGAAGTGGCCAAGAGGCACTGATGTTGTAACTGGTGCTGGTACCTCTGCCAGCACCTCAAGTCAGCTTTGCATCCTAGATAAGATTCTTTAACTTTGCTGCAGCTTTGATGGGAATAGAACAGTTCTATCACATGGTACCAGCTGCTCATTCACACAGTTTTTCAATAATTGAACTGTCAGTAATAAATTCCACCAGTATTTCTACTCAGATTTAGTCCAACATCCAATATTGTCAATGAAAATCACCCCAGACTACTTATGAGGGCACTACCAGACCTTGAAAAAAATCTAAATGTTTACAAATTATTCATTGTTTATAGAAAATTCCTTTGAATGTTGTCCAAAGGCAAAAAAGAAAAGAGGTCCTAAATTCCTAAATTGAAATATAGACCTTTTTTCAAATCAGTACAAGTTTGTACAAAAACTTCTTCAAAAATCCAGCATTTAGCACACAAAAACTTAAAATAGTACTGGAATCAGGTCTTTGTTCTCAATTACAGCTTCCTGAGGAGGGGGTAGAGAGAGAGAAGTTCTGAGCTCCTCTCCCTGGTGTCCAGTGACAGGATGTGTGGGAATAGCTCAAAGCTGCACCAGGATGGGTTCAGATTGAACATTAGCAAGCATTTCTTTACCAAGAGACGGGGTCAAACTGGAAAAGGCTTCCTAAAGAGGTGGTGGATGCCCCAACCCTGACAATGTTTAAGAAGCATTTGGACAATGCACTTAGCAACATGCTTTAATTTTTCTTCAGACTTGGAGTGGTCAGACAGTTGAACTGGATGATTGCTGTAGGTCTATTCTATTCTATTCTATTCTATTCTATTCTATTCTATTCTATTCTATTCATTTCCATTCCAATTACTCTGGTGAAAACCTAGACAAGATCTGCTGAAGAGGATTGTTTTCTTTGTCTTCATTATGTATTACAGGTGTATTACATGTTGGAGCCAACTCTGGTATACCAAGAGTTGGAGCCAACTTTCACCATCTGCTTTCTCTTCCTTTGGGGTGAGATGCTGTGTCCAGGAAGGGACTGGCTAAAATTCATTGCTCCTTATTTTACGTAAAAGCCTAGGGAAAATATCAGACATTTCTAAAGCTCAGTAGTTTTAAGCCACATGGAATGATAAGTAATACCACTTATTCTTTTTATGGCAAAATGAGTTTTTCCACTTCATTTCTCCACTGAAACTATTTACATAATGTCTGTGTTCTTTTATGGCTTGTACAAAAAACAGTGCCATACTAAATTTGCATGGGCTTAGGGAGAAGGCTGAAATAGGAAAAAGTAATAAATGCATATGTCAATCATTTATCTTATTTTTAACCATCTCACACATTATAAACTTCATAGAAATTTCAAAGTAGTAATTTCTAACAGCTGAAGAATGCTTATTTCCTCATGAACTTTCAATATACTTCCATTTAACATTTAGTGGCTCAATTTTCTTTGTATAGGTCAAGAGGATTTTTTCACATCTTGTCACAGGGAAAAGGGTACTTGAGTGGAAAAGGTACACTCTCTATTATCACCACAGAATTTCAAGTACCTGAGCTTATTCATTAGAAGCTGGAGGACTTTAGCAAAGATATGAGATATTAGAAGAAAACCTTCATGTTCTTACTATAATAAGAATTGGTTATAGTCAAACTGATATAAAGGGCAAAACTCACATGCCAAGCATGTCTGAGTTTTAGTTCAGGTCTGCATATCCTACTTTATAGTATTTGCTAGGCTTTTAGAGAATTAACTGATTATAAGAAAAATTATATTACAAGAGTCCCAGTGACATTAATGAATTCCAGCTCCAGGCAGATATTACCATGTGATATCATGAATTGTCTCATTCATGCTGGCATTGCAGAACCATGGACCCCTCTGTTCTTGAGTGTGGGAGTGCTGGGGAGAAATCTAGGGATGCGAGGAAGACAGAAAAATGAGTCGAAAGGTAAATGAGCAAGATAACTGAAATTAATGTTGTAAAAGGTTAAGTTCCTTTCTTGAATTTTGGATCTTTTAAGTAGTTTCAGAAGCAGGCAAAATAGTATATTTCAAACTCTGAGTAAAACTCAGGTGTTTTGCCATCTGCCTAATAATTTTAATGTATTTTAAAATAATTGATACCAATAATTTGAATTCAATAAAATCCACAACTTACAGCCCATACAGACATTTTTTTCCCTCAAGTTTTGTCTAAGTTGGCCTTGAAAAATTAAATTTTTCATTAGTTTTCCAAAGGATAGTTGACATTTAAGAATTAGTTAGAAATTACAGTTTTATGGCTCATGTTATTGCAGTGTAATGTTCATTTGGAGAGAAACACAATGTCCTATTTAAGCAAACTGCATTTAAATTGTCCATTTTGTTTTATTCTGAAAAGTATTTGCATGATGATAAATGGATAAAGAATAATGATTTCCAAGGAGACACACTCTCTATCCTTGAGTTAGACAAATGAAGGCCAAAGATGGAACAAATGGTCTGGGAAGATGCCATTTCTACAGCAAAAGAAAACACTGTTTTCTGAAGGATGTCTCCTTAGTAACAAATCACTGCCTGAGAAGGTATGAAGAACAACATGACTAAAAGGACTTAAATTTTAAGCCAAATACTGGGGTTTTTTTCTGCAGCAGAATTATTACAGATGCCACAACATTTCAATTTGTTTGCTGAAGTCTTCACACATATCACTAACATTTTAATTTTCTATAACTTGCCTTGATTTTCTTGTGTCAATTGAAGTAAGAAAGGAAACACTTTAAAAAAATCTTCAGACATGATAGTGCTCAACAGACCCTGCAGATAAATAGAGTCAACACTGAATGCATTCAGCTGGAATTCAGTGAGAAAAACACCTACAGAAGAACCTCATCATTATGCTAGGTGCACATCTACCCACATGCACAGGTTTTTCTGACTTTCCTAAGAGACAAAGCTTCCACCATAATCATACCACCAGATTTGAGCTCCCTAGAAGGAAGCATTACCCATCAAATATAGATGAGAGCAGAGCAAGAAACACTCTTTGAAAAGGCAATCGCTTTTTTGTGAGAAGAAACACTGGGGAGTTCCATATTTTTTGTATTTCAATATCTAGATTCTAAGGAAATACCCTGTACACTTCTACTTCTAATAAAAATATGAATGTATCACCATGACTAAAGGGAGACAGACAGTAGGTGATACCGTCAGAAAATTAGACTCCAGATTGAAGGGAAGCTGCTATTGGACTTTCTCAAGGATTAATTTTTGGATTAATTTTTTATTGACCTTGACTTAAAACCAAGTAGATAATGCATAAAATTGGAGAATCATAAACACAAAAGGAAGATTGAGATGTCAAATGAATAGACTACTGCTGTATTTGCAGGAATGCCAGAAGAGAGATCCAAGAAAAAATGGTTTTAAGGACAAGTATCTGAGGATTATTAACAAGAAAATTAACAATTAGGTCTTTATTTAGAAGTGACCGAGGAAGCCAAAGGCTAAAAGGTATACTATTTGCAAATCACGATCTGAAGAATAAAGTTAATCTGTGGAAGGCTCAATGCTGTTTGTGGAGACCCTGGTTTAGGGAGATGCAAGAAGCTTCCCTCAAAACACCCTTAGACCCCATTGGCGCCTTCCCCTGTTTCTATGTCTGTTCCTATGTCCCTGAGCCACTCCTCCCTATTCCCTGATTGGCCCTTATCTTTGTACGTCCCAGAGACCAAGTTCACCCCCAGGCCCCCTTGGAAACTTGGACCCTCAATGTGTGGGTGCTGGGACCTGAACATCTCACCGTGTGGCTGAATAAAACATCTGAACATCTGTGGATATTATGCAAAGGTCCTTTTTGCTTCCTTACCCTGGAAGGGTAGCAGCAATTCAGCCTGCTACAGCTGTTGATGGCACTACACCTGGACTCCTAGGTAAATTCCCAGTTCCTTCCCAAAAGTTGTATTCACATTTGAATTAGTACAGAAAAGATATACTGTGACAAAAGGTGGAGTGGAAAACTTCAGGAAGCAGGAAAGAGAAAGAGCATGGATTAAGCAGCAAGGCAAACTGGAATGTGGTCTTTAAATACATTGGGAAATACATGTAGAAAAGAACACGTGTCCACTAAAGTTAAAGTACAGGACTGGTGTAAAAAGTAACTGGTCATAAATATGGTCAGGGTGGAAATGATTGGAGATGTCTAGTCAGCAGAGGAGTTACCTTTCTAGTTATCATTTGAGGAGCTTGGGAGAGGCTCTTTAGAGAGATGTCAGGGTAGTATTCTGTTCTGGGGCCCTCAGCAAAGAAAGAACATCAACCTGTTGGATTAAGTCCAGAGGATCAGAGGGCTGGAACACCTTTCCTATGAAGACAGTCTGAGAGAGCTGGAGCAATTCAGTTGGGAGAGAATGCTTCAAGGTGACCTTAGAGCAGCTTTCCAGTACCCGAAGGGGGCCTACAAAGGAGCTGAAGAGTTTTGTAAGGGCATGGAGAGATAGGACAAGGGAGAATGTCTTTAAACTGAAGGAAGACAGGTTTAGCTATAAGGAAGAAATCCTTCATTGAGGGTGGTGAGATACTGGGACAGGTTTCCCAGAGAAGCTGTGATGCTCCATCCCTGGAAGTGTTCAAGACCAGGCTGGATGGGACTCTGAGCAACCTGGTCTAGTGGAAGGTGTCCCTGCCCATGGTCAAGAGGTTGCATCTACATGAACTTGAAGGTCCTTTCCACATTAATCCTTTCTATGATTCTATGATTCTATGATTTTATGATAACTGAGATTGTACCCCAAGATTCTTTTGGGTCCTATCTTCTGTATCAGTGTATAGTTTTGATTCTAAAGGGACAGGTCTTTTAAAATCCTAAATCAAGCCTTCCTCAATGCTGGGAGAGGGCCTGGTGGATTTGTATTTTAAAGAGAAGGAAAAAAACCCATAAAACTGTTCCCAAAAAGTATTCACCTTCTGCAGTTTCAGCTGTGAGCCTTATTGTGTTATTGATATTGTTTCAGGAGAGATGATAGAAAATAATACGGATGTTGCACATCAGACAACTCCAGAGTTATCTGCCTAAAAAGAACAGAAATACAATAAAAAGAACAGTGGATATTTGTATTTATTATGGCTTTCTATGTTATTTCCTTTGGCTACATATCTGTCTAATGATAGATAACCCTTCAAAGCAATTTTAACTTTGTTTTAATTTAGATTTTAGTACAGACACTTATCTGAATTATCCAAGGTACTTGGATATGCATTACTGGACTGGAAAATTCATGTAAACATAATCTAATAAGATTTCAGCTGCTTTTTGTTTCCAGAAACAAGATATTCCATGTAGAAAGTTTATCTGGGAGCAAGGGTGACCAGAGATAGCCAGAAGAGTGGTGACAAAAGTGAACAAGGGACTGCTATTCCTTGTGAGCTACATAAAGGTTGAAATTCTCATTGTTTATCTAACACAATTCTTAGTCACAATGTGTTTTAAAATGGAGGTACATCAAGCTTTTTAATAGCATTTTGTTAATCCTCATCACTCATTCCATCAGCTAACAGAATGACAAGGCTGTTTAATACAGATGGTACTTCTCTCCTAGCAGCTCTAATCAAAAGGCAAACCAGTGTCAGGCAATTACCTCTTCCAAAGGGATGCTGCCCAGGGAAGGGTGGTCAGGACAACTGTCACCACTCAGCTGGAAATGAAGCTTCAGACATCTAATGAAAAGATTCCCACACCTCAGCCAGAGACTGTGAGCTCCTTATACATTCAGTGAAGACAAAAGGACACTTATTCAGATGCCTACTTCATGAAGGGAAAGGCATCACTTTAAAAGTGAGGATTACTCTCCACTATGGAGTACTCTCCACTAATTCCCATGCAGTGGATGACACTTCACCCAAGAGGACAATGGCAAAGGTTTCCAGCTTTGAACTTTGTTGCCCAGTTGTATGACTAGCTGTGTTTCATGCACTCAGGCTTAAAGGTACAGCTAGTCACATGTTAGGAATTAAGGAATGATTGCTTTAAGCCAAGTACAGTAAACAGGTTTTATTCTATTGCACTCTTTAACATTTGCAAAGCACTTGATGCAATGAGAAAAGTCCTTCAGAATTTAAATTAGAATGAATAAATTTAGTGTTCAGACTAATTTTAATGAATATGACTCTCCCATTCTGTAATAGCGTCCCCTAATATTGCTGGTATGTAAAGACATGAAATATGAGAGAGTTTCAGACTTTCAGAACCTTTTTTTAAGTCTGTGTCACAAGGCTGGTGTCCTGCTAATGTGGTCATGGATTAAAATTTACACTAAGTTTTTGTTTAACCCATGATTTTTACACCCTTGACAATTTATTCTTAATTAATGCAACCCTTTCAACCTCCTGGTCTTCTCTATTTACAATAAAAGATTAAATTCACTAAAGCTGCCAAGGAGTTGGAGATTTATGGAGTTCAGCTCCAAAGTTTATGGGGAAAATAAATAGAAGTATCACTTTCTAGGATTAAGTAATTGTCTAAATATTAGTTGATCAGTAACTAATTAATAAGTGATTTATTCTATTAAATACAGATTCATGCTAGATAACAGGAAATATGGATGGAGGAAGAGTATTTAAAAAGTTTTATAAATAGTTGTAGGAAGAAGACTGAAGGGGACAGGGAGCAGTTAAGACATAGGACTGACTAACTAATGACTGAGAAACTAAACCATAAAAGAACTGGTTCTGGGAAGTGATGCTAAGATGTTGCTTGGACTCTCAGTAAAAGTTGTTGTGACACATGCTGAAACAAGAAAGAACTATGCAGTAACTTTAGAGAGGACCTGATAACGCATTGTATTTTTTCCATTTGGTAGCATTGATTGCACAAACCTTCAGTTTTTCTTCAGGAGCCTACATTTATTGTTTTCTACAACCTCATGCATTTACATAGAGTTCCAATGTGAAAGGATGAGCATGGAGTACACCATCCTTGAGGAATAGCAA
Source organism: Motacilla alba alba (assembly GCF_015832195.1). Taxonomy (NCBI): domain Eukaryota; kingdom Metazoa; phylum Chordata; class Aves; order Passeriformes; family Motacillidae; genus Motacilla; species Motacilla alba. The sequence goes on along the minus strand of NC_052016.1, from coordinate 53,895,928 downwards.
AATTAAGAGTATTTTTTAGTGTTTCAGTGCTGTGAAACTTTTGGGGGTTTGTGGAGGCTGGGATGGGCTTTCTCCCAAGCTGAAAGAATCAGTTTAGGAGCTGCTGATCCCAGAGGTTAGGTCAGTGCAATAGGCTCCTCTACATCACGAGCACATCAATGTCTTATATTGCAGACCAGCAGCTTGTGGCTTCAGGGACTGTAAACGGGACATCAGCTTTTTCTTACTTTGTCAACACAGCAAGAAGAGGCAATGGCTGAACAGACCCATCTGAACTCATGGTTTCATTTCCAAAGCACTGCAGACTTACATGGCTCCTTTGCGGTATCCACTAGGTGAATCTGTACTAGGACTTTTGCTTGGCATCTAAGATGGAAGATGCTATAAAATTCCTCCTCGGAGCAATGTGCAAATTTGGCAGAACATTATGTGGAGTTGATTTTATACTGAATCTTCCTATACTAAAATCTATATTTCTTTTTGATTAAATATTTGTCATTTTAATGATGGAATATGAACAGATATGTTTAACTTTCATGGTTAATGATCTCTTTGTTTCTGCTTTTAATCCCTGCCTATTACACTAATGGACTCAAATTAGTACACTGTTCAAGAGGCCATTAAGCACTTCTATAGGACATCGAATGCTAATGGAAAGTTGGTATGAGAATTCAAGCATTTTGCTCTTTAACTAACATATGTGTAGTTTTAATTTCTGAAAAAATAGCTTTCTGTTTTAGAAGAGTTCATAGACTAAAGGATGCCTTTTAAAAATTGTTACACAGCTTATTTTGTCATATATGTAAGAATTGATTCATGAAGTGTTCTCCTTTGTATGCTTTTTGGAACATGATACTAACCTTAAAGTGGAAATTTTAAATTCTGGGCCTCTTGTCTGAAGAAACCAAACAGTTCCCTCAGATCTGGCCAATAACATTATTGCTTTCATAAATAATCACTGTAGGCTAAAGCAATCCTTACCTGGAAAAGTAATGTCTGGTAATAAATGTAATAAGCTTTACTCTGAGCTTCCAACAGGTAATCAAATTGCAAATTATTCTAATGAAACACAGGATGGTGAGGAATCACATCTCTTGAAAAGTAGGTAAAATGTCCATTCCTCGCTCCCCTTGGTTATCCATTTGGTGTCAGCCTGTCTACTACTTGGAAAGACTATCCATATCTCTTTACTACTGGCCAGTTGTCTAGGGTGATTCCATATACATGTTTACCAGCAGATGGTCTCATAATAATTACTAGAGTTGCCAGGCCATTTATGCATAACTCCTTCCCTAAGCAACTGACCAGAAAAAACATTTTTTAAATTTTATCTTGCATGTGTAACTCAGAAGATGTACAAAGGGAATTAGAAAATTAAAGAAAATCTCTAACTGGAAAAAGAAAACAAGAGGGAAAAATAGAACCCAAATTAATGAGAGCAGATAGGCACTGCTGAAATGTAAGAAGGAGTGAAGAAGGACTCCCCTCCTGGGCAAGTGAAGATTCATGAAATGTCTGGTTCCCATAGGAGGTAGGTTCTTTCTGGTCCTGCATCATATGTGCTACATTTACTCAGATTTCATGCATCCTAAGGTCCATAAGTGATAAGATGGGAAGTGTTGGAATCAGCCCAGTACAATAAAAACATATGGAATGGTTTCTATAGGAAAGCAGTGAGTCCATTGCAGCTTGGAAGTCTATAAAGTCTTTTATGTTATGGAAAGGGTGAATAGGTAATGTCACAGCAGAGGAACTCAGTGAACCGCAGTGATGAGGCTAAAACCAAAAGTGTTTTTGTGGAATATATTGCTAACTTACAGAGAGTGTTGTCAAAGAACAGTGGCCAGCCCAAAATTAAATAGATTCAAAAAGAGAGCAGACAAATTTATGGAGAATGCTTTTGTAAGTGGGTGTGAAACACAACCAGGTAGAGGAAATAATTGTCTGCAGTACTCTAGAACTCTGACTAACAAAAGCTACAAAGGTTTCTAATGCAAGCTTTGTCCTCTACAGACCTGCCAGAGATTTCTTTCCACTAAGCTAGACATTGCCATTTCTGATTTCCTCATAGAGATGATAGGCTGAAGAAAAAGGCTGTCCTTGATTTTGGGAGCTGAGGAGCAGACCTAGAACATAGCATAAAATGATGAATCAAAATGGTTCTTAAAGCAGTAAAAAATAAATAGATTGAAAGAACAGATTAAAAATGAGGAAATTGTGAAAGGATTATTTTACACTGAAGCTACTTACAGATAAAACACTAGTGGAATGACCTTGAGGAGGTCCCAAGAGACACAAATCAGTATATCTAAACCCCACATGAAGAGCATAGAGAAGCAAGGTAGAAGAAAGATGTGAAGCTTGGATGATGCCTGGAGGAACCTGATAGCAGTAGAAGGACCTAAGAAGAGGTCTAATGCCCTACAAAGGTTGAGGCATGGCCTGGCTGAGCCCAACTGGGTTTTCTGCATCAGGGACGAAAGCCTGAAAGAATTTTTTGGAGGAGGGCTGAGACCAGAAACATTATACAAGAGTTAGCCATGATGCATCCCATCAAACACCTGCTCCAGGTCCAGGAGCTGGAGGGAAGGCAACAGACACCTCTCAAGCCACCAGGAGGAAAAGTCTTCTGACTGCAAAACAAGCAGTGGGTGACACTGTGGGCATAGAGGAGAACTCAGCTCACCAAGGCTGAGAACATTCTCCCTGGTGGGATGACCCTTATAATGCACTTACGGTGTGCACTGAGAAGAGGCAATGAATGCCACTTCCTCAAACTACATGTATTTGTCTTTTCAGGCAGCTGTGGAAGCAACCCACCCGAAGGACAACTTGGCCCATGTGAGACCATGAGAAGGCAGGAGGCCACCAAGTGTGGCTAAACTCTGCTCTTGTGCTGGAAAGCAGTTTGGAAGGTGACCCATGGCTGCCTTTTGGGAATTCACTCAAGAGGGAACTTCAGCTGAACCTGTCCTCCTGCTCCCACCTGTCAAAGCCTATCCCACAGGACCCAGCAAGACTGACTGGATTGAGGGGCCAGTAGGTCCCACACACACTATGGACCCACAGGAAGGGGCCTGAAGACTCTGTAAAAGGGGCTTGTGATATTAGTTTCAGAGCCCATTGAAAGTGATACACACTTGGATACAGGTTTTGCAGACCCTATGGCCATTCAAGGGACCTACGGATATTCACCTAAGTATTTGCAGAGAAAGATCACCTTTAGAAGTCTCAAACTTTTTGCTGTTAGCATGCTTCCTCACTTTTTGGCACTGGCAGAGACACAATTTTTTGGACTAGGAGCTGGATCTGTGGAGTCCTTCAGGCATGAAGGGAACTGACTCCCTCTTTTGCCTTCAGCAGTGAAATAATCAGATTGCTTTCTAGTCTAGAGACCCCAGCAAGTACAGCCTGCAGCCTGAACTCACCACTGAGAAGATGAACAGAGCTCTCTTTCCTCCACTGGTCCTTGCTCTAGCCCACCAGTTTCACTTCTTTCTTAAATTGTTTCCAAGATAAAGCTGTGAAATGAGGTAACCTTCATATGATCAAGCTTATTGGCAGCACTAGTCCTTGTGCACTAGTCCTGTATATCAGGTCATATGGCATCAATCCCCTGCAAAAGTACAGGGACTTGAGTGGACAATAGCTACACATATCCCTGGAATACATACAGTGAAGTTTTGTCTTCATGTTCCAAGGGAAACCTAAGGAAACAGTTCAATAGCAGCATTGTTGAGAAATTATTTCTTCCTAACTTGTGTGTCAGTCCCAGCTCTTGCTTTCAGCCAGGATACCAGACTTTTACACTGAAAATATCTCTAATGCTTAAAAATACATTTTTTTAAAAAAATAAACATTTCTTTCTGTGGATGCTGCATATTTATTTTAAGCTTGTAAAAATGTGTCATATTCCAGTGAGTTCAGCATAGCACACTTTCGTATTTGAAGATGTTTGGACAGTAGTGTATTCAGTTCTCATGACATAGTTTTGGTTGCAGGAGACCAAAGAAGCCGTCAGGAGCTTCCTCTGTGTCAGACAGAGCCAACACCAGGTGGCTCCAGGACAGAACAAGCCCCTGGCCAAAGCCAAGTCAATCAGTGATGCTGGTAGCGCCACTGGCATAACAGATTTAAGAAGATGACGGGGGTGAGGGAGAATGCACATGGAGAGGAGAGAGAATGTGTGAGAGAAGCAGCCCTGCATACTCCAAGGCTCAAGAAGAAGGAGAAGGATGTGCTTAAGGTGCCAGAGCAAAGATTCTTCTGCAGCCCATGGTGAAAACCATGGTGAGGCAGGATGCCCCCTTAAAGCCCATGGAGATCCATGATGGACCAGATATCCACCTGCAGTCTCTGAACGGCCCCACACCAGTACAGGTGAGTTCCCAAAGGAGGCTGTGACTCTGTGGGAAATGCTGTTGGAGCAAGCTCCCTTTCTTCATGTGAATCAACTGCACCACTTTGCTTGGTGTCATGTGCAGCCTTGCTGAAAGGGCACTCAATCCTACTGCGTCACTGATAAGCATTTTAAATATTTGTCACAGAGGGGATTTTTGAAGGGCATCACTTGTTAGTGGCTTCCACTTCGTTGTTGAATCATCGACTGTAAATCTTTGGATGTGGCCATCCAGCCAATTTTTTATCCACCTAACAGTCCATCCATCAAACTCTTATACCTCCAATATATTGGCAAGAATGCTGGGAGGGACTGTATCAAAGACCTTACAGAAGTCCAGGTAGATAACATCCACAGCTCTTCTCTGTCCACTGATGCAGTCACTCTGTCATAGGAGGCCATAAGTTTGTTTGGGAACAATTTGCCCTTGGCAAAGCCTTGTTGACTGTCTAATTACCTCCCCATCTTCAATGTCTTTCCACCTAGCTTCCAAAAGGATCTCTTACATGATCTTACTGGGCACGGCGGTAAGGCTGACTGGTTGATAGCTCCCAGAGGCCTCCTTTTTACCCTTTCTAAAAATTCGTTTGGCACTTCCCATGTTCCAACCACTGGTGACTTCTTTTCTGGTCTCTGGGAGCTACTATGTTTATAAACAGGTAATCTGAGGACACATAATGTAATACCAAAGGACATCATTTCAGTCAATAGCTTAAATGAGTACACTCTAAATGAAGCTTATAGAATTCTTCAACTATTATCAGAATTCTTTAGATGTGGGCTAAAACTTCTAGATAAGTTTCAGCATAAAAGATTTAAAGCAAAATGAAATGTTATACATACATACATATATACATATATATGCTGATTTTTTTTTCAACAGACTAAAAACTTAGCTGGTAAGACAGCTAAAGAGATGATAAAAACTAATAGTGCACTACTGGGAATGGACAATCTGAGCCATTCCAGGTAAAGGCTCATTTCCCCAGCAGGGTTTTGGAATTGTATTTACTGCTCGAGTGCATTGCCTGCTGTGTTCTGTGACTACTGCAATAACAGATCCTGCTGGACTCTACTATAAACATTTCTGATCAATCAACACTGGCATCTTCCTGTAGCTTTGCTATTAAAAAGTGGAGGGAGTTTTTTAAGAAAAGGCCATTCATGTAATTAAAATAATACTAATAATTTGTAACGAGCACAGTTTAAGGCAAGTCACTAAAAAGCCTATTTTGATTCAAAAGTTTGAGACAATGGGATGCTACTAATTGATAGTTTTAGGCCTCCCAGGTTTGTTTGCAGAAGTGGCCTTCTTTAGTGTATTGCCAGTAGGATGGCAATGCATTCAAGGCAGGAAAACAGATGTATCAAATGGGTTCTTTTTGTGTTGCATCAGTGAGTTCATCTGCACGCATGGAAAAATGTCCTAAACATCGTGATCATCAGTGGTGCATAGTAAGGACTGGAGACAACTGCTGTAAAAAGCAACTTGTTCAAAATTTAACATTAACTTCACTGGAATACCACACTCTCAAGTTCAGAAAGTGTGATGTGATAGACTGTATGAGGCACAAAATGCTTACGAAAGACATAAATTAACATAAGATTACTAATAAGTTTTTAAGTTTTTTTATCTGCAAGGATTTGTGCTGGAATAGCTGTAGCACTCATGCTACATAAGTGCTTTTATGTGACCAATGTGATCAATCTTGAAATAAGCAGTGCTGCTGAAGTGTACCTATGTAATAATATATTCATTATGTTTGCAAAATGTGAACAATTGAAGAATGTGACAATCAGCTTGTGCATTTGAATGGGCTGCAAGAGCCGAATTAATACAATTAAATATTTCGTGTTATCTGCTTGGTCACAAATTCTTCTTGAAATTGCATGTTCCTATGTTCCTTTTGCTTTACATATTGCCCTAAGTACAGATGAGGATGCAGATATATTTTTCTTGTTCTTCTGGATGCTCTTAAATGCCAGTTTCTACCATCTTTTGAAAGTGTGGCAAAAAGCAGCAGCATCAGCTGAGGATGTTTGGGGGTGAATTATCTGAATATCTGAACTGATTGCTAAATGATTCAGTGCTGAACTTTCTCATGTTGATAGACTTGACATTTTTCTATGTAATTTTCTTTAGACATGGACTCATAGTAGGAAGGTGATGGCATAATCAGAGAGTAAATTCCAATTAAAGGAGCAAACACTCCAAATTTTTTTCTCACAGAGGAAAAAAAAAACATTTAAACAAGGAGCAGGAGCTATATGAATGCAATATGGTAATCCCTTGTTGCAGAGGAAAAAGTAGTATAAGGATTTTGGATTACAAGGAAAGCAACTATCAAACAATAGAATAACAAAGGTCAAAAAATAACCCAGCCAGAGGTCAGTTAGGATACCTAAAACTCACTGCCAGTTAGCAACAAATAAGAGATTGCACAAAGAGCATCTGGCCATGGGAACATCCCAAAAGTGGTTGATTACAAATCCACAATGTGAGAAGAGGAAAGCAAGACTATTAAAAAATATAAAATATTTATTGGTTTAAAGACATTAAAACTCTGGAGGGTTAGAGCTGTCGCATTACCCTAGCACTGAACTTGAACCTACAAGAGTACAGAACTTCTCCCCAACAGACCATTATATAAAACTTGTGGTAGCAAAAATTTCAAAATGATGCTCTAATTTCAAAAAGCACTTTTCCCACCTCTGCATGTGCATCTTTCAGAGCTGTGTGTGGAAAACTGAGCAAAGGAAGTGAAGACAAGTGAAAGTTAAGTATTGTAAGAGTAGTAACCGCAGTAACACTCAAGAGTGTGTCTATATTAAACCTTAATTCAGAGCCAAACTTAAAGCAAAATTATTTTTTCTGTTCTTGAAACAGAAACTAGTGTGACAATCCCATTTACAAATCTGATCTTTCACTAAGCAAACAACCCTAGTTTACTTTAGGTTTTGGGAAATGCATGCAGGCTTTTGAGCACTTTGGTCACCAAATCTCTACATGTGACAGCATCCCAAACCCTCATAAGTAGGTGCAAGAGAATAACCATTTACATTTTTTTGTTTTTCTTGCACATTTTTTGTGACTTCTCCACTGGCCAAGGAAATAACAAGGAATGTTTCTGCTAACTTCAATTAGTGTGGGAGTGTTTTGTGGATATCAATTTGCTGTAGTGATATATTGTGCAAAACTGCATGATTTCCTTTCAATTTGGCACATCCCACTGGGGTTATATAACTAGAGCTTTCCAGTAATGAAATATAATGAATAATAGTAAAACTTACAATTAAAAAACTCACACCTAGTGATTTCTGATGCTTAAAAGAAAAAGCCTAACACAACCATCCCAGAAAACAGCACGAGACAATAACATAGAGTCTTTACAGACAAAACAGTTCTTCATTAAATATCTATTTTTTTGCTGGCTTTTCAGTTCCACTTTGTAATTTAATATGCTCAGGAGAAAACCTAGAATTTGAAGGTATAATTTATACAGGAGAAAACTCAGATTTTGCCTGCAAGTTTGCTTGCCTTATCCTCTTCTCAGTCTCTTTCAAAAGTAAATAATCTGGCTCAATTTTTAGAGCTGGAAACACAAGACTTAACCCCACTTTGGTCTTCTTTTTATCCCAATTTTCACACAAATCACTTTGTATTTAGCCTAGATTCCTTAGGTGAAGTGTTTATGCTAACTCATCTGCTAACGTTGCATGGGTAGTTAATAAATGTCAGAAACTTCTCTTACACTATATGTATTGTAGACGTGTTAATTAGATATTGATTGTCCTGACACTTTTCTTCATTTTAGCCTTTAAAATTTCAGGGTTGTTATTTACTCATTTGTGTAGACAATCTTCTCCTTCATCATCTACACCAAGATGAGCAGAATGATGGGGTCCCTTTCCTACAAAAATAGCCTGAGAAAGCTGGAGTTGTTCACCCTGGCTCCTGGATAACCTTATTTCAGCTTTCCAGTACTTGGGACAGCAAATTTTTAGACAGGTAGATAGTGATAGGACAGGGGGGAACAGACTGGTTGATACAAAGAAATTCTTTATTTGGAGAGTAGTGAAGTATTGGAATGGGTTGCTCAGAGATGCTGTGAATGCCCCATCCTTGGAAGCGTTCAATGCCAGGTTGGATGGGACTTTTAGCAACCTGGTCTAGTGGAAGGTGTCCCTACCCATGGTCGGGGGTTTAGAACAAGATGATTATAAGGTCCCTTCCAACTCAAATCATTATATGATTCTATGATTTTCTTCATCTATTTTCGTAATAAATACTACTGCAAATGAGAAGTGTGGCTGTGGTAAAGAAGATGATAAGGTGAACATTTACTGTAGTTAGCAACTCACCTACAGCAGCCTTTAAACAATTTGGGTTGTCTTTCTGAACCTATACCAGTACCTCCTGTGCATATGAAGCTCTGCTTCTGTGCATGCAACTTGGTGAATATGCTGCTACTCTTCTTTAAATACACATATTACATATGTAGACATACTTTTCACTACAGCTCAGCAGACTTGATAATTGCGTTTGAAATTCTTTCCATCTGTATTTCATAGTCTTAAGAAGAAAACACAATGATTTAAGTGAAAGTGATTAGCTAGAACATGTGAATCACGTAGTAAACATACTTAGCAGTTTACTCAAAGCAACAATTTCAGCCATTTTTAATTGGCCAGTCGATATATGCTGCCTGAGAAGATGCACACCCATGCAGTGAAGTTAGTCTTACTGAAAACAGGTTTTCTTCTTTTAGCTACATTTTGCAGACCTTTCAGAAGTAATCCATGCTCCCAAGACGGGATGGTTTACAGATTGAAAATCCTTCATAAAATCAATTTCTTCAGACTCAGTGGACAAATATAACTCTATTTTCTTTAATAATAGAATGGCAAAGTAATGAAATACTGTGAAATAATTGACTAGTTAATTCCTTCTTTTTTTTCTTTTTTAGAATAGGCTTTTTCTGGAAGGACCTGCTCTGGTCTTTTGATTAGGTTGCTTGAAATCACTCTGATTGGAATAGCTAATTGAACATGACTAAATGATGAGTCAGACCCAATAGGAGTCAATGAGAAGACACACTTGCCAGAAAAGAAAATCAGATCCTGGGAAGTATTAATAGCGTGTCATATGCAAGACATTGGAGATAATTATTCTGCTCTATTTGGTTGTGGGGAGGATGCAGGTGATGGTAGTCAGCCTGGTGCAGGCACCTTACATAATGGATGATAACAATTTGAAGGGTCTGGAGGCAACTGACAAGAGCAATGAGAGGTTTAAGCAGTATTATCTGTTAGGAAAAATGAATGCAAGATTATTATCTCAGTTATGTAAGGCACTTTTATTGTCACTTGTTCACTGATGAGAGGAGAAGTAAACAGCTTCTATCACAGCCATGGCTGTGCCTGCTCTCCTGAAGTGAGTGTATTTGACCCAGGGAGGCATCTCTGGCTTCCAGCTTTGGGGTGCAGGCTCATGGGTGCTGCCCAGGGCCCTACTGCAGTGCTCAACTCTTGAAGCAGATTCTGGCTTAGCTCCTATCCCACTGCATGTTGCACCTGCTTATTTCCACATCTCTACAGCATATACTCATATACTCCTGCCCCTCAGTGTGGGTTCCTGCCTTGGCCTAGCAGCGATGTAGCCTCTTCAGTATCTGTGTGTATAAAACCCAAAACCCACATCCATTTCAGGGCCTAGAATTTCTGGGAGACACACCTCTCTGTTGTCCCCTTCAAGGCACACCTGCATCCTTATGCAAAAATGTACAGTTGTGCTTGAAAGAATCTGGACTGGGCTCATTCTCAATAGTCCAATGAAAGAACTGCAGACAAAAAACCTCCTGTGTTCATGAGACTTCCACAGACTGCAGGAGAACAGCTATGTCCCAAGACTGACCTTGTGCCTCCCTGCACAAGGAGAAGAGCAAGTAAATCATCCAAAGAGCTGGACCAGATGCTCATCTAGAGTGTACATGGCATGTGTACGCATCTTCTGTTTCTTTGCTGTGGTTTGCTTGGAATAAGTGGACAGAAAAAATGTGGGTACTCTACTGAAAATGGAAAACTCCTTTGAGAAGAAACTTGTACCCTCCCTCCACCAGGACCTACCTACCTATTGAGATGAAGCAGTGGTTAAGCACAATGCATTTCTGCTAATTACAGGCCTCTCCCAAGGCCTCCATCCTCTTGGGGTATTTGTCGAAGGTGATGAAAGCCAGCCCATGCTGACTGGGTACACATCCATGGAAATATTGCTTCAGTGTGTATTGGGTTTGCATGGCAAGGTCTTGGTAGGGGAAGAGAGGAGGTTTTTACAGGGATGACTTCTGTGAGAAGCTGCTAGAAGCTTCCTCCTGTGTCCAATAGAGCCAGTGAGAAGAGGCTCAAAGATGGACACACTGCTGCCGAAGGATAAGCCCATCAGTGGTTGTGGTAACGACTCTGGGATATAATTTTGGAGAAGCGGGAGAAAAAACTGCACAACTCCAGAGAGAGAGAGAAGTGAGAATACGTGAGAGGAACAGCTCTTCAGACACCCAGACCACAGAAGAAGGAAGGGCAGGAGGTGCTCCAGGCACCAGAGTTGAGATTCCCCTGCAACCCACGGTAAGGCAGCTGTGCCTCTGAAGCCCACAGAGGTTCAGGGGGGAGTAGATACCTGCAGCCCCTGGAGGCTCCTATGCCAGAACAGTTGGATGGTAAAATAAAGTTATGACTCTACAGCAAGTCCACGATGGGGCAGGCTTCTGGCAGGACATGCAAACTTGTGGAAAGAGGAGCCCATGATAGAGCAGGTTTTCTATAAGAACTTCTGACCTCATGGGGGATCCATGTAGGCAGACATCTATCACCATAGCACTGTCCTCCTTATTTCTGCCTCAGGTGTGGAAGCTGGAAAAACAAACCATGTTCTTCCTAGGTCCACCAAACAGAGTGCATCTGTGCCTCACAGGGTGCAATGGCTGACTCTGAATCAGAAAAGGTCTGTCACTTGCTCTGAATGTCTAAAGCAGCACTGGGCTTTGCCTCAGTTGCTTCATGGTAAAAGTCTCCTTTTCACAGTTGTACCTGAGACATGATGTCTATAAGTAACTCAGCATTGATTTTAACCTTTTCTAATGTCTAGTAATGCTAGAAGCTTTTTTTTTCCTTCATTTTTTAGTCTTTTGAGAAGCTTTCGCACGCTTCTTTCCTAGTGGCAATGTTTGAGATTATCTTCCTTACCTCAAGAAGATTACATTGAATTCCTTCACATATGAACCTGTTTGGTCTTTTTGCATATTCAAGGGGTTTGACAGCCTGGTGATTGTATCCCCATCACCCTTTTCTGATACCTTCCCAGTTTCCCAAGGTTTCTCAGTGCCATTTTCAGAGCAGTATTGGGCATGCAATGCACAGATACCCCCTTTCTAGCAGCTCTGAATTACTCTATTTATTTTCCCATTCAAATAAAGTAATCTTGGAATTTCAGCATTGCTGCTGTGTATCCCAGACACTGAAATTGTTGCTGTGGCTTTGAGGCAGGACAGTGAACTGTCTTGTGGACTGCAGGCACTTTAGGGTTAGGTCATGCAACAGAGGATACAGGAAGCAGATGCTGTATGTACAAGTATTCCAATGATGCATTCCTACATTTTTGGGAAGATTTAAACAAGAGATTACCTGCATGAGCTACCTGACTGGCATACACAGTTGTGACACAGACATAACAAAATGTTTCAGATTTCAGCTTTATTCTGATTCAGACCAAAAAAGGGAGGGGAAAGAGTAAACAGGGACAGTTTATGAAAACCATAATTTTTAAGAAAGCCTTGCATTCTATACTTGAATTGAAAGCTTATTAATAGCAATGGAGTTTCAGTTATGAAACTAAACTGTAGAGGTTAAAATTTCTTCAATAATATGTGCTAAAACTTACATACTGTCCTCCCAGCACTAGTCTTTTATCTCAGGCTAGGTACCTTAGACTTTTTTTTTTCTTGTTATTAAAGATGCTGGTTGACTGAGCCACTATTCCACTGTTACAGCAAGTTGGTTTGGAAAACAATGATGAATATGGGGACCTTCACAGTTCTTCATGTGAACCAATGATGTAATAAAAGAAACACCCCAAAGAAATAAATACATTTGAAGAGAGAAAAGAAGGCCTAAGTAGCCTGCCAAGGACCAAAATATTACAGAATACAAAGTGGCATCATTTTTCTCCCTTTGTTGAGGTAACTATGATTTGTACTTGATGGGGGTCCTAGGCACTGCAAAAATGTGGAAAGGAGACCAGAGACTCTTCTGTCAAAACCTGATCTTGAATGCTCACTTTTCTCTTATAGAAAATTTACAGGGGAAAAATGTAGACAACATTTTACATGATGATAAAGTTAATTGTAACTAAAATATCTCTTAAATATTCCAGCCTCTTTAGAAAGCCTAACTATTTTTTATTAATTTCCTTTTTCTGAATAATTTCTTTGCAATTTTTCACTTTCAGTGATATCTTCTTGAATAAGTAAGCTTTAAAGTAATAAAACTGCATAGGAACAAATTTAATACAACAGTGCAGATAACGATGCTTCACCATTTTGAAATTACAATTCCACTAACTTAGCCATATCCAATAAAAACTTTTCCTTGACCCACCAAACCATCTTTTCTTAGGCAAACTGACTCCAAATGAGCGCACTGCTTAATGAAATATATGACTGCAGTTTTTTTTACTCTTTATAGAAGTTTTTAAGTCAGGCATTTATTTTTTGTTCTCTTAACCATTTCAGTTTTCCCTTAGTCCATTCTCACAGCCTGAACAAGGGACCAATATCTGTTGGAAATAAGAAGAGGGTACAGATATAACTTTCTATAACCAAATATGAGCTCTATACATTGTCTTCCAGAGAAAAATATTTGCTTTGATTTTTTAAATCTCTACACCTAACTTTCCCTATCATATATCTTGTCTCTAGGAGTGTGACATTTAATGGCATTTTGATAAAGTTTCAAAGATGAGTTTCAGAAAGCAGATGTAAAAGAGCAGGCACTTTCCAGAACACATCCTATTTTCCCAGTGTGTCTTAGTAACTGTACTCAGGTCACTCTGATAATTCACATCATGGTTGGTTTGGGATCTGATTTGTATTTACGTATGAGTACAAACTGAATAGATTTGTTTCCTGAAATCTCTGAGAGTGATAGAGAAGCCATAGTTTCATATTTGCTGTCAGCTCTAAAAGCTCTTGAAGGTTGATAAGAAAAGAATGAAGTTTTCCCTGGTATTGCTTGGGCTGTTCAGGTCAGGTACTGGAGATTAGTTGTATTGAAAGCATTCTATGTGAAATCCGTGGAGAGGCAGTAGTTTTGCAACCATATGAATAAAAATTGTCTCTAGGGACATAACATTGTTTAAATCCTTGCTAGTACCAAGGGGATCTCTTGAATCTTAACTGGGAGCTGGAAGAAATATGAAATTAAGATGGTATCAAAGGAAAATAAAAAGCATGTCTAATCTAGTGCCTTTCCCATTGGATATCACAAAACAAAGAACTGAGACTAATCAGTTTAAAAAAAGTCAGTTTCAACTTCCAGTATGGGGCTAGAATAAAGATCTTTAATACAGAAGTTTCTTTTGGTCTTCTAAATGTTTGCAAAATGTCCTTAATCTCTATTAACTAGAGAATATTTATGGAGAAATACTTTCCAGCAGTTGACTTAAAATTTCATTGACTGTTTCCCCATTCTGTCTTCCTTGATCTTTGAGCAATTGCTGACTAAGTGAAGCTCAGTGGGTAACATATGGTTTAGGACCTTTCAAAGATACCCTGGCCTCCAAAAATCCTGTCCAGTCTGGGATCTCAGGTTAGGTATTCCTATTTTTGGCAGAAGAGACTGGCCTACAGATAGAAAAGGAGTATTGCCCAGGCAAAGGCATGATCTCAAGGACTATCTATACATCAAACTTCCAGAAAAGATTTCTAAGCTTAGGGGAATTCTGCTTTAGCTCTGTAGTTTTAAAAAGTGTTATTTACCATTTGTATATTTATTATACTTCTTTATCTTTGGTCTTATGAGTTCTAAAATTGCTACGTGTCCTAAACATAACATAACAATTTTTTGCCTCTGTTTTCTTTATTCTTGAGGTTTAGCGCTTGTATGTTTTTCTTTCTGTCTATTTTGGGGTTTTGGCTGTTTGGTGGGATTTTTTGCTTGTTAATTTGAGAGAATTGAGTTTTGCTCAATGCCGCAAACACATACTTGATACACTGTGGAATCATTCATACTTGCTATAATTATTTTCACCAGGAGTCTAAGGCACCTAATGAATAGTTATACATGTTACAACCATCATTATAACCCCTCCATCAACTACTCATCCCCCCACTCCTGAAAGAAAAACAAATCTATTTGAGAAAGGTGGAAAATTCAAAATACTACACAGGCTCTCTAAAAGCCCATTAAGAGGCTTTTGACAGGTCCAGAACATCAACATGTCCCTGCCATCCTGATGTTTGTCTCTAGATTTTGACCTTAAATTTGATTTCACTTTTTTCATAGCTGAAAGTCCATCTGTAGTCAAAAACAATGTGTTTCCATTTTCAGCTACTAATGATCAATAGTCTGGCCGAGCAAGTCTTACCTTTAATTGTACCATCACAGTCTGCAAGGTTATAATTTCCATTTTCAGGTCACCAACTTTTATTTTGAAGATACTTGCTATGTAATTAGCTATTTCCCTTGTATAACTGACAGAATGTGATAATGGAACTTGCCAATGGTAAATTTTCATCACATCTAAGCTTACAAGCGCCTTATTGTTTTCACAGTTAACTAATACACTTTGCCAGCAAAATGAGTCCCATAATTTATTTGTGGGCAAAAGAATAGCTGCTACTGAGTTATGGTTCACATCTCATTGCATAGAAAGGCCTAATTCAAGCTGGTCAGCAAGCCTGCTCTTTTTGCTTTGGTTACTCCTCACCTTTCTGACTGTGCCTTGCAGGAGTCATGCTGCCAGGCCCCCCTGACCCCTACCTGCACCACCAGCTGCTCCAGCAGCTTTTGTCCCTTCAGCTCCAAGTGTGTGCAGCATGGGACATTGATCTGGCTAGCAGGAAACTCTTAAGCTGTGTTTTTCCTCCCCACACCTTTGCTTAAAACTTGAAATACATAAAACCTTCTGCTCCTCTTTCTCTAATCTTTGCATGCCGAAGTTACACAGAGATAGTTGACATATATTTCCATACAGTGTTTTCTCTACAAACTTTCTCTTACTTTACGATATAGCTTCCTTTTGGCAGAGATACCATGAAAATTTGGAAGCATACCACAAGCTAAACAACTGAAACATAAACTTTAAAAATTTAGAGATTGTAGAGGAGCTAAGATTTTAGTTAGAGATAAGCTTTGTTGGAGCTAATTAAAATGAATAGGTAGGCCTTGATGAAGTTAAGAGTTAGTAGTTAACTAATAATTGATTGCTTGTCAACATAATGTTTGGTTAGCTGGGTTTATAATGAAGAATATAGAAACTGACAAATAGCTTTTAGGAACATAAGACTATTGTGGGCCTCCTCTGTTCTGAAACCAGTTGAAGACAAGGAATGGGAGTTCTTCCAAGGGTTCATTTGTCATATTTGCATTGAAAAGGTAGAAAGGTCAGAACGAGGAAGACTACATTTATTTCTTCATTTTGGGACCCCTCCCCATGAAAGGGACCACTGACCCATTTCAAGGAACACACTATGCATGCTTAATAGCTTTTGAACTAATTACCATATGAAGCGGGCAATGGCATGTACCAAAATCACGAATATGTATTTGTATTTTGGGTATTCAATACTTGCATAGATAAAAGAACTCTGTAATCACCTGTAAATTGCGGTGTGTATTTGGGAGGTATCCCCCACGCTGCCCAG
This sequence comes from Motacilla alba alba, assembly GCF_015832195.1. Taxonomy (NCBI): domain Eukaryota; kingdom Metazoa; phylum Chordata; class Aves; order Passeriformes; family Motacillidae; genus Motacilla; species Motacilla alba. Next base: position 53,879,611 of record NC_052016.1, on the reverse strand, counting down.
CATCGCAATAAACATACACTTTCTAACTTTAAACTGTTAGAGAGTTTTTGTCCGTCACAGTTGGATATCAGTACTGGATCAATATCCATATTTTTAATAAATCACAACTGTGTTCAGGCCTGAAGATAGGCTAAATATCTATGATGCAGACATATCCATATATTTTCCTTTCTCTCTGCCAGAAGGGACCTGAGCACTCCCCTGTTAGAGGCTCCTCTCTGCTCTAGAGCTCTTGGAGAAGAAAGGACACATAGGGATTTTCCACCTTCTCTGTCAATCTTACATAAAGGTCTATGAGATTGAACCCTTAAATTAGGGTTTGAAAATTGGTTTATAATCAGTGCCTCACTGTAGAGCAAACCAAGCTTGAGCAGGTGCACACAATCCACCACTCTGTGAGCCAGGCATTGATTTCTTTCTGCTTTAGAGAGGGCATCAAACTGCAGAGTGCAGCACATACAGAGCACTTGAAGTTACATTTTTCTCTCCTGATGAATCTAACAGACAATTGCTAAAAAAAAAACCCTCCCACAGCTTGCATGCCTTTTGAAATTTATTCCATTTTTGTTGTTTGGCTAAACAGTTCTGGCTGAAGTAGCACTGGCTTGTAAGACTTGGAATCAGCCAGAAAATCTAAATGTTAATTGGTTACAGCTGAAATTTGAATTCACAGTGAGACAGAAAGTTGACCTTTAAGTTTCGTTACCGTTGAATAGCTCTCAGCCTTGGGAAAATGTACCACTGTCAAAATGTTACTTTGTTCCTAGAAGTTGTGCTAGAATTAGAAGTTGTTCAAAAGGAGGCTAAAGTATGCCATAATCATGGAGTAGTCTTATCACAGGCTGAATTTATGCAAGATCAGATACAATCACGGCATAGTTTCAGGAACATTAGGTGATAATTGTGGAGAGTCAGATAATTACTTCAAGAGGTCAGATAACCTATGATAGTCAAATACTGGGCTTGTCTCATTAAAGCTTCATCTGGAAGAATCACAATATCCACTTTTTCACGATTTAAGTAAGGTTCACCTTTGACTTCTTAGGGCATGGCCCATTAGTTGAGTCTCTCTGTTATCAGCAGTGCCTCTGCTATATAAAATATACTATTCTTAAAACCAATTCCCCAAAAGTTCAAAGCCCTATATTTATGTCTCTCATGCTGCTGTAACTGCAAGGCTTTATCTAGCAAATATATACATTTCCACACGACACAATAAAGATATTGATTTTAGGTTTATTCTAAACTGTCAAGTAAATAGGCTTGATCACAGCAAAGCACAGATCCTATTGACTTTGCTGGGCAGAGACAAATAAAGCTCCTAAGCTTTACTTGGTCCAAAATAACCCTTTGTAGTTCTGATCTGTGGTTAGAAGGAGAAAGCCCATATTGAATTTCACTTTAAATTTGCATTGAGGTTTTTGGTTAGGGTTTTTTTTTTCTTTTTGTTTTTGGTTTTTTTTTGTTGTTGTTGTTTTTGTTGTTTTTGTTGTTGTTGTTGTTGTTGTTGTTTTCTGGTTTATTTTGATACTGGTTTTGCTTTTGGTTGTTGTTTTGGAAGTCTTTTGGTTTGGCTTTGATTTTTTTCCCCAGTGATGTCAGGCAGCTATAAAGAGGGAAAACTATCTACAAGGACACCAGAAAACAAGGACACCCCTTTGGTCTACGTTGTCTTGCATCTTTCCTTCCTATAGTAGCACCTCAATTTCCTGCAGTCCTGTTCAATTATCATGACTGCAGGTGCAGAGACTATTTAAAATGAGTAACAGAGGCAGAACCGGGTCAAAGGGCATGAGACATGTTCTAGGCAGTGTGAGCTGATCCAATGACGAGACCAAAAAAAGAGCTACAGCTCCTGTGGCCCTTCCCTCCTGCAGCACCTTCTGGTTATTTGCACACCTGCTATATACATTTTGTGCTGGGATGATGGCCCCTGTTCAGTGCATCCCCCAGCACACCGTGTCCAAATCCTGCTTGCTGCCTCCGGCTAAAAGCAGAGGAACAGAAGGAAGCTGAAGGAAGAAACTTGGTGCAAATTGAACAGGAACATCCATATACTAAGTGAGATGGCTGCACACTGCTAGACTGGTATTTGAAAGCTTGACAAAAGCAGCCCTGCCTCACCTAAGGGTAAATTTGTCACCTTTGAGCAGGAGATCACGAAATTTTAGATGTAGAAGCATGAGCCTGAAATTTTTTTAATGACCACATACTTTTCTTGCCAGACATTAACCCATTGATATAAAAAATAACAGCAGTGGGAGATGTAATCAAACATAGTTCTTATACCTGGATTTAAAGTATGTGATTGCTTTATGTAAATCCTACTTCTTCCTTTTTCCATGCCTCCATTCTTACAGGAAAGGTCACATGATTTCTCTTTCATCAGCTCCATAGGATTGGAAAGAGGTTAAAAGACTTAAAAAAATGCGCAGATGCAGAACTGAGAAGCATTAAAATTAACGTTTGCATGAAGAGATGTCTGGAATTACAGACACAGTGGACAAACTCTGCTGATATGACATTTGTGTGGGTGTTTTGGGCAGGAGCAGGGCAAGGACATGGAAGTCATTAGTGTGTCAGCACTTAAGAAGGCTGATGCAAGGTGAGTGTCAGGCTAGTGCCAACATTAATTGTTAAATAATGTCTTTAATCCCCTGGAACTGAAGGCTTGTAACTGGCAAGGAGCCTGGACTGTCACTCAGGTGTGTTAGAAGGAAGTTTCTCATTCTATTTCAATCTTTTGGGAAGAAGTGAAGAATTGAAAATGCATGTTCATGCCTTACATTACTTACAGAAAGTTATCATGACCATTTGGGAAGCATGGCAAGCTGCAGCAGTAGCTCTCTACACAGCAAAGCTGGAGGATTCCCACTTTAAGATGAAATGGAAGCTGGGAGGAGGGGCAGGCTGCCCTTTCCTGGCCGTGTAACAGCTGCCCTCTGACTCCTGGAGCTTGGGGTTTGCTACTCTGCTGCTTTTCCTGTCACTGAGTAATAGGCACTGTCTCCCACTGCCATAGCACCAGGTCTGCTCTTTCAAGGGGATGGATTGGGTGATTTAACATCTCTTTTTCTTTGACTCCTTCTGTGAACCTACACACTGAGTACCTCAGACTAAAAGCCCACCATGAGTAAATAAACAGTACAAAAAGCTGTAATTGCCTAAAACCAGGAAAAAAATCCCTTTGAGAGAACAGTATTTTTGTTGTTGTACCATTTAGTAACATTGTAAGTACCATTTGTTTGTTTTAGTAACAAACTGTAAAAAAAAAAAATCAACATATGCAGAAATACTGCCAACTTTTAGGTGGCCAACTCTTTACTCTGTTTTAGACCATCTGCATCACCACACTCAACTCTGCTTCTGTACCCATTCCTCAAGAGAGAGCACCTCCAAAGTACAGCTCAGAGAGGATCTCTGGACTACAAAGACCCCTGAATAATAATCAATGTTCCTGTTTCCTTCTGGCTGAAGAGCCAGTCCTGGGTCTTGGCTGGTATCTGGTACATCCTCAAATCAGCCTGATGTTTCAAGTTCCATATATCACGCTGTATGATTTACTATGAGATTTTTATCTTCATACTCCAGTCCTTCTTAATTTCAGTTCCATTTTTTCACAGATCCCTATGGTTTATGAGCATTCCTGTTTAGTATTGTGGTTGAGACATATACTGATAAAGTAAAAATTTAAATTTGTTCATGAGGGCATCTTTAATGTTCTTTTTGTCAAACAAGAATAGTCTACATTTTTATATAAGATTTCAATTATACTTTATGTTTCTAGAAGAGTGGAGTTAGTGGAAAAAATGAACAAGTAAGTTGGGCTTTTTTTCTGAGGTGTTTGCTGTAACTCCAGAGATTATGTGAATTTTGTAGAGATGATCAGCAGCTGTTTGAGAGGATGTTGTGTTGCTAGGAGACACTAATAAGGATGTACCTTGAAAAATATATGGTCTTTTTAAATTGCACTTGGGCCAGGAAATGAATGAATAAAAAGTAGATTAATGAACCAGGGTATCAAAAATATCAAAGACTGCAAGGATATTTCACTTTTGTGCTGGGGAGCAAGTGTAAAGTGTAAAACTTAATGCAGTTCTAACTAAAATACATCAAAATGAGAAGAACAGACACTGTGGATCATTAACAGCTTGATTAGAAGTACACGGATAGCCTGAATCAAGAACATAAAGGAAACAAGAACAGAAAAGAAGTTTGTACAGCTGCATGGCTGTTTCACCTTGCTGATGTTAAAGCTTGATGGTACACACCTGGGGTATCTTTAGCCAGTTAATTGATTAAGTTTACTAAAATAACTTACTGTCTTCTTCTCCTTACAATCACAGAAAGTTCAGTCAGAAAGGACATGAAAAGGCATCTCAGCCAAGGAGGACAGTTAAACATCAACTATTCCTTGTAGATATTTGATCAAGCCATTCAAAACACCTCTACTAATACTGGCTCTTCCTCAGGCAGTCTCATCTGTTGCTTCCTTTTCCCTGTTATTAGAAGTTTTTCCTAATGCTCAACCTAAAACTGTATTATAGTATCCTTTACAATGGAAAAGACTTTTAAGATAATTGAGTCCAACCATTAACCCAGCACTGCCATGTCCACCGCTAAACCATGTCCACAAGTGCCACATCTACATGACTTTTAGATATGTCCAGAAATGGTGACCTCCATTACTTCCTCAAGCAGCCTCTTTCAATGCTTGGAACCATTTCAGTGAAGAAATCTTTTCCTAACATCCAATCTAAACCTCTCTGGTGACAACTTGAGGCCTTTTTCTCTTGTCTAACTGCTTTTAACCTGGGAGAAGAGTCCAAACCTCACCTCACTACAGCCTCCTTTCAGGTGTAAAGAATGATAATGTGTTCCCTCAGCATACTATTTCCTGGGCTAAAGAACCCCAGTTCCCTCACCTGCTCTTCATAATGCTTGCTCTCTAGATACTTCACCAGCTTTGCTGCCAAAACACTCTTACCAAAGTTCATTGAAGTGCCGGCATCCATCATGTTTTCAAAGCTCTGAATCCTTTTGGTGTTTGTGCTGGAAACTGTTGAATACAAAGATATTTTGTGTAAAGATATGATAACTTCTCCTGGACTTTGGAAATAAGTGAATGAGAAAGAACACAAGTTTATTAATTCATAGCAAGGAGACTTACTCAAGAAAACAGTGCATATTTTGTGAACACAATCTTACCCTTTCAGGTCAGCAGTTAGTATTCAGTCTCATCTGTGGTTGCCCGTTGCAAAAAAATAAGAGATGCCTGAAAATGTCAAACAGAAAATATGAGATAACTGAAAATGTCAAATGGCTTCTCACAAGCCAAAAAGTCCAGCTAAAGCCAGTCCTCTTCCTAGAAATAACTAGGCTGTAAATGGAAGTAAACACCTTTCTGTTTTTCTACTTTCTCAGTTTTGCTGAGGATCTAGACCTGCAAAAGTTTTGTAAATTAATTTCTACTGTAGTTGTGTTGTCATATTTGGAAAATGGTATTGCTACAGTTTTAAGAGTTTAATTGCATAAGATGCAGGTTCATAATATCATAGTAGAGCTTCATACATTTTGTGCTTAATGATACCACCAGACCTCAGCGCCTCTACTGATGTGATAAGGTCCCTGAAAGGGCCTCTGATAGAGTGGTATGATAGTAGTACAGACCCATCTTGCCCATTTTCTTTTAACTTTTGTCATTAAAGGTGAAGCTAAGTAAGAAACAGAAAAATTATGGTCAAATAACATCAAATGACTGAGAAAGCCATGAAATTAAATTGAGGGTTCAAGCTGAAGCACAACAGGAATCAAGCAGTTATGGCTGTCTAATGGCAAGGTGTTTGTCCAGAGGGAAAGCTGAGTTGTGTGCATGGATGGATGTGTGTGACGGCCCTGCAAATCCACAGGTGTCCAACGATTCACAGTGCAGAACTGGAACTTCTATCTGCTGCCCAATTCCAAGCATAGCGAATTACGGTTCAAGTGGCAGCTTCACCTCAGGAGTTATTTTTCTATTTGTGTAAGAAGCAAAATAAGTCTCTATAGCAACAAAACATAACTCACCCACTAGTATTTTACCTTCTTTTTTATTTCTGTGTTGAATGTTCAGACAGGCCAGAGCATTAGGAAGTGACCAGTGCTTTAAATGGCTTCATTTTACACTGCAAGATGTGGTTGAAAAAGTTAAAAAATTATTCAAGACAGGCAGATTTCTACCAGAAGCCAGAAGCTTCTCCTGTGTGAGTCAGAGCCGCTGCTGGCTGGTTCCAAGACAGATCCACCACTGGCCAGGGCTGAGCCCATCAGCTATAGTGGCAGCATCTCTGGGATAACAAAGTTAAGGAGGTCTGTTGTAAATCCTGATTTAGGCTGGCTGTGCCACTTTGTCATGAATGACTGGCTTAGGTCACTTGCACAAGTCACCATCAAGTGTATCAGTAAAAGCAGGTTTTATGCAAATCTGTAAAAGCACCACCATTTCAATGTCAAGGTTCAATACTTACTACATGGATGAAACATACAAAAAAAATCATATTAGAATCAATTAAGAATTATTTTCAGAGTCAAGGGTGCAAGAGGGTTTAGCAGCACTTAATCTTTGTCTAATGTACGAAGTGGTTCAATAGGATTTACTACAATTATGAGAGGACTTAATTATAGATTTGAGATAGTAACACTCATATTACACTTGCTAGAGGGTATTTGAATCCATTCAATTGCTCACACACACGTGCACACACACACACACAGACACAAAGTATTTACCAGGGTACTTGTTAAAAATTCCCCTTGAGTGTCAGTGAAACACCCATGTCAAATGCCTTCAGGTTTCTTAGTAGGTGAGAGCTGAGTTTCAGGAGATGAAGACATCAGCCCAGGTCCCGCTGTCTCTGTGGGGTTCCTCTGAATTTTGCAAACCCAAAGAGTTAGGGAGCTGTGACAGGCATCCCTGCTGCAGTCCACTGCAGTCTTGGAGAGCTCAGAGGGCCTCACTTAGGACTGCTCTTTACAGGACTGCAAGATGATTAACATTTGTCATCTGCAAAATTTCCCTCCTCAGGTCAGTAATTAATGGAGTTTCCAAAACAATTTGTATGGTACCATTTTCCTCTGGCTGTGGTTCAGGTAGGAAGTTTTCCAAGGCTGTATCAGGCTGTAATGGCTCTCTTTACTTGCAATCTGCCACTTCAATGGTGTGTTGTTAATAAACCACAAAACATTACACAACTTAATGACACTGATAACTTTCTACAAATTTTTTAAGGATCTACAATGTTAGATCCTTAAAAAAAAAAAAGTTGGATTTTCTTGGCTTTTTTTTTTTTCTGGGGAAGTAGTCTATTCCTTTTATAATTTTGGAATTGCACTCCTAAATCTGGAGATGAATGGCAATTTTCTCACAAATTTTTACTGCACAAGGAACCCTAGATATTTCACAAGAGTACAGAATAATTAAAACCCTGAGTATAGGAATGAAACTCCACGTATACTAATAATTCCTGAGAATTACTTGCTCCATACTTTCTTTTAGCAATGGTTCTCAATGTGAACATATAAAAAGATATGAACAAGACTTTAACCTTGCAGCTTTGTGCTTTCTTTTCTCCATGATGTAGTTCTAAATACAGCATGGGGTTATAAGTGTTGGAAACCTATAATGTATTTTTCCCATCTGCTTTCACATCATCACAATATTGTGTTCCTATAAATTCTTTTTTTCTGCCTCACTCCCACGTCATGTAACATTTCAAATAATTGTATGATTGTAAGAAAAACTGATTAAGGGTGTACCTTGGCTTTGTGACTTGATTCACCATTATAACAATGCCAAAAGTGACAGCTTCATTTTATCAGTGTGTTAAAGTGATTTGCTTTGTAATAAAGGAAACTGTCACAACACATTTATTTGTTGAACTTTGGCTTTGAATATTAAATTTAAAATACAATTGAAATAATTATTCTCTGCAGAACTTACCTCACAGTGAGGAGCAAAGAGCAAAGACACAACATTCTTGAACTTTTTTTCCTGCTCAAATTTTAATACCAGTTAAATAGAGGGTGTTTCTTGGCTGGTTTATCTCACCTGCAGGTTCACTGATTCATGGCTGGCTGGAGCCAGTGTGCATCCTCCAGCACCATCTGCAGTTAAAAGACAGGCATTATTATATATTAACAGAAATAATCACCAGAGGCCAAAGTTCCTGTCAGGGATATGATATAATCTGTAAAGTCAGTATTCAAACTAGTCACTCTAGTGACTAGCAACAGAAGTGTAATTACTGCTATTCACTCACCTTTTTTATGAAAATTAAAGAGCAGTGTGACATATAAAACAACTTTCTCTAAGCTATTTTGTAGCTTTTTGAAGAATTTAATTATTAAAATTTGAAGAGAGATCCTTCTAGATTAATCTTTGAACATAAAGACTGACTCTCCACTGGAGTACTAAAATGGAATTAAAGGGGAAGAGCAGCCAGCAGGGAGCTGATTGCAGGTCCTTGATCTCCAACAAGTAGCCCCCATGGTATGTTAAAAAGTCATAGGGGTTACCTTTAAATGTTAGACTACAGATGTAAGCCCAGCATGATGCCACAGCCCAACCCCTGTACCAGCTACCAGCTTTGCAGCTGGAGAGCCAGCAAAGCCATGAGGGACAGTCTATTCTTTCAGTTCTTAACTTTACCTTAGTGGACATACCTCTAGGCTGAGGAAGGTCTTCAGGCAGAGTCCCCTGCTGCCTCAGAAAACCTGAACCTATCAATTCTGTGAGATGAACTGAGTCTGCAACAGCTTAACAGCACCCGCCCATACCCTCTCACGTAGAGGTGAGGCAAGGCAAGGCAAGATACTTATGGTGCACATTTGTAAGGCAAAGGCCACAACAGGAAATATTTTCAGTTTGCCACATTTATTCCTACATTTTTTTCTTTCATTTCCTCCTGAGTCTGCACTGAAGAACTGTTACCATGTGCTGAGGTGCCAGAGCTGCTAAAGGCTCCTAGGATGGTTCCTGACAGATGAAGGTACAAAAACTATTTATAAAATTGTAATATGGGAGCTTTGACATTTTCACCTGGCTTCATGCCAGCTGAAACACTCTTCTGCTTGCACATCAGTCTCCCCCACTTCTGATTTTTAAGCAAAGAGGTCATTCTACTTTGTTTTATCTTCCTCAGAAAAGCCAGATGTTATAAGCAGAAAAATCTTTTGGAAGTTTTCCAGTTTAAGCTGGTGTAGAACAAACAATGACAAAAACAAGAGTGAGAGTCAAAGGTAAGAAAAAGACATACCTACTTACACATATATATTGATGTATTTATAGGAAGGTGAGGTGTGCCACAAGAGGATGGGCTGTGCTGTATGCCTCTATTCTCTAATTAATTGCCTTGGTGTCAGGGGACTGTCCCATCCATATCTATTTGCCAGTTCAATCCTTTTAATTTTTCTGTCACCACTTAACCAATGTTCACCAGTGTCAGAAGCTGTTTAGCAGTCACCTATGCTTGAAAAAGCAGGGTTGTGAGGGTACAAATAAATCAGTCTGATCTTATTAATGGTGTTAGTGACAGGCTCTAGTCAGAGCAGGGGAGAACAAAGATTTACTTCAAGGTCCTGTAACCAGCAGTTTATAAGTGCAAAGTATATAGATATTCATGCTTCAGAGCATGAAGAAAAATGTAACTAATGAAGTTTTGGAAGAATTTCTTCTACTGCCACTTTATTTTATAATTGTTCAGTATAAAATTTCTTGCCTTTGCCTCTGAATCGTCCCATTTGTGGACTTCAACAGTGTGTGATACTCTGTGCAGCTCTAATCTGAACTGGTTAGAAGTACACTGTGCGCCTGACTTTTGCTGCCTTCCAGATCTTGCAAAATGTTTTACTGATGTACAAGAAAAAGGGAAAAATATGGGTTAAGAATAGGAATGTAGTTTCTTCATCACTTTATTTCAAATATTAAAATTTAAGCTAGTGGCAATTAGCAAATCTCCAAATGGGAGGATATGAGCTTTGCAAGGACTGTTTAAGAAGCTGATGTATCCCAGACATAAGCAGTGGCACTGGGATGTCCTAGCTTTTCTCTCCAGGATTTTCAAGCAGTTTTTAATGTCCAGATTAGCTTTTGGCCACTGCTGTGCTCTGAATTTGCGTTTTCCTGTACCTGTTACGCTTCTCAAATCCCTTTTTCTCAGATGTCTTTCCCCTAATTGAAGGGGAAATTCCAACAGCAATGGTAATTTGTGACCAAGGCATGATCTGGCACAGAGGACAAGAAAGCCCACCTTCAGAAGCATTTAAACTAGATGGAAACAAGGATGCCAGGGACAGGACTCTACCAGGGAGTGAAATTTGCATGGGAGACAAGAAATGCTGTAGTTTTCTCTTGTAAAAATTGTGGAATGTGCTCGGGGACACTTTTGGTAAACAGATCTGGCAGTGGGGGATGGATCCAAGGCTGAACTGATCTACCTCATGCCAACACCCACAGGACTGGTGCTGGGATGAGTGTGTGTACGGAATCAGTTGTTGCTGCATCTTTGCAGCCTGCTTGCAGAACTGCTTAGTAGGGCTCTGCCCAATCCATTGCTCATCAAATCTTTTTATATTTAATCATAAATGCATGTTTAATTTTCCTCAAGGGATACAACAAAAATTTTACTACATAATTTATGTTTGCTAGTCCACCATGGTATGTGGAATGATTGTTTTTCCCACCTGTACATGTCACTTTGTCTGCTGGTGCAGAGCTTCGAGGCTATTTATTGGCCTACAAGGCTCCTTTCCTGTCTCTCTTGCCTACAGCAAACCATGGCTTTCTCTTTGATTACAGCAACTCTGAACTAGGCACAAAAACTCCTGGGGTAGGGACTAGATGTGAAGTTTTAAAATAACTCTGTCACTTCTGTTCCTAACATAAACATCATGGATTTTTTAATATTTTCTACTCTACTCAAGAAAAAAAACCAAAAAACCCACAAACAAAAAAACCAAACCAAAACAAAAAAAACCCCAAAAAAAACCCAAAAAAAACCCCAAACCACCACACGGATCTCCATTATATTTCCTGAATTTTCCAGAGTAAAGTTATCCTACATGGGAAAGACTGACACCCTGAGCTCACAAAAACCTGGTTTAAGCACAGTTTCTAAAAGTAGACATAAACATAGTCAACATAGATCTACACAAATTACCAGCAAGGGTCACCCAAACTTGAAATTATAACTCAAATCATACGGGTTACCACACCTTCTTCAAAAACTTATTAATTCTATCAGCATGTCATCACTATGACTCAATGAGATACAGATCAAATCAAACTCATTAGATAGGCATGGGCAAAACAGGGGTCACTTGAGTACTGAAAAACTGTCCTGACTTTTATACGGCTAGAAGGATACAGGGGATTGCACAATCTGATTGCATTATTCAAAGTACAGTAAGTGGATAAAACAGCCTGCTCTGTCTCTCATCTGAGGCTTTCAAGTTCATTTAAACCTGAAACATTTCATCAGTTGGAGAGAAGGAAAAGCCTGGTGTAGAAATGCCATCTGAATTAATCTGAATGCTGGGCTCCTGGGAGTATAACTGGGAGTATCACATGTCTTAATTTATTAACCCTTAAATCTTGCAGAAATGTGGGCAGAAGAAGGAAATTTAGCCTTTAGATTAACCTACCTATTAAAATGGAAATTCACTTACTTTTCTCCCCATGTCTATGTCTGACAATGGGCTGGGCTCTATGTTTACCTACGAAGTGTGCTTTACACAAAATGTTTTCTCTAAGAACCAGGTTCATTCCCCTGTTTCTTCATTTTTCCAAGGAAAAAACAAGATACAAATTTGTAGTACCTGAAACAAGTGATAAGTGATATGGGTAGTGTTGGATGCTCAATAATTAAGGAAACCTGTCTGTTTTAATCTCTCTCCACACCCCTAGTAGGACACATGAATGAAAAAAATGAAAGACAAAAAAAAACCCAAAAAACAAAACAGTAAGCAGACATATTTTTTAAGATCATCTTAATTCCCAGATTTGAATTAAGATGGTTTCTAGTACTGAGTTAGTAGAATAAGTTCTATTAGGTTCTTCCTTCCCCACCCCCCCATCCCCCTTTTCTGTTAATATGCAGTCCTAAGAGAGTAAGAATCTTGAAGATCAGTGCTGTGGTCAACACAGTCTGACATCTTCATTCATGACCTGGCTGATGGGAAGAGTGCACCCTCAGCAAGTTTGCAGAAGATACACAACTGGGAATCATCTGGCTGATGTACCAGATTGCTGTACTGCCACTCAGAGGAGCCTCAGCAGGCTGGATAAATCAGCCAGTGGAAACCTCCTCTGGCTAGACAGAGAGAAATGCCAAGTTCTGCACGTGGAGAAGAATTGTGCCCCACACCTGGCACAACTGGCTGGGCAGGGACTGGCTGGAAAGCAGCTCTGCAGAGAAGGCCCTGGGGATCTGGGGAAAAGTCAGCAGAACAAGACCTGTCAGTACGTTCTTTAGCAAAGAAGGCAAACAGTGTCCTTGTCTGCACTAGGAGGACATTTGCCACTACTCAGCACTCATGAGACACATCTAGGATACTGAGTCCATGTCTGGGCTCCTCGGTGCAAGACAGATATGAACTTCTGGCAGAAAATCCAGCAGAGGACCATGGGGATGATTAAAGGATTGGAGCATTTGACAAATGAAGACAACCTGAGAAAGCTGAGACCATTCAGCCTAGAGAAGACAAGGCTGGGCATCTCATCAAGATGTTTAAATATCTGATGGGGGAATAGAGTTAAAGAAGAGGGAGACAGACTCTCTTCAGTAAGTGCCTGCTGACAGGATGAGAGACAATGGACACAAATAAAACACATGACATTTTACCTAAATGTGGAAAAAACATTTCTATTGTGAGATGGGTCGAACACTGCAATAGTCTGTCTACAGATACTGTGGAATTTTCATTTTAAAACCTATTCAAAATCTCACTTCACATGACCCTGAGCAACCTCCTCTAGATGACCCTTCTTTGAGCAGGGGATTGGACTGGATGATTTTCAGACCAGTCTCCTATCACTAGCTACTCTAAGAGTCTGTGAATCCTGCATTGCTTCTTACAAAATAGGTTTTACTTGTGTCTTAATAACTCCCAGCTTACAAGGACAGTGAACATTCAGCACAGCTGCAGGCTTTCAGAAATTCTTCCTTAGCAACTACTCCATCTGAAAATTCTCATAATTTTTTTTTGAGCCTGGGATGCTCTTAATGTCATTGTCACAGCTAGGGCACAGGCAGTGGTCATCACAGGGACAAATCAGAAATTATGTCTGTTTAAATATTTGAATGCATGCATTTCTTTTCTATGACATTTTGTACATTGTCACAAAACAGGAATTGAAAGAACAAAATAATATGTTCCAGTAAATGTATGTCGGTAGTCTGAGTTAAAATACTGGCACAGTTTAGACATTTTAAAGGGAAAAAAAGACAATGAAAGAAGTGTTGTTCAGTGTTTCTTCCTCCTCCCTACTTCCCACAAAAAGCCCCACCCAATGTTTTCTAGGCTAGAAATATCCAAGAAAAGAATTAGAGACAAAAATCCCTAAATGTACTTTAGAAGACTATCTGTTTCTCTTTCCTCCTTCACTGATACGCACATTTTTCCACAGTCAATTTTTTAACTCTGGTTTCAACCACAGATGAAAATATGTTCAGTCTGACTTGTTCTTCTGAACTGATAGGAATTCATTGGATTTGTTTTCACCTTCTGCTTTTCAATTTGTTTTTCAATTCTTTTGTACCACCTGTTTTCAGAATTCTTAGAGCTAGATTCCCCTCAAAAAACTTTTCCCTACTTAAAGAAAAAAATCACTGATTTTTACATGCTTGCCAAAAATCCATGGTCCCAGGTAGTCTCACCTCTTAGCAAGGCATGCGTGAATTTTGAAAGAAATTTAAAAATGGACAACATTATGGGGATCCCAATCTAGTGCTGCAGATTAATATAGTTTTGTAAAATTTGCCTAGTTATTTCTGTTGTCAGTAAAGTTTCACTACTTTGCTAGTCATGCTGATCTAAGCAGGTGGTGCCAAAACCTTTTGTTATGTAAAGCTAAAACACTGAATAAATGAAAAATACATATGTTTGCTTCACGTCTTCAGAACTGCTACAGGAAGTTCAAGTTCCTATAACTCTGTCAAATCCTAAATTTCTCTTAAAAATTAAGTCTGAAGAGACCAAGCTGTTCTGGGTAGAGATGGAAAGCATTTCCCACATAGTCACCTCTCCCATGCACTTTCACTCAGATGAGTTAGGAAGAGAAGAAAAAAGAAAAGAAATATAGCAGTTGATTTTAGTCTGACTCAGGCAGTTTAATGGTGGCTGAATAAGCAACTTCTATTAGCTCTCAAATCTGCAATTTTTTTTCCCCTTTGCTCAGGGAAGAGTTTTATTTGTGTTACGAATAACTACAGTTATGCTTTGAAACCTCTAAAGGCAACAACAGTTTTCTTCCAATGTGTTGACTCAAGCTTTAAAAATTGTCTGAGGTCTGACAAGAGGAGATGCAAGCCACTAACCCCTATCTTGAGTGTTAATCCTGTCCTGAGAGAAGTCAAGGGTGAGAGCAGAACAGCAACAGTCAAAACAGAATGCTCATTTTGGGAGTTTTAAGCACATAGACTCATCATCTTCATTGAAACACAGAAGAGGTATCCTTAAGGGCTAAAGTAGATCTGTCTAAGAAATATGAAACTATAATCTACAGTTATTGCAATTGGAACAAAAAGATGCTTAAACCAATGAGTGCATTTTTTTTTCTTTTAAAATCATGCCAGTCAGCTAGATCTTCTCCTTTTTTTTTTTTTTTTCTTCAGGGTGAAGAAATTTCAACTTCAGAAAAAGGTTTCTGTGTAGTGCTCATTTGTTTAGAATTGGAAGTAACAGACTTTTCACATTGGTTCTCAAAAACAAAGCCTTTAGTGTAAGTTTCAACCATTCTGCCCATCACCCTTTCTTTCGTGTTCTCTTACCATTCTCTCTTGTAGCACCTGGTTGAGCACGGAGGAAGAATACTGGACTGAGCCGTGGATCCCAGCCTTCAGGTTGTGGGGCTGAGGAGCTGGACAGGGAGGAGACAGCTGAGGAGGGTGATAAATCTGAACCCAAGCTGCTTTTTCAGACTGTCACATCTCCTGCACTGAAGAAGATACGTGAGAAACTTTCCCAGTACTGTTGAGGCATTTGTTTCCAGGCTTCTGGCCCCAGAATAAGCTTATATGTCCCTGTCTGGTCTGAGGGAGCTGTGGGTACAGCAGGACCTTTTGGTGACCTGTTACTGCACAGGTCAGTCACCTTTGTTCTGTGGGGAGTCACCTTTGTTCTTGTGGGGAGTTCTTCTGCCTTTGGGAAGGCTGTCTGCTTGCAGACCTTTCCCTCCAAAGGCAAACTGCATTTCATTATGGTTTGCTATCTGAGCTGATGCATAAGAGCATGTAGATTGTCAAGAAAATATAAAGAGGTGCTGTGTGCTTCTTCCCTGGCCTGAGGATCTGATGCAAGTGTGTTACTGGTCAAGTCACTCGTGAATACAGTGTAGGAAGCAGTGAGGAACATGGTCTGTTTCATAAGAATGATGAGATCAATGCCCAGGACTGGGAGGCAAAAACAAAGGTTATTTTGGGAGGCTTATGAAAAGGTTGAAAAGATGTTCCAACTTACTCAGCAACTGAGGTCTCAGAAAAGAGCTGTGTTAGGATAAAAACAGCAGGCTGAAGAGTACCATTTTGTGTTTGCTATTGCCACCCAGAAGCAGCAGGTCAGTGAAAGTTTAGCCCTACAGTACGATAGAGCAGCAGCAAGTCAGCAATTGGAGAAAAGGGTAATTGCTTTGTCTGTCTGCTCCTGCCCCACGGAACTAAAGCATCCTGTGAAATATCTGTCCATAAAGAACTATAGCAGTGCAAGAAAAACTGCACGCTTTGCAAGGAAATGGTTAAAGCTGCTTGGGAGAGAAGAGGGCGAGCAGTGGGATGGTGCTCCCTGGTGGAAGCAGAACATCGGCTGATCTACCGGGCCTAACGCATCCTGGGGTTACATGTTCTCAGTGCAAAAAACAAGAGCTTAAGCTGCCAGGAGTGGGATACTCTGCAGAACTATTTAATGTACTGATTGCAGGTGGAAATGGGAGCTGCAAAAGAGTTTCTCAAGGAGAGGAGAGGAGAGGAGAGGAGAGGAGAGGAGAGGAGAGGAGAGGAGAGGAGAGGAGAGGAGAGGAGAGGAGAGGAGAGGAGAGGAGAGGAGAGGAGAGGAGAGGAGAGGAGAGGAGAGGAGAGGAGAGGAGAGGAGAGGAGAGGAGAGGAGAGGAGAGGAGAGGAGAGGAGAGGAGAGGAGAGGAGAGGAGAGGAGAGGAGAGGAGAGGAGAGGAGAGGAGAGGAGAGGAGGAGAGGAGAGGAGAGGAGTGGAGAGGAGAGGAGAGGAGTGGAGAGGAGAGGACAGGACAGGAATATATATCAAAGATAAGTTAAAGCTTGGGCCTGTATCTGGCAGGAATTTCAAAGGACATTCATTCAGAGGTAAGACATCAAAGAACTGATCACTGTGCTTGGAAGTTGCTTGCTATGAAATCAGAGACTAAGACATAAATATTCCTTTGATTGTAATTTCTATTTTCTGTTCTACTATTGGGTAAATGACTACAAAAACAGTAGCCACTCTGAGCCTATGAGAAAACATAACAGGCAACATATCACCTAATCATAAAAGGTTTAAAAATATTTCTAATTTTTCAATAAACAGAAGAAAGGTGTTAGTCTCTTAGTCAAAAGTGATAAAAGCTCTCTTTACTGTGCTTCATTTATTGGCAAACTTATCTCTCAAGATTTGAGTAAAAGGCACAAAGGCACAACAATTCCTTTATCAATGGGAAACATTACACATAGCTAAATGGATGGGACAAACATACAATTAAATAAATGTTAAACCAGATATATATGTGTGTGTGAGTATATATATATATAGGTTCTTGTATTTTAGAGTGCTTCATAGCATTAGTGCCTGCAGGCAGTGAAAAGCTCAATGTGTCATTACTCTTCAAGTAAAAAGAAATATCTCTCCTTTAAATACTAAGCAGAGAAAAGAGGAATAAGCATTAAGTATTAGACACTTTGTCAGAGCTGATAGTTACATACAAAGGGCCTGAGTCAGCAAAACACATAAGTACATGCTTAGTTCTATTCAGTTCTTTGAATATTTTTATGTATTTTGGTGAATGTAAACAGCATTAAGTATATGCCTATCATCTTCCCTGGATGAAGGGTTTTTGACTTGTTTATACTTAGAAAGGGCTTGAGCCAAAAAAGAATCTGCCTGGGAGCAGCTCTTTCTAGTCCTACTATCCTAAACCTCTTAATTTGGAACTTTTAGTCACCCAATCTGCAACTTCTGCAGTCTATGCAAAGTAACTGATTTAGTAAAATTTCCCACAGGAAAAAGAAAAGTCTTACATTATCCTATCCCAAAATATATGGTGGCAGAAAATTATATGGGAGGTGTTTAGGAGTAGAACATGTCACAAAACTGTAAGTCCTGATTCCTTTGCCAGAGTGCCATTGTTTGGGTCAATATTTGCTGTACAAGTTAAGGCTGGCTGAGCATTAACATGAAATAAATGTGTCTTGTAGTGATATCTGCCAATATTTAACAGGGAGTTCATACATACCTTTCTCCCTTGGCCTTTCATTAACTGTTTCAAGGACTTGTGTCCCTGGACACAGGAGACTCAGGGCAATGGAAATTTGGGCATGTCTTCTTCCCTTTCTTGCAATCAAAGAAGGAAACAACCAGCCAACACAAAGCAGATATATTATCCTCTTGTTTCAGAGTACACTGAAAGCTTGGAGGAAGTTTGCTGGTGCAACAGAGCCCACCTGTACTTAGAGGACAGCCTTAGTATTTCTAGATATAGCTGGAATAATTCAGCCATTTTTATATGATTTTAAATGATCTCTGAACTTAAAGCATCTTTATGGAGGCAATGCAATATCATTGGAGCAGTGTGAACCTTGAGTAGCAAGAAAATCACTCCAAAATTCCATCTGTCTATGTGGTGCTATTTCTAGATGGACATTCAGAGAAACTCCATCCTGCTGTGGACAGATGCATTTTATTTTATGTGGTTTGTGGTACTGGTGGCTGGGACAACCAGGTCATCTGCAGTCACTGCAAGGCCAATGTGCCTGCCTTCACCTTTCAATTCATAGATCCTTGCAGGACCCTCATCTGCTTGCTTTCTCAGATTTCCAGTTGTTGAACAGTAACTTATGTCACCAGAAATTAATATTAGTTATCCCTTGTACAATAAAGGAAAATCACCACTTATATCCTTTATATTATTACTTGTGTTAATCCAAAGGAATTTAGAAACTGGATTTTCAGTTTATGTAAACAAGATGAATAAATACATTTTTTTTCTGGAGCTGAGAGTTTTCTGAGCTGTTTTCTGCTTCTTCAGGGCCAACCTGTTACTCCTGAGAGATGTCTAACAGTTCTCTATAAAACTATACAGTCATTCAAATTCAAATGTGTATTTTTCACACCTTTTCAATGTCATGGTTTTCTATGAACTGATGAATGGGTTTTTCTGTTTTATCATTGGTGGTTTTGGAAGTTACACAGGAATTTTTTTTCTTCTCTAAAAAAGTTGCCTTTCATGCAGATAGATGAAATTCCATTGCAAGGATAATTCCTGAACTGTGACTCAGGCATTGCAAAGTAAAATGACCATTTTTAAAAATGATTTAATTCTGTAAATGAAAAGGAAATTATTCAAGGAATGTCCTTGAGAAAATGAATGTATGCACATCCACAAGTCATTTACACAAAAATTACATGCAAAGTAAAAGTAAAAATTCATTTTACCTTTTCCCTGTGTTACCACATGGTGGCCACATAACCCCAGCCATGTGGGCTGCTGCTTCAAGAACACTGAGAAACCCTTGATAATAACAGGTCCTGTTTTCCACACACCCCACATGCAAAGACTTAATCTACTCTAAAGACTTCTATGCAAGTTCTACAAACTTCCTAGCATTTCCTAAAAACTCAGGAAATATAATTCTATCTACTGTGTAGTCTGATTATTGGACGGGTAATTTAGACAGAAACTAGATGTAATCAAAATACCAGAAGCACAATCATAAATGAATGAGAATTGAAAAAAAATCTTGTAGAAATACCCAAATTCAATTTTTCAAGTTCTTCAGAAAATGAGTGAATTTACTACAATAAATGATGATCTTTCAATATTACTTATATTTTACTTTTAACAATGACATTTAACATAAAGGTCATAAATGTATAAAAAATGCATTCATTACATCAGTTTATTTATTAAAATTGGTTTAATTTAAAACAAATGTCTTACTTGATCTGTGGAAATATTTCTGCAGCAAACTAAGCTCAACTGACGCGGAGTTTGCAGTGGGCAAATTTTCCTATTTACCACAGTGTTCTCCTGCTTCAGTCTCCAGTATAACACTCAGTGCCCCCACTGGCAGCTGGGGATTTGGGTTCTCTAAACACCTCCTACAAGAATGGGACCAAAAGGGTTTGATACACATCACCTGCTCCCCTGGGATTCCTGGGAAAAGCTTGAGAGCCTGACTTCAATCAGTTGTCAAAACACATGTCAAAATTCATAAAGGATAACATATGAAGGCCAAATACATAGAAAATAAGGGAAAGTCCACCTGTCAGATTTTTAACTAGGACCAATTTGAAATTATATGTATTTCACCCAGGAATCTTTTGGCACACCAAACAGTGAATTAAAAACACTGCTGTGGAACTTAGTAAGAATTGTGAGTATAATGCCACACACATCCAGCATCTCCTGCAAGCAGGTTATGCTTCAAAGGAGGCCTCTAGCTGAGATACAAGAACTTACTAGTGGTCATCCTTGCTGCATTATGAAAGAGGTCCTTTGGTCAAGAACCTGCCCCTGAGACTGAGTGGAGACTTGAAGCAACTGAACCCCATATCTCTCGAGGCACGCTGGTATCATCTGCAAAACAGCATTTTTTATTTTTTGCACAAACCCCAGAATTTTTTCAGGTTTAGGCCTTTTCCTTTTTGGGTATAATTAAGTATTGAAATTTTCAATGGAGAGCAAATACTTCTCTCAGAGTACGTTTTTTCATTGGAAATGAATTACAAATGGTGAGCTACTCACAAAGTCTGAGGAGCCATCTGACTCAAAATTGAAAAAATTGATTTAAACTTATTAGAACACTTTAGATTTCAATACTGCATCATAAAAGCATCAGTAGCAAGAGCTTTCAGAAGGGCTGTCCAGGTTTGTCTTAGCTTGGGCAGCCTGTTGGAGACGATCCTGCTTTAACAGATGCCTCTTCCAAATTCCCAGAGCAAACCATTACCAAAGCAATGCTTACCCTGAACTCCATAGTTTGCAGAATCATAGAATCATTGTGATTGGAAAAGACCTCCAAGATCATCCAGTCCAACCTTTGACCATCCACTACCTCAACAACATGACCATGGCACTAAAGAAATGACCAGTCCAGTCATTTCTTAAATAGTTCCAAGGATGGTGATTCTACCACATGACTGGGAAGTTAGTTCTAATGCTTAGCCACCTTTTCAGTGAAAAAAATTTTCCTGATGTCCAGCCTGAACCTCCACTGGCACAACTTGAATCTATGTCCTGTCACCCTGTTGCTCGCTGCCTGGCAGAAGAGGCCAACCCCCACCTGCCTGCACCCTCCTTTCAGGCAGCTGCAGAGAGTGATGAGGTCCCCCTGTGCCTCCTTGTCTCCTGGCTGAGCACCCCCAGCTCCCTCAGCTGCTCCTCACAGCACTTGTGCTCCAGACCCTTCCCCAGCTCCGTTGCCCTTCTCTGGACACGCTCCAGCCCCTCAATGTCTCTCTTGCAGTGAGGGGCCCAGAACTGAGCACAGGATTGCAGGTGTGGCCTCAGCAGTGCTGAGTACAGGGGGACGGTCACTGTCCTGCTCCTGCTGGCTGCACCCTGGCTGATCCAGGCCTGGATGCCATCGGCCTTCTTGGCCACCTGGGCACACACTGGATCATGTTCAGCTGCTGTTGTCCAGCACCCCCAGGTCCTTTTCCACTGGGCAGCTTCCCAGCCACTGCCCCCAGCCTGTAGGGCTGCCTGGGGTTGTTGCAACCCAACCCAACTTGGCAGACGTGTTGTCCGCAAACTGACTGAGAGTACCCTCAATCCCTTGGTCTAGATCATCAACAAAGATATTAAAGAGAACTGGCCCAAATATTGAGCCTTGAGAAACATCACTTGTGACCAGGTGGAAGTAACTCCATTTGCCATCACTCTCTGGGCCCAGCCATCCAGATGTTTACAAACCAGAGAAGAATTGTAAGGTTCCAGGTTCTCTAGGAAAATGCTGTGGGAGACAGTACTGAAGGCTTGATTAAAGTCCAGAGAGACTACATCCACAGCTTTTCCCTCACCCTCTAGGCATGTTACCTGGTCAAAAAAGGAGGCCAGATGGTGAAGCAGGACCCGTCTTTCACAAAATTGCTGCCTGGGCCTGATGTCCTGGTTGTCCTGTATGTGCTGCATGATCTGCTCCATAATATTCCCTGGGAATATTCCCTGGGACAGTGAAGAAGCTAGGGAAGCAGGATGCAGATTTGACACACCGAGTCTTCTCAGAAGAAATATTATTTCATAGCAACATCTCATCCCCACTGACCCATGACTTATTGCATGGTACATATTCCCAAGTCTGCTGACAGGGCCCTTTCCCACTGCCATTTTGTGCTATAGTCCTTCCGAGGGGATTGCAGCTTTTGCAGAAAAATACAAATACACTGTCAACACTGACACACAGTAAAGCCTCCTTCCTCATTGAAAAGAGGGCAAATTCTCACCTAGGTTAAAGCAGAATGTAGGATCAGCCCAGGTCCCAAGGTGGGTGAGCTAGCCCAAAATCCAAGTACCTAGAGAATCAGCTGGTAAGGACACACTAAATTCTGTGAATATATTTTTCTGTGTAGAAGTATAGACTAAAGCATCATGTTTAAAAACCTGTTGGTAGCTCCCCAGGGAAAAGAGATCATGCACAGAACAAATTCTCTGATGAATGTAGTTATTCAGCCATGGAAGTGAGGACAGGAAACTTTCAGCCAGAATGGGGACACTGTGGATGATTTCTGCCACATCACAGAGCCAAATCCATAATGCCAGGAAAACATCACTGAGGATCTATCATCCCACAGCTTCCCACACCTTTTCCCCAGGATTTTTGCAGCAGGTTATAAAGTCATGGGATTTAGAGCAGTGAGAAATTCAAGTTCTTTCTGAAATGCCTTCATAATAATGAGCATTGTCTCAGTAAACTGCAATCACATCTTGCATATTTCCAAGAAAATGCCTTCATTGAGAGGAGATGCATTTCAGGGAAATACCATTCTTGTTTCAGGTTGCCCCTTTGTGTGTTCTGTAAATCTTCAAAGTGGTTGTGACTATAATTCATCTGGGCCGTGGGCAGAAGGAGACATTTCTCCCAAGAGGGGCACAGACTACATGTGTGTGTGGTCCAAGGGAAAGCAGCTTTAATCACGCGCTGAGAGTAATAGGCATTGTACTGTGACTAAATTTACTGTGCTTTCTGGCAGGCTCTTTCTGAAGGGAGAAGTGGTGCATTTCAAGCTCTAATCTTTGTTTTGTCTGTAGATTTTCACTCTTTCTATACTAAATTGATACTAAGGGCCTGATCTTCACAAAACAGGTCCCAAAGTCAGCATCTACTTTTGCAAACTCAAGTACCTAGCACATGTGCGTCTCAGTGCAAAGCAGAAGTGACTCACAAAGAGCTCTGGACACGTGGCTCTGCAAAGTCCCTTTTTGCTTTCATGTGTGCTAAAGATTTTACACAACTGTAGTTACATTTCTGAGAATAAGATGCTGGCTGTTAGTTCAGAGATATATTTTATTCTCATCTCATTGCCAAAGGCAACTGAAGTATTGAAATACAAGCACGGTGCCAACTGTGCGGTTAAATTGAAGTCACCAGCTCAGCTTTTCTGCAGATTTAATTGGCAAGACTGCAGTCTTTCCAGATCTTTTCAGATTTGGTCATCCTCTTTGTACAAAATTAAGAGAATTAAGGCCAAATCCAAGCATAAAATAAGACCATAAGACCCTCATTGTCCTCATGAAATGGACAAACATGACATGTTTTCCTTCAGTTTGATTTACACCATCGGCATTTGGAAGCACAGTCATTGTTTAGCCAAACCTGCCAAATGTTTTCGATTTAATTACACAATGCAACCACAGAGTCTCCTAGGAAAATATCTCTTGTTTATTTATTTACTTAAGTTGATGAGATACTACCAATGACTAGACATAATTCTCAGGAAAAAGAAATACTAAGGAAGCAGTATTTATAAACAAGTAAGAAAAAAGCAGTTGTATGGGTTGTGAGGTTTCTTAAAATTTGAGAACAAGAAAGAAGGAAGGGTAGAAAAGAGGACTGAGACTTTTGTATTTTATTCACCATAAGTACAAAAATCTATGGAAGAATAGGGATATATCACAGTTGTGTGTCATTTTATGTTGCAGACAGCAAGCAAGGGGTGTGTAACATGCTTCCTTAGTCTTTCTACTCTCCATCTGTCCAGCCCTGCTCACTGTCTGTCACAGCCAGTCCATCCTGTCAGTCTGGAGTTTGGTTTTATTTAGGTCTGAAGAGAGGGTGTCTCACTGTCACAAGATGTAACTAAAGTCATTAGTTCAGATTCTTTCAAAGGGAGATTGTACTTTTATGAATAAAAATATCATCTGAAATTGCATTACCTTGAGTCATAAGTAAATCCTTTAGGGCATAAACTGATCACCAACAGGCTTGACAAAGGAATGTCTTCAGGCACTGTATTATTGCTAGTGATGAGTGATAAGTTATGTTATTTCTATACAGAAGTACTGACTTGCAGTCAAAATGGCCTTTTAATTTATTAGAACACGACAAGGAAGAAAAAACTGTAATGTCTTTCCAAGAAAGACAGGCTCTTGTACACAATGCAACCACTCAGTGTTAACAAGGCAGTGGGCACAGTGCTGGAGTCACTTTTCAGACAGCAGACAGCGTTCAGATTTAAAGCAGCATTATAAAGTAACCTTAAATTTATCACTAGAGAAAGAAAACCTGCTGATCAGAAAAATTAACTCTTTCCTCCTTCAAAGATGTTCCCTTCAAATGTTCTGGCTCATGCCCACCAAAGGTTTGCAATGTATCTCCTTTTGCTCTCCATTGTTTTTCTGGTGAGAAATGCAGCTTGACCCTATTAATCCCTTCTCTCATGCTTTGTTTTTAACAGGTCTTGAGAACTTCGGGATGAACAGTTCTACTCCTCACCATCACATTGCCTCTTGTCAAACAAAACATCTTCTCAGAGGTCTGAGGGTGCTTGTCTCTCCTTGAAATTCCTAGCAAGAGAAAAATTGACTCACCCGCTGTCAACCAGAAGTGTCTGAATGCCCACAACCGCTCTGTGACAGCTGGGTAACAAAGGAAAACCAGTATTTTCAAAGCAAAAATGGTGGGCCTCCATACAGCGTAGCTACTATCCCAGAGGGTGGGCTGCTGGACATCTCCAGGGAGAGGGTAGCCGGGCTTCAGTGTCTGAATTGATGCATTAGTGGAGGTAGTGTCGAGGGACCTTGTGCCCTCAGCCCCCAGAGCTCTCCCTACTTGTAATGGTGACAATAGACATAGGTGTGTCCTCCAGCAGCAAAAAAGGGGTAAAGAATTGGGGGGTGGCAGAGCAGTTTTTGAGGAGATCCCATGACAGCACCCTGTGTGGGGTAAGCTCAAAGCCTGGAGGGAGAGCTCACAGACCCCCTAAACACAGACTCCTGCATTCAAACTTCCCCAATTTTGCTCCTTCATGTGCAATTTCCTGAAAAAGGGTGTATCATCCTAAGTGTTTTTAAATAGCTTATACATCCCTCATAGTAAATTTAATTTTAAAATGTTCTGCACAGCTAATTATTTTTAATGTGGCTTAAAAAAATAAAAGGTGTGGTTGAATAATATTTTTAACGCTAGCAATTGAAATTCAGAACTCTTATAAAATTACCAACAGTCTTTCAAATTGCAGTTCAGAAAGTTATTTCCTTTTATGACACTCACTCCCTTTTTTATATAATATTTAACCCATAGTGTTGTAAAGGTTATAGGAGCTGCATACTTTGGAAGGTTTATTCCTCATCCTGCTGTTATGACACACAAATAAGTGACCGAGTAAGTAAGTAAAGCTAAATAAATGAGGCCGGAGAAACACAAGCCAAAGTGAAGTATAGCTTATTCTTAATCCTGACTCTTTTGGGGCACTTCTTTGTGAGAATACTGAAGTAGCTGAAGATCCCTTCAAAGAAAAGCTAGTTATAGAAGACTTATCCCCGCTGCTCATGTGATCAGGTAATGTACTTGATTCACACAAACAGGTAATCCACAGGCCCGCACTCTAGACAGTTAAGTGGCTTTAACATAAACTCCTAATGCAGAGGGCTGGAAAGCAGATAAAAGCTTCATTTGTCTTCTGAACCCTTGACGAAAATCTGCCCATTATACAGTGCAGACCTGTGTGAAGGCTCCTGGTGCCTTTTTGATGTGGGAGACAGTGCGCTTTCGGCAGGGAGTCAATGACTGGCACGCTGCTGCCTTGCCTCGCCCACTCCCCATGGCAGAGCCGACCCTGGGCAGGGGCTTTGCTCCGTCGCCTGGCGGCAGCCAGCCCAAAGCCATCACCATGGGGGAACACCTCCCTTCGTTCACAGATAGGGAGGGCAACAAAGGTTTGCTTATGGTTCCTGTGAAAAATAGTTTTTTTGTGTGAGGATATTTATCATCCGCTCATGTCATCGTTCCTGGGTTTCTGGTGACAGTTGTGGCATGGACAGCGTACAGAGTCTTTTATCTGTGAACGTTAACATTTCTTTGAAGACTTAGCATGAAATATATTACAACAAGTTTACTGATAGAGGAGCTGGAATGACTTCATAAGAGTAGAGGATCACAGAAACAGACACATAACTGTTTGCGACCTCTGTTTAGAAAATAAAGCAATGTTCAAAGCACAAAACTAAACAAATTTTGCATTTGTTTCAGAGGTCTGAAGCTGGGACCCAATCCACCCCTCAGAGAAGCCAGCAGGAGCCTTCCCATTGACTTCAATAAGCTTTTCATCCAGCCTGCACTTGGTCTTAAGTTATTTGTGATTAAAATTCTTTCCTTCCTTACTGATAATGCAGCCAAGTTTGGGTGAAGCTGGCATGCATTACATGGCTGTTACAACCTGAGACACGAGCTTCTAAAAGGGATGCAGGTACCCAGAGCCACTTTCCTGGGAGCAGGGACCACTGTGTTTTTTCCCAGGTGGTTGTGTTGTAAAGTGGTGGGATACTAGCAGGCTCTGCATCTACCCTGACTTCCTGGAGCTTTGCATGCTCTCATGGTTCAGGAGGAATTTTATTTCAAATCTTGAATTTTTTCCAAGTCTTGTTGATACTTGCTGTTTTCTTTGAATGCCAGTTGTTCTGGGAATAAGTAAACCATTAGGTTGGAACGCCCTAAACACCAGTCTCAAACTGAACGGTTTTGGTGTATCTTTTAAGTACTGGTCAAACAGTGAGTAACAAATGCCCATGACTTCTAACCAACCCAAATCTGGCAATGTGATTTTAGTCTCTAAACATTATTGTTTAAAAATATGTTTTCTTTCCACTAGGAGTACTTGTAAAAGTTTGGGGCAATTTGTGCTGTTGCTGGTACCATTAAAATATTGAAAGTATGTTTCTGAATGAAATGAAATCATTACTTTGCAATTCCTAGCTGCTGGAAGAAAAAACCCACATGGGCTGCATGCCACTGAGCTATGCTACACCAGTTCTGCAGTCTTCAAACCCCCCATAGGTTTTCATGTTTGCTGGTATGGGCAGCCCACCCAGCATAAAAAGGCATGCAAACGATTTTAACAGACAAGTATTGTGTTGACTAAGGTTTCCAGTGCTAAACTATCCAGAAAGATTTAGACAAATTTTTTCCCTATGGTAAAATGCATATGTGAGTTTAAAGAGGAGGAAAAATGAAATGTGTTATTTATAGCCTGAAATATCTATAATATTACACACATGTGTATTTCACTTAATCCCTGTTTTGATAAATGCCCACTCTGCTAAACACCTAATGTACAACGGGATGTGGTTCCCACTTAAATTAGCAGATGCTGTAGTTTCTGATTGTTAATGATGGACCTGTTTGCCAATAAAAACAATTGATGGATCAGCATGTGTGAGCTACTGAACCTCAGCAAAAGCCCAAACTAATAAGAGAGAGACAGAAAAATGCTTCAGGTCACAGTCAGCAGATGGGAAATGGCCAGATGTCTGTCTGGGGCAGGGAAAGTGCAGCATGTGTTTAAGTATATATCTATGTTTTCATATGGCAGCAACCACTGGGAAATTCAAATACTTGGACTAACCAAAGCAATGGTTTTGAAGTTTACTTTTGCATTTGGAGGACAAAAATAAACTAAAAGGACAGATAAACCTCTGAATCTGAAAATTCAGCCATCAGATATAGCTGATACAGGAACAGAAATGCATATTGCATGCAATTTAGAACTCAAGAAATAAATTCTGGATTTTGCAAGCAGAGAAAAGCTACATTAGGTGATTTTGGCAACTTAAGATGCCATCTGTGAGCAGCTGAAAATGAAATTACATATTAACTTTCTCTTATAATTCCATTAAGCAGAATATGCTACAAAATGTAACATATCTAAACAACATTTTTTGCAAAACTTTGCGACACACAAAGAAATGGAGAATATTAGCTAAAAAATGATTGAATTGTGCAATTTCTAGAATAAAACCATGTGATATGTTTACATATTAAAACTAAGCTAGCTAATTTCCTAAGCATGCAGGCAGTAAAAGTATGATAGGAAATGTCACAATTTTTTTTAATCCCATGCTACTGCAAGATTTTACAGATCATATATCTCTGAGTAAAATAAATAGACCCTCCTTATTTTTCACTGAAGAGACTTTCAATTCTGCCCAGATTAAGCAACCTGGTAACACTGTCTCTGAGAGAATGATTCATCGGCTAAAAGATATGCAGGTGCTTAAGTGTCTGACTGGACTGGGGCCTATAAGGCAAAATTAATTATAAGTAGAAACGCAATGTACTCGTGGATTGAAGCAATTTGAACATTTCATTTAACTACTCTATAAATGGAATTTTCCTGTGTATAGTTCAGAGCAAGAATATTTTTCCACAGGGAAAAATCCAGACCTCACCAGAGTCGATGACCACCTTTCCACTCACTTTGGTGGGTTCTGGATCAGCCTCCAGCTGTGAGCTGGGTACGTCTGCCTGGCAGTGCCAGCCCTGTGCTTGGCCCTAGGCCAGGGCATTCTCAGCTGAAGGGTTATGTTGAAGGATCTTCAGTACTCAAAAATGGAAGTTGCCATGAAAAAAATAGCTGTGTTTTTTGATGTCAGCATCAAGCAGAAAATACAGGAATGTTTCTTTGAGGTGCTCCCTTAACTCCTTAGGACATCTGGGTGCATAAAAATGCATAAAAGTCACAGCAAGAGCAAGATGCAGCAGCGGCCATTTTTGCCAAAGCCTTGATTTCTGCTGTTGTACCCAGAAAACGGCTCTAATATATCTATACAGCAGTGGCGGGAAACTGCCAATAGGAAGTAGTGACAGTGCTGGAAGGCAAGGAGAAGGAGGAAAACAGGAGATACCTGGCTGCAAATGTATTCCTTGGCTGGTACAAACAACACTGGATGCAGTATGACGTGGATACACTCTCACTGTGAAGAATGTTGTCAGACAAACACCCTTTTCTGTGTTTTTTCTCCTGCCTACACACCTTCTTTACCCAGGTAATATCCTTCTTATTCAGAATCTACAGCTAAGACAGTTGTAGGACAGGAGCCTGTATACTGACTTTCAAAAATTTTCCAAAATCCCCGCCCCATGAATCCTATGGAGTGTGTGCTTTGTGTCATGCACGATATTCCATCTAAAACATACACCACTCACTCATTAAAACGTCGGAAAGAAAGGTAGAGGTTATTCAAGCACAAGAGAGCTCCTGTTCAATGGTTTGACTGAACAACAATAGAAATCTGCACCTGCACAAGTTTCTGCCAAAACTGATCTCACACAACTGTTGATCTTGATTAAATTCATTAGGCTGGGAGAGATGGATTTCTATACATCTTATTGTGCGTTTTTTATGGGTTATGCTCCTGGGTAGAATATAAGGTGGTTTTTGTTCAGGAGACAGTAGGAAAATCATGCTGAGACCCAGGCCTGCTTTAGAATTCAACATATTCAGCAAAAACTTTGGCCAGGACTTATTTTGGACTTCAGTAAAACTCTATTATAGGAGTTTCCGTAGGTTTAAAGGAACTGTCTGAGAGTTTGTATATATTATAAATCCTATTCTGTACAGATTTTGCCTGCAGTAGCAAAGCAGCAACATTTTTCAACGATTCTGGCTTAAGTTATAAAGCTCTATCCTGGAGCGATGAAATTAGAAAAATATTTTACAAACCCAGAGCACAGGTCACATATTTGCAATATCTTTCTTTAGCGTTAGCCGTCTTTGAAAGAAGTTTTATGTCACAGCTGCACAGCACACATTGAGTAGTTGCATCTAAAATATGGAAAATAAATCACAGGTTTGTCTACACATTTGATAATGTAAGGAAAAACAGCAGGCTTTCCTTGCTGATACTTATTCCTCCCTTCTACCTATGTTGTGGAGATGTATCTTTGTAAATGTATATACAGACATACAGAAACATACAAACCTAATTTCTGCATTTTCACTTCCCTTTGATTTACTGTTGTGCAAACAAAAGGCTTGAGAACTGATTACAATCTTACTAAGTTAATCAGGCTGTTTATGTCAGCAATTAATCAATGTTGTCTGTAAAGGCTCACAACCTGCCCCAAGGTACATAATTTGCCCTTGTCTTTCACTTTGCATCATCATTTGCATCATTACAAAGGGAGTGCTGCTGTATTCTCTGTGCACTCCTCACTCATTTTGGGCAGAGGTGTTATGACAAGTGAAATCTATGGTCAGTAGAAACATGAAACTGAAACAACGCAGCAAGACTAAGGAACTTGGCATTGCCTGGTATGAAATGGGAGAGCAGTTTTGCCCATGTCCTGGTGAGCAGAGTCCCCACCTCACTGAGTTGCCCTGGGAGTTCATGTCAGCAGGAGCTCCCCTCTTACCCACATGGCTCACACGGCTGTGCTCTGCCAGAGGAAGGAGTCTGCTGCAGCACAACTTGTGGGGAGCTCTGACTTGTTCCAAATATGTTGAAGTGCATCTGTGGAAAAACAAAGCAGGTCTCCCGGGCTGATGTTCTGGCACTGAGATCCACGGACATGTTTTGCAAATGTTTGTGCCCAAGTGTGCATGTGTTTGTGTACACATGGGTCTAGGCTTACAGAGCTAGAAACAAGATGTCACAACAGCGGATTAACAGAGTACATTGCTGAATGTATAACATAGTCCTGCTGAGCTTAGAGCAAACTGTTTAAAAAGGAATTATTTTAATGTAAGGCAACCCTCTCTGAGACAGAACATGGGTATACCTTGAGAATAAGCAATGATATTAGTCAACACTCATTGCTAAGGCAGTACCCTCCCTGCTATAACAATATCTTTTAAACCTGGACTTATACACCCATTCACACTGAAATTTGGGCAGAGTGGGTCAAGTGGAAAAGGGTAAGATCTAGTAGTGAATCTATGGCCTTTTCTAAAGCATGTTCTGAAGTGGTATCTGTATTGAATAATTTTACATACAGATGAAATTTTCTTTGCTATTTTCTGCTATTCTTACCTAAAGGTGGGATGAGTAACCCTGAGATGGGGCTTGTATCTCCTCACAGAGATGCAAGGTGCTCAACCTTTAGACAGCGAAAGCAAGGGTGAGATAATTCCTATATTGTTATGCAACTAATTATGTCACCTGGACTGTATCTGACCAGGCCTTCAAGAAAGGCTTCACACTAAACTTTAATGCACTCACTGTGAAATGTGAGAAGATTGTGGCCAAGTAAAGTGAACTGGCATTATTTTGGGCTCCTTCCAGCTAGATGATGAGGACCTTTCCCTGGGCCTGAAAAGAATCCACGGGACAGTACACAACACTCTTGGTCAGAGGAATCAGAGGCAGCTCAGAACTTCCCAAGGGGCAATGGACACGATCTCATTTTACACAGAGATAAAACCTCCGCTGACTCCAGTGGTGCAGTTTTATCCATGTGCAAAAGACAATCCAGCAGTGACACTCACACTGCAGTTATGATGTGGTATGGAAAATCAACATATTCTCAAGGCAATTTCCATAGTCTTAGCATATGGCCCATGCACTGAGCCCTTATTTGGGTCAATGAGACCTTCTCATGCAGAACAAGCAAGGAAAACGTGCACAGTCTATGCCTGAGAGGGGGCAGATGCCTGCAATAGCTAAATATTTTAACGGGAGAAACACTTGGACAAAGGAGCTAAGTGCATAAGCCTAGGCAGGTTTTATTGAAGGCATTAATTTACACAAGCTGTATGATTGTGTTCTCATGAAATCTGCCACGCATAATTACTAAAGATGTTAATAAATAGTCAGCAAATCACAACAGCTGGTTATGATGATACCCAGGTTTTCTAAGAAATGACAGGCTTTAACCTCATCACCATTAATACTGTGAAACATACTCTGGCCAGTGCATGTGATGGGATATCCTAAATAGATGAATATCCACTGCACCCCCTGTCCTGGATAGTGCAAAAAGGCCTAAGGTTGGCATTTTCTTTGATGTGGACCTTCCAACATAATTGCCTTTAGTTGAAAAAATAAAACCCAAAGCAAATCCCTATAAATGATGCAAAGGGAGGAAGGGCTTATGTTTTCCTTTGAAGTCATGTGAGATGTTCAGATACAGAGATTGATGCTGCTTGAGAATGTTGCCAGTATGTAGCTGCAGTCAGTTTTCACCACTTCTTTGATAAGAGTGATCTGTTGAGCCTGTATTAAAACCACAGTTGGGTACAAAGAAA
Source organism: Motacilla alba alba (assembly GCF_015832195.1). NCBI lineage: Eukaryota > Metazoa > Chordata > Aves > Passeriformes > Motacillidae > Motacilla > Motacilla alba. Next base: position 53,847,451 of record NC_052016.1, on the reverse strand, counting down.
TAATCTTTTTTTCTGTATACGATATCAGAATGTTTTCATACCTTGTTTACCTAAAATTATCTCTTTTCATTTTTTGCCTGTTTCAACTAACACTTTGGAAGTCAGTTGAGCAAACTGCGCGTATTGCAAAGACCAGCATACTCACTCCCTGCATTTCTTGTTTTATTAATTACTGATATATTTGTTCTGAATTTCCTCCCATACAATAACATTTCTGCAAGGCTCTCTGTGTCCATGCTTGGCATGCTAATGAAGTGTGGCTACTCATGTGCTGCTCAGGAAGTTGTGCTTGTCAATATATGTTATACGTCAGAAACCTGCTGGTTTGGAGCAGAACCAAAACTGGGGATAATGTATTGTTACGGCTGGCTGGCAGTTTGGCACCTGGCAGGGACTTAAATTTCCTCAGCAAATAAGGACTGACATTAAATTCAGGGGCTAAAATTCACATAAGCATCCTACAGAGCTCTCCCTCTGACAGGCTGTCTTTCCCAATAGCTGCATTCTATGCTCAGCCCACACTGCCCTACACTTCCCTTAATGTTATTGCTGCTATGCTGAGAATTTCCTCTGCACATTAAGATAGGTGAGATGAATTGTCTGTTAAGGGTTTATTCCTCTCTATTAGCTAAAACAGAATCATTAGCTCTGATATTAGCTCTGATATTAGCTCCATATCATAAAGAAGAGAAACCTCATCCCCTTAGACCAACAGATAATTATGCTGACAAGGCAAAACACACCCAATGGGACCATTTATTGTGACCATTGCAGATCTGGGTGAGAGACTGAGCTGGTTCAGCCAGCTGGGGATGGGGTGCTGGGAGTCCCAAAAGCAGGAGAAAGCCCTACTCATGATGCATTGCCCACCCTGCCAAGCTCTCCCTGTTGTCTACAACCATTCAGTCCTGAGACCACTAAGGACACCACCAGGAAGTCCACAACTTCTGCTATCCACAGTGTAACCCATTCTGAAAACTTTCTTATCTTCCATGCTGTAGCTGTTCTGTAAGGTCCCCTCCCATCTGTGAGGTGTGTGACAGCCCAGCCTGCCTCTCCCCTTGGGACTGTGCCCACTGCTCCAGACCCCTTGCAGATGCTTCCCTCTCCCTCCTTCCTTTCTCTGACATTACCTTCAGCAGAGGCTCTGTCGGAACTGAGCCGACAATTTTGGTGGCAGCTGCCTCTCCATGGCATGAAAAGCCCCAGCACTGCCATGCACAGCATCCACTGTCCCACCCTGCCACCAGTAATCTCGGCCTCTGGAGTAGACCCATGCCAGCCCCACAGCTGGACTTTGTGGAGAGCACCAAAATCCTCTGGAATAAAACCCAGTCTGCAAATCTCAGACATGACGGATTGCAGCAATTGACTGTGAGAGTATCCAGCCTCCTTTGCCACTGACTGCAGCAGCAGCAGCAGCAGGTTTGGAGGTAACAGCAGGCTCCTGTGATAAAGGTCCCTTTCAAATGTCAGCCTGTCACATCCTGGTGGGAGAAGGACTGAAAGCATTTCAAGGGAAGGAAAGTGTCTGTCGGCACGTTGCATACCTCAGGATGCTTATTATAAGGTGCTTCTTTTAAAGTGTAGCATTTTCATTTTAGTGTTTATATATAAATCCTGAAAGGTAAACTCCTGCATTGTAGTGTTTGACCTTCTAAGTACAATTTTCTCTTTTCCTGTGGCAGCTCATCTTGTACCCAATGACCCATGAAAAAGCTACAGGAACAGTTCATATTTGAAATAGAATTTCACAATTTTGTCTGGATGATAATCAAATTATGGGTCTCTTCAACTTAGAATTAGATAGATTAAGTGACAAAATAAAAACATAGATCCATTTGTTCCACTGGTTTCCTTTTTTGTCTCAGTTCCCTAATTTTTTTCAATACTCAGACTGCAAATATTCTAAATTTGCTCTTCAATATATTGCAGCATATCATGGCATTCCAGAACTGCAGATGCAAACAGTAAATCAAAAGTAAAATCTTGATTTCACATAAATATTTTCTGCAAAAATAAAACATATTTTGCATGTTCTGTTTTGTCTCACTTTTCAGTTTTTAAGGGCTCCAAAATATTTTCTGATGTCAAAGCCCACATTACATTTTTCATTTTAAAACCTGGAGAGAAATTATGACACATAAAATACTTTTGTGACAAACTTCCCACCTGCAATATTGCTTAAAACCTTCCAAATATCAAAAAACAGGACAGGCAGCATCTTTTTTTCTTCTTAAATCTGTGCTGACTGCTGAGAATTTTATCAAGGATGGATGTGAAGAATGATTAGACTGAAAAGCTTCATGGTTTCCACTCATGAACTGCAAAGAAATAAAGTAAAGGGGCTCATTATTTCTCTTCCCACATCCATCATAGTGATTACTGCACTCTGAAAATTGGACAGCCAGGCCAAAGTACAAAGTTTCTTTTTTATAACCATTCTCAACATTACATGTGATTTTATACCATCCCAGAACACGACTAAACAGAACCAACACAAATAAATTTTTCATTAAGAGGACTATGAGATCAAATTTACTGTGAAATCAGTAATTATTTTTTTTACTTGACAAAGCAGTGAGCAGACAGAATATCAAATGACATAGAAAGCAAAGTGGAACCCCATGTGGAAGCTCAGAATAATCTACTAAAGGGAAAAAAATTATTTGAAAGAAAAAAAAAAAAACACAAAATGAAGCACAGAACTTAGAATGAGAAGACACTTCTGAAAAAAATAAACCCGAGAATTTGATCTGGATCCAGCAGAGAAAATTTTTAAAGGAACAAGAATAATTTTACACTGCTCTTTAAATTGACAAGTTCAAATTATTAATTTTTAAAATGTTAGTGTTTTGTGGCCACTTCTATCGCTGTGTCCTTATCTCCAGATGTGGAAACACACCCACCTGCAATGTGTGTGCTTTCCTACTTCATCCCCCATGAGGCAGGTTCTCCTGCAATATCTTAAAGCAAATATTAGTTAAGTTTATGAGGCTGCTTATTTGACAGTAACTTGTGAATGATTAGTCAATGAAAAATCACTGCCTAGAGAAAGCAGATGACTGTTGAATGAGTTGAAAAACTGTGGCCAGGGAAGCCTAATACACCTAGAAGCCAAAAGAGCAATGATCAAACCCTGGTGCTCTGCATAGTCTTGTAACTTTTCCCCATGCCCTGCCTCTCAAACACCCTACCATGCTTTTAGGGAGGCACACGAGCACACAGACTTTTCTCACTGAGATGTGAATTCCAGTATTTTCTGCCTTGCATTAAATAAATCTAGGAATTCTAGTTCCCAGTCTTCTCTGGTGAGCCCATGCTACTTGAAAGACCAGCTCTGTACACTGAGTTCTCTCCATGAATCTTCTAGTGCCAGAAATAGCTGGAGAAACATCTTGTATCACGGTCTGAACAATTAAAGTTTGTTCTAAATTTGAAAAATTTCTTAGAATGCACTTACTGAGGTTATATTAAAAATACAGAGCTACTTGTAAAAAACATGAAGACATGAAAGATCAGCATGTAAATGGTACTTCAGTTTTAAAATATTTCTTTGTAAAGAAAACCATGCTTCATGAGCTAGGATGGTGCCAGGTGAATGCAGATCAGAGCAGCGCTGCAGAAACTTCTGTACTTACCAAGTCAGAAGTCTGCAGCTACTGACCAATAATCTGACAGCTACTGTGGCTGCCATGAGATATTTGAAAAGCAAAACCTTGAAAAAGCTGGTGAGTCAGCTCCAGTTTCTGCTTATGATATTATACAACACTCCTCATTTTGAGTCCGTTTCATGACAGGCTTTACATACTAATTAGCTCATTGTCACAAAGTGGTGTTTCCAAATGAATCAAATATAACTTTTCCCTTGATATAGACACCAAGGAACACAGCAGCTAAAACTAAGTTTTACAAACACAGGTACTGTAGCAGTGCCATTGTAGAAAGATTTTTTCTTTGATTTTTTTTTTTTTTACAGAAAAGAGAAGGAAAAATGTAGTTCACTCATCTGTCTGATGGTTTTTCTTGGGCTACTCAAGACTACTGTATTCTGAGTAAGGGGTTTAATGCCTTAAATATTTCTCACAAGATAAATTAATCTGTCTTCTGCACTAAGAACTTCTACTGTCATGGAGGTAATGGATATGAGCTGGGTGTACCTTGGAATGCAGAGGCAAGTTTCCTCTTTGGAGTGGTGTTTATCTCCAGGGAAAGTGACACAAGTGGGGCCATGGCTGGAGTGTCTGTCTACTGCCTTGTGCTCTTCTTTTCACTCCAAAGTACAACAGGACATGGAAAATCCAAGGAATGGTGGGCTCATGGAGTAGCAGCAGGGTAACCTTGTAATACCACTGTCTCCCGGTGATCTTGTCTGTCTTCCCTGGAGCCAGGGATTTTCTGGTTTAACTATGTATGCTCTGGTCATGGACAGGAGCTTCAAGAAGAAATCAATCTCAACCATCCCACACACAAGCAAGAAAATGTGGTTTCCAACCCTGCAGCTTTTAATCAAAATATGACTGTCTGCTCTGGCAGGCCACGAGTTACTGTTTTAAAATCACTTGTGCCTTTGGCAGAGTTTTGCTCTCAGGGACCCCTCTCCTGAAGAGATGTCTGTCAAAAATCGTGGCAGACTAAGATTTTAGATTGAAATTATCTTCCTTCTAGAAAGAAAACTGTAAATTACTCCTTTGCCATGTGGTGGAGCTGGTAGACAGCAGTTCCTAAATTTCTTTTTTTTCACTGTAGATGTTGTTGCTATGTTTGGAATCTTTCTTTTTAACAGTTTTCACAACTATGTTTAGTCTGGTAAACTACCTATAAAATTTAATCGTTGCTTTTGTATTTATATCGTAAGCCTCAACATTTTAAGGAAAACCTCAAAGCTTGATTTTTGGAGTCAGAACTGCCAAGTCTGACGGCAACTTTCCACACCAAAGCATAATGACAACTCATCTATTATTCCATGAAGGGCAGAGTTTCTGAAGGGATCTGTAGATCTCATTTTTCAGCTTCTGGGCAGCAGAGGAACTTCAAGATCACTGCTGAAGGTGCTTATCTAGAGTAATGCGCACAACACAGATAGAGCTGAAAACACATTCCAGAAATACACTATAGTGTTTTGTGTCTCAGGAAAATTTCTCATTTCTAGCACGAGAATATTGCATTAATATTGAGTGAACCTAGAATGGATCACCTTAATGTTGTGTCCTTAAACCAGACAGTACCTCAGTGATGTGCTGGTGTGGAAACAAGTTCTGAGTTCCTTCATTTCAGTTTGGCTTGCAAGGCTCAGACCCAGGTACTTACAGTGATTTAGGACCCAGACTCCCCTTGAATCTACACAGGGCTTTGGAAAGTCCTTATAGGTTTGTGCCTGAAACTTTTCATATAAATCTTTCCAAATGCATAAGGACTACGTCACAGGGAATAAGGTTTTGTGATTAAAATAGCACAGTATCATACAGAATTACTAATTATATTCCCTGCATTCCTATCAACCATCTGTGTTGCCTAAAGCAAGTGGTGCAAATTTGCTGTGCCTCAGTTTACTCCTCTGTAACACTGGCATAGTATTTGTCTCTTATAGCACTACATATGTAAAAATTAATTTGAAATTTCCAGATAAAATCTGAAAGAAATTTGAAAGAATAGGGTAGTATGATCATTACTACTTTCAGTCTTCACCTCATATTATTTTCTAGACTATTTACTATTTTACACTTACCTCTCAGTACAGTAGTCAACTGTTTCATTCCTGAGAAACTGCATTTTAGGGCATTTCATAGAGGTGTTGGTTGCATATGGTCAAATTCCAGTATGACCATTTTGCCAACTGAAATTCTCCCCATAGTTTTAAGAGGATTAAGTATTTCTCTCTTCTTCTAATGTGCTCAGCAAGGCTATCCACCATGAAATACCCTCTGCATTTCATTCCCATGTAGCTGTGCAGTAATGAACCAAGTTTATGTTTCTGACTGTTTTGACTACAGAGTAGTTTGAATTATTTGGGGAAATGCAAGACAAAATTAATAATACTGACACTGTGTATAAAATACCAGTGTTTGAAACCACATTTGAGAATAACTGTTTTATTTCAAATTTCTTATGGGCTGGTCTTTGAACATTAAAAGAAGACTTATATCCTGTCCAACCTCATGTGTGCATTTTAAATTATGGAATGAAAGAGAAAATCACCTATTTCTTTTCCCTTCCTGCATTCCCATAGTTTGAAAATAGTCCTATTTGTTAAAAAGTAATTATGCACAGTTTATAATGTGGATTGACTCAAACAATGAGAATCTCTTGGATGCTAGGTTTGTTTGGGCTATTACTAAATGCTCTTTCAAACCTTATTAAGAAAAGTACACTCAGCTTTTAATGGGTCACTTAAATTATTGTGCCTGGAGAAAAACAGGGCACTTACTTACATTTAAAAATCCCCAGACAAAACCATACCACAAAACCCAGCAATGCTCTATGTCTACTTGTGGTCAGTTGTAAGATAAATGATGACAGCAAAATTCAGATTTAAAACTGAAGTTTCAGTTTGAACTATCAAGGAGTTCATTTGGGTCTGGAAGTACTAGCTGACCTCATGTTTATATAAACTGCAATGACAAAGTATATCTGTGGATTAAAGAATCAGGGCCAGATTTTCAGCTAGAGCAAATTGCGGTAGGTCCAGTGAAACCAACAGAAATAAACTGATTTATGCCTTTTATAACAAAGAATTTATTTGCATTATTTGTTTAGAGAAAAAAAATTAAGCTTTTCACACGTATATTAGCACAGATTCAATTGTAAGACAAATATTTAAGAAATGTGGATGGTAGCTTCAAGGTCACCTTTGAAAATGTGTTTATTGTGTATGATTCAACCATGTAAAATGAGGACATATTCTTACTGTATAAGAACACACTTCAGTAAGCTGCACATTTCTATACCCCTTTGATATATATTGAAATGGCTTCATCCCAACATGACCTTGAAAGGTTAATTTAAAACAAGACTTGGTTTTTTTCCTCCTATTTGCTTTAAAAAAAGGGTTTATGTAGGACATGTTGTTCACTTGATGTTAAATTTCATCTTACAAGGGTGTTCTGGAATGTGTTGGAATAAATCTCAACAGTCATATTCCCTGAATAATGGCTAAATGTTTGTAAGTGCAATAGGAGGTATAGCTCAAAATATTTCATGATTAGAAAAAGCAGTGTTATTTTAAGGCTCAAATACTTAGAGCTTTCCTGTTTTCTCTCAGCATTGTATCAGTAGGTACATTCTTTAAAAGCAATCACATTTTGGTTTCTTTAATCTGCAGAAACCCCATCTGCGTATGCTTCTGACAGAAACCAGAGTCCGCATGGTGGAATCCACTGGAGCAATGCATGAGCAGCTCGTTTGTGCATATTCTCCAGCTCATTTACATATAAATTACACAACGTATGGCGTCGGGACCGCTCCTGCCCCTCGCCGGGGAGGTCATTCTGGGAAAAAGAGGCACGGCGATGAAAGCCGCCTCTGGCCTGTGCTTTCCCTCGGGAGGCACGGGCTGCCAGTCAGCCCCCCGAAGGGGGCAAGGTCTGCAGAGGCGGCTTGGCAGCAGCTCGCTGGGCAGCGCTTTCCCCTCGGATGTGTGCGCTGGCAGCCGGGGCGGGACGCGGACAGAGGTGCAGCCCGGCTGGGAAGGCAGCAGCCACCGCCCGCTGTTGTTCAGGCATGAATTCCTCAGCTGGCACAGTTGCCCTCGAGCCCTTTATATCTGTTTGATCCCCATCTCTCTTCTTAGCTTTAAAAGCACTTCCTTGAGTGGTGTAATCACGGGGCAATTTTCCCCTCATGCCAAGTTTAGATATTGTATGTACTACTTATATGTTGACTTGGGTGACATTGTTTCCCAATTCCCAGCGAGATAGGGATCAGACCACCTCTGTGCAGCTCAAAGACCAAAGCCTTGCACCAGACAGCATGGGATTTCTTCAGAACGTTTTGGAAGTGGAAATTGAAGTCATTTGAGGATTAGCATTTTGTTAGATGGGGAGATGAACCCCAAAACACAACATCCTGAAATTGCTCAGCTGCAGTTCATCCTGAAGGTTTGAAGGCAGAGATTGCAATCTGTTCCTGCTCTATCTGCTGCCGTTGAGTTACAAGAACAACAAGAAAGACAGGTCAGCACTGGCCCCCCTTTTCTCTGTCTGTGTAACCTGGTATTAACGAAAGAAAGCAAAAAGGTTTGAAATCCTACTTGAAGCGGATACTGGTTACTTAAGTCAGCATTATGTTCAGCAACAACAGACACAGCTGTCTTGACCACACACAGACCATTTTAGCAATTGCCAAAGTGCAACGCTCCTTATGCAGCCAAGTCTTAAATTATGGTAAGCAATGAAATAACCAAAGATGTTTTAAAAGAAAGCACATTAGTTCCATTAATATGAAATTTACCTCTCAGATAATTCTTGAGTTGTAACAAATGTACATTTGCCAGTTTTGTGAGCAACAGGGCTGAGGAAAGTAAAAATTACTTCATAAAAATAGGCTAGCCAGGACTTTATGTGAACGAGAATTGATGACTATGTAATTAAAATTTCTAAGCACATGTAATTATTAAAATAGAAACAGAGACATAGTCTTCTGCTTTCTGTCACTTTTCATAGGCTTTTTTTTTTTTTAATCAGATTGACAATGAAATTGTGTAACAATCACAAAGCTGGGAAGGATGACAAATTTAGGCTTCAATTTAGCAGAGAACTTGAGCATGTGCGTATAATCTAACATGGATTTAAGATCTTTGCTGAGTTTGAATCCTAAGAAAGGTGTAGAGACCTTTACAGGAAATTTTGGTGTTTTCAAATATTTTGAGCTGGGCGAGGAAAGGATGAATTTGGATTTACCGAAATTGTTTTAGTCGCATGGAGTTTTTTTCCATGGAGACTTTGGGGGTAGCTGCAAGTTATTTTTTAGATTTCTTCTACACAAACTGCTCTAACAACTGTAATAACAAATTTTTGGTTTTGTTTAAAATTCATTCAGTCCTGGTGATTATATCAGGAGTAAAATGTTGCACAATGCCACATCACTACTGAAGAAATTAATGAAAGAGGGAAGTACAGCTCAATGATTTCATAGATGCACGTGAAATCTGCGTGCTGTTTAATCCTGTCCAAGCTCCTGGAAGCACACTAGCCCCCAACTATTTCTCTAAATCTGACTTTCTTTCCCCTGCAGCCCTTACAATTCTCTCCTTCAAAGTAGGCCCATAAAGCACAAAGCATCAAAGGATATCACCATATCTCTCTCTGCATATGAAGGATATTGTAGCTTTTGCTTCACTTCTGCACTGTCAACAGAAAGTCCATCCCATGTTTCTACCTGTATGCCTGCACTTAGCTGCCAGTATATAGCACAAAGCCCAGTCTAATATCCCACAAGGAAAGACACACTTCACCAAGGTGTGCCGTCTGCTTGCGTCCACTGGATGGAATAAAAATAATATTTTGTGGTCAGTAATTTTCTTCCTGTAATTCTGAACTTCGTATAGGTACCAGCACAGTGCTAGGAATGAAACAGCTGGCAGCTGTAGACAGACTTCAGCTGCATCTCAACTGATGCCTTGACATGGGATTATCCATGTAAAAAGGAGATGCTTTTGCAGTGGCGTGAGCTGAGGGATGGCAAAGTAAATGACAAAGATCCTTTAGTTTAAATCCTCTGCTGTAGGCAGGGACACCTTCCACTAGACCAGGTTGCTGAGGTTGTTCAGCCTGGCCTTAACACTTTCACAATTGGGGCATCCACAGCTTCTCTGGGAAACCTTTTCCTGTGACTCACCACTCTCACAGTAAAGAATTTCTTCCTTTTATCTAATCTTGACCTGCTTTCCCTCAGTTTAGAGCCGTTTCCCCTTGCGCTATCACCACATGCCTTGTCCAAAGTCCCTCTTCATCTCTTTGTAGCTTCCTTTAGGTAGTGGAAAGCTGCTACAACTTCAGCTCCCCAGAGCCTTTTCAGCCTTTCAGTCTCCAGACTGAACAACCCAAACTTTCTCTGTCTACATGAGGCAGGTTTATTAAGCTACTCTGTAGCCCTGCTCACTCCTGGAAAGGGACAGTCACTCCTCACGGTTATCCCCCTCTTTCATTACCTTTGAAAATCTATATAATTAATTTCCATTACATTTTCCCTCATCAGTGATTTTTTCTCTACACAAAATTTTTGTTAAGAAAAGGGAGTACCGCAAAATGTACCATCAACACTGAAACGGAAAATATTGGATCCTCCATATGTTGCTTACAACTACTGCAAAACTGCAAAAGAAAAATATATGTGTCATCATGATGTATCTGTACCTGCAAAAAGTACAGCTTGTTTTAAAAAAAAAGCTATTATGTATTGTGATAGTTGCTATAGTAATAACTATTTTTTCCCCTTGTATAGAAAAGCAATTAGTTATGAAAACCTATGGAAATTGTTAATGGTTGGGGTCTTGCTGACACATTTTGTTTCAGACTTTTTTTTCCCCGAAGACATTCATTTTTGCTGTACCGGTTATGATCAGTCCTGAGCAATCTGAGAGGTGATCAGCTCTGAGAAAGACACAGGAGATGTGGTGAGGTTCAGGAAACAGCACATCCAAAGGACAAACACAGCCTTTTATTTTCCCATACTTTTCACGGAACAATGATCGTGGAGCAGATCCCGCCTAATGCAGAGTGATAAATCTCAGCAATAGGTTTCCAACTTGGAGATAACTGGGGAAGGGTGTCCAGGGTTCAGTGCTCATGATCTCCTGGTAGAGCTGTCTCAAGCACCTTCTTACCCTCTGCACTGCAGTCTGTAAAAGATAGAGCAAAACTGACACAGAAGCAAATTATTTCAGAAATTTCTTGTTACCAGTAGAGTGGGAACTTACACTGTGGCTTTTCTATGGTAACTGGACCTGAATGCAAAATCAGGCTTAGGAGGAAACTCCTGAAGGCACATGGTCTGTACAGTTGCACCATCTAAGCACATGCATTGGAGTCCCCACCTGCTGGACACTGGGCTTGGAACTTTCATTTGTCCCTGAAGGCTCCAGCAACATCTCTGTCAACAGGCTGTCTGAGATGCCTCCTGTTTGCTCTCCACTGGTGGCACTGAGACCCTGGGATATGGCAGCCCCAGGTCTCTGTGCTGGTGTTGAGCCCAAGAGCTCCTTGGTACTTTCATTACACTCTCTTCCTACCTCCAGCTATGTGGTATTTTAGGTTTGCAGCTTGGTTTTTCAAGGGTGTTTGTAAGTGAAAGTACACCAAGAAAAAGATTACAATTTTCTGTAAGCAGCAACTTGTGGCTTTATTTACTATAGGAAATTTTTAAGTGTAGACAGAATTGTATGTTTAGGTAAATTTCATTGCCTCATGTCTGGCAGTATTACAGGCCCCTGCACTGCCCAAGATCCTTCATCTCTCCCCACCTTTTGCATCTACCTCCTTCTTCAGATCATGGGAGCCTGTTTCTCTGTCTCTTTTCTTCAGTTCACTCCCTAAAGGAGCCAATTAAGGACCTCGTCAAAAAATAAACAATTATGTTCTACGCTCATTTGTCAGGCAACCTTCTGGTTCACCTCAATGTGCAACGAAATCCAGATGATCTGTGGCATACTACCTTCACTGGTTTGGTTCAGACTTGAAAAGTAAGTTTGCCCTGAACTCCAGCCAACTGTGAGTCCATTAATGGCTTTCATGTGAAGTGCCTGGAATTAAACAGAACTCACAAATTTCATGTAGCTTTCTCAATAATTAAATTTCTTCACTCTCCTTTTTAGATCTCTGGAAAAATATGAGGAAATTTTCTTAATTTTTTTCCTGACTTAGGAAAGCTGCTAAAATATGGAACACTCATACTTAAAAACATGGGGAATAGTTATCTTCTGTTGGATTGAAAGATGCAGTGTGCCAAAAAGGGAGAGAATAGTGGAGACACTAACATAGAGTAGGAGAATCACCGGTGTCAGCAGGAGGAAGTGGAAGAAAACTGATCAGATTGCTGAAAGGAACAGTTGAGGGTAAAAACACTGGTGCTTAAGAAAGAAAACAGCCTTCATCATGGAGGAGGATGGTGCCAAACCCATGGGAATGTATTGCGGGGACTGAGGGAAGATGTTGGCAGGAGTGGGAGCAGATTGGGAGCAGCCCACAGGCATCAGAACAGCAGGTCAGGATAGTACGGCTGTGTCTCACCTTCCAGCCTCTGAAAGTCAAATTATTGCTTACTCACCCTCAAATTATCCCTTACTCCATGTTTTTTCAGCCTGCATGTGGGAATCAAGCCCTGCCACTTTAAATTAGTCAGTTATGTGAACATTGCAGGCGTAGTGTAAGGTTTTCAGTGGCAATACTTTGGCAGACCAAGGTGATTCTTTGACATGTACACATGTAAAATAATTCCAAGCGATTGGTAATATGGCAGGGTTTAATTTCAAAATGAATCAAATGCTCTGCTGCTGTAAGTACACGAAGTCACGCTCACAGCAGTAGGATTTGATGCATTTATATGAGTGGGGAATTTCCTTTCACGTAGTGAGCCTTTAAATAAAAGAATAGGCAAGAAGAAAATTACAGTTTTTTTCTTACCCATCTGTTTCTAAATATAAATTAATTTCCTCCTATGCTGTAGTATTTTAAAACCAAGAACAAAGAGCCAGTGAGAGTAAGCACAGCTATGTGCTAATTTATAACTGCTTAGAGTAAAAGGCAGCTCCAGCTGACAGTAGCTTGAAAAAAAAATTGTGCCTCCTGTAAATTAGGGTAAGGGAACTGATCACTGAAGGTAAACAGGTGATGAAATACTTCATTAGTACCTCATTTGTAATTTATGTCTGCTGAAGTAGTTGACAAAGAATCAAAATGTAAGTGGTAGATTTCTCAGAAGTGCAGCCTTTGAGGTCACTGAAGTGGATTAATTATAACCCAGTGTAAAGCACAGCCTGTCTCTGTGTCAATTACCAGTATTTGATAACTGAAATTATGTCAAGCTCTGTTCTTCTTCAAGATGCAGCCACACATTTTAAAATCATTATGACTGTAAGCATGAGCTTCACATAACTAATGAGTTCAGCTCATTTATTAAAGTTCATTTTGGCTTAGCAGATAGTAGTTGAGATTCAGAGAGGAGTGGGTGACAAAAGATCCAGTTCTGCAAAAATAAATGCCTTTCCTTATCCTCTCTCCCAAACCTGTGCAGGAGAAGCAAAGCTGATTCACTTGCCAAAGAATCATTTAAATGTACTGTAGGAGAAAGAGTTGAGGGAGTCAACTGCTATTAAATATGACCTGCTTCTAATGGCTATCAGACCTCCAATTGTTCAGTGAAAAGGCTGGGCTTAATGGACTACCTGCTGTTATATTCATCATAGCAGAATGACCGCTAATGCACCCCTTCTACATCTTGGGATTTTCTTACCCCTGTTCCTCCCTTTTTCACACTCCTCTCTGGAGCTGCACAAGCATTGGGTAGGGTTTGAGAGCATCTGTTCATATGTTATCCAAACCTACCATGGGCTCTTTGGTTGGTAACTCTATCTCACCATGGCTGAGCAATCTGCTGCCAGGGCAGCAGGCAGGCAGCACTCGCTCCCTGCATCCTGACGCACGGCAGCACTGCAAGGAAGTTCTGAACGCAATGGCTTTGGCTTTGGGTGGGTTTTCTGATGCAAAAGCAGCTGAAGCACCAGGTTGGTGTCACTAAGCTCATCACCAGGACACCAGCTTTGCCACATGTTCCATGCATGCTGTATGCTCAGTGTAGCTGCCATGCCAGGGAGTGAACAGTCATAGCTGGAACTGTGGATTCCCACTGCTGGGGGAAATGATGCCAGATCTCAGCTGCAGTGTCAAGCAGAATGGCTCCAACTTCAGCTGAGTTCAGACTTTAACCACAGGCTTACAAACAGCATTTGATCTAGTGAGTTATTTGTTCATCATTCCCTGATTTCACCTGACGTAGCTGAGTTGTAGCTGCCTCCTACTGAAATAAGTAGTAACACATGATCCTGCTGAACAGGTAATTCCTTCTTCTTTTTGCTCTTTTTGACAGACTGGGTTCAGACTGTGCTTTCAGTGGAATCTTGCATTTATCATGGCTGTAACTTTACACAGAGCCATATTCCAACATTCAGCAGCAATCTTTTGAAAAAATAGCAAGTTAGTACTTTGAGGTGGACAGAGTAATTAGATTTTCTGCTAAAGAATAGATTTCTTTTTAACATTAACAACATGTGGTACTAATGTTTAAAATACAAATTTTAGTTAGTGCAACTCATCATTCCTTATTACACATTGTGAAATCATTTTAAGATACTCTGCGCTTTTTTAAGCCAAAAGAATATCTGACAACTACCCAAAACCTTTACTGCAGAGCCCAGAGTAAGTATACAGCTGTGAACTTAACCAAAGATGTCTAACTTAAATCTCATGAAAATAATTGAGAAAAACATTTATATGTCTTTGATTTATCAATACTCTGTTTTCCAATGAAATAAAACATTCAAACTTGCATGAGATTGCTGTTCATATGTCTAGTGCCAGGATAATATTGTTGATAATTTTAGAAGCACGTAAGTAGATTAGATATATCAAGAGATAGATTAAGCGGAATATTCACCACAGGGTGGCTTTGTGGCCCTTCTCAAATCAGCAGAAGTTCTAGCACCTATGTCAATGCATATGGGATTTCAAATCTCATGTTTTAACCTCCCCTATTTCATGGAAAATATTTTATTGGATAAACAGCCAGAATGTTGAAACAATCCCTCCCTAAATATTTTGCAGTAATAATGAGACTGGTTTCTCCATGGCATCAATCAAACTGAATCAGTTCAATGTAAGTAAGTAAAAACGTGCTGCAGATTGGAAATGAGGGAAGAGAACTGGTATGAAGGGTATTATAAGCTATGTCTAGACTTACCTGCTAGGAAAAGTGATGGCTTGTGTCCAGTCCACACCTCCACTTTTCTTGACTGTGAAAACCAGATTGTGGGAAGGTAGGAGGGAAGAAGAATGGACAGCTGGTGCGTGCCTGCGTTTTGTCCCAGTAGGGAGCAGGGATGTGAGAATATACGACTGGAAAGTGGAAAATTCTCCCTGCATCCCTCATCTACATACAATTAAGTGCCCTCAATGACCAACGAAATGGTTATTTGATAGGAATTCAAAAGTGCTTCCAATTTTTTCCACTCATTTAGTTAAATATAGCTTTGTAGACTAAGACTTTCCAAAAAGCTGGTCAGTAAATGGGTTTATATCCTCTTGTGCCACTACCTTAATGGTACTTCATTGCAGATGAGCTTAATGACTCTGGAGACTCAATGTCAGACTTTTGTGAAGGTTCAAGAACAGATTTTCAAATGTCTTGTGTTCCCATATGGGCTCCTGTATGGCACCAGAGTAACAAGTACGTTGCAAAAACAATTCCCACCATCTCCCGGTACCAATTCCACCACCTGAGTTTTAACAAAACGTCAGCGCTGGGACTTTTGAGGACTTGCAAAAAAGGTTTCATGGTGAAACTTCAACTAGACACTGATTAAGAAATGCAGACAGCGCAAATTGATTTTTTTAGGCTGCTGTTCATGCTTTCTTCCCTTTTAGCAGATATTTATCCATGACTGGTAGGAATTTGTACCTCCAGACAAGGTGTGTGGCTGAACCAGCCTGGAAAGGGGCGAGACAGCTGGCCCCATGGGATGGGTCAGGCAGAAGCAGATGGCCCTGACCGGCCGGGCTGGCGTGGAGACAGATGGCAACACGGGACATCTCGGAAAGGGGGCCATATGGCAACATGGGATTGGCAGGAGCACAAGTCCGTACGCTGGGCCCAATTACAGGCTTGATGAGTCTGAATTTGCTAGGGAGAAGGTAAAAGGTCTTTTGCATCTTTTGATTCCTCCTCAGACATGGAGGGGGGAATCCAGTGAACTGCAGGATGCAGCCATGGCTGTGTGCTGTATGGTCTGGACAGGGACATCAGCCACTGCATGTTGCTGAGTCTGTTATTCTGAAGGTTTTTTTTCTTTTGTAATTTTAGCATCTAACAAGTTTTCACTCTTCTGGCACACACACATTTTGTCTTCCATTGGCACATGGTTCATCAGAGGTAGAAAAGGATGAAAGGCAACATGTGCACCACTGGGGCTTAATGGGCTGATTCATCACGCTGTTGTGTCCTTTGAGACATGGAAGACAAATGAATTTGCCTGTTTATCATCTTAGAAAGCTTATACACAAGTATCAAAAATACTTAAATGACAGAAAAGCATAATACTGTAATATATCCATTGTATATTCTCCCAGTTTCCTTGTTTTGGGCATGCTAAGGACACTAACCAAGAAATTTGTTTCAGTTCCAAAGGAGCTTTTTAGAAATAAATACTTTTTCACCACTAACCACTAACTACTACATTGCCCATGTAGAGCATAATAAGAATAATAAATTAGGATCTGTATGTCTTCCCATGTCATTTTAAATACAAGAGGCAAAATGAAAAAGCTTTACATGCTGAACATTGTGGAATGTGCTTATATGAGCCTGAGATTTTTCAGCATTCCTCCTGTATTTCTTTGTCTTAATACAGGCTGTCCACCCAGAAATGACATTGTTTGGGCATACTGTAAACAGATGCAGGCAAAATCATTTAGTTTGGTCACATTAAAGTGCACAAGGACTCCATAGATCAAGCACACAGTGCAGCCTGCTTCCCTGGTGAGAGCGGGATGAGTTTTTTATGGATAACATTAAGTGTATTGATTGCATTCACCATATTACAGTGTACCTTCTATAACTATTGCCATTGCATTTGTTCACTTTTCCAGCATATTTCATGATGTCTTTCATCATCTCTTTTATTGAATACACAGAATTAACAGAGCAACATCTATTACAGAGGTAGAGAAATTAATTAACCTGCACCAGTTGTGTTCTCTAGAACCTGATTATAACAGATTTGGTGGTCATATAGCTCATGGACATGAGTATGCAATCACAAGTTACTGTAGATGGAAGCACTTTTTAATAGAATTTATTTCTTCTCTTGGGAGGAAAGGAAAAAAGTGGTGATAAAGTAAAAACCAATATTTCAGGTTTGTATGAATTTTAGTTTCTAATAGAGTTTAGTCTCTAAAAGAGACTACCCTAATCTGTGAATTCTATGTACAGATATACAACTGGACTGCTCAAAAAGTGTGGTATTGTTCAGGAGTGATCTTAGCTCAGCTAAATAAAAAAATCTATGTTAAGGTAGAGATTTGCACTCTGAAATCCCCCTGAGGTAAGTTTGCTGATGCTTGCTACTTACTTTTACTTTTTGTGAAAGAGGGTTTCCACAGTTACAATAAGGGAATTAATTTAAACCATTCAAGAAATACAAAGGCTTTTATAATGTAGTTTTTGTAAGGTGGTTTTTACATGGTGGCATCTTCTAAAGACTAGAAGTCAGTCTTGCTTCCACTTTTACTTCTGGTTTCCCAGCAATAAGAATACATGCAGACCCTCCTTTATCTAGGCATCAATAAATCTGAAACTGTATATTATGTTTGAGATGATACATATCTGTGTGAATACTGCATTATCTTTCTTTATCATGCTGGTATTCAGCCACTGAAAGGTCAGAGTCACAACTGATGTATATTGGGATAATGGCCCTCAAACAGATGGAGCTATGATGATTGATAGCCACTGAAGATTTAAGCTTGATGATTATTTTCTCTAATAAAATTTCTTTAGAAGGCAGATTTCTTTGAAAGGATCCTTTCTTATTGCTTGTATTGCCCATAGTTTTTAATTAAGCTCTCACCAATCTCAAAGTATGATTTTTTTTTTCGCCCTTTATATACGGGAATGTTTTCCCATAGTTTGGGAAGATTTTCCTTGCATTAGATAGCTGTGAAGTGTCTCTTAGTATTAGTGTCCCACTTGTTACAAATGTATGTATTCTGCTCCATTCGAGTGACCTTTGGATGATACCAAGATGTTATAGAGTTTATAAGGGAGAAATCCCTTAGCAGAAACATCCTGAATTGTTTTCCTGTGGGAAGATGGCTTCCCCACCTGCAATATTTATAGGATGTTTGTTGCCTCAGGAGAATGGCAGAGAAGATCCACAATTTCTTTTAGTAGTTTGAGGCCACATTCTGTCCACTGCATTCAAAAGGTTCAAAATCCCAAAAAATATAAGAATGAAAATAAATGTTTTCATAAGCAAAGTATCATGGTTAGTCATGATGCTTCCAATTTGTGACATCCCAGAAAGATTAATGATCTTGCTTATGTTTGTTATTTTAGTTTTGCTAAGGGATGTATGATGAATGAGATTTTCCAAATATATTCATGAATAATAATGTCATTTTAATGATACTGCATATTTGCATAGAGCAAATTATTATAAAGAATGCCAATAGGGACTGATAACCAGGTCCTCTAATTGAAATCATGTCTAGAAGAAATACTACAGCGTGGCTTTGCACATTTCAGGACTACTAAGAAACCAATATCTCTCCTGAAAATGGTAGACTGCCTACAGCTATCATTCCAGCTATTTCTGGGTAATGGTAATAGCTCTGGAATGACATCTGACTTGAAGCAGTCAGGTATTAAAATACCAGACAAGCACAGCTGCCAGTACCTGACTGTACTACAGGAGCAGTGATCTGTGGCAAACTGCCTCGATATTATGGCCCTTTAAGAGACAACCTCTCCAAAAGGCAAAAGTTCAAGTAGGCTTGGTATCCAGCTTTTACAGGGAGTTCTATGGTTCACAAGTAATGGCGAATACTGGAAACTGGAATGGAAGAAAAAGATACCCAAATTCTGTGTCAATCATCTGTGAAGTACGAACACCCCCAGAAGCTGATGTCATGTGTTTCTTACATTAGAAGTGTAGATTAGGTTGAAAGCCTGACTTTTTGGAATGGTAAAAATCCCACTGATAATTCATTCAGCCTGTTCTGTCTTCTCAGTCTTGTGTACCTACAAAGCTTTTTTTCCTCGTCTATTTTTTTTTTTTTTAAGAAATAACAGAAATAACTTAGATGAAATTAAATCTTCATTTTCTTGGGCATAATCCACAAGCCTCAGGAAGAGCTGATGAAATATCCTTGCATTTTTAACCAATTGAACTAATCCAGTCAACACCATAATTGCACTCAGAATCCCTTAGGCTTAATTTGAATGTAAGGAAAAGCTACTGTGCTATTGTTAAACTACCTGGGTTTAATTTTTTTACCAGCCAATAATTAAAAAACACAGGAAATGACATGGTGAATGATGGAACTATTTTGAAGTGCAAATTTATGAAGCAGCTGCATCAAATAAAGTGGTAATTTAATTATGCTTATGTCCTAAAGCTGAGGTGTAGTGTAGAACATTTCTGAGATACAAGCTAATTCAAATCTGGAATAGTAATCCCACGTTTAGTAATTTCAGTGCTATAGCTCTCTTAATTACAGCATATTAGCAAAATAATGAGATAATTAATCTTCAAATGCAGTTCTTGTCTACATGCATATTACAGAAGAATTTGACTTATCCTTCTTTGTATGTTTTTCCAAGAACGAGTTATGACTAATTTAACCTAGAGAAACCCTTCCCCACTGAAATACCTAGATTCTTTTCTTTTCCAACCCTATCATGTTTCAGACAACTCATTCTTTGTTTAAACAAGAAAATACTTTCATAATAAAATCTCTGAGAAAAATCTCAAAAGGCATTAAATTATTTTTATTTTTCAATTAAATATTATTGCACCTATTGCTTTTGCTTTTATAAGTAGACTATATGGACTATTCTTGAGCCATTTAATCTGTCCTATTCCAGTTTTATTTGAAGTACAGAGGTTTTTATCTGCGTTTTGAAAACACATGATTTTACAAGAAGATAGCTGTTGGCACACTACGTACTATATATTTTATACATACAGCACAGCACCAGAAAGCAATACCATTTCAGAAATATTGTCATGAGTTTAGCAGATTTCTCAGTGAAGTATTAATTTTATGTTTTATAAATATCAATATAAATACTTATTTACATTTTGAGCCTTCTGTTTTGCCCACAGAGCACTTAGCATCAATAGAAATATAGACACACTTTTAGTTCCTGTTTGTATATATACTCAGCTACAAAAGGTAGCTGTTATATGACAGGTGTGCTTCAACCTTTTCACACCACATCCAAAATTCATTTTTGTATGTCTTATCTAATGTGCATCTCCCATTTTGGTGCACTGTATTAATTTCTTTAAGCTGATTTTATGACTGCCACGGACTCTTTTGAGCTTTTCATATATTATACTTTTCTTAATTTTATGATGGGATATAACTGAACCATCTTTTCACATACTTGCAGTCTGTTTCACTAGGTCTATAACCTAGAAGCCTCTGGAATAGCTGATGAAATATCACTGCATATTTAAGCAATTTTGCTAATCCAGTCAACACCATAATTGCGCTCGGAATCCCTTAGGCCAAAATTGAATCTAAGGAAATAACGTTTTTTTCATGCTGGGCACATAGTCACAAATATCACATTTAAATGCATTATTTTTAGTGTCACTGAGTCTAATGTGGTAAGTAGCTGCAGATTCTGTCCTCCAATGGTAGGTGAGAAAATGTAATGCTGGCAAAACAAAAGAGGAAGGAAAACACCTTCTGGGAAAGAGCAAGACTTCGTATCTTTTGTTCCATCTTCTGTATTTGATTGATTCCTCTTTGAGGAACTGATGAGATCTACTGGTCCTAAAAAAATGGTTGCCCAAATTCAAAACACTTGAAATTATGCACTTCCTTTCTAATAATAGGCAATGGCATGGGACCATGTGGCTTTAAATCATTTTACCTAAATGAGAGCTGCATAGTGTTTGTCTCATGTAATTGTTGGCTTTGTAAATTCAACTGGAGAGCTGCTACCTGTAGGAAAAGACTAGTTCAAACAACACAGATGTTTATATTCAAGTTATACTTCACTGGGGATCTTGGAGAATGATAAAACCTCCTGTATTCCTCTTAAAAAATTCTGTCCAAGAACCCAGAAAGACAGTAATGAATATATTCACGCATTTTATGATTAGGAAGGAAGTGGTAAAATAAGAATGTTCTGTTGTGGTTTTTTTTGCTGTGGATGAAGTCAAAGCAGGCCTGAGTGAATGAAACGTTCTGTAGCTGCCGCTGTGCCAGTGGTTCCCTCTTTGCTGAACAAGCTACACCGGTTTAGGCTCAGGGCATGACTCAACATATAGAAGCTGTAGCTTTCCAGGGCAATAAAGAGATCAGGAGACTTCATTCCACAGCACCACATGCTGTGCTCTTGTCCAGAGCAGGAAAAAAGATGAAACAAAATAATAAGCCAAGGTCAGCTAAACTTTCAAGATATTTGCAGTGGGTTGGTGTTTTTTTAGAGTTTTCTGTTACGGTGTTTTCTTTTTTTTTCCTTTCTTTTTTTTATTGATGTCCAATGTAATTATTTTCCTAAGCTTCATCTTTGAACTGGAAGGAATTATGCTCTTAAGTTGGTATTTGACTGTGACCATGTTTCATGATGGACAGAAGAATGTCTCCTATCTTTTTTCTGACTGTTGATGGCAATTTTTGCTCTGAAGCACTAACCTCAGTAATGAGAAATTTGAATCCAAGTAACAGCCAGAGGTCTAGAGGGATAAAAGTAGGCACTACCCACTTAAGACAGAGAAAGCATGCATAAGTCATCATATCTTGGGAACAGCACCCAAAAAATGGCTTCCTGCAGTTTGTTGTCTTAATTCTAATGTGTGTAGTGACAGCTCAAGTGCAAAGAATCAGATCGCTCCATAATCCCTCTTTTCTTCTCTGTGCCAGCAGCTGAGGATTGGCAGGACTGCCTCAGCAAGCCTACTAGCCTTGCAGGAAGCTGAATTAGGGAGATCAATTAAGAAGACATGGTTACCTTCTTGTGGTGAGAAACTTTCTCCATGAAGTCTTTTCACAGAAGGTAAAATGGGAAATGGAAGCAGAAATTTCGACTTCCTGTCATCTTTAAATTTTATCTGTTTGTTCTTGCCTTGCCCACTCAGAGCTATAGATTTGAAGGGGAAAGGCAGCCTTTTGAGGACTCCTTCCCTTGGTTACAGTTTAGAAGCAGCAGTATGGGTTGAGGGAAGATCCATCCAAGGTCTTGTGTCGCTGTGGTGGGCTGAGGAAGAGTATGAACAGATCTAATTTATCACTTGTCTAAAGCTTAGTGGTTGATCTTGGTAAAGTGAAAGCAACTACGTTCAGTAGTGGAATATTTTAGTCCAAAGCCTAAAACTAGTTCTCAGGAAAAAGCACTCATTTGTTTTTCTTTTATTGAAATACCATGTGTTTTACATTCTTTTTTTTTCCCCTTGAAATTTTGCTTCAAGCAGACATTGTCAACAGATGCCACCAAGGAGGTTTGCCCTGTGTCTGTTCGCTCATTGACACAGAGCACTGGTTGAGTGCTTTGTACTAATCCTTCCTCTTGGCAGCAACTTTCCCCACATTTTCCCCTGAATCTCCTTTGTCCTCCCACTGAAGGAGTCACCATGTAGAAGAAACATCTAATGTTGTGTTTGCTCCCCAGAGTCATGCTGCTTAGGTGGGTAAGGTTTGATAACTAACCCCACTGTGCTCAGGCAGGTGTCAAACTGTTGTAGCTGAATCACAACTTCTGGTCATCTGCTGTTTCTGTGCAAAGATTACTATATTTGAGAACACCACAAGTCCTGCTAATACTGGAATTGTGTTTCCCTTATAAGCCCACTATTATGCAAAACAATTTTAGTAACAGGAAACACTTAATGTCATTTTTCTTCAGTGCGGAGTATCGTCTTCATTATTAACTTTCCCTTAGAGATATATAGTGTAATATTTTAAATATTTGTGGGGAGAGCCAGTCCATGACTGCAATGTTCAAACTTTTCAAACTTTTCATCTGGTCTCCATTTCAAAAATGAGGAAGATCTCTAATCTGGTTTACACCAACTGTCCAGGACTCTCACTCTTGGTCACTGAGGCAGCCAACTAGCAACATTAACAGAGAAAAATGTCTTATTGGGAAAGTGTTTACAAGAACTGTAATGCTGTGTCCCTTAAATACATCCTTCCTCTCCAGAAGGTACTTATCAAAATGCCATAATCCTTTTTTTGTGTCGCAAGTCTTTATACTCTGAGATAATTTTCGATTCTTCCTTCTCGTTGCAGCACACATCCAGTCTTTTGTCCATTTCTCAGTTTTTTCTTACTTCATAGAGCTTTCTACCTGAATTTAGACTCTCTCTTCAAGCTGCCAGCTCATAGGCAAAAGCCATGATTTTAAGGATAGAAGCAAGATTCAATTCTGCAACCGTACACTTGCTTTTATGGTCACAGTTGAGATTTATTTTGGATGGACACTTGGAATAGCTTTGCAATTGTTACCATAAAGTAGAAGAGTACCCTTCATGGATTTCTGTTTTCCCACAGATATATGAACAGAGCACAGCTGTTGAATTGATTCAGTCCCTCACAGTGTTCCCAGACCCTGTGTGCTCTACAGAATGACTGACCTTCATCAGAAGAAAGAAAAGATTTTGCACATAAAATCAAGATGGTGTGATGGCAAAAATGTAGAATTTTTATCTTTCCTTGCTGCCTTTCTTTGCTAAAATGTATAACCAGATGAACTTAATGACCTCACATAGGATTTCTGATGAAAGACCTTGTGCTTCAAACACTAGACTTGCTTTCAGGACCACTGTTTCTTTCTCCTGCCTTCATCTACCAGCCAGGGCTCTTAGTCACACTACTTTCAGCTGCACCTCCATATCTCCAGTTTCAAACATTAGGCAATGATTGGTCTCCCCTTTTCACACCAGTTAAGATCTGCTGTTGTTGTTGTAGTAAATGCACACTATAACATATATTAGGAGATAAAAGGTACAGAGCCCCTCCAGAAGCCCCTTCCATAAATCATGTAGGAGCAGTAGGAGAAGCACACAACACAAAACAAGATAAACAATCAGACATAGCGATATACTGTGAGATGAGACTTTGTCTGCCTGATGGTGTAGTTGGATTTTATCTTTGAAGCAACCTTCATTCAGAAATTAAAACATTTTTGGCCACATTTTGAGTAGGGATTTATTCATTCTGTGCATTGGTTTTTCAGGGAAGCTGTGAATGGAAATCTGATACCAATGAGTATACAGTGAGCTGTTTTTTTCTCTGGGGGGTGAGGTAACAATTCAGCAAAGTATTTAAGCATGTAGCTGATTTTAAGGATTTAAAATATCCCTAATCAATTTCCTGCAGAACTTTTCCTAAACAGAAAGCTGTGGAGGTCAAATGTTATCAAATTGTGCCATCCAGCTCTGTTTTCCTTTTTCTTTTTTTTTTCCTTCCCCCCCCCCCTTTTTTTGGTTAACATTCAGAAATACCTTTTTGCTTCTATCTGTGGAAAGTTAATTTTAAGCTGTCATACTAGCAGACAGGTTCAGCAGGAGACCATGATCAGTCCTAAAATTATACTTAGTGTGGAAATGGGCATTGTTTAACAGAGATAAAAAGATTACTGGAAACTTTCTTCAAGTAAGCCATCACAAAGAATGTTAGATTTCATATTCATAAATAAACTACATTACATAGCAGCACTGTATCACTTCCAGCATATGACTTCCTGTGAGTGTGACCAGGACAAACCCTGTGCCTATTTCTCCCAGAATATGCTTTGGCAAGATTTTGTGATCAGGAGAAAAAGGCTACTGCGTATTTTTTCATTTTTTAGCTTTCAAGCCCCCAGTATTTTCCTCAAGCCTCTCCCATTTTTGCCCCATGCTGTATTGGCTGCTCTTCCCTCCCTCCCCTGTAATGTAAATATGTGACACTTGCTGGAATCGAGCAAGGGTATGTCATGATACATCTTACATTTAGTCCTCATGGGTCTGTGTGCCTCAGGGTGGATTTTCCAGCCCAGCCATTACTCTGCTAGTACAAGAGTGTGTATACCAAACTCTATTGCATGATTTAGAGATGGCTTAAGAGAGTTTACACATGAAAAAACAAGTACTATAAGCACCAAAAATGCCTGGACAGCAGCTGCCTAATGGGCCTGAAACCCTGATCCAGTCAATAACCATAATATTCTCATTAAAGTTTTGTTTACACTGCTCATGTACTAGTTTACTCACTTAAATAGAGGAGATGCCCTTTTAAAAGGGAATCCAAGTATGAAAAGCTATTATCCATGAGATTGGTGAATGTGGTCTCTATGTTCTTGCCCTTAAATAGTCAAAGATGTTCAATACGTGGACTGTTTCTGACCATGTTCCCACATGCAGTCACTATTGTGTGATGCTGGTACCCTGAGCTGCTTCACCAAGACACATTACATACTACTGAGAGAGTCCCACAGAGGACAAAATGTCCCAGAAGGGCAAAAAAATTGAAATGCATCTCTTAAAACGAGGGTCCAGCCCTGGGACAGGTTTTAAAGGGGAGCTTTGAGTTCCACTCGTCAGCAGCGCAGCACAAATCTGCAGTGCCTCAGCCAAAGACAGATCTCGTTACATAGCAAGTGCAGGGGGCTGCTGTCCTCTGTCTGCACCAAACCACAGAGAAGATTTGACACATGCTAGGGCTGTGGCAAGAGCACACGCTGAAGGAGAACTTACTGAAGGGCCAGGTTGATTAACATTTAAATGGGATTCTTCACTATACAAAGATTTTCTTTGTATTGATATCCAAAGTCTCCAAACATGTGGTATATTGCAGTCTGGGAGTCGGTGGAAAGGTGAACAATAATTTGTCAGGTAAATGAGCACGTCAGTGTATAAAGAAAGCTGATTGGATCTGGAAAGGTGCCTTTGGATTTGGTTTTGCTTTCAATGATACAATAAGGTTTGGGCTTGTGCTGAAGTTGGCTGCCTTGCCAAAGGCTATTTTTACAGGGATTTGCTATGGAAAGAAGCCAACTAGACATAAAAGAATATTTAAAAGTGAAAAAAAATCCTTTCAATGGATATGTGGAAAGGGTTCTCTTGAGAAAACAAAGCACATGCCTAATCATTTGTGCTATATTCTTCCCTCAGGTACCCAAGTGTAAAACCAGATTATTTCCAGTGAGTTTGAAGGAATTGCTCTGTTATTCATGGGGACAGAATCAGGCCTATTTTTTTCATTGGATCCATTTAAAAATATCAAGAGCGTGAGCTTTATTTATTATTATTCTAGCACAGATTCAAACATGAATCTGTGATAGAACATCTTCTATGATGGCTTCATTTCTGCATGCAACAAAACCTTTAGTCCCTTCTTCTCTGTCCTCTTTTTCCTTTTTAATTCAGACATGAAAACCAGAGGTATGCAAAATCTGGTTGTGAATATGTGGTGGCCAATATCTGTACATGGAAGTAACTGTATTTTCTTCTGTCTTTATATAAAGCATGACTGCTGCTGTCTTTATCCAGTTAATCCAGTTCATTTTTGCTTTATTTGGCGCTGCATTTATTTAATCAAAAGTTTACTGTTGGAAAAGATTTGGGTTTTCAGTGTGCGGTGGAACACATTTGATGTGGATTGCTTGCATGTTTGTGTGAGTGTGAGTATGTGCACACACACACAACACACATTAACAAGTAATAAAAGATATCTCTCTGGTTCATTTACGCAGTGGAGATCAGATTATGAAAGGTTAAACCATTAAACAAATGCTAATGCACTCTGATGCCTGGACCTTGTCCAATAGTACCTGCAGCAGCTGTCAACCTAATTAAGCCAGATGTGTGTTAAGTGTAAACGGACCTCCCAGGAGGAACAATAACAGATTTTAGGTCCCTAGGGGGCTCAGGGCACCAATGCATATAGTGTTTCTGAGGGAAACATCACCCCTACCTTGTGAGTTTACTCCTCATTAGTACCATCCTGACTGTACTCCTCCGGGACTGGGCTTGGGGGAGGAGAAGCCTCTTTTCATTCCAGCTAAAGCCAGCAAGAATGCTCATTTTCAATTGATTCTGGCAGTCATGACATTTACTCAACACTCTAATCTCTATTTTTTTAACCTCCACTGTACTCTGTCTGTAACATATTTTGAAAGTGACATTTATCCTATGCCAAGTTTGCCAACCCTCTAAGTATATGTGAAGACCATAAGCTGATAGAGAGGATCTTAATAAGCCTTTTAATATTAACCATCAAGAGAAATCTATAGAGCATGGAAATATAAGGTAATTATGAGCATGCAGTGTGCAATAACTTGTTACAATGAAAAGGAAAATCCTTTTACAGTGTGAAAATATTATGGGAAATTAAAAAAAAAAACCCACTTAGCAATATTTAAAATGTGCTGAAACTTGTAGCTGAATTGTTTCTTGTGTGCTATGAACTGCAATTTGTCCAGGAAAAAGAGACTAGAGAAGTAAACCTGCAGACCTTCACACCTGGTCAAGGAAAGACAAGTCTCCAAGAGTTCCCATACATACTGAACTTAACACCTTTCTCACTCACTTCACAGCCAAGTTATGGCACCTCTTTCCAAAGAAGCAGAAAAAACTGATAAAGCAGCTGCACAGAACAAAATTGAGTGTGGTTTCACTGGGATAGATAGTTTGTGTTGAACAAGAAGCCTTCCACTGATATCCTGGGAGTTTTGTCCACCTACACCGTCTTTGGATCTAGCTCTAAGTTCTCCTCAAGTCACCAGTGATGATCTGATAAAGATGATATGTCCCCTTAAAAAAACCTTCATTGGAAAATGAGTAATTATGCAATGGCTTTGTTTTTCCAGGCACTCATCATTCCCTATCTATTAGAGCATTAAGCATAATTAACAACTGTACTAAAGTAAATCATCCTGTACGGCTAGGACCCTAAGATTATAATTTAATATTTTATCCATAACAGATTACTTTTCTAACAAGCTTTCCTATAAGATCTCCTTCTGTGAGACCAAAACATATAATAACTCAGCACTGTGGTGTCTTGCTGGGACACTTTTTTTGTTGGGACACTCTTCCTATTCAGTGCTAAAAAAAAAAAAAAAAAAAAAAAAAAAAAAAAGGCCTAGCAAATCTTTGAAGAGAGCAGGTTTCTCCTGTTCCATCATTGCTGAATGGTGTTAAATTCACTGTGTATTTGTGTCCTCAATACCACATTTCCTTGGCTTACTGATAATAGGGTGGCTAAATGAGTGTGCTGTCTTTCCTAATGCTGGAGGGTAATTTTTTATGGCCCATTGAATCTGCATGTTATCCATGTTATTCTCAATATCCCCAGTTCCAGTACAAGGACGCAGGATTTAGGACCCAAGCTCATTCCATGTGCTGCAGCTGTTATTGGCCAGGACCCAGAACTCATGCTCCAGCAAGTGCCAAGTTGCAGAATCAGGATCTTGCTTACACCTTTCCTGGATCAGGGATCTTGCTGTCTTTGCAGTACAGGAAGGTCGAGAGGCTCCTGCCAGTATCTTCCCCTACGGATCACCTCTGGGAAAGGGAAAAGTGGACCAGTCTCTCATGCACTTGCCTCCCTCTCAGACCTGAGCTGTGATGATGGGAAAGAAGCTGAGAACATACTATTGTCAAAAGCATCAAATGCACTATAAAAGGTGATTCATCCTTTCTGTGTGCTGCATACATTCTCTGATTTTCTGCTGTGCCAGGCCTAGCAAAGGACTTACACAGTGCATAATACACTACATTAATATGCTGTGTATTTATGCTTCATGGGCTGCAGAACACATCAGTCTCTCAGGTACTGCTAGGATGGGCATTAGTAAGGTTGGACCTCTGTGGTCAAGGACACAAGGTAATTCTGCTGAATAGATGTGTCTGTGCTGCACAGCCACACACCACTTCAGTGTTCCAGCATCCACTCAAGCTTCCACAGGGATATCTGTTACAATATCCCACTATCCCACAGAAAACTGGGGGGAACACCTACTTGGGGATTCATCTGAATGTTACAGTGCAGATATCTACATTGGAAACAGTCTTCCTAGACATCCTGTACCATAACTGGTGTAACTGCAACACCTCACATCCTAATGCAGACAGCTAAAATAGATGAGAGAGGCATTCTTCTAAAAGTGCCTGCTTCTCCCCATCAGCTGCAGAGGTAGCCTGGTTTAACTGCTCAGCCCTTCTTCTGCACGGTAGAGTCAACCTAAGATTACAGGAGAGCGGTGCCACTTGCATCTTTGTAAAGAAATCGTACTGTAGCTGTGAGCTGGAAGGCAAAGTCACACCTGCCAGAAATAGGTCAGTTCCTGTAGTGCCTTAGAACAACAGCTCTAAGCAATTAAAGAGCTGTGAGGGAAAATCCTTCCGTGCCTTCAGAGTCTAGTGAATTCCAGGATGGGTAATAGAGCACAAAAGGTTGGATTGCAGATTTGAATCTAGTTTGCCAAATCTCTTTAGGCACTTAAATCCTTTATTTAATGAGGATCCCAGTCCTTTGGAAACTGATGGTGAAATGCCTAATGAAGCTGAACATAATTGCAGTGTACTTGTAACAGAGTTTGGTCTCTGCACAGTATATTTCAAGTTTTAATGTGTCAAATAAATTTTTTTGCATAGTGACATGGAAAAATGTTACACAACGCAGTGATAAAATGAAGATATGCTCTCTCACTCTGAAATGATAAATTGTAAACTGGGAAAAGGAATGACATTTATTTCAAGCACGTTTAATCCAGAAGAAATAGGCTGGTGTAATATGATTTCCAGTAACCTCATTTCTCTCCTGTGAAAAGAAGGCTAATACCAGTGGATATGCTGAGTGTATTTAGAAGGCTTTGAAACCAATTAATCACCTTCAGAATTTTTCATAAAACTTGATTTCATTTGGGACAAAGTAGGAGCTGAAGTAATTTAGGGATGTCAGATTAAAAAAGTTTTCACAGGTAAACATGCAATTCCATGAGCATCAGAATTAATGACTCCTGCCTTCCATTGAATTTATTTCTTGTGCATATGAAGAGGCACACTGATTTAAGCTTTCCCTGCTTTTGAGGCTAGGGCTCCTCACCACAGGGATTTAGGAAGGAATCTGGGCAGGCTGGGTGAGAGGTACAGTGCACTGCAATATTTTAACTGCTTTAGATGACTGAAGCTGGGGGGTGAACAATGGAAATGGTATCTGCCTTGCAGCTTAAAAGTGCAAGGGAACTCTGCAAGATTAGGGCAATTTTTAAATCTTCACAAATGTGTGGTGTGTTTCAACTGAAATACTTTAATTCACACCAATGTAATTTTTCCTAGGTTACTACTTCAAAGGGAAAAAAGCCAGAGAGGGTATAAAAATTAGCAAAGGGTCTTCTGCAATCTTCTGTCTTAAGTGGTTTTAGTATCAGGTAGGAAAAAAATTAGTATCCTTGAAGTTGCAAGTTCAGAGCTGGTTTAATCTTTCAACAACAAGAAAGATAAACTGAGATCTGTTCAATTTATTGTCTGGATTTTTTCAGATAAGGCCATGATAACTTACATTCTTTCCATTTTGTAGGGATTTAATTTAGCACATGATGTGTTTTCTAAGACTGAACTCCAGAGATCTACAAGAAACAAAGTAGATGTGTTCTTACTGGACATATTTTCTCCTTCCACTTCTGTCCTGTATCCTGTGAAAGAGCTGTGGGCAGTAGCTCACTGCTCCAAAACCGACTGCAGTTCCCTGTGCTCCTTCACACAGTGTTTGTAAACAAACAGGGATGAAAAGCACCACCATGACGGCAGAAAATAGCATTGAGTGTCCTGCATCTGCTGTTCTGGAAAAACAGAATTGCTCGTTTATTTGCATGTTTTCCTCAGAGAGGAGTTTAGGATTATATGTTATAAATATTGTCATTTTAGTGTGATAATGCTTTGTATACTGAGCAAATGACAGAAAGAGTGAATGAAAATATCTGAAGAATTTCCCTAATTGCTTTGCTAAAATATTTTCAGATTTTGCTTTCCTATACACGGGTTCATATATTTTAAGCTCTTGAAAAAATAGTTCAACCTTTGAACTTTTGAATAATATTTATCTTTACCTACTGCTTCTTTTTTATTCCCTAGCTGATCTTTTTTGTAAGGGTTTTATTTTTCAAAGATGCACAAACTTGAGGGAGAGGGAAATGGACATTGACTCAGAAAGACAATGCCCAGCCTCTTAAACCTGTCATTTTCCTCTTTGATAAAAATATACAAGGGAAAGTAGGAAGACAAAAGAAGCAATTAACAACTTAGTTTGCAACTTCATGGATTTCTTCAATGTGGTACCAGTCGTATAAGTGGATCACATGTGCAGGGAAAATATTTTTTTTCTAAGTGTCAGATGCAAGGATTAGATTACAACTGCAGACCAGTTGTTGCTTTATGAAATGCAGCTGTTTCTGTTATTTGATAGCTAAAGCCAATCATGGAATTAAATACTGAAGAATATTTTTTGTTACTTTTTGCTTTTAATCTCACACTGGCATTGCTGCTGCACTTATCTGAGACCCTTCCACATACATATTTTTTCTGTTGGTCATTTGATTCTCTCCTTCCATCACCATCTTCTTCCTACCTCCCTTTTCTCACGCCCTCTCTTCCCTCCACCTTCCCTTTCTGTTCCCACAGCCTCCTTGATCACCTGTGTTTCCAGCCTATCATCTCTTCTATCTCCTCCTTTTCCCTGAGTCATATTTTCTTCTCACCCCATTTCTGCCTTTCCCTTTTTTTTGTTCTAGTAATCAATCACCCACCCCATCCTGAACTTGCAAACTCATCCTACCTCTCCTTCCCTCTCCTGCCCTTGCTTTTCTTTTGGTCACCATGCCAAATTCATGCTGACCCTAGAAATCTCTTTGTTTCTCACATTCATTTTCTCTCTTCTGCTTTCTTCACAGCCAGTTTGACATCCTTGGTGCAGGATCTCTCATCAGGACACATGGGGGAGGATCAGAAGGGCAGTAGGCAGATGAGGATGCTGGGTATATGCAGCAGTCCCTGTGGGGATTTCACTGGTGCTCCCAAGCTCACAGTCAGCTATGAGGCAGCCTAGGCTGACCCACAGGAAATGGTACATGGGAGAAAGTTGTAAGGCTCTTTACAATGTAATGACAATATTTTTCTATTTTCCAGCGTAAAAATATCTAACATTCCTGTTAGCACTATCTTGATAACAAATAACTGATACCATTCCTGTTTTGCACAACACCATGCTCTACATTTTTATATGCACATGCACACATACATCTAGTACAAAATCATCCGTTAAGATCCTCACCAGCTAAAAATCTTTAGAGCTGCCACTATTCGTGTGAAAGCTTATTAGAGTTTCTGTCACCTGTGTTCTAACTGGCATTCACATTACAAAACCTGCTGATCCTATTTGAAAGGACTTTTAAAGATCTGAACACAAAAATAAACACATGGATACCTCAGAAAATGGTAATGGATTCACTTCTGTCCTTGATCAGTTGAGTCACATTTCCCACTGAGCTGCCTATGTGGGACCAAGGGCAAAACTAATCTTGGTGAGTTTATATTAGAATAGCACTTAGATAAATAAACCAAGCTTGGGAGCAGTAGGTAATCAAAACTGAACACAGCACTACAGGAAAATGGAGACTCAGATGTAGTTTAATGCTGAAGACAGGCATGGCCTGCTCTCCTGGTATGTAATCTAATATCCTCTTCTAAAGCTGGACAATAACGAGATGTTTATTTAACCGTTTCACCAAGGCCTCCGCTTCCACGTCGGGAGCTATGTCCTGACACTGGCATACTGAAAGAATTTCAAGGAAACGGAGTGATCATCCTTAAAGTCACCATAAAAAATGGTATGCACTTTCATCATTGCTCACATAAGGCACTGAACTTGCATTTGACCACATGCCTCTCAAACTTGTCTTGTTTTGAAGCCCATCTGTCATTTTTACACAATGCATTATCAGCATTTGAGACATGTTCAGTGTCTCAGCCCCTTCACTTCTACCGAAGCAAATGCATTGGTCCAAAGGAAAGAATGAATTTTCATTTTACTGAGAATAGGTAATTTGTGGGGACCATCACACTTGCAAAACTTCCCACTGTCTCAGGCACTCTGTAATCAATGCACTCTGCAATAGGCACAGTCCTCTCACTGTTTAACTGGTTTGAACCTGAAATGTCTACTTCTGAGGGGAAAATACAGATGGGATATTTGCTCAAGTTGTACAGTGGACAAATCCCTTTGTAATTAAGGTGCACACTTGTATTTCCCACAATGAACAAGGGGATGAAAAAATAATTACAGTAATTTAGCAAATAGGTTTACTAGTCTTTTGGAAATGGGTTCTAAGAAAATAAGGCTTGTGTTTGAAGATAAATTCCTTAGCTTTCACTCTGTCAACATATAATAACAAGCTGATATCATACAAAAGAACAAAGAAGGTAAGTAAATCACATCTCACACCAGAATTTTTTCCTTACAAAATAACATATTGTTCCTTTGTATTGTAAGTCAGAGTGCTGATTTCAAACAGTACTTCTTATAGGCTAGTCTGAGACTAGTATCAAGTAATCAAGTAGGATTTCTGAGAAGCTTTTTGTAAAAAAAAACTGGTCAGAGTATATTTAAGGGCAAGCTCAGAAAGCAAAATGCTTTTGATCTAATAGCTCCTTGCAATACATAAGAAACTTCTTGGTTTGTTTTTTTCCAGAGTACAGTGTCCTATCTCAAAAACCTCCTGGCTGTGCACTAATGCAGTGCAATCACAGCCCAGCCTGCTCTTTGATGGCTGTACTGGTGCTGTAGAGGGGCTGTTACTGGGAATTTCATTTCAGGACTTTACTCAAAGATGGATCCTTCAGACACCACCCAGAAAACCATCTGGAACAGGAGTCCATTTTCAGATCTTTCCTTTTCTTCCTTTTGACTTTTCAATGCCTAAAAACTTGGAAGTATTGATACTGGAAAAGATTTATCATAAATTTGTCCTTGACATGGTGTGGCTCATAGACAGATTACTAACCCTTTGGCCAAGTGAAACTACCAAGCTTGAAAGTAACCCACAAACTTATAACTATATTTTGAAAGGAAACACAAACTCATGGTATAATGTTGCCCCTGGAAGTTTTTCTCTGAGCATAAGAAGATGAGGAACCAATGCCCCCTCAAGCAGTGCTAGACTAAGGGATACACACAGGGACTAATGTGCACCATTCCTGGTGGACATGTCAGACTTGATGTGCAGGGTGAGGGAGGAAGGGAAACGAGTCTCCCAGGTTTCAATTCACAGGCATCTGGGATGAAGCCTGGACATAAGCCATCCAACAGCCACCACTGCAGGGAGAAAGTGGTACACCAACACTGCACAGAAAGCCCACTTGAGCATACTCTGACAGGTGAGGATCTGAAGCATCTGCACTTTTCTATTTCACAGTTTTGTGTTGGTGAGTCTGTATATCTCCTACCTTCAGTCAACCTAAACAGCAGTCCAGGGTTTGTAGTGTACCGCAAGGAGTATCTTGTTCTTCTGTCTCATTGTCTAAGAAGCTCTAATTGGGATATGCATGTAATTTTATTAATAAGACACTTCTAAAGACAACAGCCACTGTTTTGAAAACCATACAGGTAGTGGTGGGAAAACTACATGTCCAAATGCAAAGAACTAGCATGTCTGTTGCACCCGTGCAGAACTGATGTTGGTGACTCAATTAGGGAAATGTCATCACTAGTGTCAACTATGATTGCTAATGTTATTTCTTTTGATCCACCCCTCTGGTTGATCTGGCCTGCCGTGGCTTTGGTGTCACTTGGCTTTGGTGTCACTTATCTAACCAGTAAGGTGTTGGTGGGTATCCATTTACATTATACTGCTCAAGTACAATTTTTCATTTGAGGGATTCCAGAGTATAGGCCAGATACGGGACCAAATCTGCAATTCCTCCTTGTATGACAAAGCACTTCTTTGCCTCAGTGTGGTCTTGGTGCTGGAAGTTGTTTTACATTGAATGTAAAAACTGTTCAGTGACATTAGTAAAATCCATGTTTTTCATATCTCCTACCATGTTAAAAGAAAATGAAGCATCAAAAGCAAACCTTTCAAGAACATTGGTAATTGCTGCCAGAATTTTGCACAAGGATAAAGAACACATTTAGGTTACTTCTGTGTCAGCAGATGAGTATTCAGTGAGCTTCTCAGTTGATAAGAAGCAAGTTGCTTACTGGCTTCTCAGGATGTAAAACATATGAAATGCCTCACTGAGCATCAAAGGTATCTGACAGAGAGTGGACCCTGTGGATAACAGTGCTACAGCAGGACAGCACTCACTGCTGAGTGCCAAAGGAACCACTGAGTCACTGAAGTTGCCAGAGTAAGTATCTGGAAAAAAAAAATTGAAGAAAACCTTGTTAAATCTCATACTAACTGAAATGCTGATTCTTTTATGGGTAAATTTCTGTCCTGTCTCATACACAATACCAAACATTTATGTCTTCACTGTTACATTTCCTCCTACTACTTACCTCCTTCCCTTCTTATGGCATCTCATTTTTTAATTTAGGG
This sequence comes from Motacilla alba alba, assembly GCF_015832195.1. Lineage (NCBI taxonomy): Eukaryota > Metazoa > Chordata > Aves > Passeriformes > Motacillidae > Motacilla > Motacilla alba. The sequence continues at coordinate 53,811,931 of NC_052016.1, read as the reverse complement.
ACTCCAGAAGCTGTCAAGAAATGTGCATGATCTGTATAATAGCAGGGTTGGTAGCCCTGTTTCCAGTTTAAATAAATTGCACCAGAAAACTTCTGTACCCAAAGATGTCTTGTTTGGCAACTCATTTAAAAAAGATGCTAGAAAGGAGGTACTCCTGTTCCATCAGTTTTACCCTGCACTGTCCCTTCCCAGTTTCACCTACATGTACTAAAGCCATTGCACATGGGAGTGGAGGTGGCTCGGCAGACTGCAGAAGAAGGCAGAGCAATCAGACAGGCAATGGAAAGATTTATGGTTTCTCAATGTGCACCTGAGACACATCAAATATTTGCACATTTTAGGAACACAGCTGTGAAGCTAAAATTCAATCTGGCCCTGAAATATTTTATGTGAACCAAAACCACTGCCTAATAGGCTGAATAGCAAAGGGATGATTGATCTAACTGGAATGAATTATGACAGTCTTTCCAAATTCTCCACTGAAGTAAAACAGAAGCCTAGTTTTCTTCATTTTACTCATTGTCATGATTAATAACAACAACAATAACAACAATGTTATTCCTCAAGGTTCCTTCACATCTGGTGAACAATTTGACATGCCACAAGTTAAAATGAAATTTGAAAATATTACAAAAATAAATGACAAGTATGCAAAATTGTAAAGGTACCAACAGCTGCTGACAAAAGCCATTTGCAATAGAAAGTTTTCATAGTTTTGTCACACAAATCAATAGCATAATCACTAGAAAAGAAGATTCTGTGTATTTGGCACTGAAAAGGCTAAATACAGAAGTGGAATTTCTGGCATCCATAGTCCACCCTTCTCAGGCAGAGAAGAAACAATGCTATGTCATGGAACCTTAAGAAGCAAAAAAGCCTATAGAGTCTGATATAATTGCAGTCAGCTTGAGTGCTTAGGATATGGGTAGAAGTCCGAGGGTCCTTCCATCTTCACAGCTCTTGTGTCAGATATGTGTGACATACAGTATTTCACTAACAAAACTAATTATCCAGCTGATAAGGCTGTTTTAAAGTATTAGAGACAAATATTTCAGAGCTGGGCAGTGCTAACAGTGGTGTTCTGTACTAACTGGTCTCTTTGTGCCTATGCATTTTGACACAGTCTATAACTAAATAATCCATTTCAGTGTTACCCTGTGGAGCTGCTGGTTTGTACAGTGCATGGAACACAACTTCTCTGCTTCTGCCAGGGAACTTGGTGAGAAGAGATCTTGGGAGTCTCCTCCCTCTGGGGCCCTTCCCACACAGTTGAAGCCTAAGTGAGATCATGCCATCACTACCTGGACTTAAGGCCAGCAGTGGACCACTTCCTAAATGAAAAGGAGCCTGACAGAACAGTTTAGCTGGGGACCAGCCTCATGGCTTTCTTGGCCATGTTGCTTCTCATCTTTTTAAGTAGGGGATGAAAACTCCAAAAACTCCCAAAAGTGTTTTTCAACATGATTTTGTGGGGTTTTTTTTCTGATGCCATCTGCTTGAACATTTTTATTGTATCCTGATTTCTTCCTCTGGACCTTTCATCTGCCCCATGGATCTGGGGGAAATCACAGATGGCTTGGCTCCTTTGCCTTGACCATGCCCCTTAGAAAGCTGGATCTCTCATTTTTAACTGTTATCTAACATTACTTTGCCCAGTCATTGCCTCTAAAAAATGGTGAAGATGCCCTAGAATTGTCCCATCTCAGTTTCCAATTTCCTAGTTTAACCAGATGTAGCGGTCCCAGGGAAAGAAACCATCTCCAAGGAACCCTGGCTGTGAGAGAAGACTGTGGATTTCCTGCTTGGGAACTGGGAATACATTTCCTGGGCATTCATAGCAACCACAAGAAATTTAAGTTCACCCAGACCTCTACAGATTGTGCAGAGAGCCTTATGGCTGAGATTGTGTCTCTGCTGGGCAAATGCAAGGTGATTTATGGCCCAGGAAAATGACGGTGGGTTGCACTACAGCCCTACAGCTCAGACATCACCTTGCCAAAAGTTAAGTATTTTCTTCTAAGCACAGGCTTGGAAGAAAATCCCAAATAACCGAATAAAAAAAATAAGAAGAAAATACCCCAGCATCTCTTTCTGCTGAAAATTTTTGTCTTTCTTCAGCCTTATTCTCAGAAAAGTCTTGGTAGAATTCAAACCCTGTCCTAATTTGCAGCTTGATGCAGATACCCAGCACAAACAGATATCAATGGCAAAGTTTTGAGTAAATTAAGCTTGTATTGCACAATGACATAGTAGAGTCAGAAAAGCCTGTTGTGTTGCATCTGTTATTTGGTTCAATGTGTCTGACATCTGGAACATTAAACTGCCATTCTGATTTTTTGTTAAATTTTTGTAAAATTAGATTTCTTGTGTGTTTTTTTGTTTAAGATCTCTGAGGGAACATTCACAGTCTTGGCAGCTTGTGCTATCTCAGTTCTAATAATGCCCATATTTTGAGAGACAAAATGTACATTGATCATGCTGTGGATTCCTGTTTCACCAGATGCATTGTTTCAGGCCCTTGTGATTTCATACTGGATTTCATCTCTTCTGAAAAGAAAAGAGAGACCTGTTAGAGAGGTTCAGGAACATTTTTCCCATGAATATATTTGTCTAAAATATGATTAAAAGAGCCTGCTAGGGAGAAAATACAGTATTTTTTTCTTTTAAAAATTAACATGTGGTTGCAGCTAGGTCAAAATTGATTTTTGCATGCTCAGTTTATTACATATTTCTAAGGATTTTATTTTTGTGCTCATTGCAGTAGCAAAGCAAAGGGACTCTGGCTTAATTGCTCTCAGGAAGAGATTTGGAATAAGAGCCTTGAAAAATTTCTTAATGATCCTGAACTGCTTTTTTTTTTTTTTTTTTCCCAGACTAAAAGCTGTGGAGATCAAAGATGAATGGAGATGTTGGAGTGAGCAGAAAGCAAGAAAGCAACAGTAATGTTTCCTTTTTGCATACAGAAAAGTCAGATAGATGGACTGCTGTTGCAGAAAGGAGGGAGGAAAAATCGTAATGTCTCTCTATTCACCCAGGACCAATGGAAATCTGACTTGTGACTCTTCTCATATAGAAAATAACCAATCTGTCAACAAAGCCCTACTTAATGAAATCCTTGTTTTGTGCTTCACATTGGCTTTTATATGAAAGTGTTGACTGACAAGCTTATTTGGTGTTAGTTTAGGGGTTTCTTGGAAGGAAATAACTTGTCTGAATCACTTCTAAAAATCAACAAAATTAACAAAATACAAACCAACAATGTTCAGTGGCAGCACTGCGTTAGCAGGGCTGCTCTGGATTGCATGGTTATAGCCATCAAAATCTCAGCACCAGACCACAGAGCATAGGAAAGAAGACAGAGCAGAAAACATAAATACTACAGGTTAAAAAAAAATGCTCTTTCTCCCCGTTCCCTTCTCTTCCTTTCTTTTCCTCATGTACTTTCCTCACACATACTTTGGCATTTATCTACGATGACAAGCCTCATTTCTCCTTTTAAAAGAATGCATAAATGAGCTATGAATATTTGATCCTTTTTTAAACAAATATTTTGGCTTGACAAGTCGCAGCAGATAAGACTACCCAAGATGGTAGCCAGCTGCTCAGGGGAGGGAGCGTAGGTAGAGCAGGGGCCAGTGTTAGAGGCAGCACCTTTCCCAGGCTGCGGCATGGGGCAGGACATCTCCCCACAGCCACTCTCCTGTCCTGCTACAAACCTTCAGCTCTTGCACAGGCTGCTCCAAGGCTGTAGGTGATCCTGCAGATTAGTGCTAGAGAACAACCCTGCCGTGCCTGTGCCCCACTTCAGCAGTCCTGCTGACTTCGGTGGAAATAGTCACGGCTTAGAGCCGAACACCTCTGTGTGTCCTTTCAGGACCATGGTTTAGACAGCACATAATTCCCTCCGTTAGGGCTTTCAGGAGGTTTTTCTTTGTGTTACTGGGTAATTTAGCTGACTGTAGTCAATTCAGATTAGCTGCTTTATAGAGAACCTACCAGTCTCACACCGTAGCGACATTCAGCGATCGACATTAACAAAGGGCTTTTTGGACACACCTGCGTGGGTTTGTTCACATTGTGTTTTAGCCTTCATTTGCAAGTGTACTGTAATCTGCAGAAATCATTTCCAGGTATTCTACTGTGCTGATACTTTGAGCCAGTGACAAATACACTGATTTTCAAGAAATACCCACTTACATCTGTTTTTCACTAAAACTGTGAGCATCTTAATGTTGCATTTGAATGATGGTACATGGACTTAGCTAAAGTCCTCCATTTCTCTTGTTAAAAAAAGCTATTTTAGGCATATTTTTAATGGCATAATATAGGTGACTTTCGAGGATTTTATCTTGTCATTGAATTTCAATTTAAATTTGTATTTTGGGGAAAAATCATTGGGTGAAATAATTAAGAAAATAAAACTCTTATTTCTTGTTATTTTATTTTTTCTACATTTGTCATGATGGACAATCTAAAAAGAGCAGTAACCATTTTCTTGGTGAGCGGAAAAAACCCAAAAGTTAAAATAACTTACTAGATTTAATTTCATTTTCAAAAGCTCAGGGCAGAATTTTTGGCTTTACTGTAAGTTTGTATCATGGAGAGATAATAATTCATGATTAATTGAAGTTGGTACAGGGTGCCCTTGAATTCACAAGGCTTTTCATTTTTCTCAGGAGGAAAATAATTATTGACTGGGAAAATCTTTGTGATGAGGTACCTCTTTCCTGTGTGCTTTTCTTTTTCTTTTTTCTTTTTTTTTTTTTTTTTTGGTAATATATATAATTATACCAGCTTTTTGATCATTAGGCAGGTCTGAAAATTACTGATAAGCACAGGAACAGGGAACATTTAATCACTGCATTAAAAATCTTGTCTGGGACATTTCTTGATTTCCACAGAAGACTCCAGCAAAAGATTCATATCAATCCAGTTTCCAAATATTGCAACCCCCTGCAACAGCTGAGGGGCAGTGCTAATTCATCATAGCATTGCTGTGGGAATCTTCTGGAGTGTTTTTACTTCAGATACATATCCTCAGTCTTTAGACCCTGGGCAATGCATTCTGAAGGGGCAAAGTCCCCTGAAATATTGCAGAATTCATTGCACTTCATGTATAGATTAGAGAACATCAGGACTAGCACTCAAATATTCTCCAGTGCAAAAACAAACAACAACAACAACAAAAAAATTAAATACACTTTCCCTTGCTGCATTGTTTGAGGAGCTTTTGTGAAAAGATGGTGGGATTGGTGAGAGACTGTGCTTTTTTGAATGTATAGTATACATTCCTTTGTATAAGGCTTCCACAGATGAAAGTGCTCATGGTAATGTACCCCTGTGACATTCTGTTTGAAAATATTACTCTTTCTTCAAAGAAGAGAAAGGGAGAAGCTGTAGCTTTAAATTGTATGAGCATGGGAAAATCAGACATGGTAATAAAAGTGGATGTTTGAGTGTGTCAGATAAAATTTATTAGATAGGGGTCTCTAGCTCAGTGCATTCCTATGCAAAATTCTTGGTCAGCTGCCAGAAAGTGAATTCTGAGCATTAGCACAGTAGAAAATATTTATATTGGTGTAAGGCTGCTGGCTGTGATATGCTTCTGCTCTTTTAAAATATCTTGCCACAAATTCAGAGACGTCAATAGAGGTCAAACTGTAGGGAACTACACAATTTAATGAATCAATTATATGCTTCCAGACAATCAGTAATACCATTGTGGAAAAAATGAATTATTAACATGTGAAAATAATTCTGCAACAACACATACAGTAGCAATCAGGGTTATGTTTCTAAAAATGTTCAGTCAATCTAATTGCTTTCCCAGTAAAGTCAGCACAACAGAATCTCTTTTGTTATGCACTTTTTTTTTTTTTTTTTTTGAGCATTACCTTCACTATAAATGACTGTGTGAAGACATTCCTCAGCACACCTCAGCTCTGGCTTCACTTTGATACTACTGTCAGATCACATTTCATTAAAACTGAGCCCATGAAGGCAAATGTTAAATAATTTCCAAATATATTAGATTGTTTTTACTTGATGAAGGCCCACATTTTATATCAGTTCTATTTGCAATGAGCAGGGCTACCTCAAGAGTATTTTCTTCTTGCATCTGAATTTTGGCCCAAATTCTAATAGTACCTTTTCAAGATTTTTCTAAAACTGTCCCATTTCAAGGAGGCACGCTATCCTCCACACACAGCTTTGGCACAAAGAGCTGCCCGGGGCAATATTTCCCTGAGGCGCGTCTCTCTTCCCTATGATTTGCTTGTGCATGTAGCACTCGTGGATACTTCCCTTGAAATTTAAGGGGAAAAAAAACCCCATGCCCTAACTCCACCTCCTGCCCAAAGCTGTTTGCTGTGCCACAGGAACCAGATGTCTCTGGTTTTGGTGTGGTCTCACGGGGTGAGTATGAACAGGCAGAGGTAGAACAACACTAATAGCAACTGAATTTCTATTTCTCCAAGGAATACTGACGCAAAATAAAAGGCTGACCCTAAATCTATTTAATCTTAGCCAACTTTGCTCTCAAAAAATGAAATCAAAACCATATATAAACCATCTAATAAACACTGAGGCTTCAACTGTTCTTTCCAAATATGTATTTTTTAACTATGATCTTGCAGGCAAAATGGCAAAATAATTACTTGTTCATTTGGGCTTCTGACAGCACTTGATCCTTGAGAATTTATCTTTTAACAACAGGAAAAATAGATCAGTATAAGGTCTTGATTACTCAGCCATTTTTTAGAGCAGAATGCTTTTTTCATTTTCAGTTCTGGTTTCCTGAGAAGTCATACTTCTATTGGTTTACAAAGATGCTCACCTCCTTTTAATTTATATTAATCAGGGCAGAAAAAAATTTCCCAGCATCAACCCCAGCTTCCACAGAGTATTTGTATCAGTCAGACTAACAGCTGTTGGACAAACTTAAGCTAATCACAGTTTCCCATTCATTCAGATTCTGGAATTTAAGAAAACATCCATCTAACTCTCAATTAAAACTAACATATTCACTTCACAGAAATTTTAGAAATACACAAGCCAAACACAAACTAAGGGCCACGTTCCACATCTGATTCTCAAATTTTAGAAGAACAATGTAAGTTTTCACAGAAGTTCAAAGGACCATCCAAAATTAGAACCTCGAGTTATATATAAATAGAGAAACTGGACTGAATGATAAATCAGCTACTCTCCTTAAGCACATTACTAAGTCAATATTAATACTTCAAATGAAAAATTAATCTGTAATAGAATCATAGAGTAGTTTGGGCTGGAAGGGATCTCCAAAGACCATCTTGAAAAATAATGTCACTGATGGGAATGGAACTCACATCTAACACCATCAGATTTTGCTGGACTATGTCACAGAGATATTTTCTTAATGCATTTTAGGAGTAGCACATCTTAGTTAATTAAATATGCATGATTGCTTAAGCTGATTCAGGAGTCTGTTGGGAACAAACTTATATGGAAGCTGCTGTGTGCATTTAGACTGCTGTGCTGTAGTTGGTGCACAGAATTCCTGACAAACAGAGACTAAAATGTGTTAAACCTCTGTCAGTGAATTTTAAGCTAACATGTCTTATCTTCTAATTCTATCAAGAAAACTGTATTCATCTGTACCCTTAACACTAATTTTTTTCCCTCTGTGGTAATTCATGAAATGTAAGATGTAACTTGAACACGGCAAGCAAAAAACCAAGAGGAAACCACCCTCCTGTCCTGAGAACTGCCGTACATCTCTGTCTTCATTTTCCTCTCTTGATTTGCAAAGCCACAGGTAGCATGTTATCTCCTTCTTAGAGGAAATATTGTTCTCATCAGACAAGTCACTTTTGAGATTGGAAACTCAAAATAATGAGCTCAGAATTGCCACTGAACCACACAATTATTTGGGAAGCTTAGCTTCCTCTCTGTAGAAAGGATAAATCCTTGAAGTAATAAAATTCACTCTTACAGAGAATTTTTTCCTCCCAAACTGTAAGCAAAAAGTATTGTGTAAGTGGTTCTGTAGGGTTCCATAATCTCATGAGAAAGGATTTTATTTGTAAAGACACAGTGAATATGTATGTGAGGGAGGATATTTTTCTTTTTGCTTGCAATAAACAAGATTTTGTATATTGCTTCGAAAAGTGCTTCTTTTACATCTGCGCAAAATTTCTAATTGGGACTATCAGGTTTCAGTTTAGTTTTTGGTGTCTCAATATAATTTTTGCTATGTCTCATGAGGCACAGTGATGCATGGAAACCCAATAGAAGTTGCAACCACACAGGACTTCATGTCACGAAAGGAAGCGTTGGAATTAGAGTAAATATCTGCTCTAAAGCCTGAGGTACATTTCTGCTAGACTGAATTAGAGAACTTACTGGCACATCTCCATAAACATGACTCTGTACTAGGAAATAGTTAATCTTTTATTACATTGGATAGCCTTGTGGGATTGCTTTAGTGATTCATTATAGAAATCAAAGTAAATTCTGCAGTATTGTGCAGTTTGGCTCATCCAGTTGGAAAAACCCTAATGATCAAAAAAGCATGTGTTCTTACTCAGATATGTTTTATGACATGACTGTAAAATGTACCTACCACAGTTTTTCATTGTTTCACAGACAATAAGCACAGTCATTTTCAGGTTTCTATTGTTCTGCAGCTAAAGCCATGAATGTCCCCTTTCTCATTGATATGAGTGACATCTACATTTATGTCCAAAAAAGAGGCATGATTAATTACTATGTTTGATGAATAAAGTTTACTCTTTTAGCCTATAGAAATTATAGCAGGGCATTTGAGACATAGGTCTGAAGAGTATGTCAGCTTTTCAAACATAAACAACAATGTCTGAGAATTTATAACTTGGCAGAAAGGCCTTTTTGAACTAAATCTGAACACTTAACGCTCGTAGTCCAGAAATCAGAAATTTTCTGATATCTGCCAACCTTACTCAGACAAGGTAGTGCTTCAAATATATTACTTCCATTCATTTCAATGGGAACAAACAGGTAGGAAAGATATTCTGAATTATTTAAAAACTTGATTTCAACTATTTAATTTCATAAGAGGAGCAGCTGAGGACACTTGGCTCGTTCAGCCTGGAGAAGAGGAGATTGAGGGAAGACCTCACTGCAGTCAGCAACTGCCTCATGAAGGGGAGGGGCAGGCACTGATCTCTTCTCTGTGGTGACTAGTGACAGGATCCAAGGGAATGGCCTGAAGTTGTATCAGGGGAGGTTTAGATTGGACACTGGGGAAAGGTTCTTCACCCAAAGAGGGTGGTTGGGCACTGGAACAGGCTCCCCAGGGAAGTGGTCACAGCACCAGCCTGGCAGAGCTCAAGAAATGTTTTGACAATGCTTTCAGGCATGCTATGTGGTTCTTGGGGTGCTCTTCAGAGAGCCAGGAGTTGAACTTGATGATACTGATGAGTCTCTTCCAACTCAGGATATTCTATGATTCTGTGATTCTATGATTTTCAGGGAAAAAAAAACCTGCAACAAAAAATGGCATGCTTTTATTTTAGCAAACATTTTTAAAGGTGACTTATTGAAGAAGTAATGGAAGGTGAAATTTAAATATTACTGACATCCAAAGAAGTTTTCAAATCAAATCCCTTCTATTCAGATCTGTATTTAAATGTATGTAGTTACCTTTTGGTAGGCACTTCACATTCATGAACTGTATTTTTGTTTGAATTTATTATAATCACATTTGAACAGTGCTCTAGTAATAATGAATAAGGTTCATTCCTATTATGCCTGAGAGAATAGAGGTTTTGTAGAACCCAGTGGAATTGCAGGCATGCTGTTTCTCACAGGAATGACTGTTTGCAGGAAAGGAGAGAATCTAAGGGATAGCTTCTCTTAAATTCCCAGGTCTTTGAGTAATTCTTTGCCAGTAATTCAATTACAAAAATCCTGAATTTTCATATCCAATGGTTTCCATGTGGTCGAGGGAACTGTCCATCTTTCATTACAGTAGAAAAATCCAGACCTCTCTGGACACCATCTGCTTCTTGTTTTTTTGGAATTTCCTTATAGTTCTCCTCTCTGTGGACATTTCCAAACCATACTTTCCCAGTTAATCCCCAGACTAAGCACTAAACTCATGTTAAATTTTGAGCTGCCATTTGGCGTACTAATTGAACAGCAAGGCTTAACATATGCTTTGAGTGTTGCTACAGCCTCTCAGTTGTCAAATAACTGCCACGATGTTCCAGTCTCTTTAGAGGAGATAATTCACTATATTAAATGTTTCAATGAGAGGAACAGTTTAAAAACACACCCACTGCAGTTATAACACTAAGTGATAAATAACTGAGAAGATTTGAATCTCCGGTTTCTGAGTGCCAGTAATGCTCCATTGCTAGTGTGCCTGATTGAAGAGGGGTTATTATAAATCAGAGATTACAGAAAACAGAAATGTGGCTTATTGGCAGGTAGTTTTCCATTTACAAGCACAGAAGTTTGTACAGAACTGAAAGTGAACCAGAGTGTAAAATGCTGCGGAGAGATAAAAAAAGAGAAGTTTCTGCAATCTGTTGAGAACATAGGTCAGCTAAAGCTTTAATCAGCCGGTGAGAGCTTGAGCTGAAAGAAACATAGGTCAGACACAAACTCTCATGTCACCCTGCAGTAGGGACCAGATCACGGCCCTCTAAGCCATTTGTGTGGATCTGCTCACATCTACTCTGTGCAGGACCAGTGTTCCCAGGAGCAGCCACCTCAGACAGACTGCCAGCCACAGATTTGTACCCTGCACCTGTGACTGCTTTGTTTCTGCACGTTCCCATTCTCCAATTCCACCCCCCCATCATTTGTTGTCCAAGCAATAGGCATTTTTTTAGGATTTCTTGCTATTGTAATATAACAAAGAGTTGCCACATTCTTTCAAGAAGTATTCTGTGACACTGTGAGAAAAATTGTACTGACTAGTAGGCTTGGCTAAAACTGAAGTGCCCATTTCTTTTCTTTCATTTCTTTCTTCCCAGTGGTCTGGGGTGTAATTGGGTCATCTCAGAGCTTTTTTAAAAAAAAATTGGGGTTTTGTACCCTTGTCTTAGTTTCTACGATTCAAACCTCACTCCTCTCATTAACAGCTACTAGCATGAAAGGTAACAGCTACAGTGCAGCCAGCATAATTATCTTTCCCATTTCAGGCGTTGATCCTGTAGTTTGATTGATATGAGTGGTAATACTAGCTTGTGCTGAGCCATTTGCAGAAAGGGAATCTTAGAAGCGTGGCATGTCTTTGGTTAACAGCCCACTATAAAATTAGTGCCCTGTGTTGTATTTCATTTTAGTTTGCTTGATTTTAAGTGGGTGATGAATACTTAGTAAATGTACAAACTAAAATATAGACACTGCTGTCTGATTGTGTGGCTTTCCATGCTGGGAGACTGCAAAATCTAGGGCTTCCCATGATGGAAACAATGCAGGAGTCTGCAGCGCCCATGTCTCCCATGCTTAATGATGAATTAACTTCAGAACCTCAAGGTGGTTTGGAACACATTTTCTTTTCCACTATAATGTTTCATGAAGTGTGAGTTGTAGCAATCTTTTTTTTTTTTTCCTGCAGATGTTGCTGGCAATGCTACACCACATCTTATTGATATGGTATAGGTGATGGAAAGGGAACATGGAACTGAAGCGGGTCACTGTTTTCCTTTCTTGCAAAAAGTTTACAACAGAAATATTGTGGACCCACTTTGAACAGTTACAGAACCAGTACCTAAAAGCACCTCTTGGGAGCTCTGCTCCAATAATTCTTTCAAAGCCTGTGTCTCTGAAAAGGGCACACATTAATAAAAAGTTATAATGTGTAGTGTAAGTGAAGTGGAGTAACATAGGACAGTTTTTTTGTGATACCATAAGTACATGTATCTGGCATAGTGTGCTTCCTGTGGTTTGGTAGGGGTGACAGCTCAGTAACCTCTCTTGCTTTCTCCATTGCACACCAGATGAGGAGCAGCAAGCAACACCACCCTCTCCCTAACTCTGTGCTTGTGGCTATAGCTCCTGCTATGGCAAGAAAAAGAGAAAAACAAGGCAAGAAAAAAAAGCTGATTGCTAGAAGCTAACTTTGATTTCTAAGTCAGTTTATCTCACCTGAATTTAGAAATAGGATTCAGCTGTAGTTTAAAACACATTTTGGTGTCTTCACGAGTTAAATACCGAAGTTCCCATTACAGGCAGTGGACATCTAGTGACAGCAGCCTGGAGACCCGTAGCAGCTGGCAGCAGGATTCTTTTGCCTTATTATCAGCATCTATTGCCAACCCAAGTGCCCTCAGGAGTCTTACTTGGCCTCCACCTGCTGATTTGGAGGGGATGAGAATCCCACCGGTGATGGGTGTGTATGTACCAGCTGTGAGGAGCCCTAGCAGGTCTTCACCCCTTCTGCAGAAAATGGCCTCAGGAGCTCAGGCTAAAGTGACCACTGTTGACATTCACATGCCTGAGCCCCATGTTGAGACTCCTGTGATGGAAAAAGCGAAGAAATCAGCATTTCTAGGGGATAATACTGCCAAGCTATTCTCGGTTCTATCTTAAAATTGTGCCGTAAAGGAATCTAAAGGGATTTATGTACTTAGTTCCACATTAAATGCCCTGAGGTATCCAGGACATCTATATGGGACTGGTAGGTATGACACTGGGCCCACAGGAGATGTGAAGTCTTTCCTCAGCTGTCAGAGGCTAGGCAGGGTGTCTTTGTTACCTATAGGTGCCTCTGTCTCGTCACTGAGCCTCTCTCCTCTGACCAGCTGAGATGCAGCTCCTCTGCTGTGCAAACAGCTACAGATGGGTGGGATGAATCCTGACCCAATGGCTCTTTCCAACACCCTGAGACAGGGGCTGTAAGTAGCAAATGAATCACACCTTTCCTATTCCTGGCACCTCATTTGGTCATAGAGACCCAAGGCCACTCAGCTGGCATGGCATGCAGGGATTGTGGAAGCAAGCACTCAGTTTCCCTGAGAGCCATGTAGTTCTACATACATGTATATGTATGTATTACAGTTTTCTATATTTATATAATCTATACATACATATTATATATGCATTTTATACATTTATAAAACATTATTATTTTAAATAAATATTATTTTATACAAGACTATGTTTTATAGTAAAATAATGTATTCGTATGATCTATTATATAAATAATATTTATATAATATATACATTACTTCTATATGGAAATATTTAGGAAACTAGCTGTTGTAGCACAACTAAGAAATTAAGGAAGCAATGAAATAAATTAATGGGAATGAGACTGCAAGTCTAGTGCTAATAGAAAAGCAAAGGATATTTATTTAAAAGAAAAATGGAAACACAATAATTCAAAGTGCAAGAAAAGAAAATCTTGAGAGTAAAATACATAAGAAAAGCTAATAGAAAATATGAGTTTTGGAGGGACTAGCTAACTATGCTAGTACATAAAAATGGTATTAAATTTCAGTCTGATGGATAAAAGTAAGTTTATAAAGTGCTGCTGTCTTAAATGTCCTTGTTCAGTAGCTTTATGCTAATAAGTGAATTTTTAAAGAAATTTGTTTTTTTAGAAACCAGAGTGATTCTGTAAAGCCCCCAGTCTCATTGTACTCCTACAGCATTTGTAAAGGCAGCACTCAGTTTATGACATTTTAAGGGTCAGGATTTTGCTGACCTCTGAAAGCAACAAACACAGCACCTGATAATAGTGTTCTCCAGCTACTGCTGATCCTGTCTAAGTTTCAGGGAGTGACCCAGACATGAAAGAACTTAGACACTGGCAGACCAAACCTGCAGACCCATATTATCTCTTTGCCTCCTGCTTCTCCTCTGTGGGCTAGTATCTGTTATCTCTTGTTTCATACTTTGTGTGAAACACAGCCCACCAAGTCTAGCTCTCTAATTAGGTGCTTCAGCAGCGGCTCACCAAAATGTAGGTCCCTGGCACTGGGTGGGTGAAAAAAAAAAAGGGAACAATTCCATCAGCCTAAAATAACCAAAGTTTCCTGAAACTGGAGAGAGATTTCCAGTACCTTTGAAAACCCACAGAAGTTTCTGCCAGACAGACTTCAGGATTTCTCTTCATGACAGTATGAGAAACTCAGACCCATGCAGAAGGTGAGCAGTCAATGAAGTCATGTTTCTGTCTCTTTGGCTGAAAGCCTGGGGACCTAGCAGGAATGGTATTTACTGGAGCAAATCCAGTGAAAGACCACAAAGTTGATACAGGGACTGGGAGGATCTTTCATAGCCAAAGAGGATGCGAGAGCTAGGACTTTCCAGCCTGGAGAAGAGATACTCAGGTAGATTTTATCAGCGTATATAGGTACCTGAAGGGAGAGAATGAAGATGAGGGAGCCAGACCCTTGTCAGTGCAACCCAGTGACAAGAGAATGGACTACGGACACAAGCTTAAACATGGGAGATTCTGTCTCAACATCAGGAGACAATTTTCCTGCAAGGGTGATCAGGAAATGGGGTAGGTTGCCCAAAGACATTGTTGGCTCTCTGGTCTAGGAGATATTCCAAATCCATCAGGACATGGTCCTGGAAACTGGCTGTTGCTGACCCTGCTTGAGCAGGGGGCTTGGACTAGTTGACCTTGAAACCACCCTTCCAACATTTCTCGTTCTGTTATACTGTGAGCTCCTGCATTTAACTGATCTCACCTGCCCCATCAGATATGGAACATATGGATCATAAACACAGCACCCACTGATGGCATGATAGCCCTGTAATTAGGGCGCTGCCCCAGGCCTGGACCTGCTTCCCCAACATCCCTGAGCAGGTCCTCCTAGCATGTCTTCACAATGTTGCATTTTGAATACAGATTAGTTTACAAGCAAGAGGAATGCTCAGGTCATTCAGATGGGCAAGGGAGAACCCAGCTTTTCCCTCTACTCTCCCCTCTCTAAAAACTCTTTTTTTTTTTATCCATAATGACATATATGCATTCAAGGCAGCAGTTCCTGGAACACCTCGCTGTGTCATAGAATCACCATTTGGGTCCTTCCAACTCAGCCAGCTCCAACGTCTCTGCTTCTTGTATGGGTAGCCATGTATTGGCTCACAGCGAGATCAGGAGCAAGCCCCTTCCTCTGTTATGAGGTCCGTGGTCTGGTTGGGTTTGGGCCCTTGGCAGAAGTTCATGTCCCAGCACTCCTTGGAAAAGCAAGTCCTGATGTCCCACACCATCCAGACAGGGAAGACAGAGGTCAGTCTTGCCAGAACAGGGTACAGCTCTTGGGTAAGGAGCTCTTTTCCAGCTAAAAAACTGCACCTTCCTCGGGGCAAAGACAATAGCTTTATTCTGTATTCAAACCATCCCATTTGCCTGGCCCAGGGCAAACACTCCCTTGTACTGCTGTCAGTACAAATGCAAATAGGAAGCAGTGTCCAGAAACCAACCAGTGACAGGAAAGCAAAGAGAAAGAAGCAACCCTTTACAACTCTTAATTTGCTACTAGTTTTTTAAGCTAGAAACTGACAGTGGTGTCAGTTGGCAATGAGGAAGATGCAAGTACTGCGCTAGGGATGCCATAGACACATTTTTAATGTTTGAAAGACTCCGACTCAATGGGGAAGCAACTTTTTTGACATTATATATCACTGTAAATCAAGGTAAGTTTTGGGGACATCCCATAAACAAGCCAGTACTTTTCTGACTCAATCTTTCCTAAAGTTTTCTAAAAGTTCCAGGTTGAGCCAGACAGTCTAAATCCTATTAAAGTCAGTGAATTCATGTAAAAAGGAATGTTCCTTGGACTACAATAAGGTTTCCTACCAATTTTCCTTTGATTATATTACAGATGACAGTTTATAATAGAACTGCAGACTATAGTAACACGGAAAAAACCCATAAAATTTAACATTTATATTTTTCCAACTCCTTGTCAGACATCAGAGGGATTTAAAAAATTTAGCAAGGAATTTACAGCTTGACACAATCACATGTGCAGTAAAAATAATATAAATATCAAAAGTAATCTCCTTCATTCCATCCTTCCCCCACCCTTGAAAAGAAGCAAATTGGAGAAGTATTAAAAAATAACTTGGACTTCCAAGGTGAAGCTGATAATAAATACAAAAAGTCCCAGGGAAACAATTTTTTTCTCACTGTATGAGAAGGCTCAGCCAGTATATTCTCTATATGTCAATGGAATACTCTTTTTGAAAAAAAATCTGTGAATAATGTATCTACCACCTTTTTTTTTTTTTCCCTATACGTAGTTCTGTACATGGGACAAGGAGCTTTCAGAAGAATTTGAGTTCCTTCAAAGAGCAGCAAAATGTTTAAACCTCATATTTCAGCTGGGAGCTTTTCTATGAATAGCTCATTAAAAACTGCAGGCATACTCACTCGAGTATTTCTGCATAGGAGCAACCTTAGGCAGGTGTGTTATAAAAGGAACTGCTCTGAGAACATTCACGAGTTAAATTATTCTTTTGAAAATCCGCGGACTGGGCCAGTAACCGAATCACCATTTTTTCCATGGCATTCTCAGTGACACAGGTGGTATCACTGCATGGAGAATATGAATACTTCTTTAGTGTTTGTTCCTTCACAGTAGTGGAAGGGTGTAGCACTTTTTTTACTACATACATTTATTTTCTTTTGTTAAAAACTCAACAAAGGCATTCAAAATTGTCTCTGAGATGATTTTTTAAAAGTAATTAATGTATATTAAGATTAATTGTATATATACCCATATTATACAGCTAAAGGGAAAAAACCATCTTTCCTCATGTTATAATAATTGGCACTTTGAGTAAAGGACATATGGAACAAGAAGATAGTATGCAAGCAATAGTTAAAAGCATGAAAAAATTCTCAAGATTATGACTGCAATCTACTAGTAAACATTTAGTTCAGATAAACATAGATTTAAAACATCTTATGAGGTTCCCTGTAAAATTAGTTTTTGGAACAAATAGAATTAACACAAAAATACAGTATGACCGTGGTGAAAAAAGGCCTTTTCCTCTGATGAACTCCTCTTGATATTCTCCCTGCAGTGCAAAGGAATTTTAGTCTATAGAGACACATTTTTTTTCTACCCAATTCTCTACCTAATTTTGAGCATTAGGTCAAATATTTAAACATTAGGTTAGGAAATGTTTGCCCCATCCAAGACTACTCTCCTCATTAAAGTGTTGTAGATGCTTTCTGTCCTTGGAGAGTTTTTAGGCATAAGTATGAGGCAGGGAAATGAAACATAAAAAAAGAAAAGAAATCCAGTTTCATCCAACTTGCAATCCAGACAATGAGGAGCCTGATGATGTAGTGAATGCTGCAGAAAAGGAACTCAGTTTGAAATCTGATTGTTTCATGCAAAAAATCTCCACAGGTATGAGAGCAGCTTATACTCCAAGGCTTGAGATATCTTAAAAATGCAGGTGAAAACATTAAGCAATGGGGCTACGTGATTTCAGCTGATGTCCTGTCTCCTATCTGGGAAGAATATTTCTGTTTCTTGTACCTAGAGAGGATAACTGGCCTATCCCAAATTCCTCAGGAGTAAAAACAAACCAAGAAAACTCAGGGAGAAAGTTGAGTTCTCTACAAAACCCTTGGGTGTGAAATACTGCAGTGGGTGAGACAATGGAGACAGTACAGAAAAGCACCCCAGAAGTGGCTTTAAAAGATTAGGGGGCAAGTGTCTGTGTAAGAATGGGTGCCCTGAGGGGAAGTGGAAGTGATGCAGAGAAAGCAGCATGAGACCCTGAATCCTTATGGCATTTTCTCAAAATATGGCTGGAAAATGATTCCTACGTTCACAAATGTAATAAAGCCAAATGCAACGAGTGGATTTAATTGTTTGTCAGTGGAGCCAGGATGCTCTGCCTTTCAGTGCCACAGCACTCAACACCTGCTCAACTTGGTTGGTGTCACCTTACTGGGGTAAGAAGAAGGCTCTCTGTCCTGCAGGTCCATGGGAATGCCAGAATTCTTGTGGCACAGCCTGAAGTCAGGACCCCATCAGGCTCCTTTTTCCTTGTGGTTGGGTTAGGACACCAAAGGAAATATGTAATGCTGGAAAGATCCTTCAAGATGAGTGAACAGCATCTTCTTAGCATGGTACCACTGCTGGCTCTGTGAATCAGGCAGAGGTTCAAGAGCAACAGAAGACAGAGAGCCCATGTTCTCCTCAGCCAAAGCAGGACAAGGACAGGAGGCCTCAGGCAAGGCTGATTGTCTTGTCTCTGACCCTGGAGGCAAAGAGAACACTATGAATAGATGGTATTCAGACTATTTCTCAGTCAGAAGAGCTCTCTTTCTGTCCACTGCCAATGCAAATGTTGTCAGAACAGTCTGTTCAGTCATAAAAGGATTGTATAACCCAAGTAAGAAAAAGTTCGGTTTCTCTAACTATCCTGAGGTTTTTTACCAAAGGGCAGTGAGAAGAAGAACGGGAAAAATGGAAAGTGAATTTCTTGCTGTTATGAGAATCAAGCATCTAAGAAGCCACAACATCTCATTCTGTTCTCAAGAGCATGCGTGACGCTGAAAAATGCATCCAGGTATACAATTGCAAATCTGTGTAGCAAAGTTTAGGAAAAGCTTACCTGAACCATCTTCAAAAAAACTTAAATTGCGTTTGAACTTTTCTCTTTATTGATGGTTGGTCTGGAAGTTTTTGGTGATTTTTCTTGCTTACTTTTAGGAGGAAAAATATTAGTGTTTTCAAACATATGGATATAACAAATCCAACCATCTAGATTATTTAAAACTAAAAACAGAAAAAAACCCTTGTTATTTCCTTAAGCTGACAAATAAATGTCTGCCAGAATCAGAAATTAATTCAGGTTTTGGCACTGTGGCTCTGAAGTCTCGCATAATTATTTCTCTCTTGATTTGTTTCCAGACAGACTGCCAGATCACCATACTGTGCAATTACTATTTCGAATTCTCTGTAGGAACCAACATTTTGATGACTATTTTAGAAATATTTACATAGAAAAACAAGTACAATGCTTCTGAAAATATCTTGATAGCACCTTTTTTCTTACTTAATTTTAAATTATTATGAACATTTAAATTTATTGGCGCAGCTAATCTAATATATTATCATGGTCAATGAACTACATTACACTGTAGAATCACACTAGCTGCATACCACCCCCATGTCTGAAAAGTATAATAAAGATCATAATTCTTTAATTCTCTAATCATCATTCCTCAATAACAATTACAATACTTATAAAGCCAGAAACCTCTCTAATATTTGTATTAATGTATCAATAATAAATTAACCAATAAATGATGCACAGGGAATCACAAGCAATAAATGTTTGGTTAACTTTACTATTCACTATAATTTATGCACCTAAAGTTTGTCTAATAACACTATTATAATGGTATTGGGACATTGTTATTGAATTTCATTAACCTGACATTGCTATAAAGAAAAAAAATTGTGAATTACACTGTGCTGACTTCGTATTGCATCATATATCTCATAGTTACTAGAATTTTTTTTGCTTAGGATGTGTCATTTTAATCCATAAGAAGTTAATCTAATGTTGAAATAAAGTGACCAAAATAATCAGTCTTAGTACTTTTTTCAAACCTGCAAACATTTTCAGATTTAATTTTCCAAGTAAAAATCTGCTGCAAGATAAAGAACTAGAGGAACCACAAGTAAATGTCAAAAAGATCCACGAGGATTGTGAACTAGTCCCCTGCTCAATTATTCTGCCATTATGAACTGAGTGTGAACTGATGGTAATTGAAGTGAGAAAGGCACTAAAACATTTTCCAAAGCACCATCTGCAATGAATCAGAGGAATGAAGATAAAATGACAAGGACATTTAACGACAGGATTGTGCCCCTGCCCGCCTTTCTGCTTAAAAAGGTCTGGCTGAATTCCAGTTAGAAATGATCCCGGCACAATGAGTATACCATTTCTCTGTCATGTGTAACTGGGTTTCACAGAGATATTTGAAGAATGCAGTTAAGCATCTCTTTGAAATCTGGACTGTTCCCAACCCTTCCAGTGCTCATGATACTCTGAGTTGATCTCTTTTCCTCATATTTTTTCTATCCTCAAAAAAAAAAATCTGTATCGTTTGGGAGGCAGCATCGCTGGTAATGAATGCACATTGGTATTACGCCTCATGAGTAAATCAAGTGTATGCAGGATCTTCCCAGGCATTCCTCCTTTTCCCCACAGCCCTCCTCACTCAGTCCTCACCTAGTCATATCCTCTCACAACACACCACAGACCCTCACCTGCATTGTCCAAGTTTGGAAGTAATGCATCCGAACAAAGAGGAAGTCAGGCAAAAACTTCAGGAGATCTGCAAGCATGAAAAAGGAGCAAGATCCTGGAGAAGCACAGACACCAAAAGAAAACCTACAGAAGGTGGATATAAGGACAGGTAGCCTGGGAGGAATACAGAAAAATTGTATGAGCATTCAAGGATCAGTTAGGAAAGTTGGCACCTTGATAGAATTCAATCTGTCCAGGGACATCAAGGGCAAAGAAAAGCTTCTATAGGTACATTGCAGATAAAAGGAAGAGTAGGTAAATATAGGGCCCCTCTAAAAGGAAATGCAAGATCTGATTACCTGGCATACAAAGAAGTTTGAGGTACTTAACAATTTTTTTTTGCCTTGTTCTTCAGTGACAGGTGCTCCAGCCACACCATCCAAGTCTCAGAAGGCAAAGGCAGGTATTGGAAGAATGAAGAACCACCTGCTGTGGGAAAAGGTCATGTTCAAGGACATCTAAGGAACCTGAAGGTGACCAAGTCCATGGGGCCTGATGAGATGCATCTGTGAAGCCTGAGACAGCTGGCAGAAAAGGTGGCTCAGCCCATCCCTATCCATTGAGAGCAGCAATGAGGAGAAGGACTTGGGGCTGTTGGTTGATGAGAAGATTGATGTGACCTGTCAGTGTGTGCTTGCAGCCAGGAAAGCCAATGGTGTCCTGGGCTGCATCCAAAGCAGCGTGGGCAGTAGGGCAAAGGAGGAAATTCTGCCCCTCTGCTTTGCTGAGATGCTACCTGGAGTGCTGCATCTGGCTCTGGGGTCTCAACAAAAGAAAAAGATGGACCTTTTAAAGCTAGTCCAAAGGAGGGCTACTATGAAGACAGGCTGAGAGAGCTGGTATTGTTCAGCCTTAACAAAGAGAAGACTCTGGGGAGACCTTAGAGCAGCTTTTCAGTACCTGAAGAGAGTGGGAGAGGGAATTTTCATGTAGGGATGTAATGACAGGACAAGGGGAATGGCTTTAAACTAGAAGATTTAGATTAGATGTTAGGAAGAAGTTCTTCCCTGTGAGGGTGGTGAGTCACTGCCATTGGTTGCCCAGAGAAGCTGTGATGCCCCATCCCTGGAAGTGTTCAAGGCCAGGTTGGTTGGGGATTTAAACAACCTGATCAAGTGGGAGGCATCTCTGCCCATGGCAGTGGAATTGGAAAGAAATAATCACTAAGGTACCCTCTGACCCAAACCATTCTATGAAAGAAGGGCTTCCAAAAGACTGAATCCCTTTTGAAAGTAAGTTCTTCCAATGTTCGGCTACTTTTACTGCTAAAAATACACTCCTTGTTTATAATCCGTGGATTTATTTTCTTCTGCAAAGTTTCTTTCTCATGAAATTTCAGGTCATGGTCCATTCATATCTAAATGAACCAATTCCCACATAATTACTTAATTAAATTTTACTAGTTTTCCAGACTTTTGGGTTTTCTTGTACTTTTTCTCTGGTGTGGGCAAAGAACTGAACAAGATATCATACATTGCTAAAATGATAAAATACTGTGAAAAGCCAAACTAATAGCTAGAAGCAATCATATAATGTTGCTAAAACTGTGATGCAAAAAAAAAGGCAGTTGAAAAAGTCTTTTTATCTTGAATAGATTTTAGATTATGGATAACAGAAACCTTACATTTCAATAATAAAAACAATAATTCCATGAAATAAAATTTCATACACATCATATTGATTCCACTCTGTCTGTTATCTAATATTGGAAAGCATTTATAATCCTTTGCTGACATGGAATAAGAAAACAAAATTATTTCAAATCATGGGACGATGCAGTCTAGCTGGTGAGACCAGACAATAGAAGATCATAGAATCACAGAATATTCCAAGTTGGAAGGCATCTGTTAAAGAGATGAAGTGTTTGATCTTCAGTTACCACATTGCATGGACGTTCCTGCATAAAAAGGTTTTGGCTTCCTATCAAAGCTGAAAATATTTATGAGTTTGCAACTCAGTTTTTCCAACAACAGCCTAAGATCCTTATGTCCCCATAGGTATCTTTTATGAGAAATTTGTTTTGTTTGAACTACCTTCCCTCCTCCCTGATTGTCTGTTCACAACACTTACAACATAAATTTTTTATCTTCTATTTTATGAGTCTGTTCTGAATTAACATATCTGAATGTTACTGTAAGAAATGGAGGACATGGAATTAAATTTTTACAGCAGTGCATATTTTCACTGTTAATTGAAAGATGCAAATTGTGTCTTTCTTAACCTTTCTAGTTTGTTTTTTGGTTGTTTTTTGTTTTTTTTTGAGTAGGAAGTGGCTCAAAAATCAAGACAATTCACTTGTATAAGAAATACTTCCATGAAACACACTGAAAATATGTGGTACATACAAGACACATAATCTATATTATATTGGAGTCAATTTAACCTTTTCATTTGAAAAACTCACAACAAAAAGAAAGAAATATGCAAGGCTTTAGTTCAGAGCCTTCTGAAGCCACTGGGACATTTACCAGGCTAAAGGGAGAAGAGATTAGATTTTTAAACTATTCCATTTCTACCAGTACTTTAAGAGAGTGAAGTGTATTTCCATTTTAAGAAACCACCTGTCATGCCATGCATAATCAGTGCTAAGGGTGAGATTAGCATGGGTTTTTTCCACAGTAAATACAGAAATACTGGCTGTTGGAGAAAAGTATTTCTAATTTTGAGCAAAAAGTATTTCTAATTTTGAGCAAACTCAACAACCAGTCCTGGATGAAAAGGCAAAGGAAAAAGTTTTGAATTGGTTTAAAATATTTTATTTCAGTATTTTTAAATTATCTGAGCATATTTTTCAAAACAGTGAATTTAATTTTTTTTTTCTTTTCTCAGTTACAGAAAAAAAGGATTTGCTAGAGCAGGAGAGGAATGGAATGAAAGTAAATAGGAATGTGTAATGTAGCTCCAAATGACAAGACAGAATAAAAAATGTTTGAACAAGCAAGAAAGCACTCTCCAGTTCAGCAAAAGGGCGCTGAGTCTTAGTCTGTGTAGGTGAGCAGAGCCTGGGAAGCCTCCTGCCCACCTCTCCCCACTGCCCTGGCCATGGCATTTGGCAGGACCTCTTTCCAGGTGATGTATGGAAATACCAGGGGTAAGGAATGGTGATGCAGAACAGAGACAGACACATATTTGGCTCTGCTCCATGCCACTAACAGCAGATCTTTGAGACATTGCAGCTCCCCAGCAATCCTCACTATAGGACATGCATAAGTGGTCCTTGCTGTAGGATGTGCATAAAGCTACAGGCAAATAGAGATTAAGGCAGCAATTATTTGAAATACAGGCTGCCTTAATGGTCTCATGAGCTCCTCTAAGGGGAAAAAAACCTTAAAATTAAAGCAGTCAAAAGTTATGAATTAAATAAGCACATTTTTCCAAATTCACATTTTGTATTTCTGCACCTGCATTGATATTCTGTATTGATAAATGAATTCATAGAGTTGGTTTCACAAAGACAGTGTGTATATCACTACCATCTGTGCACCAAAACTTTTAAAAAATACAGTATCAGAAAAAAATTGGCATTAAAAATGTTCTAAAACTGTGACTGATTATTCCAGGCTCTTAAATTTTTTTATCCTATTAGATTTTCATTAGAATTTGGTGTAGGGTAAGTAGGATGAATTTCCAAACCTTAAAAGATCAGGCAAAAGAAAAAATGATAGCAAGTAAATCCTTATAAAAGCAGTATCACATCCAGAAGAAACATGTCATTTTGGGTCTTCCAAATACTTTGAAAAGAATAAAATGTGGTTTGGAAAGAAGTGTGGTATGCTTTGAAATTCCAGCTGAAAAACCAAGGAAGACCTATTTGTTTGCTTTTGTCTTTTCATGCAGCCCTTCTGGATTTTTTTTAGTATCTGTAAAGCATTTTCAGACCGTTTTGTATGACAGGTTGAATATACATCATTATTTTTGTAGCTAGGACAAATGAGATAATCGTACATGTTTTGTCTACAATAAGAAAACTGCTATCAATTTATGTGGGATATGCAATAAAGCCATGGGCAAGCACGTGGTACTGTGGGGTGGGGATTAGCTGCTTTTGGTGCCGATTGACAGAAGAAACAAAACTGAGATTTTTATGGAGGAAAGCAGTTCTTTACAGATTTCACTTTGTGTCAGAGGCAGACTTGTTGCAACAGATATCTCAGCATGACATGCAGGTGGTAAATCATTAAGTCACACTTAGTTGTCAATGGGTTTGTGCTTTTAAGTCACCAATGGCTCTGAAATTTCAGAGATAATACTTACTTAGGGATGATCTGTAGCACTAGAAGTGAGGGGGGAGACTCCCTGTTCCCCCTGACGTCTGGACCATGATAAGACTGAAGGAATCCCTGAGGTCAAACTTGGCCCAAAGAATCTCCTCAAACACCTGCATCTTGAAAGGAATTTTCCATCCTTTCAGCTCCCAGTTTTCTGCCAAGGAAGCACAATAAATGTAGGAACATAATTCAATGAGATATTTTCTTAAAGCTGTGCTATCTTTCCGTCTCTCTAGTCTTTCCCAGCGTTCAAAAAATGAGGGAATAAAAGACACAGCAAGTACGTGGTGATCCTTCCCAGGTTCTGGATGTTGGTGGTTGAGAGCCTTTCTGCATTAAGTTTGCATTCAAGGTGCTGCAGTTGAAAGCTATCAAGTGATTTATTTCTGAATAATTTAAGGAATTCCTTTTGAATCCATGTGTACATTTTTCCTTTACACCACCTGACAGCAAAAAAAAAGCTATGTTGTATTCTGAGCTGTGTAAAAATATATATTTTTTTAATTTAAAATTTATCTTCAGGTGTTGGAATCATAGTCCCTGGAGGTGTTCAAGGAAAGACTGGCTGTGGCACTCAGTGCCATAGTCTTGACATGCTGATGTTCAGTCATATGTTGAACTTGATGATCTCAGAGGTGTTTTTCAACCTAATTAATTCTGTGATTCAATTTTTACAGGGTGCCTCTAAGGCTCATGTGAGAAAAAGTTAATATTTCCATTTTTTCATGTCCTCCGTACTAGTTACGATTTTATATTTCTCTCTAGTAGCCCTCTTCTTCTTTCCATTTCCAAGTAGAGAAACACTTTCTCTGATATTTTTTTCCCAGCAGTTTTTCATTGCCTGGAAGGAACTTTATAGATAGTAGCATGCTTGTGACATTTTCCATTATCTTTTTTCAGTTGCCCTATACCCTTTTGTGCAGTGATCAGAGTGAAGAGCACATCAGAGATCAACATGATAGCATAATATGTTTTTCTATTTATCAGTTCCTTTCTTAGTTATTTCTAGCACTCTGATGTACGTTTCTGCCACCCCAACCCCATCCCCCCCCCTTCCTCACCACTGATCACTGAGCTAGTGGGGTTTTTTGGGAAACAACCACAGGGACTTCAAGAAATTTCTCCTTGGTAGACATAATTTATACCCTATCACTGCAAATTTATCATTAAATACATTCTAGCCTATGAGCCTTAGTTTACATCTAAGGCTCATCTTAGTTTGCATCTAGTTTGCATTTGACCTTTAGTTCCATCTTCCATTTTATTGTTAAATCTATTAAGATCACGACATTCTGATGGACCTTTGAAATGAACTTTAGATTTGACTGTATAAAAATCTTTTTGTCAGAAGACTTATCTTCCTCATTATTCACATACTTTTCTACTTTTGTTATGAATATGATGAAGATATTTTTATGGTTCTGTAACCTTTCCAACATGAAAATCACTTTCTTATCTCTATACATAATTTCCTACATCTTAGAAAACTATTGCTCAAAAAGGATGTTTTTGTTCTCATACCCATCTCCAACCTGAGAGACCCAGATGCCCAATTTAATACCATCTCCTTTGCAAATGTCTTTGCTTACAGAAAGTAAAACAAAACCCCATCATCAAAAACTGCAAGAAATGCACATACACATTCAAAATCTGCCTAGGCTTTTAAAATATTTTTTTAAAGCTGAAAGACCCATCCATCCATTAGATTTCAATTGATAGCTGTCTAACGAGATTGTAGACCAAACTGAGCAAATAAATTGTCTTTTCTAGAACTTTAAAAGTTATGTTAAAAGGGACAAAGTATGTGACATACTACCTACACACCTTATATTTCTTGTTGAATTAAAACTAGGCATTTATCAAAACCAGGTTCTCATCTGTTTGAAAGAATGCTTTAAATAGATCAGGTAAGCAGTATATGGAAATGGATGTGGAAAATGAAGACCAAAGGATTCATCACAAATCTTTTACTCTTTAAGAGACAAAAATCTACATGGCAGTTTCTTGTTGTTGTGGCACCTGGTTGTATTTCCCCATTTGTCACTTATTTACTATTGCAATGAACTCCTTGTAGTGGCTGGATTGGGTAAAGCCTGAGCTCTGCTAAAATGGACAGAGGATATGGGTGACAGTAAATCATCTTGTTAATCTGTGTCTGCACTGTCCTAAATTGCCAGGTATTGAGTTATCTGGTTAACAGGGACTGTACCAGCAGCACCATGGTGGTATCAATGATAGAATTTCTAATGCAGTAACTGATTCAAAAAAATTACCCTCAGGTAAAGTGTGTATCCATTTTGCTTCATCTGTCTAAATGGTAGTGTGCAATAAGGCAGTGAAAATGGATGTAAAATATGCTTTGCCCTACATTTGTGAACAGTTCTTACTACTCATCTTATATGAATGAGAACTGTAATTAGAAAACAGACAGCAAGATATTTTCTGACCAAAATTACACAAAGTGTACACCTGCCACAGCAAAAAAAAATGCTCAGCTCACATGGTTTACACATACATGGTATGGTTTACACTAAATCAGAACCAAAGTACCTTATTTCTTTATAAACAATGCATAATCAATTGGCAAAGACTGAATTACTTCAGGATCAATATCAGTGATACAGCAGACAAATTGCAGTACTAAACTCAAAATAACCAGCAAACACCAGAGGATTTCTAATCACCCTTGTATATCCAACCCAGGACAGTTTTGGTGGCACAAACACACACTTTCAGGTGCACACCTACTCACTGTTTGGATTACAAGTTCACTCCGCAGAACGTCACAAAGCACACACCAGTGTGCCCACACCAGTGAGGATGGTACCTGGGCTCAAATGCACATCTCCCTGGTGTGGGTACCCGTGGCATCTTCCCGTGCTGTCACTCTGCTTGGTTTACAACAGTATGGGCTGTGTGGGAATCCCCACACAAACCTTTATTTTCTTGCTGTAGCCTTTCCCTGTGTCATACCATGCCACTGAGATGCAGACACATACCCACTGGCATGCAGAAATCTGGATTATATATATATATAAAGAAGCATTTCAGCAATGATACTTTTCTATAAAGTGGTCTATTCCTCATATGAGCTTCAAAACAGAATTCTTTGCTAGGGAATTCCTATCGGAAACCTTGGAAAACTTGTAAAAATTCCTTCTATTGCAGCCGTCTGGTTTAGTTATTGTCATAGACTTTCACTACGAACAGTCCCATTATATAGCAAAGAGAGCAGAAAGATGGTTTTGTGGGCTTGAAAAATAATTTATTCAATTTTCTCTATATCTGATTTATATAAAAAAGTAGAAACAATGCATTTAAAATTAACTAAAAATAAAGCTTTTGAAAGTAAGGCTGCACAAGACGTGATTTGGAGCTAACTGTGCCACTCCCTGTGAACCAAGGCTTCACCAAAATAGGCTGGAGAGCATGCTCTGACGTGTTTGCACAGTACATGGCCAGTCCAATGCTTTCTGCTTTCAACAGGAGCCAGGAGAGTTAGGCAGAGCTTTTGAAATGCCTTAAGGCATGGAAATATGAAACAGTAGTGGTAAACTGCAAAATGATTGACTTCTGTGGCTTAGTAGTAGCTGGAATTACAAGCAGAGAGAATATCCTTCACTTCTGGTGATGCAGGTGACGTGGCACTTCCAGACCAGCACCTGGCTCTACAGGCAGCTGCCCCACAGAGTTAGTTGAGTTTGGGTTTGTTTGGGGGGGGTTTTAGACTAGTTTTAAGTTTTTCGGGGAGGGTGGATTCACAAAGGCACATACTCAGAAATATTCGTACTCTTTGCTAAAGCACCTGACAGCAGGGCTGACACTAGGAGGCTACAGGACAGAAATTGCAGAGCTTTTCCAGTGGCAAAAGCCTCCACTTGCCTACTGGAGGGGCCTGACATAAAGCTATGGACATATCTAGGGATTTACCAGGGAGAGACACAGCTGCTGGTGGCCAAAGGGCCCTGTAACAATTTAGGTCAGGCAAGAAGTCGTGGAATTTCCCAATCTTTTTATTCATCATTTATGTTTAAAAGTGTTGACCAACTGTAGCTGTTAAACAGTTGAAGAAAAGGGTTGAGTTTTGCTGGCAGTTACTCTGGTATAAATCAATACGAAGCAGTAGAGTTACCCCATCGTGGCAGGGTAAGTAAAGCTGGGGTTAGGCAAGGGAAAGAGGGGAAGACTCAGATTCCCTCTGTATCCTTATTTCAACTGTGCTTCATTTTAGCAACTGTGTTTTCTTCCTCCATGTCATAAATATTTTATATTCTTTCAGCCGCTGAGTTCATCATTTAAACAGGAAGGCATTTAGCAGCGCTGTTCTCATTCGGCCTAAAGACGTACTTCAAGCACAAGATTAAATCCTCAACTGATGTAAAATAGTGCAGCCCCACCGGGTCTGCAGGAGCTGCTTCCCCGCGTGCCAGCGGCGTTTCTGCTTCCATTACTTCCAGAAGAAGCCCCAGGTCCTCCTGGGAGCTCCTCTTGCCACGCTGCCTCCTCCCAGGCGAGATAGGGGCTGCTCGGGGTCGTCACGCAATGGGCTTGTGCTGATCTCAGCCTGACGCTTCGCTCCTGCAGCCCCGGGCAGTCGCTGCTACTGATATTGCGATGTGCAGGCACCAAGCTGAGCTGCAGACGAAGCTGAAAACGGGCACCAGGAAGGCAGTCATTGCAGCAGATTCCTTCTGAGACTGAAAGTGTCTCCCACCTCTGCTCACAGACTCCGCGCGTCTCCACCACAGGCAACGGGAACAACACTGGAGTCAGACTTCCCCACAACATCCCTGTCAAGCTGGAAAGTGAGACCCGGCTGTAAATGAGTCACCTTGTGACTATCGCAGTAATGTACTGCAGCGGTCACAAGTCCACAGCACCTGAGATGCAAACAAACTGAAAATGCTTTCAGGTTTAGTTGGTCCAGTGTTTTCTCCATGAAAATTTGTGCAACCACACATGTTTTAGCTGGACTGCACTGGGTCATGTAAACTATTTAACTGAAGTTACCCTTTGGCATTTCTTGACTGGGTGACCGGCCACATTGGAAACAAAACAGAGAACTGTATGTAGCATTCACCTGGAATGCAACAAATGTTTACCATAAGAAGAGAAATTGTACTCTTTAGGGATGCATATAATTTCCTTTTCTTGTTTTCTCTGCCCAACAAAGATAGGCAAACAGGGCTGCTAAATCACATCCACATGATAATTCCAGATATTCAAGCACTTTAGAAGTGTAAAATTGGATATGAATAGCAAAATGTATGCCTTATATTCCACCCCTATATTAAGATACTTTCAGTCTTCCAAATATTTTGATCCATCTGAAGCACTCCTGCAATGTCTAGTCATAACCAAGATAATTTTTAAGCCGTCATCTCTAGGCAAGCAGCAGCATAACCCAGCAGGGTGAGAGAGAGAATTCCCTAACTCTTCATTTAGTCCGTGGTGAGCTCCAAGTGTTTGGTCTTAGTCTGCACCTCTCTGGAATGATGGGTTCTAAGCAGTGTCTGGAAAGCAGACCTTGTCCCAGGATTGTTAGCCACACTTACCAGCCAGCAGTCCTGAAACTCAATCCAGCCCCTTCCAGATTGAGGCAGAAACAAGAAATATCACTGACCGCATTCCTGCAAAGACAACCAGGCTCTCTCAAGCCTGTAGGGAGCTGGATGAGCACCACAACCATACAACATCCCTTTCTCTCTAGTATGTCCATATTTCATGTCTAGCAAAACATTTGCTAGAAAGCCAGGGAAATGGCATTTTGCCATACTATCAAATAATTCACAGTGAATTGGAAGCCACTCAGGGAAGATGAAAATAAGACCAGAAAGATAAATCTCTTGCAATCATGTAAGCATGTCACAGACAATCTTAGGTGAGAGAATAAAGGAGACGAACTATTTTCAGAATTGGATGGAAAAAAAAAAGGCAATAAATGAAGAAGGATTATCAGGGTTTGTTCTATAAAGTGGAAATACAAAAAAAGGAAAAAGAGATACTTTTAACTTAATACATCTGAAAAATGGAAACCAGCCACAGACTATGAAAGGCTTGAAAAATATCCCTTAACAACAGACTACAGGCCTTTTGAGTTTT
This sequence comes from Motacilla alba alba, assembly GCF_015832195.1. Lineage (NCBI taxonomy): Eukaryota > Metazoa > Chordata > Aves > Passeriformes > Motacillidae > Motacilla > Motacilla alba. Next base: position 53,781,284 of record NC_052016.1, on the reverse strand, counting down.
GGAGATTTTTTTTCCCCACTGTATTTTACTTTCCATTTCCTTTTTGTTTCTACTTTGTGTATTGATCCCAGCCTCACAAACTCAAGGCATTTAAAGAGTGTTTGAGTTCAAAGGAGCATTCACATGAATATGTGTGGGACAAGACCTCAAAGAAAGGGGGAAGAAGGCAGAATAAGTTGCAAGCCTCTAAAGAAATTTATCTTCTCATTTATCTGTAATGACTACCTTAGTATAAGAGATTGCAAAAGTAACTGTGGATAGTTTGAAGGAAATATTTCAAATGTAAAAATGTGTCATTTGCCTCGGAGTGAGGCTTACACTCAGGGGAACTGGGTAGCAGTCTGTAAATGTGCAAAGTGAATAGACCCCAAGGACAGAATACAATTACTTAGGAGGTAATGAGATGAGATTAAGAAGGGAATATTTAGACAGAATGCCAGGAAAAGCTTGAGCTACTTGGAAGTGTTGAATAGTCTTGTAAGGGAAATGTGAAAGCACAATTACTTGAGACATTTATAACTGTGAGTACGATCACATTTGCTGCAGGGAGCACATCTCCCTTTGCAGGGAGGCAGACTGAACAATGCAACTAGGTTTTTACTTTTTTTTTTGTTATCCAATGATGGGAAAATGATGATGGCTCAGTGTAGTTCAAATGTCCAGACACTGTAATAACCATTAAGACAAAGGACACTGCAGAGGTGAGCAGCATGAGGCAGTGGTGTGTAGGTCATAACAAGCATCAGAGCATTTTTGCCTGGTGTATCACCCAGCTACAGAGGCTGGTGAGTTGTCCCAACCCAGACACTGTTATCTGTGTGCCCACACATCACCTTCTGGAATATTTACAGCTATCACCAGTGGCATCAACTGGCACTGGGAGGTGACACCTCTGTGCTTGACAACAACAGCTGCTGTCAAGGAATACTCTCCTAGGAATTAAAAAAAAAAGAAGAAAAGGTTAGGGCACCTCTTTTTGCTCCCAGATGTAGTTCCTATTGAGCTGGCAGTAGTGCAAAAGAGGGCAGAGTGAGCTGATTATTTAGAATCTTTCCCAGTCTGAGGATTAGATCTCAATCCAATCTGCCACCAACCCTATTCATTCTGCCAGTCTCAGCAGCCATCAGACTTTCTGCTGGTCTGCCATGTAGCCAAAGAAATCTTAGGAGGTGAGTCTGTGGTGCACCTTGCTAATGGAGGTTCCAGATGCCAAAAGTTAACATAGAAGTTAATTCTGTCTCTTAGACAGAGACTGGACAAACATCAGAATCAAATTTTGTTGAGGACTGCTAAATGTAAAAACCACATCCAGATCAGGGTATTCCTGGATATTCATGTTCTGAAGGTAGGCAGAGATTGGAGAGCACTTTGGGATGTACATTTGCTTTGCCCTTACTCTTCCTTGGGTAGGTATTGATGGCCTTTGCCAGAGACTGGGTTAAATAGATTCTTGTTCTGAAAGAGATAATTTTTAAATATACTGTCATGTTCTTAACTTTTACATGTATGAAACTCTGCCTGACTGTGGTACCCTTTAGCTTGTCATTTTAGTGACATTTTTGTGACTGAAAAAATGTGGGGGTTTGCCTCTCTTTTTTTTCTTCTTTTGTTGTTTTAGAAAATCTATGGCCTGACACATTTAATTAGCATCATCCTATGGGCTGAGGAATGATGGATGATTAATATTGCTAAGGAGAATATTCTTCTATCTTGACTTACAGTGAGAAGGACCAAATCCTCTGTATAGTGAAAAAGGAGGGAAAGACACCTGAAAAGGGCCATTGAGAATAGGATTGGGATTGACTAGGTCTTTATTCAGCATTTTTCATTTGCTTGATATAGAATTTTTTGAAAGAGATTGAAATAAAAATTAGCAATGACAAATGGCAGGTTTTTAATATCTTTTTTGAAGCTAATGACTAAGATGTAATCTGATGTAGGTTATATTATTAGCTAATTGTCTTTTACACCATGGATATGTCATTGTCATCGTCATCTAACATCTTAACTGGTTACTTGGAATTTGAATAACCCAGCAAAATTTACTTGCTCTTTACCTTAAAAAGGATGTTGGTGCGTCCAGCTTCAGAAGAGTGAGTTTTTCTGTCTTAACAGAAAAAAGTTGATTGAAATAATCACTAATGTAGAATACAAAATAACCTGCAGACTGTACCTGTGTAATTTCTGCAAGGAAAATTCACCAAGACTTTAAAATGTTCTGAATAAAAAACAAACAAACAAACAAACAAACAAACTGAGAGAGGTGAATGTATTGAAAAATTTTATAACAGGTTGTTAGCAAGAGAGTTTTGAATGAAATTGGACACTTCTCAGGTCTCAGAAAATTTAGCCTTTCTAGACCCTCTTTTATTCTGGGTTTAAAGAAAATGAAAGGAGGTAATTTGCCAGAATGGCCATTTCTTGAAAATGTTCTTGAAACTATGAGAGAAATTTTTTTTCTAAAGAATCCCAGGCAGGATATTGAACATGCACAAGAGGGAGGAGCCACAAACCTGGGGAGCTGGGCACCCTTCTGAGCCACACAATGGTTGCATGGTCAGTGTGATGGCTCTGTCAAATCAGCAAGTGAGCCCTTCCCTTTTCAGTAAGTTCTGCTACTAAAGAGGGTTCAGGTGAAGAAGACTCTGTGTTGCAATGGACCAAACACTGTGTAGGAATCAAAGAGCAAGATAAGTTGTGAATTTTCAAACCTTAAACAGAAGGTAGCTCAAAAGTCTCTGTCATCACATGTATTTATGAATCTGGAAAAGAGATGAGATTGTGATAATTCTATTGATTGAGATTGGGGAGGGCTTTGATAAACCTAATAAGTAAAAATCTAATAAGCTAAAAAATGGACAATGTGGAAGAGAGAGAAAATATAATTTTACTCACATTTGACAGGGTTCTTGCCTAATAGTGTTCATGTGGAGAAGGCATCATGGCATAAAGGAAAACAAGCAATCATAAGAATCAGATTTTTTGAGCCCTGATTGCTCCCACAACAGGGTGCCATGCTTCACTCCAAAGAGAAGATATAGATGGAGATAGAAAGACTTTGTTCAGTCTCAGGTAGATTAGAGTCTTCATTTTCTGTGTCCTCTTAACAGGTTTCAGATGTATGTATGTTGAGAAGATGCAGCTGCAATTTCATGACCTTGGATGCTCTCTCAGCAAAGTTCCTGTTCCAGATTTCATTGAAGGAACAAACCCTTTAAGACCTTGGCTGGCTGGGGAAAATGCAGAGACCACTGTGCTTTTGCATATTTTTGGAGCACACTCATCTCATCTGATTCCCTGTTTTGGCCATCATCTCTGGGTATTAGCAGTAGGAGAACAGTCCTAAGCAGCTGTAGGGAGGGATAGATGCATCGCAGGCTGCATAATGCACCCTAACCACCACTTATCCTGAACGGTCCTTTTAAAGTGTACCTCCATTAGCATTACAATACAACTAAAAAGCCTGCTTCTGGACTGAATGGTCACATTTAAGGCACCTCGGAGCAAAAAGGATTGGGGAGCACACAAATGGGATTCCCTGCCAGAGCAGAGTAAACTGAATGATGTACTCCAGGAGGGCACCTGAGGCAAATCCATGTGCTAGTTTTGGGTATTCAATCAATGGGACCAGATTAGAGCTAGCATGAAATACCTCCATGAAATACAGGGAGTGTAAATACTGTGTTTTCAGCCTGTCTGATTTTCTCTCCAGTTTCTTTCCTGCTGAACCATACAGTTTCCTAAAAGTAAAAAGTGCTGGAGTACACTGACTCTGCCTTCCTGCCTCTCCAACCTTCCAAAGAAAAAGTTATACAGATGGATAGGGCCAACAAGGCTAGCATAGTCCCAGGACACAACAAAAGCTAGACACTTGGCCTATTGTAGCTATGGCCACAGGAGTCACCCAAGTGAAAATTGCTTTACAAATAAAGTGTGGTAACAAAAAGATGAAATTTGACCATCAGTGTTTTCTCATACCTATAAAGCAATAGTTCTTTCAAATTTGCTGATAATTTTATATAATTTTATGCACCCTATTCATTGTCCTCAGCCAAAATGTGTCAGAAAAGGACTAGAGTGAGTTTCAGATCATGGTCTTGTAGCCTGTATAATCAGTTCACTCCAAGACAGGCACACACATACAGCACACACCTGTTAAGGCTTTCCAGGTTTTTCTCAATACCATCTGAAACAATATCAAGGCCTCAGAAAAATGTGAGAACAACTTTGAAAAACAAAACAGTTTGACTATAACAGTACCAAATTTATTATATGGCCCACTGAGTAACTTGGGCCTACTAGGAAACATTGATTTTTCTCCTCCTCTCCCCACATTCCTTAAGCTGCAATGTGCAATTGCAGAACAATTCAGCCAGAGCAGTTCAGCTAATTCAATGCACTACAGCAACTGTGTCTTTTCAGACATTTTTTGACTCCAGGTTAAGGAGAGCTGTTCCAAAGCAGTATTTAACCTAGAAGCTTTGTGAAAAACAATGGGATTTCAGTGAATTAGTAGGTAAGTGTTGTGTCTGGGGCAGAGGCTGACATCAAGTTAGACCATTCTTTTCAGCTGCTACTACTAGGTTCTTCTAGCATGACCTTGATCCTCAAAGGTCTTTTTAAGCTGAATTACATAGGTGGCATTCAGGGAGCTTCCACTGAGGTCCCTATGGCACTCACTTGGACAGAATATTTCTCACAAAGAACAAAAATTTCAAAACATTGTCATTAACCATTTAGATTTATTATTTGTCAGACAAGAAAAGATTGCCATTGCAGAGCAACTTAAGAAGTACAGAACTATTCTGTATCACAGATAGAGCACCAAGCTCTCTTTGAACAGCCAAAGGCTCATTATCCTGCTGGAAAGACATACTAGTGCTGTTATACTCCTTTCCTGTTGTTTTCTGAACATGTTCCACTATCATCTCACCCAGAGCCTCACCTTGCGCTGCAGATAGTCCCAGAGAGATCCCTCCCAAGCTCTTTTCACATCCCCTTCAAGACAGAGGCAGTTTGCACAGAGGCAGGCTCAGAGATACAAATTCAGATTCTCCAACCAAAATGACATGGGTGTGTAGCTGGTGACTGTGAGGATGTGACGGCGCTGCATGCCAGAAGCTGCCTTTCCCACACAGACACCACTAATCTGAGCCTCTCTTCTCAAACCAGATGACAATTTTAATGAAATTCGTAGAAAACTAGCACATCAGACACTTCTCTGTGTGTCCAAGTAGAATTGAAATCAGTCTATGATTTCAAACACACTTGTACAGGCAGGGTCTCAGGTAAGCAACAGAAAGACAGACAAATGACATAACTCCCTGCTAAACCTAGTTTTCTTTTGAAATCAAGCTGAAAAACTTTTTTCCTTTTTTTTTTTTTTTTTTTTTTTTAGAGGACTGGCATGTTTCATTTCGGTTTAAATAAATTGAAGAATTTGGTTTAGAAGAAAGATATTGAACAGCTTCTAGACACAAACAATTGAGAAGGATATGACTTTCCAACCAGAAAAACAGATGACTTTAAGAGGGATGTGATAAAGACCTATCCATTAATTCAGTTGTTATTCCCTGTTATTGTTAGTTGAGCCTGTCTTCACTCATGGTATAATGACTTCTAACTTACCACTCAAGCAATTAAAAATCTCCAAGGAATGCTTGAAGGTGCCAATGAGCCAAACACTTTTAGTCCATGGAAAATTAAAAACAAAAAAAAAAAAAAAACAAGAAAATGGGGAACACTCCCAGCCATAAAGTTAACCACTTAGCAGATATCTACATACCCCCTCCCTGTTTTTCTCCTGCCATCTTAGTGCTGCCAAATGTCATGCTTCAGTTTTCCCAGAACAGTGCCCTGCCAAAGAAAGAGAAAAAAGGAGAATAAGGGAAATGGTAGAATATCTAAGCTATACAAAATAGAGATTAAAATAACTCAATTACACAGGAGAAAGCAGCAGAAATGTTCCTGGTCTCTTAAGAAAAAGTCAGTGCTATGAGGGGTGGGAGAAAACAGGGAACAGTATAAAAAGCTGTGGAAAACCTGAAACTGAACAAAAGAGAAGAAAGAAAAGCAGAAGAAAAATGGCTCAGGTGTGTAGGATGAGAATAAGTCTTGCAATAAATTCCTACCTCAGGACTCTGCAGCAGCAAAACAGGAAAAATTAATCTGGAAGAAGCCCATGACATATGCTGAGCCTAGAAAAGCCACAAAGTGTTTATTTACCACAAAATTTATTCAACTTGTAAAAATCAGACCAAACAAGCTACCTGCACACTCTCTGCCTGCCATCTGCACATTGCTTCTATCACTGACAGCCCTGGCAGAAAGTCAAAAGGGTCTCAGAAGAAATTGGTCCTTCCTGGAAACACCTCCTGGAGCTCCAGATGAGAGTGATTTGTGATTCTCCTGGCAGGAATATATTGATCTTTCCTCTGTGATTACTGAGAACTCCTACAATTTAAAAGTGAATTTTTTAGTAGCAGTCTGACTTCTCCAAGGAAGCAGACAACACCAATCCCCATAACATGGGAGTGACCTATGCTGTCAAGGAGCAAGCAAGGCTCCATCCATGGCCAGCATTTCTCATGCAGACATGTTCATGAGGACCCTGTCTGCCTCTGGGCATGCCTGCATTGGTTAGCCAGAGCACAGTTTGTATTAGGTTCACAGTCTATTTCTGCTTGTGTCACACAGGTGCTGCTACAGACAGCCATGGAGCAATTTTTACCCACTTTGCAACTACAACTGCCCAGGCAAATTGTAAGGAGCTTAATTAATTCCCAGCATGATTTACTCAACATTTCATTGAGTGAGACCTTAAGGTATACCACCTCTGACTGGGAGCTGCTGAGATGTTTTTGACATCAGTCAAGGCAAATCCAGTAAACAATTAGACATGAGACCTCCTAAGGATGCTCAGATATGACTGGAAGTAGCACTGGTAACTCAAACAGAAAATATTTTTTCCCAGTGAGAGAGTGCACAAAATGACACAGCACAGTGCCTTCCTTTTGGAGACTGAAATCAGTACCCTTACACTTATGAATTATAACTGTGGGAAAGGTGTTAGCTCTGGTACTCTAGTCCTCTGTGTCTCTGTCCTTCTGTGCTATTTGTGATGGGCAGGAAATGGAACAGCCTCAGGGCTGCTCTCCACCACCACTGTGGAGAGGCACACACTAGGAGACTCTGGCTTAGCCCCTGCAGTCTGCCCCTTTCATAGGCCGCACAATCAACCTCAATAAAACCGACTGAAGAGACTGTTAAAATTCACTTCTCGTGTCCTCTGGAAGCTTGAAGAACCAACTAAACTTCTCTGAAGCTTTAATCACTCAAACTCAGTCAACTAAAACAACGATATCACCCAGTAGCACAGCCATCTTTGGTTTGTGGTCTGCAGACTTCACAGATCCATGAGCTACTTTTAGGGCATCAGTGGGAGGCAACCAAGGAAAAGCATTTTTTGCTTTTCAAGCTTTTCTATATGCACTGGAAATTTTTGGACAGCGAGTGTAAAAAATTTTGAAAAACAGCTCAAACCCTAAGCCTTCCTAACCATACAACAAAACAGTAATTGTATCTCTACGACTCAATGCTGACTTGTTATAATACAGATAATACCAGTGAAGGTACTTGTAATTTTTCAACTATTTGTCACCACAATGTAAAATTTATCTACAAGTATTATCATTTCTCTAAGAAATACAAGGCAGCAAGCTTAACAAAAGAGCTTATTTTGTATGACAAATCCTTTTCTCTAAGTCAAGATTTAAAACAGAACTATATATTTTTGGAGGGAGGATGGGGGGGGGGGGGGTGGGTTGATAACGGACTGTCCAAACTAAGGCTAGAAAAGACCACATCATAGGAGCTATTAAAATTACACTATTTTATTGGTTGCCATATGCAGATCTCAGTCTCCTTTGTGCCCAGAGTGTTTGCATGTGTATGCATGCATGAACATGTGGGGAGCAGCTAGCACAGACAAACTCTAGCTGTGAGGATTTTAGTCTTCAACCTCTTGGGGCTACAGCAGAAGAAGACAGAAGAAGTAGTGATAAGTCAGTAGAAGTGATAAGTCAAAAATCAGACAATAGACCAAAGGTAGAAGAAATACAGAACCTTTTTTTTTCTTTTATTTCATAGTCATGAAGTAAGTCTAAGTGCCTGAGCCACTCATCACTTAGCCATATTGGTTAGATGTTTTTCAGGCACCTTGGTTGAATCAGGGCTGGAGTAAAGGCAGAGCAGTGGAAAGGGACATCAGTTTTAGGAGCCTGTTCCTCAACTGGGGAACACCATGGGCATGAGGCGGGGACAACATATGTTTACTATTATACATAATACTTCCATTTCTTCAGGCTGCAACAGTGTTGAAAATAAACCTGATATTTTCCATATGCAGACAAAAACACAGTCTCTTTTCTTGAAAGCTTAGGGCCTAGGAGAAGATTTACAGGCAGGGGAGCAGCAAGTCCTGGCTGACTGAAGTGGAAACTACAGTGAGCACTCCTCCACAGCAGACCTTCACTTTCCTCCTGGAGCAAAGCTGCCATTGAACTCCACCACTTTTCCCTGCTCCTGGACCCTGTGTGCCAAAGCCTGGCCTTGCCAGCCATCTGTGGCTGAAACATGGCCTTCAAATGCCACATGGCAGCTTTCATGTGTGCCTGTGGCAGGGACATGGCACCTCCTGTTTGCCTTTGTGGTGCTTCCTTTGCTTCTGCATGAGCTGGTGCTCTAGGTGTGCCTGATGCTGGGACCGATGGCTGCTCTCGTGTCCAGGCAGAGGAATTTTCCAAGGTGTGTCATCTGGAGCTTTACCATGCATTTTTCTTAAATGAGGAAGTTCTGGCTGTACCAAATAATAATTGTGAAATAAATAATTCATGGTAGTTTTTCCTCTAAACTCAGTTGTTGAAATATTTTTTCACAATCTGTTTTTTTCATGCACCAATGTGCACTAAGAAAACATTTTCCTAGGTCTTCAGCTGCTCAGCTCCCAGCCTCTTACAGATTTTCCCTTCTGAAGCTGATTCCTTCCCCCCATATTCTACCAATTCCTTGCTGTTATTTTGCATGTGTCATTTAGACCTGATGTTGTGATGAAAAGAACAGAAGAAACAGATATATTTATTTAAATGTTTTGGAACCAAAGACATAGGAGAGGCAGCTCCTTTTTTTCAGGATCAGGACACCAAGTCTCACCATCTGACTCAGAAACCCCTTGAGCAGGGGAAGTTTGTGGAGCCTTTAGGATAGGAGCCCTCCCACACTGCATGCACAGATAAATATCTGATCTTATCTTACATCTGAAAAAATCTCCAAGGCAAAAGGAAACAGAAATAAGGTTTCATAGCTAAAGCAGTAACACATCTCATGATGAAATGCAGTCTCATCCCACTAGAGGGTGGTCTGGTCTCCCTCATGCTATAGCTGAGGTGTGCAGGCAAAGCTTTTTCAGAAAGCCTGAGCCTACTTTATTTAAGACTCAGCAACATCAAAGTATTCCTGGTTTGAGTTTTTCCAAGTGCTTCATGTCCCATCATCAACATTGAAACTACCCTGTCATTTCAACAAATAAACACATGGTGCCTCTCATTGAAGAGCTGGCATTTTACAAAAATCAGCATGCTCTGAAGTCTTCTACCAGTGCTACAACTGTACCTGTATGAAAGAGCAAAGTGAGGCTCGCTGCTAGTGTTAAAGTTCTTGGCTTGATATCACTTCAAAGCCTTCAAAATCTGTTTGTGTTTTATATTTTCTTCACATCATTTCACAAAAGGCTGCATTATTACAAGTAAAACAAGACAAATTCTTTCTTATGACTTAGCCTGTGCTTTGGCTGTATGTCACAGTAAACCAGAGAAAGGGCTCAAGAGATGAACTAGAGGCTCTTACATCTGGCTGGGAAGAGCTGGCAGCTAGTCTCACAATCAGTCTCACATCAGCTACACCAGATTCATCAAAAACACCTTCCACTGCCATGCCTTCCCTCTCCCTCGTGAGCCATGTCACCTCTGCTCCCCTTCCCAGGACATCCTGCTTGTCTCCCTTTCTCTTTCTTCATATGTGCTCAAATGCGCAAATCCCCACCTCCAAGCTTCGTAGCACAACCTTCAAAAACCCTTGTCTTGTTCCTCATTCTGAGATGCAAGTTGTCATTACCAAGAAAAGGTAATTTCAGCCTTCTTTCTGGTTCCTGTCACTTCTGATGATCAGAAATCATTTAGGACCTTTGTAAGGAAAGTAAAAGTGCAGCTTGACATCATGAAACTAACACTGCATCAGGCATCAACCCAAACACCATAGCATTTAGTCAGAATTCCAAAGATATTTCAGAGAATTTCATGCAACATCTTGGTTCCTACCCCAATGTCTACCTGCATGAAAATTCTCCCTTTTATAACAGTGGGAGTAAAGACAAAAACACATGGCATAAACTCTGTTGATACACCTATGCAAAACTATCTCTGTTAGGACTTTTTGTCCCAAAATTAATTAGGTTGTAGATCTCTTTCCCTCTGATCACATTTTTTCCTTATTGATTAATTTTCCTAAGTCTTGTTTTCCATGTCTGAAGTGGGTGAATAAAACGCTTTATTTCAAGAAACATGTGGTGGAAGGTATTTTCAGCCACAAAAATAGGCCATATCTAAGGATGTTTCAATTTGGATGCAGGCTCACTGGAAAAATGTGAAGACTGTGAGTAAGCCAGAGCACAATTCGCCATTACATTAATAATATATATACTCATATTTTGAGTGATATTGGAGCAAATGTAAAGTAATTAAGGAAAAGCATGTTTAATTCGCATGAGTTTGCTTTCTCATCCATTTTAGGAGACATAATTTGCCTATTTGGCTTTGTCTGTTTCACACAGTTGAGACAGCAATAGTGTTAAAAGATTAAAGAATTCATTATTTATCTCATGAAATTTGTATAATATCAACAGATATGAAACAGCTGCCAATGATAATCAAGACTACCTTCAGCTGTGAGTTTGGATGCAAATCACAAGAAAACAGGATGATCTGTTCTGATGCAATATAATGAATTATTACATCATTCATCTGGTCTATATAAACACATCATGGCAAATAAGTCTTTTCATAAATTCTTTACACTTTAACGTTACATAGGATGTGGCATATTTGGCTCTTGTACTGGGGAAGGAAGTGATATGGATGGGAAGTGTGACATTCAGATCTCTCAAAAAGATTCAGGCTGTTTGCCTCTGTGTGCTCCTTTTTGGTGACAGCAAAGTTTTGGTGGGTGGTGTTATCTCTAATGAGTAAGGAAGTGTTCCGTACTTAACTGTTAGGATACACGAGTAGAGCTGTCCTCCAAATTGGTTCCAACATCTGGACACCACTATTAATGGGTTTGGGAAGAACATTTGGTCCTCATTTAAAACACTGCAAACACTATCATGATGTGGACTGTGAAATTTTAAGTAAGACTACTGCTGTTTTGATTATACTCTGAGATAAAAAAATAAAAGCAAACAGCTCTCTAAATAATATAAAAATGCAAGAACACCAGCACCCTTTAACAGGCATCTCTGCAGCAGGTAAAACAGCAAGTTTTCTTTTGTAACAGAACTTATCCAAGCATGAAACTGATGTCTTTGTTTTTCACTCCCCGTGTGAACTTTTAACAGGGAAGGGAAGGGAAGGGAAGGGAAGGGAAGGGAAGGGAAGGGAAGGGAAGGGAAGGGAAGGGAAGGGAAGGGAAGGGAAGGGAAGGGAAGGGAAGGGAAGGGAAGGGAAGGGAAGGGAAGGGAAGGGAAGGGAAGGGAAGGGAAGGGAAGGGAAGGATCACAAACAAATTCCAAATGTAGCTAAAATAGCAAGGCTGTCCTTTAAATGCTGTGTTCCAGAATCCAGGGGTCTGCATTGCCATCCTTCTGTAACCCAAATTAATTAGGTATTGACTTGTTTTTTCATTCAATAAAGTATAATTAAATGGCAGTGGTCTGCCTCTGAAAAGCAGATGAAAAGGTTCTGGTAAGAATCTCTAGGTTAATCCAGCTGCTTAAAATGTGTGTTGTATTTGACCATTTGCCAAGATACTCTGTGAATACACGAGCCAGCTGGCACAGGGAGGGCTGGTGGGAACCTGTCAGCTGTTTAGGACAATGGCTGTAGCTTTTTTTTAACCAAATCAGGTTTTTAAAATATCTAAAAATGAGACACCCTATCTTGGCAACTCAGGAATTACAGCAGAAATGAAATCCTAAGAATTTTTTTTCTCTTAAAATAGGAGTTTTGACTCAAGTCCTGTGAACCTCTGAACCAAGTAATTTATTTGGATTACTGTTAAATGTCTGGCAAAAAGACACAATGCATCAAAGCCTTATTTTTTCAATGATGGAGCCCAAGTTTGCTATTCTGACAAATAAAAACATTCAGGAGGAAAAAGCTGTGTTAATATGCTGAGTGAAGTTGCATCACCGGCTGCTCTTTGAACCAGGCAGGACTCCAGCCTTGGTCTTGCTTTCAGGGCATCCCCCCTTGCTCCACAGGGCCTCAGAAGGATGCACGGGTGCTCGTTCAGCCAAAGTGTGAGCCACAAGCACAGCCTGGTGACGGCCGCTCCCACACATCCTGCTGCTGGCTCCGGCTGCGCTCGGAAATAATTGCTGATCTGCCCAAGTCAGAGCTTTGTGAGCAAACCTTCAAGGCACTGTTTCCCACTAAGTATTTTAGGCAGAAAAATTAGCCTGGCATTAAAAAAAAAAAATCCTTTTTGTACTCTCTGTGTTTTCACTGTAGGGTGAAATGCTTACAGACAGGAATGATTTCTGGAGCACAGCGGCAATGGCCAGGGGCCGAATCGCTCTCTAAAAGCTGGGCCTGGGTGCGTGCGTGTGGAGGCCGGGGTGTCTGCACACCAGGTGTCAATATGAAACTTGCCATGCTAACAAGAGCTTGCAACAGGCTGTTACTTTGATTTTTTCCACCTGGTGCTTGGTACAGCAATATGTCTGCCTTACCATGTGAGTTATCTGAGAAGCTGTCAAAAGGCAGGGAAGATATGGGAAGTTTTTAAAAACCTGGCTGAGCCTGCCTTCTCAACAGTAACACTATATGACACTTTTATTTTCATCCCAAATTTCAGATGCTTTATTCTCCAGCCCCCAGAGATGCTCCGGCTGTGTACTCTGTGAAGCATCCTGGCACTCTGTCCAGGGGTTCTCCTCAGCTTCCAGGCTCCTACACACAATACAGAATGACCTTTCTGATCATGAAGGAAAAAAAAAAAAAAAGTAAAATGTAAATATCTCCATAAGCATTTGGAAAACAAGGAAAAGTGTATCACTGTAATACACTTAAGAAAGCTTCCTGTGCATATCTGAATCTCTCCATACCCACCACTTCTGCTGAGGTGCGACCTTTGGTGCTCCCAGTAAACAGGAAAATATGACATGCAAATACTAGGGAACTAACATGAAGGGGATAAAGCCAAAGCCAAAAAGGAAATGAAGGAAAGCTGGCAATAGCCAGAAATTGAGTTTCAGCACCTTTCGCACTTGCAGAAGAACTCACATGTCTGCAATCCTGACTGCTCATCCAAACTTGACCAGCAAGTGTGTGTAGGAAAAGGTTTACCCCAGCTCACTTTCTTTATTCCCGTTGAGCTGCTGACCTGTACAGCATTACTACTGTATGTGTCAGAGACTTTTCCTGAGGATGCAGGAGAGTTGCTCTTCTTTTCTTAGTGGACAGAATTGATCTTTTTTTTTCTATCAGTGGATCATTCCATTTCTTTATTCAAGACAGACTGGAAGATAGTCTGGGAAGGAGGAAGAAGTTTAATATTCCTTTTTCTCCCCATTATCGAAATCCACAGCATTTGCTATATGCTGTATTCTGATTGTAGAACTACTTGCTGGTTTCCATGATCCTTAGCAAAATGAACTTGGCAGTCCCAGAAATATTGGGGACATTTAGTTTTTCCTAGGCGCACTATCAGCTGTCAGTGAGAGCACTTGTCACAGACAGAATTCCAAGCAGCCAGACCTGACCAGCGTTGTGTGGCCTCTGAACTTACCACAATTCAGTTCAGCTTCCCTAATAACCTCATATCTCTCTCCTGCTGCATCCAGGAGCACAGTCCTACACAGCTCCTGTCCATTTTCACCATCCCACACCACTCAGGGTGCAAGACATATGGACATGATGGAAAAAGGAGGGTACCTCTCTTCATCTGGCAAATACCTTCAGGCTGGCAAGTGATAACACAATGACAGGGTCATGGGTGCCACACCTAGATCCATCCATGAAGATTTGGTAACCCAGAAATTCGGGACTCTCTTTTGTGCACTTGAAAATCTGTATCTGGCTCTCCAGCCCTCATCTCCTGTCTCTTCAAAAGGATCCAGAGATCCAGAGGGACACCAAGGCTTACTCTTAGTCCAGAGAACTCTGGCTCAGGAAACATGTGAGAGCGTAGAGCAGAGGCAGAGAAGGAGAAGACAAGAAAAAAGGGGTTTAGTTAGAGTTTCAATGAAACCTTTTTTATTTTTTCAAGTAAATTTCCCAGAAGTCAAAAACCTGCTTTTTTGCAGCACAACTTTCTGCATGAGTTGAACTTTAGTTCAGCTGATGTGATGATACAAACAACTTAAAATATATTAATACTGTAGGATACATAATGCTGTCAGTTAAATATATTCCTCAAATTAGTATTTATTTCCAATGATTTATCATTCATGAAAGACACCAAATCAATTACATTCCATTATATTATTTTTAAAATATATTTTATTACAATATATTTAATGTCAAGCCCAAATGAAAAGCAAAGGAAAAAACAGGGAGCAAAAATCCCCCGTGCTCCAATAAGTGGAAAAAATAATGCAATTCAGGGGAAAGAGGAGTGGCTCAAATATCTGATGAAAGAGTTGGAGGATGTAAAAAAGGTTGATGGCAAAAAATAGTATGGGGTAGTATAGATAAGGTGGGAGTAAAGCCGTAAGAGATTTGTTTCCGCTCTGTCTTCAGTGCTGTGTTTGTTAGAGTGTCCCAGGGAGATCAACCCCTTCTCTTGGTGCCTTGTGCTCCTGGGGGCTGGGACTTGGCTGCTGAGCTTGATATCGAGGTGATTCAGGGGCTGGTTTAAGGGCATGGCTCTTACTGAGACCTCCTTCCCAAGACCAGCCATTCACCTCAGACTGGCCACCACCATGAAAGCTGTTTACAGTGTGGTTGCAGGAGGACATTCCTTCTAGCTCCGAGGCTCAGAAGTTGAGTGAAAGCCACAAAACTTGAAAAGTCAGGGGCTGACCTTGCAGGGAGCAGACAGAGGAAAATGCTTGGAGTCGCTGCAGTAATGAATGGACAGCCATTAATCTAAAACAAACCACATTGTTTCTTTTACTCAGCATAGGTAATGAAATAATGAAAGGAACCCACAAGCTTTCAAAACAGCAGCATTAGATGGATTTCCACTGTCACAAGATCAAAGCAAGAGGCTTTGTTAGTTATAGTCAGACAGTATCAGACAAGGAAACCCTCCACCAGCCTAGCAGAACTGAGTCAGTCCCACAGCCCACCCCTGCCTCCTCCAACTCATTCAGGCAAAAACACACTCACACACAGGGACTGTATTTACATCCTCTTCCTCTCTTGATCCATCATCTTATCCCTCAGGCAGAGTAAACTCTGCAACACCCCTTTTTTTTCCCAGAAGTCAGCACTTTTCCCTCCTTATTTGGTCATTGTAGAAAGAAGCAGCAGTGAAGTTTCTGGTAACTTCTGCACCCCAAACTTCATGATTCATTTAGGCACCATCTGAAATCTGTGGTTTTGGAAGCACCTGTAGCTTTGGAAGCACTATTTCTATCTTCAGCTCAGATTTATATCTGATGGTCAATATTCTTCCATAGTAGGCCATGAAAAACAAAATTTGGAAAAATTCAGAGCCTGCTTTCTTACAGTTAAGGTCCTTTGGAAATTTGCATCTGAAACACACATAAAATGAGTGATACACAATTAATGAATTATTCTCAATTTTGACAGTCAGACTATGCCACAACATCCGTTTCCCATGGACAAGTGACCCTAAGCTGTAGCTCTCAAAGTGCTTCACGCTTTCAGACTTCAAGCAGAAAAATAAAAGTGGTGGTTTGGGACTGGTATGGAAACAGATGATTTACATTGGAATTGGGTCTGCCTAAGGCTCCTCTTAGTTTCAGTGTAATATGGCCACTTTGATTTCCCTTTTCGCATCTTCCACATTCATCTCTTCAGATTTTCTTCCTTTCTGATGTTTTCTGCTCTTTTCTCTCTGAAGTCTCATTCCATATATTTGCATGTATTCCATAAAAAATCCTATGGCTTATGGCTTTGTGTTGAGGTAGAGGAGACACACAGTGTGTGAATCAGAAACTTTGTAGGTCACAATGTCCCCATAATGCAGTCACAGGATGGTAGGATTTGGTCATAATTAGCATTTGAAGTATATTCATTAAACCTGAGGTACATAACCTTCACAAGGCTACAAGAGACAATCCTTTACTTCCTTGGAACATAAAGTGCTCTTTTGAAAAACAGGAAGAGAACATTTGTCAGCAACTATTATGAACATCGTTCATTATACAATAATAACGTTCAACAGCATTGTTCTCAAAAGAGTAGGAAAAAGACAAAGAAACAAATTCTAAGTAAATTTTAAGTCAAAAAGCTTAATGCATGCTTTTATCATCATTTTACTGAACAATTCATTCTGAAGCCCTTAGATTCCATCCGCCTCAATTTTTCCCACAGTAGGCAAGCACAAACTACAAATTCTGAGTCAGTGTGAGTCTGAGCCCCACTGCACCTACTGGCCAGAGCCCAGCAGGTGAAACGAAACAACACCTTGACAGGCACTCAGTAGGAATCCTTCCAGGATATCTCCTGGTTAATGAAGTAAAAACTAAGCCAGGCAGCCAGAAAAGATGCACATTTGCAGTCAAATCTCACTGCTATGGTGGAACTTACAAAGACAAGAAGAAGTTAAAGAGTACAATCTCTTTCACTCGGGTATGGAGGACAATCTGAAAAGCACTAGTTTTCAGACTCCAAAGAGCAAGAAAATATTTACCTGGAATGTAAGATATAAAGAGAGGACAGGGAAGTGCAGAAACTGTCCATACTGCTGCAACCTTTTGGTTGATCATGAATATTTGGTGTGAAACCCTGACATGATAGTGCAAAAGATACTGAGATTACTGATATACCACAGCACAATGCCAACTTAAGCCAAGAGAAACTATAAGTATTAAATATTTTTTTTGAAAATACCTGTTAGTTTGCCCAGTGTTTTAGTTTCCTGAAAAATTGAATTGGAGAATAATTTATTTATTTGCAACTAGCTAATAAAATATTGCTTTTGAACCCAGAAAGTGAGGAACACTGAGTAGGAAGCGTAGACAGTGAAAAGCAGGTGTGGCATTGTTGCTGGTTTGTTTCTTTAGTTATTTTTGCATCGTGTTCCTTTTTTTTTAACAGGCATCTCTATGAAAATGGATTGCATGCTCACATGCATTGTCTGGGAAGGTGCTGCCAATTCCCAGAATGAATTTACAGTTACTGTAGAAAATGTAACATCTGCCACATGTGGATCCATTAAGCCAGTCCCTTCAAAACCAGTGCTGCCAGATGAATACCTTTTATGATTATAAAGCGGAAGAGCAAGCTGTTTTACGTGGCCACTAATTGTCAGTGGTTTCCTTATGTTTCCCAGACATTCTCAAAGATAGTGGGAAATAGTTTCTTCACATATGGATGTCTCAGTTTCTCATTCACAGTTCCTTTCACTGTGGGAAGAACAATCATGATCTTGGAAAACTTAATGAACTGCAACTTCACAAAGACTACTCAAAGAAACTTTACAAACCATTTATATTTCTTGTTTTTTCTTCAATAATTTCACAATATTTCAAAATTTTGTAGACCATTTAACAAGCAGTATGCATAGATATCACTATAGGTAACATTTTGAAAAAAACTTATATTTCCAAACATGAGAATAGATTTTTTTTTCCTTTAAAATGTCAACATTTAACCCTTAGATCATTAAAAAATGTAAAACATTTTCTCTGCTCTTGAATACTGCAGACGTTTCCCATACATTGCTTCTGTATTGATGAATTGCTTTTGTCAGATAAAGAATGCTTAGCTTCAGAATTCCCAGTCATCTTTAAACCAAATTTATCATATCATTGCACCACTGCCAGGAGAATAGTTCAAGTTGCAAGCTGTCAGCACCATTCTGTCCCAAGGTGCCGTATAAGGACAATTCATTTTCTCTTATTCTCCACCTTGCAAGCCTCTTTGAAATCCCATTGACATCTCTGCAGCAGAGAAGAGAGATCTCTTGGGACTTGCAAGAACCATGCAGATGGCCTTAAATTAAAGGCAGAAAAAAGCAAACAGCAAGCACTGCATCAGATTTTCTTGCATCTTGCAAGCAGCTTGTTTTAAAGGATATTATGCCATGACATCACAGAGGGAGGGACTCTGGAAAGGTACAAAGAGGTCAAACAAGGTCATTGATATGATCTTCTGCTATGCCTCCAACATCACTAGAGAAACACCCAAACCCCACCTTGTGAAATCTGTGCCAAAATAGAAGACCTGCTAAATACCCTTTCCAGAGTGCAGCAGTTTCCAGGGGTCTCATGATCTCTCCTCTTTTCCTCCTTCCCTCGCCTTTCTCCTAAAACTTCAGCATCCTCAGCTTCTGAGTAAGCGGTGCTAGATGCCTGCTGCAGTGGGGTAAGCCAGAGCCATGAGCTGAGAAGCCAGGAAGGCTTGATGGACTGAAGTTTGAATGTGAACTAAAGTGTCCCAGTGATCTCCCTGCCCTGCTTTGGCCATGTGCTTAAGTGTGTTGCTGTACCACAGGCACGAGGCTGCTGCAGCTCATCCTCTGCATGTTCTGTCAAGCATGACTGTGGCCACAGTGTTCACTGACAAGAAAGGCATGAGGCTCTGGTGAGTTTGATTTGAGATTCTGTGAGAGTGAGGAGGGCTGAGCTGACATGCTGGTGCCAGACTGGATTGCCCAGAGGAGGTATGCCTGGGCTTGCCTAAACATCCGTATCTTTCTGACTGTTGCTGCAGCCCATCAAAGAAGGTTCAAATGTCTGAGGTCTTCCCACAAAGCAGTGATTTAAACAGTATAAGTGCTGCATTGAAAGAGCTTAACACCTGAGAGGAAACCCAAATTATTCCAGTGTTATGGACAGAAAAGGAAATATGTTTTCACCAAGCTTGCTCTATGTTTTTCTTTCCCCTCAAACTTCACTTCTGTGCAGCTTCAGTCTGAGGCAATTGTAGCCCATTTGTTACCATCTGATTTCCCCTGTGCTTGCTGGCAAGGTCTGAATCATCTTGGTAGTGAGTGATGGAGTACAATGACCAGTGGAGCTTCAGCTCACTGCTTCAGTCTGTGCTGGCTGCCCAGTTCATCTCATGACCTCCTGCAGATGTTGAGCAGGTTATGAGGGGTAGAAGTGATGGTGTTCCCTTGTCCCTATATGCTGTATGTACTCTACTCTTACACGCCAAGAGAACTGACCTGAAACAGCAGTACCTCATGCTAAACCTGCTCACCTTCCTCTCTGCCTGTGGCCAGGCAGCCTTCCTGCCCCCTTCCTTCACTGCTTCCCAGCTCATCCTCCCTCCCACAGCTTTATAGAATTCCTGGGTCAGTAGCCTTTCTTCTACCTGCAGAACCATGTCCTTCTACCTCTTAGTCAGCTAAGTCATTGCTGCACCAAAGCCTGGAGTCAGCAAAAACTTTTTTTTTCTTTTTTTTTTTTCTTCTTTTGGTGAATGTTTATATTAAATACAACCTGCCCAAATACAACTTCCTATTGAGGCTAACAAAACAAAACACATCCAACACTTGTGGGCCAAGCCTTTCTGAAGGTAGGACAACCACCCCAAAAAAGTTAAGAAAGTGTTCCAGAAGGGAAGGGTAAGATGTTTTGACACACCATTGACACACCATGCATTCTGCTTCAATTGATCAGTCATCCAGGGGAAAAATTCTGCAACTGTGTATAGCAAAACAGACAAAACTTCAGAAACTGTGGTTTGTTGGGGTGATTGTTTGAGGCATAGAGATGAAACTGGGGATCCCACCTGGAAGACAGGTTTGAGTCCAGCTATGCAGCAGCTACTCCTGTTTCATAGAACTGCAAGTTTTGGCAACAGAAGCTATTGGAGGAGAGGGACTAAATGGATCTCCACGTGGAGTAACTAAGAAAACATGTGGTTTTATTTTCAAAGAACAGCTGAGATTGGGTCAGCTGGTTGTGATAAAGGAGATTTCACTGTTTCTGAACTGATATATAAGGAAGGATTATGGTGTGTTCCAAAAGTCAGTGGAAAAATATCTTAGCAATTCTGAGTTCCTTTGGTACTTGTTGTAATAATATTTGTTTCTGGAAATTTATTTGGTCCAAAATATAAATGCTAGCTATCATGGTTCCTTTGGTATTCAGCATTGTAAAATTAATGTGCTGGGGTTTTTTTGCACAGTAAACTGCACAGCTTTTGAGCAGTGAGAACACTGTGAAACAGGAGGATTAAGAGCTCACTGGGGGCACATCAAGTTTTGTACCATCACAGTTATATCTTCAGGCTATCATGACTATATTAATATATTATAGCATGGGAGGGCTGTCAGAGTGAGCTCAGAAGGAACCCAGCCCACTCTTGCCAGATTGCTCCAATGCTAATTTACAGCCCAAACCTCGGGAGCTTGTTGTTCTTTGTGATAATGTGTAGGTTATGTTCTAAAGTGATAGTCACTCTGAGGGGAAAAAAATTTGCTTTCTTGACCTGGGGTTAATCTGTTTCATTACCCCATAGTTACCCCTCTTAATTGTATCCTACCTTCTCTCCCATTTTCTTCTTAAGTTCTCTCTCTCCTGCTTCTTTTCCCTCCACTATTGTCCTCTTTTGCACACCAGATTCCTGAACAATAACCCACTTTTCAGAGCAGTAGCCCAGAAATCAGAGATGCGTACTGGGATATGAAATGAATGCACAGAGGTACCTACCGCCACTTAAAAATTTCAGGAATTTCTGCTCTGCTGCAGCTTTCTAAAAACACTGTCTACTTGTGCTTTCTAGTCCACAGGTGAAACCTCCATTGTCACTGGCACCACATAAGACTGCAGCTTGATTTCATGCCACATCTTCTAAGAATTGCTTGTGTGCTTGTGCTTTTTTTCTGCCTTTTTTTTTTTTTTTTTTTTTAACAGGGAACAGTGCCTTTTCACAGGTAACCTCCTATTTTGCCTCTGCCTCTGCTTTCCAGCATCTCTGAGGTGGAATCTTCTGTTCTTGTTCCATTGGGTAAACCAACAGACTGAAACTGTTTCTCTGAAGTACAGGATCCTTCCTTCCTATTTCTTAGGCAACTAGCTTTTATTGTTTAATCCATAAAGAGGGCATTTCTGGGCATTTTTTCAGGACTTGTCTTTAGACACTGCCATGGATCTTACCAGCTCTTTGATTCTCTGGACTCTTTCTTTCTGTGTCCCCTGTGTGCATGTCATTGTGAGCCTGCATGTTTCAGTGGGTCTCCACCAAGGTGCAAAGGCAGCGAGCACCCCAAAGGCTCTGACTGGAAAGGCTGGCCTCTGAAAAAGGACATGAAATGCCTCGTTTTCTTCTTACTCAGCACAATCTATCTTTTCTCAGCTAGTGTAGGATCATCAGGAAGGTGACACACAAAGCACAAAAAACAGTCTTAAAGCACATCAAGAGAATAAGCAATGGTGATGGAGCCTTTTTGACAGTGGGATTCTGACCTTGAAAAAACACCCCAATGTTTGAAAATATTAAAGGCTGATCCTGTGTGAAGCATCATTCATCCCCATGATTAGACCCACGAAAGACTGAGCAGTCTAATGCACTCTATGCCTCCTGTCAAGGGGTGAGAACCCAAAGTCTGAGAGCACCAAAGAAAATAGGAGGTGAATATTTAAACCTAATGCAAACTAAAACCCTCAGAAAATGTAATTGTATGCCATCTTAATAAAGTGCTAAATTGTGGCTTTAAAAATGAGGCTCTATTCACCCAGAGGCATTAATTTTCAAACTGAAGAAAAGGAGAAAAAATTCAAAAGTAATAATCTTTGTTGCTTTATCAGTGAAATCCAGGTGAAGAACTCACTGTTTGTAGTAGCTAAATATTTGGATTTTACATGAGCCACAGGAAATGAAACAAGTCCCCTGAAAAGATTAACTATCCATTTTCTAGGGTTGATGAGTTGACAGCTCCACAGTGTTTCCCAGATCAGGTTAGAGGCAGCACAATAGCACCTTATTGAGGAGGAAGTACCACGAGCTAATGAGAGAAAATTGAAAAGTTGCTATAGTGTGTCACAAAGGAGGATTCTGTTATACATTTCTCTTAATACAAACAAATGCACCTGCAATCTACCCAGGAATTTGAGCAAAATTGCCCTCCTCCTCCACTTTCTTCATAGTATGTATGGGTCTGAAAAGGTGTGTTTACAGGAATTGAAGAATGATGATTGTAATTTAGTCACAGTTCAATTTTTAAAAGAATAAATACAAGTCAATGTATGAGACAAGTAAAATGTGACTTAAAGTGTTTCCTTAAAATATTATCCTAAAAAGGTATGTTTCTTTAGAAATAAAAATAGACTTGAGAACAAAGGCCTTGCAATTTCAGTAGTATCCAGGCATGTAAATTGATCTACTGCTGTTTGTTTTGAGCCACCTTTTAAGTTATGGCATAGTGCAGAGTGGGAATCAGTTTACAATACCAAGACTTTAGTGTGTAGAAAGGTACAACAAAGGTTCCCAGAAATGCCATTCTGAATTCTCACAAAAGTGTGTACCATAAGCCTTAGCCTATGAAACTGTATTTAAAGACTTATATCTGCTCCTATGCATTTATTTGCCAGGACATAAGGAAAAACAGTGGTTTCCAAGATTGCGGTGGTTGTATTTGTAATCTGAACATTTGCGTTTTCCTTGCTTACGATGCTGACTCTGTAGCTGATGCTGAGCAGGCAGCCCCAGAGGTCAGGCAGTGATTTAATGCACAAACATCAGCCCTCACAAAATCAGTTGGAGTATTTCTTAATGCTTTTTTCTTCCATGTTTGTCAGCAGCAAGAAACAACAAAACTGTGCTTGTTTGGTTAGGTGTTCATGACTCCAATCTTGGAAGATTAAAAAAAATTCTGAAGTGATTCATCTCAAGAGAAGAAATCAGCAAGAGGAAGGAAGTCACTCTCTCCAGAAAATTTCTAGCCGTGCTTATTCTCAGTCCAATATGGTGTTTGTGAGTTTGGAGGAAATCTGTCTAAACCTGGAATAATTGATGGTGCCACTAACTTTCCCTAACTTTCTCATTTTGCAAATAGCTTCTAATTATGGGTCCCAGCCCAGCTATGATCAGCAGCTGAGCACGTCTTCAGTGTTACATGGACTTTCTGCAACACAAAGAGCCTCACAACCAAAACCAGACTGTAAATGAAAGCTGTGAGGGAGTTAAAAGATTGGCAACAGCAGCCCTTGCTTGTAGAAAATCTTCCTGCAAGCAACAGTGTGGCTAAAATTTGGCTACACAAATGGAAAGCAATAATAAAAGAGCACAGTGATGTACCGCTGATGGTTTGGGGGCTGGCAGGTTAATGCCCTTAATCAGCATTTGCTGTTCATTGTAGGAACAGTGTAGGAAATTTGCCATGTAAGCAGCTTTGAACCAAATGGGACATTCACAATCAAGTGTGTCAGTGAAGGGCCTTCCCAGTCTCCTTCGAGACACAGTGAAAACTGCACCACTTTCCACTACCCAGCGATGACTAGCCACAATGTGGGAGAACTCCCTCCAATGTTTATGTGGGGAAGAAAAGTATGAACACAAGATCTTCAGCCACAGGCATACAGCTGAATGCAAACCTCCAAAATGTTTCCTCTGTTGGCCATTCGCCTTCTGTCATATCTGTCTCCCATAGCAGGTGGGGAATCCAGTGAATGTTGGCACGACATCCTCGGAGCATGGCTGCAGTGCAGTTATAGCTGGCCATTTTAATGATTTATCTCTGAATGTGTTTCTGAGACATGTGCCACATGTCACAGCAAATTACATTGGTGTGAAGGAGGCTTCAAAACATAGCTCCTTAAATGTTATGGCACCAGTCCAATTTTGCTTCATTAAGCTATTGCAGTATAGAACAGGAGTAAAGCAGTTCTTCTGAGGACTATAACTGCTCAGCAGTTATGCAGTGACCTGCCCAGCTACAGTGCAGTGACCATCAAAAAGATCCTTCACAGTTATATAGGCTTGATTTTCATGTGCAGCACATTTCTTTTTTGTTTCAAATTCAGTGCTGCTAAATGTGAAGGTTGGTTCCTTTTTAGAGATGAGGATGTGTAAACTTGTTCAAAGAAATGTGAGGATTAAAACCAAATTGTCATTTCAAGAGCAAGTTCTCCTGCAGTTCATACCAACCTTTTTTCAACAGAGCAGAAATGACAAAACAGATTAAAAATGCAATTTTTTAATGCAACTGGTAATAGACTCACTGCTAAAGTCAAGGTCTGCTAGATATGTTTACTATAGAAATTTGAATATATTTTTCTTCGCTGTCTGGCTACAAAGTCAAAGCCAGCTGCCAAAATCCAGGGCCGTATTTCACAAGGGCCTTGATGTACATTGCAGATTTGTGCCTCTAACTCTTTGTGTGCTCCCTTTCTGGTGCCAAAGTATGTGTACATTCAAAATTCAGAGTAAGAAATTTCATGTTTATGCAGTGTGGCAGTGATTCAGCAAAAAATCTACATGCATGTT
The DNA here is from genome assembly GCF_015832195.1 of Motacilla alba alba. Lineage (NCBI taxonomy): Eukaryota > Metazoa > Chordata > Aves > Passeriformes > Motacillidae > Motacilla > Motacilla alba. Next base: position 53,756,442 of record NC_052016.1, on the reverse strand, counting down.
TAAGCCTCAGCAGCCTAATTGGGGTTTAATGCACCAAAGCCAGAACAACTTTTCCCAGTGACCCTGGCCACCAGACCATCTGCTGTAGGTCATTACCATCCTTTCCTCCCTTACAGTTTATGGTGCAGATATTTTCTCTGAACACTCTTGGATAACTCATGAATGGTGTCCAGTGGCCACTGAGGGGAATATTAATGGGAGAGGGATCTGGTCCATCAGCAGGCACCTAGATTTTCTGTGCTTAATGAAGCAGCCTTCCTGATTTTGAAGCTTTTACCCTTTCCAATTGCAATGCACCCAAAGCCTTAAGGGCTAAAAGAGATGAAAACAGTTGGAATCAGCCTCTGAAAATTTGGCTCTAAACCTATATCTCCTTGTGATTTCTCCACCAGGGATGCAGAACATTTAGGCTCAATACTTTAGAGCAGAACTGCGGTGGTGATAAATCAGATAGTGATCTGAGGGTATGAGGTAAGCCCAATTACAACAGCAATGGAGCTGCCTCCCACTGGTGGCTTTAGGTCAACATTTTGGGCTAATCACCTTAGCTGGGTAAGTGCTCATAAATCAAGAGTTGCCTGGAAATTGTCTGTTTTTCTCTTCAGGCAGCTAAGATGCTCAGGGCAGCCTGTCTGCTCTTCAGAGGAGCCTCCCACTGCAGAGTGGGAAGGACTGTGGGGAGGGCAAGAAACAGGGACCTCTCATGGGCAAAAAGTACAAGGTAGCAGCTGTAACAATGCTTTTAAAAGGAGGCCATGGAAAGTGACATTGCTTCTCATCAAACTGTAGCTGGACTCTGAAGCCAGAGCTTCTCCCTCATCCTTCTCTCACAGGGCAGTGAAAGGGCTCTCTGCAGACAGAGATAAGAAGAGGAGAAGAACTGATCTTTCTGGAAGACCCTTCACACCCTTCTCCCATGATGGCTCTCTACAAGCAGATTTCTGCAGTCCAATCAACTGTTCTCCTCTCCAGCTTCCCCACCACAATGACTACTATAGTGGTGGCCCCAAAACTGGTGGGGAGACAGGAACCCCAGCTGCAGGTGGTCCCTGCATTCCTGATGACAGTTCCAGGAGATGTACTGAAACAGGAACCATTTCAATCCTTTCTTTGTCTCCAGTAACAAAGGACAGGACAAAAAGGAAAAAGCCTCAAGTTGCATTTAGATTTAGATTTTAGGAAATATTTCTTCACAGGAAGGGTTGCCATTGGAACAGGCTGCCCAGGAAAGTGGTGGAGTGACCATTCCTGGTGCTATTTAAAAGACATGTAGATGTGGCACTTAGGGACATGGTTTAGTAGTGGGTTTAACACTGTTAAGTTTATGGTGGAACTCAAGGATCTTAAGGATGTTTTGCAATCTAAATATTCTTATGATTCCATCCATTGCACTGGGGACACACCTTATCACCTCCTGTAAGAGGAACAGGAAATACAAGAGATAATTGTACTGGATTTTGCAGAGATTTGTTTTCTTTTCAGGCATATGTGAGCACAGTCCACAAAACAGAGGTGATAAATAGGCTGAATATGTGAGAATTAGTATAAGATGGTGTGCTCATATTTTAAATCCTGTAGAGTGACACTAGTTGAAGCAGTGTACAAGAGAGAGGGCAACAGAACACAGAGCAGATTTTGGAGAATAAGCATTTTCTGCTTCATTAAGGGAAACTGTGGATCTCTGATCTCTAAAATGAGCCAGCCCTTAGGAGCCTCAGCAAGAGACATTCATTCACTATTTTTAACTGTGCAGGAACTGGGACATCCAGCAAAATTACTGAGAACCTGGTTCAAAACAGAAAAAAAAGAGACTTCTTTCTGACACACAGCATAATTCAGCCCAAGGGTTCGTTGCTATAGGATACTGTAGAGGCCAAAAGGAAATAAATGGATACAAAAAAAGATTAGTCAAATTTATGGAATATAGGTCCACTGGTGGCTATTAAAAATAATGGTCCAGATGCAATGGCATTGGGAAGTCCCTAAATTGTTGACTGCCAGGATCAGGGGGTTATAGGAGGGGAAGCAATGCTCCATACATGACTTATTTCTTTTCTTTTCCAAAGCATCTGCCACTGGCCACTGCTGAAGACAAAAATCGGGTTAAACAGATGTGTCTTCACAGCTCACAGCAGCTCCCATATTTCTCCTGGAACAGGGAACTGGGGTTGCCTCATTTCAAGCTTCTATTTGCTTTCAAGTAAGCTCTTAAGCCACACGCAACTCACAAGTATCTGACTACCTGCCAGTCAAGCATTTAGCAACAACATTAACATCTGTCACTAACACTTGGACTTTCTTTGGTGAAATGTTTTGGAATGCTTTCATTTTTTTTTTCTTGTTAACCCCAGAGACTTTTTTTTTTCCTTGCTCTAGATATCAGCTGTCCCCTTGTCTCTGGCAGAAAACTCCTTCTACCATATTTTCATGATCTGCAAGCTGCAGTTTCCTCACTCATATGTTGTCCATTGTCAGAGCTGCACTGATTTTCAGTTATGATTGAAAAAAGCTGCTCCAAACTTCTGGTGATCTGAATTCACTTTAAAATTAAAATTATTTTGAGCTGCTCCTAGCTTGACTTCTTCAAAGCTTAAAATAAACCACACTGTGTCTGAGCTGGTACAACTTGGTACAACCCTGCTTATCTGCTGTGCTCCTTGCATTCCTGTCCATGAAAACCTGACTTAGGTCTGCCCCATCAGTGAAGCTGACTCAGACAGATCTGCTAAGGGCATCAGTACAAGAGTTTGCAGTTTATATTGGGATGAAGGCATCCATGAAGATCCATTCTGCCTCTGTCCAAGCCCCAAAACCTAGCTGTTAGTTCAGACAGAACTTATTTTCAGGGCATCTATTCTCAGAAATGCACACATGGCAGATAATCTGAGGCTTCCTCAAAAGCATTAAATACATTAAAATCCATGATTGCACACCAGTTCTATGTTTAACAGTGGCCAAACACAGAAAGCCTAACAACAATCTCTAATACATCAGAATTTCTCCTAGTTAGCAAAGAAATTCAACAAAAAAAGGTATTCTCAGCACAGGTCAGAGGAACGTATGTCCTTCCAGAGATACCTGCATTCACCTCAGTGCTTAAGCCGTGTGAGCATCATTTAGTAAATCTTCCAGATGAAGAGAAACATGTCGTTGAAAGACTCCACCATTCAGGTGCTGTATTTGAGGGTGATTTTTGCAGCTGTTACAGATAGAAAATTAAGTGCAAAACCTCTGCATGAAGCTTTCAGCCATGGAGGAAAAGCTACATGGAAACAACAGTCCTCAAGCCTGTGAGCAATACTGATAGTAAGGGGAGTGGTGATTAGAACTGACGATTTCAGGCTAATTAAGTCAGGCACAATGTGTGCTAAACCTAGCTCCAGAGCTAAATCACCCACCCAGAGCTCAGGTATTTCTCCCCAATGCTTCCATGCATGAGCAAGACCAGTGTTGCTCAGCTGTGGGCTTTGAAAATGCTGCCCGAGCTGTAGCAGAAACTGTGTTCAAAACACCACTGTGAGATAGTCATAGCTCAAGACACTCCAGTAAAAAGAGTTGTAGCATTAACAATCTTGAAAGCAGAATGACAGAGTCAGCAAAGGAAGCCAATTTATCACACACTTCCCAGGCACCTTTGGATGGACCAATAGCCCCTCAGGAGGTTACAGCTTGTCCCCACTGATGTGGAGAGCCTGAGAGTGAAGTTAGAAATCTAACATATGGATGACTACAGCTGGTGAAACAGATGTAATGCTAACAGCTTAACCCTGTTCCCAGTGATGTTAACTGGAGTTACTCAGCTGCTCTCAGTGAAATCCAGATTGGGCATGTGCCTATTATTTAGTTTATCTCCAACTAAATCCACCAATCTTTCTCTTCTCCCCCACGTTAATATAACAATAATACCCATTGTTCACAGAGTACTAACAATGTGTCCTGCTTGGCTACTGTACAGAATGAGGCTAAGCCTAGCACTTTTCCAAGAAGTGTATGTAAAAAAATAAATAAGTAATTTTAATGCCCCCAGTGGTAAGCTTGAAAAACAACAATCTCGGCCAAGCAAAAGAAGGATGAAGTTGATGCAGGAAAATAAGTCAAGGACATTTAAGAGAACATACCAAGTAACAGAAAATACATAAATGAAAAAGTAACTCAAAGCATATGATAGCAGTAAGATATGTGTAACCATGGGGGTGTTTTATTATCTTTTATTTTCTTTTATTATTATCTTCTATTGTGTACATATTACAGGTATGCATGAATTCTAAGTCTTCATCACTTGGTGTTGTACCAGATTTGCAGTAATCACATCTATTCATGTTCAACAAACTAAATTACAGAGATAGGAGCTTTGAAAAATCTGTTTTAACAAATCAGATAATTCTTCTGGTTTTCTCTGTTGGTATTTTTCTATTTCTGCAGAAGAAGCAATGTCTCACAATGCACAGTAGTACTTCTGACACCCTTGCTGAGTGACTTACGTGATGACCCACAAATGCCTTCCAAATAAAGTGTACTGCAGTTGCTGTTAGATGAGTATTTGTTCCTCTGAAGAATCCAGCATACTTTGGTCAGAGGCAGAGGAAGGGAATGTAGCAGATCCAGGTTATACCCATGCTAAAACTACAGGGCATGGGAATTTTAATTCAGATCAGAGAGGTGCTTTCAAAGCAGAACTCCAGTCATTCCTATTTACTGCATTGTGGCCTGCCTGACACACTGCAGTTGCTCTTGGGTCTATGGGATCAGATTAGCATTATTCCAAAGTAAGTCACCTTAGAAGACACATATAGTAGTCTCAACACCAGGCTGAACAGGGGCTTGTCCCATAACATTGGTTACTAACTTAAACACAACCTTTCTATACTGAAAACTGGGGAAAAATGGTTTGTGCTATATTTCTGTTTAGCTTCAGGGAAATGATACCTTATCTCTGTCCTGAGATATAAACATATATTTGTTCCAGGAAGAAATCCTGGACAGGTAAGTGTAGCTTGATCTTACCTGAACAAAATGAGGCATGTTGCAAGAGAGTCATTACATAACCATGTAATCTGGAGCTTTTCTGAGCACTAAATCTCAGACTTATTTTCCACTTAATATGGTGTTTAGTGAACTGCTCCTTATGGTGCACCATCTTCCATTTCCAGGAACTGGAAAATACTGGAAAATATTTCAGACCTGGACTGCTGTAATGTCATGACACCATGCAGTACAGTGATTATATCAGCATCTCCCCTTACTTATGAGCATGGTTTCCATTTTCATATCACTGCTGGCAGCATCTTGCCATGCTTTGATTTTCCTTGGCAGAGGGCAAGTGCAGCATGGGTGAGCTTGGTGCAGTAGCCCAGCCTCCCCTAGTGCCAGGAGAAGTCCCTGCTCGGCGGAGCACACCCTTCCCCACCCCATGGCATGGCTGTGGTTCCAGCATTTCGGCTCCCACAAAGCCAGGTCTGATGCTTTCCTTCTGCAAAACAAACCATAAGTCCTGAACATTTTCTGGAAGCAATTAAAAGAGCAGATAAGTGGGAGTGATGGCAATAATTTACCTGGTCTTGTGAATGTCTTGATTATACTACAAGTCAAGGCATAGCCCAGAGTGGAAGACCTGCACGTGTGTATGGTAAAATTTCTGGGAAATAACTGGAGGAGTTACTGATGTAAAATTAGCAGATTTGGATCTACCCTCACCAGAATAAAGTGTCCTTTTTGACTAATGCTCACTTTGCACTGTTTAGAGGATGAGCCTTCATTTTCAGCTCTTGTAGCAACACAGTGTTATGGCTACCCTTCCATGCAAGGAGTAGGATGTTATATTTCTGCATCTTGGAAATTCTTGATTTGTTTTGTCAACAAGTGAAGAAACAAAATAAAAGGTGTTTGGATTCACAGGTATATTTATTTTCACTAAACAAGAATATCAGTGTCTTATATCAGTGTCTTATCAAACAAGTTCCTGTCATTGCAGGTATGCACTAAAGGAAAAAAATGTGTTCAGACAAATCTGCATCGAAAGGTTAACAAGATATAAATGATCTTAGGAGAGGTACTCTTCCCCACTGCTACAGAGATTGGCATGAAGTAAAGCAGTTGCTCCCTTTGAAGCACTGCCAGCATAAATAACTCAGAGTAAGAATTTTGGTTTTCATAACAAATGCTGAAATGCAAGAGAACTATGCATTGATGAATATACTGTATGGCTCAGTGGGACTAGACAACTCAGGTAGGTTTTAGCTACAGTATAAACAAAATACCTTCCAAATAATTTTTTTAATGTAAAAGGTGTCAATTATGTAAAATGATTCCATGATAATAACAATAGAATTCAAAGGCAGATTTGTATCTTTCAAATCCATCCAGACTTTAGACTTCTTCAGCTTTAGAAGGGAAAGATGCCACCTGCAAAAACAATTGTGGAGCACAGAAGCCCAGTTTTTCTCAGCAACCATCTGCACAGATTATTCGTTCTCCTGTCTCCTGTTTGTTCTGATCTATCTTTGATTTCCACCTGAGTACCTTTGAAACAATTTGCCTCATTTCTTTTTCACTTGGAGAGAATGAAGAGAGATAAATCAAATAACTGTTTGACTTTGCTAATCTCCCAGAAGATACCAAACACTAACATGAGAGCAGTTACACAAATTCCCAGAGAGAAAAATAAGACTGTCCAACACCTGCAGTGTATGAGAGAGCAGCTCCTTCTGCTGCAAGTGTGGCTGCACACAGTGGTCAGAGCATATCAGCAGAGGCAGCTTTGTGCTGCTGTGATCAGATGATTAACACACAAATATGCTCACTTTCAGGCAGATGCACAGGAATTCAGGTCTGCATCACCTTTAAGAGCCTGGTCCACATCAAAGGGAGTGCAGTGTGTCTGACTCCAGTGGGGCTGGGCTGCAGGATGCTCAGGGCTGCTTACAGATGTCACCTCTGTGGGTGCTCATGAAACAGGGAAATGTCCAAAGACTTATCATTCCTTTCCCCCACACAATGACCAGTCAAAAGGTACACAACTTTATTCATGCTCTTTGTAGATGTCTTTCTTTGCAAAAGGCATAGGAGACCATGGTGCTATGAGGAGAATGGTACACACCCCTGACACAGACCGTCACAAGTTCCTGGTACATGTGAGCATGGCTCTGTCCAGCTCCCAGGAACAGGGCAGTTGTATTTGGGTTTCCTCCAGTGCACGTCTCCTAGACATTAAGCTGATTTAGCAAGAACATCCCATACCCAAAGATTACAGACCAAACTAAATAAAGCCCCTGTGTGGGTGTGCAAAGCCCAAAACACTGCAGAAGCAAGAGGTTTCTGTTGCATTTCTCTGTATGGGTGTATGTGTTGTATGAGTCTGCAAGGCCCAAATCTACAGGAAAGGGCAAATATATTTAGAACCCAACTTCAGAAAGCCCACATAAGGAATTGCACTGCGTATCACAGCCCCACAAGCTGTGTCTGGGGAAGTATTTTTGCATGCTGTCTTGCAGGCAGAGACAGTGGTTGAGGCTGAAGGGAAGAGGTCATGCACAACACACTCTCCTGAGCCCCAGCTCCTCACCATCTGCACAACCTACTCCCTGGTGACACTTGGCAGTCCTGGCTCTGGAGAGCTACAAATGGAGCAATTGGTTCCTGCTGGGTGGAGTTTTTCCATGTATTCCAACTGCAACACAATGCCTACATCAAGAGTAAATTTTATGTCCCCAAAACCACTTTCTCTACTCAGTTTTTTGTAAACTATCTGTTGGAGCTAGTATGACTAGCCTGGTGATGAAAAGACACTGGTAGCTTCAAGTTCACAGGAATAACACAGGAGATTTTTTAAACAGTACAGCAGGATTCCTATTGTTTATACATGCAGCAGCACGTGAATGAACTGAACTGAATGTATCATGGTACCTCTTTTATTCACCTACTTGACTTTCCTGACCTATGTGCTTGTACAACTGCAGCCAAACAGGTGAGTAAAATGTTTGCAGGTTCAGCCCCATCTAGTAAAGCAGACTACTAAGCATCTTTTAAAAGGCTGCACTGAAACTAAAAAAAAAAGAGTCTGCTGTCTTACACAAATAGCAAAGGGAAAAAAAAATCTTGAAAACAGAAGGAACAAGTTTCTACATGTACTTGTTTTCCGAGGAGTGCACCACTTGTGAATTCATATTTCTTGATGACCACTCTGCTGACAGCTCTTTCGGAAAGGTAAACAGATCATCCTGCTCCAGAACAGGGGAAAATAAATTCTGTCTTTACATTAACTCATTCTTGTTTCTAAAATTTTCAGCTGCTTACTCAGGTCTCAAGTATTTGTAGAGCCAGATGAAAAGCAGATTGATGGAACACATTTGCTCCACACAAATTTTAATTGCTGCTTTGATGGGCATATCAGAGGAGGTCAGGAGAAGTGAAATGAGCTATTACTTGGGTGGTCTCTCTCAACTGAACCTCAAGCATACAATCCCTCTTATCTCCATTGAAGTGGGGCAAGAAAGATTTACAAGGCGGCCAGGATCTGAACGAACTGAAGCCTGGAGATCCTGTTGGGAAATTCTCCCTATACCTCAGTGTTAAAGTTTAACAGCAGATCTTGTGGTGTGCTTCACATTCTCCCAGGGAAAACACATGGACAGGTCAGGCACTGCCCAAACACCCTCAGCAACTCTGCTAGATAGAAGTACCTACAGAAAAGGACCATGGAGCCAGCTGTTGTGAACCAGGGGAGTTCCTCTGTTTTCAGGGGAGCTCTGCAGATTAGCACTACTGAAGATATTGCCTAATGCTGCTCTATCTAGAATGCACTTATTTTGAGTTTAATTTCTGAAAATTAAGTGGACAAGAAAACCCAAACAACTCACATCCAAGCTGTCTTGTTTATCAGAAGAAACAGTAACTTAGGAAAATGCAAGCATGAGCTTTAACCAGGTTTAGCAGGTCTTCTTAGGATTTGGCTATCACTAGGAGAACCCATCTTATAGAGCACTTCCCTGAGCCTGTTTCTCTGCTCTCACTGGAAACGCACAGAGCTGAATCACTCCCACATTGCTGCACTGTTGTTGTGGTACCGGGGCAAAAATATTTGGCAGGCATTTCAAAGTAAATGCTTCAGATGGAATGATGGCAGCCGAGGAGCAGAATGCCAAGATTGAGGAAAGTGTGTGCTCTGCTATGCAGGGAAGCTTTTTTGGAAGAAATGCTAAAAAGAAGTTTGGTCAAATTTTAACATAATTGCTATTAACTTTTACTAGAAATAAGACATCAAAGTGGCCAATACTTGATGTGCAGTATTTAAAGGATTGTTCAGAATATTAGGCACACAAGAATAAAAATTTCCTATCTGAAGAAAATGAGGGCGGTTAATTCATCAATACTATAAAAATATGCATTCCATCAATACTATAAAGAATATGCATTCCACTGGGAAACTATATTCTAGCAATATAAATTCCTCACAGAAAGATTGCAGTGAGGCTCAGTGTATAGAAAAAACAGATATTTTGTGCCGTTATAGTGGCACATTTACCTCACCAAAACTTTTTCCATTAAAAGTTGCTGTTTTCAAGGACTTTTTTATAACTTGGACATCAGAATTGGGTTACAGCTATGACTTGGTAAAGAAAAGCTTCGCCTGAGATGCACTTATAATGCCAAAGTTTAAAAAAAATAGTTTGGACACCTTTGGTTATAGAAGAGCAAGAAAATAAAACTTTTCTGGTCTTATAGTGTTTAAAAAAAAGGCTTTGGTCTACAAAGGCAATTTGTTAGGCAATTAGTCCAATTGCTCTTATTCCCTTCAGGATACTAAAAAATGAATGGTTGAGACACTAGACTTGAAAATTACTTTGCCATATGCAGTGACTACTTTTCATAAAAGTTATTAAACTGATCTTTTAATCTGCTTTGCACATATGTTTAAAAGTTGGATTCAATGATCCTTGAGGGTCCCTTCCAACTCAGAATATTCTGTGATTCTGTGTGGAACTGCTCACCTGCCTATGCCATCAAGAGTGAATTGGACTTGTGGTGCAGACTGAAATGTGTTTTCTGTGCCTCCAGGAGTCTGCAAAGTGGTTGGAGTCTCTCCAGTGGGCTCTCTGCAGTCTCACATGTATGTGTTTTCCATGGCTCCCAGTGCATCCCTCAGCAGCATCCTAGGAAACCTGCTGCTTCTAGGTATGGCACCAGGAATAATAATTCTGTTGCTATTTCCTAACTACAAACAAAACAAATGTAAGCAAGACCTCCCAGAAAAACAGTGTGCTGAAATATCCCACACTGTAGTCCATCAGTATATTGAGCTAAGAATATACAATTTCTCCTGTAGCTTTTGTTTTTCCCCTCTGTGTTCATTTGAACCTCTGATAGACCTGTTGTTCCTGCCGAATGTCATTGAAGCCTTTTCTTTCTTTCCTTCCTCATGGCACTAAAAGCCTGAGTACTTCCAAGGAGACCCCACACAGTACTGAGCACTGCCATTGCCACAGTTAACTGTCCTACACCCACCAAACTGCCATTTGTCACAACCTTTTTCTTCTGATTCACCTAGCATGATATTCCTCCATTAATTTTCCACTGCTCTGAACACTTGTTTATTGCCCCCATAGCTCTGCCCAGGTGTTCCCACACAAAAATATGGATGCATGCACCACATTACGTATGCACTGCAAATCCAAGGGGAGCAGCAGCAAATGCTTTCCTCGTGGTCTGCAAATGCTGAGGAAGTTCAACATCTCTGGACAAGTCCAACTGGCTGCACATGTGCAAATCTATATTGCAGAGTATGTGCTGTAGATCCAGTGGTTTTTGGAAGAACTGCAATTAATATGGAAGTGCTGTGTCATTGATCCATGCATGTGTCATAATTCCACCCACCTTTTTCTGGAAACTGCACAGCCTCACAACTTCTCTGTGCATGCACATCAAATCGACCTGAGGTTTCTGGGTATGCAGAAATAGCTATGTCTTGCTTGCAATGCATAGAGAAACCTCTGAAAAACCTGGAATATTCTCAAAAGCTGGCAGTGCAAAACAGCTGAGTGAAAAAGAAATATCCGAGACCCAGCATAGGAAGTAGCCCTGCATCTCCAAAGTCCTGTGTAGCTCCAGTCTCCAGATCTGATTTCTTTTCATCTTTCTGGTGTTGCTAGTAGTTCTGCAATATTGTCCCTCTCAAACTTCTGCATTTATTTGCAGCAGGGCCTCAAGCTGGCCAAGACTTGGAGGCAGAATTGCCCCACTTTCTGGACAGTGATGAGTGCACCAAGCAATACTGAAAGGTTTCCAGTTTCTAAAGCAAGATTTTATTAGAATACAAACACTTAAACTAAAACACAGCATCTCTTTAAATTGAGTTAGCTCAGAGTACTGGATGAGGTAGACTGCATGAAGTGGTTTGAATATGAAGCTCCTTGTTCCCCATCACACCCTTTTCCACACTCCTGCTCTCTAGTCTTGCAATTCTTAGTGGCTTCCTGGGTTTGAAGAACCACTTCCATCTCCTCTGCCTCTCAGATAAGCCTCCATCCTTTCCGAATCTTACAGGCTGCCTTACAGGTATCTGAAAATCCCAAGATTTATTTTGATTCCATAGAGAAACCCAGAGTCTGAACTTCCTTTTTTTTCTCCAAAATGCATTGCATTACTCAGTCCTCTGCTCCCCAGTTTATCCTGAAGGACTCCTTTCATGTGTGAGCTGGGTAATGCATTTCAGCCAGAGGAAGGCAAGAAGTGGACCTAGAGAATGTCAAAATACAGCAAATAATGTATGTTTTCCAGTCTGAAAAAGGCTCACTTCATTAACTGAGATGTCCTTATACCTGTTTTACTTTCAGACAAAAAGTATGTTAAATCTATTGGGCAGCTGATAAAAAGTCAGGTTTATGGGGGTCTGTTAAAATTGTTCATCTGGTAAAGTTGCTACAGTTTTAAGTATTGGCCCTTGCTTCAATAAAACAACTACTCAATTAAGGTTAATCACACTTGATGGGCTTGAAAATCCTTATGACTTTTCTGAATGCAGCAGCACTGGCAGTTTCTTTCTGGGTCTGCAAAAATAGGTGGAATGAAAGCGGTGGACAAACAGAAATCATCATCAGGCCCCAAAATAAGACAGAAAAGTCTGAAAGAGCAAAGGACATGTTCAGGTTGTTCCAAAGGCAAATGATTAGTAAATGGGTGGAAAAGCCCAGGTAGAACAGCTGGGTGCATTACCTAGGTATGGCTCTGTGTGTGGATCTGAAGGAATACTCTCACATAAGTAAACCAGTGGGGGAATGAACTGCACAGGTCATGTGTAGTAACTTGTAATGTGCCCCTCTGCATTTACAGGCATGGCTCACAGGAAACTCCTTCCACATTTTGATTGTGGGCTATTCTAAGAGTTCCTCATCATGAAAAAATATTGCACTCTTACTAGTCCCTGCCCAAAGCTGTGTCCTCCTTAGTGTCAGATGTGCCATTTTCTGCTGTGTTTTCTCTGCCTTTTCTGGTGTCTTTTTTTCCTTGCTCTGTAAAATGTGCCAACTTGCAGTTCAGGAGCAATTTAATGATCCCAAGGGCTATGAGCACAACCAGCAAAGTCCTCTTCTAGGATGAGACCAGTGCTTAAGCCACTCTTAAGCACTGTGAGCCACTCTCATTTGCCCACTTTACTTAAAGCCACTGTCAAAGGTTCCATCTCTTTAAACAGAGTTGTGGCCAGGTCATTGGCAAAGGAAGGGCAGAGGCAGTGCCAGTTAATGGTAGCCCTTTGCTTCTAACAGCAGCTCTTCAGAGTTTTGTGGAATGAATCCAACATGAGACATTTTTTTCCAGAGTCCCAATGTGTGTGGTGATTCTACTTAAATTCATCTGCCTAAAAACCCCATCTGGCTTCCTTAGGGACTCCTAGAACTGGCTTCTAAAGGTTTTTGCCATATGTGGGCTCCTGTCCCTGTGCTGCAGCCTTTTGATAGAAGAATCCTCTTTATCTGTAAGCTTCCTGCCTTTCCTGTCCTACCCTTAGCACCATCCCCTTGACGCTGGCTTAATGTAGCCTTGGTTTAATGTTATAAATATAAAGTGTAGGATTGAGTGGAGAGGGGGCCACAAAGTTGATCAGGAGTCTGGAGCACGTCTCCTATGAAGACAGGCATCTGTAGAGATGTGCCTGAGAGTGCTGGCCTTCATACTGGAGGAGAAAAGGCTCCAAGCAGACCTTATTGCAACCTTCCATTATCTACAGACATTTTAGCAGGGCCTCTTGTGGCAGGACAAGATGCAATTGTTTCAAACTAGAAGAACATCCATTTAGATCTTATATAAGGAAGAAGATTTTTGTAATGAGGGGGGTGAAATACTGGAACAGTTTGCCTGGAGAGGTGGTGAATGCCCCATCCCTGCAAACATTCAAGGTCAGATTGGAAGAGGGTCTGAGCAGTCTAATGTGGTTGAAGATGTCCCTGCTCACCGCAGGGGGCTGGACTATGTGATATTTAAAGATTCCTCCCAAACCAAACTCTCTGATGATCTTCTGAAAAGGAAACAGTATAAAAAGCTGTGTCTATCATTTACTAGAGTGCATAGAAATGAAATTTGTTGAATTGATCTATAATTTTTCTCGTCTTGTAAATTAACATTTTTATTTAAAAAGTGCTAGAGCTTGAGTAATCCCAGCAATAAAACTGTTGCTATCAAATGCCATGGTAGCTTTTGAAACAAGAAATCTTCTTTCTGTGAAACTGCAAACAATTAAGAGATCATCAAGTTAAAAAGTTGTTGGCTCTGCTCAACATTTGCTAAGCACAGTTTAGACTGTTTTATCCATTTATACAGCCTCACTTGTCTCCTTCATGTGTCTTATATAATAATTTCCAAAGTCAGAAACAAAAAAAAAAAATTAGAAAAAGGCATCAGCTAAGATGAAATGGCACAAGTTTAAAACTCTTAGCAGCCGTAGAACCTGGCAAAAAAAGAACAAAGAGGTTTAAAAATCATCACATTTTATAACGTTAAAATGCCACACATTAAATATAGATTTCACTGCTGATTATATTGTTACGCATTCCATTGTTCCCATGCCATTGGCCTTCAGGACTCTATTACTTATGTAACTCCAAGATCTGACACAGCTAAAGTGAAATGCATCTGATCTCAATGAATGGCATCAGATGAAAAAAAATGGATTTCAGGAGAAAGAAATACCATTTTAATTTTACTGCACGTCTGTTGATTGGTGACAGATGTTGCCATTCTCATTTAATTATTCTTGATTCATTTGCCAAATAAAAATATAGATAGATGTCAAAGTATTTGAAGTCATCCAGATAAAGAGTTCAATCAAATAAGTTGTCTTTATTATTTTTCGTCCTTTTTTTTTCTTCCAGATTTTCCACATTAAGAAAACCTGGTTCAGAGAGGCATCTATAGCCCTACCTGTATATATTAAGTATATTAAGGCTCTCAAACAGTAAAAAAACAAATATTATTAATCAAGAGCTAGGTAGGCATGGGGTTGTGAGAAAAGGAGGAAGCATTTCAGTAGGAAGGATTCTATACTGAGTGCTGGCTCGAAACTCCGGCATGGTGCTGTGTCAACAGAAGAAACCTCAAAGGATGTTTCATGGCCACCGAGTATCCAGAGTAGAGGTATGAACATAGCTAATAGACATCATTTAAAATCCACATCAAAATCCCAAGGAACTGTCAATTTAAAATAAATAAGTGAATCTTGATTCTTTTTTTTTTTTCTCACCCTGAAATATGAGCACATACCTTACATCTTTTGGGTGCAGTCCTGATAAAGACCAAGAATGTCTCTCACTTTCTCAGCCTACCTGGACCACTAAAGAAAAACCTTTGTCCTACAATTATACAGATGAGAAGATGTAATCCTTTTGAAAAGAAAATAAATAAAAGGTTTATTGTCATATTTGTCCTTTTTTATTTTAAAGCATTAGCTTAAAAAAAAAAAAAAAAAAACAACAAAAAAACCCCTTAGTACTCTTGATTTTCCTACATATTATTTTTATGGTGAACGTATTTTACCATACTTTTCATTATAAAGGAGAGAAATTGCTATCAAAAAGGAGAGTTTCTTTTCCTTACTCTCTAAAAGTATAGCAACATGTTTACCTGAATATTAGAGATTCAGTGTTTTGGAAGCATGATACCAAGATAAGGAAGATCTTATTGCAAGGAAACTATATGTAGATTACTTTTTTCACATGATTCAGAAGATGTTTAATTAATTTTAAAAAATGAACTGCTGATTCCTCCAGACCCTTGGAAACCCCACAACATTTTCCTGTGGTCCATGGGTGTCTGGCATGTCTCAGCCATTTGAAGCACTCTGAAAGAGACTGGTCTGAGCTTGGAGTGAGATAAGCAAATACAGGTACTCAAGATGGGTGTGCAGACTGTCAGCCTGAAAATGATCTTCCCTCACCATTAACTTTGTTGACAACTTTCTATTTCCATTAGTACATCTGATTTCCAATTTGTTCTTTCCTTTATTTGCGCTTGGCATGTGTATGACTTGTTTCTGAAAACAAAATTGCTCTTGTGGCAGATGACAGATTTCTGAAAGGCAGCGGCTGTGGCAGGGAGCCCTTATAGCCCACTGGCTGTGGGGGGCTCTCTGTGGGGCAGGAAGAGCCTGGGTGACCCCCAGCTCCAAGGCTGCTGATCTGGAACATGGCTCCTGCAGAGAATGAGGTGCTGCTGTGCCAGGCACACCTCAGCCACTGCAGCAGCAACCCAAAGGGGATAGAGGAGACTTCAGAGCAAACTGCATAAGTATATGAATGCAATAATAGCTACTACTAAGTTTCAAGACATTCTGATGGATTTTCACACTTTCTTTGTGAGCCCTGTTAGCTCTGAGCTCTTCTATCCATTTCTCCTTGGAGCAGCCTGAGCAAGCAGTGAGTGGCCAGGCAGTGCTTCAAGGGATATCAGCTCTGGACCCATAAAGATTTCAGTGAAACTGTTTGATTCCATGGCTGGTGCTTATCAACTATAATATTTTACTTTGTATGGTCTTGCTGCCCACCTGAAAACCATCTAGCAGAGTAGACTGAAATTTCCCAAAATGGGGCCTCAGATCCTTGTTAGGCTCCTGTGTCTAAATAACTTCTTCAAGCTGTTCTGTGGATTTTGTGTTCCTGGGTTTTCTTTGATGTGGTACACTGTAATTTGTACTACACTGCTTGTCTTTTTAAAAATGATGCTTAATCATGTTTCTTTCTCAGAGTCTTGATATAGTTACTGATCAACAAATTGGGAGCAGATTTTTTTGTGGGTTTGCTTCTAAAGATGACTCCATGTAATGTAGCAGGTGAAATTTGTGTTATTACATAAAATATTTCTATGTACAAATAAAACTGTTAGGAAAAGACAAACGACTTTGGAACCACCTCTACAGAAATGCATTTTGTCGTTTTGCTAAAAACATCAGCAACTGAGGAGCATAACATGTCACTTGACGTTCTTGGAGCTGACTTTGCTCTGCACGACATATTTCTGTTGCTGAAAGACACAGTTCTACACCTCCAGACCTCCTATTCTGTAATTAGGGAAGTCAGCCTTCTCAATAGGTTCTCATGTTGTTATGCTGAAGGGAATGCAACCAAATTAACCGTTGCAGGTTTTAGTCTTAATGCAAACAAAACATGGAAGGGAAAAAGAAGAGCAAAAAGTACCTACAGATCTCTGGAGTCCTGGGGCAGCTGGGTGGGAAGAGAATGAAAATAATATGTTTCTGCTACCCAACTATAGCACACATCAGCTGGAGCCCAGAACTGCTCTAGGAAGGTGCCTCTTGGATACTAGTGAGGCTTATTCCTAAATTCTCCTCAGGGAATTCCTCCTAAGGTTCTGCAGGGATAAGTGCTCATTTTTACTTGTCATAGCAGAGCCTCTCTCCTGTACAGAGAGTCAGTGTGGAAGGAGAGGGAGACCTGGTTCTGCCTCCCACCATCCATTCCTGGCCCCTCCACTGCAGGAGTACAAGAAGATAATTAAGTGCCCCTGTGTAAGGGCATTGCCACCAGAGCCTATTTCTAGCCTGGAAAATAGCTCTGTTTCTCAGGTTTTGTTGCATTTTTCCTGGTGCACATGCACTACATAAGAAAAAGTGTGCTGCTGCACTGTCTTGCAGAATGAACCAACTATTTCCCTCCTAAACAAATCCCATGCCCAGGTGGGAACAGTTCAGACCAGCAGCTGCTGCTGCAGAAGCAGTATGGGTGACACTGCCCCAGCTCCAGCCCTCTGCTTCTCACAGTCCTTCAGCACTATGTCAGCAGGCTTGCCATCTTCATGATC
This sequence comes from Motacilla alba alba, assembly GCF_015832195.1. Taxonomy (NCBI): domain Eukaryota; kingdom Metazoa; phylum Chordata; class Aves; order Passeriformes; family Motacillidae; genus Motacilla; species Motacilla alba. The sequence continues at coordinate 53,739,141 of NC_052016.1, read as the reverse complement.
CAGAACATGAAATACTTCCTCTCAAGTTTCTGGCATGAAAGAATGACTGAGCAGCAACACAACCTTTATGTATTTGCAGGTGTGATGAACTAAATAGTTATCTGTCTGGACTAAGGGGATATCATACTGGCTACACAAAAGGAAATGTAAGGAAATATCCTATGTAGTAGAGATGTAGAATGAGACTGGATATTTTGAGTTTTCATTAAATAAGTTCTGTATTAATTACATTGTGCCTGCTGAGCTGAACATCTAAACACCTCTCTCCTTGAAGCCGCCTGAAATGTACACAGTGTCCCAAGTGTCCAGGTTCTCTGGCCAGCCATACCTGGCAGCCTTGCTCAAAGCATACCTAGGATCACCCCAAAGCAATAAATTCAGTGCAAGACATGTCAGCCACTCACAGTTCATCATAACATTGCATCATAGTTAATAGCTAGAGCAATCATGCAGGGAGAGAGAGATTGAGATCAAAATTCCTCTTGGCCTGCAGGTTCAAAGCTAGTCTTCCAAAAAGAGTGACATAAATTATACAATAGGGCACCTTCCATCTCCCATTCCTTTTACTAGGTAGCAACTGGCTGAAAAGGAGAAGTCTGACTCTGAGTACAGACCCCAGGCTTGCCAGTCTGCCTGAATGCCTATTGCATTACAGTATCACACTCCCTCATAATTTTTCTTCCTCTAGCTTCATGAATATTGAGAGTGCTTAGGCATCAAATCTTTGGACTTCTTATTTGACAAACCATCATGAATTTCCAGGGCATAAATGGGGGAGCAATGTCCAGACTGATATTTTAGACTCAGGTACCCAACAACCAGCAATTTTGAATTTCAGGCTCTTAAAAGCTTTTTGAAATCTCACCTTGTATAGTCTTAGGGAAGTAAGGAAAGCACAGTTTTTGTATTTTATTCCATGAATGTAAAGATTGCATTTATGCATGGCTCTGGTGTGAAATACAGCAGGCAGGAGGAGAGAAGGGAGAGCATCTGTGACCCTGGCTGCTACTTCAGTATAACCTAGTGCCAAAGCACATCTTGGGCCCAAATTAATCTATGGTTTAGTTGGGGCTTTTTTCTTAGGAGAATAATTGCATCCATGCATGCTTTTTTTCTGTAGATGCAAAAGAAGTTGAAATTAATTTGTAAAGTTTGGTTACACATTTTTCCTGGTGTTCTAAGAAAAACAAAGACAGTCTGTGAGATGGACTGTGATTCATTTAATAAAGATGAGCATGAACTGCTCACTAATGGATATAACACTTGAATTCACGGGCACCCTCAGTTGCTAATGGAACCTGAAAGTTGTCAGGAAGATGTTGCAGTTCCATTTGGCGTGACACACACCCTCCTCGTGCTGACAGCTCTGCAAAGTTACATTTTTTAAGACATATTTTCTTAATGCATTTTTTGGCTAACTGGGTTTTCCCCATTACCTCTGAAACACTTTAGTCTAATTCACATTAACCAGCTTACTGAGATACCAACAACATTCTTTTTATCCGGGATCAATTGACCAGACTTCCAAAACTGCCGGTATTTAAAGAAAGTTCAAGCCCTTTCCTGACTGCTGTAGGGCTCTGAATTTCTCATTTATCTCGCTCATTCTGTCATCTATGCACAGAGTAAGAAAATAACTTTAATATTTCCCTAAATGACCTATTCTCTTTTCTCCTGTTCAAGCTGATGGTATCTACAGAGAGTAAGGAGCAGCGGCTGCTAAGCTGGAAACCAAGGGAACATAATACTTTGCATAATTCTTCTCCATGGTGTGAATTTTTCAAATGAGTAGACCATGAAAGTTTAATTTAAACATACTTGAAACTGCAGTGCTGACTGCCTTACAGCAGATCATCAGTGGTGCTCCTCCTTTTTTACTCATTGTTACAAATGCAACCAAAAGATTTCTGGGTCTCACAAAGTTTGTGGCAGATCTGGGGAGAGTATTCCTAGGCAAAGATATCCCAAAAGCCACAGGTTAATGTAAAATTACATGGATATAAAAAAAGATCCATCCAGGTTGCATGGGGATGGAGTTCTAAAATGAGGTGTGAGAGATGGTTTATGTGTGCATTCCATTTACAGTGTGGAAAAAGTTTCTCTCAGCCCTTTCTAGAAAAAAATTGACAGAGCTGTCAGAATATCTCATCACAATATCCAGCAGTACCAAATATCTTTGTGCTTTATTTTCCTGCAATTTAGTTTAATATCTTCTATTTCGCTAGGAATTTCTGATACAAATTTTTCTAATAATATTGAACTTACATTTTAAATCTAATGTTTTATTTCATTGGTTTTAGTTGCTTTATGTCACAATCAATACATTTAACTAAGAAAATACCAGAAGAGGATTACCTACATGAAGAATTATCATTTTTTTCACAAAATCAGAATTAAATCAAAATTTTCTATTTCTAAATCTTCTGTTAAAAGGCATCCCTGGCCTTTGTGGATCTCTCTGTTCTGTGTGGGTTCTATATTGTCCATCATACAGGGTGGCAAGGTGAGGGAGCAATAGAAAGACACTGCAAAATCAGTCTATCTGTGATTATATTCAACAAGCATCTCCAACACAACGTAACGTAAAGTAATGTAACATAACGTAACGTAACGTAACATAACACATACATAAACACATTTTGTGATGGTCACCACTAAATAAATTTAAGTGATATATGGGTCATGTTAGTGGATTTTGCTGTTGAATGGAGGGCTGAATTTTTCTCAGGGGCTCCTGTCATGTTTCTCTGAAAGACACTAGCATGAGGCTCTCTAAGTGTATTTTTTTCTGGCTTAATGTGATACATATCTGTGGCAATGTAGATCTATAGACTTCAGAGAAGATGTCCCTCATGTAGATAATTTTGGGATTAAAGCAAATCATGCTTCTTATTCCCAGTAATCTCATGTATGTGTCTATAACCAAATTTTTGTACCAGAGTGACAGAGATGACTGCTAAATGCTCTCATACTGATGCCAAATGCTAACAAAGTGCATGGTGCTATTCTGGATGGAGGGGAAGCTGTTCTGGTCAGAATGACTATGCAGCTCAAATAAAATAGCTCAAGAGGAAACACACAGTCCCCTTGTCTCTGCTGTGCTGCCTTAAAATAAAGATACAAATATGAAATCTCAAGGCCAGGTTGAACAGGGCTCTGGGCAACCTGATCTTGCGGGTGGCACCCCTGCCTATGGCAAGGGGGTTGGAACTTGGTGGCCTTCAAGCTCCATTACTACCCAAACCATTCCATCATTCTACCATTGTATGATGAATGAAGAATAATGAAGTTTATCATGTGTGTGTTTTTCCTCTACAAGGTAAAATTTCCATTCTGAGGCTCAAGGTTCAAGATAATTTTTTCATTTCCATAATTGTTATGTGACGGTTTTGGTGTAAAAACCCAATCCCCTGAAAGAAAATTTTTCTTTGTTCTAAAGTTATACAGTGCTATGGAGATCTTAACAGCTGTGAAAATCCTTCAGTCCTCATCACACGGTCTCAACAATGTAAGAGAGCAGGAGCCCCTCTCCACAGCTGACTTCATTTGCCTCTCTGCTGCCAGTTTCAACTGGAGTTACAGCCACATGGACTCAAACCAAGGAGTAGCATCCCTGACCTCTTACCTCTTAGGATGCGTTTTGCTCTAATATTCAGCTGCAAATCCTAATATTTTTCACCTGTTTATCATGGAATTTTAAGTGTTGTTGCTACCCACTAAATTAGTCCACAGCAGGAAAGAACAACTGGTGCTGATCATGGCACCAGTGCAAGGCTCAACGCAGCCATGTTTGTCCCATGTGAACTTTGTCCTAACAGGAATAATGAGATGAGCCTTTTGCTGACAGCCTACTAGCAAAGAATGTCTGCTCCAGTCCTGAGAAGATCATCCTTCTCTTCCCCAGATTTAGCAGCTACCTACTGATTCACACAGATCCCAAAAAGCCCAAAAAGCCCAAAAAAAAGACATGCAGTACGTGGCCCACAAAGCTGTCTCCCTGCAGCAAAGGGTGGTAACCAAGAATGTTTTTTTAAAAAAGTAATTGAACATAGAAAACATCTGTGGCTCTCTTCTATCCAGGTTTATTTTTCCAATACTTCACATACCACAAATAGTTCAGTATGACTCCTCCATTAGAATAGATGAAAAGAAAAATAAAAACATGTAATATTTAATTAAAAAGAATATTTTTATTGACATGACAAATTTTATCAAATAGTCTGTATCCCCAACCTCCTATCCCCCCCATCCACTTTCTCTGCCTCATCTTTCTGTTTCCCTCTCTTTTAAAAGAGCATTTTGCTATCCTTTAAGGTTGCTGAGCCTGTCAGCCTCGTACTGCTGCTGGGATGTTTGGCTGCCCTCAAAGCATCATATGACTTCAGTTAGCTTGGGGGGCTCCAGCTGTGCTCTTAAATGTCATGGACAGGGGTAACAAAAGGGGAGAGGGTTAAGAGAATCAAATATGTTATTAGACATTTCTTTTAAATTCTCTTGCAGTAGATGTAAATCACATGTTTGGCAGGCAGATTTGGGGATGTCACATGGGGGTTTGTTTGGTTTTTGGTTGATTATATCCCCAAACATTTGCTATTTCTTACATTTTTTGCCTTTATTTGTCTTACTCATTCCTCATTTATTTCTATTTAAGTCCAAGGGGTCAGAACCTAGGAAAAAATTTTGACAGTTCCTGCAGCTGATACAAGGGCTTTCTCATCCAAGCTATTTGGGAACCTATTTGGGATTGCTCACCATTAAAATATATCCTGGCCCTTTTCTCTGTTGGCCCTTGAAATACGGCTCCTTGCCCCTGATTGACACAAAACACTACTCAGGGCAAATTGCCAGTCTGCAAAGCACCTCAGCACACAATTATCTTGATCTACATTCAGCTATCCAACAGAACTTCAAACCAGAGTGCATAAATTAACCTGAAATTGAGTTCACTAATTAACCTGTGAGCAAGGAGATCAAGGCATCACCTCCTGATGACACTCCTCACTTGTTTACTTGTAGTGGTGAAATGGGGATCCACCATTTAATAAATTAAAGAGTACTTACCAACAACTTGGTATACAACTTCCTCAGGGCTATTTGCTCTTACAGAATTGATTCCCTCTGAATAAGGAGAAAATGGGAATTCCCCCAGTTTGCAGAAAAATAACAGTGAGAAGAAGTTCCTGAGATGTGGGGAAGGAAAAAGGACTGATCAGTAAGTGAATTTTACTGAGATTAAACAACCAAAGGAAAAAAATGAAACATTTTGTATCTTTCTCATCCTCCCAGGGCTTCTCCAAAGCTGACATTGCTACCTGGGAAGATATGACAAACATGAGACCCCTTTATTGCACAAGTCCCCCATCCCAATGAAAAGCCAAGGAATCAGAAAAGGAAGAGGCATTTTCTGCACATCTTTCTCTCAAGCAGGGAGAACTGATGGAGGTACTTTTTAGAGGGAAAACTCAGAATATTGTGGAGACATCAGCTGTTCCATTCTCAGCTTTCCTTGACCTGAGTGTGCTCCACTGCCCCCAGGCAGTGCCATCATCACAGCAGGGAGAGCAAGATGATGTCTAGGTCATCTTCTTGTCTAGTTGACTAGATGACCTCCAGAAGTCCATTCCAGCCTTCGCTATTCTGTGAGCATTGGCCATGGGTCTAAAGCCTCTGTCCTCATCTGGGGTGCTGTAACAGGCTGATGGTCACTGTGACTTCGAGGTTTTGCTAGCCTAATGCCCAGCAGATGACACAGATCTCCTATGTTCTGTCAAGGAAAACACTGCTTTTTATACACTAGGCATCCTTGGGAAACAAATTAACCAATGGTGAGCAAAAGTTGAAGCCTTTTCAACCAAAGTACTGTTTCTTTCTTTTAGAAACTGTAAATTTCTTAGAAAATATAAAGTTAGGATGAAGCTGAAGAAAAGTTTTCATTAAATTTTCTTTGAGTTGGCCATTAAAAGAAGTAGTGTTTTCCATCTGGCTCCAATTATGCTTCAATCACATTGTGCTGAAATGGTAAAGAAAGGTATCTTTTTACAAGTTTATGGACAGATGAGAAAAACATTTGGGCTTTTATCAAGAAATTAATACAGCAGTGCTGATGGAAAATTTCACAGCATCTGTGTGTGGGATCACTGAAGATTTTGTCTAATAATTTTTTTATTTTTAAAATATAAACTGATTTTGATTGCCCAGGCGGCAGCCTGTCAGGGAGTACACCATGGCACATTCAACTACAGTCAGTAGCTATGCAGGGTTTATCTCAGCTTCTAAGATTAGGTTCTTGGGTGATTCATAGACTCTTCTACTTCTCTGAGTCTTTCTGGACATGATTTTGCAATATCAGCTGTGCAAACTGGATGTTCATATGAGGTTTGACAATGTAGTTTTATTTAATTTAATATCTGTGGGCTAATAATTGTGATTTGGAGAGTGAGAGTGGAAGAATGGGGAATTATGTATACACATACATAATCCTGAGATCATCCAACCCATATTTATTTGAATACAAACAACAAGGTTCTGGTCTCACTGCAGCTGTAGAGCTGTAAAAGAGTAGGACAGGAAACTTCACATACAGAAATTCCCAAAGTACTGCAGCCATTCTCCTGCTACAGCAACAGCTCAAGGACCCTGGCTAAAAACTTTCTAACTTTTGCAAGATTTCAGCAAACTTGCAAAAAATTATCCTACATCACAAAAGGGAACATGTTAGCTGTCAATATTGTATTATCTTTATTCATACTTGTTGTTATGTTTTTAATGAAATTAGAAGGACAGCACATGTGTTCACCACCTGAGCAGATGAAAACATCATTGTGAACGGGTAAGATGTTAAAATATGTTCCTACACAGTTCCAAGGTGCAGTCATGCATCTGTTAAATATTTACTTTTATAAAACTAACTTAGAAGTCATTTGAGTTTCTGAGACCAGGAAAGTGTCTCTACAAAGAGAACATTGCAAAATGGATGAGTTTGTCTAGGAAAATAAGGGAAATCTTGGGAAAAGAAACTACTCTCCTTTTAGAAATTGTTTTTGAAATTGAGCTGATTTCATAAGCTCAAGGGAGCTTTGTTAAAGCACACAAAGAGAAACTTGAAAAACAAGCAAGGACTTAATGTAACATCTGAAATATTCTAGGCTCTCTTGCATAAGTGTTTGCTGTCTCCTTCTCACCCTGCATTTCTGTCTCTTTCCATATCACTTTCCTGTCATAAAATGAACCAAAGAGGAAAGAGCAACAAAACATAGAAACAAAAGTACATTTTTTCCTTCTCGTGTAAACTCAAAAAGGATTTTTTTTCTCCCCTATCCCTCCAGCATCAGAAAGAACAAAACAAAACTTGCATCTGCTAATGTTTGATGGCTCAGAGAAGGGAAATTTAATAGAAGACTGGCAGGGGTGTATTCCCAGGTTCAATAACATGGTTATACCTGCTAGGGACAATTGTAATTTCTTCTTTGATGCCGGTAGAGTTATGGCACAAGCGGAGCATCTGGCTAAACATATTCAAGTCTGTTAATATAGCAAGTTTAGTGCAAACCCACCAGCATTGCTACAAACAGGTGATTTATACTAGTGGAAATTTTTCCCTTACCTGCAAAAATCTCACCTCCACACAAGCAAATAATCACAGGGAAGAGCAGCAAGCAGGGTACACCAAACATCCCTGTCATCATGGACATGAGCACCAACCCAGCTGCTCCCAGGGCTGTCCTGGGGGATCTTCAGCCTCCCTGGCAAGGGAACACTCCAGAGTGGATCTCCATAGCATATTTTGGACTGAGAAGGATCACTGCCTATGTGTTTGTGAGATTTATCAAGGGATGCAGGCAAAGGGTTTTGGGGCTGTAGATGATTTATTATAAGATGGTTAAGGAAGAAAACAAAGGCAGGAGGGAGAATCGAGGTAATTTTGGGGATGGCCAAGACATCAAGGTAATCAAGGTAATTATGGGGGAAAAATTACCTAAGTGTATTAAAAAAGCTGGTTTTGGGTAATCAGTTTGCTGGTCAGCACATATGCCTGGCCATGCCCTGTACCTCATAAGCATACTTTATCCTATTCAATTCCTTTCTACATCTTTCTGGGTAAGAAGATGTAGAGAGAACAGTCTCTTCTGTGTGCAAGTGTGTGCATGAGGGTCTGAGTGCAGCCACAGGCCTGGGGCCAGGGGTCAAAAACTCCTGTATTCATGGTACAGCACCTGGGGCCAGTGCAGGTGTGCACAGGAGCACCCTGGAGGTCCAGTGAAGATCAAGTGCTATGAGCTGTCAAGTAGGTAAGGGGACCCGGGAGCCAGAGAGCTCTGTGCCTGGGAGTGGGAAACCTGGAGGAGGTGGCTGCTGGTGGGTTCAGGAGATCTCAGGTATGTGCTGAAACCTCTGTGGGATTTGGTGGTTTATTCAGATGTATGTGTGTTGGTGTGTACAAGGAGGTCTTTACCAGCAAATGGAGTGGAACTGTGTGTCCAGAAACTCCTATGTCCAGTTGTCAGCTTCTGGGAAGCCTGGGTTCCGGGGACAGCTACAGGCCAATTCGTGTGTCTGAGCCCAGCTGCTGCAGGGATATACATATGCATAAATTTTCCCTCTAACAGACTTTCTCCCTGCTCAGTCAGAGATGGGAGGAATATGAGGCCAGTGGCACTGCTTGTGTTTGTGTGAGTCCTCTGTGTGTCTGTCTGTGACCTGCTTGGCCAACCCTGCACATACATGTGCTTGTGCTTTGTCAGTGTGTTCTTTGTGCAAGTGCCTACTGCAAACGCAGGTTCAGGATCATAGCCGGTTGGACTCAAGGGCATGGAGCTGCAGCGGTCTCATCCTTGTCAGGCTACAGTTTTGAACATCTCCTTAGCAGTATTTAGTTTAAAAAGTAGACTAAAATGTATTATTCCTTCATGATTTAAATTGGTGCTACTCATTTGCTTGGGATGGTTTCAACAAGCAACCATCTATCACTGGAAATGTCCGCTGTAGTCAAGACCAGACATGGTTTGTGCTGTTGAAGGAGTCTCTTACATTTTCCACATCCAGGAAAACCAAACTGAGAAAACCCTCTATCAGACTAATTGCCTCAGACATAGTTAATATTTTCAGAATGATTTAAAGTCTTCAGCTGAAAAGGGATAAATAAATGCAAAGTCCATCTGTTTCCAATGCACTGTGGCTGTATGATAGGCAAAAGAAGCAAGGCTTTCTCTGCAAGATACAGATACTTGCTGAAGCAGGGATCAATTTATTTTATGTGTACTGGACAAAACACTTTGTGGTGTGAAAGTGTGAGCTATGTTTAGCAAACATCTGTAGAGAATTTCCAAGTGACACTTGGTTGATTTGTAGATGAGAGTTAAGAGAAAAATGTCTGAAAGCAGAGTCATCTTCTTAGGCTATAATATCATAATTTAAATTCATTCCTCTCTTGCCCAAAAGTGACATGGAACTTTGAGGATTATGCTTTTCACTTGCCTGCAATTAATTTCATTCATAACTGTAAAGAAGTTCACTCAGAATAATTTTCAGAGGTTATCTGTGGTTTCTCCAACCATCTCTCTGCTTCAGGAGTTGTGGTAGAAAGTAACACTGCAATGACCCTGAGCTAACAAACCCAGGAATCAGCCTCCATTTCTTCCTGTGCTCCTGAGATCCACAGCTCATCTCACAAACACACACGTCCAGATTCCCCTGCAGAGCCTTCCTCTGCCCTCCAGCTGATCAACATTCCCACTCAACTTCATGTCATCAGCAAACTGACTGAGGGTGCACTCAACCCCCTTGTCCAGACCATTGATGAAGGTATTAATCAGGGCTGGCCCAAATACTGTGCCCTGGGGAACACCAGTAGTGACCAGCCCCCAGCTGGATGTAACTCCATTCCCCACCACTCTCTGCACTTAGCCATCCGACAGTGCTTTACGGAGTAAAGACTACACCTGTCCAAGACATGAGTAGCCAGTTTCTCCATGAGGACACCGTGGGAGAACGTGTCAAGGGCTTTACAATAGTCCAAGCAGAAAACATACACAACCTTTCCCTCACCCACTGAGCTTGTCACCTTGTCACAGAAGGAGATCAGGTTGGTTGAGCAGGACCTGCCCCTCACAACCCCCCCATCGCTGGCTGAGCTTGATCCGTTGGTGTTCCTGCACATGCCACGTGATGGCACTTGAGATTATTTGCTCCATTACCTGTCCTGGCACTAAGGTCAGGATGACAGACTCATAGTTTCCCAGATCCTCCTTCTGGCTCTCCCTGTATTGCTGATTAGCCACAGCTGCTAGTGAATGTTTGAAAGTGGCTTGGCCAGCTCTTCTGCCAGGTCCTTCAGTACCCTTGGGTGGATCCCATCCAGCCCTGTAGACTCCTAGTCACGGAGATAAAGACTGTTGCCACTAGTCAGGTGTATTAAGAGCTGTACATACCCTGTGCCATTCTGAAGTCATTAAGGAGAGCTTTGTGAAATGCCGCCTGTCCTTCCCTCCCACCCATCCCAGGCCTTGGCTATCAGATTTTCTTCAGACTGGGGCAAATTAAGTGACACTTCTGAAGTGTGTGGAGGTAAGGTGAGCATCAGACCTTTCACACAGAAACCATCAGGGCTAGAGAATTAAACAGGATGAAGAAGCAGACATGAAAAAGTCATGTACCTAAGATCATATGAAACTCAAGGAAGTAAGGACACCAATGACACCTGCAGAAGAAGAAGCCACGGGAACATATAATCTTCAAAACCCCCTATGTCATCTGCATTGAACTAGATTTCCAAAATTGTGTAGTACTATTGTGCCCTTAAGAAGAAACAGAATGAGTTTTTGAGAATGTCTGTATTGAGTATAGACATCTCCAGTGGTATTGGGTTTTAGATTTAGCTCTCATTTCATCCATTTTATTGATTTTATTAAGGCAAAGGAATAACCTTACTTTTCCCTACTTGTGTTATCAATGTCCATAGCATTTTGCTGAATGAATGTTTAAAAACCCTGGATTAAAGCATTATCACTGATAAATTCAACAGACATTTTGTAAATACATTCTGAATAATTCTACAAAAAACATTCATTTTTTAGAAAACTAGATTATTTATTATTGTTTTAAATTATTTTAACTTGCTGTGCCAAGTAACAGCACTTCAGATAGGAAGACAAGTTCTGTCATCCTTGGGGGGCAATCTAATTTCCTATTTAAAACACAGTTTAACTTTCTGCTGAAGAAAATTGCCAGCAGGCAAAGGTCACTTGGCTTGTCCAGAAACATATTTAACACATATTTTACCTTGATAATAACCATATTCGTTGCTTCTTCAGTGACCCTCTTCCTGTCTTCCTTGTTTTTAGAAGATTGGTTAAGTAGATTATTTTCTAGGAAAAAGTTATATTTTCAGAAGTACATGTCTCCACGTTCTGTGTCTGACTGTCCCCAGGCTTTGTTTATGATAGTATGTTTGTCTGAATGAATAACTGCTGGAAAGTCAGTGTTATGAACCCAGTTAGGAGTTTATGATCTTCACATTAATACTGTCATGCAAATCTCCTCCTCCATGATCCATGCCTAGATTTGAGTCCCCCTTTTTTATGACTCTTTTTTGGATTGCAGCTATATCTTCTCCAGTATTTCTTACATACCAGAGATCTCAGCTACACTAAACCATCTTAAATCTGTGATCCAACAGCAAGTCCTCCAGCAGGGAACCCTGGGTCATTCCTTAGCCTCAGGGAAACAGAATTCTTCCTCGAATGCCATGAGATGCAGCAGAAGTACGCCCATCACTGTTTCAGATTATAGAATCATACAGATCTGTGGGTAAGAGCTTTGCCTGTGGCAGTTCAAGAACACCTGTAGGATGTATGTATAATGGAAAGATCAGAGGTAATTCCTCCAGATTCCTCAGAATGCATTAGATGAGCTGTCTTTATGCAAAGGTAAGAGCCACGAATCATCGTGATAAAAATCATTTCTGGCACACGTGGGAATCAGAACATCTCTGTGATAATGTTCCACTCAGGTCCTACAGCAGTGCTCCATTACTATTGGGCAAACAGAAATCATTCTTCAGGAAGAAGTCACGATAGGAAATGTTTTGCCAGGTGAAAGATGTACTAAGGTCTTTGAAAGTCCACTGAATCTCCAAGGAATTAAAGAAAGTAGAGCTTTCTGTTTGGTTACAAACTGTAGAGGTTTTGTTGTTATTGTTGGGGGTTTTTTTTTGGTTGTTTTTTTTTTTAACTGAGTGTAAAAGATGTGCTTAAATTGAGACAAAGACATTTCTTCACACAGCAAACCCACATGGGACATAACTGCTCACTCTCATAAACAAAGTGAGATGCAAAGGGCTCAAAGGAGTACGACAGGCTGTCATTCAAACAGGAAGAGGAAATAACCCTCCATTCAGCTGTTTCTCACTCTAAAAACTGTAGAGGAAATAAGTTCTTCAGCATGTCCACCACTTCCCAGATCCTCAGATTCTCTTTAGTGAGAGTGGCTGTGTCTTTATTCATAGCAGAAGCTGCCTATAGCCTACTGCCATGTTCCTTGTCATATGCTTCTGAAAGCTGGTCCCCACTGCCCTATCTGGAGATTCACACCCCACTGAGATGACAGCCAGGAGTCATTAAATCATACACCATGGTGTTTCAGATGCATTTGCAGAAACTCCAACAGCTACCAAAGTTTTCAGCTCAGTTTGCAAATATGGGGAGAGGGAGAATTTGCCATTTCTCTTGATAATATGACCCTTTACTTACTTCTTCTCCCTTTAAATACTGTGTGTCTCACTTCTGGCTTAAATCAAAATAATTTCAGCATCCCACCTGTTCTTGTTATCTTCACTGCACTGCATAAAAGAGCCTGTAGCATTATGCATTTGCTCTCTGTGGGAAAACCTCACCACTGGGCTATCAGTATTTTTACATGGGAGAGATCTGCTCTGTTCCTGTCAGCTGAAAAGGTCAGTCCGCCTGAGAAGTAAGTGCCTCCACGAGGTTATCTGTGTGTCTATCTCCATCAAAATTTAAGCCTTTAAATCATAGATTCTATATTTATGTGTTTTTTTTCTTTTTAAATTAATCTCTGACACTATCATTCAACTCTTCAGTGGATCTGAAACATAGCAGATCAGTGTATGTATATTATTTTATACCAGGTGAAGAATTTGCCCCCTGATTCTCACCCCCCTGACTTCTCATGCTTTAGTACCTGTGCTCACAAGATACTGAATGCACTTAAGAGTTCTTTAAGCAATAGTTTATACAACTCATCTGAATGAAAATATTGCCTTTTTACCATTTAAGTCTTCAGCATTACTCCACATCTCTTCTTTGGAAGTGCTCTGGAGAGTGGCAGCAAGAAAAAATATGACACGTTTTTGCTCTGCTGACCCAAATGGAAATTGATTTATGGCTCAAAAGTACAGTCGAGACACCTCAAAACTCCCCTGATGTCTACAATGGACTAAAATCCTGATCTGTCTTGAGCTGCTCATATTCAGCTGGAGGGTTAGGCTGCGGAGCTTATTCAGATCCTCATGCTGGATTCCCTCCAAACCCAGCTGACCTCTCTTTTTAAGGCTGGGTTGCAGCTGCAAACAGAATGTGCTGAGCCCTCTCTGAAAATAGTTGTCTTTGTTGTGACTCAGATATTTAGATCTTTTTTCAGTAGCACCCTTATTTGATTGACTGATGTGCCTGAAAGTTATTTCTGAATCTGGGTTATTTCTACTTCTGATGTAAGATTCTAGATGCTGTGCAATTGTTAAGCCCACTCTTTTATTTGGTAATATTTTTTAATCTAAAATTGTGACCAAACTGTTTTGTTGTGCAAAGTCTGTATTTGTGTCAGAAGTATTGATGGTCACCAGCAGACTAAGGGCGTCTTCCTCATGTATTAAATTACATTGCTTAGAAGAATAACAAGTCAACACCATGCTCTCCTGCACTGTTACTTTGAGAATTTTTTAGGTCCCTTCTTCTTTTCTTGTTAGAAAAGCTCAAGGCTGTTCAGTAACTCTTTCCACTTCAGCTCACAAAAGAAAGAAAGGGTGATCTGAATTTGCCTGCTCTTACACATTGATGTCTTGATCAGTTTTGCAAAAGTTGGTCAAACATTTTTCATTCTCTTTAGAAATGTCTGACATGCTGGATTCAAGAATGAAATGTAATATTGACCACAAAAGCTTCTAAAAATCATTGTGCATCAGTAAATACATGAAATTTCAAGAATAATACATAGAGGTTCCTGAAGAAACATTGATAATTAAAGATTAACAGTGTGGAAGATCAGTGATATTTGCTATCCAAGAGCTCCTGAAGTCATGGAGGACTGTGTGTGGACCTGGGTTCATGTGCATGTGTGCACCTATTCATGAAACTTTGAAATAGTTATAAAGGCCATTTCAATGGGCCTGCTTTAATTGGAAAAGAAAAGCTGGAAAGATCAAACTCAAAAATTACCCTCAACCACATGAGCTGACTAATCAAAATAATGTGCTGCATGAGCCTGAAAGTTGGAAGAAAAAAAATAAATGTCTGGGTTTATATGCACCTTTTTTTGGCACTCAAAACATATCTCAGAGAAGCTACCTTTCACTCAGACACAGACACAGGTGCCATGTTAATAATTACTGTGCTTTCATAAAGATCTTTTGGGACCAAGAGCAATTCAATTTTTAAAGAGTAGGTGGTGTTCCCCATGTCAGAGCTTTACAGTACATAGTGTTTTTTACATTATCTCTGTATTCTCACAAGGATTAGCAAACATCCTTCTAAAGTAAAGATAAACACTTTGGTTTGTGTACACTAGGTTTATGTTAGAGTTGTGCTTTTAGCTGTTGCTACAGAAACAGATGCGAAGATGTGGTAAATTTATGCTTTGAGAAATGAGTCTTCCCTCACACACATGCAAAGACAGGCTAGAAGAGAAAGAATTCCACTATCTACAGTGATTAGAAAGATCAGTGTAAGTATTTTTTCATGTTAAATAGGCCATTGCCTTTCTTGATACTTTTTTCCAATAATTTTTAAGAGGGTAATTCCGGAAGATGTGTTAAAGCAAGTTTTGAACTGCAGTAGTTATTTCTTTTTAATTAATAACAGTGCATGAACATTCTTTGTATTACACTTGCAGCAATGCCCAGCTGTTCCCCCAAGAAGCAGTGTCTTTGTTAGGTGTGCTGTTGAAATTTATCATAATTTCCTGCTCCAAATATCTTGCAGTATAATAAGATTAAAAAAGGACCAGAATATGGAAAGCCATTACAGCAACAATAGGCATATAGTTAGTTTCTCTTCTTACCCTCAAAAATCAAGCAGAAAATAGCACAAGAAAAAAAAGACTTGAATATGAAGAACTTTTTCTGTGTGTATTGGAAACAAGTAGAAAGCTCTCAGGACTGTTAGAGGAGATAATGTATTTTTGCTGAATTTGTGTCTGTTTCTCAAAACCTAGAGGTATAGCCACTGTACTCAGCAACATCTCAAAATATGAGTTGACTAATTTCTTTGGGGCAGGGCAATGAAGTAAGAAGTGTGCAGTAAATGACTATACAAGGTTTCATTCATGAAGCAGCAGCTAACTCTTTAAGCCTAAGGTACTTCTCTTCAATTAAGGAAAGCTAGACTTCTTAATACGAGCTACAAGCTCCACCACAGTCCATAATAGATCAACATGGCACACAGTAATTAGAACCTTGACTAAATAATGACAAGAGGTTGTAGGATCTATTTCAGTATCCAGTCCCATAGAGGAAATAATTATAAGATATTGTTTTACTCTTACTTTTCTGAAGGTATTTTTTTTCCAACAGCATCAGATGTTTATGTTACTTTTTTTTTTTTTTGTGGTCTTACTTCACCAATTTTCATACCATTTAATGATCAAACAGAAAACTCACTTTTATCAACTTATAAATTTAAACATATCCCAAATAAAATGCAGACAAGCAACACCAGCATAGTAATTATCTAAAAAAAAAATTCCTTGCACCCTGCTAGGAACAAAAATAGCCTTCATACAAATCTGTGAGCTAAGTAATAAAATCTGATGGGGTGGGGGTGGTGAGCTTGTTCCAGTGAGACAGACTACTGAATTGGAACATGGTGAAAAACATACTCATCAAGAGCAAAGGAGATTAGAAGCATCTTTCACATTAACCAAGCCTGCCTACATCCAGCCATAATAAATGTTTCAGTAGCAGAGACTGACCATAATGGTATTTTTGGAGGCTTAATGCCAAACCTGAAACAGGATTCTGTAGGACTTTGTCCAATTTCTTAATTTAAAAAAATGCAGCATTCATTTAAAACTATATTTTTAGCTGCAGCAGAACAGCTTTGTTGCACTGAACCATTTTTTTTTCTAACTTTCCTAAATGCTTGATAAACTTCCAGGTTTATTAAAATAATTTTACAGAAGCATGAAGTGACTATAAATCTCTCTCCAGCTCCTTGATAGAGGTTGCTTTAGTGTAGGTCTTCTACTTTGTGAAGTTCTACTTTAAGAAGTCGTTTGTTGGTTAAAAATGTAATTTTTGCCATGCCATTAAGCACAGCTTACTCTCTTCTGCTTCAGGGCTAAACAAGGAGAGACCCCAACAGCACAATGGCCCCGTAGTATGGACCAATCATTTCCTTCTCACTCCCTCTCCTTTATTCCACTTTGAGCTTCTTGAGGAGAGGAGAGGATAAGGGAGCTGAGTTTTTTCAGCCTAGAGCAGAGATAGCTTCAGCAGAACAGCATCTTCCCAGTGTCTACAGTGAGGTTATCAGGGTGATGGAGACAGGTTCTTCACAATAGTGCATGGCAGGAAGAAGAGACACCATGGACATGAATTGGAACATGAGAGTTTCAGCTGGAATTTAAGGAGAAAAGTTTTCAATGTGAAAAGGCAGAGGCATAGGTTTCCCAGAGAGGTGGTGGAGTGTCCATCCTTGCTAGCTGCTACATGAACACTAAAAATTTATCCACCCTTACATAAGGGCTGCTTAAACTGAGTACTGCGCAAAAGATTGCAAACCCTTCTGGATGAGGTAATTTTGGGGCAAAATGTGTTCAACACTATGACTTCTCCTGAAAGTTATCTCAGGGAGAAAAAAAGGCATGAGAGTCAGGAACACTTATGAAATGATAAGTAAATACAACTCCAGAGTGGAATTTCTGGGTTTCCCATTACAGGTGAATGGGCATGTGATACTGAACTACAGAAGCTGAATCATTGCCAGTTCCGCAGTCTGTCTCTGGCTTGCAGAGCACCAGGCACAGGTTCAAAACAGTTTTTCTTGACTCATGCTGTGACAAAAACTGAGGAGTAGGCCCATGGCAAGCAGAACACTGTGGACTTCCCTGGTTCTCCATCCTAACTAAATGGGAAGAACCTGACTGAGAGACATTCTGCCACCATCTGTATTATATTCACTCTATTGGTTATTATCTCAGACTCTGCTTTATACCACAGTACCTGAACATCCTCACAAGCAGGAGGCATTTCATGAGCATTGACTTTGAGAGATTTATGATCTTTCCAAGTACTTGCACCTTATTCAGCTCAGGGAAGCTAAAGAAGCCGTATTTTCTTTGTAGGGGTTTTTTTAGTGTTGACAATCTGTAGGCTTATAACTAAATGAGATATCATCTTTCCAGAAAGGCATCAAATTCACTTTTTTTCTGAATAATTTTTCTTTACAGGTAAAAAAAGATGTTACTGAATAGTAAAACATATATTTTACTCATTTTTCACTCTTTTAATGTGGTAATATCATAATTTAAAGTGGAAATACACATCTCTGAGGACTCTAAGGACACTTTTTGCCCAACAATAACTAGAGTGGGAATGGGCACTATCAACTCATTATGTAGATAAGTCTTCAGGAAATACTGAAAAATCTCCATTAGAGAAGGGCTCTATGAGTTTTACTAGTAGAGCTGTTTCCTGAGGTTGCTGCTTTAGGCACTGAGCACACTCCTTTGGCTACATGGAGCATTTGGCCTTCTAGTGAGTGCTTCATCAGGGATCTAAAACTTAAGGACTAGCAAAGTAGTCAATAAAACTTTGTTGCTGCAGTGGTTACTGTGATGTCATTCTGTACTTTGGAGCATCTGTCTGCTTTGCATCCCTCTGCTGATGCATCCTTGAAAGAATATGAGGATGAGGTTGAGCTCCCTCAGCAAAATCTGGTCAGGAACTGCTAAATACCATGACATTGAGAAGCCGTGAACTGGTCCACATTGCCAGAGATGCCATCATGTGAGCAGACTCCGACACCCGGAGTCCATGACAGCACCATCTAAGAGAAATTTAAGCTGCCATGTAACCATCATTTGCTGCCATGGGCCTCAGGCAAAGCAGCTGGGACACACAGGTGAACGTGGAGACACTGCCATAAGCTGCATTTTCTCTTAAGTTGCATTTTCTATTACCCTCCTCTGTTTCTCTCCATAGAAGTCATTCATGCTAAGGCTAATGGCTAATGTTTCACCCATCAACCCCAAAATCCCTATGAAAACTTGCTGAATCAATAGCTCATACCACCTCAGCTTATGGGACTGCTCTGTCCAGGGAAGAGACCACTGATGACACCCACCAGCACCTACTCACAGACCCCTGACTTTTCTGAGGACTCCCCGTTCTGCGGTTTTCTGCTAGTGACACCATCATTTACAATTTTCACTACAAATTGCTTTAAAAAGAGCAATGGTTAAGCAACACCTTAACACAAGTGTGGCTAGGGATGACTGAACAAAATGCTTTTCAAAGGATAAGAAGTATGCCAGTGCTTGCTTTTCCAAGTCACTGAGCCTGTTTATAGGAAACCTGAGGTGGATATGCAGTAAGAAAACCAAGAGAGAACATGATTCTTAGCCAAGTAACGATGTATAAACAGCTTCCATGGGGGCTTAATGTAAGCTTTTTTATGAGAGTGCACAAAGTGGCAGTAGCAGATGAACACTTAAGAAACAAAGATCTCGCTCACATTCTGATGTTCCTAATCATGAACGTCCAATTGAAAAGAAAAATACTTCATATAGGACAGTGTCCTAGACCATGAGGGGGTTTTTTACATTTTCTTTAGGGAGTCAGGTTGCCTTCTTCAGTTTTTGCTGTAATAAAAGGTGACCTTTTACATAAGACTGCAGTAGCATCTAAAACTAATTTATTCCATTACCTCAATGTTTGCATGTACTTACATTTTTAAGGAACTAAAATATTTTTTTAAACCCAGTGAACAATTATTAAAACAGTGAAATTCTCATGACAGAAAAACTGATCCTTTCATGTTATCCAGCCACACCGGTGACATGAATCTTACGTTTACATTTGGGTGACTATTGTGCCTATGGTCTCTAAATAAAGGACCCTACTTTTATAACCTTCACAGTTGAAGAGTGACCTGCTTTTGTCCCTAGTTTTCAGTTCCTTGTGAGTGAACTGAAATCCCTCAAGGGAAGAGCATTTTACCTGGGATAAGTTGAAGTAGGCCAGCAACAGTCAGGAAAACATCTGGCTAAACTCAGTAGTCCACAAACATTAGGTACCACAATAGAATGGAATATGAAGAATAAGTCATCCCTAATTTCTGAGGACTATTTTATCATCCATCTGTCTGAGCCAAATCTTAGAGATGCTCCCATAAGAGTCTTTTGTAGTACCTGACTCTCCTTTGAGACCAACATTGTCATCTGCTGTCCTGGAGCTTCCACTCTGTATATTACTGTGAGAGCACTAGTTATGCCGAGTGAAGACTAACACCAGCCTCAACATTTAAATCACACTTCTGTTCTGGGCTCCCAGTCCTACCCATACAGAGAAAGACACAGGCCATTGAAAGCCTGCAGAAGGCAGAACTATTTGCAGAATCAAGTGCTTAAATGTAAATTCATCAGGTAACTGAGGTACATATGCTAATGAAACAATGACATTGGTTGGCCTAAAAACCACCCTGGGTTTCCTACTCAGTAATGTTTCCTGCTCAGTATTCTGGAAGTGTATTTGGGTTTCACGCTCTCAATCGGGGTAAAGAATGGCCTTTTGCACCCTCTTAAATGAGCTTGTGACTTCATTAACTTTACTAACTGCGATAGGATAAGATTTCGAAAGCAGATAGTATCTCATGGTTCTAGCAAATTGAAATTGCAACAAAATGGCAAATAAAACTCTATCTTGTGACAAGATAAATATTAGCTGGTATCATACCTGAACATTAGCATCAAAATGTATTGTTGTCTTCAATGCTGTCTTAAATGTTTCTCAGGTCTCTTGAGAGTTAAAGTAGCACTTGATATATCAGCATGCAACTACTTGAGTATGTTTATGTTTCACACAATTATTATTTTATCTTTAGAAATACTGGAAGATGCTGTATGTAAACACTGAAATTAAAAGCTCTGTTATTTTTACACCAAAATGGATATATTTGCCTTACCTGAAGGTCTGTGATAAAAAGGTGACAGAATACATGATTTTGGTTACTGATACCAATGATCAGCTATTATTCCTTCTGGCATGCTCAAGCTTTTCTCTATGGTGGAGCAAAGCTGAAATGCAGCTGACTGAAGACAAAAACACAGCCCAAGTGCCTTGCATGTTGGTTCTGTAATTTAGTTTCCTCTCCTGCAAATCCCTTTCCATATATAGGGCTACTTGCAGTGCAAGGATCCAGATGTCCCTGCTCCCTTCAGTGACACTCAGTGTGCAGCTCCCCAGGGAATGGCTATTCATAGCTCCCCATGCTGCTCACTGCAGAGTCCTGAGGATGATGCATTGATTGCCTTGAGGAAAACTGACAATTTAAAGTAAAACCACAGACAGACACAGACGCTTAGACACATGTGGGTGGCAGTGACATGGACAGAAACAGACTTCTCAGGATTCAAAATTGGTGACAGACTTCAAAGGCTCAGTCTCACTGTGTCATCAACACTGCACATACTGAAGCCTTTATTTAGCTGCTTTGGTGAAAGAATTAGCTCTTGATTGATAATCATCTAAGATGCTAAACTTGTCCTCTGTAGTATTTTTTTATTCTAAAGAAATGTAAGTGTGTTTGTTTGGATGTGTTTCTCTCCAATGTGTCTCCTTGGCTGCTGAAGGCTGTCTACATGTTATTAACTGTGATCTGGAAAGCGTGGCTAGGCACAGTCCTGAGCTGGCAGCATTGATGAATTGTTTCCACTAAGAGACTATTTCCAAAGGTGGATTCCTCAGGGATGTTCCCAGAGATCGTAGGAAGCATATGTGTGTCTCCATCTGGCCAGGGGACCCATTGTAACTCCCCAGATACCTCCGGCAAGTGCATGCAGGGAGCAGGTAGATCCATTTCATGCCACCTTCTGTGACTTGGACTGCCTCAAAGAACAATGTCAGGATATGTAGCTATGCCCTGCTGCAGCTTGCAAGGCCTGTTCCTTGGTATGCACACATGCTGCAAACAAGAGTAACTCTACAAAGGTCTCAAATACAGAAAAAGGAAATATTTCATTTTTGTACTGTTCTTTCCCATGCAACTATCCTTTTCTTTTGTCTGTGAAACCTTAATGATTTAGAGAGGTTTCCTTTATTTGCATGTTTCCTTTGAGAGGTTTTTATATTCTGTCATTGACTAAGTTAAATGCCATGTTTCTATTGTGGAAACTTCTCTCTCTCTTTCCAAAACCAACATCCCAGTTTTTACAACATCCAAAAATTGCAACTCCCACCACCAATAACTTTTTATCCTCTTGCAATTAAGATAAATTTTATATTGAACTTGGAATTTAAAAAGGAAAAGTATTTTTTTAGGACTTTCTTAGAACAAACTTACAGTGTTGAGTTGCTGCTTTTTGGCCAATGCCAGTGTGAAGGGCTAAAGGGTGACCTGTGACCTATGGTTGTGGAGAGCAGCAGGTGTTATCTGCATCCATCCCTGGCCTCTCTCAGCTTTAGGGCTCGATAAGCAGGACCTAGATAGTGTGTCCTGGTCTGTAGTATTGTGGTGTCACCAGACCACAGTGAATGGGCATTGCTACTTCTCACTGTACAGACCAAAGTGATAAACCATAGTTGTATCACGACTTAGGAAATTAAAATGTGAAAGCAGAAGTTTGAAAGAGTGTGAATTCCACTAGAAATAGGTCCTAGTTTTCCTAGTTAATTTTCAGCTTTGGACATGTAAAATGTTCTGAGTGTGAATTGGCTGCTAGCTTTTCTGATCGCTCAGAGCAATGAGTCCTAATAACAGCTGAATTTAAAGTAGATAACCCTGAGGAAATTAGATAATAGATAAATAATATAGATAATTAGATAAATAGTCTTGAGGTGGAACAACTGAAAATAAATGATAGCATAATCCAGGATCTACATTCTACAAGATGTATCATATCTTCCTCTTCATTAATTTAAGAGAAGTCAGAAGTACAATACATTCCCTTCTGCCAAAATTTTTAGCCCAGGGCTTATAGTCTGAAAATATCCTGTGAACTTGCAAAAATTCTTGTTTGGGCAATTTCATTCCATTCTTACATGTTCTTTTCCTACCACTGCTGCAGAGTTTGGCTCCAGTGAAAGAGCAGTCTCATTTGTGCTTCAGTGGTTTGCCCATTACATCCTTTGCCTTTCTACATTCCCGTGCAGAATAGCAATTTCCAAAGCATCTGAGTAGGTCCTCTCATCTCATTCATTCTGACTTCTCTCTGACTGCGGTGGTTTAGCACTCCCCTTCAGAGGCAGAGGCCAATTAAATACAGTTTACAACCTCCATTTATAACTTCTAACAGTTGGGTTTGGTTTTTTTTTTTTTTTTAATCCTTTGTTCTTTTCAGTATTCTTCCCTCTACTTTTCCATTTAGTGTTCATATCTAATCTCACCCACCACTCTGAAGACTTCAACCATCTGTTCATTACCAAGGGGGTCTCAGTTACTCACCCTTACATGCCATGTTTACCAAGAAAATCTGTGACTTGATCCCTACTCTTAGCTGTTCTATGCTCTTGGCTTCCTGCTCATGGCTTCCATGCTCTTCATGCCTAGCTTTTTAGTTTTCTACAGAAAAACCTAATGCTATCTCCTAATTCACCCCAGTTCTTCTACCATCCTCATCCATGGCTATCCTCTAGCCTGTTCCCTGTATGTTCCAGAAATGCTCTTCTGGATCATTGTCTCTCCTTTTGCTATTGCAGTCAGGGCTTCCTGCACTGACTTTCCATCCCTCAGGAACTGCCTTCTCTACCTGAGTAATGCTGCATTTCAAACTATCTCTCACTTTAATACATATTTATCCTGTGTGGGTTCTCCCACCTCTAATAAATATGGAGAAATGAATGGCCAGATATTCATGTCATTTTGATCAAAACAGCAGGTGTTTCCTGAATCTTGATGCAACAGCAGTCCATGGTTTTAACACAATTTTATGCCATTATTTCCTTCTCCCAACAGCTCTTGAGGGGCTGTTCTCCAGTTCCAAGCAGAAAACATACAAAGTATGGTTTATATGTACACCTAGGTATACATAACACACAGGCCTCTGGAAGAGGCAGTTCAAAACTAAATCAGGCCACCTCTACAGCTCTTCCCTAGAACTATTGCACAATTAAATGTTTAGAACTATGTCAGAATTTTATTAAGTACAGTATCAGACACTATAAACAAGAGATGGAAACTGAAGATAAAAAGCTCGGCTTGGAGAACTTGTGCAATCAACTTGATTGAAAAAAAATAAAATGGAGGTCTTACTTAAGTGTACAAAGCATAAGGAAGAACATTTCCTCAAATTATCAGAAATGTTGAAAGACTTCATCAGCAAAGGATGATAAAAAATAGTGCTTAGTACCTCAAGAGACCACACAGGTAGCTCTGTAGAGTAACCTACCCCCTCATTAGAAACAACCTTTCAAAAAAGGAAACCAATGGCTGTATGCTGAAAATGTTGAATACAACTGCTATATTATGAAAAGAAAATGGAAATCTTGTCTGTG
Source organism: Motacilla alba alba (assembly GCF_015832195.1). Classification (NCBI taxonomy): domain Eukaryota; kingdom Metazoa; phylum Chordata; class Aves; order Passeriformes; family Motacillidae; genus Motacilla; species Motacilla alba. Next base: position 53,715,200 of record NC_052016.1, on the reverse strand, counting down.
GAGCTATTAGCAAAATATGTAGCCACAAGTAGTCACCATACTGAGGAAATTCTAACTTTTTCTGGCTATGTACTGTTCTATCTCTTATTTAATTTCTGACCAGAATTTCTATGCTGATGAAGTGTGACAAAAGATCATGTTTCATGCAGGGAAACAAAATAAATTCTTGATCATATAGAGGAACATCCCTTGAAGAGCTTTTACAAAAGGTTGGATGGGATCCTAAGCAACCTGACCTGATTGAAGGTGTCCCTTCTCATTGTACGGGGTTTGGATTAGATGACCTTTGAAAGGTCCCTGCTAACCCAGACCATTCTACGATTCTATGAATATTTTCCTGAAAATGCCAAAGGCACTAAATAAGTTAGGCTTAATTTTCTGAGTTGAAAATCAGTCAGTAAATATTGCACTGTGAATAGTAATTCCATTCTTATACTATTTGTAAGACCAGTGTGGTCCACTGGAACAAACAATAATGCCCAAAGCTGCTAAGTCTCCATGCTTGTTATCCTCCTCCCCATATTTCCACATAACCTCTGACACTACCAGGGTGACCAGACACATTTTCACGTATGTGTGAATAAAAGTATACAAGATCAGATCTGTGAAATGTTGCTCAGTGCAAAGAGGATCTAACAATTAGTATATGTAAGGCACTTTTTGAATGCATTCCTCTTGTAAATTTGAAGTTTATGTCCCATTAAAGTTACAGTGTAATATAGACATGAAATGTGCCCACAGTTGGTACATCTGAACTGACATCACTCCAGATGAGTATTGATTTCAGGACTTATTAAAAAATTGGTGATTATATGAACAATATTCCTACAACTTGTGAGTTTTACTTGCCATTATAAAGACACCGTGTCTTTTAACAGTGCTGTATGAGGTCCACTATTTGCTGAATGTGCTTGTTATGTGAGTCCACCAGGTCAGGTAAAGCCAAACGATTACTTTGACAACACTCCTGTTAGTCAAACAGACAATGCTGATGAAGGAATACTTTTGTGTCATTCATAGGAGGGAGAGAAAGAAAAACCAAAACAAAGTGGAAAAAAATAAAAATCTCAAATTACCACAAACAACACTTTGGGAGGCAAAGAGATGTGAATATTCCATAGAAAGGTAAGATTAATTCAGCCCACATCTTGGAAGGGTTCATGCCTAAGTTGCTGAGAGCTGAAATTAAAGGGAAGGTTAGATATCACTTCTCCTATTGACTTGGGACAGCTGAATTGTACATTCCCAGATCTGGGAAGGAGGAGCAGACAGGGAGCTTGAGACCAAGAAGAGTAGCAAGACATCAAGGGAATAAAGAACATAGCTGTGCACTGAGACAAAAATCTTAAAGACCACAGAGGCTCAGTGTACTGGGATTAACTGTTTCAGGTGGGTAGGTATTTAGCAAGAAAGAGCTCCACTAGACATGTGGTGGTATGGCTTTAAATTTCAGTCAACATAACTGAAGTATGTGCCTAACTACTTTCCCAAACAGGATTTAATTTTTTTTTTTTTTTAACAAATGGTGATTTTACTAAATGTACCCACTCTTCTGGAAAATATACTTTACATTTCAATATTTTATCTTGACAAGAAAAATATTTGAGGGTTTAAAGAAAAGATTGGTCAACATCTGTGTGTGTTCACATTGTGTATTAATATGCATCAGTCAGATCAATGTTGCAGTGCTCTGCTAATGTCTGGAATTCACATTAAAGTGGTGTCAGGAAGCCTGGAGTTGGAACAGTATTGATGGTAAATGGATATAGGTCATTTGGACCAGAAGACTCAGATTTGCCACGCTAGTAAAGCTAAAGGAAATCAATAAAGGAGCAATCATAAAAACCAACAAAACAAAACAAAACAACCCCCAAAAAAAAACCCCACACAAAACAAAACAAAAAAATTCCAAAACAAAACAAAACAAAAAAATCACACTACTAGGAAAAAGGAAAAAGAGTGTAAACTGAAGTACAGATACTGAAAGTAAGCTTCATTTTTCTTCATTCTTAATATTTTGAAAATTTTTTCAAGGTTTCACAGAAAGGAAAGTATTTACAAACATCTGTTTGATCTCAATCTAGAATTAACTGCAATGGATTTCAGTCTTGCTGGAAAACAAGTTGCAGAATAAAATTCCCATTCTGTCTCAGCACTCATTCCCTTCATTCTCCTGATCATTTCACTCCTTTAGAAATGCCTTCCAATCCAGAAATCTTTTTTGATTAGATCTATTCCTACAGGATGCAGGACACAGGAGCTCTGATAGAGGGACCCAACACCTATCTAGCTGATAGCACTGTACTTATTTTTAAAAATCAGGCACTGGGCAGGGGGTGGGCTGGAACAGGGTGTAGAAAAGAAACTATAAAATCAAGAAGTATAAGTGTCAAAATATAACGGCTTGTGTTAAGTGAGATACACTCAGAGCCTGACTTAAACTGAATCTCATTTCTCACCACTCTTAATGGGTTCTTCACTCCCCTTCCTGATTCCACAAACTCCTTTACAATACAAAGCATTTCTGTTTATCAGTAACTTTAGTGAAGACCTTCTCATAAAACTTTTAGCAGAGAACAATTTTTGCTATGAGAAAATCTGACAGATGTTTTACTAAAATCACCACCAAATATAGCTTCATTGCCTCATCATTTTGTTTTTATTGGAAAAGGAAAATATTTAGCTTGACTCATAAGATGTATTTGTTTTGCACCTATTTTGCTCACCATATTTATTGTTGCTCTGCTCAAGAGACTGAGTTAAGAGCTTTATATTCTTCTTCAGTTCACTGGAAGGCTTGCCTCATTAGAGGTTTTATATGGAGTCATCTAAACTACATTAGCCACCTCAAAGTTAAGGCTTTAGCTTAGACTGGTTGTCTAAACTCACCCAATAGTCAAAGTATGACCTCTTCCATGTACCCTAAATGCTGTCCCTATAAGTATATCCTGGAACCAATAGCCCAAAATATCCTTTGAGTCTCTACCTATAGTAGCTTAAAGTAGAGATGGCAGTAGTATCAGCCAAACTTAAGTAACAAGTACGCCCACTATGAAAAGCCTAAGATAATATAGTGTCACTTAATTTGAAATATGATGTAGTAGACATTTTGTTGTATATGTGCAATAGACAGTCACAATACTCTAGTAGTGCTGTAGCATAGCTGTAAGACTGAACTGAACACAGTACGGATTCCACCCATTTAGTTAAAACAAAATCCACACTGCAACAGCACATAATGAGCACTAGCCTTATCTACAGCAAACTGGAATCAAGGTAACACAGAAACAGTCACTGAAACTGCTCCAGATTTGAACAATGTCCTCAACTGCAGTGCCAAGCAGCCTAAGTGGAGCCATGCCATGACAGCCGCACTGAGGCCACAGTAGGTGAGGGAAGACCCAAGGGCTGTTCAAGCAACACAGTAAAAAGAGCAACAGCTGTACCTGTGACTGAAGCCAAATTTCTTATTTTCATATACATCTTCCTCTGACTTAACTTCTCTGGCCTAATTTGTGTGATTCACATTAACTTCTAACAAGTATGACAGAACCACAATGTCCAAAGGTTTTGGTTCGAAGACTGCTACGTATGGTCGCTACAGCTCTAATCATGTTGCCCTCACTGCAAAAGCATTATTGGATTTTCTTGAGATGGAGGAAGAGACAGATATCTGTAATTAGTAAATAATATCAATTTAACTGGGTGGAGGGGTGCTTGCTTCCACAATTTCAACTCATGATTATAGGCTTTAAGACGGACATGAAAGATGAATGTGACAGAACAGAAAGATCTTACAGCAAGTAATGCTGTTAACATAAACAGGACCTCTGTCCTAGAATACAGAGATCTACCATAATTGTCAAAGATACTTGAGAAGCTGCATATGCTTCAATGCATCACAAACAGTTTAAATTATTCATGGGAGGGACAAAATAGTTCAGAACTGTGGGGGTGTCTTAGCTTACACCTAGAAGTCATTTTCCATCCAACACAAAGACACACCTGATCAGCCTTCTTGTAGCAATCTTACTAAAAGTTGATTTATGATTGAGCACATGCCAAAAGCTGTTTGTCCAGTTTTCTGCACATGCCAGCTGATGCAAAAAGAGGACAAAGACTTTTCTATGTAAAAGGCAAGACATCATGGTATTAGTGAAGAAAGCATCTGCCAGGCATGAACCAGGACTTTCAGAAACAGGCTGTGTTCAACATCTTATAACCCAGTACGGATCATATTGCAGTCAATATGCCATCAAAGATTCTAAAACAAATAAACATACACCTTACCTTCAGAAGATTTTCCTCTGGTTTCATTATCACCTACAACAGAGCCAATGTTTCAGGAGCAGAGAAGGATGACTAATTCACACGTCATGTTCTGCATGCTGTCGTAACCTGCCTGTCTTAACTGCAAGCACTTCCTTGAGAATGAAGCTAATGTTATTCTTTAGTACTAATATTATTCAATCTCTTGGCAGAAGCTTGCACAATCTGCTCTTATTTCAGTCACTCAACAAAGGCGTGTAAAAAAGATGGAAGAGGAAGTAATTTACCCATCCACAGATTAAAACTGGAAGTGCCAACTTAAGATATTTTGACATTTGCCAGGCAGGAAAGTTTGGGAGAGCATCAGAGAGCCCATGACTATGCACAGGTTCTTAAGCACAGGGAAACACACATGTCCCAGCCTACTGCCTTTCAGGAGACCACCCACACTATCACTAACAAATTTTGCTGACAGGGATTAGAGAAAAGGACATTGTTAGGGCAATATCAAGATGCACCTTCCCCTAGGTTGGTTCTTCTCTCCCATAAGGAGTAAGAAAGCCTGCTGATTATTTGCCAGAGGACACTGAGACATAATAAAGGTGAGATTCAGGTGGCCAAGGGCAGATGTGAGCTAGCATTTCTTTGCAAGTGGATCTATGATACCCATGCTCAGTTGCAGACCTACCGCAGCCCTCTGGGAGTGACTAGAGAGGAATCACTTAGTATGGTATTCATCTTATCCAAATTTAGACTCCTGCAGTATAAACATCTACATAGAAGCAAGTCACCCCGTGCTCTTTTTGTAGTCAACAGAGAGAAATAGATACTTCTAGGATGCAATTAATCTCATCCTAAAGAAGACATCTTCCACATGATTTATGCCTTAAAAATACCTGACTGTAAAGGGAGTCTGAAGTGATTTTTGCCATATGGACACCTCAGACATGAACAAATAATATATCTAGCAGAGCCATAAAGCCATTGATATTTCACACAGCCTGCAGTTAGTATAAATGTTTGGTCAATAATAACTTGAGCTGAACTCAGACGGTTGACCTAGAGGTGAATGGCTCTGTATTCCATTACTAAGTCTCTGAATCATCCAGTGTCTCTTTTCTTTTTAAGTAAAGTTTCTCCCTGCATTTTTTTATGTCACTTAATGGAATGTGGATATTAAATGTATGTAAATCCATAACATTTTTGGATAGAGCTGCATTCCGCTATGTCCCATTATAAACACAATCCCATCCTCCTCTTTGGAGCTGTCAATCTGTCAGGCAGAGGAGCCTGTGGACTCCCAAGGCAAATCCTTGTACTTTTAACAGATTGTTGTTGCCAAAATGAAAGTTCCCAATGAAAATAGTTCTTGTGTGGAGACTATCAGAGAGACCCTCTTAAGCCATGTTTTTTATATCCTGGGATGATAGGAATTCCTTTACCAAAAGTACTGCAGCTTGGGTTTTTTTCCCAGGTTGTTCATTTCCATTTTATTCTTATTCCTATTCTCAGAATTCTCATTTTGTTTCATAGAAGTATCTTCTAGCATTTTCACTTTTGTTTCACATTATTTTTCTGCACATTTTTTTACATTTTTCATTGTACTTTCCACCTCAGTTATAAAATATTATCAGGTTTTTTTGGGTTTTTTTTAAGGATTCTTGTTGCACTTTTGCCTTCAACCAAGCAGTAAACTGCCAGGGGAGAATATCATTATTATTAATTTCTGTTATAAGATGTTAATGCACCTGTATCTTCACTTAATCTCCAAATGCCAGGCACTGTTACTTCCCAGGTGTCACTTAGTGGAATGTGGATAAAAATCTCTGTTAAATTCACAGAACCTGTGTGTTAAACTGCCTTGCAATTTAAACATAATTCTGCTGCAATACTCAGCATGTGTTTGTTAGCATGATCTAGATAACTATCTTCACCAGTATCCGATGAACAGATCCAGAATTCCATCTGGTCTGATGGCTCTTTCTGTGACCCACTTCAGAGGAAAGATTTTGCCATATTTAAGACATTTTTCAAGACCAATTTTTTTAAAGGAGTTGCACAACAGACCTCCCTTCTTGAAGCCCTCTCTGCACTTCCACCGGGAAGATTGTGTAGCCTAGACTGCGCATAGAACACAGTGTTTCTCTTCTTCTGAGGACCAGATGCTATCTGAAACATTACCCAAAGAAATAATATAATCTCCTGTTTGTACCGTAAGTTCCTGTATAAGTTTTAGGTAGAATGATATTATCAGTGACAGCGATTCTTCAAATGCAGCTAATCCACATCTTCGGGATTTTCAGCAATTGCCTGAATTAGACAGAAACCAGTATCTCAAGTAGGTTACTTTGCAAACTACAGGAGTACAATTGAAAAACAGTGTTTTGAAGCTGCCCATCTCCAGGCATCTCTCTGAAGTGCAGAATTTTCCTAGAGAATTATTTCTGATTAGACATTATCTTCAATGTACCTGAAGTCATATAAGAACTGTGACTTCCTGGCTAAAATACACCTCTAGATCAATTCTTAACAAATGGACTAATGCTTAGTTTCTCTCCACTTGTTTCCTTCAGAGATACAGACACTTCCAGAGCTAGAGCAAGTTTGAATTTTTCTCTCTATTTTTCTGAGGTAGTACTGACATTCATGTAATGCAAATCTTGGGGACTAGAACAATAATTATTTTTCCTTGCATTTGTATTTTAAGCATATTAAAGTCTCTAGGCAAGTTTCTACAGACACCTCGAGATCCTCTTGCTGGACCAAACCTGTTCAAGCTGTGGTACTGACCCTTGCCCATCCTGTTGTGGAACTTGGTGAACTTCTCACCCACCTCTCACACTCAGGCTCACTTTCTGGGGAAGGATGTGGAGCAACTGACTGGTCCATGCTGTGTGTCATCAGGATGTGGGAGTAGGAGTAACATCACGCTGTGTAGCTCAGCCCATAAACACAGCCTCTCCACATGCAGTAGGATGGCTGCTGTCCCTCTGACATAATAAACCAGGACATCATGTTGTCTTGGCTCTATGCTCCCAGAACTACTTGTTTTCTTCAATTTACAGACATTTAGAGTTTCTGTAGTTAAATCCAAATGCAAAGGCCAGTTATTCGTGTTATTATATTCACCATAGTTGCCATAAAAATGCAAGTAAAAAAAAAATCTACGTCTTTTTGAGACATAAATGACATTTTTGAGACCGGGTAACTGCTCACCACTAGTATTGGATACAAACAGGAAAATGAACCAACTTTTCCCTGTCCCACATGTCCAAAACATGATATGGCTGTCAGATCATTTATTTTATTAGCATACTATAAATCCTAAAGAATAATAGGGAACGTGGGCCAGATCCTCACTGCTTTCGGCTGAGATGTGCCAGTTTACCTCAGTGCAGGAGGTTCAAAAATACTTCACTTCCATTAGCTTGCAAACCAGTGTGGAAACATGGAAACATTCCCTGTCTTATATAGTTATACATGATCTGGGTGTAACCCATTTCCTATTTGCCCCTGAACACTTCTGGAATGTGATAACATAACAGCTGACCATATTATCTATCACCTTCTATTTCTCTCCATTTTGTTATTCCTTTGCCATTGCTCAGAAGAGGAACCAGAAACTGTAGAGGTGAAGCTGTGCAATGAAAAAGCTTGAACACTTTCTACCTTCCGTTTTCCCTTGCATTCCTCCCTCCACTTTTCCTCCCTGAATTCCTTCCTTCTAGATACTCAGGCAGGAAGAGAAATATGGTTTTTAACATAGAAAATCTGTTACTGTACTAAGCCTTGAAGATCTACTAACATGAGCACTAATTAAGTAGGGGTACATATGTATAAGTATAGGTGCATATTTATAAACACAACTGTTCAAGCCTAAGAGTGACCAAGGAAATTTTTACATTTGGCTTTTACAAATAACTATGATTAATGTCACTATTTTTGAATGTCCTGCTTTTTTTTCTACTGTCATCTCCCCCGTCAAAAACAAATCTGTGGACTTCAATAGAGATGCTTATCTGGATCAAAGCTGTTCAGCTTATATGTTAGTTATTACAAGGGAACATTTGCAAGAAACACAAAAGGAGTTTTTATTGCACTGAGATCTCCCACACTTATTCCACCAAAATCTAGTCTCTAGATTTCATCACATGGAACAGATTAAAAATAAAAAGTGTACTTTGGATTATTTTTATAAAAAGAATCCTTAAAATTTTATAATTTTTTCTCATAGCAGAACACGTACTGATCCTGAATTGCCACATCATGGGGCAGACATGTCTTCCTTTGCTGAATGCAGCTTTTCCCTGTCAGACATGTCCAGAAAGGGATTACCTAGGACAAGTGTAACATAAATTCACTCTGGAGACAACACTCCTGTTCATATTTTCAGTTTTGCTCTTCTTTTCTGAGAGCAGTTTGCAAAAGGTGAAATATTTTTATGTACACTCAGAATGAATAATGTCTATCTTCATGCTCACAATGGAGAATGACGATTGAATGGACAGAAGTTTACAAGCCAAGCTCACAATTAAATTTTTTAAAATTCAGAATAAGAAATGAAAATACGCTATGCAGATAAAGACTCTAGCCACAGCAGTGTCTTACCATGGGCAAGAGAAGTGTCACTCTTTAAGTGTCCAGTAATTGCTTTATTGGACATTCGCATTTCCAGAAAGCAATTTCTGACTTGCACTGCATGTTAGCTAGGGCATTATGTTTAATCCTATGACATGCAACTACTGTCTTCTGAAAGGTTCCCCAAATTTATTTATTCTTTTCAACTGTGATGTTTCTGTAAGTGTGCACTTCCAAAGAAAGACTTTATTAAATCAATTCAAAATATGGTAAGACTTCCAAAAGAGATCAGAGACTAAATTAGGCACACTTGAAATTTAGCAATTCTCATTACAAACTGATTTAGGGAAAGAAAAATTAAACCCATCCAAATTCCACAAATTCAAAATGTATTAAATTAATTTAAATTCCTTTGGTTTTCCTGAGATTTTACTAGAAGCTCCAAATCGTTAATGTTTAAGATTTCTTTGTGATTAAATTATAGACACTATGTCATAGTTTCATTTTGAGTTACTAAACACCAGTTGACATTATTGTCAGAAAGAAAAGCAGGAAGGCAATGAATTTATGAATTTATGAATGTAAAATGGTGCGATGTGGAGAAGGGTTGACTTTCACTCAGTAGTTTGGGCATGGCACCCTCCTCAATGGATGTCTGGATAAAAAAAATAAACCAAGAAAGAAACAAACAAAACCCCAAAACAAAATAAAAACCCTAAACAACCAAAACAAACAAAAAAAACCTCCACAAAAACCCCCAACCAAACAAAAAACCAAAACACAATAACAAACAAACAAACAAAAAAAAACCAAATAAAAAACCTTATTTCACGAATTCCGATAACTATTGTCATGTGTCTTTTTCCTTTACATTCTTGGAAATTTGATGCCTGAAAAAGGGAAATCTGAATATGCATTACTTTAAACCAAGCAGAGTTCACCAAATGTTCCAAATATCATAAAGATGAATATATAGCCTCATTAAAAGACTGATGCCAAATCTTCCTCAGCCTTACAAGCCATACCTACTGCTCTTCCTGTTGAACTCCTCCAGGTTCTTTTCAGTTTGCCTAAGACATTCCCAAAATATCATTGCTCCAGTTTACGTTGTCTTGGCTGCTAGGATAGATCCCGAGTACCCACTGAAGCCTCACCAGGCAGAAAGGCTGCATCTTACATCTTCCTCACAGCAGCCTGATAGTGCTTCCCAGAATAAGATCTTCTGTTTCTGCATCACCTTCACATTTCTGAATCATCCCATATGACATCCATTTTCCTTTTCTACTGTATGGCTGCTCCATGGCCTTTTATGTTTCATCTCACTGATTTTGGATCATCTACCAAATTTATTAAGGTCATTTTAAATTCTGATCATGTACTACAAACTGCTTGTAAAGTGTTCAGCAAATATATCAAGTTCTGTTCTAAACGGAAAGCCAAGACTTTAGGAAGAAATGCTCTCTACCTCCCACTCCTGTAAGACTACACTTGGAGCCACACCTAACCAGCAAACTTCTCATGCCTTTGAAAGCCTCTGAAGTTTTTGAAAGGAGCATTTCAAACAGCTGTTCAATCAGCTTAGGTTGACCACTCTAGGTTTATTTCCTCAGCTTTGCAGGAGACCTGTGTGGGATAAGTCTGTCTAAAGCAGGGAGATATCCCATATACTGCTTTTCTCTTATTTTCTAAATCAAATGCTCTCAGAGAAGGAATTAAGATTGATTTGACACAGTGTGTTTTTTGACACAGTGTATTTTTGCATGCTTAGATGGACTATTTTAACTCTTTATGATCCTCCTGCAATTTATTTATGGTTTACTTAATAAATTAATTCAGAATATTTCCAGGATCTCCTATAAGGGATTAATTATAACTTCCTGATTTTTTCAGAAGAACCATATCAACTTCCCGATTTTTTCAGAAGAACCATATTTCCATCTTTTCCTATTACTGTGAAGACTCACCAATGGTTCAGAGATTACACAGTATTGTCAGGTCTTGATAGTCGGAATACATCTATCTACTCTTTAGCATGTTCTCTTCCTTTATTTTACCTGAGCTCATGTCTTCTCAAGCATTAAATATTTTAGATTTCTTTACATCATGTCTGTCTTGCTCTCTTTTCCTGTTGCATAGGATCTGTACTGTTCTGTTACTATTTGAACAGAAACACCTTGAAAATATTACTCCAAGCAGGATCATAAGATTTACTACTGGCAAGGAAGACTTTCTCACCTGATTACCCTTTAAAAACTCAGGAGAAGTCTTTAGCAAACATTTCACCAGTGGTACAGCTGCAACAGCAGAGGCAGAATGTGGCCTTCAGCTGAGGCCCCATCAGATCTGTGAGGCTGTTTTGAGCTGAGACAGTTCTGAACCTGCCAGCAAAGTGAGTGATTTGCCACCAGATCAAGAAAGAGCAGCTCGGCATTTGACAGCACTCATTACTTGATGCTTCGGAATGATTTCTGCAGAGATTGAAGAGTTTTGAAAAACACTGAAAAGGGATTTTTCATTTCAGCCTCTGCTATTTACTGCAGGAGATATGGGGAGACACAACTGCGCTGAGGAGAGCCTTTGTGATATGTGTGTCCTGTTCCCAAGGCCTACATCAAAACATCAGCTGTTTAACCAGGACTTTTAAACATTTCCAATTAGTAGGAACCTTTAGCTGTTATAATTCCCTTCTTTTAACACTTCACACATCTCATTTTTGTTTCCTCCTATATTTCACAGGCCTAATCAGATCATCAAAACAAAGGAAGGTGACTCAGTTCCACTGCAGAAATAAGGAGCCCATATCCAACTTGCTAGGGGAGTCTGCATGTCCCCACAGTGCTGTGTCCATGCTAGCACAGAGATGCTGCCCACATCCTAGGGCACCCTGCTGTATTCCACCCTTCTCTCAGCAGGCAGGCATCCCCACATACATAGAGCCAGAGCATTTCCTCCCAAGATTTACTCTGCCAACCGCCTCCACATCTGCCCTGGGCCCTCCCTCATTCCCACTGGCAAGCCCTGCCAAACACTGCCTGGAAAAGGGACCTCCTTCTCCCCTAGACAGACCAGGCATGGTGCTTGGGGCTGGCACAGGGCATCCCCACAGGACCACGTCCTGCCAGCGAGCAGCTGTGGCAAGGCCCATTGCCAGTTGTGGGAAAACACGTCACCTTTTTCAGAGGAGGAATAAACTACTTTTGGCAGCAGGTTCCCCCGTGGCAACTGGCCCCACGTCCCTCCTGTGTGGCGGGCAGATGGTGCTCGTGCAGGCGCCCAGCCAGCACCACACGGCCCCCACGGCCCCAGCCCCATATGCCCCGCTCAGCTGCTGTCACCTCCTGTCAGGGTAGGAGTCATTTTTCATGTACCAGTAGCATGGGTGAGGCAAATACACCAAAGGGCAAACTGTGTTTTTCAGCATTAGCAGCCACGAGGCCAGAAGCTCCTGAAGTGCCAGAGGTGGGTGACTGACTTGCTGCCTGGGGAAGCGCTGGCAGAACTAGGCAACACTGAAGGCGTCATGGCTTTCTGCACAGATAAATGATGCAACAGAGATGTACAAGGAGAAAGAGGAAAAGGATTTGAGGTTTTCTTTAAGTGTGGATCACCTTAACAATAAGTCTCCCTACACATCTGCAGAGCTCAAACACTCTAAACTGTAACCTTGAGCTAAAATGTGAGAAGAAGCTGCTTTGCCAGTTCTTAACATAGCTCGACACCTGCCCCCTCACTGCTGCTGTTCCTAAGGCCTGGAGTTACACAGTGCTGAGCTCTGGCATGGGAAAAGGATGCTTGGATAGTACCGTGGTAATTCATGCATGAGGGGGTACTCAAAGAAGATAAAGTGGGCATGTAAGTCTCTACCCACTTAGAGTCTCAAGCCAAAATAAAGACACTGAGGCAGAGACCACCTTGAAGGCTGCTACATCCCCACAGCAACACCAGTGTTATACTGGACTCCCAGGGGCCAGGTTGGCAGCCCAAGCAAACAGCTTGCCTCTTTTGTCCCTCGTGTTAGCAGGAAAGTGAGCACCACACTATAGGGCCTCATCTTGTGGGACTGATCACAGGTAACCTCTCAAGCAGACAGAGGCACTGCTGGGGAAGTGTCTTTGTCTTGCCCATCTGCTAGGATGGAGCAAAGCCATCTCTACTGCCTGGGCTTGTAGGAACAGAGCTCACCACTGCAAGGTCTGAACATGAGCTGGAGCAGGTCAGGGGTGAGTAGCAAGCAGAGGAGATAAAGGCAAGACAAGACTGGCAGATTTGGATCATCTGCACTACAGTGTGCAAGGGTGTGTGCAGAGGTTGGAGCTATTGCTCTAGAGTTGTTTAGAAAAGGTATATTTTGGGACTCCTGGAAACCAAGTAAAAAGTTGAAAATACATTTCTTTTTCATATTAAGTTATTGAAGTTATGCTTGGAGACAGCTATTCTGGAAATCAAAAAAAGATTTTAGGAACCATGCCACCAGTTCTGACAGCCTGACCTAGAGCAAGATAGCCACAGAAAGAGGCAAGATGTTTTCCCAGGGCATTGCATTGACTCAGATGTGGTTTTCCCAGTGATATGAGTAAAAGGCTGTAACACTGTTCAGGCATAACGTTCCCTCTTATCCTGAATGCCCCTTGTCAAAATGAGGCCACACTAGTCATCAATACTCAGGACCACATAATATAATGCCATAAAAGGGAGCTATGATTTTTTTGCACACATTCACTACACCATTTTAGCATCTAAAATAAGGAAATCACCATTTTTTCCTTAGTCAATTATCCAGCTTTTGTTGTCTAGGATTTCCTAAAACTTGCCCAGAAGGATTTTATTTTCACCTGAAGTTGTGCTAGTGACATTTAATCTAATTTTAGTGTAGATAGGGTAATAGAGTTTTGATACTGTAAATCCTCTTGAAAAAGGACTAATTTTAAGGTTCCAGAAAACTGTTGACATTCTATGATCATGAATTAGCCCAATTTATTAGAGAATGGCACTAATAATGCCAAGGCCATGGACTTGATCCTTGTACAGCCCATTCTCTGAAGAGAGGATTCTTCCAACTCAGACTATTCTGATTTTCTTTCAAGGCTATAGCACAAAGCAAGGTGCATTAGCTAAGTGTAATCCTAGGTTTAGAAGTCATTCCTCAAGCCTTCAAGTGAATCAGTGAGTTTTCTAACTGTAAAAAATGGTTTTCACTGATCACTGGCTTTATGGTAAAGATTTAAGATGCAAGACAGATGGATGGGATATTTTGACCTCCCTTATTCCCTTCTAAATTTGGCTGGACTCTGCTAGGGCACTGCATATGTGTTGGTGCTGCCTCTTAGACACTGATACCATTTCCAGAGGGGCTCTTGCTTAGCATGTCAAACAAGATAATGTGATTACACATTTCTTTGACTGAATGAAGGTGGTTTTCCAGTCAAAGGGGAAGAAAGCTGTAGATTTTTCAAAGTCAAGGTCATGTGTCCTATATTCCATCTTCTGTAACCTCAGCATATATTTATGAAAAAAATATATAGATTACCTATTGCTCTTAAAATATCTCTGAAAGTGTTTTGAAACTTCATGGCTGATAAGTAAGACATCTTTTCTGCTGAGGCATATCAGATGCCTTTTCTATTTATACACTTTCATTCTACAGTAAGATAGAAGGGAAAATCTATTTGTAGTTCAAAGAATATCCTATGTTCTCTCATGTAGCTACTGAGGCTCTTCTGAGCTGTTTCGTTGTTGTTGTTGTTGTTGTTGTTGTTGTTGTTGTTATTTGGCAAATCCAAATAACAAAGCAGAAGTTATTTGAAACTGACTCACTTTGGTGGAAATTGATGGTTTAAGTCTGGCAAAGTACAACATCCACAAAACTAGATTTGAGTCTCCTGAACAAAATCTTGCTTTAGAGGTATGTGCAAACTCATTCATCCCAGCAATCTGGAAGATGAAAGACTTCATTTTCTAGTAACTCTGGGATGCAAAGGCTCTGCAGCAAATAAATATTTTCAAGCATAACAATATCATGAAGACTCTCAAAAGCCACTTAAATAGTTATATTTTTTAACTCTGTATGTTAATTGAGCAATTTTGTGTGTTCATGAACAACTCACAAAGAAGAAGCAAAAATATTATTCCTGCTCATAAAGCTTGAAGAGTGCGATCAGGAAACAAAAAGATCACACCATTAAGCTGGCCAACCATGTGGCATAACCAGTAATCAAACCATAGTGAATATTCAGAGAAGCCATTTTTCCATTAGCCCACCAGCAAAATAAAAATGCTACTGTATTTAAAGATTTGGAAAAGTCAGTTAGTTTACTGACAATTTATAAACAGGAAAAAAGAGAGTGACGTCTTAATTTATCAACTAAATTGTAACCTTAAAGAATGTCACCTAGCCATTTGTTCAGCCTGTCATACCTTTGAAGCACAGACTAGTGTTACTGTGCCCCTTCCCAGGTCTGAGGACACCTGAGACCACAAAATAACCACTGTTCTGTCCGTCTGTAAGTGCAAGGATCTGTTACTGCCCAGGGTCCTCTTGGATTCCTGCCTCATCAAAGAAGCTTGAAACCAAACAATGCTCTTCAGATTTGGAGAACTTGATCCTTGAGCACATGGTGCAGCAGCCCCTGTCGGTACCCGCCCCCCTCCAGGCAGCCAATAATGATCCTCTGGCTTAAGAATCTTTGTGTGAGTTTTGCAAGGTGGCTTGAGATCACTGGATGGAAGAGACTGTGCAAGTATAATAGACTGTCTTTCAAATTGTTATTATGGGTATCATAACAATGCTGAATTTATCACTACAAGAATAAAGTTTTACCCGCAAATTGTGGAATACAAGAGAATCAGTTTAATTAAAATGAAGGTGAGGGACTAATGCTTAACTGGTGTATCAATAGAGTAAATTCTGTTTAATGGAGGTGTATTTGACCTTTCAAAATTTATAAAGTAGCATATAGATATAGGTGAAGTTTTAAACTTCAGTATATGAAAAGCTATTTCACTAATTAAAGGCTTAAAGCTATGAATATAATTTTAATTTAAAATCTCTTTTTATGCTGAATTTAGATATATTGAAAGATTTGGTTTTAATAAAACATCCTTTTTGATCAGAAATTCCTGGAGAATTTAAGATGCTTGTCTGTTTACTTGGATGTCAGACATAAGGCTGAGTCTTTTAAATACTTAGACATGTGCTTAACTTGACATCACCAAGACCACCCCTATGCATGAAGCTAACCATGTGCAAAGATATTTATAGGACTGGCATCTAGAAGTCCCTTGTAAACTCCAGTCTCATCATTTGGAAAGGCTTTCAGTTCAAGTGGAAATAAAGGAGTTGAAGGTGGAGAGCAGTGATGTGAAACAACAGCACAATGTTATTTTTGCATAATTTGAAGAGAACACAAATAACAGAGTATTTTCTATATTTTTTCCTCTTTATGTCTTCTGGGTAGGTATGAACTGTAATTCTGTGGGCTGCTTTGGGATCATGACCTTGGCCCATTGGCACAGATTTTGGTGCTGATCGGAAGCCACTGAGGATTTGAATCTTCTTTCCAAACTAAGGAAGGATTCCTACTGAAATTAACAGCACTTGAAGAAAAGATAGCCAAGAAAGGAAAGAATTATGTCCACACATGCCAGATTAAAGACTTGTGGTCACTTCTAGGCAGAAGTTAAATAAAGAACAGAGATGTGATGTGCCATGTGGAATGCTCAGTAACTCTCACAAATTGAAATCTACTTTGGAGAGAATGAACTGGCAAGGGTTTTCAGAACTTTTCCCTAAAGGATGGCATCTTAAAAAAGTTGTTCATTACAGACTTATTGCTCATCTGAGAGCTCTTCGCCGCTCTGAAGTGGAATGACTCTTAGACTTCTCATGCACTTCCCCCGCAGAAGATCTTCTTAACACAATAATTGCAAATTCAGTAATTTCCCTTTATCACTCCTTTTAAGTTTCAGTTTCTCCTTTTTGCATTCCAGGCCCTGCAGAGCTTCGCAGGTCTATTGGCATGTTCCCATTCTCCCCAGTTGCTCTGTCAAACATGTCAGCTTTTGAACAGCTTAATTTCCCTTCCAAATGCTCCGTGTCCTCCAGGCTGTCTCCTGCACACACACAGCAATTTCCTAATCTTGGTGCCTCAGGAAGGGAGACCTTTCTGCTCAGCAGAGAAGGCTGTCTCCCATCACCTCCACTACACCTCCACTACATGCAAGGTAAACTTAACAACTTGCACAGCTACTCCTCATCTATATTTAGATGTACAGTGTCATCCCAGTTTTTCTAAAACCTAGATTTCCATTTTACAGCAGTACATGTATCATCATCAAACACAAGAATGAAGCCAAATATATTCATAGATACACATATGCACAGAGCAGACATATCGAGTAATTTTTTTGGCAAATTATTTCAATTAGGTACCAGCAGCTCCTTTGCTTCCTCTGAATTTTCAAATTTTTCCAAAGATGTACACAGTCACTAGTGAAAGGTCAGACTACTGGCACTGGCAAGGAAGGAGCATCTCTTTGCCATATTCAGAGTTTGCAGAGCACATTTGTGTACCAGCAAAACTGCTTTTCATTCCATCCTCTGTTTTACCCTTTCATTTGCATTGTCTTGCACAGAAACCCACAATACATTCATAAAAAGTGACCACACCTGGCCCAGCTTTTCACAGCAATGGCTCCTGTTCCCTTCTCTCCTGTTCTTGGACTACTAATCCTAAATTCCAGCAGGTATCATCTGGACATTTTTTCCCAGGATGCTTATGAGTTCTAGCTGTTACAAGTAACATGTTACACCACTGGACTTCTCAGGGTACAGGAATCTGCTACGTAAATGCAAAATGGTTATTAGAATACCATTTACCAAGTTGCAACTTCATTTAGGGTATATTTGGGAGTCTTCTCATATCATTCCCAATCAGATATAATGGAGCACTATTACACTTGGCATTTGCATGAGCCACATTTTAAACAGAGCCAGTTACCTCTCACTATTTTCCAAAAAGAAACAAAAAACAAGCAGGTATTAAAAGGAAAACATGAGAGACTCGGAAAACCTCTGTGGTTCATAAAGACAGGGGAGATGAAGCAGAAAAAAAGATGAGAAAAATTTTTAGAAAAACAGTCACCATGATGTGGAAGAGAAATTTTGGGAAACTTTGACCAAAATCCTAAGTGACATAATATTGAAAGTGACAGAGAAACAGAGACTGAATGTATATAGCCCTTTTTTATTTTTTACCTAGCTATAAATATTCTGTACTCGAGTTTTATGTGATTTCCAAAACTATGCAAAACCTGTATGTTTGTTTCAGCTATGGTACACCTCTGGAGTGATCAGGCGCCCAATTGATCGTCTGCTCTGGGGAAGAGCATCTTCATTTAGGCTATTGTGATAACTCAGTTACCTGTAGAAAAACTATTAGTTATTGACAGTAGATAGTAGATTCATTTGAATCTGTTTTCAAATGACATTCCCAAATGAGTTTGTAGATACACTGAGATACACTGGATTTAGCTATCTAATAATCTTGTTGTGTTTCTTGGGACTAGATTACATTGTTTTCTTAGGAGTCAGGTAAGAAAACCTTCCTCACAACTTAGACATGGCTTAAAAGACAAAACAGAATACTAAATGAGAATTTTGCTATAACAATAGCCTATAAAATCTGATTTCTTGTATTTGCATTTATCGAACACCACTGTTAGCAGCGAAATTAAGAATTTGACCTCTATCAAGATGTTTGGTTTATGCTGAGTTTAAATAACTTATTTCAGACACCTGGTATCTGTAGGTAGCAATTTGTAAGCCTCGTGAGTCACTGTTGATATTTTAATGGTGTGTGGGTTTTTTAGTTTATCCATTCTGTTCCCTTTTCCATGGACAGTGTATTTTCTTGTTCAGTTTTCAGAAAGAGTAAATCCTTGGAAATTAAGTTATTTTTATTTTTAAGCACTGCTTAAAGAATACAGCAGTTATTGTCATTTCAAAACCACCAGCAAATAAAGTTCAAAATAAATGTTAAGACTGTTCATACTAGAGAAGGCAGTATTAGCCCAGTCCCAGAGGAATGCCCCTCCTTCAGGCCTCACAGATCTAGGTCCGAACTGGAAACCGCACCAGCTGAATTTGTGAGGCAAGAACTGCATAGAGGTAATGAGAGTCACCACATAACAGAAAAGAAACAGCTTAGAAAACTGCAGCACTGGGGCACTAACACGATTCTCAGCTGTACAGCCAGATTTTCATTTGATGTCTCCTGGAAATGTTGCAGTGCAGCTAAGTGACTTATCCTCGCTGAAGATCTCTTGCTTTAGAGCTTTGGGCTACCCTGGTGACTTACAGCTACATTCTGATACATATAAGAGGATTTGTTCTACACAAGTTATTGACTGATATTTCATTAACATAAGAAAGAAAGGTATGTTGATGTATTGGATCTAACCACTAAAATCTGGCTCAGAGTGGTTACTGGAATTCCTGAGGGTTTTTTGTGCTTCATGTCTGTTATACTTAACAGTTGCTATTCTTGCAGAGGACAAGAAGACAGTCTTGCCATAACATCGCCTTCCTTAACACAGAAGTCAGGAAGGAGACTTAGGACTCCTACAGAACCTCTTGCCAGAGTTGCTGTGTACAGTAATCCTTTTCAAGAACTGTTTTCTTACATCTGAAAGTGAATGACCCTGCTCATGTCCTGACTGTTGGGACTCCTGGCACACAAATATTTCAGTGGGAGTCTCATGGGTATAAATGCTCAGGAAAATTCACTTGAGTAACTGGAGCACAAGTTGTGCTACAGAGATGTACAGATGCACGTCGGGTTTCTAAATCTGTGAAATATGAACAACTCATGTCTTAAATGCTACTCCCAAAAAGGAAGTCAGGTTTTTTCAGGTTGCCTTTTCACTTTCTGTCAAAAGGAAAAGCCTCTTCTTAGCAGCTGCATACCTGACCAAGGACCTGGAAAACCTCAAGGAACATCTCTGCCTACATGAGCCCAAGGCTTGACAGAAAGCTAGAAGATACTGTTCTCACCACTGGGACAGCATTCTTCCATCTCCACACTGATGGTGTCCAAACAAATTTGAGGCATTGGTGGCCTGGAGATGGTACATGTGAGGAGGATCCTCTCTGCTTTTCAGACATATCTATGAGTTTAAGAGGGAACTTCTGAAGTGAAACATCAATGACCAAAATGACTGAGATATTTTTATTCACTATAAAGTATTTTCTGTCTCTCCAAATCAAGCGCATGTCAGATCATTCAGACATTCTCACTGGCTGTCCCATCCAAAGCTATTCAGCCACACTGATCACTGCAGCTGGTCATCAGGTGGTGCATTAGAGCTATTACCTCCTGGAGCCTTTCTATCATTTGTGCTGTCCCAGCACAGACCTCCAGCCTTTCCTTTAGTGAACATGGCTAGAGCCTCTCTGGCTCTGGGAGGTCTGTGACATTCTAGACACAGTCCAAATAGAGACTACCTCAGAAGCTAGAAGGAGGAACAGGAGAATAGTCTCTAAGTCTCTATTGATAACAATATCATTAATGTCTATTATTATAGCTCCAAGACTGCTCAAAAAGTGCTAAAATAATAATATTCATTCCTGAGGAGAGAGCAACAACCCCTTGTTCCTGAAACTTCCTCCCTGGAGCAGCTATTCCAGTCATCCATACACCTTGATTTTATATCTTTCAATTATTTACACTATTTGCTATAGATTTCTCTGATATGACTTGGTATTTGCAGGCTGAATTTCTGAAAAGAATGTTTTAATCAGGGAAACATGCAGGACATCTTCACTGTAGTTCAACCATTTGTCAAGGAACAGAGTTCTAGACCATGTGTTTCAAATATTTGATAAGGCAGTGTAACACACTCCACTTCAAAGTAGTACATCAGTAGATCTCAAAATTTGTCTTTTCAGGCAGCTTTTACCCCAGTGAACTGCCCGAGGATGTAAAATAATGATCTTGCACTCACCCACCGAGCCAGGATGCCCAGCTGGGACAGCCCACTTGTCCTGAATACTACCCCACTTCTCCAAGGCTTGACTGATTGTTTATCTTGGAAGGGAAGTGCAAGCTGGATTGTGTAAGTCATTGTAAAAGCTCCACCAGATTTTTTTTTTGAGTTTCATTTTCTGATAAAAAGTTATGTTTTGGGCTAGCAACTCCTACAAGCCAGAGCCAGGGGGAGCGCACACAGTTTTCCCTCTGTCTCTGCCCAACATCCATGGGTGAGATGCTCTCCCATCACACTGCCTGGGTGACACCACCCAGCTGATATGGGTCTATCTGCTCAGTGTGTAAAACACGGTTGTTTCACGTATCTTAATACCAATAATAAATTCAAGTGAGTGATGGGGCGGGAGAAGCTGTTTAAAGTTTGTGGCTGTTAAGAAGTGGTTTTGGGCTAATTCATCCAGCCTGGGATCTTCCTTTCAGTCCAGCTGGTGGTACACTCAGGTGCAAGAGGAGCCTGTAGCCCTTTGCCTGGGTTCTGGGTCCTGAAAGTCCCCAAGTGCATTACAGTATTGGGAAATCCTGGGCCAAGCTAAGTGCCTCCCTCATTTTTCTGAGATTAGCAGATCTCTTGGGAATGAAGGGAATCTGGAATATTCCAGCAGCACCTTCTATGGTATAAATGTGAGAATGCCTTCTTGCATTTGAAAGCTGAGGTATTTGTGAGGATACATATTTATGCCTTGCTATGTCAGAGAAAAATGCTTTGATCAAAACAGTTCCTCAGTTCCTTCTTTATTTTTTTCCTCATTTAAAATAGAACAGTGTATTAAAAAAAGCAAAAATATCTGCTGGATCTGGTCTTTGTGTTAAACTTTAGATCTAGAAACTATTGTGGGTTAGGGAAAAGTATATAAGTAGAGATGGCTCGCTGGGGTACTAACAGTGTGAAAGACAGACAAAAAAATGCAGAGGTAATTGCTTTCAGCCTCCTTTTCTGGAACTACTCATCCTTCCCAGGGCTGCACAGAATGCAGCTGCACAGCACTGAGAATTTTAACTGCAATTTTTTTTTAATCTTTGAAGACATCAGTGCCACATGAGGACTGCCCATATATGTCACTTCAAAAAATACACACATTCTCTGCTTCCTGGAACAGGTGTAGTGAAGAAGGTGCCCTTGGTTGGCACTCAGCAGAGGGATCTGTTTCAAGAAGCCAGAGACATTTTGCTTGCTTTGAGACTAAATGCTTCATAAGCCTCATCTCTAATTTACCCATATAATTAATGGTGGACACCAAATGCTTCCCCAACCATGGGTACTGCAAGAGTAATTTTGTTTTTACTTTTGATCCACTCAGAGATTTATAGGGACCATATAAATACAGAGAGAACAGCTGGGCTAGACATATGCTACAGCATGTGATTCAAAACTGTCTCTATGTAAAGATTTAAAACCACAAAAACAGTTTCCAAGACAGTGCAAATAGGAGTTCCACATCCTTCAAGGAAAACCCAAACACTGTGAAAAAAATAGAGATGGTTCTAGTTCCAGGCTGTGAATTTACTATTCCTCTGAACTCATTTAAGATATATACATAATTCAAATATTTTTAAGAAAATTATGTATTTTCCTTCCCACTTCCTTAAGGTGATAAATTACACAATTCCAGTTACCTACTGGAAGATATTTATTTTTCTGCCTGTCCTCATGATACTAGAACTTCTTCCATTCCAATGAAGGATAAAAAATGTAAAATAAAAATATTACCCATTTCTCTAAGTCTTCATCATTATGGTCTTGGATACAGTGTAAAGAACTTATTATTCACCTTCTGAAATTCATGCTAGCATTTTCTTATGCAAACTCTGACACTTGTGCTCAATGCTTATTGTGGCATTTGTTTTCTATGCACCACGTGTTATCTTTGATATTTGAATATTGAAATTGTATTTTCTTTTGTGATTTGCAGGTATCTGCCATCTTACTGCAGGTAAAAGATAAAAATATGCCTATTTATTATTTAAAAAGTTAGAATTTATGTTTAGGATAATCTTGAAACTTCAGTATACAGTATACAGGTATGGATGAGAATATCTGCATGAGCCTCATCAAGCAGTGGGTCAGACAAAACTACAATATTGGCAGGGCTCAAAAGATATGGTATATGCCAATATGACATAATATTTGTTCTACAGTATTTTTTAGTAGTGACTGTAAGAGCCTTATGACTCACAGTGGAACCAAAGAATCATGAAGCATTTAACAGTTTAAACAGTTGAACAAACTCCTTGAGAGCCCTTAACGTACCCACATCTGGCTACAAGCAAACAGCAAGGAAACAACACTAGCAAAACTTCAAGTGGAATAAAAGATCAGAAGTCACTCACATTTGTCATCATTACAACAATATCCTTTTACTCAGTTGAAAAAATCATATCCATTACTACTGGGATAAAATTGATCTACCTTCAATGACTTTAACATATCGTGACAGATATCACACTGTGGTTATTCCTTGGCTTTCCTAGAAGAACACAGACATTTCCCACTTTGGCAAGTAGTTTCCACGAAGACAAAAAAAGCAAAGAATTCAGGGAATAAGCCTGCTTTGAATATAAAGGAATGCATCATAATCTCATCTACTTTCAGTCTAGCTCATTATAAATGAGTCGCTATCTAAAACAGCACGACACCAACACATAGCAGGTATAACAGGTGCTTCCAGAAGGGCAAGACTGGATGTAACATGAAAAGGTGGCTAAAGCAACTTTTATTTCAGTTTCAGGAATTTCCACTAAGCTATAATTAGAGGTGCCAACTGCTAACAAAACCCATCTTAGCACAAAATTTCTCCATGGAAACAAAGAAGCGCTGCAAAGAAGAAGGTGTCAAAAAATTGAGAGATTTTCTTGAGCTTGGAAGCAATAATTAGCTTAATAGGAACTTTTCCATACAGTGGTAAAAAAAACAAAGATATGAAAGCCAGCTTTGATGGCCAAACATGGAACAACAGGATGTGAGCACTGCTCTTACCACAGAAGTTTGCGTTTCTTAGTCCTCATTTCTGTTAACAATATAGGTGTCCCTGGAGACAGAGGGGCAGTCATAGGGAATTATTATTTTCCAAATCTGGAGAAAATAAGGAAGAAGGGTCTCTCTTCTTTTTTTTTCTTTTTTGACCTTCTGATGATCTAACAGGAAACATGTGAGACTGGGAAATTTTGCTCCTTGCGAGGCTCAGACATCCAAGGGCAGGAGTTTGTGTCTGAATCATCAGCATTTGGACGAGACAAAACACTGTTTTTCCTCTCCCTTTTCCTTAGTTACTATTTTTTAACCTTTTTCTCCTTCTCCAAATTATTTCTTTCCTCCATTCATGGCCTTTTCTTACTCTATCTTTGCCTATATCTTTCTCTATAAAAGTTATGGGAAGTTGCATGATAAGCATTTGCCACACAGATGTCTCATTATTTAAGCTAGGACACCAAAATTTTACACAGAAAATCTGGAGATACAGACTGTGCCTGCATATCTTTCCCTGCCGCACTCAATGGCCAGATGTCTGCCAGTGCTAACCATTACTTTTTTTCAGAGATTGCCTTTCCTTTCACATCTTGCTGAAAAAGAATAATTTCCACAAAAAAAACAAACGAGCATGTCACCTGGAAGCAAAGAGGTCATGCTGAGCTGATGATCCCTGAAACTTGTGCTTCACTTGACTTGGGCAAAAGTAAAGCAGGATTTTCAACCCTGGCTTGTGTCCATGTGTAATCTCCCTCCACACCAATATATCAATCTGGTTAAATTCCACTTCACTCCTCCTGGCACTCTGGTCACAGCAGTTTATGAAATGCTTGAGGCTGAAGGGTTTTCTTTGACAGGGAATCAAACCAGGTCAAGCCTAATAACACTAAATCCTGGCCCACAGACCATCAGGAGAGGTGTATTTCTAATAGCAAATCTACTAATAAACAGATGCAATTACTAGATAAACTGAGAAGAAAGCAAAGGGTATAAATCTCCCTGGTGAAACAGTAGGCTTACAATAGGTGCTACATGCTTTGATCAAATTAAAAATTTTATTACACTTTAATTAAGACCAGCAATTTACGACTGGCATGCAAAACTATTGACATTTCCTTTTTGTTCCAGTCCACACTAGTAGTTTTAATCCACACCTGTACTTTTAAGTCTAATTTGACCTTTGTTCACAGAGTACCAGTCATTCAGCAGATCTCATGATTACGCTTTCCTGGAAGGAGATAAAACTAGCTGTATTCAGACTTATTTCAAAACTGTAAATGTCAGACTCTATGAGCCAGGACAATGTACTGAGTGTGTTAAAAAGGTTTTTGTCAGACCCTACCATCACCCCAACATTGTTCTGTACCTTCCATCTCTGAGAGCAAAGAAATTACTTATTTCATGAAGTAAATGAATTTTGTGTAACTCATACAACTGGAAACATGCCAGGAAATAAATAATACATTTAGCCAATGTTGAGAAGTTATTTCAAGTGGTTTATGTGTTTCTGAAAAAAATAACTCAAAAAAGGCAGTTTTAAGAAACCATTAACTTGAGTGAACTAATTAGAAACAGATCACATGATGATAAATGAGGTAGTTTGATCTGTTGATTGGACTGCTAGCCTGTAAGTATGCAGACTGACCCTGCAGATAATTGTATCAGTACCTGTGCTAATAGGGGTTTATGGAGATCAAAGCTGTGCAATATTCCCCGACCCTTAAACCTCTGCATTGTACTAAGATTAAGTTAGTAAACACACATCAGCTAATTTAAAGCAGTGTTATTACAATGTTGCAGATATGAAATAAAGGGGTTTTGAAAGCTTAGAAATTTGGCAGCCAATCTTAACTCTGACCTGGTCCTGCTGCTCTCATTCCCCTGCATATGATGGACAGTGAGAGAAGAGGGAAGGGATATTCTAGCACTTAAAAGTTTTGATGTTGCTGTCTGCAAGTGACCTTAAAAACTTTACACAAAGCTCCTCCAGACTACTTCAGAAATCATGCCATAATGACATATGTGAACAGCCTTGCAAAGAAACTAAAATTTAGAAAATCCAGTTTTCACTCCTGTTAAATGTCTTCCCATCTTTTTTATAGCGGCCCCACTCCACTTAGCTAAAAGCAAAGATTTACAGGTGGGACTTCTCATATCTCCAGGACACTTCTCAAATCTGCACTCGTTTTCAGTGCCTTTTTGTCTAGTGCAAGTGTTTTTGTAATACTCACACCATGAGTTTGTCAATTTCTTATGTCATTCACCTGGGTAAAACAATGTCTTGAAGGTGCTTAGCAGGAACCACTACATCTTATGATTGTTGGTGGCATTAACAGCTCCTCCTTAAGGCACTGATATTGGAATGCCACATCTGCAGTTCTGTGAGACCGTCGGTTATGACTTTTTTTCCTAAGTATTTCTGGAGCTTGATCAAATATGGTGGCTGCATGGAAGCTATTTCATTTTGCAGAGATGAGCTGTGCTCAACACTGATGCATAGTTTCTTCTCAGAAAATATTTGAAAACTAGTGATCTGAAAAACTCTCTCCCTTGCTTTTAAGAAAA
Source organism: Motacilla alba alba (assembly GCF_015832195.1). NCBI lineage: Eukaryota > Metazoa > Chordata > Aves > Passeriformes > Motacillidae > Motacilla > Motacilla alba. Next base: position 53,688,779 of record NC_052016.1, on the reverse strand, counting down.
TAATTTGCTTGAAAGTTAGAAAGGGCATATAATGCATCAAAGCAGATGCCGGTTGTCAAAGTGATCTAGACAACTACAGCAGACATCACTGGAAACAATAACCTTACACAGACTTAAGATTTAGTTAATAGTAACAATATAGCAGGAAAACAAGACTCAACAATCCAACAAAGCACCCATTCTAAAAGGCAGAAAGATTTATTTCCAGTATTCCCAGCCTCCAGCATAAACCAGTCCACATCTCCAAGATAATCCAAGAGCTCATAGTGAAGGAATTCTAACAGAGGATGAAGAAAGTATTTTTACTTTTATCACAGAATCATTCCGTGTGCCAACTGGTGCTGAGGCATAAAGTGTCCCTGTGCCAATGACTGCATCACATCTCTCAGCGCCAGTTTCAGATGTTAGATCTCCTCCTGTTAAAAACTGCACTCTGTTTACAACTGTAATTTTTTTCCACCTTTAGCACCCAGCCAATGAGTCTTGGCAGGAGAAGGAAAAATTTTTAAAAAGGCTTCAGCAATTCATAATACTATATTTTAAATCAAGGTGCGCTTGTTGTCATGGACAGAGTCACTGCCTCAGAGACCACATAAGTGGATATACATTGCAAGGATTGACTATTCAAAGGGAGAATTATGTTAACCTTTGGATCTCCCTGCATTTTGAGAAATTATTGTCCATGTAAGTGGAAAATGGACATGGAGACCAAGTCACAACAAAGTCCTGAAACTTGCCCTCCAGGCACAATATTACTTTGTCCATGATGGGATGAAGGCTAACCTTTCTACCCACTGTCTCTGTGGGGGGCACAGCCTTGCGCTGAGCTCTGGTGACCACATTCTTAACAGATACAAATATGGTTTTTAACACATCTGTTATAATGTCAGTCTATAAATATGCACAACAGTCAGTTGTTATACCGATGCACTAAAGGAGGGTAAAATATTTGTTTCCTGTGCTCCCTACTCTACCAACCCAAGAGCAGGTATTGACAGCCAGAATGTTGTTAGAATATAAGTATTCTCAATTTATGCATGTTGGTGTCACTTATAGCCCCTCTGTGCTGACTGATACCTGGAAAGATGGCCTTCTCCTTTAGAGGCCCAGACTGAATTTACATCATATGCTTAATCCTGGGTGGGGATTATACCCAGCACATCAAAGAGCAAAATCAAGCCAGTAATGTCTTCCACAGGCCAGCCCTGCAGTTGGAAATCCTGCTAGCCACAGGAGGACTGGGGCTGCACACAGCCTCAAAACAGCTCTTTGTAACACCATGAAGCAATTAACTACTTGAACCTCTCCCATTTTCCTCTCCTCAGAATACATCTTGCATAAGCTGGAAAGTACAAATAAATTCTACTTTATGATTAAAGGGAGGATTAAAAAAAATTTCTTTGCAAAAGCAGGTATTCTATTTATCCACACACATTAAATATGACATTTCCAAATAAAACAACCAGAGCACTAGAAGAAGAATACCATCGATAACACCTGCACCAGAGAGTTTAAAATCAGCTCATAAGCTACTATAGTGAACATAGTTTGTTTCTATTATTTCTTAAATATGATGATAACCAATTTAGGGATTGACATAAACCCCATATTGTATTATTCTGAGGCTTTGTTAAGAGCAAAGAATGTGTGACCAAATCAAAGGCTTCACTAAAACTAATAAACACAGCTTCAGTCATATATGTGGCCTTTATCCACAGCTTGATTAATATAACATTTAACCTAGAATAAGGCTGAGGTTATGGAGAGCTTTAAACAGAAACCAGATTTGAAATAGGGAAGGGTGAAGGGGGTAATAAGTTTAGATTAATAAATCTATTGATCTTTCCACATACCAAACATTTGGAAATGTTAGTTAATGGCATTAAAGCAGTTGAAAACCTGTGATTACATAAATCCAAGAAAACACCACCTTTCTGGTACACAAAGAGTCTTCCAAATTGTTCAGAGTTTCAGCAAGCACTGAGACATGTTGAAGGAATCATGAAAGAAAATGATTGCAGATTTGAACCGTAAAAAGGGGATTTTATCCCTCTGTCTCTTCAAAGGGTAATTAATTTTTTTCAGTACTTTATTTAGATGTGTAATTTCAAAAGAGGAAAAGTTGATTATTGATTTAAAAAAAAAAACCAAAACAAACTACAACAAATTAGATTAACTTGACTTCTCCAAGGTCAGAAGGTTTCTAAATCTGTTAACAGGCCAGGTGATGATTATTTAATGCCCTAAGTATTTGTTTTGTCTGTTACAATTTAACCCAAATCTTTAATTCATTAAAATGAGTTGTTCGAGCTCTGCTAAAAAGTCCTTTCATTCCGTTCCAAATCCTCTCAGATTCCTCAGCCCTTTTTAACATGTTAATCTAAATAAAACACAATTTTTGCTTTTCTCAACTCGTCTTCATTTCCATTTCAAAGTTGAGTATAGTACCTGGATCAGCAACATATCTGTTATGTCTCTTATTTTTGCTGTTTCTTTTCTCCCTACTGAGATACTTCAACCTGTCATGGGTCATTCAAGGATAACAGTTCCCTACTTTAAACCAACTAGTTCCTTAAAATCTGAACTGACTGGGGATGATCATCATCCAAAAGTTAAGTAGTTGCCTCCATAGTGAGTAGCTAGTATGCCAACTAGCCTGAGGTTGTAGAGTGGCCATGTGATAGTAAAGCAAATATTTTCCCACTGAAATAGCAGCTCCCAAAATTAACAGATGAAAAATTGCTTCTGGTAGAAAATTTCTGTCCTTCAGATACAGGTGAAGTTAGCATAAAGCTTTAAAATAAGTCAATCTAAGAAATTTGTAATAGATAGCTGGGGGTGGATGGCATTTGCCAAAAAGTTTGAATATGGTGTTTCAGGGCCTGTAAGGAATAATGAACTACTTGGCCAAAGGGAGATCCTGAGAATGCACAGGCGAGACAGGAAGAACCTGGCAGGAGTGGGGCAGCTATGGTTTTTGGAAGGCCAAAACAGATATATTCATCCTCAAGTGTCCTCTTCATTTGCAGGTACCTCAAGACACCCAAGAAAAGATAAGCTTACCTGTGTGTGCAATGCAAATACTGCATCCAGTCACCCACAGGCTTTTGCATAACCTGAATGGCTTTCTAAAGACAGGCATTTTTAAAGCCAATGGACTGGGTTTGTGAAAAGTTGTTTAAAATCATAACTCAGATGCAATTGAATGGGTAATAACAGTCAAAACATTCACATGGGACTTAAACATATAACATCCATTCAAATTTGGTGACCTGGCCGGGGGTATAATTTCGGGGATTGTTTTGTTTCTCATGTCCTTCTCTCACTAAGCACTCATCTACTTGGTACACAAGAAAACAGTAACTGAAGAAAGGCAAAGTCTACGCTTTCAGTCAAATCCAAATCTCCCTGGACAGATTTCAGAGCTAATGGGAGCCAGCATACATAGTGCTTCGATAAAATATTAAAAATTTATTAAAAGCATCTCCTCAGAGTTGAAAGCAGAAAATATTTAATCAATCCTGACAATCAAAGGATGATCTAGTGGTAACTTACACACTATTCATTCCAGCAAAGAAAAGATGGGTGGGCGAGTCTTCTTAACCTGCCCTGATTTATTTCATATGTTTTTCTATGTGCACAGCTCCATTCAGGTTTCTATTGTGCCTGCTTAAATGCTGGTACACAGATAATCCCAAATTATTATCTTTATTCTCCTCTTCAAGAGGTTCTGATAAAAAAGCAAACCCAGGAAGTTCAAATGAACATGCCAGTATTTCACACACACTTATGTCTCAGATTTGGATGAAAAATGAAATAATATTGCTTTGGGGAAGTGAGAAGGGGAATGAAAACAAACAGTTAAAGTAGGTATGAAAATTTTGGAATATTCAATTTGAACATTTCAATGTAAATTGACTCTTCCTCATTTCCAAGACACATTAAGTGTGAGAGTACTTCAGGAATTTTCCTGGGCTTCTCAGATCCCACATCATCCTGTGCTTCATATGTTTATACAGAGGAGATTACAATACATCCAAAGTACCACAGAAGCCAGGTGCAAGTTTTTCCAAGCCTTTGCTAGACATCTGGATAGTAGTTCTCTGATCATCTAATATTTTACTCAGTACCTGGCAGTGTCCACATATTTTCTTTAGGTTTCCTTCTCCTAGGAGTATTTTTTTTCCTGTTGTTTCCTGATCAATTTTCCCTATCTTTCCCATTCTTACTCCTCCCAAAGTATCCTGTTTGCCACCTGAAGGTGTGAGCGTATAGCCACCCCATGAACTATATATTTGAAAGGACAAAATAAATGGCAATGATGGAATGACCTGGGTCTACAGGGCATTATGGAGACTCCCACCAAGTCTTTCCATACTGTGCATTTGTAGAGTTGCTCAAGACAGCTCTGATCACATAGTTCCCATTGCCATTTGTGTTTCAGCCATCCCACAAATAGACTGGCAGCTTAAAGGTTTTCTCTTAGGCCTTCAGTTCACCCGTGGTCCACCAAATACTATCACTCTCAAATCCCCTGGTGAGAACACTGCTCATCAAGAAGCCCTACTGAGATGAACTGTGTCATGTCTCTGTAGTATATCCACAAACTGTAGCATTAGCCTGCCTGCTGCTGAACTATACCTTTCTATAGTACAGGAGCCCGTCCCATCCATGATTTTCATTCATCCATGATTTTTATTCATTTTCATTCAAAGTGTTTAAGTCACTTTCATTTCCACTTATGTCAAAATATTAAAGTATAACTTATGAGATAACTCATATCATAAATCCAAAATCACTATTTAAAAATATGTAATGTATGTGCATGGATTTTCAATGGATCTAGAAAATTAGCAGTGCCATCTTCTTGACTTTCTGAGACAGTTTGGCTCCTGAGAACATAATTACAAATCATTAACCTCAACTTCATAAGTGCTCTGAACTTCAACAGAATTAAGTCTTAAATAAAAATCAAAAATCCTATTTCACATATTGCTTATAGAGAGATGTATATAATTTAGTCTGAGAAAGAGCTTTAAGGTACAGTTACAAAAATGCTGGGGGGTGTGTGAATGTTCATAAGAAAAAATCTAAATTAGAAAAAAATTAAATTATATATTCAGAGTTAAAAACTAACATGCAATGATGAAAAGCCCTACAAAATTCTGCACATGGGAATAATCATGGTGACATGGGAAGTAGGAGGGTATTCTTTGAGAAATAGTATGCTAATGGTAGTTAAAGTCCCATTGAAGACATGATGCACCAAATAGCATACTACAGGTTTTATGTTCAATAACCATACCTCAACTTTGTTATTCGCTGGCTTATGAATGACTAAATAGGCAAGCTTAACACCTTATAGACTGCTCTAATGTTATTTTCAAAGGCTATTTATAATAGACTTGGCACTGTCATGCAACAATCTACTAATGTTGTGCGCTAGCCTGTTTACAGAGATATTTTTTATATGACTACACTGGCCTAACTCACCAAGCATCAGCCTGGAAAAAACCCTAATACTTACAAATCTTTAAGAGGTTTAGCCAGAACTGATAGCTTTGATGATGGTTTCATCTCTGGCTCAGTCTGAGAGCAATCAAGGACCCACAGCCATCCAAGGACAGAAGAACAAAGGATGCTAGCTACATTTCATAAGAGTTCTTTCAGAGAGAGTGAACTATTGCTTGGGAGAAACAACGGAGGAGCAGAAAATCTTTGGCACATCTCGGTTTCAGCCTGCTAGCTGGTGTGACTGAGGGGCTCTAGGTAAGTTAGACAGATGGAAAATTCACTATTTTATTTTAATTTCCTTCTGCTACTACCTTTGTGTCTACTACTAAACAGCTAATAGTGAAGCTTTCCTTAAACAAGTTCTGTGTCACAAAGTCCTGCTGCAGAATGGCAACCTGCTCCACCATCCCATATGCCACAGCAGCAGGTTGGACTCACAGGAACATGAATGATGTTTTAAGACAAGAGTGAATGCAATTACATTGTAAAAGCAAAGAGTCACATAAACCCTGAGTGTGTTATAAAGTAGCTGCTGTATATTTTATTTTCTCCTGCTTCTAACCCAGACTCTCTCATCTTACTGAATTAAAGCTGTGTGATGGGATGCACTTGTAAAAGAGCAAGTTTTAGTCAGAAAATCTGTGTCTGCACTTCATTGCTGAAACCTGAGCATGTTTGCCTCACTGACTACCTTGCTGGGAATATAAATCACAAAGTAGAAGTGGCATATGATGAGGTTCACACATATAACTCGTTTTGTGGCCACAAGTATGTGGGCATATATTTGGCAGGTGCAAATTGACAGACTCTAAAAATTGTGGGCCCTGTAATCTATCAGCTTCCATGCCATGCATGGGCTACTTGGGAGCTGCCTCCTGCTCAGCACCCTTGCAGCTCAGCTGTGTGTCACATCTTTTGTCTCCCCTCCCGTGCAGAAGGCACAAGATTGCAACACCTCAACAGAGAGCTGGGGCTGACCATTTTTCCAAAAACAGACCTCCCAGACACAGTCCTGTTTTCAGAAAATGTCTTCTTTTTTTTTTCCTCCTCTTGCACACAGACAGCTATAGGTAAGTAATGAAAGACCCTTGGCAGGACACACAGATAATTAAATATTTCATCATTCTTCTGATTTCAAAGCTCGAAACAAGAAGAGGTTACAGAGGGTTTTGTGTAAAATACTTCAGATGGAGTCTAGCTGTATAAGAAAATACTGGGATGGATCCAGATACAGATGTGCTATCTACCCAGAAACTATTTGGCAAGTCAGTGAACTGTGATATTGTAAGAAAGTCTGGGCTTCAGTACAAGTTCTCAAAAGAGTGCCTGTTGGCTGAGCTATCATAGTAAAGCTGTTTATTGGCAGAGAAGTTATATGGGAAGCTGAAACGAAGACCCTGCTTCTTTTCCCACTGTGATTTTTTTTCTCACCACAATTAATTTATTATAGGTGGTTCAGTCCAGACCTTCTGCATAGTAGATGAGGGATAAAGTCTAGACATAATTTATTGGCCAGTGCCTGGTGAAAACAAAGTTGCAGAATGCACGTTTTCTCTCTCTTTCTCTTTTTTCTTCTGCCAGACACATCAAGTATGCTGTATGCTAATTATCTGGTATGTGAGACCTAAAGGACCAAGGGAGGTTTTCCTTTGCTAGAGCTGTCCTCTATCATATCGCAATATTTTTTCATCATGTTAAACAGTAAATATCAAACTAAACAATAACAGCAGTAAAACTTTGTTTACTTGGCATGTTTTTATCTGCCTTTCACATGAGCCCATAAAAACAAGCTGAGGTTTTCATCAGGTCCCTCCATTTCACAATTCCTGCTAGCTGGCTAGATGCTTTTTATAACCACTATACACATTGACAAAGTGCAGAGCAGTTATATCCAAGATCACAAGACAGCAATGGCAAATTCAAGAACAGAAACCCAAAAATCTACCTCAGTTATACAGGGGAAAATGTGGCATTGCAGAAGAATATCAGCGTAGTGAAAAGCATGTGGTATGGAAAAAAGTCAGGAACAGCAGAAGCTTGTCAGGTGGAAGGTCCATTTCCCATCTTCAGAATGGTTTACAAATATTGATTGGTCAATTTGCTAAACAATCTTGAAAAGAAGGCCTAGTACAGGTTTGTGCTAAATGGGAAGACAGTTGGGATGGAGAGTCTGCCCTGAGTGTGCCAGTCAAATCAGCAGCAGATGAAATTAAAACTAAGCTTTACTGCATCCCAGGGACATACTGCAGTAGATGAGATCATTCTGCTTGCTGTGGGGACAGAAAGGCCCTCTGGGACTGTGAAGCCTTGTCCCCCCAGCTGCCACCAACATAGAGGTCCTTGTCAGGTCCTGATTCACTCCGGGCTCTGGGGATATGGCAGAGATCAAAGGGATGGGCCCCATAGCCTGACTCCAGTCTGGAAGCAAATTCAAAATCATTCCCTGGAATGCATCTGCCTGGTTAGTCCACAGGCAACACAACTCTGAGCCAGAGCAGTGATATCTGCTGCTTTTACTCCGAGGCCAAGCAGGCACTGGGACTCTCTATGCAAGTGTGCAGGGAGCACAGGGATTACTCTGATATTCCACCAAACCTCAGCCTCACCAGTCGTGATGGTGCTTGAGGGAGGAAGGGCCCCGTTTGACCTCCAGGATGTGGTGGGTTTGCATGGCTGCTACTCAGGTAAAGTCTGTTCCTTTGTGAAATGGCTGTGTGTGATGTACAAGCCACTGCAAAGCTGTAAAGATTGCTGTGATCAGGCTGGTTCATGGTGTGGGCAAACAATTTCATTTTAAATAAGAGTAAGAAGCACCCATGCTGCTCTCACTTCATGAAAAGAACACTTTCAAAGGCTCCAGTAAAACTCCGCAGCTCTCAGCTCAGTTTGCCACCAGGACTGACACTGGCACCTTGTCCCTCTCTCCCATCCACCTGCTGCACCTGCTCCAAGCTTCTCTCACCTGTTCAACAGCTCTGTGAATCGGTCCAAGCTCCTATTGCATGCCTCCTGCCCAGCCACTGGCAGGGAGCCATCCTTCTCTGCTTTTTCAGTCCTCATTCTCATCTCAAGTGGGATCACTGCACTGGAAAAAAAATACTATGGGGCCACTTTCAGCTGTTTCTAATTCTCACCCGTGCAGAAACTCAGCATTAATTTGGTGTAAGAATCACTTGAGCAATAACTTGTGTGGCAGTAATCTAGGATTTTTCATGTGGTTCTTTGACAAATTTGATGCTGAGATGTCATTAGCATGCTTGTGAATAAAAATCAGGTGAATTTTTTTAAAAAGCCATCTCTCTGGGAGCAGAATAATAGAGACCTTTATAAAAATATGCACTCAAGTCTGAATGGTGATACTGAAAACAGTAAAAGTGGCCATTCCAAATGCAACAAAAACCATACAGAGAGTTTCCCTTAGCAAACTTTCATAAGGATCTATAATACTAACACGTAGTAGATGTAGTAAAAGATGACCTGAAGGAAACAAGAGTGAAGAATTGTAAACCTACACCACAGATGATATTCCCCAAATACTCAAGAGCTCATTCAGATTCGTTTTAACCTTTTTGCAGCTGCTTGATCACCTCAAGCCTAACCCTTTTATGCAGCATTCAGAGAAAGGAAAGTGGGCTGCAAAAAGCATGGGAAAGAAAAGCCCCAGAATTAAGATGATCCATAAGTAGATAAGCAGTCAATTTATCAGAGAAAAGTTCATTGAGTTTTCTAAATTATTCAGGATAATTAAGAGCAAAGGCTGTGGATAATTGGGAAAAATATCTCAGCATGCAACAAATGGTAGGTGAAATTTAGTCTAGAAAATAAAAAAGCAAAGCATATCTAAAAAATAATCATTATTACAATGGAAAATAATGGTATTGGGGTTATTATAGATGGTCATGAAAACATCAGATAATTTCTCATTAGCAGTCAAAAGCCCTCAGAGTTTTAGAAGAAAAACCAAAACGGACAACATCATTATGCTGCTGTAGAAGTTCCTTATCTGCTCAAAGCCAGGAATACTGTATGACCTGTTAGTATCCTTGGCTTTGTAGCTTATTTCATGCTAATCAACCCAGCTTCACAGAACAATCCTGTGTAATTCAGAGAGCTTCTCTGCTCATGTGCTACCTGAAGCTCCTAGCTGAGCTCCACCATTATGAAAATTGCATCCAGTTTTCAAAAGGTTTAATTAACCCATGCTCCTTCAACAAATATTTGTTTTCTATTTCAAAGACAAATCTCTGAAAACTGAAAAGGATTTAGATCTTTGGACAGGATTTCAGATCTATTTATTTCTTCACTCTACCCATCATAGTCACATGTACTTCACATTTATACTGAAAGAATATCACTTTTAGCAATAGTTTTTACCATTGTTATTGTTATATCTGTTGTCAGGAAACTTAAAGTTGCTTGCAATTTTCCATTTCTAGCTTTCATATCTTCATCACTGCTACCAAACATCACAAACTGACATATAATAATATATACTTAATCAGACATGGCTATTTTTCCTAGTCACTTGCACTTTCTGTTGGGTGATGAAAAATTTTGAGATTTCAGACACCTGCCCAGTCACCAGGTTCAGAAGGTTCATGAAATGTTATCCTTAGCACTTGATTTCAATTGTTCTAGCACAACACCAAATATTTTCATACTTATCACTGAAAATAATGAAGACATACTTAACAGGAGATTTTTTGAGACTTTCCACCATAAGCCTTTATGGTCAGGAAAGCCTGGTCCTTCCCAGCCTCAGGGGTACCTAAAAGATGCAGTCTTATATCTCCAGTCCTGCTGAGAGCCCTCCAGAATATCCAAATGGACCTTCTGTAATCCAAAAGGGTAATCACCTGATTGTGATGAACAATCTTAACTAAAGTACCAGGAGAAATTTTACCAAAGACTTTTGGAAAAACAGAGGCTTTGGCAATTTGCCACACACACACTAAAGGGACTTCATTACATGATTTTATAATTAAGGAGAAAACATCAAAACATATTGTCACATTCAAGTAAAAAACAATGGCTTGTATTGAAAAGCATCTGTTTCAGTTTAACTACAGATGTGAACTCTTAATACAAACCATGAATATTATCATTGGTGTTTTTGTTTTAGCTCACTTTGTATCACAGAAAACTTAAATGATTCAGGCATCTTTTAATTAAGTTGATCCTAATCCAATTAGGCAGAAAAATTCTGATATGGTAAAGAAATGATTATACTTTATAGGCCTTTCAAGTACAAAAATCTCCTAATTTCTCTTGAAACACAGGCATTTTTTATATGTGCAGTATATAAGCTGCATGACTGCAGTAGAGATTTTGGGTTGATTCAGCTCTCACAAATACCCATTCTGTATCTCTCTTACTTCTGGAGTTATTTCATATGCAACCCTGTATGTACAGCATCAAAACTGTAGCAGAGCATTTGATATTCCCTCATCAGCAATTTGCAAGAAAACAAGGAAAAGCACTCTACTCCTTAGCTAGTGCCGAAGCCCATGGTCAATGGGAGAGAGAAAACGCATGCAAGAAAGACAATGTCAGTCACAAATGAGAAATATGGACAAGTTCACAAGAGCACAGAGAGTGAAGCAAAAGGGCAAAATTCAGTTGACCAGGTGCTTTTACTGGCATGTGACAAATCTGCAAAGTAGCTTAAGAGAATTAAAGAAGAAAATATGTTTTATTGGATCAATAGGACTTCAAGCCGCAGTGCCTGTGCATGGAAAAGTGTCTATCTGGGGCACTGCTTTTTCTTCTGTGTGATGTTTCTAAAACAGTACTATTTTTACATACTCCAAAGTCCCAGAAAAAAGTTCTCAGAAAAATAAAAGCGCATGAAAGGGTATTCAACTGCAAGGATGCATCAGCTATCTGCAAGGTAGGTTTTCTCTTGATGAACTTCTTGTCAATATGATAGAAAAAAAACAAACAGGCTGGGTGTGTATCTGCAAAATCTTTTAATTAGTTCTCAAAACTAGGTGAACAGGATATTCTAAGGAAATGATACATTTTTAATGAATGCTATTAATTAGCATTTAGTTAAAGAAATCTTTTCCTAATTTTTTTCCTAAATCAAAATTCAAGTGGGTTTTTTCTTTTCCTTCTAACAGACAAGTAAGCGTTCATATTTTTGAAACAAGTTATTGTTTTTAAAATAGTATTTATAAGGTGATGTGTTTAGCTTGTAGGTATTTCTAGGCTACTTCTCTTCTGCTGAAGGGAGCATAGAGAATGATAGACAAAAGATAACCTAATTACTTCTGTCACAACCACTGTGTATTAACACAGCTATTAACTGAAGCATTTTTAACACCTGGTAAACAGCAATTTTCTGCTAATTTATTTCAGGTTGAGGTGGTAGCTTGTAAAATGCTGAAATGTAGGCAACATCTGACAAGGTTTCATCAACTATAACACTTTACACGTTGGAAGGTGGATTGCTTGGTTCATCACTGACAGAGTAGAAATTGTTTCCCTCTACACTTTCAGTGGCAGGGCTAGGATGCAAACAAAAATGTTGTTGATCTGAGGCTTCTAAATCTTCTAGGCGTTATACAGTGAAATACTTTCTGCTGATCTCTGCATTTTTAAAGTTCATATTGTCACATTGCTTGTCTGCAGCCAAACTAAAAAGCCCAGACATAATGAGATGTGTTTCTCAAGGACTGTGTTAAAAATTTACATTTTTGGGGCAAAAAAGGTTTTTTCCACATGCAAAAATGCTCAAAGAAAAACTTAATGACTGGATCCAGAAAGTTCCCTTTAGGCCACAGAAAATTACTTTAATCTGTGAATATGATTTGCATCCATCAGAAGACAAAGCTCCTCAGTCCACAATATAGTTAGCTTAAAATGTGGCTTTATATTTGTTCTGCTTTAAAGGTGCTTGTCTCTGTCCTGAAAGGCAAAATTATAGCCTCTCTCTCTGCTTAAAGAGGTGTGGCTGAACAAAGGTGTTTATTGGTGGAACATTCATTCATTTAACAACATATTCAACCAGCCACACTACATCTATGTGGCAAAGCAAGTCTGCAAATACCAAAAGCACAAATTTAAGTCTCTTTTACCAATACGATCTGAAGTGCTTCACAGAGATAATTGTGGGAAAGGAAGTGCAGATTCAAAAAGTTTAAAAATCAAGGGTTTAATAATTCTGTTTAACAGTACTGTACAGTGTCAAAAGTTCCTATGATGAGTGCAAGGCAATCCAGGCCAGATGTCTTTCAGGGATGTAGTGATGAGTACAAACTCAGCCAGCTTGAAGCTCCAGAATGGGTGGTAAGGAATGAAGAAATCCAAGATATTCAGTTGGCCTGGTTATCTAAAACTATGCCACAGACATTCTTAAGCATTTCAGAATCCAGTGCAAATAACATTATTAATTCAAAAATGTGGTTTTAATGTAAAATATGCACTGACCAAGCAGAATGAGCTCTTTAACTTACCAGATTTGTTCTAAACATTTATTTTATTTATTTTTATGTCAGTATGCTAACAACTGCATGTTTAGGTAGCACTGCAGCTTTGAAAATTTCTACTCTTACTTAATAAGTTTATAGGTTTCTTGATTTCATAAACATAACAAGGAAAACAAATACTCCAGCAAGGAAATTATGACTGTTCCCACCCTTTTCCTTAACATGTGGAATTTCCACCCTCCTCAGGCCCTCAGCTGTGCCAAATGCTGAAATATCTGGTTTTGTTGATGAGGAAGAGGCTAGGGAGAAAAATGTGGCTTTGAAGAAGGAGAAATAATCTCTTGGAGTGGAGATGAAGTAGATTTTGACGGCAGATGTTCTCACAGAGAGGTCTCTGTCTTGCAGGGAAATTCAAGGACTGGATGGCAACAATGTGTAGGTTTCAGCTGAGACATTCATCAGAAGAAATACAAGGATAAAAGAATAGGAGTAAAAACAATTTCCTTGAACCCTCTGTTCTTTTCATGCCAATAATCACTTTAAGTTGAGGTTTCTATGCAGATTGATTGCATTAAGCAAGAAGCACTCAGCTTTGTATTGTCCACGAAACAGTTTATGATATGAGACAAACCTGTCACCAATAGAGAGTCCTTCCTGAAGGTAAAACTGGATGGTAGTGAATTGCTTTTTACTTGGTCCTACTCAATGAAGTATGTATATCTGTGATCCTAGTTAAGCTCATAATGAAGTATCCTCCTAAACTAAGATGGGAATACTCAGTAAAGTTTTGTGCTTTGTATTTGTACTTTTTTGTATATATTCATTACAACACTTCTTGTTATAATGACAATGACAAAGGAGCTTCAAAGCAGTGATGTGAACACTTTAAAACTCACACACACTAAATAAAGTGCACCACGTGGAATGTTTGACACTAAAATCTTACCTAAGGTCACTTTCTGTTCCCAGCTAATGAAAAGTGGTCTTACATGATAAGATAAACCAGAAAACTGCTAAGTCTTCACACATGTTAAACCTCTTAGTCTCAATATGTGCTCCTTCAGAGGAGCTTTACTTCAGCAAAGACAGCAGCATTGAGCCTAACACCTTGGTCAGAATCTACAAAGGAAAAGAAAATCTTTTTCCACTTACAGTTTCTATCAGTTGCACTGGCAATAAATTCCCCATCATGAAGGGGATCCTATAATCCTACATAATAAATCTCTTTACAGAGTTTAATCTCCATCACGAAAACCATTCATATGCAAGGATTGACCTTCTGCCAGTCTTTAAAGAAATAAAAGTTATGTACTGTAAAATCAAGCTACCTCAAGCTAAAACTACCAATAATTCTCTAGTTTTTATCTTTTCTATCTCAAAGCAAACGATTATTGTCTGATGGGTCCTTTTGGCATTGTCAAATTAGCTTTCTTGTTCCTCTAGGGGTCCTTACAGGGAATTAGAGTAAAACAACATGCTGGACCAGTTTGTTTTTCAGTGGTTTGACTATTTCTTAGCAATTGCATATTTAGTTCATTTGCAGCATAGCTCTAATGATGAAAACACAAGGCTTTCCTAATGCAAAAATGACAGATTCCCATATTAAAATGGCTAAGGGGTTAAAACATGCGGCTCCTCTGGCATCACCCACAGGTTAAGTTAGCAGTTTAAAAGCTCTCTGTCTGGTATACAGCTTCTCTAAGGCGAGCATCACATAGTTTAGAAAATGACAAAAGCTGGAAATATAGCCAACCTTTTTCTATTTTCTTTTCATTAAAAGCTTGCAGAAAGAGTTGAAACCCTCATGTATTCCAAAGTGTCTCCTCCAAGGAATGCCATGAAGGAAAACCACTGAAACACATGAATTTATTTTCTTCTTTTTATTTGTTCTTCCCAATACTATCATTTGATGTGTGTTATGATCTTCAAATTATAAGCTTCCCAGTAAAGGACTGAGAGCTATTTCACAGCACGAGCATTACAACATGCAGGAGGAAATCACTGGTATGAATTTTACCTTATTAAATCTTGCCATGGTCCCTCTACCCAAATCTTAATTCCTTTTTGATAACACAGTATTGATCCAAGAAAGCCAAATACCTTGTAGGATTGTTAGTTCCAAACTAATGCTGAGTATGAACCAGCAGCTGAGTATGAACCCTGGCAGCCAGTGGGCCAACCCTGTCCTGGGGGCATCAGGCACAGCACGGCCAGCCGGGCAGGGGAGGGGATTGTCCTGCTCTTCTCTGCACCGGGGCAGCGTCACCTCCAGTGCTGGGGGCAGTGCCACAATGTGAGAAAGACAATAGACCATTGGAGAGTGTACAAAGGAGGTGAAGGATCTGGAGGGGAAGCTGTATGAGGAGTGACTGAGGTCACTTGGTATATTCGGTCTGGAGACGATTAAACTGAGGGGAGACCTCATTGCAATTACAACATTCTTACAAGGGGAAGTGGAGGGGCAGACAATGAACTCCTCACTCTGATAACTCTTGACAGGACCTGAGAAAATGGCCTGAAGCTGAGTCAGAGGTGGTTTAGGTTGGATATTAGGAAAAGAGGTGGTTGGGCATTGGAGCAGGGTTCTGATGGAGGTGGTCAGACCACCAAGCCTGACAGAGTTCAAGAAGCATTTGGACAGTGTTCTCAGGCACTTGGTGTGATTCTTGTGATTGTCCTGTGTAGGGACAGGAGTTGGAGTTGGTGATCCTGGTGAATTCCTTCCAGCTCATCTTGTTCTATCTACCTACTATGAAAAATTACATCATCATACTGGTTCTCTCTTTCAGATTAGGTCCGTTCTCCTATCTGTGAAGCCTCTTAATAAACTGTGATTATTTAATGCCTCCATAAATATTAGGTATAAAAAATAAATAATTATTTTTTATATCAGAATAGCACTAAATACTCCTAAGTTTTCATCACTTCTTTGTTACACTCTACTTCCTATTGTCATCACATTAAAACATACTTGAAAGATGTCAGCTTTGAGACCTCAGTGTTTCGAGTGTGCTTCTAAGCACTCTCTGCATGAAACACATCATCCCTACTGAACCAACAGCTCAGCTGGATCTATGATCAAATAAGCAACTTCTAAGCAGCGCCTGTTAGCCTGGAGTGGGAATATTTGTACTGGTCTTTACATTGCAGTTTTTCTAATATCAGTACTATAAGGCAATTTACTATGCAGTGCAAACCTCTGGTAGTCTATTACTCCAGGACTGATCCTTACACATCGCTGGTCACTCCTGATGAGAGAATTCAGAATACAACAGGGTATAGAAAGAAAGAAAGATAGGTACAATGTGGTCAGGTCTGCTTTAAAAGGACGTATGATGAAAGTGCTCAGAAGAGATCATAGCAACTGGTATACGGTTGACTTGTGAATTTGAATTTGAGCATTTCCACATTGCCTGGAAACTGGGACATGTGTCACTTAGGTCCTGTTCAGAGTTACTGAATTGGAGAAATTTACCCTGTAAGAAGGGAGCAGAACATAAGCAGAATTCTCTCAACAGATGTAACCATCACTGATTAAACTAAAAGTTACTAGAGAACCATAATAACATGACATTAAATAGTCATTGACTCATTTCCCAAAGAGGGATGAAATATGAAAGAATTACGCTATGCCATTAATTTTGACAATATCAGAAGGGCCTAATAAGAATGAAAAATTACTAGCCTGGGTAATTTTTAAGAATATTAAGTCAGATTAATTCTGAATCTTGAGATTCAAACAAAAGAACAAAGTAATGTAGATTAAAATGTTATTTTCTTGAATTGAATTCTGAAAGCAGAGGAGACATAATTTGTTGTCACCCCCAGAAGGTAACTACCTGATTGAGACCATGAACATCAACATGTCAATAATTAGGGGAACCCACACTGACTTTGATTTCCAAATATGTGGACCAGCTTCTTGGCTGGCATAATAATCAACATATCTCTGTCCAAGTCAGTGCTATCAAGCTATATTGATTTATGGCCATTGGAGACCAAGATGATGTAGGCAATAGGTATTTTTGGAAGGCATTATTTTGAAGAAACTATTATGATGAGGGCAAATTCTTCACCCCTTACTCAAATGCAAGGTCACAGTGGGACTGAGAGTAAGAAGAGAAAAAGCCCATAACCTCTCCTGGAGGTTATGTCTGAGAGCTGAACATAAATTCTGATGCAGCTTAATAATAATCACATTTGAGCTACACAGGTACACATTTAAAATGTCAAGTTTAGAATCAGTGGGGCTTGAAACACAAGTATGCCTGAGCTGAAAAGATAAGAAACCAATCTGAGGCATAGATGCTAACATTGTTCACCCTTTCTTACTCGACAGCTGCTTGTCCGAGGATCTGTCATATGGAAAGTATGCGAATAGGATGAAACATCTGTTAATGTATCACTGCTCCCACCCAGCTCCTTGAAAGCAAAAACTGTAGGCTTGTTACTATTTTCAGTAGTGCCCAGACACTTGTTCTGGTTATCGTAGTGCAAGGATGGTGATGTCTCAGCACTGCCTGCCTGCCTGGGGCCAGAGTGGCAGTGCATTGTGGTCATCTCAGGCATGTGGGGAAGCACAAAGACAAGACCTTAAAGTAGCATGTAATCCTGAAAAGTGCCATTCCAGAGGAATTCCATTCAGCAATACTTAGCATGAGGAGACCTAATTGCACCAGCAGCTAGTTTAGTTTGCAGTGTGCTGTAGTTAGAGAGATAATTACTAGCCCAGCTGCTTCTGTTACTTCTTTTCATCTTACTAGGCAGTCACTTCCATGATCTCTTGCATGCTGACAACATGGCATTCATACCTGCTGGAGACACTGAAAAATTATTCCTGGCATTGGTTATTATTACTTTGTTTCTTTACTGGAGAAACTGGGAGAGTTTCAGTAAGATAGATGCAATTAAGAAAAAAAAAAACAAGGACCATTCCTTTTCAGAGAGAAAAAGGGAATTAAAGAGACCAAATGATTGTGACTTTTGGCTTTGCCAATAGTCAGACAGTTTCATAAACTCAATAAAATATTCTCCCTTCTCCTTAATGCCTATGAAATATATATCCCTGTCCAGAAACAGCTATCTTTCATCAGACTGAGAATGCAATGAAAAAGGTGTATCAGTTCAACCGAGCGTTATTTTCCTACTGACAGGAAAGGTACTTTGTGTCATTTCAAAGTCTAATACCCAGTAAATTCTCATTTGTCTGGGTTTTTTTCCCCCCATCTGCAAATGCAGCAGAAGGTAAGTTTAACCACATTAGGAAATTTTAACTTTCAACCTGAAGATGAGAAGACAATCTGTCTCAGATGCTGCCATGAGCTTGTATCTCAAGCTGACATGTTTATTCTTGGCCTTTTACATCATGCTTGAGAATGCCATGAAGGAGCTGAGTTATAAATGTTAGTTTTGATTGAATATGACACTGCAAATAAACATGCCAATACACTCTGTAAGTTTGTCATTCTCTTTCATCCTCTCACCTCTCATCCTCTCCACCTGATAACCCTTGGAACCTGCTGCCAGCAAGTCCATAGAATAGAATGGGCATCAGACAGGCATGTATGAAAATGGCCTATGAATACCATCTAATAAGAGCAGAATTCAGAAATCATAACATCATGAAAAAAAAAAAAAAGTAAAAGCTCTGGAAAAATTTCATGGTGCCCAGAAGTCATACATTTCCTTAAAGAAGAGACCACATAGTAACAAGAAGAGAGAATCACACAAAATGTTGATGATTGTCATCATCATATTGGCCAGTGACAGATTCCTTTTAAAGAGCAGTATTCATTGTGCTACTCCCACAGTAAAATGGGTGTAGAGGCAAATCTCATACAATGACGAAGGTGGAAAAAACATAGTAAATCTGCATTTCAGTGCCTTTTGTTTTTACTGCTTTGGATGCTGCCTTTTGCAGAGCCATAAAAGCATGGAAAAACCTACCAAACAAGCCAATGCTCTTCTTTAACCCTTTGGCAGTGGGCAAGGAGTGTCTGGAAATCTTGAATTTTAGCATCAAGGCTATCAAAGCAAAATAAACAAAAAAAACCAGCTCACAACTCTCAAAGTCTGGCAAGAGAAGCAGAGAACATAAAAGCTGTGAAAATGAAGCTCGCTAGGCAAAAATACAGAAAAGGATTCGCACTAGAAAATATTAGCTCACTGACTGATTTTTGAGCAAATACAAATACTAAGTTGTTGGTTTTTTTAAAAGGATGCAATGTTTCTTCTTTGAAAAGTGGTATTTTAAGCAGAAACTGAAGAATTCATCTGATTACTAAGTAAATAGCAATGAGCTAGTCTTCATAAGCTATTCTAATTGTCATGTTCCCCGATTCTAGTCAAAGAAACAGTTCCAAATAAAGTGATGTGACAAAGCATTTCTGTCTATTATAAGGTCACTTTCCCAAGCTTGAAAATCCAGGACTCAAATAGCTTAACCCCATGTTTTCAGAAAAAGAAGAGATAAAAGTAATCTGTATTTTGACACTGTTATGAATAAACAGAAAATCAGCTGTTGAATTCCTTTTGGCTGTGACATACAATCATAAAAATGGTCCAATTAAATATAAATATGTCAAATAAAATTACCAGACATTTTGGTGTGCTACTGCTTATATTTACATACCCATATTATCACTAGGTATAGGTACAAAATTTTAAATGTGCATGGGTGTATGCACACACTTGTGTATGGATCAGTTTCTTAATTTTACCAAGATATTTCACATGCCCTGTATTGCTGCAGAATCTTAGAATGGTTTGGATTGGAAGGAACCTTAGAGATCATCTAGCTCCAGCATTCCTTCCTTGGCTGAGACACCTGACTAGATGCTCAAAGTCCAATCTTGCCTGGCCCTGTACACTTCCATGGATGGGATACCAAAAACTTCTCTTGTCCTTTCCCTGTGATTTCCATTCTAGGAATTTTTCTCCTCATCTCCCTTAGGTTGATGGGAGTTAATTCAAGATTATTAGAGCTGCTGGACGTGCAGCATTCAAAACAGCAAGTGATCAGAGCTTGGGCAGTTTGCATTGCACCTCCAAGCTTGGCTGTTTCCTTAGCAGGAGAACTCTGGCTATGCACATGGTACTTTGGGAGCCCCAGTGCTCCAGCGAGCACCTCTGCCCTCTTTCCTTCATTTGGAGCAGACAAATACAAATTGCAGAAAAAGGGGTTGACTTTGCTATACAGGTAACTGCCCAGAAGGAAGATGTTTGCTAGAAAAAAAGATTGAAGCTTAGGTCAGGCACCCACCTGCTGCACTGCTGCCCTTATTTCTCAGCTAGCACACACCTAGTGCTAGCTTTGTCCTCTGTCCACAACTTCTCCAGCTGTCACCCTGGGTGAAAGCAGATGCAACTGCTGCCCTTCAAATCAACCTCATCCCTTTCTGAGTGCCTCTGGTGAACTCAGAAAGACTCCATGGGATGTGAGCCCTTGACAGATGGCTGTGTCCAGGACCTCTTGGTCTATCCCTGCACTGCTGATGGACACAGTGGGCAGTGAAGGGAGCAAGTGACAGCACCCACAGTTCCTATCGAGGACCTTTGTGACAGAGAGGGCATTGGGTCACTACCAAAGGTAAGCAGGCTGGTGAGCCTTTCCCAATCAAGGTGTCCAAATCTACCTTTAGGATAAAATTAAGTAGTTCAAAACTGCAGTTCACTGTTTGGGAAATGAGGATAGCAAATGCATAATTACTTGAAAGGGCTTCTATGAGAATTAACACATGAAGATTTGAGAGGAGGTCAGATATGAGGACAGAAATCCCCAAATAGGGACTATTTTCATAAGAATGCTGAAGCAAAATTTCTAATGCTCATAGAGGTTATGATCTTCCAGTTCTTCAAAATCTTCTTTCAATGCATTTTCTGTCCAGTGGAAAAAAACTGTTTGATCATACTTCTGAATGTAGCATTTCTTCCTTTTTCCCAGGCATAATAGTAGGAACGTTTAGTTCTATGTTTTACGTATGTGTTACTTAAAACAGAAGAAAATATGTTGCAGAAACTGTGACTAGAAGACCTGCAGGTGTGTGTCCTATGATCAGAGACAGAGTAGATGAGAGGTCAGGAAATTGCTGGTTTCAAATTTGAAGAGGCTGTATAATAAATTTAAGCTAAAATTAAACCTTCTCTCCTCCTGGGGAAAAAAAATCAAAAGTATTTGTTAAACCTGCAAATCAACTGATGGTGTATGTTACCTAGATTGATTTTGAACTGTATGAATCTGCCTTGAAATTACTTTTACATTAAAGAATATACAATTACCATGTGCTTTTTAATTTTTTTACCTTTCTGTTTTGATGACTATTGCAGTTGCTGTAAATACTGAAAGACTAAATAAGAGGCACAGTGCTCTTTAAAGGAGCTGTACAAAATTCAGATATAACTGTCATAAAATATTTCCAATCCAGCAAGAAAACAAAGAACTTGATGGTGTCAGGAAAGCTAAACCTCAAATGCAGTTGAGACTTGTAATGGTTGACAAGGCTTTCTAAAAAAAATATGGTTTAATTATTGGGTGCAGCATGTAGTGATTAGTGGATTGCATTCAACTTGGAGACCAGCAGAAGTGAAGTAATGCAGGGAGCAATCCCAGGATCTGTGCTGTTTAACTACTTCATCAGTAACCTGGAGGAGGCATCGTGAACATCATGTTTATAGCTCAGCCAAGTGCATGAACATGAGCACTGATCCTTCCCTTTAAACAGGATGGTACATATTTTCAAGGCACTTGATCTAGAAAGAGCAGTCCTTCCTAATTTCAAGCTCTTTGTCCTGTGCCTCATACTACCATCTTCCCAGCCTGATCCAGCCCTTACCCTCTTCTCAAACTGTCCCAGTCCTCCTTGTTCCCCATGTCAACTTTTCTGCTTTTGCGTTCTTTTCCCCTGGTCCCAACTCACCTCTTGTCACGGTTCCAGACAGGCTGTCCCTTAAACATCCATATTTTCTCCTCTCTCTATGTTTTGGAGCTACAGCCAGGCATCTCAACAGGCCTCCTGTAGAGACAGGGCAGGCTCTGGGTTTACCTTCTTGTCCCCTGGATGGCACAATAATTTGTCTCAGGGGCAGCCCCACACAGATGCTGCAGTTTCAACCTGGCCCACACTTGATGTATATGGAGCCCTCAGAGATATTTGGGCTGACCATGGAAATGGGGTTTCTCAGAGGCTCTAACTTTGATAGGATAGTAATAGTCACTCATTTTTAATCTCACTTTCAAAGCTTCACAGATAAAACAATTTGGCCAAAACAGCTCACGGTAGACCTACTTAATGAAAAGGCTGTATAATATTTTATCTTCATTGGGCGAACACTAAGACATTCCTGAAATCACTTTTTGAGCAACTTTAATTTGAAGCAGGAAAAGAAAGTAACAGCCAAGCTGGAAATTAATCTATTTTATCATTTTACACCCAATGGCAACTGAAGAGGATGGTGGCAGTGGAGTGCAGACTTGACTCTAGTTGTCATTTCCACTTCTTACTAAGTCAAAGATACAACCAGTTTAGCAACCTCTGTACACAATGTTCCTCTTACAGAAAGCATGTTTGGACAGAAAGCACACCTCCTCTTCCCTAATACAGGATAACACAGAGTGGTGCAGCAATGCAGCACAAAGACAATTGATAGTTCTTAAAAATAAATTGAGCAGGTGATCCTAAATATCAGTGGCACAGTCAAATTATCTCCAGGACCAAGAGAGCAATATGTTCTTTCTCTACCTATTAAATGAAAAAGTAATGGAAAAAAGTGCTGTACTCTCAAATCTAGACACATTTTGTACACACATCCATCTTAATCCAAGGACCAATTATGCTTATTAAGCCTATCCAGTGATTTTACCATATTCCACCAGCTTTCAAGGCCAGCCTTTTAAGAGAATTCCTAGAAAAACCCATGATTTTTATCAAGAACTGAGATTTGAGATTTGTTCATTTAGCATCAATGAAGTATGAGATATACTATCTGCCAAACCTGCCAGTCTAGGCAGATTTCCAGATTATTCTGCTTTAGTACTCTTTTCTCTTTAGTCGTGATATGAAATAAAAATAACATTGGGGATTTTGTTTTGTTTTGCTTATTTTTCCTAGCCTATGCTTTGTCTTTAATGTTCTTGCTCAGTATCATACTCTGCAGAAGATCCAGAAGTAACACAGCCAAAAGCAGCTGAAATTATCCAATACACAGTATGTAGGAAAACACAGTAGTATGAATCTTTTCTTCTACTTTCTATATTTTGCATCGTTACTCAAGATCATGTGCAAATAATGACACTTAGAATCCTATAACTTGTTTGTGCCTTTAATTCAGGAAGTGAGATAAATAAGTGGTATCAGCTGGGCCAGAAATTAACTATGCATTGAATTGCAGTTTCAAAAATAGAGCTGAAGTTGACTCTCTTAAAAAGGCTGCTCCCAGAATATGACTATACCATGTGCATTCCTAAATGTATTGTTGAAATATATGCAGCCAATGAACATTTCCTAATATGCATAGGATATTATTCAGGAGTGGACACATACTGGTTATTATGGAAGAGAACTCAAAAAGGCAGGAGGGGACTCAGGGCCTTGCAACATGAGTGGCTATCCAACACCTTCAGTCTCTGGTCACATCTGCATGGCAGCCTGTGGTGCTGTGAATAAACACACAGGCTTGCTGAGCATCAAAAGGTTTTTCTAAAGTCATACTGCTATAGGAAGACCACAATCCACTCCAGTTCCAGGAAGGGAAATACATCCAAATATATATTTCAGTTGACCCTGCTCTGAGCAAATGGTTTGGACTAGACGATCTCCAGAGGTGCCTTCATACCTCAGGTATTCTATTGATAGCTGGCATGGGGCAAATGTCAATGCTATCCATCTCCTCATTAAAATTCCAAGACATCACTGCTTCAAAAAACCTCAGCCTGAGTAACTGGAAGAGGAGCTGGGGAGAGGATAGATGCAAGCAGAATGCCTGAATAGAGGGATCAACAAAACCAAACCAAACAAAACAAAAAAGGAAAGAAATTTGAAATAGAAGAGCTGGATAGTGGCACAGGCAGCTGTTCTAGAAGAAAGCTAAACCCTTTTTAGCAGTCACGCTTTCTCTGAGAGAACTGGAAAAAAACAGTCATTGTGAATAAAGTATCTGAAGGCATCAGCTGGTTTTTTTCTGTCAGTGAATCACTTGCAAGCATCTACTTAATTGTGAGAATTTGCCATTAATTGTTCCATAATTTATGCAAATCTATTTTCATCATACCCACAGAAGACTAGCTATTATTTATTTATGATTAGTAGTTAGCTAGCTCTGGGTCATGACTAAAACTGTTCAAGCAGGAGAAAGCAAACAATTTAGGAATAATAAGGAGTACATATTATTTCTTTCCATATGGTACTGTACCTGTTTCTAGGTGACTACATAGTGAAAGTCATCAGTCTCTGAATAGATACAATCAAAAATTTTAAAAAACATTTGCTACTAGCAAATAGGAAAGGTTTCCATGTAGCAAAGAAGAATTATAGTGTGTGCCAGGATAGACATTCTAGACTGGTGTAAAAGCAACATCATTCTAGTGACAACGGGGTCACTGAAGTTTCATTCATTTATACTGCATACAAGTTTGGACTTTATTTCTTCTTTCTTGTTTTCTTCCCATTGTTCAACTTGCTTCATTGCAGAGGATGATTAGAGAGAAAGACTTAGGAAGAACACAGGCACTTGGAGAGATGAGATCCAATTTGACTAAGGCATGAACAGGTATTTCCAGATATGTAGAGGAAAGGGAAGTCAGGTTCTGGTAATGTTTCTGGCATTGTGACATGAAATTAGAGATGATGGAGATGAAGGATAGAAAAGAATGTCTGGAGTCAGGAACGTCTCCATTCTGCAGTAATTTGATACTAACCTTTTATAGCTGAAAAAAAAAAT
Organism: Motacilla alba alba; assembly: GCF_015832195.1. Taxonomy (NCBI): domain Eukaryota; kingdom Metazoa; phylum Chordata; class Aves; order Passeriformes; family Motacillidae; genus Motacilla; species Motacilla alba. The sequence goes on along the minus strand of NC_052016.1, from coordinate 53,663,901 downwards.
TAAAATTTCTTTAAAAATTTAATGAAGGAAAAGATTAGAGAAACAGACTTATAGAAATATTTTACCCAGAGCAGATTTAAAAGTTTTCTTCCCCAGATTAACTCTGGTGTTGATTTTGGATAATATTTTTTAAATTTTTATCATGAATTAGGTCTATGACTGCCTTTTTTTCCCACTGCCTGGCTTTATTGCCACAAAAACAAAAATAAGTATTTTTCTTAAAGTGTTGGATGGCCGGGACATGTGAAACTCTTTCCTGGATTATCCCAGTTCAGAGGAACCATGCAATGAGAAGAAGCAAGCTTGCCTGAATCTGGAAACAAAAGGATACTGTCTACTTTTATGTACCAGTGACAGACCCAAAGGATCACAACACTTGCTCCACCTACCAACCCTGCCTATGAACAGACGTGCACCAGCATATTCATACACATATTCTTTTTACTTCACATTAGACTAATCTGAAACAAGGAAAGGCTAGGTTTGATTTGTAAAATTCTTCAAACCACAAAATTACAGAAAGCACATGGTAAAGAAGAAAAGCAGAAATTTCAGGAAAAAAAACCCCTTCAAACCCAGTTGCTTATGTTAAAAAACCCACCAAAAAGCTATGTTCAGGAACCCACTGTTTAATAAATTGATACTAGACATATATACAAGTTTACTGTCTGAACTAAATTAAACATACAGCAATGCTAATGAGAAGTAATTTACATTGACAGCTTTTCAAAACAGGTCGTTTTCCCTGTTCCAATATAAAATTTTCAGGAATACACCGCAGCTGTTTTTAAACTTACACTGGAAGTTCCTAAAGGGGGAAAATAAATAGGAACAGATAAAAATGACTATAGAAAGGGAAAGCCCTGGTCCCATCCAGTCTTTTTTCTTCTGCTTCTCCCTGTGACTTTATACTCCACAGTAAAGGAAGGAACAAAGCATAGTACAAGCCTGAAATCTGGTTCCACACATCAGGAGAACTGCTGGAGCTTGTGCTTTGCTGGACAGTAAAAATGAACGCAGAACAAGAGAAAATCTGAATAGAGCAAGCAATACACTCAGAAACAAAACCAGTAGCCAGTTCAGCATGGAATGAGAAGAAATATGAAAAATTTTCCCCTTGCATGGCCCAAAGGGGCAAAACTAGGACAAACTTTAAGTAAACCATGCACAAATATCCCTGATTTAGCCTGGTAGGAATGGCTCTGCTCACAGGAGCAGTAAGATCTTGATCTTCTCCCACTGCATTTTCGCAGTACCTCGTGACTTAATGCTGGTTCAATTGCATGATAAACCTCCTTGCAAAGATACAGGGCTAAAGGCCAGCCAAGGCCCATGGAGGAATGTGTCACTCCTGCCCTAATTAATTCAGGCAGAAGGAATGTGATCAAAGAAGTGCTGACACTCAATCAAAAGTGAGACAATATGTTCATGAGTAATAAGCACCGTCACATTTTCAGGATGTGCCAACACTTCCACTGAAGTACATACTGGAAAAGGGGGAGGAAGGCCAAAAAGGCAATTGCAAAACATATGTGACAGAGCCTCAACAAAAATAAATAGCTCCCCAGCCAAAAAATAACCCTCCTGACTCCCCCATGCCCTGCAGACAAAGCACCAGGCACACTAAAGCTGTTTCACCTCATAGAGCAGCTGAGTGCAGGAGACTCATCTGGTTGCAAAACCAGTAGGTACCATACAGTCATTCACAAGCTGCATGGCAAAAACCTTGCCCAGCACAGATGAAAACAATTCAGTATGTGAGTTAAACACACCAGAGGTCTAAAGGACAAGGACAAGGCTGGAAAATGATTGGCCCTTTTGGAAAATAAATACACAAAAGCACAAGTCATTTTTCCAATCTGCCAGTCCAAGCCATTGGAAAACTGTCTTACCTCATTGGGGTGGGGCAGGGACATGTCTCCAGGTCTTCACCATCCCAGGCTTATCCTGCTTTTTTGGTAGCAAGGTCAAAAAAATCTTCATTGACAACAGGATTGCAAAATTTTCTCCTTGATGTTCTCCCCAAAAAGCTGTAGCACCCAAGCTCAGACACAAACACAGAGCTAAGGTTTCTAAGGAAAAACTTCAAGACCTGTACATGTCCAGCCCTGCTCGAATCTGCTCACTGACAGTGCCAAACAATGCATGCGCTATGTATCACCAATAAAAATATTAAATATTTAATTATTTATCCTAATAGTGTAGGTTCCTCAAGCAAAACCCTTACCATCTGTTATAAATGCCTCCCCTTATGAATTAAATTATGCTGACTTTAGCCATTTCTTCCAATAAAATCTAATTTTCTTCATCAGTTGGGCATCTTTCATGATGGTATTGTATTCTTTCAACATGGTGTTGTTGCCACTACATGGTAAATACTGAAAATCATACTTTACCTTTCTCCTATGTTTTTTATAAAAAATAATTTAAAATATCTTCCAGAATACATCTCATTTTTTGAAGATCAGTGCCCAGAGACCTTTAAAGAGGTGATGCTATTTGCATTTGAAGTATTCTCCCATGAAGACATTTCTGGTCATGAGACCCTCAATCAAGCAGAAAATACCATAGAGAAATAAGATTTATAAAAGTTAAAAAATTTTCACCAGAGATCAGGTGCACAATAGTCAACATAATTATAATGTGCCTGGGGTTGCAACAGTCACCCATTTTATGTCTATTAAATAAAACCTCTGGCTTAGACAGTAGCTGCATGTACCTGACACAGAAACGTCTGGATTCTATGGCCTGAGATGATCTGGAGAGTGTCTCTCTCATTCCAAAAGCTTTTTAAACCATGTGGGGTGCTGTGAGTGGAAAGGCTATCTTAAAGGGCAAATATATTATGAGCTTGCTCACTGGAAAGATACCTGGAAGATCCCCTCTACGCCTGTGCACATCATTTAAATCTTTTTGTTATAGACACGTTGTTGTTGCCTGGCTCTGCCTAATCAATTAGAAGCACAATTGAGGAAGAATTTTGTGCCACCAGTTCTCTACCATAGTGACGAGATCAAGGAGAAAAGAAGTTACCAGAGAAAATGCATAAGAAAAGGAGCCTAGCATGGAATGTCTGTGAGATCCTGCCTCATCTCCAGACAAGGAAAGCATGTGGCTTTTTTTATAAAGTACATTCAGATAAGATTAGAGTTTTTATTACTGCGAGTCCTTATTATAGTCTTTCCCATTTCTCTATCTGGCAAAACAATCAAGAAAACGTTGTGCTTTCAGTAACTGCAGCTCCAAGTACAAGTCAAAGTATGTCATTGCTTGTAATGTTTTACGATCGTCTATTTTACCACTTTCATATGCCAGCTACATCATGCCGCACACACAGCTTGTTTTCCACAGGTTCAATGAAATGCATTTCTATTCAAGTTTTGAGCTGATGTCAACAGCTAAGGTCATCTCCACGATACCAAAGTAATTTGGATATGTGATGGACATAAATGGCCAACATTTTCAAGTATTCAAACACTTTTTTGAAGTTGGTGAAACCATGTTCTGTTGAAGTTCTTCATGTCTTCAACGGACTAACAGGAGCTGTGGACACTCAGCAAGTCTTAATATAAAGGGAGATAAAGTTAATGTTGTCTTTTCACAAATATGCCTGCAGGTATGTGCAAGCAAATTATGGATTCTGGAGTTTTAGAAAAGACAGAAGTAAAAAGAAAATGTGTTTTAAACAGATACATCTAATGTGAAGTGCTTGAGTTTTGTTATGGGTACTTCTTAATGTCTTAAAAACATTATTTGATTCAATGAAAGAATCTTTGGAGAGACATCCATTTATTCAATTGAAAAATCAAAATATTTGGGGCAGTATTCATCTCACTTAGCCGTGGAAATTTCCATTTACATACCTAAGCCTGAGCAAGTCACTGTAGGCTCCTCTGAAGCCAATAGTGAGAAAGAAATTACTCCTGAGGTGATACTATCTTTTGTCCTTTTTATTGTTTTTGCTACTCTTATTTTTTCTTTTAAAATAAGAGAATTGTATTTTGAAAGTCCTCAGTTCTCCGGAGCAACATGGTGCAACAGCCTTATACTGTAACTGTGGGGAAGGAGAGGAGATTGGCTCCTTTGCAGTCCAAAGACTAAGGTGGGAAGGCATCCCTGGAGATCCTCCAGTCCAACTTCTTCTTACAGCAGAGTCACCTCCTAGGTAGAGGAGGTTGCTTGAATAATCTATGAACCTTTTTGGGACACCAGTACAAGCCAGGTGTCAGGCAGGGAGAGCAGTGTCTCACCAGCACTGTTGTGTTTCACACATGACAAGAGAGCAAAAGCAGCAGTGAAGGTATCAGGAAATTTCAAGAGGCAAAATAGCTCCCTTGACCAGAAAAACAAATATTCAAAAACAATGAAAAAGACATAAAAACATAAAAAGAGGTGGGGTGGATGGGGAGGAGACAGGAAAGGATTCAAAAAAGTCATGTCATCCTATGTAATGACTTGGTAGGAAAATGTTTTCACACTTCAGCCCACTGAAACTAGACTGACACTCCACCCTGTGTAATGTCTGTATTTTAACCATAGATAATTGAAATGGAACACCCCAGCCTTTACTTACCCTGCCTAATGAATGTTATCATGTGGAAAAGGTAAATCAATAACAGCTGAGATCAAACATACCAATCTCCTTTCCAGTGCACAATGCTCTCATTTATATAAATCTTTACAACCTGACTGCCCTTCTCGTTTAAACGCAGTGAGTGAAACATTGCCCAGTACAAAAGACCTTCTCTCTCAAGAATTCTCCATGCTGTTTGAAAGGGTAGCCCAAATGAATTGCTGGAATGGCCATTGAAAGGGCTACTTATTAGCTATGACTGTCCTTGGGAATTAGCCAGGCGTGAGGTAACAAGACCACTAAGTGCTGTTGGTATTGGCAGCAAAGGCAAGGTTCATCATAGTACCTCTTGTCTAGACTAGGGATGTAAAAGGAAATAGAAAACAATTCTTCGACTATATGCACTTGATGGTCTGTTCCTTTTTTCTATAGAAAAAAACTGTAAGGCATTTGGAATTTTTCATTTTTTATTTGGGAAAGAAAAATTTGGAAACCATAGTGACTCATGCTGGAAAGTGTCTGACTGGCATGGGATAGCCAGCTAGCTCCAGAAAGTTAAAGCTGTAGGAAGAGTTTGAGCAAGGCATGTGAATTCAGATTTAAATGTGATTTAACTCTTAGTATCCTTATAATTAATTTCACTTTATTCACTATGAAAATAACAGGGAAGTCCCTAACCTGAACAAACCTGGTATGTACCAAGAGGTTCATGTACCGTGGGAATAAGAATTTCAGCTTTAGGAACGTGCACAAGTCCATTCCCAAATGCATTGCATAAGTGTCCTTTCAGATCATTCTGCAGCACAGGTATCCTGGAGGAAAAGGTGAGATCAGATCCCTATTTCTGTCTCATTTGGGTGGCTGCAATAGAAATGCTTTAATCTGCAGAGCATCCTGGAACTGTGGTATCCCTGTCTGAGCTGAGAACCACAAGCCCTTTTCACACAATTGCTTCTCATTTCCAGCTGCTGCACATTGTTCCCTGGCCAGCTCAGGTTCCATCACACAGCGGCTGGCTAACCCAAAGCTATAGCCTGAAGGAAAATATACAGTCTTTTCTCAGGACTTTCCCCAGAAGCTGAATCACACCTCTTTGGGGAACTTTTTTCTGTCCAGTGGCAGCTACTGTGAGCTTAACCACAACTCTCACACTTCTTTGCCTCTTTCCTTCATCAGAGTGCTGACATTCTCGGCTTGCAACCACCCTAATTTCTTTTGGGAAAGGTAGGCACTGAGTTTCCTCAATCACTACATCTATCCTACCACTTAGCTGTCAGCATTTACCCATTGACTCCTTTCCTAGTAATAAGTCAAAATGAAAAATTGACCATCCATTGCTTAGGATCTTTTTAGTGTCCCTACTAAATCAGGTAATTGAGAGGGTAAGGGGGCATCACAATGCCCCCTTCTTTATCACCACCTCCTTATAGACACCTTGTCTTCTGTTTCCATGAGTATGTTTTGTTCCCCACTTTCTCTCTGAGTGTGTGCTGCCCATGTGTCCTTCATTGCACTGACAAGTGCAGAAGTGCATCTTCCCTTATCTGTCTTTCATTCCAAATGAAATTTGATGTCCTTGCAGGCAGGCATTTGATGTCTTCAGAAGCATGACTGATAGGACTCCAGCACTTTCACCTAAACCTACCTATCATTGTGGCTCCAGATCATATCACACTGCAAATTTTGACATATCACAGTGCAATTTTGACTCCACATATACACAGCTCCAATAGACTTTTTTGGGTTTTTTATCATTCTCACATTCCCCTGCTTCTGTCCCCAAGTACCATTCAGGCATGGAGTCTAGGCTTTCTATGCTGAACACTTAACAGTATTGGACTTAGTAAAGCAGGGTGATGTGCTGTCTCCAGCCTGATTCTTGGACCTCTCTGCTTTTCTGATCTTTGATTGTCACCTTCTCAGTGAAGTGGCATCTTTATGTCCTATCCATGCCAGTGCCTCAAAGCTGAGGTAGTGCTTTATATTTGCAGATATATGGAGCAGACACATAAACTCCAAGGAGTACCAGATACCAAACATTCTTTCATGGAGAAACACCACACAGATGGGGACAAAATGGGCGTCTACACCCACTCCTTGCCTCCATCTCACTCTTGAATTACTATCTGAGCTGGTAAGGCGTTTCTTAAAATCAAGGGCCCTTCCTCTCTAAGTTCAGCCTGCTCTGACAGCTTAATTGCTAAGCAGCTCTCCAATCATACTTCTCTCAATTCAGTGGTCTTCCATGTCCTGTTTCAAACTTCTCTTTATCAACTCTATTCCAGCTTCCAGATTTTCTTGTCATGTAAGTGGTGATCTCATGAGGTGCTCTGCAAGACTGCCTATCATGGAATTGCTTCCCCAGATTCAAATTTAGGCTGGACCACAATGAGTTCTTTGCACATAGGCAAATAAAACCAGCCAGATATAAAAATGTCTTGAAACACTCATCAATATTTAAATCTGACATAAAGATTAATAATAGAAGAGAAGATGCACAGAAAGTCTGGTGTTCAACAAGGATATGCATGTTTTCTCTGTGAAGCAGAACTGACAAATCAAAATCATCACAGAACCTTGAAAAGCAGGAGTCCTCCTTCACATGGCTGTTTTATGAAAAGGGATGGCAGAACAGACAGGGAATACTTTTGGCAATGACAGGACAAGAGCCGGAATAAAGGCAAGAATAGACAAGCAGAAGAAAAACTTGTGTATCTGCAACAAAGTCCTAGTCTGGCTCTCAACTTGCATGTTAACAACTGCTGTGCCAGACATATTAATGCTTCCCAATTGTTTGGTTTTCACTTAGGGCTTTGCACATGATTGAATCATTGAGTGACTGTGTCTTGGCATTATATTTCCAAGATATACTGCATTCCTTTTACATATATATTACACATCCTACTCAGGGCCTGGTGTTATATTCAATATGCCATCTACACTTAAGAAGCATTCCTTTAGATTCACCCAAGAAAAGTGCTATCCCCATCTGGTGTCCTGATCATCCTTACGTGAAAAATTCATCTGTCTTCTAATCTCCTCTGAAACTAGTCTTCATCTGATACTTTGGAGTGTTCAGAACATTACTTTCTTTCATGTGTCTCATTTCTGATTCTTTCTGGACTAGAGCCAGAAGTCTTACAGGAAAGCATCTATACATGAGAATAAAAGACCATTTTAAAAGGTTGGAATAATCTGAATCAGGTATCTGATCTAAAGTCAAAGCCTCTGCTCATCAGCCTTACTATTTACACCTGATCACATGTCAGCACCATAGATCTGATTTGCATAAATAATTTTCATTCTCTTTAGTACCTATAGAAATCACAGTAACGTAGCTCAGTCACCCAGGATTGCTCACTGGTTGTTGTCAGGTCAGCTGAAGACAAAAATATATATATAGCTTGCTGATATTTTATTAAATTTTCCATTCACTTCTCGTTACTCTGTTTAATCAGGTTATCACTTGGAATGCAGAAAAAGTACTGCTCACGTCCTGAACCCTGTAGTGCTAAGCTGTGACGGCAAATACAAACAGCATGTTCTTTCTTAAAGAATGTGTACTTGCAAGTGGTTTTTAATTTGCTATCACAAACAGGGGTCTGGATTTCAGTGAAAGTGAAGTTTACCAAACACATACTTACCTGCTGAAATGAGATGAGAAACAAATTGTTGTGGAAAAATAAATTTTGACAGTCAAGATTAAGAAAGTCTTGTTTTGCAGTGATCAGCTAAGTCCTGCAAGAGAGCTGGACTGTGCTTCTCTTTACCAAATATTCCAGTTTTCTAGCTAATCACAGGAGTTTGCTCAGACTTGAAACAAAAATAGGCATACACTATATCTTGTGTAAATGGCATTATCACTAGCATTATTATTAAAGGCTGCTTTTGTAAACTGATATACACAGAAATGAGCTTAGTGTAGCTCTACTGAGTATAAGTTATTTGCCACGAGTCTTTAATTTTTGTGTTCCGTGAGTGACTTCCCCATCTTAATTCCATTCTAACTAATCGGTGTAATGCTGTGTAACAATCACAGAATCATATATTACAAAAAAATTTAGATTGAAAGAGACGCCCAGAGGATGTCTGATCTAGGTCCTTTCTCTAAATAGGGTTAAATTGATCAGATTGCAGAGCTGTCCAGTTGAGTACTGAACATTGCCAAAAACAAGAGTGTCCACAGCCAGGGAAACATGCTTGACTGCCATCATGGTGATGTTTTGTTAATATCCAACAGGAATTTCTCTGTATTGTAACTCATATCTGTTGTGCCTCATTATCTCACAGTGCAACTCCAAGAAAATCCCAGCTACATGTCTACATGTAATTGAAAACAGCAGTGAGGTCTCCCTTTTGCCTTCTTTTCTGAAGGCTGAGCAAACACTTTTCCCACAGCCACAAACTCTATGTCTTTTTTGCAGCCTCCTCCCATCGAGGCAACATCCAATGGACTCTCTCCATTAAGCTGAAGCCTTTCTTGTCCTGGAGAACTCAGACAAAACACTCCAAATGGCATCTCAAACGCTCCAAGTCACTCAGCCTGCTGGCTATGGTTTTACTTATGCTGCTCAGGTTGCTGCTGGCTTTCAATGCTGCAAGGGCTCATAGCTGGTTCATGTTGAATTTATTGCCCATCAGGACATCCAGGTCCTTTTCTGCAAAACTGAGCAGCTGGTCCCCAGGCTTAATTGCTGCTTATCAGGCTTATTACCTCCCAGACACAAGTCTTAGCATTTCTTTTGATGAACTCATGATGTTCTTGTCATCTCTATTTCTCCAACATGTCAAGATCCCTCTGAAGAGCAACCCAATTCTCCCCATGTTTGGTAGCATGTGTGAATTTGTTGAGGGCATGCTCTGTCACATCACACATTATAGGTGTCAAAAACCCTTTTGAACAGTACACATTACACTTATGTATGGATAGAATTATAATATTGGTGTATATATATGGTTTTACCTACTTGCCCTGGTCAGTTATCAGCAGAACCAGGGTTAAAGTGTGACTCCCTTAGCAGAAGAATTCACACATGGGGCTGCCATCATTACAAGCATTTCTGGAGAACTTGGATGAAGGGGAACTTTATGAATTCACTTGAAGAAAATCATTCTGTGAGGATTGGAGGAGTTAAAATACCAGTCAATATAAACAATTTTTTCCTCATTGTTTTCTCTGAGTTTAGCCTGACCACGCACTTAAAATCTATTCTGGGATACATCATACACATGGTGAAGAGAAAAAATGTTCTTTTACTTTGTAACATGCTCTGCAAAACCGTTAGGCCCCATGTATTTAAATCTCAAGCATGTGCACTTTTCCTCTTCCACTGACTTTTTTTGCAAAAGAGGTCAGGATTAACTTAATTGTGGGAAGCACCATTTGCAAACCTGCATCACCTTTTCTTGTAGCTTTAGTTTTTGCTGCATGGTTACTTAGCTATAGGTGGTCAGGCTGAGCTCTGTCCTGCTTTCTCTCCACCAATCTTGGCACCTGTGATGTCCCAAGTCCAAATCATGACTGGCGGTCAGTCTGTGACACTAAGGCCAAAGCCATCTGGACAAGAAACCTTCTTTCCTTACCTTCATGTCCAAATAAAGCCACTTCCTGGGACCTGTGTTAACAACAACTGGTCACTGCAATTCCTCAAGGAATGCAAACAAAAGGGCTAAAAGTGAAACAGGCCTGAGTCATGATTAGGGTTTTACAGCATTGTCAGGAAGCTGGCTGTGTTTTAGTGCTTACTTACACAATAGCTCTGCTTACTGTAGTCCCTCAAGGTCTAGGAGTGAATTGGTTTTCATGCCTGCTGTCTCACTCTCTGAATTCTAGTTGGGTCAGTAACACTTTGTTGGTTGTTACAGGTTATACTGAGACCAAAATGTCACTTGCAACCACATAGCCAGGGAATCAGTCACGGCAATTACAGTTTAGTTTAAGTCACTAAAGTTCTCTATTCATTACTGTGCAGTAGATTAATTGGAAAAGTGATGATGGTGCTTTGATGACAATATTTCTTTATTATGACTAATGAATTTTCGCATGCACCTTGAAGCCATAGAATATAAACAAAGAAGTGATGTCAGCATGTGTAGCAGAGAAAAAAATGGTCTATGAGAACATACCCTTTCTTGCATATAATGACATGTTTTTGCTGTAGAAAGTCCCTAAGGCTGATTTCTTACTTGCAATTTCAAAACATCATAATTAGTAAGACACTGGGGAATTAAACCTTTACATGAATCCATTTAGGTCTTTACTGAAAACTCCACTTTTCTATGTGAAGAAAAAGAGTCACTTGCAGTTTTTCCCTCACAGCTTTTGATGTGGGCCAGAAAACCATTTCAGGTAATAGATGTAACATACCCTGCTAATCTGTGTAGGCTTACTCAGCTACCACAAAGGAAGGAGCCAAATATAAAATCTATTGTCAATCTCATGACTGGTTATTTTATGTTATTTTCACTACTGTAAGTTTTTTTTTGTTGTTTTTGTTTAAATTTCACTTTCGTTGCATTCATAGATATTTGGAGCTTATACTAAACTAAAAGACACATATATTTATGCAATAATTCAGTGATGAGGTAGGAAGATAACTTGGCAAGATTCTTTTTCTCCCTCAGGCTTATAAATTCCAGAATTTTTTTTGCCACACCTATTTGGCATATATTTTTTTTTTCCTTTTTCTTTTTTTTTTTTTTTAATGAAGAACCGGAATAACAAGATCAACTCTGAAAAACACAAAAACACAATACCCCTTTAATGGGGGCCCAATCCTAACCTCCAGAATCTTTTTGCTCAGCATAGCTTTCTGGACCAGGCCCATACACCGGATTGCTCCTGTTCCTCAGCATGTTTTAGCTGACAGCCAGCACTGCACAAGAATGCTTGAGAGAACCCTCTGTTCTTGGCATAAACTGGATGAGCTGTTAATCATTTCTCACTGACTGACATTTTTTTCTGCCTTCTGACTTTCCAGGTCATCTGTTTCTCTCTTCCCAATGCTCCCAGACACACCATGTTCTGGTTGCTTCAGGGCCTCCAGCCACTCTCCTCAGTGTTTCATGTCTAGCAGTCTCCCGGTAGCAGGTACCTCCCCGGTAAACAGGGCTCTGACAGCTTTTGACCAGCTCCAGTTTGTCCAGCTGCCCTGCACTGGAAGGAGCAAAGAACATATTTCATTTAAAAGTAAAAGAAAGGTTAGCTGGGTGATGTGATCTGCTGCAAAATCTCTCTCTCCTCTGAAGGCAGTCAGGTAAAAGGCATTACACAAAGAATTTCTAAAATTCTTTTTTCTAAAGTTGTCAGTAGCAATACAGACTATTGTTTACATTTTAATTAACTTCTGTTTCACTGTTTTTTAAATAAGATTAATTAATCTGTTGCTTTCAGCTGAATTATTGCAAGGTCTTGAACCTATCCAGGACCTACTTAAAATTTTCAAAGGCTAGCATGGCTGGTTTGTGTAGAGGAAGTCAAATTAACAATAGCTTCATAGCAGTTTAGTAGCTCATAGAGACTGCAGTGATGAGAAATATCTCTTGGAGAATCTCTCTTCAGCAGCCTTTGATGTTACAGGAGTTTTCTTCTTTACCTTTGTATAACTGTTCCAACTAGAAAATAAGGAATGGGAGATTATATGTGTAATACAGTAAGAAGTTAACATCAGAAACCCTAGAAGTATCCCTCTACTTGTGCCAAAAACAAAGAGCACACCTGGCCTTGACATCACTGCAATGAAAATAAAAGCAAAGATACATTGAGTGCCACTCTCCTGTACTTACCACCTTCTCATCTGCACTTTCACTGCCAAAGCCTTAATTCTAATCAAGAATCTTGTTGTTCTTACACTGTCCTTTTCAAACAGTGTGTTCAATATAGCTACCAACAAACATGTTACAAATGTGCATAGAATTGGCAGCAAGCTGTGAGAGCAACATTGCACAACTAAAAGGAAGTATATGATTGACTCATTTATAGGGACCATATATATATATATATATATATATATATATATATATATATATATATAAAAAATATGTCTGCATTCATGAATCCTGATACGAATCAGTATGGTTTCTTGATGGTATACATGTAACACCCTAGATCTTTTGGCTAGGACTACAAAGCATATTACACAACACAGGAAATGTGAAAAGGGAGTTTCAGGCCAAATTTGCAATGTGGCACTCCCAAAGTAGTGACGTACTGATCTGATCTTCCAACATAAGTTGTTTGCTTTAAATTATCCCTCCTGTCAGTAGCACAAAAGTGCTATGACAGCAGCTAGGAATTGGCAGGAAGAAATGAAGTTCCCAGCTGTGCCATCTCTCTTCTAGACCCAGTACCTTTTTTGCCAGCCTTCCTCAGTCTCTTCACCAGATCCTCAGGCCCTTCCTGCCTCTTTCACCTTTTATTCTTATTTTTGGCATGTATTTTTCTTAACTGAGTCTTCTGGCTGCGTGCATAATTCATCAGGAAAACTAATGCAACCAAGGGTTGATCAACCTTTGCCCTATTGCTCAGAAAAAAAAAATTCCTTTTCCAACCGGATTTCTAGCCCAGCCTGGCAGGCTCTTAACAATTTTCATACGCTCACAGGCAAATCTTAAGAATATTTTGACACCTATTCCCACATAGTAGTGATGAGTTCACACACGTAGTTCGTAGACTGAACATTGAGGACATAAGAAATTCTTTCCATATCAGATGAAACTTGCAGTTTTATGTCCATTCTACCACGGAGATGAACTATTGAAGTGTATAATATTGAAAAAATTTTAGTTTTTCATGACACCCTTAGCGAATAAGACAGACAACCACCAGAACTAACACGTCATAATCATCTGGTGACCTCAGACAGTTCCCCTTGAACTCCTCTCTTTCGCAAACCAAAAGCATCCCCACAGCTCACTGATGCATTTTGACAAATGAGTAAAAAAACTAGATAGGATTGCATGTGGTAGAAAAACAATCCTGAATCTACTTAACAGTGGCATGAGGAATAAAGGAAACCTTTTACATAACTGTCATCACATCACAAAGCCTTCTCAATGAACCAGCTAGTCACATGGACACTGTATCAGTCTTTGTCACTCTTTGGTCTGTTTTTTCTAAGAGTGGGTAAATTGGAGATGACATACTATTACTATTACTATTACTATTACTACTAATACTAATACTAATACTAATACTAATACTAATACTAATATAATACTAATAATGTTGTTTTAAAAGAATAAGTAATCCCAGATCATTTAATCTAACAAGATACTCTGGAGCTTAGCATAAACTAAGTTGACCACTGGAGGCCAAAAACCTTAGAAAATACTGAAGTCACTATGGCAAGGGGAATAACATGTGCTTTTGTTCATGAATAAAGAGGAAAGCCCGGGTTTGCTTAGAGCTTCGGGATATTATGGTCACAAAATGCTTCTGTTTGCATCCACCCTGATTTTCTCCTTTGCAGGTCGCATATTCCTTCCCATTTTTATTGCTGACTTCATTTCTCATTCTTGTATTGGAGTTAGACTCTATTGCTTTAAAAAGGTAATTCCACGAGTACCAGAATGGATGAAACTCTTTTTCTGTGACTCTGAGCCTCCAGGATGACTGACTGATTAGTTAGGAATATTTAACACATTGAAATTCTTATTAAAGTTTCTCTTTTAAGAACACACTCAATTTACAGTGATAATCACAGCAGTAATCAAGCGCTAGAAACCAAGAAAAATACATTTGCTCCAAACTCTCCATTCACAATTTTAGTGGTGAGAGAAATTAATCAATATGTGGATTCTCTATGAGGGGAAAAACAATACTTAAACATGCTCCCATGTAAAGGCACATAATTTTCACACTGCTTTGTTTCCATACCATTCATAGGAAAGATTGTTTTCTGCGGGAATGTTAAAATGAGTTCTTTATGGTTCACTTTTTACCACCTGATTCATATTCTCTGGATGTTAGCCTGAAACGCTGTCATCAGATCTGTACAAAAGTGACTATGAGCAATCCATCACGACAGGCTATATCCAGTTACCTGGAGAGGTTGCACTTGGATTGTTCTATAATCCTCTTATCTTTCTTGCAGCTTTTTCTTCCACAATTATTCAACATTCTTCTTGAAGACTAGAGACCAGGAGGGAGTTCTACATCCCACCATCAGTCACATCAGAGCCAGCTGTGGAAGAGAAATGTTTTCCCCTCCAGACCTTTCCCTGCTGCTACAAATATTAGCATATGCTGTTTTGATCATGGCTTCATTTACTTACATGACCATGACCCTCAAGTCTTCCAGAGTCCCTTCTCTAAAAAATACTGTGGATTCTCTTATATAATGGCTACTACTCTGTGGCTTTGGATACACAACATTACAGCTGGTCATGTTGAAGGCCATGTTATTAATTGTACTTGGTTAAGTGATACAGATAAGCCTGTGTCAGGGTAATGTCCATCTCACCTATCTTCAACCATCCCAACGTCCCTTTCTTTTAGCCACATAGCTTCCTGTGTGAGCCATCAGAAAGTCACAGTGTCCTGAGAACAAGTCCACAGTGTCCTGAGGACACTTCCTCACATCTTTTTTAGATAATGACAGGGGATGGATTGTCTTCTTGTAGTGCCAACAACTCTCCTCCTTTCATTGTACAGAACTGTACAATCAGTGCAGATTACACATCTGATGTTATGGCTACTGACATGGGATGTAAGACAAGTCCCATACCCAGTGATGTGTCAGCACCATTATTTAGCTCTTCCCTAATCTTTATAGACATCTTCTGTCTCTTTCTTGTGTTGAGTTTTTCTCAGGAAAAAAAAAAAGTTTTGGATCTTTATTCAAACTACAAGTATGAGTTTTGAAATGAAAGAAGGTCAATGACTTACCTCTAGGGGCTCTGCAGAGATAAACACATACACTAATAATGATTTGCCTACTTCCAATTACATTTAGAAATATGTTAACTTAATGAATTGTTTTATCTTTTCTCATTTTTTCCTTTCAAATTCTGTGTGCCATCAAATCAAATTCATTTTAAAACAAAAGTATCTTATAATACTTTTTCATAAAAGTATTATACTAGTTATTCCTAAACTCATTGTGCTTGACACATGCTAGAGGTTTTCCTTTCTAGAATCCAATTCTACTTACTCTTGGGATCAGTGTCAGATCAGTACATTTAGAAATGCCTGAAACAATAGTAAATTTTCATCCATGCCTCTGAAATTTTCTTTACATATGAACATATGAAAACATATGAAATCAGTATTAATAGTTAAGAATTCTCTTTTTAAATAGATATTTTAAACTGTCTAAATTAATTTTCTGTAGTTTAACATTCTTGTCAGTCATTAAAGCAAAAAATTAACATCTACAGATGTCTCCTGTTTTCTTTGATATATAATAAAAACATCTAATTTTTTTTGCCTTTTTGCTAACATCACCGACATTTTACTCTATAAATAAATATAGCTATTGTGTTTCTTGCTTTATAAAAGGCTTTAGAAGCTCCTACTTTTTTACTTCCCATTTAGAAATATCTGAAATCTGCTATTCATAGATTTTCTCATGTCCTTCTTCTTCCTTTCTCAATCTTGTCAAACTCCTTCATTTTAGTTTATAACCTTTAGCCTTCTTCATTATTAATGTTCCTCTCTTAATGGATCAGAAATGTAATTCAGGCAAGCACCTTAAAAATGAAACTATCCACTTGGTCTTCAAAAACATAATGTAACACAGAAGATCTTTCCAATCATCTCATTCCTAATTCCCAGACACCCAGTTTTTTACTATCACATACTGTGTAGCAAAGTTCTGCAGCTCGTGCTATCTACTACTGTACTGGATATTTTGCTATCAAGATTCAGAATGGTGCTCAGTTCCTTCTTTCCTGGGAGAAAATAAAAAAAAAATTTAAAAAGTGCTTTCAGCATGTCCTGGATCTAACTGCTTTTTAATTCCAAAAATATCCAAGGGAATACAAGCATCCTAAGACCTCTTAAGCTTTCTCACTGAGTTACAAGATGGCACTGGTCTCATCATACTGCACACTAAATTTTTGAGGTTCAGAAAGCTTTCGTCCCATTTTTGATCTCTGCACAAGTTTTTGAATCCAAATAATACTCTGAATAGCTTCAGTTCCAGACAATAAATTATGAGGGAAGTTCCTAAATTTTAGGCTTGTATGGGATGAAGTGGGAAATTTGAGGAACTTGGATGCTATGGGCCAGAGCAGAGTAAGAAAAATATTTGCCTAGAAGATTTAGTTGTTCAAAACTATGAAATCCAGAGTCATATAATATAAATTATGAGAAAAGACAGAGAAATGGAATATTCATTTTAAACATTTTAAGCTACAACTCTTCACTTAATAGAAACTAGTCACTTTTTGATTTTCTATGGAATCCTCTTGCATGTAGCACAGAAGCTAACACCAGGAAAAAACAGCAAAGTGGACAGATGTTCCAGAAGAAATTACAGAAATGAAGCACAATTGGGAGATTTACTGTGCTCACAGAAGTTTCTACATTGAATGTTTTACAGATCCATCAAAGTGAATGATCTCAAAGAATAAATTAGATAATTTGAAGCACCCTAATCTACTGCATGGGGAAAAGAAACAAACCCTACAAAACAAAACAGAACAAGCCTACTAAGTTACAAAGCAGTTCAAAACATCCATTGGATAAAATGAGTAGGGAAAAGTAACCCTTGTTCTTACATAGGTTCTGGCAAATTATTGTGAGGTAAGTTATTTTCTAATGAATTATTGGCATGAAAAATGCATGGGAGTTAGCCATTATCATACAGAGGTCCATGAGGGGTATCAGCCTTCACTTCCTAATCAATTTTAAGAAAAACACACTAAGTTTATGAAAAGAATACATGACACGGCTTCAAATCATGCCTGTTAACTGTGTATGTAACCCAAAATAATTTGAATGCTTTTAAGAATTCTACAAGCTCATTGACAAGGACTAGCTGACTCTTCTCTGCCTTCTGGGGCTGCTTTGCTACAACTCTCGTGTCTTTAGCCATGATAAAGAAAGTTACATAATGGCAGAAATGTAAACATGGAAAACATGTTAGTCTTTCTATTTTTTCTATACCAGGTCTCTTGAAATGTTGCTGATTAAAGCAATAACTCAGCTGAACCAAAATAATAACAGATGTACTGTAAATGTTCCCAGACCTAAACACCTTGGAAGGTCTGAGATCATATTTAGTAAAACTGATCCCTATCTTAAGCAGTTTTGACACATATTCTTAGCCTTGGTGGTAAGCAAATAAGTAAGTCCTTTGAAGCATTCTGAGGCAGGCAAACAAGGATCTGTCACATAGGGCTCTTTTGACCTTATATTTTTGCACAAATTTCTCCAACTTAGTTAAATTCACTAGGATTTTTCAAGTGATGCTTCACGGAGCTGACATTTTAAAGCAACAACCTGTCTGCCTGGGCATGTGTGTGTATAAAATGGAAGACAGTACCTACATATTCAAAAGTCAAGTGAAGTGATACAATTGGAAGTAAACTGGAGGTGACATATCTTTAAAAAAACTATGAAAGTGTTCTCTAGTTACCAGATTCAAATATATTTTCAACAGAGATATATTTTCTTTCTTCTTCATAATTTTCCTGATTATTACTAAACCAGTAAATGAGTAAACAATCTTTTCTAATTTAGTATATCGTTTTAATTCAGCATAGGCAGGAATACCCACTACTGCAATGTGACATGGTGAACATGATGAAAGCCATCTGCTTCCAAAGGTTATGGTTCAGAATTTCACTCAAAATGTTTTGCAATGGTTCCAATTACAGATGCTGATATTCATGTGCCAGTGGCATAAAGAACATGAAAAGGCAGTCCCACCAGATCTGTCCAGAAACAGGTTCATCATAACTTCCCAGATTTTTGCAGACAACCCCAAAATCACAGCTGGCCACATCTTAGGCCACCCAAGACATTTCCACACCACCAGCTGGTATTTATATGTTCCAAGGCATTGATTTTTTACTGTGGCTTTACAGTTCTGTTAACCTATGCGAGGCTTTAGGGAAAAATTTTTTGAGAATAAATCTCTAGGATCAAAATAAAACAACATAGATGGAATAACTAATTATATTTAAGGCAATGGTAACAGTAAGCTGGTGCTTTGTTTAGCAAATTCCTATACAATAAAAAGCTTTAATTATAAAAAAAACGATCAGAAAGTACAACAGGTAGCTAGATGGTTAAAGAAGGAGCAGGTTTGCTTATTATGATATGGCATTCAGCTCAGTAGGATGGTTCTTATGTCCCTTCCTGAAAAAAATCAATGACTATCCACAAAAAGAGTTCACTTTCTGTCACTTTGTAAACACACCCCTTTTAACTCTTCTTATCTTCCACCTACCTTAAAAATCCCATTTTCTTGCCCTGCTTATTCCTTTTTCTTAGCTTCGTTAGACTGAGTCCCTTGCGCTTGGAAACTTCTTTGGAGTTACAGAACAAATAAGACAAATGGGGCTGTGATTAACTTCCAACAGCAGATGCCATCAGAGAATATCTCTCCTGGCCAGTGGCAGATTATCATCCCTTGTTTCCCACCCTTGCAGGGCACACAATGAAGTGTTCTATGACAAGCACAGAGTGAAAACAACCCACACTTCCTTCCACTGCTCTCTGGGGTAGCATGCAACCCATCTCTGTCTCTAGAGTTCCTACATAGTGTAGGGGAGAAAAAAGTGCATTAACTAGCTGTGGATTTCTTTATAATTCAAAGGTTTCTGCTCAAAAATTTCTAGCTTTTTTTTTCTTTAAAAGCCCAAGGCTGCAGGTAAGTTGAAGCCAAATCTTAGTGTAAGGCTTGCTTTTGATGCATATGGAAGAATACACATCAATGGAGAGCAAACAGTAACATACCAACATATACGGAAAGGCAAAATCCTAATTTACAACTAAATTTAAGCATGGGGCAGGGCTGTCTTGCTTACGGGGTCTTGCTTCAGAGGCATTTACATAATTTTCCTCTTTTCTTCTGCTCGAAAACTGCATTCACATACAAGTAGGCAGATCTGTCTCACTAAGGGCCTACAGCTCATTTTCAAGTTAAGCACCTTACTTACGGTGACTGGACCCCATCCAAAATCACCTCAGTCAGTCAGGAACAGATAGCTCTAAATTAGCTGCGAGAATCACTGATACACATGAAGTAAAATGCATCAGAGGATAAAAGTGAAATTAATCTTACAATCAAAGTCTGTATAATAGCTTGGTTCAGCAGGGAATGTAGGTACCATTGCAGAGAGTACATGAAGAGCTCATGGTCCCTGCCAAAAAAAATCTAACAGCCTTCGGGTGCTGCAGAAGCATGGAGGAGAAGGTGGAAACAGCACAGAAAGCATCATAATGCCTTTGCATATATAAAGGACAAAGCATACTTCAGATACTTCTTGCAGCACCAGACACTGTGTCCCATAAAACAATATGATAGACTTGGTGAGAGATCTCAAAAAAATAACAGAAGTGGAAATGTGGTCTTGTGAAGAGAAATTGGAATGACAGAGGATTTTTCCTCATACAAGAAGAATGAGAGGCAAAATGAAAACATTTTACAGATTAATGTTATCATATATAACAGCACAGGGAAAGCAGATCAGGGGCTTCCACTCTGGCTCTGGAAGGAAAAACAACAAGGCATTCACTGAAATTAAAAGGTGGGCAAGTCAAAACTGATAAAAGGAAATACCTTTTTATATTACGTGTAATTAAATTGTGAAACTCATTGCCAAAGGAAGTTGTTGAGACCAAAAGCTTTACCAGATTCATCAAGAGATTGGATATTATATCAATATCGTGTATATCCAGAGTTATCATAATTAAAGAAAATAAAACTTTTGGAAGAGATATTAAACCTAGTGCTTCAGGGCTTAAACTAGTCTCTCACAATTAGTGAACAGGATCAGGAGATCTCTGTGGAGGCAGATTATTCTGCCTCTGCCTCCTGCAGGGTTCTTCTGTCTTTCTTTATAGCATCTATTTGTGCTTGTATCAGACTGAGTAACAGACAAAATGGTTCTCCAGTCTGATTTAGTCAAGGATTCCTCTACACTTACACTCCTCTCCAAGGAAGGTCTGCCTAGAAGTGGGTGTGGATATGTGCTAAACCTTTCTGTGTTAGCCCAGGATGGGTCATAATTTGATCCTTAGCCACATGAGAAGGGTATTTAAACATGATTGCATGCTTGCAGGGACTGACTGCTTTACTGATTTGAGTGTGAGGTTTGCCCAGCACTTCCAAATTTGTTACTCTGCACAAAGACACAAACCAGTCTTAAGAGATAGGTAAAGAAGTTTGATTTAACAGCAAAATAATCCAGATGATATATCAATATGTTCATGGTGCCAAAATAACAAAACCCATGAAAATAACAAATCAGTACACAGGACACTCTAAATAGCATGTTTTGAAGCAGGTCATTAAAAAGATGCCCCTTTTCCCTATTTCTTCTCACCTTGGCTTAGTTTTGCAGTCTCAACAAAAATTCTGATCCCCATCCTGGTTTGGGGGTCTTGGAATCTGAGCACACCAATTGTGAGATAAGCAACTCATAGACCTCTTTCTCCAGAAAGATATCCTGTCCACTATATATTGATTAAACTTAAAAATCAGCTGCAGTGAACTCCTTTAATCTAGGGCTGGCAACAGGGAGATGCCTCTATCGTGGTTTCAGAAGACATCCAGCAGTGAACTGTCAGTCAGTGGCAAAATACATCTTTTGTATTACTTGCATTGTACAAAATGGGGAGGAAAAAAGTTTTGGAATTAATCCAGACATGATTTTTACTTCTTTTTGAACCAACAAGAATTGACCTAGTTTTACTCTAAACAATAGCTGACCATTGCAAACATAAGAAGTCTTTAAAAGCTGACTTTCCATCTCACCCATCCATCAAAGCTCTTTCTTTCTTTGGAGAATTAAATTGCCTCAGTATAAAGAATTCATACTTGCTTTAGTTCTAGAAATCTGATCCTACATTTTTTTCCCATGAAGAATAATTCCTTGATCTGCTATCTTTGGCACTTTTCCTAATCCTTACAAACATTCATTATCTATTTTGTTTGGTTGGGTTTTGAGCTACATTTGGAGATATTATTGGCAAGTACTTGTAAATATACAGTAGCCTAGGTAACCCCTTCTTTTGCGTTTGCCTTCATGCACAGGGTTACTTTAAGCTACATCTACCAGTGTGGCAAGAATTTAATAAAGTTTATAACTAGATATTTACTCCATTTGACCAACCCTGAAAGTAACTTCTTTAAAAAGAAGTAACTGAAAATACAAATTGAGAGCACTGCAATAAAGGTTTTTACCCTTTCAGTTGCTATTTTTGCTATTCTCCCAACTCAGGCTTTCATACTCAAGTTTTCCATTATTTCATTTTGAAAGCATTCTGACAATGACAGCTAGTCAGAAAATTTTTTCTACCTCTTTGTAAAATATGGACTTTTAAAAAATGGATCAAAAAAGTCAAGTTATTGACCGTATTGGTTGTGACTAAAACATATTTCAAACTCCTCTTTGCTTAGTTTTAACTTTCAATATCTTATTTAAGATTTTATGAATACCAGAGGAATTCAGACTTGTATTCTTTACTCCCTTATGTTCCTATTTTTCCTTTTTTCTCGTCTTTTTTATACCCCCTCCACCCTATGCACACTACTGAAACAAGGGCAGAGGAGACAAACACTGGGTGAAAATAGTGGATGGGAAGGATTTCTTCACTTATTTCTCCCAAACAGATAAATTCAAAATAATTTGAGTGAGAAAATTATATTTGAGGTGATAAATAATAGCAGTAGTCATAGCAATGCAAGTCTACAGCTGCAACAATATATTATTATGTTGCTGTGCATGTACTTTAAATTTTGAATATAAAATAATTTATACAGACTTCTCTGCAAGCCCTACACTTACTTTCTCTGACCCAAGTATTACTGTCAAAAATGCAAAATTTTGTCCTGGACTGATTTTGTATAACTGACTCAAAACCCAGTGAATACAGAGGTATTTTTAATGGGAATGCTGACACTGTCCCATCTATTCTAGCTCAGACAGTGCTACTCAGTTTCTTGTACATAAAACTCATTTAAAAGCAGTGATGACAAGAGCTTGTGTTTCCACAAGTCCTATAAAGTTCAGTTCAAACAAATACCTGTTATCAGACTATTCAAGAAAAGGAATGCGGGAGGGGGGGGTTGTTTTAATGTTTTACTCAGTTTTGAAGTGGTTGAATGGTTCATCAACCCACTGAGTAGTTTCCTTAATCATTTTCTTTTTAATTAATAGACTTGTGAACAACCACAACTGCTTTGTGGAAACACTAAACAGATGACTAACTTGGAGTGAGCAATCTACTCAATACAGTCTGCCTTAATTTGAGCCATACATGCTGAAAAATAAAAGCATGGCAAGTATGCAGGTTATTGTACAGCTTTGTGTCTGCTTTCAGTTAAAACAAGTCCCTGGTGAGCAGAAAGCAGCAATCATAAAACTGAGAGGAACATTTTAGATTTATTGCCACCTGCTAGCATGACTTTGAGCTGTGTAAGGGACATGCATTGTCAGCCACGTTAGTGTCACAGTGCTGGTGCTGGTGGCCACATTTCCTGCAGAAAGAAATGGTCAAGTGTCAGCTCTGTGGACCAGAGCAGACATTAGTGCCTGATTACAGGAAAGATAGCACACTGTCACTGTGTTCCTTCTGTCCTGTTTCTGGATAGGAACCATCTACTGGGGGTTCATTAGAAACGAGCCTCGAGGCAAGCCAGCTCTGTAAACTACAGCTGTCTAATTGGTTTTGCTTGTGTGCACTGTCTTTGCTTTTATAATGGGGGAAAGCAACATAGCTTTTCTAATTAGATTGTTAAACATAATAGCTGAATGGCACTGCAGTAAAGAATTTGCCCTAGTCTTTGTAATTCCAGAATAAGGCACAGCAAAGATCCAGGATTTTTCCAGCCCATTTCTCCCATCATCATATCCAATGGTAATGAGACTGCGTGGGGTTTTGTTTTTTTCCTTAAAATAATGCAAACGATTGTAGGCCTTGCTAAAATCCAAAATAAATGTCAACACAGAATTCCAGGAGCAAACACATCTCTCCCTTTATTCTGTTCTCTCTGCTTTCATTTGCTTCAAATGCTGGGACTATGCACTAATTGGTGTCTTTGTTGGCAGCCAACACAGAGGGGAAAAAATGCACAGGCTTGGATCATGAACTCTCCTCTCTGCCCGAAGGTGGTCCCCCTCCACCAAGGCTGAAATGCACTGATACAGTGGGGAAAGCTCAAAAATCACCATTTACTACACCTGTTTTGTGTATTAAGAAAGGAATTTGGTCTGTCAGTTCAGCACCTTTCATAGCCTCTGAATTGATTCAGAAGGAATAAGAAAGCTTCACGAAGCCAGTTTTTTTTCTCAGTGCCTTAGATTCAAAGTTCCTGATTCTTTTATAGGTCCTTGCTGGTTTTCACATAAGAACTTTGTCAGCATGCTGAGTACATGCAGAAGGATGCAGAGAGGCCTCTGTTTCCATTTGCTTTCTATAGAGTAATTTAATGCATATCTTCACAGACATGATGTGGCTATTTGGAGGAATTCCTAATGCAGTTGAAGCTTTTCTCTTCTTTAAGAAGAGAATTCTTCTCAAATATTCTAATATTCTCTTTCCCTTTCAGAAGTCTATTCTGGTGAAACAGTCTCCATTGGATCCATAGGATAAACAGAGTAGGGGGCAAGTAATCAAGTATCAAACAAATGTGCATCTTGTATTGATTCTAAGGTTTAAGTCACTCTTGACAACACAGCAGCAAAATGTCAGCATATTTTACCACAGTCTTCAAGTCATTCAATGATTCTTTTGTCAGATACTCTTTTTGATTTCCTGGTTAGAAATTGGAAAAAAGGAAAATGGTTTGCTAGAATAACCAAACATGAACTTCCCCCTAAATGCTCTCTTTGAAATGATAAAGTCTTCAGTACTTTACATGTAAAAGAGGATTTTTTTTTTCTAGACTAGCATGGAAACTGATGTTTGAGATATCTGAAAGATGTCATGGGAAATAGAAAATTGCTCAATGTGCAACTGCAGTAAATAACAACAAGAGGAACCAGCTGTGCAACTTTCATGTGGGTGTCTCAAAGGAAACAGAAAATGAAAAACAAAAGATAAGTGCACTACACGAACCTTTAGTATTGCTCTCTACTGCCTTAAGCCTTCTGAGTCAAAATGAATTTGATTTCTACACAGCAGCTCTTTCTCATCTCTCAGGGTTGCACTTTGTTCTGCAGGATCTTTAGAACCAGAATTCTGAGAAAAATTGATTGAACCTCATCTTGCACAGTATCTTTCTATTATGTCATGGTCAAATCACCTTGCATGACTTGAAATGCTCAAAGCAAATAAAACTCATTTTGTTTCCAAATTTGGAGACTTTTTCCTTCTCTTTTATCTACAAAACAGGAGTTAATCTCATACAACTCTTTTACTTCTTGGGAAATTGCAAAGTTTAGGGAATAATTGTAAATAGTAAATACAGAAAAAATTTGGATTAATACATTAGAGAATGCCAAAAAACAAGTTCTTTTCTGTAAGAGATTATTTCTGAATATGAGAATGACAAGTAGGTACTTTCAAGAAATGTATGTTAATTCCTTATCTGCCTTTCCCCTGGCTCATCCAACTGTGATATAAACATTGTTTTAATAAGTAGATATGGGTCTATCACAAATGTATTCACCAACAAAGATCTCACCAGAATGGTAACACCTAATAACAAACATTAGGGTTTTAAGATCTCCAATAAAGATCTTCTTCATAAAAAGGATTTGAGAGACCTTAGGGCGTCATTTGATGTTTTATACTGTTACATGAGGTTGCTCATGGATTTTTTCTGTCAAATTTTGATTATCTTCAGGGATGGAGTTTTCACAACTTCTCTAGACAATTTGCACCAATGTTAGACGACCCACATAGTGAAATTTATTTCCTGATATCCAATAAAGATTTTCCTGTTTTGCACTTTGTGTAAGTATTCCTTCTCACGCTTTATTAGAAAGTGCTTTTTCTCAAGACCAAATAACTTTGTGGCACTGTGTCTGTTTTAAAAAAACTCTGTAAAGAGATTTTCTGTACTTACTGAGACAACAAGTGAGAGGTCACCTGATATTGTAGTAAGCAAATATTTTTCCATAGGAGGCCCATGCAGAAGATACTACTCAGCCTTGATTCAGGTCCTTTCTTCTTGATCCAATGATATAAACTGAAAGAGGCCCAAAAGCAGACACAAACCCATTTGTTAGGGCACTCACCCACACTAAGTAGCTTTGATTCTTCACTGTGAATCAAACCAGACAAGAGCTTGGCTTTGCCCCAAAGTTTCTTCAGCAGATGCTTTAGGCAGAAGCCTACTGTTCTGGGTAAGATTCTCACAAATTCCAGAATTTCAGAGTGTTTCTACTTTACTTGTAAGTAAAATGTAACCATTGTTCTCTGGCCAGACCCAGACACAGATTCTGCCAAATTTATAGAAGACAACAAGACTGGAATTCATCTCATTTAACCCCAAGCATGCTCTTAGTCCATGGAAAGAATTAGGCTTTTCTGAGGTGTGATACATCTGGTCTTAGATACCTTAGGTGAGATTTCTCTTACCAGATGTTCTTACATCCAAGCTGGTCTCCCAAGCCAATGGACCAAAAAAGCAATTCTACAGCACTATTTGCTTCATTGTAAGGTAAATGTCTAAAATTATCTAAAATTGTTAGTTTCTTCCCATTGACTATAAGCAGAAGAAAGAAGAACAAATCAGGGTTAAACACCTTTCTCATAGATATCTGAAATTGGATACAATGAATTCTGCCCTAAGAGGAAAAGTTTGTGTCCATTTTCATTTGAAGTTATGGCTCATATCCAGCTTTAATGAAGAGAGAGCGAAAACAGGGATTTAAAAGAAGTGTGAGGTTTCTTTCTTGGCTTTTTAGGCTTTAGAAGAAAACCTATACTGTGCCCTTTCTTAGGTTATGTGTTGAAACATGTTTCTATGTTGTCAAAGATTAAATAATTAGTAGAACATGGTCAAGATCAAAAGGCTTTTCCATGTCATAGCTAATTTGAGAGTTACCACAAATATGACAAGTAGTGCTTCCTGCTGGTCCAATACCTGCTGTAGCCAAACATGTGGATTCAGAGTGAAATGTAATACTCTCACATTGTGTTTTAATTCAAGTTGTCATAAGGTGTTAATTTAAGAACTGAATGTATTTTTACCACTCCTCATCTCCCAGTTGCTATTAACATAAAAATGAATAATGGGCTTCTATTCTAAGCAAGAATAGTTAAACACCTGGACAGTGACCTCTCAGACACCAATTCCAAAAAAACATGTATTAAAAAAAGCTTTATGCTGATTGTATGCACAGCTTTATCAAAAAGCAGTCTAATAATACTGTCTTGGCGGAGGGGGTAATTTTTTTCCTTCTTTTGTTACTTTCATTTCTCTCTTTTTCTTCTTTCTTTCTTTCTTTCTTTCTTTCTTTCTTTCTTTCTTTCTTTCTTTCTTTCTTTCTTTCTCCCTTTCTCCCTTTCTCTCTTTCTTTTTTTCTCTCTTTCTTTCTTTCTCTCTTTCTTTCCCGTCTCCCTCTCCTTCTCCATCTCCCTCTCCCTCATTTTTGGCATATTGAGGACACCCATCTATATATTCTGTAAGGATCAGAACCTTTGTTATGCAGCAAACACAGAAAATGACTGATATAAAGAAGAACAATTTAATTTGGCATTATTCATAGATTTGAAAAGCAGTAAGTGAGAACATTGTATTACTCTGATTCAAAAAACTTATTCATTCTCAGGCAGTGATTCATGCATCAGTGCTTTGATATGCATAAGCTGAAACATTCACCCTCAAATTAACCTTTGTATCTTGCTGTGATCTATCCACCTTCCATCTTAACCACAGACGTTATTAGTATGGAATACTATTCCTACATGCTTCCCAGAAAACACTTTTGAATCCATATGCTACAAAACACAATCATCTAAGCCTGAACTGGAGGTTTCAGCTTCAGAGGAAGAACTGCCATAGCCTGACGGCCAGAAGTGAGAAGAATTCTTAATTGCTGCAGCTTTGTTAATCATTTTTGTGTACCGATTGTTTTGACGCACCAGTACAAACCAACATAGGAAGATCTGAAACTCAGGAATCACGAGTTCCACTACTAGGTACATCAAGCTACGCATGACTTTGAATCATTCAAGGTGAGAACATTGCACTTAGTTTTTCAGAGGCTGTTATGTATCTCCTGTCTTTGCATAAAATTAAACTCTATCAGAAAAGTAGCAGGCTCTCATATCACTTAGAAACAGTGGTTTACTGCTTTTCCTTCATCTTCTTCCTCCATTCCAAAGGAGTCTCTTCTTTCTTTTATTTTAATTTTTTAATCCATCTTTTGTTGTACTGGAACAATCTTATAACTTCTTTAAGCCTCTTTGTTTCTTCCATATTCCTCTTAGGTACTGCACTATCTATCACACAGTCCTGATCTATGACCTCAAGATCTTCCAATAGACTCTGTTTTTACCTTTATTCCAGCAATGATTTCAGCTAAAATTCTGTTTAGGAATTTTTCATTAAATATTTTTTGGCCTTTAACAGATGTAACAAATCTACTTTTCATCATATTGTCCCAGTAGTGATTGAACGTAGCAGAGTCAGACCTGCATGACACAAGACATTATCTTTTATTAGCTGAACTGGGAAAAAGATCAGATTTGGTTTGAATTTTGAAGGACACTAAAGGTGAAATAAGGCAACTTGCCTAAATGTCTTGTCTTACTCTGCAGCAAAATTGAAAATATCTTACATTTGTTAATAATTTTTTATGCTGCTTGAATCTAACCATATGCCAGAGCAAACAGATAAAAGAAGAAAAGTGTATGAATGCCAAGAACATATTTCTGATCAAAATAAGAGATAGAAGAATCCACTTACCACCTACCAGAACTTAGTGGTTAGGGCACTTGCCTACAAGGCTGGAGGCCTTGATCAAGTCCCAGACCAATTTTTTTCTCTCTCTGATTTACCAAAGAAAAAAATCAAGACCTTAATTCCGTTTGACCCTGGGACTGAGCCATTTGAAAACTTCAGTAAAGAAGAGTAAGTTTGAACATCTCAAAGTAGGAATGCTTTTAGATACTTACATCTCTTTTGCTATTTTTCTCTTTTGTATTTTGAAACTCTACATGCATATTTATTTTGTAAACTGTGTCCTATTTGACATAAGTAAGATGTTCAACTTTCAGCACCTGTATTCATCTGCCTGTAATGACAGCTAAACTTTTTCTGCCTTCCCAGATGAGCTTCAGTCATTTTCTTGTCTTCTCTCCTATGAATGCAATGAATATTCAGAGTTTGGGGATTTAACTTTTACCTAGATGTCCTTTACTTATCTTTCTTCAGTTCAGGGCTGGCTTTCAACTGAGGCCCAAAGTGCATTAGACTTTACTGTGAGCTTTTGTTTGCTCGCAAATTTGATTATATTATTTTAAAGCACAATATCACAGAGGATCCAGAGCAAACTCCTCCACAGACATTCCTTTTTTTCTCTTTCATATGTCTTGATTCACATCTCATTTATAATAGATTTCCAATTCCAGTGGAGACAATGAAAGTAAAATTAAATTAATTCTCAGTGAAAAGGATTCAATATTGCCAGAGACACTGCTGTGAAGGGCATCTAAATAATAATGTTCTTGGAAAGTAGGCTTGAAGATGCTGTCCCAGATCACAGAGCAAGAAAACTATGCATATGTCATAGCCTTCTGCAGAAAGTATGACCTTTCAAACTCCTGTCAATTAAAAAAACACATGAATTTTATTTTGAAGTCATGAGAACGATTTGCATTATTGGAGTAACCTCAGTTTTTCTTTCTTTTATTCTAAGGATGTGAGATTTCTGTGAAGGGAAAACGTAACAGCATGACAACTGTTCTGGAGTGCATGTAGTGGCTTATTTTTGTGAGAAAGTACATGGATATTTTCCAGTGTTGTAACTGTAACTCAATTTTATGAACTTTATCACTTAGTAATTGTCTTTATTGCATTTAGATAAGAATTTTCGTGGGTTTTAATCTAGACATGAATGAATGAATGATGGTCAAACGCGAATGATGGTCAAAAGCAATGTGCTGTTCTCAGTTCTTCAATATCTGCTTGACCAAGGTCAGAACTGGTCTGTTTGGCCCCACTGACATTGACAGGACAAAGCACAGACCATGGTAAGAGGACTGGGAGAATGGCCTCATTCTGCCCTGAAGTACCCAGCACAGCTGTGTGGGACAGAGGGAGCAGGAGGGAGTGGCAGTGGTGTCGCCTACCATGGCAGCTACCCAGGCTGTGCAGCAAAGTCCTCCCGGGAGGCCATTGGGAGGGTCATGACAGGGCACAGCCACATCCATGCCAGGAACAGGGCATGGGGGCTGTGTGACTGCTGAAGAGAAGCCTCTCTCCGTCCATGCCCAGTCAATAAAGAGGATTTAAATGGTGGAGGATGTGTAAAGGATTCTGCTTGCACTCACAGCTGGGCTTCGAGAAAATGCAGGAATGGGCAACAGGATGGCAGAGGCATCCCAGAGCCAGGGAGAGGCCCCCACAGTGTGAACCTGATGAACAAGCCTTTTCCACAGGAGATGACAAGGGACACTGCCCACAGCAAGAGGCTGTATGGAAGGGTTGGGATGGCCTAGGATTCCACCACATCCCAGAGGGCTCAGTCTCTGTCCCACCAAGAGATGCAATGGGAGAGGCTCTGGAAAGGCTGAAGCACCAAACTACCTCCCCAGGTGCAAGGGGCAGCCAGTTGTGCTGGGCCATAGCTCATCCTCCAACCTGCTCCTTGGGATTGGCAGGTCCAGGCCAGAGCTCAGCTTGGAGCAGACAGGGCAGCCCAGAACTCGGTGGTGATTTCCTATCACCATTATTATTTTAGAGAAAAATGTATAAACACTCACACACACACTTCATTATGAAGTATCATTTAGCAATCTATTCTCATACAAGTTTTCTTCCTCATGTGTAAGCTATTAGGCATGACTGTTTAAGGAAGTTAACTGGAGTTACTAAATATTCCTATCATATGCTTTTGGGGAGGTTTTTTTTTTTCCCTAGGCCTATAATCACATATCAGAATTTACAGCATATACTACACACAGTCTTGGCAAATAGGACTATGGGGAAGAAATTAGAGTGCAGTAATTCATTCCTGTTTTCCCTCTTGTTTTAGTGATAGCACTGACACAAATTACAAAGGAAATATGACTTCAAGTACGTATTTCTGTGGTTCAAAATGCTATTTAAACACTTTCAGGTCACCATAGGGAATGTATTTCACCACGGACTTTGTTTTGGTGGTTATGTGTGAGTGTGCATTTGGGCACAGAAGGGCTTCTCTGTGTGAGTGGAAAGCCCATGGGGACGTGTTTTAGTGCATTATGCTGGGATTTATCATAGCAAAAGCTTGCTAAGGAGACTTTGTCTTTTGTTAATTGAAGCTAATCACTTGGTTTTAGTTCACCAACTTTTGTAATGCCAGTTTATAGGTAAATAGGGCCAGATTCTGAGGGGAGAAATTGTTTCTGTTGTAAAATGTTTTGGAAAATATTAGGAATCAACTTAAAGCTTTAATTTCTCTCTGGATTCTGCCACTTAATTTTCAACATAAAGCTAAATGTTTTTTAACAAAAAATATTTTATCCATTGCATCATATTAGAGGCTCTAACTCATCATCACACTTCTGTGAATTTTTTTACAAACATGTCTGTTTACTTTAGTGCCTCAATAACATGGTTTCCCTGATTCCTTCAGGCCACTACTCATCTTCTAGCTTAGAACTTGGAGTTTGGACAAGACTTCTTTTCCCAAAACACAGATACATTTCTTTCTACATTTTCTTCAGTTTTAGTAACAGCCATCACAGTTAAATCAGGAGGCTACACTCTTGCACTGCTGTTTCTGGCTGTACAGGTTACAGGATACAGGGGCATGGTATCACAGTCCAGCAAAACATCTGCTAGAGTGATTAGAACTACATCACTGCTGGTGGAGAAATGTTTGTAAAATTCACTGAAGATGAAAAGTCATATTCACAGAATAACTGATGCAGAATTCTAACAAAATTACACAGAGTGCTTAATACCTTTTCTTCTATGCCAAATACCTTACCAAAATACCCAACACAATGTTAGAAACAGGTGCAAATGTGTCTATTTTGCAAAGGCAGATGAATACAGATCAGTGAAATTAGGAAGGTGGCCATTTCAGAGCTTGGTTCAAATGACAGAGGGTAGGTTCCTACAGCTACATGCCCGCTGTAGTGCGTTGTCACATTAGTCTCTGTGCATTTCTGGCTCCCACAGAATACCACACTTTGTGTCTAGGGACTTCCAAGGCACAGAGGATGCAAGCAGCTCTTTGCAGGTCACATGGTGTGCTTTCTGGTTTTGGAGTTATGTAAGTGTGTAGCTGAATTGGGCAAAGGACCCCAGAGCTGCACTTTGCAAGCCTCCAAAATGCTGCTCACAGTCCTTGTGAACTGGCAGATGAGAAGCTTGACCACCCAGGCACTGAGGACAGAAGCACAGTGAGGAGCTACAAATACAGGCTCCAGCTGGAGATCCAGATAAGCTTGCATCACAGAAGAAGAAGCTGTTCTGAGAACAGTCAAAGCCCCAGAGTCCAGAGACAGCACTTATCAACAGCTGCCCAAAAAAGCAGAATAATGCTCCATGAAGTTCAGATGATGTGCTTCCAGTCTCCAACCTGTGTGTGTGTCTGTGTGTATGTGCTCACATTGCATTAGTTCATTTAATGACTGAGGGGAAGGATGCCTGAAATTATATTTCATAATCCTCTTCTATATAAAAAAAAATAATAATCAGAGAGGGAAAAGAAAAAAAAAGAAGTGTGTGTTGCTGTGGCTAGTGTTTATTGATTCCTGACATATGACCTTCCTAAAACAAAGTAAAGGTTCTTAACAGTGGTCCTGGATATGACAGGGTTATTGTGGAACCAATCCACTGTGAGGACAATAATAGACTAGAATTTTTCCAGCTGCCATTTTCATTATCAGATAAGCAAGGCTTAATGTCAACAGAGCCCAAAACCCTAGCACTTTTCTTGTACAATACCCTGTACAAAATCCCCAATCTTTCTTTATTTTTTTGCACTGGAAAACATCTATTAAATTTAATCTTCCCTCATGTGGAGCAGACACCATCTCAAGCTGGGCATTTAGGATTTACAAACAGTGCTGAGTCTTCAGGAAATATACAGCACAGTTTGGAAGAAAAACCTTTGCTCTTTCTAACTCTTAATATTCTCTTCTACTTAAGTTTTTTTCTCCTTTCTCATGAGGTTTCAGTACTTGTCTATTCCCAAATTTACTCATCAGAAATCCAAGTATTTTGTCTAAACTAACGATCTTGGATGGGGAGAGACTGGCATTTCCAGAAGATAACTGCCTACTGAAACAATGTCCCTTCAAGTGTAATGAACACTTGATTAAGGTGCTTGAACGAAGGTCCTCAATTAGGGAACTTGATTCAAAGAGATTTAGGGCACGAGTCATGCATAGTATCAGGTGAGATGTATGTTACCTTTCCACCCTTCTGCTGAGGTTGTAAGCAAACTTTCATAGTTTCTAAGTTTACACTGGCCAAATACTTTGCCAGACAATTCTTCTTTTGCTTATTCCATTCCACTTATATCTGAATTATTCACTGTGTTTCACTTTATAAACATTTACAGTTGATATGTTCTAAAGGGAACAAATAACAGTTTGCCTGTTATGAATGTGGGCTTGGCTGCCAACTCCAATACCAGCAGTACAGTGAAAAAATTTCTTTGCTTTCCCCTTCAGGATATTGCTGGGAAATAAGACACAGGAAGAATATTTTTCTGCTGAAAAGTAGTATCCAGTGCAGAAGCAATTCACATTGCAGAGGAACTTGAAGCTAAAAAAATTTTGCTTAAGGAAAAACTTTTATAGGAAACTGCACAGTAATTGTAGCTATTTTTCCCCTAAATTTCTGTTGTCATAAAAAAATCCTTTCAACATTTTTTATATTCGAACTAATTTTTTCAAAGAAAAAAACCAAATGGAAAGAGAAAACTATAAAAATATAATTCCTAAACAAAGAAGAAACTTGTGGAATAATGAAATGGTAAAAAAGAAACTACATTTTGGCTTTAATATTGGGGGAGCAGAAAATCTGCATCAAAATTTATTTTAAAAAATTGTTTGTTTAAGATTCTTTTAAATGCTTTGAAGACTGACAAAACATGCAAAGCAGATCTGTGTACTTAGGATGACTGATGGTTTTTGGATTGAAATGGCTGGGTTTTGCTCAGTATCATAGCATTGCCATCAGGAATTATTAATCCATAGGATCCCTTCACAGTTTTGACAAATGTAAGGGCAGATTCCCAGGGTAGAAAGCACCAAAGTGTCCCTGCAGCCCATTGGGACAGCCTCAGTCTTGTCCCTCAGAACATCTTTCTGTGTGGACTAATTAATACTGAGGCAGAGACAAGCATCCTTGCGCCTGTAGTAAAATGAGACCAGTCCAGGAACTGGCAGCCACCACAGAGCAGCCAACACTTTGGGGTTTTCTAAGGCATGGTGTGAGACCTTCTTTTCTCCCAGCAAGCAAAACTTAGTTTTAAACCCCCACAGAACGGAATCAAGTCATACTCAGCACGCACATTATTTATCTTTATTCTGTGTACAATTTGTACATATAGCTTCATATTCATCATGTCAGAGATGGTAGTGAGAGACCAATACTAAGATCAAACTCAGACTTCGATCTCAGTTTTGATCTTCTCTTATTCTTGCAGCAGAAAGGAATCTACAACACAGGTCTTCTGAAAACTACCTCGTAACAAGCAGAGAACTTAACAGGTATCACTATCGTTACAAGCAAGACAGGTATAAAGCTCTTCTTAAGTCAGTGGAGGGAACATCTTTACTTGCTCCACTTCAGTCAGGAACTGTTTGCACCAGCAGAGCCAGACAGCCAGCAGAGCCAGACAGCTGCCGTTGCACCCCATGAAGAAATGTTTTCATGTAGTATTCTAAGTGGGATCCCTCCACTGAGGTCACAGAAGGAGTTTTCATAATGTCCTTCTTCTGAGACAGTGAAGATGTGCAACATACAACAAAGGTCATGGCACTAGTTTTCTATTGTAGTCTACATGAAGTCACACCTGCCAAGGTGTCACTAATCTCCTTACATTTATTTTTGAGCCCTTGTGCAGAGATACCAAAGCAGGACTGGTCAATATACAGAGCTACACATAAACAGAAGGCAGCACTAGCTGGGACAGCCCCTTTTTCAAAAGCAAAGACACAAGCAAAAACTTTCTCTCATAATGATTTTTGGTGCTCCCAGAACTTTGATGTTTTTGTGGTCATGGACTTGGCCTGGGGGTTGAGTGGATATGCCAGTCCTGCAGGACAAGAGCCTCTACTCCAGCTTTCAAACACAGTCAACACAAAGTTTGCTCCATTGTACACCAGCTCATGCTCCCTGTACTCCAGCTAATTCATCAGAAGCAAACTGTGGAAGCCTTACACTGCCCTTGACGAAATGCTGGATACACAGCACAGCTGCCATCCTTGCACTCTCTGGGGATGCAGACAGCAGCCTCTTGCTCAGAGGTGGATATTGACACTATTACAAAGCACTAAAACTGTGTGAATGGCCTGGCATCTACAGTGGAAGGATACCAGAAGCTGTGTTTTCTTTGACTCTGGACTGTCCGAGCAATGAGGCTGCTTGACAATTTGCTTTAGAACTGTGTTTTTAACTAGATCCATTGGGTTTGGTTTTTTTATGAGAATATGGCAATATTCTAAAAAAAACCCACCTTGAAAATTGAAACTGAACTTCACAAAAATCTTTGAAATCTTGTTCTTTTCTGCCAAGTACATCACAGAAAATAAGCTAATCTTCACTTTGGGCTTCACTTTAAAAGATGCAGCCCAAAGTAGCAAATTATATCATCATTACCTGACCTCTCTGGAAAATGAGCTACCAGGAAGAAAAAGCTACTTATGAGCCACAAAGTCCCTGCTTAAACACTCTCGGGGAGTTTGGACAGAAAGGGGCCTTCAGGGCTTGGCTTTGGAACATACACACACCTCCAGGAAGAAGAAAAAAAATCAGGAAAAAAGCATGTGAATTTAATGTAAATAATTATATTCAGTCTCCCATGTTTGAACATTTATTCTAATGTGAAAGGTTTTCTTGAAGCAGAAAGTGACTACCTGGTGTGTTTTGGATCCTAATCCAAGGGAATACACCCCCTCCCATCACACAGTAAAATCACATCCCTGCTGTTAATGGCTCCCTGCGCAAAGACTATGAGCCTTTTGCACAGTCTCCTGTTGAACCGCAGGGAGAATTCAGGACTTACACTCAAAAGCACATAAATTCTATTCCAGAATCATAATCCTTTTCAGCTGGCTGCTGCACTGATATAGTCACATTTGCTGTGTAACTGAAGGGTGCTGGAAAGTTTCCCCAGTATGATTATCCCTTCCAGAGATGGTGAAAGCATGTGGGGTTTTTTGGGGATTTTTTTTGGGTTTTTTTGTTGGTTTTTTTTTCCTACCAAGTTATCTTGTTTAATCAGGACTAAGTAAACATATTACACACTAATAATAAAATCACTGGAAATTCTCTATTTAATCTCTGTGATTTTCTTTAAAGGGCTCGAACAAAGACCAGCAGGATCTCTAATCTTATGATCAACAAAGTTACATCACCAGCAGCCTCTGTTTTATCTGTTTACAGATCGGGCTAATGTTGTTAGAGGGTGGTGACATTAACTGTTACTGTATCAGCAGATATAGTGCAATTGCATTAGGCAGCCCAAACTTTGTTATCACCTCTGGCTGCAATTGCTTAGAGGAAACTCCAGAGATTAGTTTTAGTACCACAAGACGTTGTTGTGGCTAAGTTTGGAGCAGTAGATCATAGAGTTGCCACTGAAGATGCCACATGAGCCTTTCCTGAAGCCTCCAGTCATGCAGGAGAAGCAGCAAATGCTTTTTGCCAGTGATGACCTTCCTCTGGGCCAGGAAACCCCAGCTAACTCAGTATGGAGAGAGGACCTAGAGGCAAAGGGTTCAGTCTGCTCCCCATGCCTTGGACATGATGTGCCTCCAGCCAAAACTTGTTCCCCCACCCTCACACTCTGCCTGGTTCTGGGATAACCTTGGGTGCAAGCAGATAAGGATGCAACTGGCATTGCAGGAAGCCAAGCAACAGCTCAACAAGAAGGGACCCTGGGATGGGGGCAGCCTGCCATCCCAGCTGCTGCACGGCTGCTGCGTCACCTCCCCTGCCCCCTCCGCAGGCTGTGTCCTGGAAAGAGCCGCAGCTGATTATCATCATGCCTCCCACATAAGAGGGATGTGCTGGAAGGAGCATTACTCCAGCCAGCCTCCCACAGCTCCTTGCTTGAAGTTAAAAGCCCAATCTAACCCTTAACAAACATGAATAAAAGTGCTGGAGAAGGAATTTTAATTGGCTGACACTGTAAATGCTTTGAAGGTGCTGTGTCATTATTGACTGACTTTCAGCACACCTGAGCCAGCCAGAGGGCAGCGATGTTAGTTTTGAACACAGGATATTACTGTCACTGTGTCCTAGCACCCCACTGTTAAACTGCATCATCTCTTTGCATTGAGCAGATTTGTTGTGCCTCATGGTGTCAATAAAAGCTTGCCTTGCTTCTGCACTGAGTTGGCAGGGAGGGTTGGTGTTGGTTTCTTCTCACACCTCTGCCTGGCACCGTTCCACCACCAGCACATGGCTCACCCACATGCAATTTTAAGCACCCACAGAGTGCAGCAGTGTAGATAACCTCCCCTTCTATCCCACTTCTTACCTGGAGTCCCC
Organism: Motacilla alba alba; assembly: GCF_015832195.1. Taxonomy (NCBI): domain Eukaryota; kingdom Metazoa; phylum Chordata; class Aves; order Passeriformes; family Motacillidae; genus Motacilla; species Motacilla alba. The sequence goes on along the minus strand of NC_052016.1, from coordinate 53,626,314 downwards.
TCCCTGCTCTGAGCTGAATAGTTGTTTCTCCCCCATGCAAATGCCAATGCAAAAAAAAAAAAATAAAATAAACAAGTGGGGAACAAGAACAAGACAAGGAAGGTGAGTTCATTTTAACTGACATGAAATCAGAAGTCATCCAAGTAGGAACCCGAAAGGATGCACACTGAGCCCAACAAAATGCTCCATATGGTGCTCAGGTAGTAAGTACTTGTCAGACAATATAAGTTAAATTCACAAAGAGCTACTACACAGCCCCATCACAATGTTTTCCAGCAGACATGAAAACTGTCTCTATAGCTCAATCTTTTCAGGTGACCTAACCACAAGATGCGGGGAGCTTTGCTCTTTCTTCCTTTAGAAAAAGTACTTTTAATTAAAAATAAATGACAGCTGATATTTAGGTGTCTGATGCCCTTTGGCTCCTATGTGATGATGCTAAAATATCAGGAATACTTCCACTACAAAATAAAACATATGATGAAGCCCAGAGGAAGAAACCTTGAAAGTGACAATTTTCTCCTTCTAGAAGGATATACACAACTTAATGTAAAGTTAATGCACAAAAGTAATTGAAACATTATTTATGGAAATTCTGGTGATATTGATAACTAAAAGCATCACTGCTTTACATTTTGCCTTGTATTCTGCATTGTTCATGTGAAGGACCTTTTTAATGGCCACTTTCAAACATCCAGGAGAAAACATTGAAAGCTTTTATTACACTCATTAGCAGCTCCTGAACAGTTCCTTTCAGCCCCCAACAAGAAATTTCTTCTCTGGATTTAAACCACAAGTTGTAAATAATTGAGAATCATTCTTACTCCCTTCCTCTATCCTAGCTGTGTACCCAGTGTCAGTATGCAGTACCTGTATCAGGGATAACCAGTGATAGAGAAACTGCAGTGGGAACAAGGCACTGCCTTGGCAGATGGACAGACATCCCCTCCATGGATGAGGGAAGAGTTCCAGCACCCCCGGCCACACCGGTGTTCTGCCCCTGAGAGCAGGCCAGACCACATGAGGGCAACAGTTCCAAAACAGCGCAACAATAATTCTGCTCTTACAAGAAAGTATTTTCATTTGTGTTTTATGCATCTACCCTGAGATGCTGAAATGCCTGAGTAAAAATAGACTGTTGAATGAGAGACCTTCCACAAATGAATTTTCTAATAACTTTGATATTGTCAGCACAGATTTCATGGATGAGCTGAAACTAGCCTGAACTTGCTGTGCCACCCAAGTTCATCAAAAACTGCAGGAGGAGCTTGGATGGGAAGGGTAGAAAGGTCCTAAAGGTGATTCCCACCATCTTTAAACCTAGACCTGTTGTCCAGAACTGCCTTTTTGTGGTTTGCCATCATCTGGAGGAACTAATCTGAACCATCACAGTTCCCAGACATGAGACCATGCAAAATAGGTGAGAGACAAATATACAGAATCCAGTAACATCAGCCTGAGAACATTCAGGTTGGATGTTTCTTTCAGACAAGCACTTCACATACATCATGACCTTCAGAGACTGTAAACTCTTATCAAAGGCCAGTGTGCCAGCAGCTGCACAAGTGAGGAATGCCTAAGAAAATAAATACCAGTTAGAGTGCTATTTAATGCTGTTAACTGCAGTGGGTGGAGGCTGGAGGGCAGTAGCTTTTAACAGGTTTTATTTGAAAGACTAACTCAGTGTGGTTGTCACGACAGTTGTCTTTGTGACTGAAGTTGTATTGCTAACAGATGGAAATCTGGCAGCTTTTTCTAATTTATGCAGATGCTTTGCAGAAGGAATTACCATCCTAAGTGATTCTAACATTAACCTTACACAAACCTTTCTCTACTGTGTTAATAAATAGAAAATTTTAAGGCTGTTCTGCTCAAAAAGTCAAAATGCTCAACCTCTCAATCTCTTCTTACAATTTAGCTTTAAAATTCTTTTGCATAAAGCCTCTTACTCAACTGAAGTTGGATATGTAGCAGAAGTCAGCATAGTGCTCAAAATACCCATTTTAATTATAAAATTACCTACCAGGTTGTGTCTTCATTAATGAGCTAAGCTTGTGGACTGTCTTGTTCTTGAAAACTGGCATTAAGTACAATAGCTAAAAAGAATGATTTAACAAGAGAACTATCTAAATTGGCAATCATTTAAAAGGACTGAATAATATTCTTAATAGCTGTGTAATGTTTCATCTTTTTGCTTTGATTGGCACTTTTTAAATTGTTAGCACTCTTTTCAAACTGGCAACACATTTCCTCATTCTAATCTGCAGTAAGACCTACAGTATTACATACCAATGAGAGTGCTAAACAGACTCAGAAGGAGCACACCACTGAGATGTTTTGAGGCATTTAGTGTATTTAACGGATCTCTGTTCTTTATAGTACATTTTAGGAAATCAGGAGACCATATGCTTTTGTTTTGCCTCTTGACAGTTTGAAAATGTGGGTGCTGTAGAGCTTACGGGTGGAAATTTATTTGTATAATCAATGCCCTGATCAGCTGAGTGAAAGGGATACTTGCTACTTCAGCTGTAGCTCTTTGAGATTACTGATCATGTGCATCCACACTGAAGGTGACTTGAACAAAAGAGCAAAACTCATGAAATGGCTCCCTGTTTCCTTATGTAAGACTTTGACCCTCACTGACTGAAGGCAGTAATCATATAACTATAAGGAACAGAGATGAAAACATGATGTTGAGACATGCAGACCATTGGAGCATTTCAGAAAACGAGTCAAAATCAGTTTTTATTTTTTAACCACATCTGCAAGACTTATGAGCTGTCTTTTGGGTCTAAGCATTCTAACTTGAACCAAGAAACACATCTTAAATGCACCTTGAGTGAATTTAATAATGCACCCAACCTAGAAAATACACAAATTAGATCTAAGCTCTGATGCTGTATTCAGGCAGGTCAGATCTTTCCATGGAGGCTTTCAAATGCCTTTTTTCTTTGGCCATTTTCCATACGGGACATTAGACACTTCCTTTTGGAGACTTTTTCTATCAATAACTTAGAAATTAGGCACAAGTCAGTTTTGCCAAGAGGATGACCATCTTTTTTTTCCCCTGTGTTTACAAAAAGCCTGAGTTACCTGCAACCCAGAATTGTCTACCTTTCCAGAGTGCAGCCAGGTGGCAGCTTCAACAGTGCAGTAACCTTTTCAGCAGCCCCAGCACATGGACACACACTATGGGCAAAGAAGACAACTGAGTGTTGGTTGCAGTATAGGAAGCAAGTTTCCAGGCATGTGGCTCAGGCTTGTCTCAGTGAAATGGCTGGTTTCCTGCCTGGAAGTCTCAGGGAGCTACTACAGAGAGGAGCAGAGATGCTCCAGTGAGGTACATATACTTACCTTCTGCTGCTTTTCAGGCCAAAGCATGACCTTGACTGCATATTCACCTCTGTTCTTCTTCCCTGGCAATCAAGTGAAAAGAAGTCTCAAGTTGTGGTGACTAAACATATCCTGGAACTACTTGTAAGTAAAAAATTTCCAGCTCCCTCCTGAGGGATCCATATAATTTTTCTGGATTACATTTTTGAAGCGACCAGATATTTGCTATTTCTAATTTATTTATACAGACTTCTCTGTCAGGATGCTTTGCCTGCAGAACATCCAGAAAAGGAAAAATTTTCCCTAAAATCGCTCAAAGTTTAACAGCCAGTGTCCCAAACAACTTCTGCTTGAGCTCTATAAAAAGGATACAGACATTCAGGTGACAGAACAAGAGCTCTGTTCTGGGAAGGATGAAATAATGACTAGGAATGATGAAAAGGGGTGAGGACTGTAACAATATCTCCCAATTCCTCTGAATGTGAAATGCCAACTCAGCAAAGGAAACAATCTCTGTTTGATCATAATTTTGGTTTTGTAGTACTGGGTCTGAGAGATTGCAGGCTTTTCAGAGTGGTTTAGCAGGGGCCCAAGTTTGAACGGACATGAGAGAGTAAGTAGTCATTTCTGAAACTAAGGGCAGTTGGAAATAGAAAGCTCTTTCAGTTGCTTGACAAATGTTACAAGAGTCTGGAGGGTTAGACAATACGTCAGGTGGGAAGTACCATTAGTCCCAAACAGTTTCACAAGAAAACCAAACCATAAAACCCCAAATTCTGTGCATAAGTAATACTACAAAATTGAGTCTAGTAAGCATTTATAACACTTTGTGCCTGTGGCTTCTTGTGAACTAAAAAAGATCAAAGGCTGAGTGCCCTCAGCACTCAGTCAGACCTTCAAGAAGGGGTCCAATATTCCACCTAGTTGATTGCTGCCTCACAGGAAACACTGAGCAGCTTGAAGAATAGGGCCCTAAATGCATATCTGGCACCCAGTTAACTTCTAGAGTAAGTAGTATTTTTTTAATCAGCATTTGTTATATTCCAGTATAAACCACAGTTAAAAGAAATCTCATACACCTGGCCTAAATCTTGGTCATTAATTAATAAGCCTGTCAGCCTTATCACAGTAAGAGTTGACCTACTCTAGTTAACAAGTTACTGACTTGTATTTTTCCTTCAGTGGGCTATTTACTGTACATTGCACTTATAAAATTCCTTTACTTACATAGACAGCAGTAGTGCATGAAGTATGTCTCCAGCTGTTTTCAACTCTTGTGACCTACGTAAACACTGAGCTTTGAAATAGCTTATGTTAACTCCTATTGAGAATAAGTTAATTCCTCAGCTGACTGATTCTAAGTATTTTAAACTCTGCGGTCTCAAGTGAGCTTTACATTTCATATTTCATTTTATAACAAAGCTAAAACTTTCCTATCTTTAGCTAGAAAGCTTTAAATCAGTACCATTTCCTCATAATGTTTGTACCATCACAGGCTTTATACTTCTATTAAAAAGACATCTTTAAGATTTGCAATATATGAACTAATTCACACTGCAAATTTCCACAGGTAGCAAATTGCTCTGTCAGAGTACGACACCATATTTTCTCGATTCTACAAAGGGAAACTGCAAACTCACTGTGTCATATTCAAATAAACCTGCTGTAAATTTAAAAATACATGATGAATACCTGTCACACACATGCATTTCTCTCTTCAAACCCAAGAAATAGAGACTGACAGAAGCAAAATCATGAATCAAACGTTACGCTTAGTGACAGTCAAAACATCAGACAAAAGCCCATATTCTGGTCTGTTCTTCTCCATAGTTTGACAAGTGTTTTTGTAGGATGCACTAATTTGAAAAATGATACTTTCTATTTATTCCAAGATTCAGCAAAATGGAAGTAGCCATTTTAGATCTGTATGAACAGGTAAAAACCACCAGCATTTCTTCCTACAAACCAGTTTTGAATTGATGAAATTCCTTGTGCTCAGTCACATATAGAGGACAACAATCTACCCTTGCACAGTGTGGCCGTGAAAGGACCTTCAGATGGAATCATGGAATCATACAGTGGTTAGGCTTGGAAGGAACCTTCATCATCATTTAGCTCAAAGCCCCCTGCCACGGGCAGGGCACTTTCCACTAGACCAGGTTTCTCAAAGCCCCATCCAACCTGGCCTTGAACACTTTCAGGGTTGGGAGTCCACAGTCTCCCTGGGCAATCTGTTCCAGCGCCTCACCACCCTCACTCACATTAAAGAATTTCATCCTAATATCTGGTCTGAGCCTTCAATTACTGGCTGGAAAACACAGAGAAAGTTGTTATGAAAGGAACATAATGTGTGTCATAGGAAGGGGCAGGGGCAGAAGCTCTGTTTCAGCTTCCCAGAGGTTAGAGTGAAGGATCAATGAATGGCAGATAGAAGACTGAAATTTGGCTTACACTCCAAGACATATACATTACCTCTGCAATGACTGCTCTTCTATTCTTAAGTTTTCAGTGGCAGTTGTTTAGCAGACAAAACACAAATCAGCCTTGAAATAGAGATTTTCAAGACTTGCATTGCTTTTGTTTCTTTGAATATAGGCCTTGATAAGACAGTTGCAAAAGTGTTTTCTAAGAAAACAATTTAGTGACTAGATTACTCATCTTTGACAAATGCTGAAAATGAAGGATTAATGATGATTAATTTCAGCTATTTTTCAAATTATCCAAGGTCATTCAAATTCAGGATTTTTCAAAGTCTTTTTTTTCCTGTCTGAAATTGTTATATCATTTATTCAAGATAATTGACATTCAGTACTTTCAGTGCCAGCCAGAATGACTTTTAATGGCATGAGCTAGCATTTTATAATTTGAACCAAAATTAACAATGGCCGAGATTTTTCACATTAACCCATAGCAAAGAAGCAAATTACGTGACACCACACTGTTAATTCTGATTAAAAAGTTGAATTTGATCTGCTTTGACCATGTAATCCCAAGTCAGTAAACAGAGCTAAGTGGACTGTAAATCGAGGCTGAAAAGAAAGATGGAAAGGGTAATGCCAGCTTAAACCTTAATGGATCTGTGGAACATACAAAGTCACAACTGTTACCCAGAAATGGAAGAATTGACAGCATAATCCTTTTATTATAAAGCTGTTAGTGTAAAGGGGGTAATATCACCACTTAGAGTCTCACCTTGTGGTCTTGAAGGAAATATTTTCTTAAAGACACGCCATAGGGACATACAGCAGGACACTGCATTTGAAGTAATTTCAGTGTGGATCCAGCATCTCAAGCCCTTTTTTCCTCAGCCTGAGACACACCTGGAAGAAGTTATAATAGATCTGATGCAAGTACTTCCAGGGGGATATAAACCTAGGCTTTGTTATAGAATGTTTTCCTTCCGTGTCACCTTAAATATTTTCCCAATTTGGAAAAGAAAGTATTACCCTCTTTTTCTTACTAGAAGGTTTAATGGCTGATGGATTTCTTTTTCTCTGTACACCTAATTGCACAACTAGTCAGTTTGACAATAAGCTCTTCAATCAATTAATAAGACAGTTAATAATGTTAAAGACCATTAACTCCCACCAATGTTAATTCCCTGTGTGTCAATTTAAAGGTCAGAAGCAATTTTCCACTCTTATTTTATTTGTGCATTTGTATTTAAGGATACAGACCTACCTAGCCTTTAGTCCTGCGCATCTAAAAAAAGCATTTATATTCTTTCATTATTTCATCCAACTCTGTGTAAAACTAAGCAAATGCAAAATTCTTGACAGAATCACCATTATTTCAATAGTCTTCAGACAGTTTTTTTCCCTTCCTCAATCCATTTTTGATAAATACGTGTGTATGAATGTATGCGTTTGTAGCTTATGTTTTTGTTGTTTGGTTTTTTTATTTATTATCATTTTGTGGTTATAGACTAAGAAAAACAGAAAATCAGGGTTACCTGGCAATAGAAAAAATGACATTTAGCCATGGCAGCATCAATTGAATCAACTGCCCTTGGGAGTCCTGTAAATTCATTGTGATGGTGGATCCTAATATAGAGAGCAGTTACACCTACTGCTGCTCATGCAATCTAGGAGAACGCCTTGTTAAATTTAGCACAGTGTTTATCCCTGCTCTGCCTGTATGTTCTGATTAACCTGCCTGTTGTCCTTCACCAACCCAGCAATCAGCTAAAGCAGCTGAACTTTCTAGTGTGAGACAAACTAAAATATTTTTCAGCAGCTGTCAGCTGAAATAATTTGTAAAACTAATCCATTTTTCCAATCCAGTTTAGAAATCTATGAATCACCTAACTTCTAATTTTTTTTTTTTCAGTGGAAGAGCTTAAAATTATAGTTTGTTCATCCAGTTTCCTCACCTATTCATGGAAAGGCCTTGGTATTTGCATGTATATGTCTTCTTCATAAAATGGTGACATTCTTGAAGGAATGTAAGGAATTAAGTATTTCATTTCCTATTCATGCACAGAATGGCAGTAACCTAAGCACCAAGGTCTGAGGCCACTCTGTTTTCTAGGACATCCTAACATTATACTCACCTTAGTCAAAGGCATTTTAACCTTTTAAATCTATTCACTATCACCCTTTTCTGCTGAGGGTATCAATTAGAGCTTCATTTGCTCTATAGCAAGCAAGTTTACCAAGCTCATCCAAATTGAGACAGTTCCTTCCTGAGAAGGCAGAGTGAAAAGTATTTTCTGCTGACTTCCATGAATCCTGGATCACACATAGAAACCATCAAACTGATAAAATAAATGTTGTATTTGGGAGCATGTAGTAACAATATCAAGAAAGGGAGAAGCAGAAGCTAGTGCTCATTACTGGTGTAAGTAATAGTAATCAAAACTTGTGAGTATTATGGGCATTCAACAGCAGACGGAGCAGCAGCACTGTCTTTTCCACTGAAGATCTTCAGTACCCCCTGAGCTTAACCAGTGACTTAGAAGTCACAGGCTCCACATACACTGCAGATTTCGGAGTCATTTGGACTCGAGTGTTTTTAGCACACCTGAAGGATTATATTTGACTTGCTACAGAGCCATCAGAAGATGCTCCAAACAAAAACATTAGGAACGTTTTATAGCTGGTAATTGTTTTTAACCAAGATTTAAAGGAATAACGTTATTCTTCTGATAAAATAATGCAAGTAATTATTGTGAAGGTTTAGACAGTGGTGTTAATTTTGTGGACGTCTAAGAAGAGGAAATTATTTTCTTGCAAAGATTAAGGAACTAGCCCAAGTATTGTGTATCATCACAATTGGAAATTAATCCTCCACGTATTACATCTGCTTCTCCTGCATAATAATGCTATAAATATCTTGGTACATTTAATCTAGATTCTGACTACAGAATCTATAGAATTCTGACTATAGAATCTATCTTGCCAGAAAGGGATGTGAACACAAAAAAGTCTCCCCACCATGAGAAAAGAAACACAATTGTGCCAGAACAGATTTTTATTTGCAAAATTTACCTGGCTGACTATGCAAAGGAAATGGGATTATCATGGGGCATTCTTTGTAAGAAATGAAGAGAAGGTGCTGTCAGGTAATGGCAGAGTGAAAGAATCCCCCAGCAAGAAACTTGTTAACACAGATGCTGAAGAAGCCCTGGCAAATGCAGAGGTTCAGAGGAGAGGGGGTGAGGTCATAACAATGGACTGGATTTTGTCAGCTCCATGGTGGTTTGACTGGAGCTGTGGGAGATCAGGAGGAGGCAGCAGGAAGGACAGTACAAGTTTAAGGAGAGGAGGCTAGCTGATTCATGGATTAAAACCTCTGTATTTGTTAATGAGAGGGAGATGAACTTGGAGATGTGAAAAAAGAGCTACTAAGGTAGAACAGGGGCCAGGATGTGAAGGGAAAAGGAAAGTAAAATCAAAGAACTCTGCCATAGGTGATCATGTTACACACAGAGGATTGTTACAGCTATGCTGAGAGGGTAAAATTGTTCCTGGGTTCGTAATCCCACAAACAAAGGCCAGTGGAAATCCTTGGTCCTCTGCATATAGGCAGGCATCAAGAGGAAAGTATTCTGCAAATGGAATAATCATACGCTGCTCTCTGGGAGGAAGAAGTTGAATTTTGGATAGGGCTACCGCTGTCTTCTAGCTAGTGGACAGGAATTAGTCTGGCAGAAATACCCAGGAGCATGAGTAGGTTCTGCTCAAAGTTGCAATAGCCAGTTTTGAAGGAACGCCTATGTAGCTGTTCTGAGAGGTGTGTGATCACTGCAGGCCTGCACTGCTGCTGGAAGCTAAGATCTCTCACAACAAATGCCATTGAAAAATGTGTGCTGCAAACACAGCTGCTCATAAAACTGGTAGGATGTTGTTGGGAACATGAAAATGGAAGTAGCAGCTGAGGCTGTCAAAATGGAGACTTACCCCTTTTAAACTGATACAGGTCCCTTACTATTGGAAATTTTCATTCTGAACTGTAACATCTATTTTAACAAAATTTTGGATAAAAGACACATGACAGTAATAACGTTTCTAAGGCTTACCACAGGATGGAAATGGTTCATTAAGACATTTTCTGTAATAATTACATCTATAGGGTCATCACAAAATACTTTCAGAAATTTTCTGTGAGAAGTGCTATATTCAAACAGCCTCAAGAAGAGGTCAACTTTTAAGTGAAATTTCCACCTCGGTGTAGAGCTAATGTTGAAAAGAGGTCCTGCATTGAATGAAATTATGGGGTTTGTAGCCTTCTTTTCACTGAAATACTGACTAGAAGTTGAGAACTACCTGTTAAAATTTGGTTAATTTACATGAAGATTGGCTTTTATTTTGGATAGTTTAGAATGGTGATTTATGTTAATGGGGGGAGTGTGCAAGGTGTGTGTTTCTGACATCCTGCTTGTTACAGAATGTATTTTTTTTCAGCTTATAAATGAAAAAACATGAAAAATTCTCATTCAAAGAAACTTCTGTTACCTTTTGGAGAAAAAAAAAAAAAAAAAACGAGCAGAAAACACCAACCTCTCCTGAAACTTGGATGGTTCTTTCCAACAACCTTTTGAATATTTTCCAGTCTCTCATTTTGTACCTCCTTGGCTGTGTGAAGATATAATTAATAAAACCCTGTCATCAGGAGCTTCCTATTAAATCATTTCACTGAGTTTTCTCTCCACTTAATTCTGTTTAGCTGAATGTTTACTGATGAGTCAATTAGCCACTGCTTTGTTTGTTCAACTTAATGTCATCACATCACCATGAGATCACCACAGCAAACATTCATCAACAGCAGCATTGTCATGTCTGGCTGGTTGTTACAGGCTGGCCTCGGGCTGGCCACATCAGGGGTCTGGCTGGTCAGTGGCCCTTGGACTGGTTGTGATGTGCCATGGGCCCCTTCTGTGCAGGGGCACCAGAAAGTGGTGGATTTTCAATCACTGGTGAGGATAATCCCACCCTATGGTGCAACACCTCAAGCAGGAAATAATGAGATAGACCAGCTTGCAAAGGCATCTGTGACAACAAACCAAGGGCAAGTGAGTTGGTGCCTGCAACTGGAACAGACCTCTTATGTTGTGATGGCACATACTGCATTAAACATTTGTAAAGCAATGGAAATTATTAGAGAGCAAGGTAGATGTCGTACCAGTATACCAGCCCAGAGGTTTCAATTATAATGATATACCTGGTCAAGTATGACGGCATCAGATTAATTTTAGGGCACTGTGTATTGCTGCTGTAGATTCAGATATTCTGGAGCTGAACAGGAGATGGCAAATGCATGTCAGGGTCACTCAAACTTAGGGACTGAATTACTTCTTCAAGCACATCTGCCAGGCTATGTCTTCAGAGATTGTTTCCCCAAATATCTGTAAAGGGACACAGTCCAGCTCAAGGTACACTTAGGCATATCAGCAAATTATATGTTTCAGACAGGTTTTTTGTGCAGTGACGATAAGATCCTTTCACAGAGATGCTAAAAATCTAAATCATGCTCTAGGAGTGCCTCTTGCCTTTCATGGTTTAAACAAGGAAGAGAAGCAGGCTACTGACAAAGAAGCTTAACCAAGGGAGGTTGGATGTGACTGGAGCATAGGCTTGTGAGTTGCCTCTTAAAAGAAGAGTTAAATTTTCCCCCTCTCTGCAATCCTCTTAAAACCTAGCAATCCATCCCCAGTTTCTAGCAAGGGCATAAGTAGATAAATAAGGTGTTTCAAGGGGAAATAAAAATTTGTATTTAAAACCAGTCATAAAGGATATGGAAGCTAACAAGGACAGGTAAGTCCACAAATTCTTTGATTTAGGGGAAGTGAGGAGGTAACCAACCCTCTAGCACCCACTACATGGTCTGTGTCCTCCATGTGGCACAGGCTCTAGGTCCTAATAATATTCTGGCACTGATGCTTATTAACAGTGCAATTTCAATAATCAGCATATTTCATCAAATAATTGGTAGGCTGATGGTTATAAGAGGTGACACTGCCAATATCTCATAAAGGCTGAAAGAAATATTTCCCATTTCCACACTGCATAAACAAAGCATGCCAGACAACCTCAGGAATGCTAATGATCTCCAGTACTTTAGTATATTAAGTATTCATCAATTGAGCGCAGACCACAACAATGTTTTGAGAGTCCTTAAACACATGAGAAACACATGAGAAATGATGTAAAGTTTATATGAGCTCATATAATCTTAGTTGGTTGTACAGGCAAGCACAAGATCACAGAAAAAAGGTCATGTGTACCATATCTCTCCTACTAGAGGGTTGTGCCCTACATTATATTTGCTGGTGCCACATCCAGCCCAGAATTAATTGACTCAAGCAATGAGTCATCCGCTTCTTCCCCTATGGCATTATTCCCCAATCTAACAGATTACATTGTTGGGATTTCTTTTCCTTAATAATCAGACTTCACTGTCCTTAATTTCATCCCCTTATATAATAGCTCACACTTACGCTGTAACTGCCATCCAAAGCTTTGCAAGTGTTAATTGAGTTTCATAACATCCCCCTATGAAATAAATAAGTTCTGAGTCAGAGATGCAAAAACCTGAGTTACTTGCCACAGGCCACATGTGGGATCACATCGAGCACAGCTGGATCTCTGTCATTGACTGGGAGATGTTTGCTTGCAATTTATGCAATAATCAAGAAATAAAAACTCTTTTCCAGGATGCAGCCCTGTCCCCCCCATCAGTTTCTATCTGCACTCTGAAAAACAGTTTACTTGTTCATTAATATTTGTGTCCTTTAAATATTCATATATGTATCTTTCCCTAGTCATAATTTTCATACTGTTGATATTTGCTCTGTCTATAAATAAACCAAGTTTTTTATTATGTGGCTCTTTTCTCATGACTCTCTGATCTGGAGACATATCTTTGCAGATTATGTGCCTAGAACGATACTCTGTGGAGTTTACACAGATAAATCATGCCTCCCAGGCTGCGACACGATACAAGAGGCACAATCCAGCTGGCTGCTCCAGAATGTCAGCTGAGACACAGTAGCTCACTGTGCATGTGCTGTTACGCCATTGTGAAGCAAAGTAACATGGGTTCATGTGAGTCACCATCAACTGACCTTGTTTTTCGAAGCAGTGCAGCAATGGATCTCGCTCTGTTACCACATCTGAAATGAAGGACCCTGACTAACAGCTGGGGGACAGGAACCTCTACAGGCCAGCACAGGCTTTCTGCCTGGCAAGCCCTTAATTTTCTTTAATTAACACACTTGGGTTTAGAACACACAGTTAGAAATGGCATTTTATTGCATATATCACCATAGCATCTCAGGTTTCTAACTGAAGCAACTCAGGCAATATTCCAGATCATAATCCGAAAGCAGGCAAGAGTTAGAAATCTTCTGACTGCTTTGAAAACTAATGTATTTGGTTGTAATTTCTTTTGCTGAACACAATTTCTTTCTAATTATTTATCTTCAATTTGCTTACTAGATTTTGGGTGATATTTATCTGATAACTGTTTTTCTAAATAGGATTTAATTATATTGCTCATTTGTGTTTTTACAACACCTTCCCCCCAGATTATTTTGTGTCATCTTTCTGCTATTGTCCCAGCTTTTGCTACCATTTCTTAATGAATTGAATAGTACAGTGCATGGTGGAGATCCCTGCCATGTAAAATTCAAGATGCTTTAACACAGCAGAAATTAATGTTTTCAAAAATATATTAAGTGTTGAATGACATTTTTTGTGTGCATTCTGCTACATACAACATAGGGGTCATAATACATGCAAAAGAAGGTTCTACAAGAAAGTTTTGGTACAGTATCTGCCCTGAAATTATCTTTATTCAGTACTCATCCTTTCTGCACCCTGCCAGCAAAAGAAAACCAACAATGAGGAAAACTAGCAGTCCTCTTCTACCTGGGTAAAGCAGCCCTGGAAAAGGGGGAAAATCTTTCTTTCCTGAGAAAAACAATCAAAGAACCCGGGATATGAACTAGCAGTTGTCTCACCTGTCTCATAAAACAATGGGTGTTTCTGAGCTATTTACCTAACTTTGAAATTGCTTTCAAAAAGGCTCACAAAAACTGAGGCTAACATCTTGCTGTAGCCAGCTCTGCAGCTCACAGATCTCACCAAAAAAATGTGCTACTTGTGCATAATTAAAGGATCTGCAAACTACCAGTCAAGATAAAAAGATCAAGGGCTATCGTAAACCATGCTGCCTTATGGGCTGAGCTCACCAGCAGCAGAAAAAGATGTGTTTTCTTTCTGTGAGGATTACTTGCTCTGGTATGGTATAGGAGTTTGACAATCCAGTAGCTCTACATGAGGACACAATGGAGTCTTTTTTCTAGGACAGCTCCTGTGTCCGAAAATGCCATCAAAATTATTTGCCTATCTGGTCTGATATTTAGCAAGGACCCACACAGAGCAGAGCTAGCATGGAATGTTATTTATTTACTTCATGAGAAAGTGTTTATGGACCAACACTGAAGTTTTTTCATGGGAATATGTCAACTCAGATAAAGTTTTTGGCAGGAAACTTTCCTACTGTACAGAACCCAAGCTAGAAAGACCTGGGAAAGTGCAGAGGTCTCAAGCTGATGGAAATAGAGAATTCAGAATCTGACTTATCTATATGTATTGCCTCAGAAAGCAGTTGTAAACAGCAGGCCTGAGCCACGTCACTTGCACCTATATTGTCATTTTTTAAGAAGATGACAAAAGAAATTAACTTTTTTTTCCCCTTTCCTTATTTTCCTTCTGTATGAAGGTTTTGGGAGGATCAGTGCGGAAACTAGACAAACAGTGAGGGCTACAAAACTGTTCTTGCTTTCTTTCTGTTCCTAATACTATTTCTTCTTAGGACCCTATGTAGTCTCAGGGAATTTGGAAGCAAAACTTAATGTTGGTTAAAGTCTTGAGCTCAAGTTCTCTCCCAGCCTCATCATTTATAAACTGTTTTCATGTAAATAAATAATCTTTCTAACTTGTTTACAGAGAAAGCAAGCAAACATTTTCCCTGCTAGTGTTATCCTTTTTGAGTGGTTTTTGTTTTGACTATTTTGTAATACTTTCCTTTCACTTGTGTGAATTGTTGAGCATTTAAGGAACCCCCAAAAATTGGAATCTTTGTTCTAAATACACAATACCTTGAAAATACACAAAATACAGTAAATACACAAAACCTTGAAAACTCTTCCTGGACTTTTAGTCTCATAAATCAGCAGCGGGAAATCCAGGAAATTTCCAGGTGTCTAGCCAGTTATCAGTTTCGCTTCTCTGCTTGGGTTTGTTTTTGTTTTCTTTCAGTCCATTAGATTGTGTAGGCAGAGAGGGAGCAGGAAAGGCAAATAAGGTAGACAGGAAGCTTCAACTCATCAACTTGTGGAGGACAATTGTCCTATGACTGTAGCAACCTTTCATCCCCCCTCGCCTGAGCTCATGCCTTCCCCCACCACAGAAAAGCCTCAAAATAGGTTCCATGCAGCAGCCAGTCAAGAGCACCTTGGGATTACCCCCCTTGCAACACTAGAGGGAATGCAGTTGCTGCAGCTAATTATGACTGCTCATAGGTAAACTCTAGTAATATTCATCTGGAAAATCTTTGTTTCTCCATAAAAGAAAAGTTTGGACATATTAAAGAGTAAAGTCAATGTGCAAGTCAAAGCTGGGAAGGGCCAGGTAGGTGTCACTAAAGGTCATTTCTGCACTTCTCCTGCTGGTTTTTGGCACACACACACGTGCAAAACAAAACACGTGAATGACAGGGCTTGTCATGCTAACCCGGCTGGATCCTGCAAACTCCAGCTACTGTGAACTCTCAGGGAAGCATTAAACTGCCTCAGCACAGGCTTCTCATGCCATTTCAGATGCTGCAGAGTATCTGGCATGACCTTCAGCTGCGGCTTTAGACAGGTGTGGATCTCCCATGGTTCCTAAGTCCCTTCTACCAGCTCTGTGCGGGTGGCTTAGCCACTTTAGAGCACCTGAAATGTTTTGAGCAGACTGTATTTTGGCAATGGGCCCCTGCTCCCTGTGTTGCAAGCTATGGAAAACACATTTTTTCACTTTCGCAAGAATCCCCAAGTGTGAAAAGACCAGAATGAGGCAAAATCTCACCAGAGTCTGGTTTACTTCTGCAGCTGTGGCAAAGGTTTTGTGCACTGTATTTCAGCACAACACCCTTTGCTGTACATGTTCTGGGGTGGCCGTAACACCAGGGTAAAGGCCTCCCATGAAATTGCTTACTGTCCAGGGCTGTCTTTGCATCCTCTGCCAAACTCTTCATCAGCTACTCTATAAGGCAAAAAACACCCTCTGTGTTTACTGTGGGCTGGAAGTGCAGCCTGGGACATCTATTCCTTGGGAGCTAATGCATCAACATGTCCTGCCTGGGACTGCAGAGGGGTGTGGTCCACAGGACATGGGGCTATTGGGGGCTCCTCTGGGGAGAAGAGGATACCACGAGTGCTGCACACCTCCCGGCATCACCAGGAGAACAGCTCCCCACTAAATCAATCTGCTGTCCTGAAAGCTGAGCTGTGGGAGCCACAGAGGGAAATTCTCACCTAGCAGACTTTAAAACAAAGGTACAATCTCAACTCCTTTATTATCAAAGTGGGAATGGGCATAACATAAAATTCTTCAGCTTAAAAAAAGAAAATAAAAAAGATATCAAAATCCCATTCACCCTTTTTCTTCCCCACAATTTCATCTGGTGGAAAATTTGATACAAAAGGGAGTTGCACGCTTCGGAAAATCTGGCTAGAATGTCAGTTCTGTATAAAAAAAGAGTAGAGAACAGAGAAACCAAGCTCCCATGCTCATGATGACCCTTAAGGGAGCTTAATTAAAGGTGATAGAGAAAGAAAGGTAAGCAGTTAAGACCCTGCACCAGACAGGATATACTGAGCCAGACTACTCAATACTTGTAAAGACAATGTTTGTCCCTTGCTCCCGTCAGTCTTTCTTTCTTCAGTTCCTGCACTCTGATGAAAGTGAGGGGTAAAGTAGGGGAGGAGGTAAATGACAGGCAATTATGCCATTTTTTAAGTCCTCTTTCCTGGTTAATTGCTCTTCCAAAATTTTTATTTCACTCTGCTTGTCTTTTCTTTCGTATCAGGAATCTGACCCAGAATTTGCCTGCCACTTACCAAAAATTAATAGCAAAGGAAAGAAAGAAAGAAAGAAATCCTGTGCAGACAGGGTCATGTTCCAGTGAACTCATTCTAAACATAACTTTTTCATTTCAACAATCCTGCTCTGGCAGCATCTGAATTCCCTGCCCAGCTGGTGGCTAAGGCTTAATGCCTCTATTCCCATCACTCTCCAGCACTATAAAGTAAAACATCTATGGCATACAGCTATGAGATAACAGTCTCCGTGGCGCTGAGTCATAGGACTTTTAATCTAGGGTTGAACAATTAACTTGCTATCATTCTTCTTTGTCTCCTGCCATTCCTTTTCTCCACTCTCTGCTACAGAAATTTGCATTTATTCTCCATCTTCACACTGCTGCATTGAAATCTGTCTCAGGCCACCATGTCAAACAGCAGCCTGTGGGTCCTCCATAACCATTCACCAGAGGGACCAGGCTACAAGTATCCCTGCCTGCTCTGGGAGGAGGGTGAGCAGCCCACAGATGAAGAAATCCATCCAGACAAGAGGCAGCAGCCTTGAAGACCTTGTTTAAAACAGATATTCTATGTTTTGACTAATGCTAGTTTGGGGAACTTCAGAACAGCATAATATGGCTGTGAGCTCATTACACCCGATGGAGATGAAATTGTTTCAATCTGATGAAACTGGAAGTGAGAGATGTGGGCCATTTCTTCTTTTTATGAAAAACGCTGGGCTTTTTTGCCTTATCCATAAAGGAGTTGATATCTTAATTTTGGATTTACAAATCATTAACATACAGGACACGGAGTCAAGACTATTCTGGTACAGGATTTTTGCATGACCTTGGTAAGTTACTCTAATGGGATCCTGCTGGCGCTAAGCAGCTCTGAAAATCAGGCCACAAAGGTGCCTAAATATAGATGAGATGCCCACGTTTCAAATGCTGAACGTAACCACTTTGCCCTTCCATTTCCCTACTTACAAGAAATCAAGCTAATAACATTTTATCAGGCTCAATACTTTACTGAGGAAAGAAACTGCAGTGACTGGCATAAATTTCTAGCAATAGTGCATTAATTCATTTTTTTAGAGTTCATTTAGGATGGTAAGATTAAGGTGCTATAAAAATGCAAAATAACTCACAAAATTTTTTCTTTTATCTTTCTTACAGAGTCCATACTTGCAAATTTATGTGTCAGTATCTCACTAAATATAGAATCCACAAAGTGTTTCAAAGTAAACAGATTAATATTAGTTTATTCACCTGACAAAAAAAAAATACTAACATCTTCAATACAAAAATGAATGAGAAACATATGGATGTTACAGAGTGCAACTTCCATCTGGAAGATGTGCTCAAAGTCTCACACTAACGAAATGTCATAGGCTTTCTAAAAGTTATGGAGCATAAGTTCCTGACACAGAAGGTTACTCTGCCTTGGACTTCATATGATGGATAAAGATGAATTAATCACTGGAGTAGAAGTTGGTCGTTGCCTAGGAACCAATGATCATGACCTCATTGCATTCAACATACTCAAACAAAGGATAACCCCAAAGAATACAGTAGATGTGATGTTTCAGAATGGCTACTTCCAAAAATCTAAAGGAAACTCTGAACTACATTAACTGAAAGATAAATATTTTAAAGAAACTGTGCTTATGTAACTTTCTACACTGATATTTGTTGCAGTGCTGCTAATTTTTAATGAACCTGCTGATGATTATAGTGCATCAGGGATACTTAGGAAGATACTTAGTTTGAAAAAAAAAACAACATATAAGCAAGGTCTGGATAACTACAGTTTGACTAGTTTAATGTCATATTCAGGCAAAGTAATGGAAAAGGTAGTATGTGCATCAGAATTAACTGGTGTCAGTAATTCAGTAGCTGCTGTAAAACAAACAAAAACCTAAACACATCATAGTCTTTCAGACTATAAATTCAGATAGCAAAGGTAATTTTAAAAAGTGATTTGAGAATATTGTTAGTCATTCAAAGCAATAAACATAATATTCTGATTAAAAATAACATTGTTCATTCTTTGGGGCACTTATTTAATGGATCTAAGAAATGAACAAATAACAGGTCTTGCTTATAGGGAAAACTTGGTGAAAGGCTGTGTTACTAGTGGGATTATTTAAGGATTGTAACTATGTCTTACACTGGTCAATGTTATTCTATTAATTAGAAGCAATAAGAACAAATTTGGTGCTCACCTACAGATTAATGCAATAACATAAGAGAATGGGGACAGGAGATTTATTTAGAGCAACACATTTTTTTCAATAAACTGGGATCTATTAAAGAAACTATTCTTTAGGACAGAGTAGAAGAATAAATCTCCTAACTGCTACTAAAAGATGTTGCTATGACATTTGACCTCACTGCACATTGCTGTTATTTGGAAAGTTATCACAGAGTAGGGATCAGATTTTAGTTTTGCTGTCTCTGTCCTCTGTTCCTAAGACTCCCTGGTGAAAGAGTAGGCACTGGACTGGCTGAAATTTCCATGTCTTCAAGTACTGCTGTCCATATATGTTAAACTGAAAACCATTTGTCTGGTCAAGGAACAGATACGGTTCAAGCAACGGCTAACTGGTTCAAACAAACAGGAGATCAGACTAGATTTCTAGCTGTTCCTTCTAGTCTTAATCTCCTAACACACAAGCAGTCTAATGCATAAAATAGTCAGCAAGGCAATATCTAAACATTTTGCTTCAGTGTATTTGTTGTATAGGAGAAAGCAGTATCTTCAACCCAAAGGGTTGCTCAAGAGACTGTTCTACTGCTGCATGGAACCAGTGTGCACCAATGGTCTTGAATTTTTTAAAATTTCTTTAAAATACCATACTTTTGTTTTTATTTTCACCAGCAATTGATAAAACTTATTTGGACATTTGAAATTTAAAAGAAGCATATTTATTATTTGAGGTTGCCATTAAAAATCCATGCAAAAAAAAGGAAAGATTTCCTCCCCTTGAGATGGCACATCTGCTCAATAAACTTGCACTACAATTTACTGGCTTTGGCTTTTTTTCTTCCCAACAACTGCCCCTGTGAAAACACCTGTGAAGACAAGTCAGACAGAGCTGCATTAAATAAACATTAACAATCTGTATTGCCAATTCTCAAATCCAGTTTGTGTCAGGAAAGAACAGAAAGGAGGTCTGAAAATCAAGGTTGACCATGAAAAAAAAATAGCCAAAATGGGCCAAGCCAGCATATGTAAGAGATCTACCTCACAGAAAATATAATGGTAACACTGAAATTTTTAAAATAGTCAAAACAGGAAAAAGGAGTTCAACTTAAGTTGAAGTAATCATGCCACAGGAGTTTTCCGAATAGTTCTTGGATCAATTCTTGCGATGCTACTTAGAGAAGTGTCAGAGCTGACTGGTCATCTTCCAGAGAATCGACCAGCTGCCTGCTATCAACACTGCAGCACTCGGACATGCCTTTTCCTCTTCATTACAGATTTGACTGCTACTGCTTTAAAAGCTCTTTTCTCCTAAACAGTAGAGATCCTGGGTTTGTGCTGTTTTGTTAAGAACAGCCATTTTATCAAGTACTTGACCTGCTGCACACACTTAGAATAATATGAATTATTCTATCTGAATAATATGAAAGTATTTCAAATGAATTATTCTTAATTATCACATTTCTAATATGTTGGTAAAAAATATAAAACTATGTTATATTTTGATCCCTACATAATAGTACCTGAAAATAACATTTACATGAAACACTCGGTCTCTGTGGAGATGCAACCCTCATTTTGCACTGTTCAAAATCATGTCACAATGCTACAGCACACTGAGAACCTAGTGCTAAAAGTGGGTAAAGGTAGAGATGTGACCAGAAACCCTGAAGCACAGGAGAGAAAAATGGTTACAAGGAAGGGGATGGGAAGGACCTCCAGAAATCCATTTGGATACTCTGTGTCTGTCTCTTGCCCACTTTGTGCTTTGAGAAATCTCGAGAAAGTTGAGCACCAAGATTGCCAACACGAAAGTCTATCTATACCTGTCCAGTCTTACTGCACATATCTTATCTGTGCTTGGAGTCCCTGAGCAATCACAGTGGGAAAGGCACCATGTTGTTTCAGCACTTAGGCTAAAGAATTAAAAAAACAGTAGAGCATCACAACGGGAAACTCACTGTGAACAAAATGCCAGTCATTTCTGTAAATTATTTATCAAATCAGTCACTATATTAAAAAGGAAAAACAGAACTGAAAACCTGCATAACAGCAAAGACAATGCTTCTGCCAGTAATTGTCAGTGGATAAATGAATATGCTGTGGACAAAATTCTGCCTTCATGAACTGTGGCAGCAGAACTTTTATCTGAGCTCTTTCATGACCCTAAATAGTTACTGAGTGCAAAGAAATGAGCCATAGATAACTGCAGGGAGTTTAGAAAGGAATTGAAAGCTGAAACAGAAAAATAAGCAGGAAAGACACAAAAATTAGTGTGGTTTACTTGGATTTTTACCAAGCTGTGTGTCCTCAGCCATAGCCCCTAAACTATCCAAGGAAAGAAGTAGGGGTCATTTTTTTTCAGTGTAATTGCATTCTTATGTATCTATTTTATTCCATTGCCTTTCAAACACCCTGAAACCCACCACAGAACTCCTACACATCAGCACATATTTACGTGTCTGGATTGAGGATTTCTCATGCAAGAAAGTGATTTACACCCATGGAGCACTGCAAAGAAGTCACAGAGAGGCATGGATTCACAGGAGAGGTGTCCACAGCAGCAGCCTCTCTCCACACCACCCCTCACCCTGTCTGTGGCACCTGCTGCTGCTGTGGTACCACGTCACAGTCGTGGCCACCCCATCCCCTCAGTCTGAGCAGGGCAATGTACGCATAGATCCTACCTGAAATGAGATGCTGCATCTCTTTACTCCACAGCAGTAAAAAAGTTACACAGGTGATGGGCAATAATTTTTTTCATTTTAGCAAGAAAGCAAGGGAGGGCTGACCTTCCACAGTCATGGCTTGCAAGCATCAACTAAAAGAACTCAGTGGAGCTGCAAGTACAACCTGAAAATAAAGACAATTTACTGGGCTATTTCACTACAAAACAAACTGCTTACAATATTTTATGAACCACCCACGCCAGTGTCCATGAAAAATAGAATGTTGTATTTATGAGGCAACCCTTATGTGAGGTAGTATAACCTTAGTGCCTTGCACTTGAATTCTATTAAAAATATGTTGTGCTGTCATCAGGGAAAAGTAAGAGGAAAAAAAAGTAAGATTACAATCTGGTAGACTGGATAGTACTGAAGAGCTGAGAATTAAGCTAGGACTTACAGCACATTACTCTGGTGATCCATAGTGTTCAGCTAAAGGGCTATATCAGCTGCCCAGTCTGTTGCCTGTTTGTGGAGCCCAGCACACACAAGCTTCCTTATCTCCCCTGCCCTCACTCTGCCAGGCTCCTGCAGCCTTTGAAACTCCAAAGCAGCTAGAAGCATGGTGTCAGGAAGCAGGGCACGTGTGTCAAGCTCAGTGAGTCCCTACAAAACCCTTGGAGTCACAGTCCTACCTGGTTCCCCCACTGGACTGTAAATGCAATGGGCAGAAGTCCAAGGGAAGTGCCTGCTGCACGCCGGCAGCGAGGTGATGCGTTCCGCTGTGTCAGATTTTTGGAACACAGTCGTAGCAGCTGAAAATAGTCAGAAGGCTTTAAGTATGTGCACAATCATCAGAAAGCAAGGAGAGAGAGCCTCCATTAATGAGAGAGAAGGTAAATAGAGCCTGAGAAACTGGAAACATTCTTTGGTTTGGCTTACAGCAGGGAAAGAAAAATTTTAAAAAGCATTGCACAGAGCACGAAGAGAGGCCATTAATCACAGGAAATGCACTTCCTCAAGTACAGTAGGAACATGTGAGAGCCTGTCATTTTTCAGACCATTACTCAAAAGCCTTCCAGAATTTTAGAATATGATGATCCTCAAGACCCAGGTGACGAGACATGGCAGCAGAGTGACTGATTTGACAGTGATGGTGAAGAGCCTGAAGAAAGACATAATTCCTAGGCTTTGGAAACCTACCACAAATTTGACGTAAGTGCCCCACCTGGCTTGGCACCAATGGCCCTTCCCAAATAGCCGGCTGGTCACATGCATGAGAGAAGTGACCCGAGAACTTGATCAACTGTGGAAGGGCGTCCATTTTTTGCACTTTCCAAATGACGCATCAAGTCCTAGAACAGATATACCCCGCTATGGCAATTGTTGAAAAATTACAGCAATACTTCAGAATCAGTGGTAAATTGTCATGCCTTTTTTAACATCTGAAAAGAGTCATTTATTTAAACTTGAAAAGTTTCTCTCTCTGCCTTGGCTTTAGAACAAGAGCCAGGTGTTTTACAACCAATGTGGGGCTGTAAACTGAGAATTCAGTATGTCTGTGGGAGCTGGAAAAAATTATCTCTGCTGACAATCACATATCAGGGATTCACAGGTTTTAAAAGTAATGTCCTACAATGTCCTACAAATGCTGGTTTAGTAGGAATACCAGATCTTTGTTTTTTAACTTACCACATTTGCTAATATAATCCATGCAAAGGACTTTGCGCAAATTCAGTCTTCATAAAACCCCATTGAACTGAGGTAAATTCACTCTAAAAGAACAATCCTTCACTGGATTCCCAACAAGGTGCAAAAAAAAAAAACAACCCTCTAACAAGCATCAAGGAATGGGTCCAGAGTTTTTTCCTCCTCTGTGGATTTACCTCCAAGTATAGGTAGCAATCATACTTGTTCCCACAATTTTGGATGCTATTTCTCTGTTAAAACTGCAACAGACCTGTTCTGCTGGAAAATCAGTAGGAGGGAAAGTATTTCCAAGAAGCTGTACCAATTAAAATGAGCCAATTGCACAGTGCATGGAGGTGTGCTAGCAGGAGCTGGGCTTTTTGTCAGTGACACATAGCAGTGAGCCATGGGTGAGGCTCACTGCTATCTTCTGTAGCTCTGTGGGTCTGTCCTCCCCTCAGCATTGGCTGCATGCTGCTGCCTCCCTGCCAGCACAGCTTTCTGTGCCTGCCCAATTGCCCAAACAAAGGCGAGGGAAATTACAGGGGAGAGCCCTGTATGAAACCTGAAAATGCTCTGCCATATTTATTGTGCTAACACCTTCATAAAATTCCAGGTACAGAGTGGATGACAAAAGCTTGGGTTTGAAATGAGCAGGCAGAGTTAAGGAAAGTGCTTTTTTAACTGCTGCCACAAACATTATTGACAGCTAAGTGACACTGGAAATACAAAAGCAGGGAAGGCACAGTGGAGCCTGTCGGTTTAACTCTTCATCGGAGCACGTTTAATGGGACTTTATGTTCAGCCATGTGAACTTTGAAATACCTAAGTTCAAATTTCACCTTCAGACTTCCCATCTGCTCTTATTTCATCCTCAGACTTTCCATCTGCTCCCATCTAGGCCTTCCTAATGCCATGCCCAGTCAGACGGTATGGTTTTACCAGATGCTTCTGTCTTGGAAATTTTATGGCATATAAGAAACAATAAAAATTTATGTTGTACATGTTACTTGTGATAATTAATTCCATTGCACAACAATGTTTTTTAAATGATATTGTCCAGAAAGTCTGTTAAAATCTACTGTAGACAAGTATGGCAATATTTTATGGCTCCTAATGCCAGATGGGTTTGGAGTTCAGACATTTGCTCTAATGCATTTTGCACTTAGGTGCTGTGCCGGGAAAAATCGACTCCCAGGGACAAAGAGTTAACATTAAAATGTTGGTGTTAGATAGGGGCAGTGAATGCAAGGCGGAGGTGTGTTTTTCTGTACTAATTTTTTGCTGGAAATGAATATATGATAAGCTGTTAGTGTGCCATTTTACAAATTTTATATAAAATAAAAGATGTTATTTCATCTTACTCATATGTAAATATTTTAGCATCTGGAAGAGCAAGAATGTGCTGGCTAACAACCAAAGATGTGCTGGATAAAATCCCCCTCCACCTGTTCAGAGGGCTATTGTGCTAGAAAAAGAATATTGTTAAATAAGCAGCGTTAAGTCCTGTATCATAGCAAGTCTAGTAAGAATAATTGGTATATTAAAGAAAGAGTCACTATCCAAGGGCATTCCTGTAATTTCTTACTTCAAATCACTGAATTCAAAGCCAGAAGATATTCTGAACTCTGAGTGCAAACAGTGGGTTACACAGTGGGGCTTGTTTTGGACAGGGTTTTTTGTTTGCTTGTTTGTTCCACAAGGCTGGGTAAGTAAGGCTTCATGCCAAGCAAGACTCTCCTTCCCTTGATTTCTTCCCTCCCAAGCACTCTTGTGGCTGCATCTCCTATATGTGAGGAATCCAGAATGAGCCCAGGGGTTTCACATTTGAACCCAAATGCAGTAAGATATCAGACAACAAGGGTTTACCCCCCCCCCCCCAACAGCAGATTCAAATGCAACCTCCTGAAAAAAGGTTCTGTCATCTCCATCACCGCAGGAAGCTCCCTGATGGCCAAACAAAATTTGTTTTTAAGTGGCAGCTCCATCAACATCACATCACAAGGGTTAAAAGGTGCAGAGTTGATGGGGGAATGGCTCTCAGCAACAAAATTGAAAGAGCAGCTTGTCTCGTTTTCCTCAGTAAAAGAGATGCTCTGGGAGGAGGACAGGGAAAGGACAGACTGCAGTATCTATTCAAGTGAACATAAAGCTTGGATATTATCTTGTCTAACAATTTTTGGAAGCTGACAAACAGTTACAATTGATGCTCAGAGATTAAAACAGGAAATTGTATCATTGTGAGAAAGGGCATTTACAATAATGCTGTGATTCAAGAATACTTTTGTGAATAGAAGAAATAAGCAGAGTTTCCTGCTATTTGTGCTTTTATAATATGTCATGCTTATAAATCCCCACACAGCTGTGGGTATTTGTCATGATAATCATGAATCTTCATACTTTACTCAAATTTTAGGGCATGTGATTTGTTCCTGTAAATGATGCCAACACTGCAATTATCCCTATATTTTTTTTCCATATTATTTTGTTTTTAAAGCAAACAATCTCATTTCTACGGAGAAAAGATGATACCTGTGTGAACTATTGACTAATTGTGATGCACAAGTAGAAACTACACAGATATAATAACATCCTACAAGCAACCCACAGACTAAAATCTGTTTTTATAAACTAGTCAATGAATATTTATGCATGGAAAATATATTCATGAACAAGGGAAAAAAAGGCTAAATTTGCAATTAATATTTGTGGTGAATAATTTTGATTTATGAATGGGGACATTTTGTTCAAGGTTGCTAATTATTATTTGGTTTGCATGGCTGCAAAACAGATTATTCTAGCAAAAAATTGGAAAGCAAGTGAATATTCAATGCTTCCATAAGTTTTGAAGTTCTTTATCTATATTTTTAACTCCTACAGCTTCTTAGATAACATCTGATTACCTAGTTGCAGGTAAGCATTTTTCTGAAACTGACACATTGTTTAACCGGTATTATTATGTTCATGATCCATTACTATTTTACTCATTGTTTCAATAATGGTGAAGTTGAAGGACTCTGAAAATTAATTGTAGGATATGTACCTTTTGACTGGTTTGGGTTGAGAATACATCCCAGTTCCATGGGACATTGCCAAAATTGCTACCATTGTTGGCCAAACATTAAATTGCAGCATGAGTTGTGGTCAAATGTAGTGTCCCTCACACACCGCAAATAAATACATTGCCAGCTTGCAATGAGTATATTGTGCAATTACTCCTAGAGAAGGTGGGGAAAATCTTATCAGGTTAAGTGTACCATTGAGGTATCCACTGGGAAAAACAAGAGATAATATATTCCTAAGAGCAAAGAGTTTCCATACCAACAGCACAGGGTTAGAGAAACCTGGTGTGTCCATTGCTGTGGGTTTGGTGCTTGTTAGCAGCAGAGTAATCTGACTGGGAACCTAATACTGAGGCTACTCTTTCTTCTTTTCTTTCTTTTCCTTTTTAAAAACACAAACATGAGTTGTCAGTTTGGGGGCTTTCTTGTATGCCCAAAATAGGTCTGAGTCCCACTGCAGTTTAACTGCATTTTGCCATAAAGGTGCAGTAGAAGCCACATGCCTCTGGCTTCCAGGTGCCAACCAGGTGCTCTCAGATTCCTGTCATCCTTTTAGATAAAGGGCAATTCTCACAGTCCTTTCCCTCTTCCTTCAGACTTTGCTAGGGGTTCCCTCTCTTTCACTCTGACCCACCCAGGTATCCTCCCTCCAGCTCTATGGCAAGCAGCTGACACATCTCTGTGCCCTCCTCCATCCCAAGACAACAATAAAAGACCTGACTTTCTGACATGAGGTCTGGCTTTGTCCATGTGTAGGAAGATATTTATACTCACATGTCATAAAACCTTACATTTTCACACAGGAAATCAAAATATTGGAAAGTAGAGGCCCACAGTGACACTGCCTAAAATAAGACATTCTGTTGTTTTGTGTCTATAGCTTCCCTGGTGTGAGCTTAAGAAAATCAAATTTGTGAATGCAAGTGGACACATAAGAGGAAGGAAGCCGCCAGTGTGTTTGGACAGAAAAGAAGGCTATCACAATCCCTTTGGGTGTACCTGGCAGAAGTCCCACAGGTAGCATAGCACCCTTGAAACCTCCCAGATTTCAACTGCTAACAGTTCTGGTCCATGCCAAGAAAAATGGGATCATAAAGAACAGTTCATTGGTCAAAACAAGGAAAAAACCCAAAACCATAAACACTGACTTGATTACACCCTCTCAGTGCCATGAGCACTCTCTCAGAGCCATGAGAAACTTTGTCTTCAAATTCAGAGAAAATTCCTCCTGACAAAGCACCACTAAAAGAAGGCAGAACAAGACTGGGAACACAATGAGAGCCTGTGCTGATCATGCTGGTTGTGGCTTGTGCTTATGATGCCCCGGACCTTTTTCTCATTTATGAAAATATTAAGAAATGTATACCTTTCTCCAACATAAGGCAAGAGGCATTCCAAATTATACAACTTCCTTGAACTGGATTTTCTTCCAGCCATATCTAATGATCATGGGATCCTTCAAAATATTTTCAACGGTTCCTCAATTACTTAGGCAAGTCCTTTTGCTTGTTCTTCTATAGCTTCTGTAAAGCAAAATATATTTTTTATACAGTTTTAATCCTGTACACCTTCAATCTTTTGTTCTTTCCTCCTAGCTGTAATTATTCCCTCAGAAACACTTTCAGTTTAGAGAACATCTTGATCACTAGCACAATGTCAATATTATATAGTATTTGATTCAAAATTAATCTAGCAGGAGATATATCAACTCAAATTAGCTTTTACTGCATTTTAAATTCAGTACAAAGACCTTCCTGGAATCAAACAAGCCATCATAATTTAATATTTCACATTGGTTGTCTGAGACTGAGAAGTGAAGTGACAAAAGCATCAGCATTGTTTTTTGTTACCACTGTATGTTATATAAGGATGATGGACAGGGTGGTGTGAAGGATGATGGTGGCAGTTCTTTTATAACAAAATACATTCTTGGTGGTGATGGTTTTGGTCCTGCTTTCTTTTTTATAAGTAATTCACTTCTTTCTTTTTCCTTGATTTTTGCAGCTGTGGCTCCCTGAGGGACCTTCACTCTGAGCATCCTTCAGCACTGACCACTTCCAGTCTGTCAGATAAAGTCTTACAAGCTTCCTAGGTCATCACAGACTTGTAGATCTGTGTTGGGTTTTAGCTGGGAATTAACTACCTTGGTTTCATCAACTACAGTAAGGATTACTTTCTCCTTAATCTTCTGTTCTCTGTTTTTTAAACTATTACAAATGTCTGTTATGAATAAACCATGATTGTAGGAGTGCCCTGTGCAAATAACTGGTTGCGAGAGATTGTTATTTTGGCTATTAAAGGGAAGGTAAAACCCCTTAGATTCATTTGAAATAAGCTGTAACAAATAACTTTATTACTGAAGAAAAAAACAAACATACCAAAACAACAATAAAAACACTAAAAAACACCACCAAGAACAAAAAAAAAATCCTTATTCATTCAACCCATGATAATAAATGTAGAAGACTTATTTTCATGTTTCTGAGAAGACTGTCTCTTTTGTCTACTGGCCTCCCTGAGGATTTAGATGAAAGCCCAGATGAACGTCCAGTTCTTCCACATGGAGATTCAGACCAACATTCTTCAGTAGAGAGCACTCTTCCTAGCCATTTTGCAGGAAGAGGCTCCTCTGGCATCTCCCTACTTAATATATCAATATTGTTTACTTTTAAGTGAGTTGAAGTCCACAAAGGACTTCACCCCAGACTGGAAGATAGATATGTTCCATAACTGATGCCAGTATTAGGTGTATTTGTAGAGAAGTGAACAGGTGGCTCAATCCCTTCAGACCCTTTAGCATCACCACAGGCACCGAATGGATAAATGCTCCTTCCCAAGTTGTAGTTGCCACCTCAGCTCCTCAGCAGTCTCTCCAGCAGCTGTTTTATCTCGTTAGGAATCACTTCTTCTTCTGTAGAAGTTGTACAGCTAATGACAAGCTTTCAGTGCTGTTTCACCTCTTGATTCTAGAAATTACTTGAAGTCAGTGTTAATAGTTCACATTCTGCATGGGCAAGTTCTAGATGGGATGCTTACTAGATTGAGAAGTCAAATTCCCATAAAATGACTAAGTGAAATTATGCCTAAAATGAATTAACAGGATTTTTTAGAGATGTAGTAAAGTGAAAGCAGCAGCAGCTCTGTAGTGGGTTGACCCAGACCACATGCAAGGCACCCACCAAAGCCACTCACTCACTCCCTTCTGTAGCTGGACAGAGAAGAGAAAACTCAACAAAGTGTTCATAGGTTGAGATAAGGAGCTGGATAGATCGCTCATCAAATACCATCAGGGGCTAAACAGGCTCAACTTAGAGGTATGAAATAAATTATATACTAACAAAATCAGAGCAGGATGATGAGAAGTAAAATAAAACCCTTTAAAACACCATCCCCTTAACCTTGGTCCTTGCAAGCTCTTCCTTCTATCGCAGCAGCACAAAGAGACAGGGAATGGGAGTTATGGTCAGTTTATTTTCTGTGGCTTTTTCCACTGCTCAGGGAGAGGAGCTGTTCCCCTGCTGCACTGTGGGGTCCCTCCCACAGGAGACAGTTCCCCATGAACTTCTCCAGTGTGGGTCCATTTCATGAGCAATGGTTCTCTGCAAAGTGCTGCAGCATGGATCACTGTTCCACGGAGTGCAGTCCTTCAAGGACAGGCTACTCCAGTCTGGAAGCAAGGACCCTTCTCCCCACAGGTCTACAGGAACACAGCCTCCTCCAGGCATCCACCCACTCCAGCATAGGCACCTCCATGGACTGCAGGTGGATCTCTGCATCCCTGTGGACCTCCACAGGTTACAGGGGCACAGCTTCTTCACCATGGTCTGCATCACAAGCTGCAGAGGAATCTCAGCTCCAAGGAGGTATCACTGGCATGCTAGTCAGAAGGCAAATTACTCCATGTTTTTTGATATTAACACTAATAGCTCATTCCAATATGCCAGCACTACCTTTACTAGAATTGACCATTGACTTAGAAATGTAACATTACAACAAACCCAAGTGCACATTTAAGGCTACAAAGACCAGAAACATGTTGCTATTGATCCCAGGGTGAGTAGAACATTTCACCTGACTGTAAGTAGAAACTCCTTCCTTCTGCTTGGATCATGCATGCCTTTCTCTTTCTCATTGAAAAATGAGTAACATAGCTCCCAGACTGACATTGGCACCTATTCCTGCCTCCACCTATATTTTGGCAGGATTGATGTTCATCAACTTATGTATTCAAAAGCTGTGTAACATAAGTCATAATTTTTTCATGCCATGACATCTATTTGTTTTGCTCTATCCATGAGCCCTGCACATACTCCCTAATTGTGCCCTCATAGCTCTGTGAATTTTCAAACTCTTCTGAGAACCACAAAAATTTGTTTCTGTGCTTGCTAAATGGCAAAATTCTTTCTTTCCCTGCAGGGTTGCTGTTTCTCCTTGGGCCGGTGCCACCAGGCTACCTCTTGCTCCAGGAGCGTCTCCTCCACGGCGCTGTTTGGTACCACCCTCAGCCCACCTTCCGCCCAAGCCCAGATGCCGTAATATAAAAAAGCCTTACCACCAAATGAAGAGCAGGAGGGCTTCTCACGCGCTTAATCCGGAGAGGTTTATTGAGGGAGGCAATGAAGAGTAGCAGCAACACAACCTCCTCTGAAGAGGCAAAAAAACACTGACCGTGGCAGGGGTCCGGGTATATATACTCAGGGAGGTAGGCGGGGTTTGGGGCGGAGCTAGGGCGGGGTAACACAACACGAACCAATAGGGAAAGGAGGTAGGAGTGGTTCCAACCTAGGGGCCAATGGGGAACAGGGAACCAAGGAACCTTCTAGAACAGGGGCGTGGGGAGTGGGTGACTGACACGGTGATTGACACGGTGATTGACATGGGAGCTTGCATTACACACCTGTTGTCTCCCAAGGCATTCCCAAACTTTCTTCTTTCAGGCTGCCTCCCACATTTCCCAGAAGCTTTTCAGATTGCCATCGCTTGAGTCTTCAAAACATTTCTTTTCTCCCTCAGGACTCAGAAATTTCCTACTGGAAGTTTCATGGGATGCTTAGAAATGGGCAACTTCACTAAACCCAGATATCAAGTCCTAAGTCTCGGAGATCCTATTAATCCCTTTGTAACTGAATAACAGATTCCTTGATGGACTGAAGGATTTAGTGGAGGTATCTGTTGCATCCAGAGTCTTGTGTCCAGAATCTTAACTAAGCTTTAAGCATGAGGGAGAATCCTGTTTCCAAAAAAGAGCCAATTTGTACACTCAACACAAATCCGGAGGAAAGATTTTCAGGATTACTGTAGAAAGTCCAACCTTCATGATAATACTTAAAATCTGTCTAAGTGCTCTGGCACTTCCAAAATTAGTATTCACTAACTGCTGGGGTCTTTCTTAACTCCCTGTCTATGTTTCACTCCTGCCACAAGTCCCTAGTCCTGGTGCACCTTGACTTCTCTCCTCAGTCCTGCCTTGAGTACTTCTTCAGTCAGAGGAGCTTTTTCTAGCCGGAGATACAGTATCATTGCACCTCTCAGAGAACCTGAATTCTCAAGCAAGTTCAGAAGTCCTTCTCCTGACCAGGTAGGTGGGAACAATATATCTAAATTCCTGATATTTCAGATGTGAGCAAAGAAATCCCACATAAGCCTCCAGAGAAGACTGATTTATTAGACTGTTTTGATTCATTAAGATAGCACCAAATTTGGTATCAAAAAAATGGGGTATCAACCTCCTGGTCAAGAAGTTCAAGCATTCTTTCAGGCAATGAATGGATTGAAATCCACAGCCTGAACCCACATCACAGGTCTTGGCAGGTATCCAACAACTAGGCCATGGCAGTGCCTGCAATAAAACCATTCATTCTCCCTTCCCTTCATCTGAAGCTGAGTCACAGAACAGAATATCTCAAGTCATGGCTGAGAAGAAAGGATGAAATAAAAAGCAAAGCTGAAAAGGGTTAATAGGTTTCAAAGTTAGAATTGGATTCATAACCTTTCTTTGAATTTCTGAAGCCAAGTAATCCAGTCAATAGTTTAACTCCGTAATATTCATGAAGCTGATTTTCATTTGTGCTAATGTCCTCTATGTCCTCCATTAACAGATCATTTAAATTTTTTAAAGTCCCTTTACATCTCTAAAGCAGTGCAAAGGAGCCATTCTATAAGTTAGTCTAGGCTGGGAACATTTTCTCCACTATTATATATTCAGTTTTGTGGGGATTTCTTTGGTATGGAAACTACATGAAGCCTTAATTGAATGTGTCCCAACAAGTCTTAAAACATTACAACTATAGGTGATGGTTTCCAAGAGCTGTTCTATAGAATTATTCATGCATCAGTCTTGTGGAGGATATGTAGATTTTTGCAAGTGAATGTGGATTATCATACAGCACGCTTGGGCTTTCTCCAGGACTTCCATGAAACAAAAACATCTCTGTAAATGAAAAGGAAGCCTGATTTTTCTCGTGGGTTTCTTGCATACTTGAAAACTTTTGCCAAAATATTGCATCATGGACTGCTTCATACTTCCATCTAGAGCATGCAGTGTGTAGGTCATCTCTCTCCAGAGAACTAGAAAAGTGTGTTTTTCCCAACAGACCTTTGGGTATGAAGCCACTGTGCCCTTTACACAAGTCATAACCAGAGTGACTGCCAGCTCTGGATCTTGCTGAGGTCTTTGTAGACCAACCCAGCCCAGCTCCAATAAACAAACTATTCCAAAATTAAGTGTTGTACTGTGGTTTTCAATTTCCTGTTACCTGAGGAAAGAGGTTCTGTGGCAATCACTGCATAAGATCTTCTCTGAGAAAATGTTTTAAAGTGTTTGAATTGGTTGTATTGAGGCAGGCTCAGTTTTCATCTTGAATGAGAACGGTCGGACCCACATTGAATAAGGGCATCTAAGGGATAAAATAACAATTGTTTTAAAAGTAGAATGTGGTGTTTACCTTCATCTAAAACAATTCATCTGTAACAACTCTATTTCCTTCTTTTTTCCTTCATTGGGCATATCCTGCAGCTCCAGGCACTGAAGTGTAGTGCACAGGAAGAAGGCAAGCTATCAACTGTGCTAATTTAGAGGTCTTTCAAAAGCAAAATTGTCAAAGGCCAACAATTTTAGTAGTATCTCAAATGCAAATTGTTGATTATTCTGAATTTCCTTCCCAAAGTAACCCATCTGAAAGGCAGGTCCTTTCATGTGGCTAAAAGCTATCTCAGAGTCTTCCCACTGATCTCTGTGGGGAAATTTTTTCAAATTACCAGTAATTCATGGAATTAAATCATCCTACTTCCAGCAATGTTTTGCAAACCCTCTGACTTCCTTTGAACTAAATGCTCCTTAGGCTCTTGCCTTATTCTTCTGTCAGGCTCACATGCCTGATAAGCTCAGTATATAACACAGTCAGAATCAAAAGAAGGTAAATGCCTACAATTGGAGACAAATTGGAAATAGGTGCTGGGGCCAGAATTCAACCCCACTTAGCTATAGAGAGCAAACTGAGGTGCCTGGGTTAGGAGTATAAGTACACCAGGCTGCCCATGGAGTCAGCAGAGAGACAAATGCGTCCCTTTCTGGATGCATGAAAAGGCCTTTGACTTCACGGGCTGGGGAAGATTGCAGGACAGTCGTGTGACTAACACAAAGTGCCTGGATCTGGCATGAAACTCAGCCTGAGCCCACGGTGAATATG
The DNA here is from genome assembly GCF_015832195.1 of Motacilla alba alba. NCBI lineage: Eukaryota > Metazoa > Chordata > Aves > Passeriformes > Motacillidae > Motacilla > Motacilla alba. Next base: position 53,592,098 of record NC_052016.1, on the reverse strand, counting down.
GTTGTTTCTCAGAATGTTAAATACAAAGACTATAAAAGAGATACTGACTCTAGGATCACACCCAGTGTTCTGAAAACTTTTGCGTTTCCATAGATTTGTATGGGGTGCAACCACACACAGTCCTGCTGGACCCCCATGTTATTGCCACACCTTCAGGAAAAAACAGTGACTGAAATTACCTAGCCTTAAGTTAGAATTGCTGCATGTGAGGACCTATCTATCAAAAGCCCTCCCCAAGATAGGAATGCCATTATATGAGCTAAGTGAAAAAACAGTAGGTAAGTTGTTCAGTTCTTTCAAGGGTAAAGACAATGTAAGAATCTAAAAAACAACTCAAAATGTAAACATCAAGACCTATGTATCCCAACAGAACTAATTAATTATTCTTATGCTTGGTTTGTTGGTTTTTTTTCTCCTTAAAAATATGTGAAATCACTTCAAAAATCTGCACAACAGTATAAGGGCCATTATTTTAGACATATTGCTGGAAAAAAAATATTTCTATTTGCAGGGTCATGGGTGCTGTTATAAGAGCTTAGGGGCAGCAAATATTTCTTGTCAACATGCAGCAATTTTTTCTGTTTCTTTTCCTAAAAGCTGCCCATGCTGTCTCTTTTACAAATTATCTGAAATTTCAAAAGACCACACACTTGGCTTCTCCATTATTTTTTCCTCAGGAGCCCCTAAAAGGGCGAGGAACCTTGTTAGAATAATTTCTTTCCAGAATAGAGCTTGAACTGGAACTCCACTGAAGAAATGCTATTTTGTTCTGGCCAGAATCCATACGTTCCATCTTCATATTAGAAGTTTATCATCTTGCTTAAGCTGGAATTGTGTCCAGCTGGGGAGTCGCCATTCATCCCTTCATCACCTTACTAAATATTCAGAGAATGAATTCTAACAGCTAAAAATGTGTGGCTTATGATATGCAGCTTGAATTTATAGTAACACTATCTGCACGCTAATAAGGAATTTGCAAGCTATAAAGATGATTATCTTTGTCCTTAAAGATGAACGTCATTAACCAGGCCAGTTCCATATTAGCAATGATATGCTGAGCAGTCACTTATTTTAGAATTGCCAGTATTTTCCCTACTCTTTTTTTAGCAAATGCAAAAAAGCTCAAAAATTTAAAATAAAACTGAGACTAAGATAGAAGGTGACATAATAACTATTATGTCTATAAATAATAATTATTATTTAGTCCATAAATTTTTTTAAAACCCCAGAGTTAAGGCTATTATCCCACTAAACTAGTTGAAGTATGAAGTCCTGAATAACCTTATTGTCTTTGCCTGAAAATGGATTAAAAAAAAACTTTAGGAAATTACTCTTTTGATCTTAATAACATGTAAATTTTCATCTGATCCCTGCTGACAGTTCTCTGCAATCTAATCCTTTCCTCACTTCAAACTCTTGCATTTCTGTATGAAAAAGACATTGTTCTCTACAGCCTTAAGAACTTCCTCAAGCAAAAGTTTTTGAGGAAACATTGCAGTCATGTTTTTAAAGACTATTTACAAGTGTAGTCCTTTGGGACCATTCATTTCACCCCAAGTAGAAGAAGGGGTAGGGTACTTTTGACCTGATCTGATCCTCCAAGAAAAAATTACAATCTGTGAGGCCTCACTTTCAAATTCAACTTTTAATTGCTATTTTTTGGTTGAGGTTAATTAGATCAGCCATGCATTTGAAGGATTCAAAATTTCAAAATGTACTAGTGAGCAGAGAAACTAAGGTATGTAATTCAAGTGAAAAATGTGTTTTATAACTGTCTGAATGTGAATGGTTAATCTGGGAATATGCGAAGGAAGCTTTCAGCAGCCCACACAGTGTCAGTGGTTTTGGGACAGCAGCAGCAGCCTTCAGGTCCCAATAGTCCTCACCCTCCTCCCCAGTGCCTGTGCAGTGCCACCAGCCATGACCTCTGCTTTTCTCAAATTCTCAACAGCCTTCAAGCAATAAGCATGTAGTATGGACACATCAGACACTTCAGGAAGAGTCAGAAATCTCAGAGGAGATGACTGTCATTCCTGACCGTCTGTTTCTCTCATCATGAACACTGATGTGCTTTTATCTGCTTCACCTTCATATCTGAGCCTCCAGCAGTCAGCACTGCAGCCCATTGTGGTTCCTTCCAAACCAGTCAAAGACTATTTATCACTGTTCTTGCCCGGGATAGTCCACTTTATTTTATAGGCCAAAGGTAGATTTAATTTGGCAATACATTTTCTTTAAAAGAAGTCAACCCCTTTGGTGCAGTAAAAGACATGAAGTTTGATGTTCTTGGCTATGAAAAACTTACCTTTTGCCAAAGTTGCATTGTCTGAAGTCTCAAAGCAGGAGTTATCATGTTATTTGAGATGAAGGTCAGAGTAATTTGTGGTGCTTGGGCATGACACATGTAATTTTACACTTTATCTGTAGGTGTGATACTGGATTCTGCCAGAGTAGGCACCTGGTATCAATGTTCATTCTGGCAATAGTTCAGCAAAACTCACGACTCCCAAGAAAAAACACAGGTATAGAAAATTAAGTCAAAGTGTCTAGATATAGGCTAACATTAGAAATGCATGACCTACCCAGCAATTTGTGGGTGACAAGGAAATGAAGGGATGTATTCCTCTGGGGGTTTTTTTGCATTTGGAGTGATGCAGCAAAAGTGACTGCCATGTATCTCTGTCTCTGCCTTAACAACTGTTTGGAGAAATTTTCTCATACTTAGGTTTTAATGCAGTGTTTATCTTAGGGAACATTAAATAAAAATTCAATTTGCTCTTGGGAGGTACTTTTCCTGTTATCTGCCTGCTGTAGCTATTTGCTCCTGGCAAAGAGATCCTTGAAGAAAAGGAAGTCTTTCATCACAATTTTAGTGGACTGAGAATTGCAGCAGCCTCCAAATGACTGATGTTTCTGTGGGCAGGCTAGGCACTGAGCATCAGGGGAGATCATTATTTAAAATGAGTGCAGAGAAGGCCATTTCTAGTGTCAGTACCAGGATGAGTCATTTAAAATCATTCCTGAAGCTACTGTAGGACAAGTTTATCAGATTCATATCCTTGATCCAGATTATTAGCATGTAAATGCATGCTCCTCATAGAGAGCAATTGCAGAATCTGGTCCATTTGTCAAGCTGTATTTCTGGAACTGAAAAAATCCATTGTAGAAACTGTCACTAGTTTAATGTTGGGTCAGTGAATAAAAACTGCCAGACCGCCTCACACACCCATTGCAGGTTATGAACCTTGTTGTCCACATACCAGTATTTTTCAAACAGCAGCTGTTATATAAAACTAGGAGTGTTATGTTGCACATAAATGGAGGTGACTTATTTCACAGCAGTTTTCTATGTACAAACAACTATAAAAGATAGACAACACAGGATTTATCAGGCCACAGTCAGAGCACTAACCATAGCGGCATTGTTTCACATCTTTGAATTTATAGACAGACCAGGGTAATGAGAGAGTCAGTGATTCATTTTACCCACTAAATAAAAGAAGTATGTTCCAGCTGTCATAACTTGTCATTAACAAAAGCACCTGTGCTTTGAACTAGATAATCAATAACACTCTCCATTTTGGAACAGGTTTTTATGTGTTTTATGCATACAGGTTTCTTTACTTACTTTATAGCCTTATTTCTTGCTCTTCACCAAATCAACAAGAACCAGTCAAACAGTGAAATTGTGAATCTGAATCTATCTCTCTTGTTCCACTGCCATAAATGTCACTTTGGAAGTTCAAAGCCAGCATCTCAGCAACTGAAGCTTCAGTATCATTTACTATACTGAATACAATTCAAGAGATTTCCTTCCAGTATCTCTAAAGGTATGTGTAGAGAAAACACTTGGTAATCCTGTCTGCAAATACCCCAAATAGAGCCCTTAAAAACCAGATACATTTCCTGTTACCTTGTCCTGCAACTATTGCTACTTCAGCAGCTTCTCCTGCAAGAGATGTTGTAAGAAAACTCAACATCCCATTTGACATGTCAGAATGAAGCAACGCAGTCTGGCTGCATAGTTTTGAATCTCTGTAGAAAATTTGCAACACAGATTGAAAAATTCCACAACTGCAAAATGTCACTGGATAATGTTTGAATATTAAACAAATTTGAAAAAAGTTATGCATGTCCATGTATATTTGTTTTAAGATAGGCAGAAAGAGGAAGATGCAGAAAAAACATGCTCTAATTGTCTGAAAATTCCTACAGATGTTTATGCATTTTCTCTGGTTGAAACTCTATTTGATTTGTGATCAAAAGCAGCTATATAAGGAGTTTGCCTTCCTTAAGAGCATTCTTTCCATTAGGAAAAGTATTAGAAGACAAGCCAAAGAGAGGATTTCTGAATGGAAATCTTGTTGACAGTTGTGGTAATCCAGACTCTGGTTGGCTATTTTTCCATGTGGTTGTTGGGCAGGGATTTTTGTTTATGTTTCTGGTTGATCACATTTTCATGTTCTCTGCAGCCTTTGACAGACAACTTCAAACTGGAGAAGTACAGCAGTAATCCAAGAACATGTTCATATTCTCAGTTACCACAATCTTAACTGCTTTCAGGAATTATTATGCTTCACAGTTTACAAACGATACAAAAAAGTCTCTAACAGCTATTATCAAAATCAGCTGCAAACTTCCCAGCAGCTCTACTCAACTGAGTATCTGTAAAGCAAAACTTTGGCTTTGCAGAGCAGTGGAATAATGCAAGAGTTCCTCAGAGAAGGCCTAGCACCATAAACCCCCATGATGTTATGGTTAAATATATTTATGTAGAAGTAGCCCACATGACTTACCCCCATCTCAGAGATGCAGAGGTTAGAGTGAAAACATTGGAATATCTAGTCTACCTCTTTAATTCAAACCACAGAATCTCATCCAGTTACTCTTGTATAGAAATCGGGTGCTTAGGCTTGCTAAGAAAGGTCTGAAAAGATACTGGCCCTTGATTTGGGAAGAATTGGTAATTTTTGCAAGTCAAATAATTTACCTATAACTTTTTCATTTTACCTTTTGATGAAAGTGAATTTTGGTTGGTCATTACACAAGGGAAATTCTGGGAAAAAAAAAAATCTGTTGCTCACAGCAGTGGCAATTTTACCAATCTCATTCTATTCAACATATATATCTCCAGAAGAAAAATGCCAGAAGTGTTCTGCAAATAATCCTGTGACAGTTATAAAAAACAAGTATTTTTTCCCAGAAATTTACGAAAGAATAAGGAAAAATATAATTAAAATATCATAAACATCCAAAGATCTACTCTTTGATCACCAGGGATCCAGAAATTTCACTTTGGATTGATATATTAAGGTTGTTTCAAAATAATTATCGAGACAGTGACAGGAAGGACACAGGGCACTGTATCCACATTTTCTTCTAAAATGTCATCACAGAATCACAACTGTCTGAAAAACAATAAACTGCTCAAATGAAATACATAGGTAAATAACTATGTACAAGTAAGTGTATGATCCTTGTTGTTCATACTCAAGCAGAAAAAGTCACATACGCTCATTTGCTGTATTTATGGTGTATGAATCTGCTTTGCTGCTCCTGTGCAGGTAGATCCTGTGCCTCACAGATATAAGTGACAGGTGCTCAGTTCAAGGCTGAATTTCACCTAAACCCCTCACATTTGTTTGTTTGTTTGTTTTTTTAGTTCTTCCAAAAAGAAGAACTTGGTTTTTATCAATGAACTTACCATACCTAAATAAAGGCCATTTATTAAACTCTTCAGTAAATAAACAATCCATCTCAAACTATTTCCCTGGCCAAATCTGCAATTTTAGGGATGTATTTTCTCTCAATCAGACATGAAATTTTCTTTCTCAGCTTTCTTGTTCAGACTTTCCCTCTCTTACAGTTCTCGGAAGAGGAATGTGTAAGTTACACTCAGCCCTTCTCTCAGCGCCTGCCAAGTCAGATCAAGTCATCAGTACCATGCACACAGATACAGTGATGATTCCAGAATAAAACACATATCACTATTGGTTAATGACTTCTTGGAAATTTACTGACACAGACCTTCAGAATAATCAATATTTCACAGAACAACCAACAATGAAATAGGCCACAGCTGTAACAGCCAGTCCCAGAAGTTCACGTACATTGCAGCCAAAGATCACCAGAGCAGAGAGATTTTTGCCCCTCCGTTTTCCACCTGATGTCTTAGGCTGCATCTGTCTTTGACATTCAATAGTTTTCTTCTATTTAGTTCCTTTCAATTGTAGAATTATATTTTCTTTACAATGTAATATCAAAATTATTTCTTCTAAGGATTTTTTCCCTTGCAAATCCTCTTCCATGAAGATTACCAAAATAAAGTAGAAACTAAAAGGCATGGAACAATCTCACATCAGCAATAGATGTGTAAACAGGAAGTGAATGTCTTCTCTTCACAAGTCTTGGGATGAGTAAGAGGAGATGGATACTGTCTATGTTTTCCCTTTCTTCAAATACCAGACTCTTACGTCATTAGTAAACAGAGTGATACTGCAACTCTGCTGGAAAGGCCAAAATTTTACAGTCCATCTTTAGAACTTAATGTCTAGGAATATGGAGTTGATTTACATTTCTTTAAAGGCATGTGATCAGCATTGAAGAGTGCAGATGTTAATGATAACAGAAATCAAGCAGACTCTTTCCGGAAAGGATAAAACATTTTGTCTGCAGTAGTCTGATGTTCTGGATGACTGTTGATTCAATCTTTGTGCCATTCATCTAACTAATTGATTGTTTAAAGTATACTTGCAAGCTTTTTGTATTTCACAGAAATATTCCTCAAGAGTGCTTACTGAAAAAGAATAAGTTAAGCTGGTGACTAAAATGGAGTGAGAACACAGTATCTGTGAATGAACATAACACATCTGGTGAAAATATGCTATAGCTAGAAATGTCAATAGTCCTTTTTAAACATATATTTTTTTAAAGGTAGTCTAGAATTAATATATACATCCACCTATTAGCCATCTACCTGTAGGTACAACATCAAGGGCAAGAATGAATTAAAAACTGGCAGTTGATATCAAAAGTATTATAAACTGTTGTGTCCTTTTACATCAAGAAAGAAAAAGGGGTTGGGGTAGAAAGAATGTCTTCATATTCTAGGAGTCACTTATTCTGCTAAATCAGAAACTGAATCCTGATGAAGTCTCTGAATAATAACGGGGCTGTCAGCTCTCCAGGAAGAATGCTCCACCTCTGTGGCTTTGATGTGGGCTTTACTGAAGGGTGAGCAACCAGAGAGATGTCACTTGTAGTGACAAAGGACTTCCTAGTATCACCCCTCTTACGGAAAGCTTGCCAGAAACACCTGCAATTTGCTTTGCTAGTCTTTTACTGAGCCTGCTCATAGATTGTCATCTTTTTCAGTATAGGATGTTTCATAGAAGTCCTAAATTTCACAAATCAGCCTGGTGAACCTATATAGAGGATTATATAATTATATAGAGGAAAACTCTAAGGTTAGTCTTTAAAACCTTAGTTTAATTGTTACATGGTATACTGTGAGAGGACCAGATTTTCAGATGGCATTTGTTACAGCAAGATTTAAACCAAATGGGGACACAAGTCCCACAGAATGGAAGCAATAATGTCCAAGAGGTTCTTGTTTAAATTGGAACAAACCAGACCTGATATGGCACTGTCTTCTCCCACACCACCACTGTACCCACTACAGTATGGAGTCAAAAGCATCTCTCCAGAACTGCAAAAATTATTCAGGTATTCTACACTGGAAGATGAGAGAGTCTAAGAAGTTGTTAATATCCACAGTACCTATAGATTTTGGAGGGACTGACAGGTGGAGGATCCTCTTTCCTGAAACCTTGCTCACTCTGGAAAACCAAGAATTTGAGGATGGACACCAATGGCCGCCAAAGGTGAATACTTGGACATGGCACTGAAAGCCACACTGCACTTACAGCTAACTACTACCACCTCAGGGTTACAGCACAATGTGACACTTCTCAAAGATCCAATGCTCTTGCAAATGAAATTTCTGCATTTTGGATCCCTGCACCCCAATGTGTTATAAAGATCAGATGGTACAACAACCACTCACATAGTATAATGTATTTATGAAATGCAAGTGAAACTCATAGATTCCCAGCACAAGAGGGAGAGATAAAACATGTTTAGTGTTTAGGAAGTCATTAGCTATTTGGGTTGGGTGGTGAGATTCTTCTGGCACTTTTCATTCCGTGAGTGTAAACGCTGATTCAACCCCAGGTATGTTTAATGTTATTTAACATGAGAGATAAATACTAAGTTGTGAGCCTTTGAAAGATGAATAAGAGAGGAAGAAGAAAGGATGAAAATCAAAGTGAGAAGGAGACAAAAAAATGGCAAAGCTGGAAGATTTTTTTTTAATTTGCTATACAGGGCAAAACAGAGAAAAACTGCAGGAATGCTCATTTGCCAAATGGCCTGTTGTAAGAAGATATCAGGAGTTAGACTTCAATGGTCCTTGAAGGTCCCTCCCAACTCAGGATATTCTATGATCTTCAAACCTATAACCTAATCTAGCTATTTTGGATCATCAATATATTTGGCAGCCATACAGCCCGTTAGCACCGATAGACTGGATTTCTTGTGTCTGGGCTAACTGCTGGGGAAATGCAATTCCCTGATCCATCTTACACCTCCAGGCTGGAATAACCCAGGGTGCTGGGGTTGGTTGTCTTGGTCTGCCTACGAAGCAATCTTGTCTGCATAGAATTTCAAGGGGTGTGGTGAAAATCACAAGAAATGCTATCTCTAACACTTTTATTTTGCTCTAAGGCAAATTGTTTGCAAAAACTTTTCTTTTGATTCCTGTTATCCAAGTAACTACAGCTTAAATTGGAACTCAACTATTAATCTGATAATGACATGGCTGAGACAAATTCTCTGACAATTGGTCTCAAATGACATACAAGGCTTTACTTTACCTCATTGTCTGCATTCCTTTCTAGCCAGGAGTTCTGTCAGTATTTAACACACACACAAAACCCTCAAATGTAAGTATTAAGATGATTACTATGTACCTGGAAATATCCTTTAATTTTATTTTGTTTTATTTTGTTTTTAGCTTCAAAGCTTTCCCAGGAATGAACACCTGTCTTTCACAGCATTACAAGAAATAGTCGGGTACCTCAGATGCTTTGTTGTGTCAAGTCCTCTAATAGGGACACTGTGAGTATAAGTCACATTTTAATTAATGATCAAAGCAAAGGACACCTGTAAATTTTGGTTCAGTTTCTTCAGTTCTTTGATATCAGGTTTATCCATTAGAAAAGGACTCCTTTGATGCATATCCTGCTGACATAAGGTATCTTTCATGCCTAGATGCCATGGTGACTGGAGCTTTACAAACACTGAATTGAACAAGGTGAACAGAATAGTATGTTTTTGCCCCATTACATCTATCAGTTAAAATCTTATCTCTAAAAGCAGCAAAACTCACCATCCTGGGCAGTCTCCTTTTGTTCTCATGACTTTAATTTCTACTGAAGAAGGTACCATTAGGAAGTCTTGTTGGGGTCTGACCCTGAGAGATAGTGACAGATTTGTGTAAGCCTTGAAGCCTGTTCACCACCCAAAGGAGCACAAAGGTGCTATTGGGGAAAGGGTCAAGATACTGCCATCCTCAAATGCCTCCCCACTTCCTCTGGGAAAGAAAAAACAAACAAACAAAAAAAAAAAAAAAAAAAAAAAAAAAACAAAAAACACAACAAAAACCTAACAAACTGGTGGGATTCCCCAGCTCAAATCTCCATTCATTCCCAGGGGGAACCAAGAGGGGTAAAGTAGTACCACCCCCACTTGCCTGTGTAAACAGTGCACACAGCATGGGAGGTCCAAACCCTCAATTTCATGGAGGTGGCAACATGACCTCTGAGCAGGGTTGGCACAGAACCCTCTCTCACCCTTTGCAAGTATTGAGGCAGGAGAGGCAAAGGGCAACTGGCCCTTGTGAAATAAAATAATAATAACAGAAATATCACATGGCTTCACCTAAAAGATTAGTTCAAGTGTTATTGATCATTTTTCATGGGGCTTTCTTACCCAGAAAGGTGGCAGGTGGCAGAGAGATCTGTGTGACATGCAGTATTGAGGCCAGATCACATCAGCAGTACAGCTACCCAAATAAAGCCAGAGCCAAACCTCTTCCCCCGAAAATACCTAAGTCCTGTATGTAAGAAGTCCTACAGTTCCAAAAATGCTCAGCATTTTAGGTGCCTGGCTTTTGGAAAGCCTATTTTAATCTATGTCTAAACACTTGGAGAAGGTCATGCAATGATTTAAAATGTATACTTATTGATGGCAATTATATGGATTCTTTGCCCAACTTTGCCTAGCCAAAACCAGGTAACTAGCCTAAATAAGTTATTCAGGTTTCTTCTACAGTCAAACATGAGCAACAGATACCTTTATAGTGCAATGCCATCTGTCATGGGAAATGATTCATGCTCCAGAAGTGCCTGACTTTATACAGCTGGATCTATTTTGCCTGCATTTAGCTCTCATCTATTTCTTTAAACTGAGTTTCAAAGGAAACTACACTCTGAAAATTGTTGAGTAAAATGTGTATCTTCTAGAAATAAGTGATTTTTGTTTGCTTTCCTACATGAAAACAAATGTGTAAATTTTTAGTAGAGAAAATCTTTGACTAATGTGATAGCAAATCCATAAAAATAGCTTCACACAAAATGACTCCCGGAAAGACAAAGATTTCCAGAAATACTCCCTCCCACACCATGAAGATTTTATAAGCTGTTTTGAAGGATCTGGAGGGTCAAAGTGAAATATTAAATTCTCATAAACTGCACTTTGAAATTAAAAATAAAACTTCTGATTATTTTGGTGTCAGAAAACCATCAAATCATACCTGAAGAGATACAGGAACATCGTATGCCTTAGACATATCCACTTGGCTTTACATATGTCTCTGCCTACAAGGGAAGGAAAGAATGTACTTAAAAAGGAATAGAGGATAGAAATAAAAACTGAAATATGTCTCTACATGCCACTTTTGGGAGAGTGGAAAATAACCTTCAATATGTCTTTAGAAAATATTTTCTGCATTCCCCTTCCATAACTGAAAGATATAGGATTGAACATTTCTGTGCCTAGAACCTCCCTCCCCTAGTATCTCAAGGCTTTGCAATTATCATTTACCTTGCCTGTATCCCTGTGAATGTAAGAAAATATCATTATTCTTCTATTAGGATGGGGAACTGTTACAAAGGAAAGATTTCAGCATCTTCCTTGAAGTAACAAAAAAGGCCGAAGCTAAGTCAGGAGTTGAGCCCTGCTCTGTCGCATCGCAATCCAGTAACCTGCTCACTAGATCATCATTTCCATTCATCTTACCCTGTCCTGAGTTGCATAGCCAATAAATTTTGCCTGTTCTTTTGCCAGAGCCTCCAGTAATGTTTTGCATTGTTACTGTCATTAGTCCAACAGACTACAGACAACACTTTGTAGATATTACTTCTTTTGTTGATAAAGCTGCACCTCTCACCAGAGTGGGCTTAATACCTAATATAAAGCAGCTCAGGAATTTTTCCACTAATCTTTTGGAAAAGATGATTTGTTATAACCAACATTTTCCTTACTATCTTGCCATATTCAACACAAGATTTCTGCATAGGTTTTTTTGAACTTTAAGACAAAATCATTTTGCAGAGAGATTGCTTGATTAAGAAGCTGCTGGTTAGAGCACCCTCCCAGGGTGAAATAGGCTTGGTTTTTATCCCTGGCCTGCCTCATACATAGAAAGTGGGTTTTGCAGCCTCCATGAGCCACTGGCACTTTTGGCATGAGGATCTCCTACTTCTGAGTAAAAATTCTGACAATATTCAGGCTTATCAAAGGAAAATAAGGAAATGTTTCTAAATATTAGAAACTAATTAGTGGATGGACAAGGTGCTGGCTAAAAGAGTTGCCTTATCTCTGCCTCCACAATGAAGCAGGTTTAATCTTGATCTGTAAAACATTTAATCTGGGTTTGGATATTTCCTCTTCAGAGACAGTAACAATGTTGGTAAAGACATCTGTATTGTCAATTTGATTTATTCTGTTCTGCTGAAAACCCCATATCTTTTAATTTTCTGCTCTGTATATATGATGGTCCGTACCCAGGCTCTGATTTGTAGTAACCAACTAGTTATTTCGGCCACAAAAACCATGGCAGGGAGGAGCAATTACTTTGCTGCTCACTACCAGCAGCAGAGGTACCATTGTGCCAAGCTTCTTTTTCCCTGTGCAGTACAGAAGGAGCCAGTCCTTCAATAGTATCCCAGCAGGATTCACAGTCCTCACCTCGCACTCAGAGGTCACTGCCCCATCAGCCTCCTGCAAAATCCCTGCTGTAAAATCAGAGGCTGACAAGCAGTTCTCTGGCTGTTCAGCTACCTAGCTTACTGGCTCTAACCCAACAAAAAAAAAAAAAAAAAAAAAAAAAAAAAAAAAAACACCACCCAAAAAACCACAACACCCAAAAGCCAAGATTTATGAGAGGAGAGAGAAAGGTCCCAGAAGAGACTCAGACACTTTGTGTAGACCACAAAGGAGCATAAATTAACCCAGTGAGTATTTCTCTCTGGAGGCATAGGAGTAACACTCAGAGGCAAGGGCTCAGCTCCCTGCTGTGTTGCAGGCATCATGGATGACCTCGTCTCATCTGTAACTGTACACAAACATTATTCCACCCAGACTGACAGTAGCCTCTGTACAGCTTCAAGCGGTGTGTTTGCACAGATGAGGTTCAACCCTTGGAGGGTGCCTCTAGCTGTGTATGCTGTCCCAAACTATGAGGAGCTAGCATGAATTCATGACCCGGGTCTGGAAATTAATGGATAGTTTGCATGAATCTCAGGCAAAGAATTAGCTTTTAAGAGGTTTTGTTCTGGAATAAAGAATTCCCCAGTTTTGAAGGAGGGGAGGGGAGCAAGAGGACCGGAGAGAGCTGTTTAGGAGTTCTTTCTTCTTAATTGTTTTAGTGAACTAGTTGTGACTCCCTCATGAAGCAAGACAGACCTGACAGCCATGGAGTTTATCAGCCACGCCTCAGATAATGAAAGAGGTGTTGTTAATTGAAACAAAATGATTTTGCAGATCATTCATACCCTCAGAAGATTTGTATCTGCCCCTCATTGATCTAGGTAGGGAGGCAGAGCTGAGCAGCACTGCACTTAACCCAGCAGAAACAGAGGTACTGCTGTAAATGTGTACATTGGATCATAGCAATGGATTCATATGTGCAACTGCACTGAAAAAAATAACTCTGTAGTGTAAGTGGAGGTGCTAAGAATATAGTTTAAACTTCTGCCCTACATTGTCTTCAACAGTCAAAATCTACTACATTTTGTGACAAAATTGTGCACTGACTTTTCCAACACGAAAAGTAAATACCAGTGTATATGTGCCATCTCAACCATAAGGTGCCCTCCCCACCTTTGTTTCAACATCCTACAGGGAAATGGACTGGACAAATACTCACCAGGAACACACTATGGTTCAATAATTCAAAATCCATCTGATCTTGCTCCTGCATGGGCAAAGGACAAGCATAGAACTGCAATGTCTACAAGACCAACAACACTCCCTGTTTTCCAGCTCTCTTAATCCTGATTTCTGGCAGTACACTGTGCACTGGTTGTTGCACCTGGCCTCCCTCATGGGAGATCCTGCATGGCTGGATCCTCCCTCAGATTTGCAAGCAGCACATTAACAGCTGGGAAGGGGGGAAGCATCTGTATTTCCCTTGTTTTACTTGAAGAATCTTGGGAAAATCAGTGGCATACCTTTTAGACAGTGAAAGTCCAGAAGAATGGCTCAAGTCTTCAATCATATGTTTCAATGCACATCTCATTAAGAAAAATAGGCCTTCAAATGTCAACTATCCATCTCTGGCCTTCCCGATTTTAATGTTATTTATAAATATCCATGTCATTCCTACCGGCATGATAAAATTTCAGTTAACTTATACTGAAAATAAACAGGAACTTCAGTCCTAAAATAAAGAAAAAAAGATTAAATGCATTCCCAGATATATGAAATATAAGAGATTCCTGAGATTCTCTCAAAGAGGCGTTACACAATCCAGAAGTGTTATACTATCCAGAAGGGCTGATATTCAGCCTATATCCTGTCTCAAAGTTGTTTGCTGAAGCCATTTCTGAAAATAGTTCTGCCACAGACATTACACAATGGGCAACTGTGGTACTGCAGCTAACTAAATATGAATCAACTGGACAGCAGCCCTTTTGCATTCTTGGTGGGGTGCTGCTTTGCTGCCTTCTTTGTCAGAAAGTGAAAATCACCTATAATATGGGATGCAAAGCTGTATGGTTTTTTAATGCCAGGCTGGTCCTTTCCAGAGGGCTGGAATCATGTGTCAAAACTTTCTATATCAGTGAAGAAAATATTTTTTTCCCTCTCTCCTTAGTAAGACACTGGGAGTACCTCCATATTAGCCCTTCTATTTTTCCCTTTTTTAGCCCTCTTCATTTATATCAAAATTCCAATTTTTCCACAGTAAAACTGAGTATAGCTAATAATCTCCTATGAGATCCAGGAGAAAGAGTTTTACATAAGTGTCATTGAAATATAGTGCAGACTCTGATCTGAAACTGTAAAGGTCAATCTTTAAATAGCCAGGTCTTTTGGGATCTGACCTATCCAAGAGCATTTTAGCTTTGACTGGACTTTCTTGTTCAAATTCAGTTCTCTGGAAATAGTGCTGTGTCCAAGAGTACATCAGCAGGGCAGGCAGGGCAGGGCTATTCTTAGAAAAACAAGTCAAAATCTGCTTGTCTCCATACTCCTCACATTGTCACCAAAACCAAGGACTGCAGCTGTGGATGCTGTTTCCATTGTGCAGTACTGCAGCACAGCTGGCATTTCATTCTCTACACCCTATGATTTAGTCTAACCACATTCAAGACAGGAGGAAGTAATACAATTCCCTGAGCCCTCCCACTCTCAAAACACATAAGTTTTTATCCTGCATCAAACACTTGAAACACTGAAACTGGTAGTTGACCACCAATTTTCCTATTGCCCACAGAAATAGTTTCTTGTTAACCCTGACTTGGATTCTTCCAGGTCCTGATAAAATCTGGGAACAGAAAGAATCTGGCATGAATGTGCAGGAGGTGAGAGAACAAAGAAGGTAGGGGAGTGGCACAACGAAGTGTTCAGGGTTTCAAGACATTGGAAGTAGAGGATGCAGCAAATGAGCAGCTCTAGGGGTCCCAGGTCACTTGTACAAAGCAGCAGGGAACAGTGTGGTTTTTTAAAACTGACATTAGGGCAGTGAGATGTAGAAGAGACCACGGGGTTGCAGAGTTTTGCTGGGGAAAGGAAGGGGAGGTTAAAGCCCAGTCCCAGTTTCTTCTCCCAACATCACAGGTGTGCCTAAGGAGTGGTGTTCACAAGGTAAATGCAGCATGGCACATGGCTGAGCAATAATTGTTCCCAGGCAGATTGTGGACTTCATTGCCCAGAAAATCATCCAGAAGTTCTCTGGACTGTTCACATCTCAAGTTGTAATGCTGAATGGCTCTTTTGGAGCTTCAACCTGTAGGTCATGCATGAAGTCAGCTTATCATGTTGAAGATGAGGAGGATCTGACTCCCACATCTGTACCTTATTCCACTGCATAACCTCTATAGCCCCTGACAGAAGGAAACAAAAAGACTATATCATTGCAAAGCAGGATGCTTTGGTTTGTTCTTATGACTAAGATTTCATCCACAGATTTTTTTAATATCTGTTATTGTTTTGGATTAACTCAGAGCTGATATACCTGCAAAACATATTCTTATTTGCAGGGAGTCACTTTAGACACTTGGCTGACTCTTCTGAAAAATATACCAATTTTTTGCAAGGGTGATTTTATATCCAATAAGTCCTTGGTAGTGTGTTTAACATGCGTTCTTCATAAAACCAGCCCTTAGTTGCTGGTTTGTTCATAAATATACAGAGCAATTATGCATAAATAGTGCATGTAACCTAGAACCCTTTTAAGTCAGTTTTGGAAGGAGACCAGTGTTATCCCGGTGAGGTCTTCCAAGGCATTCAGTTCCCAATATTGTCACCAAGGTCCAGCCATTATCAGAGAGAATATGAATATGGCCTCATAAGGATTGTTATTGTACTGTGTCACAGTAAGAAAAGAAAAATAAACAAACCCACCAGAAACCCACTTTGCAAAATTGTAGGTCAAGTCCACACAGAAAGATTTAAGGGTAATAAGTGCTTTCTTGACCTTCATTCAAGACTAAGACTTACACAGCAATTCTCATTGTTATTAAACCTGCAAAACCTGAAGATTTGCATAATTTTAAAATAAATTAATCAAAAAGCTTGATGTTTTTAAAATCACAAAAATAGTCACAATTGCTATCATCCTTGGCTTGAGTGTGCAAGAACAATGAAAAGATAACTACTGATATAGCCATGTTGACTAAAGCAGAAAATAAGGAATAGTGATAGAGATAATTTACTCCACAGTGTTATAAGAACTACCCTGATGTCCCCTGACTCTTACTTAATGTGCAAACCACTGAAGCTCAATTTTCACAAAGCTATGGCTTTAAATTCTCTGTTCACTTTAGAAGCACACAAAAACTCTATAAAATCATAGAAAATGAAGCAAATGTCAAGGTTTCCAGAAAAGAACCTCAAAGCATTTTATATTATCTCAGAGGGGAAACATTCTTAATGTCAAACAAGCAAGCTTTCTGTTGCCAGTGAATTTATATTTGACTATATCTGAAGCAGAAGGGTTTTGCTGTGGTTACAAACCTGAAAGTATTTCCAGTGGCTTGCAGTAAACTGAAAATGATCCCTCAGTTCTTCAGCCTAACACAGCAGTATGACATTGACACACCTTAAAACAAAGCAGTGGTTAAATATGACACTTTATAAAGCAGCTCTCAAATCTTCTAGTAGTAACATTTCAAAAATGAACAGAATATAATCTAACACGGGGCCAACACAAAGGAGGGTCATCTTGGAGAGCCCTATGCTTTCCCATGGTGACAGCAGGAAATTCACTGTTCCTTCTGTCCATTCAGAATTATTCAGCCACAGCCACAAGCCACTCAGCTGTGTGCCAGGACAGCGCAGCTGCAAAAGTGGAAAGCTCAGCCAAGATGCTCTTCACAGGGCATTGAGACATATTTCAGACTCAGGAGTGTGGCCTTTTAGGCCAGACAAAACACAGAGGCAGCCTTTGCACACAGTGGCCAGAAGCAGACTCTGAAGGTTCCTTGGTACAGCAGATGATGGAAAGTAAAGCATTGCAAATGTCACCAATGCATCATGACTTCTTCTGATTATGATAGTTTATATTTGTTAATGTAATGTATGAAGTATAACCGGCACCTGAAAAAGATCAGAGCTGCAGTAGTCAGTTTGTTATTTGGTCAGACATACAAACATAAGGAAAAAAAAGCATAAAAATCTCATGTGTTTTTTGCTATGGCTGTAACTCTCAGTATGAGAAAGATCCTATTTTAATTACATACTAGGGAAGCAGTATTGTGGTGGAATTTCCAGAGTTTATGAATGGGATCATGATTGCTCCCTGTACCCAGCAAGTTGCAAGGACCCTTCAGGTCCCTTTGCCCAGGTCAGCTCAGCATGGTCACCATCCCCACTCCTCCTTCACATGATGTCTGATCTTTCTGGAAACTTTTTGCTTTCCTACTTCTTGTTTCTCCTTAAACTCACAATCAATAATTCTCCCACACACATTCTCACTTATTTTAAGCTATCCCAGACACCAAGAACTGATTTGAGACACAGTTATATTTCTCCAGAAGAAATCTGATTCTCAACAAACAAGCTGTAGTGATGGTTTACTGCAAGAGCCATAGTATCAAAAAGCCATGTACCATAACATGGAAAGCAATTTTTCTCCTTATGATAATCTTTATATGTGCTTAGTGTCATGGATTGATCAGGTTTGAGTGTAAAAACCAAGCAGGTATGAAAAAGGGGATAATGAAGATTTCTAGACCTTATAAAGTTGAATAAGAATTTTTATTAACCCCCGTTTGTTCTTGTAATGTTAGTGAAGGGTAATTGAGTATGAGAACTTAAACATGATCTGTCTCCTTTCCTATAATCACCTTGACCCAGAAGACTGGCCAAGACCCAAGCTGCACATGATGCAGAATGTGGACTAGAGCCAATATCTCTAAATAAGACTTCCTGTTAGATTCTCTAAATCCAGTTATAAGGAGTTAAACAAATTAGGTGCCATCCCTGCAGATTCAAAGATAATAAACAATCAGCTGTACATTTCAAGAGAGAATTTTAAAATCAATGTGCATGTTGACTTTATCTTTCCTAATGAGTTAACATCAAAACAATCTTTCTCATAGAAACACTGCTGAATCACTGACTTCAGATAATATTTAAATCTTCTGGCAGGAACATAACATGGTTCCCTAAAATTATTTAGTTAAAACAAGCCAAGTCATAATACATACCACTAAATTTCCAATTTTTTTTTCATGATTCATGGTACTCATCTTTTCAGAGTTTTTTCCCCCAACAGGAAGCCAAGAGTAGAAAAAGCCAAGATATTATTTCAATTATATAAGTGAATCTATCAGATCAGATGCCAAAATATCCTGCTATGGACATACTGCCTGTTGCTAACACTAAAAATAAATATCTTGATATGTGTTTCAAGTCTAGGACTTATTGAAAACCCGTCAGGCAGTTTTTCCAAAGTCTGAGTGTATTGTGTGCTTAGGGCATTGAACTTGTTGCAGGTATCCTCTGGGATTGTTTGATTTTCTCCAGAACAAAACTTCTGCATCATGATTCTGACTCCACTTTTGTATGACTGAACAATAGAATTGAAGCAGTGGGGTGTGTATTTTGAAACCTTGTCCAGGGAGGGTCACAATCTTATTTTAAAATTTACAAGTGACATCATCTAACTTTCAAGTCAGGAACCTTTTTCTCTTTCTTAAGGCTTCTTCAGGAACCAGTCTTTGTCTTTTTTTCTTCAGTTTCAGGGTTTGGGGAATACTTAGGGAATGTGCATAGTTCCTGCTGCCACACATATATCTGATGCTTCATAATAAGATATATTTTATATAAGTGTAGGCATAAACATGCATATAAAAATATATGGGTTAATATTGCATATTATACATGCTCTTTAAATCCTCAGCACATGACACATGCAGCTTTCAGTAGGCATAAACAGATGTTTCCTTACAAACCAAGTAAAACTTTGTCCTTTTTTCTAGAAAACACAAGAGTTCACATAAGCCCTGCAAACACGGAGTGCCACTAACACGATCTGTTAGCATGATGTCATATTTATCTGATGTCACCATGCATCTCCTTCGGTGTTTAATCCGTCAGGCCTCCAGGATGGAGTGTGTCTGGATGTCCTGTGACAGGCGCTGTGTGCGGCAAGCCTCTGCAGCATCCTGCTGTGGCAGGTGCTGTGATACACAAGAGCACTCTCTTCTTTTTCTGTTGGGTGCCTCCATGGGAGACAGAGGATGGCACTCACTCTTGTCCTGTTACTCTCTAGACACAGTCTTGAGTTGTTAACACACCCAAAAGATTAAGTTCCACATCTCGAATTTCTTTTCCCAGGATAGGCTGATGTAATACCTCTCTCAGTGGCATGGGGTTAGCTTACATCACCAATAGATCTTTTCTCAGTCAGCGACCCGTTGCATTTGGCAAGTCTCATCTACTATCACAGTATATTGCCCCAGATAGCCCAAATCCTGCTAATCACACAGTGATTAGTGTATAGGAGGTGCTCCATTTGTAAAGAGATCTTCATTTGTTGAAGAGAAGAGGTACTGTCCAAAAGAGGTACTGCACCACAGCAATGTGATGATTGCCCTGGACACACTATCATTTATGCCTGCAAGTGCCAGCTTTCCCAAGTGAGTGAGAGCATCTTCTTTTGATCCTTGCTGCTACACTGGATAACTCTCAGATATTCTACCCCCATCCCCCAAAACTTTTAATTATATATTCAAACATGGAATCCAATTAAATAAGGTGTCAGGAGATATCCCGACATATATATTTGGTTCAGTTTATTCTGTAATACATGCTGAAAATATTTCTTCTTCCTTTTATTCTTACACAGGTTCAACTCATTTTTAAAATACATTACTTCATTCAAAAGAGTAGATACTAGGGGTGGTGGTTGCAAAAGTTTTTACTCCCAATTCTCTATAAAATATTAGGTAGAATAAATATTTATGCCTCCCTTTTTACGACCAGGTTTCTACACGTTTTACACTGCACCAGTATGTGTAATGCTGAGAGACAGTCACGGTCACCAAGGTCAGTTACATTTCCCTGCAGGATTTCCTGCATTTCTCATTAGATTTAAAATAACTTGTGATACCACACACTATGATTTCCATTGGAAATACTGACCTGTGGCCTATGCACAAAGTATTTTTTTCCAGGGTTGTGTGAATATCAACTGTTCTTAAAAAAGAAGAAGGTAGCTGGTGTCACTACTAAAGGAAAATGCTTAAGAGCAAGAAGAAAATTTAACCGGAATAAGAGAGGAAAGGAAAGGAAGAAGGAGCAAATGCAGCTAGCCCTGACATGACTTGCTCCTAGGGCTCAGCTGGGGATTATGGCTGTCTCTGGGCTGCACTGTGGGATGTGAAGCACTCCAGCCACGTTTGCACAGCAGGAGCCCATCTTGCTCCGCTGCTGACACCCGGCACCCTGAGCGGAGGCAGAACTCGTGCTGTGCTGACCCAGCCGTGACTCTGATCTTCCCACTTCAAAGGAGGAGGACTCCTGCAGAAGGCAGCCTGAGATTCCTCAACTGTTTTTCACACAACAGATGAGCAGCTTTTGATAAACCAGAACATACAGTATAATTAGGCCTCAAACAGCATATACTAATTACAAGCACAGAATTATGCACATTCCTAATGAGAGTGCTGGAAAGGGGAGCAAGGAGAGGAACTCTAGCAAGCACAGGCAATCTTCAGCAGCCACAGTGACAGTGCAGAGGAGCTGTGCCTGGAGATGTGGTGCCACAGGAGGAAGGATGCTGAGGAAGACCAGGACAACTGAGCAGTTTAAAACAAAATTTTGCAGTATTTAGGCATTGCTGCCACCAGGAACAGGCAAGGGGGAAGGTGACCCACAACATCAGGCAGTGGAGGCAACAGAGGATCCAGCCCTTTCCAACATCCTCCAGCTTCATATGCAGGAGGTGGCAGGAGTGAATGCACTTGAGGATATAGGCAAGTCACCTTCAGGGCAGCCTTTGTCAACAGATACTGTCATCTCCTGAAGCCAGCTCTGTGTTTGCCAGGCACATCACAGAGCTGGCTTGACCCTGGAAATCAAAGTTTGGGGCCTGCGAAGTGCCAGCACACACACAAGAAAGATGTATTTAGGGTTGTTCATATTCACCAGTTCTTGATGGCTTTCACTGTGGCTTTAGTTCATATACTGACTAGCACTGAATATCAGCTCAAGTGGAAGCTCTCAGATGGGTTCCAGTGCAGGACAGGGACCCTCAAAAACATCCCAACATGTCAACCGTAGAACAAAAAAGGTAAAGATCAGCAAAAATGGACCTGATCACAAAGTTTATTCCCCAGAATCCCTGTGAACAGTGTTACTCCAATCAGGCTGGGCTGTTCAGAGGGATCTGCCTGGTGTCAGGAAACTCTAATGGTCTCAAAACCATTCATCCAGCATGAGACATCACCGTGACCCCTTTATCACAGCTACCCCCTGTACTGGGGCCTGGGGTTAGCATCAGAAAGCCTTTTCCCCCAACCATTCAACACTTTCCAATCCAGAACTAAAACTGGTATTTCAGCTTGTTCTCAGCCTTACTCTCTTCCTTCCATACCCAAAAACCCACTTTTCTGAAAGTCCATTTCCAGCCCATCCTGAGGTCAGCCAAGTGTATCTCACTTCAGCAGTGGCATAAATCCTACATGTTAATGTGTGAGTTTTGTTACCTCCTGTTATAACCCTCAGAAGTGGGTTTATCCACACAATGTGGGGAATGAAACACAAAAACACCCATGGAGAAGATGGAGATCAAAGTTAGTAGCAGATTATCAGATTTTACAAAGACTGTAGTTCTGGAATATACAGGGAAATCAATCACATCCGTGTTTAATAGAGGACATGGAATTTGAGACTATATTTGAGACTATTCAGGAAATCCCATGTTACATGGCATATCTGGCAACCATAATGCTGTTCTAGGAAAAGCAAATTTTATGCTTGAGCGTACCGCTGAATTCTTCTGTGATGCTGAGTAAGTTGCTCTGAGCAGATTTTCCCTCACCCTGTGTTCCTTGATTCTGCATCCTTCCCATTCCCCTCAGGTTGCCTCAATCTCTTCATTGCTAGGGCACCAGAAGGAAAAGCAGCAGGAGCAGAGGATATTAGAGCCTGCTATTAGATGCTGTGCCATAGCCATACATGGTAACAGGAGGAGAAATTGCAGGGAAAGTTATGCTCATCTCCTATAGCCTTGGGACAGAGGATGCCCAGTGCAGATGGTATCTTCGGAAACCTAAGTGCCAACTTCTGCCAGGTCACTGCTGAGCAAATAAGAACTAAGGTTTCAAGATACATATAATTCAGCCAAATCTGGGGACCTCTTTATAGATAGGAAGAAAAATGCACACCATTTTTGATGAAATTTCCAAAAGACCTGAGGCTGTAGTCCCTACCCTCCATGGAAAACGTAAGTGTGCTGAGGTCATTTGACGCAGGTAACTGAAAAATGGAGTCCTGTAATGGAAAACCTTAAAGAAAAGAGACTTTTATTTGCCTTGCTCATAATAATTATATCAAAGGAGAGACCTTATACGGTGCTTATTATTTGTACTTAAAATTGTGGTCAGTTTTTAAGGTACATTAATTGGGGGGGTGGGGATAAATTTTTTTCTATGAAGTTGTGAAGTTACTAACACAAGATGCCATGTGAGTTTGATGACAAAACCAGACACAGGAATGATAAGTAGAATCCTGCACTTAGGAAATACAATGAAGTTCTGCCACTGGTTTTCACAGGATCAGCCTTTCTACACATGGTGGCATATTAATAGCCCAGATTAGTTTTGCCCATCTATTTAATACTCACTCTCACACAAAATACAAAGACTTCTTCTTTTCTATCAGTACTCCTCAGTTCAAGATCACTTGGGATAAATAATGTTTATCCTTAACAGAAATGTCAAAGGGCATTTTATTTAAGTATACGCAATTATTCCAGCTGGAATTTGACCAAGTCACTGCAGTTAATGTCCCACTTCCACTATGGAAAGACATTTCTCCCTATTTAATTCTAGGTCTGATAACTCCAAATCAGAGGAACTAGCTAAACCATTAAGAAAATGCAAAGCAAAACCTTGATTTCATCTTTATAAAAAGGAATCTGCTACATTTTCAATACATGCAAATGTTTTTCTTGAATTTAGAGGGATAACGTTCTCTTTTTTTGATGGAATTTGTGTGAGATTCTCAAAGAACTTTTTTTTGCATAGAAAGTCCATGGTACTATTACTTTGGCAGGGAACCAGATGGTTTTTCTGGTTTGAACTTTAACTGCTCCTGAGCCTATTAAATAACAGTTAAGCTCTCTTCCTGGCTAGTTCAAATCTTGTACTTGGTCAGAAAGTCTCTTTCACAATAAGACCAAAAAAACATATAATAATTCCTCATGATGGGAAAGTAGTGAAATATTTCTTTCTTGCACTCTTGGAACTTGTGGGTACCTTGAAAATACTTAGTAAATGCCTTGTAAACAAATCTGTTGAACATCTAAGTGTCTGCTTATGTATGTGATACACATGCAAAGGAAGACATTAAAAGATACAGCCAAGACTGCTGCAAGATGCCCTCTCCAGATCCCACAGCCCTTTTTGATCCCTCCTATTGCTGCCACAGAAATCCAAGGCCAGCCTCGCCCATGAGAGAAGGCAGAGGGTTCAGTATGGAGTTCTGGGGAGCACCATACTGAAATACCTGGATATTTGCACTCTCCTCCTAGTGCCAGGAACCTGCTCACGAAGAGGGGTCACTCGGCACAAATTCTCTCTCCAGCAATACGGCTCCAGTGTAACAATCGCAGAGAGGATCTTCTAGCAGGGAATCATTAGGGTGGCCCCAAGGACAGGATTGTCCTGAGGCACCTCCCATCCAGACCTACAAATTGCAGAAGTATCCTATGGCCTGAGTCACCTAGGAAGTCCTGCAGGCACTCATGAATGTCATTTGAGAAGCAATGCTAGCTCATTAAAGAAGGGAAGGCTAAATGAAGTAAACACCAACTGTCATGAGTCTAAGTTGTTTAAATAAGCTTGAAAAGTATATTTTTAATGACACTGAAATAAAATTTTAATAAATTTTTGTATTTGAATAACTTGATGAATACTGGAAGATATAAATGCTTTTACATGTATCCCTCAAAGAGAAAACTGAGTTATTCTTTGATGTTATGTGAGGAAAATGAGAGGTCTAGATTAGCACTATGAGGGTTAAAGAAAAGATCACAATATAAAAAAAGAAATTAGAAGTGGCTAATTCACAGAACCATTTGATTTGTCTTCCCTATAAGTATTTCTTGAGATTGCTGCAGCTTATATATAAGCAAATAAAAAATCCTGGTACAGCATCAAGGCAAAAAATGACAAAATCAAAGAACACTTTTTTCTTTTCTAGTTCAAGGTCATAAAACAAAAGAAACAATGTTTAAAAGGAAAGATTTCAGGAGGAAAGGGCTTTTTCTTTGACATGAACATATCTGACAGTGTTAGGAAGCAAATCCTGTTCTGCTTTGGCAGAAAGTATTCTCCATCTTTACTGAAGAGCCAAATTTAAATTTTCATGGCCTAGAATACAAACCCTTCACAGTTTGTGCTCTTCCAAGGAAGTCCATCCTATCATCTCACACTACTTAAGAGGTCCTGCACTCTGTGTAGCAACGTCCTTTGTGGGCCCATAAAGATAAACTCTTTGCCTGAGTTTATTAAAAACAGAATTTTCATTCAGAAAAGACATAATTGTCACACAATAATCAAACATTATGAAGCTATTTGCAGAAAAAAACCTCAGCAGAGACCATGGGAAGATTATGTAAATAATTTATTTTAAGATGAGTCAGCTAATGTTATGACTAAGATCAATCGGGAAAATATGATTTTAAAAGAGCCAGATGACTATAGTCAAGAAGAAAATAGTATATACTTTTTTATACATATAATAAGCGATAAAGTTAATAATAATTGATCTAATCATTATAATAATACATCAGGTTTTACAAAGAGCATATCATGTTTTGTAGTGCTAAAGAGGTTATGGTACATTGCTTTTTATTATCCAGCGAAGACACAGACTTGTTGAGGTTGGAGGAGATTTGAGAAGGTCTCAGTTTCAACTTCCTGTTCAAAGCAGGGTCAAGACTGAATTCAGATCCAGCTGCTCAGGGCTATGTCAGCTGTCTGTAAACCTCCAAATATTAAAGATAAGGTGATGTATCGCCTAGCCCTTGCCTCTACCCCCTGTCCTCTCCACCTTTTAACCTTAATTTCAGTTCCAGAAATCTGCCCTTTCTCCTCTGTGCATCACAATGAAGAGCTCAGCCTTGTACCCTCATTGGTCTTCCCATAGGCACTGGGAGCTGCTGTCAGGTCCTGCTGAAGCTGCCTCTCCTCCAGGTTGAGCACACTCAGCCTCTTTTCATAGGGTATGTGTTCCAAGATCCAAACAGGGAAAGAAGAACAGCATCCCAGGTGCAATCTTGAGTGCCTTTTCTTCCTTCTCTGTGCCTTCAGGATCCAGAACTACTTCGGTACAGAACAAATGTCTCATACACCTCTGTGTACACATGCAGCCTGGAGGTTTTCTAGCTTTCCTAAAAAATCATAAACTGGCAACAAGTTCCCAAAAGATCCATGAGGCTTCTTTGACTAACTTTCAACTACACTAAGCTATATGCACACAGATGAGCATTAATTATTGGACAGCAATCTCTCTGTGTGACAGTGCTGCCCTCCTTTTTCAATCAAATTGCCTCCTACTGACAGTAAGATGTGCAGTTATCAAACTTATTCAAAATATGACTAAAGAAATTATTCAGTGGAAAAATTTTTGTTACCATATCAAAAGGGCATCAGGGCATTTGCTGCATCACATTATACCCTTTACCTCCCAATAGTGCTGGTCAGTCTGTTCCCACTTTTGCTAGCAGTAATTACTTCTGTGTCTTTGGACACAGAAAGTCCATGCTGTTCACTGTGGAAGAAATGAGCATGACTCACCTTCTCTTTCCATATCAAACAATAATTGAATTTTTCCATTCAACTATTCTGGCCAGAGAAAAATTTTTCCTTATGTTCAGAAGTTTCCAACCATATGGAAGGGCCATACCCACAGAAATTCAGCATCAGTTTTTCACAAATCCTGCTCAGTTTGTGATGGGTTATCATGAGCAAGAGATAAGCTAACATCCTCTGTTTATTTCTCTCAAAATAAAAGATCCGAAAACCTGACTTCAGCTGCCACATTTCATTGAAAAACTCAAAAATATGTATCAGCAGATTCTTCCATGTACAATGAGCAGTCTTAATCGAGGTAGTTTCTTTTACTATAAAAGGTATTTTTAAAAATGAATAAGAAATGTCCAGTCAATTTGGCTTTTTGCAAAAGGCTGACTCCATAAAGACCAACATTATGTCATCGTCATGTCTGATGGCCAAGTCTGCCTTGTATACAAGGTGTTTTGGATACAGATTTTCTGCTTGTCCTTACTTAAAGCAAAGTCTCATTATAGTTTATGATCTGTGATTTACAAGTTTGAATTAAGATCAGTCTCAGCATATCATTTCTGATCCAGACTAGGTACTCTGGTTCATGTAAGTCTCCGTTGATGTGAGGCCAAGGTATGCAATCACTCATTACCCATGCCATCACCTTGCTGATGGATTACTATGAAAGAAGTTGGCTCCCAGGATCCTAAGAAGAATCCTCTGCTTCAGGGCACCATGGGAACCAGGGACTCCCTGAGGCTCATGAGAGCTGGGGTCTCCCCAGGGTGGAGGCAGAGGCTGTCCCACCATTCCAGCTGTGCTCAGGAGAAGGACAGATGGGGGCAGCCAAGGGGGCTTACACAGGGTCCTACGTTGTGGGCAGGTGGGGGATGCTCTGAGAGTGGCTGGGTAGGACTCACAGGGCTGACAGTGCCCTCTGGACCCTGACACTTTGATATAATCAGTAAAGCTTTCCTGAAATTCAGCTGCTTTTTTTCTCTTTTAATGAACATCACTCAGGAGCACAGGAATTAGAAAAGTCCCACTGTGCTGCCCAAAGCTATAACTGTTAAAAGATCATGGTACAGTTATCAGATGGCTGATTTCATGAATTTTACCCACCCTGGGTTTTGGCTGCTTCAGTTTCTAAACAGCATCTTCCATGGCTGGCACTGAACTTCCTTTACTGACTCCTAAAAGAAAAGTCTCTTGCATAGATCTTATTCATTTCCTTCCCCAAGTCACACCTATGAGGATATAATTAATTTCCTTCCTACCTAGAAAATACACTTTCACACTTCAGTGTAAATACACTTTTTTACCCTCCAGAGAATAGGACTGCAGGATATCTCCTGCACTGAAGACACCCATAACTCAGAGCTGATAGAGCAGATCCAACAGCCCCTCAACCACCCCGCTCTGCAGAAAATGTGGCAAGAGACTCTTCAGAGGTGTCACCAGGCTGCTTCCATTTCCACCAACACATGGACCTATTGAAAAATTATCAGTGTTGGATTTTGGACAATGGACATTGACAATATTCATTCCTTCCTTCTTTAACTACTCCCACAAGATAATGTTTCCTCCTCTGTACTACACTAAAGAGCAGTCCTAAAGGCTAAGTCTCATCACCTCCATGACTACACTGCTACTCACAGTAAATCTGAAGCCAGAGAGCTGTGAATGGCATCTCTTGCCCATTCAATTATCTCCCTTTAGAGCAAACCCAAAAGTGATTGAGTGGCAGAATTTCTGATCCAGCTCTTCAGCAATAAGTCAAATTAAAAAGATAAATGAATTCACCAAGAAAATTATTTTTCTATAATACTTACTTAATTGTACTTCCAGTTAGAGGATTAAAAGTGTAAATAAACCAAATTAATACAAACAGAATGGAATGAAGCAAAAGTTCTAACAAGATTTAACTCCACTGTCCATACTGACTGGATACATGCTTCTGAGTGAGCACGAGTTATAATCATTAGTCCTTGGAGAAAAAAATGAGAATGTGATGTAATATCAAAGCAAAGAAAGTACTGGGCCTTCTTACATATGCTGATGTAAGCAGGAATAAGTCTGTCAGTACAGTGCTAATTATTAAGAGGCTGACACACATGAGTTTTGAATGACTAGAACTAGGTTGCTATTATTAGGTTCACAGAGTTCACCAACCCCTTAATATGAGAAACATAGGATAATGGAACCAGCAATGACTGCTGTTCTGTGAGCTAGAAGTGGACATGAAGAAGATAAAGTTTGAACTGTACAAACTTATACTGTTCCTATAAAACTTTTAATGAGAAATAGTAGTTTTGATCTGTCAAGTTCCTCAATTGAGTGTTAAATACTTAAAGACACAAATTTTATCTACGTCCCAATTTACACAAACCCCCAGCTTCCAAGGAATGTGATATGTATGAATTTGTCTTTTGGTTTCATTTTGATGTCATTTGTAGCACTCTAACCCATAATATGTATAAGCAATAATTCTGACAGAGTGACCTTTCAGATTAAAGACATCTCTGGATTCCATGTATCTACATTACACAATTTCATCACAGAACTCCCACTGAATGTTGAGGCTCCTGCAGTGAATTCTCACTGAAATTCAAGTCAGTCATTTTTAAGATTCAAAATCTTCCCCATCAACCAGGTGTACAAAAGCTCCAGGTCATGCAAAAATTCAGTGTTTAGGATTTAAATATTACTCCTTAGAAGGTTCCCCTTTGTTCTTGCTTCCATGGAAACTTATCTTCTTCTCAGCATCCCTGGAGTGAAATCTTGTAGCAGATGAGAGAAGAGTGGCATGGATTAGGTCTGTATTCTAATAATACTGTCCCTGATTCTGCTGCTTTCATCTAAAAATCTGAGTAAGACTATTAGCTCCTCTAAACATCTTTGGTCTTCTATCAGCTACTCCTCTGTTGAGACTAATATCTTGACTAATGTTTATATTTCAGAAAAACAGGCCATTTAAAACCCACTTATTTTGGTTTTGCTCAGTGTCCAGCTGAGAGCCTTTGTCTCCTCTCCATCAAAAAAACACACAGTATTTCCCCCCTTTGAGGGTGTCAGCACATTGCCATTGGGGTATCTCACAACAACTAGTTTGGCAAATGCTTTGGCTTCCAGTCTCTCACCAGCAGGTCCTTTTCTCTAGCACTCTTTGCTCCAGCCTCTGCAGTCTCACTTTTTTGAATGTGGACATGCCAAATGGTACACACTGTGCAATTAGCAGCAGCTAATTATTTAACATGTAGAGAAGTAAATTCATCTTGCCTTTCTTACTCAACCCATCCCATTGTGGTTCATAGATGGAAAACTCACACTACACTACGCTAGACCTTATTTTCAGCTTAATCGGGCCCAGAAGTCCTAGCCAGGGTGGCAAGCCTGTCAGGATATAATCTTCTTCCTGCAGGTATCACCTGCCCTCCTTATTCCCCTGCTTTCAATCATATCAAAACACTTTTTCTGACTGAATTTACTAGTGGATCCAAGCCCCTCTAAGGGACTGCAATCTGAAATAATTAAGACTCCTGTATCTTTGTGTAATTTCTAAAATTTAAGAGGATTTCAGAGTCTTGACTGATTTTTCTGTTGTGTTACTGCTAGATAACAGATTTTAATGCAAAAAGGTATCCTGATATCCTGAATAAAAGCACAGACCATGAAATAATTCCTGTATTAGACCACAAGTTTCTTCTTAATATACCTCACCCAAAAGCTTTCATTAATGGAGTATCTGCCATACAGTTTGTTGAATTGTTCTAACATTTTCTTAGGATCGTGTTCTTCACCTCACATTTTTTGGTCTCCAAATACTGTCTGACCACTACTTTGAATTTGTCTGTCTTCATGTCTGAGCTATTTGACATCATGGTTCATTGTGCACACTCACATTTCATTTTAGAAATATCATATAATTCTTCATCAGGGATGATCATATTAAAGACCATAAGTGAACACAAAATAGAGAGTACAAAGTGCATATACGCAATATGTTTATTGTTGACGGAAACGCTGCTGAAGGAAAAACAATTTTCATAATTGTCATTATATAAAAAACCATAAGGCTAGGCAAAAGCCATTTTCTGTCCCATGTTTAGACCAAAGCTCTGTAGCTCAGTTTGCAGAAAACAGGATGTTTGTGTATAAAAGTAAGGTAAAAATTGTTTCCCTTTTTTTTAAGCTGCAAATGATAGTACTTGCTTTTTAGGTATTTTTAAATGAAAAAAGTCTTCAGATTTGGAGATAAAAGTGCATGTTTCTTAATTTAGTGCTTCAGTGTCAAGCCACAGGAACTGCCAGTATATTGTGGAAATACTCCTGCACAACAGAAGTGAATGGAAACTTTGACTTTCATCTACATGCATGGAGGATCAAACACTTTGTGTAAAATCAAGACGGTGGTTGCTATCCCAGATTAGCAAGGAAGAAAAAGATCTGAAATTAAAGGCTGGCAATCTAACCATTCTGGCACTTTGACATCAATACATCAACTAGAAAGAAATGTTGTACCAGCTTATTGAAAATAAAAAATAATAAAAAAACCCAACTATCAAATAAAGCCCTGATACAAGAAGTGTTAATTTAAATTTATTATTTAGGTACATGCTTAGTTTGGAACACAGACCAGAAGCTCTGTGGGCCCTGATAGGGTTTAACCAGATCCTTACAGTTCACTTAAAGCCAAGGTTGGAATAAACTTCTGGCTCAGAACAAACATTTCAAAGAAGAGTCTTTGCTCCATAAATAGCTTAAGAGTCACCCTGCCTCAACCATGGCAATCAGAAAGATAATGGGAGATTTCAAATTATTAGTCTTAAAGACAGAAAGGTTTAGTTAAACCACAGGCTACAATATATATGGACTGATATGGACTGAAGCATGAGATACCATAAAAAGAGAGCTTTGAAAAGCTTTCACAGACTCAAAGCCACCAGACTCAAAACAGTCTTCTCCAGGAGGTGTTTCCAGACGGAGGCTTTACCCCAAGGAAGAGGGGGCTGCAGAGCAGAAGCCCTGGCAGGCTGTGGACAACCAGCTCAGGGGACAAGGCTAGAGGGTGCATGGGCACAGCCTGTGGAATTTTTGGATTCAAAAGGTGGAGGTAGCAGAAGGAAATGACTTGAGATGCAGCAGCAAGAAGAGCTTTGGAGATGTAGTTTATCCCAGCAACAGAAGGTGTTGGGTCTGATTTTAACAGTTAAATATCCTGATTGTCTTGATACAAAATATTTCTATGGCTCAGCTTTCAATTGTTGGATGTCATGGTTTAATAGCAGCCAGAAACTAAGCATCAAGCTGCCACTCACTCACTCACTCCTACTCCCCACAGTAGGAATAAGAATTGGGAAAAGGAGTAAAACTCATAGGTTGTGGTAAGAACGGTTTAATATCTGAAACACCAAAAGCAATATCAACAACAAAACAATAGTAACAATCACAACTATAATTAAAAGGAGAAAGAGAGAGGAATAAGACCCCAGAAAAACAAGTAATGCTCAACATAATTACTTGTCACCCGCTGGCCAGTCCCCAGCCTGTTTCCAAGCAGCAACTGGCCCCTCACAGGCAATTCACCTCTGTTTCTATACTGAACGTGGTGCTCTGTGGTATGGAATAGCCCTTTGGCCAGTTTGAGTCAGCTGTCCTGGACATGCTCCTTCCCATTTTCTTGCACACCTGCTCTCTGACAAACTGAAATGTCCTTGATTTAGAGTAAGCACTACTTAGCAAGAACTACAACATCAGTGTGTTATCAAC
Source organism: Motacilla alba alba (assembly GCF_015832195.1). Taxonomy (NCBI): domain Eukaryota; kingdom Metazoa; phylum Chordata; class Aves; order Passeriformes; family Motacillidae; genus Motacilla; species Motacilla alba. The sequence goes on along the minus strand of NC_052016.1, from coordinate 53,560,026 downwards.
ATTATTCTCATACTAAATACAAAACACAGCACTGCTCCAGCTACTAAGAAGAAAATTAACTCTATCCCAGCTGAAATCAGGGCACTAGGCCATGTATTTACTTTTAGAATTATGAAAATATTTGTCTGGATTTCTTTTTTAGAAATATGCTGCATTTTCCCCATTGCCTTATATTTCTAAATATTCTTCTTCCACCATTATCATTAAACAGTTATTCTATGTATCAAGGCTTTCAACAATGTAATTGTGTGCAACCTATTCTCTAGTTAAACCAACTTCACTGTGTCTCTACTGCATGCTGATCTCACACAGGCTCTTACACTGCCCTGCACCTGTAGTGCATCTGTTCACTTCCTAATTATACGTTAGTCAAAGCAAATTAATACCCTTGTGTATGGTTTGTCTTCTTTGTCTTCCCAGGAAGAAACTCTCTGGTGGGAGAAGTCTCTTTCAGTCATGATGCTTTGCTCAAATTTTTGTTTGACCTCTTGGCTTTTTATTGTCTAAGGTGAATGTTATTTTGAGTAGGATTTATGTAACCTAAGTTCAGGCTTACAACATAGGTATTTATGTGGGAGATAGTAAGCCACAGTTCCTGTACTGGGATGTGAAGAAATGGATGCATTTTAGGGACACACACTATCCTACCTGTATTAAGTACCTATACACAAATTTTACCTTAAGATTTCATTGGCCACTCTCTCTATTGACTAGAAGTGTGACCAGTTCAGCAGCAGAAACAGATATCTGTACTAAGAGTCCACTCTTTGGTATATATGAAGAAGACAAGGTCAGAAAACATACCCAGTGCAGGAACAAGAATGCAATTTGCCATAGTCCCTAATATCAAAGCTGATCCTTTTGACAGCATCCAGCAGGTTTCTGAGAGGCCTGCTTTTCTCTCCTGCCTAGAAATGGTTTTGTGCTGTGCATGTTTCTCTCATTAAGCCACAGGGATGAAGCTTTGATTCCAATCTTTACCCTTCACCAGCTGATTCTTGGATGACTTGGCCTAAGCTCATTGAGCCTCTTGAAGGCACAGCCAAGACCCTCAGCTTAACCTGCTGTTTTCTAAAAATTGTATGTACAACGAAGGAGAGGGATCCATGTGCTCCCAGAGGCTCATGTTGGGGAAGAAGGAGGCTCCTGCTTTACAAATTTTCCTGTGGGCTGATGGATTTGTAAGAACAAGGATAAGTGAACATCTATTTGTAGCTCACATTCCTCACATGTTAGTTTAGGTTTTGATTTTCTGTAATTGCTAGTTAGCATTATTAGTAGCTATCTCAGTATTCCCTACAGAGAATCAGTGCATCCCTGGTTATTTTGCTGTCTCTAATGTGTGCTTTTATGATACTGCCTGAATTGGCAGAGGAAATTCTGTAAAGATGGTAAGTCCAAAATCTGCTCTTTTCTTCTCTGCTGCACTGCTTGTGGGGGATTGCCACTATATCAGCTTGTTGCCAACATCAAGAAATTCCTCCAACATGCATGAGATGCTCTGAATATCCAGTCTATTTAAGTGGAAAAAAAATAGAGGGAGGCAGGATAAGAGGAAGAATGATAAAAAAATTTGACCGTATTTAACGGGCCATGGTAGCTGCACTAAACTGTGGCTATAAGAACTTGCCCTTCTATCTGCTGGAGCAGGACTCAACAGGGGTAAATACAGTGCTTTAAATAACTGTCATTCAGCAATCTCCAGGAAATATTTGTTTCTAAAAACAGTAACACATTAGGTGACACATGCACTTTTGGAAAATACTTTGGGCATGAAAAATATAGAACAGCAATTTAAGAGGCTTGAATTAAGACTTTCAGAGCTGGTACAATTTTCTGACCTCTTCTTCTGGGCAAAAAGGAAGAAAAGATGGATTTGTTGATATTCAGTAACAGAGTAACCTAGAGTAACTACCCAGAATACCATGTCTGAAGGTTATTCAGCACCCAATGTGAGATGCAAGCAGAAGCAAGGGTGACAAGTCACCTTTATGGCCATTCAAAAATCTGAGAAATAGCCTCAAATTTCTCCTTGCCCTGCAGAGGGTCATACTCTTTGTTATCTTTAGGTTGTGATGGCAACACTGAAAACTACTGGGTGACACAGCCTGTCTCAGCTGGATATTTGATGGGAACCAGCTCTAGAGGATACCAACTGCATGTACCAACATACCATATGGCCAGAACAATAGAAAGTATGGTATTTCCAGTGGTGTTTAGGCACTACTGTTTGTAGTCTCAGGTGCTAGTCACAAGTGGGCAAGCCAGTGGAAATGAAAAACTATGCACAAAGTTATAGAAGATTTCTCAAAACATCAGAAAAGGATTTGAGTGAAGTGAATCTATTGTTTTGGTAACTCTTTTGTCTGTTCTCAGCTCTCTAATCTTTTCATGGAATAAACCCATGGCTGTGTCTGGAAAGTTCTTTTTCTGAAATTTCTTGCCAAACCAATATTCTCTTCTGAGGCTGACAGGCTTTATGGAAAAGTGACCATGTTGACTTGGGGGAGAGAAGGAGGTTTCTAAGATCAGAGAAAAAGAGAAAGAGAGCGCAGACAGAAATGTGATGGGGTTTTGATCCAAAAATGCATTTTTCCATTCAAATACATTCTGACAAAGTGCTTGGAAGGTTTTGTTTTCATTCCAATATAGGAAAAATATCAATTCTGCAATGTTCAAAGTTATCATGAAGTGGAATTGCTGCTCTCCAGCCAGCTCTAAAGGCATCATTAATGGACTTACTTTTGTTCTCACTGCACAGGTGCAAAGTTGGCAAGACTCCACTGTCATTAGTGAGTTACCCCAGGCTAACACCTGGCTAAAATGAGATTAAGGCCCATTACCCTTAGATTTTCTCCAACGCATGGCATGTGTTAGAGCTCACACGGCCTCTCTCCTGTTTGCAAAGCAGAAACCAAATATATACTGTGTACAACACCTCCTAACCTGTACCTAAACTTGAGGTGTATAAGTAACCTGTGCCCCAAAAGAAAGTGCCAAATTTCCATTATAGTCAGTGGAGAGAAGTATGTGTTTGTGAATGCTTCCAGAGGGCAAATTTGTCTACCTCTGCCTGGAAATTTTGCAGGCTTTTGTACTCTTTCCATTGACCCGTGAGAGAATTCAGACAGTAAACTTCAGGATAACTGCTTCATTGTGTGCCTAAATTTTTTTTCAGAATCAGTTCTCGCTTTCAGTAAATTGGACAATATCTACTATGAATCTGAGGGGAGCACTACCTTTGCATAATATGCCCATTGGTCATACTGCCATTAAAAGTATCACTAAAGTAAACAGCATAAAAGCAGAGCAAGTTGATCCAATCCCAAAGCCTGATTAACTGCAAAAGTTTTTTTAAGCACTGGACCTGTTTGAAAGCTTCTGTAACTCATGATATCATGCCAATGTCCATATCTCTGCTAAGGGTGGATTTATGTCATTAGTAAGAGGACATCAGGTTTACCATAGTGCTAAAAAATTCTCTGTAGCTTGCAAAAGTGTGTCCTTGATACTGGTTGATGAACAATTAACTTGCACATCATGAATAAAAGAAAATTTCTAGAGCCAGAGGAACAGCAATTCCATTTTCTTTGGGTTTTTCTTGATCCAAGGAAGCTCCAGTGTCAGAAGGACCAGTAGATTAAATAATAAATAGACATCTCCTAAAGTACATCTTTTCTTGATGAGCATAAATTTTTCGGGATTATTTACACAGTGGGGAAAAAAAAAATCTTAGTCCACCTGGTGCACAGTATCTGCATATTTCTTTATGTCATCCAGGAGCCTGGACTGTTAAATAATGTTCAGAAGTACATCATCTGGTTGGCCTGACAGATAATGCCTGTAAGGGATGTCCTGTATCAATCAATAATGGTGATTTCTCCATTACTGTTTGATCAACATTCATCACAAAAATTTTCCTCTTTTCCATATATCCAGCCTTTTCCAGCAGAACCATTTTAATCTATAAATAAAAATGCACAGACTCTGCAGTCTTTGAATTTAATTTGCAAGATGATTCCTTTTTTTTTCCTTATCCTCTTGGTTTTGTCATAAATGTATTTAACCTGATAAGAATGTTTCAAAAAAATTTTGTAAAGTTAAGTGCAATCCACTGTCAGCCTGCGTTACATGAACCCCTACTGTGTGGCAAATACAGCGTGTTGAAACATACTGAATTATGAAGACAAGCAGTAGCATTACTTAAACACTTGCTCCTTGATACCATTTTCCTTGAGTCCTACTGGAAAATCAAGACAGTATAAATTTTTGCAAAGCATACCCAAAAATGGAATAATTTAATCTCCATCAGCAACCTTCGTTTCTGTGGTTTATGAGTACTGAATGTTTGTCTTTGCAACATTCACAGATTTATTTGTATATTTTTTTTTAAACATTTTTTACTGTACAGTAACCTCTCCAGCTTCCGAGTCTTAAATGCATAATAGCAGCCTGAGACTCCAGCTCCAGCACTCCTTTGACACCTGATGTTGAGTAACAGCAGCAGCCTCAAGAACCGGTTCTCTTCTGTGGCAGGTTGCAGGTGTTCTTGGCTTGGCAGATGGTTGGGTCCTGATCCCTGGAGCATCTGCGCAGACACTTAAGACACTTAAGCGCCATGGTTCCAAACCAGCCTTTCTGCCTCTCACAGGTCATCTCTGCTCCCTGGTCTTCTGTACTTCCTTTGCTTCCCCCCACACACCCACAAGAGCTGCCACTTCTCTTCCTGGGGGGCTTCACTGCATGATCCCAGCAGCAGCAGCAGACAGGTAGATTCCTGGGCCAGGAATTTTGCCTCCTGCTCTCTGCTTTTGATACTCTTGCTGCTACTGAAAACAGGAGCATGTAAATATGTGAGGTCACACACTCACCAAGGGTGCATAGAAAGTAATTTTGCTACTTGATATTCTGCTGGGAAGGAATTTCAAGTGTGGTCCGACCAGGTTCTGTAATGTTTAGTCTATCTGATATTTTTGTTAATGATTTGGATAATGGAAAAGAGAGAAAATGTGTAGAATTTGCAGACGATGTCAAGCTGGAGGGAGCTGAAAGCTTTTAAGAGGTTAGGATTAGAATTGAAACTGACCTTGATAAATTGGAGGCATTGTCTAAAATTAACTAAATGAAATTGGTGAAGATAAATGTATTTCCCTATACTTAGGAAGGAGAAGTAAAATGCTAGTAAAACTAGGAGTAAAGGAGCAGGAAACAGCACCAAGAGGAAGGTCACAGTGCAGGACAAATCAAATATGCATTTATAAACTGATGCTGATAAAAGAATAAAGGATAATTTAATTAAATTATTTAAATTAATAAAGGAATATTGTATACAATGCAGGAGCAGTATTTACCCTACATTACATTACTGCAACTGTGTCCATTTTGGGGTAGTGCGCAGCCAAAAAAAAGTCCATGCCTATATACTGGAAAGGAGCCAGAGGGGGAGCAATGAGGATGATAAGAGGTTTAGAAAACTGGAACTATGAGAAAAGGTTGAAGGAATGAGGTTTGTTTAGTCTAGAAATGAGAGGACTGAACAGTGACATGATAACAGTCTTACACTACATTAAAGGTTATTCTGAAGATGTATCAGTTGTTCTCTATGTTCACTCACTGTTGTACAGGAAGAATTCAGCTTACTTTACAGCAAGGAAGATTCTAGATAGATATTAAACCTCTCTAATAAGTACTAGGACAATCCACTTTCATAGGCTGCTGAATAGCAGCAGAGGTCTTTAACCAAAGGTCAGGCAAACATTTGTGACCTTGAGATTTGCAGGGGCTCCAAACCACGCCAAATTTGAAGAGAGTTTCTCAGGGATAGCACAAGGCCCACCTCTGCAAGAAGTGACTGTTTCCTGACAAAGCCCTGGCCTCTGGTGCAAAGCAGGCAAATGCCAGCAATCGTCAGTGAAACCATTCAACTTTTTTCATGCAAACTCTTTTGAACAACCTGTTATCACTCAACCTGTTCTAGGAAGCAGAGAAACACTTCAGATAAAACTTTACTCAGAAAAAGGTTCCCCCTATCCCAGGCAAACACCTGCGTAATTACACCTGAGTAAGTCTGAATAGTTAATCTGGCAAATTGTATGCAACAAAAAGCAGGATCTTAAAATACAGAATGTTAGGAAACCTTAATTATAGGTGGTGTTACCAAGCTCCACACGTAATTTTTATTACTGTATCAACCCAAAGATCTAGCCAAAGGTCATCATCCTTAGAACTTGGTGAGGGACTGAAATAAAGGATATTAAAATAGTTACATGTGCTAATAACAGTCAACAAACTCACAACAATTTTTTTGTCTTTAGAAGCTTGGTAGACTACTCTGTCTCTTGATATGATTAGTCCTTTATTCTGGAAATGGGACTAGCTCATAACCATGGTTAGAAAATTTTGGTTTTCAATTCACTTTCTGAAGTGTTTTTCTTTGCCTTTTGATCCTGCTAGACCAGGATGAAATTTAAAGATTATAAATTAAGGAGCTATAAATATTCCCTTGAAATTAAAGAAGAAAAACAAAAAAGGAAAAGGGGGGAAAAGGAAGAAAACTGAGACCGTCACTAAAGCACTTGCCTTGAGGAGTTAAGACTTCAAGCAAAATACTGTGAAACTCATAATAATAGTGTGAGAATTGGCAATCCTTCATCAGGGTATAATTTCCTTTCTTCTAAACCCTTTTTTACTAGCAAAGTGGTCACACTGTAAAGAAGACTAGACCCCTAATATTAGGAATAGTCCACATGTAGGGTCACAGCTGAAGCTCCATTCCCAAGCTAAAGAATGGTTACAGTCATTGAAAAAATAACATAGAATCTTTCTTTGGATATTGGGGGGCTGTAATTAGAGGAAATGTATCTTCGCACACTAGAGAAAGCAAAAATGTGTAATTGTTTTACACAGTAAATTAAAAAGAGTGAAATTAGATGGGGGAGTAAAGAAAGATGTTGATTAAAGAGCAGAAAGAGCCTGAATACATGGGGTATGCTACATTTTGTATGTTTGAACTCCAGCCATGAAAAGCCAGTTAGTGTTGAAGGCTTGTTAGAGCTTGTCCCACAGCAAGGCAGTAAACACGAGTAAGTGGATTTCTGTGTGGAACAGCTGGCCAGGATGCAGCAGGTGCACACCTGAGCAGGGAACTGCACCCTTCCAGCATGGAGAGGGCATGGCAGCATGGTCTCTGCAAGGGGCTAAAGCCCATCACTGACTTTTGCAGGCTTTTGATCAGGTCCTAACATGGTTGTTTGCTTAAGATGGGCTACATCACAGAAGTGTTGTCAGACAAATATGGCCTTTGCTTTTTGTGAATATTTTGCCCAACAAAGAGGAGCAGCATGCCAGGCAGCATGCAATGTATATTACCACAAGAGACTTCTGTTCAAATATCATGCCAGAATTTTGATCTAAGCATTGGAAAAGAGGTTGCTCTGCCAAGCCATTCCTTTCCTCTTAATATTCCTTTGTGAGCAAGGCATGTCCTGGAAGAAAAAAAGAAATGAAATTAAATTAAATTTGTTTTCTTGCCATGTTTGCAGAATATCCCTTGAAGACTTAGTTTTTACCTAAAGTTATGCTAAGAGCTACGATCTGTCATCAAAACTCATACCCACATGTCCCTCTGCAGTTACAAAGTAGGATGAGCTCAAGGAAATCCAGCCTTCTTCTGAAGGATACTTCTCCAGCCAACAGTCTCAAAGCATAAGGTTACTGCCCTGCCAGAACAATCTATCACAGTGGAATCAAAGGGCATGAAATCAAGTAATTTTGGAGTTTGATTCACCCTGGACTCCAAAGCTTTTTATGCAATCTGCTCTTAGAACTCAAGTACCTAACAAGGAGATGCAGAAAGTTCAGGAAAGTATTTGGTATTTTGATCTGAGTGAGGCAGTCTGGTCCCTAACTATGAGCAAAGAAATTTCCTTTAGCTAGAAAGATTTGCCTTTACACAGAACCAGGGTTTGGGGTGGAATGAGGTCTTTTAATTGCCAGTCCTTCTTGAACGGGATCAAGCTCCTGGTATTTTACCAGAAGCATGTCAAGGAGGAATTTCTGGGACAAGATGGACATATAAGTGCTTTGTAATAGGACACTAAGAGAATTTTGCAGTTGTCTGGTTTTCTATGCTCAGTGGCAAAAGGGTCAGAAGTCCAAGTCAAGCTCTTTACCTACCTTTGGATGGAAAACATGATAGGACTGGTAGAGAGGATGAGAAGGAGCTACATACTTCTTAAGAAAATGCCTAAATACCTAATTCCAAATGTGCAAATAAATCTTTGCTGGGATAAGAGGATTTAAAATTAAAATACACTTTAAACAAACATTTTAGGGAACATGATGTCTTTTCGTGGTGTTTTCATGTCTACTAGGGAACATGATGTCTTTTCTGGATATTCTCAAGTTTTCGAGGCCTCGTATTACTTTTCTCTAAAAGAAAGTTTTCTCAGTGTTCTCAACACCTGAAGGGTTTAAATATTGTGTATCTAAGTAGTGTGTCCCAAATGTATACAATGATATATCATCTTCTAGCTCTACATGCTCTCCATGATTGCAAGCAATCCAATTGTTGCTAAAATTTTCAACATAATGGCTATCTTCGCTTGGTGAAAAATTTTTCATATTTTATTCATAAGCAAAGACCTGGAAGTTTGCATGATTTCATACCACTCCTCTGGAATTCTCTTTCAAGTCAGTATTGTGCCTCATTTGCACGCTAATGCTGTGGGGTTTGATCCATTTGCACAGGGAACAGTGTCTAATTCCTGGCCGTATGTCTTTAGTTCTATATTAATGTTGTCTAAGATTTATCAGCTGTTTGCATCATTAAAAATTACTTTTTGATAGGAGATGAAATTTTTTTGGAAGTTTCTGCTATTGCAACATACCATGTTTTCATGCTAGCAACAATACTTGCCTCATAACCCACCCTTGCACTTGCATGTCTGTTGTGTAAGACTTTAGATTAGGACATCTTGTATTGAGAGTTCTCTTCTGTACATGACTCAGTGCAACTCCCTAAGCATTTTGTAGCTATGAATGTTTTCTTATGTTAAACACCAGCATGGGCAAGACTATATTATAGAGGCCAACTATTTCCAAATTATCCCTGCAAGGTCAGTAAAATCTGCAGAGGTATACTGAGATTCTTTAGTGCTTGCAGGTCACATCCATCTTCTGTCTCAATGAGCCACTTCATTTATTCAATGTTGTGTCTTAGAAAGTGACCTTATGCAAAAGATGCATAATGCACTGTGAAATCATGGGCACCTTTTGGGTTAAAGAAACTTTCTGGATATGGTCATGAACTACTGAAAAAGTAGAGTGTCCTTTTCATCCTCTTCTTTTTGAGCAAAATTTTCTTCCTTGTTTTCCAGCTCATAGACACATATCTGTTACAAGACTCTAGTAGAATATCTATATTTAATAAGGCAGTAGATTTATACTTGGGAAAAAAAACATAAGGGCAAGCAAACAACAGAAATTTGCATATATTGGTCATTCAGTATCCTCAGAAATATCAAATGCTTAACCTCCAGAAGCAAAAGATCAGAGCTTTGTCATAAATGCACAGATTTATATAAATTGGTGTAGATTAATTGAACAGGACTAAAGCCACCTCTTGACCATGGAGGTTCTGGCTTCTGCCTTCATTCCTTGTATTCTCCAGACAGAGTGCATATGTCCTGTAAGAGTCAACAGGGAATTCAGCTGTTAACTTGTGATGAGGTCCTCTTCAGCCTATTTAAAACACAGTAAAAAACTGGAACATGGAGAAGCCTCCAAAGCATCAAGTGGAGAAATATCCCCCTGAGCAGATACCATGGGAATAGAAACATGATTGCATTCTCTTGATTCCTTCAGAAGCTCCCAGATGAAGAAGATCAGAGGATGGAGCTTGTGACAGAAGGAAGTACATAGTGAAGGAAAGGAAGATGTGCAGTACTCAACTCAGAAAGAAAACAAGTAGCTTCAGAGCCCATGCTGACTGGTGACACATCCAGGCCATCTGGGTTTGCTTATATTTAAAATAATGGGCTTTCCAAGACCTGGAGCAGTCCAAGATCTCTAAAACACACAGTCTCACAGTACCTTCATTTTGCCAAGCATGTAACTGCTGTGCAAGACTTGGACCTGCAACATAAGGGCATCTCGCTTTTCAGATAAAAGAACTGCAATATGTCTCTGATTAGATGCATATAAAATTTGCAGTGGAAGTGAAAAGAAGTCACATTCTTTTTCACAAGCTCTTGCCTTAAAAGCTCTCCCACTTCTTTTGAGAACACTACCTGCTACACAGAATCTGGCTTCACCCCAGGTCCCTCTGAGATTAACCAGACTTACTTTCAGTTACTTAGCATACCCTCTCTCCAGTTTCCTTCTAGTGTGAAACTAAGACTTGAAAACTAAGACTACTAATTAATGATGGTAATTAGCCACAACTGTGATGGAAAAGACCTGATGTTGTACAACACACCGGGGTGAGGTGTCTCCTACCTCATCCCTACAGCAAGAACAAGACATGTAGAAAGGATGCGGTAATATAGTAAGGTTTTAAAATTCTCCTCCTCTCAGTACAATATACAAAGTATTACATTATAATAATATGTCATAATATTGTATCATTATATAGCTATATCATAATATTATATAATTATATACAGACCTGCCAAAGCTGTGAATATTCCCTTCTCTACCAAGCTTCTGGGAAATTTCTCTAACTGGGAAAAAAAAAAGCAACAAAAAAAAGCCTCAAAAAATCCTGTTAGCATGCTACCATATTTCCCAGTGGCAGTACTTCATTGCTGAGAAAGTATCAAGTCTTTCTTCTGCCTCCTCAAGGACTGATTCTCCCTGCTCTCTCCTGGTATTCTGCATTAATGAACGTGCCCTTCTGTTTGACTCTCTCGTTGCAACCTTTCAACTCCCCCGTCTGTCACTTGGCAGTAGCTTCGGGAGGGCTCTTCCCAGGGACATTTCGTGTTTATTCAAGTGTTGCTGTGCTGTGAGACTAAAGAAGCAGATCTGTTGCTTCCAGCTAAATCTGTTTATTTCCCAACCCACAGCACCACATATTCCCATAAAGAAAGGCAGGAAGGCAGTTACCAATTTGAAACTAAGTCAGGGGACTTCGTTTCTGATATTCCCCCTAGTTGCATGTGGCCTTTCTATTCAGGTAGCAAGGAGAGAATTTGGAGTTTGCAGAACCCATGCGAAAACAACTTCTCTTTTTCTCAATTTGTTTTTGATCCATTTGCTTTTGCCGTAAGACTCTGATGAGCTTACTGTATATCAAGACAGTATAACTGCATGGAGGGAGGCCAGCCCTCGGGCCTGGTAGACCCAGAGACCCCAGTCTGTAATGAGCTGGATGTGGTCCTCGCCAACAGACTTAGGTGGGTGCAGATGGAGCAGGAGGAGCTGTAGGTGCATGCTGTGGGTACCATGGGGTTATCTTGGATGGTGGTTACTGCTGCATCCTGAGGAAGTGCACAGGTTTTTCTTCCTCAGCCTGGTTTGTCCTGTTTCCATTGTGCTTGAAACGAAGCCCAGGTTAGGAGCTGCCTTTGAAGTGGGACATTACTTCCTGTTCTGACCAGAGAGAAGACAAATGAGTCTGTAGATAGTTTAAGAAATTGCTTTGGAGTGGTCCCCATTTTCTGGAGGCTCTGCAAGAGAGCATACCCAGCCCACCACAGGCTGAGCAGCAGCTGTGCCGAGGGGCATGCAAAGGAAGGCTGCCTTTGGCTGCACAGGGTAAACACTCCTGGGCTACTTTCTGTTCTCCACAGGGTAGGAGCCCGTGCAGCAACACCTGCTGAAGAGTGGTTTATGCGCTGTGACATGCTGAAACAGCAACTCTTTCACTCACGGAGCCAACAACAACAACAACAACAACTACAACAACAACTACAACAACAACAACAACAAAAAAGTGTGTTTGGAATCGGTCATGGTGGCAAATAAAGGAAATTAAGATAATGCTTGGCATTGAGAGCAACCTACAATTATATCAAAAGATTAAAAGATTATAGGTCTCTACACTCATACAGTCCCAGGTTAACATGTACCGTATGGATACAAGACAATAACAACAGAACTACCATCATGAAAAGTGGCTAAAACTACCAAAAAAATTACTTTTATTAAAATCAAGCTTTGAAAAGTTGTACATGCTAAAAGGATGCCAGAAACCATTTCATTAGCTTTGAAAGAAACACCCATATGCTTAAAAGGTGAAATTCAAAGCTTGCAATACTGAGCTACTCTGCATTGTGGGAATATATGAATTAAAGATTTATGTAAATACATTAGAAAAGACAGACCAAAAGGAAAATATCAAGAAGAGGGAATAGCCCTCACTCCCTGAACAAGGTACAAATAGTCCAGTGCTCACTGAACAGGGCTACAAGCTGATTGCAAAGAGGATTGTGACCATCAGAGAATAGAAGTCTGAAGCAGTCACTGGGATGGAGAGCTTCATCCAGCAGCAAGGACCAGCATCCTGCTAGGGCTCTCCTGCCAGCAGCCCAGTGGATGCACAACAACTTTGAGAATTTCCAAGAGCTAAGGAATTCTGCACTTGAAGAATTCCACAGCAGCCTCAAAAACTACTCCAAAACAGACCTAGGTCTTGACCAGTAAAGACTGGTGATCAGTATATAAAGTTTGACACCTGGAAATGCCAATGCTAGCATTGATGAATGCTGGATTCATATAAAGGTATTAAGATACTGGATTGTAGAGAGAATGTCAGCCTATAAATGCCTTATCATCAGCCCTAGCTAACAAAAGGGCCTTGATAAATATTGACTTTACCTGTATCTCACAAGCATGGAAACAAACTTTCAGCTTACAAATTTATGAAAGAAATAAAAACCTGAAAAATCTACTGATGTTAGACATGGTCCCTTAAGTTTGGGACACAAAGCTTTAGGTAGACTGTGTATCTCCACATCTGATTAAGAAAAACCTGTTTTTCTTAATCAAAAAAAACCCCAAAACATGGATTGTGGTTTCCAGAACTACCGCTGAGACCATGATAAATTATCAGGCAAATTTGTGTAGGGCAACCCATAAGGCACACTTCCTACCTCACTTCCTACCTTGCTCCTAAGCAAGGAGCTCTGAATATTAGATGTAATATTGTGTACAGGCCACAGGATATCAAATTCTCCAGTACAACAGAAAAGAGTGGTAAACCCATCCCTTACCCTCACACACAATTATTCAAATGTTAGAAAATAACTGATGTTTTATATGTGCCCAGATGAACAGTGACACAGGAAAACCATCTTTTTGCAGATGTCAGAAATATAGCCAAGTCGAAGAAAACAAATAAGCTTAGTGGTTGGTTGAGTACCCTCAAAACAAATCAAATGTTAATAGCAGGATTATCTACAATAGCTTGTCTTGAATCTAGAAACCAGGTAAAATTATTTCTCAACACCAGCAAAGTATCTGGATGAATCCACACATCTATGTGGGTTTTTTCTGTGACTTTCTTTCTGCATACAAAAATAGGCATAATTATTTCAGATTATGAAATTCTGCAACTCAGTCAAATGAATAATTCTTCTCACAAATAGATTAAATAAAAACTCTACTTGTCTTCATTCTTTTATTTCCCAGGATGGCTATCATAATGCACTCACATTGCACACTATGTAGTATTCTTTATATTATTTTATGTTCTGCAACTCTCCTGCTACCTGGAATCCACTACAGGCTACTGAGGATTGCTCAGAACTGAATGTGAGAGCTGCTCTTTGCCATTTTAATAGGCAGGAAGACAAAGTTCAAGCATGTAGCTGCACTTAGAATAGATAGATTCACACCACAGGTCAATCCAGCCTATTGCTCAGCTCCAGGAACTGATGTAAGGGGAAGAGTATGAAAACAAGGCGTAGACTTGAAAATCCTTGGCTGGGAATGTGTCTATCCCTTTAACAGCTCTTGGTAGACCTTTTACTCCAATGCATATGCTCAGTTGTGTCTGAACCCATGTAAACCTTTAACAGCCATGATATTTTTCATCATGGCATTCCACAGCTTAACTCTCTTTCTCAATGAAACCTTGTCCTTTTGTTTGCTCTGAAACTGCCCCTACTAGTTTCATTTAATGATTCCTTGTCCTTACACTGTAAAAGAAAGCTAACACTTTCTACTCACCTGTAGAATCTGCTTGGGTCTATCTGCTGATACTTTCAACATTGATCAGTAGCTTCGTATCCTCATTTCTAAAAGATCCATAAGCAATTGAAGAAAATATATAACTCTGATTAATGCAGAAAAGCTCAATAAGAGAATATTTAGTACCAGGTCAGGGCTAAAAGAAAATTTGCTTTTACCCAATTCCCCTTACCTGAGGGAGAAGCACTAACTCTTACCATGTCCTTAGAGAACTCAGTTGCTGTTGAACTCGGTATCGCACAAGACTAAGCTTTGAAGTGAAAAGTGTCTTCCACTGACATCGGGTTCCTCCAGGCTCAACACCTCCTAGGTACAATTCTGTCTGACCATGGGCACTGGTCCTGGGCCACCAATCAGTAACAGTCAGGTCTGCAAGGAAAAATGTTTTCCTGTATTTTTTGCTGCATTGGTAGTCAGAGACCACAATAAAGTCATATCTACAAGTGCTATAGTAGATACCTCTCTGTGTTATCTGATTTGCAATGAAAATAAGCAAATGAAAAGGAAAAATTTTAAATGAAAAATACTTCTGTTATCTGAAAATAGTATTACACAAGTCTCTCTTTTTGGAAATTATCCATTCATTTTCTTCATAAACATTTACTAAGGAGAAAAGTATTTTATGAACATATGGCACTTGTCTCTGTTTTGGATGTAAAAACGTCTGGTATTTTGCTGACTTCATTTCATTGTGAGTCACTGTGTAGGTTTGTATAAACACCAGGGTATTTTCATCAATTAGAAATAACTGAGATTTTCAACATAACATTCCCATATTTACTTGCACTTGAATAGTTCTGCTAATACCCTAGACAATACACATATAGATGTATTTACTGCACACACAGGATCCCTGTTCCTAAAAAATTCCAGTCAAAGTCTGAGGACCTATGATTTTACCCTAAAACCCTGCTGTATCCATTAACAAAATCCCTTCAAATTTTCCCTGAAAGTGGGTGTTCTTCGTCAGTTAGGATACTGTGGTCAGGAAAAATTAAGTTTTTGAAAATCACATTCTAATGGAAAAAAAAAATTATGAACAGGCTGCTTCTTAAGATAATAACAGAACACACAAAATCTCATCTGGTTGTTTCAGATAACCTTTCATCAAAATATGTTCCTGGTTATGTTGCTGGTAACTACATATCCAGGCTGAGCAAATCAATTGCCCTATCAATACTCCAAGAAGTAGATTGATTCTGTCCCAGCTTTTGGGTACTGCAGGAGAGAGAGGACACCAGAAATCCGGCCTGCCTCAGAAAACTTGTACAAATACTCACTTTGGTCATGATCCAAGACGCTAGCACAACACAGAACCAAGACAGCAAACCCAAGCCGCTGTGGTGGCATCCCAAGAAGTGGAAAGTGGGTGATCACATATAGCAGGACAAGAAATAGGTTAGAAGAAGAAAGTGCTTATGCTACTATTGAGGGCACTTTCATGGGAAGTAGATGATGTGAGTTCAAATCCCTTTAGCAGAAAAGAGTGTCTATAGCTCAAGGCTCCTGGATAACTGCTCTAGCCTCGAGCTAGCAGGTAAAACAGAGAAAAAAGCTGTGTGAAGCCAGCCTGTCCCATGGCTGAAATCACACTTGCTAGTCAATTTGATTCTGAAGGCAAAAGGGAGCCTTCCCTGATCTCGCCACAATGAGAACAGGCACAACCTTTGCTGTTTGTCCTCCCACAATGTGACACTAGATGGCAGCAATTGAAGTGGCAGCAGGAGCTGCAGGTCTTGCTGGCCCAGAAGGCACTCCAGCAACCAGATGGTCAAAAATACGGAGAACACCTGATAGTCACCTCTTCTGTCCCTACCGACAGTGGCCGAGGTTTTCACAGTACTCAGGCAAGTCATGAGATGCAGACATTAAAATGAAGTCTGTGCCTTGACTGTCCTGCTTACCATACCTGATCTAGTTGAAGATGTCCCTGCTCTTTGCAGGGGAGTTGGACTAGTTGAGTTTCAAAGGTCCCTTCCAACCCAAATTATTCTGTGATTCTGTGGTTCTGTGATTCTGTTTCTTTTCTCAACGCTGACTTGTCCATATCTGGTTGACCCGTTTTGTGTCTGAGGCCTCTTGGCCTGCATTTAAAAGGCAATTTTTCACAGAGTAATATGATAGAAGGTATTAACCAGTCTATTGTTATGTTTGCTTCTTTGGAGTCAAATGGGTTAGGTGTTGCATGGCATTATGGAAATACTCAAAGAAATCGCCTTGTTAGTAAGGAAAACAAAGTCAAGAGGCATGGTAATAGAGGGATAATGTCATAACTGCTGTTCTGACAATTAACTTCCGAAAGAAACCAATGGAAGAAAAAGCTGAGACTCCCCAATGCATGAACAGTGCCAATATAGCATATGTTCGTCTTGCTTTATTAAGACGAGATTTCACTGCCAGCAAAATCACAGCTATTCAAAGTTTAACAAAGATGTATCAAAGACACTGACCAGCAAAAGCATTAGTATTGCCTTTGAAATATTCATGTGCTTGCTGTCCTCCACATGACAGTTTTGTTCAATATCTTTGCCACAGTTAAAGCTGTCTCCGCTGCTTCATTACACCTGCCAAGTTCTGAAAATGTGTTTGGGTCTTAAATCTGGATATCCAGCCATCAGCAGGGGAAAAGAGCACAGCACTTTACACAGTAATTGAGATTCTGACTTTGAGCTAATGAAAACAAAATCCAGTGCTTAGTCACTGATGGGAACTGCAGGCATTTTAGTCAAGACCTCGAAACTCAGTTGCTGGCTGCAACTTCTGCTGCTGCAGTGTGGCGTAGTCACCTAAAGATAAGTGCCTTATATGACAGCCAAACCATTTACATCTTTGAGCAATTCTGGCAGTGGCCTAGCTGTCTGCCTGCCAAACAGCAGGGAAGGAGAAGGGAGGGGTGGAGACATGAATTGTCACAGTGCATAAGCGTACATGAGATGGAAGCAGTGGCAGGTGACTCAAGATTGCAGAGACACTGTCTACATGTGCAGGAACAGAGTTTTGAGGGCCAAAGAAAATGAGAAGTTGAACTTCAGGCAAGACATAAATGGTGACTGAAAGGGCTTATACAGGTGTATGAGCAGCTAAAGGAAAACTAGGGAAAATGTGGTCCTGCAGCTGAAGGGGACAGGAGACCTGGAGACAAAGGACCTGGAAGTTCTCAATGATTTCTCCACCTTGATCTTTACCAATTAGAGCAGCCTTCAGCAATTCCAGGCCATGAGACCAGAAGGACAATCTTGAGCAAGGGAGACTTATCCACAGTAGAGAAGAATCAGATTAGTAAATATAAACAAGAGCATGAGACTTGATAGGACAAACACACATGTGCAGAGACATCTGGCCAATGTCACTAGAAGGTCAATCTCAATTTGAAACATCATGACAAGCAGCAAAAGATCCTGACAGCTGAAGAGAGCTCATGTCACTCCTATCTTCAAGAAGGGCAAGGCGAACTGTGATGCCATAGTCTGGCCAGCCTCACCTCAGTCCCTGGGAAGGTGAGCGATCAAATCCTTCTGGAAGCCATTTACAAACTAGAAGGACAAAATGGTGATTAGAAGTAGTCAGCATGGATTTACAAGGGAGAAAACATGCCTGGCCAACCTTGTATGATGAAATGTCTGGTTTGGTAGATCAGGGGAAAGCAGTGAAGATTTTTAACCTTGATTTTACCAAGTGTTTCAACAATGTCTTATATAACATCTTCATTGACAAAGCAAAATACTGGCTAGATGAGTGGATAGTGAGATGGGTGGAAAACTAGCTGAACTGCCATGCTCAAACATTTGTGATTGTTGGCATGAAGTTCAGATGGAGGCTAGTCACCGGTGGAGCACCTCAGGGGTTGGTACTGAGGCCCATAGGGTTTAATGTCTTCATTTATGTCCTGGATCATGGGACACAATGCACTTTCTGTACGTTTTCAGACAATACTAAACTGAGAGGAGTGGCTGATGCACAGATGAGCATGACATGCTGCCATTTAGAAGGATCTTGCAGGGTAGAGAAATGCACCAACAGGAGTCTCACGAAGTTCAACAAAGAGAAATCCCAAGTCCTGGCCCTGGTACAAGTGGGGTCTGACCATCTGGAAAGCAGCTTTGTAGAAAAAGATCTAGGCACCCTGGTGGCACCGAGTTGAACATGAGCCAGCAGTGTGTCCTTGACGCCAGCAGCATCTTGCTTTGCATTAGGAAAATGTTGTCAGCAGTCTGAGGGAGGTCACCCTTTCCCTTCTCTCAGCATGGGTGAGACTCAGCAGGAATGTTGGATCCAAGCCTGGGTTCCCAGCACAAAAGAGTCCCTTAGATACTGGAGTGACTCCAGGGAAGGACCACAGAGATGATTAAGGCACAGGAGCATCTGTCAAACAAGGAGAGGACAGTAGCGCTGGGACTGTTTAGCATAGGAAAGAAAAAGCTTGGTGGAGCTTATCAGTGGGAGGGGAGGTGAAGAAGATGGAGCCAGGCTCTTCTCCAGTGTCCAGTGCCCAGTGTCCAGTGTCCAGACTTGTTTTCCAGAAAGGCTATAGAGACTCCATCCTTGGAAATATTCAAAACCCAAGTGGACAGAGTCCTGGACAGCCTCCTGTGACCCTGTTCTGAGCAGAGGAGTCAGACTAGATGATCTCCAGAGATCCCACCCAACATCAACCATTCTGTGAATGTGTGAATCTGTGATTCTGTGTCAAACAACTTAGTCTTCAGATGTTCATCACTGCCTTCTGCACTGCAGACTCCACTCAAACCCTGCAAGGCAGGCATTGACAGGCTAAAACTATTCCTGCAATGGTGCGAACAGTAATCACACATTATTGTCTTCTCCTTATTGTGCATGTCTGATTTGTTCATGTTGTGATCATTGCACCAAATAGAGAAGGCCCAACAAGCTTGTGTATCATTTTTTAAATGGAAGCAAGAAATAAAAAATCATCTTCATCGTTCAGGGACAAAGCATCTTTTTGGCAACTCCCTGGGGAGATGGTTTTGGCTCACTGTCTCATTTCCTCAGCAGTACAAGGCACTGTAGGATCAAGAAAATTACAGGAAAAGATTAGCAGGCACCTTCTGTCCTTCTTTCTTAGGATACCTTGTGTTCTCTTGGAGCCCTACATATATGACTTTTTAAAGGAATAATTGTGGTTCTCAGAAAACAATTACTCAAAACTTGCTAAAAATAATAGAAATTTGAGATTCACCTGAATTTGGAGCTCTCTGCCAGTAAAACATGCTTCAGTGTGAATAAACATTTGCTAAACTAACAGAACCTATGGGCAAAACTAATTATCACCTGCACTGTGGTATTAATGACAGAGAGCGTCTTGGTGACGACACTATGCTACTTGAGGCTGACAAGGCCCAGTTGTGCCAATGGACACTCTTTCATCAGAACTCCTGCCACTCCTAAAATACCAGGAATGCTATGAGTGCATGGAAACGTCACGGAAAGTATCCAAACCTTGCAACTACTGGGAGAAACTTAAAAACTTTTCCGAAAGTTTAAGTCTAAGTGGCAACAGTAGTCCATGTTATTGATGACTTCAGAGAGCCTAATTCATATCATTTGAACATGAGTCCAGCAGTTCCTTATAGTCCCTCCTCTCAGGCATAGAAGAGAAATATCCATCTTTGCCACTGTAGGGCTCAATCATCTGAGCAAGACCTCTGTGTTTTTTTGGTTTTTTTTTTCCTGACAGTTAGACAAGGGCTGTTCCTTACCAGCAGAGAGGTGGAATTTTATACATGAAACAAGGAGGCCAAGGTCTTGAGAAACCTCTTCTTACCATAGCTCAAAGTAATTTTTTTCCTTAAATTAGTGTCTGTTGTCACACACTGTGTAGATTTATTAAGTTATTATCATTTTAGCTAATAAATACCCTGTAAGATTTAGTAGCAATGTCAGGGGCTTCATTTGTTGCAACTAGAAAGATTTTCAGTTTTTTGTAAACTCTTAACACATGATACCTTGTTCAGCTTCTTAAGCTTTTAATAAATATCAGCCTGTGCTAAAAATACTATTTGTCAGATGACATTTTTAAAATGTTTTGGATAGAGCTCTCAAATCCTATTGAAATGTTTTGAGAATATTTTTGACTGCCGATGCACTATGAACAGCAGGAGACCTTGCTGACCCCACCGGAGATTAATGGGTTGGAATTTGTGTCTTTCTGAGGAATGGAAGACGTCAACGCTAAAAGTTCCCTTACCCCACAGATAGCTGGTCCCCAGTCCTGTTGTTTTTTCCAGTCTTCAGAAAAATCCTTGGCAAGAACTATCATTTTTCCAGTCATCAAATTTCCAAGAATCTTCTCTTCACATCTCTCTCTTTTTCTTTGATGGACTCTCACTGTAGTAAATGCAGACCTCTAGCAGGACTGTGGGCCAGACATGTGTGTAAGCCAAATGGCTTATGCCTGGAACAACAGCAAATGAACAATGAAATCCAGCGATGAGATGAAATAAAAAAGGATACATTTTTAAATATAGAAACATTTATCACTTCTTAATTGATTTGATTCAACTGTGCAATTAGTTTTGGCTCATTGAATGGCTGTCTCATCATGTAGGAACACCATGGCCAGTGCCATCTTTTAGAAATTTGAAATTAAGTTGTCAAAACAGGCAGCACAGCAGAAAAAATTTTACAATTTAACCTAAGACAGAAGAGCCAGGTGAACTTTTTTTTCCTCTTTTTCTCAATCCAGATATATCAAAAAGCTTGTTTCCTTGAACAGATCACCTAACTTCCAGTGAATGAGTGAGTATGATTTTTGCCCTTTGCTGCTTGGCTTATACACACTAACATTGACCTATTCCTAGGTTCTTTCAATAACATTGTTCCTGTTCAAATGGTAGAGTTTGGGGGTTTGGGCTGTCTCACTGGCGACAGACTCTGATTTATAAAATTAGACACACATTTTTAGTTTAAATCCCATCAAAAAGACTTCAAAATCTTTAATTTTAAATGAGCTGCGCTGTAAAAACTCTTACTCTTGAAAACACATTTAAGTGCTTTGATAATTACACACCTCACTTGGGACACCTCAAACAATTACAACTGTATTCCGATTTTCAGAAATATTTACTAATTTTGACCTATATTATTCTTTTCAGTTTTTTCCACTGCTATGATACTATTCTGTCTCTGGTAAATAAAGAAATGGAAAGCTATCTGTCTTCTATGTGTAGTTGTATTTTGCCAGACACCTAAAAATTAGAAACACTGCTTTTTTAGGGAATCTGGATAACTCTAAGGAATAGTTGATGGATTCCTTAAGTTCTAGGCCTCATATTTGCATCTTAGTCCAGACTACTAAAAATCAATAATTCCCATATATGAAGAATATTACAGTCAGTCAAAAATAATCTCAAAAAATCAAGGAGATGGAGTAATATGGAATAGTCAGAATTACCTTGGTTCTGGTAAAGATTACGGAAAAATTCTCACAGGAGTCATTTTTAGGAAGGAGGGGAAGTTGGCTGGGAGAAACCAGCATAAATTTACCAATGACAAACTGCCTGGCTGACTCAGCTTCCCTCTGCAATAGGAGGACTGGTTTTGTGGAGAAACAAAGCAGTGCATGTCGTTTGCCTCAACATCAGCAGGGCTGTTGACATAGTCCCTCATGGCACCACCCCTGGAGACAAACTGGGCAGACATGGATCCTGGGCAGGTTCCAAGATGGGTGAAAGACTTTTTAGGCTGGCAGGCTTAGAGAGCAACAGTCAACACTTTGAAGGAATGACATTGAAGAGCAATGTTCCTCAGAGATATGTGCTAGAGCTGACACTGACCTGATGCAGAACAGACTGAGGTCTGCAGCTCTGCAAGGAAGTGCTGGACTGGTCTTGGACAACAAGTTAAATATGAACAATCAATGCATCTTTCAAAGACTAAACATGCATTGGCTGCATTAGGAAGGTGGTCACAAGAAGACAAAAGAAAGAGGTTGCCAACTCTCTTTGGTACTTTTGTGTGTCTGTCTGGAGCACTGAGCCAAATTAACTGAGTAATTTAACTGAGCCCATTTATGAAAAGATATTTAGTCCAGCTAGGAATTTCTCCAGCAGAGGTGTGGGGACTGGAGCAACTGATATTTGATAAGGTGAGTCTTTCAATGTGGAGAAGACTAAGGAGGGGTCTAATTGCTGTCTTGAACTACATAGTGGGAAATTGTAGAGGAGACTCACAGCCTTCTCAGAGGAGCACGGGAAGGGACAAGAAGCAGGAGAAAAAGGCTGCAACAAGGGAAAATCTGACCAGGTCTGGTGAGGGTGGTGCAAAACTGAGACAGGGGCTCAGAGATGCTGGTGGCATCTCCATCCTTTGAGGTTCTTAAAATACATCTAGCAGTCAGACCTAGCCGTAAGTTAGAATTATTGAATCATAGAATACCTCAAGTGGGAAGGGACCCATAATGATCGGTCCAAATCCCTCTTTCTCTCAGAACTACCTGAAAGTATATACCTAAAAGTAAATCATCGGGATAAGAGCACTATCCAGACACTCTTTGTACTCTGATAGTCTTGGTTCTGTGACTGCTTCCCCAGGGAGCCTGTTCCAGTGCCTGACCACCCTCTGTGTGAAGAACCTTTTCCTAATATTCAAACTCTGAACTTCCCTTGACACAGCTTCATTCCATTTCCTCATATCCTTGTTAGCCCTGCCTTGAGCAGAAGTTTTGCCTGGATGACCTCCAAGGTCCCTTTCAACTGCAGTTATCCTGTGTCCATGTCTCTAAGAATAATTTAGGTCCTGTTTCTCACAGTGAACTAAGGAACAACAGTTGTCACAGCCACTACCCCAAAGACTATTAAGACACAGGATCTAACATCTTCCTATCTATAGAAATGCTTCTCTAGACATATTTGAAAATACATCTCCTTTACTAGTCTTGGAAAACACCCAAAATCCAGTTTTAACAACCTAACTGGAAAGGACTGGAAGAAAGAATTCATCAGGGTAGAAGTAAGGAGCCTGGGATGCCACAAAGCCACTAAAATGAACTTTTTCTCTTTCCTGGTGTCTCACAAAAGGGATTTTAAGTGTGGTGGAGTGTGGTAAGCATGGGCTGCCCCTGGACCCAGGGCCTAGCACACCAACCAGGCCACAAGCAGCCCCCTTCTGCGAAGCCACCCGGTGTCACCCCACCCACAGCCGCCAGCAGGCGATTTAGGTCAACCCAGCCCCTTTCCACCATCACTATGCTTGCTCCCAACGCAATAAATAGAAAGGCTATTTTGTCAAGCCCAGCTGTTTTTATTCAAGAACTTCTCAGAGGAAGCCTGAGTGCGTAAACAGGAAAGCAGGGGCTGTTTTTACTTCACCCATCTATAGCCAGTACACACGGGTTGACATCAGGCGAGGGCCAGCTGCACGGAATGCACCCAACAATTTGCTCCCTAGGCAGCAGTACCAGCACCAGGGCAGGCATGGCTGGAAGGAGGTACAGGCAAACACAACACCCCAATACCCCTGTGCCTACACTGGATGCCCCCCAGGTCCCCATGCTCTCTGGGGGCAACAGAAAAGCAAAGGGGCACCTGGAGGATCATCCTTGCTCCAGAAATTCACAAACAAGATTTTTTTTCCTGCAAGAGTGGCAGAGTCTTAGTGCAGCTTGCTGACCATGGGGGGCCTCACCACAGTCCCCCAGGACCCTCATGCTTGTGTGATGTGACGTGCTGCAACCAGCAAGCACTAGCCACCTATTTTTAGCCCTTGTGGACTGGAATTGCAGGCTGCACTGCAGATCTCCCTGCAGAAACACTGGTGGGAAGGAAAAGCAGCACCACACTGTAATTTTGTCTCTAGTGATGGGGTTTTCTTTCTAAATCCTGAATATCAGTTTCATTCACTACTCCAGGCTACAAGAAATATGCTTCACCTACAGCTATAACGTCTTCTCTCCTGCCTATATATCACCATATAATAAAACATGCAGCAGTTTTATGGTCACTGTAGAGTTATTAGAAGACATATGTGTAGAGAGCACACTGGCTTATATGACCACCCAAGCGATTAATAAAACTGGTTGCCTGCTAGAAGTGATCTTTAACTAAAGGTTGAACAAAATTGGTCTGGAAACCTTGAGAATAATTTAGAGTGGTTGCTTAAATCACAGAGACACAAAGTCTGCAGGAGGTGGATCTTCATGTAGCTTTCATCATTAATGTTTTTTCTCTCCATGGTCTCAACACCTTTAAATAGAACAACCTACCAAATAATATTTATGTTAATTTGTTTATTTGCTGCCATAGAAAAAAAACAACAGTAACAACAGTGCTAGGGGAACAAGTGTGAATAGTAGTGAAGAAGTGCCTTGGTTATGAGTAATTTCTGTCTCTATTTTAAACATACTGAGCAAATTCTGCTCAGTTACACCAGTCTAAATTGGAAAAAATTTAATTCCATGAGAATTGAGGACAAAATTTAGCCTGCAAGTTCAAGTCACCAATTCATAAAATAACAAAATCCAGTTATTAATTTTATGAATTACTCTCATCATATTTTATGCATTACTTGTAAAATTTTCCATGCATATAACTTAGTTATGTGCATAAACTGAACATAAATCAATTTCCTTATGTGTTTTGCTACTTCTTAATAACTTGAAAGCCACAACAGTAGTGATCTTAACTTATATCAGAAAGTAAAATGACGATTAGATCTGCAACAGAAAAGATAGGACATGCAGACACAGCAAGTCTGCTCTGCCAGGACAGTACCACCTTATGTTTGGTTTTTATTGTACAAATCAGGTTGTAGTGAAGAGTACAGCGAGAGCCCTCAGAAAAACAGATTTACTCCATAGTTGTCTAGATCCTCAGTTTACTATAAATAGAAGCACATGAAGACCGTTTGGGAGACATTATTTGTTCTGCATATATCCTATCATTAAGGGGGCTTACTCATTTTCTACCCTGTCTTTAATCTGGAAAAGATAAAAAAATAAGTAAACAGTAAGTTTAGGCTAGAAACTTCTCGCTGTTGACCAGCTGAGTCCATGTCATACTGCCTCCCAGTTAATGCCCAGCTGCCTTTTTTAAACTCTCCTTCTGCTTCAATTCCATAGAGTCCATCTGCCAGGCAGAAGTCATATACAATGCCCAAAGAGTCACTAGATAGACTTCAGCATTTGCTAACTTTAGTTAAACTCACCAGGGACCACTATAAAGATTTGTGCAGAACTAACATAAGTCCTGGGTATTTGATCCAGGGTTTAATGTTACAGTTTCCAGCTAACACAAAGGTTTTGGGGGTTACTGTTCCAGTAAAAAGGCAAAAATTTCTGACAATGCAAATTGAATAGCTGACAATAGACATTGCCTGCTCCAGATGAGTTTGAATTTGTTGAATTTATATTATAGAAATAAGTAACCTCACACACCTCTTCTTATGTCTTCAAGTGATGTAAATCAAATATAAACTACACAAATTCAATGGAGTTATGTGGATTCAAATGCGATTAGAACCTGACTCTGCATCTCTTGCAAGCAGTGTCCAGTGTTCTTCAACACCCCACCAGTATGTAAAAGAGATGGCTCTGGCCATTCATAGTCACAGCCAGAGAGTCTCTGACAGATGCCTTTTCAGGGCAACTGCTACTACATGGCTATCTCAAGTCATGATAGAGTGATTTAACAGATTTTCTCTTTAACCTTGTGCAGGCATCAGAGTGCAGGTAAAGAAAGCAAACAAGTCTATGCAGGCCATCAAGTCCATCCTTTTTAGCCTCCCTCTGCATCAGCCATTCAGAAGTGCAGTTATGGAGCCTCTTCTCATCCCAGCTCAGGGAGACATACTGCAGTGGCCAAATTCTCATTGTGCTTTCATTCAAAATAACATGATACAACAAGATCTGAAGAGTGACTGCCCTTCTCTAACCCTAACCTCCAAAAGCTTAATGCAAGACATCCATGCCTTTTTGGTTTAAGTATGAAAGGGGGGAAGAAAGTATCATTTTACTGTGAAAAGTCAATAGTTCATTTTAAATAGAAAAGCAGTGAGGCCAATCAATAGGTCTTGCCTGATGCACATTTATGGGAGAAATTAGTTAGTTCAGGAGAAGTTGAGAAGTTGAGCGGTGAAACCACAGACTAAGAAAAGGGACTCCAGGACAGAGCCTCTTGTTCCTTCAGCTTGTAAATTTTAAGATTTCATAAAATCGTGTCTATCCAGCAAAATCGATTCATGCACAGCAGTACATGGCAGGGGACAGAATAAGCTCCTGCTATTCATGCAAGCTAAAATTTGGGGCAGTTTTAGTTGTCAGTTCATGCATTAGGGAACAAGAGTCATATGGCTTTTCTGGGTCTGGGAATAAGAGAGTCACCAGTGTGAAAACAAAGGAAGACATGGTAAAAAGCTAGAAGCTACTCAGAGAGTCCTGAGGTACCTGTTTTCAGAAAACAATCAATTCTGGGATGCAAGGAAAGAATTAAAAAGCTCCCTGGAGCTTCACTGCAGTGTTCAGTACTGTTCCTCATGTTACCCAGTACAAATAAAATGTGAACTCAATAGGCCTATGTAAGGCATATTCAAACTCCCTTTCCCCTTTCCTTTTAGCTTTCTCTTTCATGTCTTTCTTCTTTGATTTCTGAATGAAATTTCTGCCTTTACTTTGTGGTCAACCATGCCAGCCATCTAATGATCTCTTGAGAAAAAAGACTCTTTTCAAGAGTTAGTAATCATGTGCAAAGAATTTTGGTCATAAATACTTCAGGGATATTGTCAAGAATAAAATCCAACAAAAATAGGCAAGTTAAAAAAAAAATTTGTAGGAGTAGTTCAACAGAGCCAGCTGCACTTCCTCCTGTCACACAGTCCTTCATGTATTCTTCAGAACAGGACAATTCAGAGGATCCCAGTAATTTCTTCTGTGGGGTAAGCTGCTGTTCATATCCTCAAGCAAAACAAGTCTTTCTATGTTAACGGACATGATAAAATTGACACTTTAAAGACATATATAATTCATCTTTCATGAAGTATCATCAGTACCACAATTACTAAAGGGATTTAAGAGACAATTCCAGCTAGCAAACATCCCTGACTTACAGTTTCTGAAACTAATACATGCCTTCTCTATCTGTGATGAAAAGGCATCTTCGTCTTCTCTGTGAAGGAGACCACAGCTTTGAAGATCACAGCAACAGTGTGCCCGATAACAAAATAAAAGGGTCATCTCACCTTTGCTAGTAGTCTGGTGTCCTGTGCCTCATCCATCAGTATGAACCCTGACAGCATCCTTAAACCATCCCTTCCTCTCGACCATATAGTTGTGGGATTCATTTTCATGGATAGCATCCTACAGCCACTTCAGCAACAGGTGTGGCCCTGCCTGTGGAAAACGCAGTATGGTCAGGCAGAAGCAAGTGCTTTGTGGGAATTCAGTCAGCCTCATCAAGTTCGATGCAGCAACTGCCAGAGGCCACAAACACAGAGGTGTTACATCTTGTTTAACACTTGCTACCTATGAAAGGCAATTTTTAGCAGTAGAGGTTCCTAAGGAGGAGAAAGAGAAGGCAGCCTCTAAGACCCTCTAAGAAATATTCAGCATTCTTTTCTCCAGTGCAAGTGTCCTTTTCTAAACAAATATTATTTCATCTCTAAAATCTGTTCAATTTCTGCTTTACATCTGTTTACAGTGACTCCCAAAGTATCCCTAAGCAATTTTGAAGTAGTGAATTTATAGGACATTCTCTCTATAGCTGTGGCTCTCTCTGCCACTAACAGATGAAGCAAAGAGATTTTTCCCTCAGTTCTTTCACTGCACACAAAGTTCTGGCTAAAATATGTGCCTAAATGAAGCAGCCCTCTACCCTTGTTTTTCTCCCTTGCCTGTTGTTATGGTGGAGCAGGAGTTTATTACTCCTGTCAAAGCTCCAGTGGTACATCAGGACTGAAGTCAGATGGGCCAGACAGGACATGTTTACTACATCTACATGTTACAGGCAACACCTGTGCTCAAAAGTGGGGTTTTTGCGCCAGGCTTGTCTGTGGCAAAGCAGGCAGTCACTACATGAGAACTGATGGCTTGAGGGCAAAGAGTTTCTTTACAAAAACCAGGAGTACCAGGTGAACTGAGTTTCTCTTAAATGTCTAAAGAAATAGCCATATTTAATCATCATAATATCCTTTCAAGCAGTCTGGGAAACCAAAGGAAATCAAAATCCAAAAGAAAAGTTTAAAACATCCAATTTGTTTCCAGTTCTGGTCTGTACATCAAAATCTGAAGGCAGAGAAAAGCACTCAGCAATGACTGCACTGCTCAAACTAACAAATTACTTTTCTCAAGGTTTGGACAAGTAAATAGATGCTCTTATTACGTGTTTATATGAATCATTCAATATGATTTATTGGTTTGTTTTCTCATTAAAAACTACAGGCTCTGAGTGTCTTTAACTTCTGTTGTATGTGTTAAGTTTTATCAGCCACATGCATTTTAATTTGTCTCTATTAATGCTCCAACTTCTTGGGTTTGAATAGACCATACGGAATAATGCAGGGATCTATTTTAAGCCTACAGCCATTTTCTATATTGGCAAAGAAATAACTAACAGTAAATAAATACCATGCCATAATTTAGATTCATGTGAATGATTCTGGATGACCTTACAGAGCTCAACAAAATAGGAAGCAAAAGAAATCAACAGCCAACATTAAGAATGTACAAATATGAGCATAATGCCATTGAACTGCTAGTAAATGGAAGTGTGGCTGTATTAAGCTAACTTGAACAGCTATTTGATCATTTCTTCCTTTTCATACTTGAGACAAAAATAAGTTCCTGCTGGATTAATACCAGACCCAAGTTCATATTCTTGAAACTAATCATGATATTTTATGCACAATACAGAAATTAGGCCAGAAATTTTTAATGTATTTCAGTTACTAGCATTTGAAGCATTTTTCCTATTAGCCCAGTCCATGGTCATGACATGGTCACAGATGCATGAAGTGCTGCTTTGGTCTTTGAAAACGTTGTTGTGAAGTGGGACTTTATTTTCCTTCTGCCCATCCAGCTCCCCATCCAAGGTTATTTCCACAGAGGTCTCACAGTAACCTTTAAAACATAGGAGAGTATTAAACTGTGAATAGAGATCTTGTTCAGAATGTAAAGATAACTAAATCAAATTTGGTGCTTCATCTCTTCAAAATTTTCTTCACCTGCTGGTGAAGTAAAAGTTATAATGAAATAGATGTCTTACCTCTTTCCAGGGCACTTTAATGGCCCACTGGTAGAGAAATAAATCGTTTAAAGATATGTTCTTGTAATGAATGAAACAGCACATTAGATGGGTGGTGGCAGGATGAATTTTTGATCTTTTTGTGCAGTTGTTATTTTACCCATTTCCCATTTTGCCCACATCATCACCAAGACTATGTAGGTCTTTCCCCTACTAAGAACTGGGTTTACTTCAGCTGGTAGTGCTTCAAATAATGTTATTTTTATCTCTAAAATTGCTAGAATTTATTAGAAATCCAGTATGGGATGATATTAGCTTATTTGGCTCATACTTATCTTAAAATATTTTTTTTGTTTTTCTTAGGCAAAAATATGCAGGCTACTCCACTACCTGTTGCATTAGAGCTGAGATCACTGCCTTTGATCCAGGAGACATCAGAACCAACATGGGCTACCGACAGGACAAAACAGCTCCTCCTGAGCTGGTGACCTGCCCAGCACAGGCATCGCTGCTGTTGCTGATGGTGCCACACAGCTCCTTTCCCACAACAGCGTGAGCTGTAGAGATACCTGAGCAAACAAAGTTCAGCTCTCAGTTACAAGATGCTGCCCGATGATAAATGCAGAGGCCACTTAGACCTTCCTTCTTGTGTTCAGTTCTTCCCTACATGTTCTTTGTTCTTTTTCTCAACTTAGAGGTATTTTACAGCATCCATTGCTAAGTAACACCATAGAGAAAATCAGTGTTTAGTTGTATTCCTAAGAGCTGAAGCTCTTGAAAACAAATCAAGAGTTAAACCTGCAGTAGGTACAAATGGATATATCTCCATTAATTCCTTTGGACCTATGCCACTACTCTGGTTTTCATCAGGATATTTGGTGAGAAAATTTTCAGATGGGTTGTTTTTTAATGCTAAGACATAGCAAAATAGTTCAGCCATAGATCTCTTCCATGGAACAGTCTTCGTTTTGAAACACAGATTGTCAGCTTAGTTTTTAAAAAAATAGTATAACAGCCTTTAAGTTCACTCACAGGTTATATTTTTTTTTTTTTGCCTCTGAGGTTTTGGGTCATTGGGATGTTTTTTCATTTGTGGGACTTTTTTTAGAAATCTCATAATTCATATATATCCACACCTTTCAAAAATCACTCTGTTGTTCTAAAGGAACTTGCTTTCAAAATAAAGAACTCATCCACATGTCCTGTCTTTGTGCTGGAATTGCTGGAGTGGAAATCAGAGCTGGAGCCAGTATACTTTAAAGCTTTTTTCACTTAACAGACCACTTAGTTTACACAAATTGCATACTTGCTGGTTTCACCTGTCCAAATTGCAAAAACAAACATCTACAAAAGAGCCAAAGTAAAATCCGAGCATGCATTCAGAAGATGAATGGCACCAAAAAGTAGCTGTTTGTGGATAGAGAGCATTTACACTTGCATTCAGTGCAGAGTTATCAATGTGACAGCTTCCTTTTGTTGCTGCTATGTATTGGCTTTGATTACAAACCACCGCAGAGCTGAAGGCTAAGAAAAACTTCCACATTTCCCAAATTATTTCTGGAATACGTGAAGGTCAAAAGGTCGGATTCTGCTCCACAGCACACCCACCAGCTGACACCAGTGAAGCAGCTCCCTTGTGGGAGAGCAGGCTGTCCAGAGCCCAATACACTGAGATTTTAAAGGAAACTTTTTCACAAGTTACACCAGCTTGCCTAAGATGCTACAAGGAAAGGGGGGGAAAAAATCATATTTAAACTGAGTAAAATCTCCCAGTTGAGTAGTCATGGGTCTGAGCGCCACAGGAGATCTTTTTAATAAAAAGTGTGGGTTTTGCCACTAATATACTTTGTATATCTCTGCTCCCATGAAGCTGCATCTCCTCCCCAGTGTCAAAAGACCACAAGTTCCTCCTCTTCAGCCTCCATTACCTCCTTTCAGATATTCCTCTCCTGCTGTAAATGTGGCTATCAAAGCAATTCCACAGTAGGCATGCAATCAGCACCCAGGGGAACATTGCAGCTCCAGAACCCCTTCCTACATTTGCAGTTTTCTCAATCCCACTGATTTTTTTTTTCCTTTTCTTCTTTCTGCCTTTCCCCATGTTCTCTCCCTTCATATTTATTGCAGAACAGCAGACTTTCTACAACAAAGCAGGAAGAAAACTGAGTCCATCACTAAATGTGAGCGCTGGCTTTATTCCTTCTGCCATTGGACCCCATATGTGCTTTGCTTTTCATACTCTCATGTAATGGAGGGTTCAGGTGTTTCTGATGCTGCTGCCAGGCTCTAAAAGCAGAGTGATAAAAATGTGAGGTAAAAAGGATCCTTCGATCCCCAACTGCAATCGCAGATAAAGCTGGGAATTCTCCAGCGCACACCAAGCAGCTGCTGCTGTGAACTGGCTCCAGGGATGTACTTTGGTGCATTCTTGGCCTGACTTAGTGCCTCATTCTAACTCAGTTTTCAACCACAGTCATCCTTGTGCTGGCTCATTATTACAGCACAATAAAAAGAAAATGTTTGGACAGAACTGAAACTTCCTCCTGGCTGTCGCTCTCATTTGCATAGCAGGCTATTATCCTGTGTAAAGGCTGGCAGTTGTTTCCATCCTATGGCTTCTCTGATTTTTCTGTCAGATTATGTTTCCCTCTAATGCCCTTTGTGTACCTCTAGTACAATTAACAGTGTGGTTACTTGATCTCTGAATAGCAAAAGTCATATTCAACTCAGCAGGAGTCAAGCAAAAGAAGCATAAGGTCTTCTGGCCTTGATCTGGTTAATTGACTTGCTAAATCAGATAACACTGAATTATCATATTAACAATGTTCCTAAGTATTTTTCTCGCTTTTTTTTATTGTAACCATTAGGAAAATGCATGTTTCATGTGATTAAAGAATGTGTGGGTA
Source organism: Motacilla alba alba (assembly GCF_015832195.1). Classification (NCBI taxonomy): domain Eukaryota; kingdom Metazoa; phylum Chordata; class Aves; order Passeriformes; family Motacillidae; genus Motacilla; species Motacilla alba. The sequence goes on along the minus strand of NC_052016.1, from coordinate 53,527,739 downwards.
TTTATGCAGTTAAAGGGAGTGAATAAGACGTGTTTTAATTTAGATGTTACAAGGCTTTTCAGCATTTAATGAAGTGAGTTGCATCTGCTCTTCACACAGATTTTTTCTGCTTTGAATTTCTGAATAAAATGGATGGGAAAGGAAACAACTACAAGCAAGACATTACAGTCCTCAAAACTATAAAACTCTAGCCTGTGAAAATGTGGATTCTTCATTTCAGATCTTGCTCGGCAACACACTTCCAAAATACAATCATTCTTAAATGTTAAAGCCACTGATTCTGGCCACTCGAGTGAAGGCCCTCTGACCAAAATATTAAGGAAAACTCATTCCTTCATCTTTATTTGGTATTTACATTACAGCTCTTGGCCTTAATGGCATTTTTGAGGAAACTGATACCTTCCAAAATCATCTTTAAGCAAAAAACAGTGAAAGAGCTTCTGCAAACAGAAACTAAAATAAAAGGTTAGGTGAGAGCCTGTGCAGGAACTGTGAAAGACTTCTGTAATATACTATCTTTTAGGATTATACAATCTTTTAGGAACAGTTCTCAATGTTTCCCAAGCTGTACAAGCCACCCTGCCAAAGGACACCTGGGTGCAGGTGTCGGAAGACACTGACACCACCTTACTCTGACCAGAACTGGACAAATGAGATCCAGGTCTAAAGTCAGCCTATCCATTCTTGATTGGGATTTCTCTCAATGGCCTCAATAACGTAATGACATTAATCCCTCAAAGATGTTGTGGTACTGTAATATTTTAATTTTGCTATCTGTGTATGTCCAGAACAAGAAACATCTTACATATTATTCTTATTGTCTTGGGCAGTGCATATCTATAAATAAATAGAGCAATTAAAGTGTTTAGAAATCCTGTATTGAAGAAATTCAGAGCTGAGTGCTTTTCACAGTGATCAGACTATAAAGGAATTAACTGCATTTAAAAAGAGAAATATTGGTGAGAGTTCAAGTGAGATATAGTCTGAGATTTTTGGCCCAGACTGCTTTTGTTTTCAAATAATTGTGTTTGCTTCCCAGAGCAGGTGAGAAATAGGAATGTGGGGAAGAGTGATCAAATTTCATCCAAAAATACTGAGGAATAAAAGCAGCCATTACATTAATCCTCATCTTCAGAAAAATTCCACTTCATGTCAGCAGTTGGTAAAAGGAGTAGGCAAAAGGTGACAATGGGGTAATCTGCCCTTTCCACGTCCCTAAACCTCATGAAAAGCCCACTATCCTTGTCTCTGCCAAGACTTAAGCTTTTAACCCTTCAGGTAATGTACAGGAGTTACACTCTGCTCAAAGGAGAAAACCCTGCTTTCCCGGGCTGGAAGTTGTCTTGGCACCCTGTTACCATCCTGGTGACCACTGGTATCAGTGATTGCACTCACATTTTTAACTTGCAGGTAAAACCTCTGAGAGTCTGGTCCAGAATCAGTTCTCTTTTATCTTGTTGGGAAGACTTCTGTCAGCCATCTAAAGGTTGGGCACCTCATCTGAATTTGTGGCCCAGGCACATGTGACAAGGTTCATCCCTCCCCAGCCTAAATGACTAAGCTGGCTCAACTCCAGAGGAACCTCCATCTTTGCACTGGTTACAGAGCAGGCTAGACCACTAGCTTAAACCAAACTTGCAGCTTTTGGACACCTAATGCTAAACTAAATGGATGCCACCTTCTTGACTTATGTGGTCTTCAGACAGCCTCCAGCTGCTCTAGTTCCATCTCTTCTGGGGTGTCCTGACCACTGTATACTGGCCAGAGCAGATTGTACCTACATTATTAAGATGTAGGCATTATAGGCATTATTGAGATGTATGGCATTATAGACCAGTGTGGCAGCAGAAGCATCTGGTTATTGAACCATACTTGAAGTGATCTTGAGGGAATTTGTAAATCCATGTTCCCTTTTTAGGATATTTTTTATGCAAAACATACATTAGAGTAACTTTAACACCTTTATCTGAGGTGTTGAGTTTACTCCTGACCTTTAGCAAAAGGAGCATAAAGAAAACAAATTTATGAAAGAGAAGGTCAGCTGAGCCTGTTTTCATGCAAGTCATATCTAGAAAATCTCTACTAAAACAGAGTACTCACCAACTTGAAAGCCATCTGATTCTTAAACAACATTCCAATCCAAACAAACTGATCTTTAAATTGGACCTTACAACTACTTTTGCAAAATCAGCCCTGCCATTGAGGTACATCTGGTGAGCATGAAGTCAGATTATTTTTTTCTGTGTATGAGCATTCCAGTAAGTTTGCAGATGAACTCTAAGCTCTGGTGCAATTTAAAAACCGTAGACTGAATACGCTCTTTTCAGTCCCTGCCAAGCACCAGCTCACTGCAGGATTAACATATACATAACGTTCAAACCATAGCATGTGTCTGAAGGGACAGTTCACCGTAGTCCTTGAACCACAGCAGTGCCATAACAGACCTTCCAGTCACCCCTAGACTGGAAAAAAGATGGAGGACGGAGCAAGCTAGGGACCTAATCACCAGACCTTCCCCAGAGACAGTAGTGGGAGACAAGCTCTGCTCTGGGGTAACAAATCTTGGATGGGATAGGATGGAATGGGACTAACCACCTCCTGGAAATGTCTATTCACTGTTCTTTGTGCAGAGATTGAAGACAACTATTTCAGGAGAGACCTCTGACTTTTAGACAGCATCTGTCAAGATGAAACCCATCCATCCCTAGACAGGAGAAGCTCACATTCCTGTTTTTTCAGCCAGCTTGTTTGTCTTTGCCCTGAAATGAACTCCCATTAATCTCAGAGTAAGTTGTGGCTGAGAAGTAGTTTGTGAATCTGTTTTTTATCTTTGCCACCTTTCAGCTCTCATTTACAAGCTTCCAGCTCAGCCTGGGTGCCTGGCCATGGCCATGTGTGTAGGCATCCTACCAGGCATGCCAGGACTCTTCTCAAGAGAGGGAACTCAGCCACCAAGCTGTGTAGACACAGCCTTTGGCATCTCACTAGAGAAAGGGCAAGAGAGACTTTATATTCCTGGAATTGCCTTGCTTCCTTACAAGAATATCTCAAGTTGTACTTATTTTCTTGAGGTTTTTTTTTCTTCCTGGAAGGTTGTTCTCTCTGTTTTTATTCACTCCCGAGAAAGGGAACAGAAACAAATGCCATAGGGCTAGGATGAGAAGGAGCGCATGTAATTTGGCGAAGACTGTCTGAGTGCTGAACCCAAGTACTGCTGGAATCATAATATCTACTAAATTTCATATTAAGGGCAATACCCCAAGCTCTTTTTTTCTGCATTTTGTTTGTCCTGGCTATTAATAGCCTATATGACACCCTTATGATCAAATAAATCTGGCCATTGTGGAGAACCCTGTGGAAGTGGCTTGGTTGTTCTGTGTGTGGGCTGAGTTTATGAGCAGGTTTCGAGGAAGCTGTTCAGGGGTTTCACCACCCTCCAGGGAGTGTCTTGCACAGCAGTTTTCAGGGTAGGAGGGAGAGAAGGGAACTGAGACCCCCTCTGTGGTGGCAATACCTCTGCTGCTGCCAGCCTGGGGCCAGAGTGAGCTCAGAACCTTTGCTGTCCAGCCCCAGTGATAAAATACCTGGCCATGGGGAGCAATTTCTACCCCTAAGTGAGAATTTAATTCTTTGTTTGCAATTTTATTTCATTCCATTTTGAAGCACTGAAAGAGTATGACAAGCAGGTAAATAAAATCTCAAGTTGCTTATTCAGTTTTTACTTCTTTTCATTTTGTCTCCTAGAAACTAAGGGCAAGTTAGTCAGCAAAGACTAGGGCTTGGATAATTAGGTTTTCACAATTATTTCCTTTTCTTAGCAACAGAGTACATGGCAAAGTGTTAATAATATTCCTTGCTAAGTTTCAAAAAAATATTCTTTTTCTGCAGTTAAACAAAGCACTCTTTTAAAAATCATTTTACCTATGAAATTGTTAAAGAGATTTTCAAAAATTTTTGTATTTTGCTTTCCCCCAGGAGACCTTGGCTAAGTACTACTTCAGATAATGGCAAAACATACAAGTAAGTTACTAAAGGGACTACCCCAGCTCTGAATTTACTGCAAAACAAACAAAAGTGACATAAGCAAATAGGTGAACTCTTGAAAAGGGCCCCAGCAGGGCAAAGATTTGAGGTTTTTTTCATTGGTCTCTCTGGTTCAGAAAGCTTAATTTCTCAGCAAAAAAACTAGCCGTGCATGGCCAGGCAGTAGCAACTAGGCATGGTAACAAAAATAAGCAATTTTAAACCATTCAATCAAGCTAGCCAAGGGGAGTGGATGAAAAAGGCATTTTTAAAAGCTGTTCTGTGCACTTGAAGTGTCTTTTTTCATTCCTCTGGTCTCCAGATTCCATCCAGGACACGTCTTTGCATGTCAGCAAAATCCAGATTAAATCTCAAAGACTGAAATTCTCTGCTGGGGGTTTAGGAGGAACTTGAGTGGTCGTAAACCTTGAATGGGCTGCTACACAGGAGGAATTTCATTCACAGAGTTCTTTTGCCATATTATTAAGTATCTTTTATTTACATTTTGTAACTATATCTTCTGCCTGTACCATGAAAATTCTTAGCAAATTTTAAACAATGGATCTTCTGTATAATGTGCTTGTTAAAGTTTTCTGAAATGAACTTTTCACACTGTATATATTAGATAACTAATATTGTACTACAACTCTTTTGACTGCATGTATTTCAAAGAGCCACAGGAGTTCATTCTTCCTATGCATCTCATTGGAACATATCTCAGAACCATCCGTCATGTGCAGATCAGCAAGGCTGTCATGAATGAAGAAATAAGAGTTTTAAATTGCAGTCCTATCACCTGAAAAATACACCAGCTTTAAGACTTAGCAGGGTGTTTGCATTCCTATCATGAAACCTTGAACATCCATTTAAGCATAGGGCTCTGCCTGAAATACAGCATTTTATGGGATTACTTGTATGGATCACAGCATGGCTGGTGCACAGATGAAATGGTATTTGCTTTGTACCTTTTATGTTAGATCTGACTCTGGAATTTTACCAGCTTAAGTGTATTTTATTGACAGTTCAGATGAGCAGTGCTCATGTCTGTAAGCATCAAGTTGAATTGTCAATACATAAAGGCTAAAGTGTGTGTCCTATGATGCTGCTCTGTGCAGATGGGCTTGGCTGGACTGGCTGCATTTCCCCAGGATGATCAGGCTATACTCACTAGATATGCAAATGTAAAAAAATAAATCTAATTTCTTAGTGTCATCTAAAGGCAGCGATTTCTGTGGTGTGAAACTGATCTATCAAATATATCTTTTGTATGACTTAGTTAAAAATTCCACCTTAGAAGTGGTTTATATGGGAAATATAGCAAGATGCCATATATAGGTATTTCAGATGAAATTAAAGAAAAATACAAATCCATGCACATGAAAAAAAAACCAAACAAAAAAAAAAAAACAAAAAAAACCAAAAAAAAAAAACCAAAAACCAAAGGTAAAACAGGGGCTTGCAGAAATCTCCAAGAAATGGGTTTCCTTCTCTGTATTATTTTTTCATTATATTCTGGAATAGGTTTCTAAAGGCTGCCTCAACCAGCAGGCTCAGCAACGCCATAATTAAGCTCTTAGGGTAGAGGATTATGCCATGTTCAAATAGCTTTGGGTACATTCTGCTCAGCTCTGTTCTTGGCATTTGGTGTCTGGAGAGACATTAGTAGTGGTCCTTTTTAAGGTTTCCTCATCATTCTCCAGTCCCACACTTTTAATGTCCTTGTAATTGCCTGCCTTTTCCAGATGCAAGACAAAGCATGTCTTGAATTTGGCAGAATAGAATCCAATAGCTGTTTTTTCTTTAGAGTGTTTTGTCTAGCTCCAGCATGGAGCAGGCAGTATAAAACCCCTTTCTGTTTCAAATTGAGTCTCTCTTTTCTTTCTGGTAAGTATGTACTTATTCCTGCCATCACACAAGACCCAATATGAAAGCAGATGCCACTAAAAATCAGCACCTCTAAACACTGCTTCATTACAGCAGCAGAAAGACAAGTTATACCAGCAGAAGGGCTCAGATATGCTGATTAGTGTTATAATTGATGGTAAATATTTATAAAAACAATCCTAAACTCGGGATATATCTGTAATATTTTTTCTCAATTATTTTTCTTTCCTTGATATGTAATCTCCCACTGTCTGAAATACTTTCACTCACTCCTCATGGATTTTAGGATCCTGTTCTAACCTGCTTCATTTGCACTTTTTGAAGAGGGTTAAATTTCATCCACTTCATGTAGTATGCTTTGACACTTCAGTTGCTACAATAGAAGATGGAAAGTAGGCAATGCATATTCACAGTTCCTGGAACAAAAGAAAGCAGTAAAAGACATTGGAATTGCAAAACGCGGCAAGAAAAAACACATTTTTTCCCCCAAGGGATAGGAAGTACTATTTTTGTCTTTGTGTGGAAGAAGGTGATGGTGCAGTCACCTAACACATTAGTAAGATTAAATGTTGATGATATTACTCTTTGTCAGCCTTGAGAAGGTGAAAAAGGCACCTGACAGTCACATGAGGAATGCAGAATGGTGGCAATAAAAACATCTACATAGTTGCCAGCCCTAGTTTGGAAGCCTGCTGGAAAAATCCAGAAGTCTTCAACTGTAGGCTGAAGCTGTACTCTGTTATAACTTCATAAATCTTGCTGTTGAGATAACTGTGAATTATTTGCACTCCTGTAAGTCAAACTGGAACCCACAAATGTGCATTCACAGTGTTACCTCAACAAGAACTGGTGAAACCACTGAAAATTATGAAGAAGCCAAAAACCATTGTTCAAACATTTGTGGGATAACCAGACTCTGGAAATATTCTTAAAATTTTGTTCTGATTTTTATCTTAGGCCACACAGAAAATAAGAAATTATAAAGATATATTAAATAAAAGTGATTGCATTGCAAAATGAGAATAAACTAAAACATGTCTGCAAAATACTCTTTCTATTATGCTACATTTTTAATATCTAAAAATAAACAGTTGTTTATTCAGATTTGATGATAACATTGACTCACCTACCACGCAGCAAACCAAAGGTTTCTCTAATGTGTTTGTTTTGAAGAACTACCTCGCAAAACAAGAAGTCCTTTTAGTAGCAGTAACATTTTAAAATCGCAGAAGGGCTGTCATTTTTCAGGCTGGGAACACAAAATAGCACTTTGTGTTTACCATGTTCATAGTCATCAATCTAAGTACCCTGGAGTGGAAGACTTGAAAGGCTTTACATATAAGCTGCCTCATATGGCGTCGCACGTGTTTCCCTATTTGATATAAATAGCTTCTGGTTGTTCTTTTCTCCACTTGGCTTCACCTCTTCTGAGGTCAGGTATTGTGCTGATCTTGTGTGTGATGTGGGAGGTCAGCCATGGCCATTTGGAGATGCACAGGCTGACTCAGAGCATGAATTACACTATAAAGAAGACAGTCTGTCCCACAGCTTTTATGAAAAATTCTCACTAATTTCAGTGAAGCTTCTTGTTAACAGCACGCTTTAGAAAAATGAAACTGGACTAGACTTTTTGCTTCTATTGAGACTACATCTCCTTGAGGCAGAAAAGGTATGTCTCCTTAAGATATGTCACCTCAGGGACACATCCCCTTAAGATATGTCCCTGAAGTGCCTGGTGTTACGATTTAGCTGTATAGCCCTTCACCTCCAAACATTTCACTTCTTCCCTGTGAGTACAAGTGCAGAAGCAAATAAACTGAGGTAATAAAAAGTGGTTCTCTAGACTACTTTAACTCCTCCCAGACCAAATGGCTAAAATGGCCAGCCAGCCACAAATGGGAGTTGGGGGACTGTACCTGTACAGCATTTGTCCCATGATGTGGGATGACGCATGGGAAACACCAAATACACTGAAAGCAGAGGAAAGGTTTGGAGATACAATCAACCTCAGATCAGGAGAGATGGATCCAGATCCTGACTTTGCCACAGGCATCTTTGTGATATCACATAAATCACACAATTTCCCTGTGCTCCAGTTTCTAGACATGACATCAAGATAACCCATCTTGAGATTCAGAGAGAATAGGTGAGCACAAGGTTGTCTGTGGTCTTCCATTAGCATCTGGGCTCCCTGCAGCTCACACGCACACTGCAAGAACCACTGCACTTGAGTTAAGTTCTGCTTTTTTCTCTTCTGCTCTCTGCTTGTTTTGTTCAGCAGCAGATGCATCTGTGCAGTGGTCAGCCCTTCCTACCTGCAGTGCCAAGGCAAGATCTTGCAGGCACCATCATGCTGTGAGCAAGAAAGAGGGCCTGTCTAAAGGCTACACCGTGATGTAGGCACACACAAGGGCCATGTGGAGTTTAGTGATGAGCCAAATTGCTGGGCAGCTGCCTGTGCTCAGCGTGGCCATAACAGTGTCGACAACACAGAACAGCACACTGAAATAGGTTCTTCATGTTTGGCTGATGTCCCTGCACAAGCACTGCTGCATCAGTGCCATTAGCTGTTAGCACCAGACAGGCAGATCCCTTCTCCCAGCCCAGTGTTATGGTAGGGAAAGAAGTGTGGGGGTGTGAAATGGGCAGCTCAGTCATAAAGTGAGAGCAGCTACTCCAAGCCTGAAGGTTTGAGGAGACATTGGCCAAAACGCTTTCCTCAGGAAAGCTGCAGCCCTGAGTGCTCGAAAGAGGAGGGTGCACACACACACCTCCCCAGCTCAGGGGCCTGGGCTTGCCTTGCAACCTACTCAGTGCCAGCAAATATGTGAAACTCAATTGTTCAACACCACAATCATCTCATTCAGTCAGAAAACCAGCCTTCAGACTAATCCTCCTCAGAGACAAGTTACGAGGAAAGTTCCAGCTTGTAATGCTGTCATTTTGGTTACACGCATGAAGATGAGAAAAGGAATAGCTTGATTTGAAGTGTTCAGAACCTGCAGCTCCTGTTGACTTGATTGGTATTTCTAACTACTTGACAATTCTGAAAACAAGGCCCATCCTTTCACAGCAGAAAAGAGTCCTTTTTTTCTTCCTTGTAAGCAGAATTCACATATAAATCATATAGAAGCTACCAAAAAAAAAAAAAAAAGTTTGGGGCTGAAATCAGGCAGATAATTTTCAGCCCAAAAGTGCAGTTATCAGCACACAGTGATACAGATAATTGTAGAAGTCTCCACTTACACTGCAATACAGTGTTCCACCACAGTACAAAAAAAGAAACTATACAAGTAGGATTATTACTATAAGAAGCTATTGCAGCTGCAGTAAGTGATTACACCAGTTAGAAGACTGTTAAAGATTCAATTTAACTTCATCTCCTCACTAGTCTCCCCGGGATTTTTTTGCTTTGTTATTCTTTCAAGTAAGTGTAAACCGGGGGTTTTGCCTTTTACAGACCCAATGTTCAACTCCATTTTTGTATCTCTAAAAAACAGCAACTTCTGATTTAAACGGCTCTGAGCAGGCATTCATAATTGAATTCCACTACAATTTTTGAATAAACCACAGATAGGCTGTTTGTTTTTTCAAGCTAAAATTAGTTATAGCCACCAATACAAATGGTCTGCATTCATGCAGGTTTGTGTAGTGGGCTGCCCACAGCACCAGCATGGTGCCAGATACAAACTTAAACTAGTAATTTGGAAGGATTTCAACATCAGCCTTCCCGATTTCCCCATCTAGGGGCCTTTTGAGTAATTAAAGATTACCCAGCTCTTGCTGGAGGCCACCAATGCATTAGCTAGAGTCAACACCAAGCTTTGGAAAAGTGTGGCTACCTGTATTTAGTCCCAGTATTCCATAAGTTGTGAAAAAGTGACAGAGCTGGTGGCAGGGAAGAAGCAGTTGCCCCTTGCATGAGCCACTGGTAAGGTTTTGCAGCTGCTTCAGGGGAGGATGACAAACAAACTAGAAAAATGCCAGAGGAACCTATCAGAAATGTTGCAAATTTTATTGGAAATTCTTCCCTCTGAAAGTAGTTTTCAATGCTGCTTTACCAAAGTTGAAGGGCATCCTAAAGCAAGGTCTGGTTCTCCTTGATATTACCATGAGAGATGTGGGCAACTCAGTACCATGTGTGTTTGGATTTGCAGATGATCTCCAGCTGACAGAGACTGCATGCCTGTTAAAGGGTAAGCCTTCAAAAATAATAGGGAAAAGGGATCTTAAAAGAACAGAATGCAAGGTTCCAGAAGGTACAGAGTTATAAAGTTAAGGACCAATAGCAGATCCCTCAAGTGTGAGAGCCTGATGAGCAAAGGCAGTTAGACAACTTAGGAGAATATCTGGAGCCTACAGTAGATCAGAAGGTGAACATTAGCATGTTGATGCAAAAAGAAAAATAAAAAACTACTGAAACACATAGTAAAACTATGTGTAAAACCTTAATTATTCTTCTGCAGTCCTCAGGAAAAAAATGTTCTTCTGAAAGTACAGCTCAATTCCCACAGAAGTATAATCTCCTACCTGTTTGGACTTCTGCAGTGGAGAAGGACACACTGACATGACATGAAGTACACTTTCTGTCCAGAGTAGGGGAATATGCCTATTCCTACTTCAGTTCACTGGTAGCTCCCAGCACAGCAGCAGGAGGTTGTCTCATCTGGCTGCAGAAGAGAATCAGTCAATATATGATTGATAATCAATGCTCGCCTGCCCAATGCTGGAAACATTAGTGCCAGGTAGCAAACAATGTGTAAATAGTCTGTTAATACAAGCCATTAATAACTAACTGGAAAACAGGATCAGCTCATAAATTATTCTTAAGTAGAAATAATTTTAATTTGAAGCTCCTACAATTTACAAGAGATAATGTGAGCTCTGTTGCCAACCACTTTCCAGACTCTGGATTTCCACCATTCATAGCCCAGTGTCTTTTGTATTCAATTTTTTGAAAGAACCACAAGAAAAAGGTGTTTATGTGAGATAAGGCATCAAAAGTCTAAAATGTAAGTGGTTGTCTGCAGGTTGCCCTGCAGGCACTGAACACTAAGTGTAGGCTAATTTTCAAAGACTTTAAACAAAATATTGCATATTGTTTGAACTGCTCAGCAAAACCAAATTTATGCAAAAAAAAAATGCTGCTGCCAACCGTTTTTTTTTTACTGAGTCCTGAGTTGCTCTGTCCTCCCCTTTCAGATACAATGCATGTAGTTCCTGAAAGCTAAGACACCAAGAGGCATTGCTCTTTGGTAAATCCCAAAGTGTCCTGTGGTACAGTATGTAAATCTGGATATACAAGATACCTGAGAGCAAATTGTGAACCCTTACTCAGGGAAACCTTACAGTATATTAATTTCACATGAAAGGATAGTAGAGAAATTTAATGAGCTTCTACTGGAAGCACAGGAACCCCTTTTAATCTTGGCTTGAGTAAATGTCCTGTTCTGCCATGTCGCTAACCCAGCAGCCCCAGCCTGGAGAGAGACAGTAGCAAACACATCACAGGCAGGTACAATTAATCTTGCTTTAAGTAGTTATGAAGCAAAATGCCAAAGAGAACATTCCTTCCTAGCCCTAAACATATTTGTATAACTTTTAAGACTTTAAAACACCTGAAATCCAGAAACTGTAGTAATAAGGAAACATTCCTAGTATGATAGTTTTTAAGCATTTAATATTATGCAAAGATGACAACATTCTAGAATTATTTTTACAAGTATGTAGAGGTGATTACCACTTACTTAAGTCTACAGGATTTTTCCACAATGGGATCTTTGGCTGAGAAAATCAATTCCAAAGTCCAAAGTTTGTGACAAGCGATTAAATAAAACTATGCAATGTTACTGTGAGACCGGTGACTGGTGTTGGCATTAGGATCATCAATGATAAATCCATCTTTAACATGTTAAAAAACTCTTAAAGAAAGGAGATCAATTACTATTTTTCAACTCTTTGTATGAAAATTAATATTTCTGCAGAGAAAACTTTTGTTGATTTATAATTTATTTCAACTGGCAAAATCCCTTAGGTACAAAAATGTAAATATTTACCTAGCCAAAAGTACTTTTACTAAGTTTCTCTTCAGGGAAAAAAAAGGAGAAAAAAAAAAAACAGCTTTTGTTTGTTACATAAAAATAGGAAGCTCAGTAGAATATTCAACAAACTGATTTTAGACACCCCAGTGCAGCTCAGTAGGTTTAGCATAAAAACTTTAGTTAGGAGCTGCCAGGAGATATTTCATTGCATTTGTGTGACATTCTTTAACTGGTTTTCATACATTCCAGTTTCATGTAAATATATCCATGTAGAGCTAATGCTGTGGTAAAAGTAAATGTTTGAGACTCTGCAAAGATTAAAGGGGTGCCGTTAACCTCACTCTTGCCTTTAGCTGGAGTATTTCCTGATTTTTTTTAAGCTTTAATGTATATTTTTTCTATAATTTAAAAGCAAAAATAATATAAATGGCTCTTTTTCTGGCAATTCATTGTCATTTGAATGCTAGAAGCCACAAACATATTATTGGAACTGAGTAGCCGTGACATTGTGATACTGAGAGCCTTAAAATAAAGGAGAAAAGAATAAAATTACCCCTTGAACCCCATTTCAATTCAAAAGAGAAAAAAAATCCCAGGCTTGTTAACATAAATAGTATGTGCAAATATGCATAAGACAACAGCCCCTTGGTAACATTTTTCCCACAGGAGGGAATTCCTGCAAAATTGTAGGCTATGTGCAGATACTTTATTTTCTAAACAAAAATTGCATTATGCCAAAAGACATATACATTTCAACCACTATTAGGGTGTAATTAAATTATGTTAGTTATCTTTGTTTGTAATACAAGGAACAAGATTTCTGTTGAAAGCACAAGGCACTCCTAGGTTAATATCCTTTCATCTCACTAAGTGTCACACTGTAGGTGGTCTGCAGTGCTTTCTTTATACAGAACTTTTCACAGGATTTGCTTAATTCAATGCTACTTTTTAGCTTTTGGGTCAAGTGAAAAAAATAGCAGGAAAGCCACAAGAGGACAAATTCCCCTTTCACTTAGCCCGTGTAAATCCTGTTGAATGGGGAAAGCAGGACAAAGGCTGAATACTGTGCCTTTGACATAAGGAGAAATACAAATATTTCATGAACAGGGCAACAAATGTCTTTGAAAGTTGCAACAAAGTAACAATTTCTGTAAAACTGCAGAGCCCATTATTTCCTATTCATTGAAAACATATGTTGATGCTGTTGCATATCAGAAACAATCAGAAGTCATTTGATTTCTTGTTTCTAAGACTAAAACAGTAGCTTACTTTTTAATACGTAACCAATTGTTACAAAACATCTGGTGAGCTGTAGCTTTCATAGTTTATAGACAAATTCTAGCTTTAAAGGCAAATTGGAAAATCTTATGCTTTCTTTTCCCTATAAATGCAGTATTTCCTCAGCCCCGGTAGAACTCCTTTGCCTTGCTTGCTCACTATTTCCATGCTGCTGGTGGACATGGATGTTGTGCATTAGTCTTTACAAAGAAAAAAAAGATAGATTTTCTAGGACAAACTCTTTCTCTCCCACTCTTCACTTCCCACCTCCCTGTTTCTCTTGCACCTCTTTGTGTAACATTTTGCTGCATCAGTTCGTTGCCCAGGATGCCGCAAAGCAGAGTTGACAGCTTGCACTGCACAACTGTTAGCACAAAGTCTTCCATGCATTAAGAAGAAAACCAATGCCATGCCAAACACTTCCAGTGTGAAATGTGAAACTGCTTTTATTTAAGGGGGGGCCACTAAGTTTTATATACTCAGAGGACATAAATGCTAAGAAATGTTATCCAGGTCTCTCTTACTGTATTAAAAGTTGGAAAGCTTTCTACAATAATGGATTCAGTTCATAAATCTCATTCCAGAGCCAAGTATTCTCATATCAGATGATATGAGAATCATCACTAATGTGATTTCAAAACTCACCTGCTGACTCTCTGACATACAGAACTTGAATTTCCCAGAGGTTTATATAATGAACTGAAGTGTGCTGAAGTAGCAGCCTCCAAACATACAGAGCAACATTTTTAATTGCTAATAATGTAACTAAACTAGGTTATCAAGGAATAACACAAGACACCCAGATGAGCCTTTGTAAAGACCAAGGCCAAAAGTGCCCGGAGGTTTGAAATGTCAGGTCTCTCCCAGTGAGAGGAGCTGCCATTGCAGGTCACTGCAGCAGGGCTGGGGCACCTCATCAGAAAGCAGCACACAGACAGCAAGGAAGAAAGCACACGCTGTGCTTCATCAGTCTGACAGATAACCCAGAAAAGAGTGGGGGAAAGCAAATCCACGAAGAGAAAAGTCTGGGCTCATTGATCATCCAGTAGCAGAAAGAAAAAAATTCTGAGGGAAGATGTTAAAAATTATTCCTAAGCAGGAAAGTGCAAGTGGCACCAAATCCATGTTTAGCTGTAATGTGAGCAACAACCAGAGGATGTGGTTTTAGCAAAGACAGACGTTACATAGAAGGATGAGGCAACGATTGTCTAAATAGAGCAAAAGGACTCTTGGTTCCCGAAGGCCCCACCATTCCCCAAGCTGCACCATAACCCAAAGCTTCAGCAACCACCTCAGGTACGTCAGAAAGACAATTTCCCCTTGGAGCCATCTGAAACAGGTATACATGAAGCAATAGTAATTACAGATGGAAACCCATGGACATACCACATCTCATAAAAATATGTGGAGATTTGTGGTTTTCAGAAATATGTGTTTGATACATTTGAATGCGAAAACAAGGAAAATTTTGAAAACAACAGGAAATTACATTATAGGTATCTTAATGTGAGAGGAAGTACTTGGAAGAGATGGTTCATCAGAGAAGGAAAACATTCAACAAATGATGCCAAGGAGGGCCAAGTGTTTCATGCCTGGTTGATTTTTGTTGTCATAAAATGGCAACCAGTACAACTACAAAAAGAAAATTTAAAAAAAAAAATTAAAATAAGGAATGAAAAGTATTCAGGTAAATTGTAAATCAATGAGCCCTGTGAAACTTACCAAGGCATGCCTGGAAAATTGGTTCATACAAATCCTGAAACATTATCAGTTATCTTCAGGAAGATGTAGAGGACTGGTGACATAGAAGGAGACTAGAAAAGGACAAATGAGATGCTTATTCTTCAAACAGATGTAAAAAATAACCTGGGCAATAACAGGCTAGTTCAACTTTTAAGTCCTCTTACAGTAATGGAACAAATAATTTCCTTAAAATACACCAAAGAAAGAAAATATAGTTTAAAAAATAGGAGAACATGGTTGTAACAAGAGTATTTGGAAACTTCCAGTTCTGCACAACTGATCTAGCTTCCTGCAAGAACTGGGAAATCTGTTTTGTGGTTGAGGAAAGGACTATGGGGAAAGACTAATAGTAAATATCATATGGCTTAATATTAGTTAACATGTAGTTTTAACATATAGTTTGACCTTAGTAAAGGGTCTACACTCTCACAAGTAAGGTCAGAACTTTTGTACATGCTATGGTTCACAGTCAGATGCAGAATCAGACACAGAGCAATTTTTGATGGTTCACTGTCAAAAAAAGGTGTCCACTATTATACATCTTCCTGCATTACTTGTGTGGTGGAGTAAACATACATTGCTGTATACATATACACAGACAGCAAAGAGATACATTGATATATTAATATGTATCTTTTTATCTGAATTAGCTGGGGGTAACAACACTTGTGAAAAGTCAGAACCTCAATTAGGGATGATTCTCCAGTCCAGAATGATTTTTTCAGAAACTAGGTACGGATTGCAAATGTCACCATGAGATTAAATAAGCTTTATAGGTAGGTAGAAATAACCAATTACATAAGTACAAATAAAGAATGACAGGAAAGGATGGTTACAGGAAATTACAAGCAGCACACGAGTCACCACACTGAATTTCTACCAAATCTCAAACCTCATACTGGCTGAAGGGGTCACTCTAAGGCATTTGAAATCATTCTCCCACACTTCTTGGCATTGGAAAGGCCAAGAGGAGTCTGAGTTTATGTCCAGCTTGGGGAATCACTTTTCAAGGAAAATAATGAGCTTTCAGTTAGACTGTGATTGGAGTTCTGTCTGCAAAAGTGGAAGAATTTGTGCTACTTTTTCTGAGGGAGAGCATGATGCATCATAAATTTCCACACAGGAAATTCTGAAAGAAGTCTTGTGTTACAGATCATTAATAGCTACAATAGATGACTTTGAAAGGTTGTGTTATCCTATCACTGGAATTACTCAACCTGTGGAAAAAGTATCTGCATGAAAAATTGAAGTGAGTTAGTGCTGACTTTGAGCAAGGGAATGGACTAACTGATTTGCTGATATCTTCTACAACCTCACTGCCTGGGATTTTGTAGCAGGGTTTGACATCAGCTATTTGCAAGGAATTTGTATCTTCTGCTTTATCTGGGAGTATTTGATCTCACCTGACTGTTAATTGGCCCATTTCTTGGCATTTTTTCCTCTGGTGCATCTGTATATGATGTAGACAATGTTTTGGATTCCCTTGTTCATGGAAGAGTAATGTCTTTTCTGACTTTTTCAACCCTTTCCAAAAGAAGTCTGAAAAACAAAGTATGGAATCTGAAGCATCCCCTGCAGGGCTTTGGAGCAACAGTCTGGAGCTCAGGCTTCCCAAAGGAAGGCAGTCTGATTGTCTGATGTTTTATGAGAGTGGTTGGTGGCTCCACGGTCAGCACTTGCTGCTGTCCTGTTTCCCTCTTACCTTCCTGCTTGTGTTTGCCCACCATCTCCATTCCTGCCCAACATGCAATGAGTTCTCTGGGGTGAAGCTGCCTTTTCTTCTCTCTGTTCACACACTTGCTATCAAGCTTCTGAGAGAAATCCCCAGGCACTACAATTAACTCATTATTGCTGGTGATAGTGCTATTAAAATTTGCTGTTTACAATCATTCACATACAGTAATTACATGCATTCTATTTTCCATTGGTTCAAAACATACATTGGAAGAGAGAGGGGCAATGTTTAATCTCTTCTAAATAACTGATTTGCAAAGCTATATCAGATACGAAATATTGTGTTCCTTCTACATGAAGCACAACATTCATTTGGGGAAGGCAGAGATAAAAGAGGGGATAAGGCTTATGTCATTTGTTGTCTTTCTTAAGTCTTCAGTGAACTCTTGTAGGGAAATATTACTCTACTTGTTATTCTTATAGCAGACAGATATTAATTCCTATCTTGCATCCACCTGCTTATCTACCACATTACAGAGGGGTCCTGCCCACATTTAATCTACTGATTAAATGCCAGTTTAATTCTTCTATGCTGTAGGCCACAAGAAATGTGTTCAAAGGACAGCCCCTCATATACACACCACAGTATAAACATTTTAATGAAACAGAATTTTTTGTAGGAGGGGAAAAAAGTTCCTTTGCTTTGAAAATAATTAATAAGCTCTCACTGAAATGAACCTTTTATGTATACCTCTATGTTTCTGATCTGGCAGCTTTGAAGAGCTGATATCATCAGTTTTAGATCCTGGAGTCTGGCCACTATTCTCTGAAACATATTTTACAATGGAAAAGACCATTTGCAAGCAAGTAAAACAATATAGAGGAAAAAAAATCAAGTTCTTTTCAAAGCTTGCAGATTTTTTATTCCTTTGCCACCTTTCTGCCTGACATACAAAACATTCTGTGTCTCTTGCTTACCATACCACTGCCCTGCTACTCTCCTGCTTCATTGGGATACTAGAGCTACTGATGGCATAGTTTAACTGCAGTTTTAATTTCCATTGGAAGGTGTTTGTGTAAGTCCTACTGCATGATGTTGTGCAGTTGTTCTTAAGAGAGCTTACACTGCACCTGCCCAAGAAAGTACATATTTCATCAGTTCCTCTAGCATTTAACTATTTCTATGGACAGAGGAGCTGAGGCAGAGGCCATAAGGCTCAGCAAGCCTCAGAGGTTGAGCACTGACCCCAGCAGAGCAAAGGCAGTGCTTTTAAATCATTTCCTCCCTGGGCCCATGCAGCTTACTTACCCAAGGCTGCAGTGAGAGCTGGAGTCAGGATTAAGGTACATCATGTTTCTGCTCACAGCCTGTAAGCCACTACTTACTACATGGACCTGGGGGGCAGCTTTTCAGATTTGGAGCCACACCACCCTCCAGCCCACCACTTGCACTGATAGTCCCTGCTGGTCCCTGGCTGGTTGAAAAGAGTCAGCCTGACCCCTCACCTGCAGGTCCCTAGTGCTCCTCCTCTTCTGAGAGCTCACCCTCCACTGCCACAGAGATCCAAGGCATCTGTCATTCCAAAACTTCTCCAGGTGAAACTGTGATCTTTAAACATAAAATCAGGTTTAAACCATCCAAAAATGCACCACAAACTGAACTGCCACACAGGTTCAAACCACCCAAATGTTAATAGGCTATTTTCTTTAATGAAAAATTCAGAATCAATTTCCTTCTCTTTTTATAATCATTTCACAGGTTTCCAAAAGAGCAGAATCTGTATCAAAATGTGCTCCAGATAGTTTGTAACAGGAACTCATTTTGAGGGTCCTGATTTTTGGAAGGCACAGATCCTTTTCTGTACATAATGGTCAGGTGTGTCAGAAGACTGAAGCTTTCAAAAGTAGCATTTAACTCTTCTAAGAGCAAACGGGAGACAAAAATTGGATCAAATGTCTGTAAGTAAAATCACAAAAGTATGAAAAAAAGACTTCTGAGGTAAACCAAAGACACACTACTTACTCCAGTAAGCCACTTTCTTCAGTGAGCCTCAAAGGCCCTGGGATGTGGGCTGTCCACCTCTGCTGACGAACTGAAGAGTCCTGAAGGACTCCTCTGCTTTCCTGAGCTTGTGCAAGGCAGTCTGAGAGAGCACAGCTCTCCACACTCTGATCATCCCACTCTCAGCCTTCCTCCCACTTACACCAAGGGGGAGGGACCAGCAGGCAGAGGTGGCTTCATGAATTCTATAGATCAGAGTCACCATAAGTAATCTCTTGATTTGTAATTAAAAGCAGTATCTAGCCTGAGGCAGTAGAGCGTCCTTGAGTTTCAGGCCTAGAGGGATTGTTTTGTCTGACCAAAATGTGAAGACAGTAACTAACACTCTACGTGGCATTTAGAGTTATACCCTACAGCAGTACAGGATTTGAAAAATATAAAAGCTAAAATCCTAAGCTGTCAATGTAACCCCCTACAGCTTGCAACTACTCGGGGATTTTTCCTTCCAGCTCCCATAGATAACTCATAGCAGGGACACTTTGGCTCTGCTCAGCTCCTGCACACAGCCTGCATTGCTCTTTGTGGGAGGATTATGGCCTTTGCTGGTTTGCTGTGTGCAACTCTACTTAGGGTGGCTGACAGTATCCAAGCAAGACATAAAATGGCCTGTGGTGCATCAAAGTCTGCTGGGCAGCCACCAGTGTTTTGCTTCAGCCAGAATAACTTCAGAGTTATTAGTTCATTTATTTGAAGATCCCTTCTGCATCTTCACGTGAGACCAAATTATCCTCTCAATTGCAGTAATGTAGATCATGACATTAATAGATAAGCAGCGAACATGATGTGGTTCCTGCTGTAATGGCAATCTTGATGGCCATTCTTAGACCTCAGGCTGGCTCCCTGTGTCTCTGGTCCCTGCAAAGAAGCAAGACAGAGCAGCCCAAAAGGCAGCCCTTAAAAACAGGGCCTAGGTGGGTGCAGTCCTCTCCACAAACATGGTCTAAGCATATATGATCAGCCTCTTAAGCAGAGAAGACATAGCTGAAAAACTGGAAGGATCTGCACAAAAGCCCATGACAAGCTGACCTGTCTTAAAACAAACATTTGCTGCGGTTTTCCAAAAAGAAATTTAAAAAGTCCTTTACAATTCTGGGTATTGGGGGTTTTGATTCCATTGTTCCATTGGCCTCACTCAAACACTTTTGTCTCCAAATCTCAACTAAAATTGCTTTTCATTTAATAATACTTACCTATTTTCTTTTTTCTTTTTTTTTTCCTGAGCCTAAGTCTGCTCTTTTTACATTTTCTTTACAAGGCAAATTTGGCATGCAGTTTGGTTGCATATCCTGATGTCAGCTTATTGAAGGCAGGTGCACTCTTTAATATATATGGGCACAGGGACCCCCTTCCAGACTATAAAATAATACTGGGCATGTCCTCATGTGTAATATCTCTAATTTTTTCTATTCATAAACCTAAAAATATGAGCTGTTCTTTTGCCTATTCACATCACAAGTGAGTGTGAAGAGGCAGGCAACGTATTTCTACATTACACAAAGATGGTGTTAAAATTATTCCATTAACATTTTTTGTCTATCATACTGTCTTTATATGACAGTAATGTGAAAAGGAAATGATGCTGTGATGCTGCACTTTCATTTCTAACAAAAGAATCACGATAGAAAATACTCCATGGCAAAGTAGCTTCAGCTAGCCCAACTGCCACCCTTTCACTTAATCTGGAAAGACGTGATCCAGCATGCTGTCAAACAAAAATCCTTCACTTTTTATTTAGCATTCTTATAGAATTAATAACATACAATGGGGAGTAAAGTAGAAAACTTAGTCTGTCTGTTATGAAACAAACATCGTCCGCAAGATGCCATTTTCAGAGATTGATTTCATCTGTTGTTTGGTGTAGTTTTTAATCTGATAAATCTTCATGCAAAATGAGATGACCTGTGAATGGTAGAACACATTTTTTACCTTTTGAAAGTCAAAAAAATATAACAGGTGTTAAATGGTTTATATAATTTCGTTCCCATTTTCTTGCGTTCATTCAAACATTTCTTAAGGCCAAATCTATGCAGGCAGCAATCCCATTTAGCTGACATTGTGGCTGTACTCTGTGCCAGTCCATCTCCTGGTTACCTGGAACTGCTGGAGCATGGAGGTTTTTTGTCTCTGAAGCATTTACTCATGTTCTTCTCTCTGAAAAAAAAAATATTCAAGGATAATGGAAAGAAGCTCCATGTAGGGCTCATCTCAGCATGAGATCAGGTTGCAACTGGAAATCAGAAGTGCCTCAAGGTCAGATGTGTCTGAAGGTATTCAGTAACAGATTTTTCACTGATTTTAAATACTTTTGTGAGACTGTAAGAGCCCCGTCACCAGAAACTGAAAAAGGCCAGGGGCATATCCTCGGGTATTATAACTCAAGTTTTCCAATCTGCTGAACTGTTAGTGAGGTCTCTGATATGGATCCAGCCTGTGGCCACCTAGCTGTTCCCAAAAATACCTTGCATTTGGGAGTGAATGCAAGTCAGGGACCATATCCAGGAGGAGGCAGGAAAGCAGCTCTCATGGCATGGAGGAGAAGAGGGCAGAACAACATCTGTGCCTGCTCTTTGGTGACAGGTATTGCCAGGCCAAGAAGGCAGCCTGAGGAATTCAGCAGGGTGTGTTCAAAAGTGGATTCAGTACACAATATTTGGGGGTTCTGATATGGGGGTTTTGATTTTTTCTTTTTTTTTTCTTTTTTTTTTTTAAACTGAGGGTACATTTGAGAGCTAGTGGATGTGATTGACCAATAAACCCCTACAGTGGAATAAATCTCAGAGGAGATGGGCAAGAGCAATGTGCCCATGAAGCTCAGAGAACACAAAGCAGTTGACTTTATCTCAACACAAAGAGGGCCGGAGGGGATCTTTGTCTTCAATAAGTAGCTATCAGCAGTTGAGTGGATCAGCCCTTGGTTTAAATGTCTCCCTGAGTTATCCAGACCATTATGAGGGGAGTCAGCCCGATGCAGAGTATAAAAACTAAACTAACAAAAGAATTTTGAAAACAGTGGGCTTGAAGTGGCTTCAACACACTCATCCCTTCCTAGAAACTGGGGAAGTCCAGAGTCATGACAGTGAGACATGGAGTCACATAATCATAGAATATCTCAAGTTGGAAGGGATCCATAAAAATCATCGACCCCAGTTCCCTGCACCTCGCAGAACTACCACAAACTAAACCATATGATTAAGAGTACTGTCCAGACATTTCTTAAACTCTCTTCCAGGGGCTGTCCACCATCTCAATGGAGAACTTTTTGCCTTATGTTCAACTTTCCCCAACACAGCTAGTACAGCTAGTGAGCCTATTATAGACACCAGTGATGGGAATCACACTGGTATTTTGACTGAACTTTGTATTGCAACTGCTATTATTTGCTAAGTGTGACTTACATAAGTATTGTGTTATCAGAACATTTTGAATCATTCTACTAAAAAAGAAGTCCTGTGTAATATAAAAATAACTAATTTGCTATTAAGAATAATTCCCTCCATGTGTGGAATATCTAAAAGAAGCTGGTCAGAGAATATTAGACTCTACCATGAAGATCACAGCTTTTCTTTCAGCAAAGACTGCAGCACCATGGACCACCATCTCTGAATTTTGGGCTTACCTGTATCAGCTGCCAAAGTGCAGGCATTCCTTATTCCCTAAGTCATACTAAATAGGGACCTGGACTTCTAAGTCCCCTGTGCACAAATACAAGTCATACCTACAGTCTTTGATTCAATCATCCCTCAATTCCAGTCAGTTTGCCTATGATGACACCAATGTCATGATGTCTTCTGGTCCAGATGGTAAATACTTTTTACTCATTTAGGAGGTTTATTTTTCCCTTCTCAAATCCAAACCTACAGGACAGTGTATTTATTTTAACCCATGGAAAATGAGGACAGCCGATTATAAAGTCCTGTACCTTTTGAAAAACACAGGACTATACACAGCAGACCTGCCTTGGATCCCTGCAAGGAGCAGCAGGCCCCTGATCTGGGCTAAAATTCACATTTGAGCACAGACATACACCCACTCAGCACGGGCAGGAGACAAACTTGGGCTTTAGTCAGAGCTCAGACCCAGACCAACTCCTTAGTCAAACTTATCTATGTCACCATGCCATTACATTACATCAAAACAAATTAACTTCTGAAGAAGAATTTCATCCCATTCTTCAAAGATTTGAAGGTCATCTGGAGACTGAAAATAGGCAAAACAGTATCAAAGAATCACAGAATCATCAAGGTTGGAAGAGATCTTTAGATGAACTAGTCCAGTGGTTAACCCAGCACCACCATAATCACCCCTGAAACATATCCCCAGGTGCCGCATACAGACATGTCTTGGGTGCTTCCAGAGATGGTAAATTCACCACCTCCCTGAGCAACTCATTCCAAAGCCTAATCACTCTTTCAGTGATCTTTCAGTGACAATATTTTTTTTTCTGTTTTCTAATCCAAACCTTCCCTGGGGCAGCATAAGGTCATTTCCTCTTGCCCTTTCACTTGAGACATGTCAGAAGAGACCCACTCCCACCTCACTGAATCCTCCTTTCATGTATTTGTAGACTGCAATGAGATCCCCCTTGAACTTTCTCTTCTCCAGACCAAGAACCTCCAGCTCCCTCAGCTGCTCCTCACAGCACTTGTGCTCCAGACCCTTTCCCAGCTCCGTTGCCCTTCTCTGGACACGCTCCAGCCCCTCAATGTCTCTCTTGCACTGAGGGGCCCAGAACTGAGCACAGGATTGCAGGTGTGGCCTCAGCAGTGCTGAGTACAGGGGGACGGTCACTGCCCTGCTCCTGCTGGCCACACCCTGGCTGATCCAGGCCAGGATGCCATCGGCCTTCTTGGCCACTTGGGCAACTGCTGGCTCAGAACAACCTACTTATCTAGCAAGCAAATGGAAAGAAGTGCTACTGTATGTACCACAGTAAAACCTGAGGAGTGCAGCCATGAGGCACCAGCTTGCTTCCCTTCCGCGACACTTCTGCTCTTGCAACTATTTGAGTGCTGTACAGCTCATGTGTACTCTTCTGATAAACCCTTGATGATATTGACTGTCAAACAAGCTTCTTGAAAGAATGGTGCAGTTCAGCATTTGGTCTTCCATTTTGAGCTGCAGCTTTCCTGCTTGCACATCTAATGCATGCAGGGAACACCACTAGATTCCATCCCCTGCTTCATTACTATCACATCACAAGAGTCTTAAGGGAACATTCTACTTAAAATCTGTTATACCCATCTTTATTTTTTTGTCTTCTTTTCCTGCATCATTTTTTTCCCCTGGTAACAGAATAGGTAATGTGTAAACAATTTGTTAGCTGCTCCAGTGCTAAAAGTGGTAGTGTTCTTCCAGATTTATAAGTGTAACAAAAGGAATAGCAAAGACACAGAAATTGGAAATGCTTTTTTTTAAACTAGCTATCTGATGCTTATCAAATCAAGAATGGAAAACTTCTTGGTGTGTACATGTATAACTCATGAGACAGAAGAAGTTGCATCCTTGATGTCTCACCACTCATGCAAAATGGAGAAACTATTTTGTAGACAAGGCTCTGTGCTCCTTAGGCATGTTAGAAACCTGAGTTCTAAAATCCTCTGAATATTTTTTTAATTTTGTACTATGCAAGAAAATGAATTAAAGTACAATTCTACTCCAAGAGATAACTGTAGAATCAGCACCTTTTTCACACTTTTTTATCATTCCCATCCACAAATACAGAAACCTTTCTTCTTCCAATAGTTATAATGGGAGATTTTTTTCTATGTCTTATTCCTTTTATCACTGAAGCAGTCATACTGGTGAGATAGTTATATATCATTAACAGCATTACAAAGCCAAGCACAAACTCCCACAGAGTAGGGAGATACAAGTACAAAATGGAGACAATGGGTGACACAACCCAAGTATCTGAAAGGAGAGTTTTGCCTGAGAAACATTTGTCCTGGAGCTGAAGAGGGTCAAGACAACAGGACTAGTTTAGCTTTCACTCCCCTTCTTGATTTTATACCTCTGAATATGAAAGAGAGCAGACTAGGTAGTCATTGATTAGAAATATGTGAGTTACAGTAATAAAAAATGCCAAGAAGTCCCTCTAATATTTTTTTCTGATCAAAGCTGAACACTCAAAAATTCGTCCTGAGACTCTCTTTGTCATCAAAACTCTCTCTGCTTCCAGAGGTGATCCCATTTCTGAGCCCAGCAGAAGCTTCATGCAGCAATTTCATGGGCAGCTGACCTGGTGCAACATCTTATTTCCACTAAAAAAAAAAGGCATTTCACTCTTCCTCTCTGGTCAAATTCCTTTCCCTTCCCTTGTTTTAGTTGACTTACCTTCCACCAGGGTGCCTGGTTCACAGAAGAGCCTGATGAACCAGCACAAAGTAAACAGCTAGAAGATGACCAGAAGTGATAGAGGAGGGTGGCAGAAGGAGGGACCTTACATTTTCAGCAACAATAAGCTGTAATAACATTCACTACCTCTCAGGGAACCACAACCTAAATTAGATGTGAAGAACTGGGCGGTGCCTATCTTTTTCCATTGTCTCTAAGCAGACCCTACAGCACTGACTTGGCTCAGACCTCCAGCTTTTAGACAGCAACCCTCTGGTGAGATCTGTCCCCTTCAGCAGTACTTGATCTGCCAAGGCAAGGTGGACTTGCTTTGATTTTGTCACATTTCAGCCAGGGACATCTTTGGGTCCTCTTCAATCTGTACTCAGTAGCACCACAGTGATTAAGAAAAGAGAGAAATATAAGCAAATATTTACAGAGAAACTTCAGATTTCAGCCTAATTTTTGAGCACTCTGAGAGCAACACAGGCATCCCCAGGAAGATACATTGAGTTCTGTGAAGACACTTGAAGCTGAATCCATTTTCACTTATTTCTATTTTCATTTATATTTTTACAGCAAACTCATTTCCATACATTCAGCAGAGTTGAACAAGATCAGAGAAACAAGTGCATTGTTTCAAAGGTGGAGAAGGCTAGTGTCAGGAATGAAGGTGTGCAGAGTGTGTGGTAAGGTCAGATGTTTGACAGTATTTATGCACTGAAAGCAGGTCAGACAATCTGCAAGAGATGAAAATTGTCCTTCTGACTGCTCCCTTCAAAACCCTTGGTCTTTGTTCACTGATCTGATTCCAGTGAGATTTCTGTGAAAGTACAGGTGGAAAATAAAGCAATGAATCACAGTACTGCAAATGTAACTACACATTTGCATTACAGACTTGGATTTTTAAAGAGGCAAGAAAAAAACAAGAACTGCGTGTCAAACCTGCATCTCTTGAGGCTGTCTCAGCATAACTGCCTCTAACTTGCTGAGCACCTTGGGACTCATAAAAAGATGTTCAAGGCATTTTTTATATACTAACATTTCAGTGGATCAACTAAAAGACCAGCATGCCGTGCATGGAATGAGAAATACCAAGAGCTCAAATATGAAAGCAATGAGTTCAAGTGAGCAGAACCAGAAAAGAATAGGTCCAGGAAACAGAATCTTGGAAAAAACAGTCTTTTTTTTTTTCTTATGATCCTAGTTAGACTGACATTTTGGGGGGATTTCCAGATACTATAGGGTTAGTGGATTGTCCTGGAAAGCATTGTGTGATGTTTTTTGTGACTTTCATACAAAAGGTATTTGCTGACCACTGACTGAAATATCTCCTGTGCTGTGGAAGATAGTCCCAGGGTTCCACAATTCAGGTTGCATATGCAAAAATATTTGTGATTGCCTGAATCAAAGTGAACCATTCTGTATTGAGACTATTTCATTTGTTGCTAATAAACCATTGATACTGATGAACACTGCAAATATCTTTACCTTTTAAGCACAAGCTTTTAAAGGAACTGTTCACAACATGCCTTGGTAAGAGAAATTTTTCTTGGGTCTTCTCCAATCATTCTTGCTAACGTGCTAAGTTCTTTCATCCATTACCTTAGGAATAGGCAACACACTTTAATCTAGAAGGTGGTTTCCTGTCCCTTCATTATCTGGTTCTTTAGCAAATCTTTCTGTGTTAAACTTCATTTTTATTACTAACTGAATACATTAGGACTTAAAAATTTTGCACAGCCAAAGTAGGTGTGGTACTATTTATAAATCAAGGGCAAGCTATGCAGTTTTCATAAGGTGGTTTATATTGCATATTTGAAATCTGGAGGTGTTTCAGGAATGTATCATAAAACCACCTTCCATAAACTGTCTCTCAGGAAACAGTAATGATAACAGAGGCAGACAGATCTCACTTTAAACAAGTTACCTTGTACCCTTGATATACTAAATTTCTGGAATTTTTTTTACCATATTGAAAATCTTTCCAACTTTTTGAAGTCTTATCAGCTAAGTTTTCAGAAGATTCACTTTACTGCTAAGATTTCCAAACACTCAGTAATGTTGAGGCTATATAGCTGCATAAATCTTGCCTCATAAATTTTACAGATTTATGAAAATCCTAATTGTATACCATACATAAAAGTAAAAACAATTCCATATATAAAATAATAAACATACACATACTAATTAAGCTTCCAAATCCCAAAATGGTGAACTTATAGATGCCAGAAAAAGATTTCACATGTGTGCTGTTTACTAAATGTGAACTCTAACTTTTCTGGATTTTACCTCACTTATTATTTTCACAGAAAAAATGTGTGCAAAGCTTTATGTCTGACAATGTGGGTGTCAGAAGTCTGAAAAGGGTGAAACAAATTGGAAAAATAGAATGAAAATATATAAAAACCTGTAAAATTACTATGTTCCCTGACTGCAGGCAAAAGCTATATTTAGATCTGGTAACCATAATGGGATATTGGTTAGAAGATGAAGGACAAATTTCAATACATGCTCATTACTTTAAAGAAATTACACCTTACAGTAAGTCTTTTATATTGAAAAATTACAGTAGTTAAAAAAAAGTAATGTCTTTAGTGCAGAAAGTAGTTTACCTAGCCTATATCCTTCTGTGTTTATGTTGCTGCTGTTGGATATAACTGTGTAAATAAGGAATGCCTTTCACAGCCAAGGTTTTCCATTTTTTCTATGCTTCAGTGAAGTCAGTTCACAACATCATGACCAGTTCTTGTGTGAAGAAGCCCTGGGAGAGTTCTATTTTATTTAACTATACTGAAATATTTTTCTTGCATGTTAAATACCCAAGGTCTAATAAAACCTATTTACCATCTGACATTTATCTCACTTGGGGTTTTTTTTGGTGGGAGGCCTTGACAGCCCAGAGGAATAGCTAGGATACCACAGATAAAACTCAGATATTGATTGTTCACAAAGGAGCATTTCTTCCAACTGTTTCCTGAGTATTTGAGTTATATCCATGTTAATTGAAACACAGCACACATACAAAGTACAAACTAATTTTATTCCTTTACACGATTCCTTCATTTTACACTGACATCATAATCATTCTGACTACACGAATATCTACTGAAAACCATCTGGATTTGCAATACTAAACACAAACAAACACCCATAAATCAGAAAATCTAAAGCAATAAAAATAAACTTTTCCAGATTCCTTTGTAATGAATAGGAACTACTGCTTTGAGGAACTTTTTGTGTAACTGTTCCGAGAAATTGCATTATGGACCTTGGAATATAATATATATACAGCTTGAAGTTATTATGTTTTGAAAGACACCATGTCATTGATGCTTAAAAAACACTAGTAATGAGATAGAAACATCGAACACAAAAAAAAAAGCTTTACTGGGACTGAATCTTATTCAACAGGTTCAGTTTTCATCCTGATGCACTTGATGTGAAGCCAGCATAGCAAAATGTCTAAAAGGAGGTTGTCTATTCCCCCACCTTCTCTTCCCACTGTCAGCCCTGTTTCAAACTGTCCAGCTTGGAGTGTTGGTTTAGTGAATTGATATGGAGTCTGACAGGACACAGAGACAGCACAAGGTGAAAGTCAAGAATGGATGGTGAAGAGCAAGGTGGATGTGAGAAACTGAACTCTTTATTTTGTGTAGGGTGGCCATCCTCCCCTGTGAAGCTGTACCCTCATCTCTCTGACACAGTAACACCTCTTATGCACTATTACACCAGATCTTGGGAGCCAGAGCTTAGTTCCAAAGGAAAATCACAAAGACTTCTGGATACACAGCATTTCTGTCTCAATGTGCTTAACAAAGACTTTGGTAACCTTAAACTTCCTTACAGATGGAGAAAATAAGACACAAAAAAAAAGTTGTTGGGGTAGAGCAAAGACCAGAACTCATGTCAACTGAAAGCTAGTCCTGTTTTCTGACTGCCGGTTGAGAGAGGTTTAGACTGGGGAGGAAGAAAAACTTCTTCTCTGAAAGTGTTTTCAAGCACTGAAACAGGCGGCCTAAGGAAGCTGTGGAGTCATTATCCCTGCAGATGTTTAAAGGCATGAAGTTGTGGCTCTTAGGGGAACAGCTTAGTGGTGGATTTGGCAGTGCTGGGTTAATGGTTGGACACACAGGGACCAGGATGTGACATAAGGCAGCTCTGCTATTATTGCAAAGAAGAAGAATGGCTGAAGTGTGTTGTGAAGCTGAAGTCACTGCGACGTGGGCTTTCAGGTGCAGACCGAAGAACAAACATTCCCATCACGTGGAAGACTCCTCTCAAGTGAACAGTGGAAGGATTTCTTTACCAGAGTCATTCCACCAGCCACAGCTGATCATTTTTTAGGCCTATAAAAAGGCTTTTCATAGAAATTAGCTTGGAAAGCAGCAAACATGAGGTAATTCTGGTTTTCATACAAAGGGAGCTTGAAAGCAGGTCAACAGCTCAAGTGTGATGGAGTAGGAGGGAAGAATGACAAACTCCACAACTCATCAGCCTATAGTGCTTTTAATAAATATGCCTGCTGCTTTCAGGTTATATCTAAAGGATGCCCTCAGGAAAAGCTGGTGTGTGGATAGATAGCAGCACAGGCATAGGGCTGACAGATTGACTCAAGATAGGTCTCAAGCCACAGACAGATGGAAGTAACAGAAAAAAGGAAAAAGAGCCTGAGACATGATGAGCCCACTGCTTGGAGGACATTT
This sequence comes from Motacilla alba alba, assembly GCF_015832195.1. Classification (NCBI taxonomy): domain Eukaryota; kingdom Metazoa; phylum Chordata; class Aves; order Passeriformes; family Motacillidae; genus Motacilla; species Motacilla alba. Next base: position 53,497,995 of record NC_052016.1, on the reverse strand, counting down.
CTGTGAGCAGGCAATCAGCCCAACAAGAGCAAAGGGTTATATGAGCAGATGTAGCTGTTTAGGTATATTGTTAATAAGAAAGCAGGAGGAATGTTGGTGTTGGTCTTAAAGGACTAGTGAGGCCTTGAGCATACAACCCACCAGCCTTCACATTTGGGTGGAACTGGAGGGTGGATGGAACCCCCAGTGACAGAGGTGACAAATGGCAGAAATGCTAAATGCCAGCCCATATCTACCCCCATGAGGGGGCACTTTGTCTGCTGGTGGAGACTGTGACCCATCACAAGGATTTTGAGGAACTGAGTTCTTCAAAACTAACTACACCAAAGAGGATGTGTGTGTGGTCATCACCGACATTTGGATTATTCTTAAATGAAGCAGCAAAGGGGAGGGCTCTCTAGAAATTATATACCAACAAGAAAAATACATTAGAAGGATACTGGGAGCAAGAGGAAAAAGAGGTACAGAAACACAAAAGTTCTCAGAGAAACAGGAGATTGTCAACATACAAGTTGAGTTTGAGCTTGCAAAGAGAAGGAAAGTGAATGGCCAAAACATTTGTTTCTATAGCAAAGAAGAGAGAATTAAGTAGTTAGCTATGCATTGACTGAAGAGATGCTAAATCTAATTAGCTATATATTTCCAAGATCTATGTGATTATTGTGTCTTTGTTTCAGAGCAGATCTGCTTCATGATAAAACATGGACATGCATGTGGTCCTCAAACTGCTGACCTCTACAAAGGACAAGGTTTTGAGCACTGAAAACACCCCTTGTTATTGCCTTAGGAGCAGGCACATTAGAATCACAGAATCACACAATCACAAGGTTGGAAGAGACCTTCAAGATCACCAAGTCCTACAGCCCTAATACCTCAACTAGACCATGGCACTGAGTGCCACATCCAGTCTTTTTTTAAAACATCCAGGGATGGTGACTCCACCACCTCCCGTGGCAAGCCATTCTAATATTTTTATCACCCTTTCTGTAAAAAACTTTTTCCTAATATCCAACCTATATTTCCCTTGGTCCAGCTTAAGACTGCGTTATAGAACCTAAAAATCTGTCTTCTGTTATAATTTTCATTTTGCTGAGAAAACTAGAACATAAGAATGAACACACAGCATGGGAGTTTGGTAAATCCATCCTAACAAAAAGTCCAAGAAAAGGGAAAGCCTAGTTCTTAATGTGAAGAGAAAAGGAATCTAGACCTTTGGAACCTGATTGTTTGAATTCAAAACCATATACAACTTGAAAACAAAATGCATGATAGGAATAATTGAAGACATGGAGATAAATAGAAGATGGGATAAAAGGTTACCTAAATTAGCATACCAGACTCAAAAGAAGTCTTGTTGTGAGAGATCAAATTTTAAAAAAAATTATGTATGAGATACAATCTTTCTTTGTAAAATTAATCTGGAATAAGTGGGGATTAATACAAGAATTGTAAGGTGCACCAGGAACCAGCTAAAGACAGCGAGCAAGTGGGGAAGTACCTTGCCACAAAAATGTTGGCTTGTTAAAGAAATTTTCTGATAACAGAAATTTGGAAAGCATTCTTATTAGGGAGGAGAATCCAAGCAAACAGGAAGAACTAGATGACCTTAAGGAGTGAAGCAATTGAAATGGGATAATATTTAATGGTATCAAATGGCATGCTCTGTACCTAAGGATTTATAAGACAGATTTATGCAATAAACTAGGAGCACATCGATTCAAAAGGTGAGGAGCACACCCTGAATGTGCTAACTACCCACAGGATCTGTTGCCAACATAATGCAACTGTGACCAAGGTAGTGCAAGCCTGAAACCTACCTAGGGCCATTTGGTGCTATTGCTAAAATCCTGGGAGGTCATGATTAGGCTATTATATACTGTCACAAGGAAAGTTTCCTCCACCCTAGATTAGGCATCTAAAAATTAGGGATTTTAGTAGGAACAAGTTATCCAAGACTCTTCTATATATGCTGAAAAGAAATCCAGAAAGCCATTAATCTCAGCCTATAGTCATGTCTAATACAAATGTAAAGCTCTGGCTTCTGGAAGTTTCTCTCATCTTTTCCTCATTTTTGAGCATAAGGGTGTGAACACCTCAGATGTGTGAAAAATGGGTAAGGTAAATCCAGGTCAGGAACAAAAGCTAAGGAACACAGCCTGGCCCTTTCTGCCAGGAACAAAATATACAAATTGACTTGATAAAGTCTGAAAGTAAAAAGATGCATTATCGTAGCCATGAGTGTTTACAGATGTAGTGAAAAAGTTCTAAGCAGGCTTTAAGATGAAGACCAGTGCCAAAGGAGACCAGCAAAGAAAGAAATTGCATTAAACGACTTTATTCAGTCCTGTGGAGCTACATTTAAACCTTGCTAGATATCCACTCACTGTTTAATCACATCTGTGCTTCACCAGCTCTTTAGAGATAGTCATTCAATATTATAGACAACTTCATGACTTCATGGTACTTGCAGTATATTTATAGCATACACCTTCCCAAAGTAAAACACTGTGTGTACAAAATTGTCCTAGACTGGCCTGTTCGTGTTTGTCAGCGGCTGGCAAACCACAGTGTTTGTCAGTTTGCTAAAGTCATCTTTGTTTTGCCATTATCTTTCTTTGTCTCTCCTCTAGACACAACTTGGCTAAGAATCTGTCTGAATTTAAGTATCAGTACTAAATTGTTGTGAAAAATACTACTTAACACATTCTAAACAGACATATTGTAGATGACAATAAACATAAATCTTTGAAAATACCCTGCAGAGTAAATGACAGAACTTCAAATAGAACTGTTCTGCTTGATATAAGGTTATGCCATTATTATGAATTGTGCTTCAGCACGTATGTTTCTCAAATACTCTATGTTTCGGCACATATGTTTCTCAAATACTCCATGTTTCCGCATTATTTTGCAACCCTGTGACCTAGTCTAGCATTAAATCATAAGAAGTTCAGCCTCTGTGTTTTATCCTGGCCTGTAAAACACACACAACATTACTGTTTCATAAACAGGAATAAGACATTTACAATTCCATGCAATATATCTGCACAGCCACTTACATTTTGTCTCTTTCTTAAACATGACCTCTAATATGTGACATCAAGAATAATCAGATTCATGTATCCTTTCAACATCTCATGATTTTCAGAAAGATTTAAAGCAGAAATTAGAAGATTTGTTCATGACCACACCCTTCCCAAGCTCTAACCACAGAACCATTCTTTGGCCAAAGGACTGGGACAGAATCACTTACTTCCTATACATTTTACTTGCTAATGCAAGCTGAGATATAAAGCCTAGGACAAAGCCTTCTTTCTAGGTATACAGCAGAGCCCTTTTGAAGACCCCAGTGAGATTGAAAATTCCCAGAAAACAGTGTATTTGCGGAGGTGGCTTCAATATTCTGCCTGAAGGTGCCCGTGTGCCATCATGGCTCCCTGGAATGGCTGACCCATAAAAAGTCTGCCAGCCAGTTACAACTGGTGGGCAGTGGACCTATTGCTTGACTTCAACAGAAACAAACTGCAAGAAATTTATTCTGGATTTTTTTTTTTAAGAAAATCAAGCATATATGATGGCAGTGTCAATCCCCTCGCTAACCCCTGAAGCCACTGACAAACCTCAGCCAAACCTGGAAGAGTTTCAAAAACGAATTAATTTCCTGTAAGTCGGCAGGGGAGTGGTGGTGAGATAGAGGAGGGAGATCCCCAAGGTTGTCCCTCTGGAAGGGGAAGGGCAGAACGACACTGCAGGGAAGCAGCAGCATTTGGTACCATTTGCTGGGGAGCAGCAACCTCTAGATGGTTATTCTGGCTTTCAAATTCCAGCACCATCTTTTGGAAGCAAAATTCAGGCTTGAATTGAAAAGATGCACAAAACCAGTCAGCCACTGACAGGGTCTGCTTAGCTGAAAATCCCTAGGGAAAGCTGCAGCCCAAGCACAGCAAGCACCAGCGCCTCCAGTGCAGCCCATTCCTGCTTCTTGTCAGCAGTGGAGGAAGAGCAGGCAGTGGCCTCCCTGTCCTCCATTGTCCTTTGGTACAGCCACCCAAGTGGATCACAGCAGGGTAGACACCCACCAGATAATCTAAATATTGCTTTCCTTTTCCTTGAAAGAAACAAAATTCATATCCTGATGATGTGTCCCCTTAAGGGATAGCTCTCACTACCCTACGAAGATTGTAGTTTCTTCCAAAACTGACTTCAAATTCTACAAGATACACTGGGGGTATCATTTCAGTAACGGCAGTCATGGAAAACTTCTGTCGAGTTCTCTAACAAAAAATCAAGGTCTAAATTCCAGACTATATAAATACATAAGTAAATAAAGAAGGCAAATCTTTCTGTACTTTGGTTTTTATTGAACTATCTCTCATCTTCCATCTTTTGTGAAAGGTTGTAAGGCAGCTGAAATGGAAAAGCTTAGCATCACTTTTCAGAGAATGGGGTACAAGGTTTTTGCATGCTCAAGGTAACCCTGTTTTACACTATCACCTGTGAATGAGCAGATTCTGAGGAATGTTGGAAAGAAAGACCCTTTATTCCTTCTCCAGTTTCACAGGAACAAGTCTTAGATGTTTATGGATGTGCTTAAATTAAGCAGAGTTCTCCAGAAGTGCAAAAAAAGGAACACTTCTGTGTCAGCAGGATTCCCATATGATCACAATCTCCATGGAAGGAGGGAAAAAGTTTTATTATTTTGTGCAAATATCTTTCTGTGGAAACTAAATAGAAATGGTTTAGTAGACTGAAATTGCTGTGAAGGCTTCCAGTTCAGAGCAAACTCCTGAAATTTATTACAAATACCAAAGGCCAAAGGGGAATGAACTGTACTTCAGAGGTGGAATGAAAGAATCTCCCAAAAAAAACCCACAATCAATGTGTCATCTAGGCAAATTAATATCCCTACTCCCAGACAGATTTTTTTCTGAAAAGGAGGGAGAAGGGGTGCTATTTTGAGTCATAGGGATACTTCAGAATTCAGGGTTTAATTGCACTTTAGACATACAAGCTGTTTTAGATATTGCTTCTTTCAAATAGTTCAGACCTTCCTTCCTTGAAAGTTCACATCTTCATAATGCCATCTAGTAATGCTTCATAAAGTACGTGAGAACCAACAGAGGTAGAAGTCCAGTTTTGCAAAGACACAGATTTAGATCATTAACACACACCCCAAAAAATTTTTAAAACAAATAATAAATAAATAAAACAATGAACATGTTCCACTCCCAAATAAAACAACACCGATCTTTCTTTCTTACTTCCTGATTTGCTAATCATCAATAACTGGGAGAAAGCAACCAATGATGTTTATGCCTGCACGTTGGATGCTGCCCTCTGGGCAAAGGCCTGGCACCTTCCCTCAGGTGCCACTTTCCTGGATCCATGTCAGACACTTGAAGTAAACAAGGAAACCCTTGGGGAGAGGCAGCACAGGGCAAGGACAGGGCTGGTGCTGACATGCTGGCTCTGCACCTGCCTCACACCCTGGCACCTTTCCCACTCCCTGCCCTTTGCACACCCAGGTATGACAGGCTGGGGTGCTTTTCTGAGAAGGTTGTATCATTAGCTCTGGGGGCAGGGGGGTTTTCCTGCCCTGTGTTTGCACAGGACCTAGGAGGCTGGGTCTGGATTTCTGCAGGGCTGCTGGAATAAAAACTTGAAAATAGCAAGCAGCAACGGAGCTGATGGCAATTGTCCAGTGCATTTACCCTCCAGGTCTGGCAATGTTGAAAGTTCCCTGTGTTACCAAGGAGTTCCTCGAGTGTCACAGGTCCTTGCTCTGATAAATTAGTGTCTAATCCTAAGGGTGGCTCATTGGTTTTCAGTTTTAGGCCCTTAATCTCCTTCCCTAGCTCAGGAATCTTCTCACCCTGCACCCAGAGAGATCATCACTCATTCCCTTGCCCAGAGTTACCAAACAACGTCCAATTTTTTAGTAAAGATGTCAAAGTGTCTGTCTAAACATCTTCTGGTTTTGGCCTGAAACTGATATGGGTTGAAAGTCTTCAGCTCTTCCCTAAATCTTGACAGTTGGCTAACAACAAATAAAAAACATCCCAGTGATTTACTATGTCGATCCCACATTGTTGTGCTCTGTGTTTCTTTAAGAAAGGTGCGAGTATATGTGTAAGAGTCTTGAAATACAGTGGTTGCCATGGCAATTATCTGTGTTTAGAGAGTGGAGGGGAGTAAAGTTCCATGTAAGTGGTCAGAGTAGAGTGCAAGTTAAACATGCCTCTTTGCAGGTCTAAATTATGTACTTTTCTCTCCCCGCCCCATCCCCCCTCCAAATATTTGTGAAAATATGCATAGATTGTCTGATGAGCTCCAAACTATTCTTGCAACAATGCCAGACTTTTTTCTCCCCCTCAATATTCCCACTTGCCTGTAAATCCTGTGAGAATAAAGCATAAGGCTGCAGAATTGCCCATCCACACTCCCATCCAGGAGTTTCCTTATCTGGTTCATTTCTCCTTAATGGGACTGAGTGCATTACTCTTACAAAACTAACAGATCAAAAATATAGGTACACCTAATGGCTGTAAATTTAATTGGAAGGGAATGTTATATAAGTATAAATCATCAGGACAAATATCCCTTAGCATTTATTCTGTGCTTTACATTTTCTAATTACTCCATGGATTTGTTGCTTTAGAACAAATATGCATTGTGCCTGGAGCTGGAACATCTATTCTCCATAAATCTTTCTCCTCATGTTCTCTCTCATTTTCATTTATCAACCTAGATTTTTCCCCATTTCCTCACATACATGATAAGGATATAATTCCCAGCCTCCACGTGCCTGCACACAGCCTGTGTAGTTATTTCCCAGGTGTTCCACACTCGAGGTTGGCTATAAAGCCCTTTGCTCTTTAGCTTTCACATAGGAATATTCTAATGTTTAAGGACAGTGATGACAACAGAAACTGTAAAGGTGATAGTTGCCTGCTGCTCTGATTTCACAGGGATAGTGTTCACTTCAGACTCCACAAAGCAAATGGCAATTTTCAAAGTAATCACAAGTGAGACTCCATTCTGGCCACCTCCTGAATGCCACTTCTCCCAGAAATATTTGTGACGGTAACAAAACCAGAATAAAAACCTTGCAGTAGGCCTGTAAGCAGCAATGGTTACACTGGGAATGAGCCACTGCTTAATGCTGATTTAGAATTCACATATAGCACTGATGTGCTCCGCTTGAATATAGAGTGAATTCAGCAAAGGAATTGACACCATGACAGTTTGACACAGTTGCTCTTTAAAGCGTGTTGCTTGGGGCTTCTTTAAATATTAATGGGTAGATTGCAAGATGGAAATACATGATTAGGTACTTTTGAAACACTGGATCCTGAGGCTCTGCTGGTTTCCAAGCAGCTGTTAGTAAGGGAGCCATGGGTTCCAGCAGCTCTGAGCGGAGGAAAGGAAGCTCTATATACTTTTAGATCCAGAAGGGCCATGTTGGAGAACACTGAAGGCACTTCATCCTTCACTTTCCATCTTTTACCAGTGTTTTGAAAGTTGTAATAATCTTCCTCTGCAAAAGAACGGTGGATAATTTTATGGTTTTTTAAGAGGTGTCAGGACTAAGCTTTACAAAAGAACCAGAAACTATTTGGTCCTTGTCTCACTGTGTTTAACCCAGTTTCACATGAGGCAATTAGTGACATTGATAAACAATTCAGTTGATGAAGGAAGAAAAACCAAAGATTACCAAAATATGATCACAGTTATAAGATATGTGACCAGCATGATGCCTCCAGGGCGAGCAGTTTTATAACCCCCTCTGGTAGGCAGCATGGGAAGGGAGGTTTTTTGGGAGGGATCTAGGCAAGGTAAGGGTGGTGAACGGTTGGAGAATAGACGTAGGAAAGGTCTTTCATGATTACGGGTGTACTACTATTGGAGAAGTAAATATGCTGTACTGCTAGATGGTGTCCTTTGCCATTATGTTAGGGCTTATATTTCCAGAGCCTGAAGAATGGCAGATCACAAGCATCACACCAACCACTCATTCACAAAGAAAGCACTGCACCAGTAAGAACTTCTCTCTGAGCTGGACTGATCCAGTAATACACCTTACCAATTAAAAGGCTCTCCCAAAACTACCACCTCACAGAAATCCCATTTTACAACTAGGCAATGCACTCTCTTCCCTACTGTCTAATTTACTGCCCATGTATTGCTCTTCAGATTACTCTCTTTATATATCTAGCTGATTCAGTGAGCATGGGAGCATGATGCAGACTCACTGGACAGTGTGATGAAGCTGGGTTGCATTGCTTAGATTATCTCAGTGTGTGTTAGCTGTTTCTCAGGGTCGATAAAGACCCTGCCCCATAGGTCCTGCTGTCTAATGGTTCTATAATTACAGTAACCTTTGTGAAGCTGTAGCAATAAATAACATTTTCCATGAGGCTAGTACCGTTTCAAAAAACAGTGACTTGCATATGCAGGGTATGACTGCTTTCTCCATCAGCTGAAGCCACATCATCTACTCCACCTTGTCCCTGTGGCAGGAGGCAGCCATAAGCTAGTCTGTGGTTTAACCTCCTTTCTGAGGACATGGATTAAATCTGTATTGTTCTGCTCATGTGTATGCACGGGGTCTGAAAATACTCAAAGACAAAAGTGCAGGAGAATAAGATGAGTAGAAAAATGGCAGAGACTAAATGGGAAAACTGTCCCAGTTACCAGGCAGTCTGCCCAGCGCCTGTGAGTACCTCAGGCTTATCAGGTAGGTTTGAATGAGGCAGATTAGAAATGAAGAAGGTATCTGGGAGAGGGGAAAGTCATCTCATCTCAAAAGTATTCTGCACATTGATGCAATTCAGCGAAAACCTGTGTGGCTAACTGTCCTCTTTGACTCAGGAAGGAAGGTTTATGAAACTCCCAGTGGCCATGTTAGCACCAGGGCATGTGTGGTCTGGCCTCCTCCACTGTGTGCCACCCAGGAAGCCCTGCCACACTTGCCAGGACTGTGGGTCAGTTTTAACTTTAGTTTACCTTTGCACTTTCACAGTATGCCCAGGCCAGGGATCAGCCCCGCTGTGGGTTCCATGCTGGCATTTAAAGCCCTCCAGGATAGACCCAGCAGGGTCCTTGCTCACGGGGGAGCATTAGGAACATGATTTACAGGCATTTCACCCCTCCCTACCACACCAGACAAGAAACTATGCACAGCCCAAGTTTTCAGCCATTTACTGCTCTTTCATAGAGCTCAGTGTTGGTTTTAGCTTTATGGAAAGTATTAGCTATTACAAAATAACCTGTAGATAAGATCATGACATAAGGAATCTTGTATTATTTCAGTAACTATCCATTTTGTGAAGTCATGAGCATTTTGGCAAATCTGGAAAAATACCTACAATGTGTTCTGCAAACATTTGCAGCCTTGCACAATAGCTTCTTCTTTTTTTCTTTTTTTTTTTTTTGTTTTTTTTTTCCAGGACTCTTTGCATACTTCCAAAGTGGTTTGCTGGTTTGGGCCCCAGACACTTGGGTACTCTGTAGCTCATTCACGTGCTATAACGAGGTAGTTTGTACTAGATTTTCAATTTAGTTGCAGAGCTTTGTCCATTTCAGCAAACTTTCTTCATGAAGTAGAAAATATAAAGCTGGAAGCATTACAATACCATAACCATGAAACACAGACTTCCTGCGTGTCAGTCTACTTTAAAAAAGAAATAGTGTCTGTCATTTGTAAATTTCAAAATAAATTAAGTGTATGGAGGAAGGTACTAAAGAGAAAACACCTTAAAAACAAGTGAGGAAACTCAGTCTTTTTCGTTCTGTGAAGTGTGACAGCATATGGTAGATAGTGGGTGGCTGTTCTAAACATAACATGTATGTGTCCAACCTAAAATGTTTTATTGGTTCCTACTTATGAAAGCAGCAGCTAAAAATGACTGATGACTGTTCTTTCTATATCAGCAACATGTAAAGGCCCAAGGAAAAGAAAAATCAGTCTTTAAACTCATAAACATCTTTAAACAGCCACAAAATTCTGTTTAACGTACCATTTTTCCCAAGGTACCTCAAGTTTAATGTTTCCTCTTTGTGAAACCATAAGATTACAATATTTTTAAATATCACTATTATTTTCAGATAATACTAAAATATGTCCAGAATAAAGGGGAACAATCTTCCCTTTTCCCAGAATTACTGTAGCTCTCATCTCAATATCCTTTGAGAGTACAGATATCTAGAACTACATACTCATGTTAGTTTAATACAAGAGAAAATACAAGCCACAACTACAAGCCTCCCAGAGCTACAGGACAAAACAGTTTTAACCCCATCTTCATTTCAACTCAGTACATTATAAACGTGAAAGTTTTGCAGAGAGCAAAATTTCCCCATTGTCTCCTCCTTTTTTTCCCTCTGAGAGTTATTATCATGGAAGGAACTGAGGCTGAAACTGGGAAATCTTACAGTGTGCTCCAAGTAAGTCCAGTTTGTTACTAACCTGTCTTCCTGTGGCAGCGACTCCTGCGTCTGAGGATAGCTGCCAAGCATGCTCCCTCTTCCTCCCACACAAGTTTCATCCTTGTGGTCAGCTGTTTCTTGGAAGCTGGGGAGCATAATTGATATTGCAACTATCACACTGTGCGCAGAGTGAGCTTACACAACTTTCTGAACACGCTTTTCTTGCCCTCTCCACCCACCTTTCTCTAAAGCTATGTGTTTGTTGGTAAAAGCAGGATTCAGGTGTCAGTTATATGGGTGGAGCTCAGGTGCTTCTGCAGATGCGTGTCCCAATCCTCCTCCAGCAATCAGACTGCACCCAGATGACCATCCCTTTGAGTGACCTCAGTCCAGTGGCACAAGGGGCACTATCCTTGGCCCTGCACCAACAGCAACACTGGCATTACTGCCTGAGAGCAACCTCTCAGCTCAAAGAGGGTCAGCAGCTAGCCAGCTGGCTGGAAAAGCAGGGAAGATGCATATGCTGCACATGTGCCTCCCAAACCTGTCTCAGCTCTCAATTTCACCTCCCATGCAAATGAGGTCCCCTGGTTACTTGGGATTCAGAAAGCCAAGTCTGCCCCAGCAAGTGTGGGATAGCTCCCCAAAAGTGCTGGCTGGAAAACAGATGAAGCACATTTTGTGACTTTGTCCCAAAACAGCACAGCAAATTTAGGAAGAACATGAGTTTTGGAACAGATTCAAAACTGTCTGTTTGGGGTTTGTGGCTGGATTTGTGGGTTGTTTTTATGGTTGGCTGATCGGGTTTTGGGTTTTTGGTTGGTTTTTTATCAATATGACACAACTCCAAGCCTTTCCAATGACAGGACTGCACAGCCGTTCGTCAGACAGTGCCTCACCATCAGTAGGACTGGTCTGCACCAAAGGACTCTGTAGAAAAAGAGAGCTGCACCAAAGGATTCTACAGAAAAAATACTGCTTTGCGTTTGCAGTGTTAGCCCTGAGAAAGGAGAAAACTCACCCAGCGGCTGTAGTAATGACTTTTATCAGAATTAGAGCATGAGAAAATCATTTGTGTCTTTCCTAACATGATTCGTCCAAGTTTGGAAGAGGAAACACTGCTGACACACTATGTTTTTTATTGGTTATTATTCTGAGAACCTCAAATCTTCTAATTCATAACCTAACATCTGCAGCCCCACATGTGGAATTTTTATTAAAACTTTTTTTAAATTAAACATTGACCTGACAAAACCTTCAGATAGCTTGATTTTTATGAATTCTGTGCACTTTAATTTCATTATTTATGATGAATATAACCTCAAAGGCTTGTGCATGCGGCTTTAAATGCCTGCAAGATTCTTGCCCCAAAAGATGGTAATCTATGTAATACAAAAATCTCTGAGTGAAGGTATGCTGATTATTGTGAGGGAAATGCAAAAGAAAAACAGCCACAACAAAGACAAGTGTGTAAATTTGGTTGCAATAATATGTAATACATACATGTACCTTATGTACTTGAGGTTAGTTTTATATAGCACCTTTCAATTATTTTACTGATGACAAATATGTTTACACAGCTCTACAGAGCTACTTGGGAAACTTTACATAGCATTGCAATACAGTGGGGAGATAAATCCTGGTTATACAGGGCCAGCATTATCCCTGCTCATTGCAGCAACTGGGAATTGAAGTCACTTAAAATGTAGAAGGAAGCATTAGGTCACAGAATGCCTCAAAATACTGAGGAGAAAAGAAAGGTTTTCAAAGAGTATTCATCTTCTTGGAAACTATTCCCAAGTTACAAAATAATCAGTGATAGTTAAAAAATCTTCTTCTAAAATTCTCTCTTCTAAAATTATGAAAACAAGCAGAATTCATCCCACTTTATTGTAACTCAGAGTGGTTAAGGACAAAATTTCCAACAGAGTTTCAAAGATGGTTTTTTGAGAGCATCCTGGCAAAGAGTTTGCTCCACTGCTTTTCTTTGGTGGGATCGAAGGAGTTCTGTTATATTAAAAGTTTTATATTTTGATGGATACTGCAATTAAAGTCATACTTTATTAAATCACTGGAATATAGTAAATGTAATTAAATATGGTTTAAATTAAATGGTTTGGAAGGAAAATCTGTGTAATCATTGTCAAACAATATTTCTTCAAAATTAAAATTGCTGTTTTAATATACAGTTCTTTGCATGTCTTATATGAATTGTCCAGTTTTGCTGTGTTAAAAGACCAAAAGATCCATAGAAAGTGTTCATGTGGAAAGTATTCGCTCTCTTTGCTTTTTAAGCATTTTTCTCTCACTAGTTCAAATACTAATTCACACTGCATAAAATGGAGAAAATCCCTGAACATCTGCAAACAGGGAAGAACTTCCCAGATTACATTAGATATCCTTAACACAGCACAATTACATATTTTCAATGGAAAAGGTGACCAATCAGCTTAAATTGCTCAACTGAGTGAATGGAGTCAGCTTCTCTTGAACCAGGAAAAGTGGATGACACCTGACATAGATGTTTGTTTTCTTCTAATAGGTTTCTCCAGGATCTAACCATGATTTATTTAAAGTGGGAGTACTGACACAGTTACAATTTGAGAAAAATATTTTCACTGAAATTATTTTCAGTTTTCACTGAAAATAATTTTCACTGAAAATAATTTTCACTGAAAATAATTTTCAGTTTTATTGAATGGACTCCACCAATAACACTGGGAGAAACAAATTAATACTACAGGCATTTAAAAACTAGTGATAGCAAGTCATGAACCAAATCACAAATTTAATTATTATTTCATTATAAACTGCACAAAGAAAATGTGTGGTATATCTTCTGCCTGGTTTCTGCTGAGGCACTTGCTGTGGTGTCATACAGGAGATGTTACGTGGATGGGGATGAGATGGGCAGAGAACGAGCTCATGGAGGTGCAGTGGGTTATGCGAGGAAGCTGCAGACCCAAGGAGGACAGGGAGTGGAGATTTTCAAGGCCTGGTTTTAGAAACATCTCTTTAGAAACATCAGCAGCGATGCAAAGGATGCCTTCAGCACAGAAAGGAAGAGCACATAAATGAGATCCACTGCTGATACTGGGCTGGGAGGCATCTCACATGCATAGGAGACATTTTCTCCTTCAATGAGCAGGGACTGCTTCGAAGGTCTTGTCTCCAGCAGTGAGAAGCCTGGACATCAGCATTTATAGTGGGTATTGTGGCAGGGCCAGTGCCTCAGCACTTCCAGTGCATGGCTAACTGCTGACCTGGGAATGTGCTACCTCCTGCTTGAGCTTCTCTTGCTCTTTCTTTCTCCTGCTCGTATTCTTCTTGTGAGAGGCTTTGTCTATCACAGCATCAATTCTCCCTCTCTTCTTTGCAGCCAGTTTGGTGAAAGCGCTCTCAGACATAACTGACAGGCACTTAGAGGAGTGTTTGTGTCAGTACTTCCCAAGCCCTCTCCTTTATCAGGTACTCAGAGTTAAGCACATGCTTAAATATTTTACTGGATCCAGGCCCATTCTCACACACATAAACCAGACAGGGACAACTAGAAGTGGTCAGGAAATGATGGGACACTGCTCACCAGGAAAGCATGTGAATTGCCGTTAAACAGGCGATAAATTGCAAGAATTCAAAAAACACCAGTGCCATAATCCAGCTGTTAAGTGACCATGTTCCCAGTGTGCACACACTTCCAAGAAAAATTAAAATATGGACATGAGGCAAGCAGTTGCCTAGCGGACTGCTGAGTGCACGGGATTTATGTCTCAGTAGTTAGTATTATATTACACTCACAAAGTAGTATCCAAATATCAGCAGCTGTGTCTTGTATCCATTATTTCCCTTCTCCCCCAAATATAAACCTTCCTCACCTTTTTAATTAGAAAAGCTGTTTGTTGACTACGACATGGAAACATTTTACATGTTGTTGTCCAAAACTGCTGTTATTAAATAAGCAGGAAAATATGTTTGGTGGTAAATAGCAATGACCTTTAAAACAATGTCAAGCCCACACACCCCATGATTTGTGCGTAGGTATGTGTTCCTTTAAGTCGCTGTATATTACCAGTAATGTGACATAGAAAGCTGCTATGGAAAGTATCTTTGGTTGAAGAACTGTAGGGTAAATAAATAATTAAAAACTAAAGTGCATAGCTAACTTACCTTGTAAACTGCTAAATTCAAACCTCTTCATGGGAGGACTGACTTCATATTCACATTGAGATGTATAAAAATCACTTTTTTTTTATCATGAAAAATATTTACAGCAGTTAACTGAGGTCAGGACATCTCTTATTTTCTTGGCTGACTCATCCATCACTTGTGCAGCAGCCTTCTCATGCATAACAGAGGAGCACTGGTGTCACGCAAGCAGAGAAGTGGCCCTGAGAAATGCAGGAAGAGAAGCGGATTTCACCTGTGTAAAATAAAGTCATTTTTCAGAAAACATCTACAGAAGAAAACCCAATTAGGCTACAGTGCACCCTAGCCTTCTTCCAGGCCATTCCAGTGAAATGCAGAAGTCGTGTGGTGTTACTCCAGGAAATCAGCAAAGATTTCTCATGTTATTATTTTTGTTGGTGCCATTTGTTTCAGTTTCATTTTGTATTTAGAGAGGAAGGAGAAGAGACAGAGAAGGATGAGCAGGACTAGTTGTCTTTAGGGCAAAACACTTACTTTAAGTGCTAAATTATTTGAAAGGTATTATAAACTTTTTCTAAGAAACCTAAGCAAGCTGCTTTAATATAGATTCAAATAAAACTGTGTTAGAGACCCCGAATCTCATGCCTCACATTTAACAGACCCTTTCATAAGGAAGGGTGTGCCAGGGTGTGCAGGTCTGCACGGACAGACTTTGAGCTCAGTGTGAGCATGACGCAACAGCAAAGTGTTTTACAGGATACTTGTACCATGGGAACTGCACAGGCAGGGCAAGGGTTGGTGGGAAGAGCTAGCAGGGTATAAATAAATACAGGTTTGCAAATGTGAGAAATTTGTGGAAAGAGGGCCTGCAGTGCTCTCTTACAAGGGATGGACCAGAGAGCAGTGCAGGTGTGTAAAGGTGGGTCTTCACAGGTACTTACCCACAGGTTTGGTAGAGAATTTTTCAATTGAGCAATTCTTTACTGAGAAACAGTGATTCAAGAAAATCACCATTTTTCACAGAAACTTACCTGTTCTGATTAAAGTTTACTCAGGAACAGGCTCTGAAGGACGATGAAAGAGCTGATGAAAGCTAGGGACAGAGAAAGGGAAAGAGCACTTGCAACATGTTGGTATTCAAAGCATCCAGTTAGCAGGAAATAAAAGGGTTTGGCTCAGTCTAGATCAGAAGTCAGAGCATGAGTTTTCCTCCTCATGAGTAAGTCCAGTGACAATTATGAGATCCAGGAGAGCTCTTTTTTTGTGCTTTTCCCAAGAAAAGCGGCAGTATATCTTAAGAATATGTCAAACTGGAAATTTTCTTAAGTCTCAGAGTTTCACAGGATAAGATAATTTCTCAGCAAAGATATCCAATCTCTGGTAGTTTTCTTCTCATACTCTAGTGTGTCTCTTTGACCAGGCACCCAAAAGTCACAACCAACCATTCCCATGAGAGAGAGAGAGTGTGCTTGCTGGGAGCACGCAGACCCTCCTGAGGTGAGGTCTCCAGGCCCCCACTATCCTCTGGATGCACTCACAGTGACAGCAAATTTTCTGACAGCTCTACTGGGGCAGTTTTGAATGGCTGCAGGGCATAAGAGGCCAAGGAAGAAGGAGCTGTAGGCTTCATTTCAGCAGAGGGGACAGGGGAGATGCTTGTACTGACTGAGACAATTCAAAAGCCCTCCCACTTTCCCAAACTAAGAAGGAAGTTTGGAGGGGTGGCTTCTTGGTTCTACAAATTACCTGCATTTTGAACTGCCTGTGTCTCTCAGTGAGCATCATGAACTACACTCATATGCAGATGAGATGAGCAGAAATGAGACACACACATGTGCTATGCCTATTTCCTCCTGCTGAACGTCTGCTCCAGTGGTAAACACCAGCTCAGGAAGGAGCAGAGAGGTAGAAACAAAGTCCGGGAGCAAAGGCCATACCCTTCAATGCGCAGCTCATGGGAAATGCAGCAACAATCCAGGAGTCAAGACTGAACCTTGACTTCTTCCACAGCACAAGCTGTGAACAGTGACACATGGAAGACAGCCCATCCTCCTGCGTCTGCAAGGCTGTTATTCCTTCAGTTATCTGAAATTAGCTTTAAGTTGACCTGTGGTCATTTATCAACTGAAGGTCATCATGGCCTTCAGTTGATAAATAGAAAACATATAGAGAGATTTGGAACACTGAAAACCAACTGGACTGAAATTTTTCATCTTCTCTCCACCCAGACATTTCTTTTTTAAACATGTTTCTTGTTTCACTCACACTAGAGATCCTGGACAGCCCAAACGTGTCCCAATATGACCTCTGTTGCCATTGCTCAGGACTTTGCTTCTTCTGAATCACACCCTGCCACCAGCACTGACTTCCAAACACCCCTGTCTTGGTCAATCTCCATTTCCCAGCAGAACAGCCCATCCCAGCCACTGAATACCATTGCTTTTCTTCTTGAAAAACAGCCTCCTCTGCAAGTACTTCCTGACTTAGTTTCTACTCCATTGCTGCTTCTTCACCTGAATTTTTTGCCTGTCTTACCTCTGCCTGTGCTAAATAACACACTCTACTGAGAACAAGACCTCATTTTATTTGCTTTGTAAAATGTCCACATACATGGATAGAAATGAATAAATAATTAATACATGCCTTAATCTAAAGATTATGAAGAAGAAGGTGGTGATTGCTGCAGAAAGATTAATGTGGAAAAAATAACCAGACTGTAATTTTCTCTGGAGACCTATGAAAGAATTAACCCAAAGTAGGCCCCCTTAAGTACTTTTGCAGATAGCCCAATGAATTCTAGGTATGGCTATGCTTCACATTCTTCACTTTCCCTTCTTCCGAGATATATCTGCCTATCTTACATGCACACGTTCATATCCTTGCCTCTTCCTCTGTGGATAGTTTCTCCACACCATTTCATGCTGCAGCAACTGTAAAATAGTGTCATTCTTTTCACAGTGCAAGCAGGGAGCTAAAGGGCTCTTGCAGAGATCTGAAGTTGTACAGCATACAGCTCTTGAAACAAGAACTGTGAGTTGCAAACTGGATGCAGAAACGCTTGTCCTAAGCTTCTTCTTTTCTAAATGTATGCTCAAGCCTCAAGCTCAGTTCCTGCTGGGAGTTAGAATGGGCAGATAAGCACAAGCAGGGCCTGTCAGCAAGTGGCACAGACCCCTTCAGACAATTTGGTCAGCCCAGAGTTCTGCACAAGTCAACAAATCCTGGAGAGAGACAGAGCTCATCAGCAATGAGTAGCCTGGTGCCAGCCAAGTAGCCTGTGTGTCCCCAGATCCCAAACCTGGCACTTCTGAGTGCAGCTTGCTTGGACTCAGCTTGAATCTGCTGGACACTTAGGAGACCTGAGGAGCCTCAGGTGGGTGGGAGCTCTGTGGGTATCAGAGAGCAAAGATGCTTTGCCCCCCAACTATCAAAAGCTCCAAGAACTCCCACCATGACTCTCCAGTGACCACAGACAGCAGCAGAAATCTCAGCCTTGCTTTTTTTCCTGGGCTCAACCCAGTGTCTCTTCTGTAAACCTTCTACTTTCTTTGTCCTTTCCTCCAAAAAGCAGAGTCTGACTGGGCTGAGGGGATGGGAGGGGGACACAGAAAGGAAGCACCTGCAGCTGGGGCAGTCAAATCCAGCCAGTCCAACACAGCTGGGAGGGGAAAGGTCTCTTGTCACCCTTCAGTCTTTCTAGCAGTGCCTTACAGGGAAAAAGTAATTTTATAATGGCTGGAGCTTTTTCATGCCAAAGAATGAAGGAAAGTAACCTAAAAGCCAAGATCAGGCCTGCATCAGACATCATGGTAAGAGCAGATGAGCAGAGCATGTATATCTTCCACCCACAGTAAGACCTTCACACTGAGCAGGACTGAAGTTTACTGTCCTCCGAGCTGGCAAAAGAGCACATGCAAGCCTGAGGTGTTGTGCCTAGGATGGGATGTCAGTCCTGGTACGGACTGTAGTGTGGGAAATTGGGGAGAGGGTACACAGCTGGATCAGGTACCTCAGGAAAAGGCAGCAGTTTTTCATGACCATGATAAAAGGCAGAGGACAGGTAAATCTGGCACAGAGAAGGGCCAAGTCTGGAAGGCTTCCAGGCAGCCCAGCAAGCCATTGCACCCTTTTTCCTCTGGGTCCCTCCATGAACACATCTCTGCCAATTCTTGCTTTCCTTCTGTTTATGCCAGCTTAAGTCTGGGGTAATAGTCAAACATGAAACTAGATACAATTAGGGAGCACAGGCAATAATGCAGAGCACTGGGGACTGCTCCCACAAATCTGTCCCTTTCCTGCCCTCACACTGATATCCCTGTGAACCCTTATTTAAGCAGGTGTCTAGTAACCCACCCTCTCCCTTCTAGCCCCTTTGAGGGTCTCATTGCTCCAATGGCACAGCTTGCTATTTTTCTCTAACAGGATTTTGGTCTTCCTTCCAGATCTTTCTAGAACTTTCTTCTGAGGTCACAAAATCACCTTCAGTATTTTGAATACAATAAATCACCTAAGCCTGCTGACTCCATGTTTTTGCAAAAGACATTCAACTTCTTTTGACTGAAGTGGGAGCTGAGGATATTCAGTGCTTTGCAAGCTCAAACCTTAAAAGCAGGCTGAATGGTAGCCCCTGAAGCTCAGCTTTCTCCTTTGGTTTACATCAAGTGATGATTACCATTTGTTCTCTTTTCTATAAATTTTCAAATCTTCACCAAAGATACTGGTTTCCTTGCTGGTGTAATCTACTCCATTCCATTTATCAGCCTATTAAAAAAGATTGGTACAGTAATTTCTTATATGGATTAGGTGTTTCAGATAATTCCCAGATACTGCTTTTCTATTTTGCTGATTTCTGTGCTCACCTGCAAGCTTGCCTTGATCCTTTTCTCTGCTTAGCTCCCGCACATAAAAAGGGAGACTCAATTGCCCAAATGCACATTCCTCAGTAACAGTTTACATTAACGTCTCTCTGCTTATCCTGTAATTACAGTGTACGTACTCTGGTCCCTTGCATTCATGTTTGTGAGAGTAGAGGGATCTTGTACCTGTTTTATCTATCACAGCACAAGAAAACACAGACACCTTGAAGTACACATTTGGAAAGTGCACGACCAAACTGTTCATAAATACGCCACTTAATCACTTCACACATGGGTGAAAAAGGCTGCCTCGGTCTTGAGAAATGTTTGGTGAATAGGGCATTCTATGTTACTACTTTTCAAGATCCAGAAGACAGATGAGGCTGTAAAGATTGTTGTTATGTATAATTTTTGGCCTTTTGGTTCACAATCAATGCCAGTGTTTGGGATACAAAAGAGTCACCAGCAGTAAATAACGGTTTCTGATCACACAATTAAGTTCTCATGACTACATAATAACTGAACCGTGTTGCAGTTTCAATTAACGTGATGGTCTCTGTCTCCAGTCCAAATGTGTTGTCTAAGTCGTGGTGCATTAAGTTAACTAAACTGAATAAATAGATAATGGCGTTAAATAACTGCTAGGGTGAATAAAATGTCTTTTAAATTAAATGGAGGACCAGTGCTCCCTGTCTGCTTGGCTATACTGTGCACTGTAGCATGCCAGTAGAACAGTTTAGGAGAGAAAGGTTCCACCCTGCAATGTGCTGCATTTTCTGGATGTTCTCTAGACAAACCCTAAGTACAGTCTGGAATTCAACTAAATTAATAGGGTCCCAAAAAAATACAGCTATCTGTGCACTCTTGGAGATGAAGACCATGGTTCCCACAATTTTTCAGGATCCAGATCTTGACAAGGAGAATTTTAATATTGCAGCAATAAGTCCCTCAGGCTAACATCATCTGGAGCCATGGAGCAGGAGAGAGGGAGGGACCTGCTCCCAGGAACAGCCTGTGTGAAGAGGCTCCTGTAGTAGTCAGTATTTCAGGATCAGATCAAAAGGGATTTAAGCTATTGCAGCAAAACAGATGGAGAATTGGTGAGGTGGAAAGAGTGAGAGTGCAATTAATCCAGACAGCTGGCATGGCAAAGAGGCAGGCCTGACCACCAGCAGTGGGAGTACCAGGAGAGCCAAGGGATAGCTGCATGGGATGTGCTGGGTAGCACTGATAGGCCTGCATGGGTGTGAAAGACACGGGCACAAGAGGCTTTAGAGCATGATTTTTAGAGTAGGAAATGAAATTACCAAAGCTCATACTAATTCTGAAGCCTTGTTTTGCTGGAGGTGGGAACCTCAGATCTCAGTGAACCCCTTAAACCAATATGGGGACCTCTGCTTGTGTGAACAGCAAGGGGCCAGGCAGCATCCGCAGCAGCCTGGCTGTGGGGCTCTGGAAGAGTGCCCAGGAAAGGAGCAGGAGTTAGGGAAGCATGAAGTGTTCAGCATTCAAACAAGTGATTGCCAGACCATATACTAAAGGTAGATCTGGATCGGCAGAAAGGCAGCTTTCCTTTCAGCAAACAAGGCATCAGTCAAAGCATCCTCCTGTGATGGCCATGCAGTGTCTTGCACAAGGGCCACCAACACAGCAACAGACCAGCAGAATTTATCTTAAAGTCCATACTGACACGGGGATGCAAAACACTGTGAGAAAAATCATATGCAAGAACCACTCTGTCCACAGGGAGCTGCCTGGTATGCCAGGAAATCTGTAGGCTTCTCTGGTCTTCTTGGGATGAGCTTTTACTCCTGACACACAAAGAGTTTACACAATGGAGTTTGAGCTATCACTTTCATAAAAGCATATGGGGCCCTGCTGACTATGGAGAAAAGCTTGAAAACTCTAAATCAAAAGCTTCAGGATCCCAGCCTAAAAAATGACAATATTTACTTGTTTGATGGCATTTATGGTGCTTGTGGTGGCTTGGAGTGTGGGGGACAGGCACTACAGCAGCAGCAGACAGGAGGCTGAACAAAAACCTCCTACCCCAGGCGTGTGGGCAGCACAGCTACTCTCCAGGGATGGTGGCTGCTGATCTGTACACAAGAGCCTGCAAAGCAGTTCTTGTCTTGGCTGTACTGGGCAACACAGTAAGCTCTGATTAATCACAATTTAGCAGGTGGAATGATGGTTTCCTCTATTCGGTAAATATTAACTTCAATCAGCACAGACTTAAATTTTTTTCTCCCTCTACTTTAATCAGGAATGTATGTGCTAAACAGTTAGCCTGCACTCAATATCAAAGGCTCTGCATAGTGGAGAAGGCTTTCTGAAGGCCTATGAATTGCTGTTGAAGGGGACCCTGTGATACAGTTACTTGCAGTAGCAGAGACCAGATTCAGTGACCTTAGAGGTCCCCTCCAGACCTGTCTATTCCCTTCTCCCTCCATACAGTTACATTCTGGGATATTTCATTTTAAAACACAAATTCCAAATGAGCTTTCATGCAACAGTTAAAAACTGCTGAAAAATGTGTGAAAACACAGATTGTGAACTAATTTGTGAAAAGGACTTCAAAAGATGCTCATTCCATCATCTGATTCTCTAGCCAGTCCTCCAGAGGTAGCAGCAGAGCACTATGGCACCGTAAGAACATTAAAAGGCATCTTCTGCCTAGGAAAATGACATGCCAAAGCTAGGGAGACTTGGGAGACAACAGAACTCTGAGGATGCAGTTAGGCAGGGCTTCACCACTCTAGTTCTTATTACAGCAATGCTATAATTCATGTTAGCACCAAAACTTCAGCAAAATCAAACCAAACTATGTCTTCAAGTTTCTGGTTTAATAGGATTGCTTCTGATGAAACTCTCTAGAATTTCAAAATCCAAACACAGTTAATGCTATTCTAGTTGTGGGTTTTACCGGTTGAAACTCACCATGTAAATATAAATGTTTGCTTACAGGTTAGTTTAGCATTCTACAGTAAAAATTAATTTTTGGAAATAAGTTAAGCAAAACAAACTCTGTAGGTCTAAATTATTAATGGTTTATGCCAGTAGTAATGCTGAAAGTAGTATAATTAATCCAATTTTTACCAGTTGTATGGTATGAAGTAAACCATATATTCTAAGCTGTTAAATCCTTTTTAGTAGTATAAAAATCAAACTTAAGTAAATTTTCTTTTGTGCCAGCTCAGTGTACAACTGTTCATTTTAAATTAAAGCAGTCAAACTCAACACTGAAGGGGTTTTGATGTGCAACTTAATTTTAATAAATTTTAATGACTGTTACTTTTCATACATAGCATGTGGAACTTGTTAATTAAAAGCTACTTCCTTGTGTTAGGTCTTGATCAGGTTCCAGCATCTCATACTTAATGTGCTATTAAAATCACTCTTTGGCAGCCCAGGCCTGGAAGGCACTGAATGCCATCAACTCCCAGTGAACTTCTTAGGTTGCTTTGCACTTTGGAGGTTTTACATGGTTTAAAAATCAGACTGGACTGTTGTGATCATCTTTGTTGGATGAGCATCTACTGCCTGGCTCTGCACATCTCCAGAGGACTCAAGTCCAGGGCTCACCAAAATTAGATGTTGAGTAGACACAAAATTAGGAGCAGACACAAAATACACATGTTAGTCACACTTACCTGATGGCTCACTGGTTTTGCTCTGGTACACACCAGAGAGGAAATGCAGTTACTGAAATCAAACCTCAGAGCTTTTGAAAATGAAGGTATTATTTTATCAGCTATAGGGAAAATTTTGGGGAAAACAGGCTACAGAGAACTCTGGATCTCTTACCTTTCTCCACTGGTAGGTTGATGATATATATATATATCCTAAGCTCCTGCAGTAGCTTATTGGCATCTGCTCTCTGTCCTCATGTAGATCCCCAAAGGCTGTTCCTCCTCTGCAGAGCCAGAGGGTCTCTGGTCAGGAGGCCCTGTCCCTGGCAATTCAGGTTTAAGTGCTGACTGCACAAACCATGGGAGGAGACTCAGCATAAAGCCTAGCCAGGTTCCCAAGATGCCTCTACCTCCTCACTGCTTTTCCAGAACTCATTGCAGCTTCTGCTCTTTTTGCACCCTTTCCCTTCATCTAGGCCAAGAGTCTGCCAGAGGAAGACGTGAAGCCAGGCTCAGGTATTATCTCAGGTCAATGCATGACACTCCCAGACCTTGCAAGAACAAGCCCAGCCATAGTGCACTGGACATGTACCTGGAGTCCCTGCACAAAACTTAGCACAGAATTTACCCCTGATTGTTCCTCAGTTAAAAGCAGTGTCTTCCTAAGGAGACGACAAGTAGTGTTTTAAGGTTTCTAGTCTTGATTTAAAGCCTTCAAATGAAGCCCTTCCAATGATTAATTGTCCCTGTGAACCCAGTGCTCAGGGCCTTCATGCACGGATTCCCCATCCTCAGGTCCCATCGTGGACTTGCAGCTACCACCCGTGGCACAGTGAGCCCTTCATATGCAGGTATCTGCAATGCCACTTTCCAGCCCTGTCTCCTCCAGCCTCTCTAACCTGCAAGGTCCAGCTTATTCCTTGGACTGAGGAACAATGGTTATGACTCTGCCTCTTGGGCTTAGGGCCCTTGGAATCACAGAAAACCAGATGCAGTTTCTGCTCCTGTGCTACTCTAATATGAAACTGTAGAATAATGAAATAGAAATTCAGGTCTTTATCTCAAATCTCTTCCTGCACAAGTAAACAGCTTCCTCTGTAAGGAAAGAAATGCTGCATGAAACCTCCTTTAATTAACTCAGATTTGGAGGTAACCTCAATTCATAAAAGAGACTAAATTAAAGACTTTTATCCCTGCAATTTGGGGGGTGGGGGGGTGTCAGTCAACATCTACAGTCGGCCCACATGCCTTCCTCTGTCTTTCCTGCCTGTCCTCACTTCTTAGCAGTTCAGCTTTGCTCAGCCAGGTACTTGGAGAGCTGGAAAACCAGCAGCACCTGGCACAGCCAGATATATTTCGTGGAAGCCCAGGTCTGCACACTGTGGCCCCTGGCAGACAGCAACATCCCCACATCGGTGCCCGCTGGCCTCCGTGCAGTTCAGCGAGGACTCTGCTGAAATGAACTTTCTCGAGGAGAACCTGCGGGGGAGTGCTAAAGGTCAGCATGCTGGCAGGGAAGATGTACAGCAAAGCATAAAGGAGCTTTTCTGCGGAAGTGCTCTTGGACAAATATGCTTAGCTCTGAGGAAATGCCAGACTAGGCAGAGAGGGGAACGAAAGCTGTCCCGTCAACCAGGAAAGAGGCAGCAGTTGCCTGAGTCCCAACCAGCCCTGCACTGGCAGCACCTGGCAGGGCCACCTGAGCAGCAGAGCACCCTGCTGCACGGCCTCATTGGCCCAAGGACAAAAACTATTGAAAATGTTAGCAGGATCACTGGGGATGTGCTAACAAGTGAGCTCCCAGCATGGACTCATTTTCCTACCGCCACTTAGCAAGGGTCATCAGATAGTGATATTTGCTTACTACTGAGCTGCACTGGATTTAAACACTCTTCCCTGTGACATGGGGGGCTTTCTGGCACCCAAAATATTTTTTTTTAATAGCAAGTTACCAAGTTGTATTACACATGGCAGGTTAAGATCAATGCTATCGTTTTTACCAAACAAATAGCCATGCATTGCAAAAGGTCAATAAACTGGCAAAGGAAAATGTACAGCTAGTCATAAAGAAGCTTTTCTGTGGAAGTGTTCTTGGATAAATAAACACGAGTTCTTGTAAACACTGTGTACTTTCCAGATGCAAATATTCAGAAGGTGTGCTCAAAAAGCCCAAGATAGTTCCAGCTCAGCATTTTATTAATTGGAGACGGTGAATTTTTGGTCAGTTATTAAGTGAAACTTAGTGTGAAAAAGTGTTTGTTTGCCTAGTCAGGCTTACTGCTTACACCAAGATGTTGATAAGAGCATTCAGAACAGTAAAAGATACTTTGGATGTTAGAAAACACCTTGTGCAATATAGTGAGATTAGATATGGAGCAGGTTGCAGGACACAGGATGGAAGGTAGAATGGCGGGGCAGCAGTTTACAGAGCTCAAACAGGAGAAGA
The DNA here is from genome assembly GCF_015832195.1 of Motacilla alba alba. Classification (NCBI taxonomy): domain Eukaryota; kingdom Metazoa; phylum Chordata; class Aves; order Passeriformes; family Motacillidae; genus Motacilla; species Motacilla alba. The sequence continues at coordinate 53,472,490 of NC_052016.1, read as the reverse complement.
ATTGGTTTGGTTCTGCAATATCATTTGATAGCTTTAGGAAATTTTAAGCTAATTATGTGCTTTTTCCTTTCAAATTTTAGTTTTACTCAAGCCTGAGAGTTGTTTGAAAACAGGATTTCTACTTGTTGTGTGAAAGATGAAAAAGTTATTCACAGGAAAGTAACCCTGCTGGGCTGGGAGAGTGAGATATTGTTCCAGTTTAGGGGCACACCTGAGAGCACAGGTTTAGAGACTCTGGGCTCTTTCAAGAGTGTAGAGGAGGTCTGAGGCATCATTGGAACAACCAGTCCCTGCCACCAAAGCACACTTCTGTCAAGGACTGGCACCTCTGCCACAGCCACATGGGGAGTTTTGGTGGGGATATGCTGTCCCACGCGCAGTTATCAAACCCAGTGGTTGTTTTCCTAACTTGTCCTGAGAGTCTTAATTACTCTTGCTCCAAGCACACAACCACCCTGCTTTATGAAATCTGGACAGAAAGCACCTGCTGGGGTTAGGCAGTTCACCTCCCTCCTGGTTTGGGATTACTCTGGCTTTTATTTTCCCCCAGAATAACTTCAAAACCTCCAAGCAGCACATCTTCTGCACCCTCCTCCACAAGCTTGGCCCTAAGGTTTGGGAGAGCACCCAGCTCTTCTCTCCTCATGCAGAAGCTGGAATTGCTCCTCCTGTACCCTCTCGGCTCAAAAACTGAACTCAGTTTGCATGTCAGTGGAGATTGTGTGAAAATAACTGTGTGTGTTTAGACTCCAAACCAGCATAAGATACACATCGTACAGAGGTCATCTGCAGTCTGCAGCTTAAACATAGCACGGGTGTAAGCAGATCAGAGATGCATCACAGAGCCTTGTCATGCAAACACTGACATCCATGTATGGTCTTTCCTCAGGTTTCCTTCTCCAGCAGGAGGAATTTGAGCCTTCTTTTCCCCCCTGAGCAACTCACAGGGGTTCCCAGCAAAGGCACAGCCAAAGGGCAGAGACTCAGTGGGGTGGAGGGTGAGCCTCTGGGGAGTGTCCAGCTGTGCACAGAGCCCTCCGAGGGGGCTGCCTCGGGTGTCATATAGCAATACATCCCAAGGCAACTCCTCGGATGTCTCTGGCAGCTTTACCCTGGCCCCCATTGGAGCTGTTTCCCAAGCCACTCACCACTCTTGCAGTGACCAGAAACAGAAGTTGTTATTATCCTGCACTGCAGAAAGCTCTGACCAAAACCCACTGTACTGTGTAACCCAGAATGAGGCTCTGGTGCTCTCTGTGCCCCCTCTCTAGTTTGGCTCCTGTCAGCACTGAGTGGTGCCACAGTCCTGCTGCCCCCTCAGCAGCAGCTTCCAACTTCCTGCCTTGGTCCCCTTGCTGCTGCCCACATCCTGCCTGGCCACCCCAACACGCCTCACATCACTCATCCCACAGCCATGCCAGGAAGACCCAAACAACAGCAGTCTCCCTGCAGAGCTCCTCCAGGAACTCCTAGGCACCAAGTGCTGTGCTGCTGGGGGCACTGCACCCCAAAGCCATCGGCACCTGGATGAGTACTGCTCCTTCTACCTGCTGGAGGAGGCGTGCTTCATTGCTTCTCTATTAGCTGAAAAATAGGGCAAGAGGAAGATAGCATCATTTTAGTCTCAGTGTAAATAGTTTTGCAGTGCTGTTTTTGAGCCCAGGAATTTCCCCCAAACACAGAAGAATCCAGGAGCAGGTGAGGAAAGCATGTCTGTGAGACAGGATGCTGAGTCAGCAGCCTGAGATCTCCATAATGGATGCCAGAGGAGACACATGCACCCACTCCAGGCAGCAGCTGTCCAGTGGGGAGGGATCCCTGCACACAACTCCCAAGTCCTCAGCCATCAGACCCATTTGGTGCTGGCACATTTGCTGGTGGCAGAGCTGGGCAGATCCAGGACACCTGAAGCTGCTGAAAAGGGCATATTTTTGCTCAAAATGGTCCAAAAACATCTTCCACTCCTACAGCGTAGGCCATGTCTCTGTTGCAGTGATGGTTGACCTTGGAGGATGGAAGTAGGAGGAAAAGTTGATAGACATAAGGGCAGCTTGCTGTTCTCCTTGCCATGTGTGGCTTTTTTCTTTTTTAATCCATTTTTGTAGCAACCATTCCCCTTCTGCTTCTATGCCATAAGAAAAAGCTCATTTCCTTTCTTCTTTTAGTCACAGGCCAAAAATATTCACCAAACTCTAAGAAAAAAACTCACTGTACTGTTTGATAGAAATGCATTATCTTTATCTTACGAAGGGTCATGCTACCAAGGGTCCCTCTTAGAGGTAAAATGAACGTTTGATACTGTCCTATTTGTTCCCAAGATGTGAGGACTTGAGCCTCAAGGCAGTCTCAGTATAAAAAACTGCAGAAAAAAATTGAAATGTCTGTCTAGATCTGGGGATTTAACAGATTTCTAGAAGTTCTCTTTTGCTCAGAAGCCCACATTTGAATCAAAATTAATTCTTCCTCTCTCTTTCCCAATATTAAATCTGACTTTAAGGAAAGCCTAGAGGAAAAGCATAAAGTGAAATAAGCAGAAGCAGAGAAAATATAGTCCTCACAAAGAACAGCAAAAGCAGGAGGATAAAAGTGTTCATTCTGAAAGCCAGGTAGCCTTCATGCACCAGTTGTACACTGAGTCCCTTTTTAGATATCACAGTTGTTCACCACCCACCTGAATGTTATCCTCCCCCTCGATCTGGGGGACTTTCCATCTCTTCCTCCACAGTATGATTACATGACCTTTCATCACTAGGACGAGCTGCCTTCCATCAGCCCAGTCTCTCCTGCCCTGCTTATCCTCAGAAATCTGGCAGAGACTGCTGACTCCATCCTTTTCTCCAGAGCAAGGCTGTCCTTCAGAAAGTGTCTCTGCCTCACCTCAAGTGCATCCTGGAGGTATCTGCCTGAAGCAGACTGAATTGTACCTCAGTTTAAAGCCCAACATAGCATGAAGCAGACAACAAGAGCCACCTCCCTCCTATTTTTGACCCAGGATCTTATATTGGTAAATTCCAGACATCACTTATTATACTACTTAAAATCACAGCATTCAAGATTTTTTAGTTTATTGACTGCTGACACAATTTCTTTGTACATTGTGACATTTTTTGCTCATTCCTCACTTCTTTATGTTTAGAGCAGAGAAACAAAGGAAGGGGAGGGTGGAGTAATCTTACACTGCCTATTAAAAGCAGTGATGGAGCATTCAAACCAAAGCACATAGCAGTGGAAATCACAAGGCTGGAGAGAACAGTTGGATGTGTGTCTCCCATGACAATTTTTTTCCCTTAATGCGTACCGAAGGAAAAGGGGCTCAGAATTCACACATCATGCAAACTACAAAAATTGTTGAGAATGTACTAATGAGAATTAAATGCTGGTAGGTGCTCTCAGATGTCATCTGAGAAACTGAAGTGGTGAGTACCAGAAATAGGTTGCCAGCTGTCTCTGGTCATATTCTTTGTACAAGAATGCTAACAGTTTCCCCCTCCTATACACCCAGGGACAAACTTTGCCATCGTGTAAATCCATGCAAGCCTCCAGCTTCTCCAGGACTGCACAGCTGTAAAAGGAATCTCACAGTTTTATTAAAGGCTGAGAAAAAACATTTGGCAGTGCTGCCTGCTGTCAGCTACCACCTTTCTGGGAAGCTCTAGCAGCCCAGCCTGGCTTGCAGCATCTCATCCCCCACGGCTCACTCAGCACATTCAGCACATTAGGAGGACAGTATTTTAACTCTCCACACTGTGGGCAAAAGTGCCCCACACTGTGGGCAAAAGTGCCCCACACAGGGCAAAAATGAGAGAGATGCCAGGCATCTTGAGTGTCAGCCAGGCAGTTTACTCACATCTGCATTATTCCCTGTGTTTGCAGCCCCCTGAGTGGTGCAGGCTTCTCCTCCGTGCTGCACTGCAGCTCTGCTGTGCTTGGCTGCTGCTCGAGGAAGCCCATCTCAGTCTGGCAGAGTGCAGATCCCACTGCTGCCTTCTCCACAATGCCCAGCACAGCGGATGGAGCTGTTCTGAGGCGTCCATCCTCAGGACCTGCACCCACAATAATGTGAGGAAGTTATTTCCAAAAGCTCCATTGTTCTCGGTGATGACATTAACAGCTCACTGTGGCAGGCAACATACTTAATTTTGGAAATGGTGTGATTGAAGGCTGGACATGATGTCTTGTTTCAAACTTACAAATGTCTTCCAATAATTGAATCTGCAGTTTGAAAATTGCCTCACTGAAATCTTTTCTGTACCTATCTTGGTCTCAATCCTCTTCTGTGTACCAAAGACAGAGGAATAATTTTCAGTGTTCCTTTATGGTTAACAGTTACTGGAAAAAATTCCCCCTTCCTCTTCTGTAGTTTCACCAATTATTTCTGCTTCACACCACATTTCTAAATAATTTGCTGTCTATGAATATCCCCTTTCCCTCCACTGTTCCTTAATACCCACACTTTTTGCCACTTAAGTAACCAAATTTCAGTGTCCTACATGTTCTCTCCATTGGGAAGAAAATGACTCAAACAAGAATTTCTTTTATTTTTTGCTGCAGTCGTATTTATTTAGACTTTACATAAGGTCCTTCTGCCCTAAACCCAGCAGAATTCAAACCTCGGGAGATGGTTTCTTTGCCCACTGACCCAGTAATCCAATCCTCCAAGGCCCCCCAAAGTGAGGTCCCCCCCAAAGTGTGTCTTGCCCCACTCCCTTAAAGGCTTCCCCACTTTGGTCCCCACAGACTTTGGTCCCTTCCCCACGAACTCCCCTCCAGTTTCCATTCCTTGTCCCACACAGGCAGCTACCACCACACAGGTTTGCCCACACAGGCTTCCTGGAAGGCCCCTTCCCACCAGTCCAACTGGGACGTCAAGCTTCTTTAAAGCCCCCAGTGTTTTGACAATCTGTAAAGCAAAAGCTACTTCAATCTCACATTGACCTTGAATTATATCCACCAGGAGCAATGAGGTATCCCCCAGGTTATCAATTTAAAAAAATATTCTCCGTATTTTACTGCTCGCCTCTCTGTCTTTAGTGGATCTGTGATGAAGTTCTCAGCACCTCAGTACTGATGGCAAAGGGGACAGAGTTACCATGGCTGGGTACAGCCCAACATGCTGGATGCTGTGTCAGCTCCCCTGGAGTCAATCTGACATTTTTAAGGCAATGAAAGAAGCTTGTACTAGGCAAGCTGTGCACAATAAGCAGGAACCTTTTCTTCAATAATAACCTCTAACAAATGGGAATTGAAAAAACCGTTGCCAAGATGTTCTTTTGAAGGTGGAAAATGCTGCCTCCTAAAATTAAAGTGCACAAAGCTGGACAAAGAAACATAGCAAACCACATGGCAGACAAACTGCCACTCAGCTAATACCTTACTTTCTAAATTTAAAAACAACCTACTGCTTATATTGACAGTTCAGCACATAAGCAAGAAGGCAATGATGTATAACACCATACTGAGCTGAGCCTGCAGAAGCACACTCTTGTCTTGGTTACCTCTCTGTAATTATTTATGAAGGGGTGCTGGGGAGATAGGGAAAAAACATGTCCAAAGAAGAGCACCAGCAGCACAGAGGTTGCTCAGCTGAGCCACTTTTGTCCACAGGGATTGTCCAAACTCACAGCTGTGAGTGGCCACCACCAGCAGCCAAGAGACTCCAACCCCTTGCCCTCTGAAGACAATTTGTTGCTCCGTTTCCTTTATGCAGCTGCTTAGAAACACTTCTTTAAAAATGTGTGCAAGCCAATGCAATAGCTTCTGATAGGCTTGGCCACAAAGGCTCTCCCAAAATTTTTCCTGAAACCTATTTCTGGAGAGAAGCAAGAGAGAAAATGTTCATCTTTTCTTACCCTTATCATCCCACTCAGTTCATTCAGCACTGCAGAGAGCCTTCTTCAGTCTTAACCAATGTTTGGTACAGGACACCCTGCAGATTAACAGGTTTCTAATTTTCTTCCATGTCTCGTGCAGGCAAAGAGAAAAAGGAAGAAAAAGGAAGAAAAAAAAGGAAAGAAAAAAGGAAGGAGCAGGTATTTTCTTGCTCCTAGTTCTGTACCCTTTGGTTTCTCAACTGGCCAGCCCCACCAGCTCACCATTGCTGCACTGGACTTCCCTTTCCTTTTTAAATTATAATAAAATGGATTCACTTATGTATGAAGTTATTTTTAGATCTAGTTAAAAGAGTAAAAATCCATTCCTAAAAGTTCTTTGTAGCTACATTTTATAAAAAAACAGCTTTCACAAAGACTGTGATTCATAATACCTAAGCTCACGCATAAAATTCTATTGATGACCTAGAATTTCATACACTATTACTTGAATTTTATAGCAAAAACTCAAATCTTGGGAAACTCTGAAGATCTCAGTTTTATGTTAATACAAAATCATATCCTTTTCCTTAAGGGGATGAAATGGATTCTCTTTAGCCAGCAGTTCATGAACTGATAGATTTTACCCTCATGCTGCTCCAGCATCATCATACCTTCTCCTCCTTCAGATCTTTATAAATTTTCAAAGCTACACCCTGAAACTCTGAGCGCTAGAAGCATGATGAAGCAATCATCAGCTCCAGTTTCTGCTGTGGCAGCTAAAATTGGGTTAAACTGGGAACTGGAGCTGAGAGCATGAAGTGAGCTGAGAGTAGTACTACTTTTAAGTGTATGCCCTTAACAAAGGAAGGTAATACATGAAAGTGGATTTTCCTTGGTACTGAATTTTAACCTTATAAAAATTGACAGTTCATGAAGCTGTAATTACAAAGGTTCCTAATTGTCGCTTTTTGTGTCTCTATGCCAATTGAACCAAAAAACACAGGTTACCATGAACATGAAAGCTCTGACCATGCCTGCACTTCAATGACCATTTGCACAGACAGGTTGTGCCAGCAGCAGGGTCTCAGTGAAGCCACATGGGTTTGGAGGGGGAAGAAACACAGCAGTTTTCTGAATATTCATCTCTAAATTCCAGGGAATTGTTGACATTTGACACAATGTGTGGATGCCATGGCAAATATGTTGAGAAGTTACTTTGATTAATTAGGTATCTCCTGCACTTTGTGTCTCAGCATTTCATGACCTATCTGGGCTAGAAGTATTATAGTACATCAAGACATGTAATTTCAGGATCAGTTTCTGATCAGTTCAGATCAGAGCAGAAATGGAAAACCTGCAGCATTGACTTTCTAGAATCTTTTCTAGTGAACTAACCTGAAAAAATCAAGCTCGGTTTCACAGTTCCTTTCAGCTGGATTCCCTGCCAGTAAGAATTTCAAAAGTCTGCATCATGATTCGAACATGCTCCTATGCCAAGTGGTTTCCACTAAGTTAACAAACAGAAGTACTGAGCCCCGTGCTGCAAATCTATTCACATTCCAGAGGACTTGAGTAAATGGGCACCGGGTGGTCATTCGCATACTCAGTCTAGCAAAACAATGTTCCCAGCTTACTTACACAGAGCAGAAGTGTTCTAGGAATTTGCAAGTGTGGTGTTCTTAGAAACAGTGACCTGCAGCCACTTCTGAAAGCATAAGCCTTACTGGTGGTTTGGGGACAGATACTCATTTGCACTGGAAAGGTCAAACAAGTTTGGGGTGAACAGATTCAGGAGAGCAGTAGTGCTGCTCTTCCCCTAGGGGATAGCTCAGTGTTGTTAGCATAACTAACATCCTGGATGCAGGATGGCTCATATGGGGATTTCCTCAGATGTCCATCTTTTTGTCCGTCTAACTGGAGGCTGTAGGTGAACAGGGGTAGAACCTAAAGATCCCATGAAGGAAATACCTGTAGTATCTATAAAAATACCTTTAGTATCTACACAAACAAGAAGATATTATCACATGGAAAATATGAGAAATCAGACTCCATATGGAGCTGGCAGGAATGAACTGTTTGTAGCACTGAGCCCTCAGTGTAACTCACACTACAGAAATGCAAGTATCAGCTCCCTGAACTCTCATTTTTGCAACTGAAATCACATCACAGTAGGACACATCAGATACACTGCAGCCTCGTTCAGAATATTTCCACCGTTACGTACCTGTTCAGTCTGTGAGGAGGAAATGCCACCTCCTGTTTCGTTCAGTTTTAAAGTAATGTCACATCAGACAATACTCACAAATTTGCTTTCTGGTCTGCCATAACAAGAATAACAAAACAATTGGACATTGTGTGACTCAGTCCTTTAGACCTCCTTGTGGCTTGCAGGAACTTCCAAAATCCCCTTTGGGGTTTCCCTACCTTGTGATTCCCTCATGGAAGAAAAATTTATGAAAAATGAAACTTGCATGTATGACCTGCCATGAGCTCAGTCTTGTCTTACTGAAAATGTCTAACTTAAATATTGTCTAAATTTTATATATCAAAAATATATTTTTCAGACAGTACTTTCCTCTTGAACTGTCTGGCTGAGCTGAAGTTTTCTCACTGAAGATTTTGATTACTATTGTTCTTCCACTGACAGCAAGTGAAGACTCCTATGCCTCTGAGATGGTGCTTTTTCATTTCAGAGGTTTTCAAATATTAAAAAATCCAGTGAGAAATAATCCTAGTTAATACACAATGTCATTTGAAGTATTTCATTGGGGCTTTTTACATCTGCATTTGGTGGTATTGGATATAATGTGTCAAGTTAAAAAAATACACTCCACTTTGAAATAACAATCACCTTTGTGTATATTTATAATTAAACTAGCTTGTAGAGTAACTTGTATAGCTTCCCTCTCTTTAGATACAAAAGAAGAGAAACTCAGACCTTGCTGAAGCCAACAACAAGACTCTGATTGGCACAAACAGCACGAGGCTCTCACTTGTAATCTATATCATGAGACCATAATTGGCCATCTCCTTTAGGACTAAACTAAGAGGAATGTTGAAGGTCAGGACGAAGGTGTATTTGCAGCCTGCATAGTTTCTGTACACATTAATAGTCCTTCATGGGTATTATGTTCACATTTTTCAGAATGTATTTGTGGTATTTTATTTGCTAAAGCCTGGTCGGGTGGTCGCTGCTGTCTGAGACAGACAATTATGGCAGTCCCAGACATACCTAATCAAGAAAACTAAATAGACTCTGAGCTTGCCCAGGTAAGCTGTACCTGGTCAGGAGCAGTGCTGCCCATTGTGTATCTTTCTCTAGATGTCTCAATAAGGACATCAGGAAATAGAGAAAAGAAATATCTCTTCGGAAAGGGTGACAAATGCTGAGAGAACATCAGATCTGCAGCAGCAGAACTGTACAGTTTCCTTAACTTGCCTTCTTTTCTGTCCCAGCAGAAGAGGAAGATGAGTTTAGAGAATGCAACTACTCTAGCCACAGGGAATTTGCTTAGCTGAATCCTGACTCATGCTGCTCATCTTTCCCGGAGTTTGGAACTCTGCTTTTGCTTATTCACTGCAGCAGCAAAGAAAATCAAAGCTGGCACATTAGACAAGACCCAGTGTTATGCCTGGCAGCTGTTGTAATGTTTGACTTTTGGGATCAAATCATCAGCCTAGCTAGGTATTTTTTGGTGGCTAAAAGAAAGGCTAGCAACGGGTGCCCTAAGCAGAAGTTGAACTAGTTCAACTTCAACAGAAGTTGAAGTCCACTTGGAGTGGGCTTGGAGATAAACTTTAGTTCAACCCCAAGCCCACTCCAAGCCCACAGAACCCTTTCCAGTGTCCCTGAGGTGCCCCAGCTGGACTGTCACTGCTGAAGCTATTGGCTCTGCCTCTGACTCAGAGCAGCAGCCTTGACCACCTTGTTGGGCTGCAGCACTGCCCACCTCAGTGCCACAGGCCCAGGCTCACAGCTGCTGCCTCCCCACTGCCTGCAAAGTGAAGTGAGCAAGTTTCTGTAGCACTAAAGCAGTAAAAGTCTCATGAAGGGAAATTATATTTTGGCCTATTTCTCTGTACTTTGCTTTTTAGCCACCTTTTCTTGCAACTCACAGTCAGTCCAAACACTGGCAGCTCAGAAGGTCCAGTAAAGCCAAGGCATGTGAAACAAAATAGGAACATTTCCCCTAAAATTTCCCTGGTCCGGTTTCCACAGTAAGTATCTTCTTCTCAATACTTGCTTCTCAATACTCTTGCTTCTTCTCAAATATGTGTTGTCATGAACATAAATTAAAACCAAGCCTGCTAGCTGCAGAATAATTAACATACTAAATGGGATTTTGCTTTCAGAGAGAGGATTTTTTTCTGAAGGTCATTTTCTTCTGAAGGAGCCAAGAAAACACATTCTGCTGGAACAATTCTGCTGCAGCACACTCTGCAGCAAATGCAGAGATTTAGTCTGGTCAACCAAGCACTTCTAGCAGACCTTCTCTTCCTTTGGATGTTCTTAAATAATTGGGCACGATGCTCTGATACTTTAAAGCTGGGACAAGGAAGAGGATGAGGGTTCAATAATTGCATCTCATGGTATGAAAGGAACTTGGCTCATTGCAGCCCCTTTATTTTTGATAAAGGAGATGGGTCAAGTCTCCAGTGTGTAAAAAATGGGAAATGCTGTGCCCAGTTTTGCACCACACACAGTTCAAGAGGGAAGCATGAAATGGAGAAGGTTCAGCCTAGAGAATTACCAAGATATTCACAACAAATGACCTGCAAGGACATAGGAAGACCCTACTGCTGCCGAAAGGACAGGGTTGATGAGACCTGAGTCAAAATAGGAGCAGAAAATAAACCAAGGGGAAGCCTATGGAATTCCAAGACTGTGTAAATGAATAGCTACTTAGCGAGCTGAAGTGGGAGGGTCCAAGTGGCAGAGACATTCACATTATTCTGCTTCCGCTCACTACCAAGTAGCTATTCATTTTATTGGTTGCTGTTGAAGTCATTTTTCCAATTATTTAGAGACTTCAGAAGCAAGAAATTGGGGGTTTTGTGTCCAAAAATTGCAACATGAATTCAAGTATTGGCTCATCTACTACTGTTCTAGTCCCCTTGCAATGATAAGCTTTGCGCAGCTTAATTTCCTAAATTGCTCTGTAACATGCTCCCATCCATGTCTTCCCAGAACCAATGATCTCCTCAAGGAGGGAAAAAGTGGGCAACTGCCTTTGGTTTTCACTTGGAAGTATAAAATACAAAGAAAAGAGGAAAAAATTCCTTGATCTGTGGACTTGCCTGATAGCTTGCCTGAAAAAAAATAAATATATCTTACTGTTGTAAGATATAAATTTTCCCATTTATTGTGATCAAATAATACCTCTAGGAGAAAACCTCCTTTTTAAACCAGATGTTAATTCTGAAATTCAGGGAGCTTTTGCTGTGAGAGAGAGGTCAGGGACTGATACCAGCATTGGAATGGCTTTGGTCCTGCCCGCCAGTGCCACTGTTTGAGTACATGGAGGCTGGGAGGGCTGGTCTTTCCTTGTTCCTCTGAGTCAGGGTTACTACATCCCTCCTGTACCAGCCCTTACCCCCAAAACCCCAGGAGGAGTGAGTCAAGGGCAGGGAGATTCCCCCATCAGGTACTGGGCACCCTGCCTGCTGCTGCCCACAGAGACAAACAGCAGATCCCAGCAACAGCAACAGCAGTGGTGGAAGAAGCCCAAGGTTACCAAATCATCCTACTTGAGATGTTTGACTTTTGGTTCAGGCCAATCTAGAAGTAAACAGATCTTATTTTCTTGTTATTTTCACTCTTGGTGGTGTTCACAATGTTGCTTTCATCCTATTTATTGCTGCAGAAGGCAATAGCTCCAATAATACATCCTAACTGGCTATTGGAGACAAAGCAGTGAATAAGCATGACCTTAGCAAGGAGGAACACCTCTACAAAAATTATTAATTCATGCCTGTGACAAGGAGAACTGTGGAAGAGAGGAAAACTTCAAGGCTATCCTACCTCCTCTCACTATTAAGCCTGTGTCAGTTGTACTGATCATGCAGGTATTGATTTCCTCCAAGCCAGGGCTTAGCCCTAAACTCACACAAAGACCAGTTAGGAACAAATGGCCTGTATCTTAAGTAGCTGCCTGTGGTCAACTGGGAATTTCGCAAAGGAGCACAGACATCTCCTGGTGCCAGACATGGCCCTTGCTCAGCAGACACCTTTGTTGTCAGCACCACAACCCAGCACACCCCTCAGCAGACCAGGCTCTGCAGCACCCACCCACTCATGTCAACAGTGGTCAGGCTTTTCAGTCCTCAGTATATGGAGGAAGAGCTCCCCAGCCCCAAAACAGACCCTCTTCTCTGGTGTGAGTCCTTTTAGCACCACTTACATTTTGGACCTGATCCTTGAGATGGCTCGCTCATTAGAGGTGTGCAACACATGGTCTTCTAAAGTTGCTAAGAAATGTCAGTTAGCTAGAAAGTGGAGAAAGTGTGCTTGGGGGAAAAGGGGTAGCACACAGGCAAAGCAGGGAGAAGAAACAGAAAGACTTGTATTTCTGTTTTATTACATTTCAGACTGTGCTAACTTCTCCCGGGCAAGCCCAGGAACTTCCTTGTCCCCCTGCTTAGATGATCCCTGTTTTCGACACGTCTCTTTGCTGCCTCTCCCTCTCTCCACAGGGACATGGCTTCCCTGTTTCAGAGAGACTTTCCCTGCAATGCAGACAAGTTCCTCAGCCTGTCTGAGTGAGCACTTTCCCTTGATGGAAATTAACCCTGGAGCTGGGCAGCAGCAGCTGAGGGGAGGTTTAAGAGGCATCTGCAGCAGGTGGGGAGGTAAGCACTTCTACTGTGCATCAGAGGCCTGGCATACCCATGTAACAGCTGAATATGGTCTCCAAGACTACATCTCTGTGAACAAATCACATCTACCATTAAGAAAGAAATGGATGCTCAGCTGCACGCTGCTTCATGAGCCATGGAACGCTTACCTACTATCGCAACTGAAAATACGACAACAAGTAACACAGCTTTGACTTCAAAATTTCAACTCAAGAGTATCTTGGCTAATTTTTAATTGTTGATTTAAGCAAAGCAAGAGAGGAAGTAGAAATGAACAGATTCACATGTACTGTCGAGCCTGTTGATCATGTTTTGGGGAAGGGGGCTTAAGATGTCACAGCCACCAAATTTATATAGCAAAGACAGTTATTGACAGCTAAGATCAGAACTTTGTTTGTTTTCCACTTTGCTGCTACAGGAGAGTGGAGATACTCTTGGGATCCCACCTTAATCTAATCAAGCAGGCCTGTTTGTTTTAAAGGGAAGGAAGGCTATGAGATGCTTCTAGCAGAGTACCTGTGTGTATGTAACAACTCACAGACAGTACAGAAGGAAAACACCAGTCTACTCAGAGCAGCCTTCAGGCATACACCAACAGTGCATTTTTCAGATAGATAATAAGGCCATAAAAATAGAAACATTAATTAGGTGCATGGAATATGGGCTGAGGTGGGAAAGATAAGAGGTGCAAATTCTACTGAAGTCAAGCATGAACTCCTTCATGTGGTCCTGGAATGAGGAAGGTAGTGTCTTGCTGAAGGAACTGCTTGTGCAGTACAATAAATCAAAAGCTTCCTTTCTCTACCAAGCAGCAACCTGGCAGGCACATAGTTACAGAGGCTGGAACAAGCAGGGACATTCTGCTTGGAAGAGAGCAGGCTGATCTCAAGCAACAGGAAATGTCAGTGACTATGGCAGTGTGTAACACCATCCCCTTAGCAGAGCATTTGTGGAGTTCGCTGTACATCAACTTCACAGACATTGGCAAAAGCTTTTCCTAAGATGACAGAAAATATCAATTGGAAAGTAATGGGATATTACAGAATCCCAGAAAGACAGTCAAGAGTATGGAAGTCTGTTGAGAGGGATCATAGCATGAGCAAGTTCACATTTGCCTCCTTCAAACCCACTGGAGATAATGGGTAACATGCAGTTTTCTTTTCCTTCACTGTTTCTTCCAAATTCATTTCCTGGGTAATGAATTGATTGATTCCCCATTCCTGGGACTGACTTGATTGGTAATGAGATTACACTGGACTCAATCACAATTACAAAATACAGGTTTCATTGATAGTATCAGCCTAAATACCCAAATACCACAAAATTATATTAGGAAGGTTGAGGTGATAGGAAGAAGCACCTTTAAAATACTGGAAGGGTGTGGGTTTTATTAGAAAGAGGAGACCTAATACAGGAGAGCACATAATACAGCAGGCTATTTGGGAGTGATTCCCATGCACATTGAAGAGGCCAAAAGAACTGCTTTCCTCCAAAGGACAGTGGGGTTGACTGGAGCCAGTGAGGAAAATATCCTTAATGGAACTGGGGATATGAACCTGACTTTCATTCTTCAGAGAACAGTTCAGGTCTTACAGCAAAAGGATTGACAACCAAATTGTGCATCTTTAACACACATGTCAAGTCCTTATAATTCAATGAGTTGCCAACACGAAGTAATTCAACTTCATGGGTGATCAAGAGATTTCAAGTTCATAATGTGATGTCTACAATGTAGTTTAGATTTTAAATTATCTTAATGGGTAATAAACAAAGGCTTGCACGGAACACTTAGTGAAAGGAGAAATGGAATGGATACACCATATCCAAATAAACTGACATTATGTATTGAACACCCTTCTAATAGTCACACTAGGGACACAGTATGATGAAGACCCAAACCATCCTGAACAGGAAGATGTAAGCGCTGATTTCTTCTGGAGCCAAACCACACAACGTATCAAAGATGAAAAGGCACAAAGAACTGTTTACCAGCAAGTCTTCTGCTTCCTAGGAATGAAGATAAAATGAACCTACCATGCAGGTTCTTTGTGAAGGTTTGTGAAATTAACTACAGTCCAAGAACAAAAAAGATGGATTGTAGCAGGAAGAAGAGAAAAGGAAAAACGAGAGTCCTACCTGAGAAGTTACAGCCTTGCCTGCCAAAACATTAGAGACTTAGAAAATTGACTTAACCCAAGTCAGAGATAGATAATTTGACAGCAACTACTTCTGTGTGTGGACATTCATAACAAGCATAAAGATTTCTAAAAAGCAATAGAAATCATCCTACATAAGAAATACAAAAGAAAGAAGTATGCATTCAAGAGCACAGCTGTGAGGGAGTATTTCAAGACACTATTTCAATGTTTACATCTACTCTCTCAACAAGGGTAGAAATAACAATAATAATTTTAACTAAAGCTACTCTCTGCAGGGGCAGGGGGAGGTTGTCAATAAAATGAATGAGTTCCAACATTACAGAAATGCTCTTTTCACCTAGACTGACTGCCTCCAACTGTAAGATATACATAAATCCAGACCCTCTGGACATGGAAAAAAATATCTACAGGGCATATTTTGCATATCACCATAATTTGATGGCCTGTGATTTCTCAAGAAAACAGAAATGTGAGAAACATTTTGACAGTTCAGTCTAATTCCAGAATTCTTTCAGCTGTGTAGTTGCTAGCTGAGGGTGGTGCATATAAAAATAATTTCCCTCAACCTAAAGGAAAAGGCTGGGAAAACCCAACCTAAAGGGTGGGTTTTTGGGCTTGTGGGTGTTTTGGGGGGTTTGTTGTTGATGTTTTTTGGTGGGTTTTTTGGGTCTGGGGTGGGGTTTTTTTGCTATCTTTTGCATCACTAAACAATATAGAGCTAAAATTTATTTTATACACAGCTCTCTGCGACAAGATATTTGTGAGAGGTTGTTCAAGCAACAGATGTGGGTTTAACAAAGCATGGCATGACTTGAGGATCATTTGGAAAGATTTCTCCCATGATAACAACAACATACAAAGCATTAAAGTACAATTAATGTTGTTGCCCTCCATGTAATAGATATGGTAAGAAAAGGTCATCCTATGGACTGTTAACAGCTACTCTGAGCACAAGAGCAGCATCTTTGTAATGCATGTGATCCTCTATCCTCACCCAGAATCACTTGGCAATTTTCCTGCCCCAGGGTTCAGACCAGAATAACTCTGAAAAATGATACAAAGGCAGCTGAACTTCAGAAATCACGAATGAAAAAAATTAATAATCATTTTCACTGTCATTGGGTAGAAGAAAATACACACACTAGATATTAAAGGTAGAAAACCGTGAGAGGAAAAAAGCAAAAAGACTGGGTTTTATAAATTACTTTGCAGGTGGAATTTGGTTCTTATTCTCACCTACAATTTCTAGAACACCAATAAATATTTTCTGCTTTCAAACTTCTGGCATCTGACCTGGCAAGACACCTTCGCAAGAGCATTTTTTGTTTCTAATCACTAATTGTCTTTTGAGACCTAGATTTAAGGTGCCAATTATCCATGACCTGCATACTTCAATGCCAAAGAGCTCAGCAACAAACTCTAGGGCAGACTGTTCCAGCTTCTTGACAAGAGGAGATGAGTTTTTACTACTGGTACTTACTTGGGGGCAAGTTGGGAAAACCACCTTGTAGCCTTATGGAAAGGTGAAAGATAACAACAAGGCAGGACAGAACTGGCCTGTGAACAACCCATGGAGAGCTCTAACAGTTTAAGAACAGAGATAAAATTCTGGAAAACAGTAGCCTTCTATTTTAATTCTCAGATCAGTAAACAATGGGCCATGTGGAATAAAATATTGAGGATTACATGGTCGTCTACTTCTTTCCCCAGTTTGCCTACAAATACAGCTGCCTGCATGTACACAGATAAATGAGGTCTGAGTTTCCAAGATTTTCATCAAAATTCCAAAGAATCTGGAACCTCTCAATTTCTGCAAAGTAAACTGCAGTTTTAAGGAGCCTGGTCACATCTCGAGGTTTGCTCATGCACCTCATGGGGACCTTGTGAGAATTCACTAGGTGGGACAGGAGTTCATAAAAAAGGTATTCAGCATTGCTCACAGCCCATCCATTTCTACTCCTATTATCATGAGTAACAGAGCTGAACCTTAGAGACACTTCTTTACTTGGTACAAGAGGCAGAGCAGAGCCTGCCTGTGAAAGGCATGCTGCAGAAGCATCTTCTCTTACCTCTTGCAATATTCTATCAACAAAGAAACTGCCTCAGAAGCATATTTTCAACTCCCTCCTATTTGCTTATTTATTAAACTCACGTTTATCTTGTTTTCAAGGGGACAATAGAAGAGCTTGATTTTTTAGGCCAAAGTCTCATCTCCAGCCTCCAGATCTTATACCCTGTCATTTTTTGAAAGACACCCTTTTTTTTTCCATCCAGTTGGCAGGCAGTTTGAGTCCTGCACTGACTGGTAGAAACTTAAGGCAATTTTCCTAGGATTTTTCTCTTTCCACTCTGCACTGCCCAGCTCTGCCAGGTTTCATTCACCCCACCTACATTTGGGAGTGCTGCCTTACACATTACCAAATGCAGCTCTACACCAGCCCATATTATAACACTGGTCTGGATCTCCATCATCTTTCGGGCCATACTGCTTGCCCAGACAGATCTGCTTCAGGTGACATGCTAATACAATTCTTGCCAAAAAGATATCTCCCTGCTTTTTTTCCAAATTAGCAAAAAAAGGCATAGAAAATATTGATGATTTTTGTTTTCCTGGAATATTCTCACACTCTTTCTAGGAATAAGCAAGGACATCTCTTTGCCATCCCATTATTTACACATGTGCACAGTCATAAGAAAATGCTCTGAAGGGACATCAAGCAAATAATACCAATTTTCAAAATTCTATAGCAATATATTTATACAAATTACAGAATTCTGTATGTATTTACACACCATTACAGAATACCAAGTAAAAATAACACCAATCGTTCTCTTCTTTATCCCTCAGATTTCTCTTCAAGTCAATTTTAGAGCTTGAGAAAGGTGCCAGATGGACAGCACTAGAAGGTGAAGACTTCTGTTTGTCCACAGCACAGGAGGAGAGGCACTGCAAGCCGCCCTGCTTTGCTGTGTCAGCTCTCTGCAGCCCTGTTTAGCAAGATCACATAAGGAGCAGGAGGGCGTCCGTACCCCTTCACGCCTTGGCAAAGGAGCTGAGCAGCACCCAGGTGACAATGGTTTTGCCCATCCCCCACCCGAAAACAAACAGAAATAGCTCATTTTACACAAGGGACTGAACAGAATCTGTTGTTCGCTACCCGAAACAGGCCAAATTTGACCCAGTGAACCTGCAGGGAGTGGCAAACTGCCAGCTCCTAGGCCTTCCAGTCTTGCAATAATGCCTAAGTTAAATTACATGTTTCTATATTTACATAAAGTCAGTATTTACACACCATTATGGGTTATTCGAGTAAATCGGTTACAGTTTATTTAGAAGGACTGCCATAAACTCATAACATTTTTCTCAAGTTTAATCCTTTCTGTAGAAAAATACAAAAAAAATAAATTAAATAAAACATATTAACTAGTGGTAATGATTAGCCTATGACTAAAAAAATCCAAGTCAATTTAACATTAAGACTTTAACTGTGGCCTAGTATTGCGGCCTTGACTCAGAGTCATTTGAACCTTTGCAAATAATTTCCTGGTGTATGTCAGATTTACTGAAACAGCAGAGAGTTGCAACTTCCCTTCCTCGTGGTGGGCTTGATGCATTTACCCCAGAGCAATGAGACCTGGTCCTGCCCAGGAGTGCCTTTTCTTCTCCTATGGTCTCTGCATCGCCCACACGAACGATCCGGCACCCACAGCAGCCGAACCATCCGCAGCCCCAAAGGCTGGGAGACAAACACGTGGGCTGCAGCTGAAGGCTGTAAATTCCCAGGCAATAAGAGTCGCTAGACAAGTACCCTACAAATCAGCTAATGTAATTTACGTCTCTTTATCATCCATGAACAATTACAACAAATCGCCATGTTGTGTTTGAGATCACCGATATTGCCGGCTGAGACATGGCTCCTCCTACCTGCTTCAGCGCGGAAAGGGAACGTTTGTTCAGCGCACTGAGCCAGAGGTCATACCAGAACAGAAATAAGTTTCAAATACTATAAATCAGGTGGACAAGAGTGCTGTAGAGCAAAAATTTCTTAATTACAACTAGGCTACAACCTTTTACATCACTCCTCCAAAGGAGCCCCCGTGCATATGCAGACAGCCAGGGTGTCAGGACCAGCCCTGCTCCCAACATATCCAATGGTGAAGGCTACACACAACTTAATGGCACTGGATTCAAATCCTAAGGGATAAAACAACTACAAAATGCATTTTCATATGGATCTTAACATGGTTTTTGTCTCTTTTTTTTCCCCTTTTCTTCAGAGTATTAGGGAAAAAATGCCTCTTCCTGCTTCCTGAGGGTTAATTTCCAAATGGTAGCTGCTAAACAATGTGTTTGTGAGGTTATCTTAAAATACTACATACCCTTAAATATTATATACTGTTTCCTCACTTAGGGTTCATGAATATTTGAACATACTTTAGAAAAAACAATAAAAATAAGTCTAATACTGTCCCCCTCATTGTCATTATTGATAGAGATTTATTAGTTTCATTTTGCAAGTTTTACTTTAGGAAGGGTGCTAATATCATGTATTATGACAGTTCACACTGAAAGCAATTTTCCATAAAAGGTATTACAATGACCCCTATGGAACTTGTATAATTTCATAGTAGATAGCCAAGTGCACAAATAAACATGTTTACAAGAGTGATCCTGTTAACCTGGTTCTTGCCCTCTGAAATATTTATGTGTTCTTTGTGGAATCTTAAAATTAGTATAATTGTTGTTGGTATTACTTATGTTGTTTCTGGCATTCTCTTTAGGAAAAAAAAAATAGCATATTTATCATTTAGCTTTGGTATAATCTGCAATAGGTTTTAACAAGTAGAATATATTCCAACCCCTATATTTTCCACAGCTGTGAAATTTACAATGATGTAAGAAGTCACTTTATCAGAGAGGAAATATTACAGACACATTAAAAAAAGTTGAAGACCCAGTTTTCTCTTTAATCCTCTGGGGTAAGCTATGAAACAAGCAGTCAGAAGAGTGAGGACTCAGTGTCATGAGTGGTGTGCATACTTGTACAATAATACGGGCACAAAAGAGATTGTCGCCTTTAGTACATGAGGGTCACTAGAATTTATTATTACCTTTTTATTGTTGGCTTTTTTTTTTTTTATCCATGCACCTTTATATTTACTTGCATGAATTTACCACAGGTTCATAGTGGCCTTTGCCATTTCAATGCTTACAGAGCCTAAAGCTTCCAAAATGCCTATCTGGCCTGTACATATTTCATTAAAAATAAACTCTATATAATAAATAAATATATAAAATAAATAAAATGTTGCCTTTGGAATTTCTATAAATAAATTTAACTTTTTATTTTTATTTTTTTTACTAAGAGGTCTTTGCTTTAAACTCAGTGGGGTGAGACCCAGAGAGCGATTAACTGAAAAGTCTCTTGTTTAAGTAAGACTGCACCCTCCATGCCTTTGTAAATGCAGCGTACACTTGAGCAGGCCACCAGCCAAAAATCCTGATGAATCGAAGTATGGCAGCTATGCTGATATATGACGAAGTACAACTGATCAAAAATTTAAAAGCGTGTCTATTCCCCAGCATGCATCAGGCCTTCCTCCTTCTCCTCCTCCTCACCCTCCTCCTCCCCTTGGCTCCTCTCTCTCGCGCTCTCACTCCCATTCATCCTCTCCCTTTCTCTCTCTCTCTCTCGCACTCACTCTCTCGCGCTCCCTCTCGTACTAAATCAAGCGAGTGGGCATAGGCTCTCCTCCAGGAGGACAAACCTTTAAGTGCAGAACAAAATCAGCATGTTCCATCCAAGCCTCCATCATACATTATGCATGCGACAAAGTTTGGCAACAGTGGAGCTGATGTGATGACACAGCTAATCAATAAGAACCCACCGCATGAAACCTTTATAGTGGTTACTTTTTAAGGGCTCAAGTGAAGGAATTGTCTTTGTCAACTTTGGCTTAAAATATCCTTATATAGTTCTGGTACTTTCTCAGGGTCCACTGGTCTAGGTAAAAAATGTGTAAATTTTTGATGCCGTTTAGTCCTAGTCCCTTCTCTTGGAGTCCCATCTTTATTTAACGCAACGTAGTATCGTCTTCCAGTGTCCACATGTTTATATAGATTTGATGAATATGTGTTATACCAGTTTTCTTCAAATTGCTCTCTGAATACACACTCCTGGGTTAATTTTTCCTGTGGAAAGAAAAGAAAGAGCAGTAAGGAGACAGCCACTAAAATAAGCTACTTGTTAAAGAATCACTATTTTAATGGCTTGAAACTGGTATCTCCTCAACAAATTGCAGAATAAACTATTTCAATTCTCCCAGTTTTAGCTATGAAGATCTGTATTGCTGGGTGTTTCGGGAGGCAGTCAGAAGTGTGGAAAATTCTATGTGAAGCAAAAATTACTCTCAAAGCCTCATTGCCCAAATCAATACAGTAACAACAAAGATGAAAACAGATACTTTTTATTTCTCAATCGTTCCCAAACATCTCGCAAGATGTTACTGGACTTCCATAACAAATTGTTTCAATGGTGAGTGCAGGCATTCAAACAAACAGATATAAATAAAGAAAATTAGAACCAGTTTGCAGGGCTGTAATAAAATTTACAGTCTTAAAATCTCCATGTCATTTCAATGCATGGAGAACTTGATGCATTTCATTAATTTAAAAACATGCAATTTGCTACCCTTCATTTGATTTATTATTTGTATCATGAGGCCACAACCCAACAGAGCTTCAAACAGGAACATGAACCCTCTGTGCTGAGATGAAGTAGGCAAGGAAAAGCCCTCCAGGTTTGCATTATCAGGGTTGTCCTTGTGTCCCATCCTACTGAGGACATGACCCACTAGGATCTCAACCGTTCATCAGATCCCCCTGCCACCACAGAATCCCACTCCTTCCCGTTGACCCACTTCTTCAGTCTGTGTGGTGCCTTCTACTTCCTTAAGATTGCTTAAATTTGCTTTTAAAAAAAATGCTTAATAGAGTGTTTAAAATGCAGCCACCTGACAACCAGATTCATTTTGGGAGGGACTCACACAAATTACTGGGAAAAAAGTGGTGGGCATGGGAGAGCTGATGGAAAGCAAGAAAAAAAAAGCTGGAAAATAGTCTTGTCACCAGGTACAAGGAAAAAAATAGTGATAATTCAATGTATTTTTCATAACAAGGTCTCATTTCAATAGCACTCACATCAACCACCCCCAGCTTCCAATTGAGGATCAATTTCTAATTATTACAAAGTTCCATACAATGCATTTGTTTCACAGACATTACATCTTAAAACAGTCCTTTTAGATGGGAGCACAGAGATGGTAAAATGGAGACCAAGGCCCCGATGCAGCAAAGTACGTATGGCACCTAAGCCATAAACTTGTGCCTGCACACAACTAAGGAGCTACAGCTCAAGCATCCCTAAGAAACCACCTTCCATGACTTTACCAAGGAGCTTCCCAAGGTCTACCATCACCAAAGCCTGCAGCTTCAGTGAAGCTGCAGGTGCCTTTGGGGCCACCTCTGCTGCTTGAGACTCAGCTCACAACCCTTTCCCAAACCAATGTGCCCTGATGTTTCACTGCTGCTTTGTGCGGCAAGCACTCTGATCCCAGGGCATCCCACCTGGGCTGGGGACAAGAGAGGTCCAAGGAGCCCTAGATACCTTACAGAAGCCACCCAGAAACTATCCCATGTGGGGGAAACAACCCTGTGCAAATGGGGAAAGGAAGCAAACACCCCTCTGCAGCTGTACAAACTGGGTATTGAGCTGCAAAGACAGAGTCCTCCTTGGGCCCTCCCAAACACCTAAAAGTTTGAGATTTGGAGGGTTCTTCTAAATTAAATTTGTAGCAACTCCAGTAGGCAAGAAAGGCAACAATTAAGCTGATCCTGACTTTCCCTTTAATGGGCACTGTGTACCTCATTATCACTCAGGAAGGAGAAATCCCAGACAGGACCTGGTTTCACATGTTCAACACCTGAAAATTCACTATGGCAGTGACCATATCCCTACAACTTTCTTTTAGAGTAATTTCTGACTATGACATTTTTAGTTCAAAGTACTTCAAACAGAGCAATAGTGTACACTGGTTATAGGTAAAAGAAGCACAAATCTGTTCACATTAAACCCTTGTCTGCGGGCTATATCCTGCAAGATCCTATTGACAATTGCCTCTATGTCCTTTGCCAGCTTGAAACTGCAGCCGCATTGAGCATCACCAGACCAGCAGCAGCTGCCAGTTACACCCATTGCAGTATTCCCCTTGTACAGCCTCAAAAGTACAAACTATTATAAAAGGTAATCTGCTGCAGAGAAGATTATCTTTAAGTATAGATTTCATTAGTGGTTTATTTTGCACGAGGTCTAAAATCATCTGTGTTTGTCCTAAGGTAGATTCAGATGCTAAGGGGTATTATATACTGAACTTATATAAGTCCATGGGGAAAGAGAAACTAATTCAAATTGTTTTCCTGCTCTCAGAAGGCAATAGGATCACATGACAAGCACTGCAGAAGAACTCCCTGCTAAAAATAGCAGCATTTTAGGAAGATATTTCAGTCCTGTCGTGGATTCATTAATTATTCACTTCATCTGTGGTTTTTTTTAGCATCATCATAAATTTCTATCTTTGCAAGAACTACTTCCCCATGCCCTGAAGGAGAAATTTTAAAATAGCCTCTCTTTATCTGGCAGGTTTGATGGATCATGACACTGCTGTGGTACACGTAACTAGCAGATCCTGAATCAGGGGGTTTGCATTGTGCTGCACTCTGGATGAGTTAAATGGATTTCAAGCTCACAAATTCAATCTTCATTTTACAAGCTTATCCTATTTTAACTTCCTATTCACTTACAAGACAGCTACATCTCTTTTGTCCTTCTTCAAAATTCTCAGAAATTCATGTACAAACATGAGGCAAATACTTCAGCATGAATATGACAGAGCAATCAGGTTGCGGCACCAGATAGGTAGGGGCATTAACAATTACCCCTTAAAAGAAATTAAATAATTTCTTTATACATTCAGACCTTTTCCTTCTAGGAGACTTAGAAGTTCTGGTTGTGGTCAGACACCATTGGAGTAAATCAATGTTGACAACTTTGGATCAGATCCTGTAAGTAATGTGGGACACTAAAATCCCATAATATCCTTCTTCCCATGCCCTGGAAAAGTCTTACAATGATGTCTCATCTAGTACCGAGAGACACAGAAATCAACATCCACTGGAATAGTCATTTATGCAGAATCACAGAATCCTTTGAGCTGGAAAGGACCTTTAAGATCCCAGAGTCCAGCCATTAACCTAACCCTGATGAGCCCACCCCTAAACCATGTACCACCACAGCCCTACATAACATTAATACCTTATGCTCACATTTTATGCATGTCTTCATTCCAGCCAGAAATGAGCATAACACAGAGGTGAGATTGGTCCATCCTGCCAACACCACCCTCTTGTCTCACCATCTTAGGAAGGAAAAGTCTTGATGAAAATCAACTCTCCCAGTATGGAAAGGATATGGTGTTTCCTGATCACATTTCTCGTTCTGGCTATGGCTTTTAGAAAGTCCCTCTATGCATATTTGAAGAGCAAGATTTAGCCCTACAATACAGCAATTTTTGCATACTTTTATTCCAGCAACTGATTTCTCTATCAATTTTCCAGTACAAATATTTCCTTGCACCATACTTAAAGTTACTGGACATCTTTGTCAAAAGATGACACAAATACCAAACATACCCAACTGGAACAGCTATGGAAAGTAACCTGCATTCCTGTGAAAGGGGAGGCTGCCTGCCTTGCTCAAATCATTTAATTCAGGGCCAAATAAGGAGGTGACCTCAAAATTATATAAATCAGATGTTGCATCACATTCCACATGTTTTCTGTGAGAGCTGTTCATAGAGTATTCAACTACAAAGTGATTGATTTTCATCTTGCTAGATTTCCACACTTCACCTGTTTGGTTTTTTAACCTGTTACTTGACTCAGAATGTTCAAATAATTGAATTATACAAATGCACATATCACAAAGACAAAACCCTGAGAAAGATTTAATTCAGAAAACTGGTCAGTGTTAGCAAGCTCAGGACCCCTTTCCCTTTCTAAATTCTCCACCACCTAACAAGGGAAGAAAATAATTATGTCATCCTATTTCCAGGCAGATTGATTAAAAGTCAGATTCTAAATTAATAAAGTGCATGGTTACAGGCATCAAAATGGAAGTTCTGCCAACTTGTTTTTAAATAGCTATCCATGTGAAGTAGTTAATTGCAAATAAGTAGAAACATATAAAACACATGTATGCTGCTCAGAGAATGGTTTCATGACTCTAAAGGGTGTAAGACATTCATGCTGCTTGGTACTTGAAAGAACAGTACAGAGCCCTATATAAAACACAGCAATACTCTTTCTTTTAACTAACCCTATGGAGCAAAAACTTCAATTTATTTTGTAACCTGACAAAAGAAAGCCTCTTCAGACCATCATTCCTAAAATCACAGCAAGAACCTTTCATGCCAAAAAAACTACTCTGTCCTATGCCATGTGGAGTTTTCCCTTTTGTAAACTGCTACACTGATTCAGTAGAAACAAGAAAACACCTAATCCAGAAGTCCAAAAAACTATTAACAAGAAATATATCTGATGTAGTCAACACTTCCTATATACCTGCTGCATACTAACACCTTGTTAATCCACCATGTCTTAATAAAAGTCATGTTTATATGTATAATCTCCTGAGTAATTTCATGCAAATCCCTCATTATGACTACATGGCATTACTAAAAAGTGCACATGTAGGGAAGGGAAACAAAGAAAAGCCCTGTTCTCCTCTGAAGCAGTTTGCTTTGCTGTTCTGCCTACCAACACACACATTTTACATGCCATTGGCCCTTCCCATGCTGTAATGCAAACAGCCTCTAGAACACACTATGTTCAGCTAATAATTAACACTCATCCAGAGCTGTCATAAATAAAGGTCTAGCTTAGCATTTGCTGCAGCATTTTCTGTACTCTCATGCTAAGCCTGTTAGTTTCTGGCTGGGTGAACCACCTCCAGCCACAATGAGAAGCCAAATACCAGTGTCCAAGCAGCACCACTTTCTTTTCCAAATTAGACCACAGTGTGAGTCAAGCCCTGCACACTGTGTGTCTGACTTGGTGAGTGCCACAGAGCTTTCTTTGATGAGTTTCTCCAAGCAGCCTCTTTTCAGAATGCTTTGTTGGATAATTTGACAAAACATGAAAAAAATGGGAGAAAAAATAGTCTGCCAAGAGGACCAGACTTTGTGTTTGAGTCGGTAGCTCTCCAAAAGCCTTTTAGACAGACAG
Organism: Motacilla alba alba; assembly: GCF_015832195.1. Taxonomy (NCBI): domain Eukaryota; kingdom Metazoa; phylum Chordata; class Aves; order Passeriformes; family Motacillidae; genus Motacilla; species Motacilla alba. The sequence continues at coordinate 53,446,325 of NC_052016.1, read as the reverse complement.
CAGGACAGCCTTCAGGGCCAGAGGAGAGACAAGCAGTTAGGCACCAATGCCGCTACTGATATATATTTCATAGTCCATGGCACATTAAATAAGATGAGGGAAATCAGGCAAGGTGCCCCTGGCAAAACCACAATTAGGCAACTGCATTGTCCCTACCTGAGGTCACCTTGTACTCTCACACAGTACATCCAGTATCCATCTTACTTTCTTCCCCTAAACCTCTTAATTAATTTGTATAAAGTTTTTACTATACATCAATCCCCACTTACAAAATAAAAATCAAGTGTGACTGTTCTGTGCTGCTGCCATGCAGAAGTAATGATGATGGTTAAAGAATATCATCTTTCATACAAAAAGCTTCTAAAGATCCCAAGACCCAGCAGAACTTGAGCCCCTTGGGATCATGATTGCCAAAAGCCACAACACCCACACAGATGCAGACACTGTGGTACTTCCACGCCCTGGTGCAGACAACAGCTCTTCCTGAACAAAGTAAGCAGACTCCAGCACCAACAGGAAAATCCCAGGACACTGTCGATGCAGGAGGGATTTCAGTGCTTCAGCCCTTTCTCCCACTGCCGCTCTTTTCCTGCTCCCTTGCTCTCCACACTATCAAGAACCTTCTCTGGAGGGACCAGGCTGGCACAGAGCACTATGCTACCCCAGGGCTGTTTACAGAGCTCTTCTGACGTGAGCTGCAGGAGGATGAGATGCCAATTAGGCCTCCATCCATTTTTGCCACAGCCAACTCCTCAGCTCTTGGTTTTACTGATATCCTCTCCTTTGAGATTTCAAGTTTGTAGCATCTGTCATGCTTTAAGCATGCCCTCCCAGGACATGAAATCATTATGGGATGAGCAACCCCACTGTGCCTGAGGATAGGCAGCCCATCAACAGCCATGCTTCAAGTTCACAAAGGCTCAGTTTATATCTGCTCAGCCGAGCGCATGAGATGAAAACTCATTTTCACCTAAACACCCAAGATCTGCTCATGACGCTGTTGGAAGTCTTGACAAAACTCCAGGGGCAGATCTCAGGCTACATAAGCTGTCACAGTGTCTTTTCTCCGGAAGCTGATGAGCTTCCTTCTCCACACCGCAACAGAACAGGACCAGGACAAAGTTGACTCTTAGAAAACAAATAAACAAGCAGGTCTGTTCCCCTCCCTTCCATGCCAGCAGGACCAGGCCCACACTGTGTCATTTACTAGTCACACTTCTAACCTCTATTTTATTTTTGATTCTCTTGGCACAATAAAGAACTGCAGTCATCAATGTTATCTAAGCATCTAATTCACAACGCTTGGCTGAACCCTTCCAAGAATCAGAAAGCAAGGTGGTATGCAATCTGATACAGGGGCCAGAGCCAATTTTTAAAGAAGACGGGAGAAGGGTTCCCGTCAGCTTAAATGGAACATGGATCAGCCTTGCAATGATAAAAAGGCAACAAATATTTTAAGACATTAAAAGAACCATTTCAGGCACGCTCAGATTTACTGAAAGCTGTAACTTGACCTTCCCCAGCTCCCCACTCCACAAATTCTCTTCTATCAAAAGACAACCTGTATGTCAAAGCAGGGCTGCCACCCTACAGCTACGCACAGTCTTTAGCCTGAATACCAGTTAAGGTTTTACCCAGACAGAGATTTGTAAATAAAACATGCTTTCCTTAAATCCAACTAAGATGGAACAAAGTGTTTTGTCAGTATTTTTTGCCTTGTTCTGTGATTCTCTAAGCACAGAACACAGCCTTAAAGGACTTATTGCTCATTCAGCAGAAAGTGCTGCTCAAGTGAGCTAAACTCGTATGCTGAAAAACATTGTAAAGTGAGGGATAAAAAGTACTTAATCTTCATGAGCCTCTACATTCAGCGAGTACCCCACAAAACAGATTTATCCACCATTAAAGAAGCACCTCATCTCTCAGCTACCAGGTGCCATCATAAAAAGAGCAGAATGCTCAGGACCCTTCACTTTGCCACGGGGAACAAATAATTATTATACATATGTAGTGATATAAATCTACATTATAAAAGTAATTCATGCTTTATTCTTTCAGCAAGATGATTTGGTCAAGGACTGATGAACAAAAACCTGTCTCTATATTTTGCTATTAATGTTATAAAAAGCTACCAGCTAGGTACTAGCTCAGAGGACAAGGACACTACTGATCACATTTGCATTCTGGATGGGGGTCATCAAACAAACACAGCATCACAAGCTATCACATTTTGGAAAGATCATCACTGAAATGCCACATATCCACTGAGGTCCTGAAAACCAACAAGCTTCACAGAGAAATTTTAAAAACTATGTGCTTTGGTGGGCACTACAACAAAGGATTGGCACACTATGATCTTTACCTAGCAGGCCTCAATTGCATATTCAGTTTAAATTGCTTTAAAATGAGGTATTTTGATTTCCTACCTTGTTTGGACAGGAAGGAAGGCCAGCATTTCAAATAGTTGCTGCTGAAGAAAAGATGCCATGCTTCCCTTTTCAGACAGCAGTGCCCCCTCCCTTGGCAAACACATCTCATAAACAGTCTCTCCAGGAATGACTTTTTGGACACTTCCCTCATTCCTTTTCCCAGGGGCAATCCCGCCACAAAGTCTTGGATTTAGTTACACAATTTTAGTATTTTGCTTTCTGAGTAGAATAAAGGGTATTTCCTTAATATCTCTGAGAAAATCCATACATCTTTGGTGTTGCTATGCCATGACTTATGAAGCCTTTGGGAAACACTGGAGGCTCTGCTCCTTCATGAGACCCCTACTCCTCACATGCGCACCAGTGGCCCTGTCTTTCAATGGGTAAAACTTCAGACATGCAGTTAATTTCAGCTTTGATGAAAGAAGTTGTCATTCTGTCCGAAAAAACCCAAAAGATATATAGTAACAACTTCAACAGAACTAGTGACTGAAGAGCTCAAAGACCAGGTTGTTGGTTTTCCAGGTACCTGCAAACATGGATCTTACAAATAAATCAGATTTTTAAAGTAAAAAGAAAAAAAACTTGCTATTTTGTTTAAACTTTACAACATTTGTATATTCTAAAATAAATAAAGAGATTTTGCTGAAGTCTTCTCCAATAACTTTCCTGTTCTGAGTTCAGATTATACACTATATGATGTCCTAGCAAAGGCATAAGCAGGACAAAGTCCCCCTTGTCATGAAAAAGTAAGATTACATGTTAAAAGATTGCCTCTAGATTGCAGACTCTCATAGGCAGGAACCCTGTCTAGATTTAGGTTTTTTAAATGATGAATACAATACAACTCTTATCTTTATTGGGATCTGCTGACACAACCATAAAACTAATTGGTGGTTTTACAGGAGCAGGTCCAATCCTGATTCCATTGAAGGCAATGTTATTTCAACCATAATAGAATCAAGTCAAAATTTCTCTTGAGTCGCAATTGCCTCTATAATTGTGTTAAATTTGAAGAGCAAAGTTTAGCAGATTAAAGATGCACAGCCTGGGCCAGACCTCAAAAGTATGCAGCATCCATACTAGAACAAAAGTTTTACCTCAGCAGCAGCCTGTGGAACACAAATATAAAATCTTATCCTCAAATCAGATATCTGCCAGTATAAAAGGAATAAAAAAGAAACAAAAGGTCTTTATAGGAGGGGAAAATACGGATTTGCACTATAACAAGCTTTATTTCTCAAGCTTTTTGAATGTGACACAAATGAACCACATTACTACACATCACCAAATCAGCCTAAGCACATTCAAACCGCAAAGCAAATCACAATCTAGTCAAAATCCCTAATGAAGTCCCCACAGGGCAGACTTTTTCTACTCTCTCTTTGAAAATGATGAATGGCAAAGTGGGAGAGAGTACCACATTCACATACCACTAGTTCCTCAATCAGAAACAGAGCACATCAGATCTTTATCTGATGCAGTGAATAATCCCCAAGCACATCTCAGTGTGTCACTGCTGCTGATGCTTTTAGCATGTCACTTCAACACAGTATTCCCAGATCAACCAAAGACACTGAACCTTTTCACACCTCTGTATCATTACACAGCCAGCTCAAGAAAGGCTCAGGGCTGCAGTGACGGGGAACTACACTCAAGACTCAAAGAAAACTAAACTCAAAGAAATGAATCTGAAGATGTCCCACTCTTGCTTGCTGGGTAAGATTTGGGTTTGCAATGGAGTTATGCCACTTTAACAACTCCCTGCTGTTGAAAGCATGGTGCTCAACCCATCAACCATCCCACACTGCACCTGATTCTCCCACTGAGCCCTAGTGCTTGCCCAACCAGGCAGCAAGCCAGTTCAGGAAGCTGAACATTTTTCTGTGGCTTTATATCCCTCAACTGACCTCCTGACAGGTCAGATGAGTGCCAGTGTTGGAGCATGGAAGAAAGTAGAAGCATGCAGCACTAGCAGGGAATCAGAACTGCCCTTTCTGGAAGGGGCTTTCTGCAAAGTAACATTGACTGCCTCCTCAAGCAGCACCTTTAGCCTCCTGTTTTCATGAGAACACAAAATTTCAGACACCTTTAGTTAGGGGAGAGCAAATCATTAAACTAAGGTTTGAGTAGGATCTTACTTTCCCAAAGCTTAGCTTTTATATACACACACACACATAAACATATGTGTGTGTATATTTACATATATACACACAAACATACACACACATAATTTATATAGAAGTTATTCGTACTTTCTTGACCCAAGCATGTAGTGAGAATCCAAAATCAACACAGCATTGCCGACCAAGGCAAGGAGATCACTGAGGGTTTTCTCACAGAAAAAATTATCTTCAGATCTAGTTAGCGTCTGAAATTAGGTCCACTGAGGTAGACCATAGATTTGAGGAAAAGTATAGTATCTATCTCACAGAACACTACTAGGAAGTGTCCCTCTTTGGTGACAGTGTTGTAGTCTATGAAATTCTGATTTTAAAAAGACTGAAGCCATAGTTTAAAAACAACCACAAAAGTTGCAGTTTCTCACAAAGCTTTCTCCTGTATTACTTGTGTCAAGTGTACTGACCTATCATTTTTTCCTACACGAGTACCCACATCTCAAAAGACCTTTTTGTTCTATAGATTCCTTCACAGCTTGCTGAGCGGGTTGCAGTTCCTGTCCCATTCCCCATGCTGGTGCTTGTGGCAAACACCTATTAACAGTACCCAGCTCTCAGCAAAACTGCCATCCAAATTCTAAAATTGGTTATCTGTAAGGGTGAAGTAGATGAGGTAACTCAAGTATATGGACTTTTCCCAGATCTGTACCCTCCACAAAGGAAATGCCCACAGTCACAAAGCTGTTTCCTACCGTACAGTGCAGAGAAAGCATTTATGTCTCATCTACCTCCCTGCAAAAATCCATCTGGACAGCTCAAAAACCCATTTCCTCACAGCCTGAATCTTCCTCCTTATGCAGCCTAAGCATTCTTGTGACCCATTCAAACCAATTCATTCTTGTACTCTATTTCAAGGACTTTTTTCCCTCCCTAGTGTTACACCTCAAAGTACTTACATAGAGCAAGAGCATACCCTCTCAGTTTTCATTCTGCAGGCTAAGTAAGTCAAGATCTTTAGAGTCTATCATTTGATAGTCTTTTCATCCCTCTGATCATCCCAGCATGTCTTTTCTGTACCTGTTTTTGTTTCAATTAATTTTCTTTAACACAGTGACCAACTGCATTTTGCATTCAGACTGGATCCTCCTAGTGTTGTATGGAGTGGCACTGATAGAGCTTTCCTTATGTCTAAATATTTTAAGCACTTTAGGTCACCAAAGCCCTTCTGTGAGATTGCCTCCTGTGCTGAAAATACTTCCCAGCTTTGAAAAACATTTCAATAACACACCACTACCTTTTTATGACAAGATGTTTAATGTCCCTAATAAAACCAGGGAATAAAATCAGTCCAGGGACCAATCCATAAAAACTCCACTAAGAGCTTCTCTCCAGTCTAATACCTTTCAGGACTCCCCATTGCTGTCTTTTCTTCAGAGTTTTCACCATCTATCATACAAGTCTTCTAATAACACTCATTCTACCCATTGTAACAAACACTCTCCTCTGTCGGTCATACCTAACACAGCCCTGAAGATCAGCACTATTTTCCATTTCTTGAAAAAGATATTTCTACCAAAAGTAAAATACTGTGCTTGCCTGAAACTATTTTTCCTGCTTCAGTAAACTCATCATGCATGTACTTCCTCTACTCTTCCATGTAAAAGGATGTTCCTAATGTCCCAAGCACATCCCAAGCCAGACTGATAGCCTCCAGCCAAACACAAACCACACAGCCCCAGGTACACACACACTCGAGGCTGGAAATTGCCTCAGAGGGAAGCAAGCATTCCCTCATCCAGGGCTTGCTCCCACTTTTGTGCTGCACCTTCCAGTGACCTGGAAGGGAAGCACTGTGGCTGAAGCCCTTTTGCTTGGCCAGATTTGTTTTCCAGTTTCGTGCTTCAATTCCCCAGGCAGCAAAGACACACTTGTGCCAGCAAAAGGGAGGGGATTGATGGTTGGAGGGAAAATAGCCACTTCTTTCAGTAGCAGTATTGGCTGCCCCTGCTCCCTTTGTTCATCCCACAGCAGGAAGCTCCCCAAACACATATTACCACCCCAAGGACTTTATCAGAAACAGGGCTAGCCCAGTTAGCATCCACATTCAAACTGTAGGGCATTTACACTCCCACCTGAATACACCATGTTGGTAAAGACTTCTGTTCCCTTTCCAGGTACATAGCTTAAAAACTTTCCACCTTATAAAAGTTTTAGTACACATTTCAGGGCCCAGAACAGCTTTATTGCATCAATTTCCATTTCATGCCCATGCTTCTACATCTCTAAGACACAATATTTTCTGCAACCTGCCCTTCTCCCACTCTCTGCAGACCCTCTGCCAAGCTCTCACAATCTTCAAATCCTTACATGCAGTTTCACCCTTGCTGGGATACCACTTCCACGGGATTTCTGCATGTCTGACAAAGTTTCAGGTTTCCTTCACATTCAGAGCCATAATCACCTTTTTGAACTGGGCCTCTTCAGAGTTTGCCCATCAAATTAACTACAGGCCTGCTTCTTGCAGGCTCCTGCTTAAAGCAGATTTACCCAGGGAGACACGAGTTGCTGTTGTCAGTAAAAGACACCATCGGGTTTTTGATCACGGGAGTGCCAGGTTTTCCTGAGCAAAGCTGCTCGTGCAGAAAGCGTGACCACTCCTCACAAGCCAGCTGCCATGGGAATCACCTTCTGTCTCTCCATTTATACCATTTACCAGAAGCCACTTTATTATTGTAAATAATAATACTAACACAAGCAGAAGGGCATTAAACCAGGTGCCACAGCCATTATCCCTCCTGGGATTTGACCACTCTCAGCCTAGAAGTCTCTGCCTTCACTCAAGGAAATTGCTTTTAATTCTCCTTCCAAAAATTGTGCACTGAGACTGTTCTGTTTCCAGGCTCACCTCAACTGTGGTGTCTGAACACTGAGAACAGATAATCCAGATTATTATTTTTTTTAAAAATCAATCTGAAACATATGGAATAATTTTAGATCAGAGGTATTTAGAAGGTAAGTGTGATGGTACTGGAGGGTAATTTATTTATTTATCCAGTTCTTAAATACCTGTAGTAGTTATATACTTGGCCCAAATGCTGTTACCAACATGCACTTTCAACCTGCTTTTTTCTTCATGTTGTTTCCGTGCACCTTGACCTACCATTTGAAGGGCTGAACAATTCTCTTCCTTTATTTGCACAGGAACATAAAAGATATTTTTAGAATGCAGCCAAAGAAATCCTTGCCTACACCAAGCAATTTTCAGTAAACTATGACAAATTGTCCCTTTTTTGTCAGAAAAATTTCTGTTCACCAGTCTTTGTAGCTTCAGAGTCTTTCCAGGACTGTGGGGACCCAAACAAAAGTATAAAACACTGCAGGTGCAGCCCTGCTGGGACAATAAAGAGGCATGTCGTCACCTCCCTACACACTTACTGGGAAAACATGTTTCTTCAAGGACAGTACTCTCTCTCTTTCTCTCTCTTCCTCCACCCTCTCCCCAGTGTTTTAGGAGCAAAAGGCTAGTTTAGTCTCCCAGATCAAGCTTTCAGTTCACTTTTTGAAGGAAAGCAATTTATGACCCTGTTAAAAGCGTTCCTGCATCTCACCTTGCAGCACACACCCTGTAAGTCTGCAACCCAGAGGCGTGGAGCTTCCCTCCCTGGCTCCTGATCTGATCTCTTCAGCTCTGTCCCAGCTGCTCTGTGACTAAATGAAGCTCTGTATGCTCCCCTGAGCTCTCCTTCCAAGCACTCTTTCCCCCTTCTTCAACAACTCCACTATCTCCCCTCCTGCCTTCCTCTCTCCACCTGCACAGCTTTCCTGGTAGCTGCTCCAGATCTTGCAACCACCAATATTCCTCCAACCTGAGCTGTCTTTTGCCACCTGCCAAGGGCACAAGGAGCAGTGGAGGCACTAGCATTTCACAGAATGGTTTGGGTTGAAAAGGACTTTTAAATCTCATTTAGTCCAACTCCCCTGCAATGCACATCTTCAACTGCATCAGGTTGCTCAGAGCCTGGTCCAGCCTGACTTTGAATGTTTTTAGCAATGGAGCATCTACAGTGTCTCTTGCTAACCTGTTCCTGTGCCTCACCACACACACCACCAAAAAAATTGTTCTTTATATCCAGTCTGAGGAGAGGAATGGGACAGGTGCATGTCTGTGGGAGATCAGTGAGGTGGGCATGCCAGCAGCCAGCAGCAGCACAGCTCTCTAGTGCAGAAAAGCCCAGGACAACCAGGGCAGCTGAGGCAAGCGTGTTCCATGTTCCTGCTTGGTCTGTGCTTGAGGTAGGACAGAACTCCCTCAGAGGACAGCCTGCAGTGGGAATGATGGGCACCCCAGGGGGCACATCATGACCTGCCACATGGGTGGCAGCTGCAATATTCCCAAAGGCAGCATGACTATGGAGACAGCCTACAAAAGCCTACAAAAGGTTGTGGGACTGATCAGAAAGACCTCCCTCCCTCCATGGTACGGCCCTGAGGAGCACAGCTAAGACACATTTGTTAATGTCCTTGCCAGACACGTTGGCAAAGCTGTTTGGCATTTCATGTCTTGTCTTAACCCCCTTTGGGTCCTATCTGTAGTTTGCATTGTTCCTCCTTTCCAGTGACAAGCACAGAAGCTGCTGTGAAACGTGATGAGTCATAGCTGCAGGCTGCCAGGGAAAGGCAAGGGAAAGGGAAAGCGGGGACAGATGAGGCAGGAGGGAAAGCTGCTGTCACTAACCAGGCTCCGAGTCATTGTTAGGTACCTACCAATGGTTTCTCATGCAGCACCATGTGCATGTATTTTCAGCTTCCCCTGGCTAAATCCGTGGCATGAGGAGGAATTTGAGAACAGCCACGTTATGTTACACCTCTGCCTGAAAGCAGCATCAGAGGCACTGTGCTCTTCTGACCAGAAAATGCAGCAGGAACTGCCCCTGTGAGAGTGAGGAGGTGGGAAGAGCTTGTCAGGCAGCTAATCTGTGAGGAAAGCAGAACTTTGAGAAGGCCAAGAGGGATGTGAGTGGATCAAGATATGCTGAAACTGCCTTTACTGTTGTCTTTCATGAAAACTGGCAGCAATCACCCATCCTGGCTGCTCTGCTTTGCCATATGTCCCATCTCCAGTGGCACCACAATTATGCTGGGAAAAAAATCTTCTCGTGTCAAATGTTTCAAATACAAATATAGAAGGATAGAGGTCTTTTAGGTCACTGATTTGGTTCATGCCTAATGTATTTTTCATGCAGTAATTAGAATACAAATATGATAGTGTCAGACACAGGACATCTATTCCAGTAGTGTCAAGTACTGAATGCCTCACAAGCTGTGAATCTAAGCACCTACTTAGATCCCCAATGCCGATGTACAGCAAGACCAAGTATTTCTTAGGCTGCTACTCAGTTGTTTGGGGGTTTCCCATCTTAGGAAACACAGCAGCTGATGCTCACCGCCCTTAGGGAATAAACCATGACAGACAAATACACCTCACAGCACAGCAGCACAAGGACAACTTCTGGTGCTACAGAACAGTTCAGCTGAAGAGATTGGTCTGCTTAATGCAGGTGAAAAACTGATTTAAGTTTTCCACAGTCTACCACACATCAGTCTCAAAACTAATCTCTTTTAACCTGATCTTCTACTTTGCCAGAGAGATAATTCTGTACTGGATTGTGCCTTGATTCTGGTTCAAGCAGCAAATTCATTCCCATCAGAGAACTTCATTTCCAATTAATTGCGTTTTTTGACCAAAAGTAAAACACTGTCACTTAAAAATGTCCAGCCAATTCTACACAAAAATCTGCTCTGAGGCCTGCTTATCTCAGTGTTTCTAAGGGAGCTGACAGTTGCTGAAATATAGGCACTAGGATTGCTAGTGTTGACAAGGCTTTAAAGCATCATCACAACTGAGTAGCCATTAGAGGTTATATTTCATTGTAAGTAATGTAATTCAATTACCACCACTCTTTAGTATGTCCCATCTCTGGAGGCTGACAATAAGCCGTATCATCCATCAGATTTTAACCTGAACTTTGCATTCTAGCCTCAGAGATTGCCAGTTCTCCATTATGAATTGCTTCATATTTTTAGTGTCATTTCCTAGGAAAAAGAGGTTATCCAATTATACTGTACATCCATTTGCCTGCTTGTCTCTCCTCAGCTTGTCAACCAGTTTCAATCAGGAGGCAAAGATCTTCAAGAAAATTAAGTTCCTATCTGTTTTGCAACTAATCAGAGACAGTGTAAAGAAGAGAAATTATTTGCATATCCCACTTGGGAGTGGTGAGCTATGTAGTCCCTGCAAACTGGCACTCTGGTGAGCATGGACAGCTAACACTGTCCCTTTCTCCATACAGGAAACACAAAAGGCTAGGGAATTTGTGCTACTGCAGGGACAGAATGTCAGAGAGACCCATGCCTTGTACTGTGAGACAAAACTCCTTAGGAAAGCAGGCTCCTTTAGAACTGCTGTTCATGGAACAACTATTTTATGAATGCAGTGAGCTTACTAATTTACAAAGAATTTCTTTGCATATTTCTTCAGCAAAGATTGTCTTGACTAATTCACTCTGACAGTCAAACACATTGCAAATACAAAACATAAATTGCACAGGAAAGTGATGTAACATTTGCTTTCCCAAGTCTATGCATTTAAGCTCTATCAATAACCACATTTCCTGTCTCAGAATATCTGAAATGCAGAGTAACTGATTCACTATGTTTATATGTTGAAACTATTACTATTACTGATGATTATCAACATTACTGATTCATGTTACTGTTGTTGTTCTGCCTTTTTGCTGCCTAACTGAACCTGATGTACTCATATACTTTGCTAGTTCTTTATCACATTCATCAGCTGCACAAGGATTATGACAACTTGCTCCTCACAGGCAATTGGCTTACATCTGTCATTGCATCAATTCCTTTTCTCAAGACCTCTCCATCCTTCCAAACTTTACCTCTTCCATATTGATATGTATGTTAAATCCCTTTTCTTTGGCCTTTCCTGCTCACGGGCTCTCACCACCTCTGCATCCCCCCCTTCTTCCATGTCCACTCATCCTCCATCCCAGCCTTGCCCCTCATTTTACCACCTCTTTTTCTGCCTCCCACATACACTGTCATTATCTGCATCTTCCGGCTTCCTCACCTAGCTTGCTCTTTGTTCAGAAGACAATCCTCTTCATCTCTCTCACATAAAATTTTGCTAGAAAGAGATCAGTGAACCTGGACACCCTTATGGAAACACTTCTGCTGGACTTCCCTCTTAACCCTTCTGTTTTCACCTGTCCACTCAAAACCATCATCTCCTGTTTTCTCCTATTTTCACTGCCATCCCCATCCTTTTCCCTTATACTGCTACTCCCCTGTGACACTGGTGTCTTCAATCACATTCAAAGCCCTTCTCTATCACTTTAACTTCTTTTTGAGTGTTTCTCTTCAACATTTACACTATCAATGGACCATTGTGACCTTCTCCTCTGCTTCCAATGAACCCCTGTGAATGCACAGCTTCACTTCGCTTCAGACATTCGCTTTCACCTCAGATATTCGCTTACCCTCCAATCCTGCCATCCTTTTCCTCAAATACAACTGCTTCTCTTGTCCTTGTAAGCTTTGGAGGTTGATATTTTACTGCTTGAAGAACTTGCCTTCTACCATCTGGGGAATTATCTGCCAAATTTCAGATGAACCTGCCCACGATCTAATGAAGCCGGTTGTATATCAGACGCCTCCAATAGTCCCAGGTAAGAGCCACGTAATACAGACACATGCACACATACACACACACACTCTCTCTCTCTCTGCTCTGCTGGAAGACAGCCCATGTTGCCAAGAACAGTCACCCATCAGCTGCAGGTAGGCTGGCAAACTCCCACATCTAAAATACCAAGTTTTACTCCTCCCTCACACCCGTTACTCACTCCTGCTGCCATCCCTCAGGGAACACCAGCGAAACTTTCAGGACAAGACCACCAAGCCTCTTGCCCTCATTCCTCTACTTTTTATAACTTTGTCACACTCTTGTTTCTCATTCTCTCATCCACATATGCCACCCCTTCCCTCCCCCTCTACCTTATTTTGTCAATTCCTAGAAAGCTCTCTGCCTACACACAAAAGGAATCCACTTTGTCTGGATTTAGGTTTCCACTGACAGGAGACATTTACAGATCTTACAGTACGTCCTTTAGTCTTTAGTGACCAGCTCTGGCCATCAGTGTCTATTGTTTGTATCTAAATTGCCATTCATCTGCATTATTACTCATTCCTGATTTTGTCACCTTTTCCCTCTCCCACATTCATTGTGTCACCCACAGGGTCCTGTTTTGAATTAGATTGCAAGATATTCAGAGCAGAAAGAGTGCTCATACAGCACACTCACTTAGTGCAATGGGAGCTTGTAGGAACTAGCAAGTGTTTCCCCCACAGAATGTAAGGACCATAACTGCCCAAGGCTGGCAGGAACTCACCGAGCCATACAGTTCTCCTTTCTCATTCATTCCAAGGTAAAGTCCACTGTCGACTCCTCGGATGCTGACCAAGCCCACTGCTATACTGATAAATTCCAGTATACCTATGAAATGAAGGAAAAAACAAACAATGTATGTATTGTTTCTATTGAAAGATTTTTTTCCCCAGATATGACTTATCCCTGAGTGTCAAGCAGCTATTTTCAAGGCTTTTTTCCAATTTTCTGAGTTTTTTTGGAAGAAGATGAGGACAAAATTAATACACAATACTTCAAATACTTTGGGTCTTTGTTAGAATGATGCATTGCAGACAGCATTAATGTATCAAATTGAGAGATTGCTCTCAATCTTTCTCATCATTCCCAAACACGTATCTTAAGCTCAGTTACTCTGATTTTGAACAACAGATAATACAGGGGGAAAAAAAGGTTTTAGATTGCCAAAATTAGCAGGAATGAGGAACCTATGAAACTTGTCTTGCAAAATAAATTCTGAAAAAATACATTTTAATTGGAATTGTGAAATAAAGCAGTGTTACACTTGGAACCAAAATATCTCCTTTCAGACATCAATGAATCAAAAATACAGGGAAATATTTACTCACAGTATGATCTTCCAGAAGCTTGAGAAATGAAAATCCTTAGTATAGTCCAGTGTCATGCATTTCTGTTTAGATAGTAACCATTCTCTCTGGTGTGTTATTATTTACTCATTTACAATTCAGACATTAAAACATCCTACACCTAAGTGTAATAGTGTGTACATGATTAAGTTTTCCCATGCAAATAACAGAAAGCTTACACAGATATTTGTTCATTTAGAAATAAGAAGACTTTGCAAAGAAGCACCGCTTCTGCAAATCTCCAAGGTTCAGCATCCATGTGCACAGTACAACAAGTATCAAGTATTGGCTCATCTGGTTCTGAGGGTTTGGGGATTTTCTGGCAGCCTTCCCTGCAAATTGCTTACCTCTTCAATGAGGATGCTACTGGCAAAACACGGCATAAGCCTAAGAATCTTGTGTTAAAAAATGGAAATTTCTTCCTATTTGGGAGTGCTCATCTGAGACTGTAATGATCTCACAAGAAGTTATCCAGCAACATTCAGAAGCATGCTGCTGTGTTACGCTACTTTCTGAGTCACAAAATAAGGTGTGTCCTGCGCAGAGTGGCATTTTCAATATATTATGCGAATTTTCATGTCTAAGCACACTGCATAACTATTTTTTAAAGCTTATTGGAAATTATATGTACATGAAATAATGAAATAACAGTATAGTATGTGTTGAGCCTCACGTGGCCAATAAAAAAGCACTTTCATGGCTTTTTTAAACAATTAATTTGGCATCTCCCACAAAATAGTTTTGCACTAATCAATAGCAGGCATGAATTGCAGAGATCTAGCATAGCACAAGTTGAAGCCAATAGGGAAAATTTATAGCCAAGCTAACGTAAAGATGAAAAGTATTCCCTGTAAGGGAGTATTGATCATTACCTTATATATTATTCAGCAGTACAAACACCACAGTATTATTGTTTTGATAACCCTTTTTTAAGGCCTGGGCATTTTAAATTATTCTCTACATATGCACAAATAAAAATACTGGGAGGAAATATTTTGCAACTATGATTTTGCAACTATATTACTATTTAAGTAATATAAAGTGGCAGCATGCCTTTTGTCTGGTATATGTAGTGTCTCAGATACAATTGATCCATTGAAACAATTTTTAAATTCCCATTATATCTGGACATACAATACTTTCAGGTTTCTTAGTAAGGCTTTTTCTCTAAAGCTTTTACCAAAATATCACATTACTTGATACATGTTACCAAGCAATTTTAACTGGGTTTAAATCTTACATTAAGTATGTATTAGACACTACTATAGCTAAGTTAGTGAGTCTGGCATTTTTCATATCAGTCCAAATGTAGTCTTTAATTGTTGTCATCATTTCAAATATTTGGATGCATGCTGCTTATTGCATCAAAAGAACAAAAAAGGCACTGTCACGTCCTATCGTAAGTGCAGAAAATTAATTTAAGGTACTTGGCAAAGAGTATGCACAAATTTGAGATAAGAATAGAAACTTCTTCATTTGAAATACTCAAAAGCCTACTCACAGCAAGTTTTATGTGCCATATTAAGTCCTTCATGAGATTATCTGGGGTCAAGCATCCAGTTTACACAAGTCTTGTGAGTTTAAGGATTGCATTTGTCCCACAGTTCTGTGCATATTTTCACTGTATAGTGTCTATAATATACAGATAGGACCTGAACCAGATATTAAAATAGATAATCCTGTTCAAAATGAGGCTGTATCAAATGAAAATCAGGACATCTCCAAACTTTGAAAGCTGGGGCCCTATTTATAGCTAAAAAATGTGGAAAGGAAGAGAAGTAGAGAGGAAATAACTCAGTACATGGGGTGCTGAATTTCTTCTCACTGCATTGAACCGGTTTTAAGGAAAATGCTCAAAGGCTTCCTTCACAAGGATAGGAAGAAAGTTTCAGGGAAGCTATTTATTTCCTACATGCCTACACCAGCCCTTCACACACCTTCTTCTACATGATCCAACTCAGACCATGCTGAGTGGTACAGGACACCAGCCTGTCATAAATACTGGTCCTGCTCTCCCGACACGCTGTCAGGTGAGAGGAGGTGTGTTGTTCACTAAAGTAAAATTTTAATTCTCATCTGTCTTAGCTCTGGTGAAAAGCAGGCCTACAGAAGCATTTTCCTTAGGTTTTAGGCAATGAACACCTCTGTAACCGCACAGTTTTATGTTGTTGCTGGTTTGCCCTTTTCCCATTTTTGTCTCTGGTTACACGTATATTGGCTTTCTTTGTATCAATGGAGTTTAGCTTTCCTTTAGCACTGCAAAAGACCATCTATGACAACGAAGACAGCGAGCAAGTATCTCTGCCAGCCACCTCTTTGTACGGCTTCCAGGGGAAGGGGAGCGCAGGGGGAGTGGTGGGGGACCCTCCGCACTGTCCTCTCCCCGGGCTGCCGCGGAGAGCAGCGGGGCGAGGGAAGCGGAGAGCTTCGTGTCTCAGAAGCCGCCGGGAGGTCAGCCCAGTGATGGGGCGAGGGAAGGAGTTTCCCCTGCGCTCCCCTGCCCCCGGCGCCCCCCTTTCGTCCTCCCGCCCGCCGGCCGAGGCTGCGGTGCGGGGCTGCGCGGAGACACGTGGGGCTGAGCGCTCCGCCGGGATGCGTCCCGCCTGTCGCAGCTGTCACCACCCCGCCCGCTCCCCCACATGATGCCAATTAAAAGACGGGAGCGCAGACAGACACGGCACCCCCAGGCAGCAGGGCCCTGCTTCAGTTTCAGGCTCTCACAGCGCCCTTGCCCGCCCCCATCCCCTCCCCTCTGCAAGGCTCAATAGCGGAGGAGACTGTCGGGCCTGCTCGGCGCCTTTCCCTCCGCCTAAAACCTGGCCCACGATTCCCAGTCCCGGGGGCCAGAGCCTTCCCCGCACGCATCACCTTCCCCCCGCCCCGCCCCGGTCTGCTGGCTCTCCCCAGAGACAGCGCGGGGCGGGGGGCAGGCCCGCCCACCCGCATCCAGCAGCGGAGGGGCGGGCAGCCGCAGGGACCCCCGTCCGGAGCCGCCCCCGCGCCCTCCCGGCGCTGAGCCCGCCCCGCCAGCCCAGCGCCGGAGCAAGCAGGGCGGGCCGGGGAGGCGGGAGGGCGGGCGGCTGCGCGGCTCCCGCAGATGATGAACGCAGCGGTTCCTTGTAGCAGCAGGTCCCGGGGAGCGGAGGTCACCTGCTGACAAGCTTTTTTTTTTTTCCTTTTCCTGCATGCTCCTATTTTTTTAATGCTGTGCATGCAGTACTTGTGCTGACGCACGGAGACACGCCTCTCCGCTGTTAAAGAGTTCCTGAATTTACAATGACTCTACTGTCTAGCCAATGCCCTACACTAAAGGAGACTGCATCAAAAAAATTTCTTTTGTGACCCGGGAGAGATAAGGCTTTGATCACCTGAGATCACATTACGGGGGGGACGCAGCCGGGTTCTCCCGGGGAGCTTTTCTTTTAGAGATGGACATCTTGCTGCAGGAATTGCGAAATGCCAGGGCTCCCAGAACCGGGCGAGTATAGACACACAATATGGCTCGGTTCATTGTACGCAATAGGCACACATCCAACATAGCATCACAAAAGAATTACTCTTATCTGATGTCTCTCCAGAGGTGTGTGCGGGGAGGGGGATTCCCACAGGGCAGAGCCCAGAGAGGAGTTTACGCGCAGCCCCCGGGGTTTTCTCTTTGTCCTCCTTATTCCTGGAGAAAAACTTCCTTCTGACGCTACCCCCGCATCCACACACGCGCACGCAGGTTTCCCGCACACGCTCGCAGGAGACCATGTGAGCCCGCTCTCCCCAGGGCAGCTCCCGAGTTGGGATGCAGACCTCCCCAGGATCATCAGAAGACTTCAAAATTACCAAAACTCAAATAGCACCAGCTATTCTGTGACCTTCCGGCAAACACAGCAGCAATGTCACGGCCCCGATACAAAAGTACCGAGATCCCCTTCCCCACCGCAAGGAAGCCGGGAGCCCCTAGGCATCCCACGGGTTTGCCGTGCCCGGTCTTCCCAATCCCGGAGCGAGCAGGGGCATTACAGGCGCGCTGCACTGGGAAAAGTGTTACCACCGAGGCGCGTCCCGGTGGGGGGAAGAGGGAGATCAAACCGACAAGGACAAAAAAAAAAAAAAAAAATCTATTTAAAGCCAAGGCGCTGCAAGGGGTGGAAGAACTGCCCCTCGGAATTGTCAGCTTCCTACAACTGCGGCTGGAAAGCCATTTTTAAAAATAGACGCCACGAATAATGTGGTCACCGCCGCCTTGCGAAGGGAACAGCTGGCGGCCCTCCTCCGGGGGCGGCGGGGCCCCGCGGGCGGCCGGCCCCCCGCCGCCCCGGCTGCCGGTGCGCGCAGCGCCCTACACCTGCTGCGGCCCCGTTCCGCGCCTCCCCCGCCGCCCTGCGCCCGCACCGCAGCGGGCGCGGGGAACCTGCGGCGGTGGCTCAGCAGCTACGCGCGGCGTCTGCCCGTGCCAAGGAAAACGCCTAGCTGCAACACACTCCCGCCCCCCCCACCCCCGCCCCGTTCCCCTCACTACGCGTCTTCCTTAATCACTTTCCGCACTTTTTCTCGCCAGGAAGCGTGGATGTTGCGCCCCCGGGAGAGCCGCGACGCTGCCCCCACCCCGCACCAGCCCCGGAGACCGCGGGCGGGCGGCGTGGGAGGGAGGAAGAGCCTGTAAGCAGCGTGAGAGTGTCAGGGAGCAGTGGATGGAGGGGGATGGAGGATGAACCTGCGACCATGCGAGAGCCTCAGTCCTCTCCTCCCCCGTCCCTCCCTCTCCGCTTCCCTTATGAGCCCTTTGGAGATCATCTCCTACAACACCGGCATTATCTAAATAGCTACACAAAGCAATAAAATGCAGCTTAGATATCGTTCAACATCTGGCATTAAAATACAAAGAGAGAAAAAAAATCAACACAGGACTTTGTTTTTACGACCGATTTTAAGTGTTGTCAGGTTGGCTCGCTCACAAGTTAACTCCTTCCAACAGCTGGGAGCGTGGCGAGCTAACCTGGCATATTTTCCGCACCCCTCCTTAAAAAAAAATCCCGAAGTATCAGCTCAGCCAGGCTGTTTTAGTCACTTTCATACATTCAATCTGCCGGGCCTTTAACAGACTCCCTGGCAGCCGAAGAGCTCAGGCCCACTGGACTCGCGTGTGCATGTGTGCGTGTGTGCATGCACAGGCTCTCCAGAGCGGCCGGGGCCAGCAGCCCTCCAGCCCTCGCTGCTGAGTCACAAATAGTGTCCCCTGGAAAGGAAACCCAGGGAATGCTCTTTTCAAATTCGCTGCCAGCCTGACACGCCACGCAGCTCGAGAAAGGCAGGTTTTGGCGCAGGATTCCCGGCTGGTTCCCGACCCCACCTGCGCTCCCTCTTTCCCGGGGCGCCTGTCACAAGCACTGCCGCACGGCTGCGGGTGCGGGCTCGGGCGGGCGGAGAGCCCGGCTGCGGGTCGGCGTGCGCTGCCGCTAAATCCTCGCCGAGCAGCGAACCAGACAGGGTGTACAATTCGGGCAGTTACTAGGGCAGGTAATCGACCGAGAAAACGAAAGAAAAGCCCTCGTCAATTTGCGTATAGGACGAGAGCCACTCCCTCCAGGAAACTCGGTGAATTTTAAATTGTGGTAGTTAATGATTAAAAACCCTTTAAACTCGCGAAATCAAATCATTCAGCAGAAACGTCCCGAGCAAAAATTTCACCACCGCCACCACCGCCTCCCAGTACGCGTCTGCTCTTAAGCAGAACTTGGGGCTACACAAACATCGCTACCGAACCGCCGGCAAGGGCTCCTGCTCCGCCGCGGTGGTGCCGCTCGTGTACATCTGCACCCCCGGACACATTCATTTTTCCCCTCGGAGGATCAGCCATCAACACAAACCCCCCTTCCCGCCCGCCTCGCACCCCCCACCGTCCCCCCGCCCGCAGTTCTGCCCCATTATTTCATCACATGACCACTAAAGGGTTAAGGAAAATACCTACCAAATCTGCTGTGGTCTTGCCTGGTTCCCTGGATAGTACCATTGGGGAAGATTTCTAAATGAAATCCAGTCCTGCAGTATAGCTGCCTCCGCCTGAGGATCCCCTTTAAATGGTCCAAGTCCGTGACCGCAGGCCCCCTGGGTAGCCCACCTGCCTCAGACTGACCCAGGTGGTCACTTAACAAAACCGGACTATCCACCGGCAAAACGGGCACATTCCCAAAGGGTACTGCATCCTGCACACCGAAATAGTTCCCAACTTCACCTAAGGGAGCCATCAGAAGATTCTGCTTTTAGAGAATGAGAATAAACAATAATGATGGTGCCAAACCCAGGAGATATAAGATTAGGTATATTCCACTCCTCTCCCCTCCCTAGCGCAGTTACAGAGAAAATGTTCTTTCTTCAATCCATTAAATGCATAAATAAAAGTAATATTCTGTTTTGACTGGTACAGGTTCAAGGTCAAACCAGTTAGTCTAAGAAACCACCACTTTATACTCACACACTGACATATTTATAAACATATAGATGTGTATATCTATATAAATGCATATATCCCCAGCTCTTAGCAAGCAATACGGTCTTCAGCCCATCCAACTGTAATAAAGAAAAAAAATCCGTAGTTTCTCCATTTGGTTTAAGATAAGAATGACCATAGCAACTTAAATACCTAGGCGTTATAGGGATTTTTTTTTTAAGATGCACAGGCTACGTCAGGATTTATGGATTCTGACTCCAGAAAGGCATGCGCTGTTTTTACTCTATAACAGACTGCATACATCAGCATGAATCCTGCAAAGGGGGAGGGGGGAAATCTCACGTTGTTGGCTGAGATAAATCCAAAAAAAATGGAAAAAAGAAAAAGGAAAAAAAACTTTTGACGTCCAAATCTATTATCCAGAATTCTCAGGAGGCTCAGCAGATGTCCACTGGTTTAGGATTATTGACGATCCACAAGCAAAGCAGCAACATACAAGTGCTTGTGTCTTTCTTGGCTGGCTCGAAACAGGTGTTGCTTCTGCAGGGCTCCCTGTGAAATGTTGTACTCCAGCACTGAGCTGCAGCTCTTGACTGTGGATCTCCATCCAGCACGCAGAGTGGCGCAGGAAGAGGCATTGGGCTGGGTTTAAGGTAGTCCTGATTGCTGCTGGAAGGATTCTCCGAGGTCCTAGCGCTCAGCCCTACCTGCTGCAATACCGAGCCGCTTCCAGCGCTCGGCACGGCGCGGAGCGGCTCTTGCTGCTCTGCGGCAGCGCGGCGCTCGCCGGCAAATAAATAAATAAGTGGGCGAAACTTTGGGGGAGGAATAAAGCGATGCTAAATATACCGCGCCCGCCCGCTGCGGGAAGCGGGCTCCTCGGGAGATGCCCGCATAGCCCGAGTCCCCGCTGACATTGGCGGGGGGAGCGGGGCGGGCAGCGCCCTGCCCGCCCAGCCCGAGCTCGGCCCGGGGCCCGGCCCCGCCGCAGGGGAGGCGGAGGCGAGCCCGCCCCGCACGGCTCCGCAGCCCGGCCCCGGTCCGCTCTGCCGCAGGTAACCGGGCTGCCGCTGTCCCAAGCGGGGTTCAAACTCAGCTCCGGCGGGCAAGCCGGCGGGGCGCGGGAAGTTCGGGAGCTGGGGCGGGTGGTGGGGGTCGGTATTGCCCACTCCGCAGTTTTTGCCTTCTCCACTCTGGTCCCTCGCCCCGGCAGTCTGCAGCCCTCCCGCTCTGCCCCTGCGCTGCCGGGGGCAGTTTCGGGGATGCCGCTGCCAGTGCGGGTAGCGCCGGGGCCCTGCCGCCGCCCGGGACGCCCCGCAGGCCACCCGCGGCTCCCAGCTCGGCCCCAGTTTGTAAGAGGGCGGTGGAGGGAAGGCAGAAGCGAGTAGGAGGTGGTATGGGGGGAGATTGAGGTGCAGTGCGAAATATGTGTTCTCTTTGCCCCCAACCCCTCCCCCGCCCCCCGAAATTAAGTTATTTAAAACTGTCGGGAGAGACTCGGCGAGTGGAGAGAGGATTTCTGTTTCTTCTAACGATGCCCAGAGTTGGTGTTATTGCGGTTTTGCCCTTCGAAAAGAGCTGTGTGAATCAGCAGAGGGCCAGAAGGTTCTCCTGCATTTGCAAAAGCGTTCTTGAGCAGAGCTCAAGGACTGGGCACGATGCGGAGCCTTGCACGAGGGAGAGGACACTCTGGCAAACCCTTGAACTGAGCACAAAACCTAAAGACAGGCTCATTTGGGAATGGTGGGGGGGGGGGGGGGGGGGAGAGGCAGGGAGAAAAGTAGGAGAAATATAATATCTTGGGGGCTGGGGGAAGAGATTGCATGGTGTGAATGATGATGTGCACCGCTGAGGTAGTGGGGTCCGGGAAGGTCATTGGTGGAGCCTGGAATGAGAACTCTAGAGAAGGAGAATTTTGCAAGGGGGTTAATTAAAAATAATCGACTCTGCATGTCCTCCTGCTCGATGGGCTTGCAGTAGAGGCGGTGGCTCTCCTTGCCTTCCCCACCCCAAAAGCCAGCAGTCCAGCTCTGACTGGTGCAGCTTTCCTGCATCCCCCCGCTTGCCAATGTGACTAAACACAAGAGGAGCGAGAGAGACTAGTTTCCATGTCTAGCGGGGAAACTGCAGCAGGGAAAAGCTGTGTCCTGAATCCACACGGACCTTTAGGGAACCGACTCACGCCAGTGGTGCAGGAGCCACCCCCCCTTTTATTTGACTCTAACAGTCTTTATTGAAATTTGAAGGACAGGATGCAGAAGCTTCAGAGCAGGGTCACATCACTGTAGTTCTGTACAAACCTACAAAAAGAAAGAGTTGCTGCATGTCAGCCCATGCATTTCACTATGCAGGAAGAGAAAAAAAAAAACAAAAACAACCCAACACCAAAGCAGTAAAGTCCTTGCTCTCTAGCAAATAGTTCCAAAGCATTTATCCTTCTTTTTTTTTTTTTTTTTTTTTTTTTTTTTTTTTTTTTTTTTTTTTTTTTAGGATTTAAGGACACTGCTCTCACACACTGGTTATATCAGCGTGAACAACTGCAGAATGACTTGGGAAAAACTGCAGAACTCACCATGTCAAAAATCATCATTCTTTATCAAGTGGATCATGGCAGTACCCAGAGGCCCCATTCAGGGCTCACAGTTCCATTGTGTCGGATACTGTAGACACATGTAATAAGAGAGATGGTCTATGCCCAAAGAGCTTATGATCTTAACCCATGATGAAAGACAACAGGTGTATAGTACAAACCCATGGGGGAAGGATAAGGGAAAAACAGCCTTGAGAATAAAAAGCAACAGGCCCAGCCGCTGACAAGTGTTTGGTGTCAGAAGGAAGTTTTAAGGAGATTTGAAGGAGAACAATAAAGGAGCTTCACGGTTATTAATGGGGAGATTTTTCCATGCATAATGGCTAACTTGGAAGAGAACATAAAATTGCTTGTTAAAAAAAATTTCACTGTGGAAAAGTGAAGGTTTGTGCCACTGGCAAAGCAGAGGGGAATATTGCCGAGTTACTGTAAGGGCCTGGTATCTGGTGTACTCTCAGGAAAGAGGTTCCCAGCTCCTTTCTAATGCTTTAAATTTACATTTCTAGTCCTAGTGAAGAATACTATATGGATTTTTTTTTCTCTACTTCAGGCTTCAGTATTTTCTATCTTGTACTTCACACCAGCTTACCTTATAAAAAATATCTTAAGGTAAAGAAGAAAGTATTTTTCTTTTTCTTTTTTTTTTTTTTTTTTTTTTTTAGGGACTTAAATGAAAGCCTACAGGTTATTTGCTATAGGAAGTTTAGTGTTATAAAAGTGTTATCTAAGTTGAGGCTTTGATGTCTGAATTACTCATAAGTATCAAAGCCACACATGAATTATGCAGGACATCCCCAAAATCATACCCATCTGTGAGTAGGTGGTATTCCAACCTTGCTTCACATAAAATCTATGTGTGATGTGCAATGTCAAACTTACCCCTTACAGAAGTTTGGCATTGCTGATACCTGGGGCTGTATTAAAAACCTACACTTTTATCCCCCAGACACTGAGGGAGGAACATCCCTAGCTCCCCTCTACTCGAGATTCACACCCACTTCCCTTATACCCTCCTAGAATTAAAGACTGCATCTGCCACAGTGAGTCATCAAGAGCTTACTCATCAGCTTTATGCAGGATTTTAACTCCTGAGAGCAGAACTGGTCAGAAGGATCCTGCATTTCTTGAGGAGTTCCTGGCACACGTTCTTCTCACATGTACCACACTAATGTGACATCTCTGTCAGGTTTTAGATATTATGACACTTTTAAAAGAAAACTATTTCACCTGTACTCTGCCACCTAGTTTAGTTTTAAAATATCTTTTCACATATAATTTTTTGAGTGTCATATAAAAAATAATTCAGCCTGCCAAAACAGTTTTTTCTTGGTGTTTTTTTTGTTTGTTTTTTTTTTTTAAATCCCCCCCATATTGTATAATTTCACCAAGAGCAGGTTCTTATTCTGGACCTTTAATGCATCTAACTAATTTCTTTTCCAACCTTGCAGACAGAGAACTGAAAGACTCAGTTATTAAAAAGAGAGGTGTTATGACTTTCCCATGAAACACATGGCATTTGCCATTTTTTCTAAAATGTCTTGAGGCAGAAAACTTTTAAAAGCTTTTTTTTATATGTAAATTGAGAATAATATAAAAAGTAATGCTATTTTCAGCTTTCTTGACAAATAAGAATTTTTAGGGTATTTCAAAGTATGACACAAACCTGGATATAAGACTATTAATTAATCTCATCTCACTTGAGGCTGATAGAATTGAAACATCAAGATATAAATGACTTGTTCTTTAACACAGAGAAATAGGAGCAATTTTAGGGCACAAATCATCAGACCTATTCTAGGCATCTACTTTAGGATGACATGAC
The DNA here is from genome assembly GCF_015832195.1 of Motacilla alba alba. Classification (NCBI taxonomy): domain Eukaryota; kingdom Metazoa; phylum Chordata; class Aves; order Passeriformes; family Motacillidae; genus Motacilla; species Motacilla alba. The sequence continues at coordinate 53,421,835 of NC_052016.1, read as the reverse complement.
TCATGCGTTAAAGATGCTTAATTCTTCCTCGTGTATGGAGGGAGCCTATATTAGATGTAGACTTCTACATGACAGAGGTCTAGATAGGACTGCATGGATCCCACCTGCTGCCTTATACATGTGATTAAGCATTTCCCCAGAATGGCTAGTGAGGGCACTAAACTATTAATACAGTTACAGAAATTAACACTCCAAAGAAAACTCATGTGATCTCAGCAATGAAAAATGACGGAAAGTCATGATTATCAAACACTAGATTGACTGGAAATAAGGAAAGCATTTGTGAAAACAAAACAAAAAAAAAGTCATATGATTCAGGTTAACTGGATTAATAAAAGAAATGTCTACAAATTCAGAAAATTTAAATGGGAGGAATGAATTTGCTTTCTCACTTTAGAGACTGTAGAAAAAAACAGCCGTATTTATGACCAAAAAGATTCCTATAAAAATCCCAGAATTAAGCAGGAAAAAGCCATTTCATCAAAATTTCACACTAGAGTAGTGTAAAACATGCAGTTCAGATGGAAAATTCCAAGAAAACACCAGTGTCGGCGTCACCATGTGATACACAGCAACAGTGGGATATCTGACATGGAGTTTTCACTGTGGTACGGTATTTTGCAGTGTACAGGAATCAGTGAATCACATAAACAAATACTGGCAGAATATGATCTTTGTGATCATCCTAGGGAGGGAGTTATTAGGATAAAGTCAAGTGCATAGACACAAGTGTCAACACTGTCTTTTTGAATGCATGTCCTTGTTGGTGATTCTTGAAGGTAGACAAGGGTGATGTAAGTATGAAAGGTGCCAAATATGTTTGAAAATTCTGTGATGTGTTTATTTGTACATAGCTTGTATCTGCTTATTTTAGTAAATAATTGATTGTCCACTGCGTTGCAAGTCCCTCCAGCTCAAGAGCCAAAGTGACACTGGTTGAAAGGAGAAAAAGGGAGGAAATCAGGGTTGCCATGTGTGCAGGTGACCGCAGAAGCCTCCACATGGTAAGCAATTTGTGTGGCAAGACTCGCAGAACTGCTCATTGTGACAACCTCTTTGCCATGGCCAGTGCTTTGTTTTGTGCACCTTCCCTGCCCAAGCACACGTAGTGCCCCATCAGAGGTTTCTTCTGCCTTCTTCATGCTGCCATTCTGTCGGTGCTCAGCTGTAGCTGCAGTCTCTGTAGAGTTTGCCAGCAGGCTGCAGGGCATCCCGGAGGCTCTTCCTTTGGCTGATACTCTTCGTCTGTGGATAGTTCACTGCCTGAAAGATGAGGCGGCCTTCATACACCAACCAAGGCACGTTGCTTGACCATTAGCTAGATGCTACTTACCAGTGCTAGGCTGGAGCTGCAGACAGCAGCCAGGTCCTCACCACCTTGCTGGGCAGGGAGAAGGCAGCTCTCGGCACCTGCCCAGCTCGGCCGGAGCTGGGTGCGTGCCCCACTTACCGCTGCATGTGCGCTGCGGCAGGCACGGCAGCAGCCCGGTGTGCCGTCCCCCGACGGATTAGCTCCGTGCCAGCCCCATGATGGCTCCATGTCCGCTTTCTGGAACGACCAAAGGCCTTGAGAGCTTTCCCGATGAAAGGGATTACCTCTCCCTCCACGGCACCGTAGCCACCCAGGACATTTCATGCCGAATGGCCCCGAGCCCAGGCCTGCAGGGGCCACTCGGGGCTGCTCCCCACGGGGCCGCGCCGCTGACCCCGCCGGGGCAGGGCGGGCCGGGCGCGGCGGGCCGGGGGCTGCGGGGCAGGGGCAGCCGCGCTTCTGCGGGGCTCTCTTGCCCTCTAGCGGGCGAAGCCAGCGGGGCGGCCCCGCCGTGCCCCTGGCCAGCGCTGCCGTGCCAGGCCGAAGCCCGCGGCTCGCTCTGCCGGAGCCCGGCTCCCGCCCGGGACAGCCCCGCCGCAGGGCTCCGGCAGCGCGGGCGGACCGGCCGGGGCCGTGCCTGGGGCCGGGCTCTGCTGCGGCAGCCGGGCTGGGCAGCGCGGCGGGAGCAGCGCTCCGAGCAGAGCGCCTGTCCAGGATGCCGCCAGCACCGCTCAGCCAGCTGCGGGGAGAACGACCCAGCGCCACGGCCCCAGCCAACAGCACTAAGAGCTGACGAGCAAGACCGTAATGGGGCAGGCAGAGACACGATTCGTCTTTGCGATTCCTTCAGCCGGTTTGGTGGCTGACCATGACCCCGTAGCCGCAACCACAGCTACAGATGGGGAGCCAAAGGAGAGCATGGGGCCGTGCACCCCAGCTGCTGAGCAAGCATCTTGTGCCCGCTGCTGCTGAAGAAGGGAGCAGTCTCTGCGGACAAGAGAGTGCTGGGCACGGGCCACGCAGAGACCTGGAGGCAGCTCTGCATCAGCCCACAGCTGAGTGGGGAGGAAATGATGCTGGAGGCCGTGTTTGGGAAAGGGAGGACATCCATGCTCATGTTGGGTGTTCTGACACACCATAATTTCAGTTCTTTAAGTTGTATAGCCTGTGTTTACTAAGAATTCTCCTTTCCTGCTAATGGTTTAGAAAATATTTCAGTATTGCCATCTCCATCATCTTGTCCCTTCCTGGTTCCAAATAAATAAAAACTTAGTCCTTTCCTACATTATTTTAAGCATACTATCTCCATCTAACAGAAGTTCATACATTATGACTAGGAATGCTTGCTTTACAAATGTTTTAGAAAATTCACATGCCTTTTAAAAACTGACAGTGACTGACTTTCTTCCTGTAGATTTCAGCTTGACTTTATCACTTTTCCCATTTTGCAGATAAATTTTATACTTTTTCTCTCTCCTCAATTTAAAATTATTTTCAGTATTACATATTGTATTTTTACTCTGACTGTTGTTGTAACCACTGAAACACAACAGGCTTAGAAGTTATCCTTTTCATTAAATGTAGCTTGTTAGCCATCTAACAGAATTCAGAATTTGTTTTTCTTCCTCCTCAAAGCTTTCTTACTCTCACTTATAACTTCCCATTTTTGGGAAATCACTGATACCTCTGGGGTCACTATCCCCCCCTCCATGATTTCCTGAGGTAGGGAGTGATGAGAAAGTCCTCTGTGTGCTGGTAGTAAGTATAGCTGGGTCACTTGGAATGCAGTCACTTGGAAACCTCCACTTTCTGCCACAGTTATTATAATCCTTTGCATGCCTGTGTCTGTTTTATTTGCTTAAATGTTATCCAATTACCTTGTTGATAACTAACATATTTTGCATGGTTCTGCCTGGTGATTGTCTTAATCATTCTGTTGCTATTTCACCAATAACTCAACAGTATGTAACTGCACTCTGATTCAATAATGTGAAGGAACAGAATATAACCATTTGCTTTAAATAACTCTCCTGGATATATACTAATGCTTTCTTTTTGGTCAGACAAGACAAAAGTATCCCTGACTAGAATCTTGCTTGTTTCTCCTGAACTTACTGCTTTGACAGCAAGACTGGAGACCCTTCCCTCTTGTACAGGGAGGAAAGGGGGAGAAGCTCTGGAGTAGTCAGTAGCTGTGGGGAGCCAAGCTGCAAGATTCCTAAGCCATTCTCCACAGAGGACTGCCATCGTCTGTTTAAGCCATTTCTGTTTGCCCAGCCTAAGTTTATAAAAAACTGGGCAAAAGGTGAAGAGGGAAGAGAAGGGACCACACTACAAAGTGCCATTGGCGTAATCTTTTAATATGCTGTTGCGAGCTACCAAAATTATTTTATATAGTGTTGTATTTGCTGGTAAAGAATTGGAAATGTCTGTGATGTCTATCTAGGGTATTTCAGATAAGGAGTTTTTCTACTCCAGATCGTTGCCATGAACAGATACAGCCCATGTTTGCTGTTACTCAGGGAGTTAATGGTAATAGCTGCCTCTTCTAGGTTTAAAATAAGTGAATTCAGGCTTACCAGAGAAGGATAAAGAAACTAACAGTGGTTCTGAGCTACTACACAGTCCAGTGTGACTCTCCCTGCCTCTCTCTGCATCTCAAGGCACTGCTTTTATGAGGGTCACCAAAACATTTCTGAGTACCAGGCTGCATCGCTGCATCTTTATCCACAGCTGGAATATCTCCTCCCTGTGGAGGAGCAGAACAGAAAAATCTTCATTCCTTTGCCCCCACTCGTCAAAATTCATACTGATTTCCACATCCTACCCTGTTTTTCTCAGAAAAAAATTGTCAAGGAGCTGAAAAACTCTCTACTAACAAGAATTTGCTTCTCTGCCTTTATGGCTGCTCTTGACAAAAAACAGCTTTCCCACCCTGTTGTTTAGATTTCATCAAAGTTTGCAAACCTGAAATCTACCATAGGAATTTTAGTCCCCTCCCAGAAGCTGCTATTCCAAGAGAGCTTAGAAATTCTTGAGAGGATCTGAAAAACACATCAGCACTGGGAATCCACAACTAGGATTTCATGCCAGAAATAGGTGCCGCCTGAACTACTTTGCTTTTTCTAGGCATTGCAGTGAAATCACTGACAGGGAACAGGAAAATAAACTGTTCAGGAGGTTCCTGTGCTTCCTCTGCTTTAAATATTGCTCTAGGTTTGAGGAGGAGAATGACAATTACTGTCAGGCATTCTCAGGGACTGACTTTATCTCACAACTAAGCATTGAGAACTCATTTCTGCAGATACGAACAAATTGGCTGTGACTACCTTGCTGTTACTGCAGTAGCACTGCAGCCAACAGAACTAAGCATGCAAATGTTGAGACATCAGGCAGACATCTAGTATAAAGTATCCTGCTTTTTTTAATGGGGCACAGGCTTATGAAGAAACACATGGCAAAACTGAAGGAAAATTATCTTGCCAAGCTTCACATTATGCTATTTGTATAAATCTTGATATGAACAAGCAGAAGGAATTTGCTTGAAATTTCTGGAATTCATACCTTGTGTTCTTGTCATCATCTGAGTGTACCAGCTCTGCATATGGGAACCTGGTTCTGCTGCCCTGCTGGGGGCTGCTAAGGAGAGCTCTGATATACCAAGCTTGTAAGCTTGCTCCCTTCTCTAGACTAGATGTTCTCCGGTTGTGTCTTCCAGTAGAGTGATGGTGATGACACTGCAAACCCTGCTCTTCAAAAAAAAAATTGAGGCTAACTCCCACCTTAGGTAAGCTACCACAGCACCACTCTGCTGGAGCTTTAACAATTGATACAAATGCAAAACAAGCAAATTTGAGTATTTTATTCCCTCAGGTAAAAAATCCTTTTCTAGTTCATCACTTCAAACACTCAGAATTTGTGGGCCATTCTCAGTCACAGCTTACATAATTAGGAAGCTGTGGAAGTCATCATAGAAGGACAGATGAAAGCAAAATCCAGGTACACCAAGAACAGGGAGATGAGTCAAAGATCCAAGAACTGCTTAAACATTTGCAGAGTCACGCAGTGATTTTCTGGAAAGACTGTTTGCAGTCCAGGTGCTCAAAATACGTGACTCTCAACTGTAAAAGTGTGAGGACTGAGGGCTTAGTAAGCGTTCTTGAATAGTCCTCTCTGTAGATTTGATTGTCACTATATTTTTCCTGCATGCAGATTTTGGTCCAGTAGTCCTCATATTTTATTTATAATTGAGGTCATATGCTGCTTTCATAATTTTTTGTCTAGTCATTTAAAGCATCTTTACACAGTATTTAGGCAAGAGAAAATCTTGGGGGTTATTATTATTATTATATTTTCCATTTTCGTTAGGTTTAATCAAAGCCTATATAGTGTGGAGTCTATGAAACACTTCAAATTCACTTTGAAACTTCACTGCTGTGAAGTTTACTCAATGTTTCCTCAATGCTACTTTACTTTTAAACTTTATTACTGTAAAGTTTACTCAAAGTTTACTCAATGCTACTCAAAAGTTGAGGCATTAGAGTTGTCTATGAACAGTAAGAATGAAGCTCATTTCTTAATATTTCTGAAAGGTAAAAACAAATCTGTAAGCCTTTTAAGCAATTTTAAAGCAATTTTTAAAGTGATCTCAAGCACTTGTTCATAACACACACAAATCTCACACTCAAAAAATAACTATACTAGTAACATGCTTTGAAAAAAGTCAGCCTTTTAAGAAGGATGCTTTACAAGTGGAGTCTCTCTTCAAGAACAGAATCAAAAAACTTCCATTACTAAAATAACTTTAAATTATGCATTTATAAGAGCAAATATTCAAAAAATTAGAGCCTAAATTAAGACTGAAAGGCTAAGATTCTCATAACTGTTTATTGGTGTCTCTTTTTGGCCAACTACATTCAAAAACTCAGAAGATGCCTTATATGAGTGCTCAGTAAGTGAACTGCAGGAAATACTTGGAGAAAATTAGGTTCATTAAGATTTATTCATAGAATCATAGAATTGTTTAGATTGGAAAAGAACCCTAAGATCATTGAATCCAACCATTAACCCAGCACTGTCCGCTGCCACTAAACCATGTTCCTAAGTGCCACATGTACAATGACCTTTAAATACCTCCAGGGATGGTGACTCCACAACTTCCTGGGGCAGCCTGTTCCAATCACTGACAATCCTTCCCAAGAAGAAATTTTTTTCTAATATCCAGTCTAAACCTACTCCAGAACAACTTGAGGCCATTCTCTTTCACCCTATCACTTGTTACCTGGGAGGAAAGGCCAACCCCCACCTGGCTCCACCCTCCTTGCAGGCAGCTGTAGAGAGGGATAAGGTTGCCCCTGAGCCTCCTTTTCTCCAGGTGAAAAAACCTCCAGCTGCTCCTCACAGGACTTGTTCTCCAGACCCTTTCCCAGCTCCACTGCCCTTCTCTGGACACGCTGCAGCCCCTCAATGTCTTCCTTGCAGTGAGTGGCCCAGAACTGAGCACAGGATTGGAGGTGTGGCCTCACCAGTGCTGGGTAAAGGGTCACTCCCCTGCTCCTGCTGGCCACACCATTGGTGACCCAAATCAGGATGCCATTGGCCTTCTTGGCGACTTGGGCACACACTGGATCATGTTCAGCTGCTGTTGTCCAGCACCTCCAGGTGCTTTTCGAACAGGCAGCTTTCCAGGCACTCTGCCCCAAACCTATAGTGTTGCATGGGGTTGTTGTGACTCCTCAATGTCTTTAATTATTTAATTACTTATGTCCTAAGTAAGGATAAGAATTTCAGTGCCTGAGGTTAAGCTCCCACTGTTTAAAATTTCTGGCCTCATCTTTTTGTAGTGAGATCACACTTCCATTAATATGTGGCACTTTTTTCTTATTAAAAAAATATACTTCTTCATACCTCTTCAGCCCTTCTGAAAATTATGTCAACCCAGACTAATCACTACAGGTTTCCTATTTCATAGGATACACAGACATTCACTAAAGATGTCCTATTTCATGGATATACAGCTATGATCTTTGCTCTAGAGTATTTGGGTAGTCACAGGGGGAAATCCTACCACATTATGGAGAGCAAGAAAAGCCATGAGCTGCCAAGAAAGCTAATTAGCATAGTACTTTTTAATTCATGGTACCTTTTCATTCACATGATTCTTAAGCAAACTGAGAAGAAAAGCTGGTGCAGGCAACAAGACAGCATGCAATATACACCATGAGACAAAGCTCAATACTAAATTCTGCCTGTAACTGGCCTTCCCAGCAATTCCTTTCAAGAGTAGTCCTTATATAAGCTATTCCTGAGTAGAAGGTAAAATTAGATCATTTTTACATGTTCAAACAGCATTTAAGAGGAGAGATCACAGTCTTTACTCCTTTTCCCATTGAACACAGAGCGGTCTGACTCTTCCCCTACACTTTTTATGTGGGCAGCACAGGCATACAGCTCACAGCTATTGTGTGTTCAGGGACTTAGGGCTAACTGTGGCTGCTTTGACCCTCAAGACTTCAGCCACCCTTGAGAGGCTGCTAATGCAAATCCTACCTCTGTCCACAGGCCAAAAATATTCAGCAGCAACCTCAAACCTCCTGAGGCAAGATTCACACAAGTGGCTCAAATTTCAACTGCTTGATGGTATAGAACTGCATGAACTTAAGCAGTTTCTCTGAGGGGGAATATAAACAGCTCAACTCGAGGTCAGTTATGCCCAGAACATTACAAAACATTAATTCCCATGAGCTGGACAGGAAAAGCTCCCAACATTGCTCCCAACTCCTTGAACATATTCACAAATGCAGGCAGCCTTGATCCTCCTAATGCTGATATTTAGAATACATGTAACTGGTGAAAATTAATATCCATTAGGCTGCATTTACAAAAAAAAAAAAAAGACTGTTCCATCTTCACTGAGAACCAAACTGGGTATCTACAGACACTAATGAAGAAAAAGGCAAAATTCCTATCTCATGAAAGATACAGGTCCCAGTCCATCAAACAAACCAGCAGTTTAGACTGACAAGCAAGGATTTCTCATGCTGCAGAATGCTGCCTCATGCTCTTTGGAGGACGTCTGTTCCCAGTCACGACAGCCTAGCTGGTTCCCATCAGTTTCAGCATTTCAATAGTACTGACTGCCTCTGCATGGCAAGTACTGTTGAGTCTGCAGAAACTCATCCAATCTCTTTTTGCTGACAGCATAAACTATGAGATTACAGTGTCATGTGAGCTGTTTTTATGTCTTGTCTTCTGGGGTTTGTTTTCTCCCTCTGATTGCTTATAATTATTGAAAAGTTCTTACCCTTCCCTGCTTCTTTACTTTTTGAGCAAGGTGCAATCTACTCAATTCAATCATCTTTGATCTCATCTCTAGTTCTGCCCTCAGTATGGAGCTATCTCATCATCTCCACATTTCACTGCTGCCTTGCCTTTCTTCTTAGTCATGCTTTAATGTGGCTGTTTGATGACTAAGGCAAGAAATACTTACTCATGTACTGTGTCCTCAAGCTCTGAATCACTGAGCCTTTAGCACAAAATTTTAGCATTTTGCTGTTAAGAATAATACCCAGAGACTTTGCAGTGGGTATTATGACATTTCAGGTGTTCCTACCTTTCTACTAAAAGTTCATTTAGTTCTTCTTCTGTAACAGTAAGATCCTCTTCAACTTTTTTTACTAAATTTGTCATCTTCAAACTATGAGACTCCTCAAAGAACTACGTCTGTAAAACAGAGACTAAAAGAATATGGAATTCTAGAGCAAGATCTTGTATCTTCATACCAGCTATGGCCCCTGTGCCATAACCCTCTTGGCCAAAACTACCTTCAACACCAAGGGCTCTGCATCATAGCACAGACATCTTCTGAATTAGCCAGGGGCTAATATTCTCCTCCTCCCACTCGTGACATGAGTATTCTCAGCTGTGGAGGGTTAGAACTACAGCAGAGCCAGAGGAAAAGCTGACTTACTGTGTCCTGCCAATGGTGTACCACATCCACACAGAGAAAATCCCCTTTGCACAAAGTGGTTACTAGAAATGCTGAAACCTCAAGCTCTTCCTTAATTAAGCTCTTCAATATTAAGCAAAATTTCAGTAATTTTTAAAATTGTCTTTCTTTTTATTTGTGTGACCATTATTCCCAGTGATTTCTAAGTGGCAATGTACCTCCAGGAGAGGAATATTCCATGATATATTGGTTCTCTGGAACACTTCTTTTTTATCCTTGTTTAACTCTTTTGCCAGGTTTAGTACAGCCAGCAGTCCTTAACAGATGACAAACCATAAAGAACATAATTTCAGATTTTAAATATCTGAAAGTCAGTAGAAGTCCCTGGGAAAAACAAAAACTCTGCTTCAGTTTAAATTGCGTACACAAAGACAAAAGGCAGGGCCTTCGGGAATTAGAAATCTCCACAATACAAATGCAACTATTATAATCCCAAAATAAGAGGCTGTCTTAACATATATCAATAAATAAAACACAATCTGTGCCACAAACTTGGTTAAGAGGACTGGGGGATCAAGACTCAGAAGTCACTAACATGAGTTACAAGAAAAGGAAGAGACTTAATTTTTTGTGCTCATTTGTGTTTTTGTTGGATTGGTTTTGAACAGGCCTTTCACTCAGCACTTCCTGACATGACCTTGATCCAGAAGCCTTCCAAGCACAAATCTCATCCAGAATTCAGCAGAAATTTGGTGGATGCAGAATTTATGGGATTACGTCTGGTACGCCACATCCAGAGGCAAGTGCTCATACAATCACACGACCAGCATGTCCTCTCTAACAGAAATTTAGAGATTTGTAGGCAGACTTGCAGGGCTGCCTCTGTATAAAGCCATACTCTAAGTCACTGGAAAATCTAAAAAGAAAACACTCTTTCCCCTAAATTGAAGCATTGGCCTGGGGTTCTAACCTTCATTCTGGTTTGCAACATGTAAAAGCTACAGATAAACAGAACTCCTCTTCCTCCTCTCATCATCATAACACCCCGGATCACAACATTTTTAGATATTTTTCAAGCTGCTAATTCAATGCCCACCGGCAATTCTATTCTCTCCTCTACAGGCATATTTTTAATGTTATCCCATCTGAAATTCAAGTCTGGTAAATATAATAAATTTGATTATAACTTAGATTCCCTATTCCCTAGTTATTAAATTAGCTTATTTTCAGAAACCATGCTGAATCTAAAGGAGAAAAAGCAGCAAATTATACCTGACAGCTTTAATGCATTTATAACTATATGAATAAAAGATGTGATTCATCATAGATAATAAGTCTTGCAAAAACTTTGGGTGAGCTAAGAAAATAATGCTAACAGCTTTGCAAAACTACTTATAATTTAAAATCATTTGAGTGGTGAGGAAAATGTGGCAGATTCTAAGGACTACAAAGTGGTCGAAATTCCATTAAATTTGCTCTTGCAGAATTTCTCTTTTTGTGTAAAACCACAGTAGTAATTTTTACTTTCATAACTGCTGACATAAGATCAGGTATGGAGAAATGAGACAAAACACCTTTTGTGAGTAAACATTTTAGCATTCTCTGATTTGCTAGAGGACAGTGTAAACCCTCACTTTGTACCCACAAGCTTAACACAGTGTGAACAGTAAGCTTAACAGTATTATTTATTACCTCTATGACAACAGAGTTGTGTTTTGTATAGTATCAGTACTGCAACTCCACGATGCACAAGAAAAGACAGAACAGATGACTTTAATGTCTGAACCCATTTCTGTAGAACATTCACTATTTGTTCTGGCTAAGCTGTTTATAAGGGTAGGGGATGAAGATGATGAATAAGGCAGATTAAGTTTTAGGCCATCAAGTATAAGTACAATAGATAACTTTCGGACAGAAGTCTGGAATAGTTTTGCTAATTTCTTCGAGCATCTTAAAATCTTACAGATTGTCTCAGTCTTACAGAATATAAGGGATTTTAAACTTACGTTATATACAAAGGAATTGGAATGAGGGGCACTAAATAAGGCATAAAGTTAATCGTAGTGGTTCCTACCATGCTTTAGACATTTTTTCTTACATCTTCTTGTTACTTGCTTTTATTGGACCATAGTCTGTCCTATTTCTTCAGAATGTAAGTTACAACAAATTAGAATCAGTAGAGTTATAGCTAGGAAAATTTAAAAACTACATGTAAGGTGGATGTGAGAAAGTGATGAGTAGTAGCATCAGACTGACAGACATCCTTGGATTTAAAATCAAATGTGGACACCAAAAGTTTGGTAATGCAGAAATTTTTATTTTCTTTTTTGAAATGTGCAAAATTTGAACCAAAACCTGTCCAAATAAAGTAATATTTGCAGAAAATATGTTACAAATAGCACCTGCCTCTAGGGATTACTTCCAGCTCTGTCACTGCCTTGTTTTAAGATTTTAGACAAGTCATTCCAGCCTAATGTGTTCCATGGTCCAAAAAAAGACCCTCCACGGATGCTGTAATACCTAAGTCTTGATAAGGTACCCTGACCTTTCAGAGCAGCAGAGTCCCCTGTTGCTTTCCCTGCAGAGGTTCTGGTACCATCCCACCTACCAGTGGCAGTTGAGCTTCTGGCAATCAGCAAGTAAACCTAGCTGCTGAATTTACCAGTATTACATATAATAAAACAGAGATTATATAAAAAAGATTGAGGAGGAGAGTGCACTAAAATGAGAAGAAGTAAAAAGAGATTCCATGGGTGTTAAGTAATTTAGATCCTACTTAATCTGTAACAAAAACGGCTGCCTACTATTTATTCAATATAATAATGCAATACTTGTTCCTCAAACTTGCCTTCCACTTCATCCATCCAGGTCTGACAAGAGCAGTGCGCTCTTTGGGTGCTGAGATGTTACCAGCACTGACAGACCACTGTTATGAGTAGATTTGTGGTAAGGTCATACCATGGATAGTTCCTGGTTTCCAGCAGGTTGCCCACAGACTCTTCTGGTCCTCAGTGCTTCACTGCTGTCAGCTTCCTGGAGCTTCTCAGGGCTTATGGAGTGGGAGGCTCCTGACTGACCTAAGGTCCTCTGAGTGAAAACGGCAGTTTCTCTTGCTGCTGTGAAGAACAATAAAGAGCTTGCTGTCATCAGTCATCACCTCCCTCCTAACAGAACCCCATCCACCTCAACTCAGGGGCAATCTAGCATGGTATGCTGAGCACTCCTAAATGCCTTCATCTACCACAGGAAGGTAGGCAAGCATCCTCTGGAACAATGGATAATCTACCTTTGTGAGCTCTCTCCAAACTCTCTCTGCAGCAAATGATAGCAGTAATGTTTGAACTGACAGAGGATATATATATTTTTCACGTAAGTCAAGACACAAAAAAGACATAAATCCCAGTGCTCCCAAATACAGATGTTCATAAGTCTAGTAACAAGTTAGTACACAGGGAGTGAATGAGGATATCACAACTTCTCCCATGCAACATTCTTCCCTCAGTTACACTTTGAAGTAACACATCCCTGCTTTCATCTGTCATCAGGGTGGCACCCCATAATCAAACTCTGTCTATCTTCATTTGTTGCCAACTCTGACAGCAGCATATGTGCCCAGCAAGTTTGATATCCAGATCTGCAAGAGTTCCTTTCCAAAAATCTCTGCAGCAACTAGACACAGTAAAGAAAAGCAGTTTATAGTGTAGACTTTTACAGCTGCACAAAAATAATCCCTGTTCCCCTTACAGTCAGAGAGACTGATATGAGTATTTCTTTGCTTGAGATTCAACTGAGCCACTTCAACAACTATCTTGGGATGAGACAACTCATGCCAAAGATTAATACTTACCCCATTAACAAGAGCATAAGATGATAAATTCCTGTATAGACACCTATATGTAGACATTTCTGTTCAGTGGGATGAACCTTATCCATGTCTTATACACCTCTGCCTTTTTACACAAACCTCCTTGTGTATGCTTTAGTCCCACCAGTCTCCTTCTGTTCCTCAGAAATTAGGTTACGGCTGATTTGCTGTGGATCCTCTGGACTATTTCAACTAAATCTCTCCATTATAGACCAGCCACAGAGAGTCTACACCTAAGCAGCAGGAGCATGAGACCCATAAGCAATATAAATGACATGTGAGCAGGAGATTCCCTAAGCCTTGTGAACATGAGACAGTCTGTGTATCTCAACTTTCTGCTCTTGGTACAGCTTATGCCTTCTTGGACACATGTAATTCACATATTCCAGAATACCAACTCCTTCAAGTTCCCTCAAGACCTTTCACTTCTCTAGAAAAAGGTTATGTAATGGCTTGGAAATCCTCTCTGGTTGTACTCAGCAAAACAGCTCCTGCCTGACTCCTGCCAAATGGGGACTGTCAACTTCATCCATAGCTTTGTCAGGGATTTTTATTAGTGCCATTATTACTGTGCCTTTGTGAGTGGATCCAACAGCAGCTTTGATGCAGCTACAGACTGAGGATCCCTCACCAGCAAATACATCAAGACTGCCCACAATATTCACACAAATAGTAAAGCTGTTTTTCAGCTCTGCAAGTGCCAAATGCAGACACCTATGGAAAAAGATTCTGCTGACTACAATGAACTTCATATTAGGACTTCCAACCTTTTTATGAAAGGATCGCAGAATCTTCTACAGTGAAGCTGTGTGTCTACCACATACTCGTTCTATTAGCTTAGATAATACTAAACAAAACACGTACATGGAAAATAATCGTGCCTTCCCCCTCCTTATATAAAAATAGCTGCTTATGCAAAAATAGGTGCAATCACACCTCATAACTAGTATTGTGAGCAAAAGAAGAAAACACCGTTTGAAATAATAGAATACATTACAGAAAACAGTAATTTAGAGTTTTATTATTCCTTTCTTTTTCACAGAAATAATTATATATACTTCACCATCTTCAGTAGTATTAAGGATGTGATAATTAAAGTAGCTTTCATTAATAAATCACAGTAGCAGTGCAACATGTTATTAATAGTTGCTTTAGACTGCGGTCTGGGAAAAGAAACAAGAAATAAATATACGATGCAGCTTCTACTTCAACATTTCCAGAAAACACATATTTTAAAAATATTTTACAGGCTACAATACTGATAATTCTATAATTGTTTCTTTGGTAATACTGTGAAGTAATGCCTTGCCATCTTTATAGTATTTTTTGAACTACATAATAATAGTTATTTTAAATTATATCAGTCTCAGTCACATTGCATTTAAAAATATAAAGTCAGAGTCCCTAATAAATCCTTCTGGTTTTTCAGGTAACACAGATAAAATTAACTTTGCTAATCTTGACATGTTTTATTGTACCCTTATGAACAATTTCTATCCCTCTCTCTTTTTAAATACAGAATCTATACAGCGGAAAGTCTTAGGCAATCTTAACTATAGTTATTACTGCCAACTCTTCCTATAAAACTCAGGGTGAAATACTGGTATAATTAAAATTGATTGCAATGCTCACACTGATTTCAGAGAATGAAAGAAAAGAGAAGAAACACTCCCTGAAATACAGCAAGGTCCCAGCAACACAATTCTATATTTACATAGGAAGCATTGGTAATAAGATTTCAGGAAATCCTATGATTATTATTTTATAGGCAAAATACATATATAAATGTGCATATATTTGTATGTACATAAAAATACAGGTTAAAGGTCAAAATGATTGGATTTCACTTAGATATAGGTCTCTCTTTTTAATCAGTGCTAGCAACACTGCAGAAGAATGTTTGCAAGGGAGGAAAATGTTGCAAGGGAGGAAAAATGAAGATAACTTATTCAGCTGAAAACATGAGGAAAATATAACTACTAAAACACATCATGTATTCCCATTACTTAAAACGTTTTCAGGGGACCTCTATTATTGTTGCAAAAGTGCCATGGGATCTTATAATTAAAAGATAAAACAGCAGTTGAACTACAGTTCTCATCTAATAGCAAGAAAGTCTCCAATCTTCAAAGATTTATGCGTACAGTTAATTTTATGCAGTTGAAATAGTCTTGCTTCAGACCACAGAATTTTTCAAAATGCTTAAAATTAGGTATAATATATGAAACTTGTCACAGAACTGAGACCTATAGCCTTACATGGAAGGTAATAGCAAACAAACTTTTCAAATTAAAAAAATCGATATTCCTTCACAGAAGAGTCTAAGTTCTGACCTGCCTTTTTTTATTCACATTACCATTTAAACAGTCTGTGTACCATTTCTTTAATAAATCAAATATTTATCACAGAAAGGTCACTGCCAACTTAGAAACTGCATTTTAAAATCTTTCCAATTCCATTACTGTTATCTTCCATTCTCAAATTAATTTTTTTAAGAATTTTGCTTCCACCTTTTTTTCTCTGATTTTCAACTTCACTTGAAAAAAGTAATTCTGAAGTTTGAGAGAACTTGTTACATACACCAGCAATGTTTTTCAGCTAACTACATATAAAGAGTGTACAGTGTGTTAGAAAGGTCAGTATAAATGAATGCTATGAGAGGTATTTGGGGACACATATCTTAGATAAATTTTAATTCTTTTCCTTTTAAATGGACTGTATCATGATAAGCTTTCAAGTAACTTTAGCAAGCTGAAAATATTTGAAGATAAGCTATATTTATAGTGTAGCTCCTAACTGCAAAGATTGCTGTGAACTCTTATTTATGAGCTGAATAGTGTTATCTAGCCATAAAATGCTCACATTTATTTTCAGATCTACTAGTGGATGAATGTTGACTGTCTAGTAATTAGTTCCATTTCCATCATCTCCAAAGCATACAAAAAAACCTGGACTTTTTGTAAACTAACAGCTTAAAAGATTCTTCATTGGAGGAAGGCAATTCAGATTCCTTGAGTAATTTCTCCTCTATTTGAAGTTTGGTTTTGTTTTCTTTTTTTCTTGTGGAGGAAGGATGGATAGAAATTATGATAATGGTCAAGGTTGAACAGGACTCTGAGCAACCTGACCTAGGTGAAGATGTTTCTGCTTATTGGAGGGAGGTGGACTAGATGACCTTGAAGGTTCTAACTATTTTATAAAGAACAGTCATACAAAGCAACTTTGGAAATCCCTGAAGTCAACTTCTAGCCTTTACCATGAAGACCTTGGTACAGAACTTTTGAGCCTCTGGATAGAGACCAAGGTATCACCTGGCCAACTTTAACGACTGTCCAGTTCTGTCAATTACCCTGTAGGTTTCTAAGGGTGCTAAGAACATTTTGTTACCACTTTTCTGAAAACTTGTCTTCCCTGTGCTTACATCCTTACCTGCTTCAGAGTGTTTGCCTTGTACTCATAGGCAAACAGACTGTTCTCATGTTTGCTAAAGTAAAACACAAGTGATATTCTTAAAAGACTATATAAGTTTGAATGGACTAAAGAAGGTCTGGCTTTGTGAGACCTTCCATTTCAATCTTCTTTCTGACATTGGGCAAAATATATTCTTACAATCCAGTTCTTGACTTACAAAACCAAGCAGTGATATTTGTTGTCTTTTGATTAGCTTGTCTGTTCAGCTCTGCCAGGAAAGTATCAAAATACTGTTAGCACACTGTACAGCCTACTAAAATCTCACATTTGGTTGGAGCTTACTGTCATATGTACTTATGTTAAATAAGTCAGACCAACCCCCACGCTATTTCTTGCGAAATGGGGACATGTATACAAAAGATGGCTTGCCAGCTTCCCCCCTCAATTTAGAAACAGCTGATCACTGTCTCCCCCAATCCATTTTATGCAGCATTTTAAGTCCAGGAAGACAGACAAGCATGATGGGTGGCCTTCAGTCTAACTGACTGAATCCAGCTCTCGACTCTTACTCTGTGAGAAAGGGTTTTAGACAGAATGTAACAGGAGTTAATTTAAGCTGTTCCAAGAGTAAATGAATGCTGGCACTAAGCCTAATGCTCTTGAGGGTATTGGAGTTCTAGTAGAGAGTGAATCCCTCTTGGAACTTGGCCTAACGCTCTTAAAAGACACTGAGACGTGGAAGTGGACCTTCAGGCATGAGGAGATGCCTGAAGTTGGCTCTTTTAGTTGGCTCTTTTTTTTTTTTTTTTTACTTTGTAACGAAACTTAAAAGAAATAAGTTTCTGCCAAACATGATTTCCTAAGAATGACAGGACTCACAAGGGTTTTGTTTCATGGTGGTATGTTTCTTGTCTTTTGATGTGACTTTACATTATATTCATTATGCCTAATGAAAGACTAAGAAAAGACTGCATTTAAGTATTGTTATATAACTGTTCAGTGGGACATTGAATCTTAAAGAAAAATTACATTTTAAACATTTCAGAAAACATTTTATTAGTATTTTCATTTGCTTTTTCAAATTTTCAGCAATGCAAACACCTCTAATACAAAGTGTGATGTCACCACACAGAAAGCATTTTTTTAAAAAACAGGTATGACATCTTGCTAAATGTAATGATTTCTGCTTACAAGAGCACGGAAGAGCAAACTGAGCAGGACAGCAAAGGGAGGTAACATTTTAGTGCTGCAGCATACAGTAGCTGATGACATTTGTCACCACATAACTCATTTTGTCTGGTGAAACTTTTATTATATTTACCAGACTGTCAGCATCATTTCTATAGACCACAGAGATCTTTGCTTTCTGTCATAAACCACCCTGCAGTGATACTGCATGGGGTGCAACAGGACTCTGTCTGACTCACCAGGAGTTTTCTAGCTGTTTAAGGCGTGTGTTCTAGCACTCACAACTGTACCAGCACAGTGACAGCAGCACAGCTGTGAGCAGCACGAACCAGCGCAGCAGCAGCTTCGTATTCCGGGAGCCTGCGCCCACGAGGTGAATTTACTGCAGGAGAGAAGGGGTGGCTAAGGACACTTAACTCGCCCAGCAGCATTGCGTGCTCTCAGCCATATGAGGACAGCTCTCCGTTCACACTGCAGCTGTAGCTGTTCCAGGCAGGAATGTCATCTGAGGAAAGACAAATGACCTACTTATTTGTTTTTACTTAAAGAAAAACTGAAAATGCCTGTCAGAACAACGAATTAAACCTCCTTGCCTGTGCTGTGGTCGTGTATTCAACATCAAGGGATCTGGCATTCAGAAATCAAATCTCTCAGCCATCCTTTACAAGATGTTTCCAAGATGTTGCCAGCACTCATGAAGTGCTTGCTATTGGCTTACACAGAAAGCAAAGTCCTTTTAAGGGGCTTGTAAAAATACTGTGTGTCAAACTGTAAGATTGGGATGGAAAATATTTTGTCTGTCTAGAGGGAAACAGAAATAGGCAATAGGAATTTCCTGCAAGTTTTACAGAAGAAGTGGGATTTTCCAGTGTGTTTAACAATTGACAGATTTTGCTCCTATGTTTTATATTGGGATTAAAAAGGCTTTTCCCATATGAGTTAGTTTCTAGGTCTCTGGGAATAGGAAAAAGCTTTTTCAATGTACATTAGCATGTAGAGATGGAAACCATTCATCCTGCACGTTGCACTCCTGGGTGATTTTGCAATGAGCAGTCATTCGTGCTCCCCAGAGAAGGTGTTTTTGAAGGGTTTGTATCCTGCTAAGTACTAGAGTCCAGAGATTCTTGAAGATGTCTCAAACACTTCACAGAATGACACTCAGTGAACAACACACATGCTAAAAGAAAGCTGGATAAATTCTGAAATGCCATTAGTTAAATGACTGAAATGATGCTCTATGAAACTGAATTCATGACTCTGAGGAAGGAGAATGAACTATAATTACTTTGATGGCGTGATGGATGATCACCTTTGTCAGTGGATAGAGGGCAAAAAAAGCATTTCCATGTTTCAGAGCCCATACCGGAGCATTTGTTATGTTGACAACACAGCACTGGCTGTCATATCAGAAAGAGGTGGAAGATACAGTTTGCTAAAACAGACTGAGTACCTTCTGAAGGCCCTCAACCAAAGACCAAAGTAATAGAAAATTGCATGCAGCTGCTCTCTCAGCAGTCTTTCTCCATATTCACATGGAGTCACTAGGTGAACTACTCTCCTAACAAGGATATCAGTACTGCCAACATACAAATGACATTTAACTTACTCTCTGCTTTACTTCATATGACCTTATCATGGCCCCATTATCAGATGGCCCAATTTTTGAATGTGATCAACAAACTAATGTTTGAATGTAACCAACCAAGACCTCCAGAGCTTTGTTAAAACTATGGCAGTGAGAAAAAAAAGCTCTCTGAAGCATTCATGGTGAGTAGTAGTCTTTTGGCACAAGCGTTACTGCCAACCAAGTCATTCTGTAATGCTTCTCAGCTAACACCTCTGCCACGACAATTTCTGTAAACTCATCTTCTGTCATCTGTATTTCACGAGAAACTCTACTCTGCCCTTGAGAAGGATATTCTAAACTTGCTCATGCTTTTGTTGTTTCTGATCTGGTTCACACGCTGAGCAACACATCCATATGGGCCATCGACGCCTAGGAAATCATCAGCACCGGGTCAGCCCTACTTGTGGAAGCTCACCTAACCTTGCTCAGTACCCCGGGCTTCCCTAAGAACCTCCAACCCCGCTCGTGACCCATCGCTCATCATGCTCTCAGCAATGGGAGTCTGCTCTGTGAGAAGAGTCCCACCAGGGAACGAGGCGAAGCTGAGCTCTGATGGACACACGGCGGTGGCCGGGGCACCCCTGGGGCCGCAGGACCGCTGCAAGAGTCGCCACTTTCCACTCTCTACCGCACAGGCCAGGCCTCCCGTGCCCCCTCCCCTGACACAACCTGGTCCCTGCCCTGCCCGCCTTCCCTCCCCACCAGGAACCCGCCTGGAAGGGGGCCCTGCCGCCTGCCCTCACCTGGGGGGCTCCCCGGCCCGGGACGGAGGGACCGGGCGCACTCCACCTGCGTTACAGAAACAGGGCATGAATTAGGTTGGAAAAGACTTCTGGGATCATCGAATCCAACCTGTGGCCGTGTCAACCAGACCACGGCACTGAGTGCCACGTCTAGTCTTTCCTTAAACACCTCCACCTCCTCCCTGGGCAGCCCATCCCAACGTCTAACCACGCTTGCTGCGAAGAAATTCCTCCCAATGCCCAACCTAAACCTCCTCCGGCGCAGCTTGGAACTATGTCCTCTCGTGCTGTCGTTTGTTGCCTGGGAGAAGAGCCAACCCCCGCCTGGCTACACCCTCCTTTCAGGTTACCTCTCTGCCGGCTCCGTCCCCTCCGGATGTGCGGGTGGCGTCGCTCCCGCTGGCGGAGCGCTGCCCGCGCGATCCCGGCGGGACCGGGCCGGAGCTGCCCCCGCCCCGCGGCCTCGGGCCCGGCACTGCGCATGCGCGGCGCGGCCGCCGCCGCTCTTTCCGGAAAGATGTCGGCGGCGTGGAGAGCGGCGGTAGCGGCGCTGGCGGCGGCCGCCCGAGCCCCGCTGCGGGGGCGGCTCGCCGGGATGCGCACCCCGCGCAGCCAGCGCCGGCCGTCCGCATGGGGGGCCGCCGCCGCCGCTGCTCTGGTCGGGGGAGGCTGCCTGGTGGCGTGTTACCGCGGGCGGCCGCGCGTATTCCCGACGGTCCTGGCTCAGGTAAGGCAGCAGCATCCCCGCTCCCGGCGGCGGGCAGGACAGGGCATGGCTGGGCGGGCGCGGGGGCGGCTGTCGGCGGCCCGCGGACGGGTCGGGGTCCGCGGTGGTCAGACCCCGTCGTGAGGCGAGACTTGTCCGAGGGAGCCCTCCTGGCCCCGATGGTGCGGCAGGTAATGCGCGTCCCCGGCCCCCTTGGCATCAGCAGCGTGTCACTTAACGCTGAGCTGCCTCGCCTCAGCCGCGGGGACTCCGCAGCGGGAGAAGGCAGGGTTTGCCTTAGCACGGAGCGTTTCTCCCTCCTCTCCGCTTGACAGCCCTGGTCGTGCTGAACGATGGACCTGTGTGCTTTGCACAGACACAGGGCCTGTAGTGAGCTTCGCGTTTTGCTGGTAACTTTCAGGGGAAACTTCCACATTGCCCGGTCCGCATGTCAGGTGCTGCTAGACAGTCATGCACATTTTTGTCTCTCAAAAAAAAAACAAAACAAAAAAAAAACCAACAAAAAAAACCCCCAACCCCATATATTTCACGGAAGTAGTACTTTTGTAGTTTGTACTTTGTCTGAAATGTATTACACAGACTTATTTCCTCTTACTATGTCCAAAATGTGTGCGCTGGATGCTAAAATGTGGTTTGCTTGGAGCATCAGGACACTCTCAGAAGGGTGCTCAAGGACAGATCATTATAATTTATAAAATAATCTTTGTACACGATTTCCCAAATTTATCCTTTTCATGGAGGCAGTGAGCTTTTTCCTGTTCTTCCTTCAGATAAAAAGTTACTGTCAGTCGGAGTTGGTTTGTTATTTCAAAGCTGGAAGACCTAAATGCTTTGTAGGCCAGAGGGTTTAGGTGTGATGGGGGAAGAGGTCAGTCTATGCTTGTAGTGCCATTCATCTACTTATATCTAAGAATTTTTGGAAGTATTCAACACTTTGTATGCTTTGATGTCTTATCTCTTAACAGTGATTAAACAGACTCAATTACAAGCAGATAAATAGCAGCCTTTATTCTTGAGGACAACCTTTATTTCTGAGTCAAGAACAAATAATTACTTTTTTAATTCTTTTTTTTTAAGATTATGTCCTTCATTGTAGAAAATACTTAAGCTACATCTTCTTAGAAAACTCAATTTTTATTAGATAAGCAATTACCTAGTAGTCCTGGTCCTTGGACCAGGACATGTTAAAACTTTGGACAGCACATGTTAAAACTTTAATTTTCTATATCCACCTCCTAGCAAGGAAAGCATCCATTATTCAGCAGATAGTCTACTGAAAATGTATTTTCTTGTTGTTCTTACATTTAGTTATGTGAGGTTTTTAAGGAGCATTGCATTATTTTTTAAAGGTCCTGTCATTGAGACCAATTTCATTAATGCATGGAACTCTTGCTTAAAGTAATCACTTTTAAAGGGTGTTGAGTGAAGAGGTCTCAGTCTGGTGCTGGTGTGTTCTCGTGGAGTAGCTTCCATGTAATTCATGGACAGTCCTATGAGTACAGTTTTAATAATTCTCAAGAGGCAGTCCTAAAGTCTAGGACTTACTTAACTGATTTGGTTTTGGAGATGGTAAATTGGTGGACTCTTCAAATGTTTTTTCAATTTGAACTTTTCAGTTTTCCCATAAAATAATTGTTGGAGAAGCTAATTCTCCATATGTGTTGTACTCCATATTGCTGCAGGTAGTGTACTGAGCTTTTTTAAACTATCTAAGAAATTACCATGTAGAGCATAATGCTGCAAGTGGATTGTGAAAGTTGTGAGCAACAGTGATAGAGCCAAAGAGGCACACTGCAAGTCTTTTAAGCAGTTTAGATGCTACTTGTGACTTCTGATTGATAGAAAATAGCCCAAAGTGAGACAGTGTTGAAACAAGTAGTCACCTTTATTAGGTTATTTTGAAGCCATCTTTTTCTCAGTTCAGAGATTGTGGAATCATGAGATATGAAAATTCTTTACACATTCTCATAGTGGATAACCTTATTTTCTGTTATTATTCCTTTTCATTGTAACTAATCTTAACCTTTTAACTAATCTCAAGCCTTGCTTGAGCTTGTGCTGACAAACAATACTGAACTGTTTGTTCCTGTTGGCAGCATGGTGTGTGAAACATTGCAGGTTAAGGCAAGTATTTGAAATTAAACAGTGTAGTTTTCATTATGTTTGTTATAAAGGAATATGTAGTGGAAATGTTTCTATTTCTGTATCATCAACAAGGCTTACTGGTTGCTCTTGAGAATGCAGTGAGATTATGGTACAGTGCTTGCCAATTTTCCGTGGTAGTATAGTCTTGACTGTTGAATTGCTGCAAAATAGGTCAAAATTATTTAAAATATTTGACAAAGTTAAGCTGACAAAGTGACAATGTAGCTCCATGCTGCAAAGAACCAATTTAATAAGATTTTATGCTTTTCAGTAGCATTACTTTATGTTTAAAAAGTTCTGTCATTAAGACCAGTGTCATGTCTGTCTGTGACTCTGGTGTAAGCATAATTTGAGCCACTGAGTAATTTTCATTCTTGTCCTAAGTTACCATTTGTAACTTCTTTGCACAAAGACTTCACTGGAAATACTTCCTGTTTGTTTAGGTTAAGTAGTTGAAGTTGATAACTCTATTTAGATTTTCCGTTTTTCTCCCTGAAACTAATCTCTGTCAAGGTAGCCAGACATTTTTCAGTTTTTCCTTGTTCCAGGCAATTTCAGCCATACCATTTCTAGTGAAGCTGGCAAACAGCATGCCAAAGGTAAAGTTCTGTAAATTTAGTACTTACTCTTTTTTTATTTCTTTTTTCTAAAGCTTTTGAATATTCTAAAATCAAAGACTGATACCTTTGGCACCTAGTTTCTTAAATCTATTTTTAACTCCTGTCCTTTCTTCCTGCTGGAATGGGTTTAATCCTGCTCATATTGGTTGGGGGCACTTCTGACTTCTGCTCAGATTAAATGAAATCCAGCCTAACACAGCATAATCCTGTATGAGTCTTTGCAGAATCGAAGGTCTTTCAGGGTCAGATAATCCGTTTTCTTTTTGTGAGTTGTATGGATAGTTTCTCTTTTATTTTGTAGTGGTGTATCTTTGGTTACTGTATTTTAATAGAATTGTTTATTCTGACAATGGCTTTTCAGTTCAGGATTTTTTTTTTAATTCAGGCCCAGGTTTTTTGTCAACATTTTCATTAACACTTACCTGTTCTTACAATGTACATTAAGTGGTTAACATCCCAGTAATAAAACGTTCTGTATTTAATGTAATAATACCTCAGATGTAATCTTTCATGATTTATGAAGTTGTTTTCATTCTCTATCTTCATTTGCTGACCTACTGTTTAGAAACATATAACTAATAATATGTTGGAGCATGTCCTTAGTGTTGATTGTAAAACTCTACAAAGATTATTATAGCAAAATGAACACAGTATTTTTGAAACTTTTTCTTTATAGGTACCAGGTTTTTGTTCCATCTACACTTGTTATTTACCTGTGAAGCTACACTGACAATACCCAAACCAGATAATAACCTTTGTTGGAAAAAAACTAGATCAATTTTCATTTTTTAATAAGACGAGCTAATCAGCTTGTATCAAGAGGAGAAAAAAATAAGGGGGGGTGGGGGGGTAAGGGCTTTTGTTCTACCAGTGTAACTCAGAATGGGGATTTATGTTGAATTCACTAAAAGTGTTCCTTCTATTATCCTAACCAACACAGCCAGGTCAAAAATGTTCACACTGCTCTGCACACTGCATTGATATTATACAGGCTGCTTTTCCTTTTTAGTAGTGGAATTCAAATGGCACGATGGTACATGGTTTGTAACCATGACCAGACTTGGAGCATTGTCTCTTTATTCTCTCAGAGCATGCAGTTTGCAATACTAACATGGCCCACTCCAACTAAATTAAGAACTTTCCAATGGACTGCAGGTTTGATCTTGGACGCGCACAAACTGCAAATGATAAGAAAATTCTGAGAAGCAGCAGGCTGCCAGACGCAGTATATCCTGCCCCTGCTGAGTTTTTTATGGCCATGTTTAGGTCACTAGCTTCAGAAAGAATATAATTTGATTTGCCCTTGGAAAGTTGTGATCCCTGCAGCGTGTCACAATTTGCACTGAGTCTAAGTCACTGTTTTCCAAATGAGACTAATTAGAATTGTTACTAGCACATATATGAAGCTTCATGTGTGCAAAGTCTTGTCTACTGATAAACATTACCATGTTTCAGCACTCTGGTTTTAGGGTTGTGGGAGCATTAGCTAGTACTTAAATATTTGATACTGCTTACCTGAGGTAAAGAGGAAATCATAACCTACTAGCAGAATTTTTTTCGGGTCTGTTACATGGTCATAGTCTAATCGGTTCTCTTTATCTTACCTTTTCTGCAGCTGGTGTCTTGCATCAGCAATCTCCTTCAATTATTCCAGATCAGAGGAGACTCAGTTTGTGTCTTGGAGGTCTTAAATATGTATGTTGTATTTGATCATACTAAAAATATTAAGATAGTGCTTATAGCAATTACCAAACAATTAGTGATAATTGGTAAAATATTTGAAGTGTCTGAAAAACTTATTTTATTTAAAATGCATTTATTGAAACAATTCTGCTTTGGACTTCAATATATTTTTTTTAATTTCAGTTTAAACTACATTGAATGTTTCGTAGTTTATTGAGTGTCAGTGATTCTTAAGAAAAGCAAAGATGGGAGTGGTGACTTTGTATGTCACACTACCCACACACTGCATGGGAGTGGTGACTCCCATGTCACACACATGGGAGTGACAACTTTTTTATGTCACAATATGAAAACTGTAATTCTGAGCAACTGGGAGTAGAAAACTTTGAGTGATTAAAACTAGAGCTTAGATTTGTTTTCCAGGTCTATATGTGTCCCCACCATGAAAATTTATTTTGGAGCTATTGCCTTTGACTTTTTAAAGAAACCAGAATACTGTAAAAGATTCTCCAAATACTAGCTTGTTCAGGGGACACTCCCTTGGTTCTGCCACTGTGGGAAGGTAAAATAGTATATAAACAAATCCTATGCAGAACTCAGTTCCACAGCTCATAGGATAGTCTAGGGAGAGTGCATATATTAAATATAACTTATCTTTATAAGAATTTTAGTAGAAATCTCTGGACTCCCAGGCTTGGAAGTTGATTTTAAAAAATATTAAAATAGTTTTGTAATCCTACCTGTGTTTTTTGGTGACACTTTGAAATGTGTGCTGTGTCTCCAAAGAGATTGAATGCTGAAACATAGTTGGTTTAGGCAAAATCCAGTATTTTTAGCATGTTTTTTCCCCTCAGGTAAAATTTCCAACCCAGATCAATAGAAATTTTTTAAAATAATATCTGTTATAAGGATGTTACCTGTCTGGTGTATATTTGCTTGATTGGTAACTTCTGGCAAAAACGTGTAAACTACATGTGCTTCCAAAACAGCTGTAATCAGTTGCATGCAGGTCAGAACAGCATTTTGTTTAAATCATCTGAATTATTTTCTACAGAGCAGTGGAAGGAAGAAGTGCATAGCTTTGGGGTTTTAATTGGTTTTCACACATCCTTAGTAACCAGGATCACTGTGATTTAAGTTATGCTTACACTCCTTGTAGGCCACACTTTCTCACTCACTGCATTTAAGATTTTTAGTTTGGTTGGTTGGTTTGGATTTTTTTGTTTTGTTTTGTAATACACAGTGTTATTTAGGAAGCTGTGCATAATAAGTGCATGTGAAGGATTTTTGGCCAGATAAAAATATACATATGGTGTTTGAATATAGTCTAGTCACTAAATAGAAAAAAAGAGTGTATTTCTTATACATTTATAATGATTCCTAGAAGGTCACACGTTAGTGCTTTGAATTGTGAGATACTGATGTATCGTATTAGAATGGGAATTTTTGTGAGGGTATCTTTGCCTGGTTCATGCTGGGGAAAGAACATTGCTGTCAAGATGAGGTGTCTTGATAAATATAGAACCTGGGATGAAATTGCATAAGGATTTGTAATGATGTATAGAATCGCCCATAGGGAGGAATGTGATTCTAAAATAAAACCAAAAGGATATGTGCAGTCTAATCTAAGAAACATACAAGAAAATTCTTGTGTTTACTCTGTCATCAAAAGGAAAAGGTTGCATGCTTTTGTTGGAGCAAAAATATCAGGATAGGTTCTTTTCTCCTAAATCATAATTTGAAGTGTTTATCTTCAAGTTTTTATTCTATTAGAATTTAATGGAGAATGCAGATGCACATAGACAATTACTGGGATGCTCACTAAGTAAAATTAAGCATGTGTTAAGTCTGCATCATAATCTTAACATGCTTTTGAAACTTCATGCAAATGTTTGTAATCCACATCAAGCGAGCTGCTCAGTGATGGCTCGAAGGCCTCAGAGAAGCCTCAGAGAAGGCCTCAGAGAAGCCTCAGTTTGTGTGAACCTGACCACATGGTTACATTATTAATTCTTAAAGTCTATGTCGTAAAACAATGCCATGTAAAAATAATGAAAATTACCATTGCTTTTTTGGGTTGGAGCATCTTTAAGCAAGGATTGTTTGTTTATTTCTTTGGGTTTTTAAATCTCCTGCTTTACAACTTCCTTAAAGGAAGGGACAGCTTCCTCAAAATGTTGTCCTTCTGTCTTTTTGCGTCTTACCTTGCTGCTGGTTATTGTTCTCCTTGCTGTCTTACACTGTTCTGAGTGGCAGTACACAGCACACAGCCAGGCAGTGGTTCCCTGCACAGCCTCAGATTTCTGTTCTGCTTGTAGCATGGCTGGAAAGGTCTTCGTACTGCATCTTCAGGTTGTGTCCTTGAACCACCTACAAGAAGGTGCCGTTAAATCTTCCTGATGAAGGTTGTGCAAGACTTGCAGCCTGTGGAGGAGGCCCCAATTGGATTCAAGGTGCTTTGAACTCTTGGTGTTCCTTTCCAGAGCTGCCCAGCACTGGAGAGGCTCCTTATTCACCTGTGGCAAGCTGCAGGCAGTGTGCTTGCTGGCATGTGGTAGCATCCATCCCTCTGCCAGCTTCATGGTTTATTTTCCACTGTATCTTTACTGGTGTATTTACTGTCTCAATAAATATTACTGAAGAAAAAGTTGTCATAGATCGTGACAAGGCAGTCAACTCAGTAGGTAAATGCATTCAATACTGCCTGTTACTGAACAGGAAATGGGTAGTCATTTTATTATTAAATTATTCAGATACCTGTAGTCTATGGCTATGAAAGAGACAGTTTAACATGATTTATGCATGTGCCTTCTAACTCAGGTATTTAATGTGAATATATTCCTATTAATTTTTTCCCTCTACTGTGCATCTTGAAGTAGATGAAGTACTATAATTGGTTTGGTTCTGAGTCTAAATGATTTGTAACATTCTTGCCTCCAAATTCATCTTCAATGAATGAGTTTTGGGTACTAGTCTCAAAATATTCTGAAAATAGTGTGTGCTCAAAACCTTTTTAAAGCATTGATAAATATGCAATTAGATTGCTAGCTCAGCCTATCCCAATCTTTTTTCTTTTCCTTAAATATGCTTTGGGATTTCTGAAACTGTTCCTTTGTGCAGCCAGTGAGGGTAACCTTAGCTACCTCTTGTTTTATTCTGTATTTCACTGTGTTGTGGAAATACTGTCTGTATCGGGTATCCATCAAGTAGTCTAAATCAATAACTGGGATATTAAATATATCACACACATCATTCTCAGCATTAGTGACATAACATTGTCATGTTAGGTGCCTAAAATAGAATGTGGTATATAGCGTGGAATCTCTAGGACTATGATGTTATAATTAATTATACCCTTAAATATTACTTATGTATGTGCATTTGTTTTACAACTTTAGATATACTGCATCCTTTTCAGCTTTTTGAATGTGAAATATTTATATACTGAAGTTTTTGGCTTTGAAAATATATACATTTATTCCCTTCTCTTTGTGCATGGAGATTCTTTGTGCAGGTGTCTTCATTGATACTAAAGCAACATGATGTAAAATGTAATCTTAGAGGTCAAGGTTAAAATTTAACTATCTATCTTTCATCTGATCTGTCACCTTTTCCTTGAATTCACTCTTGCTATATGACTTCAGTGATTAAATAAAATCTAACTAACATTCTTTCTAGGCACTTTGATACATGTGGACAGATGGGGTGAGTTGAGCTGCATGGTTTTGTGCTTTTAGCTAATGTAGTAAAAGATTAGTGCTTGAGAATCTTTGACTGTTTATGTTAATGGACAAACATAAACAGATAAGAAAATAGCTTGCCTGAAAACAAAAAAATAGATTGATTAGAAAGAATTGCACAAAATAATATTCTGATTTTTAACGAAGAACGTTAAGAAGAAACTAGCATTTATTTACTGGCGATACAAGACTTTTTCCTCCAGTAAATACAGTAGATGGTTTCAACATAGATACTACAAAGTTAAACTTTGAGCTTATTGATAATTACTTTGGGGTTTTTTTTTGGTTTTTTTTTTTTGGTTGGTTTTTTTTTTTTTTTTTTGGTAAGAAGTGCTCTGTTCTGTGCAAGCAGTAGCGACTGTTTTCCCATTGCTGCTGTTTTGTACTGTTTTCCAAATGCATTTGCTGGGTTAGCATGAGAGCTCTGTATTGCACTTACTTGCAGACTTTTGTGTAACATTGTGGCTGACTGAATACGGTTATTCCTGGCAAGTGGTTCAGCATTTTGGAAACATAATCTACCCAGAAAGAACAAATAACTCAGAATCTAGTTTAAATAATCATCCAAGATAAATGACAGATGAAACTGTGTGAAATGCTCATTCAGAACATGGGTAGTAGGCTATAGCTCCTTGCTGCTACTCACTGAGCTTTTTATTACGCATACAACTGAAAGACAAGAGAAGGGAGTCTCATCAGTTTCAAACACCAGACGTCATTTCAAGTAGTTCCTCAAGGTTTCTGTCCCTTTCAGGGTAGGAGAAATCTCAAGAATGACTGTCTCGCATTCATGTGGTCTATGAAAAGCACTTACAGCAGATGTAGCTAATAAATATTGTAGGTACTGATTTTCCCTTCTCCTTTGCCAAATCATCAGAGAAACTCCTTCATCTCTCTCCAAAAACTGCACAAACTCTGGCACAGATAGAAAAGTTGCATTAAATGAAGAAAATTGCTGTTTCCAAATACTTTTTTTTTAATCAATCTTTTTTTTTTAATAGGCATTTCCTCTGATAATGTCTTTTATTGGCAATGCTGCCATGTTACAATAATCTATTAAGAAAAAATGCTGTAATATTAAAACAACATTTACCGAGCTGCGTATAAAGCTATGTACATATCTATATGTAATGTAAATTTATACTTTGTATATGTTAGTAAGGATATGTATGCTTATGTATAAAATATGCTTAAAATACGGACTGTGTGACTACAATAATAAAAAATAAACATAAGAATGTGCTAATGGAGAAACGATGGGATTTATTTTGAAAGTTTCTAGTCTAAGTGGCCAGATGTGCTCAACATTTAAAGGACAAAATCTGCCTGAAGGTCTACCAAAAACTTCTTCTGGTGGCCCTGTAAGAGGCAGAGGTCTATGTGCTGCCAGATCAGGCTAGGTTTTGAACTTAACTGCATGGGCTTGATGAGGTGGGATGTTGCCAAGAAGAAAAGCACAAAGTTCTGTCATGTTGTATTGCTCACTGTGGTGAAATGGACTTTGTAATTACATTTTATGATCTCACAAATTTGCCAAAATGAACTTTATTTTTCAGTAGAGAAAAGTCTTAATGGTTACGTATTGACCGCATTATCTGACAATCTGCTTCTCCTTTTATAAAACTTTAGAAATTAGAAGATAACAAACTTTAATAGCGTAGCTGACAGAATAATTGGTTTGGAAATATAGTACAGCTTCTGTACCAGTCCTCTCTAGGCTTGTTTTTGAAGCAACTGTGGATTTGTCTAGTAATTTGGTGTTTTTAATGGCAATGCAAAATCAAAATTATACTTGGCAGGGAGACTAAGAAAGTGCTCTTTACTTTATGGCCTTATATTATTTAAATGTATAGAGACAGTGGCCTAAGTGGCCTGGGATTGTCACAATGAAATGTTTTCCCTTGCTCATTACACTCTAATGACTTTCCCTCGGGCTATAGTTCTTACTTGGAAATGTGGTAAAGCTGATGGATAAAACATCTGGCACCTTTTTTACTGAAAAATACATTTGATGGTCTTAGCAGTGATACCACTGTATTCCCTGATGCTATCTTTGGGAATAAGCAAACATTTGTAGGCTTCTGCTGAAGATGGGAAACAGCAGGAATAAGCATTGTAATCTCTAAAAGATGAAAAGCACAATACACAACATGCATCAATTTAAAACCAGCATTTCCCAGATCAATTTAGATTATTTTATCCAATGTAAAGCATCAATATTAAGTCTGTACTGTTCAATATAGAATGAATGAGGATAATTGATGCTTGACTTAGTTGTTCATCTTACAGAATCATAGAATAAGCACAGTTGAAAGGGACTCTGAAGGATCATCAAATCCAACTCCTGGGCCTGCACAGGACCATCCCCAAGAGTAACACCATGCGCCTGAAAGTACGGTCCAAATGCTTCTTGAACTCATTCAGGTTTGGTGCTGTGGTTCTTGGATGTTCTTCATGAGATCCATCTCCACTTAAGAGAAACTTTTCTACTTTTTGTTGTCATGGTTTATCCCTGGTTGGCAACTACGCATCTCAGAGCCTCTCATTCCCTCTCTCTTTTGGGGGAGAGAGTCAGAAGAGTAAAGAGGAGAAAACTTGTAGGTTAGAATACAGATAGTGCAATGTGTAGATGCTTTTTCTGTGCTTTGACTTGTTTTGTCTGCCATTATCTTCTTCTAACCCCCCACCAGACTATCTGCAGTGCATGCTGCTATTTTTTCTTTACTTAAGTGAGAATTTTTTGAGCTCTGTGAACTCTTTTTATTTGAACTGGATGTAGCCAGACATTCCCATATGGAAACTTCCCAACAAAATCTTAAAATATGTTGGGATTAATTTATAATAGTGAAACATGCTCTGTTTTGTCATATACAGTTAAAACGTGTGTTGTAATTTATCATTCCAATTAAATCAACTTCTGTATTATATCAGAACTGGAGTTTGTTTTTGTAGCTTGGTTGTTATTGTATGTGTATGTTACTGTTGCAGTATTTCTCCTTCTGAGAAAAAACCCAATTGTTCATTTTTTCACATAGAGCTATAGTTAGCACAGACTTTGTGCTTGTCTTTTTGAGCTTCTTCCAGGAAATTTCTTGAAAAAGAATACTAAAGATCTAAAAAATCATAAGTAGCAGCATTGAGGCTGTGACCTATGGAAAGGACTCAATGTGGAGAACCAAAATGGCAAAAACGAAAGAAAGTCTTCTGTTTCTGGATTTTAAAAAAATCCATTAAAACTTTAATTTAGCTGAAGAATCATCATGAATGATGGCCAGTGTAAAGGGTATAAAATTGCTTTTCCTAGAACACAGTTTTTTTTTCTGAATTTGCCAATTGTATGTAGTGTTCCTACTCAATCTTCCAGAAAACTACATTGGGAAATTGCTGACATACTTTTTCCCAACGGCTGTTAAATTTAGAAAACTGGCCTTGTCATATTACCAAATGGTGTTGCATTGTTATTCTTTAATTTTAAGATTTGTGTTCTCGTTTCTCTTCAGCCTCAAAAATGAAAAAAAAAATGAAGAAAAATCTAAATATTTAGGTGCACCATAAGTGTTGGATGTGTTAATTGAGCAGACTTCGTGTAGCAATAAATACTGTATTATTTATATTAACAGCCCTATCAAAAATAATGCACTTGCACTGATAATACACTGTTTGTGTACTGAATGTTTTTCCTGGGTGCCTCACTTTATAATCTGCAGTGCTGAGACCCTCGACAGTACTGCTCCTTGAAATGACAGCAGTGCACTCAAGATGCATTGTCAGAAATCATGGAATCATAGTCAGATTCCTTGGTGTCAAACTTTTAAAGGACTATGTGGTATTCCAGTACAGATGGATTTTTCCTTGCAGGGTACACTCATTCTCTCTGGCAGTGGTAGGAGGTACCACTTCCAGTATCAAAGAGGTCTTGTACTGACAGCAAACAAGGAGTGATTATCCTGGGAGTCATCACATGGCTGAGTCCTTTGTGGATAGGATTTGTAAGACTGGTTGTTAGAGTAATGGGACATCTTTATTCCTTCTTCATCCCCTGTAGCCTGTGGGTTAGGTCACTCTCCCTCCGTATCTTCCAGGAGCAGCAGACTCCATGTGAGGGGCTGCTCTGCCAGCAGGAAGCAAGACTGCTTCCATTGTTGAAGCAAATGGGCTGTTCTGGGCTTGGCTTTGAATGCAGAGTTAGAAGGTGATGAGTAATGGAAAGTAGACACAGTGGCTCTGGGCCAGGCTGCATGGGGATTAAATTCTGGATGTGGTATTAATAGGATGGAATGAGACCCTTCCATACGGTTCAGTAGTGTGAGTGTGTGTGTGACTGTGGATAACCTCAATGAATTCATGTTACATATATCTGGTTCTCCCCATTGGAAATGCCCAGCTGATCTGACCACTGTAAGTGGATTTAGAAGTTGCTTGCAGTTCTTCAAAGTGTATAAAACTTCATGAAGTTGGACATACAGTGTTCCTTGCCATTCTGGAAGTCACAACCTCAGACCTGGAGATTGTAAGTTTAATCACTGCGTGCTCGTGGGATGTTTCTGGCCCATTGAGTGTCCCTGTGAGTGTTTGGCGAAAAAAAGTTGGACCCAACATCATTTATTTGAGCATCTTCAGTAACTGGGAAGATTGCACAAGTTTTTGATCACCACACCAAGCAGTAGAACATGTCTTTTCTGTTGGTAAACTTTGAATAGACAGATGATGGAGATCAGGTTATGTTGACATAGCCATGGGACAATAAATTATGTACATTTTATGTGGATAGGCTGTTGGTCCTTCAGGCCATAATTTGCAAAGTGCAGAGACCATTAATAGTTTTCATAAGAATTTGAAGGTAACACAGCAACACATAGCATGCCTATGCATCAGTTGAATATTTTATATTGAGATATTTTGCTGAAAGATTTTGCTGTTTGAAACTTCTCCTGTAGGCAGTTCATAGCAGCAGTTGTTCTGCTTTTGCAGAAAAAGTTATTTTATTCCTGTATAATATTGGTTCTGCAATATTCCTATTTAATATAATACTTTTATAGTAGAGGAAGCAGGGAATGAGAAAGTGGATCTTTTCTTCTCCAGGTGCTTCTCTACTGTATTTTTGGAACTGATGTATGCATAAGTCACTGAGGAAAGCACCACCTTGCAGTTGTCTCAAAAATATTATTTTATTCAATCAATGAATAAAATAGCATAATTAATTTTGTTATTCATAAAATAGGTATCCATGCCGTGGGCAGTGGCACCTCCTGCTTGACCAGGTTGCTCAAGGCCTTATCCAGCCTGGCCTGGAACACTACCAGGGATGGGACATCCACAGCTTCTCTGGGCAACCTGTTCCAATATCTCACTGCCCTCACAGTAAAGAATTTCTTCCTAATATCCAGCCTAAATTTCCTCTTAGTCTGTGCCTATTACCTCTTACCCTATTGCTGCAGTTCCTGAGAAGGAATTCCTTCTCTAGCTTCCCTGTAGGCCCCCTTCAGTCACTGAAAGGTTGCTACGAGGTCTCCACACAACCTTCTCTTGTGCGGACTCAGCAGCCCCAACTTTCTCAGCTTGTCTTCATAGGGCAGGCGCTCCAGTCTCCTGTCAACTGCATGGCCTCCTCTGGACTTACTCCCTCAAGTCCATGTCTTTCTTATGTTGGGAACACCATTACTGTGCTGGTCTCACCAGAGCGGAGCAGAGGGGCAGACTCCCCTCCCTTATCCTTTTGGCCATGCTGCTTTGGATGCAGGATGCAGTTAGCTTCTTGGATGCACATGACAAGCTCATGTTGAGTTTTTCATCAAGCATACCTCAAGTCCTTCTCCACCGGGCTGTTTTTAGTGATGCCCTTTAACACTCCATTGATATGAAATGCTTTGCTGGTATTAATGATGAAACTAAATGGAAGTATTGATGTCTAAATACACTTTACGTCAGTGTTTAGACTTTAAAGTGTAGAAAGAGCCTTGATGAGTTCTTTGGTGGCATTTGTTACATCACAAGGGGAGAGACTTCACTGAAGTGCCAAGGTGCACTTCTTAATTGTGAAAAACAAGTCTGTAGTAATGGAAGAAAGTCTTTAAAAATTGACAGCTGCTGTAATCCTGTAGAATTCCTAGCTGGCTATCCATTTAATATCCTGCTCCTTTCCCAATAGTATGGGTTTGCTCCATGTGACTTATTTTCTTGATTTGTTGAGGGCTTGTGGCCTTCAGAGAGAAAGGGGGAGAGGATCGCTTCCCATGCAGAAGCAGCTTGAGAAGATCTTAAGTTTGAAACAAAAAAAGTGAGAGGGAATTTTTGTTACAGGGAAATGGTTTAGATATATAAACTTAGATTGTCTTTATGCCAGTTGTTTTTGTAGTGTCTTGTATGTTGAAATAATTGTTAAGAACAGGGTTCCCATGTACTGCAGCAAAACATATATAAGCTTATGATACCTGAGCTATGAATCTATGAATTGAGATTTTGCTCTCAGAATAAAAATTTCCCCTTGGGTTTTTTTTTTTTTGTGGTGGTGTGGGAGTGTAGTGTTGCAATTCAGTTTTTTCCTCCTTCTTCTCCTTATTAGCATAGGAATGAACAGCTGTGTT
Organism: Motacilla alba alba; assembly: GCF_015832195.1. Taxonomy (NCBI): domain Eukaryota; kingdom Metazoa; phylum Chordata; class Aves; order Passeriformes; family Motacillidae; genus Motacilla; species Motacilla alba. Next base: position 53,386,242 of record NC_052016.1, on the reverse strand, counting down.
CACAATGTCAGGCTTGGCATGGAGTTTTAGTGGCCTTGTTAAAAGCAACAAGGCTGCACCTCAGCATAATGATAACTGGGCTAGTAAGTCCTGGGCATCTGCATCTCTGTACAGAGAGCCTCAGACTCTTCTCTAGTAGTAAGTTTGCTGCAGAATGGGGAGGAGGTTTTTTTCAATTAGTTTTTTTCCCATTGAAAACAAAACAGGTGGTTGTAGTCTGCAAAGTAGGAATACGATTGTTTTGACAATATTAGGAAGATTTCTACTGCATACAACAGGAATCAAGAGGAGAAGTAATTTTTCAGAATAAAGAGAGTCTGAAAGTTGGGATATTAACTATTTCATCTCAAATCCGTGATCTAGATACAGCAAAACACAAAATTCAGTCTGCATCTTTCAGATCAGATAAGTGTGTTATCAACCAATTTACTATGTGTGCTGATTTATTAAAAAAAAAAAAAAGAGCACTTTCGGGAGAGTTGCCTATTTTTTCCCACAAGTAAAAATATTCAGGTTCTTGTGGTACTGTTAGTCTGGGATAGAAATAAGATTCTATGTGGGCCAGAGTAAAAGAGAGACATGGAATTTCAAAGGTACACTATTTCTCAACCAGATTTGGGTAAAACTGGGTCCAGCAAATACCCACAACTGAAGAAAAAACTGATTTGTTTTGAAAGGAAATGTATCATTATCTTTTCTCTATCCCCTGTTTACTAAGAACTTCTTGAGAAGGACTATTTTTTTCTTGAGACAGTCAAAAATAACTATTTTTGAGTCAAAAAGAATTGTTTTCAGGAACATTTAGAGGATTCTTATGCAGATAACTTGATATTCAAAGTAGAGGTAATTCAGTGTATTTCATGTAAGCATCTGTGTGAACTGTATTGTTAGTTTAATTTGCTATTTTTAAAACAGTATTAGATTAGCATCGGGAAGATAGCACAATAATTTACCAAGTGCTAAACAGGCTTAAAATCCTCCTTAATGGTATAGCCTAAAGTATGCATCTCAGTTGTGTTAAAGATACAAAAGTAAAAATAAAAAGGAGGAGGAAAGGCATATCTCTGGTGTCAGAGAGGCATGTGGTAAGCTGTTGTATAAAGGGAAGGTAATGGAGCTGCTTGGATTCCAGCCAGTGGTGCTGGATCCTGGCATTCTGCTGAGGCACATTCCAGGGCATTAAGAGCAATCCCTGAGTGTGCTGAGCCCTCTGCGTAATTCATCTTCCCCATGGTCCACTCTGCCAGGGGCCAGGCACTCAGTGGAGGTAATTTCAGTACCAGTGCAACTTGTTGGTCATCAGTTCTTCAGTTCAGGGCAGTGTTTGTCTTCCAAACGCTTGGACATGGATCGAGAAGTCCATTTGAATCTCCTGTGCAGGCACCATTTTTCATGTTGCTGTTACTTTGAATGGGGTGTTGGATCTTGTATCTGCTCCCAGTTTCTGTTTGTAAGCAAGTCATCTTAAGAAGATGGCTTTTCAATCAATGTTTCATAAGTGCTGTTGGGGTTAGTTGCAAAATTAAGTGGTGGTGGGATTACCTTTTAACCTTTCTGTCATGTTACCAACTTACTCTGATACTAAAAGGTGTTTGCTGCTTTACAGTGACACTAGAGGAAAAACTGTATGATGGATTTTTCTGAACACACAGAGAAAGAACAGAAGGAAAAAGGCATTATCCATCAGTGCAAGGCACCTGTATATTTTAACAAGTAATGAAGCACCACAGTAAAATTCACACTCTAAAGGTATCCACAAAATGGGAGTTTACATCCTCCAACCTTAGAGATTATCATTCCCATTTTCTCTACAACCTAGTTTTCCACCTTTTTCCATTTTGTTGGTCAGTTAAGAGCAAGATGAATTAGGAAAAAAAACTTTGTGTTACGTCTCCTAAAATATAAACTTTAAAGACACTCAGAAATGTTTGCAGAGTTGACCTCTGTCTCCTTCCTGTGCTCAGATGTCCCGATGACAAGCATACACTGTTTTGTGAAGTTAATTCCTCCAAGGCTGTCTTTGACTATGGGGATTATTTGGCCATTTGTTTTATGGAATGACCAGAGAGAGCCTGAAAGTATCGACTTTGTATGTTTGATTGTGTGCAACCTCTTTATAAAAAAGGTATGTTATGAAAGCATCTTACAAGATATAAATATTTATAATGTTATCCATTTTCATTTTGATTTTTATGCTAACAGCTATGATTACTTTTCATTGTTATTGAAAACTTCTTTTGTAACAAGACCTTTCAGATAAATATTTTATGTCAAGCTGGGTTGAGATTATCGAAGTATATCATTATGCCCAAGGTAACTGTGGCCTACACTTTGTTGAGGTGCCATGCCTTGAAAATATAAAATGACCTGCATTTCCAGCATGAGTATTTATATTCACTTTTTAAAAGCTTAGTGACCAAAATCTATTTTAAAAATAACTTGTTTTTCTGATGTGTTGATAGCAATTAATCCTTATTCAAAGATGCAGTCTAATAAGTTAAGCTTCTTAAATTAAACTGATCTGCCTTTCACCGCTCCTGCCTTGTTAGAAAATCTTCCTACTTTGAGTGCTACATAATATTGTTTATAATTGTGGATGCAAAGAACTAGAAATACTGGACAGTGGAAAGTATAAAGGCAGGGATGGCACTTTCCTTCTCTAGCACTGGGAGCGTAGTACACTGTTGTCTGTCCTCCACTCCCTCAGCCTTTCTTAAAAAGAAGCCAAGGTTCAAAAAACTTGTGTTTAATTTGATGCTGTCATTTAACATTCTCTGTGGTTCTGGAACAAAGCTATTTATGCATGGGACCTAAATAGTCATTCACAGCTGCTGCCAGCTTATACCCTGGTGATCTTTATAGCTCCTCATCCTCACACTGGAAAGACTTCTTTTAGATATAATATTTGAAGAGCACTGTTTTTCTTGGTTAGAGCCCTTGTCCAACCCTGTTCATGTTTCACACATTTAGAACTGGCATTAAGATCATCTGTGTTAAATATAGGGAGCCACAAGCACTTGAGAAGACAAAGAGTCTTTAAGAACAACTAGATGTAAATGAGCAATAATAGTGTGAAATGGTATCAAATAGGCCTTAGAATAGATAGTCTGTTGTGCCAACAGCAGAGTTGTGCTTAATTTTTGGCAAATATCTCTGATTCTAAAAAGAGGCATTTCTTAAAATTGTAATTGAACTGCTTTGTCTAAGCTGTGTTGCTGTCCTTTTTTGGTAAATTTTACTGAGCTTTCCCAAGCATTTAGTGTGTTGGGTGTCTAAAGAGATACTAATATGAAGCTGAACTAAAGGCAGTAGTGTTTACATGGAAACAAAAAAAATGTAACACTGAGAAATAGCTTATCATCTCTTTCTCAGCTCTGTTACCTGTTCATTCAAAATCCTATCAAAATAAAGATAGGAAAATAAATATCCACATCTTATGTTGATGCTCTTGTATAGAGTAGCATGGGAAACTGGCCCACTGGTACTTCTGACCCCCTGTTGGACAACCCTCTCAGGCACATGGTGTGACTCCTAGGGATGGTGCTGTGCAGGGCCAGGAGCTGGAGATGATGAGTCTTGAGGGTCCCTTCCAACTGAGCTTATTCTGGGATTAAGTCTTCCCAGGTAAGAATTTTCTGATTCTTTCTTCCAGTTCGCTTTTATGTCGTCTTCCTCTTCTAAAGAGTAATCTCAGCCACCTTACTCCCACTTTGAATTTCCTGTCTCCCTTGGTGCATTTTGCATCTGTTTGAGGAAGAATGGAGATCTGTATCCTATTTTGAAACTAAAAACTATCTGTGAAAAATGAGTTAGAGACAATGGAATAATTTTCTTTCTGCAGTAAGTAGTGTAGCTTAAAGAGCCAAAATATATTCTTCAAAGTGTCCATTCACAACTAAGTAAAGCAATCAACTTTTTAAAAATTCTTGCACCTAATCTGTACAGATAATACTGTACCAACCAGAATGTAGCGTTATGTGATTTAGATAGCAAAATATACAGATCCCTAAACTGCAAACTTCTTTTATGTTGTAGTGAATAATGAGCAGATATGTCGTAGTAGATAGGTGCAAAATGTTAAATATAAGTAAGAAAAGACACAGAAGATATAATTTGGAAAGGAATGTTATTTTTTTAACACTGGAAGTGATACATACATTCTGTTTATTTGTCTTCTGTAATTCATTCAGGCTTTGAAGCTACTGAGTTTAAAGATAACTTCGACTTCTCTCAGTAGAAGCTTTAATGACTAGTTTGAAGCCATTTTCTTTCAAGGAATTAGTATTTAGACATAACATTAGCTATGGGGTAATTAACAGGTTTAGAATAATTAATTAATAAAATGTCAAGGACTGTAAATTGCAATGTCAAATATCAACTGTTAAAGGCTTCTTTAAAGGTTTTCCTTAATTGAAATGCTAAATTGACTTTATTTCATGAACAAAATATGGAAAAATGCTGTAATTTCTTTGTAGACTCCATTGGACTTGACTCTTCATTGAAATCCATCCTGGGTTAACTAAGCAGACACACTAGACACTCAAAAAATCTCATTTGGTACTGCTTATTTTAAAACCTTTGAAATATCATTTTATTTTTATTAGATTTGCTTGGTTTTATAAGAAATAAATACTTTATAGCATGTTCGGCTGGAGAGAAGAGGAAGGAGAGAGAGATGGGCTTTTGAGTTCAGTTTTGTGCCGAAACCAGTTCCTCAAGTGTAGAAAAAAGCTCTTTAGCTGAGACACAACATATTTCATGATTGCCTGTCCATTGGCACACTTCATTGATGTTCCAGTTGAACTAAGTTGATAATACCAATATCTGAGAAAAACTAGAAGCACAACACATAAGAATGCTCATTGTACCAAACTTCTTGTTTGTTATTCCTCCAAATTCATAATTGTTTTTAGGAAGTTACCTTCAGGTCTTCCAAATCATTATTAGAAATGAACATTGCTAGCTGATGAGGGAGTGGCATCCCAAAGCTTCTGATCTTTGAAGCAGAAAAAATAATAGCTTAGGAAAACTTGGATTAAATTTACTTGAAAAAAAATTGATTTAATATGTGGCTGCTAAATTGATGTGTAACCTATGAAGTTAAGAGATGTCAGACAGCAACACTACAGTGAAAGAACTAGGCAGTGCTTTATTTAAATAATGCTTTCAGATGCTATCATACACACAGATTGTAATAAAAATGACTATTTTACCTAAATCCCAGGTAGAAACCATAAGAATCTGTATTTTATCAGTAAATTGCTCTGGTTATTGCTCAGCCCAGCTAATTGCCTTCCTTTCTATATTTTCTTCTAATCAGAGAGGAAACAAAGCTATAACCCAGTGATGGCCAACATTGTGTAGCAGGAGCTGTCACACACTGGTGTTTCACCAGAGAAGTGAGTTTTGTGCTACCTGTCTGAATGAGATGCTTTTATTATGAGGTGTGAATAATGTTGGGTATGGCAGGGTTTTGAGTATTTGTTTGGGACCCCTCTTTCCCAGCCTTAAACATGTATCGATCATTTGAAGTTGCTTCATTTGTAGAATATTTTTAGTTTCTATGCATAAATGTATTAAATGACAAGGGTTGTTTTTTTTTTAATCTTTTAAATATTGTCTTGCTTCTAAAAAAAGGGTGAATTTTTATTATGTCATGTGTGTTTTTACTACAGGAATAAAATAAAACTTCTTGCTTTTCTTGAATTACTGTGTCCATATGTGTCCATACTTGATGCCTGCATCTTAAAAAGGATAAGGCTTGATGATGACTAACATTTTATTAGCATTGTTATGTGATGTGATGGCATGTAGCAGTTGTGAGAGAAGATACTGTTCTCTGACATGCTAATCCTGTGTTATGCTGGGCCATTCACAGACCATTCACATAGTCTTCCTTACTTATCATTAATCTTCTGTGTCAGATCTTCTGCCTGTGATCATTCTTTTCTTTAAATCCATATTTAAATATACAGAATGTGGAATTTGTGAGTAATGTGATGCCCAGGAAGGATTAACACAGTTTTGGTTCCTCTTGGTCTGGGTTTTCGTCTTAGTAATTGATTCACTTTTTAGACCAGACTGTCAAATCTTGTTTCCTAGTTTTTCACATGAATTCACTAATAATTGCAGACTTTCCTGACATCACCTCTAAAATTATGCATCAAAGTATAGTGGTTCTTATCAGGTTTGTGTGTATTTAAAAATCCCCAAACCTGTGTTGTTTTTACAATCATTTGTTCTGCTTCACTCTCCTAGCAACAATCAGTGGATTTACTGGAATCTGTGAAGTGCTTTGTAATAAATATCTATGCTCTTACCGTGTTAGAAGTATTTTCTTTGTAATAATTCATTTATGAAATGATGAGTTTTTATTGTAGCACATGCTTCTTTCAGTACCTTTCAATAACTCTGTAGATTGTTTTCTTAAGCTGTTAGTAACTTAACGTAATTTAAATAAAGATTAATATATAGGTGCTTTTATTTTAACTGTGAGTAAAATTACTGTGCTTTTTAACAGATCTGTCAGAAAGCTGGCCAAATTTGGTGTGGCATGTCATTCCAGAAAACAAGCAGAAGCATTGATCTGTCATGTTGTGTGTGCTTAGGGAGCAAAGATCTTGGGCAAGATCTTCCTTATGATGAGCATAGAAAATTAAAGAGGGGTTGTACTTGTGTTCTGGAATTTGAGCGGAGGATGTGGTAGTGTTTGAGTGTTGCGTCAGTTGGGTTTCTTCTTCTGTGGTTTTTTTTCATGTAGTGGATTTTCCTTGTTTTTCTCTTAGGAAGCAGTTCTAGTCATTAAAATCTAGTCTTTCTTATTGACAAGAAAGACCTGCGTTTGATAAGTAAATGTTAAAGTTAGATGTGGAAATTTCAGGGGACTTCACCAAATTGCTTGTTACTAAAGGCATATTTAATTTTAGAAGCAACATTGTTAGGTATTTATGAATTTTGCAGATGTAATATTATACACAGATAATTAAAAATATAAATATTTCCTGTTGTATAAATGTAGAAACTGTTATTGGTAAGGTACCAGTGGTAAGTATAATTGATTAGTAAGTTTAAACAAAGCTGTGGAGCAGACCGAAAAGTGGTATGGATAGTAAAATAATAGCAGACTTAAGGTCTGTAATTCTTTCATGGATTAGATACATGATATTTTGCTGGCATTAAGTTCAAAAACCCGTTCCTTTGCTATTTGTAATTTGACTTCAGTCATGCATAGACTTGCTGACAGCTATTTACTAAAAGTCTGCCTTTGCAAGAGACTGGTACCTTGCTGTGTAGCAATAAAGATATCGACATACCAGCTGCAAGAACTGTTTTTCAGATGTATTAATATATAAGCAGTAGAAAATGTGAAAGACTTGCACTTTGAGCTGAAGTGTGCAAATACACTTAATTTCTTGTAGTTACTTGGCTGTCTGATGATGCTGTTTTCATTAGAATTGTAATTTTTCCTTGTATATCTTTATTAAATATCAGTATTCAAATTACTTTTTTCAGGTTATCTGTATTAGACAATAGTCCTGCTTAACAGTCCCCTGTTGTGTGTTAAACTTTCTTGTCAGTAACTTGAAAAGAAACATTCTACAGTTTTGTCTTTCTTGGAGGTCTTCTTCCATATAACAAACATAGAACAAGCAGAAATGGCCTCAAGTTGACCCAAGAGAAGTTCAGGTTTTATATTAGGACAAATTTATTCACTAAAAGATTGGTTAAGCCCTGGAGAGGCTGTCCAGGGAAGTAGTGAAGTCACTGTCCCTGGAAGTGTTCAAAAAACAAGTAGAAGTGACACTTCATTAAATGGTTGGTTTAGTGGGCATGGTAGTATTTGGTTAAAGGCTGGACTTGATGGTCTTGGAGGTCTTTACCAACCAATGATTCTTTGATCATGTGTAATTTCTTTTTCCATGTGCTTTCTTTTTGATTTACATGGAATTTTATCCTTCAGTACCTTTTAATCAGATTTATTTTTGGCTATGCCAAATAATTTTGAATAATTACTGAGCCTCTTGACTTTTTTTTAAACTGGTTTCTAGGCCTCAGGTATGCTGAATCACACTGGTTCTAGGAGCTCCGTTGGCAAAATATCTTAAATGAAAAATGCTTTTTTTTCACTCTTGCTTGTAATTGTTTTAACTAGTTACTTAGTTCCGTTAGGATCTTCCCTTTTGTCTTGTGTTAGCACAGTTTGTTTGGGAGTTTTATTACTTTATGTAAGGTAGCTTGTCCAAACTTCTTGAAAATTTGGGATATGTCCTGATACTGAAATCACACACAGCTGCTTATAAGTTCTTCAGCAGCTACTAGTAGTAATGACTTCCCACTACAAAAGCTGCTGGGTTTTTCCATTTCTTTATCCCTATGCTTAGTCTTGCTGGTTTTGCTACAGTTTAAATTGTTTTCTTTGGTGCAGGCCTGGCTTACCTATACCAAACTTCCCTTGCTGCTCCCAGAAAGCTAATTTTTTGGTTTAAATGGTAAGCTGTTTGCGTATTGTTGCAGTCTTATAGAGCACTTCTAGTAAATAAATTTCACACCACAGTCATTAAATCAACTTGTTAATATTTTAGTTTGTCTGGAAATTATGGGTGAATACTGTCTGATCTTGATAACTTGTTAATGGTTTTATCTAGATTAATTTATGCCGATTGCATAAAAGGCTGTCTCTCTTCTAGCCCTCTGGAGAAAGATTGTTGTGGCAAATTCCATCTGCTCTTCTATAGTGAGCATCAGGGAGAAAAAAATCAACTTGGTTTTTTTAGTGTTTTTGTTTGAGCTCTCCTTTCATGTTTTGATTACATATTTGCCTTACTGATTCTTTCTTGTCTTTGTGTTTGTTCTTGGAACAGTTGGTCTTAATGTGAATTGAGAAAGTTGTTAGAAAGTTGGTTTTTAAACTTATTTTGCTTTCCTTTTTTACAATTTCTAGTTAACTAGCATATGTTTATGGGGAATCCTCCCCCATCCTGTTCTCATTGTTAAGGAGCAACATCTGTTTTTAAAAAGATGCTTTTCTACCTAAAATAACATTCTGCGATGTTGGTTTTAATCAAGCTGGTTTTTCCCAGGGCTTTTTTTGTTATTCTTGCTTGCTTTTTTTTAATAAGTGGTGTGTGTTTAACTATTTTGGTGGTTTTGATGGATGATCCCTCTCACATGCAAGCATTTACAATTTGAGGCACTTCTTTTAAATTGCCTCTTCATTTTTATGTAGATTACTTTGGTGAAATTTAACTTTATAACAAATTGTATTCCAAACAGGTTTAATACGAGTGTGTTACAGTTATGATTAGTGATTCTTTGATTCAGGATGTAACTGGCAGGATGTGAACTGTGTGTTCCTGCATCAAAAGAAGTTTCTAATTTTTATGACTACTTACAGAAGGAATAATTTTGCTGTCTAAAATGGGTTGTATCAGTAGTATATTGAGGGAAAAAAAAGGCATTTGGCCTTGGCATTTCTTAGACATATGTAGTCCAAAATACTTCCAGTCTTAGACTCCCAAGTACAAGAAAAGTATTGACAAACTGGACTGAGTTCAGTAGAAAACCACCAAGGTGGTTGGGGGCTGAAACACTTGCTGAGTGAAGAAGGACTGAGGTGTCTGCACTTGTTAAACCTGGAGAAGTAGAAGTTTCAAGAGGGACCTAATAGCATCCTTCCAGTGTCCAGGAGAAGGTCATCAAGAAGACAGAGCCAGATGCTTCACAGTGGTGAATGGTGGAGATGATAAGACACAATGGGTATGAATTGAAATAAAGAGGATCTAGATGGATTTAAAAAGAAGTTTGGTGGAGGTGCACAAGAGGATTTTATGGCTCTTGAATTAATGTGGAATTTTTGGCCTCTTTAACTTTGAACTGATTGACTTGGCAATTCTAACATTCTTTCAATGCTGTATTTCCTAAATAAAAGGAACGCATACTGGGGAAAGTTAGGAGTGTTTTGTGCTGTTGCTGTTCCAATCAGATGGTATTTGCATTCCACAGAAGTTGAGTAAGAATGTTGTTCATGATGTACAGTCTAATAGTGTTATTGGACTGTATCTGGCTCTGTGGTTTTTCGTTTTGGTTTTTGCAACTTATCTGTCTTGATTGAAAATAATAGTCTTTAGGAGTATGGAATCCACAGGTAGTCATTATTTCAGTGTTAATGGTCCAGCTATTCACAAAACAGATTTATAAGAGCATTATGAATACAGACATGAAAACAATCTTAACAGAAAATATGTATACGTAAAAACAGTTCCTTTCAGGCACTTCCAGACTTGCAAAATTGTAAGCACAACTGGAGAGATGGAAAATATCATTAAATCTCAGTAAGTCAGAGACTTGGAGACGTCAAATACACAGAGGCCCTACCTTTATTTGTTGTGGAAAATCACATAATATTATGTCTTTCATTTAATATAGAAACTTTATTCAGACTATTAGTGAAACTTGCTGTTGTCTGAAATGTCTTAACTTGTACAAGTAGTATTATTTCCTCTGTTTTCCTCAAACATATTTTTTTCACTTGGATTTCAGGACTGTATGTTTGAGCCTCGTGAGGAAGCTTTCTTAACCTGTGATGATAGTTGTACAAGATTGTAGCCCTCATTTACTGAACTTAGAATTAAAAATATGGGTTTCACTGTTACTCTTGCTTGCCTTAAGGAAAGTATATCACCTGATATTCTTTGTAACACATTTTAAAAATCAATTTTAAGAAAGTGACTCATGTAGCTCAAGGTTTTGTAGTTTGTGCTCTGCTAACTCTGCTAACTGCTCCCTCATATTTCTCATTTCATGGTTGAGAAGTGATTCTTTCTTCAGAAAAACATAAGAACAGCCATCCAGGTTCAGCCAAGGAGGAATTGAGAGACTGGACAAGTGTATATGGCACTTTTTGTAGTGTGCTGGCCACTTGAGGTTGGACAGCCGAAGGAGGAACTGTCTTGTACTCAGGATTTACTGGCTTTCGGGTTTTTTGGGTTTTTTGGGGTTTTTTTCCTTTTCAGTGACCATTTCCAGATTTCACTTGAATGCAAAAAGGTTTTAGTGCCTGCAGCATAAAATGGCAGCATCTAACAGTTGATCATGCCATGAACCATCTCCTTTTGGTTTTGAGTATTTGGTGTCCAAGACAGCTGTCTCTTTTTTATGTTTCAGGTAGCTAGAAATGAACTGTAATGTTTTATCAGTCTGTTATTTGCAGTTGAATACAGTGCAAAGTATCTCAAGTGTGTAATTAACAAGTATAAAGTTAAATTAAAAGCTTCTTTTTAGCAAGAATGTTCTCTTTCATAATGAATCCTATTTGTAATAAATAGTGAAATTATCAATACAGAAATCTTCCAGAAATCTAGCACATCTGATTCCAGAAATATGCAGCAGGAGATACTTATGCAGCATTCCTTTCTGCTTGTGAATATGCTTGATCCATCTAGGCTGGATGAACATAATGATGTGCTGAGTCATTTCTTCATCCGGTCTTCAGAAGTTCTCTTAGAGCATGAAATAACACAAATTGCCTTCACGAGATGAGGGCAATATGTTCTTTAAACATCATAGAGAAAATTATGGATTTCTTGAGGTTGGTCTACATTGTGATCCCAAAGCTGTAAACTAATCAAGAGATGCAGAAGTGGTGTTTTTTCTGGCATGCTGGTGACCCAGAACCAGTAGCTTGTTTATCACCACAGCATGACTGTTTTCTCCTGCTGAAAACTTTGAGCAGAAGAAAAACTTGGGGAAAGTCTGAATTGTCTTTAATTGCATTTATCAAATGAAGAAACAGCTGCATTGGAGTTAGGGAGTACAGTATGCTGTACTCCCTAATTAATTGCATTTATCAAATGAAGAAACAGCTGCATTGGAGTTAGGGAGTACAGTATGCTGTGCTGAAAAACTTGCTTTCTCTTTCTTTATGTGGTTTAAAAGTTCCTTTGTCCATCTGTAAGCTGCAGGCAGCAGTTGCCAATTCTGGATCCAGCCGGAAATATCAAAAATGTAATAGCCAACATGTTACCTTTTTAAAAGCAGGCAATAGGTTTAAGTTAGGCTTTGCATAATCAGCAATATGCTGGGTTCTATGAGCATAAGTATTGTGCTTAATTTCTGTTGCAATTTCAACAGAAATGCTTAATTAATTGTTAACTTTGGTAGAGATCTCAAAGCCAGGAAGGATTGCAGTTACTTGCAGAACAGCTCATTTTGCATAGTCCTTTGTTAAAGTCAGCTGAACCAAACCTGAACAGTAAGCTTTCTCAGCCAAGCTAAAGCCTTGCCAATACATCTGCATCTATAAGGCAAGCAAAAAATATCATTCCTGTGTTGTCAGGTGAATAAGGATATATTATAAATTCTAATCCTATTTAGAAAGCATATGCGGCCCAGGATTTGGTGCCTTACTGCCTCTGAGGGATCCTTAGGAAAAGGAACATCAGTGAGCACGCTGCAGTGAGTGTAGTGATTTAGTCTGTCTAACTGTGCTGCACTTTAGGTAATATGTTCCTAAGAGTGTCTTAGAATTTGAGCTTTCTCTGTTGGATATAATGTTCTTAAGTAGGTAATGGCTGCCAGTTCTTATGTCAGTAATAGCTTTGTGTTGTTGAATAAATGGTTTTTCTCTGTAAGTTCTTGCAAGCAATTTTCTCTATTAAGAAGTTTGTGTTCTTTAAAATTAAAAGTGATATTCTGCTGCCAGGACTTCCCCTTGTTCCCATTTTGTAACCGTCTACATTTAAAAACCCAAAGTCATAGGGGCTAGGGTCACCAGTATGCTAGAAAACTATTATACTAATTGAAAAAAAAGTCCCTGCCTTTAAACAGTTTTTATTCTTAAAGGACTTACTTGTCATTGTTTATAGACTCATGTATAAACTTACCTGCCTTTACGTCAATACACAATATTAGTACTTTTGCAGAATACTTTTATTTTTAGCCCATGCATAATTTCTTTCATTTTGTAAAGCATCTCTTCTGTGTTCAGAGGGCTGTTTTTTTACACTGCTCATTTCCCCTTTGAATGGCATTCCTTGGTCTGGCATTTGCTGATTATCAGTCACTTTTCAAGGCATAACTTGTGAAGGGAAGGAAATATGCTCAAACTTACCACTCTAGGACTGTGCATGATTCTGTACAATTTCATCTTCCCTTTAATTTGACCAGATTTTTTTTCTTTTGTCAATGGTATTTAAAGGCAGGCCATTGCTTGCACTGTTTTGTTGAATATCAAAGTTTTGTGGCTGCTGCTATGCTACAGTTTGTTGCGAATAAAACTGGAAACTCTTCAATACCAGATATGTCTTGGAATGATTGTTTTGTTGCAACCAGGAGATATTTTGTCAGCTCTTAAGGTCTGCTTGGCTGTGGTGCAGTAGTTGTAGTCAGTTTGAGAATTGTGTGCCTTGTGGATCCTGATTCGTTGGTGGTGTACAATTTAAATAATGTATCACTTTATTCTTAAGCAAAAGAATTGGATTTTCTACCTGTACTTGGGTACATTGTCTAGCAATTTGTATTATTTGTGACAACTAGTGCATCTTCTCTTTGTTCTTTCACATCAATTAGCATTTCCTTTCCTTTGCTAACTTTTATGTATTTCTGTCTGGTTTGATGCATTATGTCCCTCTATCCTCCTTCATTAATTTACATTCAGCTTATGTATATTGAATTTCAGCTGTTAAAACCAGGTTTTTTTGCTGAATGTTCAATTAGCTCTGCCTTGCAGGAGCATTAAAAAATTGTTTCTCAAATTCCCTTGTCCTTACTGCTGTCTACTGTGGAGCACATTTTTTTTGCCAAAACTATCTGAGTTGAACAACCTGGCTGAACTTTAACATTGCTGGTGACCTGGGAAATGTCAGCGACTTACATCTCTGGTCACATTTCGTAACCATGACTGTCACCCACCTTATTCTCATTTTCTGATATCCTTCTTGTGCCATACAATGTTTTGTTGTAGTTGTGGTTTCTATTTATCATACTGAACTTCTGTTTAAAATTTTTATGGGAAAAATGTGCATTCATGTTCACACATTTCTCTGCTAGTGTAGAATCTTACTGTTCACTTGCTCCTATTACTTGCATTACTTTAGATGTCTAATGAATTTATTTCCTCTTTTAATTTCCCTCTGAAACTGTCCTAACATTTCTGAAGATCTGTTCTTATATTTTGGCATATTTTAGTTCTGAATTACTTCTTTTTTTTCCAGTTGTCTTCCCTTTCTAATACTGTCTAATCTACTGCCTTTCTTTGTAGCTTTTGGAACAGAAAGTGCTGTTGTTAATGCTGTGCTTCAGCAGTTCTCTTTCAACAATGACACGTTTTAATTAAATTAGAGTGGATACATTTAATGGGAGGTGGTTTTGTTAGAAATCAAAGGATGTAGAACATCTTTGTGTCTTCATTTAATATTTTATTCTTAACTACATTTAGTCTCTCATTCTACCTGTGGTTGTTTCCAAGACCTTCATTAGTTGAGAACAGATGACTCAACAAAAGTAATGTCTTTTCTTGTGCATTTACTCCTTTTAGTGTATGTATCTTTGGAGAAAATTACGGTAAATCTGGTTTAGGATGTAAGGTTCTAGCAGTTTTGTAGCAGTTGAAATCACAGAGGAGTTTTGTTCTTGTGGCCCAGCCCACTCAGCAGCATTAGGGGAAGGTTGTTTGATTTACTCTGGGCAGTGTGAGGGACAAACAACAAAATTCTCAGGAGGTTCAATAACAAATGTTTACCTGCAAGCTTTAGGGCATTAAGGTAGAATAAGGAACGTGGCAAAAATTAAAATGTAACTGTTTGGGTTACTGTTATCTATAAAAATGCAACAATATAGCCTCCAGTGGTGGGTGTGCACCCCTTCTGCACCTGGGCTGGTACTTTGGGTGTTGTCAGCAAAGCACCCGCCGCTTTTGGAAGTGGTTGGTTGTCTGAGCCATTAACTTGCCAGTCTCTCACAGTTGCCTGGTCCTACAGCAAAGTGGAGAACACAGTACAGGTAAATTCTATAAGCAGATCCCCAGGTTAGTGGTTTCTGTGCGTTTGTGTGTTTGATGGTGCTGGTAGGTATGTTGCTGCTCTAAGTTTGAAATATTCTGAAACACAGCTTGTCTGAGAGTAAGAAAGTGCTGGTTTCCTTGAAAAAAATTATGCAATTTGCCTATCTATGTATGCCAAAGCAGTATATATATATTTTATATATATATATTTATTTATATATATTTTTATATTTATATATTTTATATATTTATATATTTTATATATATTTATATATATTTAAAGTCTAATGATGTTTTGCCAAATGTTTTGCCACTTTAAAGTCTAATGATGTTTTGCCAAATGTTATAAAAACATAGTATCAACATGACCTCTAAAGTTTCTGAACTTTATTCTAGAGTTTTTATTTCTAATAAAATTTTACTGCTCTGTTTCAAGGATAATTAAAAAGCAGGTATGTATTTTTGAAGATCAGGATTTTAAATTTTCAATAATATTGAGAAAAAATGTGCACAAAAATATTTAATAATGTGTACTTCATAAGTTGTTTATACCAGTGCCATTATTTTCCAGTTAATAGGATGCTGAGTACAGCTGTTAATATATAGCTGTTTGGTTTTTTGTGCATGTACACACAAAGACACAGAGTGTCTGACTGTATTTAAGTCTTCAAAAATAAGATAACTGTGATTTTTATCACAAAAAAACCCCATCTCTTGTGCACTGTATGTGAGAGGGAGAGAGGCACTCTTCCAGGTGAGATAGTTCTGGCTTGAGGCAGCTGCCTGGTGTAGTTCCAGCTGTGTGTGGGCATGTGTGGCAGGGGACTCATGTGCATGACACTTGATGTTTTGGGCTCCCAGCCCTGGGCAGATAGTGTACATTAGCCTTTAGATTTATAGGAATTTTAGTACTTCAACCAGTTGCAGGGATAGTCTTTTCCAGTGCTACCTGTCTTAAAGTATTTTTACAAGGCATGAAAGAGCAAGGTATATATTTTCATCTTAAACACTCTAGTTGTTTTTTCACTGGCTTGTTGTATGGCTTAAAAAAACCATATTCACTGATGTTCTTACAGATATCATCAGTTCACCACTTCACTGTTGTTGTTTATGCTTCCTCCCCCATCTGAAACTTGCATCTTCTTGTTGTTTAATCTTGTTAGGGCTGTAGATGATACGCATCAAAACAAAGAAACTTTAATATTTTTCTAGCTAAGAACAGCACTAAAATTAATTGCTCTCAGCTCTAGATATGTTTTACAAGATTGAATCATTATTATAGCTGATCTTTCAACCTCATCTACTGCCTTTTTTTTTTTTTAATGAGTTCCAAAATTAAGCTTAAGTATTGGTGGTGTCATGAGCTCATGTGGGAAGGCAACATGATACCCATACTCTAGGATTTTTCTTGCTTAATTACCAATGACAGAACTATTAAATTTATAATATTTTGCAAAGTGCCCATAAATCAAAATGTCAGCTTCTGGCCAATAAATTTTCAGTGTGCAACATGAAGAAGTTAACGGATCTAAAACTTCAAATCATAAAGGGATAGGATTTTTGCAGAATGAGAATCATACATGTGGACACAAGCTGAAAGAAAAGCATTGTGCTGTCTAAGTCTGAGTTGCCTTTTGTGGCAAGAGATGACATTGCCAATTTTCTGCTGAAGTGATGAAGCAAGTTAGTGCAAGTTGTGGACAATGGTTGGAGCCAGGTGTTGATGTTCTGGTGACTTTCTGTCCTACATCTTAGCGAAGGAAGGTCAAGATGCAACATAATCAGGAAGTCATTGCTGATAGTGATGGACATTTGGGCCTCTTCAGTTACTTTTTTTCAACTACAAAGTAGTTGAAAAATGATGACAGTGATGTATCCCAGCTAAATGCCTGAGACAAATTGCTTCTGGATTCTGGGACAGAAGGTCCAATGTAAAGTATATAACCTGAGAGCATTGAAATAATGACATAGAAGTTTATTTGCCTGTTATTTTTACCATGGAGGAAAAAGTTAATCAGATGAGAATCTATCTGTAAAGGAAGAGGTGAGAGAGTAGGACACAAATGGCAGAAAGCAGTAAGTAGGTGAGGTTTGTTTTATGGACAGAGTTTCTGTTCTGTACTAAGTTCGCTGAAAATGTGACCACCTCTATTATTTTTTTCAGCATCATGAGGAGCTGCTGCTCACCCTGCAGCTGTGTGAGCATTCCCCATCCAGCTTTATGCAAAATTGATTAGTCATGGAATCATTTCCCCAGTTATTAACCAGCAAACATGCTAATAATAGTGGCAAAGCCTGTGTGTTCCTGGGTGTAGCAGCAGCCATGTTTTTTCACAGTGTAGCTGTGTGCCTTCAAAGGAGTATCCTGCTTGTAGACTAAATCTTCTTTAGTGAGGATATTGAATAAGCTTCGCTAATGGTGTATTTGTGTAAAAATCAATTTGAATGTAAAACAATAATAAAATTTAAAAATAGATAGGAATTTTGGTTTGATTTCTTTTCAAATTCAAGCAGAAACTTTGAAAAAGTAATTAACACAGTGCTTTAAGACCACAGCATCTCAGTTATTAAGCATAGAAAATAATCGAAGTTTCAACAGCAAAATAAAAAGAGAAACTTTCCAGGAAGGCTGATAGAGCCTTTTAGAGGCTTATAAGAGCACTGGGAGCAAACATTTTTAGCAGGGCCTGTAGCAACAGAACAAGGGCTTATGGTTTTAAACTGGACAAGGTTTGAATTACTTTATATATAAGAAGTTATTTACTATGAGAGTGGTTAAACACTGGACCAGGTTGCCCCCAGAGGTCTGAAGGTGGCCCATCTCTGGAAACATTCAATCAAGGTCACGTTGGGTGGTGCCCTGAGCAACCTGATGTAGGTAAAGATGTCCTTGCTCACGGCAGGGGAGGTGGATTAGGAGGTAACCTTTAAAGGATGCTTCCCAGCTCAAACTATTCTATGACTCCAAACATAAAGGAAAAAGAAACACCTCAAATTTGAAGTGAAATTTTTTGTCTCAATTTTAGACTAGGAAAGTACGATAAGACAGAATAGAAAAGCCAGAAGGTTTCTAGATGTGTAAACACCTTCGAAGTGGAAGCAAAGTTCAGATATTGATGCGCTCCTACCAGAATAGTGTGTATCCCAGTGCTTCTGCTACATGACTGTAGGCTACTGGTGCTAGAGCTGAAGTGGGAAAGGTCGTGCAGGTGGCTGTAATCCCATTGGATTTACCTCACCAGTTTATGATTTCCAGAAGATACTTAAGTGAAAAAAAAAATTGCTAATAATATAGATGCAGGTGAGATGCATGACAAAAGACAAGGAGATTATCAAGTTTAGATGAGTTCATAATGCCGCTCGCTGGATTACAGGGTGTCCCCAGATAGCTGCATTAGAAACCAGATAGTTCAGTCCTGATAAGAGCTGCCCATCCACGCTTCAAGCAGCGCCTTCCAGCCTTCGCCTCAGCAAGATATTAGTGATATTCAGCTTTGTGATTTTCAGCTCATTAGTGATTTCAGCTCCGAAGCTTGCTAGGCTCGGCTGTGCAGGCAGCAGGCATTCGGCTAATGCGGGAAAAGAGAGGAGGAGAGGCGTATGAAAATTCCGCAGAGATGCCTTTATTGGTCTTCTCGAGGGCTCTTCTGTGAAGGGATTCAGGGACAGCTCTTCCTGATGAACCGAGCAGAAACAGGGGTTTATATAGGGCAAAAGGGGATTGAGAATTGTCCAGTAGTAAGGGTTAAAAGGAAAGTGACCTATAGCCTTACAGAGAGATAAGCAGGGGTCTAAGAGCGGGAGAGAGGGGCTCCTAAGGTCCAGTCATCATGACTCAGCATTTTGCCTGTCTTAGGCTTCCGAATGCCAAGGCAGGTTTGCAGGGCCTGCGCCTGCTGCAAGTTCACATTAATGCAGTACCTTTACAGTAGTTTTCTTGAGGTTATGGAGGCAAATAGACTGCTACTTGGAAAAGTTCTGGCTTCCAAGTTGCTTGAGTTTTCTTTTCTAGTTGGTGCCTATATAGGAAATATGAGAAGGGAGGGTGAAACTATATCCTCTAACTCGTCTGGGGACAGTGCTGCCAACGTTTGCTATTTGCATTAACAGATCACCTCCTGAGCTATCTTATAGCAGCCTTATCTCTGAAATATGGTGCAGGGTGGATTAAATACTGGAGGACTGGGAAGGATAAATGTGCCAGTTGTCAAAGGAATAAGAGGAGTCAAGGAGGGTGGGTTCAGCTATCCTAATACTGATGTCCCAAAAAAAATTTGTTAAACTGTTTTTAATTATGTGCAAGATAATGAAGAGATGAACAATCGCTAGCATGGGCTTACAAAGAATAAATAATCTTAAATTAGTTTAATCTTCCTGTATGATCAAACAGTTGAACTTGTCAATAGAAACAAAGCAGTAGCTGTCATATATTTTTACTTTTTTTAAAGCCCTTCATAAGTCTGTCTTTTGTAACATTTTTATAAATAATGCAGAAAAATGTGATTGACGAGAAATTAGTGTACAGTAAGTGCAACATTTATTTTATTCACATTTCTTGATTATTTTCAATGGATTGCTCTCAAAATGAAAAGGTATATTGAGCAGTTTTCTACAGACCTGCCTGGAGGCTGGTTCACTTTCTGTTTTTTTACCTGATGTACTGAATGGTAGCTGGAATCATTCTTCAGATGACACAAAACTCGAGAGAGACTGGAGAACAAGACTGTATTTCAGAAAGATCTTGCAAAACTGGAAAAATAATCTGCACATGAGTAGGTGAAATCCAGTGAAGATGAGAAGACACGACAGTTATCCATGAATAAATCATAGCAGTCCTTCAGGAAAGGATTTGATAGGACTTCTCATTTGATAGCACTATACTGTATCAAGAGATAATCCTGTCACTGAGATGTGTGTGTATGGGTAGAAGTTTAGCCAATTAAATGAGCAAAGTTAAACCTTTATTGAAGTGTCTGCTGAAACACTGTTTTCTTCTTGGGGATAGATATTGCAAGGCAACCTTGAACCACTTTGAGGCTGAACAGAGGCATCACAGGCGATCAGAAGATTGGAAGAATCCCTTAGAGGATGCTTCATTTGTTTAGTCTGTGGAAGGAAAAACAGTGAAGAAAAGTGTGTGGTTTTCTAATATGTAAGACTGTTGCAGAAGAAATAAAGACATAGTTGCTTGAGTTGATGGTAGCCTTTGATAAGTAATAGCAGTTGAAACTACCAAGAACTCAAAGGAGATGTTAGGGAAACCTTTCTGAATTGCAATTAATGAAACAAATAAGTAGATTACATGAGAAGGCTTTGAATTTATGTCATTGCTAGGCTTTGAAGAGCTGGTTAAAGATACACAGCTATAGATTTCCCCACTTATGAGAGTAAGGTGGAAATTATTTTGTTTTTAAAACATTGTTTTTTTAACCTGTATTTTTGAGAAGTTTCTGATTGAATGACTGCCCCAAACAGAAGTATACAAGTTGAAGTGAGATAACATCAGCAGTTACACTTACACGACACCCTACTTGAATTCTCCTTGTGAAGAAAAGTGAGGAAACCGCTTTTGTGGTTGTAATGGGGAGAGGGGGAGGAGTAAAAAATAACATTAAAAGATTGCTCTAGACTAGAGATCTTATTCATGTTGGACAGTGAATGTGATAAACTCTTCTCTTGATTCAAATATAATATATTTGATTCAAGAGACATTAGTTTTGAAATATCCCTTTAATGTTGAGCAGGAATTTGAATTCTGGCAGTTGTTATCTTCAGATGACTTTTAAACAACATATTTTTGTTTGTATAATCATAGCTTTCATCTGTCCCTCACCTTTCTCTGATTTTAATCGGAGAGGTATCTCTTCAGCATGACTGTCCAAACTATGTTTTGCAACAGAACTGTTTAAAAAATTAAAAATACATAAAAACATATCGCCTTTTAGACAAACTTTACTTTCTCCCTTTATTCAAGGATGGTCATGTGTGGGGTTTTTTGCTGTAATCGCTATAGAGAAGAAGTCCCATATAGCTTAATTAAAAATTCATTGCCATTTTATGTTTGGCAAAAAGCTAAACAATGCATTCGACTAAATTGTCCATTACACTTTTATGCAAGACAGTGTAATTACATGAAAAAAAGCCTTAACAGTAAGAATAAAATTTATCATAGGATAGTGCTAATGCATTTATGTGCAATGAGAGTCAGTTTAATTATAGTACATTTAAGATTGGTATGCCAAGGGCAATAAACTTTATAACAACACACAAAAGTTTAATAAGCATGAAACATCATAAGAACAATGTAGACTAAACCTTCCTTGCATCCGAAAAGCTGAAATGCAAAGAAGTTTTTATTTATTGCCTCAGGTAAAAAAAGTCTGTAGAAACAGATAAGTGATGACAAAGCTTTGATGTTAATAAACCCAAATGGAAGTAAAAATCAAAGTGTGTAAATGGCTAGGTTATAAAAAGAAAGATGACAGAGTTATACCCTGTAATTAGGTGTAATTTGTGCTTTTGGCGCAGTATTTGTCCTGCATGAATGAGGGGTTGTCTTATGTTTTCTTGTCCCTGTATAATAGAATTGCAGTATGGGCACATCCCACTTAAAACCTCCCTGGGATTTTTTTTCAATAAGTATTTGATCGCACTGTACATACTGATCCCCTTCTGGAAGCACTGTGGCCAGTTTGCCTTTCCTTGAAAATAATCATAAGATGAGTGTTTATAAAACACTTCCAGCTAGAAACAAAGTAATAATTTTAGAAAAAATGGAAGCAAATGACAAAATTAATTTCTACCTTGAGTATAAATCACAGACTTATGTGTCATAGACGTAAATTGCATCAAAAGTAGAAAATAATTAATCCAGTTAAATTATTTAATGAGTTGTTCTGTTTAGCAGCTGGTTGTCTCATCCATATTTTAAACTGTTGTAGAACAAATTGCTGTTAATTAAATAATTTACTTTAATTGATTCTTGTCTTTGTTTTATGGTGTCTCTACACAAGACATCAAATTTTCAGTGCTGAAACCTCTTTTACAATCATCTCTTGCTGCCATGTATTGTGAAAATTTATAACAAGTCCTTATTTTGACTTGCTATGTTGCAAAGAAACAGAAAAAAGTCTTGCTTCAGGGAGAGAACAACAGATTTTACTAAAGGCTGTATTTCTGTACAGGTATCAGGTTTTAAGCTTTCCAGTTTAGAAATAATTACTGCATTTTTAGACCTGCTGCAAGGTTTGATAGTGATGTGTGGTTTTGACCTCTGATGTGAAGTTCACAGCTCTGATGTGATGGGAAGTGAAATACCCTCGCAGAGCCCCTTTCACTGAGCTGCATTACATGTCTAATGTTGTGAATCCATGAAATGCAGTGCAAAAATTGGCTGCTGCTGCACTGCAAAGCCACCTGGAGAAGCTTGTCATTCTCTTATAAAGATGTGTGAAACAAAATGAAAAAGAAATAGTATGATTCCTTTTTATCTTGACCTAAATATATATTTTCTTTTGTTTTTCGTCTCCTTTTTAATTTGAAATTTGAGTCTGACATTCAGAAGTTCTCAAATGATTTCTGTAAATGCTGCAGCATGGTTCCATGGCAGTGTTCTGGTGGCATGAGGTGGCCCTCTGCCTCTTGTGGGTATCCTTCTGAATTCTGAAGGGGCGTTTGCTTGTCCCGCAGTGCAGAAATCTACCACTACTTTTTTTAATTGTCTTTCCAGTTCGTGAAGTCTTTTTCATTAATTCTGCCCTCAAGGACAAACTCCCTTGTGGGAGGACTCTCTGATGATTCAGACATTTCCTTTCTGTTTGGGCTGGAGGGGCTGCAAATTCTCTTTCTGAGGGTCTGTGCTAATTCAAGGCTGAGGGATTCCCTCCTCCCACGCCATTGTCACGCCTGACCTGTTATATGCCCTTCTTCCTACTGATGTCATGCCTTGCTCTAGAACTGCTATGGCTATATTGGGGAAAATGATTTGGCAAGTCTGTAGTTTCTTCTGCTATTAAAGGAATAATCTCATTGTTATAAAACCAGTTATGTAAGTGTTTCATTTCAGAGGTCACATTTTGGTAAGCTAAAAAGGTTGGCTAAAATTTCTGAACGCCTACATGGGATATTATTTAAATAAAATTTTAAAAGTGCAAATCCTCAAAGAATGTTTCAAGTTCTGCCGATGCTGCCAATACTTTAAAATATCTTCAGAAGATTTAAGTGAAAAGTCATAGTATATAAACAAGATGCTACTGAAGTAACTTCATCTTTTCTGTCAAGAAGTGCAATTCAGTAGAATTTCGAACCCCTGTGGGCTGTGATGAGAGCAGAACTTATGATAGGAATTGAATAACAGTCCTGTGATTTAGTAGTTATAAAAGTAGATGCCTGTAGGTTTTAAAGTAATTTTCCCCAGCACCATAGGATTGCTGCAGCCTTAAAACTTCAGGAAAAGTTTAGAAGACCTTGCATACTGTGTATGTTCGATAAGTGCCAAAGGTGCACATTCTTCTACCTTACCTGTAAAACTGCTCTATCTCTTAAATATGTGCTGATCATTACTTGGTTTTTATTTTTAAGTAAGCGTGATGTTATTAGTGACATATGAATGAATATTTCTCTTACAGTCTTAGAAGTGAGGAAATGCTGATCTCTGGAAGGGCTCTCTGAGTGTGGTTCATGCTGATCAGTTACTTAAAGACTTTTTATTTCCCTCATTTCTGCACCACTGAGATCCACCTTGGAATTTTATGTGTAGCTTTTAAGTAGCATTTTCCAACTGCAGTGGAGTGAAGAGATGTGGCCTGTTCTTCTCTCATAAGTGGTAGAGCCATGCTCCAAATGGCTCAATGCACTGTCTGTTCTCCAGCTAACATTGTGAGTTAAGCTCTCCTGGACAGACTGATTTTAATCTGTTTCTTGGGCCCAGATATCTGCTCAAAATCACTGCTGTACTTGAAGTGCTGGTCCTTGTTGATAATTATCACCATTTCAGTCCCGCTGGCAGTTTTCAATCCTAACCAAATGACAATTGATGTTTTCTTAAGCCAACAGTCTATGGCCATAAAATTATACCCTTGCTTAAGCTCAATATTTCCCTTTCTGTTTCTGATGTTTATTTGCTTTCCTCTTTTGCTTACCCTTTTCCCTCAGTTAATTCTAAACTTCTTTCATGACTCTCAGTGCTCCAGATCTGTCAGAATGGAGGTTCTCTCTCTCTCTGACTCTTCTAAGCCAGGTTTGGTTTTCACCTGAAGCATCTCCCTCACCACCCAACAGAGGTGGGAATATGAGGCACCATTCCTGGACCTCCTCTGGGGCTGAGCAAAGCCATGACCCTTCCAGTTGTGCCAGCTGCCACCTTTGTGCCGAGATGGTGTGACTTGCAGGACAGAAGTGCGCATAGTGTGGCTTTCTAGCCGGACACCACACTGCTGCAATTCTTCAGCTCAGACTCAGCAAGGAGTGCTTTGGAGGAATGGTTAATAATTGATTTGAGACTTCCAAGTAGTCTTGCTGTAGAGAATTTGATTTGCCTGTCGGTTCCCTGAAATGACTATGTTGTGGGGGGAAAATATGAAAATTATTTTTTCTGAGTTTTTAGTCTGAGGTGAATGAGCTTGTGGAATTTCTTTTTAATTCCAGTATGTAAACCAGAACTTTTTGCTTGTTTTTGAGTGGAGCCATTTCAAATTAAAGCATAATTAATTCTGGATAGAGAGTGTGGAGTACAAATTGAGAAGTATACTTTAATAAGATTTCCAGTGTTTGGAAGAAATGCTGCCCTGTAAATCTGAAGTGTTTGACAGCCATGAAATTTTTGTATGGTTTCTTCCTAAATTGGTTTAAACACAGTATGATATTAATGTTCTCTATTAAAACTGATTATTTCCATTGTCCTCTGACTCTGTTGAGGTGCTGCTACTTGTTAATAACTGGGAAGATGCCTTGAGGTGAAGGAAGAATTGGAATTCCTGTGTGCAGAATTGTCACTTTGCTTAGAGACATAATTTTCATTTTTAATAATTGTAACACTAATCTAGATTTGTTTACACAGATTTTTTTAAACAATAATTAGAAGAAGTGTATGTAGACTAGAACTAGAATAGTACAATAAATTACCTTTTTTTTCAACTATTTAACTGCAGTTATGTTAGATTTATAGATGGGAGAAATTTTCTTTCTACTTGCTCTCTCTCGGAGCCTATACTAATTCTGGAGTTCTTTGCCTCTTTTTGTTAGTGTGGTTTTTTGAGTCATTAATATGATGGATGTCAAAGCCCTGTGTTTTTTTAAAGTGTAAAAACATCTTTATTTGAGATGGGAATGTTTCCATCTGGAAATTACAGAATATTTGTGTTCTCTAAAGCACTTGTGCTTCAAATAATGACTTTTGTTCTAACTGGTACTTTGAGAGTATGGTTAGGCCAGTGGCTGCAGTTGTAGTAAATCAGTTCCCTCCAAAAGATAATGATGGCTCTAAATCGGACCCGCTTAGAACATCATATCAGTTGGATGAAGACTGCTGCAGTCCCTGGGTGAGTGGAAGGAATGTTGTTCTTTGCCAGGAAGGCCTTAATTGTTTTAGGCCCAAGAACAGGAAGTGTGTGCTTGCAGGACTAGTAGGAGCTGAAGAAGTGTGGCTTACTTACCAGTTGTGACTCAGTAGTAATCCATTTCTGTTGCTTCAGATAGCTGTGGATTTGATGAGTAAAATTAAACGTATAGTAATTCAAATTTTGTGCTTTTTCTTTTTACTGTATTTTCTGTAATTATACGTGTGTATTTGCATTACAGATGCAGATGAATAGTGCAACAAAAGTTGATTTGAGTTAGGATTCATTTGATCCTCTTAAAGTTCTAGGTATGAAGTTTCACAGTTGATATATAGTTTGGTTTCTCTTGAGTGTGCTGATTTTTAAAAATGTTAACATACTTGTTCTGGAGCAGATAAACAGGCACATTGAAACTATCTAGAATATACAATGGAGAATTTTGGGTTATGTGAAGGATTCTTCTAAAATGTGTCACAGTTTTAAATTTTTTTAATTCAGTTAAAGATTTGAAATGAAATTGTTCAAAACCACAATGTGATTTATTTCAGAACATTCGTATGGTGAAGTGTTAGAGTACTATATTGATAATCCAGCATAATTTAAAAAGTTAAATATATGTGCAATCTATTGTTGGCACTTTTCACACTGGAACCTGCTGAGAAAAAAGACAGGAAGCTTCCCATGGCTGTTGTGCATTGTCCCAGTAATATTCATGCCATGGAGGAAACACCTAACTAATTATGGATAGATTGATGTGATTGTCTTAATTGTCTCACCTGCTCTGTCTCTGCCTTTCCTGTTGAGATCATTAAGAAAAGAGTTATGTTTTCTTTGTTTAAATTAAAATCCTGTCCTGTTCTAGAAGCATCAACTTTGTATGAAAATTGCTCTGTGATTTTTCCAGTAGGCTCTAGCTTGGCTTTCTCATGCTTGGATGACAGTGTTTTGTTTTCAGACTGTGATTCTAGATACTGTAAAAATGTACTAATGATAGTCTTTTCAGAGCATCTTTTACTTGTTTTGGTTATGAGAAGATGTCTTCCATTGTTCCAGAAAGAAAGTGCCAATATTCATCTCTGTATTTTCAACTCTTCTGTAATTCCTGTATTTATATTTGATAGTGTCTTTGGATAGAATCCTGGTGAATTCTTATGACATTTTTACATCTGAACTTATATATTTAGGTCTTTTAAAAATCAGCTTTCAGAATTCTTGTTTTACTCAATTACTTGTATCTGCATGTTTTAAATCAGGTGTAAGTATTTTATTCTGCTTTATAAAACAATAACAAATTTGTCCCTTTAAATGGAAGTGGGAACAGGATTATATAATTGCTGGTTTTAGCTCAAATTCTCGGACTGTACCACAAATAAAATCCTAGCTTTTCTGTGCCCTTTGAAAGCGTCAAGCAAAACATAACAACCTTGATGATTTCTGACAAACAAATGAGGGTTACTTATGGCAAGCCAGCATTGTTGAATTAGAAGCTATATTCCAAGGCTGCTTGTAAGTCTTCACAAATCCTATCACAATGGAATTCGTGGAGTAACAAAAATATTGTGAAACAGATGCCTCCTGGGTGGCTAATTATTGGCATTCTTTCCTTTTTTTCTCAAAGGGAATCTCTGTATCTTCCCTGTAAAATGCTGTCTGACTCAACAGCAAGAATGTTTTGGGGTGGAATGTTTTGGAGTGGGAAGCTGAAATCTCTTCAGTAGTTTATTTGTGAGGGTTTGTTTATTTATGCTTTTATTTTATTTTAAAAAAGAGTTCTTAAAAGGAACTTCATGAAATCTTTGCTGTCATAAAAGACTTAATACCTTGGCTTTCTCTATTACAAATATCATGTAAACAATTATTGCATTGTTTGTGCCGTTTCATGGATGCTGTTCCATTTTGAAGTAAATGTTGAATTTAAAAGAACAGTTAATACACATTCTTAATTTCACATATTTTGTTTAGATGAACTGATGGAGTAAGAGGGCTTTTTGATTTATTATGCTTTCCCTTTAAGTGAATGCCAAAGCTTTTCTTCTGATTTGAAGTAGAACTTATGATCATATTACTGTTTCTCATGTGCAATTTATTTCCTTTCTGTGAGCATTCCTGTACCAGCTTGATTATTAAAAGTTTTAGATACCGTAATGCTAATTAGAAAATAATCATAATAATGTAATTCCATTCTCCTCATCGTGGAAAAGTGGCAGTTCTCTGCAAAGCAAGGAATAAAAGTCCAATATATGCCTTCTGATGTCTTCCTTTAGGTGATTCAAATTATAGAAGCTTCTCAAAAAAGGCCATGAAAAATTACGGCCTTAGAGTTGAGAAAAAATTAGAAACAGACAAGATAAGCTCTCTCTAGGAAGTATAAATCTGAAGGAAGTAAAGTAAATTTCCCTAAATGATGCTTTTACATTGGTCTTACAATCCTTTCTCACTCAGGTATTTCTAATAGGCCATTGCTAATGTTCCATTAGCTTATGGTCTTTACAGAATCTGGGGAAAGATCACTGTAAATGTGAACAATCACCACCTCTGGTGATACCTTGATGGCCTGACTTTCTATTTTTGGCTTTCTTCAGTTGTGTTGTTCTTCCTTGGGAGATTGAAAATTCAATTTTTTATATCTATTCTTCCTTCTTTGTGGAAGCTGTCAGTCCAATATTTGGATTAAGGTTATGATTTAGAGGAAGACATTATTTATTGTTAGGGGGGAGGGAATCTATTCTCTTCTGACCATGCTGCAGACATCTTTTGTTACAGCATTTTCCTTTCATGATTTTTCAACCCTCCTGGAGAACTAAAACAAAAAGACAGTGATCTGGCATTTCTGACATTAGAGATATGAAGTCTGTCTGTGTTACACATAGCTTTGGTACATTTCTGGGCATTCAGGGAGTTTTTCATTATGTTACTTTTCTTAGTCCTAGGATAGTGAAGGATAGAAGTGTTTTACTGCATGGTAACAAGTGTTTTTCTTGTTCCAGGAATGTGCAATACTTGTCCTAAATCTGTTTTAAACAAAACAAAAAACAAAAACACAAACAAACAAACAAAACCCAAAAACCAACAAAACAAAACAAAAAAAATCATGTCTTTCCTAGGAAAAGCTTAGTGACACAAGTGTGATCACATCACTGGCTTGTTCAAAACTGCACCAGAGGATTTAGTTGTAACTTCACAGAGTAAAATAGCTTGCCTCATCAGCAGAAAGCTGTCAGAGAATGACAAAAAACTATGTCTTGCAGCTATGAAAAATCTTGAAATTCTTACTTACATATTTTTGACATTAATGAGAAACATGTTTATAATACAGAATGGTAATTCATTAATGTAATTATAGAATATGTAAGTAAAAACCCTTTCTTTGAATCAGATAGTGGCTTACAGTATTTATTTAAAAATCCTCAATCAGTTTATCGTGTGTTCAATTTTTAAGAATATTAGAACTAGTTTTCTGTTTTCTCTACCTATGTGTATGTGTATATATATTTAAAAATGAGAGCATTGCTGCTTGTCCAAATGTATATGCTGTAGCTAAGACTGGTTCTTAGTAGTCTCAGAGCACTACAAAATCAGCCAGGCTTGTAATTTTTTTACACATTAATAAAAATTAAATATGTTCTATGATCTATAACCAGGATAAATCCACTGACTTCATCTGAGTTTTCTGAATTATACTAGCTTCACCTGGTTTACATAAGACAAAAATTTAGCAGAGACTAGCTAGCAGAAAATGAGATGAGGCAGGTGGGACAAAACTTAAATGTTCTACAGCCACTTTGAAGATCAACTATAAAAAAGCAGAAAGCCAAATCAGGAAGCCATGCTCCCTGACCTAACTTTGGAATTCAGAATATGGGAAAAATGCAAAAATGGTCTAGGAATTTCTTCTGTGCGATGTCATTGAGAGAGACCAATCTGTGTGCATATACAGCCTATCATTTTTATACTTTATTTTCAAATGTGATGGAGCAACTCAGCTAAGAAAGCGTGCTAAAAGGCTTTTTTGAAAAAGAGATCTTCAAATTATGCTTAATCCCAGTCTGCTTAAACTCTGGTTAAACTAAGTGAGCATAAGTGTGTCTGTAGGGCAAAGCACAGACTTAAGTGTTTCGTCAAATATAAGGAGACTTAAACAAGTTTTACATGTGTTTAAATGTTCTTATCTGCCATGATCTACTGAGTACCTGTATTCTGAGTCTAGTAAAAACCAGACTGTTAGGTTGGAGATGCAGGATCAAAGGTGTTTGGTTTTAAGTTCTTACGTTCTCTTCACATTCTGTAGCAATAAGCTGCCTTTGCAGTATTAAAAAGCAGAAATGGAATCCTGGCAAAGTGTGCGGTATTCCTATAAACTGCTGCCCTCAAGACTTTTCAACTGAAACATCATCATCAAACATCCATGTTTACAAAGCTAAGTACAAAATAAGTTAATGAGTGAAAATGGAAGAATTTGAAATGCATTTGCAGCCTCTTTGACATTTAAATACTTTTCTAAAATGTAGGGAGTTGTGATTGCACACAAGCATTAGAGTAGTTGGTGAAGCTCGATGTAAGCAAAGAGTCCCACTGAATTGCTCGGAAAAATGGGGTTAAGGGTTGCCATGGAGTTTGGAACACATTCACAAGAAACTTGAAAAACTATAATAATTTGATAAGTAATTGTACAATTCCTTTAAATATTAAAGTGATAAAATGATACCCTGTATTGAATGTTCCTGCTTTGTGTTTGTATGTATGTACATATGTAAAATGCAGTACACATAGAGTAGTCTCCGTGTGTGTATGTGTTTGTGTACACACATATATATGAAAATCCGAAACCGGGTATATGGGGTATTTTCTTCCAAGTTAAAATGCACTAATTTGAGCACATTTCGTCTCCTCCTTGTCCTCCCACCATCCTCCCCCTGATATTTTTTTGCTTCTATGTTACCAAATGAAATGTATCTGTTCCAAGAAAGGAGCGGTATCAAAAGCAAGGATGATCGCTTTGCAGAAGTAACATAGATGTCAAAAGTATTAATAGTTTGATGAATACATGAGTTATTCATTTACTTTTGACCTCTGAAAGTAAGAAATTGTGGTTATTCTGAAGAAGGATTTCCTGCTATTTTTAATAGTAACAATTTCCAGACTAAATAGGCACAAAAGCTGAGTTAGGAGCAAGATATTTGGAATATTTTATTTAGAAGTAACTGGTTGAAGTGGATAACTGTTGTGAAATGTAGTCATTTCACTGCCCCCAGACCTGCCTGTAGCTGCTGTTGATCATTAAAATTTATAACAAATTTCCCAGCTGCTGATGCTGTTAACCAAAGTAATAGCCTCTGTTAAGCTGTAATTGGACTCTCCCTGCATCCTCCCTTGCAACGTTTTGAATTCTGTTAAACTTTATTAAACTTGTGACACCCTGTGGCAGTGGTAAGCCATTGCGTATTATGTACACGGCAAAAGAGGTATTTAGGATACCCTTTTGTGGTGTAGCCTTCACTTGTCAAAACTAGAGTGACTGCAGATGACATTTGGTCTCCCAGAAGAGACACTCCCTTCAGAGGCAGAAGTCATGCTTATTTGCAGCATACTGCATTTTACAAGTAAATGTATTTGCTGGACCAAGATGACACGCTGTGTTTTGACAGTTTCAGTTTGAAACTGCCTCTTTATCACTGATGTTTCTGAAGCAGCCATATGTCTGTGTGTGTGCACAGCAGCAGTCCAAGAAGCAGCAAGGGGAACAGCAAGGACAGGAAAATATTTCTGAAAGGCATGATCTTCACTGAGCTTTGTTTTGTCATGGACCCTCAAAGTTATTTCACGAAGTCACTGTTAACAATACTTGTACTATCAACTAATTGAGTTAGGTAGCTAAGACAGGCAGTGTTGTATGGACTTTCAGATCATTATATTTACAGTGCTCTTCGGGGATTTGCGAAGGAGATGGTTACAACCGCTTGGTTGTGTATTGGCAGGGTCCTTGTGAACAACTCTTAACACATCCTGAAATATTCACCATAATGTTTGAACCTCTCCACTATAAAGAAAAGTTTGCCTCCCTAAACTATGTTTTGCTGAAGCACGTTATTTTGTGAAAGCAATGTATTATCATCTGCCAGTAGCTATTTACTGGTGTTTTAATGATTTTGTGAACACTGTTAACTGGTATTTTACTTTTTTCATCTGTCAGATTCGATTTGTGCTTAGGGTTTTAGATTAAGTACTGATTTTTTTTTTTTTGTTAAAATCATTTTGTAAACAGCTGATAGAGTTGAGTTTGTCTGAAGCTTTTTATGAGTGTCTAAAGATTATTAATCACAGAATTTTTTTAAATGGCTAGCTGTCTTATTTCTAGCATGGTTTCTTTTGCAGATGGCTTTGAAAGCTCTCTGTATTTAAAACCCTAGCATGGATTTACAATGGCTTTGAAATATTTTTCAAGGTGGCAGGATAGAAAGAGTGTGACTTGACTACTTAATCTCTAGCTGGGGCCAAGGGTTCCTTTTACATAACGCCATCGTTCTTACACTATGTTAATGTGATAGAGGGGGTAAGTGACCAATGGTTGCAACAAAAATATATGATAAACCAATTCCTCATAAATTGGACTGTAGTATACAAGAAGTTGTTTTTGAAGAGCTTTGTTTTTGGCAAATTTAAATGTGCTTCTCCTTTTTTTTTAATTATTGTCTACTTTTTTGGTTACAGATGACAATTAGCTGAACAGTATCTTATAGGTGATAAATAAATAGCGTTCATTTTCCTTCCACTAATTTTTGCAACTTGGTAGCAGAAACTGAACCACCCACGTACTGTAAAATCACAATAAATAGTACTTTAAATAGTGTGTTGCATTTGCTCTTCCACCATAAACAAAAAAAGAGGACTATTTTCTAGTGTAATTGTATCTGTAAGCCGAAATGTAAAATTTATTAAAGTAAGTTCTGCCAGATCATTACTGTGAATCTCTCACGACCAGTGCATTGAAAATTGTCTAAAGAAAAGAAATCCACATGAACCTTGAAAATCAGTTCTACAAAGGTGATTGAGTATTTACTTTTTCTTTAAAGATCAAACTTCCTCTAATAATTCCCATATAATCCCTGTGTGGTTAAATAGCATGGTAGTCATAACATGCTTGAAATGTGTGCAAGGCACAAGCCCAAAAGTTTTAACTCTTAATAACAGAAGGATCAAAGGAATTCACTGACACAATTTTATTTTAAAATAAAATATGATACAGGCATAAATGTTAGTATAAGTAAAAGGCTTTTTTACCGTACATTTTAGATATTTTGTGTTGTAGATTAAAATCAGTTCTCCTTGTCTTAGCCAGAGAAAGAAGTCTTGCACTCCTTCATAGTCCCACAAACAAATGTTGTGATTACAGTTTGTTCTCTATTTGATGTCTGTACTGAAGAACAGTGCCTTGAGGAAAGGGAGGTAGGTGATCTGTCAGCTTCATTCCCTCTGTGCAGAAATAAAGTGTCCATGGTTAAAAATGTGCTTTGCTATATTAAAAATTACTGTTAGCTGAGGGATCTTTTTGTTTTTAACTTGCCATGTAACTCAAGAAACTGTGTTGCTTTAGGTTGCTGAAAATAGGGAAAGCTGTAATATCCCATTAGCAATTTGGGTGAGTTATAAAGATGGATCTATGGCTTTTGCCTGAAATTTGTCTTTTGAGAACAAGTTGTGTGGGCTTGCACAATTGACTTCTGGTCTTTAGATGTCTGCTAAGATGAGCTAAATCACAAATCTACTTCTGGATGTAGACTTTAATCAGTGTCCTATTTTGGTTTATTTTAAATGACATGCTATGTTTGTAGAAAGTTTCCATCCAGTTTTTACAGGCTGCTGTTCTGAAATGTTAAATTACAAAATAGCTTCTGCTATGGTAAGGTGTATTTCATCCCAATTCTTAGAGAATTTAAATTTCTTGAATTGTACCATATCATTAACATTGACATATTCTCTTTTTCAAGTTAATGCAGTGCCAAGTTTGCACTTAAAATTTAAATTAAATACCTCCTATCAGACATTCAGAAAGCCAGCTTTCAATATTGAAGGTGTGAAGTGATTCATCAGTGTGAAAACTCACTTTACTGTTGATGACCAGCAAAATATTTTTCTCTGCTTTACCAAAAAATATATCACATATGCAGTTGATTAATCGTCAGGTTTTGTAGTTTGGTTATGTTTTTATCCTACTAAAGAATAATATTCACATTGTTCTTTTAAGTAATGTAGTGTGTGAAAACAGTGCTAACAATTCCCAGGTAGAAAATTATTTGCCAGGAAGAGAGGAAAGGATATAGGAAAGGATATTAATTGCTTGGAGCACAGTGGTGCCTATCAGGCACATAAGTCTGACCTTTTTTTTTTTTTTTTTAAATTTTCCAAGCTATATCTTCCTCTGCCCATCAATTTGCCTTTTGTAGTGTGTTTGAAGAATAGGTATTGTTCTTCACTCATGTTTAGCTTCCTATATTCTTCTGGCAGAATATTATGCTGGTTTGGTAAGGGTTCTCTTAAATCACTCAAATTTTAATTAGCCAAACTATACAGTCATTTTGATAGTAATTCATGGTTGGTGATTGGGCCCTTAGAAGCTGGTAAAACATGCTCGGTTTTTTGTAATGTAACTGCTAGTAATGAAAACTCAATTAATCTGGAAAATAATGGATTTTCATTTTTTCATTATATTTAACATATAAGACATATAAAATATTATATATTCAATATAGAATATGTTTATAACATTGTTTTCTTTTCTCTTGAGTAAAGGGGACTGGTTTTAGTATCCAAAGACAGTACATTCCTGTTTTTATAGCAGGTCAAAAAAAAAAGGTATAGCGCCTTTTCTGTAGTTAATGTAAGTTGCTTGCCACTTGGAACTACTGGAAATTTCAGATCATTCAGGATAAACCGCACTGAACTGACCTTGTCTGGGTTCAGCTTGAGCTTTCCCTTGAAGTTGAATGGAGCAATGCTTCAAAAGGAAGCCACAAGTCTTGAATCTTTTTAGCAACAGAAAAACATTTCTATGTTCAAAAAAGATTTTCCCAAATGATTTTGCGATAATTGGGAGATAAGTAAATTGATATACTGAATATAATTTCAGTTTGATGTCATCAGTTCACCTAGTTATATTAGTAATATTCCATGCAATATGCTTTTCTAGTGTTCATCAGGTGATGCTGTTGTGTTTAGCATGCAGTTTCTTCTTCTCATCTTGCTGTTTTTCCAGAATTTCATCCCCTCCCTCCCTTTCTTCTGACCCTAGGTATTTTTTACTTGTAAATAAAACACCTGTTCCAGTTTGAACATAGTTTTGAACATACCTATAAGATTGTTGTGATGAAATGGAATACATTCTTGTTTTCATGTTAAAAAATTAAAATCAGCTAGTAAGTAGAAGTCTGGCTCTTTACACTTCAGCTTGTTCACTTGGCCAATGCAGAAAATAACTATTGACATTCCCTTAGCTTGAATGTTTGCAACTGAAAAGGAAAAATGAGACACTTTGGCTGTATGTGCTCTGTTTAAAAAAATGGCAACTTGTGTTGGATTCTGATATTTCAAAATACTACACAGATAAGGTTTTCTCTAATAGGAAAGTTGTGGTAGAGCTTTAAAAAAACATCCCAAGGAAACCCTACTTCAAGAAGTCAGATGACAGGATAGTTCCTAAGCAGGGAGATGGATAGAGAAAAAAATCAGCATCGTGCAGTCTGGGCATTGTATGTGCAGATAATGTGTAACATGAAGCTGTTTCCTTTTTATTCTCAGAGAACTCCAGAGGTAATCAAAACTAGCTAACAATGAATTTTGTTAAATTTATTTGGGGGGTGGGGGGAACAGTAAAAGCCCTTAAGACTGCTTTGAAGTTTTGCTTGCCCACAGTGTAGCATCATGATAGCCATCAGGTGTAATTGGGACAAAAGGGACTTTGATCTTCTTGGCATTCCAGAGTGGACCACCTTTTGAGGCAGGATCTCAGCTCTTCTAACAGATGCTCAGGAAAGGGATTAGCTTCAAATTTACCTCCAGATTTTGCTTGCTTATTTGAGACTTCCTGCATTGTTACTGCATTGTCAGTTTGTATTTGAAGACTTAACTCTTTGCTAGCATAAAATTTATAGGGCTTTCTTTGGTTGCATAACAATTTAATAAAGTAACTGTTCTTAGATTAACATAATATATAACTGGTATTGTAGCAGAATCTCTCCAGTGTCTGACATATTTTATGTCTGTTCTCAAACTACTAGTGGTAAAACTCAGCAGAATTGGTTTTCATGTTCTCAACACTGATTCCTGGGTTTGTATCTCTCACAAACAAGTTTGCTGTTACTTTTCCTATCACAGAGAGTAATTCTTTGTTGCAATGTATGAGAAATGTTTGCTTTCCTTTTTGCTGCATGAAAATATTCAAGTAATGACCTGCCAGCATCCTATAAGATATATACTTCACTACATGAAAGGTTCCCAAAATTCATGTCAATGAAAGCACAGGTACTAGTGGATTTAGGAGTCGTCTCTGTCTTTGCACTGCTCTGTGGATATCTGCAGGAGGGGCTTGTTACTCCATGCCATCAGCATCCTATGCTTCAAATTCAGAACTACAAGCTCACACACCTGTACTTACCCTGACTTGTTGGTGAGTTGTAGCTGCCAGTGTGAAAAAAGCTTTGGCTACACACTTCAAATAGTCTACATGTGTCAGGTTGGGCCCTTCAGTATTATGTTAATTAAATTAATTCAGCATTTTAATGTTCTACCTTGATGCCAACAAATTGAGAATATATAGCTTATCGTTTTGTGTTAAACATCTCACTCCCTAGCATGGCTGTAAGCTGTGTGTTGAGGCTGAGAGGCTTGTAGCACATCTCTTTCTGAAAATGTCCTGATACCTCTTCTGGTAGTTGATCTTTCTTTCCTCCTCAGCATGTTTCCTTTGCCCTGGTCACTTCTTACATCACCTCTTGTGAAGGTTATCTGGGATTCATTTTCAAGTTCCAGGACTGTTAGACTTTGTAAAGTATTGTTTATTCCTCCAGATAGGGTTCTTTTAAATGAAATTTGAAAGCTACCATGCCATGGCTTGTTAATGTGTTCAAATAGTGAAATGTTTATTACATTTTTTGTAGTAATTTATTGCAAAAGATGTGGTATAACACCAGCTCTGTCTTTTCAGCTGAAGAGTCAGCAGTTTTTCCACAGGTAATGCAGAAACTCTGCAATTCATTTGATTCTTCTATGACTGTGAAGAAAGTATCCAAATATAAACATAAGCAGTGCTGTGCTTATCTTTCATTTTTCTAGATTTTCTGAAAGCATATACCTCCAAGAATGGTTGGTCTCTTTTAGTCATTTAAATGAGGTGCTGAATGCTGAGCATGTAAGTGTGGGTGATAAGTATGTGCTTGCTGATCAAAGGAACTAGGGAGAGTGCAAGTCCAATAATGACTCCAATGATTTTTCGTTATGAAGTCCCCAGGAGCCCTAGGCTTGATCAGACAAGATAATTGTCCTTTGAACACATGTAAACTCACCCCGTTGTCCGTGTTTTCTTCAGATGCACCTAGTAGCTCATGAAAAAGATAAGCAAAGGCCTTAAAGGTCCTTTCCAATCCTATTAGTTAATGTTTCTAATTTTTCTATTGCTATCCACTGTTTAATTTTTCTTCGTTTTCTCTTTTTGCTAAAAATGCTTCAGAAGGTGGAATGGAGATATATGGAGATATCTCCTCTCTCCCCCTTCCCCCACTGCCTCCATGATCTACTATAACTGTTCTCATTTGGTTCTGTGTGAAGTTTTCTGTACTGTGTGGAAGTTTTTAAGAGAAGAGATGTGCTTGCAATGTATTATGCTAGAGGCAGAAGGAGTTCCTGTTCAGTTTTTCACCAATTTCTGGCTACAGAAAGAAATTTAAAGACAATGAGCATGTCAATCTTAGATTTGTCTCTTGGGACCTTGGAGGAAGGCATGCTTTCTGTCAGGTTCTGAAATTTGAAAATGCATTGTCATTGTCTAAGACGAACTAAAAAGTAAAATATGCTATTCACAGTAATGATTATGGTACATCCTAATATATGCTTCAATGATCTGATGAAGTTGGGTGTACTTTTAGGGGCTTGGTAGAAGCTACCTTGGTGTTTTGGCAATTGAGGTGTTTCAAAGCCAGTTTTCTTGCTTTCAATAACATCCTATTTAAAGCACTTCCAAATTCCCTTACCAAATACCCTGTAAGTGCATCTTTTTTTGATATTGACATAGGTATAGTAGCAAAATATTGTCACTGCATTTGCAGGTATCATTGGAGTGCTCTTGCCCAATAGCAAAAAAGAAATTCCTTAAGTCAGTCATACATGGAGCTTGAAGTCTGTTCAGCTCCTTTGCTCCTAGCTGCAAAATGACTGTGGGCTGGTGCAACCCAGTGTCTTGCAGTGTGCATGGATTCTCCTGCAGCTAAGACAGGGGTAACTCCCATGGGACAGAGGGCAGTGGCACCACACATCTGTCAGTGTGTCTCTTCCTTTCATTGTCCACATCCCTGGGGTTGCTCAGCAGGGTGCAGGGCTTTAGTTAGCAATAACAGGCTGCAGTTGTGTTAGTCCACTGACATCTCCATGTTTGGAAGGACAATCATCTTCTGCGTGTTCTGCTGAGGTGTGTTTTTGCAGTGTTGTGATGGGTCATGTTCACTCTTCTAGCAATGCGGTCAAAAATGGAACATTGAGTCATCCCCCGCATTGCTTGGAGTCGCAGCTGATTGCCATTATAGAGTTGTATTTACGCTGAGTTCCACAATAATTGTGTCAAATAGTGAAAATGAAGGCAGCCTTCTAGTCAGAGACGTAGGTTATATTTATGATCAAGCATCTGATTTACAAAAGAAAAAATTACCTACTATTTAATTTTAACCAAAATAACCATAGTGGTCCACATATGGTGTTTATATATTTAGATTTTTGGAAAATACAGCATGTATATGTCCTTAAAAATAAATTAAAATAAAAATTCAGAAACATCAAAAATCTTTTTCTCTGGATAGTGAAAGTAGGAGTTAATGCAGGATTTTCTGGTTTTTCTTATAACTTTGGGATTAGAAAGGTAGAGGACAGTATTAGTTCTTGATGCAATTCTTTGGGTTTTGACCAAACTGAATAGTGCTTGCTTCTAGGATGTATTCTCACACTTCCATAAAGAGTAACAAAACTAGTTTTTAATGCAGGAGCAAGTTGGAATAGGCATTCCTATTTTCTTCTCTGGCTGCAGAGCTACAACTGCTGTGGTTGCTGTGGTTTGGATATTAGCTGTTGTCTGTTCTTTTTCCTGGTTTATGGCAAGAAAGTGATAGTGCTTGGTATTTTTATTTTCGTCAACAAAGGTTGCCTGCCTTTCCCAGGCAGCTGGAGTTATTAATGTGAGCCATAGCTTATGTATTACTATTATTGCCAACTGCCGTGCCTCATTTCTTACAACACTTGGTTAGAAAGGAGTTAAGGCAGACGTTTTCTCAGAAGATAAATCAAATTTCAGGTGTCCAAATACTATGAGGAGTGAGACACCCATCATTCTCTATTGTAGCCAGGAGGAGTCAGGAGTAACTGAGTTCTTACTTTTTATTCTGGATCTGGGAATTTGTCACAAGCACATAGACAGTGAGTGGTGAACAAAAATACTCCGTGGGCTTTGAGCTAATGGCCTGTCTGTCACCTGAGCTGACCTTGCTTAACTGTTGTTTGACATGCAAAGAGAAATTTAAGCTAATTTCAGATAAACTCATTTCTTCTTGTTTGCTGCAGTTGCCAGAAGTTAGTGACTCTATCTCCTTTCCTTATACTTCATCTTCTGAGAAATGAATTTTTATTTATCTTTCACTAGTGTGACTTTTGCCTCAGTATGGCTTTCAACTCCTTTTGGGAAATTCTTGAACTTTATATAATACCCTAAGTACTTTAAAAAGTGTCACAAATGACACACTTCAGTGCCCCTACCATAGGAAATGGTCTTTGCAGTTGTAAACAGAGAGTGTAAAGGGGAAGTCAACAAGTCAATGAACAGCTCTGTTCATTAGTTGAACTGCTGTTTGAAGATAATTTATACTTAGTGGTTTCTAATAAAACATTGAAATGTGTGTGTGTGTTCATGTTTTCCTGTGTTAAAAAAGAAAAACTGAAAAAACAACTAACCAAAATCTACCTGAAATTCATAAAAATGCAGCAGAAAACTGGTTAATCAAATATCAGACAACTGACAAGAATTAGAGTAAGATTCTGTAGCCTTATTGGATTTCTGTCAGAAGCCAGATGTAATAATTAAGCTAAAACCTTGGAAGTAATTTTATTTTGGTCTGTTTAAGCACAGCCTGCCACTTCAAATTGTTATAAATAAAAAGCAGAGCACATTTAATTTGGGAGTTGGTGATTATTCTGCAGCATTTCTGTAGTGTAGGTAGAACTATCATGTTGCCAAATGCTGATTCTCCACTGCATGCAGTCTTCAAAGCTAATTCATGTCCCACACTATTTTTGTCAGCAAATCAGTACAAGTCAGGTTTTAGGTTTGACAAGTAATTTTCTTGTGGAATGGCATCGTAAACATGAAATTTATAGTTCTGTAAAACATGTCTTTGATAGTCTCAACAGTGATACTGTTTTATGAAAGAGGAATTAAAGGCAGAGAATAAGGATGGGATGGAAGAAATCATGGAAACCTGCAAATTGTGTTAAAGTGTTCTCTGAGCTGACAGCACAGAGAGTAGCCAGTGCCGTAGCACTGTTAGCTAGTGCTAAAATGTTTTCTGACTTGATAGCCTGAAGAGGAGCAAATGCTTCACCTTTTTCCTTTTACGATGAAAGAAAAGCATGATTATATAGTGATGCTGGAGGCTTTCAGCTACTAGATGAGCTGAGTAACTTGCCCATTGAGGTAGAAGGTGGTAGGGTATCATTTAAACTGTGAGTTTTAACCCCCCCAACTTGGAAATGGAACTATTTCTTGCAGTGAAAATCTCTGCATCACGCTTTTAGAGTTTAAAAATTCACAAGGAAGTGGCAGTTTAGGACTTCCTTAAAAGAAGGAGCAACTTCTGTACATTAACTTCTGTATGAGTGGTAGCAACTTACATGATTTATCTACCCTCCCCTCATATGCATACTGAGTGGTCTATGTCCTTGATTTGCCATTGGCATGAGATGAGCAAAGATTCCTTTAATTTTGCATCAATAATTAGAAAGGAAAATTAAAGTATTTGAAAAATTTATAAAAATTATCTTGCGAAACACAGTGCTATTATTTGAAGTTCTGGTAGTTTTCTTGCAAATGGAATCTGGAAACATCTGTTGGCTGCATGCTTAGATAGGTAAAATTTGTGCATGTCTGGTGAACCTGGTTCCCAACTTCATCTTCAAGGGCTCACAGAAAGTAGCCATCAACCTGTCCCAGATCCTAGACAGAATATTGCTGACTATTCAAGGTTGAATATTGAACTTCAGGTAAGTGTGATTTGAAGTGGCAAGATTACATTTGGGAAAGTAAAAGGGGGTTTTGTGGCAGAGCTTTTTTTTATGGCAGCTGTATGAAGCTGCTCAGAAGTGTGGAGTGATCGAAGTAGTCCCAGCAGAGATGGATTATTGGAAAAATGCAAGTGAGGTGGGCAAAGCTGCCTGATAGATTGCAAAACCATATGATTAATTATACTGATCACATGCATATGGCCCCCATATAACTAATGTATATTTGTGTGCAGAGATTTATCCTCCCCACCACCCTTTTTGTAGTAAAATTCAGAGCAGTGAATTAGGAACGATACAATCAGATATAAAAGGATTTAGAACTGTTTAGGTGACTGGGCCAGCAGCTGGCAAACATGGTTCACTGTGGAAAAATGTAAAATAATTAGTCTGGGAGCAAGAAACCAAAGGAAACACATAGTGTGCTGCAATGGAACAATCATTCAGCACACTGACTAGGAAAAGGATTTGAAGGTTATTGTGGAAAAATCATTGAAACCATGGGGCTTATGCACAGCTGCAAGAAAGTAAGTTACTAGGTTGTATCAGAGGGATAAAATACAAAATAAGAGGCGATACAGTTACAGGAGTGTTAGGCTCAATCTGGAATACTGTATAGAGTATTGGTCAACGTGCCACACAAGAAATATAATGTCTGGGAAAGAGACAAAAAGCGGTAATAGAGATAAATATTTTATGTGTTATGTAAAGATTAGGGAAGATGATCTAGGAAAGCATATATATATATATATATATATATATATATATATATATATATATATATATATATATATATCCTTATCTTTGTCCAAGATCAAAAATTGGGAGTAATCTTAAAAATGAGGAAATAGAACTGCATATATGCATATAAAAAGTGGTAAGGATCTGGAATAAATTATTATTTCAGAAAATTGTTGGAATACAAAATATACATAAATTCTGTAGACTTCATAAAAAGAATTAAAGGAAATGACAAATGAGATAAATTTGTGATTGAGGTTTTTTAATTTGGAGGCAGGCAGATTAAGCTGTTTCCCTTTCCACCCCTCTTAAAGGTTTGCATCTTGAATGATCATAGTTTTCAGACTTACTACAGCTTGTAGTGAGGAGAGCACATGGTGTTTATCTATGAATTATGGTTTTTTGTCTGCTAAGGTTAGTTTTAAGTACATTGAGGAGCACCCAGATCCTTCATGTTGTGTATTAGGAATAATAATATGTTCATTCTTCTAGTACTTTTCTGAATACTAATTCAGAAATACTAATGACCTGCAACTGGATAATAAGGCTACCTGTCTAGTGCTTCTGCAGTGCCATGTCAGGATAATGATGCTCATACACAGTTTGCCACAGGTTTGGAAGTATTTTAGAGATTTGCTGTTTTGTCAATCCTGATTCTTCCATGGCATTTAGAGTTTGTGTAAGTGGCAAAATTATAGTTAAGATGAAAAATATGCTAAAGCATTTAAATTATTTTAAGTAATA
This sequence comes from Motacilla alba alba, assembly GCF_015832195.1. Classification (NCBI taxonomy): domain Eukaryota; kingdom Metazoa; phylum Chordata; class Aves; order Passeriformes; family Motacillidae; genus Motacilla; species Motacilla alba. The sequence goes on along the minus strand of NC_052016.1, from coordinate 53,343,681 downwards.
AAAGTCCCTTTTTTCAGGATTCAGCACTTGGCTGGGTGGGATCCTTAGCTCTTAATGTCTAGCTAGGTGCTGAAGGAGCAGTAGGACAGCATGTGAATAAATGAGAGATAACTCTGTGGACTTCAGTTCTGTGGAGAAAGTTAGCTGTCTGCATCTTTGGATCTAAAGCAAATGCAGTGGGTCACCGGACTGAAGTTTGAGAAAGCAAACTTGGTGTAAATTGCTAACTCCTCCAGGAAACCTTTTCCATTTTGATACCCTGCTTTGAAAATTTTGGAGTTACTTAGTTGCTACTACTTCTTCTCTGTTGTCACATAGTTGCAACAGAGAGAACAGTTCTCCTGTAGACTTTGTATTTAATGTGCTGGGGCCATTTCTGTCTCAGGACTTCTGAGGAGGTATGGAGGTATGCAACAGAGACCAGTCATGATTTTATTTTTTTAGGTAGGTATTCATGAGAGTGCCTCTGAGGCAGGTACCCAAATTCCTTGTACATTACATATACATTACCAAGGGAGTGGAGTAGCTCCAAAGGGGAGTTATGAAGCCTGGGAGCTTTGTAGACAGCAAATGAAACCAGTGTGAGTGGCAGTACTGCTTCTGCTGTTAACTCTGAATGGCAATTTAGTGCAAGTTGGAAAGTAGCATCTTGTTAATTTGGGTGGCTCCTGACAGCATTCAGAAGCAGAACTTGAAAGACTTCAAAATGAAATATCAGCCTTGATATCTGCATCTCTCTTCAGTTTTTCCTCATAGATCATGGCTTCTAGACATACCTATTACCTTCAGTTTTACTTCCCTTTTTGTTTCCATCATCAAAGTCACCTCACTGAAGAACCTGATCTTTCTGGAGTCAGTGAAATCTCTGCAGTTTAGACACCAGAAATGTATTCTATTATTAACACCCCTCCCAATTAGTGCTTGAATTCTGGGAAAAAATATATCCCGAAGATGTATTATAAAATGTTAATCTTTACTAATTAAACAGAATCTGATTTTCAACCATATTGCTTTTGGCCTGCTTTAGAGAACATCATTTCAGATTGTTTCCAAGATCTAGAGAGTGACATGCATAATTGTTAGACCTAGGTCTGAAGAGCTTCAGATGTTACCTTAAAAACAGTTTGGCAATATTAAAACTGTTCTAGTTGGATTGATGAGATCTAGTTGGATTGATGAAGTGTGAGAAACTAGATCAGTTTTGAGTAAAACTATGTATAGTTTAATTTGAAATGTGCAGCTGCGGTTTTGCAGAAAACAAAATATATAGCAAGCACAATGCTTATATTCAGCCTGAAGTTAAAGCGTTTTTTTCCAGCTATCAATTTACAGCTTAAGATAATGGATTTTGGCAGTGTGCAGAGCTATTAAGTAATGTTTATTAAAATGGATAAGAAAGGACTTAAGAGGTGGCCTGTAAAAGAATTTTTGAAAAGCTGGTTATTGAAATAAAGAAATAGCATTTTCTACTAGAAGTAAAGTTTTATATCCCTGGAAAAGTCATTAATGAAAAATATTGTGGTGATATCATCTTATTTTTTAATGCAGTTTATGAACTGATATGGAAACTGTTCTTAAAGTATTTTTTTCACCTCTACTGTGAGACTAAAGTGTGTTAAATATCTATACTAGAGAGAGAAATAATCAATTAAATTTAAGTTTGCCTCAGTCACAAAACTAGCATACAATTTGACATGACTTTAATATTCCCAGGGTCTATTATCCATTGTGCAGTTCTTCAGAATGGGCAATAGATGTGTGAAACTCCATGCCAAAAGTCATTAAAGCACTAGAAGTTTGCATGGACTCAAGGAGATGTTGGGTAAGTGCCAAGGGCACTTACATAGCCAAGGGTTGTTAAATACATAGAAACCACATCCAGCTTGGGATGTCCCCGAGCTCAAAATAAATTAATACTGAGAGAATATTTTTATTCCTTCCTAAGCATTTGCTTCTGACTAATGCTTGAATTGATGCATGCACACTGCAATTTGATTTTTAGTCCTATGTGCAACTCACTGAGATGCTCTGACCTTGCAGCCACATACCATAAGGAAAGAGAAATCATGTTGGATGAGGTGGACCTTTGGTCTGACCCAGCACAGTCATTCCTCCTTTCTTCTGAGATCATTTGTGACCTAATTCAACCTTAGATGTTTTCCAAATACTTTCAAGATAGGACTAGACACGTGCACGAGTTCAGTTCTGAACATGAGCGTAAGTCTTACGGTGTATGTGTGCATTTACTTGCTTTTCTGAATAGAAGGGCTTTTGAAATCTGTACATCTGCTAACAGGTCACAAAATTGACTGCCAAGTCAAGGGTATGGAGCCTTGGGCAAAGGGATGCTAAAGCACCTTTTCTGCAGTTAGAAGCAGGGTATCAGTGTAATTGCCTTAAATGAATATGTCTCCTCGCAGTAAGGGGTGCCCTGGGGCCCCGTTTTTCACTGCAGGGGCTCTCCAAAGGCTGCATGTCTCAATGGACATGATGCCAAGGAGAGTTTGAGCTTGACAGAGCCCATGCCCTGGATGCAGTGGAGACCTATGAAATATGCCTTTCTCTTTCATTGTCTTTCAAAATGAACAAGGTTTTCCTAAGCACAGTGAGAACCACCCTGTAACTGGTTTCTGGTCATCTCTCCACTGCCTTCAGTGTTGCCCCCAGAGTGAACCTGTGGTCTGTGCTTGATGATTAGTATCAGCTGGAAATCAAGTCATCCATTTGTTCTTTCAAACCTTAAATTATTCTGGTGGCTAGTGAACCTTCTCCAGCAGAGCAGGAGAAAACTAAGATGCATTACTTTTGGTTAGTGTTGCAAACATTTACAAATGGACAGTCTCTCTTGGAAAAATGTACACATACCTGAGGTTTTAGCATGTCCGAGAAGTCATTTTTTGATGAAAGAAAATAGTTTGAACAAAGCATTTATTTGGCTCAGTCAGGATTTTACATAATTTCATCCTTCTTGAATTAAATGTCACAGTCAAACTATTTCAATAGAGAAGTCTGAGATAAAGATAATCTTTAAAATGTTGAAGAGGAGAAGAGAGAATTGCATCAGATAGAGTTTTGGACCTCCCAAAGAAATGTAAGGTTTGTGCTAACAGCACAGTCTGCTTCCAAGAATATGGCAGATTTGATAAATGAAGCAACACTGATAACTACGGAGGTCTTGAAAAAGAAAATCAGCACATGCTTGCTGACCTGTTTAAATGGTATTACAACCTCTGCAAAAGCTGTTTAAGGTGCAGCCAGGATGGCTGAAAACAACTTTATCTCCAGTACAGAGGAATGTAGCACACAGAAATGGATGACCTACTAGGTACGGGGTTTTCCTAGATTCAGATGCTGCAAAGAAGAAAATTCTGGTTCTGGTTGTGACCTTGCAGTCTCACTGAGGGTGCAGCAGTGATGGACTTTGAAGGGAGGATGGAGAAAATATACTTGAACTTTCATTATAGAAGAAAAATACAAAATTAGAGAATGGAATTTATAAACACTGGTAAAAAATGAAGGGTCAATACAACTCTGCTGTTATCAGGAATACACTGGTTTTACACTCTCTAATAGCTCAAATTAAAATAAATATTTGTCAGTGTTACTCTCTTCACATGATACTGAATTCAGCTTTTAGGATAACTCTTGATAATTCTAAATGGAAAAGTGACCTTTTGAATTTCTCTGATGTAAATCTAGTATTCTGAACAATCATCTCCTTGATGTCCAGTTTAAAGATAATAAGACCTCTTTGCAAATACAATGTGTGTGTAAATTTAATTCATTTAATGAATTCAAACTTCTGTTACCTACTGCTGGTGCCCTTAACTACATCTCATCTGTTCAGTTCTCTGTAGATTTTCTATAAGGGGCTGTCAAAAACTGATTTTAAACATTCTGATCTACACTGCAGTGTGCTAGAACTTGGAAGATTATCCTTGCCAGTTTTGTGTGTGACACATTTTGCAATTGATCGAAAACTTCAACTATTACACAAATTCTTTGATTAAATAATGTATGCTTAGATCAAAGTAAATATGTTCTTTTGAATGGGGGAAATTATAAATTTCTGAATTATTTTTTCAAATATTTTGAATTTATTGTGAATTTTTTACAAACTAATGTTGATGAAAGTATTTCATTAGTAAATGGGAATGCCAGAATTTAGATAAAACTTTCACTGTGGCTTCTGTTTTTCTGAACAAGTGGTGCAGCGGAACTGTTTTAGCTGTCTCTTTTCATTCAATCTTTCCATATGTAATTTCTGTATCAAATGGAAATGCTGTAGGAGAAAAATTCTGCATAGGTAGAAAGTTTAAAAAAATAAGCAAGTCTATGGAAAATATGCCTAGCCATTGGAAAATATAGTGTGTTTTAAGACATTCAGGTTTTACACGTGACATTGTCACAAGATCAGTGACTCCTACAGAAAACAAATCATTTGTTTAGAAGGGAAGTCAGCAGCTTTATGGAGAAATAAATATAATTTTACAACTTAATTACAGTATAAACATTTCTTGTGGTTGCAATGACTTTGTTGTTATTGTTGTATTAATCTTACAGGACATATGGATATTTGTTTTGCTTCCTCCTGGGACCTGCTAAATCCTCTGAGCATAGCTCTGACCACTCTTCTGAAGAGCTTAACTTCTCAACCATTTTTCATTTGTGTGACTAAATGTTTAATAAATAAAGGGGGGGGGGGGGGGAAGACAGAAAAAAGCTTTAAAGATATTCTATTTTCTTTTCTTTACAAGTTGCTATTTTCTGATTAATTTGCTACTCTGGAAGTTTTATCTAACAGTGTTAGTTCACTGAAATAAAGTGAAGAATTTCACACTTCCCAGCTGCTGTTGAATGCTTGAGGAGGGTTGTTGGTGGTAGTCTTTTCTATGGCAACCTAATCAGTTAACTCCCCTTCACTTATGGCACCTTTTTAAGTACCAGATTCCCTGAGAACTGAGAAAATATCTTGGTGTAACATAGCTAATAATGGGGGTAAAATCAGATAGAATTCTTGAAGAGTAAAAAGTATATTGTGACTTTCAGTTAGGGATTCCTTTTGTTTTCAATTTGGTTCTTTATGTGGAAGAACCAGGAGCATATAGATCTGTCCTTCTTTCCTTTTGTATGGGTTTTTGGTTTTTTTTCTGTTGAATTTGTGTGTGTTTTAATTTTGAAAGGTTTGTTATAAAAGGGCTGGAGAAAAGCTTAGAAAACTTAACTTCCCCCTCACACACTTCCAGAGGGTTTTCAAGCTTCTGGGGGAAGGAGTAATGTGATTAGCTCTTTAATGTTCACATTATCACAAAAGGGAATTCTGACACTTTCTGAACAGAGTTTTCCTGTCTTTCCAGCAATCTGACACATCTAGGGAATTGTATGTTTTGAGTATTGCCTACTATTTGGGGTCTTCTTTATTTTAGACAGTGACTGATTTTTTTTTCCTAAGTTTCAAAATATTTATAACAAATGCTTGTGTAGTTACAATGGCCTCTTCTGTTTTGCTGTGTTTTCATTTTATTGGGGGGTGAGCGGTTTTTGCTTGTTTTTTATTTTAAAAAAACCCACAAACTGTAATTTAATTTTTTCTTAATTTTGTAATTCCTTTACCAGTATTTACAGAGTTTTATGTGGCTTTGCATAGAAAGCTATCCTAAGAGTGTGTGCAACTGGTGTGCTCACTGGTATAATGTGCAGTGACTCGTAACACTGTTAAATACATGTGTGGATTGAAACAAGAGCCTTAAAGCACAATCCTGTAGATCATGCTTTGCATGAAGAATAAACTAAAGGCTCCTATCTCAGTTGAGCCAGCAGAACTTTCTTCTAAGAATCATCAGATTTTTAAACTGAGTTTTCTTTATGTCAGACCCTTCCAAAAGGGAAACACTGAAATTTGGATAAATTCATAACAGCTACAAGTTTCTTTTAAAGTCTTTGCAGATTGGCTCAATAGAAGCACTCATTTGCAGAAGCTGATGACAGCTAGCATATATGATTGTTGAATATTTAAGTTCTTTTTATATTTGTATTTGAATTATATTTGAATTATATTTGCATTGAGATATATTTGCATTATATTTATATATGAATATTTAAATTTTTTTTCATTCTTCAATAGTGTCGTATAAGCGTTTTTAGGCCTTATGTATGTCTCCTGTTTGGTTTGGTTTGGTTTGAGTTCTGTTTACTCTTCTATAGAGAAACGTAGTTCTTAGTCCAGGAAGATGAAGTCACAGGGTATCTCCACTTGGGGGGAGCTTTGGTAGAGAATTGGTTTTAAATCCATAGGTTCTGCTGCTGCAGGGTTGGTTTTGATCAGTGCTGTGGTAGCCTGGTTGGCAACTGCAGCACTGGGTGTATTTCTTGTAATGCTGTCTCAGTGCCATGATGAAAATTCCCTGGCAGAGCAAGTACGAAGTACCTAGGTTAAAAATTAACGGGATTTGCGTAATTATATTGGCACACAGCATGTTTCACGGAGTGATACAGCAATCCAAGGCTCTTCTATATCTACTCTTGTTGGAGGCACTGTGCCATCAGCCACTGTTTAAAACGTTTTGGATGTACAAACATGTTAAGAATAGTGCTTAAACAAGATGGATATTCTGAAATGTGTTTCAAAACACACAAGTGACAGTGTTCTCTGATGAGAGAGAAGCAGTTTCTTTCACCATGTTTCCCTGGAAGCGCATACTTTGTGTGTGAAATATTATGCTGGTGGAACGACTTTGAGGGAATACTTTTGGCACATTGTTGCAAACCTAGGGTATACAGAACTCTTGAAACTGTATGTAACCATTGACAGGGGCACTTTGGAGTTGTTTTAAAAAGCTTGTGAGACAAATTCTGGTATGTTTCTGTTTTGGTTTTTTTTTTTTCGCCAATTGTCACTAAACTTCCTACTATCTTAGTTCCCATTCCATTGTATGTACTACTTCTATGCTCAGCCATTACAGGAATTAGAATAGCCATCTTGTTTCTAGTACCTTTTATTCATACATGAACATGGATATATTTAAATATTCCCAACCATTACATGCTAATGCAATACCTTTATTTAATTACAAAAAAAAAAAAAAAAAAAAAAAAAAAAAAAAAAAAAAAACCCAAAAACAAAAAAAAAAAAACCACTTTGCTTTTTACTGTGTAACTCAACTGTCTGCTGCTGCGTTAAATCTAGCTCCCTTATCCTCAGAGTTTCGTCTCTTTAAACTTGAGTCTGTACTGCTTTGTTTACCTATTGGAAAGTTGCCTCCTCTTTTTGTCATCTTCTCCCAGTCTAGGTTTTAAACATGCCTTCCCTTAGGTTCTTCTGCCTAGGTCACTATGTCCAGCATGAAATATTTAGAAATTATCCTTTATAGTTATCCTTTATATTCTTCCATATGAGCCCTGAATCCACAGTTTGTCTTGTTCACAACAACGGTTGTCTAGCATTCAACCACCTACTATTAAAGCAGTTAACTTATTTTTCCTGTCTGTACAGTTGTTGCAGGACCAAGCACTATGACAATAAAAACCTTTTAAGGCTATAAATCATCAGGTAAATATATGGCACCATGCAGCTGGCATGAGTTGGACTGCAAAATGTCCAACAGTTTGAAGTTGCACTTCTGAAACTCAGGCATATATAGTCCTATTCTCAAGGGTGTGCAGTTAAAACTGGATCTCATGTAATAAATGGATTATCTCTTGATGTAGTTCAGAATAGATGAAGTAGAGCTCTGAGTTACCCAATCAAAGCGAGCAGTTATTTGAAAGGCATATGGTTTCCTTCTGCAGCAAAAGTACACTTAAGAGGTAAAGTCCTATCAGCTTGAAAATCCCAAAGATCTGCAAGCTCAGGATAAGCAAAATCAGATGGCTTAGAGGCTTTCCCAGCTCCTTCTGAGAAGGTGTGCGGAGATACACTCCATACATCACTTGACTTGAGAAGGAAGAGATAAAATAAAGATATGATGGCATTTTAAAACAAGCTTGATCAGCTTGTCAAGGATTTCTGCCCCTTCACTCTCTGATGAGACCCCATGTGAAGAGTTGCATCCAGCTCTGGGGCCTCCAATGTAAGAAGGACATGGACCTGCTGGAGTGACTCCAGCGGAGAGGTACAAAGATGATCCAAGTGCTGGAGCACTTCTTCTATGAAACAGCTGGAGAGAGACTTTTTACAAGGGCATGTGACAAGGGGTCATATGCCCTTGTAAAAAGGGCATGCCTCTAAGGCATGCCTCTAAGATGAAAGAGGGCAGGTTTAGATTCGTTATTAGGAGGAAATTCTGAGGGTGGTGAAGCAGCGGAACAAGGTTGTCCAGAGAAGTTGTGGGTGCTCCTTCCCTGGAAGTGCTCATGGCTGGGCTGGATGAGGCTTAGAGCAACCTGGTCTAGTGGGAGGTGTTTCTGCCCATGGCTGGGGATTGGAACTAGGTGATTATAAGCTCTGTTTCCACTCAGTCTGTTCTATGATTCTACGATTTTAAAGGCACACAATAAAGCACCATGTATAGTTTATGCATCCACACATAGTATCTTTCCAAAATGTCTAGCACCTCTTATTTTTAAAGATAAATGTATTTGTGCATTCACATTTTAACTGCTCTTTAATGTGAAGTGATTGACTGAGAAAGATCAGTGAGAAGTAGATGTGACACATTTTTCACCCAAGTCCACTGACTGTCGAATGCAATGTAATGAGTTCTCCCAGAAAGTTGTATGGACATGTTTCCTGGGTGTGTTGTCTTTTAGGCATCAATGTGGTCCCCCTGCCATTCTGTATGTATTTAGTACTTCTGCACCAGTGTGTTTGAGTGGTGTGTCAGCCTCAGTAGGGGAATGTGTAAGTAGGCTGGTGTGATAACTTGCAAGTAGAGGTGAAAATGTATGGTTTGTTAAATCAATTAACTGGTTCCCCAGCTTGTTAGAGCTTGGGTACCTTATCTGCCTTTCTTATATTCTGTTAGGGGAAATGTGTTAGTTTCCTACTTTGTTTTACGCTTGTGTTTAAAAATGAGCTCTGGTAAGGTAGAAATTCTAGAATTAAATGCTGAAATTAAAAACCCTTATAAACTGAGACCGTTTTCTGTATTATCCTCATGTTCGAGTTAATTCTCCATTTGGTATGGGTGCTCGTAACAGTAGATCTGCTCTGTGTGCACAATTTAGTCTGAACTCAGTGAAATGCAAGGGGAGGGAGAGAAAAATTAAAACCAGAAATGGCAGGGGTTTAGATGCAAATAAACTCCTCAGCTGCTGCTTCAAACATAACCGTCACTAATTAGTACCAGCACAGCAGAGCTGACTGAGCAGCCATTTGAAAGAAAGGAGGGGAGTGGCACCTGTTAGTGCATAGAAAGGGCTTCTTCTAATTTTCAAGTGTTTATATTCAGCCGTTAAGAGCAGCCAGACACTGCAGAGACTTTTGCATTCTCATTCTTCTCCTGTCCTTATTTTAGCAGTCTGTTCTCTATCTCAGAAGTAGCTCCTGAGAAGGTATTTTTAATCTCTTGCCCTTTTCATAGGTAGGGATTTCAAGACTGTTAGAGCATTTTACAAATGTTCAGTTTCAGTCACTCAAATACTTGGAATTGATTTCCAGAGAAATATGTTCACTGTATGAGTTCTGTGCTTTCCCCTTGTGCCCTCCACCCCGCCCCAGCTTACTTCGTGTCCAGGCTAAGTTTGATTTGCAAGCTTAGAAAAGATAATGTTTTAAAAAGTAATACAGATCAATTCACATCATCAGAACATTTTGGTTCTAATCTTATGTCTTTAACTTGGTGTTGGTTTTGGTAACTGGTGCATTTGATCAAGACATGGCTCACTTTCTTTATTGTAAAAGTACCAACTACTTTTGCACATACTTATACAAGCTTTCTTAAAGATTATGATTTTGAGCTTTCTGTAAGTCACATATTTCTGTCAAATGGATTTCTTGTCAAAACTCTTTTTCATCTGTCAATTATTGAATCACATGAAACTTTGTTCAGTTCTGAGCATTATTCCTCTGTGCATTCAGCCTGCTTGCTGGGTATGTTAACATGTGCAGCAGAGTTGGAGGTTGAGATACATTTTTTGTTATTTTGATCATTGCAAAATGGATTGGGTTGAAATTGAGATACAATAATCACACTAGTTAACTGCCACGTTTTTATCGGGGGTACAGAAATTTGATACAGGGTTGCTAAATCCTTCTGTAGATCTAGTGTGAATTAACGGCTCCAAACCTGAGGCTCCCAGAGATCTGGCTGGCACCAACTCAAATTTAAGTACATCCACACATTGGTTTAGTTATTCTTGTAGCAGGTAAAATGAGTGTAACAAGTTAATTCTTTCAGATTGAGAGAAGAAAAAAAATTGATCCTCTTTTCAGATGAGGGGGGGAAAAAGGAGATCTTAATTTTATTTTTTCCAAAGCAAAAAGGAAGGAAGGTGTGTAGATCATAGAAGAAAGAAAGGCAATGAAAGGATACAAAGAGACAAAATAAGTAGATTGTATGGAAAGGAGTAAAGAAAGAAAAATTATGTTGGAAAAAATTAACAAGAAAGTGTATTCTATTTTATGGAATAGAATAAAAAGATGAAGACAGAAAACTTATAAGGCACAGACACATTAAAACACCAAATGCTGTGCAAAGGGACAAAAAGTAAAATTAATTAAAGGGGAAGACATAATTTTAAATTGAAGGGAAAGATGAGTGCATTTGATATTTTAAAATAATTTTTTATCTAATAATCTGCAGCATATATTTGAGTTTGTACTTAAAAATTACTTAGATTTTTAATAGATGCAGAATTAGTGTTACAAAATCACATCACAGTGATCAGCAGTGTCACTAAAAACACAGGTAACACAGGTATCAAAGTTTTATTTATGTAACTCTTCATTTTTATTTAATATAATTTTAAAAAAAGAAAAATAAAGCCACAAGCCGAAGATTGAACACCATGAACACCATGAATTCTTTAATAGCATCTTAAATTTAGGAGACTGGCTGATAAACAGATTAATTATATCAACGTTAAAATTAATTGTTTGGAGAAATGTTGTTGCCCTTAGACATTTCTCTGTGCAGGAAGCCAGGAAGGAAACTGCAGTCTTTGGTAATGCTTGTAGATGCCTGTGGCTGGTCAGCTCCTGATCCATTGCCATGTCACCTGCACAGCATCCTCCTGGAGCCCTTTTCATGCCATTCAATTCTAATTTACCATCAGCTATTGTAGCTTTACCATGTAGATTCTGCAATTGGCACTGGAGGCTTGACATAAAACCACAAAGGTGACTAAATTCCAAGTTAAAGCTGATATTTCATTCTCAATTCTCTTGGTTGTGGGGGTGCTGTGGAGCCCATGGGAACACACCCAGTGTTTGAAGCCCCAGCTGGACCCACACACAGAAGAGCAAGCTGAGAGTGGAATTTCAACCCAAGCCCCTACCGTTACAGCCATGTAGCTCTTTGTGGTTGGATTTCTCCTGTATGGCACTGTTACAGGCAGAAATAAGCCCAAGACAATCCCAGAGTTATTTTAAACTATGCTTACAAGATTCTTGTGGTAGTAGTAATAGATTCTTGTCACCCATTGTACCTCAGAAATTTAAATTTTTGTTTCCAGCTTGCCTTGAGCTTGCACTGTTGGAAACTGCTTAGGTGTTAGATTACAGATACCTTAATATCTGAGGTTCAGCCTTAAATACATAACTATTTCTTACAGTATACCTGTCGTTACTTGAAACTCATTTTGTGGAATAAAAGAGTAAAGCTCTACTTTCTGCCCAATACATGCATTTTTATGAGCAAAATGAGCTTTCACAGTGTTTTTTAAAATGTCAGGAATGTCAAATCTTTTTTAACTGAAGGACTCATTGGATGACTCAGGAAAAACTACTTAGAAATTAGTCAGGATTTAATTGAAGTGGAAAGGATACTGAATTGTGAAGAGAGTTGCTCCCCTCTGCACTCATTAGATTAGTACTTCAAAAGAAGATCAGTCTAAATTTTAAGTGACTGAATCAGCCTTTTCTTCAAAACATAATTTTTATTTAAACTTTGGTTGGGCACTTGGAATAATGATTAAATAGTTATTCAAACATTTGTCTCTTCTAAGAACAAATGGGAGTTATGCTTCTAAGTTGTTTGGTTTTCTTTAAAAAAAACATGAGCTTCTTCCTGTTATTTCTACTTCTTCCCATGCTATTTCTATCCCTTACCAGCTGTCTTTGGTGGGTCTGGCATCCCTGCTTCTTGAAGACTTAGAGAGATACATATTGGGGAAGAAAATAATAGTGAATGAGAAGGAGGGATACAGCTTTTAAATGAGCTCTAGCTGAGCTCATGCTCATGTCCTGAAGGGTGTTCTCTGCAGATGATGAATTTCTTTAATAGTGACAGGAAGTCAGGAATTTTGCAAAAGCTTAGAAAAAAAAGTAGAGGATGGCACAGCTGATTTAGTTCATCCTGTTTTGTCCTCATTTGTGCTAGTTTTGAAGCTGACGTTCATAAGAAGTTAGCCAAGGCTATTTTGCAAATCAGGGATGCCAGTTTCTCAAAAAGAAAGGGGTTTGGTGAGTCTACAATCACATTTTATTGTAATTCTGATGGGAATAGGTTCCTTTCCAAATACAAGGCACCCTTCAGAGTTAATATGTGAAGATGTGAACACAGAATCACAGAACATGCTTGCGGGGTTTCACCCCCGGATTGGGGTGACCCCAAAAGATGGAAAAGTCCCTCCTCCAACCCATGCCTTCGAAGAAAGACTCAGTAGTCTTCTGTTGTCTGGTCTCAAGGTTGTTTATTGTTGGTTATCTACAAGATTCTTCTCCTGAACTGCTGTGGCCCGTTCAGCAGGTCAGACAAAGGCACACTGCCCTCCCAGGGGGCTGGTGCTATCTTTTATATCATATATTACGTACTACATGTTTATGCTTTTTCCCCAATACCTACTATCTATATTGAATGGTGACTTTCTACTCTAAACCAATCTGTGAGTGCCAACATCACCAAAGACATGGAGGCTAGGAAGGAGAAAGAAAGAGGACAGGGCACACCCAAGTCCCTCCATCTTAGATCTCCTGACCCCCATGTACAAAACTTGGACCCCTGCGTACAAGGCTTAAAACCCCCCTGTACAGCACTCAGAAATCCTACCCTTTACTTCGTGACTACTTCTACTACAATATCTAAACTTTTGTGACTTCTTGTTCTTCCTGCAAAGTTGGTAAACTGTTCCATGGGTCAGATTCAAAACCACAGGGGTCTCTGGCTGCATGCCAGGGTCTCAGATGCTTTTGACCTGGGTCTGGAACGTCCGAGAATGTCTGTGGGACATTCTGAGTTCCGACACATGCTGAGTTTGAATTCATCAGGATCATCGAGTCCAACTCCTGGCCCTCCACAGGACACCCCAAGAGTCGCACCATGTGCCTGAGCACACTGTCCAAATGTTCCCCAAACTCTGTCAGGCTTGGTGCTGTGACCACTTCCCTGGGAAGTCTGTTCCAGTGTCCAACCACCCTCTGGGTATAGAACCTTCTCCTAATACCTAACCTGAACCTCCCCTCACACAGGTTCAGGCCATTCCCTCAGGTCCTCTCACTGCTCACCACAGAGAGCAGATCAGTGTCTGCTCCTCCTCTTCCCCTCACAAGGAAGCTGCAGACTGCAATGAAGTCTCTCCTCAGTCTTCTCCAGGCTGAACACACCAAGTGACCTGAGCCACTCCACATACGACTTTTCCTCAAGGCCCTTCTCCATCTTTGTTGCCCTCCTTTGGACACTCTCTTAACAGTTTAATACCTTTCTTATATGGTGGTGACCAAAACTGGTACCTATGTGTTTCAGTTAAAATTGTTGACTGCTGAAATTCAGTGTTCTGTTATCAGTAACAAATTTAGCTTTAGACAGTATTCAGATAAATACTGCAAGACTTAAGAAACTTGAAAATCCAGTTGGTTTGAACATGTAGAATTTGCTTTTTATTTCTTTCTAAACTTTTTTATTTTTGTATATATGCAGAAAGATTGCCTTTCATTACATAATTTTGGTTAAAGGACAATTGTGAAACCATTTTGCATTTTTTTAAAAAACTTACCATTGGGGAAAAATTGCTTTTGTTACTGTGAGAAGGATGTGATTTTAATAAGAATGCAGCATGTTAATACCCAGCAACCGTGAAATATTCATTTGAGATTTACAGCATTTGTTGGGTCTTGTAAACTAAGCAATTTTGGAGTCACTTGTCCCCTAAAGTTTTAAAAAGAATAAAGCTACATTTGTTAATCCATTTGATTTGTTTTTAAGCAGTATTTTCCAGAACATGCAGGTCTGAACAGCAGCAGTGCACTTGGGTTGTAGGCCATGATAGAGCTCTATACTGTAAGAAGCTTAAAGCAGTTCTGTCTAAACCAAAGCAAGTCTTGGCTTCAGATACTTGAGTTAGCCCATATTTTCCTTACATATCAGAATATGACTGTTTTAAATCTAAATTATTTTTGAGTATTTTTTCTTGTTATTGGTTCCCTCCCACCCTTCATTGAAAGCTGAGGTTTGAGACAAACAAACATGCTACAAGGGAAAACTAAGATTGACTATAACAGGTGCTTGTAGCCTGTCATGCAGTGAAATACTTTAACAAGTCCTTAATGCTAACACAGAGCTGCAAGGCATGGGATTAAATGGCAAGTTGAAGCCTTCTATTTAGAAATACAATAATGTATAATATAATATGTGATGGTAATTGTTCCATGATTAATGTTCAAATACACACAGTGTGTGTTCTGAATCTTAGAGTTTCTCATTTTCCTGTTGTCACTTACCATCTCTGAAATCCTAAAGTATAAATATCTCTGTTTCACTGGGTCTGTGTCCTCTTTTGCTGCCAATAAATGCTGGTGCTACTCATCAGAGTATTGTCAACTCATATGGTTTTGATCCTGAGTCTCTCGATATTAATGAAGTTGGAGATTTTTTCTTTGCTTGACTAGTTGAATCTTTGGGTTTGGTGGTATGATCTCTGACTCTTTTGTTGGTGTTTTCATTGCTTTTCCCATTTTTTGACTTCTCTGAAGGACAGGCCCATATTTAAACTAGAACATCATTATTTTCCCATCTTAGGAGTTGCTTCACACTTCAAAAATTAACTTCAGGAATGGCTCATTTGCATAGATACGCAACACATTTCAGCCTTTGCTGAGCCAGCCACTAACCTGGCAAAATACTATTTACTGTTTAGTGGGTTTAGGTTTTTGCTGAGTTAGCAAGCTGAATTTGGCTCAGCAAGAGCCCAGGTAGCAGAGCTGGCAAACAAGAAGGTGCAGGAAGACATGGCTGAGAGCAGGGGAGTGGGAAGCAGGATGAGCCTTTGGTGACAGCCATCCATTAATTTGGCTCATGTGTGTTGTTAAAGCATGCTCTCAGTGAAGCCAAAAAATACTTTGACTATCATAAACATGTCATTCTTAAAGACTGTGCCATAAAACTTTTATTGCTGGTAGCTTTTTGTTGTGGCTACCCACAAAATACTGAGGTTGATCAAGATTGTGTATAAGGTTTTTTTCTAATTACATCTTTGGTCTACAAATGCAGTGCACTTTTTTTCTTTTTCAGAAGGAAGATGTCATTCATGCAGACGTGGATGAAAGACTGTCTCTTCGAAAGCACCGCTTCTTGCATTTTGCGTCGTTGGAATATGAAGGAGAATATTACATGACACCAAGAGATTTCTTGTTCTCAGTAATGTTTGATCAAGTTGAACGTAAGTTGTTTTCTTGTCATTGTATTTGTGAAGGAAAAGAATCTTGCTGGTCTCCTTAGAGATGTCATTTGCAAAGCACTGGGATAAGATCCTTTATATTACATAAATCAGCAGAAGCCAATTTTTAAATGTTGTCCATATGGATTCTCACAGACATCGCTACCCTTTACCCAAGTGAAATGAGGCTGATGATTTAGAAATCTGGTGACTTGCTGATGACATCTCTGCATAATTTACATGACTGATCAGCATGCCACAGAAAATAGAATGAATGTATTATAATAGTGTTTGTACCATTCCTGGTCCTGTTATCATCTATCCACTTCACCAGCAAGTAATTCTGTGACCTTTCTTCTTAAAGGAGGCAGTGATGGGAATGAGTTGAATGAGAATAATAGAGCCCAGAGTTCAGTTCTACATTTTTGGTTTTAAATCTTCTTTGATTTTTACATAACCTAGTTAAGAACAAATCAAAATTGCAAGTGTCTTTTCAAGAAGTACTTTTAAAAGTGTACTTTCTGAGGAGAAAATAGGAACAGCACACAAATAAAAAGTGCATAGGTTGTTGTCCTTTTCTGCAGGTTTTCTGCAGGCTTCATTAATTCTGTCCCATTCCTTTAGCTTGTTTCATCTTTGTATCTTCTTCTGTTATTTCTGTGATACAGTTATTTTTTTAAATGATACATGCTTTTTTTCTCAAAAAAAAAAAATGGGTTTAACAGTTTTCCCAAGACTTTTTTTTTTCTTCTGAAAGGTTAAGTTTTCCACTTTCCAGAGAGGATTCTCACTTAGAGGACAAATACTCTGTTCTTTTATCTGCTGAGGGAAAGAGGGAGAAATCCCAGCTTTACTAGTTGTTTGCTGCAATCTGCACATGCTGACCAGGAGAACATGTATGGCAAAAGCCATTCAAAGCCTGGGATGCTCTGCCCACCTACCAGCAAATGCTGTAGCGACTTGGGAGTATTGAACTGGAAATCCAGAAGGGAATTCAAGGCCCTGTGGAAGAGTTTGAGAGACAGGGAGGAAGAAGGACACCAGAATGCACTTTGATTGAAGCCTGTCGAAAATCTAGGGCAGAAAGCAGTTTAAAAGAGCAGCAAGAGGTCAAAGAATATGACAATTATTATTAGATAGAATTATCAGTAATAAAAGAAGTTTTCCACTATCTGCCAAAAAACCTATGGTGATAAGGATACATGAATTCACTGCTGACACACAGCTCCTAATATTACACAAAGCTGAATATAAATCCTTAGAAGAACTTTATGACCTTGAGAGTCATGGAGATTTTTTAAAATGCTGTTGTTTAACGTATGGGTGTTAGACTTCATTCCCCCTCAAAACTGAAGTCATTAAGTTAAAAACCTGCAAGGGAACTTACTTTGAGTTTTCCAGCCTGAAAGACCATGATTACAGAAAATTTTAGTTTTGAAGGTGTGGTTTTCAGACAGTTGTATCTGAAGACAAGGTTAGAGAGATAAGTGTTTTTCATTTCTAGCCATTCATCCATATTAATTGGTTACTCTAAGTATAATAGTACACATGCAGATTTTTAATGAAGAGGTATGTGGTGATATTTATTTGTAATGCAGCCAAGTTAATTTCAGTTGTTTTGCTAATATGAGTGGGAAATAGCATTAAACAGAAGCGAATAAATAATGACAAGAAAAAAACCTTTGCTCTAATGCATATTTAGCATTTCAAATTGAGGTCAGGCTTGCAGCAGCAGCATCATAGATGCTTGATAGAAAAATGTTGACACTTGAATCTAATGTTCCTAAATATTTTTTTAACTGTCATTGGTATGGATTTTTTTGGCCAGTAGCATAAACACAGTGGTAAGCAATTCTCTTGATTTCTCTTGCTTGGGATTTTACATTTTTATGTGACTGCAAACAGACACAGAATTTGATAGCAGAGAAATATGGCACTTGAAGTATTTTTAAAGCAGTGGTTTTACTCATTGTGTTTCAAAGAATTTCATACGAGGAAAATAAACAGACCTATCTCAAGTGTCTGTCATGGTACATTCAGAGTAGGTCAAGATAGTGAACTTAATGGCAAAGTAGCAGTTATTTTAGAAGCTTTCTGCTTATATGATAAAATCATTCTCTTTCACCCTGAACAGTGCTTTTAGAAAGGAGAAAGGTATGACACCACTTACCCTAGAAAACCCTTCACTTACTGCATGCTTAGATGCAATTTTAACATGTGATCCTGCATACGTACGGTGAATCTTACAATGCTGAACTTCAAGCTGTAATGATTTGGGTATTCTCTACCTATTTTTGATTAATTGCTAATAAGTGAAAAAAACCCAAACCTCTCAGCAAAATCTGAAGCACCCTGGCAGTAACCATTCATCTTCATAAATATTTGCTTGGAGTTTTACAATTGGAACCTGTTTATGGTAATATGGAAGACTTAGGGCTGTTCTAAAGTTTTGTTTCTGCTGTACTTTTTACAGACAATATGCAGAAACATATGGCCAGCCTCATGAGCAGTTTAGTTGTGTACATCAAGAAATACTGCTGAGGTTGGTCTGTCCCTATTCAGAGATAAACACTCCCACAAGGGAAAAAGGCAAGCAAAAAGAGGGATGAGAAATACTTATGACTTGGGTTTTTTGCTCATGGATGGTTGTCACTGGAGAATTACTTTGAAATCTCATGTTAGTTTTTACACATAGTCAAATTTAGTAGAAAGTAAATGTGGTGTTGTGTAAACCAGAAGAATTGTTGGTACTAGCATTAAAAAATACCAAAATATTTTAGCTATTTAGATTGTCAAGTGAATTCCGGTACACAGTTAGGTGGAATTTATTGCTGAAGCAAAAATCTTAGGTGTGGCCTTTGACAAGGTTGCAAAAGATGCAATAAATTATAATTTATTGTGGAATGCTTTACCAGATAAGAAAATGGATGAACTGTACTGCAAATATGTCAACTGTCATCCTGCCTAAGTGATCTTGAACCCTGCCTGGTAGACCTTAGTTCACTACCTCTGGTCATTCATTTCCTGGTGCATGGGTTTGTCTGTTACTCATTTTCTTTAAAATAGGCAAAAGTTGTGAAATATTTGCATTCCTGTTAATTAAATCACACCTTCAAAGTTATTTACTGTGAGGGTGATAATGGAGAAAAATATTTACAGTACTGTCATGTGAGGAGAATGAGCTGATAACAAATGCAGTCTCCTGACAGACTTCTTGTTCTGCGTATTGACAAAGCAAAGAGTTCTATAAAGGAATAAAGACACAGTCCAAAAAAAAATTTCCTTCCTTTTAGAGGCAGTGCTTCTAACACCAAGTTACTCTGTAAACATGTGCCTTGTTCTATTACAGTTAGTTATTTTATGAAAGGAAGCAGCCATCTCTTTATAAACAGTGACAAAGTAAATGAGATGTGGTAGTGTGGCCCAGCATTTGTGCCAGTGCAAAGCTAATATAACAGCATTTTTTTCTACCAGTTAGTTCAGCGCATACTAAATGCACCGTTGGGGATTTTGGATTCATGGCTATATGCCGTGTAATCTCGTGTTAAAACTGTTACCACAGGGATGTGTGGCAAACCATTGCAAAACAAGCCAAGTTCTTCTGGGTAATCTGTGGGATGTTCATGTAAATCATCATACCTGATGCAATGATAGTTTAGTGAAAAAGTGTTCCCTGTTACTGTTCTTACCGTGACGTAAAAATACTTCACCATGTCTAGTAATGTCATGTAAAGTACTTCACAATATCTAATATAAATAATATAAACTTGATGGGTTGCATCAGAAATTCTAGCACTTCTAAGATCACAGGTACAGGAAGGATAAATTATTTTATCTTTCCCATACCTGTGATCTTAGAAGTGCTAGAATTTCTGCTGATTTACACAAAATTTTCATTGCAGTGCAGGAGCATTTTCGAGAGACCCTTCATGTAAAATTTGTATCTTAGACAGTTGTGCATACTTAGGCTCATATTCCAGATTAGACAACTAATATTGTGTTAGAGCTCCATGGAAGTATCACCGCTGATGTGCTGTTGCAGAACATACAAGAAAATCTGTATTAGTTTTTGAAAAGGACTGCAAGAGTCCTTCAGGAAATGAAGATGTTGCAATGCATTGAATCTGAACTGTGCTTATGTTCATTTTTTTCTGGAGAAGATTATTCTATTCCTCTTCCAGGTAGAAGACAAACCTTCAGGTTACCTTGTCTGGTAACAATTGACACTTGCTATATAAAGATCTTGATCCTTCTGTATCTGCTCAGTCCAGATTTAATGTGTTGTAGCATCTTCATTCATTCAGCTGCGGTAAAAGAGATTTTCCTGTGTTCTACTGTACCAGGGTACCAGAGGCAGTATTTCCATGGCAGAGTCCTATCTGCCATGGAAGTGTGTTGTAAGTTCCCTTGGAGAAGTTGTTCAAGTTGGTTAAGCTTTCTGTGGGGACGCAGTTGTTGCAAAGTTGTTTTGTGTTTGCCGGCTTGATATGATTGATATGTGGCTTCCTGTCATGGCATCAGCGTGGTCATGGCTGTGGGGGACTCTGAGGAAAGGACACAGTGCAAGGCTGTGGTGGCTAAAAAAGTGAGTTCTCCATTGTCCTTAGTTGAGGTCAGTGCTGGTGCAGTCAGTGGTGTTAGGAGGGCCAAGAGGGACCAGGCAGTAGATGAGCACTTCGGAATGAGCTGAGTCAGTCTTTTTATTTTTGGGTCTTGAGGTTTTTGCCTTTGGCAGGAGTTCAGATGCCTATGCTTCAGTGTCTTCATTTTGACCTGAATTTCATAGGCGATAGCTAATCAGACTGATGTGAGTCATGCATCAGTGTCCGATCTAGAATTTGGGATTCAGAGTCAAAGAATAAGATCGAAGCTTGTCTAAATGGGAAGTAGGGATTGAAGTGTTGTATGGGGAGCCATTGAAACAGCTGGGAACTGAATTCAATTCTCTCCAATTTCTAATGTGTTAACAAAGAAATTGTTTTCTCTCTATCTCTGCATTTAGTGGTTTTTTAATACAGATATGTCATTGTTGCTCAAATCCCCCACAGTAAAGAACTCTGCAAGCTGAGTATGCATGACAAAGATGACCCCTTGCCCAGTGGTAGATGGAAGCTAAAGTGAAGATAAATCCAAAGTAAAAACATGGTGGTTTAAGGTCATTAGATTAATCTCTTCCAAATTTTAAAAAATGAAACAAAATCAGCCATTTCTAGCCAAAGCTTCTTAGTCATCATTGTTTACTCATTTCTTAAAGTGGGGTTGTGAGTAAAGGAAAATACTATTCCTGTTAAGGAACTGAACAAAAAAGCACAGATAAACATTGTTTGCTGAAAATGTCTTCCGTACTGTCATGTTTTATCCTCAGCTGTCCATAATCACCCAAAAAGTATTAGGAAATCCTACCACAACCCTGTCAAAGTCTTCAAAGTAACTTACTTTCACTTTACCTTAAGTGTTCAAGTAGAACATTAAAATAAGTGTAGGGCATAAAATACTATATTGTTTTAGATCTAATGTTGTGCCTCAGCCAATTGGTGGTAATTAATTAAACTAAATAAGGGATTTTTTTTTTTTCTTTTGTCCTCATCAATTAGATGTTAACTCTGATAATTAACATGCTTTGGCTGTATGTTTATCTAATAACTAATTTCACAGTAAATAGTTCTTTGTTTAGAAATATGGCAGAAATTTCTATGCTGTTGATAATGTGTATTTACGTCTATTATGTCTATATGTTTTGTTGTGAACTCAAAATAAACACTAATGCACTTTCATAATTGTTGCATCACAAGGTACTACACAGCAGACTCAAAGATGGGATTCTTGAGGAGAAATGCAGTGTTCCCTCCTGCAGCATTCAAATCTACTCTGTTGGCCAGGCTTCTTTTTTGGTGTATTAACCACTGGCCTCCATACCAACTTATTTTTTGCTCCCATATTTCAAAAGTGCATTTGATTGAGAGTCCAAAAAACATCTGAAGGGGAGCAGTGCTGACAGCAGAGGTGTTAGGTGAGTGTTAGTGAGACTTCCAGCACTGTAGCCCTGTGGCTGCAGCATCAAGGAAGTGTGCATGGTCAGATGGGAGAGCAGGAGGAAAGGGAACCATGGAGCAAAATCACTTAAAAAGGAGCATGTTTTAACATATCATTGCAGAGGAAAAATATGTCTTTTTTTCCCTTCAGTTCTATTTTCCTGCCTTCAACCGTGTTGAAGGTACCTCAGATACATTCCTTGTACCGTTAAATAGAAAAATATATTTTTGATCCTTAAATTTATACTGACATTGGATTAATTACATTTGTATATTTGCAGGTATGTCTGTGTGAGACAACAGTAACAGTTATACTGAACTCATGTCTCTGTTATGATTGATTCCTATTTTTCCCTTTGTGGCATTGATGACTGGCTGAATAGAGATGCAGATTGAGAGTTCCTGTACTGCAGTGCTTACTGATTAGATAAAAACTTGGGCAAGATGATTTGAAAATACATTAATAGCTATTTAGCTTTCAGAAAGACAGTTCAATGAGAAGATAAATTACAGCTTCTCAGTGAATGAAAGCAATTTATAAAAACTCAGCACAAAACTCAGCACAAAAATAGTACCGATAATAAAAGCGATCAGGCTTCAGCAGAGTTCTGAGCAAGAGGCAAGTGGTCTCAATGCACATCTTGAAGGATTTGGTTATTGAAAGTGTGAAAGTTATTGGTTATTTAATGGCATCTGAATGGAAAACAGATTCCCTGAAACGAATGAAAATATATTGTGCACATACAGAATACTTGTAGTGCAAGTAATGGAAAGATCTGGTTATTAATAACAGGAGCCTGCTTGTTGTATAAACATATCTGCCTTAGAATTTCAGAAGTCTTGCAACAGTTTCTGCTTTAGTCAAGTATTCCAGTTTTGTGACCTGATAATGTGATATTTGAAATAACTAACAGAGAAGTCACTTTTTTTATACATATGGGCACATTTCAAGAGCTCATACAATCATTCTTGGTCTCTGAATATTTTTCCTATCTTTAAAGATTTTTAAAATTTTTTTAGAACACCACACACTGTTTCAACTACTTTTATAACATATTGTCAACATACCACAGAAAATATCTTTGGTATATGTTCTCCCACAGGTTCCAAATACTTTTTGACAGATTACTTCAGTATTTTTTTTTAATAATTCAGTGGAACTTAATCAGTTCTGAAGCATCCTGCTTAATTGACAATTAAGTCTTAACAGATGTAGCGTGAAAACAGATTCAATGCATTTTTTCACTCTTAAGTGTATTTTAATTTCTTGCAACATATGTCCTCAACACAGACAGGTATTGGTTTATACCTAAGAAGTACAGTCTGGTTTTAAAATTGTTTGGCTTGCATTCAGTTATTTAAGAAGTGATGAGGATCTGCAGACCACTGACAGATGATAGCAGGTGCCAGGAGTGCAGGTCAGACTCCTGTCAAAATCTAGCATGCATTCTATCCTCATATTTTCAGTTGTTTGTAACTCTTGTGGTAGTGATGGTTCTGTGCTTTTCCTTAGGCCAATGCTGAATTTTTATTGGATTAGTCATATGATTTATTCTTCTTTTACTAACCTTAATACAGACTACTATTTTTCTCCTGCTTGTTCTCATAAGAAATGTTACATTATGAGTTTTTAAAAAATGCCTAGGGTAGAACCACAGAGTATCAATCACTTTGCTTCTAGGCAGTAGCAGCAGGCAAGGTGTGCAGCCTGCTTTGGTAGGTGAGAGGAGCTGTCCTTACTTGCCAAACAGCTGGCGTCTCCAGGGGCACTGTTGAGAAGTTCCATTGCTCCCTGTTTGGAAAACACAGGCACTGATTCCCTAAGTGAGAAACTGGCCAGGTTATGCTCTGTTTTTCACTCCCCAGCCTTGCACCTGCAGTGGGTTATAGCACTGACTGTGCTCAGTAGCCTTCCTCATCTGCTGTGAAACAAAAGGAAATAATGAGTTCAAAGACATTTTTCCATGTGTAAAACACACAGGTTCCTCTTGTTAGAGCCACCTGCTTGTATGGCAGTGCCTCCCTTGGGTTACCAGCTTCGTTACTGCAAAGGAGAATGCAGACAAGAGACAATTCTTACTAATCAAATCAGTCATCCAGTGTTGTCCAGTCCCTCAGAGAGCTCAGGTCCTCACACCATCATCCATACTGCTGGCAAGCACCTGGTCATTCTTCTGGCTACATCTTTTTTTTAATATCTTTCCTCTTGGACTAGAAAAGCCTGAAAGTGAAAGGATTTTACAGACACAGCTAACGAAAAAACTACATTTTCTAACAAATCCTGCCTTGGTTGTTACCAGACAAAAAGTAGTTCAGCATTGCTGGTAGGTCCAAATCCATCCTACCTGGCCATTCTTGGTTTTTCTAGCTGGTTTTTTTCAGCTAATTAGTATACATAAAATGCCAGTGTCCAGCGACTTTGTTTACCAAGAGCTGCAATCATACTTGGCTTAATAAAAAATTTTAAATGGGCTCATTGCATGGAATTTAAATAGAAGACATGGCCAAGACAGCTACCTTTTGATGTTTTTCAGTTTATTCCAGTTGTCTTTCAGGACTGATGTTTGAAGTCTTCAGAATGATGCAGCTCATTTTCCCAGGCGCCAGCCTTCTTTTAAGTCTTGACTGCATGTCCTTTGTGTCAGTACTTCTGGAACTACTGAGACAGTGAAATTTTGCTGCTGCACTGGTATTGGCAAGCTCATAGTAAGTCATATATCCCACTAGGGAAACTGCCAGTTGCAGAACACAGAGGACTTTCCTCCTTTTCTGCTTCTCTCCAAATGTTGGGGTTTTTTTTCATTTTTGTTTCTTCTGGGGTGGGGATGTACATGTGTTTGTGTGTCACTTGCACCCTGACAATAGCATTTATTTATTTTCTGTGGATTTGTTGGTGACATAGAATGTGAGAGTTTCCTTCTGCTTCACTGTCAGTTTCTTGGGAAAAACTATAAAATCTAATGCTCAAAAATTTCATCTGCTTCTCTGGCTTTCTTTGAATTGGCTAAGGAGAAACATTTTTTGCCAGCTCTGTGGTGGTAAAGGCAGTCTCTACTGCTGAAAAAGTGAGAGGGTCTTTTAAACCAGTATGGTCATTTTAAAAGTACACTGGGCAACATAAATTACTCTACACTTTCACTGGAAGAAAGCTGTCCATTGTTTGCTTTTCATTTGTACCAACTGTGAGAATTATAAAAATCCCATTTAAAATTTGATTCCTTTGTTGTTTGAATCTGTCTCCTCTGCAGCTAAAATAAATGTTCATTTCAAGAGGACAGTTGCTATTCTTCATGTCCAGTATTTTTGTAAAGAGGAGAAAGGATATCTGCTTAGTCAAACCATTGTAAGAGCAGCCATATTTATTGCCACTGCTAACCTAAGTTAATATCTAATATCTCATAATGTATTTTTATGGAGTTGCATCCTCTATTAGTGAAATACTTCATGCCTTAGTACTTGTCTTTAACGTTTCATAGCTAAGTGTTTCAAAATTTATCATATATGTTCTGTAAGTCAGCTCCTATTTTAGGGGTTTAAAATAAAACAAACTAAAAATATAGACCTAATGCATTTTTTCATCCTCAATTTAACATCATTTTTAACCACTGGTTATATTGGAAAACAGTGACACAATATCTCTGTTGCTTAAAAACTCTGCTGATATCCCTACTCTAAAAGTAGTCACTGTCTGTATAAACCTTCTTACTCTTATGCTCACATTTCCCATTTCCTAAAATAGTGAATTTTCTTCTTTTGAACCTTAGCTCTGTGGTACATTATGGATAATTAAGCTACCACTCAGCCCTGGTCTTGTTAGATTAGCAAACCTGAGTTTATTTTTATCTCCTCTGTCTGGGTGAGGCCATCCATTCCACAGCTTCATGTAGGCATCTTTATTCCATGCTTTTCTGAGTCTGATTTATCTGTGTAAAGCCAGTGTCATTCCCTGGCTCACAGCACAATCTGCTATCAATCACTGTGGTCTGAGAGATGGAACAAGGATGAAAGTCAGGAACTTCTTAAATTAAGGCTGTTGCTGAAATTTCTGAATTTCAGACTGCAGCTTTAGTTAAGGAGAAAAATGGTTCAAAGCAATGCTCATTTGAGCAAAATGCTGAAATGTGCATAGCCTGTGCTCCACTCACCGTCACTATGTGCAGAACAGCTTCCAGCGCCAAAGGTGCTTTGGTCCTCATTTGTACCTCCATGTGTCTACCAAGCTGAGGATACTGGGGTAGAGCAAATTATTCTCTGCATCCTTAGGTGAGGAAATTTTTGGCATAATCATTGTATAGTGATTAGAACAGAAAAAGAGATCTGGCAAAGAACAGCCTCTTAGGAGGTCATGTGCAGTCAAGGGCTTGATCCTCCCAGGTAAGGTACACTTTTGCTGAGGGAAAGGAAAAAATTGTTCATTTTTTTTCAGTCCATAATTGCTCTTGGAGGAGAAATTAGTATTGTCAGAAAAGCTGAGAATGGCAGGAAAGAGACAACACAAGGATAATTGGAAGTGGTGGACACAGAAGCCCAGTATACTGAAGGCTGCTGCAAGTTCAATGAGACATTAGGGGGAATTTTGATGTAAGGTATAGTTCTGCATTTGGATTTGCCTTCTTAATTATATTTACTGAATAAATATTTCTGTTCTATTTCTGTCTTGACCTATTACAATGTTTCCTCTGGTGCTTAATATGGTCAGAATTCTTCAGAAAATCTGACTGTAAAAATAAAAGCCATGGTAAAGCCAAATGTGTTTCAGAGGTTTGCTTCATTAGATTATTTGAACTCAGGGCGAGAAGAGTTTTTTTCTGAGGAAATAAGACAGTTCTAGAAAATAGCAACTTATTTTTTGAAATAAACTCGTGAGCTTCTTTGTCTAGATTTTTTTTTTCTTTCTGAAAGATTTTTTCTTTATTGTGTGAGGAGTTTGAAGTCAAAGGGTCAAGTGGTGGCTTATCTTCTCTTATTCAGTCTGCAAAGTTCATTCTTTAGTTTAGAGGAGGTACTCTAGTTGCACAAGACCTTTTTGTTTCTACTGCTATAGAAGGCTGATGAACATCATGTCAATAATTTTTAAACATATTATTAGCAGTATTTTTTTTTTCTGAGGTGCAAATTTACCAAACTGTTTTGACCAGTGTAATAAGGTATTATTAACACCTGTTTTTTAAGCTCTTCTGTGATTTCTCTTAACTTTAGTTCTTTCCAGTCTTAGGGGAGTTCTCAGACTTTCCATGATCCTGCTCCTCTTTCCATTACCACCTTGTCTATTGAATAAAGGCAATGTTTCAAATTACTTTTATGTAACTGTCTTCTCTCTGCTGTTCTGAGAAACTTATAAAGCCTAACAGAATCTCTTCACTGAGCTTTTGCATGGCAAAAACAGGTTAAACCTTTCATAGCTTAAAAAACAGGAGCATTCTGTTATCATTTACATACCCTTGGAGCCCCTGCTGTAGGAAAGCTTTCCAAACATCTGTTAATTGCTATGTGGCAGATGTTAATGGTGTATAAACAAGTCAGACTCAGCAGGGGCTGTTACTGGTTTGCTTGGAGATTTTCTGTGTGCTAATAACAGAATGAGCTAATCTTAGAAGTGGAAAGAAACTCCAGGCTAATTTAAAGATAAAGGTGAGAATGATGTGGACCATCAACTGAAGGAGAGCAAGTCAGCCACTGAAAGGAACCCCAATTAAACAGGAGAAGGAAGAAGGAAAGAAAAAGTAGAGATTGCAATAATGCTTGAACCTGGAGACCTATGGAAATAGTGAAGTAGGTCTGTGCAGGATCAGTAAATGCTCAAAGCAGTAGGTAGCATCTTCTGTATGAAAATTCCTAAACATGGTTATTAGAATGTCCTTATCTTTCCACAATGGCAGTTGGAAAAAGTAATGTCATCACTGGGATGTCATCTACACTAAAATGGCTTCCTAAAATTTTCATGTAAGGTTGCACTTCAGAGCCTTAAAAAGGAAAAGGTTCCTTCTGGAAATTCTGCAATGACAGCATTATCTTAATTCAGCTCTGAATAGCAATTCCCTTTATCATTCTCATCCTTGTCATCCCCAGGAATCTAAAACATCTGAAGTGCTACAATACTGCACCGATGCCAAAAGTCTCTTCCCTTAAAATAGCAGTTTTATTATTTTCTTCTTTTTCCCTCCTTCCTTAAGCTGATTCACTAACATTAATGGGGATTAGTTGCAATTATTAAGCTTCTGTTGAAAAAGAAAGTGATGCATTAGGTTCTGCTAGAGTAGGCATCCAATGATTCACTTCATCCTTTTAATAAAACTAATTGCAAAATGGACGTGTTTCTTTGCTGAGTGTTTATGAACCCTTTTGTTTCAATGGATGATGTCAGCAGAATTTGGGAAGGTGATGAACAGATAGATAATATCAATTGCAAGAAAGACAAGGTTTTTGGTGTAAAACTGTTGACTAGTCGCAAGTGGACCCAAAACAACCTTGTGTGCTTTCTTTTGCTTATATTTGTTTTATCTTTTAGAAATTCCTCTTACTGACATTCAACACAAATGGTGAATAATTTACTAAAGCCTTTCCAAATTTCCGGTTAAGAGAATTATTTCATCCCCATTTTGTCCTCTAATACAAATGTGTTTGTTTTTTCTTCAAGAAGAGTCTGCTGCAGAGGTGAATAGGAGGTGCAACTAGCACAGTCACCCCATGCAGTAATGGAACACCATCTAGTGAGTGTTCACTTAATCCTTTCATTCCTAAATAGAATCTATATTAGTTATAATTTGCAAAGTAATTGTTCTTTGAACTCAAAAGCAACACCCTCAGACAGCTAGTCACTGTAAATTGCATGTTCATGAATGAGGCTTTTGTTCTGGGAGAGAAGCATAATAAGGGTTTGAATTTTAGGTGTTTATTGTGCTCTGGACAGTAAGACTAAATGTCCTGGGCCTTGAGCTTAAACACACATTTCACATTAATGAAATTACCAATATAGAATTGTTTCCTTTCAGTAAAATGCCCCAATTCACTGTTAAATCCAGTGCTTACTACTCTCATACCTCAACTAATA
This sequence comes from Motacilla alba alba, assembly GCF_015832195.1. Lineage (NCBI taxonomy): Eukaryota > Metazoa > Chordata > Aves > Passeriformes > Motacillidae > Motacilla > Motacilla alba. The sequence goes on along the minus strand of NC_052016.1, from coordinate 53,314,848 downwards.
AGGCAAAAATGCTATATTTTAGGTTGTCAGAGAGAATTAAAGCCAGGCTACAGCCTTCACTGCATGAGAATGTTGTTGCCTTTTGGCAAAAGCCAAAAACTGCCTATGAAACCTACCAACTATGGCGAGTTTTTGGTCTTAGTGTATGTTACAAAAGCACACAAATGGATGTTTTCTTTTTGGAAGGATTGGTCAGGTGACTGTATTAAATTAGAGAGCTGTCTTGTATTCATAACCCTTCTAGAAACAAATGTCTGCAAACATATGCTAGACCCAATTGAACATGGTCTTGGGCAACAGATCCTGACTGACCTTGCTTTGAGCTTTTTCCTCTTGTCATTGTAAGAAGATAAGGACGTTCTAGTTACTGCAATAACCTCCAGAGCTCCCTTCCAACTGCAGCTATTCTGTGAGTAAGGTAATTGCCCTTAACCATGGAGGAGCCCCACTTCATGGGTTTTCCCACAAGCTTCTCAGAAACTCCTGAGACCATCTTTCACAATCGCCCAAAAGCTCCTATGTGTAATATATTCCCTAGAATGTTACCACTGGGAAGAAAATAAGAACAATAAGATGTTCGAAAGGATGTGTTTGCTCTGTGGGGGATGTAAGGCAGCCCTGAAGGCCTCAATTTCTAGACATTTGATGGAAGGAGAAGGCACTAGGAGAATGTAGTATGATTACCACAATCATTAGAATAGTGCAGCAATAGAAATCAGACATCCTGCTGTTGAGATTTCCAGATTTTGCAATAGCAGTGTAGAAAAACATCAGCCACCTCTTTCTTTCTGGGTTTTTTTTTTTCTTCTAAAGGTCTGACTAGGGAGTGCTATAATATGATGAATGACAGTTTCCCAAACTGATATTTCTAGGAAAATTCCATGATACTTTTCTAATCAGCTGTCACCCCTTTAAATATTCTTGGCAATATTTCTAAGACCTTTTACTGCATGTTGCTGTAGTGGAAGTAAATCTTTTTTAAAAAAATACAAACCATAACAAAAGAGAAAGCATTAATGATGGTGTAAATAATTTTGATATGTGATAGGGTGAAACAGGAAAACCAGTACAAGAAAGTGAGCTTCTACATAAACTGGATCTAAGTAGCTATTTATATTTACAGTACTCTTGAGATCCCATGCAATTTATGTGAAATGTCAATGCTCCTGGTTGCTTACCCACTGCAGTAATTTAAATTGCCTAAAAGCACTGATATGTCAGCTATTTACTGCTTGGACACAAGTACGATAAATGTCCTATATCTGAAGAGAATTACAGAAAACAGTGCATTTTTCATGTTGATGCCATTAATAAATACAATTTTTCACTTAATATTTCCAGTTTTCATTTTAAAATTTTAAACTACTTCATTAGTAAATAATTAGATTTTTTTTCTTTCTGTTCTACTAGGAATAAGCAATATCAACAGTATCCTCAAGTTTGCGCTTGGATGAATAAGTTTAAGAAGCTAACTATTTCATAAACAAAGGAGTTGAATTCATTTCACCAATTTTTGACCTGCCCAGTGGATGAGGGAAAGGCTGTGGATGTTGTCTACCTAGATTTTGGAAAAGCCTTTGACACTGTTTCCCTCAGCATTCTCCTGGAGAAGCTGGCTGCTCGTGGCTGGGTGGGTGCACTATTCACTGGGTAAAAAACTGTCTGGATGGCCAAGCCCAGAGAGTGGCGCTGAATGGAGTTACATTCAGCTGGGTCACAAAGTGGTGTTCCCCAGGGATCAGTATTTGGGCCAGCCGTGTTTAATATCTTTATTGATGATCTGGATGAGGGGCTCAAGTGCACTCTCAGTCAGTTTGCTGATGACACCAAGTTGGGTGGGAGTGTTGATTTGCTGGATGGCAGGAAGGCTCTGCAGAGGGGGCTGGATCACAGGGCCAAGGCCAATTGCATGATGTTCAACAAGGCCAAGTGCCAGGTTCTGTCCTTGGGTTACAACAACCCTGGGCAGTGCTGCAGGCTGGGGGCAGTGGCTGGGAAGCTGCCTGGTGGAAAACGACCTGGGGGTACTGGACAGCAGCAGCTGAACATGAGCCAGTGTGTGCCCAGGTGGCCAAGAAGGCCGATGGCATCCAGGCCTGGATCAGCCAGGGTGTGGCCAGCAGGAGCAGGGCAGTGACCGTCCCCCTGTACTCAGCACTGCTGAGGCCACACCTGCAATCCTGTGCTCAGTTCTGGGCCCCTCACTGCAAGAGAGACATTGAGGGGCTGGAGCGTGTCCAGAGAAGGGCAGCGGAGCTGGGGAAGGGTCTGGAGCACAAGTGCTGTGAGGAGCAGCTGAGGGAGCTGGGGGTGTTCAGCCTGGAGAAAAGGAGGCTCAGGGGGGACCTCATCACTCTCTACAACTGCCTGAAAGGAGGGTGCAGCCAGGTGGGGTTGGCCTCTCCTCTCAGGCAACAAGTGACAGGACAAGAGGAAATGGCCTCAAATTGCACCAAGGAAGGTTTAGACTGAGTACTAGGGAAATTTTCTTCAGCGAATGGGTGGTCAGACATTGGAACAGGCTGCCCAGAAAAGCAGTGAAATCACCATCCCTGAAAGTGATCCAAAGACTTGTGGCTGTGGCACTTGGGGACACAGTTTACTGGTGAACCTGGCAGTGCTGCATTAACGGTTCAAACTCAATGATCTTAGAGGTCTTTACTAACTTTAGTGATTCTATTGCCTTTTGAAGCCAAATCATGGAATCATAGAATCATTAAAGTTAAAAATGATTTTTAAAATCATCAAATCCAACCATTAACCTAACCCTGTGGAGTCCACCACTAAACCATGCCCCTAAGCAACACATTCACATGTCTTTTAAGTACCTCCAGGCATGGTGCCTCCACAACTTCCCTGGGCAGCCTGTTCGAATGCTAGACAAGCCTTTCAGTAAAAAAAAATTTCCAGTCTAAACCTCCCCTTGTGCAACTTGAGGCCATTTTCCAAACTAATTTTAGTATTTCTACTGTCTTTCAAATGTGTGAACATGTATTTGTGTGCACCTAAACTGATGAGATAATGCATGAGCCAAAGTCTGTTGGGAACAATAGGACAAAGTGGTTGACCCACGTGGTTATTTCTGGCATTGTTATCTGTAATTCTTTCATGTTGGAGTATTCAGTACATATCAAAGAGTAATAAACCATACTGTTACTTCATATAATTTGACACAGTTTGAAATGGTTTGCAGTTCGTGCTTAGGGGATAAATTGCATCAGAGCAAAAAAGGTGGAAAAGATGGTCCTCTCTGACATGTCCTCTTTTTTCTTATTCCAGGGTTAGTAAGGTAGCTTTATCCTGATGATACATTGCCATACAACAGATGAATTCTCCACGTGGCGCCTCAGTTATGTTCGCCAGCAAGAGAACCCAATTTGTAATAAGCAATCTCTCATATTCTTGTGCTTAGTCTTTAACTGGTTATGGGGGGGGGGGGGTGCATTTTGTAAGATGCATGTGAAAAGTAACAATTCGTCATGACAGAGAAGATCTTCAGAATACATATTGTAGAGGAAGTAGCTGAATGAAACAAAAGGAGTAGTTGCTACTGTGGTAATGGGGTCTTTATATTGAGCACATAAGCTTAAATCAAGTTTTGCATAGTGAGATAAGAATCAGTTTCTGGCTTTGTTAAGATGTTGACCTTTTCTTCCTTCATTTTGATTGTGGGATGATTTGCACACATTTTGATTCTGAATCCAAATTAATCTCTGCTTATAATTAAGATGCAATTTGCTCAAGTTGTATATGCAGTCAGATTTTTAACTGTGTCATTTCACTGTTGTTGTCCTTACCTCTCTTTATCTGTTCTTTTATAATAATCTTCTCTAGCCATAAAGTAGATTGCAGAACCCTTAGGCCAGGGATCATGACTTCTAACGCTCCCTAGGAGAGGAACAGAATTAGACCTCTAGTGCTAGGGGGCTGTCATAATAGTTTACCTTCATCTGATGTTAGTATCCTAATCTAGAATGTGCTCTGACACTGTAGGATTTAAAAACTAGGTGTTGTTAACAATAGGAGATGATGACTTAAGGAGAGTGATGATTCATGAATTATACCTTCTTTATTTCAGAGTTGGATCAAAGATCCTTAATTGAGTCTGCTTGAAGGCGTAGTCTAGCTTATACTGTTCCCTTTGCTAGATAAGACTGACTACAATCTTAAACATTGTAACAGGAATTTTGGGGGGTTATGGCTCTGCCTGCCTGCTCTTTGTGGGAAGGACTATGGTTTTGTGTAGAGTCAGGAAATGCCATCAATCCCAAAAGTCTGAACTGCATAGTGTTCTCTGTAAGTTGCAGGAATTGTTCTCCACCCTTCTGGTCTCAGAAATATGTATTATGGATACAGCTCCTTCCAGGTAATCTTAGATGTCCTTTATAAGACTTTATTGCTGCAATTATGCAGCCATTCCATCTCTTGAACTGTAGTAAACTTTGTCCTTGCATCTGATTAAGTTCTTATTAAAACGAAGAATACATGCCCTTAGCACTGCTAACATCAGGCTGCTAGATAGGAGGTTGGAAAAAACAGATTACAGATGTAACAAATACAGAAAGCAGTCACAGTGTGAGTTATCTGGTTGCATGCAGAAGGGCTCACCTGCTCATATATATAAAAGCTGAAAGTCAGGTCAGAGGAAGTAATTGTAGCATTTCTTTAAAAGAAGGAAACAGATAAGTGCAAGACCTGGATTGGACACCTGTCTCAACCTGGAATAAATTGTCCTTTCTCTGCTTCTCTCCCTTAACTATAAAGGTAGCCTAAGGTCATTAGTCAGGATGAAGTTTGCAGAAAGAGATAATATCTTTTATTAGACCAGTTGCTCTAAGTTGGAAAAATTAGACAAGCTTTTGGGCATATGAGCTCTTCCTCAGATCTGAAATAGGAGCAGCAGATCTCAGAGTTAATTATAAACCTTTTTCTGTGTATGTCCTCACACCATCATAGTTACAGCAAAGCACCACAGAGATCACTCACTCAGATTTAGGCACCTAATTTTTAGACATCTAAATGAAGTCAGAGGAACCAAGCATGAGGCGCTTATTTGGGAGTTTGAGAACTTGCATTTCACATGACACTTTTTTTTTTCCAGATGCTCCCTCCAGTGCTGAGCTCTGCCTGTCTAGAGGACTGGCAGCCTCTCCTGCTGGGAAAATGCTCAGATGCGATTGTGCTCTCTGCTTGGCTTCTTGCTGCTTGTATGTTTCTCGTGAAGTCTTAGCTCACTTCACGTGCTCCCTTTGCAGGGCTGCCCTGTGAGGCTGCTCTAGTTGTTTGGGAGAGGTGACTTTCTGTATCCTATATGTCCTTGCAGTACAAGTCTTGTGGTAAGCTTGGAAGTTTGAACATGTTCTCGTCTTTTCCTTACCTGCAGCTCGGATACATTATTAGAAAGAGAGTGGATCTGGGAGTATGTCACTTTCCCTGGATAGTATCTAAAGAGAATGTGTTCCCCTGCTCTCCTTGCCATTCCCACAGACTCCTCCTGCAGTCCCAGTGAGGACTGAGCTGTTTGCAAGCACTGTTGTAGGCACCACAGCATCTGCTTTTACCCTAGGGCCTTTGGCTTTTTTGGAACTCCTGGTGACTTGGTGCCATGGTCTCTTTAAGAGGTTTTCAAAACTTGCTTATCTTAATTCTTTTGTCTGTTTCAGTTTCCTAAAAGACTTTGTCATCCTTTGATGTTTCCTCCCTGCATCAGCATCCCACCCTTTTTACCCCAGGCTGCCTGACTCACTGAGAAACCTCCTGGTATTGACTTGTTCTGATGCAACTGCTCTTCTGAAATGGAGATTTGACGGTGCTGGCCCCATCCCAGCACTCTGTATTTCTTGTTTCCTCAGAGGAACAATTGCTTTAAATAAAGAAGGACAGATGCAAAGCTTGTTTTGGAAAGCCTAGCAGAAGCTTCTATTATTGCAAATTGCCTTTTCCACTGGGCATACTTGAATTCAATTCAGGTAGTTCAATTTACTAATTCATGTGATTGAAATGACTTTTATCAATTATCTTTCAATGGAGCAATGCAGTAGTTCAGTAAAAGCTTTCTAGCTGAAGTAGATTCTTAATTCATTTAAATTGCATGCTCATTTATTATTCAGATATTGGTTTGCTGGGAGCTAGCATAGCAATCTGACCACTTGGTTTGTCATGCTTTCAAAAAGCCCAAAGTTTTTTTGCTATCCTTCATTTATCTCCAATATCACCAGTATTTCAAAAGGAGGCCTTAAAGAAATAATTACTAGCTTGGATTTTTGTCCTTTATTGGTTTCATTAGCAGTAAGTACTTTATAAATGCATAGAAGAGCTTTAAAAAATGAGAACAAAAATAAGATAGGTTTAAAAAGGCACACTTTGTTAATATAACATACTTGTCCAGTATCATTAAAATTATCTAAGAGAGCTGAGAATGAAATACAAGCTATTGAATGTCAAAGATCTTCTATTTCAGGCTAATTTAAACAGAAATTTTAACAGCATCTCCCCAGGGAAATCAACATACACAATTCTTATCTAACCCAGCTCGCTGGTGCAGGATTCTCAGAGTTCAGCTTGCATGAAAGCTGGCAGCCAGTTATAAGGAAGAAATGCAAATCCTTGTTCCCATGGCAGGCAAGGCTGCCGGGTGGGCTCTGCTGTTAAGGCCACAGCATGAGCTGCATACAGTGGGTGTGATTTTTAAAATGCCCTGATCCTCAAATTAGGACTGTGCTGAAAACCCATCCCATTTAGAAGGTTTGTTTCACTCATCATTTTGCAGAATGAGAGTTTGTTTCTATTGTGAATATACTTAAAGCTATTCTCATCCTAATTTTTCATAAAAAAACAAATGGTTTTATAGTACCTCAGTATGACCTTGAACCTGCAAGGTCAAAATTCAGCAAAGATAGCAATGAATGCCATCCGAAATTAAAAAGCTGGAAGGTCAATTTTTCTTTTATTTTTGTAATTTTGTCTGTTTGAAATGGAGCTAAAAAGAGATTTAGGTCAAACCATCTTACTGACTTTACTGATTAAAAGGACAGGAGTTTGTTCTTCTAGGAAAGGATACCTATTTTATACTGTTCACATTTGAATTTCAGGCTGTGGAGAAAGATTGATTCAAAATTTAAATTAAATTTCCATATTACAAAAATAGGGCAATCTTGCAGACATGTAAAATCATGTTTTCTTGCAAATAGTAGTAACTACGTTTACTTTGTCCTTTGATTATTGTTGTTAGAGTTGTTGATATTCGTGATTTTGCTCATTCTTTGAATCTAAATATCTTTTGTCAGATCTAAGCTGGTCCTTAGCTCTACAGGTGTAAAAGGGTGTTACTGTGTGTGCAAGTCCAGCCTTGTTTAATTCAGCCCTTTCCTAACAGTAATCCATTGATGTCAGATCCATTCTACGTCTTAGTGTAAAAAAAGGATAGATGATGGAAACACTTCTGTTGTAAGAAACGTAAGTGACAAAATACCCAGGTTTGCCGAGGGCAAATGAAGACTGATGGAGCTGCTCTTGGCAGTGTTTTCTTAATTACAGTTGTCAGCTAACTTTCTTGGCTAACGGCACAGAACTTGTGTTATTTGTAAGTAGACTCAGTATTCATACAAGTGAAAAAGCTCAAGTGCCTTTTTGTCCATGAAAAGTGCCTCTGTACCTCATTGTTTCATGGATATGCTGTAGGTGGTGAAAATTAGATGATTGCATCTGTAAAATATGCAGAGACCATTGAAAATACTCACTGTCCTTTAAACCAGCATTCCAGCATAGTTGTGGCAGGTCTGTAGGGAAAAAAAAAAAAAAAAAAGTTTTTCTCATTTAATCAAGTTCAAAACAATAAAAATTCCAAGTTTATTTTTTTTCATATCTAAGTAAGACTTTAACCCCTACAAACAAGTTTGGTACAATGTCATTAATTTTCCAATGAGTAAGAATCTATCAAAGTAAAAGAATAAAACTGAAGAAAATTGAATCATGCAAATCTTTTACTTTTTAGAATAAATAGTCCCTAATAATTACATCTATTGCCTGTAGTCCTCAGAAAGAGACTTAGATCCTGATGTATTTGTAGTCATGTATGAGGAATCACAGCACCAATATTTAATTCATAGGAAGAAAGAGGCACTTATTTTCTTCTGCGTACAAGCTGGGTAAGAAAACTGTTCAAATCTTTGTAGTGCATCTTCTGCAGAATAGAGTTAACATTCTCCTAATTATTTCAGACAAGGTCAAAAAAGATCTGATTCCTCAGAGGGCTGTACACTTGATATTAATAGAGCTTTCCTTGTTGGTATTTCAAGGGTTCTCACTGTTAAGAAGTAAATAAATTGAGAAAATAAGCACCAAGAGCTAAATTAACATTCAAGAAGTATGCTTCCTAGTGAAAAGGGACATTTGAGTCTTCACACATGATTTTATATGGTGACAGTACCAATAAAATATAACTGGATGTAATTCTTAGAAAACATTAAAATAATTATTGGAGGAAACTCAGTCCACAGTTTAAATTATTATATTAAGATTGTATTCTAATATCCTACACAAATCCCAGTATGAAAGATAACACTACTGTTCCTAGTGTCGGGGTGTTTTTTCCAAGATTCCTACCCTCCAGTACACATGCTTGCTGACATCTGCCCATGTGAGAAGAGTACCATTAAAAGACTCCATATTTATTACTTTGCTGTGTTTACTGCTTTGAAAAGTAGAAATCTCTTTGTTTCTCTCTCAATCTATCCCTTTCCCTCCTGCCTTTTTTCCTGTCTTACTGTAGCAGCTGCCTCTCATCCAGTTGCTGCAAGGACCGATTCAGACCCACCTGGTGCTGCCTCTCATCATATCCTGGGGTGATTATAACTCTTCTCTCCCTCTTCTGCCACTCAGCAAAGACTTCTTTTGCTCTACCAGTCCTTTCCCCCATGCGAGGGTAGCATGAGCATCTCTGTATCATCATCATGTATCATCTCTGTATCTCTGAAAGAGGTCAATCAACATGTCAGCATCCTAAATATCCTCTGGAGCATGACTGGCTGGATGCAGGAGGGCAAATGTTGATGGCTGCCACAGCCATTTCTGTGAGCTCTAGGCAGTTGCAGTTTTAAGTACTAGCTGGTGAAGAGTCCGTACATCTACAACAGATTTCCCTTCCCTTTCTTAATTTTTATCAAGATCTGGTAATTCTCAGTGAGGATATGTTGCTCCCTAAAACCGTGTAGCTGAGGAGTTTGGCGTTGTTGTGCTGAATGCAACACAAAGAAGAGAAACACAGATTCAGTCAAACTTGGCCAACTCACAAACTTGGCCAACTGTTGTCTCAGCTGTAGCTCCCAGTGCTTTCTCCTTACTTTGCATCACTTATCCATGCCTTTGCTGTTCCAGCTCACATAGTTCCGCTTGTCTCCCTTCATCATCCTCCTGGATGCTGGCAAAAGGCTACTCCCCAGTACACTGCTGTGGTAGCAGGTGCTAATCCAGATGAGATGTTCTTGGGATCACCAGGACAATCAAAGGAATGGAGTTGCTGTTAACCAAATAAGGGTATATGGCTGGCTTTAGTGCAGACAGCGAGTACAAGGAGCATGTACAGTGAAAAACATTGCAGGGTGGTTTTGCCTTTTTTCTTTCAGATACTCTTTTTTGCAGACCTACAGCCTGACTCATTCCCATCCATGAGGCTGCTCTCTGGGTGGGTCTGCCAGGGCCAAAAAAACAGCTGAAGTTCAGTTTCACATTGAGACCTGCTGTATGGAAGCAGTGACATTTCAAAGCTGAGATCTAAATCACTTAATTTGCTAAACAGCCATTCATGAAAATGCTCTGCAGCAGGGACTGGAGTTAGATGTAACTGGTGTTACATCACACTGCTCAGGACTCGGCCTTACTGGATGTAGCTATTGTTTCTGCTTCTCCCAGTATGTTATTAGTCTGACTTCTTTTGTCTCAAACAAGGCAAAGTAGAGGATTTCATGTGTTGTTTTACTTAAAAGGTATCTACCTATGGAGCTTTATATATGTGTGTTTGTGTATATGGGTGTAAATGTATGTATAGGCATTGCACAAAAATGTATTCATCCACAGTAACAGGTGGTACTGGCAACACCTGTTGCGGGGGTCACTCAACACTCCAGTATTAAAACCCTAATTTTAGTTGCTTATAACTTTTGTCAAACTTAAACATTTGTGTTGAAATGTTATGTGCCAGGTGTCTGCCTTAGGCTGATTTGGGGGAGGGGATGTGAGGAGAGGAATTTATCAGCAAAATTGTTACTGCTAGTTGAGGGAGCAGAGGCCAGGGTACTGGTTTGCCTGTGCTGAAAAATGAGCAATTGCTGGTTGAGATGTTCTAAGCCAAAAGTTGCCAGTGGAGACCCCTTGCAGCTGGGCATGCCATTTGCCAGCGCTGTGGAAATTTGCTATTTTACTGACAAAGCACCTCCGTCGGGCCAAATTATGGGCCTGTGAAAGTGCTTGGTAGATGTTTGTTGACAGCTGCCCACCAGGCTGCCTCCATTATGCCCATTTCCAGATAGTGGTGCTGCACTGGTGACCCTTTGGATGCAAAATGCCTTTGAAGCAGCAAAGTAGCCTTGGAGACTGAGCGTGGAACAAAGCACCCTGCTGCACGCAGGGGCACCAGTCCACAGAGCACATCCAAGAGGCTCAGTTTGTGCTTACTCAGTGTGAATAAACAGGAGCGAATGGCTGGCTGGAATCCAGAGGAAATGGTGATGGGCTGAGAGTGGTAAGAGTGAAGGACAACAGGGTTTGGAGAACTGTATGAGAGGTGCTGAAGAGATAGACTGAGAAGGGACATGCACAGCTCCTGCTGGTCCCTGACCATAGGGTTTCTGTGATCCCTGCCTAACCAGCCGGAATGTTCCACTCTTGATACATTGCAGCTCCATGCATACATACAGATACATTGCAGCTCCTCAAATGTGTGATTTACACAGGACCATAACCTATACTGCCAGTGGCTCCCCTGTTTGAGTGTATACACTTGAACCTGCTAAGAAACACTTAGTAGTTTGCATGATTTTCATCTGATGCTCTTTCAGAAAGCAGAGTTGTACAATTTACTTCTGCTGAAGAGAAACATCAACATTTTAATTTATTTTCTTTTTTTTAGTATTTCTTAGCTTTCACATACTCAACCTGCCCTTCAAGGACTATCATGTGTGCATGGAAATCCCTTTGTAAATACTACAGCTGTTTCTTGCTGTATAGTCTTGCTTTGGAATCTGTGTGACATTTGTAGCTCACAGTATGCGAAGTCATACTAGTAAGTTGGTCATCGATATGAAAGTGGGCTGTGCTTTAATCTAGGCTGAGAAAACACTTGAACAGACTGCTCATATTATTTTTAAATCTTGCCCTTTCATGATCATTATGGGAATTAGAAACAAACTGTCTGTTGCAAAATATTCTGTTTCATATTACTGAGCATTTTCCCATAAAAATCTGAAGAAATGCCACAGAACCTGATCAAAGTTCAAAGTCAGTTTGTTATTGAATGATGACGATTTTTTTTTATTATAGGCAAAGCCTCAGCCAAGAAACTGACAAAAAAGGTAAGCAAAATGTTCCTTTCCTTCTTCAAAAGAACTTGCATTCTTTCTGTTACTGAAGTGATTAACGCTCTTTCAAAACTGGCTTTATATTTTCTTGTTTGTGTCTTTAAAGGAGGTAGATGCTGCACTGCTGTCTGTTGCCAAAGCTAAACCAGGACCAACCTTTTTTAGAGAGCTTGGTGATAAAGGTAATTAACATTTTTGATACAGAAAAATATGTCTTGCTTTTTATCTCATTATATGGTATGAGTTGAATGTATTTTTAAAGAGGTTTTCATGGATTTTGTTTCATCCTCATCTAGCTAGTAGCTGCCTCCTTGGCAAATCTCTCCGTTATACAAGAGAGAGTAAAGAGACTGGGAGTTGAAAGCCTTCTTAGGTGCAGGAGGAGACATGAAAGAAACTGAAAAGCCTACTTGGAAGAGGAAAGGGTTAAAGGGATGACTTGAACACAAAATGGGCTTCTAAGACTTTTTGTTAATAACCTGACTGTTCCTCTATATAACTTAAATGCATGGAAATTGCAAATAAAAATAAAACTTGTGCATAGTTACATTAAGTGGTATCCCTGATTCCAAGAGCAGTTGAACTTATTTCTCCTCCTTTGGAGCTCTGTGACCCTTCACAGTGTTGATGTGCTTTGTTTTCACCCAGCATTTCCACTTTATATTGGACTACATAAAGAGAAAACTAAGAGTGGGGAAATTGTTAGTGTAACAACAGGGGATTAAAGAACACCAAATAAACATCTCATTAACATAAATTAATTGAAGAGAGAAAACAAACAAGAGGATCAAGAAAACCAAATAGATGAGCAATTAACCATTTCACAGTAACAAAAGACCAAAATTCCCAAACTAATGAGAAGGACCGACAGTGCCTATTCACAGACTTTCTGTATCATACAGCTCAGACTGAATCCCTTGTCCTGTGGATGTTTCTGGAAAATAAAGCTGCTGTTCCACTGCTGCAGTTCCTTGGCAGGCATGAGCCATGCTCTCTCTATGCACAGCAGATCCTCAGACAGGGCTGGAAGCTTGTGCCAAGAGAGCAGCCCTCGATCTCAGCCTGCAGCATTTCACCCACCCTTCGGTCTCACAGCCTCTTCTGCCTGCAGTTCCTGTCTTGCATCCTTGTGCAGACCTGCAAAGGTCTCCAGCTGAGTGCCTTGCTTGTCAGTCTGCTCCTGAAAGCCCCAGCATACCCCAAAAGACCTGAAACATCTCTGAACAAATTAACTATTTTTTCCTGTCCTAGGAGTGGCTGGATTTTGTACTAAACAGTCATTCCCTGCCTTTTCCAATCATCACATGCCTTCCCAGGATTTGGCTTAAAGTATTCTCAGTCTTGAATTTTTGGATATTCTCTCTCTTTATCTGCTTTTTTAGAGCCTTTCTTTTTCTAGTGATGGACACTGCAAATCCCCAGAGCATGCTGCCTGGGAAAACCAGGAATCCACAAAGACAAACTGAAAACAGCAAATCAATGCAGCCTCCTCTTACTGCACCTCTCCCAGCTGAGTGCTTGGAAGAAAGTGGGCTCAGTGATGCACTCAGAGTTGGTGTCTTCTGCATTCTGGCAAAGATCTGCCCTTACTTAGCACTGTGTGTTTGAATCTCTGTCCTTCAAAGGCCAGGTAGGAGTTTGAGATGATGCAAAAGCATTCAGTGCAGTCATCCATATGTCCCCACAACACTCAAGAGTTTTTACAATTTTTGGTCATGATGCCTGTTTAGTGACTTTGATGCTTTTGCTTTGAGATGCATTATTATCGCAGTTTAAAAATGAAAGTATTTATGCTTTTACAAGTACCAGAATAATGAATCTACCCCTGTCCAACTGTTTAGCTGAGGTTATTTTAACTACTTTCAAATTGTTATTTAAATGTCAAGGAAAACTGCCGTCAGTCTGGTTTGTAAAATGTAATGCTAGGGGATTCTGCCTTCTAGTGGGCAGTTTTAAAATCTGTGTGATATTTTGTAGGTATACAGATGATTTATTCAGCAATAAGAATATTGTACTGTCAGCATTTGTTAGTAAGTTTGAGGACGGATATTTCTAGGGAGGATTAGGGAAGGTTCCTTTAGCTTTAGAAAATGACAGTATTTTGCCAATGCAAACTTCACGTTCTTGGCTGCAGGTATGCTGAGTCATTCAACAGCGTGTGAAGCTTTTGTCTTTTAAATTTTGCTTGGATATGAATTTAATTTTCAGTGGGTTGTTTTATTTTGGGTTTTTAAAGTTTGCTATGTTGCATCTTTTAATTTGGGTACCTTTGTAATGATTGCTGTAGAATAAAAAAAAATACCAAAACACTGCATTTACTTTATGAATGAGGTAAGTTGGCCACTCACTGCATATAGGACAATAAAATTAAAGTAAATTTTTATTGGAAATTAGTCCACAATTTCAAAAATCTTATGATAAATTATTTTTGTGCAGTCTTCCAGAAAATATCAGGCAGGCTGTGAATTTTCTTAGAGCACTGAGTCAGGTTTTAAAGAATAATCCAGAATATTTCTACATATTTTTATTATATTTACCTTTTTACCAGTTTCACTATAGTGACTTTTCAGTTAGATTACAGTAAGAGGATGAAAACTCCTGCCATTTGCAAAGCTTCTCTTTCCAGCCCTCCTAAATTCAAGTGCTTCTCCCTTGAGCCAGTTAGCAGGGTGTAGTCTTCAAATTGATCTTTTCTTCACATCTTACCATTTCTGTAAAAATTTTGCAGATTCTTTCTGCAAGACCTTATAAAGTGTAATGATCTCTGTCTAGCTATAAAGCTAAAACTCTCCAGGGGCTCAGTATTTTGTTTCTCAATTAATATGACTTTATTTTTTCTCTGACTTTTACAGCCATAATCTGCCGTGTTAATATCCTTTCAAAAGCTTTGATAAACGTTTTTTCCCACAACTTCTTTGAGTGTCTCCTCTCTTATTTTGTATCCCCACACTGGGCTCTCCTTGTTCTCCTCCTAGCATAAACCACTTGTCTTCAGCTTCCAGGTTTTCCTTAGACTATCCTCTGCAGAAAATCTCAAGACAGCTGAGGGGCAGAGTCCCACTTCTCCCTGCCCGGTAATGCCATCGTTCATTGCTTGGTGGTTACATTTTCAGTCAGGGGTCTTTGTGTTTACACCACTGCAGTCCTTGACTGGGAGGTGTTTTCTGTACAGACCTGAGAAGTTACCTCCTTGTCTTCCTTTATATTCTTCCCTTAAATATTCTTTTGCTGCATCACACAAAAAACAAAATTAGGAATCTTGATCACTACTTATCACACTATTTGCTTGATTCTTTTCACCACCTATTTATTTCTATCCTTTTTCCTTTTTTTAATCTTGTCTTAGGCATATAAACTAAAAAAAAACGGGACAGGAGTGCTTTCTCTTTTTATTTGATTTCAAACTTGTAGAAAACCTAGATGCTTCATCTAAGAATACAACTCCAAGTTTTACAGCCATGAAGATAATAATTTGCATTCCTGCAATGACAGAAATGCTAAAACTTGTAAGCAAGACTAAGTCTTTGAGATGAAAGGGGTTTTTTTTCAATACTATGTATTGTATGATTGTAGTACTGTTCTGATTTACATGACTCACATAGGATAATAGAGTAAATAGTCCTATTTTGATGGAGAGGAAAGCTAAGATATGGAACCAAAGTGTGTTGCCAACAGGATCAAAATTAGACCTGCCTTTAGCTAAGACTTGTTCTCGTATTTTCAGACTCTTGCATTTAGCAATTTAATATTTCTGAGCTCTGGTACTTGGAAGTGTTAATTCACTATCTGAGGTCAAATACAAATGCTGTTGCTTCTGCATAGTAGTTTATCAGAAGTTAATTGTTTATCACTCAAGCTTAAGTGGGTTCCTTATCTATCAATTAACTAAATATAAATTACAAAAATAGTTTATCTTTGCACAGATAGGCATGTTTGAACTTCATTATTTTAAGCAGCTTCAGCATTATACAATGTTTAGCTCACAAGTTAAAAGTAGCTCAGTTATTTTGAAAAGTGATTTATAAAAAAGCCCTTTACATTTTTTTCCCCAAACATTATTGCAGGGCAGATGGTTCAGATTCTGTTGTTTAGCCACCCTCATTCTGCACTCTCTATCTTTAGCTTGCACACTCTATTTTGACGCTATCACATCTTTGTGTTTGTTCAGGCTTTTCACTTAAGGCGGTATTTCAAAAGAAAACACTGGAATTTTCCTTCAAAAGGGGGGAAAATACTTTCACCTTGTAGAAAGGACATGTTCCTATTTTAAAAAAAAATAAGAAGCCTCCTCTTGGCACAGGGCCCAGCAGTACTATCAGCACAATCTAGCAGCTTGGCAGCTTTGCGTGTTGCCATGTTCCCTTGAGAATTAGAGGGAAGCTATTCTCCGCCTTTTGCGAGCCTGCCAAAGGATGGAGGACTTTGATCCTTCAGGGTAATGTTAGAGTAGTTCTCCTCCCAGGTACTAAATGTGACAAAGCACATTTAATTTATTTGCCTTTTGTATAAACATTGAATGTTTTCAGTGAGAATCCAAAGATTTAGTGTAGGCCTTTTGTTAATACCAAATAAACCTTTCTTTCTTGGTTAGACATGAACATCGATGAGACTGGGGTTAGGGAATTTTACCTTCAGAGCACTAAAAACAGAAGTGAAAAATTTATTAAATAGTAAATTTATTAAATAGTAACTAATAGGCTTACTTTAATACAGGTATTTAATACAATTTCAAACTTCATTTTTTTATATTTGCAAGATTTAATCTCTCAAATTTTGCTGTAAGTTTTTGGGGTTTTCCACAAGTAATTTTTAAACTTTTTTTTCAGGGTTGATATCTTATGCAGAGTATCTGTTTTTGCTGACAATTCTTACAAGTAAGTATTATATATTTAAAATATATAGGCACAAATACTCAGCTACTAACAGTTTACCAGGAACTTTTCTTCTCATATTTTTTAGCTTCTAAATTTCTGCATTATAGTAAAACATAAAAACTATTGTATATAGAGTGACAATGCATTAATATAAATGGAAATCAGTGGCATCATTGGCTCATAGCAATACTTCAAAAATCGTGGTACTTCCTGCACTCTGGGATCAGAAAAGTCTTTTGAAATCCTTTGGGACAGGGGAGGCTTTGATTACAGCACCACATAATAAGGGGAAGAACTGGATGGGAAGATAAATAATTTTTTTTCTGGGTAGTAGTTTTAGTCATTTTGGACAATGAGACATTAGCAATATAGCTCATGCAGGGGTGTGAAAAACTGCTATAGTGTCTCAGAGGCTGTTGCCTGTTTTTATTGTGTTCAGATTTGCAATGGATGCAGTACATAAACAGCAGAATTCTTCAGTGTCTTTTTGTCTGACTTTAAAGTCCCTTTTCTTTATCCTCTGTTCCTTTTGGCTTTATTTCCTCCAAGTGTGGTACATGTATTTCAGCCCCCCTCCTTTGCTTCCTTCCTTTTTCTCTCAGGCACTTTTTTTTAAAACTGCTTTTGTTTGGTACTTGCCTTATCTACAAGCAACAGGCATTTTTTGGTTTGCTGCATGGATGTGATCTGGGATTGTCTGGTACTTGTTCTGTGCCATCCTTTTCACCCCCTGTTTTGTTCTAATGTGTAGGTGATGCTTAAAAACGCTGAGATTTGAGGTGTGTCAATGAGCATTACATGGCAAGACCCCTAGAGCAGTAGTGAAGTCCATATGCATGTCCTTGGTATAGTCCACAGAATAGTCCACATGCAGTCTTGTTTGACTGACTTATACAAGTCTAACATTTTCAGAAAGGGACAAAGCCAGGCATAATAGATTTATTGTATCAATGCATGGGGAAAGGAGAGAAGGAAGCAGTCACTTCTTTTCTGACCAACTGTAGAGGCATCACTCTCATGTGACCATCATCACTTCCATGGCTGCAAGGTCCATGGCTCAACCTTTAATAAATTGACAAATTTTCCTTGCTCTGGAAATCCCCCCTCTCATCGTGTAGTATGAGCAAGTAATGTAGGTCTCCACAGAGCAGAGGGAGTATGTCCAGACTTTCATCATTATGCACCTCTTGCATAATTCAAGTGGCCTTTCTGCAGCTTACCTCATTTCTTAGCAGAACTACATTAGTTCCTGTTGCACAGCATGAAAGGTAGATAATCTCTTTGGTAACTTCAGCTAGTACACAGTATTAAATTATATATACATACAGATATGCATTAAGCTTTAACATACAAATACACAGCGTCAGCAGTGGTGACTGTCCTGTGCTACACACTGCTTGAACATGAGTTATATCATGTGTTCAAGTGGCTTTTAAAATCAGAGACAGGAGTTTAGCCCAGGTAGGATACTGATTTTAAAATATTTATTGGAACTCATAAAAGATAAATTTATGTTAAAAAAGGACAACCATGACAGCCAAATTATTACTTTCAAAGAACACCTTAAAGTTGCAGAAATAGATGTCAAAGATTTTATTTCTTTAGAAATTTGTGGCAGCTGAAAGGGAATTCATGCTGAGTTATTGGCTGATACAATTAGAAAATTGAAGCAGTATCAGAGAAAGTTGTTCCACTTCTCTAGAAAATCAAGTAACATTGTTTTTCACAGAATTTATATAGGAATGTATTGAACTGCAAAAACAAAGGCACCTTTTAATGCAGGATAAAAATGCAGTGGTAATATTGCTGCTTTGGTTACACAGAGGGTTATCATATTGATCAGTTTGAAAGCAAATGTCAACAAGTGTTAGTGCCTCTATCTTTGCCTAACAAGTATCCCCTGTCAGTCAGCCCCGAGTTACACAACCTGTCTCTCTCACTAGTGAGAATTAAGGTGAGATTTCTTAAAGCAGGCATCAATATTTAAATTACTTCCAAGTCACCAACTGAGCAATAAGGAAATGGAAAAAGAGTCATCAGACTCCTGGTTCCACACTCCTAACGAGACCATGCTGCCTGTCATACAAAATCAGAGTCTGTAAAAACACTGAACTTGAAAATGTAATTTTGTGGCAGACAAAGGTTTTATTTTTTCCCCCATGACCTTCATTTCTCTTTTCTGTGTGCCTTGTGTCATCACTATCTTCTTTCCTCCAGGGCTGTGTTGAATTTCATTTCTAGCAATTGGTTAATGGAGCCTGGTGAAGAAGCCCAGGAACTGAAGTTGTCACCTTTACTTAGGGCTTTGTTTCAATTGCCCAGTCACACAAGTTGACAGCTTGGTCAATGCAGGAATATTAGGAGAGGAAGCCTAGGTCTAACCTGCAGTCACAGCCAGGATGAAGCACTTCTGTTCAGATTTTGGAATTTTGCCTGATTCTAATTAAATACAAATATATCTGTGGTAGTCTTTGAACTATGCTTATTTTACAAACACATACCTTTGGGGTTACATCATATCAGATAAGTATGTCATCTCTAAACAGTATAAGCAGCTTTAGGTCTATATTTTCACTAACAGCTCTCTTATCTGAAAATTGGAACACAGATGGTATGAATTGCTATTAAATGCATCAATTACTTCTATTCTCTAAATATGTATTGGATAGCCTTTTCTTGCTTTTGTACTAGTAACACAAATTTAGCATGTGGCATTTCCATGGAAAGGAAGCCAGTTTTGAGTATTAAATCAACCCAGTTGCTGGGAACAGCACTGTTGTGCAGATTGCAGTGGCATTTATAAAATACCCCTGCATCACAGGATTGTTTCACACAGAGTATTAGTTGACGGCTGAAGATGTAGTTATTTCTAAAATGTAAAAATAGTACTTTCTTTAACCATCTCGTTATGACATGAAAGGAATGGGATATCTCTTTAACTTGTTCCCTTTGCAGGAAAATTCTCTTAAAAAAAAGCAAGATTTAAAACTTTACAGAATGCAAGTAGAAGAATATATTTCCAGAAGCAAAACTCTGAAGGCATTGGAGTTTTTTAGAGATACTACTTTGCTGCCCTCATGAGTCCAGCATTGTTCTTGGAAACATCAATATATTTCAGAGACAAAAAGTCCATGACTGATATGACTGGGTTGTAGCAATAATTCACCTGCTCCAGAGATTACTGGGAGGAGGGCTTGCTACCACAGTGAACTGTAGCTACATTTCAGCAGCATGCTGCTCCTGTGTGGGCTTGCCAATGTTCAAGGCCACCACCAGTAAGCAAATTAAGATTAGGAAATTGTGGGAAGGAGCTCAAAACACACCATGCTTTTATTGCATCTTCAAGATTCAGAACTCATTACATTTTTGTGTTGAAAAGAAACATCCACTCAGTGAAGGAAATGCAGGGTAAAATTGTGTAGAATTCCTGAAAAAAAATCATCTTGATGGGAGTCACATCAAACATGCTAATTGTCCAAAACAGCCAGGAGTTTTCCACTCTTCTCATCTGAAAAGGAGCTCTTCTAAACAAGGCAAATCTAGACTGCAGAAGTGACATGGGATTATAGAGACATCCTTTGGGAACATCTTAAGATCTGGCCAGTAAGAGATACAGTATTTTTGTCGGGGTCAGATGGACATTCATGGCTTGTACTTAGGCACTGCTGGCATTTCTTACTTTGCCATTGCATTAATTATCCCTTGAAATGATAGTAAAAAGGTGTTTAAACAGTTTGCTCATATTGGAAGAGGTGTGTATGGTTCCCTGGAAATGCCAGGGAATAATGCCACATTATTATGTGTGTACATAATAATGGAGAACTGAGCCAGAGCCAATACTCATTTTGCATTTGGTGTTTGAGTTCTAGTGTAAGTGTGTGATATTTTCAATAAAGTTCTTTTGCAATTTGTTGCAGAACCCCGGACTGGACTTCAGATTGCCTTTAAGATGTTGGATGCAGATGGCAATGAACAAGTTGAAAAGAAAGAATTCTTTAAGGTAGGTGTATTTACATGTGTTTTAATTTTAAATAAATCCATGGGTTATATTTGCTCAATGAAGATTCATTAAAATCATCAAGCCTATTTTTCAGTCCAGTCTATGATCACATGCTTAATAAAATATTTTATATGAAAGTAGCACGTATTGAAGTATTGTGATAGAAGTACTTAACATAATTGAATCCACCTGTATAAATGTTACCTTAGAATTGAAAGTAAATATCTGCTACTGGGAAGGTAGGAATTAGTGTATATCCCTTAATCCCATTTCAATAATCTAATTTAAATAATCATCTAGAACTGTCTTTCTTTCATTCCCCATCCTCTTTTGGTCTTTATTAATTTTGCTTGCTGTTGCAGGAAAGTTTTTATCAATTCACACTTTGAAGAGAAACAGCAGGTTTTTTTTCCCATATTATATCTAAACTATGGGGAGAAAGGTAGATACTTTAAGAAAACCTTGCTCTGATGTTTTTAAGAAGAATAGGCTTTCATTATATAGCGTAATCAACTTTTAAGTATTTAACAGGAGACTAAGTACTTCTTGTCAAAAGTTGAATGCAGAATCAACAATCATAATTTTTAATAGAATCCCTCAACTTATTTCAGATCCTTAATTCATGTTGGAGGTAAGTGGAGAGACAATTTTATAAGAAGCTGACATGGCTACTACGATTCAAAATATTTTCAGTCACTAGGGTTATGTTAAAGTTGATCATGAATTCACATCTCTAGAGAACCTTAAAATCTAAAACTTTGAAAGATGGACCTGTTGATAGAGAAATTAGCAAAAATTTATTTAGGTGAATTTCATAGCCTTGAACTCTGAATTAATAATAGAATAGCTGTTCACGTGTTTTGCACTTATCACCTTTATTTCAGTGAATTGTCTCTTAGCAAGGTTACAATTGATGAGTCATACTTTAAATCTATTCTAAAATGTTGCAAAAATACTTCTAGACTTAGTAGTACTATTTGAAAATAATACTTCAAATTAGGTAATTTTCCAAGACAATGTTCCCAGAAGCCCCTAACTGAACCTGCAGATACCTTTGTCATGGTGTAACCCCAGCCAGCAAGCAAGCCCAAGTCAGCTGCTTGTTCTTTCCCCCACCAGCTGGATCAGGGAGAGAATCAGAAGGGTAAGAGAATGAATTGAGATAAAGGCATTTTAATAGGCAAAGCAAAAGCCATGCGCACAAGCAAAGCGAAACAAGGAATTCACTGCTTCTCATGGGCAGGCAGGTGTTCAGCCATCCCCAGGAGAGCAGAGACCCATCATGTGTAATGGCGACTTGGGGAGACAAAAGCCATCACTGCAAATGTCCTCCTCTTCCTCCTTACCCCCACTTTATGCACAGAGCATGATGTCAGATGATCTGGAATGTCCTTTGGTCAGCTGGGGTCACCTGTCCTGGCTGTGTCCCCTCCCAACCTCACGAGCACCCCCAGCCCCCTCCCCAGCATGGCAGTACAAAAGCAGAAAAGGCCTTGGCTCTGTGTAAGCCCTGCTCAGCACTAACAAAAACATCTCTGTGTTATCAGCCCTCTGCTCAGCACAAATCCAAACCACAGCCCCACACCAGCCACTGTGAAGGAAATTAACTCTACCACAGCTGAAAGCAGCACAGCCCTACACCTATTTGCTACACAAGATCTTTTAATTTTGAAGAATTTGTTCTGTTAAAGTGTTAATTATTCTGCTGATTAAAAAGAAATCAAATTCTAGTAAAGCCTGTATTTTTAACCTACTAAACCAAGTGCAATCATAGTGAATTATCAGACTAGCAGTTCCCTGATTCCCAAAATAAGTCTGTTATGGCTGTGTTATTCAGCTGCAAAACGATATGTTACAAGCAAACATAACTCTATGAACACTAGAAGACATGTTCAGCTTGTAGTGCCTCTGCACCAAAATGCCGCATTAGCAGTGCTTTCTTTAAAAAGGTACTGTCAGTTAAGCAAATAACTTCTTACACTGCTGTTTTGGGGAGATGTGCAATATGTGTATATTTAATATCATTACCCATTTCAGGTCATTCTAGTTGAATCAGCCAGTGTAAACAACAGAGGTGAAAACATTCTGCAAATCATTAAAAACATTTTGATTTCTGTAGAGGCAATCAAGTTAAATGAAAATTATTCCAGTTAGACAGGCTGTTACTTTGCATTTCCTTTTTGGGCTGTATTGATTAAATAATGAAGAGTGGTAAAAAGACCCCCATATAAATCACTCTGTCAACTCACAAGAATCATTAAATTCAAAAAAGTCCCACGGGATGCAAGTTAGTCAGAGGATGATTTTTGTCCTGTGACTGTTTTATTAATATTTACAGAGGAGACTATTTTCAAGCAAAACTTTATAGATTAGGTTTAAATATAAAATTTTTGGAATGTAAGAATGTGTAAATAAGTATCTGTGTGTTCATCTGTATACTTTAGTTCTGTACGCATCGTAGAAAGTTTCTAGATAGCTAATAAATCAGTAAATTGTGTGGCTAATCTGTCATTTGTTTTGTCCCAGTTGACATCCTAGCAAAATATATCTGAAATATTCTATAGTGATTTCCACACTATATTTGACAATAACATCAGAAAATGTATATAAGGAAAATGCGGTGGAAAAGTACAGTGAAGAAGCAGAAATCAGGAGGCCGTGTCTGTAGGCAGGGCACAGTGGGAAAAGAAATTTAATTGCTGGTTCCTTCTCTTGCTTTGTCACCACTTGTGCTCCCCATTTTCCACCATTATCTACTGAGTAGACATCTATGTATGTCTGTGATGTCTGACTGTAGAGTCTGACTGCTGATCTAGACTGTAGAGTCTTTGAGGTAAGAACTTCACTTTTGGTTTGCAAAATATCCGTCATTCTTTGAATTGTGTACTTCTCAATTCTTGTGTGTTCCTGGATGAACTGGCACAAGATGTGTCAAGCAGGTCATTCAGGAAAGGGTGATGAGTGACAAGCAGAAGCTCCAACCCCAGTCCTCAGTGCCTGCATTATGTGATGGGATATGGGCTGTTCAAACCTGTGTGGATCAGGCACTTCAGGAGTGTGAGGTGCAGAATTTCCCAGTGTCCTCTGCTGACAAAAATGGATGTTCAGGAAAGGAGATCTTGAATACAATTTCATGTTTTCAGCAAGGGTGTTTATCTTGTCCTCTGTAACCTTTCCATTTCAGTGCACATTTTCCTCATTTCCAGTAAAAGTCTCTCCCTTCACAGGGATACTCTTGTTCTCTCTCCTCCCTATTTCTTTGTGTTGAAGCCAGTGTACTTCTGCTTCATCCACGTCTCAGTGGTAAACAGTCACAGTATTCAATATTAAGGCCAAGAAGGTTTTGTTGCTTTGCCCTGCAACTCCAGAGTGAAGAAGATGAGGTAGAAATGGCATGTTCACAGATGTTAGTTGCCACCCTTTCATCAGCCCCTGCCAGAGTGCAGAATCATTTCTCAGAGCCATGTTATCTGCATCTCTGTGAGGACAGTATGAGACTTCTGTGAACTCTGCACTCCAAGACATTCACTTGAGACTTGGTGAGGGGGATTTCCAGACACATAATAAACCATGCACATTAATCTGAGACCTCCCACCAAGAGTTAGGCTACCAAAGTTCCCAAAATCCCCAGCAAGTAAGGAATTTCCCTGACTCTCTAAATCTGTCCTGATTAAAGATGTCTAAGTAAAATTACAGTTCAAACTATTGGGAATAAAGGCAGAGTAGGTCTGATGGCCCGTGCAAGAGCTGTATGACTTAGACTTTCTAAGTAGACTGTCTTACACACTTCTGCTGGAGAGCAGCTACCACAAAATACTTGTAGAGCTTCATCTAGGGCTGAATGAGCCAGCACTCAACACTCAGCAGCTGTGGCACAAAGCACTTGTGTAGTCTTAGAGCATTCACAAGCACTGATCTCTCTCAAGCAACTGGAAGATGCAAAAACACCCTTTTTTTTTTTAAAGACTGACACAGTCTTTCTGCCAGAAAGGCTTGTTCAGAACAGATTACTTCTGTCTTTAGTAGAGGCTTCACTTGTGCATAATAGGTCTCATTATCTTTGAATTAGCCATTATTATAGCAAGTGGTGAGCAGATATAAATATTAAATACAAATAAATGTTACATGGAGGAGCCCATTTCTTGAGGGCAGAATTCTTCTCCCTCTGTGTAGTAGTTGCTGCACTATGCTGAAAAAAACCCAACAAACTTCTGGAAATAGTTTCAAGGACTCTAAGAATTTACATACAGTGTAAAAAAACAATAAGTGAAATCTTTCAGAGTACTTGCGAAAATAATTATGCTGTGTGTCTGTGCTCTTCAGTAGCCTCTGCTACTGCAATCTACTCTGCAGATTTTTTTAAGAGTCCTTTAGAAAGAAAATTCTAAAGAGAAAAATATTGTTTGTCTCCTGTTTGGAAAGTATTTACAATTTTATTCTTTATGTGTGATCAAATGGTTGATTTTTCAGGTAAGAAAAAATGTGATTTCTCAGTGAGAATATGGACAAGCAGTAGTGGTTTTACCCACAGCTCTATAATGCTATTTTGCTATGAAGAAATTCATAATGCTCTTACTGTACTAGTTATTTGATTTGTAAATGATCAAAAATTAAGATAATTTGGAGTAACAAGTGGTGCTTTATTGCCTTGTTTTATAGCATTTCTTTTGGTAAATGCTATCAAAACATGCAATTTAAAACTAATAATAGAAAGTAAGCATCCTGAGAAAGTAAAAAAAAATGAGGATAAAAAACCCAAATAACCCAGAACAGGTTAATTACTCAAAATTTGAAGGTCAAGGGATGACTTTTGGCAACACAAATTGATAGCATGTTTTTCTTGTTGTTTACAAGCCCATACTGCTTCTCTGAAGAACAAAAAAAGAAAAAAAAAAAAAAAAGAAAAACAACAAAAACAAAAATAACAACAAAGGAGAGATTTAAACATTTCCCAGAATAATGACTGTGGAAATTTGGTAATGAACTTTTTCTAGGTTTTAATGAGCAGGTTGAGGAATCAATCACTCAGAAAAGCTTGAGAAGCAAACCAGCAGTTCTGAAATCCGTGAGCTTTGAAAGCATCTTTTAAAGTTCTCCAAATCCAGAGTGATCAGTGCAATTCCATATCTCTACCTGAAATGTATTAAGTTCCTTGTTCTTTCATTTCTGCTGTCCTTTTGAGGATTTGTGCAAACATCTGAAAGGTAGGTGTACTTTGTGCCATAGTAAATCACTTGTTCTTGTGGCAATGTTCATCTCTGAAGCTGAAATACAGTCAAAGAAGCCATGCAGCTCTGATATACTTGAGGTACTGCAAATTAATGCACTGTTTATATTACCTTAAAGATCTATTTGGGACAGTGGAAGTTATGTTTTTAAATGTGAGTCATTTCAGTAATTCTAAAAATCTTCTTAGCTAATACATTCAAGATTAATTTTTTCCAAGGGTGGAGGGGAAAACTCAAACCACATTCTGCCTAATGCTGGTTCTGAAAAAAAAAAGTTTTCTTATTTAATTAAATTATTCTTTATTGTTAGTTCTATAGTACCTCATTTGAACAGGTATGTTTTTCATGTCCAGAAGATCATGTTTATAACAGAACTATGTAAAACTATCTAGAAGGAGAACACAAAAATCAGGATAATTTTTATTTCTCAAATGATCCTTGATGTTATACTCCAGACTTTCAAAATCTTCTGAAGTGAAAACTAAGCTTCTGGTGCAAGGAAATCTCCTCTAAAAATAGAGTAAGCACTGGGCTGCAAGAGATAGATTCATGTTTGGTTATATTAACCACAGTAGATAAGACATTCCTAGGAAAAAGTGTGTCTGAATAGCAAAATATCTTCAAGTATGCAAATATTTTGTCATGACTAGAGAACCTTGCAGAAATGTATAATTAAGAAAAGGCGCAATTAAATCAAGGTTCAGAAAAAGTAGGCTCTTATAAGATCAAATTTGTAATTTTCCTGGTTTTTTCTCATGTTTCAACAAATACAGCTACAGAGAATCATTGGGAAGGAAGATGACTTGAAAGCTGCTGGAGACGAAACTGTACTTCGGGTATGAAATAGAGATACATTTTCCTTACAAAAACATTGTCATGTTTCCCATTAACTTTGTTATTTTTTCAGAGTTTTTACATACGTTTATAAGCCTAAGTGCTATAAGCCTATTGGTGCTTTAATTAAATGAAAAGGCATGATTTGTCAACTGCTTTCTAAGAGGGGAAGAAAAATGTTTGTCATTTCTGAGCCTTCTGATGAAATGGATGCAATCAGTGTGTTTCTTGACTGTGTATTCACTTGGTTGGTTTCCCTGAGCCTCTTTTAAAGCCTCTATTTATGGCAATCTCAGGAAGAGCTCCATATTGCCATATGAGAATAGAAGGCCTTCCAAACGGAAAACTATAGCTTAAGCTTAACTAAGTGCTGCTGTTGCAGCGGTATCAGCTCATTCTGAGTTGGTTTGAAATGTGGTTATTGTCACTGAGGTGACAAAGGCGAGGATTATTTTAGTTAAGTCCACTTCCAGAAAGAGGCAGTGTAGATGCAGACCAGAAGAAACAATCCTAGAGTTTGATCATCCAGTTGGGAAAGAAATTTCACTGTTTTGCAGACCACTAGCAAATGGTAAATGGATCTCATCGAAGAAAGGGACAGGTAAATTCCTGCTCTCTTCTGTTTTCCCCTGAATCCAGCCACCTGCAACCTCCCTTCTTCTCAGGTAGAGTCTCTTCTTGTGCCTGTAGTCAGCACAGAGACAAGATATACTGTAGCATGGGTGATGTTGAGTGAGACTGAAAACAGAGAAGGGGAATCCTGAGCATACTGAAACACCTCAGAAGAAGCTGATGAACCATATAACGAGTGATGGGACAAGCAAAAATGGCCTCAAGTTGCACCAGGGGAGGTTTAGTTTGGATATTAGGAAAAAGTTTTCACTGACATTGGTCAAGCACTGTAACAGGCTGCCCAGGGAAATAGTGCAATCACCATCCCTGAAGGAGTTCAAAACACATGTGAATGTGGTCCATAGAGACATGGTTTAGTGATGGACTTGGCAGCACTGGGTTAATGGTTGGACCAAATGTCTTAGAGATCTTCTCTAAATTACTCTGTGATTCTAAAGAAGGGGAGAATACAGCTGGATTGTTTCCATCTATTACTAAAAGATGCTGCTTACATCAGCAGCTTGCTGTCAGCTGTAAACTTTCAGTTTACACTTGGCGTGAGGCAGCGGCTGCTCATATTGGAAGCATTCAATAAGGAATTTATAGAGAGCTCTGCTTTGTAAATCATGCATCAGCAGTTTCTACAAAGAGTTGCTCATGTTCTTTTCACATGCCTGAGGAAAAAGTGGAAGTGGCTATTGCTGACATCCTTAAAATTTATTAGGCATAAACTGTCTTCTGATTCACAAAAGTTTTCCTCCCTCAGTGTATATTCAGAGTTGAGTTAAAAATTGTTTGAACGACAAACAACCATCTCCTTTCTTGAATCTTCTCATCAATCACCAGATTAAAATAGCTAGGATTAATAGGGTTGTCTGCTCCTCAAAACCTATTTCAATTGAGACTTAAATGCCATGACAGTGAAAGAAAAAGGATCTTTATTCTGCATGAATGCACAGCTATAGTATAAAATTTCCAGAGAAACTTTGATACAGTTGGACAGATTAGTTATAAACACATAAGCTTATTGTGAGCTAATTAAATACTTGAGCCGGAATGTCTCTAGTTTGTTTTTGTCTTTCTTCAAAATTTGCCTTCAGAGTTCTCCATTGAGAAAAATCTGAAGTTATGTAGCCAGAAAATGTTATTTAGTACAGTTTCATAGAAGATTATAAATGGAGCTCTAGTATGAAAGAACGGTTAAATAACTTTGGGGAATGCAGCTAACTTGAAATTATTATGGTTTCTATATTTCTACGTGGCAAAATCCAAATTATCACATTTCTCTCAATTTTTATTTTCTTCCTGTCTCAGTTTCTCACCAAAGAAATTGACTATCGTTGTAAGCAGTGAATCTGACTATACAGTGTAGTCATTGGATATGTTTTTACCCTTTATTTTTTATAATTATGGTAAGTCATAGTGTTGCCTTTAAGCAAAATAGATGAAGCATAAAGATATGGGGTTTAAGTTGACTATGTTTCTTGAAAGTTAAGATACTGCAAAAGAATTTTGGTGTTTGGAATAGTTCTTTATTTCCACAACATTTTCTCAATTTGCATATGAATTTGCTGTTTTTTCAAAGTAAACCCAGTCTCTGATACCAGATGGCAAATGTCACTGACCTAGGAAAATACAGTTTAAATGGTAGTCTGCAGCTTTGTTTAACCAGCAGGTATATGCAGGTGTGTTCCCTGTACAGTGTGCAGACAAAGGTCCCAGTCATTTATTTACTTTATGGTGCTACCATTTAATACTCATCAAGTTACTATATGAGGAAAAGAAAAATCAGTTTGCTGTTCTTCTGGGGTGCTTGTATCTCTGCCTTTTTACAGACACTTTGACTTACATGCCTAAAATTCACATTTTCACCACTTAGTATTGGCCCTTGAATGAGATTACAGCGGAATTGGTTATCCAGATACATATATTTCAATTGAGGGCTTTTCTTTTTTCAGTGTTATTATTGATGCTGGAAGAAAAGAAAAAAAAAAAAAACCTGCCCGGCCTTAAGTGGCTCCGTCTTTTGGGAAGTTCCATGCTGAATTTTGCAGAGCAGACAATCTGGCAGTCTCGTAGCAGAGGTGCACGTGGTGAGGGAGCGCAGCATGCAGACTTAAAATACAGGAGTCTGGTTCTTTCTAATCAGACTGGAGAAAATGGTGCAGAAGTCAACAGAGGCAGTGTCTGCTTCAGCTCAGCCACCCTCCCCATAGGCCAGAGGAAATGCTCCATCTGGCTTCCTGGCAGAACTGTTCTTCATATGGAACATCCAGCTGAACACATGACCATGGCTCATGGAAGAGTAGAGCCAAACTCCCTGCCTGGAAGTGATCTAGACTACAGTAGGAAAGTGCATGAACTAGTAGATTTAGTTTCTTTTGAAAAGGTGTTGCCTGGTGAGCAGCACCTGTTGCTTTTGTGTTCCTGCCCTGAGTTCCTTAAAAGGATACTCTAACAGTGTAAGGTGATTTAGTGTCCTGGCTGTGAAAACAATGCTAATGGTGGCAATATCTACTGGACAGACCAGTTGTCTAGATCAGGGACTTTGCTCTCAGGCCCTTCAATTTAGATTAATGAGTTATCAAGTACTTTCAATACCTCTCATTTAATGTGCTTCATGTAATGGGTAAACTTATAAATTACTTTTAGCTACTGTTAGAAAAGGAATGACAATACAGAGTGTTCTTATTTGTTCTTGAAATGAAATTAGTATTGTGAAATACGTGAATTATCTCATTTCCAAATGATTAAAGATATGCTTCTGGTTTCCCTAGTGAATACATTTTCATACAAAGTGTGAAAAGTATGATTGGGGATTTTTTTAATATTTAACTAGTAGCTGGAGACACAGCTACTCATCTCTTTTAAACAGAAAACTCATGAACTGAAATTGTCTGACTATATGCAGTGTACTTTTAGACTCACACATGAACAATTTCATATTATTTCAGTATAAGTTGTTTTAGCCTGTCTACTTCTCTCTTTTTTTTTCCTGTGATTCTAAAACAAGTAAATTACATTAGTCATTCACACATTTCTCTCTGCTTACCTGGTCAATACAAGGTTTTACACTTGGACCTTCAGTCACTGCAGAATTGTGATGCATCTCTTTAACCACAGGAACTGTGCAAGTCATCATAACTTGCCCATCTGCTCCCTAGAATCTCTACCTGGCCCAAAGTTTTCTACTCAGTGCTTCTAAGTCTGCATAGCTCACTAACTAAAGACTGCTTAAAACTGAAGGAAGGTGGTGGCTGGGAGCTGTGCTCTTCTAGTGCAGCAGTACTCTGTAACAGGGGTGCAACACATCAGATTTTACAGGAATCTAGTCCAAGACTAAAATTAATAACCCTCCCCGAAGAGTCTGTCATTAATCTTGTAACCTCTCCATTCAGATGGAATGCACATTTTTTCTTGACCTATCTTCTCCAACATAAATATGTATGTTTTATGTCAGCAATTTAACATTGAATTCTGTTGAAAAGCTTTTAGATACTTTAAACCAACGAGCAGCATGATGTGCTTTAAAGAAAGTTCTCCAGAGAGGTAAACCCCCTAAAGAACCAAACTGTCTGACACCAAAATGTTAGATCATTGAAAAAGTGCTGGGTCGTTTTCTACCTCATGGACAAGGAAATTATTTTATTTTTCCATATGATCTGATGACATCGTAACCTCAGGAGAGAAGGAAACATGTTTGAATGGGAGCTGGTGACAGGCCACCTGAGCCATTTTCAGCACTGAGAGCAAGAGGGTTTGCACATGCTGAGGATGAATGGGCTCAGCCTTTGAGGCCAGGGCTGCCTTGATCAAAAGAGTGGGCTTCATAGCACATCACACCTCCTGAAGGGGGTCCTTATAATGGAATCTCTTTTTTTGGTGCTAAGTTACATTTTTAAAGTATGCCACAACAGAGAGGCAGGCTATGGGCTCCTGTGAGGAGCTGTCCCCAGCTGTGTGTAGGAGCTGCTTTCCCAGGCTGCCAGCAGGACACAGATCAGGCGGCCTCGGGCTTTGCAGTGTGACAGTGCCATTCCCTGACTGCTTGGCACCACCTGCTTAGAACAAGGCAGGCTTCAACCTGTTTCTATTTAGGGCTTAAAGTATCTCTTGCAGCATCTACTCCCTGATTAGTTTTAGCCCTATTGGCTGGAAAACATTTTTATTCTGTACCTCCTTATGAATTGATGCAGAGCTGTGGGTGATGCACAGAAACCTGAGGATGTCTGTGAAGTTACATGTTCTTCATTACAAAAGGCCCTAAGTGTACAGCAGAGTGATTCCATGGCATTAGTTGTCATTAAAAAAAGAACTGATCCTCCCAGTAATAGGAATTATGGGTGTTATTGGATGCTGTTTATTGTTTAGAAGATGTTTTGTCAGACTTCTCAGATATTGTCTGTTATATCCTCTGAATAGAATCATCTGTGCACATTTCAGCCCTTCTGCATCAGACCTGAGGTATTTTTGAATCCTACCTAGTAAGAACGTGCATTGCAAAACATGAAAAACTTCAGTATGGATTTACATTAGGATTAAAGTTGATTTATCATAAAAGACACAGTTTCATTCTGGGGCCCACTTGAGACTGTCTGGGCTTTGCCAAAAAGAACTGCTTTTGGAGATCTGTATCTCCTGGTCCCACTAGCTGGCCTGCTTACAGTTCTTTTGACTGACTGTAACTGTTAGGATTAATTTCATAATGGACGCATGTTTTAAACCTTACCAGAACTGTGTCCTAGGATATATTCCAGCATCTGGAAGACTCTTAAAATGATAGAAAGCTTGAATTCTCTTTAGCAGCATGTGAAGCTAGGCTGGGATAGAAGCTTGGAATGGTGAATTGACTGAGCTAGCAGCTTTTAAACAAAGGATTGCAGAGAAGTGGACTCAGAAAAATTTGCAAAGATTTAGTCTTACCTTTAGAAAGATTTGGGACATCATTAGCAGACAGAAACTAAGGTATTGTCCTCCTTGCCCAACCTCACTTCTCTGCCCATTCTTCCATCTACTCACTCTCCTTCTGTCTTAACTAAAAAAATATTCAATCCAAAATACACATTATTTTTACAACTTCTAGTGAAGGGAGACATTGCACAGCAAATACCATCTCTCAGGAAGCAAGCAAGAGAACAAGAAACGAATTGCAGATTTTAATCATGATGAATGCTTTCCAGTCATGCCTCAGGCAAATTCTGCAAGGAAAGGTGGTAAGAATTTAGAGACAGTAAGTCTATTAACATTTCAGATGAGTTTTGAAAATCAGTTAGGTACATTATTCTGAAAATCCCATCTCACTGTGCGATAAGTTTCTTCTCAGTGACACTTGTTGGTACTTGCTGCAGTATCAGGTCCTAAATGTCAAAAGCTCAGTGGGGACCTACCTACAGTGGTAGGTCTTTGCCCATGACTCAGTGTTTGCAGCATCAGGCCTCTTATGTTAACAGCCTATGTAATGTAATAAGGAAATAACTTGTGTTATCTGATCTTGGTTAAAAAGGAATAATTGCATAATTCAGCAGTTCATGATACTTTTGAAAAGTGTAGGAGGCGTTAACATTACTCTAGGAAAATTAACCTATGTTTGTAATACGTACACACATGTTCATTAGTTCACAGACTTGTGTGGCATCAGATTGTGTGGTCTTTGGGATTCTGGAACCTGTCTGAGTTCCCCACTTGTGATACATGTCTCTGCCCCATCCTGTGCTTGTATCAAGATGAAACTCAGACCACTGGGCTCCTTTTTCCACTCTGTGCCTCAGCTTTCTGTAAAATGCACAGATCAAAAGGGTTCTATGGTGCACCGTCCCAGGACCTGAAGCAACCAGATACAGCAGAATACACACTTTCACTCAGTTTAGATAGTGACTTGAATCTACCAGTCTGGTCTGCTTTACAGCCTGGGATTGGGTTACCATTTCATTCTTATTGCCAAGAGAGACATTCCAAGTGTGAGTTACTATTTTACCCAAGCTCACGAAGGTGAGGTGTTGGAAATATTAATAGAAGTCTCATTATCTTCCAACAAGGATTTGTCATGTTGCTACTAATTTATACAGATCAGCAGCAAAAGCTCCTAATGATTCTGTGGACAAAAAGGAATTATGTACTAACATGTACTTTAATTTAATAGCATTAACTCTAGGAAAAGCAATTTTTTTTAAATTTCACCCTTAAGGTGTAGTCTCTGTGGTCTCCTGTTGCATTTTATGCTTTAAAGAAATGTACTGTTTTGTAGTTTTAAAATATATTTAACTCTCGCTAACATAGTGTTTGGACATCTGCCAGTTTCACTGTGGAATTTCAACTGATAAAGAAGGTAGCCAGCAAGTAGGTGCATATTTGTTATAAATCCTGGGGTAGGCTTTGTCATCTTAGATAAGATGAGGTAGGTATTGTTTGTATGCCTTCTTCTAGCTTGTAACTAGAGAAACCTTAATAGAAGAAAAAAAACTTCCGCTGTCACAGGCTTTGTTTTGAAAAGGTTATTTTAGACCTCATTTTTCAGTTTGTTTTCATACAGCACTTACTAATTAAATTAGAAGCATTAATTTGTGTAATCATGAGTTCAGTTTTTAAAATTACATTAGCAAATTTATTCCTTGCATTTTTCAAGTCTCCTTTAAACATGTAAGCAAAACCCACAAAAAGCAGATTACAATCTAGCTGCAGTGAGAGATATGTGGGTTCTTCTCTGTTTCTTTTTAGAAAACTTTGCATTCTGATATAAATAGTTTGGGTTTGAATTTCAAATAAGCATACATGAATGTTTGACTTTTGGCTTTCAAAAAGGCATATACCAATGTTTATGCATCAGTCTTCCCAGTAATCTGAAGTGTTTAAAGTTCAGAAGGATGGATCTTGTGGGTATTTAAATATTCTTTGCCTGCAATTAAATGATAAAAGTTCAGTAAGTACAGTTTGCATATGGCTTGAAAAGTGTTTTTTTCTAGGTTCACTCATACATAACTCATATCACTGGCATTTGGTGAACTGTAGCTTGTAGTAGAAATGAGGAATGTTTCTGCTTTAGCTATAAAATAACTGTGTCATGTATGCAGTAAGCATGAAACACAGTGGACTAATGGGACTTGTTATTGATGATGCTGAAAGCTAAATAACCATTAGTATTAAATCTTATGAATAGACTCTTGTCTTTCATCTTACCTCTTCAACCAGATAAAAGACACAGAGGCTATTTAGATGTCATAAGAATAGTATGCTGAAATCCCTACAGACTTAAAAAAAATTCTCTCTTCGTGTTGCTTAGTGTTTTGTTGTGTTCAAAGAAATGCCAGTATGCTGCTGCTGAAAGAAGCATAGAGCAGAAATCCAGCATTATGTGTGGGTTTAGGCTTGTTAAAGATTGAGTTGAAATAGTGTGTATCCCTTCTCTGCAGAAATTTCTTCTTCAGATTTTAAAAATATTTATAGAAAAGTCACTAACCCTGAAAATTTCCCAGAAGCTTTGTAAGACCATAATATAATAGAGCATTATCAGTGTTGGTATTTTCCTAGCTTCATTTATTAGACTATCACGAATGTTTTTAAATGGCTGTAACATGTTAGAAATACCTAACAACTTCCTTACAGATGCTAACTTTATTTAAGCCTTCTATTCACCTAAGAATAAAGTTTCCTAAAGATTTAACTTGCAACATTCTCCATTTTAATAATAAAAATAATAAAATATTATAATAAAATACACTGATGGTGGTTGGAAATTGTTTTTATCTTTCATACAGATTATTTGGAAGCAGAACTTATAACACACTGTTAGCAGTTAATGTGGAAGAGTTTTTCAGCTCTGAAATTCTGTGTGATAGCTTTGGGAACAGTAATTAAATTTCAAGTATCTTTTGGGAAATTCTAGTTCAAATAAATATTTTTAGATTAATGGTGAATATTAATGATGTTGCAAAGCATAACAATCATATAGTTTTTTTGTTTTATAGGAAACAGAACTGGACAGCTGTGGTGTTAATACCGTGTTGCTGGTACATTTCTTTGGAAAACAGGGAAAGGAAAAACTTCGCTTCTCCGAGTTTTTCAGGTATTTTTCCAGCTGGCAAGCCTAACAGGAGCCAGTCTTGTTCCTACCCCCTGTGCTTTACCCCAGCTCTGGCATTATCTGACATCACACTGAGTTGATTCAGAAAATTAAGCAATGATGTGGAGATTATTCATGATGTTGCATGATTGAATTCCCCATTTAGCTCCTAGAGTCTGCTGTCTGCAGGAGCTGAGCACTGTGATAACTCCTAGCAGCAGTGGGCCAGGAGGGTTGAGACTCCCATTCTTGGCAGCTGTGTGGTGGCATACCTTAAAACAATGTGATTCATGAGTATTTTTTGTGACCAAATCACAGGAAAAGTGACTTCTAATAAATTAAAAAATATTTTCTGAGTTACGATACTTCCTTTCCCATTACAGCTGTCATGGTAAGCTACAGGCAACTTCTCCACTGGCTTCAAATTCCAGCTTCTGTTGAAACTTTCCCAGTGCCTTTTCCTCTACCTTTTGAACTACTTTTGCAATGAGACTGTGTCTCATTGAGACAATCAAACAGATTCCTGTTTGATTCTTGACACACATAGTGTAGCATGGCATCAAGAGAAGATTATCTACATCAGTATTACCTTTTCTACGAAAATAATCAGTCATTTACAGATTGCAAAAATAAAGTAGAATAATGTGTTTTGCTTCAGTTTGTATTCAGAAGTGGAGAATGTGTGGCAGCCCTCTTAAAAATGAATGTTTTTGCAATCAGTAGACTAAAAAGTGTTTGGCTCCAGTGGCTCTGGTACATACCAGTCTTCAAATAAACAACCTTTCCCTTTTGAAGATCTCAGCTCAATAGGAATCTAAGTGAGTAAAATAAGTTTAAGATGTCTCCAGCTCCCTTTTTCTATAAATACCATAGATCCTCTCCATGAAACAAAAGGCAGAGAGCACCAGTAAAAGGTTGTGTTTGCATATACAGTGTAAACTGAAAAGCCTAAGGTTTTAGATAAAATCCTACATTGACCCAATGAGGCATGACACTGATGAAACTATGTACCTTGTACATTCAGAACACATAGGTTAAAGACCTTTGCCTGCCACACAGATAGAGGCCTGCAATCAAAATCAAACTCCCACATCTTGCTCTTAAAATTTGTGGGATAAGTGTAAGGTTTAATGCAGGTAATTTTTCAACAGTGGCAGTTATGTTTCGTGGGGCTGGAATGTGCCTCTTTATCACTGCGTAGACACTCCATCTCAGCTGCAATGTGACAGTGGAGTTTGTTTAACACGCAGAAAGGTGAATAAAAGGATCGCTGTCTTTTTAACCTCTGCGGGGATATCACCTTTCACATGATTTTATTTGCAAGTAAATCAAGCACATCATTTCTGGGTTCCTATTGTTCAGAGAAAATGTGATTTCTATCTGATGGCCTCTCGTAACACTTTACCTTCTGCGGGAAGCTATTGTTGGCTGTTTGATCAAAGTGCCACATTGTTTTTACAAGAGATGACTGATGAGCTGTAGAGACATAGATCATTCTCAAAAGCAAAAAATAATGATGGTAAATGCTTTTATCATTTTCCAAGTTCTTGCCTAGAAAGCTTTTCCATTGATCAGTGTAGTACCTAGTAGAAAATAGAGGTGATTATGTTTGATTAGGGCACACTAAAACTTGTCACATTAGTTAAATACACAGATATTGCTGTGCTTCAGAGTCCTTAAAACTAAAAAAAAAAAAACCAAGAAAAAAAACACAAAAAAAACAAACCAAAAAAAACCAAAAAAACAACCTACTAAAAATATAAAAAATAATCTAAAAACCAGGCATGCTTTCATTCTGAAATTTCACTGTACTTATGTGGGAATTCTGAAAGTTGAGACCACTGTTCTTATCTCATTACTTACTTATATTTTCCTCATGCTGCCTCTTTTCAGCCTGGCATCAAAAAATCCTTTTGTAAGTGTGCAACCATCTGTATCTACATGCACACCAGCATTATCCGAGCCCTGTAGCCCACAGTCCAAACATTTGAAAAATGTCAGACAGCCACAGTCGATATACCAGGGCAATTAATTTGCCAAACTGTTCTCCTTTCTTTGCATTCAGATGGCACAAAGAAGATGGAAGCTGCCTACATCTCTTGGGGCAGTGTGAGGCTGATGTAAATCAGTTCTTGTGCCCCTTTTCCTGCTGCCCTGAACACAGGAGGCATGCTGAGAATAGGGAGGGAAAATGGTCAGGCATCTGTCTCCAGCTGGTGCTCACTTCTTGGGAAGTCCCAGGTATTGATACACACACAGAGAATCCTCAGGCAGTGTTTTCATCAAAAGTAAAGGTACTTTCAGAGATCTTCAGGCTTCTTAAGGTAGGACTCAGGGGACACATGTTCATCTCCAGACTGCTAGATGAGTTCTTATTAGTTTTATTGTCCTTGACATAAGGACATTATAGTAATTACTAATAAGAATTTACAATTTCAAAAGCAAATGTTTCCCTGGCAGATGTTAGGAAATATAAATTTCTGGAATATGTTTATGTATATCACTACTAAAGGTGTGGCCTCTTAGTCAAATACAGCTGGAACAGTATTCTCCTATAACATTTTAAGAAAATATAGAAGAATATGCAGTAAGCCTAAAATCCTGTAACAAAAAGGGTAGATTTAATACACGAAGCTGCCTTTCTTCTCAGAAGATCTGAACAAGTTTCTGTTTCAGATGACACCACTCAGTTTTACACCTCAACAATAATGTCGTCTTCTAATACCAGGTCCTGTCTTAGAGAATATCCCCAGAATGCCAGACTTTTTTATTCTTTTGTATGGGTTTCTCCTTCTCCCAGTTTTTAATACAGAAATAATTTCTGGTCTTTTCTTTCAAAAAAAAAAATCCAACTTGTGGTTTAATTTCCAACTATATCAAATGTACTATCTTTTATTCTGAGAAGAAAACTATTCAGTTTTCTACATATAGGAAATATTTCTTCCTGACAGACACTGGGCATTGTTTTCCCCTGAAAAAAGTCCCTTACTGATCTTGTTTCGGTATGTCTAATCCCAAATAAAATAGGAGACAGTATTTCACTCCCTAAACAGTTTATGGCTGCTGTGATTTTTTCTGTAATCTGTCCCCAAGCAAGCTTAAATCTCTTAAATTCTCTGTGAAGGAAAAAAGAAAATGCAGAGAGTGTGGAAAGGATATTCAAAAAACTCTGATTGTTATATTTTTTTCTGGGATATCTTACAAAAGAAGTACTTCCCAGTATGGTTAAACAATGGGCATCTTTTAATAGAATGAGGAAAGTTAACGTTTCAATCCAATTTATGTCATTGTCTTACCTAATTTCTTGCTTCTTGTTTCATCAGTTAATAGAATTTTTTACCAAAAATATTCTTTAATTATGATTATTTTTTAATTTCTGCTTTAGATTAAAGGCGAAAAATTGTATAACCATACAGAGATCATGCCTTTTCCCTACTTATCCTGTTTCTTTCCTTCAGTATTTTGAATTCCTTGATACATTTTATTTGGAACCTTTCATTTAAGGAGCCAGAATGATCCAGGCTGGACCCCACTGCTAGTGCTGACATTTTTGGGGGGACTGTGGTGCTGTGGTGTGTATGTGCCAGTGCGTGGATGCAGGATCTCTTTCAGGTGTCATCAACAGCCAGCATGCTGTGCTTTTGCTGTGATGACAGCTTGTATATTTTCAGTGATTTTCATCTGGGGATTTGGAATTGCTTTGCAGAAATAGAGCATGATTACTTGTCTCTGTTCCTACACTTTTATCTATGTGTGTGCATATAGATAGAGTCATAACATCGCTATAGCCAAGATCAGGCAGTGAGGAAAGGGAGAACAGCAACAAAATCTGGCTTTGTGATATTCCTGTCATAACTCAATCTGAATATTTACCAACTACTTAGTAAAGAGCTTGAGAAAAATATTTTTCTTCCTTTCATGTGAGCTTAGCAAAAGAGTAGCTTGGTTAGTTTCTACAGAACACTTAAAAATAAAAAGTGAGTTTTTTGGTTTGGAAATGCTAAGGACAGTAAATCAAAGAGAGTTTTGCTTGCAATTCTGAAAATTGTGAGATTGATCAACTGTCTTAATGCTTGCAAGCCTGAATTTACAAGCATAGATGTAAATGTTTTCTAGAGGTTAATTGGTCAAGCCTTTATTAGGTTTTCTATATTCTGGTTTGAAAGTCAGATTGCAAAAAGGCAAGATGCAGCTGGTTTGCCACAGTCTTTTGGTGCAGAGAGGGTTATCAATTCTTCAAAAGGACTTCGGTGTCCAAAGAAGAGCCAAAGCATGGTGCAAATGCTGGGGTGGTATATCCACCACTATCTTTGTTGTTAGATTCCCTACCTCTAAATCAGCGCGACAGGAACTGGTCGGTTCTCTATTAAGAGTGCTGAAGCTCTGCACAGACAGTTCAGGTCAAGAGGTAGAAAAAAATTTTCCCTAATATTTCCTTTAGTGTTTCAATCTACTTCTTTGTGTCCCATAAAGAATACAATGCTAGCACTTCTCCACTTGGAGAGGGAATAGCTGCATTCCTGAGGTCTCCCCTCTTTTATTACATTTTCACTTCTATTCGTGGTGGATTAGCACTATTAAGGCTGAGTTGCCAAAAGCCTTGGGAGACTCCCTCTTTCTATACTAGAACCCATTACAAAATGAGGGATAAATCCTGATAAGGTTTCTGGATGCTGTTGTAACACGATAACAAATTTGGCCATTGGCCTTCAACGTGGGTGTTTTAGAGAGTGTGGATAAAGTGGGCTGTCTTAAAGAAAGTGCTCTCTGTTCCTGGCCTTTTCCCCATCTTAGAAATTTATGGTTTGCCTCTCCTTTTTGTTACTTGGAAACTTAGAGCTTTCTTTTATTTTCAACCTACTATAGAATAAGAGTATTCCCAGTGTAATAATTTTTTAATTGTAGAGCATATCTACAATCAGAATCCTGTTCCTGTACTTGAATTCTGACTCCCTACCAAGTCCCCAGCCAAGATCTCACTGACTTTGGGAGAGCAGGAATTTCATTCCTTTTCTTGTTTTTCCTAATATCTGGATACATTTTGAGGACTTCACAGCTGAAACTCTTTGCACTGTGATCCAGAAGATACAAAAGCAAGTATCCCTAGTGGTGTCTTGACATTTATGTATCAAGTTTTAGTTCCTAACCAGAAAGTTATTTTTAATAACTTTTAATAACTTTTACTTTAAAAAAACCTCATTAGGATTTTTAACTCTCACATCTGGGAATAAGAGTGACCTAGAATGCTGATGCGATGATTCACAGTATTTTAATTTTTGTAATATGGGAAACTATCACATAAAATTTAAATTGCACATTTCAGCTACTGCTCCAAGTAGGATTTGATATGGCGGGAAATCTTCCCACTCTGGCTTGCCAGGAGCAAGCCTACAAGTTGAAATGAACTTCAATTATAAGAGGGTGCAGAAGCAAGAACACGCTGAAAATGCCACAGCCAAACTCTTCACTGTCTGCTCTGACTTTGCTGCCCCTTTCAGCAGGCTGATGTGTGCAGCTTGGTGGGCTCCTTTCTCATCATGTAGGAATGATTGATATGCCTTATTGAGTGTGGCTAGAGGGCGGGTCACCAAGGCTTGTCTGCTTAAGGAAATGCAATATTCAGAAAATGTGGAAGAATCTATGTCGTTGCCTGTGGCTAGCAACCAGTAAAGCAAATGACTGAGAGCTTTCTCCCCAGGATAAATAGCACAATTCTCAAGACCTTAAGTCTGTTGCAAAATATGTCCACCTTTCATAGATAAAAATCCAAGAAAATAAAACACATGTTGTCTCATTTCTCTGCATCCAATTTTTAGGTATATTTCTGTGAGTGACTTCATTTTCAGCAACTTCTCCTCCTCCAGACCAGACGTTATATGAGTTAGAAACTACAGTCAAAGAAATTGTTCTACACAGTCTTGGCTGGGCCTTCCAGCCAACCACAAACCACACATCCCAGATCCCATCTCCTCCTTGCCTGTGATGGCCACTCTCAAAATGCAGCCAAGTGGCCCTACTCAGTCTCCGCTGGGCTGATTCCATGCCTGGTCTACATGCCAGATCCATGCTGTTCTCTCCCTCTGCACCTCGACCTCCTTTCCCAAGACCTGGGGAGACCGTTGGGGGCCGTGGTTGCAGCAGGGCTGCTTGTGCCAGCCCATGGGGCTGGTCTCCCTGGCACATACTGGCTGTGGTGCTGGCCAGAGGCAGCAGTCTCCTTGTGAGTTACAAAGACAGGAGCTGGGCCTGAAAACTGTGGAGTGCTTTGCAAGCTGAGCAAGGCAGCTCTTGCCACTCTGCAAGACAAAGGGCTGCCCAGTCACACTGGTTGCACTACCTATTCCTTTGGTGTTTCATCCACTTTTGAGAGGGAGAGCTGGGGGAATTGAAAATGTGTCACATCTTAAGGTGGACTGTGGAGGATTATCTTAATGTCTGGCTATACTGTAGAATCCCCTGTACTAGACCAGAAAAAGGAACATATAAAATGTGACAGCATTTTGTACCCCTCCTCCGTATTACCCTAATTCAGGCCTAGCCTGAAACATAAATTCACCTCCACTGTCAGCTTTCATTTACCTGCATGTCCTGAGCTGTGAAGCATTTGTTGGCCCTTTATTTGCATGTGCAGCTCTACCTGTTAGAGGGAAAAATACGAGAGAGAGCTTCAAAAGCAGTCTTGAGCTAACCCCTTACAGACTTCACAGAGCTTCAAGCTACTAATTGTCCAAGTGATCTCATTAAAGAGCTAAAGATAGCTGTGTGGACTCAAGTGCTGTAATTTCAAGGGAAAGAATTCAAACCCAATGAGGCCAGGCAAACAAGGATGAGCAAATGAGCTTCTGCTGATATTGGCTACACAGACCCTTAGCTGTCCTCTTCTCCAATTAATTGCTTTGTCCTAATATAGGAGTATTTCATTCCCTCCTGTCAATAATTTCTGCAACTCAATAAAGAAGGGTTCTTTAGCAATACGGAGGGGATGCTGGCAAGCACCACTGGTTTTATCCTTTATTTTAAAATCGCCTCTTGTTTTTGGATCGCCCCATTTTTGAAGTGGAAAATATCAAATGGATCACACCATATTGTCTGTGTTAACTTTTTCAAAATAGATACTAGCCATATAGACCAAACTGAGAAAACTTGAAGCTACAACTCACAATTACAGCTCTGTACCTTCAGGTTATTACTTGCCTCTTGTAATACTTTTTTCTTTCTTTCCCAAAATAATGGGTGCCTCTTAAAAACCTTGATGTTGACTCTTTCCTTTTTCAGACAGCTTTCTTACTTTCCCAAACCCCTGCAACATTTTCTATGCTCTTCTTAACCCCATACAAGTCAATTGTAATCCTCTCTGATCTATCCTCTAGTGAGCACAGAACTGATTCACTAAAGCTCTGTATGTGGTTATAATCTCCGATACTTTCAGTCATCTTCTCCTACAGCAATGAATTCAAGTTTCCTCTTTCACCTTTGTCATTATTATGGCCTCATCTTTTTAGGTACTTTGCAATCTTGTCATTCCCCTCTTATTAATATGAAACCTCATAAATCATGTGTCAGGCCTTCAGTTACCGCGTCCTTTTTCATTCATTTATTCGTTCATCATGCTGCTGCCTTACCGATTTCTTTATCGCCTTATCTGCGCATTTTTAAAC
This sequence comes from Motacilla alba alba, assembly GCF_015832195.1. Classification (NCBI taxonomy): domain Eukaryota; kingdom Metazoa; phylum Chordata; class Aves; order Passeriformes; family Motacillidae; genus Motacilla; species Motacilla alba. Next base: position 53,272,012 of record NC_052016.1, on the reverse strand, counting down.
ACGGGTAAAACCGAGATGTCCAATGCGTCCCCAAGTTCTGCTGGCAGCAGCCGCCTGTGCGGGCCGAGAGCGCGTCCTGCTGGTGTCCTGGTGGGAATGCAGCCCTGGCAGCATCCGCGAGCGCGGGGAAAATTAAACCAGCGGGGAATGTCCAAGTGTCCTGGCTCAGAGCTGGTGTCTGCGGCACTTGGTAGCTGAGGTAGTAGTGGTGATACAGGGATGGAAGTATCAAGTGGTGGATAATATCTGTTTACACTTAGATTCATGGAAAATCTGCAAACGGAAGTCCAAGAAATGGAATTCATAAAGTTTTCGAAGGGTTTGAACGTCATGAGAAAAGAGGATTTTGCGGCATGGTTGCTGTACTTCACTGATGAGGAAAACAATGAAATTTACTGGCAGAATGTGAAAGACAGAATCGAAGCAGGAGAGGTTGGTACCCAAAGTATACTTTGTTTTGCTTCCTCCTTTCTGTGCACAGGTTTTCATTTGAATGTGCGTATCTAATGAGGTGACCGTTTGCTGAATGAATTATTGCAGCCCTTGAATTTTATACAAGTAAGAGAAATGATAATTGTCCAAGTACAAATATATATGAGAAATGCAAATATCAACAATGAGTAGGCAGTCACATCTAAATGCTAAGTCCCACCAGATTTAATGACATAGAATAATTGGGATTTGAAAGTATATTCATTATATATCATCTGAATTCTGTGATACTCTAGAACATCAGTTTGGAAGAATTCAAGACTTTTTGCAAGTTTACAAATAATCTGGAAGACTTTTCTATCGCCATGCAGATGTTTACTGTAGCCAATCGTCCTGTTAAGCGGGGTAAGTGCTGTACACTTTTCATGTGGGTTTTTTAAAGGCAAAAAAATCATTTTAATTATGGAATTAATGTAAATTAATTATTCCAAAGTACCACAGTGAAATCCAAAAATATTGTACTGCTCTGTATTTGGACTTAGTTCTATTTCATTAAAAAATAACAATATAAAGTTTCCAAAATGTTTTCATTTCACAGTTCTAATGTGCTGTCATATGTGGATTAATGACAGCAGACTAATAAATCATAAAATGGTTTGGGTTGGAAGGGACCCTTAAAGGTCATTTTTCCAAACCTTCTGCCATAGGCAGGGAACTCTGTCACTGGATCAGGTTGCTCAAATCCCCACCCAACCAGACCTTGAACACTTTCAATGGTGAGACAGCCACAATTTTGTGAGTTTCTTCCTTATGTCCAGTCCAAATCTACCCTTTTTCACTTTGAAAGCATTCTGCTTTTCCTGTCACTACAGGCCTTGGTAAAAACTCTCTTATAAGCCCCCTTGATATAGTGAAAGTTCACCATAAAGTCTGCCCTGAGGTATCTCTTCTCCAGGCTGAACAACCCCAACTCTCTTGGCCTCTCTTCACTGAAGAGGTGCTCCATCCCAAAAATTATCACGTAGTTGTTGTGGCCCTCCTCTGGACTCACTCCACGTCCTCCCTGTGCTGAGGAGGATGTGTTGTGCAATAATGTCTATCAAAAAGAAACAATGTTGTAAAGTGGGGTTTAAAATAAAGATTTCGAGGAGGGGAGTTGCTTCCTTCCCATATAGGAGAAAGAGGAGCAATGCATCAAAAGTCTTCTGGACATACAAATGCTTTTTGTTTCAATGCTGAGGTTGTTACTTAGTTGTTACTCTCGAAGGACAAGTCTCATAAGTTATTTCAAAATAGCAACATTATTAAAAAGTTCCTAAAGAAATGTAAGGAGGTATTAACATTCATTGAAATTAATATTTGATGGGATCATGTGAAAAAAGATGAGAGATGTGAGAAGATGGAAAGAGAAATACATATTCTTGAAAGATAAATGTTTGGATGGGATTTGAACCAAAGAAAACTGGGGGATTTGAACTTGTGACTTTCATTACTAGTCTGTTATGCGCTGAACCCCACTGTAATCAAAATCAGGCAGCTGCTGAGGTAACTCACAGATGTTATATGTCTAATTCTCTCCTGAATCTGGCTGATTTCTTTGTCTTGGTGTTTGCATGATAATGTGGACAATATCATGTGTATTCATACACATATGAACATTTATATAAATATAAGACAGTATTTTAGTCCTTCCTTTTATCCTAGATTTCTTTTTCTTCCAAGTTCACAACTCATCTTTTCTCTCTGGTAAGGTGGCCCTTCTTTGCTTGAAGATTGTTATGCCCCACAATATGGGGGCATATGTCTTCTATGTTGTAGAAGATCTTCTTTTATTCATGTTACATTCAAAGAAATGACAGTGCCGTGTCTGGATTTAAATTCAGTTTCAAAAAGATGAAACAGTTAACATATTTTCAAAGACAAAATTAAGACTACTATAACATCCCATGATTTATGTCTTTTTCAAGTTGTGATATATCCTTTTACAGAAGGATTTTTAACTTAGTTCTATTTAAACCAACTGTTTGGTAATCAACTACATTTATACAGGAATTGTTGAAAGAGACAAAGATGAGAGCTATGTCAGGAATGCTATTCCCTCTAGTAAGCTTCAGAACTAATCGTATTTATAGCACTATTTATAAATAGCACTTGTTTATGAGAGCAGAACCACGTTAATATTGCATTTATGACTTCATTGGACAACTTGCTGTAATAATCTACAATACTGCTACACTTCAATAACCTCCATTTCCTTTTTGAAATTCACACTTCCATGATGCCTTCAAAAATGCATGCAATTCATGTGTTGTGATTGTGCTTGCTATAATAAACAATAATCCTTCCACTCTTACGAGCTGCTGTTTTGTGGCATCCCCGCACACTTCCTCACCTTCCTCGAGCCAAAACTCTGAATTCTGTGCACCACAGGACCAAAAGAGGGGCTAGTGGGTGTTTCTGTACTGCACATGGTGGTGTAAAGAGAGAAGAAAAAAGAGCTGAAGATGAAAGCACATCTCCAGAGAGGTATGGCAGCTTTTTCTGCCACAAATCCTCAGTAACTCTTCAACATCATTTAAGAGGGGGTAGCCAGCTTCTCTCAAAACCAGAACTACTGGTATATAAAGCCATGTGCTGTAAGCAGTGCATTGACCATTTGATGGTCTGTGTTTCTGCAGAGTTGCTGAAGAGATTGTTAGTTGAGGTGGAGCATATCATAACCTGCTGTTCTCTGAGGAGAAGAGTTTTCTTGTAAAATGAATTGTCATGAAGCTGGCTTGATATAAAATGGTAAGGTTTTTTATGAGAGGATAGTGAGGCAAACACCATTTGTATGAACAGGAAACAGCCAAAAGTATATAAATTTTCATCTATTTCTAGCAAAAATTATCACTTGCACTGTTGCTTGAGAAGCAGTGCATTGCTAAAGCTTATGATAAAATTAATAAAGATAGTGTTACAAAAGAAGAAGCAAGCTCAAGAACGCATGAACTGAGGCCTCCTAATAGTTTACTAGTTTACACATCCCAAATTCTCCCGTTTGGATACCCACAAGCCATTGTATATTGGACAGAATCCTACTATTTATAAGCTTTCCATTTTCTTTGCAAGTTCAGTCACCTGTGATGTAATATTATGTCTTTATTAGCTGAGTTCAAGAGAGCAGTGAAGGTGGCAACAGGACAGGATCTGTCAGATAATGTTTTGGATACCATCTTCAAGATTTTTGATCTAGATGGAGATGACTGCCTCAGCCACAGCGAGTTTCTTGGAGTCCTGAGGAACCGAATTCACCGAGGATTGAGGGTAACAAGCTAACAAAATTGTTTGTAAATACCACAGATGATTGCTACAACTCTCTTGTAAATGCTTGTAGAAGCACCAGTAGTGTTAATTAATAGAAATATGTGTATTTTAAACTGGGTAGTCCTTACTGCATATGAATCTGGGATGAGTGCTGCCACTAAGAATTTGTTACACATGTGAACTATGGAAGCAGCAGCACGTTATATATTGTATTTACAGTCTGGGAATAGGAGTCTTTTTTGTGTAAATGCTAAACACACTTTAACTTTATTAACAGGTACCACAGCAGCAAGGCATTCAAGGTTTCTGGAAGTGTGTGAAAAAAGAAAGCATTAAAGAAGTCAAAGAACTTTGGAAGCAAACTGGGAAAAGTCCTTTTTAAAGCAGTCCATTTTTCTTTTGTTCAAGTGGTTTTTCTTTAGAGGAGTTTGTCTGTCCTGTTTACATAATAACTAAATCAAAAATGCTCTCATTTTTTAGCTGTAGTTAAAGTTTAATTAACCCAGCCTCTAATGCAATAATTTTATAATCGTTCCAGTGCAATCAGTTTGGTTTACAGAACTGGTATTGCTTTTGGCCTCCATACCAAAGTACTCTTGTTCTGGGGAATAGTGTTTTTTACTGCTCTGAGGAGTCTGACCCTGCACTGTAGGATACCCTTTCTGTAGGATACAGGATGCACAGGATTGAATAATGGCCCCAGGCAGGAGCATCACAGCAGTATCATCTGCTGTTGAAGGAGTGAACATCATCTCAGCCACCAACACAGCAGCTCTCCTTCTCCAGCAAGGGCAGAGGTCCACAAGGCAAAATCACTTGCACAACACATTTTAAAACAAGTTATCCTAAATCAAAAAGGAAAATTCACACCTTGTTTTGGGGATCTGCTTGTGTGCTGGTTCCTAGTGCTTGATTCCACCAGTTCCTGTGTGGATATCTGGTTTGTCTGCCTTCATGGTGTTATTATTAAACTGGAAATACAAGACTGATAGGCTTGATGCAGGGTTTAAAAGTTGTACATTGATGAGTGAGTGTGTATTGAGTGTCTCAGACCTCTTCCACATGTATAAATGGGAAGACAAAAATCCTCATTATATCAAACATCGTGGTAGCTACAATTTGATTCGTGACTATTTTGCTGTAGTTTTATTGCAGAAGATGAATGCGTAACAAGTAGTTGTTTTATCTCACTAAAAGTTGTGACAGGAAAACCTGAAGTATCTCAGGAAATAAAGGTTATAAAAAGCCATTGTTCAGGTAATATGCCAAATAAAAAACCAAATACAAATGTTTATTACTCCAAATGCAAAGTTAAACCTAAGATCTTTAACACTAAAAGGAGGAACAAATCAAGACTAACACTGAGAAATTACAGATGAACTTTTTTTTGCAATAACATAAGGTGTTACAGGTGTACACAGGTGTGCACGTTACATTTTTTGTCTTTCTTACAATCCCAGGAGCCAAAAGCCATATCCAGATCACTCTTCCTGGTTGGCCACGTTATATAGGAGATAGACTTATGTGTAAAGCTGTCAAGGTTCTTCCTCTTTCCCCCTCTCAGTTGTCTGACTTGTCTTGGCTGGGGTGAAAGCTTAACCTTTCAGGACAGGTTTGTGATAACAGAGATAATAGACTCAAAACATGGACTAGGGAAATGTCTCAAAAAAATAACCAAGAAACCACTCAGTGAGGTACTATCCATCCATTTTTTGCATGACATCAGCTATGTTTGCCTCAAAGCTGTAAATAATCTCAACATGTGGTGCTTGGTTGTCATTTCTTTGGGTTTTGTGAGAAGAGGAGCAATTTCCGTTATAGGTAAGACATCAGGGCAGCTTTCACTTGGTGCAGGGACAGGAGAGGATGCATTGGGAACCCCTAAAGGTCCTGCCTAAGGAATACTGAGATTACCGAGAATGTGTTTGATTGTCGGTAGCTGTCGTGTTTGTGTGTCACTTTGACAAATCCTAGTGCCTCAGCCTTGGCATAGTGATCTCTCCTAGGGAGCACACTGAGAGGCCAGCAAAGCAACTCTTCTCTCGTGGCCTCAGCTTGGAGCTTTAATCTAAAGTGCTAAAGAGAAAATGCTGGTAGTCCTGTCATGGACATGCACCCAGAACAAGACCATGCCTGTGGGGATGTGCTGAGACTGTCTGGAAGATCAGGCACCAGTGACCATCAAGGATCCTTTTTCCCCCAGGAAAAAATCCAAATGCAGTAAAGGCCTCAGCCTCCTCCCCTCAAACTGAGCTCATGCAGTGCTGTGTGGGCAGCAGGATAGCAGGTGGCTGGTTTACTTTGTGTGTTTGAAATTGTTCGTTGCTTCTCGTGGTGGGAGCAAAGGTGGGGCAGTGGGACTGGTGCCACAGTATCCCAGCCAGCTGCACTTCACCAAATTATCCAAAAAATGACACTGTTGAAGAAGAGCTTCCGTGGCACAGAAGTGTGTATGTGTTCACCCAAAATGTACTTTGTGCCAGCTCTGGCTTTAATGCAAGGCTGCCTTTCATTTGTTGCTGTTAATATTTTGGCAAATAATTTTTACTTTGGAGTGGAAATTATTCCCTAGCATTTTATTCTGTGTGAAGTTAAAAGGTTTATGATGTTTTTTATTGCTTTTGTGGTTTCTTTTGTTTGCTAATTACTTCCTTCTTACAAGCTGTTTGGTTTTCTTTTGGAAAAATCAACTTATTTAGCTTTAGCATATCTAGAAATTTAATTCCTCAGTGCTCATTTCTATCTGGGTTTGTGCAATCAGCAGTATCTGCTTTCAGGGATTTCAAGTTTTATTTTTCAGCAAAAGCTTTGATTTCAAGTTCAGAGGAAAAGCAAAGGGATATGCTTGGGTTTGATATGAATTTTATGTCTATAGTAAAAAGAAAAAAAAAAGATTGATTGGAAATTAAAACAGAGTTATGAATAATTTTCAGAAGTTATCCTGAAAGTGCAGCCAGGAAGGAACTCCTTTAAAGGCCAGGGATGACTTGTCCACCAGGCTTGAAGAATCAAACTCTGTGTTAAATTTGTAAGTTTATTGTTATTTGTCAACTAAAATGGTTTGTAAAACAGTCTTAAAATCATCTCCCATTTTTAATATCTTAGCTTAAAAGAGATATTTATGTATTTAGATAAACCCTGGTTTTTAAGAAAGTCATTATAGTTTGTTTGATGTTTTAGTTCCTTTTAGTCACTGTATGATATTTGCCTGCTATGAGCATTACTCAACACAATTTAGTTAAGGCTTATGCCAGCTACCAGTCTAAATATATCAATTGTGACTTGTTTTAACATAAGGAACTCTTCCTCTGAACAGAAATGTATAGAAAAGCTAAATAAAATTGATTTTTTTAAATCTACCACATGGCATCTGAATTTTAAATGGAATAAAGATGAACATATTGCATTGCAAAAGTCTGAAAAATTGATATAACATATCAAAAGGATACACAAAAGCAAGTGCAGTCACCTACAGCATATAACTGCTTTACAGAATTTTAGCTGTTGCATCCCCATAACACTTCTTACATTTCTTCGTTTGTTTACTTTAAGATAATGTCTAAGAACCATTTATTCTTCATTTCCAAAGGAAGCAAAGGCAAAAATGCAGTGTGATATACTAGAAATAATAGAAACTCATTGATTGTTTCTAGAAATTAATTCTGGTGTCTCAGTTTGTACAAGCCTCTTTCTAAAAGGAAAAATCCCTCTGGATTCAAACCAAGCTGGCAGGTTTTAACAAAACAGGCAACAATGAGGAGAACATGTTCTGCATAGTAGACAAACAACCAGGCCATGGGCTGTGGTTTCATGGCTCTTCACATGTTCAGTGCATATAACATAAAAAGGATCACTGCCCAATAAAAGGCAAGAATGGGAACAACCCTGTTGCTTAGAGGAAGTATAAAATTCAGATATATTGACCATACTTGGACTAAAACATAGAAATGGATCAATAAGTGTACATCAAAATTTAAAAATTGTTTTCTTCTCATGCTGGAGTTCTCACAGAAGAGGGCAAGTGTGCCTCATACCTTCAGTTTTAATTTTTCCTGTAAAACAGACACAGCTGGTTCAGGAAACTACTCCAATGCAGAAAAAAGCCTTCAGTCATTTTAAATGGAAAATACGTGCCCAAATGATGTTGTGGTCATTATTAGTGAGATCCAAATTGCCCCAACAAACGGCTCCTGTTATGCAGTTGGTCACAAGGGAAGCATGAAGATGAACGTGGCAGATGTAGACACACTCTTCTGGTGCCCAGCTGGCCACAGAAGCTCCTCCTACAGAAGCTGAAGATGTCATCCAACCAGAAGCCGAAAGCCCTTTGCAGAACAGAAAACCTGAGAGACTTGAGCATGCACAAAATTAATCAGCAAACAAATGCGTGTCTCTTCACTCATTTATTTGAATGTTTCCCGTTGGCTTTGTTTATTAAACAATTCCTAGTTGATTCAATAATTTTAAAAAAAGTCATACAACATATGTGGAGACAGATTTCCCATTAGGCTGATGTTGGCTTAGTTAATATTGTTTCTAGTTCATTAACTGGAGTGCCCTAGTGCAGAGCTCTGCTTGCTGTCCTGGGCTGCTGCTCCTGCACACCGACATTGCAGGGAGCCTGCTCAGCACTGCTCACACCTCATGGGCTTAGCCACAGCATCTCGTGCCCTGAGGAATAAAAGGGCATGTTTTTACTCACCTGTGTGCCCATTGTGAGTTTAGGTTGGATGCTAGGGAAAAATACTTCAGATATAGGGTTGTCAAGCACTGGAATAGGCTGCCCAGGGAGGCAGTTGTGTCACCATCCCTGGAGGTGTTGGAAAGATGTGTAAATGTGGCACTTGGGGACATGGTTTAGTGGTGGTAGACATGGCAGTGCTGGGTTAATGGCTGGACTTGGTGATCTTGGAAGTCTTTTTAAAATGATTCTGTGATTCTCTTCTGCCTCTGGCAGAAGGCTGGCCTGCCTTTCCAGGCTGACCGAGTGGTGGAAGTAACATGGACGGCATCAGGCTGTGGGAGAATGGACACAGCACCTTGCAGAACACTGGTTATGACTGGGTCTGTGTTGGCCAGATTTCAGACACACAGATCTGAAAAGCTGCAAGGAGGAATACTCCATAGGTGATTCAGAGGAATGTGTGGGAGTTTTTCTCGTGGGATTTCAGATGCAAGCTCACTGCTCTGAAACAGCCTTGGAGAGCCTGGCCTTTCTCCATGGACTGCAGGGGGAGCACAGAAGATGAGCCTTGCTGGACTAAGCCTGTACTTGAAGAATGCCACAAACACTTTTGTGGAGAAAGGATGATCTACTGAGGCGTTCTACCACAACACTGTGCCTCAGGTCCACTGCTCTAGGGGAAATTTGTTAGCTTCAATATCAGCCTATGGAGCAAGTGGTAGCTCTAAATCACCCCAAAGAAAACCAATTGTTTTAATTTGAGACTTTCCAATAAAGTGTTTTAAAATTTTTTTCTTTTTTCAGGATACAGATTTTTTGTTTTTAATTATGTGGCCTCTTACTGTGCTTTAATCTACTTTGAAACTGATACTATTGGAATGAGCAAACATTGCACAATGACAAAACATTACACAATGAGAAAATATTGTGTACATCACTTAAATAATGCACAGAAGGTGATTCCTAGAGCAATGGCAGATGAGTCACAGGATAGAAGATGACATTCACTATTGAAAAGAAATGATACCAAAATATAATGCTTTGCCACTAATCTTTAGAAAAGGACACTAATTAAATGATAAGTGCTAAAGTCAAAGGAAGAAACAGAAGAGCTATTAGAATAAATTTAAAAATTAGCAAATGTGAGTATCATTGAACAAAAGTATGCTAAGTAAGCAAGAACTGAATCAATTGGCTGAAATTAGATTTTTTTAAAATGCTCTTTGACCAAAAATGCATTCTCACAATTTATAAATTTGATACAATGCAAAAAAAGGGCTAGTAATCACTGGTAGTTGGTGTGTACAAGGTTACATGCTCTGTACTGGAATGTGAAGAGCAAATACTTTACATAATCTCTGTTGGTTTTATGTGTACATCAGAAATTCAAATTTGATTTGTCTCATATTACAAGGAATAAATGAGACAAATTATGATTTTGCATCAGTCTTCATCTAAGAGGTTTGGTTGCTTCTGCCTTGGGATTGCATGCCCCTGGATTTTAAGATGAGCTACTTTGGGAGGGAAAAAATACAGAAGCAAAATGGAGATTAAATTGCTGTATTGTTGAAATTGTTGTTGAGAAATTCTGAGTAACAGGAGTGTTTGCAAGGCCTTGCTCTGGGACCAACAAACATCTGGAAGACTGCAACAGACCCTGCTGAGGCTGCGAAGGGAAATGTTTAACTTCACTTTCACATTTTTTATGTGACTAAAACAGGTGGGCAGCCAGAAGTGGAGGTACGATGTGAAAAAGGACAGGAGATGCCTTTTGTTTTCCAATATTTGGCAGTCATGGGATCCAGTGAGAGTGTGGTGAGCAGCTATTCCCACAACATAGCATTCTGAGTTGCTCTTCACCTTCCCAGAATCTGCTCCAAGTGTCATTTCTTGTCCTCCCCCACAAATGAGGCAGCAAAGTTTGCACAAAGCTGCACTGCAGCCATGTGAAGCCAAACAGGTGTTCAGCAATTCCTAGCAGAGCTTCCTTCCACCCTGCATGACTTCTGTTCAAGGAGCTGATTTCTTCTCAAGAGGTCCTTGTAGAGATATCCCAGGTGGCTTTCAGGAGTGGAAGATGATAGTTCCTGCCAGCTGTGATAAGGGGCTTCTTGTGCAGCAAAACTCAGTGGGGGGCACTGTCTGGGGATAAGTAATTCCTCTCTGCCACCTCACAACCTTGATGTTGTCCTTGTTTAATTCAGTCTCACTTCAGTTCCTGTCATTCTGGAAACGGTGCACAGAAATGTTGCTGGATTGTAGCTGATTTAGTTTGTCCTGCCCAAGGTTTATACTGCAGCCACTGGCCTTCCATCCTGCCCAAGGCATCTGTCTGATCCACAACTGCAATACCAGCCATGACACAGCTTCCAGCTTTGCCAGCATCAGACTCCATCCAAACCACATGTGATGGCTGTTCCTGCAGCTCAGTATGGACCTGCTAAAGGGGGGGGGAATGTCAACACACTCATGGCTCCACTGATACTTCTGTGGGTAAAAATGCAGTCAGCATCAACAGGGAAGACTGGGATAGGGAAGATTGTGTTGGATCCCTTCACATCTTCCCTAGCATAGTGAACTGTTTGCTGGCTAAGCCTTTTATTAATGGCTGTGCTCCTTAGTCTTCATGTTAGGAATTGTTCTTATTGTGAAGGGTCATATGATCTTGTCAGAAAAGTTGGTGGAAGCACAGCCAAGAGGATGGTCAATGCACAGTAACAGCCAGGGGACAGTTACAGCCACAGTAACACACAGGACATGCTTGGTAAAAGTTGTTTGTTACTTCGCTTCCCAGGTCCAGGTCCCTTCTCCTTCGATTCCTCAATGCTTGGAAGTACAATGTCTCTTCACTGAATATACTACTAAGAAACTAACACAGCCATTAAATGATTAAAAGCACATAGAAGTATCAAACTCGGTTACTTCTAAAAGCATTATTAACCAATACAATGTTGACACCAAGAATTTAAATCCTTTCCCATTGTCTTGAGGCCAAGTGTTAACAGTCCCATGAGATCTTGAGGTAAAGCACATGCCAGCAGTTGTGGCATGTTTTGACACCCTAAAGAAACAGAATCATGGAATCATTAGAGTTGGAAGAGACCTCTAAGTCCATCAAATACATTTGCTAACCCAGCACTGCCATCTTCACCACTCAAGTGTGTCCCGAAGTGCCACAATTAATGAAGGTTAGAGGAACTGGAATACTTTAGCTATATCCCTGATGTGCTAACCAACACATCAGACCAAAACTGTCCTAGTTTACCTTAAATCCAAAGTGCTCCATCCTCATCAGTACTACTTGTCAGACCGACTAGATGCCATAACCAAGATGCTGTCCATGTAACCAGTCGCCCCTCCTTTGCCGTACATCTCTCCATTAGGAATGGGCCACAGCAAATTCTTCCACCAGCTCTCTCCCTCTCCTGCAGTCCCTTTCTTATGCAGCCCTTGCATCACTGCATACAGTCCTGCAATCCCCTTCCCTACCGTCCTGATCATGTTCTCATACACAGCGTGCACAAGCATGCCCATATCCAGAGTTCAGATCCCAGACTGATCATCTTTCCCTGAACCCTGGGCACATGTCCCTGCTTCATTCCTCTGCTCTGATACCCAGATGAACACACACACACGCATTGCCACACATACAGAGGCTGTGTCTTGGGCATTTGGCCAGGGTGTCCCCTCACTGTTAGCTGTTCGGAGGATCACAGAGTGGTTTGGGTTGGAAGGGACCTTAAAGATCATTTTGTTTCAACCCCTCTGCCATGGGCAGGGACACCTTCCACTAGATCAGATTGCTCATGGCCACATCCAGTCTGGCCTTGAACTCTTCCAGGAATGGGGCTGTAAAAGGTTCATAGGCTTCTGAATTCTTGATCATTCTCCTTTGTACTTGTTATCTCACCAGCACATGAGGTTGAGAGGAAATGGCCTTAAGTTGCACCAGGGAAGGTTCAGATTAGATATTAGAACAATTTTTTTTTTTCACTCAAAGAGTAGACAGGCATTGGAATAAGTTGCCCAAGGATGTGGTGGGGTCACTGTCTCTGGAAGTGTTCAAGGGGAGTCTGGATGTGGCACTTGGGGTATGGTTTAGCGGTGATTATGGTGGTGCTGGGTTGACAGTTGTTAAGTTGAAGGTCTCTTCCAGCCTCAATGATTCTGTGATTCTGTGAACAGGCAAGGCCATAGCAACTGCCCCTGTCCTGCCAAGGCAATCTCACTGCTGCTGCCTACTGCACCAGCTCCAGGGGCTCACAAGGGCTACAGGGCACCAGCCCTGTTGTGTCCAAGCCTTCTTTCAGGGCGCTCTTCTGAGCGGTTCCAGCCTCACCCCTCACCTCAGCATCATGGATGCTGTGTGTACCCTATGGATGGAATACTATCTTGTACCCTATGGATGGGATGCTGTCCGTTCCCTATGGATGCTGTCTGTTCCCTATGGATGGGACGCAGTCTGTTCCGTTTCCCTCGGCTCGGGAGGCCCCTCTTGCCGCCGCCAGATGGTGCCCGAGCGCCGCGGGAGCCGCCTGGGGCCGGGAACGCGCTCCTGGCGCGAGCACCCTCTGGCTCGGCAGGGAGATGGGGAATTTTGCCATGGGGCGGGCCGTTCCGACCCCGGCATCCCACCCACAGCAATGCCAGAGCAAGGCTAAAGATTCCAGGCGATCCGGAGGCTGAGCTCCGCCAGGCAGCGCCGGCGGCGGTGCCCGCCCGAGGCCGCGGTGTGGCCGCAGCTGTCAGGCGCTCACCGCCGCCCAGGAAAAGCCGGTGAAACAAAGAGCCGTAAGTCCTTTCTAAGTTCTCTTTGCGGCACCCAACAGGCTGCTTGAGCGGTGTGAGTGCTCGGCGAGCAGGGGCAGGCAGCAGCCCGGCAGCGCCCGGAGCTGTCCCACCGCCATCCTGCCCGACACCGACCCGTCCGGCCAGGACCGGAAAAAGAGCAAAACCTGGAGGTTTCAGACCAGGTTTTATGGCTGGAGGAGGATCTCGCCCCGAGACGGCGCCGCTGGTGCCAACAGAGGGAGGCGGAGGGCGGCGGTGCCCCGAGGTGCAATGGCGAAGGATGCATCGGGAAGAAAGTGGCCAGCGGGTCGAAGGAGGGGATCATCCCCCACGACTCAGCCCCATTGAGGCCACATCTGGAGCGCTGTGTCCCGTTCTGGGCTCCTCAGTACAAGAAGGACAAGTTGCTACTGGAGAGGGTCCAGTGGAGGACCACAAGGATCATTAAGGAAAGTGGAGGCTCTCTCTTACGAGGAGAGACTCCAGGAGCTGGGTCTGTTTAGTTTAGAGAGGAGAAGACTGAGTGGAAATCTCGTCAATGCATGTAAATATCTCCAAGGCAGGAACCAAAGGGATGGTGCCAGGCTCTTTTCAGTGGTGCCCAGTGACAGGACGTGGAGCAATAACCATAAACTAAAACACAAGTTTCATCTCAACAGGAGGAAGAACTTTCCTTGGAGGGTGGGCAGAGCACAGGAGCAGGCTGCCCTGGCAGGTCATAGAGCCTTCCTCTCTGGAGAGATTCCAAACCCGCCTGGACGCGTTCCTGTGTCACCTGCTCTAGGTGCTTTGGCAAGGGAGGGTTGGACCGGATGATCTGCAGAGCTCCCTTCCATCCCTTACCGCTCTGCGAGCCAGCGAGGCGCTCCGGCACCCCGAGAAGGGGGCGGTGGCGGGCGCTGGGGCCTCCCCTGTCCCGCCCACTGCGGCCCGCCCAGGGCCCGCCCGGGGCCGGCTCCGCAGCGGCGGCCGGAGCTGCAGCCGCCGCCCGCCCGTCGCAGCGCCGGCGCTGCCGCGGTGCCCGGCAGGGAAGATGGCGCCGTCCCACGTCCTCAAGTGCTGCCAGAAGGTGCTGGCCTGGGTGCCCGTGGCCTTCATCGCCCTGGTCGTGGCCTGGTCCTACTACGCCTACGTGGTGGAGCTGTGTGTGTGTGAGTGGACCGGGAGGGTCGCGGGCACCGGGAGCTGCCCACCGGGCGGGCAGGACCCTCCGCCGGCCGCCTCCTCCCCTGCGCCCCGGCGGGCTCGCTTCTCCCTGCGCCCGCCTCAGGCTTTCGCTCAGGCGGCGGAAGGAGACCCTGCCTCGGGCGCTCCCTCCGGGCCGGGTTTACCTGTTGTCCTCCCGCCCTCAGGTGCCTCATGGTGGCGGGGTCCCGGCCCGGGGCCGCCCGCGGAGATTCGGGGGAGAGGAGGAGGCCCAGGGTGCTTCTTCTGGGGACAGGGACTTCTCGAGAGCTCAACCCCTCGTGTCTCCTCGTGAGGGGTTTCCCCTCTGTTTCACTGTTGTTCATCCATCTGATGTATCCAGTAACTCCTTAAGGGTGTGTAGGGGGTTCCTCTCCCTGCTTTCCATTCAGAAGCCCGGTGCCGTTGAAGCATTATGAGTCTGGAAACATCCAACTTAAGCGGGCTGGGGAAAGGATTTAGGTCTTACGGGGTTTTGTCAGGCCGTATCCAGGCTTTCTGGACGAGGGCTCGTCTTTATATAATGCTGCCCATGCCGATCAGGGCGATATTTTTTACCCTTTACTGTCTTCAGGAGGAAAGTTCCGTTCAGGAGGATGTCTGCTTTCCCTGGGCAGGGTAAATGGAGGGGAACTGTGATGTGCAGTATTCATCAGAATAGCTGGAACTTGGAAGCAGCATAGGAAAACTAAGGAACGGGCTATTGAGCGTTTGGTGTGTTTGAGTAAGGAAGCTGAAATGAGGAAGAACCTCGAAAGTACTAAGAACTATTTTAAGCTACATATAGGTTTGTCTAGTGTCTGTAGGTCCTGGTACTACTTCTTATTTGTGTAAACTACATGCTTTGATATCCCTAACTAGAAAAGAAACGTTTGCATGTATTTTGTGTCTGGGTAAACTGGTATATACAGCCTTTCATTAGCAATAATCAGTTTGGTTTTTTCTGCGTTGGCTTAGTGGTTTGGATAACTTTTCTGTATGCTGATGTTATTTCACAGCCTTCTGTATTTGGAGATCTCGACTGGAGCACGAACCACTGGCACAAATGTTATTTGAGCTTCAAATAGTAGAGACATAGCTGTAAAATAATGCTTGTTGAGTTACTATGTGAAATGTTGACATGGGATAGCTGCAAATTGTCAGCGTATCCAAACTTGCCAAATAACTATTGTTCAGTTGTCTATGTGAATAAGTAGGTTTTCTGGGAAATTATGCTTAAAACTGTAAACATTTGAAAACAAATTTGAGTCAGTCTACTGGAGGTCTGTGGCATGGGTAGCTGTAACAGTAGTCCTGAAAGGGGCTGTGTGAGGTTATAGACTCACATTTTGCAAGTTTTCTGTACCCACTACAGTCTAATTAGTATGACAAAAGGCAGATTAGGGCTATTTTTAAACAAAGAACAAAAACTCAGGGATTAAGAGGCTTGCCTAGGGTCGAACAGGTGGTCTCTGCTTGAATTGGGAAAAGAGCCTCAAGCTCTGAGTCCCAGCTTGATCACAGAATGGGTCAGGACTAGGTGCTGGGGAATGATTCATCTATCGTGAGCACAGAGAAGCTGAAAAGAGCTCTTCTGAGTTCATTAAGGTTTCGTTTGTGTGAAAATTATTGAGAAGATTGGCTCCTGTTGATGCAAGAGCTTCTGTGTCTCTAAATCTGGTTTCTAGAAGACTGGCACTCTTTGCTCATGAATCAGCTCTATTAATGTCTGTGCATACAGGCTTATAAGAAAAAGTGTCATTTAATAAGCAAAATATTTACTTACTTTTGTTGCTGCCACTGAATTTTTCCATTGTTACTTGTCTAAATCATGCTCGATGGCCAAGGATTTTATTTGTCTTGTGAGTTTTTTCTGTTGTGAGTTTGGAGGGTTTTGGGTTTTGTTGTTTATTTTTAATCTGTTGAATTTTGTTTACACTCTTGAGAAAAAGTCATCTCACCAAGGGAGAGGAAAGGGATTTTGTGTTTGGGTCTTTTTGGCATTGTGGGTTTGTTCCTTTGCGTGTTTTTACTATGTGGTTGAGTTCAAACCAGGATTGAGAGGATTTAGAGCAAAATACAAGATTTTCTGTTTGTCTTGGCAGGTAGGTTTTCTTTCTGCTGGTATTCCCTGTGTTCTATTTGTTTTGGGAAGGACAGCACTGTGTACTATGAGGAAGAGCAAGGATGTGCTTCCAGCACACATCTGATGAATGAGGCAGCGCTGGCCTTTGCCGGTGTTCACACAGGGTGGGTGCAGAAGCAGGGCTTATGGCTTTGGTAAGAGGCTGATCTGTGCCTGGTAAAGAAAAGAGAGACGGAGGAAGGTAAGCTTTAGAAATGAGGAAACGCAATAGAAAATTTTGACTAAATACTGGGTAAAAGAGAAATTGAAACCCCACAGACATCAATGATGTTTTTTCAAAGTTTACTCTTAAAAAAAATCAATAACTGTTCAGATGTGATGCTAACAAGGAAACAGGAAGAGAGAAAGCCTGCATTTTCCCAATTACTACTTCTTCCTGGTTTGTTGGGGTCTTGTCCTTGGTCATTTATTAAAGGTTGAATATATATTCAGTTAGTAGATCAAGTGGGAAGCCAGGCTTAGTGTAGTATCATAAAGGAGATGATGGTGAAGTTGGGGCTGCTTCTTTCGTCACCTCACCCTTTTCCTTTCAGTTTTGCTTCTCTGTGCTGTTTGCCCCACCCTCCTCTGACAGGGTGCTCACATATTGCGCAATGTCTTTTGGTGTCTGATGGACTCAGGCTTCTCTGTAATTCACTCCTAGTATGTATTTACTGGGTTATGCCTCTTCTATAACCCTAAATTATATTACTTACACACTGGCTGTGAACACCGAGGAGGACTGGTGTGGATAAGATGAAAGGAGACTCATGAGCTTGTCTGTTGTTTTCCTCCCATGGGAACTGCCAGCATCGTTCTGTCTCTCAGAAGATGTTGAACACTGGCTTGTTTAGACCACTATTGCTGAGTAGTTGTGATCCATCAAGTAAATTAGCTATTAAGCTAATTGGAAAGGTGAAAACAGCCAAATGTGTGTAAGTTGAGGGAATGTCAGCATAGTGTAAAAATTCAGTGAATATGTGTAACTGAAGGAACTACAAAACACTCGAGGCAGGAAATAGAAAAATCTGACTGAACACTTTCTTACTAGATTATTTCTTCTTTTCACACATAACTTGCCCAGAACTCTGTTTGCAACAAAACACACCTAGCAATACATAAAGGATGTTGTAAAATAGCTTTTTGTTAGTTTGAAACCATTTAGTGTGTTCCTTCATGTTATCAAAACATGTTTTGCTTTAACACTGCTTTTGTAAACAATGGCTATATTATGCTGCTGCTGAATTGGACTGATTGTGTTTGCTTACCACATCCCTCAGATGCTTGGAAAGAGTGAAGCGCTTCTCTCATGGTTGGCTTTCATTTATGGCTGGCTTGGATCTTATTATCTATCCCAAACGTTTTTGTAGGTGGTGGGCTGTAGTGCAGACTGATTACAGGGTGGTCACAAGACACTGTTTTGCCACATGTAGTTGGTGGGTGAAGTCAGCTCATTTCTTACAGGCAATCCTTTTGCCAAAACACTTGCAGGCTTTGGTAGTGCAGTCTTGCACTGAGAAAAAGAAGAGTTAGTTAACTTCGAGTTGTCTGCAGCCCCTAACTAAAGTGTTCTGACTGCTGTTACTAAAAAGGAAAAAAAAAAAGCTAAAAATCCTGATCAGGTTAGCTTTTTACTTCTATGCTGAAGACTACATTTTCTGAAAATCACAGTCCTGACTCTTTTCCTGAGCCAGGAGTTTTCAGAATAATGAAAATTAACTTTTTTACATATTTAGTAGGCTTGTGAATGAATGAGTGTTTTCATGCCTCAGGGTCTGCAAAGTATGAAAAACTCTGATTTTGAAAGCTATGGGAGAAACTAGCTGTGTATTCTTTTCATAGCATCTAGTTGCAGAAGGTTTGCTTTTTTTTGATACAGTGTAATGTCTAGGATGTCTAAAATACTGGCAAACAAAGCAGTTTGTAATTTGGAATGCATAACTTCTTGTTAGTAGAACAAATTATACTCCTTGCTGTTGCAGGAGACTGCAGTGTCTCTTGTCAGTAGGGAGCTAGCTCTGATTTCCCCACAGCATGTCCCTTATGAGAAGCACATGGTGATCCCTTGTAACGCTCCCCATCTGAAGAGTCTGTTGCATAAACAGAGAGAAGGTAATTCCATCTGCCTCCTCCGAAAGAAATCTCTACTGAAAATGCTAATGCAGTTTCTCTCAAGCGATGGCAAGGTGAGACCAACAGCAGTCCTGATTTCAAACTACAGAAAAAGCTGAAGTATCAGCTTTGAGGTACAACATTTGCATGTTAGACATGTAAAAGGCATTCCCATAGGAAAAGAGGGTCTCCTGTCAAGAAAAGGAAAGCAAATTAGACAGGTTAAATCATTAGTTAGTTAACTATGTTTGTGTGCCTCTCATGAATTTAAAAATACAGAAATTGAACCACTCTGCATACACTTAATTTTGTTGTAATCTCTCTGCATAAGCATGCATATTATCATCTTAAGTGAGGACCTTTTCTGTTATTATAAATAATTAGAATTCCTGTTGAGGTGGTCAGACTGGATACAGATTATTGGAAAATGAAGTGCTCAGCTGAGGACAAAGATTGTCTTCTATGGTGCCTTGCACTGTATTGGTCATACTAGTTTATAGGGACAGGTGGACAAGTGCCTTTTATATTAAAATGCAATCTGCTCTCTTGGCAGTCTTCTAATGAAAAAATTGTTCCAAGTGCAACAGCCTGGTTTCTTGAGTTACCTTGTATCTGCTCTTTCTTCTGTCATCAGGAGGACTCCATCCCTCTTCTCTCTCCCAGCCCTCTGTCTGCAGTGCCCGCCCCAGCCCCTGCATCTGCTAAACCATTCCTGACAGCTCTGCAGCAGTTGGCATCTTTCCTTGATCCCTAATTACTATTTGGTCAAAAAGAAGTGTGGTGCAGTGACCAGTTTGGTGTTGCCTAGCTTGCTCAGGGGACTAGGCAGAAAATGAGCAGCTGAGCTCAGAGCAGCTCTGTGCCAACAGGGAATTTGGGCTTGTCACTTCTGCTGCTGTCACAGCTTTGATGAAATTTAGTGGTACGTACTTTGTGTGAGACCTACCGTGAGCCTCAGCACTTGTCTGAAACTGGTCTATGGGCAGGATGGTTTTGGAGTAGGGTAGAGAAGGGGCTTAGGGGAAGCAAGGAGCTGAGTACGTGTCTGAGCTAAAGCAGGAGCTCTTCCAGTGGTTTTACTTCTTGTAGCCGTGATCACTCATTGCTGCAGTGCTTCCTGATTGCCTTCTAGATGTGGACTATAAAGCTTTTCTTCTTGCTGTTAAAGGGCTTGGATAGCATGAGTATTTAATAGTATGGAAAACAACTTCTCTCAGTTTTTTTTCTCTGGTAACAGCAGTAGGAGATTTCTGTATGCCTCTAGAGTTAGAACAGTGATCTAAATGTCACTTTCATTTTTAATCAGGAGTTTTATGTTGCTTCATCACTTATGAGTCTCTGTTTTCCTACAAGATGCTATGGATAAAAGGACCAGAATTTCAAGTGTATATTTTCAGTAGACATTACTTTGAGGTCATTGACCCTCTACATACAGTGAACTTCAGGTTCTTCTGTCTGTTGAAATTTCAGTAATTAAAACTTTGTTCTCTACTGACTCATATTTTTATGAGTTAATGTAATATGCTTTTCATAATAAAAGAATTTGCAGGGTTTAAAAATGGGTTTCAGAGCTGAGTTCTTGTGTACCTGTGATAGTTGAAATGCTTGGATGGCACTGAACCTGCTTTTACTCTTGGAACTTGAGACTGTGATGGAAAATGGGAGTAAGGTGGATTCTAATTGTCTGCCTAAAATTGTGCCTGTAAATGCTGAGGGTTCACGCTGTTCATTTTTCACCCATTCAGTGCATCACTTTGTTAAACTGTAGGAGTTTATGCTGGTTTAACATGTACTTTTCTTACAAGTGTTACAAACTGTAGGTTCCTGAAACAGCTTTTATGGAGTTTTGATCTCAGTCATTAAACTCTTCCAGCTGGTGAATAATCTTCCTGTAATAGGATGAGTATCCATTTTTTTTCTCATTAGAATGTATAAAATGTAACAGAAACATTTGGAAAGTAAGCACAGACCACTTTTTTTTTTTTTTTTTTTTTTTTTTTTTGTGTGTGTGTGTAAGCTGAATCTCCACCAAGGTGTGATTCAGTTATAAAAGAGATAATGAGATTGCAACAAATTCATTTGTTCTTTTAGCCGCTTCCCTAATATTACCTCCTTATGCTGTCATTAAACTGTTTTCTGTGGGATGTGCTTAACTCCTTCTCTCCCGCATCAAGAAACAAACAAGCCAGATTTTTCTCACTTTTCTGCTTTCCTTCCTTCCCACAACCATCAGTGGTATACCTAATCTTTGACCATCTTCCCTTATCTGTGCTAGAAGTCAAGTTCCCCCTCTGCAGCATTTCAAGCCTCTGCTTTTCCTTTTTTTTCTCAAAAGACCAAATGGCTCATCCATTCCTTTTTCATCTTTTCTTCTGACTCTTAAAATTGTCTTGTGAGAAAGGCAAGCGGATCACGAGAGCAGCATGCTTTGCCTTTGCAGTTTCTGCAGCAGTCTCTCTGGTGCTGTACATGGTGCAGCATTGTCTTAAATGTGAAGCATGGAACCATTTCAATCATATGATCTACAGAGAGGGGGCTTCAAAGCAGCATTCTTTTGTTTGTGATATTTCACTTGTGCATCTCAATGTGTGTTTGTCTCCAGTGTGGGAGATTTTTATGCATCTCTTGTGAAGTGCTAAGCACAGAGATAGCTGTTTGGGCTTTGGGGTTTTTTTCCTTTTTTAAACCTTTTTGTGACAAAAAAAATTTAGAGCTTGAAGAAATTAATCTAGAATTAGGCAAGCTGCCAGTGCAGAGAGAATGAAACAAAGTTTAGATTAAATTTAAATAACCTTGAAAGAAACAGACATTATTTGTTTGAGGAGACCTAAACACATAGTTATTGTGTAAGCTGGTTTGCAGTTGTGTGTGGTGGACTTAAAAACTTATGTCAAGTACCTCATCTACTGCCTTGTCATGGGTGTGAATGCAGAGAACCTGTTACTGTATCATTCTTCATGACGAGTAGTCATTGCTTTTAGCTTTGTCAAGTCTGGATTTAAAAAAGCAGAGAAAGGAAGTGTATTTCCACATATTGCTTTGTGATTGACTGAAGGATTTCACATCTGTTGGTTTGTGACCTGCAGATTTACCCTGAACACTGCAAAGGAGCCAAAAACTTTGGAGCAGAGCTCTTGGAGCAGTGTGGTTTCTGTTCTGTTTTGAAAAATCCTATGTGACTAACACTCAAGTGGCTTTTTTTACAGTATCTGAAAAAGGATGCAATGTATGCATCAGATTTTTGTGGGGATGTTTTGTGTGTGTATATTTTTATCTATTTAATCTGCTGCTCCTTAAGTTTCATGTTGGGGGATTTAAATAATTGTATTTTTGAAAAGTTTGACTTCAGCTTTGTAATTGCATGCAGAGATACTATGGCTGTGTTCCATGGTAGATACCCGCTGAGATAAAGCTAAAGCAGCAAGCGGTGCAGAGAGTAGGCTTGAACTTGTGTAATAATTAATAATTTAGACAAATAATAAATTTTGGCAGTGGAAAGCTTAAAGACCATTGAGTACTAAATTCAGTTATGTTTTTTTCTCTTTTGTGGGGCTATTTTCTGTTAACATCCTCAAAGCTGTAAATATCCTGTGTTTCTCACTACTTCCCACACTTGCAGAACCCTATTGCCAAGTTAAGAGTGGAAGTGGGAATCTGTTTGTGAGCAGAAACAATGATCTGGGAGAGCTTTTAGGCACATGCAGGGCCTCAGGAGCTGTGCTTCCATGCCTCAGGATTTGTGGTGGTCTCCTACCACGTGACCATGCTCTCCTCTTGCTGCACGCCTTCTCTGGAGTCTTTAATCAAGCAGATGCACACCCTGCCCCCATCCCAAATGATGTCTCTGTGGATCCTCTCAGGAGACGACAGGTTTCAACAGGGATCTGGCCAACTCACACCTAGAAGCAATCACTCTCCTGATCAAACTTCCTACAACTCACTGTGGTTGCTGACTTTTGTGTTAAACCAGTAGCAGTCGTTTCTTGGACATCACAAACATTGGTTCCCACCAGAGTGCCTCACTTCACCTACAACCAAGGATGTTCTTGCAACTGTGTTCCTACGGTGGGCCATAGCCAAGGAAAACGGCAGAAGTTAATTCTCTCACTAGGAGCCATGCGTGCTTCAAGCCCTGCTTATTTCTTGTTAGGCAGCATGCCAGCCCTGCTATGTTACCTCCAGTGCTTTTCCCTGGGAGCCCTAATGCATCTCTGAGGAGCAGTAGGCAGAACTGTTTTCCCCTTGGCACCCATTGAATTAGGATTTACAGTATTTCAGTTAGTATTCCTAGAGTCCTGACTTTATGCTTTCCGAGAATATGTGGTGAACTGTCAGCAGGCAGGTGAGCTCTTTTTGGTTTATTTGTTTGCTGGAAGCAGTAGCTACTGAATGAGAGCTCTTGGATGAGAGGCTCTGCTCTTTTGTATGCTTACCTCTCTGTTGGCTCTGGACTACTATCAAAGATTTAGTCTGGATATTCTGGAGTATCCAAAAATTCCTTTGCAGTGGCTCGTACAGTCTTTGTGCTGTTACTTTTTCATATTCCTAAGTAATCTGGTACTTAAATGAGAGCTGGTGCAACAAAATGGTGTCCTTCTGACCTTGTCCTCTATCCAAAACTTTCTGTCCTTTTATTACCAGTGGATTTTTCCCCTCTGCAGCACCTGGATCTTTTTTTTTATGTGTCTAGGGAGTTTTTCTTCCTTTTTGCAAAGAAGCTAGAGGGTGTAGATTTAGCTAGTCAAGCTTTGTCTCGGGATGTCTCAGTCTAAGTAAGGTTTAATGTATAACATTTTGTTTTACAAAAAGAACAAGCAGCAAAGCCTCCAGCATCAAAAGATGGCAGCATTTGTTACCAATCAACTTCATAAGCCATATATGAACAGATTCCCTAAATCACCATGAGAAGTCTTTAAACCTTTGTTTATTCCATAAATAGTCTTACAATTTAAAAATTACTAAATATTTATTAGTATTTACAAGTCCAGTTTGTGGAAGACAGGAGTTCCCCATCACTACTCTCCCACAACTAATATACTTGTTTTTAAATGACATGTTTTTCAATACAAAAATTCCTTAAAGGGCTGAGTCCAGGAGCTTGGCTTATTAATGTCTAGATGGGAATCCACGTAGATTACATTACTGGCTGCTCTGTTGTCAATGTACTGCTGGCTGAAAATCAACTCTTAACATAGGCAGTTCCATATTTAACCTCAGGTGGCAAATACCAGTCAAACCTGACCAACATTGCCAACTTGAGACTTCACTTAGGGAATCCAGTGACATAATGCATGAAGGGAGGTCGGCTTGATGGGCAGTTTGATTTCTTCCATTACTCAGTGAACTTGGTGACAGCAAAATCCTCCTCTCGGAAAACAGAGTGCCTAATACTTTGTAAGGAGATTTACAAGGAGATCTTTATCCACAGAGTTTTGCAAGGAGATTTTATCCTCACATTTCAGGAAACACTTGTTGCAAGCTCGGCCAGTAAGTAAGCAAGGAAACTGATTTTGGAAGAGTCTGAAGCCAAACATGAAAAAGGTGCCTGATTTGCAAAGCAGGTTCCTCCCGGCTGCCGACCATGCTCACTGCTGGGTGAGGGTTCAGGTCTGCAGGTCACAGCGGCTGTGTCTGGAATTTTTGTTCTCCATGAACTGACACCTCTGCTCTCCTGCCAGCTGTGTGGAATGGATAAATAAAGACTTGCTTATTTTCATCTGTCTGGTGTAGAAGTAAATGGATTTACTAGTAATGTCCTCAGCCATAAGGCAGTCAGCTTTAAGTGACCTTTCTATTCAAGGCAGGTATTGACTGGCAGTCACAAACTGCAAATTGGTGTTCTTTTTATCAAAAAGAATTGGTAAATTGTTAAGTACTTGAAAAATACTGCTATGAAAATGTATGTTGGTTGGGTGGGATTTTTGCTTGCTTTGGTTTTTATTTTAAATATGCTGACAGTTTCTGGTGTTACCTGCAGAATGCCTGATCTTGTGCAGGGTGTGTAAGACAGCTCTGTACAGCACAGTGTTTGTCAACACCAGCTGATTATCCTGTTTGTCACTCCTGTCTCTTGCAAGTGTCCTAGTAGTGTCAGCGACAGAACTACTGAAGTTATTCCTAACACAACAAGCAGTTTTACATGAGTAGATACTGGAGTGTAGTGTTACTATGAGCTTGATCTTGCGAGCCTGAGGATAAAAACCTTTCCTTCAAATGCAAATGAAATTAATTAGTGGTGTGGACATTAGCTAGCTCCACTCAGATGCTTCTGAGTTTCCATGCCTTTCTGTCAATTCTGCTTTTTCCTGTTTGCTGATGTGCCAGAGAGAGCACAGCTCTCTGACTGAGGCAAGTAAGAGCTCTCTTTGTCTTTCGAGAAGAAGCCAGGCTTTCTTTTGGCTCTGTCTGATAGCTTAAAGACAATATTGGAAGCAATTTATGCACAGCACTTCCATGCTACTGAGCAATAAAGCTGTTACTGTTATGATAAAGCAGAATTTTTGGTAAAAAATTGAATGAAGTCCAGTAATATGAGTAACCAGCTGAAGAAAGTGTGTAGAAGTAATTCTAGGGTTTAAAACCCATCAAAATGCAAATAGAATGAGCAGTGTCAATAGTAATTAAATAGCCAAAGAAAATCAAGTTACATTAGGGGGGTTTTGAGCAATTATGGTAAATTGAAAGTGAGTAGTGCTTCTTGGGGAATGAGGCTTTTCAGGGACAGTAGACCGGGTGCATTGCTGGAGCTGAGTGCTAACTTTGTATTTAGAAAAATCCTTTAGTTATTGGGCTGATACATCTCTTAATACACAGTAGTTGGTGTGGATGCACATGTGGAACTGAGGTTAAGACTTGGCCACACTTCCTTCTGCGTGCTGACCAAGTGTATCTCTTGGTTTTGAAATAATTTTAGAAGTGCGGGCACCCTTGTTGAGAAGACCATTAGGAGACCTTTTTAGAATATTTTGTAGATGCAAAGGTAAGGAGCCATCTGTAGGATTTCGTGGGTTCCAGAAGTCAGCTGCCTTTGTAGCTATGTTTTGAACTGTGTAAGTGGTAGCACAGAATTTCCTGTTCCCACAATACGTGGCAGAAATCTTTCCAGTTGTCATAGCTAAATTCATTGCTAAATGTAACTCAGTACCCAAGAAGTATCTTGCATTGCTTATGCTAATTTCTGCTGTAGACTGGTTGTATTTATGCATGTACTCTCTGTATTGAGGCTGAAAAGGCCTTGGTTAAATAAAAAGTTGCTTTATTATTGTGATAAGAGAGTATTTTCTGGGCAGCAAGCCTCCAGCTGCTCTCAATTACTTGTTCTAGTGAAAGACTCATGTTCATATTGTTTAAACCATAAAATAAATCATAATGATAGCTGGTAACAAGTAACAGGAACATTCTGCAGTGCAGGTTGAACTGCCTCGTTTGAAATATGAGTTCATTTTGCCTGTCCCTGTGATAATGCTTCTCTGAATCCTGTACCAATGGGCATGGCGATCACTAATGTAGGAAATGTAGTCATAAAACAGAGCATCCCCCTTTATACCAGTGTTTCTTCCCTGGCTGCATTTTCTTCCTCCTATTTCCTCCCACCCCAGATTTCTTGCATATACGCACTACCTGCAGTGTCTTTGAAGGCATCATCTTGTGATCATTTGAAGTCACAAGGTGACTCTCTCTAGTGCTCCTGCTGAGCACAGGATGTGTGAGGAGTTTGGGCTCTGGCTTGTCGGAATCCACAACATCCCTCTGGATGTCCTGGATGGCCAGAGCCGCTGGCAGGGGGCTCTGAGACCCTGGCATGCAGCCAAAGACACACGTGGGATTTTGATCTTAGCCCGTGGAGCAAATTACCAACTCTGTATGAAGAATTACAAGCCACACACAAAGGTTTAGGTATTGTAGTAGAAGTAGTCACGAAGTGAAGGGAAGGATTTTTGAGTGCTGTACAGGGGGGTTTAAGCCTTGTATGCAGGGGTCCAAGTTTTGTACACGGGGGTCAGGGGTTCTAAGATGGAGGAATTTGGGTGTGCTCTGTCCTCCTTCTTTCTCCTTCCTAGCCTCCATGTCTTTGGTGATGTTGGCACTCACAGATTGGTTTAGAGTAGAAAGTCACTATTCAATATAGATAGTAGGCATTGGGGAAAAGGTATAAACATGTAACACGTAATGTATGATATAAAAGATGGCACCAGCCCCCTGGGAGGGCAGTGTGCCTTTGTCTGACCTGCTGAACGGGCCACAGCAGTTCAGGGAGAAGAATCTTTCAGATAACCAACAATAAACAACCTTGAGACCAGACAACAGAAGACTACTGAGTCTCTCTTTGAAGGCACGGGTTGGAGCAGAGACTTTTCCATCTTTCGGGGTCACCCCAGTCTGGGGCACGAGACCCCACACTGGCTCGTGCTTTGAGGCATCGGTGGCCCTGACAGCATTTCTGTCCCCTCTCATGACTGTGTATGACCCAGGACAGTGAGAGGTCACTGGCTGCCATTCCCCCTTCACCCCACAACGCCCTGCTGTTTGTGGTCACACAAACTTGTAGTGTGGTAGCTACCGACTTCATTGATAGCTCAAACATGACCCTGAATGCAAGCTCTCACTTTTTCTCTGTTTGTCTGCCATAGGGGAGTGGGTAGGTAGTTAAGAGGGGTAACTTTATACACCCTTGCAGCAAGAGTTTTCCACCGCAGGTCACGCCTCTGAGACAAGCATCGTGTCAGACCTGGCTGATGGTGCAGCCCTGCTGCAGACCAGCCCCAGGCAGTGCTGCTGCTGAGGCACATGGAGTGGCAATGTGACTCTTGGTGCTGGCTCAGCACAAAGGAGCCACATCTCCTGCAGAACCGTTCTATAAAATGTTGCTTTCTGAATCCCCTGGCAGTGTGCTGGGAGCGGAGAAACCTGTGTCCTATCCCTGGATATCTGAAGTTGAACATCAGTCTAGTACTATATGAAGATAATACAATTCTAAGCTCATATGGCTCAAAATTCTGCAAGGAGCATTCATGGTGGCAATTGAGTGTGTGATTCCTGGACCCCCATAGCCTTTTAGCAGGGACCTGGCAACATCTTCCTGCTTTGGCTTTTGGCCATGTGATGCTGTCAACTTAGTCGTGTTGAGTCATTTCTCTAAAACAACTCCCGGCTGTTAAGGGAGGAGAGCGCCTAGTGAGTGCCTGCCAGTTGGGAAATAAGATAAGAAATCTCAGTGTGGGAAGGTCACAGGATTAAGGCTTTTAGAGAACAGTGGAGAAGTGCTAAGGTCTTCATGTAGTGTTGCTGCCTTGTAACAGAAGCCAAGTGAGTATTTGCTCATGGAAATTTACTCATTGTCCTGCTTGTATCAGTAAATAGTGTTTCTATCAGCTTCTTGTGACTGATTAAGGTCTGCTTTTGCAAATGGAAATTGTGTAACCATAAATCTAAGTTGCACTTTCAATAAAATGCCGTTTTCTGAACAAATTAAACAGTGAGATGATGTCAGTGGTGCTTGCCTTTGCAGACAGGGCAGTGCCTTTAGTGGTTTCTGTTGAATTTCAGTACTGGTAACTTCTGGAAATATATGAGTGTGTGTGTGTATATATATATATGCGTGTGTATGTATAGGTGTGTGTATATATATGTATATATATATATATATATATATGTACCCTGTTTCATGAAAAGCTGAGAAAAGTTAAGGCTGTACAACTGGTGAAGGGATGCAATTGCATTTTTATCGCTCCTTCTTCCCACCCTAAGGAATGTCTGCCAAAATGTGAATGTTTCTTTGAAATTTGTGGAATGGCTGGAATACCCAAAGTGTGACTCCTGCTAAGAGCTGTTGTGGGTGTGGATGGAGAAATAAGCATAGCACTTGAGTTACAAGATCAGTTCTTGTCCTTTGCTATACTTCTATGTTAGTTGGAGTTGAATTTCTTCCTCTGCAAGAAGCATATCTAGCTGTGGTTGGAACATGCCTTTTAGGGGAGTAGGAAGATGTGATTGGGGAGGGGGGAGTTTGTTCCAAGCTTGAAGACAAATGTCTTTTAGCATGCTTCTTGCAAGGTCTTGGGAGATCATAGCACCTCTTTGCCTCAGAATAGAGAGATTTGGTTTTTTCCTATTACGCAGTAAGTTGGAAGATGCTTGAACACGTCATAGCAAACCTGAAAATAAGCCTGAAACTAAAAGCGAACCAGCTCCCTAACATATTTTTCTTTTAGAGATGAGATATTCTGAGAGGCTTCCTTGAAGCAGCTTAAAAAATGCTCCAAAGCTTTCTGAAGTTGACATTTCTATCACTTCACACTCCAAGAGAAATGCTTCCAACAAGTGACATTTTCTCCCAGTTTCATTTGTTACACAGTTAATGATGTCCCTGTGTCTGCAGGATTGTTTCCTGTGATAAAGCTGTAGGCTCCTGCCTCTTTCATTCTTGTGACATAGGTGAGATGAAAGATAACACACAACAATGTGAGGAAGAGTATCTAGGAAAGTGTAACCAACAACTGGGGTCATAAAGGAAAGAGTGTCTTTGTTGCCAGGGGTGATGCTAGGTGTCTAAATCCAAACTAAGACGACTTTTTCCTCTGTGAAAGTCAAATGTGCAATTTGTGCTTGTCCCCTGTGGGCCCAAGTGGACAGAGTTATAAAGTGCATTTGAATCCAGCCTAATATAGGCTGTATGGTGTATTTTAGAGGTAGTATTCTGTAGAAAGGGATTCCACATACTTCAAATTGTGTGCTTCATCTTGGAGGGACCTCAAAATGTTGGGAGGTCCAGTGTGTAAGCAGCTCAATGGACCAGCTGACAGTGTGTTGCACTTATACATTTCTGGGCAAGCTGCAGCAGCAAGGAGTTCAGCATAGGCCTGTCTGCCTCTCTTTACAGGCAGGTTTGCTGCAGTCCTTCCTTAGACTGATTTTGGAAACCCTGAAGTAGCCGAGATAAAGCTCTGCACTGCAGTCAGACAGACAGGGCTTGTTCAATTTGTTCAACTCCTCTGGTGCTGTAGCTCTGAGAGGTTGAATCCCTTGAAATTCTGAGGCCATAGTGAGAACTCCATGTGCCTAAGCATGCAAGTGCCTGCTTCTGAGCTCTTTGCATTGAAGTAAACTGCAACTTTCACTGTCTGGTCATGTTTTATTGTTCCCTGGCAATATATCAATATATTTCTAGAACTTCATAAGTCTTCTCACAAAACCAGGAACTTAATACTAAGAAACAAATCTAAAGAATATTTTTCCTTTTGTAGCTGAGAAGTAGACTGATATGGCAATATATTTTAAAATCCTCAAAAGAGCAGCTGTTTTACACCACTTATGTTTCTGAGTCATGGGCAGTTTGTGTTGATTGCAGTGCTTAAGGCACTAAGTTTTGCTGATACATCTATCTAGTGTGTAGTGCTGTTGTATCCTGAGGTTAACATATAAATCATGAGCAGTGTTTATTTTGTTTAAAAAAAAAACCAGTAAGCAAAAAGGCAGTGCTGCCTTGGGATTTTTCCCCCATCCCATGTCCCAAACAAGAAACCATATTTCAAAAATGTTTGAAGTGAAAATGGCACTAATTCAGCAGAAGCTGGCAGCCATCTAAACATCACAAGCAGTAGAGGAGAAAAGTGATAGGGAGCAAACTTGTAACTACAGGCCAGGGTTGGGACCCACAATGGTAATGTCATGTTCTGTGAGGTTTTTTCCCCTGATGTAGAGTTCAAAAGCAAGAATTGATTTCTTGATGGTGCAAAGCTTCTTGTTATATGGCCAGCCTAGCAAATACTTAAAAGTCTGTTTTACATGAAGATTGACAATTAACTTATGTGAAGAAAGGCTTTGCTTTGGAGTATAAAGATCCTGTAGAACTGTTCATGTGCCATCTGCTCAGTGGATTTGGACTAGTAGGGCTGCTGTTCATTTAATCTACTTGACAAAGGGCATTAGAACTGTGAAAAGGATAGAAACAGTAACATTAACTTGCATGAGACATCTGAGACAGAAGAGAACAGGGCATCTTTTATTTCATCTGAGGATGTTAACACAGGATGAAGATCACGAGCATTTCCATGTTGGCTTTTACCTCAAACTGCAGGAGTTTCTCGAATGAAAATTGTTCTACACAGTCTAATAACTGCATTCTAACCTAAGGGACCTATGTGTGCAAGAGAAATTATCTCCCTGGTGCTGGGAAGCTTAATTAATTTTTTGAAGGTTATTTAGGGATCTTTTTGATGAAGTCTCACGTGTGATAAAATACTATCTTTTTTCCCCTTGTTTTTGCATTCAAAACCTGTTCATTATTTTGAGTCTTCAAACATCAGATTTGGCTCACAGCTTTTTGTGCTGAGAGCAGAAATTAAACTACAAATTAAGGAGTACTTTAATGACAATCACATCCAGATATCCTGAAGTTGTATAGATAAATATGTTCTCCCACCCCCAGCAGAGGATAATTAAGAACTTTTTTGTATTTCGTGTCCAAGGAAATACATGTTTATGAATGAATGTTTGCAAAGATGTTTACTTAAGATATGAGGAGCCAAAGACAAAGCTAAATCTAAAGTACTTACAGTATTTTAAAATTAAACAAACATACTTTGCAAGCTTATTTTACTTCTGACTTTTAAAATATTTTTTATCTTCTCCTTGCATTGTTGAAAACATTTTAACTGGAGAAATAACACATTAGTAAATTTTTAAGCAAAAACACTCACAGGACTTGCTTTAAAAATAATTTGGCTTCTGAAGCATGCAGTGGAGTTTCAGGCAGAAACATGGGAGCAGGCTGTGCAAGTATGCATAACTAATGTGAAATGAAGCTGTTCTTTAGGATTGACCTCCTTGAGTTTGAAGGCACCACTGTTCTATCCCAAATGGTAATTTCTTCCTTCTTTAGGTGGAAGGAATTGGGACCTTTTCCATTAACTTTGCAAAGGCTTCTGTGTACAGACAGAGGGTGGATGTTTAATAGAAAGGGAAGGGGGCAAGAAAGAAGGAAAAAAACCCTCAAACATGTCTGAACAAAAAGGGATCATCTATACATCGAGGTATCATCTCATTATGCCTCTTGTTGCCCATGAAAAGAGGCACAGGCGCATAATGCAGTTGTAGACCCTTTCCCTGTAGGTATCTACAGGTAAGTGACAAATTCCACCTCTGTAACAAAGCTGCCCCTCAGAAGGAAGTCAGCAGTGCACACTCAAGCCCTGCAGATGTAACAGTCTAGTGTGCAGCTGGAAAAAGCTCTTTTGAATTGTTGCACAGTTAATGACAGTAAAAATGGCAGAGCTGGGAGAGGGGAAGCAATGTGTAGTGAGCTAAACTGCAGGAGGCACAGTGTGCCCTGTTAAGATTTTGCTCATGCTGGTGACCAGAACCTTAAATTTACTGCGTAAGATGGAGTCAGGAAGGATCTTTTCCTCACTGAGTTTCAGTAATTCAGTGTCCAAGGAAGAAATCCAGCAAGGGAAGTGATATGAACACAGCAGCCAACAAGTACAGCAGCTCTCTGTTCAGCATCATCCCTGAACCGATAAAGTGAGTGTGAAGGTTTTGGAGAAGCCTGAGGGCAGGAAGATGTACCAGTCAGGCAGTGTACAAGGTGGATTTGAACAATGGAATTTGCTGTTGGTGTAAAAGGAGATGAGACTATAGGAGATAAGGAGGTAGAGAGATTTTAACTATGTGTGAAGAATTCAGGTCAGGGGGAAAAAAGGCAAAAAACAGTATGTGACAGGAAGAGAGAAGTGGGGGGGTGAGAAAAACTTAAGGAAGAAGGTTACTTGTAACAGTTTCATGGGGATTTCTGTAAGAACTTTTAATTTCATTTTCTGCTTTCCAGTGGTACACCTGTTGGCCTAGCTGTTTACTCAGAAAAATTAGTTAGGTGCATATAGGACGGGGAATATGCATAAATTCTGTCTTAATTATTGTCTGTGGAGTCTGCTCACTTCATTAGCCTGGGAACTGCATCCCTTCAGCTCTTCCAGTAACTCGCCAAGCATCAAGGGCTGGCAGGAGGAATATTGATTCCTGTTTTACCCCAGTGTTGGGTGGGGAGGCTCTGCTAACACCTGAAATATGCTTTGGAACAAGACAACAACCTCGTATATCTCACTTTTAGCCAATTATTTAATTCTGTACAAATTTACCTAACTTTTTTTCTTTTTCTCTTCCAGTTACTATTTCTTCAACTGCCGAAAAAGGTAATTTTTTTAAAGTTTTTATAAAGACGTGAATAGCTGCTTGGCATGCAAATCCTACAGGACATAGAGTTTAAATGTACTCCTTTATGTGTGAGCTCTGTGTAGTGAGTAGATTAATGCTAAGAAACAAGGTAAATATTGTACAGTTGAGTCTGTTTTGTTTCTAATACCACAAACTTGGGATGATGACAAGACCTGTGACTAATGCAAGTAATGCAACTAGGATTTAGGTTTGCATTTCTTTTTAAATGGATATCTACTAAGAACAGAAAAAGGAGAAGAGAGAAGGAACTGCAGCACATACACAATTCCATTTTCTGTTTCGGCCTGTAACCTGAAAGACTTCTGGAAGAGGGTGAATTGTTGTTGTACTGCTTAATGTTTTCCAAACAGCTTACCAAATTCTTCGGAACTCCATTCTTAAGGAGTAGTTAGATTTGTGCAGAGCACAACCATTTCAAAAGTGGCTACATGTTATAATTTCCAGGTCAAGTGTTTGAAGCCTTGTTTTGAGAAATTTTAGTCTTCATATTGGCTTTAGCAAGTATATGCCACAGTGTGTAGTAGTACACAGTGATAGAGATAAAAACTAACCAAAAAAATTCTAGCTTATTGTTGCTGGGAGACTTGTTTGGGAGTATATAGGGGAACATGAGTGGTAGATTTTGCACTTTAACTATCCACAGAGGGCTGTTTCAGACTGGTAAAAGCTATCATCTCTTAAGTATTTTGCAAAAGAGCACAGAACTGGAAGCTAATCTAGCAGTTTTCTTTCTGGTAAAAATCTACCAGAACACTGTAAAAAGAGGGAATCTTGATGGAATTTGTTGTTTTTCAGTTTCTAATGGAGTGCTGAAAGAGTAGGAAAATCTTCAAAATAAACTGTAAGCTGTTCAAGATGTGAGCTTGTGTTACACTGGATTTTTTCATCCCATTTTACAGCTGGGCTTTACCTTGACTTCACAAAATTCTGCAAGCTGCTGCTGTACTTACTGTTGACCTGTAGATGAATAAGGTTTACTTTCTAATTTCTTCTGGAAAGGCAAGATTCATGTATCAGTTAAGGAAGTCTGGCAGAGCAATGCTTGTGTTACATAGTCAGATCTCTATTCCAAATGCAGTGCCTATCTGACTGGAACAGGTTCTTCTAAACCTACCAGAGAAGGAAAATGTGAGATTAATTAATGAGAGTGACACTATCACTGGAACATGTTAGGCTCTTAATAGCTGTCACCTGCATGCTGCTTGCACCTCCCGTTCTGAATTATGTCATAGGCATCCTGTATGCATGAGTTTATCAACCATGAAAATTGATTTTTTAAATGACGTGTGAGGTCTTTTTCATTTGAAAAGAAAGCTGGCATGCATTTTCTAAAGTTCTTATAAGCTAGCTCATGATAACCAGGAATCACCATCAGAAGAGTTGAAAGACCAAAGTACCATAAACATTGCTATGTAAATCAATAATGTGCATCTTAGCAAGTGTATTTTGCTCCATATTTCAGTGTAATAAGTCCTGCAGTAAAATGATTTGAATATGATGGCAACTTTTGATTAAATTAGAGGCAATTTCTTCACCCTGTTAAGGCTCACTTTTGCTTTGTAATTTTATAGTCTTGTCTAGTTTTATATCCATTAGGATAGAGGAATAAAGTCAACTCTGAATCTCTGTTAACAGTGTAATATACTACTGTTATGTATTATTGCCTCTCTCTAATCTGACTCTGTCTTGAAAATAGTATTAAGAACGATTCAGAAAAGAATGTTAAGGGCAAATCTTAGGAGAGCTTAGCATATTTTAGGAGGATTCTGAGAGCATGTCTTAAGATATTGTCTTCTTGAGGCCATAAATTTGGTATAGTATGCATCAGTGCTTTTTAAAGAGAACTGACTTCACTAGGTCACACAGCATGGCACTGAGAATCCTGGGTTGCCTTAGTTTAGCCAGGACTTCCTTGTGACTCTGAGTCTGGCTAAACTGGCAGATACTGGCGTTTGAGATTTTTATTGGGTTTTTTTCCATCTAGCTTGTAATTGGAAGAAAATGAACTGACTAGGAATGAATCCAGTTTACATTTGTTCTGGAAACAGATGCAAGATGCTTCAGGGAGTAGTCTGTAGAGGAGCTACTGATACCCAAAGTGGTGGGTAGATGGACTGCTAAAGTAAAGCTGTTAAAAATGGTATCTTCCCTCCCTCTCATTTCCTGGGGAGCACTGACAGGACAGTTATGTGTAATCACAGTAGGAAAGGCAGCATGGGTGTAGGAAAAGAAGCAAGAATTTATTCAGAGTGAAGCCACTATGGACAGCCAACTGCAGGGTCTTTCTCTAGTGGTGCCCATCATTGGCTACTGACTACTGGCCCTTGGCTTTTAATGATGGTGACAGATTGCAAGAGCTCAGTTACATGAAAAGCACTTTAATAGCTGCCTCTATCTAATAAATACTGGTAGCACTGGCACAGGTCTGTACCCTTGATGCAGCCGGCTGTGGTCCCTGTTATTCTGTGGGTTTTAGGGGCATTTACAGCCTATGACAAAGCTTTGAGGTTCTGCTGTTTGATGCATTGTGTGTGCGCTAAAAATAATCCTTCAAAAGAATCTGAATTCTGGTGTGATTTTTATGGACAGAGTAGAACTGTTTACTGTGTAAGTTAGTTTTGCTGTGCCTTGCCCTTCCCTGTATCTCATTTCCTCTTTCCTTCTATTCAATTTCTCTTGCCCTCTTCTCCACCAAAGTTCTGATCTGTGCCACTGATTTCACTCCAGTTTTATGTCCTTTTCTCCTCTCTTCCAAACCATTTTCTCATTCTTCAGTTGCTTAACCACATTGTGTTTGAATGTAGAGTATGTTTTTCATAACAGACAGCTTCTAATAATGCAGTGCCTACTACTGCGAGTGCCTGCTACTACAGCTACAAGTTCTTTCCTATCAGGCAGCAGATTTAGGATGGCCTTTGAAAAGGGTTTTGTTTCTGGCATTTTCAGTCAGCTCCACAGCTGAAAATTTGCCAAGTCTGCCTCTGAGGTTGGAGGAATCAGAGGCAAAGGTAAAAAGAATAATTCTCTGACAAAAGCTCAAATGCAATTTGTTTGTTTGCATTGCAATAAACAATGAAAATCCTGAAAGATGATAAAGATGATAAATTAAAGCCATGTCTTCTATCACTGTGCACAAGCATTTTCTGAGCTGTTGGATGTTCACAAAGTTTTGAGCCTTTTTTGCCATCCATTAAGTACATCATACAGCTTCTTAAAGGAGTCTATCTGTACAGAAAAGTAGGTCAAATTTCCTACTTTACTGCAACTGAAGATATTATAAATGAAGATAATATAAATATTTAATATGACTTCTCTAAGACTTGCTGTTCTGGCACAACTGGTCTGTTTCCTCCTGACAAGTGATAAAAGAAACCATTAGAGGAAACAAGACTGGAAGGAGCTTCCTGGGTCGTAAGGTCTGCAGTTCTGGTCTCTAAGACAGCAATATCGTGCATACTCATTAGAAAATTTATTGAGCTCCCTCCTAAATCCAGCTACATTTGTTGTCACTGTGACTGTAATAGGACTTTTCCAGCTTGTATTTCTCAGGTGATTTGAAAGGAAATAGTACAAAAATCTTTAACTCACATCTGGTATGACTGGAGTGCAGTACTCTCCAAACCCCTGTTTGGGGATGTTAACTGTCATTCATGACCAGTGCCTTCTGTAATGGCTCAGTACTGTGCTGTTTCTGTTAGAAGTAGAAATTAAATTGAATTAGGTAGGTCAGTAAGTAATCAATTACTTTCTGATAATCTAGAACAGAATTACAGCGTCATCTTTATCCAGAAAGCTTGGGCTTTCTTACATGCCAGAAGTGGGGCTGTGAGGCTGTGTTCAGTTCTGGGGTTTGGGGTTTTTTGGTTGGGTTTTTTGTTTTGTTTTGTTTTGTGGGGGCTTTTTTTGGTGGTGTATTTTGGTTGGTTGGTTTTTGAGGGGTGGGTTTTTTGGGAGGTTGATTTATTTTCTCCTTCAAAATCTGCTTCGGAAAGTTTGGCAAGGTGAAGTACAAGGTCCTGCACATGAGTCAGGACAATCCCAAACACAAGTACGGGTTGGGCAAAGAATGAATTGAGAAGCAATCCAATCCGGGGAGAAAGACATGGGGGTGTTGGTTGATAAGAAGCCCCACATGGCTTGGTAGCATGTGCTCCCGGCCCAGAAAGCCAGTGGTGTCCTGGGCTGCATCCAATGGTGAGCTGCAGGGCCAGGGAGGGGATTCTGCCCCTCTGCTCTGCTCAGACCCCACCCGCAGTGCAGCTCTGGGGTCCCAGCACAGGAAGAGCATGGACCTGTTGGAACAAGTCCAGAGGAGGCTACAAAGCTGATCAGAGGAATGGAGCACCTCTCCAGGTGAAGACTGCCTAAGGGAGCTGGGGCTTATTGTCCTGGAGAAGTCTCCAGGGAGACTTAATAGCACCTAATAGTGCCTGTAAGGAGGACTACAGGAGCCCTGGTGAAAGATGTGTTACAGGGACATGGAGTGATAGGACAAGGGGTGAATGACTTCAAACCAAAAGAGGGCAGGTATAAATTAGGTATTAGAAAGGAATTCTTTATTGTGGGATTGGTGAGGCAGCAGCAAAGGTTGCCCAGAGAAGTTGTGGATGCTTCATCCCTGGAAGCCTTCAAGGTCATTTTGTAATCTATAATAAAAACATTATTCCTTGAGGAAGAGCAGCTATAACATTTGGGGAGTGAGGGTGGGTGTTTATTTAATTTTTTTTTAAGTGAACAGTCCTAGAGTGCTAAGTGTAGTTGTTTAGCCCTCCTCAAAGATCAGGGGGTTTATTTTTTGTTCTTTTCAGCTATATTCACCAAATTCTGATTTGTATTTTATTGCAGTTGTCTACCTTGTTGTTTTTCATCTGTCATTTGTCATGTTTGTATGGTCCTATGGGAAGACAATTTTCACATCTCCTGCAACCCCCTCTAATGAGGTAAGGATAATGTTATGAAAATGTCAATGCCTTTTTTATAAATAGCTGAACTGTTTTCAGTGATGAAATTTGTTTGCAGTACTGCATGATTCACCTTTCCCTTCTCATTGTCTAAAATAGAACAGCATGACAGTGTATCATGAATGAAAATGATCAAGTTAATCTTAAAATACTATATGCTTTGTGTAATGACATTTCCTTACATGAAATGTGTGTTTAAATCATCACAAGTTTGGCAGTCTTGAACAGTGCTATGCTATGAAGTAGCATGCTTGAAACCTGGAATTTTTAAAACTGATAAATGAAATACAGTGACAACATTTTTATGTTTCCTTTTTAGGCAGTTTTGACTTTGAGTAAGAGAGGGTAGTAATGCAATGTATACTTATGACCTGGAGGGCTGAACCCGCATATTAGTCAAGGGTTAAGGTTAGGAACACTGAGATGTGACTACATAAAGAAGCTTTATATAATAGCAAAGGCATGCATGATGAAGTTTTGTTTTGAAAAAGAACCATATTAATTCCAATAAGCCTGAGATGGTTTACCTTGTTTTCCATTTTCTCTAATGTGTGTGTATGTAAGGATTAAATACAAGCACTGAATTTAAAATATTGCACTTTTCTTCCCTGTTTTTACAAAGCTTTTAAACTGCCTAAACTGTTTGAGGTGTTGGTTGCTCTGTGGGGGTTGAATTTTTATTCTGTTTTCAGCAAGACTGACATTCAGTGCTAATGTCAACCTTAAACATTCTTGCGACAAGTTATTCCCATGTTTTGAAGAAAAAGCAAACACTGCTCTGTAGTGCTTAATTATAGCTTAGAGATCTGTATGTTAAAGCTATAGAATATAAAGTGTAAAAAGCTAAACACTATTCTGCTGTTTAGCTAAGCAAAAAGTCTAAATGCAGCTGTTCAAGATGGAGCACAAGCTGTTGGTCTGGAGCACAAGTCCTGTGAGAAGCAGCTGAGAGACCTGGGGGTGTTTAGCCTGGAGAAAAGGAGGCTGGGGGATCTTACTGCTCTCTGTAACTATCTGAAAGGAGGGTGCAGCCAGGTGGGGGTCAGGCTCTTCTCCCACGTAACAAGTAATAGGATGAGAGGAAATGGACTCAAGTTGCACCAGGGGAGGTCTAGATTGGATATTAGGAGAGATTTCTTCACTGAAAGGCTTGTTGTCACGAGCACTGGAACAGGCTGCCCAGAGAAGTGGTTGTATCCCCATCCCTGGAGGTTTTAAAACATTTATAGATGTGGCATTTGGGGATGTGGTTTAGTGGTGGACTTGGCAGTGCTGGGGTTATGGCTGGGCTTGATGACCTTAGATGTTTTCCAACCTAAATGATTCTATGAATTGCTAAACCTAAAAATTCAAAGGGACTTGTCTTCAGGGTAATTTGGTTTTGCTTTTTCTGGGGTGGTTTTGCAGGAAAGTGGTTGAGTTAAGCAGGTTAACTAGTTAATGTGGTTGAAATGGTGTTATTCTAGGTTTTATAAAGCTATATGAACTAGAGCTGCTTTTAATGCTAATGCCTAGTAACTTTCATTGTCTTCTCGAATTCTTCATTAATAGCAAACTTATTCTGACAGTACTTTTCCTGTAGTTACAGTGATGATGTAGCAGGCTTTTTGTATTCAGCAAGCAAAAGGCATGGCTGGGGCATATGGCATGTAATTAATTTTTTGTATATTAACTGTGGAGAGAGATCAGATTTAATAAAATTTTCTTCTACAGCTAGCTTCAAATGAAAAAGAAAAAAAAAACCTCTCCCACCAGGACAACAAAAAAGCATACTCAAAAATTTATTAAGAAGCAAAACACCAACCAAATTTAAAACCCAGCACCACCTTTTCCATTTCTGGGCAAATCCCTTCTGTTCATGTACTAGTGAGTAATTTATGCTGTTTATACTTAAAAACAAACACGACTTCAGTATCTCTCCATTGTGTGAGAGTGTAAATGTATATATTTTTAATCATTCAAATTTGCCATTCTTGCAAAACAAATAGCATCCTGTGATCTTACTATTGAACTAAAAAAAAAGATTCTGCAGCTGCTGTTGTCTTAGTGTAATCCCTGTGCATTTGTCCTAAGAAAGAACAATCAGCATTATACAAGATCCAGAAAGAGGAAGGAAACAAAGGGATTCTTTCTGTTTTCAATAAGAACTGCTGGAACCTCATTGGGAATTCTGTTTGCTGTGTGGTAACAGACAACTTTTGATGCCTTTGAACATATCCTGCTATTGTCCTGAGAGACTGTGGTCTCATAGCCCTATTAAGTTCTGAAATTAGAACAGAAATGCAGCTTTTTGGAAAACCAAAATCCTATCCAGGATTTTTGGAGTAATACTATGATGTTACATGGACAAATTTTAAAAGCTTTTAATCTTTTTATTTGGTTCCTTTTCTGTGTACTAATGGTTTGCCTTAAAATGTCATCTAGAGGGGGTATTCATGTTTCCTGCAACCTCTGCTTGATTGCAGGTCACAGAGCCCTAGGTCACCTAGCAGACTCACAAGGGTAGTAGGGATTAAGGTGTATTGCACTACTGTTTGCTGGAATGATGCTTCACATCTGCCTTAAACTTTTGATGTGAGTGTCTCCAGTTTTCATGCTTGAATAAATATTGATCTGAATGATTAAGTTTAAATAATTAGGTCAAACTCTTAGTGATGGCTGAAATGTTAACCTTTAATTTCACCCTTCGCATAGATTAATTCTAGTGTCTGGTTGTTTAAAAGGGTATTATTTAAACATGTTTCACCCTTGAAGGGTGTGTAGGCGCAATAACTGGGATGGCGCTGCATGTGACAGGAGGCTTAACTAGATTCTGTGAGCTGTGAGGCATCTTGCTTGCATTCTGGGTTAGGAAATAGCACAGAGAAATTGCAGCAATGTCTTACTGCTTCCTCCTTGCTATAAGTGGAGTCTTCATTGTTGCTTGCCAACTGACTGTAATGCAAAAGAGGAAAAAGTACAGGATGAGAGGAGAATCTATGTGAACTAATCATGCACATGTTTTTGGTAGGAAAATACGATCATACTAAACCACACTAAGCCAGTTTTTGTTCCAGCTGCACACATAGCATTTTCCACTCTCTACCATGAATGCTTTGTCTATGTGTGCTCATAAAGAGGGCTCTTGTAGTCCATGCAGGAAGCTCAGAGTTTAGAAGTGCTTTGGAACAGAAAAATACCAAAGAAAATCGTCATTTCAGCCCCCGCTGCACAGAGCCTTGTCAGCATGCTGTGTTTTTTGGGGCTTACTGGGAAATACTGCTTCAGTGGATACCAAAGTAAATGTTTCACAAATGAGTAAAAGCTCTCCAGGATTTTCTGGTAAAGGCTTACATTTCAGTGAGGTTTCAACAGGAATGCTTGCCAGGCTTTACTCAGAATTGTAGCACACTCTCAAACTGTACAGACTTTGCTGAAGTTGCTTTCAATACAACTTACAAATTTTGAGTCTAGAGTTGACTGCTTCTGAGTTGAAATTCCAGTTAAACTCTTCCAGCTTTTGTGCTGCAGCTGTGAAGCCCACCACACCCCCCACCTGCCTTTTTTTTCCCCCATCTGGTTTGTACCCCTCTCTGTTAGAGAGGAAGTGGGATAAGAGAACTTCAGTGCCTTGTAGCAGCAAAGTACTGTTGCACCTTCCTCTTGTTCACAGTTTACTTAATTTATGCTTATCATGAATTAAAGGAAAGTTTGTACCTTAAAACTCACTCTGAGTCTCTGTGTTCCCTTGTGTTGAAGAGAAAATACTATAGATAAGGGAACAGAGATAAAGATTATTTTCTTGAAAAGACATCCAGAAATAAAATACATCCAGAATACATCCAGAAAGTTAGGAATTCTAAGGATTTCCTGTAGCATTCTTTTTTTTGTTTACGTGGTGCTTTTGGGTCAGTGGATGGGAACACCCAAAGGGTCTTTTCCTTGGAAAACAAAGTAATAATTAATCTTTCCCCTCCTATCCATTTTCTACATCCCTCTTAGTTCTGCTTGTCAAAAGCTGATAAAGAACAATATGAAAAAG
The DNA here is from genome assembly GCF_015832195.1 of Motacilla alba alba. NCBI lineage: Eukaryota > Metazoa > Chordata > Aves > Passeriformes > Motacillidae > Motacilla > Motacilla alba. The sequence goes on along the minus strand of NC_052016.1, from coordinate 53,230,184 downwards.
AAGAGAGACCAGAATCCCAGCAGGAGATTTTAAGAAGAGCTGCCAAAGACTTGCCTATCTATACGACAACAGCATCGAGAGGTGAGATTAAAAGATAATTCTATGCTCCTGAACTTGCTGTTTGTTCATTTGTTGTCATTGAATGAACAATATATTAAGCACATATTGCAAATGCCATGATGTTTTGTTATTTGTTTGTCCTGGTGTTTAATCCCCCTGAGAGAAAGAGCAGTCCTTTTTCTGGGGTTCTCGACATAAAGCCACTACTTGAAATTAAAAAAGAAAAATATATTCTAGCAATAAGAGAGATGACAGCAGTTATCTCCAGCTATGGCAATTAAAAATAAACACAGCAAACAAATATAGCTAAGATAGCTTGAAAAAGGGAAAATCAAATGTGTTGCTCAATTTTATAGTCACTTTTATCCCCACTTAAACTTTTTCTTTTCGAGCTGTTTTGGTTCAGCGTGAGGAGAAACCTAAGATCTTAACATAGTTTTGCGATTTAAAAACAGATAAGTATTGTTTCATTCCCATCTGCAATTCAGTACAAATCTAGTTATGGACTGTTTCTGGATTTGCTTTTAATATATGTAGGCATTTTATTCCAATTTATAGATGAATGATCTGTGAAAGTGCTGTCTTATGCAGATGTATATTCTTAAAAAATCTGTAGTTTTGTTTGTGTATATATCTTTTTCTCTTTCTTGAAACTAACTACCCTGTGGAGTTTCCAAAAAATATAAACTTCTCAGAATAACCATTGCCGAAGTTTACTGTGACTTTTCCAAAGAAAGTCTAAGGACACCTGGCTCTTTTGAATACAAGCCTCATTTAAGAGAATCCCAGTCTTAGGTTCCTGGAGTGGTCTGAGAGGCTGTTGCTAACTCTTATCAGTTCTGTTTAGCTATAGGTGTTGGCTTTCCTCCTGCTTTCAAACTGCCTGTGCTGGTGTCTTATTTCCATTGAGAAAAACCTGAAGGTCTGTTTAAAAATATCCAGGAAATATGAGGAGGAACTGATTTACTGAACAGTCTGCTAGATCATTGTTTGGTGAAGTGGATAGAGAAAGCCAGTGCAGAAGGTTGACTTGCTGAAAGGATGTAGTTTCACAATGAGATGCCTTAGTACCCTGTGCAGAGGTGAAATGGGGATCAGGGCCAGACGATGAAGGATAGGAAGACTTGGGAGTCAAAGAGTAAATGAAAATGAAATCAGTAGAGTAGTAACAGGTACTTTTGAATAGCTTAATATGTTACATTTCTTAAAATATGTTACATTTCTTAAAAAAATCAAAACTACGTATCATATGAGATTAGGTGTGTGACAGTGTGTGAAAACAGGTGGAGCAGGGGAGGGCCGGAAGCTCTTTTAAGATTCAGTTCATGTTAAGGGGGAAAGCTTTCATAAAATCAGATGGGTTCTACTGACCTGACCCTTGCACTTAAATACAGCAATCAGATACTGTGATCGATGCCAGCTGATCAAACCTGACCGCTGCCACCACTGTTCTGCCTGTGACGTGTAAGTGTCTGAATCTGGAATTACAGATTTTCTCTTTCTTGCAATCATCACTTTAGTGTGTTCATGTCTTCAGTGGGTCAGTACCTTCTGTTGGTGCAATATTATGGTACAGACCTATTGTCTAAAATGGCAGAACTTTTTAGGAAATCTGCTTGTAGCTTTGTAAAACAAATCTTATATTAAAAATGAATTAATTAAAAAGTAAAAGATCATATAGATTGAAAGCAAAGAAAGGTAGGTCTGAGATACCAGCACCAGCTAAAGCTTATTATGGAACTGTTTCATTGTATCTTGTTTCTGTAGCTTTGAAACAGATGTGTTCTAAAATGTTAAAAATGCTAAAATGCTAAAAATGTTTATCTCAAAAATTGACAGTAGAGTCACATGCCTTTAACATTTCAAAAACATCCCTGCTATTCCCCATTTTCATTGTGAATCATCAGAGGAGTCTGCACAGGCACAGAAGGCTGGTGCTATGCATGAGACTTCAGTAGGCTGAGCTTGAGGAAATCTCATTAACTGAAGAACCTAATACCCATCTTTTGGCTAAAATCAAATTTGTTAGCAAATACAATGAATGTCTCTGTGTCTGAAATGTCCAGTATCTGTCTTTACTGTAAAACTGGATTAAAATGGCATGTGAACTATTCAAATTGCCCTTTGTGCTGATCTTTTCCTCCATTAACTTAAAAAAAAAAAAAAAAAAAAAAAGACAAGCAGCAAACAAAATGGTAGAAAAAATAGCTCTAAGGTAGACTTACTTGAAGTGAATGCCAGGCTAACACATCTTATCCACATAACCCTGACAGATCCTTTGAATTTGTTTTCTCTGCACACACATAAAGCTAGTGTGGCTTAATGAACTGGTACATGGTGTTGCTCAGTAATGCTCCCCATGCTAATTTAAAAAACTCTTCTCATAACTCCTCTGAATTTCAATTCGTTCTTTTGGGTGAAAGAACAGCTGCTCTAATATAGAGAATTGGTATGATTGAGAAGGGCTTGAAAAGATACAGTAGGACAAAATACGTGAAAAAATCAATCAATAAGAAACAACACTCAAAACTCTAGAAGCTAAAGTTACGTGTCTTGGAAAGAAAACGTATTTTTTGTCTTAACTTGCTGGAAATTCTCTCTTTCAGATGTGTATTGAAAATGGACCACCACTGTCCATGGTAAGTTTACTAAAAAAAAAGTTAGTATAAGAATGATGAATTAGATGCTGCTTCAAAAATGAACTTCTGGAGTAAACCTTGATTTCCACTGAAGTTCTTTAATATGTGGGATAAATGTGTGATGTAGTGTTAAAGTTGTAAGCCCAGTAGCCCAAAACATGTAGTTTCTCCTTATATAGAGAAACCTTGACATTAACGAGACCTGTGAGAAAATCCATTTCTTTTTTTTGTTTACTTTTTTTGGTGTTAGCAGGAGAGGAGATACCATTGCAATGGGAGAGTAATTTCTGGATTCTAGATTATATGTATGACCCACTCAGATAGACTCTTCTGCAGTTTGTGTTCACTGGTAGTCAGTAAAAATATTATCTGCTATCACTGTGAAAAACATTACTACCAGTAGTTGACTTAGAGGTGGTTTTGTTACCAAAGCAGCATGGAGTGAAATTGATGGCGAGGTTTCTGTTACTTTCTGTAGTGACTGCAGTTAGTTTGTAGTGGGAATTGCTTCCTGTACAGACTGACTGTATTGTAACACTTTGCCAGCTCATGTCCTGTCCTACAGAATCACGGGGGGCAAAATTCATGTGAGAGGCCCAGATCATTCAGCCTGAGAAATTTAATTCAAATTAAATTTGAATCAGTGGCTTAAAATGCTTCTGAAACACTGGTGCCAGAATGTTTTGGACATACCACTGCCATCATACACATTTTGCTCTGCAATGTATTGTGGGTTGTTTGTTTATTTTTTGTATACCTTAGTAACCTTTTTCTCTTTCCCCTCCTTCTAGGGTGAATAATTGTGTGGGATTTTCTAACTACAAATTCTTCCTCCTGTTTTTAATGTATTCCTTACTGTACTGTTTGTTTGTTGCTGCTACAGTCTTGCAGTACTTCATAAAGTTTTGGACAGTAAGTTCTAAGGCTTTTTTTGGTTGTTGTTCATTTGTTTAATCCTGCATGTGTTGTAGAAGGCTGCATCAGCATGTTGTCATTCACCATTTACTCTGTTCTGTGGTTCACTATCATTAATGACATCAATCAAAGTGACTGAAGCAGGAGAACCTTATGAATTTTGATGAAGTAAAAGTATTACACTGCCCAGGATGAGTAGCTGGGGGAAGGAGTTTTGATGAGGAGAATGTGCAATTTCTCTTCTCCATCAAAATTGAATGGCATAGCTCAGGTTTTTATAAGACTATGGGATACAGATATGTAGATAAAGAAGGAACAGACCCTATCAAACAATTACATATATGTATTATATATTTGTGTGTGTATATATTAAATACTGACAAATGTGAAATATAAATATCAATATTGTATCTTCCCAGACTTATCTGTGGATAATCTGCTGCCAGATAAGGCAGATTAATTTGTTGGGAACTGTCTGAGCTCTGTTTTGGAGTTCCTACCTAGGCGTGTATGAACTTCATATGAGTGGATTTTATGCTCTGGTATGAGTAGAATGCTAAGATATGTACAGTATGAATGCTGTACATCTTCCTTGCAACTGTTATGGGTTGTTAAATGGTTAATACACACATATGCATCTTAGTATGTTTCATAACATAAATGTGAGGGCAACCATCCTTGTATGTCAGTGTTATATTGCACCTGTCAGTTTTGCTCCAGTCGCATTCCAGGCTGAACACAATGCCTACTGTAGTTGTTCCCTTTCCTCTACAGAAATTTGTAGTGTGCCTTTCTATCTCTAGGCTGAAGTGTTAGTGGCAGAATTCCCTTAATCCATTTCCATTCATGAGCACACAAAAAGTTACTGCAAGTGGAAGGGTCTCAATCACATCTTTGGGTAAATAATACCACATATTTCTTAAATGCTGGCTGCTGTCAGAGTAACTGGGATAAGTAATAATTATCTGCAGCAGTAGATATTGATATTTGCTTTGTTGGAGCAAAAGGCTGCTGCCATGTCAGGGTAAGAAAAGCTTGATCATGTATTCAAAATAGTTGTACTTTGAGACAATTGGCATTAGGTAAGATAAACTGTGCAAAGAAGTTTGTGTTCATCTAAACTTGTGGGTCTGGTCTGCCAAAGTACTGCGTTCCTCTTAACCTGTGAGTTCTGTATACCAGCCTGTCACTGGGGAGCAAGGAGCCATGTGGTAATTGAGCTGTCAGTACTGTGAGATGAAAGCCATAAATGTGTTTATCAGGCATAGCTGGGTCTTAAAAGATACTTCAAATTAAATGGTCTGATTCTGCTGTTCAGTCTTGCTTGGCTGTAAAATAGTTAAATTTTCAATCTGTGAATGTGCCATTTCCAAACATCTGCCTGGCTGCTTTCCAGTGCTTTGTATGCAATTTCTAAGGAAACTGTAGATGTGCTCTTACATATTTACCAGTCAGTGCTTGAGCAAAAAAAAGAAAAAAGAATTTGCTTTGTTACATTACTTTATAGTTGTTAGTGCAACAAAAAAGGCCACAGGACAACTGCCTACAATGAACAAACATTTAATACCAACATTTGCAGCAGGACTCTTCCAAAGCTCATCGGACACAATGTTGAAGTGGACTCTCGAGCAGAGGAAGTAAACTTAAGAGGGATTTTTTTTTATTATTGATTCAATTGTTAAAAATGCTTCCTGCAAGAATGGGCTACTTGTGAAATGTAACAATAGACAATGTAGATGTGTACTTGCTTTCAATTCCGGATACTTCCAAGATAGAATCTGGTGATGCCCTGATCTTATCAGCAGAATAGGTCTCTGACTCACTTGACTCATATTAAGTCACCGCTTCACAAAGCTAGGACACTTCCGAGCTTATAACTGACTTATTAAAGTACATTTCCAGAAAGAGGTGGCAGCTCCATAATCATGTAGGCTTGCAAATTTTTGTATGTCTCTTGTACATAAGCTTTTAGGCAAGTGCTCTCGTTGAAGGTTCTCTGTGCATCTGTATGCAAACCAAAGCAGAATGCTGCTGACTCGTGCTGTCTGTAGACTGCTTCAGTATATTGCTAATCCTCAGCTTTGTCTGCTACAGCATCAGACAGATTGCTGTTTGGACATTTTCTATTGAGGCTGTCTAGATGCACAGAACCGCTGAATATTTTGAGTTGGAAGGGACCCTCAAGGATCATCAAATCCAACTCTTCAATAAACAGCCCATATGGAGATTAAAAACCCACAAGCTTGGTGCTATTAGCCCCATGGTCTAGAACTGAGCAAATCAAGGTTGTTTTTTCCTCCCAAACCTTGACTACAGGAAATGTTACACTATACCTTCAGAAGGTAGGGCTTATTTTTTGCTTCCTCACAGATATTTTTCAGAGACTGTGCAACAAACTGCTGGATACATCCAGTGTTGGAAAGAAGTATGGACTGCTTCTTGGGGAATGTAGCGTGGGGGAAGAACTTGTTATGAGGTTGTGGAGGTGTATGTGCTAACTACACAAATGTAGCAATCCATTGTTTTGCACTGTTGATAACACATGATGCTCCTACGCAGATACTTGGAAACATAGTGAGACATGCACACCTACCAAATTCCTCCTTTGAAGAAAACCTTTGTATTTCTCACTTGCATGTGCAAGACTTACACAGCACATTTCATGCTCTATGCAGAAGTGCTGAAGAAAGGTCTTGATTCTGTGCATAGTGGAACAACTACACTGGCTGGAAATGTTTACCACAGGCTTGCACCCTGATGATGATGTTAAAATCCGTTTTGTAGATCAAGGGAACGTGACTGATTTCTTTATTTATACCCATAACTGCTTTTTCTATATTCATGATATTTTTATTTCTACCTCAGAGGTTGTTAAAGATAAAATGCCAGTTTAACCAAATGTCTTTGACACAAACACCAGCACTGGCTGGACGCCCAGTGCTTGATGCCTTGTTTATGCAGTGCATGGTGATGCTTCCCAGCTTATATTTGTGTCTACTCTTATTTTTTGCTGTGCTGCCACCTCCTTAAAACCATTATGTTTTCCTAGTCATTTTCAGTGTCTTTCACTGTCCTCCACCTTAATTTTCAGTCCTGAGTATAGCTAAATAAACGATGTGATACATGTCCTGGGTGGATAGCACGTGCTTCTGCAAAACTTTGTGGGGGGGAGGGGGGGGGTGTAAAAAAAAAGGAGTGATTCCATGATTCCACATCATTACTTAGAACTCATTCCTCCTGCCTCTGCTAAGGATGTAGACCAGATCTGAATTTTTTCAAAGATTAGGCTAGACCTATCTACTGAAAAATGAGGCAGAACTCAAACTCAGGCAGTCCTTTTTTGTTTGAGGGGTTTTATGACCTGATACCAGTCAAATGATTCTGTTTGTGAAAGAGTTTGTAGGGGACTCTTGAATAGTGACGGCTTCAGCCTATTGTGTGCTAAGTAGTCCAGATTGTGTTGTGCAAATTGCTTCCTTTTGTAAACTCTGCAGCTCTCTCACCTGCAAGTCTCTGCTTCTGTACTGCTGCTGAGCATAAAGCTCTTAAATAACCAGTGTCTGAAGTTTCACTCTCTTTTCACATGCGGGGGGCATGTGGACTGCTGCAAGAACACCACTGTGAATAAGCTTGTTATACACTCAAAGACTGCATGCTTCTCTCCAGTAAAGAATTGGCCTTTTTTGAAAGATGCTTCAGTTCTGCAACTGTCATTCAGGAAGTTACAACCAGTGGCTGAAATTGGGTAGTCAGAAGAGGTAAATGCTCCCTGGGGACCATGCAGATTATTCATGCATAATTCAAAAAATCCTCCAGGTTTTTGAGCTGCTGGTTTAGGAAGATGCAAGTGAAATAAACTTAGATTTTCTGACCCACAGAACACACAAAGACTAAGCTGCAACTGCTCTTTTAGCATCAGAATAAGCTCCTGAGAATTTCTTGTAGAGAATTATTTTGTTTAAATATGTAATTTCAGAAAAAGTCATAGGAATTCAAGTTACAAAAATCAGTTGGGCAGAGCTGGGGACCACTGCAGTGTGCTCTGAGGTAGAAAGAGTTACTATTGCTTCAACATGAAGCTTAGGAATAAGCAGCATCTGGTGTATTTTGCTAGCCTGGATTTCAGTGGATTGCAAAACACAACATATCCTTACTGCAGGTGGAAGAGGGACTGTTGAGGGAGTTGTCAGTAAATAAGTAACAAAATGGCCAGTAAAAAGGAAGCTGAACTTAAATGGCAGTTGAGAGAGCTGGACTCTGCTGTCATTTACTTACTGTGGAATTATCTGATGGCAGCCAGCACTTTTGAAAATGCTGTGTATATCTGCCTGACTCTAATGTACATGCTTGGGCTCTCCCTAAACTTTTTGCATATATTAATGGAATTTAAAAGCCATACATCTTGCCTACAACAAATAAGTATTAGCATTCTAGCCAAGATACCACTCTTTAGGTATAAAATTTGGAATTTAAAAGCTAATTTGAACCCAGCTTTCCTGTTTCTTCCTTTGTTTTCTCAAGCACTGGTTCAATTTCAGGTGTTATACTGAAGAAACATCCTACAAACTGTTGTGTATTGAAGGAAATTAGGAAGAAGAAAAACTGTACTGATTTGTTCTCTGATCTCTTTTAAATGAAGAAAATTGTGCAAAGAATGGCAATTTATTTTTTATGGTTTTGGCTGAAACTACATCTAATGGTAATGGATATGTTCTGAAGTCAGAAATGGTTTATTAATTAAAAAACCATTACTTGATACCTCAGGAGTATTCTGAGCTTTTCAGACCTTTGTAAATGGTTTCATCATACAGAATATTTACATAACTCTTATTTGTGATGGAAACAACTAGCAAAGAAGGAAATTGGTGTAGCATGCTGACCAAGCTGAGCAACCACTTGAAAGTGATCCAGTCACAATCTGAATTCCAACACATCTATGCTTCAGTAGAAGATTTCATGCCTTGGAAGTTAGTAGTGGGCTCTTGCGTACTTCATTTTCTTAGAGAGCAGGGGCTAAAGCTGCTGATGTGCTTTGGAAATTGGCACATCCAAGAGCACATTTGCACACCAACCATTTTGTTCTTAACAACGCCTGTGCTGTTTTCAAACACCCTGTCTTAATACTAGTGTTTAATAAATTGTCTTTCTTTGCACAAAGCTTTGCCGCAGGAAAGCTGCAGAGAATTGTCCAAAGGTAAAATCCAACATTGCTGTCATTATTTAAATGTGGTTCCTTCTACAATTTTTCTAGTCCAGTCATTTATGGCAGGTATTTACATCATCACAGAAGGAAGGAGACTAGTAATCTGTTGCCTATAAATATAAGCCGTGTACAGGGAAATGGATATACCTATGTGCACTTGATCTTAATTGAAATGTGTTTTGGCTTAAAAAAGAAAGTCAGCCGTAGATAAATGGGTGTACTGAATGCACTAATGGAAAAAGTAATGGCAGTAATGCTAAGTAAATAGCTGAGTAAAAATAGCTTCTCTGCTTTCATAATGTTGTTAAAGGTCAACTGCTTGAAAGTGCTGTGATTTTGAGGATATAGAGCTGGAATAGTATTATTACAAATCCCATTGGCCTTTTGAAAGTCTGAAAATAGTTTGGGGTGGAATTGACAATCTGATATGGGTGGGAATTGGTTTCTTTATGGTGGTTATACTGAAATTGTTGTTTTCCACATAGATTTCTGGTGATTCACTTCTACCTGGTCAGACGTGGCAAATTTGTTTTGCTAGGTACATGTTTGTTGTTGCTTAAACATTAGAGGTGATCAAAAATTTAAGATCTATCCCATGTCTTGTTTAGGGCTTGTTCATGACAGCCATTTACCTTTTATGTTCATTATACCAGTTGAGAATTAGGTTCAGTATTACTACCTTGTGGCAGGAATTGCATTTTTTTCCCCTTCAGAGGAAGTGACTTCGGACATATTTTCCCCATGTCTCTCTGGCTGTGGCTGCACAGTTAACATTTTCTGGTATAGAAAATGTTTTGCCTTGCCCCCTACTGTGCATTTGAAAACCACGGAAGAACAAGTGCACTCACAGTACTAAACATGGGGGAAGGGGTACCCATGAGATTTAAATGCTGTCGTTTTCCAGTTTAACATGATGTGAAAGGAAAAGCTGCTGCTTTTCTTTCTTGGTGAAAACAGAGGTGAAAGACCTATAGCCGTCTGGGTGTGGCAGGAAACGTTCAGCAACAATAGTGCCTTAGTTGCTGGGAAGTGTTAACATATTAATCTCTTTCTCTCTTTCTCCCCAGAATGAATTGCCAGATACCCATGCAAAGTTCCACGTACTATTCCTTTTCTTTGTGGCAGCCATGTTCTTCATCAGCATACTGTCACTCTTCAGCTACCACTGCTGGCTAGTTGGCAAAAACAGATCAACTATAGGTCAGTTCATTGGGGTATAAAACTTTTCCTGGTCCAGAAAAACAACAATTCAGTGAGAATGTGAGCCCTACATGATATGTCATCACATATGAATTGATTTTTTCGATATTGTGTGATAAAAAGCATATTTGGTGGAAGTAATTAAAGGTGAAACAAATGGGAAGATGAAGCCTGTGGGGAATCCTCTGCTGGACCCAAGCATTCAGATTCATGATGACTGTTCATTTCTTTTGTTTGTATATTTATCTGCGGCACCATGCCTTTTTGTTGTGATTTTACAGTGTGCTGTAACCCAATTGCTACTTGACAGTCTGTTGTTCTAATATTTTGAGTAGTTGAGTATCCCCTACCAAGTCGGAGGCTCTGCTGTACATGAACATGTATTACATTTTGAACTAGATACAAACAAGTATTCTTAAATCCTGTGAAAGAAAACTGACCTTATTATTAGGAAGTGGCATGTAAAAGTGTGATAAAAATAAAAACACTGATGCACATTTCCTAGATAATAAGAGATTCCCATAATTTTATGCCTAAACATTTTAAATGGCATTGATTAGCATAACCAAGCTATGTGCATTTAATTGAAATATTTGAAGCTCTTGCTAGGAAACACTTGAGAGTGGTTTTTGCAGTGTGTGGGGGGACAGAGACTGATGAGTATTTCTGCAACTGAGGAAGTCAAAATCTTATATCTTTCATTGGAATTTAAATTTCTAATGTCAAAAATAAGTGGGTTGATTAAAACTAAAATAATTTTCGGCTAGAATTTTTTTGCTAGAATTTTTTGATTGGTTGATAGGAGAGTTATTTGAATTATTTTTCTTTTGATATATCTACAGGTAAGGAATATTCACAGTTTGGTTTTAGCTTTGAAGAAAACTTCAACATATTCCCTACCCAAAAGTCAGTGGTCATAATTGACAACATAGTTCTTTATCTACTTTCTGGATCATGATCTTAAAAGTCAAGGTATTGGTATGGATGGAGAGCAATGAGTCCTCTCAGTTCTTGGCCAAGAGTGTAACTGGTCTAAGTAGAAAAATGATGGTGGTTTGCCATAGTTCATGGTGTGTCTGTTTCTAATGTAATAGATTTTATCTTCTTCTGATAGCACGGGATGCTCTTAATTCAGCTTCCTAATTTGGCAGATGTGGAAAAACCTCTTCTGTATGGGCTTAGGTCCAGCAGTGCTTATGGTAAATTACTCCTAAAAGGGAAAGTCGTCTGCTCAAAGAAGGCTGAAGAGAGAGCAAGTCACCAAGGAATAAGGGATGTATGTGGTTATCTTTGGCATGCTGATGGATTTAGCTTTATCTCAGACTTTGTTAAATGTAAAGAGAGAAAGTTGACAACATGACTGTTCTCCTTACCTGATTTTCTTTTTTTTTTACTAATGCTGTGATTTTTTTTTTCCTCTGATTACTTGAGATTTTTAAATTTTTTTTTCCCCCATAACATATACATCAAGTTCACCTCACCTTACCCAAAACTGACTCCACATCAGAGAAGTTTGGGTTTGTTTCTTCATGTTCCCTGACTCCTCAGTGGTTTAAGGAATTGCATGTTTTTATTTTACAGAAACATTCCGTGCACCCACATTTCGAAATGGTCCTGATAAAAATGGCTTTTCTCTTGGATGCAGCAAAAATCTAAGGGAGGTTTTTGGAGATGAAAAGAAGTATTGGTTACTGCCTATCTTTACCAGGTATTGAGTCTGAACAGTAATGAATTAGGGAATTAATTGATTCCATGACTTCCACCTTGCTTCCCTTTCTACTAAAACATAAAGCACAGCTGAAAAGCCAACTTGTATATCCAGTACAATAAATATTGGTGCAGGGAAAACGTGCAAGAGAAAACGATCAAAGTCCAGACAGGGTTTTAATTCAAAGACGGAGCTTGTTGACAAGAGCCTTTTAAATGCAGAAGTTTGAAAAGCTTTGAGAAGCGTATTGCAAAAATTGTACACCTTTGGTGGTGGTCTCAGTGATTATAGAGCAGAAATCAGCAACTCAGAGGAGATCAAACAGCTGCATCACATCAACATCAGCTTAAAAACACCCTCTCTTGGCCCTGGAAAAGTTGACAGCTTTCCTTTTTCTGTAGATGACACTTTAGGAATCAGAAGCCATCTAATAAAGCTCATGTAAATAAGAAACGGGGTGGGGGGGGATGTGATATGATTAAAAATGCTGGAATTAAAATGTCAGCTGAGCCGGCGAGTTGCAGACAAGCCTTATGAAGCAAGATTGACGTGCTACCCACTCCCACCACTACCAGATTTCAGCAGAATGAAGTAGGAACTGTGTTTCAACACTGCTCTTTGGGGGCTGTGTATCAGGTAAAAATGTTGCTGAACCTGTTTGTGAAGCTGAGGTCTTGGTATCAAACTGCAGAGGTAATACCAGCAGCTCAAGTTGACTCAGCTGTTTGCTCAACTACCATGTGATTAGAGATGCAAGCTCCACTGTAGACGGCTCGATCTGTTTTGCTACCACATTTTATCCTGATAAACTTTAAAAGAAGGCTTAGCTAATTTCAAAATTATGGGTGAAGGGGAAAGCATGGCCACCAGAATGTTATTTATTACACAGCTTCTGAGGTTGTAAATACTGGAGAGTCTTACCGTGTGTGCATGCTGGTTTGGGGGAAGATTAGGGCTACAGTCCACTGAAATACCTCTGTGTTTCTGAAATCCACAGACTTGTGCTTGTGCACAAGAATCAATTGAGACTGGGAATCAATTGAGTTCCAAGATTTAATTAACTGATCATCTGATTTAGTGGTAGAACTGCCTTGCTAAAGTCTAGAGTTCAGCACTGTGCTCAGCTAATTGATTCGACCCTGTAGCCTTTGCCTCTTCCATGGGTCCTTGTTCACTTAAGTCAGCTACCAACAGTGATTTGAGTCTTTGTTTCTCATTTAGTTTGGGAGATGGATGCAATTTCCCAACTCGTTTGGTGATTATGGATCCAGAACAGCTTGCAGTCTCAAGCCAAAATGAACCTGCCAAAAGGTAACCGTAGCACTTAAATACTGATTTTGTATTGTTTCATACTTATCTAGAGAAAAAAATTGTTTCAAAGTTAGTTTTTGAATTCTGTATGCTTCTTGTCATCTTCAGAGTAAGTTTGTAAGTCTTCAGTGAAGGACAGAATGGATTAAGACTAAAAACTTGACTGCATCTTGGTTTTGTTGTAATAGAGGATAAGGCTCTAAGGAAGCAGTAATATAGAAAGTAAGGGAGCTTACTGACTCTTAACAGCAATCAAAAAAGTCCTAGGGAAGACTTAATAATTGTCCATGGTAAAAAAAAATGTTTTGTTTATTTGCTTGGTTTGGGTTTTTGGGTTTTTTTTGTGACAGACAAGGTATTATTTGTATTTCATCTCCTTGAGCATGCTTAAACAAGTAATGCTGAGACAGTTTGCAAGAGAAGTAGATCTCTCATGCTGGGATTTTTAGCTCATTACTTTTTATCCCTCTCAAATTTGCATGTTTTGTATCTTCAGTGTATTTTCAAAGCGACAAGAGTCTCTGTGTGCAGTTTCTGGGGGTGTTTACATTTGCCACTTTAGAAGTCTTCTCCATAGTTTAATGAATTTGTAAGCTGAAGGTTGTTGCCAACAGCAGTCACCTGAGTTACCAGACATTAGAGGATTCAAAGGCAATACAGAGAAGAAGTTGCTTCCAGTGCAACATAACCTGTGGAATTTACACAAAAACAGGACCCTTGTGCAAACAGCTAAGTATCCTTTTACATTCAGGATGTTGTTCAGAAAAAGGCCCTGGCATTTGCATGGGATAAGATGGCATTTGGTTGCTCTTCCAGATGGAACTGCATAGGTTTTCTTTTTAGCTGTGTGGCAGTGTTATCTTCAGGGTGCCATTTCTTGTGTCTCAATCCACAGTTTTTTTCCATTAGAAGTGAGGGGCCTGTGTCAGGTAGGGATTTATTTTAGGCTGATGACTGGAATAAGCCTGTAGAGAAATTAGGGTTGGGGGCAGGTGAATATTTCCAGTTGGCACTGTAGGGTTTTTTGTTATTAGGTTTGCTTTTAAGTAACTTCGCTATTCTAGAAATATCTGAAGCAGCTACTGGTATTACAGAATTCCTTTTGACTTTGCTTACTTTTCAGCTCTGTAGCCAATCAGTCTTTTCCTACTCGACCACTCAGTGAATCACAAAATCGGTTGCTATCTGGTGATTGTCAGTGGGTGGAAACTGGCCCTGAAGAGGAGAATGTGAAATCAGGTAATGGTTTTGTTTGTGGTTCAGTTTTCCTTTGTTTTTCTGTTTTCTTTTTTTGATTTTTGGCTCCTAGAAAGTCCTTAGGAATTGGCTGGAATGATATAGAAGAAAATGTGTTCCATGGAATCAAGTCAGGATGTTTAGAACTTAAGGCTAACTTGCATCCCATGTTCTGCTCCAAAATTAATTATTGTGTTACAGTAGTGGATGGTATATGGATAAATAATTCCACTTTTGCACTTCAGTTTTGAGATTTGGGATGTTTTATGTTCAGTAAGGGGGAGGAAAATATTTTTGTAAAAGTAGACACAACATGGTCAATGTGCTTTCTGGTTTGAAATCTTTGCTATTTGTTATGCAGATCTGCAAAAACACATAATAGAGATTCTCTCACATTCTAGGTGCAAAAAAGCATATTATAGTTTCATTGGAAAGTTGATCTCAGCTAATTACTAACCAACCATCTCAATGAGAAACAGGTAAGACTAACATAATCGATTGCTATTTCTGTACATGTATGAATAAAATTGACATCTCAAAGTCAAAAATCAGCTTGTCACGGAATGCAGAGGAGTCCTCTGATGTTGGATGAGTAATAGCAAAGTCTAAACAAAATTCAGAATGGCTGTTGAGAAGACAAGAATGGGAGTAATGCTGTAGTGCAGGAAACATGGGTTGGCTAGGCCTGGGATGAGTCAGATTAATCCTGTAATTTAGATGAAAGCGGGTAATGCTGGATTTGTTACCTGACCAAGGAAAAGAATCTGATGCTAAATGCAATTCTGAGATGAAGTGCTGTCTTGAGGAAGAGCTCCTTAAATGTCTTTTTCTTAATCATATATTGGTGGGCCATGTTCTGCTCTTTAGGAAGCTGCATGTGCACGAGGAAGGAAGGTCAGTAAGTGAATACAGGTGTCTACATACAGACTGCTCTGTCACATTTGGAATTGACAGTGATCTTCTGGGATGTTTCTTGCATTAAAGGGCCCTGTGTGCACTTTGCATTTAGGAAATACAGTGCCTTCTGGTGCATATATGAAAGTTATCTTGGTATATTTCCAATGACTAAATTAGACTTCTTTTATGTTGACTTTCTACTGTGGTGAGCTTATAAGTTACCATTAAGTTTTTCTGTCTTGAAAAGAAACAAATCTTATTTGTTCAACTAACAGCTGTAGAAGCTATAGCTGAGTCATTACCCCCTGCCTCTTTTTTTTTTTTTTTTTTTGTGGGTTTTTGGAGAGGATGATGTTTTTGCAAGTAATTCACATTTTTATCAGAAATGAAACAGTACATTTGAATTTGGTAAGCTCAGTAATTTTAGGATTATTTTTATTTCCTTTCTTTTTATTTTTTTAAGGAGCCTTCTGGCCTAAAATTATAGTTTTGGGAGGGGGTTGGTTTGTTTTCAAGGAAAAATAATCTTTCTAAAAGGTCTTTGTGGGTGATGGTGTGATGCTTGGGCTCATGTTGGTCAGACTGCTCAGTGTAAACTCATACAAAACCAAGATTAGACTAGTTAGTTACAACTTCTGAAAAACCTACTCAACCATGAGAACTCACCAATGGTAAGTTTCTCCTTTCCAACTTTTCTTAATACTATATGAATGTGCAAAAGAATATCCCAAGCAAGGGGTTCCTTTCATCCTCCAGCTATATAAAACCTAATCTGATATAAATAGGTTACAAAGGCTTTTCTGTTCTTCATGGAGCAGAATAGAAGTTTCTGAGAGCAGCTCATCCCAGCAGCCTTTGATAGGGTATTATAGAAAGGTCTTAATCTTTCTTTCCACTGACCTAGAGAGGGAGCATAGATGACTGTTTTAAGTTATACAATTAATTGGTAATAGTTTGAGATTAATTTCTTTTCTATCCTCCCTCTCTTCCTTAAATGAGGCCAGATTTAGTAAAGGAAGAATTTGTACTTTGTGTTACACTTGCACAATCTACACTAGTTTTAAAAGTTCTATAAATAAAAGTGTATAATTGCACCCAATGCAAATGCATTTGGATATGTGTTACCTTAAATTACCTCAGTAACACAATGTTTGAACCATTCTGAGTTCAGTGGGATTTGATCACAGTTTATGCCAATGAATGGAATTAACCATTCCAATCCTGCATTTCTAAGCAACTATACAGTAGCTGTGAGATCCAGGATCTGTTTGATGTTCAAAGTCCATAAACCCCTGTAACAAGCCAATAGTTGTATTTTTTAATTTTGGGTCCATAACACACAGCAGAAGCAAAGTCACAGCTGATTCTGGTGTACAGAGCTTGATTTGCAGAAGAAGGCCAGTCCCCCAGCTTCTCCTAGGCAAATACCATTTGTGTCCTCACATCCATCAATTTAATTCAAATATTGAATTGCCAGTCAGGGATCCAGGATACTTTAGATGCAGATCAGTGGTGATGGATTGATGTTCTTAGCACTGATAAGCTTCTAAAACATAAGAAGTGTGAAACAAAAACCCACACCTCCCAGAAGGGTATTTCTGAGCTGAAGTTGCCTTAACTACTTACCTTAATCAGAAGTCTGTAAATCATATTACCCAGGTGCATTTGTGTAATGCAGTATGATGTGTTTCTTAAAAGCTAATTGAATAATTCCATTAATTACCTTTTTTTTTTTTTTGTTTCACTAGGTTTCTGCAACACATTTTGAGCTTGAATATTACTTAATTTTGTTTGGAAGAAGTTGAGCAGGAAAAAATGGAACATAAACATTTTAGGAAGAGACAAGAAATTCAAGTTTCTGCACAGTACAATGGATTCTTGTAAGCACTATTGCAGAGCAGGGAAGTTAAGACAGATGCCTTAAGATTCTTAATGTGCATTTATGCAACACTGAATTATATACTGCTACCAAAGGGCCAGATCCAGAAGTGCCCTGCTTGGATGAACAAGGTCCAGAGTGGGAACTATGCATTTCTTTTATGCTGCAGTGGTGGGGGTAGATTGCAGAGACTCTTACCTCCTCACGGGCAAACTTCATACCTTAGGCACTGCAGAAGTCACTTCCATAGCAGGTCTCCAGAGTACAGAAGGAAAGAAAAAAGGAAAAGGAAGGAAAAAAAACCAAAAAAACCTAGAGTATGGTCAGCAAGTCTGAAGTGGGAGTATACATAGTTCAGATGCCAGGTGATGGGGGACTGGATGATGTCTTCTATCTTCCTATTAACCAGTCTACCCCATGATCACAGCTCTCCAAGTCTTTTGGGACTGAGGTTTCCTTCTAGCTGTGCTTTGGAGCTAGGCAATGCCAACAACATAAAAGCCTTTAACTTGGGTGTTGCTTTTTTGCTATAGGATTGAGCTTCATTGAGCTTCCTCATCATTTTAACTTGATTTATTTAACCATACCAAGGACAGAGCTCAAAGAAGAAAACTTGGGTTTTAGTTGAAAAAAAGATGGATTATTACTTTCCAACAATTGTCAGTCAGCATACAAGGAAAAGACAGTCCAAAAAGGAATTAACAGTTCTTACATTTTCTGTTACAGTTTGTTGTGTTCTGTGTAAGGCAGCAACAAAATGGTAAAGTACCCCTGAGAAAAATCATATTGCAGTTGTGTGTTTCTGGAAAACAGAACCGGCAGAGTACTGCTTTTTCCATGGGACTCTTGATGGTTTATAAATACTGTTTTATACTTTTGTTTTATCTTTTTAATAAAGGCACAAGGTTTTATTGGTTCTAAAGTACAAATATCAGGTACTTACGAGAAGATTAGTGTTAGATCATAGATCTGTGTTAGCACACTGAAAAATTGCATCCTTTAGTCTCCCACTTTCAAGTCCAGTTTACGTGATGCTGAAATTGCTAAAGACTGATGGCTTTGTGCAGCAATGTACCTGCTTACAAAAGGCAAAATGTGTTTCCTGTGTGAGGAATCAAGTCCATCCCATCCTTAGCTCAAGACCTACCGCAAACAACATGGGGTTTTTTTTTTCCTCACTTCTCTACAGAGAAGACTGCTAACTCATCTTTGGGTGGCATTGGAATTTTGCACCTGGAAAAAGTGACAAATACTATTTTTCTGTCTGTAAGATTTCTGATGTTCAGCTGCTGCTGATTATAAATAGACATGAGCCCTTTTGATACAGACTGAAGGTAGTAGTCAAATTGATGATCTAGTCCAAAAGAACATGTTTGGTTTGTCTCCCAGACTGATTGCTACTTGAGTTAAATATGTTTATGATGGAAATACTAAGGTATCAAGTATACTGTAAGGTTTAAAATAAGTATTTTTTGTCTTTGGATATAATAAATTTTTCTTAAATATTAATCTTCTGGAACAAGAACTCTTTGAGAACTTATGATTTCACTGTTGGATATTCTTGAGACAGAAGCAATGGTCCAAACTTGCATGTTTTATAAAAGTTGCAGAATGTTTCTTCAAACTTTGTACAAGAAATTTTGCATTTGCTAATTCCAAAACCATTTGCTACACATTGATCTGAAAGATTTAGCTTTTTCTTCTCAAATGTTAAGTGAGAAGTGCCCATCCTAACATAAGCTCTCAGCAGTATTGCACCAGCAAAATTTCTTGGGGAAGATAACAGAGAAGGAAGCCTGCATGTTCAAGTGGCTTGTTCTGAATACCAAAATTTGCAGCCCCAACACTGGTGGAACTGTCATGGAGGGCGTGGGACATCATCTGGTTTTTACTGCATCTATGTATTATAGCTGAAATAACACGTCCATGCACAGACATCATCTAGCAGAACTATAAGCAAAATGTGTGTCAGAATCCTAAGTATCACTGAACTCAGCATTATGGTCTTTGCTCCCCCCACCTGCTCCCCAAAGTGCTTCATATGCCCCCCATGAATGTATGTATCCTGTAGGCCAGCATCAGGAGAAGTTGTTTGATTTCTTTAGTCAGGATAGTGAATTTACAAGAAAAACTGCAAGTAAACAGACTGTGCTATCTCCATGTGCATTTTCTAATAAGTACTGCTCTTCTGAAACCACTTATTTGTATGTCTGATGGACATTTTCATGGCTTTTCATGAAGAACTGACATTGCTGACATGTTTATGCAGATCACAGGAATATTTTGTCCTAGATTTTTCTTCGTATTTTAGATGAGAAAAGGAGAGCAGTACTTTTAGGATAATCCTGAGGCCAGAGTTACTGTTGGTGTAAAAGCAGACATTACTACTTTCACAAATACAAAACGTAGTAAAATGATTGAAAGATGATTCTTCCACATTCACCACCCCGAACCCCTTTTGTTTTTTTCGCCTGGGGAGCTGGGAACTAAGAGAAACACCAGACTGATTTAAAGGAATTAAGTTCTCTAAGGGAATTGTACTGCTGAACTCCAAGGGCATGCCAGCAAGTGGGATGGAGGGGTTAGGTTTTCCTGGCAGGCTTGGGCTTTGGGGGAGGTATCATGGCTAAGACAGCCAGGATGACATCCTCTGCCTTTGGATTCTGTCCTGAGTGCTCCCTAGGCTGTGCTGTGCCAGGAAGTCCATGAGGGAGCAGGATGGTTCTTTGGCTGTTGGGCTGCAAGCAGCCATACATGTCCCTGCTAGCAGAGGCAGGGGCTGCAGGAAGGGGGTACTTTTGGCCCATGGTCAGGAGATCACAAGGGGGATGGATCCTGAGAAAACAACTGTTTAGGGTGTTGGGCTGTATTGTTAATGCTGGTGTTGTGGTTTAGCCTACTCTGTACCAGGGAGTCTTGAAAATACCTAGGTTGTCATTAAAAATAGCTGTCCTTAAGCTTTTAGATCCATGAAAGTAATGACTACTACAAGCCATAGCTGACATTGGCTGTGATTAGAAACTGCTGTCTTGTTTCTTTCTGCTTTTCTCTTTAAAAAAAAAAAAAATCTACACACACTCAAAAAATTTCAAAAATGGCTTTAAATTTGCAGTGTGAGAACAGAAGCCTGATGTAGGGGAGGATTTCATTTTTCTGAAATGTCTTGAAACAAACTTGTTCCTGTGCAGGGACAGAAAAATCCACAAATAGAAATTACTTAAAACTACACAATGCTGGGGTTTTTTCTTACTATTATTTACTCACAGAGTGTACAACACACACATCATTGCTGTGCCTACCAAAGGCATATTATGGGAGGAGGGCAGGAAGAGGAGTAGGTTTCTGTCATTAATTGCCTTCCTACAGTATTATTTTGAGACTGTATTGATACAAGTCAGATGTGATTGAAAACCTCCATTTTAAATAATCTGAGGGTTACTTTAGAGGAAGTTTGGGCACTTCTGTTTTTAGTGATTTGAGTAGAAATCACAGAAATATTTTTGTTAAGCTGCCTCTTGAGTGTGGAATTTGCAAGTACCAAGCTACTTGGTATGCTGTTCTTACAAACTGGTCCTGTTCTCCAGAGTGCTGAATACTCACAGTTTTCAGGTACTGTTTTTTTCCTTTGGTCTTGTTGGTTCTTCTTTATTAATTATAAATCATCTTTCGAGTTGGGATGAATTTCAATACCACTGAGTATGCACACAAAGACTTCATGATCTACATGAAGTATGGTCCAGTTGTAGCTAAGCAGAGCCCCAAGAGGAGGAAAACTGCAGTGTTTGCAGCAGTATTAATGTTGTCTGGCAGATTTACCCAGATGCGCTGGTTCCGACACAGATTGACCAAATCTGCCTGGATCAGGAGCACCGACTGACCAGATTGTTATTTAAGAGTTAAATAACAACAAAACCATGATAGCTTTGAGTTTCATAGTGTATGTTCTCCAAGGACACCCTTTAAAATTGTGTCTGGCTGGGGGATTTGGGTACGCATTTAGAGAGGCTCCAAAGAGCAGTTACTTTTAGCTCACACACACGTCTTTTCGCAGTACCTAAAAAACAGCGATGTGTGCAGCTTTAGAGGCTCTTCTGTCCCTAAATGGCACCAAAGAGAGCAGCTGCACGTGAAGTGATTTAGTACTGAATACATTTGTTACACTTATTTCTATCAATTTATTTTGTATATAGAGCTTTTTATACACATTTTTCTTAATTATGTAACTGTCGTGAAACGTCATGAAGCTACAAGTAGTTTGTTTTAATGCAGATTAAAACTGGTGTTTGGCCATTTGTTTTCTGAAGCCATTACTTGAATTTGTTTCCATTAGGTAGTGAAGTCTGATAATGTTTACAGGATTGCTTTCTTTGGTTTTGGGAGCTTTCCCCATCTTTCTTCCTACTCCCTGTCCTAAGAAACAGAGAGCTCATGCTCCACAGTCAAGCAGATGTGTCAGAGATGAAGAATTTGTATTACTTTGTCACCAAAGCATTGGAAGTGACATGCTGATTCCCTTCCATTTACACTGCTTAGCTGACAACTTAAAGACGCTTAGCGTGGTCCTCTGTGATTTCTCCTGTCCCTTATCCAGTTATCAGCTTTATTGTGAGGAACTTAAATCTTCCTGAATGATGATTTACAATCATGAAGCTATCCCAGGGAGATGCAGCATTTCTGCTGTTAAGTCTGTTTTGTTTTTAACTTTGATGAATGAAACATCCCTGGGTTATCTCTGCAGTTCCTTTTGTATTTGCCAGCAAGGGTCATCAACATTTGCACTAATCACAATGTCCCAGCTGTTCTGCTTCCACAAAGTTATTTTTAATTGTGCTGCCTAAACTTGGAATGAGTTGTATTTAAGTTTGGGACGACGTGTAAAAGATACCTGTAATAATGACACACTTATTGTATTTTTTTGTATGTTACAGATAGGACTCATCCTATGCACAGAGAAAACGTTGCCATTTATAGTTTAATACTTGAAGTAACTTTTTGAAACGGGCTTTTATAAATGAATTAAATACAAAATCACATTGCTTTGCCTGGAAGTTCCTTCATGTTTAAATTGTATTTGCAATTTCCCCATATGTATACTTTTCCATAAAGTTCTCTTAAGCCATTTATAACCAATGAAAGTGCATTCAAGATTTTGTACATCAGTGTTCAGACCTGTTCATACTTCTCTCAAGTATAATTCATGTTTAATAAAAAAGTACCATTTTAAGCGTCTTTTCCAAAGTGATATGAATGGACTTGACACTTGAATTCATCAGTGAATGCAACATCAACTTAATAAAAGTATGTGAAAGAATCTGAAAAGTGCTCAGCTGTAGCATCTGTGTTATTAGATCACCGAGAAAAATCGCCTACCTGGGAAACACTGCACCATTGCTCTGGTTTTTACACTCCAGCTGCAACGAACCTAAGATTGCACTCACTCTTGACACATCTTCCAGGTCACTGGGTCTTGTGGGGAAATAAAAAGCCTGACTTGTGGCTAACTCTTATTCCTCCAGGACACGAAGCCTGACTTAGAAGTTAACTACTCCAACAGGAATCAGCCACGTTCCTTTTAGATCAGGAACAATCTGTGCAAGAGAGCTGTAACACCCAAGTTGGCACTGACATGACAATGACACTGGCAGTTAAGACCAACAGTTCTTTCCAGAAAGTTTTGTTTTTTTTTTTAAATGGAACATTTTATAACATTCCATAAATTCCAGCCTCATCCCCCTGCCTCTGCAGTTCTAGTTCCCCTTGGTCCTTTCATGCCTGATGCCAAGTGTGATAGCCGTGTCTCAAGTACCTGGTGTACACAGAGCAATCCCTGAGGAAGTGAGTGACCAGCCCAAGCCATGTGGCCAGTACCAGCAGATGAGCCCTTTCAACACATCGGGAGTGTTCTCCAGGCTCTCAGAAGGCAATCACTGAAGCTATCTAGGTCATAGATAGCTGAAGCTAAACTAGGTTATCTATAAATCAGCACCACTGCACCTGGTAACTTGCTGGTTAAGCCCTGAAGAACAGAGGGTGGGCAGATGGTAGAGAGGCACACAAGGAACTTCTCTAACAAAGCAATAATAATTAAACATAGGCTGTTACAGAGGACTACTTTTAATGTCATATTTTGTACACCACAGCCACATCTTATTTGTCACCCACCCTAATCACAGTGAAATACCGTAACAGGTATGAGAGCAGATCCCAGGGTAGTGCACGACATGTGCCAAATATAAATATGCTGCATTATTCAACATGTCCACTTCTTTGTCACATTTAAGTGGTTTAAATGATCGCTGATGTATCTGTGCTCAGGAAACTTGGCTTGTTTCAGGCTTTTGAAAGCTTCCCACTTGGCACGTCTCTCTTCCGTGTTGTGTTTGTATTCCTGTTCCTGTGTCAGGTAAGGTTGGCTGAGCCAATATTCGTTCTCCGCTTCAATTTCCAACCTTCGGATCATTGCTTGCTTCATCGAAATGGTAACCTGCCTTGGTCGCCTGTACTTCCCAATCCATTGCTTTCCAGGAATTCTCTTCCGCAGTAATACTGTTGTTAAAAACATTTTGCCTTAAAACACAAACAGAAATATAAAATACTCATTACCTTAGGGACAAAAATAAAACTTTGACAAGAAAGATTAAAAGCTCTGCACTCACTCCACTGCCTTTTAGGTGGCTGGTTTGAAGATTCAAGCTCAGAGCCTGGCAACCATCACACACAGCAGGCAGCACAAGGCCAGATACACTGGAAACTTAAGAATCAGAAAAGGGGAATTGAAATCTATGTAACTAAAGAACTGATTCAGTTATCCTTACACTGCAATTAACGCATATCCTCCATAAATTATTTAAGAAAATACCAGTCACAGATCCTCAAGAATGAAGGGTTCACTTCGCCTTCTTCAAATAGCTGTGTTGTCAAAACAGAGTATTTCCAGCTCTGTCTTCTCGATACAAATCTGGCCTTTCCTCAGCATTAGGTTTTGGACTACAGTCTCTCCGTAAGCTTATTAGTATGTAATCACCTAGGCTTGTATCCTGACCGAGGGAACTCAGGTTGGCAGAGAGAAGCAATATCCTGAATTAGACCACGTGGCGTAAGCGGAAAGCACCAATAGACCCTGACGCACACGCTGGGTGGAAGGGGCAGGAAAGGCCGAATGACGTTTGAACTTTACACAAATGCTCTCTGTTGACCTGTTCATCAGTCCCACACCCGCTAATGCCCAGGATTCGCTCTACACGGGATTTCATCGGCTTTACAGAATCACAGAATACGCGGAGTTGGAAGGGATCATCGAGTCCAACTGGCCCTGCCCACGACATCCCCAGGAACCACACCATGTCACTGAAAGTTATCCAAACCCTCCATGAACTCTATCAGCCGTGACCACGCAGTCACCCAAGCACTTCTAGCGCGCCACAAACCAGCACTGCCGCTAATAGAAGCCAACCCACCCCTTTCCCAAGGTGCAGCTGCACGCCAGCGTCCCACTCTCCGGCCCGATTTAGACGCGAAGCCGCGGGGATCCGCGGGGGCACTGCTGCTCCCGTCCCCAGCTCCCTCCCGGCCTCGCTCACCGGGAAGCTCCGGCGGCGGCCCCGCGGAGGAGCCAAGATGGCGGCGGGCGGGCGGGCGGGGAGCGCGGCTCTCGCGAGAGGCGGCGGCGGGCGGGGCCCGGCGAGAGGCGCCAATGGGGCTCGCGCTGGCGGCAGTTTGAAGGCGCGGCGCGGCGCGCGCCCCGGCCCGGTGTCGCTGAGGGCCGCCCGGGGCCGCCGCCCCCGCCGCGAGCCATGGACGTGACCGGCGCCTTCTTCGGCAAGCTGCGGGAGCTGGCCCTCACGGTGGAGAAGGAGGTGAAGCAGCTGGAGCGGGCCATGCGCCGGGAGGACGAGGGTAAGAGCAGC
Organism: Motacilla alba alba; assembly: GCF_015832195.1. Lineage (NCBI taxonomy): Eukaryota > Metazoa > Chordata > Aves > Passeriformes > Motacillidae > Motacilla > Motacilla alba. The sequence continues at coordinate 53,205,229 of NC_052016.1, read as the reverse complement.
CCGCGGCCGTGGGCCGCGCGCCTGGGCCTGGTGGCTCCGCAGTTGCTCCGTTTGCGTTCCCGCCTGCTGTCGCCGCCTGCCGCTGTCCCCCGTGCTCCTCTGGGAGCGCCTTTGGTGGGCCCGGAGGTCAGCCTGGGAATTGCTCGGCTGGGAGCTGTTCGGCGACGTCCCCGTCTCGTTGTCTCTCTGAGCTCCCTTGTGGGTGTGTGGCTGAGTTTTTTTTTATCACGGAGAAAAACAGGATGAATAGAATGAAATGGGAATCACGTTCTTGCGTCTCCTTCTTTTTGTGGATCGATATAGGAAAACATTTGTAGGGCATGTTCTCTCTCTGGACAGATAGCTCAGGCTTCTAATTGTGTTTATCTCTGTGCTATGTCTTGTCACGTAGCAGGTGCCCTCTTTTACACTATTTGCATTAGCCTTGGTTTCCAGTGAAAAAAGCAATGTCTGCTGCGTTGTTTAAGCGAGCAATGCATCTACCCACGCGCAAATACGATGGAAGAGTTCAAATTTCTGCTGAGATTTATTTTTCACTGGTCTCTATATCGCTTTTTTTCCGATTTCATCCAAGCTCTTCAGGGATAAAATTTTAAAACAAGTAATTCTGGACAGCCCAGGGACCTACTTGTTTTATCAGTATCTGTCATATACCGCATTAGCTGCAACGTTAAGGTGAAAGCCTGGGCAGTTTCTCTGTGGAGTTTAACACGCTGTACAAAGAGCAGTTTTTTTGCTGTGTGAAGTGCCTGACAGGATCTAGTTCTCTTTGGTTTTGTCTATATTGACTCTTTCTCTAGGGTATGAATCCAACGTCTCTCATATTATAGAAGCATAGAATGGTTTGAGTTGGAATGGACCTTAAAGATCACCTAGTTCCAACCCGTGCTATGGGCAAGGACACCTCCCACTGACCAAATTGCTCAGAGCCCCATCCAACCTGAGCTTGGACACTTCCAGAGATGGGGCATCCACAGCTTCTCTGGGCAGCCTGTTCCTGAGCCTCATCATTCTCACAGCAAAGAACTTCCTCCCTAATAGCTAATCTAAATCTTCTTTCTCTTAATTTGAATCCATTCCCCCTGTCCTGTCACTACGTGCCTTTGTAAAAAAAATCTTTCGCCATCTTTCTTGTGAGCTCCCTTCAGGTACTGTAAGGCTACAGTTAGTTCATCCTGAAGAAGCCTCTCTTCCAGGCTGAGAATCCAAATTCTCTCAGCCTTTCCTTGCAGGAAAGGAAAGGCTGAGGGATCCATCCCTCTGACCATCCTGGTGTCCCTCCTCTGTACTTGCTCCGACAGGTCCCTGTCCTCCCTGTGCTGGGGCCCCAGAGCTGATGCAGCCCTGCAGGTGGGGTCTGAGCAGAGCAGAGGGGCCCTCCCTGGCCCTGCTGCCCACCATTGGATGCAGCCCAGGACACGTTTGGCTCTCTGGGCTGTGAGAGCACACTGACAGCTCATGGGCAGCCTCTCAATCTGCTAGTACAGGAAATTGCCATGTAGAATGCTACTTTCATGCTAAAACACTAAGACACCCCTTTTGCTTTCTAAACTCTTCTATGTGAACATTTGTCATGAAGACTATGAAGATGAATCTCCACTCGCAGTCTTGCATGACCTCCACTGCGAAATCAAGACTCAGAAGGTAACATCTTAACTTGCTTCCTTCTTGAAAAATTACATGTGTGTGCATGTTGCATAAACCTTTGGTTCTGTTTTGGTCATTAGGCCACAATTCAGCTTTGTTAGTAAGTAGTTATAACCTTTATTTTTACTCACTTACATCCAAGTCCTCATAATGGCCATGGATATTGGGGTAATGCCCAAAAACTTGTGGGTGACCCAAAGTAAGTTTAGCAATGTTTCTTAGTTTGCAGTCACTACTGTCACTCAGGTAAGCAGGGAACAAATGTTACCAGGAAGTTGGAATGGTGCCAAGGTATGAGGAGAATGATTCAGGAACAGCAGCTCCCAACAAAAGAGATAAGCTGGCTTGTTTTCCATGACCAGCCTTTAGAATAAAATCAGTCTTCACAGAAGTTTCAGTACCTTCAGCCAATCAGTTAAACTTGTGAAAAATGTTGTCCATTTCTTACCGAGAAGTAGAAGAAATGGGTTATAGAAATGAGCAATATAGAAATAATTGAGTGATATAAAAGTGAGATTTGCCTTCTGCTCTGCACTAATTCTTTGTACATATGGAGTTAGAGTCCAAACTAATTGCTGTTACCTCATATTTTTCTGGAGTAAAAGCATATCATTTCCTTGGCAAGATTACCAGTAAGCAGCTATCATATTGTGAACTGTCATTACAGTTACTTTTATAAGTTTCCATACACTAAGGCTCTATATATTCCTGGTATTCTGTAGGTATATATACCTGATGGTTTGCAGGTATACAAAAGTACTAAATTTTCTGCTTGTCTTCATCTGAATTGTAATTGAATACTTACTACCAAAATGCTTTGTGTGTAAACAACTACCATGTGATGATTTGAAAACCAGTATTTCTATGTTCCCTTCTCTGTCCCCAAAGGAAGATGTTAGTGCCAGTCTTGGTAAGATTTGCTCTGAAAAAAAAGCAGTTCATGAGTTTATGAAGGCAAGTGAAATCTTGATACAAAGAAATGCAGCAGATCTTGGAAAAATAAGAGAGCTGTTCCAGAAATATGGCTACAAACCACATGTCAAAGACTCTACAGGTAATGTTTCTTGTCAAAACAGTATGTGCAGAAACGTATCATTTTCATAAAATGTTTCTCTCAGCTACATGTATCTTTCTATTAATTAGGAGATCAAATTTGTTTTGATTGGTGCTGTAAGAATAAACCAAAACACAAACACTTGAAATTAGATCTTCTGGCATGCCTTTAGTGTGTGTTGGGTTTTGGGTTTTTTTCAGTAATAATTATATTCAGAAAACATGTTAGCAACCATGTTTTCATAAGCCAGAGAATTACACTGCTTCAACTTCTCATGCATGAGGAGCTATTGTAGATGCTCCTCGGCTGGTTTGTATTCACATGTGATAGTTTCATTAACTTAAATCACCCTAGAGAAAATCTTTAAATGTCTGTTTCATGGCACAAATGGGACAAGAGAAGAATGCTCGGGTATTAGGTGGCATGTGACAAGCAGTAGCACCTTGATCGTGGGAGGGGAAAGAGGTCCTTAATCCAGTCAGAAAATGCACATAGATCTCTCTTATGAATCCAGGTGTGCCAGATGAGTTAAAGTACTAGACCTGTCAATAGTACACATACTCCTTTTGGTATCAAGGGCCCAGTCAGGCTTCAAAAAGCTTTTGACGTGGTTTTAACTTTCTCTGATCATTATTCAGTCCTTACACAAAACAAAATTATGGTTGTGAACCATATTGATGTCCAAGTTAAACTCCTATAGTTGTTTAACACAGATAGGGCAGAAGACTCTGAATTTTTTTTTTAGTACCTTTCTTCCTGTGCCTTCTTTGCTTTCAAAGAAGTCTCCAAGCAGAGCTACAAGGTTAAATTATTTTTTAAGTTGTATTTTTAGGCTAAGTGTATCTGAAGACATAATACCACTGCACACCAGAAGGTGTATTACTTGAAATAGCCTCCCTCCCCCTACCCACCTCACAGAATCAATTAAGTTGGGAAGGATCTCTGAATCATCAAGTCCAACCTGTGGCTCAACATCACCAAGTCAACCAGACCACAGCACTGAGTGCCATGCCCAGTCTTTCCTTAAACACCTCCAGGGACAGTGACTTCACCACCTCCCTGGGAAATCATTCCAATGTCTAATTACCCTTTCTGTGAAAAAAATTCTTGCCAATGTTGAACCTTCCCTGGTGCAGCTTAAGACTGTGTCTTCTGGTCCTGTCACTTGTTGCCTGGGAGAAGAGGCTCACCCCACCTGGCTACACCCTCCTGGTCAGGCAGTTGCAGGGAGTGATGAGGTTTCCTCTGAGCCTCCTTTTCTCGAGGCTAAACACCCCCAGATCCCTCAGCTGCTCCTCACAGGACCTGTGCTTCAGACCCTTCATCATATTCACTGTCCTTTACTTACTGCATCATGCAGAAATCCACAAACATTTTGGGGCGTGTTGGTTTATCTAACTCCAAAAATGTAAATTACACATTTACATATTTTTGCTGTGAACTCTTGTTACTGAAAAAGCTGTCTCCTTTCATGAGTTTTTAGTTGCTGCTTCATAACCTTTCCTCAATACTATTTTTCTGAAGAATGAGCATTTTAGTACTGTATGCAGCCTTTGCTCTTTCCCCAAAAACCCTTTCATATCCATGCAGGGAGAAAAATACACTTACGTAAAAATCTTTGAATTTCATTTTCCCTAGAAATAATATTTACCAATAGCGTGAAACTCAGTAAATATGTGACTTATATTTATAGCTTAGCCATATGAGCTTTTGATACCTGTTGTAGCTTCAGGTTCAGTACTTTTAAGTGAAAGCAGGAATCTATTTTTTACAACAACAGGTTAAAAAATTTGAATACTGGGGAAGTGTCACAATTTATTTTGTAATTTCTTAAAACAGAAACTTCTGACATAATTTTTTTTTTCATTTCTTTTCTTAAAAATAAGCAGAGGATGAAGCTAACAGTGACTCAGCAATGTCTGTCCAGAATAAATCTGATGAAGAAAAAGCAAAAGATGTACCTCACCCATCTGCTTCTACAGAGAAGCCACCGCTGCCCAAAGACCCGCTGCGTAACCCCCAGCTCTCTGATTTTGGTCTCTCGCAATACGCCTTCTCCAGGCCTTGGAGCGCGCTGAAAGCGCAGCACACAGCGAGTGCGCGCCAGCTAAAGGCCAGGAATGAGACTCCACTGAGACTGCGAACACCGCAGGCTTTGCCCAAAACACCGAAATGCAAGCTAAAGATGGATGACTATGAGTGTGTAACACCAAAACTTGAGCACTTTGGCATTAGTGAACATACCATGTGTATGAATGAAGATTATACGATGTCACTTATTCATAAAACTTCTCAGACAATCAAAAAGTAAGTTACTGGAGTTCAGATTGTTTCTGTACTGAATTTTCTGTATTTTCTTCTTGCTTTACTAATTTCTTGCTCCTATTGCCTTTCTCTTTGTCTTGAGGTGGGTGATTGTTATCTCTCAGTGCTGGGTCCTGTGTCATTTAACTCCCTACACATCTTTTCACGTACCCATTGCGGTGCCAGATGCTGACATGAAATGCATCTGCTGTGCTCCTTGCCTTGACTGCACCATAAGAACCTTCCTTACACAATGTATTACAAAGAGAAAAACACAATGTGATCTGTTGTTTTCCTTAACCTGAAGGTTTGAGCCTGGGCTTGTCTGCCATAGATATTACACAGCCAGTGTAAAGGTTGCAGAAGCTTTATTAATATAAACAGAAAACAGTTTGTAAAGCATTCAGTAAATTTATAGAAGTATTGTATTGTCTCTAACGTAAGCACCACCTTACAGTTTATTCCTTTTGCTCCAGTCATCTGTTGAAAGGACTTCTCTAGATTATCACTGTTCTAATTATAAAGGAAAATAATTCCAGCAGTGAGGTCATGCACATAATTAATAGATCATGTTTTTATAGTTAGTATTTGCAATATGTTCCATTTTAAAAGCTGACAGTACCTAAATATTTGATATCTAGAGAAATTATTTTGAAAACAAGGATCATATTCATAAAAACCACTTTAAAAATTCTACTGGTTCTACTCATTGTAAAAACTAAAAATCATATGGTTTCAACTACCTCTAAGACTTCAAAGACAAAACTGACTTGAAAAGTTACTTTTTTATTTAACCCAAAGTGTAAGATGTGTTCATCTAAGTAAAATACACTGCCTGTACTGTTTATTGGGGTTATTTTTTTCAGCTTAGATATTTTCCAGAAAAGATCCAAATCTGGTTATGATAGTTAAGATTACTTTTTAAACATTTAAAATAATTTTCTCTAAAGACACAGATTAGTGTGTAGGTTAGGTAAGTTTCCACTTTTTGTCTAGTATTCTCTTAACTGCATATGCCATCTTTTCACTAGAAAATCTTGGATACGAAAAAATAATATTTAAAATTTCAGTTTCCAGTATTATGGAATCAATATTAAATAGCTTGTCACCTTGAAATCAATAAATTTTCTTTTTAAATAATTTTGGGATGTCTCCTTTTAAATAGTTATGTAATTACTAAAATTACTCGAAAGCTCTACAGTATTTGATTAATTTAAACAATCTTACTTAAACTTAAAAATCAAATTTAAAATCTTTTCCTGTTCACAAGACCCTTATTAGTTTAAAAGCAGAAAAGATTTCCTCTTCTTCTGTATAATTTCATAAGCAACAGGCAGTTCAAAGTAAAACCCCTAACACAGAACTGATCATCTGTGGCATCTGTTGTACCCTGGTCATCTGGTTTGGTTTTGGTTTTTCCTTAATGCCTTAGACTGAAATCTCAGTGTATTTGATCATTTGTGGCTGGACTGAACATTTGCATACCGCAAATTGCAGTAGAATCACAGATAAAAATATCTATAAAAATTTCATATTTGAGAAATCTAATTTTTTACTTGCATATTCATAAATGAATACTGGAAAAGTGACTAGGTTGGCAATATTCCTTTAATTGTGACTTCTTCATAATCCTTGAGAGCTAACTGGGGATTTGGTTTTCAGGTTGGTTAAAAGAGGAGACGATAACGGAGGGAATTTGCCAGAAATGACAGTCAAGGAAATCATGGTTACTCCTGCATCAAAATCCAGTAAGAGAGCTGAGAATGGTAAGTCTAATATCTGTGAAATTAATATACATATGCATTTTTACAGAATGCATGTGCAAATGCATTGTAAACACATGGTTAACTTAAATTGTGTTTCTGGTTAAATACGTTTAATTCAGGGCAAGTCACTGTATGAGCAGTAATGCCTAAAAAATGCTGATGGCTTCTATGGGAAAGTTTCTTACTCCCTACAAATTTTTTTCTCATTCTTGTACTCATATCCTATTGGAATTATGCAGAGGAATTAATAATTTTGTAACTGCAGCTTATCCATATTTGAAATAAAATTACTGTTTTGCCAAGACATCACACCGCAACACTTAGCCTTTATTTTTTCCTGAGAATACCTATTGGATCTGTTTAAAAACAGGAAAAAAAGGGGCTAGCAAGACAGTAATTTAAGACTTTCAAGATTAATGCTAAAACTTCTTTGAGAGGAAAAATAGGTTAGTTTAAAAATCTTGAGATAAACATAGTGACAATTGGGTAACAGAGAAGGTAAAGCAATGCTGATTTAAGTTGGGCTTCTTCAGTTATATTCAGTATTGAGACTAGAATTATGACTTTGCATTTGCTGCCTTTAAGGAATACTGTAATTTGGATGGATCAAGCAAAATATCGACTAAAGATACAAATGTTTTAGAAAATGAAACTGGAACTGGTAATAGTTATATATATGTTTATGTGTACATATATATTTTAAATTTTATTTCACTCACCCTTGATAGCAGCAGCTGACTGGATGGCTTCTCCTATGGTATTTGTGTTCTGTACTCCTGATGTGAAGAACTCTTCCAAAACAAATAACACAGTATTATCAAGGTCACCAGAGACAAAGGAACTGCCTCTTCCCAGTCATGCAGCAACACCACAGTGTCCAGATTTTCAAACAAGATGGCTAAAAGCAGAAGCTAAGGTAGTAAATCGCAATTATGTACATTTTCACACACTTTGCCATAAGCAGATTTTAAAATGTCAGTTTGGGGTTCTTTTCCAATACTATTTTTTCTTTTGTCACTACAAAAGTTCTTTCTAATAGTAATTATGTAAGAACACTTACTAAATACTTTACCTAACATAAGTAAATTAACTGAAGGCATTTAATACTTCTTTTGCAGCAGCAGGTAACACCAGGGGGGAAGCTTGAGTCAGTGACAAAGAATGATGTAAAAGATACACCATACAAAGAAGAAAAAATTCCTTTTGCTGCAAGCTCTGATGAGTATCTGAAACATCCTGGGGACCCTTCCCCTCCCAAACTGGAACACTATGACCATTTACTCAATACTCCTCCACCTCCAGAAATAACAAGGATACCAGATAATGTTCTGAAGGTTAGCTAATATGCTTTTTTTCCCTAACTAATTTTAATATCAAAATCCTAGCATTAAAAGGGCCTAGTTCTATCTGTAATCCATCTGGTTTGAGTTCTTAGATAATTTTTTATTCCTGTTTAATGTTTCCTATAGATGCTTTCCCAATATAATCATAAAGTTGACTCTAAAGCCAAGGAAATGGAGACCAAGGCAGGAAATACTACAAGATATGAAAGTGGTTCCACTGATTACAGCAACAAAGAGAACAGGTATGATTACACTTCACAAATTTGGTTTAATAATTTAATTTGTAGGAGGTACAAAGAGGCTTTAATGCACTTAAAAATTCATAGTTGCTTGCTCTTCAACTATCAAAATAGCTCTTGTTTCTGTGACTAAATAACTGGGGTTTTGGCATGGTATATAAGTGCCTGTTTGTAAAGAACAAATACTGTAGCTGATGGTGTGTTTGAATCCTCCCTTTTTCTTTTTTTTTTTTTTTTTTAAAGTAAAGCAGGAATTTTACTGTAGGTTTATCTGTAGGTATACTTTGCTTTGTGGCAATGAAAGCACCAGTGAATGCTTTCTGGGTAAATTTAGGCAATAAAATAAAAATTTGGTGAAAAGTATCTTAAGTGAGAATTGATTTCAAACTTGTTTTGGTACAGGCAAAATACTTTAAATGAAAATCTACAATATGTATGAGTAACCTTAGAACAATTGAATTATAGTTTTATAAAGAATACCATCAGCTTGAATATAAAGAAGTTTTTATGACAACTTTATCAAAGTGTACATATTCCTGATTCAGTGTAATGTATATTATGTTTGTTGATTATCTCTTAAACTTAGAGTCTTTAAAGATTATTTAAATAGGAGGTACAAGGAACATGTAAGGAACAACAACCCAGAGTGACAAAAGTTGATATCTTACTATACCTGGGAGTTGGAATCCATTTGAGTAATCTCACTTTAGCTGACCCTTCATTTTTTGTTGTCAAGATAAAAAAAGACAGGTTTTCAATATTTCTGTCTTCTGCTAATTCAAAATATTATTTAAATAAGCTCATTAACACATCTGGGTGTATTTTTAGAGGATATTGTGGAGTTTTCAAGACAAACATCTGAAACGAAACTGAAGACCATGTTGAAACTTTCACATTCATGGATCTTATCACCAAATCATAACAAGTTCAAAAAGCAAAAGGAAATACTGGTGAGAAGAAAGAGCCATACCAAGAAAAGGCTTTTTTAATGGAGAACAATTCTTTATCCATGATGTGGATAAACTTGTTTGGACTAGCAGCTTGTGCTTAATTTTCTATTGACAGTATTGGCAAAATGCATTGAGGGGTTTTAAATATATTGCACTTCAAAGAGGAATGGAGATCCATGTACAAGGTGGTACTTCAGTTGTTTGTTGTGTAGGATTGCATTTGCAGTAGGCTGTAAAGAGCACAGTAAGATTGTAATAAAAGGAAAGTCCAGTATATTGCTTTAAAAAGTGGATATCTCTGGCTGTTCCAGTGACTCTTCGTCCTTTCAGGGCTGAGGCTGAAGTCTGGTACTTCAACAGTATTTGGTATCGTCAACAGAAACAAGTAAATTTCTTTTGTATTGGAAGAGTAACTCCTGCTTTAGTGTTTAAAGCAGTTCTGTCCTTTTAGTCCTTTCTGCAGTGCTAAGATGTATCTGACACATCCCTGCATCAGACTGACTGTTACCTCTCTGGCAGACAGGTATTTCCCATGCAGCTTCTTTCTTTATACATCAACATAGTATCGGGTGCTATGCATCTGTTTTCTTTGTAGCCCTGGAAGGTGACTCTGGCTCTACTGTGAATCATTTGAGAATGTGCAATTGTTACTGGTTATGTGTCTCTTCAGCTGCTTGGAAGAATTTGCTAGCAGGCCTGTAGGTGATTACTTCCTCTCCTGCTGCTGCCATGTGTATTCTCTTCAGTGCTGGTGTCACTTCTAAATGTGCACATCTAACCCTGTAGTAGCTGACCAAGTGAAGTTCCCAGAGCTGTTTGGCACTCTTTTGGTAGTCATAGTAATTAGGATTTTTTTTCTACCAGCACTTGTATTGTTTTCCACCAGAAACAATACCCTTGTTTGGAGCCAACTTGCTGTTTCCAGTGTCAGCTATTCCTCTAAGTGACTCCAGGTTCTTAGTATTTGTCTTCCATTTGTCTGTCATTTATGTGAGGGTGAACATGCAACACATGAGAAGGGAGAGACTCGCAGGAGATGGGGATAAGTGGATGTTTTTCTGAACTCAGCTCCATGGTTTTTTTTCAAGTCTTCAGGATATGCAAACATCTAGAGAAGCCCACAAACTTCTCCATTTGCTTAGACTTGTCCTGGTTAAAACTTAACAAGCAATGGTGCCTTTTTCCTGCTATTACAGTCATTTTCCAGGATAAGCGTCCATCAAATTAATTGGAGAAGGTGATTTTCCACTGGTTCTGACCTGAGCATACTGTCATTGAAAATGCTAGATTCTGTTTAAAATTATGTATATATTAATGTGCCAGTCTGTGAACTTAATTAACGCTTTTGGATACTAAATAAATCTGTCTCAAATGCTTTGTGTCTGCTATAAGGACACTTATTTGTTCTACCTATCTTCCTCTGAGAGTGAAGGCCACACCTGCTTCCAGCTTTTTCATAGATTAAAACCTGGTAGGGTGAATGCTGGTTCTGGAATTTCATGGCCTTGGAAAGGTAAAAAGTAATCTTGCTGCAAAGCAAGAGGGTTTCAACCAGACAGATTTACCAGTACTAAACAGGAGGGATTTCACAGCCTGCAGTCTCTTTCTTGCCCTGCAGCAAGCCAGATACCCTTTTATCATGGAATGGAACAAGCAGCACTACTACAGACCTTGCTGTATTCCCCCTGCCTTTAACTAATGAAATTCACAAAAGGGCTTAAAACGTCTTTTCCCTTAACTTGAGAACAACTCAGCACTCCACTGTGCTTTCTTCCATTAGGGAAGTGTGGAGCAGTACCTTGCAGTGCTGGGTTTCTCACTGCAAGGTACTTGCAGAATTTTGCTTGCCTATTAAAATTTTCTGCTACATATTATTAACTAATAATTATCTTCAATATGACAATTTCAAAATCTTCTGGTCTACTCAAGCTGTTGTGACATGATACAGGGATGAAACTTTGGAATCAAGAAATGAAGTTGTATGCATCAGTTTTGTTTTTCTTGCCTTCAATATTACTCTAATACATGTAATATTGTTGTTTGTATTTGTATTCTTTTTTTTGTAGGCAAAGCATTGCTCTGAGATAGACAAAATCATGGCAGCAAAACAAAAACTAGTTTTAGTTTTTTGTACTTCGCCTTTGAAATTCTTTTAGGTTTCAGGATGTCCTAAACAGTAGCTTGAGTCATGGGAGGGGTGGAAATGACAGCAGTGAAAGTGTAAGCACAGGAACAGGCTGGCCAGAGAGGCAGTGGAGTCTCCTCTGGAAACAGTCAAAACCCACCTGGATGCAATCCTGTGCAATCTGCTGTAGCATGCGGGGTGGGACAGGTGGGTGTGTGGCCGTCTGATATACTGAAACAACCAAGGATGCAGCCATGGGGCTGGAGGAGGGTAAAAGTCCTCTTATGCCAGTGTTGCTGCTGGAGAAAGGCTCATCCAGCTGCACTGTAAAGTTAATAACGTGTCAAAGTGGGAATGATGCAAAAGAAATTTTATGAGTTGGTTTGTTGTGGGGTGAATCTCTTCAGCAGCATTGGCCTGTCAGTTTGGATAAACAGTAGCTAAGTAAGTAGCAAACAGTGGTTCTGTTAGAGAGAGTCATCACCTGAAAACAAGCAAAATTGCCAGAGTATGGTTTTGTGTTGTGCTTTATTTAGTTTAACTGGGGGCTGCTTCCACTAGAAGCTGTTTCACCAATTCCCTTGCACAGAATTTAAGGGTTGTATGGTTTTACAATACATTCCTTCATTTGCCAAGACATGGAAAGGCTAATTATTTTTGTTTTCTCATCTTGTTTGTCCTTCCCAACAGTAATCTCAAGCTCAGCTTTTGCCCATGTGAGTCTTGGATCAGATGTAAGGGAAGGGTAAGAAAGGAGATCACATCTCTTAGCAGTGCCTGCTCTCAGAAAGGATTGAAGCCAGCACAAAATTGCTCTTCAGTATTGAAAAACATCTAGGAAGTAATCCAAAAAGCATAGCCTTTACTTTTCCTTCATTTGCTGTGGTTCTTAATATTTTTCCTTTTTTTTTTAAGTATATCAAATGCTTCAGCTAACAGAAGCTTCTCTCCCTAATCCCATTTGTTGTCAAAGGAGCATCTCAACTGTTCTGTCCAGGAAGCCCCTTAATAAGGTGGTCAGTGCTTTCTTATCTGGGAAATACTTTGCCTGAGGTTGAACACAATTATGGGTCTCTCAGTGAAATGAAACCTCCCAGATGGTTGTCAAAGGGAAAATTGACAAGAATTACTTCTAGTGATTCCCATTGTGCTTCTATTGAAGATTTTATTAACCACTGGAGCAATAATTGGAGTCCAGGCTTCCTTGTTTTTCTAAAGCACCGTGGCTGCTTTAAGTTTGCTGCAAAATGTCACATTTGCTTTGTTCTCACTTGTCACTATTCAAACATTCCAGCACTCACGGTGGTTGCACATGCTCCATGAATAGCTGTAGCTGGTGTTGGATCTGCCTTCTGTTTTGGGAGCACCTTGTTGTTCCTCACGGGACAATAATACAGATATTTTGGTGTTTATAAGGAGCAAAGACAATATCCAGTGGCCACACTAAGGAACCGCATGTGTGTTAGTCCAAAGGAGCACCATTTTCTGCCAGGAAGCCATTGGCTGATGCTGCCTATATCAACTTAAATGTGAAACCTTATGCTTTTCTTACACTAATACCTACTTTTACAAAGAGGCAGTTGACATAGTAGGAGCTGACCAGATCCAGCAGTTTCTTTGAACTTGTCTTGCCTAACGCAAGTTGAAGAGTTTAAAAAAAAAGTAGCACAAATGTGTCTGCAAGGGAAATGATCCATGGAATAAGATGCTCTATCACACAGGCATTTATCCTGGGGAGGAGCCAAGGAAAGCACAGTTTGCAGAATACCCAGCAGGAAGGTGTTCAGATGCTTCCATAATTTTTGGCATATTGTATTCCTGGCTTAAAGCCCTGGGGTTACATTCTCTAGATTGCTTATGAAATTGTTGTAAGCCAGTCTAGGGCCTTCTGCATGTTTCCACCTTTCCTCCCCCAGCTGCAGGTCCCACACCGTAGGTTGTCGGCTACACCACAGCAGTTGTGGCTGCGGGGAAATCCATTCCTGCTTGCCCAACCATCAGGAGCTAATTACTGTTTTCCAGGATTGTTCAGGGACTGTGCGCTGACCCAAATCAATGCCTGCCTGCAAAGGCATTGATGGTTGTTGAGGCATGAGAAGGGAAAGGACTGGTGTGGGAGCCAGGATGTCCTCCTTCCCTGGCTGGGTGAATCCTATCCTGTCTGGTCCGGCTGCTTTGGTAAGGTTGCCTAAGGCTGTTCCTCCATAATCACTTTGGTGGCAGCTGAAGAAATTCCTCCTCTTCAGGACTGCACTCCTCACAAACACCCCTTCCTCCTCCCTGGGACAACAGCTTGGGTGGTTGCGCACGAATCGGGCTGGAGACAATGGAGGTGCTGGGACCAACCTGACACTTGGAAGAGGGCCTTATGCATAGGTGCAGAGTGGCGTGGTTTGTTCCTGCCCGTGTAGGCTGCTCTGGCTGGTGGGAGATTTCAAACCTTCAGTACTTCTGCAAGCACGTGCTTCCCTTCTCCTTTTCTAGCATTGCCTCCTGCTCTCCAGAGCAGTTGTTTAAGCAAAGGCAGCAGGAGGGGGGCATGTTTTGCCAGCAGAGTCCGGTTGGACTCTACACAGCCCCAGCTGAGCAGGCACTTGGGGGTTGGGGACTGCTGCATGCCTGCTGCTCTTCCTCAAATGTCCTCCCTGAAACCACTGGTGTGGTTTCCCCTCCTATCCTCTAAAACCTAGGCCAGGTGCGGTTTGAGGCCCCTGTTAAAGACCCCCAGGTCTTTTTAAGTCTGAAAACACTACCTTGTGTTTACCTGAAGCACAGCTTGGGGAATTGACAGCTCAGCCAGCACTTGGAGGAGCTCACCCAGAGGAGCCCCTGAAGCTGTCATTTACACTGGATTTTCTTGCTGAGTGTTGAGGAGGTCAATTGAGTTTTTGTGTCAGGTTGTCTCTATTTAAGCTTGTCTGTGAGACTGGAAATACCCCAGGGAGGGTCCCAAACACCCCAGCCCCGCTGAACCCAGCCCCTAGGCAGTTAGGACCTTGCCCCACTGTGCCAGCCAGGCACCTCCTCACCACCGACAGGTGTTTGTGGCCAGGTGCACAGCACCCCGTGGGTGTTTTGCAAGGCACATTCCTCGAGGGGAACTGATACTCTTGTTTTTAACCCATCCGAGTTGCACAAAGCCCAGACACGAGGGCTTAGACAACAGCAGATAATTGGATTGTTTTGGTTTTGGCAGGTTGAACCTTAGCTGTTGCATTACTTATAGTGCTGTTCTTTGAATACCACCCTGGCTGTCATCATTCACCTGCTCTGACACGACAGCATTTCAGAGACCTCCTCATTTTTCCTGCTTTCCAATGCAAAAGTGAGAATTTGCTGATAATGCTTAATATGTTCCTGCTGCATCGCAGTGTTTTTGCTTTTGACCAGAGCTGTACAGTAAAATATAGTTCTCCACAACTGCTCCAGTCAGATAGCAAACACAGAGAGAGGACTATGTCTGGTGCTGCCCAGGTTATTAAAAAAGTGTGTGAGTTGTACTCGCTCTTTAAGGAGGGAATTAACCCCCACACCAGGCCCTCTCCCAAAAGCATTGCAGAACTTCTATCAGGCTTGTGCTGCCTCTACAGGAAAGGAGCTGGTGTTCTGATGCTGTAGTCCCTGTTTGTGGACGTACATATACCTGTATGTATACACACTTGCATGTGCCTGTACTGCAGGGGTGATGAAATCAGGTGACTGTGAAAAAGTATTTAAGGCCTGAGCATGTGGAAAAGAATCTTTTGTCCTCCCCATATTAACTGAAATCCTGGCTAACAATCTACAGTGGCATCAATATTTATGTAAGGTGTAACAAGGTGATGGTGCTGGAATTCTTGGTGAGGAAAAAAAATAGCATTTTTGATATACCTTCTTTTCTGTTTATTAGATTAAAAAAAGCATTAGTTTAGGTGCATAAAATGAGGGGGGAAAATTAGAACTAAGAGTCAAGTTTGTTTGGGGAAGCGCAGCAGAGTCCTTCATGACAAGCCAAACTTAGGCAGGAAAGACACACCAGAAGGGACAGGAAGAGGAAGAAGTCCCATCTATGGGAACAGGGCAGCCTTCAGTGGGTGCTACTGAGGGTAAAAAAGAAATTAGGGGAAGTTACCTTGGTTTTGTTGCTGGGTCTATTTGACTGTGCTGCACCCCAGAGGCAGGATGTGGAATGCTTCTGGCCTTGCCAGGGAGCCCAGCTCACCAGGCTTGCTGCTGCAGCCAGAGGCCAGGGAGCAGAGGCTGGAGACCTGCAGGAGCGATCTGGGTGTTTGTCACTGGTTAGAGGCAGAGAAAAACAGCCCTCTGAGAAAGGCCAGGGAGAAGGGGAGGCCTGGAGAGACACCTACAAGGGAGGTAGGGGTAGGTGTGGTATCCCTGGCAGGGCATGGGCAGGAGGCGAGAGCTGTCTGGGCTGCCGGGCAGGGAAGGGATTACCTCTGAGAAGTGTCCGAGTCAGGAAGCCTTTTCTGGAGAGCTGTCATCCTAGTTCTTTGCCTTGCTCAGCTGGGAGACAAAAAGCTTTGGAGGAGTGGTTGCTATTGACACTGTAGATATGTAACAGAGCTGTGTCTCTTAGGCCTTTAAGGATCCAAAACAAAAGGAAAACACCTTATCCAGCTGCCTTGATGAGGGACAAAAATTCCTCATCAAATTGCTGCCTACAAAGCAAATGCTGTGGATTGACAAATTTGGATGAAGTGCTGTCTACACCACTTCCTGAGCATCCGGGATTGTTCACTGTTGATGACCATGTTGTCATTTCCACAAACCACAGTGCTCTACATATTTTGCTCTTTTTAGGGACTGACATCCCTCCTCAACTTTTATAGTAGCTTTCAGAGACAAACACAACCAGGTTACTGGGACTGAATCCCTTCCTGTGCACAAGGAGCTCAGCTGGTGACAGCTTTCACTTCCCTTTCACCTCTTGCCACATCTGGATGGTTGTACCCTAGTGCTGTCTGCTTCCACAGCTGCTGCCATCAGCTTGGATTGCCAGCTGATATATATTGATATAGGAAACCCCTAACCTGAACTACATTCTTCTCTCAAGTTCATAATAATAAGCTCTGCACTTCTGCATTACCTTTCTGTATGATTTGAGGGCAAGAGATCCCAAGAGACGTTTATTGTGAAACAGGTAGGGAAGAGATCAGCTGACATTTTTACATTCATGGCAGTCAAGGGAAGGTAAATTCCTCAACCAAACAAGCTGAATGAAGTATTTGCTACTGAAGGCAGTTCTGCACTTTTTTTCATACAAAGCCAGTAGATGTTCTTTTTCTCTGCCAGCTGGGCAGGCACCAGAATTCCCTGGCCATGTCTCCCATTCCAGCAGCAAAGTCAAGTCGCTTCCCAGAGCAGCTGAGTCACAGACACAGGCTCCGTTGCTGCTGTTGCCTTTTATAGTGACTACATATAAGAATTATCCTTAAATGCAATTAAAGCAAAAACCAGGACACAAAACTAAGGAAATGCCCATATTCCTGTGTACCTCTAATGGCAGGTTTGTCCTTCCCTTTGGTGGGAGCTGTGCAATTCTGTAATTATACCCTGGTAACTCACCGCACTCATTTTGCAGGACAGATGATGCCCTGGGGCAATCAGAGAGACCACTCAACAGTGGCCTTTGCTCTTCTCTCTGTCCAGGTCTGTCAAGTGTCCCCAACCTGAGCAAGCTTGTCCCTGGTAACACAAGTCCCTGGGCTGTTCCAACACGTGGGTTTCTCACAGCATCAGTATTTGGAGCACCACTACCTCACACCAGAGGTGACTGCGCCACAAAAAAACATCCTGCCCATGCCAACTCTGGCAACAATAAATCAGCTCCACTGCCACTTCAGGCTCAGCACTTAACAAGCAGCATTTGTAAGTGTCTTTTCTTGAGCTTGCTTTAAAAAAAAGGTGGGGAGGACTTTTCAGTCCTAGGGGAGAAGTGACTTAGATTCTGTAGGTGATTCTGCAAATGAGAAACATTCATGAAGACTGAAATGGCAACTCCCTAACTCAGAACGCAGAGAAGGGGAGCAGAAGAGGGTTAAGCCAAGGGCAGAACTCCCTCAGGCTATACTGAACCAAGGGACTCCCGAGAGGGAAAAAATCCAAATCTATATAGATCCCAGTTCATGACACAAAGCACACCTTGTTCTCAGCAGACAGGAACACTTACTTCAGTCCTGGCCTCTGCTCAGGCCTTAGGCAAAGAAGGTGGAGATTCTAATGAGTTACTGCTTCTACTCCTGCCCTTGCCTTGCTCTGAGCACACAGGGGCTCAAGGTGCAGACACCAAGCACCTGGTCCAGCCCAGACCAGCTGGATGCTCCCAGTTAGCCAAGGACAGCTGGACCCTGCTGGAAGACCAGAAGCACCTGCATATCTCAGCCTCTCCCCCTGCAGTGATAGAGGGAACCCTTCTTCATCCCGCTCTTTAAGGTACCAGGTAACACCACACACATCAGTCTTCCAGCTGTCCCATGGACAACTGAGACTCCTGAGCCATCCTTTCCTCCATTTTCAGATTCTAGAAGCTGACTGCTCAACACTCCCCAGCACTATTAGTAACTTCTAATACAGAGCAGACTTGAGCATTGATACACCACTAAACAGTCAAAGGATTAACATCAATTTTTATTCCAAACAAGACAGAACTTCAGAACAACTGTAATCCTCCTGATCATATTTCATGGAAGTCTTTAGAACACTGGACACACTAATTTACTATTCAAACTATAACAACCAGGGATAGGATGATGGCACTGCTGAAGGGGTTTCTTCTAAACAAACTAAAAGTTAGTATTTAAGAGTGAACTTTCTTCTACAATGCTCAGCTTTGTCTTCAGGTGCTTAGCAACAAAAGCAAAAAAATAAGCCTGCTTTAGAACAGCAAGTAGGAGTAAATAGAACACATAATCATACAAAGAGAAGCAAGACTTTAGTAAGGTCTCATGCGGCTTGATGGGGGTGGTGCACGATTTGGAGGAGTAATTGCTATATCCAGGTAGTCTCCTATCTGGAATTTCTGAGACTGCAATGTCATGGAATCATCTGTGCCCTTCCTGCCCGACATGGTGCTGCCGATCTCCTTCACCCTGTGAGTAGCAGAGGAAAGGCAAGTTAGTTATCAGTGGCCATCCCTCCAGATGTCCAAAACAGGAACTGCACTGGCTTGTAACTCCCTTCCCATGCCATTCCCTGCACTGCACAAATGTGGCTGTGTTCTCAAAATGCTGAGGTTTTTCTCTGCAATCCTGGGTGCACCAAGAAAAGCTACACCAAATGCTCTGACAGCACAGAGGAGCCTTCTACCCTATTACGTTAAATACTAGTGAGAACCCCTTACCCCCGCCATACAGACAAAGCACAAGGCCCCACCAGATTCCAAAGCAGGGTACATCCACTGAATGCTGACAAAGATTAGCTCACGCCATTTTGGAAGAGAAACACCTGCTACAAGATCACTGCTGTAACTCAGGTGCAAGACCTACCAGGAACAAAGCATTATCTCAGTTTGGAGGGCCATATTCCAGTTGCCAATACAAACCAAAGCCTTCAAGCACACAGGCTCATGGTTTTGGAACACATTAACGGAGATGGTCACCAAGCACAGTTTAGAGGTGGTAGCAGTCATCATACAGAACTTCAGAAATTTGGTATGCGGGTTCTAAACTTTAAATCAGTGTTAATGAAGGATAATTTACTGTTCTGGTGCTCAAAGTATTCTATTAACTCAGAGAAGAAATGCCATTTACCTATAGCCAGGCCTCTTGAGATCTGTAAAAACAATTGCAAAGTTGAAATGTGTGCCCTTCTTCCGTGCCTCTGGGTAAACTTCTTTCACCAAGCTGGTCAGCTCTTTGAGAGTTGCATCCATCCTAGATTAAACAAACAAACCAAAACGCTTCACACTCTCAAAGGAACAGTAAAAAAAGCTTCCCAAAACGTTTAAGACAGAATCAATACATTGCTACAACTTAACGATGTGTTTCTTTGCCTTGGCATACCCTATGTCCACAGTTATTGATTGCAACACCTGGGAAAATTCACCTTACTGCACACTGGAGGCAACAAGCTCTAGTGCAAATGTGTCTGATTTACTGTGATATTCAGATGAATCTCTTCATCTCTGCATACATTTCAACATCTGCATTTCCAGGTCTCTCTGAAGAGTTTCCATTTAAACAGCTGGAGCCTTTTTTTTTTAATACATTCAAACAAGGCACAGTGTAAGAGTTTCCTCACCTAAGCTGACATCTGTATTAAAATATGGTTATTAACTATTAGAGGAAACGTAAGAAAAGCAGAAAAATAAAATAGCTTTCCGTTTCTGCCCTAGCAGGCAGCACTCCTTTACCAGCCTTCACCCAGAGCAGGGCTACAGCTCATGTCTGGAATTTCAAGAACAAAAGTACCCAGTCATTGCAAGAGAAGTGTCTCCAATTATACAGACTGTACACTCGCTCCAAGCTTCAGGCAACCAAGGAGCAGTGTGCTGACAGACAATGCCCATTCTGACTTCTGCAGATGGGAAACAACTCAGACACCACCAACAGCCTGGACAGAGTCCATAAATTCCACTTAGAAGTAAATTAGAACTACATGCTTTGGTAGCCACAAAAATGGATTTATTCAACTATACAATGTACGAGTTACAACTCTGGCAAACATCATGAAGGGTTTAAAAAGCAACAGAATTCCTTTTCAAAGGCATTCTCCAAAATATTACAAACAAAACCTAACATGTTTGCAATGGCGACTAAGGCAGTTCTCCAAAATAAATCTGACAGTGATAAAAAGCAGCTCTCTGTTAAAGCATTGCTACCTGACCATGCAAAAAGAAAACTCATTACTCCACTCTCAGAAGGGTCTGCGTTAAACCAACAAACCATTCACACAACATTTCAAGCCTTCTGGGACAGCTGCTTCTAGTGGCTCAACGGGGCTCTTGGAACAACACATCCGCATTAAAGGAGAACCTCTGCATTGAGCAGATGTGTTGCGATAACCATCGCCACAGCACAAGCCACCGATTACATGCAGCAGTAATTGGGCACTTGAGGCGCACTAAGCCTCGGTGGCGGAGCGCTGACCGCTGCACAAAGCTGTGCTTCCGCAGATGCCCCCTCTCAGCTGCCAGGCCACAGCCAGAGCCGCTCCACACCAGCGGCGGCGAAAGCTCCCCGGCGTGTCCTGCTCCGACCGGAGCCGGCACAACTCGCTCTGGCCCCGGGGCCCAGGCGAGGCTCCGCGGCACGGCCAGGCGCAGAGGCGCTGCCACTCACCAGGTGTAGATCTGCAGCTCGCTGGAGGGCACGTTGCCGCGGGAGAACTCATCCATGCGGTGGTGCCGCCCATTGTTGGTGGTGAAGACGCGAAGCAGCAGCGGGCACGTCTGGGGGGGTGAGGCGGGGGTGAGAATGAGCACGGGAATGGGAGCGAGGAGCACAGGGGAGGGGAGCAAGATGAGGGGAGCAGGATGAGGGGATCAGGATGAAGGGCCGTTCGCCACGCCCTCCCCCCCCCCTCCGCGGAGGCCTCACGTCGTCACTAGACGCTCGCCACGCCCCCGACCCCCGCTGTCCGCCCTGCAGCGGCCGGCGAAGCGGCGCGGCACTAGCACCCCGCACTCTGGACACCTTCTCGCGGTCGATCGGCTTCTCCGGCTCCTTCTTGATCTCCTCCTGCGTCACCCGCGACTCCACCGCCATCTTGCCGCGCCGCTCCCGGATGTCGCGCCGCGCGCCGCCCATCTCGCGAGAGCAGGGGCGGGGGCGGCCCCGGCGGGGCTCCTCCCCCGGGCGGGAGGCACCGCCCTGCCCTCAGGGAGCCGCGGGAAGGCGCGGGTCTCCCGCTGGGAAAAACTTCGCAGTCCGACGCTGTAAGTTACAGCAGGGTGAAATAAACTAGCGGGGAATCTACTTAGAATGTCGTTTCCCTTAATATTACATTCAGGGAAAAGTTAAATGCATACGCTTCCCGTTTACGGTTTTTTTTTCCCACAAGTGGAATCTTTATTAGGTTAAAATTGAATCTGTGGTTGTGTCTTACAAAGTAAGAGGGAATATATAATATCTGTAAAAGAATACAAAATACAAAAGGATACAAAAATAGTTTTGTGATAGCTTTTTTAAAATGTCGAGAGTTGCTCCTTTCTCAAAGCGGTGGGGGCAGAGGGGCTCAGTTGTTTCCACAGCATTTACGCTGGGATTATTTCCTCTGAATTTATTTCTCCTTTTGAGAGTAAAACAGAGTTAAGTTTCTCTGTAAAATTAAGCAGAAGCGTGCTTGCAGGTGCAAAATAATCACGTATCAGGGACTCAAAGATGTGCTGAGGCTGGAAGGGAGCTCTGGGGGAGGCCGCCCACTGCAAACCCCGGCTCAAAGCAGGATCAGCAGGGGCTGCCTGGGTTCTCAGTGTGCCCGAGGATGGAGATCTCTGGCCAGCCTGCTCAGGGCTCAGTCGCCTTTGCAGGAAAAAAAAAAAAAAAAAAAAAATCACTTCTTATGTCAGTTCGTGCCCTTTGCCTCTGTTTCTGTGGCGGGGCATCACTGAGAAGCCTGGCTGTCAGTCTTGGCTCCCGCCCGCCAGGTATTCCCGCACGGTGAGCCGTCTCCTTTGCAGAGAGAGAGACGGCTCCTTTGCAGTCCCAGCTCCCTCAGCCTGTCCTCATACCGCACATCCTCCCATCCCTGAAGCGCCCCGTTAAGCCGTACTTGATGCTGTATTACGGCTCTGTGCCTGCGCTCCTCACGCAGCTCTGTCGCTGCTTGCAGCGGAGCGCAGCCCGTGCTCCACCCGAGCTATGTCTCAGGGTCCCCGCTGGGCAGTGTACCTCTCTGAGTCAGCAGGCTCGGGGTGCATTTGGGCTGCTGTCCCGAGTGTAAGTCCAGCGCCAGAAGGAAATTCTAAGTTCTGCACCATGCAAAAAGCAGGTGCTTGTTAAGGTGTTGTGTTGAAGTACCTGTGCTCTAAGGGCGATGGGGTTTGATTTCACACCTTCGAACACATGTTTCAACGGTATTATTTATTGAAAAAATATTTAGGGGAGATAATATTTATAATATTTTATATTAGGGGATATAATTTTTATATTATAAAAATATAAAGGGAGATAAATATTATAAATACATATTCACATATTATGTTTATGTGTATATCATAAAGAAGAAAAAGAGTTATGAGTCCATACTACAAAAAAAAAAGCTCTTACATTTCACTCTAATATAATCAACAGTACTTGATTTAAAATGATGATTTATGGCTCACCAAATACAAGATAAGAGAGCCAGCAACCTTCTACAGTTCACCCTCAATTTTTATTAACTTCCTTTTGTAGCAGTCTGGATAGTGTTGCACAGTTTTTAATCTACATTAAGTTACAGCATATCATCATTTTGTTACCATAGGCAATGAGTCAGCCTTACCACCATTTGTGGAATTTGATTTCCCAGGCAACAATTCAGTCTATTACTCTGCTAAAATTAATTATCTCTGCCATGATAATACACACTTTGGGCTCAGTGTGTGAACTACCATTTCTGAAACAAAGGAATTTATGTCAAGTATTGTAATGGAACAGCTGTAACAAATAAAGCACAATTCTGTTACGAATCTGAGTAGTTCCTTCTGCTGGAACCTTTGGAGTACATTATTTGTGTGAAAAATGACACTAGTGGACCCTAGTTTTAAGTAAATTAAAGCATTAACTTAGTATCCTGAACACAATTTATTTTCAGTCTAAAATCTTAGATTCTTATGTCACATGTTTGGAAGCAAAGGTTGAAAATTATTTGGAAATGAAAGTGCAGTGATGTGGCTGCAGGGTGTGGGTTACTCGGGATGGGGCTGTGTGGTTAAACAAGGCATATCACCATAAACGGGGTTCCCACAGATTTCGGCTGAGGTCTCTCGTGTGCTGGAGTTGGTCCAACTGCTTGCTTTTGCCAGAGGAGGGGGATTTGCTCCTGCTGCTTGTCCTTAGTCACGTGATAGGTTTTTCCCTCCCTTCTGCCAGGCTTGATTCTCACTAGATGCTTCCAAATCCAAGTTCCCCAGTTTAAGAGAAAACTGTCTAGTGTGGGCTGGTTCTCTGTCAGTTAATTTCACTTGACACTTTCTGAGCTGATTCCACGACTGCTAGACCTTGGTGCAAGGTGAGTGGTGGGAAGTGCATGTCCAGGAGCAGCTGCAGCATGGAGGGAGAGAATGGGACTGGAGTAGGGTGTGTCCCTTCAGTGGTAGCGGGATGGTTGATTGCTTCACCTTCCCTTCACATTTCCTTAGGTTTTGGGGGTCTCCTCTGTTTGTTCAGGGTCACTGTGTGCTATGCAAAAAATGTCTGTACATGCAAACACGTATATCTATTTAGGGTACGCTGTAAGGAAAATGAAAGATCCTCGCCAGGGTAGTGAGGCAGGGTGAGACTGTGCACAGGAGCAAGTCTCCAGCCTTTGTTGTGAAAAGACCCAAAATATGACTAGAACTTTTCCAGCTGTGAATGCCTGTAGAGCAGGAGACGAGTGGTTTGGAGGCGTGAATTGCCCCTTTACGTATTGTTAACACATGTTCTTAAGGAAGTGCTCATTTAAATAGCAAACTGTGAGTTGTTTGTTGGGGCATCTGAGACAGGCAAGAATGAGACAGGGACCTGGTGCCATTAGGATATGGGACTGGGCAAAGCTGCTACAGCCTTTTAGAGAGGAGCACTGTGGAGCCCATTGGCCTACAAAACATTTACTGTAACTTGTGACTGAAAGGGAAAAACAAAAGGATCAGCTGGTATGGGGTAACTTAAAACTTTCTAGGCAGAACGGAAGGATTGTAGCAAATAACAAATGTCCTTGGGAAGATACAGGAAGTGATGGTGTAGCTGAGCCTGGGATATCAGCCATGGAGGCAAACCTCCCAGAAACTAGAGACATTATAGCATGACCAGAATAAAGAATGCCGCACATTTCAGACCCATGAGTGTATAAAATCTGAGTTCAAGGAAGCTGAGTTAGCCACAGCAGCACACTGATTCCAGGTTCCCAAGGCTCCAGGACTTCTGGCTTACTGGCTGCATTTCTGAGTTCTTTCTAACCAGGACTACATACACCCCCTTAATTTTTCTTGGTTGTATGTGTCTCCCATAAAGCCTGTTTGATAGAGGACTTGGCCTTTATCTTGATTGTGGAAAGTTCAACTACCCTATTCTGGCAACAGCACAATCAACTTTCAAACATCTTTACAATCAATTGAGAGAGCAAAGTCTCAAATTTGATGGAGCTTCTACTGCAAACCAGCTTTAACTGGTGGAGGAAAAGCACAAGCACAACTTCTTTGCAAAGGCAGTCACTGGTACTTCCTACATTTTGTGTCATGGTGGTATCATGGGTGTGATTTTATGTTCAGAATGCCCCATGTGCAGCAGATTTCACTACAGTGTTTTAATTTCCTGTGTTTTGTACAAAAGTTAGTGTGAATTTCAAGAAGCCTAGTGCTTCTAGCAGCACTAGTGCTGCTAGACAATTACACTGTTTTCTTATAAGCTTCAGTTTCTGTTCCCTGTTTTGAGTTTGGATGGTTTGGGCTCACAAAACGCGCTGTAACTCTTGGGCTTCTGTGGTCCTCGTCAACCTGCCTGTGAGCCAGCAGGTGAATGAGTTGGTGCAGGATAGACTGGTGGGGCTGGGATGTAGAAAAAGACTCTGCCACTGGATGTGTAAAGCCCACAGAGACCCCCAAGGCAGCACCCTGATTCAGGAGCACCAAGACTTAGGTACCTGGGAGGAATCTGTATTTGTATATAAATTACATACATGTTTTTCTCTTCTTTTTTTTTTTTTTTTTCTGCAAAGTCATCAGAAGGATCAAAAGCTAATAAAAATGCTTTGAAGCATTTTTCTTTGATTTACTGTTCTACAATATTGCAATTAACTGGTTTCACTGCTAATGTGACAGCAGCACCAGCGAGGCTGTGCAGGTCTGTGCTCGCTCCAGGCACACGGGTGGCGAACGCGAGGCACAGCCACTGCCGTGCCTTGTAAACAAGCTGCCTCATACCTGCCAGTGTAAGACCTTGATTAAAGCTGGAAGTGGTTTGTGATGTTGCCAGATGCTGTAATTCTGCCATTCTGCTATTCCACATCAGGTGTTTCCTAAAAGAGTATTCTCAGGATGCTTTTTTTTTTCAGTTTCAGAAAAAAATATTCAAGGAATAATGTATTAGACAGATAAGCGTCATCACTCACATTTCTGTTACTTCTGTTAATTTTAAATACCAACAGCAGTCTGTCAGAAACCTGCAGCATCCACATACTTTTGAGAAAGAAATTAAATCTGTCAGATATGCTTACTCCTGTTAGAAATATTCCCATAAAGCAAATACACAGGATTGAACAGTAGTATTAAAAAACCCCAAAAAACTCTGCCATTTATCTGCAGTCAGCTGAGACTAATATTGGACACCTGGGCATGTGAGGGATTTAGAAGGATGTCCACACTGCTCCTGAGCTCTGCCACAGGCCTGAGCACAGGAGCTGGGAACAGTGGGGAACTATCTTGTTTTCCTTAGGGTGCTGCTCCCCACAGTGGGCAGCGATGAAGGATGCAGGATGTGACCCTGCCTGCATCCCCTGAGCAGTGTGAGGAGGGAGCTGGAGAGCCACAGCACTTCAGGCTTATCCAGTGCAAAACTGCTCACAATCTAAATCAGCTAGAGAGTACAGCTTATGCAAGAGAGATCCAGCAAAAAATTATAATGACTGCTGAATTTCACCTGGAGCGGATCAGAACAAACTGAACTTGTAGTTGTCAGCAGAGGAAAACAGACTTCAGTTTCAAGTATAGAAAAAGTAACTCCTGATCTGACACATAAAGATGTTTTCTTCTCTATACAAATATCCATTAAGGTGACATGGCAAGGTGTGCTAAATATTCAATTGATTTTCCTGGTGGAGTTGTAGACTTGGTTACAAAATATAAAATTAAGGAAGAAATGTTGCCAGAATCTAAACCTGGATTTCATTAAAATGTGTTGTCATTTCTCTATAAAATACATCTGCTACAATATTCCAGAAATTTTAGACACACAATGGAGTAATAAACTGCTTTTATAACTTGGGTAATACTCTACCATAGATTCCTGATTTCCCCCCTACTGTTTGTCTGAAATTACCTCAGTACAAAAACGTTCATACACTGTGAGGGAGGAACAAATGGGTTGTCATTTCAATCAGTGGAAATTTTTTTAATTGTGTATAAGGTGTGTTTTACAGAGAGAACGACCAACACTGGAAGTTGGTCAGCCTGTAATTCACTGCAGATAGTTAGGTCAGCAGCGTGGGTCCTTGCCTGTGCTCCCTGGGAGTTGTGTTTCCTGGTTTGCCTTCACTGGGCCAACTCCACTACTGGAAGCAGTGGTGACAAACCAAGCCTGTGTGAAGGTTGCTTTCATTGCTGGTGCTTTCCCCAGTTGCAGATGCTGCTGCTGCCCACTGAGTGAATTGACTTTCCCTGGGGACACAGAGGCTGCCTGACCCTCTGCCCCTGCGCTGGCTGCTCTGAGGTGACAGCACTGTCTTCCAAGTGCCCTGCATGGCAAAGCCAGTGTGTTCCCTCGCAACATCAGCAGCTGGAAGAGATGTTCTTAATATTGTCTTCCACATTTCCTGTGCAGACAAATCCCTTCCCTGCCTGCTTCCTGGATTAATGTGATCCTATCCTTGAACACAACACAAAAGTCTGAGAAGGGGGTGAGTGTCTCCATCAAATAGACACATTCCTGTTCATGGTTTGGTGGGAACATTTCCATGATTAAGTGTTAACAGATTAGGTTGATGGTTATTTCAGTATCTTCCCCTAAATATTTGTTATTTTCCCTTCCCATGGAAGAATCATATTAAAGTACTTAGGCTTTTTTTCCTGAAGAGGAAAACTCCGAGTGTACCAACATACACATATTTTATATGCAGCTCCCTGGCTATGCTTCTCTTCATCTTGCCATATGCTCCTAGAAGTTTCCAGTCTGTGGCACACACTGTTCTTATTGAAAAGAGTAAATGGATAAAGATCCATTTACTGAGAACAGGTATTTCCCTCTCTGTTTTCTGCCCCAGTATGATGGATCCTAACAGAAAGAACCTCCTGTGTCTGTGGCATTTCACACTGATTCTGCAATGATGAAGGAACTGTTGACAAGTAAATCCTCTCTAGGCAGCCCCAGTAGGAGGCATGTTTATTTGGCTTCCTTCTGGGGCTCACAGAGCCCCATGGAAGGTTT